>NC_047530.1:78769355-81269355 GCF_012275295.1 Melopsittacus undulatus | reverse complement strand
CTGGCATTTGGATCCCAATCAAAAGTTCCCAATCAGGGAAAGACTCATGTCAGCATAGTAGGGTATATGTTATGGTTCTCAAGTATGATCAGGTTATTTAGTTATCTGGTTATCTGATTCATTAGGAAGGGATTCCTAATTCGGCACCTTTGATTTTTCAAATTCCTTATTGCTGAAAGAAAAGATTTGTTGCATATAAACATCAATCATAAGATGTTGCTTTAAGCAAGTTAAGATCTTCACCGGTATATTTATTTCTTGCAATGGATTTCTAGTCTGTATCTTCTTATTAAAATGCCTTTATTTTATTGTCAAGTATTTACTGATTTCATATAAAAATTGCAGAGATCACGGTTTTGTTCCCCGGATGATCAGTTTAAGTAATTCAACATACCCAGGACAAAGTGATGTGGAAAATCTTTTGTTTTCCTTTGCCTCTTACCTTTAGAACTTACAGCCTATTAATCAGTTTAGTGCATAAATAGAAGTGATGTCAATACCTAGGAACATCATTGCCTATTTCTAATATGTATTATTGAATGCTTTCTTATTTACATAAAATTATGGTTTATGATGTGAGAGAGGATCTGTAACAAAATTAATTTCCCACAAGATGTTTAAGTAGTCAAAGTACTCACTAAATTTATCTTGTAAGGTAAATAATAGAGCTAGCCAATCAGTCCTGCCCCTCTACCCTTCTTTTCCCTTTTTGTAGCACCTCTTTAGTTTTGGCATATTTCTCCCATTCTTGCACCTGTGTAGTGCTGTTGCAAAGCAAACCTGGATTTTGTGGGACTCATGTTGATGAGCTTTACATGTTTTTCCAGTCAAATTAAAATCATTGTGTGAGGCTTTATGTAGTTGGTTTCGTGTTTCTCTTTGGACATAGTTATATATTCTGCAATAAATAAGAACCAATGCATAAAAAAAACCTGACTGCATTTAATCTCTCTAGTATTGTTTTGCTAACTCCAGCTTGTTGAAAGAAACAGAAAACCCTCCTCTTGGCAAATAAGTTTTTATAAATGAGGCTATGTTTCTTTGTCTCATTATTTCCTTACTTGACCAAAATAAAGGCATAAATTAGGATATTGGGGAATAGTAAATCATAGAATCATAGAATAGTGAGGGTTGGAAAGGACCTTAAGATCATCTTGTTCCAACCCCCCAGACATAGGCAGGGACACCTCACCCTAGACCATGTTGCCCAAGTCTCTGTCTAACCTGGCCTTGAACACTGCCAGGGATGGAGCAGTCACAACTTCCTTGGGCAATCCATTGCAGTGCCTCATCAACCCTCACAGTAAAGACCTTCCTTATATCCAACCTGAACTTACCTTGTTTTAGTTTGAACCCACTACCCCTTGTTGTGCTGCTACAGTCCCTGCTGGAGAGTACTTCTCCAGCATCCTTACAGGCTCCCCTTCAGATATTATGATTTATCTTGTGCTTTGGGGTTTTTTTTTGGCAGGTGGACAGAAATGGATTGAGTAGCAGATTTGGTAAGAAAAACAGCCTTATTGAAAGAAAGGGCTGGAGTTCAACTTTGTGTTAATGTTGTTCTTTCTCACACCAGCATTCTCAATGTCTGTCCAAAGATGCTTTGCAGATTGTTCAGCAAAAAAGTGTCTTCTGTATGTGTCCAGTTCATTCTTTCACCTAACGGTTGTTGGGAAGTGGCAAATACCAGTCAGAGTAATCACTGCTTCTATTGCCTAATCTACAGTGTGGCTGGCTGAAAACAAATGACACAAACCCACACAGGGAAATTATATGGGCTCCACTTGTCTCTGCTCTACACTTTGTGACAGTCCTGACCCATCTCCACATGAAGTGGCCTAAATCTGTGTGATATTCCCCTCAGTCATGCACTCACAGAATCACAGAATCACAAGGGTTGGAAGGGACCTCAAAAGATCATCTAGTCCAACCCCCCTGCAAGAGCAGGGTAACCTAGAGTACATCACACAGGAACTTGTCCAGGCACTCATACCATGTCTGAGCTGTTCTGTGTAGTAGGGAACCATGGTGCCTGGACAGAGCCAGGTCCTGTCCTCCCTGGACACCCCATGTTCCAGATATCCCAACCTGAAAAGCAGCTCCTTGCTCCATAGGGGCTTGTCAGCCACTGTGTCCATCTCAGCCACATATCCTTCGCCACCTATATCATCAGGTTCATCTGTTAACGTATTAGTGAGCAAGCTTCTGTCTGTCTACTGATCTGTACTCCTGTGTTTCACTGCTGATTAGAGGAAATGCTGAAGTTTAAAATAGGTTTCATCAAAGAAAAAAATACTGATTTTATAAAAACTAGTTTTTGGAAAAAGCTGCTTTAATATTCATCACTCTAAATGAGAACTCTAGGTTGTTGTAAGACACTCACATACACATGAGTGTGTGTATGCCTGGAAGGAAGTTTGTCCATATATGTATTTGCACACGCAAAGGCAGATTGCTGCACACCCACCAAAGTGCAGGAGTGTGTGAGTGCACTGTCCCTGGGAAGCTCATGCAGTGCTTGGTTTGCTCAAAGCACAGAAGAATTGTTCCATTCTGCAGGCCCCTGATGGCTGAGGACAGCAGCTGCTCCCATGTTTGTCAGCCTAGTTCCAGATTTAGATGTTCCTCCAAATTGTGTGGTACAAATGTGTTCTTTTTTTACCTTCTGTTATTCACAGGAGATTTAACACAATAGTAAACTAACAAGAAGAGGAAGCTGAGAGGAAGAGTTTAACTCCTGTTAGTGACTCACAGACCTCTTGTTCTCTTAATTTTGTTTAGATTTATTTTGAAATGTGAGACTTCACATGCAGTTACATGAAATAGAAGGATGAAATCAGCCCCAAAAGTTTTGCTTAACTCCTGCCTTTCTGAAATCTGCTGCATCTCTGTAAGAAGAATGTACAGAAGAATGAGATGGAAGATAAAATTTTGATCCTTTCAATGGTGCACTGCTTTTTCCTGTGAAAAGTACTATTTGAACCCAGCTGGATCTACAGTACTTTTTTAAAACACCTACTTCCCAAATGATTTAAAAATCATTTGAATCCTGTATGAAATGGTTAGGCTAATATACAGGTTTTGCTGTTGAATTTTGCAGCTTAGATACTGAAGCTGCATTTGCTTTGATTTTATGCTATCCCATGCTGGCTGCTTATGTTGCCTGTAGTCTTGCACCAGCTTTGCATAACACCAGAAGAACAAGCTATTTCAAGAAAACATCACTCTGTTGCCCAAATTCCATTTGTTTTCCTCATGTATCTAAAGGCCAGAAGGCGAAACAGCTGGTGTCATTCTGTTATGTGCGAGGAAAAGCTCTGGCTATGAAGTCTGAATCCGTTTTGCAGCATAGAACTATAGAATCATTTAGGTTGGAAAGGACCCTTAAATTGTCAGGGGTCCTTTCTGTAAAGTCCATAACCATAAACCTAACATTACCAAGTCCACTATTAAGCCATGTCCCTAAGTGACACATCTATGGGTCTTTTAAATACCTCTAGGGATTGTGACTCAACCATTTCTCTGGATAGTGTCTTCCAGTGCTTGATAATCCTTTCAGTGAGGAAATATTTCCCAATATCTAGTCTAAACCTCCCCGGTGCAACTTAAAACTGATGATGAAATGGAGTCCTCAACATATGGAATTAAGAAAAAAATAGTGTGTAAAAATAAAACCACTCCTTTATGCTTCAAGATTGTTTACATGCTTTCAGGTTTCTCCCCTGAATACAACAAATGAACTTTTTGCCATGTAAGAGCTGGGCCATGTTAGCTGTTATTTTAATCCTACCTGCTTCTTAGCTTCAGGGATTTGTAAATAAGGATGTGTCTACCTTACAGCCTGTGATAACTAGGTGGTTAGCAAATGTGCAAGCTGCGACCCTGCTCCACAAATGGGGCATGGTTGAACTTCTGAGTGTTGGTCCTGGACTCTGCAGAGCTGTGATACGTGTAATGCTGAGGGAAGAAATGCTTTTAGTAGGAGATTACCTATTTTAAGCAATGTGCTATCTATCCTATAAACATGATTAATCCCAAATTATTCTTATCTCTGGTGTTAAGAAGCCCTGTGGGTTAATGAAGGCTGAGAAGCTGGGGGTTGGGGGAAGGGAAGACAAAAAGCAAAAATAGCTGATAGTGAGCAGAACCATGGTGCTCACTTGGAAGTCCTTAGGAAGATGAGTAGCCTTTACCATAGATTTTGTCCTGAAATTTATTATTAGCATATTGCAACTTGGCCAAGTGAAAGTACTGTATGTATCTGTGTATGATGTGAGGAAAGAAACAGTTTCACTTTTGCAGAGATCAGCAGTCTTTCAGCAGGATCACAATTTTGCTCTGGCTTACTCATATCATCTCTATTGCCATGAAAAGCAGTGTGCTATATGCCCTGTTTAATATAATCTCTCTTTTGAAGTCCTTTTCCCTTTGCATAGTCAAATAAAAGCTGGCTGCATTTTGGATCCATCTCTTTTTTTTTTGGACAGTCCCATCTTCATCAATACATCATCAAGGGCTCTCATTTAGATGATGCATTGTGCCAATCTGTATGGAGATACAATTAGTTCAGTGAGATATTGCTAAGGAAGCTCTGCCAACTGGCAGGGATGGTTTCTGTGATTCTCACTAACTGTTACACCATTATCTAAGGGCAATTAATTATTTTTTGAAAGCCAGAGTACTGGTTTTAGAAAGGAAAAAAACATATGACCACATGCAGAGCAAGGCTGCTGAAAGCTAACCTAGCCTGTTATGTTTATAGTTTTAAATAACTGATGGAAAAATTCTGTCTTCATTTTCACAAGTGAACAAGCATCTTCTGTGGCAACTGCTGGTTAACAGGCTCTTTTCTCCATATGAAGTAGATTCAGTTATATGTTCTAGGTCATCCCAGGAGAAGCACAGAAGTAGGTAGCTCAAAGCAGGACCATTTTAATAAAGGAGAAACATAAGATTGCTGAGATAATATAACCTTTGCTATACCTAACTAGGTTGTACTGAAAGGAGGTTGCCTTTCTTTCTGTTCTGAAAACAGCAGTTGTAATGATAGCGAAGAAGCACACAGTGACTTTAATTTTAGGCATTATCATTCCTTGTTTTCCCTTCTCTCTTATAGCTCTCTGTTAAATTTTATTTATTCAGTACTAACATATGAAAAAGGCATATTTTTGTTTTATCCAAAGCCCTGTGAAAAAAGTAGTGTTCTTCTCACTGACTTTGGTGACCTTTGGATCAAACTGCTAGTGTTGTTTCTATGACACTTTAGACAATAAAGTCAAAGATCTTGCAGACAAAACTAAGTTTTCTTGACATTTATAAAAAGTGACAAATTATCTTCAAAAATCTCTGGAAGAAGAGCTGCATATTATGAGAGCATTTCTCAGTGTTTTTTTTTTATTACATTTTAGAGGTGTAGTTTTGTCATCTTGGAGATCTGTGTTCCCTGCTTGAATTCAGTTTACAGTATTAAATAAAACTATTCTTCAGTAATTATTTTTCCTATGATTCTTCTCTCCCCTCTCATTGTCAGCTCCACCACTGTCTTCCAGCCAATGCACTTTTTCCAACTAGAGGACAGAATGTCTGCCAAAGGCATCTGGGAAAATGCAGTAAAGCAGTTGTTTACAATACATTATAATTTGCTCCCCTGTAGTTTTCTGACTCCTTCTCTATTAATAGCCTGAATAAAGTTTTCTTACCTGTCTTCCACACCACCTGTGAAATTTTGCCTTTTGTCAGCCTTATCATAAACACTTCTTAAGTCAGCTAGCTTTTGGTCATTTTGCAGAGTTGTTCCTTCTAACATCCTTAGGTGTATCTTGTCTGACTTAAAACTTATAAAGAAAGTATTTACCTATTCTATACTACATCAGCCCCAGCATATCTTAATTGGCTTCACTCTTTTGATCTCATTTCTTCCTTTTTAGTGATCCAGATGAAATCTTTTGCTCAGTGCAGGGCAATGAACAACTGGGCAGGATAAGCAGCTTGAATGACTTCTCTGTGTCAAGGATTCAACACTAAGCTCTTTTGCAGTCAGCATTCATACATGGTTGCCTACTAATTGATAGAAAAAGAAAAGCGCTGAGAATACTTATGTCAATAAACACAAAAGTATTTCTGCTAGAAGTGTCAAAACATTCTCTCTAATATAGCTAGTGGTGGATACCCACTTTTTTTTTGTAAGAACTTGTCATGTTTCACATCTGTTTCTGACTGGCATACCTGTCTGATTTCTAGTGGCCTCTTTTGAAATCTCTTGTATTTCTAAACTCTTGGTCACTTTCCAGGACCAATTGCATTAGTCAGGTGGGATCATTTCTGGTCCCTGATTAGGGATCTATAACTTCACCTGGACAGCAGTATGAACAGTACATTTTTTTTCTAGCATAGAGATTCCCGATAGGCATATTTACATGGGTACTTGTGGAAGTTTTCAACTTTAATATTTATGTAGATAAGTTTCCATGCAGAACCAAAGCATTTCCTGAGAATCCGAACCATATGTTTGGTCTTATTTTTCTTCAACATGTTTCCTTTTCTGTTCTAAATCTTAGAGATAATACAGTTATCTGATGATCTTCAGGTTTTCCTCAATTTTTCTTCTTTTTTTTCCCTCTTGTGTAAGAGGGGGGCTTTTTACTTTTTACAATTCACTGTTCATTTATTCCAGTATGTTCTTACTGAGACTCTGCAGGTCACTTTATAGCCTACTGTGCCAACAGTTAACTTTGGTCTCTTTTTCTCTTCCTAAAGCAAGTATTTCCTCCAAATTGATAACATTATCCAGTGTAGATTAAAGCCAAATTATTTCTCCTAGTAACACTTCATAGTTTACTTATTTAACTTCATAGGCTGCGTATCATTGTTGTGTCCTTCATGTTAATGACTCATCTTTTGTGTTTTCACTCCTATGCTCTCTTTCTCTCTTCGAATCTCTTTATAGGGTGGGGTGGTTCAGATTTTGTTAAGCAAACCTTAATGCTCATCTTAGTTTAGATATCTGTGATATCTAACAAATACAGTAGTTGTGGTACAAATAATTACTTGTGCTAAAACACATGAAACTTGCAGATTAAAGGAACATTTTTACACAGTTTCAGGGAATTTGCACAAGACTACAATATAATTCTACACAACACAGTAAACAGTGAATAACACAACTCCAGAAATAACAGCAATCAGAACTCAGTGCTTTAATTTATGAATGTATTTGCACATTAATTTTGTATTTGTGTAGTCACGGGTGGATGCTTTCATTTTCATTCATATCTTCATTTCTAATGACAGTATTCTATTGTTATTTTCATTACTATCATTATTTTTGTTATTTGCTTTTATATTATCCTAGAACCGCAGAACCATATAATAAATAAGGCTTTCTTATGCAAACTGCTTTGCTAACATATAAAAAAGGAGATAGTAGGTATCCTGAATATGTTATAGGGTGCAAAGAAAGGAGCCTAGATTAAAGTTGGGAAAACATAAGACTAAAATGAATAAATTTTGCGTAATGGTTAGTATGTGATATAATAAGGTGCCATACTGTACATTTGTGCTTAGTGTCTAAAAGAAAAATAGAACCTCATTTTTGCTTTGCCAGTGATATGATAGGGCAGGACGTTTGATGTTTCACCAGTAGCTCTAGCTGTAGAGAAATTCAGATACAGTGGGCTATTCCCACATTTCTTCTTGCATATATAGGAAAATGTAAGCCTATTACCTTTTAAATCAGAAGTGAAAGGTCTAAGAGGATCTCATGACTCTAGGGTGCTACCAGGGATGTCCAGTGCAGCCTTGGCCAAGAGGCTCAAAAGTAACTTTAAGAGAAGTAGCAGAAACAAAACGTACATACAGGACTTTTACCTATCAGGTAGGTAATAGTCTCTCAAATAAGCCATAGTTGTTTTGTTTTTTTTTTTCCCAAATTATCCTTCATTGTTCTGGCAGAGTGTTGGACCCAATACAGCCATGATATGATTTGCCTGGGTCTATAGCAATGTGTTCAAACAGGTGATGTTATCCTTTGGAGTGCAGATCCTGCATGTATTTAAGCCATAGTCAAGAATTTCAAGTCTGCTTGCTTGCTTTTGACAGAGAATCTAATGCAGAAGCTACTGCTTTGGTGCTTTTCATTCTTCATGCACAAGAATGAATTTTAAAATGAACCTTTTGTTTCATATTCCATAGTCTCTGCCACCACCTGTAGCCTGCTTTGCTTTTAACATCCAGTCTAGCATTTGAGCCAAGACCTACTTTCTCTTTGTGACACTGTCATGCCCTTGATGGGCCTTGTGCCCATCTGTTTTGTGAAAAGCAAACAATAATAAAAATCACATTCAGAATGAGATCCTTATGTAGGGGTGTTCTGTTGAATGCTATCTCATATTTCAGCAGCTTTTCTGGCTCCAGCATTTGGAGATATTTACATTCCCCACTGGCTGGGATGCTTGCTTTTTAAAATATTCTTGTAAATTTGTCCTTCAATATGTGCTTAACCAGTTCATTCAGTCTCACTTTAAAAGAATGAGCTTGGCAGACAAGGTACAAGGAGCACAGCAATGCTCTTATGAGTGGATAAACACTGTTCAATTACATTTTAATGAGGTATCTTTGTTTTCTCAAACACAAGAAAGATACCAAACATGGTACATTTTGAGGAAAGCTGTGAGATATACACCATCTTTTCATAGAACTTCAGCTTGCTTATTTTCATGTTTCAATGTTGATTCAAAATCCAGTTCTTCCTACCTACTTGATGAAACATTGCCCTTTTAGCTGACGGAGCTCTGGACAGTTAAGGTGAAAAAATATGTTGTGGAAAGAAATACCTTACAGAATAAATGAAAGTGAGAAATAATAAATTCGTTTAGTCATTGCAGCTTCAGAGAAAAACAGTGCAACTGTGTTGTAGGTACTGACGTTATAAAGGTCACTTGCTATGTAGCACATGAGGATAGGTCTGATTCTCACACTGAGGTCATTAAGAGATAATGTTTATATTGATGCTTTAATGTTTGTATTGATATTGCACAGATACGTATCTGTGGGGAAGTTGAAGACTATCTAATGTACTTATAGCTAATCTACAGGATATTGCAGCCCCTGCTCTGACCATTGAATTACTTTGTTTGCATAGGAATACCAAGTCTTACAGAAAGTCTTGACACAGATTTATTGATGAGGCAAGGCTTTCAATTTCCCACCAATTGCAAAACCAGACACTGGGCAGGGAACCAGTCACAGTGGCAAGAGCATGATTTTGCCAGTCTTGCTAGGAACCTATGCAAGGGGAGCATGTTTATGTGGCTCCGTTGCCCTGGAGAGGTGAGGGTAATGTCTTTATTTTTGCAGACAGCAGTTTGTGGGTTACAAATGGTCTGAGGAGTTTTAAAGTCAAGTGTAGTTTAAGTATGTTTTAAGTACTAGAGCTGTAGGGTTACACAGAACGGTTCCTGTGGATAGCTGGAGGTCACTAGTGTCCATGGGAGGGGTTCCCACATATATCCAAGGAACAGCAGAGAACTGGCTTCAGTGAACTGTGAATGCAAATAGGCTCTGACATGATTTTAAATGATACAAGTAACAACAAAATCTTTTGCTCCTCAGATGTCTTTTTGGGTGTCCTGGTTTCAGATGGGATTTTAGTTGAAATCAAAGCCATACATGGAAACAAGTAGTAGTCTGGACAACTGCACAGAGTTACAAAAAATGGTCTGTATCTGATGAAGAGAGAGGTGACCGCGATGTGAACTGACCCCTGACTATGCCAGAACAGTGCCTGTTACTTCAAAATCATTAAAGGCCATAACCCTCTTGGGTGCAGCTCTGGAAATCTTTAACTTCATTTAACTGAGATCTTTCTTTTTTATTGACTCTTTGTAAAAGTTTTGCTAATCACGAAACTATGATAAAATATAATGAAAGGATATAAATGGCATTTAGTTACACATAATGGAAGTCACCTTCCAACTTCCTCAGCAGCTCAAACCTTTTTCCTCCCATTATAGCAGTCCCAGATGCAGTGTAGATGTAAATATGCCTATTTTGTAACTTAAGTTTTTATCTAGTGGAAATTCAGTCCATCTGGAACATGTACAGTGTTTTTCTGCTGGCAGAGTTCCAGGCAGGTCTGTGTCACACAGCAGAGGCTCCCAGCTAGCAGCTTGTTTTGTTGGTAGTGCAAGAGTCCTTGAGCTGAAACATGGGTAAGTGCATTTCAGAAAACACACATTTACCTCTGTAAATTCAGTGTGTCTCCACTGCCTGTATTTATTCAGTGTTAATACGCTGATTATAAGGATAGGAAGTCCTGATTCCCCATAGAAATTAAAACTTTCTGTGAAAGTGAGTTTTTCAAACCATCGTCTTCAGGTGAATGAACTGTCTCAGGTTTCCCATTCCTGCAGGAACTTTCCATGCAATCTTAAAAAATGTTTTCTCATGAAGTCACTTGAAATAAAATCAAGTGTGATGATGAAATCACAGTAATACACAATAGTTCAATATTGATATGTTCAAATGATTATGCTCAGTCCTATTTGGAAAGGGGAGTTTGGGCTGACAGAGATGTTGCCTCTGTCTGACTTGTTCATGTACCTTCCCCAGTGGATTGCTCCAGATCAAGGCCTTGGCTAGAAGATACTGATCTGTGGGCTGGAGTTTCTTTTCAGTGAAAAGCAGAGCATGATGGCTGCTGCATGCGAAACCACTCTCTGTAATGGAGTCAGGATGTTCAAGGGCACAGACCTGTATTTAGTATCTAGTGTTTCTAGGTCCATTGATTAAATATAGCCATGATCCCCTTTCAGCTTCAAGCTAAATTTGTAAAAATGTTACTGCTACTGACTCACTGGGATTACAGGGAGTCTTATGGGTTTTAACTGTGTTTCCTGATGTCCTTGATGAAGTTTGATTGCTTGCTAGTTTTGCCTGGACCTCATCCAAAAGTCCACCAAAACCAGTGAGCTTTATAATTATACCCCAAATTGCCTGAGTTGTCATCCTCTATATTTCCATTACTTCCTAGCAAAGTTAAAATGAGGAATATCACATTTCTGATTACAGCTTCTCTGATAGCCCTTTCTCAGAGTACTTTGGGTGCAGTCCTTCCAGTACAAAATATCATGTGCTTAAAACTCTTACAATTCTTAATCTTAGATGAAGTTAAGATTTCAGTGTCTTGCTTGTATTTCAGTATGTCTTACTGGATTTCTTTTGGGAGTTTATGACTGCTTGTGAATTTAATGATCAAAGGCAACCTTTAAAACAAAAGCATGATATAACTTGGTAGTAGGATCATTGCAGAGTAAAAAAGCCCAAACAAAAAACTGGTATTGCCTTAATTTTGATTTGGTTTCCTTTTTTTGGGGTTTATTTTGGACCTGCTTCCCAAAAATTACTTATGTTTGCTTTTGAATTTCCTGATGAGTATTTCCTAACTACTGTTTCCCCAACTGTATTCTTAAGCAGTAGCTTCATCTCTCTTTCCCAGATTCCTCTTTCTTTTGGTTATACATGGTATAGCCAATATCCTTAAGGTACTATAATTAGAACAGTGCACAGTGACCAGAATCTCTGTCTCAGTCGGGGTCAGCACAGGGTAAAAGGATGCAAAGAGGCTGATGAGAAAATCCTCAGATTCTGTGGCAGTGTAAATACTCCACAGCGTTCTGGCACAGCAGTGGCAGGATGGAGTCAGAAGCTGCTAAACTGTGAAAAGCAGAGCAAAGATGGAGATAACCAGGCAGAGACTGAACATTGTTCACCAGTTAAGTGGTGTAAGCTGAGAAAGTCTTAAGTAAAAGAATCTGAAGTGGTCCATAGTGCAATAATTAAAAAGCAAGTTGGATCAGTGTTCAAACTTCTCTTTCTGTTGGTCTGATCAAGTTCCTTTTGAAGCCGTGCCTGTATTTGTGCTGTAAGTTCTTGTTCCTGATGGAGAAAAACATCATTCCAGTATGTCCTTTCAAGCCCAAACTGCCATATCTTGCCTTCAAAAAAACAGGGAAATGGTTAGTAAGCATTAAAAGGTACAGAGCCATGATAGTCTACCATTTATTTTTAGAGATCAAACTGAGGACAGTGGTCACCATCTATTTTGTGTAGCCATATAGCAAGCCCTGACCATTTTAATATTAAACAAAGCTCATAGTGAAGCTTCCCCCCCCCCCCCCCCCCCCCCCCCCACAGATAGTGACTAAGGGAATTATATGAAGATAAAAAATTCATTCTGAGACTGAAGTCACCAGCCCAGGTATGCTGCTGGTCTGTATGCATCAGACTCTTCACAATGTGCTGTACAAGGAAGTGCTCAGTCAAGTCTTGCATGCTTAGGTACAGCTTACCCTTAAGAGCAATTGGCAAGAGCTTACATGTTTGCTCTTAGCCTGTAAAAAAAAACTTTAACGTGTGCATTAGGTTTCTTCACCTCTTTCTAGATTAAGAGCAAAAACTTAATGCCTATGCCAGTGTGATGGCAATAGAAAACTATTGATTTCAGTCTAGTTATATCAGAGACAATCAAATACGAAGCAAAAGTGAACTATGCTTTTATTTCTGATAGGTGGGTTTCTTGTTCACACCAGTGGCAGCTGAATGCAAACTAATATTTTATTATTCTTTAAATGCCTTGTTATTAACTATCTACAAAACAATGATGTAACATCTAGGATGAAAGAAGGACCATAGAGCTTACTTTTCACTCACCATGTTATAGAAGACTGTTTTTATTTTTCTCACAGGCTGTGGGTGGTTGAAAAAGCAGCTAAAGAAGACCTGAAAGTACCTGAGTGATTCTTCATTAGGGACTGTAGTGATAGGACAAGGGGTAATGGGTTGAAACTTAAAAAGCAGAGATTTAGATTGGATTTAAGGAAGAAATTCTTTACTGTGAAGGTGGTGAGGCACTGGAATGGGTTGCCCAGGGAAGTTGTGAATGCTCCATCCCTGGCAGTGTTCAAGGCCAGGTTGGATGAAGCCTTGGGTGATAGGGTTTAGTGTGAGGTATCCCTGCCCATGGCAGGGGGGTTGGAACTGGATGATCTAAAGGTCCTTTCCAACCCTAACTATTCTATGATTCTATAACATGAAAAATCTATATATTCCATTTGTTAAACTAAAACTATTCTAGTATATGTGATCTTCCTTATCACTGTGTGACTTGGTTTAGACATTTCAGAATGTTATAAAAATCATTCTAATGTTTAGAATGTTATAAAAACATTTCTGCATAGCACTTGTACAGAAATGTTCTTCTACAGAAGTTTAGGCTTTCCTGTGATCTTTATGTGGAGAAGTTAAGTATCATATGATGAGCTACCTACTGGAGTCTACAAAAAGCAATTAATAGTAACTGTCAAATTGCTATGATTATTTTATACGTCTGGATGGGTACAATATTGAGTGTATTTTCTGAAAAGATTAGCACAATACCATCACAGATTACTCTCTAGCAGGTAACACGCAGAAGCTAGGCAGTGCATGTTCCTCTTCCGGAGGGTCAGATGTGTGTCTTTATATGATCACAGTGCAAACCACAGATAGTTGAAAACGGCAGAAAAGGCCATTTGGAGTTTTTATTCAAAATAAATAGTTTTTTTTTGATTTTTTTTTCTTAAAGTCAGATAAAATGTGAAAAAGACGTAATCACAGTGGGACATTCAAATTCACTCAAAAAGCATTTACCCCACCCTGCTGTTCACTTTTCAGTTTCTTTGACTGAAAGAGTCTTTTGTTTTTTTTTTTTTTTGTAATGATTAAAAGGAGCAAATGGTCCTCTGGATGGTTTTGTTCTGCTGGACATAGATTCTGTTTCAAAACCTAAAAATAATTTTTTACCCATTCATTATTAGCCACAGGAGAAAACACCTGGCCAAACAAAAAAATAGGGTGTAAAATGTAACATACAAGTGAGATTTAAATGAGGAAAGAGACACATTATTCCAAAAAATTAGATTGCTATTATAGGCAATTTATATCACAGTCTTAAGTCCTGCTATTTTTCTATACTACCATTACAAAAGTTTCAAAATACTTGTGCAGCTTGTAATAATGCAGTCCTTAAATTATTTGTAAATCATTCAACTTTCCAATAGCTACAGTAGCAGTTAAGCTGGCAGTTAAGCCCCACACTTTTGCTCACTTCCCCCTGGTGGGAAGATGGAGAGAATCAGAAAAGTGAGAAAACCCATTGGTTGAGATAAAGACAGTTTAATAAGTAGAGCAAAACCTCCACTCACAAGCAAAGCAAATCAAGGAATTCATTCACCACTTCCCATGCTCAGGCAGGCATTCAGTCATCTCCAGGAGAGCAGGGCTCCATAATGCATAAGAGTTATTTAGGAAGACAAACATCATCACTCCAAATGTCCCCCCTTTCTTATTCCTTCCCTCAGATTTACATGCTGAGCATGGTGTCATATGATATGGGATATCCTTTGGATCAATTAGGGTCAGCTTTCCTCGCTGTGTCCCCTCCCGGGGAGGGAATGCAACTACTTGTGCACATCCAGCCTGCTCACTGGTGGGATGAGAGGCAGAAAAGGACTTGACTTTGTGTAAGCACTGCTCAGAAGTAACTAAAACATCCCTGTGTTATTAACACTGCTATCATTGTAAATCCAGGGCATAGCCCCATACCAGCTACAATGAAGAAAATTAACACTATCCCAGCCAAAACCAGCACAGTGTCAAAAAAGAATATTATAAATTATATATATTATTTGGGAGATGAAACACTTTTGGAAAAGAATAAAAAATAATTTCTAAATTGAGTTCAAGCTACTTCACATGATACAATTTCATATGGTTGTCATTTCTGCTTTTATTGCTCAGTGAGTGGTGAGACATTTTGTGACAAGTTTTATCTCACAGGAGGATTTCTTAAGAAAGCCTTTTACACAGTTCTATGAAATGTCAGTTATTTTGCAGTTAAATATATTTTCCAATGAGCTTCCTTAGGAAGCCTCCACCACCTCCCATTCATGCCCTCAAAACTTCAAAGATAGGTTTCAAATTGTACCTTGAATACTCAATTAATCTTTACTTTTTTTCTCTATGATGTTTATAGAAAAGCGAATTTGGAAATAAAAAATATGTAGTTAGAAGGGCATGAGAGCTGAGGTACAAAATACCATCAAAAAAAGCACCTAGTGAGAGACAACCCTGCCTTATGCCCCCTGATTCTTTAGTAGGATGCATTAAGAAAGAATTTAAGTAGGTGTCCTGTCTTACGTAAACTCTAGAAAAAGTCACTCTATAATATGTGCTTTTATGTATTTGTTTTATCATTTTTCTCAGTCTGTGTCACAACATTAATGCTTTCTTAATGCTGCTTTTGAGTGCGAGTTAGACTTTTTGTTCTTATAGTTAATAGCTTGACGGAATTCTTTAACTTCTGATTAAAGCACACCTCCCAAGTAAATTATATTTGCAGTCTTTGATTAATTTTGAATTTTTAGGAAATCTATGTGTGTGGTTTTGCCTAGTTACATTGTAGACTTGTGTACTGACTGTTAAATCCAAGTGTGCTATAGTACCCTAGAAAATATAAACATTATCTTTATGGGACAAAATTAACTCTGTTGATGGCTGTTATTCTCTATAGCATTATTTATTTGTGGGGTGAAACACCTGTTAGTTTACATATTGTTATTCATGCACAGAGTAACACTTGCTTCCCCATTTTATCAGCTGCTCTTATCCTGCAAGTGTCACTATGGAGTCCATGAGACTTTCTGTACATCAATTTTTTAACCTTTTTTCTTTGCTCTTAATTTAGAAATTGACTGAAGAGTTCTATGTTTAAATCAAAATGCTTGAAAGAATGTGCAATAAAAAATATCCCTATGAAAAAAGTAGCACTAACAAAAAGTATTCTAGTTTTAGTTTTATTCTTGTCTTGGCTATTAATAACAGTTTTGCAAAAGTTTTGGGTATTTTCAGTGATGGAAAATCCTGTTATTTTCCAATTTATTGATTTCCACATCCATGGGGATCTGGTTCAAAAGGCTGCTTAAGGTGTGCTCTTTTGCACAGAGAAGATGGGGGTAAAAGGTTGCAGTCCTTTTGACTATGTCCCACATGATCCTTTTGGAAGCATATATCTGGGACTTCAAGAACTTGAAGGAGTAATCAGGCTGTAAGAAGATAATAGTTAGTAAGAATTCAGCTGGCTTTTGCATCCGGCCTGACTTATAAGGGGCTGTGAATCCATCAGGCTGGAAGTCATTATTAATGTGCCTGTTTTCTGCTCTCATAAATTGTTTTATCCCGTAGTCTACTGAAATAAGCAGATGCCACTGAGAGTAATCAAGCATAGCATCTTCTCATATTTTAATATAAACTAGCTTATCAGCTGATAAGAAAAAGGTGCATGTCATGTAATCAAGGCAAATGAGATAAATATTAGCATATTAAATCACTTCTACCCATAAACATTATTCTAAGCCTTCAGCATCTCAAGGTGAGAATGTCCTTTGTGAAGAGGAGCAAACATTTATGTATATAAAAGAAAATTAACTAAGCAAGTAATTTTCTACATTCCCTTTGCAACTATCTTTGATATTTGTCTTTGAGTAAGAATTCTTGCTTTCAGAATCTAGCTTTGTTCTACTACTCTGTCCTTGGATTAAAACATTCCATAGCATTCCATCTGTTGCTATGGAAATGAGTGTAATGATAGATTCAACATTGTGGGTTTTCTGGAAGAAACAGTATGGGGTGGAAGATTTTGGAGGCAAAAAAGACAATGAGTTTGAATTGGTTTCTTTTGGAATTAGTGATTGTGAGAATAATGGATATTGACTAAAAAAAAAGAATGGTTTTAAATCTAACATACACACAAAGTTTTGAATCAGTAAGAAAAACAATACTTATTTATTTTGCCCCCGTAAGAAAGCTGCATTTTGCAGCTTTGGGCATTTAGAGCAGTGGTGTAGCTTGGAAGGAAACCTCTACCAGTGTTTGAAGAAGTGTGTCCTGGAGGAGATATGTGTCATCTCTGCCTATTCATGAGCAGTGGGACTGTGTCAGCCAGCTGTTTTCCTGCCCAGCTGCTCTGCAGAGATTCAGAGTGATGATGGATGTGCCTTTTGTTGTATTTTGGGCATTTGGCTAGAGGTGTGTGTGTCGCTACAAAATTATGCCAGTCTGCTGCATCTCCGCACATCTAGAGTTTGGAAAGTTGCCACAGGCTTACAGCTGTGTCAGATGCGATGGTTGTGCAGGTCTTGACAGCTTCTTTGCTGATGATTAGCTATTGCTGATTAGATGTTACTGAGTCCGCGGGAAGGCAGGAAAAAGTTCATGCTTTGTTTTCTTTCTATGATGAGTAACTATTTATGACATGGAGTCTATTGAAACTGGTGCCTCATGCTTGTACAAAAACTACTTCAGAAGAAATGTTAGCTTGCTGCTCCAGAGACGGTTAGTGCCTTGAAGCCTGAGGAAACTTTCAGATTATCCTGCTCAGTTGAGGGACACTTGGTGTCTGTATATTTTTCTCAGTCTTACCTTATGAATACACAATGCTGCTGTAATTGCTGCCTTGGGATGCTTTAAGGTCATATCACTTTCCTAGTCATCAGGCAGGAAGATGGGCTTTCTTGTAGCTGTAAACTGTCACTTTTTCAGTCTCATAAGGATGTTTCCCTTCAGCAGTAAATAAGCAAGGGGTAAATAATAAGAAAGGGATATGCCAGCATCTTCTCTCTGACTCTGCTCTTCAGGAACGTTAATAACTAGAGCTGGCCTTGGCTTGCTTTTCAGGAATGAAGTGAGACTGACTTTCTGATGTCTGTAATATGCTCTCAGGGATCAGATCAGTATTATTATTAAGGTCTATGTATTTCTTTTATGGAGTGGCAAAGAAAGTAGATGTCTCCCTTCACTACCTCACTTGGCTGTATCACTTCTCCTTTTCCACAAACACCAAAGCATGCAAACAGATTGTCTGGGTTTGGAGACCCAAAGCTATAGCATCTTTCTGTGGTGTAATAAAGTTCCTCGTAACAGAAGTATTCTAAAACATTGATTCTCCATGCAGCTTTGTGATTACATTAAAATCAGTTTAGTGCTAATTCTTTGGAGGACCTCTAATCTTCCTGAATTGATGGGAGTCTTTTGGGACTTCAGAGGCACATATTATCAACAATTTGTCAGCCTTAATAATAAAAGAGGAAGTCATATTATGAGGGCTGCAAGCTTTGGATAAGCCTATATCTGTTTTGTTCTATACTTCAGTATCTACTACTAATGTAAAAACCTCAATTGTCTATTTGAGTTCTATTTTAATAGAATTTTTATCAATCCTTCTTTGAAAGGGACAGCTTTTAGCCAGATGTTTGTCTTGTTATAATCAAACTACATAATCTCTTGTAATTCAATCTTAGCTGTCATTATGATGTCTTTGATAGACGTAGCTGAAACATATTTTAGCTAAGGCAGAACATGGTTAGCATATTTAGTCTTCAGCTGCAAAAAAGTTGTTCAATACACTGCTAGCAGATGGAAGTGCTATAGATGGTAATCTCATGGAGGCAAGGTTTTCCTAGCATTGTTTTCCCTATTTAATCAAAGAGACCTTCAAGTGTTTTTCCCTGCTTGTTCAACTGCCAGTGATATATCTTTCCACAGATTATAGTCCAACTTCTCCTATGGATCTCAACAATAGAGTTTTGACACTCCTCTTAATAGCTCAGTACTCAGCTCCTCTTATTTGCATCTTCCATGATGCAGTTTACAAGACTATTCAATTTATCTTTATGGCATTATCTTTTTGTATTAAGAAATGTTGTACAGCCCACACTCAGCTGTTTTGTACTTAGACTAACCAGTAACAGTTATTTTAGTCTTCTCTCAGAGGTAATATATTCTTCATAGAATGATTTTTATTGTTCATCTTTTGATTACCTCTAATTTGTGCATATGTCTTATATGTTGCAGCATCCCACATGAATCACAACACTTTAGCTATGATTTTACCAAAGTTGAGAAGACTGAAAAGTTCCTTCACTTGCCTTACAGGCTACATTTCCAACAAAAAAATATCTAAAATCTCCACAAGATTGATGTTTCTGTGCAGTAATATGGTGATTTTCCACTTGTGACATACTATCTTGTCCCAGATCCTTTCAAAAAGCAGCTATTTTGATAACCATTCCAGTCCTTATTTGATTAACCTTGTTATAGTTCATCATTAGATAATATAATCACTTACTGCAGCATACTGTAACTATTCTGGGAGGAGTTCTACTTGTGTGTTTATAGCACCATACTACCTGATCAACAGGTAGCATCACCTCAGCCAAAACTTTTTGTGGGGGGTTGTTAGGAATGAGAGAAAAAGGATTGCTGAGAGCAGGTGATTTAGAATCGTGATTATACCTTAAACATCCCAGTCCCTCAAGTTTAGTTCCATGGTTGTCAAGCCCATACAGTATTTCAGTCCTGCAGTCTCAAATAAGTGATTAAATATATCCAAGATGGCATATGTTCCTTTTTTCCAAAGCTAAATGTCATCCATAAGATGTATATTCTACAAGACTTTTATAGTCTACAGTTTTATATCTACAGAACTGTACTTTCATGAAGTTAGTGATCTGCATTTTTGATGGGTCGGACAGCCCTAATCAATTATTGAAGCTTTGTATTGAATGTTTTTATGATAAATCAATAAGGCAAAACTTTAGCTTGTGGATATTCCAACCAATTTGATGTGGGGATTTTTTGGCCAGAGAGCAGAGAGTTGTATCAAATGGAATAAATGATCTTAAAGATGTAACATTCTAGTAAATTAGAGATAATTATATTTAAAAATACTAATAGTCATTTGGCTTCAACAAAATTTTTTTAAGGATACATTTTTAGCACATAAAATTATATTTTTAATACTCAACCTACTGACTGATTTTTTTTAAACACAATGCAGTTTGTGAGACATAACTCATAAGCATGTCCATCTGGTGTTTTGTCATGTATTTGTAATTTTCCATTTCTAATGAAGTATTGTGTCAAACCCAGACATTCACTAAGGAAAACTCGGAGGCTGTACTCAAAGACTGAGTATAAAGTTTTGTGTTAGCTTCAACTTTGATGAAAACAAATTCTTCCCTTTTCTCACAGAGTAAAGTTTCATGAGAAACTGGGAATTGATGGTTGAATGTGCTCACTACTGACATAATTTATATAGTCATATATAATTTCCTATGAGATCAGGAAAGCAGATTTTTTTTCATTGCATTAAGTATCCTACACTGATCAACTTACATTAGATGAAATCAGATTCAACCCCAAATTGTGCTACATAATGTGATCTCAAAATACTCTGGTGTTCTCACTTTTGTTACTCATATTAATGAAACAAGGCAATTTTCATGGATCTTTTTATTTGTCAGAGAAATTGTTACACTACTACCAAGAGTACTTGTCACTGGGTGTTTAATCAAGTTACAGTATGTGGCCTCCTATTAAGGAACAAATAAATTAGTAGTTCCAAACGGGTGGATCAGAGCAAACTACTGGCTATTTTCAAGATTTGTTTTTGTAAGGATGAAAAAATGGTGTGACATAGAAAGAGTTACCAGATACTCAGATATCACCTGGTTTAGAGCTTATGCTGTATTGCAAGAACAGGAGAAGCTGTTGTAGAGAGGGGCGACGGGGAGCTTTTGCTTCCCATTGTCTATCTTATATGTGAGCAATTAGCTTGGGGTATAGATTGCTTTGTCTTGGGCTGGAATTTGTTTCTAGGGGCTGAAATCCAAATCTGAAAGAGGACATCTGTTGAAGCCTTGGCTGAGACATGGCTGTGGTGCATCCTTGCACCTTTGTACTCTGATTTGTATTATATGCAAACTTGATTTTAGACTGACTGTTACATCATCTGGAATCACAGCCTGATGATTAATATGTTTTAGTGAAAAGAAGGGCTTTCTGGCTTCTGCTATTAAGTGGATAGTTATATTAACAGTGCTTTACTTTGTTTCTAGAGACATGCTAACACGGCTCATCATACATCATTAGGTAAACCCTTAAAACAATTCCCATCAATGTGCAGGAGATAACGAAATGTTATTTAACTTTAAAGTAATTCTTATGCTTTTCTGTTTGATTGTTTAGTTATAGTCACTGAATGAAGCACATGAAAATGTCATTATTCATATGTGAATTCAAGTCAACACATTTGTTTAGCTTTAAGAGGCACAAAAGCAAAGTATAAGACTCTTCATCTGAATTTTAGAAAGCAAAGGCAGAGGCCCTCTAATTTCTGTAGTCCTTTGATTAATTGCTTTTTTTAACCATAGTTAAGCTGTGATTGGTTCTGTAATAGTCAGGTTTTACCATGGGTGAGGCATATCAGAAAACAAATCTTTGGTAGGAAAAGATTGCCAAGTTAGGTATGGTGTAATTATTCAAGGACACACAGTTTTGAAAAACAAGCATATAAGAAGGTCAGGATGAACCGTTATTTTTGTTTATAATAACTCTTCTCTGGAATGTTATTGCTGTATGCCATACACAGCTCTGATCATTGTCAGGAAACTTGCAACAGTCTTATGTTTATGGCTCCTATGGTTAACCAGACACATGTGAAATTAGAATGAAGCAGCTCCCTGTTAGTAAACTGGAAGCTTTGAAGATTTCTGCACCAAGTAATAATTTTAAAATGTGTATTAATAAGTATATCTCATAAAGAGTTCAACATGTTTCAGTATTTCCTTAAGTCTGGCTGTAAGTCTGGCAGTGGGAACTCAGTTCTGTGAATCTGTAAAAGAAGCTAGCTGAGAGTAGGGCATGAGGTTGCAGTTATCAGAAAGTTTTGCTAAAAGCTCTGAGTCTTTAATGTTCTCAGATCATGAGCTAGAGTTTATGGGGGTGCTGGTGACCAGAAGTTACAGAGATGCTGGCCTACAACTGAGTACATCTTACCTTCTGTATACAGTAAGATAAACTGTATTAAGCACTTCCATATACGTTTTCTTTTTCTTAAGATTTAAGGATAGAATTTATGACCAAATTCTGGGAATGACTCGTTTTATGAAGTTTTCTTCTATTTCTTACAATGAAGTAGTAAAAGGAAATACACATGTGTGTGCATATATGTATGTGTAGCTATACATCTTGAACAAACATTAAGATGGCACAGGTGACAAAGCACAGACAGGTTTTTTTGGTCTTTTTTTGTTTGTTTTTCAGTGCCAGAGTGGCATTGAGTAGTGTTACAGAAGTAACATAGTGGTTTTGCTTCTCCTCCTGACTGGCAGTGGCACTATTGTTCTAACAAAATGGATAAATATTATATGCATTTTATCAACACTTCATATGAAACTTGCTTCTGGAGGCACCCAATGTAGTAACTGGACAGTCCAGAAATATTTCTGGAGGGTGATTCTGATCCTCCAGATACAAAAAAAAATCCCAAAGATCATCTGGGTAAATAAGAATTTTTGCAGCTGTAGCTGGTATTTTGGATAGCTTCATTAGCTTCCTTGTGGCTTGCCATTGGAAGGCAACATCACGTATCTGTTTACACAGAGGCAGAACATTGCAAAACATTCCTGGGCTTTACTGAATATATCTGATTAAAATCCTCATATCATGTCCCGGTTAAGGGACATGCTCAGGTTAAAACATAGTGAAACCTGGGTTGCATTCTACAGGTGCACAGATTTTCATGTTTGCAAAACATCTGTCTAGTCGAGGGTCTGGTGGGATTATCTTCAGAATAAAGTAATACCTGTTTCAAAATATCTAATTGGCTATTGATTGAAATGCTGCCTTCTGCTAAAATGGAAATACAATGAAACTAAATCTAAGTCCTGAGGATGATAAAGCAGGTAGTGAAAATTAAAAGGTGATTGCTTATTTCAGATATTATTTGGTTGATTTCCTCTATAGAAGCTGGAAAATGTGATATCAGGAGTAGACTGATGTAGTATCCACAAAGAAATGTCAAGTGTGTTCTAGCCACGAAGATTTGCATTTGAGTTAAGTATCTGTGTCCTACTCTGCAACTACTGATACATAATCAGAGGAGGAATAAGAGTATTTGGTTGGAATCTCTGTATATGCATAAAGGAGAAGAATGCTGTATGTATTAGCATTCACTTACAACATGCATATAAGTGAGTGAATGGAACTTGAGTGCACTTCCTGTTTTTGTTTTGGGTTTTTTTTGATACGGAAATGAGTAATACAGAATGATTCTTAAATAATCAGTAAATCACTGTGTAGCAACAGCACTATACTAAACAAATCGCTGCTAGTGTCAGAGAAACTTATTCTAATTTTCAGTCCTTTTCTACACCAAATATGAAATCAAGAAAAAAGAGTCTTGTTATAAGCATGAAGATGCCAGTAGAATGGGGAGCAGGCTTTAAAGGCATTGTGGTAAGTAAATGAGAGACAGAATACTTTGTAAAACTAGGGATAGAAAAGGAGAGATAGAAGGTGGAATGCATAGTCTTCCAAAGATACTGCCTCCTAAGCAGAAATGGTTCATGCTGCATGGAAACAAAGCAACCCCATGACAACAGAAGAATGACCTTATAAAATACAGTATACTGAAAAGGATGGGAAAGCTCTGGAGGTGGAGGAGGGACAATGCTCTGTGTGGTGAACAATGAAGCTGACAAATAAAGGGCAGAGTACAGCCAAACAAGAGGATAAACCTGGAAGTGATTAAATAGACAATTCAAAAGACATTAAGTTCCTGTGGAAAACAGATGGAGTTGGCATTAGGAGAAGAAAGCTGCTAATAGAAATGGGAAGAACAACTGAACTTTGATTTTCTCTCTAGGGAAGAATTTTATGCAGGTTTTTTGTTAGGTTTTTTTTGAGAAAAAAAAAAAAACAACCACCACAGAATTGGCAAAGCAGATAACAAACTCATAGAGGAATGATGTTTTTTTTCGTTTATTCACTTCCACTAGCTCTTGTCTGTGGACAGATCTGATCTCTGCCCTCATATGAATCATAAGTGTCTGGTATGCCAGATGCTTAGACTGATTATTTTATATTAACATTGCTAATATATGTGACAGCTTATGCTGAGTATCACTAATAAGTGTTTGGTGCAGGATTACCTGGGTTTACTGTGAAAAAAGATCAGTATGACTTTTATAGATAATTGGACAGTATGGCTCTGTGTACATGATAAGCATTAGAAAGAGGCCTCTACCACACAACTCAGATGTAAGTCCAGAGTTTGATACTCCCTTCTAATTTGGATGTATTCAATTTGGTCTTGGCTCGTTATGAATGGAGAGACCAGCTGCAAAATTCAGACACTGTTCTAAATTTGGAATCTGAAACTTGCCAGAGGTCAGGAACTTTCAGAGTTAAAAGTGATGTTTAGTACTATCTCTAATAGGAAGATAATACATATTTTAGCAAAAGTGACTCCAGGCTTTCTTGCATCTGTGATTTACTAGGTATATCACACAGTGAATGTTTTCATAAAAACTGTTTACATGACCCTCAATGACAGTTCTGTGTATTGCTTGGGTTGGATTCTGATCTTTTACTGCCCTAAATAATTTGTAAATCTAATATTTCTATCACGCAAGAGAATGGATTAGCACAAGGAAATAGTATACATATGGCACATATGAGCATACATCACAATTATGATATATAGCATTTGTGATTCCAGATTACTTCTTACAAGTTCATAGGGCTAGACCATGAAAACACTTCAAGGCCTAAGGCAGAATTTAGCTAAACTTAAATATTAAATTCCAGTACAATAAGCCAAAATGCCTGGTTCACCTCTTTTCTATTTCCTGAAACAGGGTGCCTGTTCAGTTGATTCCATGTCTAATTGTCATAGTGATTCCTGGTGAGAGATGTGCCCAAAACCACCTTACAAATAGGCAGAAGTATACTCATCAGGAAATGCAGAAGTTTATTATTCACCTTTTTATTACTGTAGCCCAAGTCTTCCCATGTCAAACCCAAATGTCAGGAAATACTGTTAAGCTCCTGTGGGGGAAAGAGTGGGAAACCAGCACAGCACCACAGAGTTTAGCAAATACAACTTGCTGGTCATAACTCACATACTAATTCATAGAAATTTTATATTATGCTAGTACCCTTCTGGGAAGGAGAGATATGGGGAACAGTACCCTAAAGAGGATTTTCCAGGAAGGCATGGAGATGACCTCTATGATACGCGGACATTGCTGTCAAGCACTGTTGATCAGTTAAAACACACACAGGGAAGGGAGCTGACCTCTGCCAGTATCCTTGGCTCTGAAAGATGACTAAAAATCCACAGCATGAATTGCACACATGACACTGCATGTCTGACATGAAGCTGAAACCTGAATCATTCAGGTGTCACCCTGCATAAATTTTCCAGATGCTCCCAACAGGCATCCTGCACATTTTTGTTTCCTACATCTTGTCCATGATCTATGACTTATATCTAGATTTCATATATTTAAAATACCTTGCCTAACAGTTCTTTTTGCTTTATAATAACCTAGTGAGTTTATAATAGAGCCCATCTAGCTATATTTTAACAAGAACACTTTGTTCTTTATGTGGTTCTGTGGAATCACTGAATTTTCTCAATGTTTTCTCCTTCTTTGAAGAGGTGATCACAGAATCACAGAATCCCAAGGGTTGGAAGGGACCTCGAAAGATCATCTAGTGATTCCTTCCCTGCTACCCAATAGCAACCTCCTTCATCCCTAATTTTCATTATATTCCAGAGACTGTAAAATCTGTATGCTGATTCTGCAGACTTGAGCAGTGCAATTGCATAAAAATTAAAGTGCCTTCACTTTTTATTGTTTAAAACCCATCTTGTGGAGGGCAGGCTTATTGCTTTGCAGTAGAGGAGGTGGGTCCTATCTTAAGCACTTTCTAGAAGAGATCAAGCACAGGGAGATACAGCAGCTGATTCTAGGTGGAAAGGGTTAAAATCAGTGAAGAAAGCTCAGAAAACATCTGAAAACACAAGTTTAATTGGTGAGACACAAAATGCAAAAAACTATAGATCTGATCCCACTGATAAGCAAACAAATGAAAAGGTGATTGGAAGACTGTTAGGCTCAAGGCGCTTGTAATTGTTATGGAAATTTTTGTGCTTGGGTCAGTGACATGAATTTGCAGAATTACACATGGCTACTGTTGAAAAATCATTATTTTTTTTATTTATTTCCTTGGTTTGATGCCATGAGAATCATTATGATACCTTTCCTATGCTACTTTTGACAGCCCCAAAACTTGAGGCCAGATTCACAGTCTTAGTTGATTAGTATGTATGAAGTATGTTAGTAGTGCAGTCACATACTTAAAATATGTGTATAACCTTAGAGTTTCAGCTGTGTCTGAATGAACTTTGTATTGTAGTTGTGAGTTAAGCAGCACTATGAATGCTGTGTAGGGTCATAGTGAGTATGGTTGGTTATGTCTGTGTTGGTTATGTCTCTGTGTTTTTGTCTAAGCAGTCACAAACAAACTGTCCACATTTATTAGTGTCCGATGAAAGCAGTGGACTTCTTAATTACATTGTTATATTTCATAAATGTGCAGTAATTTTACTGGTTTGTTTTCTATTAAATCTCTTTGTCAGAAATACTGAGTTGAATTTTTTAGGTGGTTTTGAATATCAAAGGGAGTTCATGGCTAACTGAAACATAACTATTGAAGCACTTTTCTGGACTTTGTTCACACTTGGAAAGTGAGGATATTTCTGGGCAGGATGGTTTTCTTTTTCTATCTGTCTTATTTGTTTATTTTTCTCTGTGTGAGTGCATCTGGGTTTCTTTAAGTGTATAATGATTCTGCCAGATCTATTAAGAGAGTAGGCATTTCAGGCAGAAAGAGCATATGAGGCTTCTTTGCCCTTCACCCTGTAGATGGAACAAATCATGAGATGAAAACTCATTTCAGCATCTGAACTAGAGTGACTCTGACTGCAGCATCAGCACTATCAGAAGTCCAATAGACAGGGCCATTCACTCCAGGCAGCTTGGAGACAGCATGCAATATACCAGGAAAACAGGAGTATGGATAAACTATAGTTTAATTTCGTGTTTCAAGTGCATCACAATAAAACAGGAGCTTCTCCTTGCTCAGAAGGAATGGAATATGCTGTAAGCCATGGAGAATCAATGTATAATTAATTGTGGGTTATACTGACTAAGTAGTGGAAAGGCTTTGCTGCAATGAAGAATTTTCTGTGATATGTGTGTATAAACTACACAGCTTACCTGTAATTTTACTTATTTTAGAATGAGGTCTAAGAGAATCATAGAATCATAGAATAGTTAGGGTTGGAAAGGACCTTAAGATCATCTGGTTCCAACCCCCCTGCCATGGGCAGGGACACCTCACAATAAACCATGCCACCCAGGGCTCTGTCCAACCTGGCCTTGAACACTGCCAGGGATGGAGCATTCACAACTTCCCTGGGCAACCCATTCCAATGCCTCACCACCGTTACATTAAAGAACTTCTTCCTTATATCCAATCTAAACTTCCCTCTTTAACTTTTAATCCATTACCCCTTGTTCTGTCACTACAGTCCCTAATGAAGAGTCCATCCCCAGCATCCCTATAGGCCCCCTTCAGATACTGGAAGGCTGCTATGAGGTCTCCACGCAGCCTTCTCTTCTCCAGCCTGAACAGCCCCAACTTTCTCAATCTGTCTTCATACGGGAGGTGCTCCAGTCCCCTGATCATCCTCGTGGTCCTCCTCTGGACTTGTTCTAACAGTTCCATGTCCTTTTTATGTTGAGGACACCAGAACTGCACACAATACTCCAAGTGAGGTCTCATGAGAGCAGAGTAGAGGGGCTTTGACCTGCTGGTCACACTCCTTTTGATGCAGCCCAGGATACAGTTGGCTTTCTAGGCTGCGAGCACACACTTATCATGGTTAAACTTCTTAAGGTTGGCATCAGCCAACCAAGAGAGAATTGATTGAACAGCTTTTGAGTGGGGGGGAGGTGAGAAGAATGTTATGCCAGTTAGTACACCACCAAATTGCTCAGTAACTTCATGCTCAGGTTGTAAACCTCAGAACAACTATCATGCCCATCCAGTGAGAAGTTCAGCATCTGAAATGCTTATCTAGAGACATGGCTGATGAGATCAAACCTCATAAACCTTACGTATAATCTGAAAAGAGTCACTGGATGAAGTCATATGGAAGGGCTGATCGATGTATGTTAAATCAGGTGAAGTGATATGCACTTAGTGACGACTTCTTAGGTGAAAAAGTACACAAAATGCCTTACTGCAGCTCCCAGCAAACGTGATTGACTGGAAATAAGAAAAGTGATGATTGCTGTTAGGCTTGCTAAAGACAAGAGCTGTAAATTTTATCTGCTCACATAGCAGAATTTTTGTATGCTCCTCAGTAACAACAAGTTCAGCTGGAGGTGCAACATCTAAGCAGGTGTCTCACTGACTTTTTTTTATGTCAGCAGTATGAGCAGAATTCACAGAATTTTGTCATCTTAGTTGTATAAATCCAGACCTGAGACTTGTCTAAATTGTGAGAGAGGGTTGGGGTAGAGGGGAGAAAGGCACTTTGGATTACTTTTATCATGGTGAAATTAACTATGCACTAGGAGTGCCTTCCTCTAAAAAGAAAGTGAATGAGTAGCTTCTGTGTAGATGTATATTACAGACTCACCTGTATTTAATTCATATAGAAGACAGCTTGAATAACAGGGTCGTACCAATTTTTATGGAAATTGCTACTAACTATGCCTTCTATTATGCAGTTTTCAGAAGTTGTGCATCAGGGAATAATTTATTTTCAGTGCTCTTCTGTCATTAGTTGTCTGCTATGACAGTCTTTTCACCTATTAGATTGTATAATGTGTAGTCATCTTCAACTGGCACGAGTCAGCATGACAGCAATTAAAGCTCAAACTGAAGAAGCAAGTGTTATGAGAGTACAGTTTTGTGCTCAAAATAAGCACTTAGCTGGACTAGTGCACTATGTTGGCCATTGTGCTTAATTTTAGTTTCCTGAAATCATAATCAAGGTCACTAATGGTCTTGCTATCTTCACAGGGAAGTAACTATTTTCATGGCAAGTGGAAAAGAAGTCAGCCTTAGACAATTTTAAAGACAAAAGCAAATTCAAATTATGGCTTGTGTCCCCATCCCTTTCCCCAAGATTCAAGCAGTCTAATATTGGGCTATATTTATTTTATGCATGGAACTTTAACCTACCACAGTTTATTTTACACATTTGACAG
The DNA here is from genome assembly GCF_012275295.1 of Melopsittacus undulatus. Lineage (NCBI taxonomy): Eukaryota > Metazoa > Chordata > Aves > Psittaciformes > Psittaculidae > Melopsittacus > Melopsittacus undulatus. Next base: position 81,240,127 of record NC_047530.1, on the reverse strand, counting down.
TGAGCCATCTATGTTTTACATAAAGGTCTCATTTAAGCCCTTAAATGCATGATGATAAGAGAAAATTCAGAGGAAGTGGTGGTTTTCTGGTTTACTTCCTTCCTAATATTTGCTTTTTATATTTGCATATGTTTGTTGAAGGGTTATATTTATAAAAGGAAGACAAACTTGCACTATCTGAGAATATGTTTTTTCTTTAAAGTTTTCTTCTGATGCTTGAATCCTTTTACTTGCTATGAAAGGCTCATGAGATGAGCTCTATAATTACAACTGCAAATAGGTCTTCATGGAGGGAGATAAGGCTGGATGGCTTTATTTTCGTGGTTGGGGTAACAGACTTCCCTACTTTCCAGGTTGTGAAAATCCAGGCTAAAGAATATTTTGAAGGAGTCACTGAGTTAATCTCTCAGGTCTAGGGCATGATAAGCTATACCTGCCTCATTTGCACCAAAAATCTCCAGTCATGAAGACCACCTATGGAGCTTGTAGAGACTGTGCCAGGGTTTTGCAGTGGGGAAAGGTGCAGGTTAGACATTCAGAAAAACTCATAGAAAGTCTCTCTTTCTCCATCTTAAAACTGTTACTATTTCTCTTTGTCACAAACAGGTTACTCCCATATTGTAGAAAAATTATATATTTAAGAAGAGCTATTGTGTGTTTTGTCTCCCCTAGCCAATATCATGTCACTCTTGTTCATACATCTCAGTATATTTTTTTCCTTTCTCTCAATAGCTTCTATGATATGTTATTATCTAGCTACTTCTCTGTTTACCTGCTCCTTCACCTCCAACCCCTCACCTGGAATGGCACAGCTGATTATTTGTCTCCATGTAAACGGCTGCACTTGCCTTTATGAAAATACATCATCATCTTTTTTTCTTTGCTGATTTGTCTCTCTGATTAGTCAGGCTTGCTTTGAATTCCAGACCTGTCCTCAGTTTGAGGATGTCTGTGAATTTAAAATCTGTTTTACTAGCATCAAAATCACTAACAAAAAATATGCAGTGCTGCTGCATTTGGACATACTGCTCACAACACCTTCCACTTAGGTACTGATAAAGTGATTCTCTAGCTATGATTTTTGCAGCTAGCTAGATACATGTTTGATTGTTCTCCAGTTTATCTGTGAAATACTGGCACTAGAAAAAACAACTGCTACCTGTTAAATTGGATCACCATATTTCTGTCTCTTTGATAAACAGTGAATAGAGCAGACATGCATTCATGGTAAAACTTTGAATGAATACTTGTAGTCTGCCAAATCAAAGCTGTTCTTATTACTAAAATAGAAAGTAATCTCAAACCCTTCCTATGTAGTGAAACCAGCATGATCCCCCTGGCACAACTGTTGTCAAGCCTGCATCCATTACCTTCTAGAGATGGTGGACTAGATCTTGGCCAAAGACACCTGTCTTGTTGTCCTGATCTTTGTACTGATCTGAATTAGAATTATAGAATAGTTAGTGTTGGAAAGGACCTTAAGATCATCTAGTTCCAACCCCCCTGCCATGGGCAGAGACACCTCCCACTAAACCATGCCACCCAAGGCTCTGTCCAGCATGGCCTTGAACACTGCCAGGGATGGAGCATTCACAGCTTCCCTGGGCAACCCATTCCAGTGCCCAACTACCCTTACAGTAAAGAAGTTCCTCCTTATGTCCAGTCTAAACTTCCCCTGTTTAAGTTTTAACCTGTTACTCCTTGTTATATCACTACAATCCCTAATGAAGAGTTGCTCCCCAGCATCCTTATAAGCCCCCCTTCAGATACTGGAAGGCTGAGTTGTCTGTCTGTTACATCAACAGATGGACAATTTTGGTGTCCAGTCATCAGACCTCCAAATAAAAATATCATGCAGCTGTCCTCTGTGGTTTACAGGAGAATGGGGATATATAGGTTTTCTCTAATTTTCTGGCCCTCTTTTTCTCCCTCCTGGGGAAAACCAGTCAATCAGTGAACGAAAGTGTCTTTCTTCAGTTCTATCCAGTTCTCAACTGAGTGCTACTGTTTGTTTTTTCTGTTTGAAAAACAGCTACTTCTCATTTTATTTCTGAAACCTGTTTAAAAATAAGATGCCATTCATTATTGCATATCAGCAGGAAGAGACTTTCAAGTGACTCATTTTACTACTTTCAGTTTTCCTCTCCAACAGATTCAGCAATAAGGGGTGAGATAATGGAACAGATCTTTTAAACAGTTTTAAGAACAAATACCTGCAAAAAGCCTGGTTTGAGTGACCAGGTTGGTTGATTATCGTTTGGAAAATGGCAATGCATATAATTTGCAGGTAGAAGTAATGAGACTGTGGTTTATTGTTTAAGCACTAAACTTTCTTAAACTGTCTGCAACCAGTAACCTAATTGTTGCAATGATCTGAGCATGAAATATGTGTGCTTGTTGAATAAGTAATGTGACAGTATATTACTTTCATTCTGTTATTTATAAAGGATTCAAATGAAAAGATTTTCTAAGTTAAACTGCTTTAGCTGCTTCATTGCTGTACGTCATAAAAATCTGATTGCATACACTTAAGTCTTCATAAAATCAAGAAGATGAGAGTTTGGTCTGCTTTCTCCTACTCTGTTCATTTCATTGGTTGAGTAGAGTTGCAAGCTAAGATTTCACTTATCACTTATAATTGTTTTCTCACATACAATATAGTTATTTGAATTCAATGTTCATTAACTGGAAGCAACTCTGCAGAAGTAGCAGATTTGAAAGTATGACAATGAGATCAGATTTGAAAGTATGACAATGAGATCTAGGTTTTGGTGCAGGAGTGTTTGCTCATAAATTGCCTGAAAGCTTCAGAAGTTACTAAAGAGTTTTCTTGATTGGTTAATAACATGAGTGCTATCTTCTTTAAAATAACTGTCTTGAGTATATGGTGTAATGCATTTTTAAAAGGAGATAATTAATCCGTACTTTTACTGAATATTATAATTTATTATGTGGAAATGTTTTCATGTACAATCTAGACATTACTCAGCAGTAATCGGTAGTTTCTAGATTTTCTTTTATAGAGAACCAGCTGGCAATTAGTTAAATCAAATGTCGATGTACTGTTGTCCCAGATACACTCTTGATAATTGGAGGTCCTGGAAAGAATGACAATTTAGAGAAGTGCTAGTTCAAATGATATTTCAAAGAGCTAAGGAAAGCAATCAGTGCTTGAGGGTAATATGCAGATTTTCAGAAAGAGAGAATCTTACCAAGAGTAGAGTGACAAGTATAATTAGCAGCTTAAACAGACCAGGTAAGAAAATGTACCAATTAAGACAAGCTTACAGATCTTGAAATGTAAATGTTTGAGTTGAACGTGTTTGTTAAAGCCTTCAAAATTGCAACTGACAAAAACTTTCAAGTGCAACTGAAAAAAAGTAAAAATGTAGCAAATCAAATGGCTTTAAAATGAAAACAGAGCTTAACAATTTATAGAATCATCGAATCAGCTAGGTTGGAAAAAATCTCTGAGATCATCAAGTCCAATCGTTGCCCCAGGGCTGCCAAGACCACCACTGAACCTTGTCACTGAGGGCCTCATCTATGTGGTTTTTGAACACTTCTAGGAGTAGTGATTTATCCACTTCCCTTTGCAGCCTGTTCCAACACCTGTTGACCCTCTTGGTGAATAAATATTTCTTAATATCCAGTCTAAACCTCCCCTGGTGTAACTTGAGGCCATTATCTCTTTTGAGAGACCAACTCCCACCTTACTACAACCTCCTTTCAGGTAGTTGTAGAGACCGATATGGTCCCCTCTGAGCCTTCTCTTCTCCAACTTCTTCTATTGAAATGTACCTAGACAAGAAAATTGAAATATTTGTTTCTCTCAGAAAGCCAGCACAACAATTGCAGTCCTAATGCCAGGCTGAGGACACTGAATTGCAAGAGGGAAGATCCTTGTCCAAAGAATGACTCAAAGCAAAGAAAACAGTCACAAACTTAGTCCTTGCTGGTGCTCAGCCCAAGCAAGTCTCCCATGGAAACATTTGCTGGTTTTGGTCCTAGGGTGCTGGGTGGCATGTAGTCAATTCAGTCTGAAAAGACGGTCAGTCTGCTGTAAGCAGTTTGCCAAGAACATTTTCTGTTTCTTGTAAATCCTTCAAGGATTTGTTGTCTTCATATTACCTCTAATAGATTTCTTTGCCTTTTTCTCTCATATACCCTCTAAGAAATTTTCAAGTTTCAGGGTAACCTATAAACTCACAGCAGTTATTCTTAGATCTCTATAGGCAAATATTTTGTCTGTGAGATAACTAAGAAAGTAAAATTAAAATTATAGTTATAAAGCTCTCCCCTGACTGCCATGGGATTAAATTTACACTTTAATCCCGCTAACAAAATGGAAACTGCAATAGCACTCAATAGTAATTGGAAGAAAGATGACCAGATTATTCTTTTCAACAGATTAAGAATGCAGATGAAATAAATTTATGGTACCATTTCAAAGCCAAGAGCATTTTGACGATTTGACCTTTTGTCGTGGTTTAAACCCAAACTGCACAGCTCGTTCACTCACTCCCCCCCTTGCTCCCCCAAATCCCAGAGAGTTGGGGAGGAGAATCCAAAGAATGTAGCCTCATGGGTTGAGATAAGAATGGTTTAATAGCTAAGGTATAACATAAATCACTACTGCTACTACTACTACAAATAATAATGATAAAGCCAATAACAAGTGAAGAGAATACAACACCTCGCCAGCCACCGACCCATAACTCACCCCACCCTGCCCGACCGAGCACCGACCGATACCTCCTCCATCCCCCCACAGCTCCAGCCCTTCCGGATTTCTCCCGGCTACATCCTGGGTATGACGTGCTATGGTATGGAATACCTCTTTGTCTAGCCTGGGTCAGGTGTCCTGTCTCTCCTTCCTCCCGGCCTCCCCTCCTCCCTGACAGAGCATGAGCTCAGAAAAGGCCTTGGACAAACCAAACATTTGAGAAGTAACTCAAAACATACTTGCTATCAGCAACCGTTCTCAGCCCGAAAGTCAAAACACAGCACTGCACCAGCTACCAAGAAGGAGAAAAAAATGACTGCTACTGCTCAAACCAGGACACCTTTATATCCATTGAAAAAAATCTAGAAAATAGCCATACTAGTTCTGCAAATGTATAGAAACCTGCAGTGATAAATCTAAAATAAAATGCTGGCTAATCTGAATGCTTGGGGGTGGGAGTGGGTAAGTGCTTTCCTTGTGTTGAAAAATTGGTGAGAAGCAAAATAGTTAATTTTGTGAAACTAAGAACTCCACTACAGTTTTATTTCCTCTGAATGGTTAGGATGACAAATGGCAGAATTTATAGTCTGTAGAAAGAAATAGCTGCCTTGTAATGGCAAACATAAAAGCAAAATTGAGTTGGGTAATCATTTTCCTTTTAGAGCTGGCCACAACTTTAAAGAAATTTCATTCACTGCTATTTATGTTGCTAATGTTTGAATGCATATTAACATGCTACTATGATGAGAAGAACCACAGATATAAAGGAAATTAGTGAGGCCATGTAAGAATTTGTTTTTTTCCATTCCTAGTTTTAGCTACAAAGACTGCTTGCTAAACTCTAGCTTCTTTCACTCTGCAGCATTTATACTAGTAAAAGTCCCATGGAGCTTGCTGCAGAGAGCTGTTGTAAACTTCTGTGGTGGGTTGACTCGGTCTGGATGCTGGGGGTCCACCAAAGGCACTCTGTCTATCCACTCACTCCTCAGCTGGACAGGGGAGAGAAAATATGATAGAGGTTCATAGGTCAAGATAAGGACAAGGAGAGATTGCTCACCAGTTACTGTCAAGGGTAAGACAGACTTGACTTGCAGAAACTAGTTTATTACCAGTCAAATCAGAGTAGGATAATGAGAAATAAAACCCAAATCTTAAACCACCTTCCCCCCACCCCTCTCTTCTTCCAGGGCTTCACTTTGCTCCCCATTTTCTCTACCTCCTCCCCATTAACAGTGCAGGGGGATAAGGAATGAGGGTTGCAGTAATTTCATCACACATTGTCTCTGCTGCTCCTTCCTCCTCAGGGAGGACACTCCCCCTGTTCCAGCATAGGGTCCCTTCCATGAGGAGTCTTCCATGGACTTCTCTTACGTGAGTCCTTCCCATGGGCTGAAGTTCTTCATGAACTGTTCCAATGTGGGTCTCCTCCATGGGGTGCAGCTCTTCAGGAACAGACTGCTGCAACATGGGTCCCTTCCATGAGTGCAGTCCTTCAGGAACAGACTGCTCCAGTGTGGGTTCCTTCCATGGGTGCAGTGTTTCAGGAACAGACTGCTCCAGCGTGGGTCCCCTGTGAAGTCACAAGTCCTGCAGCAAATCTGCTCCAGCATAGGCTCCTCTTTCCATGGGACCACAGGTCCTGTCAGGAACCTACTCCAGTTCAGGGGTTCCCATGGGGTCACAGTATCCTTTGGGCTTCTGCTTGCTCTGGCAGGGAGATCTCCATGGGCTGGAGGTGGATATCTGCTCTACCATGAACCTCATTGGCTGCAGATAGATATCTGCTCTACTGTGGATCTCAGTTGGCTGCAGGGGCACAACCTGCCTCACCATGGTCTGCACCATAGGCTGCAGGGGAATCTATTCTGGATCCTGGAGCAATTCCTCCCCTCCTTCTGCACTGACCTTAAGGTCTTCATGGCTATTTTTCTCACATATTCTCACTTCTTCCTCCAGCTGCAATTTCTCCTGTAAATTTTTCACTCTTCTTAACTATGTCAGCACCCAGAGGTGCTGTCACCATTACTGAAGGGATCAGCCTTGGCAAGCAGCAGGCCTGTCTTGGAGCCAGTTGCATTGGCTCCACTGGACGTGAGGGAAACTTCTAGCAGCTTCTCGCAGAACCCACCCCTGTAGCCTTCCTGCTACGAAAATCTTGCCACACAAACCCAATGCACCTTCATTCAAACAGTAGCTGTTGGGGTTTATAAGCTTTGCTGAGGAACAGGGACCCATGGGATCCCTCAGCATCAAGCCACTTGGTTAGTAGTGTATATTATAAGAAATGCAGTATTACAGTATTATAGAGTGAGAGAACTATACATGGGGAAAGGGAAGACCTTGTGCTTTGGAGCATAATGCTCTGTTCAACCTGTGAAAACTGAAAAGAAAATGTAATTATAGCTCTTCTCGATCTTGCAAGGAAACCTGTGAAATTCTGTGAAACAGCTGGCATTGACAAGAGCCTAACACAGTAGAGGAACTGTGAAGCTGCTTTTTAAATAAGTGCTTACACATTTCTTCAGCTCTTCTAAGACACTTCTAAATCATGCTAGACAAATTCTAATTATTCAGTGGAACCAAAAGTGATGATTTCCAAAGTACAAACCCCAAAATTTCAAGGAACTTGAGTATTTTGGAGCACTTTGTCTTAAGATGTATTTAACTAAAAACCTAACACAAGAAAATGAAGGCAGCATTTGAAATTCCCAGCGTACTTGCATGTAAGGAACTAATCAATTTATTATAAATGAGAGTCCTAAAATATTCCTGATAGAGTGGATAGGACAGCAAGGCTGCCATCAATAATATCAGACATTGACACAGCATGACCTGTGCTTCTGCCAGCTCTGTTGAATAATAAAAACTTTCTAGGCATCGAAGTGAAATCCTTCAGTTTTCAACTGTAGCATATCTCTATGTAGAGATTTTTTTTTATTTTTAAATTATGCCATTAGCATATGTGATATATGTCCTGGGTTCAGCAGTAGCGGTCATTTTTCTCCTTTTAGTAGCTTGTGCAGTGCTGTGGTTTTGACTTTCAGCCTGGGAACAGTGATATCAGCCTGATAACACTGACGTTTTTAGTTGTTGCTCTGTAATTTTTAGTCTGACCAAGGACTTTGTGAGTCTCATGCTCTGCCAGGGAGGCGGAGAAGCCAGGAGAAAGCAGAGACAGGACACCTGACCAATACTAACTAGAGAGGTATTCCATACCACAGCACATCATGCCCACTATATAAAGTGGGGGCAGTTACCTGGAAGGGTTAGATCACTGCTTGGGTCGGTCTGGGTATCGGTTGGCGGGTGGTGAGAGGTTGTATTCTTTTCCCTTGTTATTTACTTTATCATTATTATTATTGGTGGTAGCAGCAGTGATTTGTGTTATACCTTAGTTACTGGGCTGTTCTTATCTCAACCCATGGGAGTTGCATTCTTTTGATTCTCCTCCCCATCCTTCCGGGAGCAGGGGGGAGGAAGAGGGGGGTAATGAGAGAGACTGAGTGGTTCTGAGTTATGGCTGGGCTTAAACCACGACAATATCCCACCATAATTTCTTACCTACCAAAGAACGTATACCATGTTACAGGGTACTGTCTCCAGGTCTTATTTCACAAATTTTCTCAGTCAATAAAAGGTTATTGCAGCTTATTCTGCTATATCTGGTCTTCCAAAAACAAACAAAAAAATTTCTTTGAAAGGAAGGTGTTGCTAAGACTTCCCTGAGCAATTTCTTGTCCAGGCAGTGCTTGACTTCTACTTAATCAAGATCCTTTAAGTCTCCAGAGACTTGGGTTCCCACTTACACTCTCTTCTCACAGAGAAGTTTATGAAAATGTCACCATGCAGTTTCACTATGCAGCTAAGTAATTCGCAAATGTTTCATTTCTTAACTTTTAGCTTCTTTCTAACAAGGTCTCTTGGATGAGCATGCAGCAGAGATTAGTTATGTACTAAGCTGGTGATGTCCTGGTAGGTTGTTGCAGGGAGCAGTGGTGAGGGCTGAGGTGTGAAGTCTTGTGGAATTTAAAACCTGCATTTTCTGAAGGGCTGTCTCCATTCCAGCTAATGCAGAGGCAGCCTAAACAATTTGCCTGGATGAATGGAGTGTGAATTGAGGAGATGGAGGTTGAGTGCCTCAAATTGGCAGCATGCTCTTAAAGTCAAGGTGTAATGGCCTTTTGGATTGCAGTTGCAGCGTTTTTTTTTAAACATGACCTTAAAAATTAAATAATGTTTTCAAAAGACTACACATTCATATATATGTATCCCTGCAAAGGCAAATGCGAAGTAACATGAAATCACAGAACTGTTGTAAAATATTTGTAGAGGTTCTACTAGGACTTCTTTTTTTCTCCAGAAGGAAGACATACACTTGAAAGTATCAGTCTTCCTGACCTGGCTTCCACACCATGTAGACCAGAAATCTGCAAGGCTTTAGGTTTTTGCTAAGTGCACACTTAAAAAAAAAGTACAAATTCATTTACTGAACTAGTACTTAAGCAGACTGATTGACTGTCCCTAATCAGGAAAGGAAAGGCAAGGCATGCTAAATACACACAGCAGCTATTTAATGAAAAGTTTTCCACATAGGCAAACTGAGGGACCTTCTTTCATTTATAAAATATTCTATCACTGATGAAAAACTATCCTGAATTTGTTCAGTTTAAGACTTGTTTTTAGATGAGCAGTGTGAGTTTGTTTGGAAGTGGATTGCAATGACAGTGGCAGCATCCTCTGTGCTGATCTGATCTAGCACATTCTGAAGCCAGAGAAGCAAATTCACCTTGCTGAAATGAACCTGTTTTACCCTTGATGCTTCAAAGGATTTAGTTCCTCTGAATATTTCTACCAGAGCAACCCCTATATGAACAAAGCTGTTCTGTGAAAAGTAGCTTTCACAAAAATGGCAAATAGACATATCATCAGGATATGCATAGATTGAAATAGTAGTTAAACCTTCTGTGCCAGACTTTAATATCTCTGAAAAAGATATTTTTCTACTTGATAATAACTTTATCAGTACAATGACTTCACCCCAGTTAGCTCCTAACTGCTCGTTGTGGTTTAATGCCACCTGGCAGCTAAGCTGCACACAGCTGCTCACTCACTTACCCCCATGGCAAGATAAGAGGGAGAATCAAAAGGGTAAAAGTGAGAAAACCCATGGGTTGAGATAAAAACAGTTTAAAAGGTAAAGCAAAAGCACTGCACACAAGCAGAGCAAAGCAAGAAATTCATTCACCACTTCCCACAAGCAGGCAGGTATTCAGCCATGTCTGGGAAAGCTAGGCTCTATCATGTGTAATGGTGATTTGGGGAAAAATGCCATTGCTCTGAATGCCCCCCTCTTGCTTCTTCCTTCCCCCCCCCCCCCCCCCCCCCCCCCCAGCTTTATATGCTGAGGATGACAGTCTATGCAATGGAATATTGCTTGGGTCATTCAGAATCAGCTGTCAGCTGTCCCAGCTCTGTCCCCTCCCAGCTTCTTGTGCACCCCCAGCCTGCTCACTGGTAGGGTAAGAGGCGGAAGAGACCTTGACTTTGTGTAAGAACTGCTCAGCAGTAACAAAAATATCTGTTATCAACACTGCAGCACAAATCCAAAATATAGCCCCATACCAGCTACCATGAAGAAAATTAACACTGGCCCAGCCAAAATCAGCACACAGTTCCATTCCAGGGATTTCAGGGGAACAACACAGTGGCAAAAATGATCTTGGAAATCATGCCTTTTACCTTTGTGAGTAATTGAAACTTACAGTATTCAAGTTTCCAGCAGACACAAGTCGTAGTCTTTGTGGGTATTCTTATAGTAGTTCACTTTTCTAAACTTTGTTTTACCATTCAGTACATAAAAATCTCTGATATGAACATTGCAGTGATCATTGTTTGGAGAGAAAAAGTGAGAGTTAAAGTATCTGATTTATTTTCTTTGCATCTGTAACAACTCGGAATTAGAGCTTCTCTGTGACTCTTTTTGGTGAAAAAAGAATAGCTAAACCCATGGCTCTTAGAGCACTTAGAGGCTCATGGGTAGTAAGCAGAAAAAAGTAAGTTAACATGGTTCTTTGTTGACATAAAGAACAGCGTAATCAAAGTACATCCCCAAAAGTAAGTAACTGTGTCTCTAGTCAACTATAATGATTATATTGATATGTTAATATACTAAATTAAGATTTATATTGGCAAAAGTAAACCCCAGTTTTATTTATAGTACCATTTGATTAGAGATTCCATAAAATATAGTGGTTTGAATTATGCACAGCTCATGTTTGCTTCTTTTTCTGCAGTATATTTGTCCAAAAATCTATTGGAAACTCTAAAGATAAGATTTGTGAAAAATATCTGGAGGGGTATTATCTATGAGTTGCCTTTTCTCTCTAGCTTTCCCAAAATACAGAGGAAAAGTGAAAGACCTACTGGTTATTACTGTTTCTGCAACTACTGAGCAAATGTTGATTTGTTCTTCCAAGCATGTGTGGTCTGTTTTCTCACTAATGTTCAACTCAAAATTAATGAACTGCATTTTCAGACAAATTCAGGGGGTCATGTTGCTTTTTACTCTACATAAGAACTTAAGCAGAGTCAATTTCTTTCTCCAACTCTCCTTCATTTACAAATTCCAGAAATGTTTATAGCAGAAGTTCAGAGCATTTTCGCTTCTTTAGTGGGTGTTTCTTATATGCAAGTAGTAAACAACAGCACATATCAAATATATTTCCTTTGCAAGATAGTTTAGGATGCAATACTGTAACATTGTAGCAAGGTTTCAATGTGAGATGTTATAGGAGAGGAATGTGATATAAAGATAAATACAATCTCACTCACACTCAGCCTCTCATGTATCATATATACTTTGAAGTATCCAGGGTGTCTGAACAGGATTTTTACAATGAAAAAGAGGGCAAAGCATAATGCCCAGCAAATATGTATCGTATCTCCTGGGTTCTTAGGTTGATGACCAATTGTTTGTTTTGGACACATATTTCTCAACCAGTTAGGACCTGACAGCAGGTGTGATCTTCTGCCTTCCCATCCTCCCCCACTTCTTTGAGTCATCAGGATTTACTCACAGTCCTTTTCTTCCTGCTTTGCATGTCTCAGGAAGCTGCACATCCTCCTGAGTGCTGGGCTCTCTGTGATCTCTTAATTCAGGAGCCATTTAGTGCATCTGCCCCTCCTATAGCTGTTGTTCTGCTATTGCTCCCATTTCTTCTCCATTTGGAACCATCTTCATATTTCTATTTAGATTCTGCAATGGGCAGCACCACTTGTGCTTCATTGCAATATGCAGAGAGGTGGTTCCAGGCCAGCTCATCTACTTGGAGTGCCTGACCCTTCACTGCTCAAGTATTCACACTGCTTAGTCTATTGGCACTGAAACTGGAGGATCTGGATGCTGTTTTAATGTTTCTTCCATTAATTATGTTTACGTTAGAAAGTTTTGAAAATAGAATGTTTTTAAATTAATAACAAACCAAATCTCCAAAGTTTTAAAAATGTTCTGTCTGTTTAAAGAGCAGATTAAATGACAGTTTTGAGTTAACATAAAATGTTGCCTGCACTGAACGTTCACTCAACCTTGTTGAAAATTCATGCATTTTGATGTGGATTAAAAAAGAAAAATTAAATTGTATGAAGTGAGAATAAGACCTTAGAATTGGACCTTGGCAAAATTGACAGATTTTCTAGAAGAAACAGTTTCTCTCTAGTTATTTTAGGCTCTATAATAAGCAGTACTGTTGCATAATTGTAAATAGCTTAATAGCTGCAAGAGTTGATTAAAAAGTGTTCTTATAAATCAGCCTTAAAAAACTCCTTTGCTACTCTGTTAAACTGATAAATAAGTAATTCCTTTATTGAACTGTATAAAACATTGGTATAAAATATCAGTTTGAATTAAGCATGCAGAGAAGCAGCATCACTGAAAATAAGACAGCTCTTAGCTGTCCACAGCTTTGCATCTCAAAGCACTGTACAGACACAATGTGCTACCTGTTTCTTGTGCTGGGCCAAGGCTACTTATGTGCTGAAAGGGTAGGAGAGCATCTATGGTTCTGGAAGTCCATTGCACCATCCTGCTGTTGCATTCTGTTTGCATTGTACTAGTGCTTTAAAGCTGTTCTGTTGTTGTTTGGATGGAGTTTAAGCATGAGGAAAAAAGTCCATTGCATTGTGTTTTGGTTTCCGCTTTTTCTCTGACCTCTTTTTAGCCTCTGGGTATAGTGCCATGTGAGAAAATGGAGTAGGAATATGCCAGCTGGGCATGGTTGCATATAGAGCAGCCTGCAATCAGAACTATTCTTTATAATTCACATACATCTGGTAGTTAGCCCAGCTCCCACACAGCAGGGTTGCCCAGCTTCTGTGTGCTATATTACTGCATGACTTACCTGTAGTACTAGTCTCCCGTGAGAAAAATAAAGGCATTTTGTATTCTTATTTGCCCTCATTTACATCTTGTGATAATTTCTTCACATCTCACAATTGCCTTTTAATTTTAATCTTTTTTAAATACCAATATAATATAAATGTATAAAAAATATGACCATCATTCACACAACCTTATTATTGGGGAACTAGGGCAGAATAATTCCCACTCCAGCTGCAAACAGACAGGAGTTCCAAGTTTATCAGAAAAGGCCTTGGACTGCTACTGCAATCAAGAAGCATTTCATGTGCTTCAGAATTTATCTTGCTATCTCATCTGTTAGCCTTCAAACTAGCTAGTACAAAAATGTTATTGTCTTGATTTTCTCCTACATGCAGTGGCAACATCTTAATCTAGTTGATCGATTAACCACAGGGCAAAGAAGGGTAGTATTAGAGTTTTCATATATTTAAAGAAATGAGCTAGCACTTGGATAATTAAAGGACTATTTAATTAAGTGAATCAGAGAAATCGCTGTGATACTTACTTCTGGTTTTCAAAGCAGAATAAGTCTCTAGATACTTGTCTATCTTCAAGACAAAGGAAATTGGTCCAATAAAAAACAACCTTTGACCTGTGGAATCTTTTTTTATAACAGTTTTCAGGGATGGAAGATGGGGGAAAGAAGAATCCTTTCTTCAACACAATTATAGCGTCATTTTCTATATATTTTAGAAGACAAAATGGGTCTCTTGGCACAGGTTCACATGACGTCCTTTGTATTCACATATAGTCCAAACTGAAAAAAGTGCCATTAGTTCCATGAGCCACAAATGATCATTTTGTTAAAGCATCAGCCTCTGAGCTTCTGATCTTAGGTTTTATTCTTGAGCCTGGGAATGTTTTTTTCTGGTATTTCTTCAGTTCTTGTTGGAATAAGATGCAAATTAAATGAGAAGAAAAGGTGAACTGAAAGCCACAGAAAAAGAAATTTCTTCTCTAGAAAGGAATGTGTTAATTTTCTTTTCCTATGTGCATCTACCTGATTTATCCTCTCATTCCAAATCCCAAGGAAGCACCTGTTCTGAATGCTACATACTGGTCAACAAATATCGATAAACAAATATCAGGAACAGCAGCATGAGGAAGGCATGTGTGAGCTCAGATCTGATGTTATTAATTGGCATTCAGAATTCAGGATGTAGCTCTGGAGACAAGGAGGTGTTTATTTTTTATTTCCTTAAGATTAACCCTCTTTCTTGCTAAAAACAAGTCCCTAAGCCTGGGACTAAAAAAAAAAAAAAGTAAATATCAAGTGAATGGAACTGCATAAAATTTGGCTAAGGGCCTTTAATGTACCTTTCATTACTGTAAAGGAACTGTTTGGTTCAAAGCCTTGTTTATAGTCAAAGAGAAAACACACATGTTTTGACAAGGGTTTGTCATTAGGACAATTGCAAACTTAAGAGTTTAAATCAAGAATCATGCTTAGTTACCTCACACTAGTACCTAATATCCAGCTGAGGTAATTTTAATGTTCACTATTGCAATTTTCCACTTTGTTCTTTATTCATTGATCTGCAGCTCCATGTAATTTCTAAATGAACTTACTGTTCATGGTTCCTTTTATATGTTAGATACCTTTTCCATGTTTCCTGTTACCTCCAAACCCTGATTTTTCTAGATCCAGATCTGTATGTCTGTAAACATGGATAAGGTGTATATAGCCATGGGCTCTTCAATGCCAGCCCATGCCCCAGTATCATCCCATGCTCCCTCTTCTCTGCACCATATCACATCTCCCTTTCTCTGAGCCCCCACTCTCATTCCAGCCTGTGTTTCACTATGTTGTGTTTTGTTGTTAGCTCTAAATACCTCATTCTGCATAGAAAACCTACTTGTTAGTGCAGTCTATACCAAACTACGGTTGTAAATCACAAAGATAAAAGTAAAAATTAAAAAAGTCTGTTAGGGAAAGTGCTGTCCCACTTAAACAAGTAAACCAAAGCTGCAGGCAGGATGAGAAACAGCCAGACAGAGAAAGACTGATGAACCTCTGTCTTGAGGTCTTGCAAACTCAGTACCTAGCTTACAGCTTGTTACTAGCAATGGTAATGCTGTATTATGGCTTCAGAGGACACTATCAAAAAAGACAACAATAGTAAGCCCATGGCCTAAGATCACTAGTTTAATCTTCAGAATTTAGAATACTTATTTATAATTAAATATAACCATAGAAGATATGAAAAATTGAAGATATTTGTTCCTCATACAGAAATTTCTAATTTCTTTAGGTAGATATCCCCATATATGAAGCATATTGTAATGCAGAAAAGGCTGACAGCATGGTCAAATGCTGAAGAAATCAAACCAAGCAGTCATTGCAGCAACTCAGATCCTGAATATACTTCTTCCTGTATCATGCCTGGTATTAAGCTGTCATTAAATCAGTACTCATCCATTTCTCTTAAAAGTCTGTCATAATATCACCATCTCTGTTTGTTCTGATTCATGGCAGAACTTTGGAGGCTCCTGGGATATCTTGCAGATATACTCATCAGCTCTCCAACAGGCGATGTTTTGAAACCTTCTAGCAAATCTCATTCTCTTCATCCAACATTGGGAAGGTTACCACAATTGGGAAAAGGAGCAAACGAAGATGTCCAGGTCAGAAACAGAAGTGGAAGACTCCTAGCTAGGTTTGTTCAGAAATGCCACAGGATGAATTCTGGTGCTATCAGTCCCTTCAGCCTGACAGGAAAAAGCAGAAATAGAGCCAGTTTCATAAAAAGACACACTATACAATTGATGACTGTCAAAACTAGATTTTGATAACTCGTAAAAGAAAGGCCAGAGTTGAAAAATGCAATAGCTAATACATCATTTTCCCAGAAAGCAAGTAGCTGCTATAGGTTATCATGGATATTTGTAATAGTTTCAGTCTAGAAACTCTATGTAGTTTAAAAGCAGACTCTTGTCATTTAGGTCTTCTGTGATCTATTTACTCATCCCTCTGGTAGAGCAACAAAAATTCTTTTTTCCTCTAGAAGTCATTTAGAAAATAACAATTCTGAGAATAATAATGTTACATTCTGTCATAGCCTGTGATTTGTTACGTAGCTTTTCTGTGGACAGTTTTTGGAAGATGGTATTAAATAAACATATTTGCAAAAGGAAGCTATACTCCTCTTATGCAGTTTTCCAGTAAATCCTATCTATTCTTTTAGCTTTGTCTTCAGAATGTTGTCCTGAATAGCAGCCTTACAATATCTGAAGGGGGCCTACAAGGATGCTGGGGAGGGATTCTTCATTAGGGACTGCAGTGATAGGACAAGGGGTAGTGGGTTGAAACTTAAACAGGGGAAGTTTAGGTTAGATATAAGGAAGAAGTCCTTTACTGTGAGGTTGATGAGGCAGTAGAATGGGTTGCCCAAGGAAGTTGTGAATACTCCATCTCTGGCAGTGTTCAAGGCCAGGTTGAATGGAGTCTTGGGTGACATGGTTTAGTGGGAGATGTCCCTGCCCATGATAGGGGGGCTGGAATGAATGAAGTTGCTGAATCACTGTCCATCATATTTGAAAAATGACGGCAGTTATTACCCTGGAAAAAGGGAAATATAACCCCCATTTTTAGGAAGGAGAAAATAAGTGACACAGAGAACTACAGAGCAGTCAGTTTCACCTCTGTACTTGGTAAAATCTTGGGGCAGATTCTCCTGGAGGGCATGCTAAGGTGCATGAAAAACAACAAGGTGCTTGGTGACAGCCAGCATGGCTTCACTACGGAAATCCTGCCTGACCAATTTCGTGGCCTTCTATGATGGGGCTATGAAACTGATAGATGGGTAGAGCAGTTGATGTCATCTACTTGGACTTGTGCAAAGCGTTCGACACTGTCCCACATGACATCCTGGTCTCTCAATCAATTTGGTAGGTGGACCACTCAGGGGATAAGAACTGGCTGGATGGCTGCACACTAAGAATTGTGGTCAATGGTTCAATGTCCAGCTGGAGCCAGTAACGAGTGGTGTCTCTCAGGGATCGGTGTTGAGACCGGTCTTGTTCAACAACTTTGATGGTGACATGGACAATGGGATTTAGTGTGCCCTCAGCAAGTTTGCCAATGACACCAAGCTGTGTGGTTTGGTTGATATGCTGGAGGGAAGGAATGCCATCCAGAGGGACCTTGACACACTTGTGAGGTGGGCTGATGCCAACCTCATGAAGTTTAACCATGCCAAGTGCAAGGTCCTACACTTGGGTTGGAGGAATCCCAGGCACAGCTACAGATTGGGCAGAGAAGAGATTCAGAGCAGCCCTGCAGAGAAGGACTTGGGGGTGTTGGTCAATGAGAAAATGAACACGAGACAGCTTCAGTGTGTGCTTACAGCCCAGAAAGCCAACCGTATCCTGGGCTTCATCAAAAGGAGCATGACCAGCAGGTTGAAGGAGGTGATCCCACCCCTCTACTCTGCTCTCGTGAGACCTCACTTGGAGTATTGTGTGCAGTTCTGGTGCCCTCAGCATAAGAAGGACATGGAACTGTTGGAACAAGTCCAGAGGAGGGCGATGAGGATGAGGGGGGCTGTAACACCTCCTCTCTTAAGACAGGCTGAGAAAGTTGGGGCTGTTGAGCCTGGAGAAGGCTGGGTGGAGATCTCTTAGCAGCCTTCCAGTATCTGAAGGGGGCCTATAAGGATGCTGGGGATGGACTCTTCATTAGGGACTGTAGTGATAGGACAAGGGGTAATGGGTTTAAACTTTAAACAGGGGAAGTTTGGATTAGATAGAAGGAAGAAGTTCTTTCCTGTGAAGGTGGTGAGGTACTGGAATGGGTTGCCCAGGGAACTTGTGAATGCTCCATCCCTGGTGGTGTTCAAGGCCAGGTTGGACGAAGCCTTGGGTGACATGGTTTAGTGTGAGGTGTCCCTGCTCATGACAGGGGGGTTGGAACTAGATGGTCGTAATTTCCTTTCCGACCCTAACTATTCTATAATTCTATGATTATCTTTCATCCCAGAAGAGGAGAATCGCAGACACAGAAAAAGTCAGGACACCCGAGCCCTGCTAATGAGATAGAAAACCTCAGGGAAACAGGTGGAAAAAAAGTCATCCTCAGGAAAACTAAGTACAAAGCCCAAGGTCTGCAAGAGATTACCTCAAGGAAAGCAGACAGGAAGTGAAGTGTCATTAGGCTAGGGATGGTGGCGTGGGTTTTCTGGCACACAGTTTCATCCCACACAGGGGAAAAATTTGGAACAGTTCCTCTGAAGATGTTATCCTCATCTCTTCCAAAACCAGAAAAACTTCAGATTGCCTGAACTGTTCACTCCATCTGTCCACATGGCTGCTGGTTTTCATGGTCCCTTCCCCTCCATGTTAGAGTTCCCTGCCAGAAAAGTTGAATAACTGTGGCATAGTGGTACACCTGGAAGGTGTAGGCCATGTAGAGAAAATGCTGTGATGTGTCTGCATTAGAAAACAAAATTGCCTAGCAAACTAAAAATACTTATGTATTTACATATACTGCCCTTATTATGCTTGAATACTTTTCTGTTCTCCTGCATAAAGTGTCCTTGCTATTGCAGAGAAGTTAGTTCTGTAAATATCCATTTTACACAGAGACAGTATATATAGATCTCTCCAATTTTCTAGCATGACTTCTACAGAGGATCCCCAGAAAACCAAAACACCTTTTAAAACCGTTGTTTTTTCACATCTTTTAGGAGACAATAATGAAGACAGGAGAATGTAAATTACTGTTCTCGTATGCACATTTTTAGATTTATATTTTTGGAGGAATATAGTTTTTAAAAATCCCTGTATTTTATTTCATATCTATATTTTTGTTGTTTTCATAAATGTCTGATATTTTCAGAGAAGAATAAACAAAATAGTAAGGATATTTCTTACATCCACATTTTTGAAATGGCATTTCATATTGCTTTTGGAATAAAAAATATTTTAATAATATTTTAATATGTTGCACCATTTTAATATTTGATATTAATGTATTAAGGCCTGTCTTGATTTTATAAAGGATAATTTTTAGTTTATTTTTTTAGCGTTACCTGGTGTGTATATATCCTTGGAAAACAAGTGCTTTCTAGCTGTACAATGATTGCTGAGGGATTATTGATTTTTAATTGATATTAATGGAGTGGAATAGTCATGCGTTGATATTCCCTCTCAGTAGCAACTCAATTAATTATACTTTATGTGAATCATGTAGGCATGTAAAGGATGCTCTACTACTTCCTACCCCATCTTCTTGCTAAATACAAGCCATTATTTGGATAGGTCTGCCCAAGTAGAAATATAAAAACTTTAAGTAGCTAGTGACTTCGGGGGGGCGATTTGTGCAATATTACAACCGTTTATTTAGAAAAACAATATTTTGTGTTGCCTACTCTTGCATTCTCAAGAGACAGTTCCTCACTTCCTATTAGTAGAATGTTGACCTTGTATGTTCCCAAATGGGTATATTACAACTGCTGATTGCCTGTGTCTTAAACACAGTAACTCTATAATATAAACAGAAGGTTATGGCAATTTCAGCATTTCAAATTTTCACTGAAGGATTCTTCAGTGTCTGCTGATTTTTTTCTGTGGTCTGGCAACATATGCCATAGCTCAAGAAAAGGCCTTGTCAAAGAATAATATGGGATGCTACCTGGCCTGGATTTTAGCTACAATGACCAAAAATTGATCACTCTTCTAGACCCATTCTCCATTGGTTGACACAGCAAAAGCTCCAGAAATTTTACTGTAATCTTGTAAATACGTGCCTTATGATACATTTTATTTGTTTAGAGATTCGCATTTTCCCTTAGGAATTCCTTTAATGAGGTGCTGAAGTCCAGAACTAATAAACAGATGGAAAGCTGCTGCTACTACTGTAAGAACCTTCGAATGTTTTTTTTTCCCTTATCAGTTAAAGTAGGAAATATGGCAGGACTTCATTAGTCTCAGGGGTTTTGTCTCCTCCTTTATAAGTTCAATTATAACCCCATCTGTAATGCTTTTTTAAGTTGGATCAGGATATTAACTATTGAAGCTAATCCTCTAGTCCCACAGAAACTGGGAAAAAAAACAAACAAACAAAAAAAAACAAACCCCAAAAAGAAACCCTAAAAAATTCTCTGTATTTCAAAGAGAACCTGAAATTTCAGATGAAAGTTTTATTTGACTTCTTTTGATTAGAACATCATGGTCTGCTAAATTAAGGTGCTTTATTCTCCTTCTGTGAAAACCAAACTTGAGTCAGAACTTGCACTCTAAAAACAACAGATCAGAACCAGGTTGAATGGTGGCTGAGTTTGAGATAATGGGTAGGGTTCAGAGAGTGTTTCCAGGGAAGAAAGATTAATCACCTGTCCTTGTTCTAAAAGCAATAGCAGTATTCAGTCACTGGAGCCAAATGTTGTGATTGCTCATTAGCCTCCCCAAAACATCTCTCTAGAATTTACCATGGGGTAGAATTATGGATGAAGACAAATTGTAGGCGTAAATCTCCTTCCCTAAACTGAAAAGAGGTGCAAATTACAGTCATTCAAATAAAATATGCTGAACTTAAACACTAAAAGTCCAGCCCAAGGTACATGGAAGTTGGTAGGAAAATTTCATCTGACATTATTAGATTTTGCACAGAAGCTTGCAGCTACTTGGTTGATACTGAAAGCAGCAAAGGCAACCATATGAGACTAATCCTTTTTTTTCTCTTCTCCAAAGTAGGAGAATTTCCTATTTCTAACTGTTGGAACCAAAATTTGTTGAAATCAATACCAGTCTAAGTGAGAGCTACTGACAGCAACAAACAGCAGCTGCATTATGTACCTTGCTTCAGGTCCTTCTGAAATGAAGGCCACTAAAAATAGAATCAGCACTGTGATAAAAGTTGGTCCAGTGAGCATACCCCAGTTTTATCCTAGTAAAACTGCTTTCTTACCAGGGTTAGAATTTGATTCCTTCTCTGTGCCGGAAGGACAAAAATAAACAAATGCAATGCATTATAATTTCTGGACTCTCCCTTATTTTTGTACCTGAGCCAAAGAACAGTTAGAAACAGATTAGGTTTTGTATTTCTTCTGAAAAATTCTGACACAGCAGAAAACTTACAATGTCCAGAAAAAAAAAAAAAAACTGTGGGGGAAAAAGCTAAATAGCAAGGTAGCTGTTCTATTTTCCCCCCTCTTTTTATTTAAATTTAAATGATATCTGATATTCAACACATAGCTGAAAGACGTCACAGAGCCTCAACTTGAGCAAACCCTAAACTGTACAGAGGAAGACATACATCATTTGACTCCATTAAATTGGCTTCACCATATTTGGCTGCACTAAAAAAAAGTGGAAAAATAAAGAAAAAGAAACCTTTTAATACTGCAAAATATACAGCAGAGGTTAATCAAATATAACTTTTGGCAATACAGCTACTTTACAAAAAATACTTCTTATGCAGATGAGGCAATAAAAATGTTTTTCAACAATTTATGGTTCTCAGAGTTAATAAAATTATTTTATGAATGGAAAACAGTTCTCCATGCTGGACTTCAGAACCTATTGATTTTATTTGGGAAGCATATGGCAGATTGCTAAAGGTATGAGCTCAGGAGAGCTGATGCAGCAAAAAGAAAGTATCTCCTACAAAAATTTAATTATCTTGATACTAAAACTGCATCTTATTTTAAAAATTAATCTCCATTAAAAAAAATGTATCCAGTGTCTAAAAGTGAAATGCTTGTCATGGGTTATTGGCAAATCTGAAATGAAACTGCAAGCAAGAATGATTGATTTAACCTAAAGCAAAGAGACATGATATAATAGAAGTGGGTTGACAGAAAAATATCTGACGAAGAAAAAAACTTAAGTTGGCATTCCAAAAGTAAATGTTCTCATCAAACTAGAAGTAGAAATGTGAAGTTCACATAAAACCTGAAGATATTTAGTGTTCTATCTTCTGGATGGTAAAATCAAAGGTCAGCAGAAAAAATGTTGGTGAAGTCAACCTGGATCAGTAGCACAATGTTCAGTGCCTTATCATATCTTCATTTTTCCAGCATGGAAATTGATGACAGCCTTCAGTGACTAGCCTCACCTCTCAGCCATGAGAAGAGGCTTTCAGTTTTTCCCAAGTGAGATTTTAGTTGAGTTGTCCTGGAGTATATTCTCTTTTCTTTATTACAGTTTGATACTGTTGTGCATAAAACTGGAGCTTAACTGCGGTTTTCTGGAGCCTACAATGTAGTACTTACCATAGTATGCAATAACACAGAGACTTTGTGCTTGTGTATGCATAACATATATAGACATGGGTGTATATTATTAATACGTCACATGTAAACACATACAGACTCACTACTGTTGTGTAGGAATGCACATGAAAAAAACAGTAATAAAATATGCACAGTGTATTTGATATTTTCCTTTCCCATTTGTAGTTTAAGGGTTCAAGGCTGTAGTGATAGTCCCTGCTTCTGCAGGTGCAGCAGACCTGTATGCTGAAGTGATGCCCTGGCACAATAACCGTGTGTTGCCAGTGTGATGAACCATCTTCCAGGGTGTGGGTGTGTTTTGAAGTGCACCTAGATGTGCAGATGCTGTTCACACACAATTCTGCAGAAGACCAGCCTTGACTTGGGGATTTTAGAGGTAGGGTTCAAAGTATGAAATTAGGACACTTGGAATGAAGAGGTAAGAGACTCATCCAGATCCATGTGACTCTCTTAAAATGACAGATTCTTATTAAAACATTATTAGCAGCCACTTATTTTCTTCTAGCCTCATAATAATACAAACTGGGTTTTTGTGCCAGGTGTGTGTTACTATTACTTTTCCACCCAACAAAGTCAGAACCTATTGAATCTTCTGTGTGGGAGGTGTTTAATCCTTCAGCCTTTTTTCCTTTTGGAAAAAAAATAATTAAAAGATAAAGTAAAACTGAATCTGATGAGCTTTGCCCACCAGCACAGATGAGTGGAAAATTAAAACAGCACTCTTGGTAAATTAAATCTTTACATATAGATCCATGATCCATAGGAGAGTTCTATGGATAAAGAAACCTAATGTATTTGTGCTACTGGCAAGTAAGAGATTGCAGAAGCTGGACAGCCTCTGAACAGTGATGATGAAAATCCTTATCAGCTTTACACTCACTAGCATATTCATTTTCTCAGTCAGTAATGAAACAGCCATTCTCTGTATATACTGAGCATGAGCCCCCTTTTAACAGTAAAACACAAAACCCTAGTGGGATCCTTCTAGCTGCCGCTTGTGCTGGTGCTCTCCTGAATAACCTCCCTCAGGTGCTTTCTGGTCCATCTGGTGTGTCAGCTGGAAGAGCTCTGGCAGAGAAAGGGTGAAGCACATCAGCTTTACCTGGGTAGTAGGTTTTCCTGAGCTGGGAGAAGAAAGATTGAGACTACCTGTGAACTGCTTAATTTTTGCCTGGCTTTTGGAAGCCTTTTTCAGGGTGAAGAAGCCCAGGGATATATGTCCACACATCCACACAGAAACTTTCCTACAGTTTTTTTCAAGGAAACATCTTGGCCTAGGAGCTTGAAGAAGCAAGGAGTTTTCCCTGGGGCTGTCTAGGAGAAGACTGGAAACATTTGATCTGGGAGAACAAATAAAAATATCTGCGGGGTTTCAAATTTCTTCTCCTCCTCCTTAAGAACATAGAGCAAATGGGCTCAAAGCAAAGAGACCTGCTTACTGAGTACTGTCTTAGAGCTGATATTTACAAAACACAGTTTTGTGTTTGTATTAATAAAATAGCTATACATTAAATTGATTTCACTTTTTTTTTTTCCTTCTGTGCATCTCAGTAATAAGGCACAGTGGCTAAACCAGCTGGCATTTGTAATTAGGCATATTTATAGATCTAGAGAAATTAAAGAGATAGAAATGTGTTACTAGAGATAGTGTATCTTGTCCAAGAGGAAAGGAAAGCTTTCCCTGTATTTGCTAGTTGCACATATATGGAGTGTAGTAAAAAGCACAAAGTAAACCTCAGACATAACAGAGATTCAGATGAAGTCTGTGAATCACATCTTGCTGTTGAAGTTCTTTATCATGTTCAAGAAGAATTTTCTGGGCTACAATATTGCAATTAAAGTTGATTTATGGACAGAGTGATATCCCACTGCAATTTCAGAGCCAGAAGTCTTGCCTCCAACAAACAGCTGAGTGCTTCCAGTATGTTAATGACAGAGAAGTGTAGATCAACCACCAAAGAGTATCACAAGGACCCCCACCTACCCCTACAAATGCAAATGTCACTGCAGATGTCACTAACACAGAGTCCAAAATGAGATGTAATTATTAGGGAAAGGGGCATTTATTAGGACATATTTGATTTAAATTTCTCATGATGTCTACTGACCAAAATGCTGAAAGTACCTTGCTTTTCACTATGGAGGTAATTCAGAAAGTTCTGTGCATCTTTTGTGTGTGATCAGGTAAGCACCATCATTCACACAAACATGCATCCATACATCAGTTTTATAGCACTGAGAATATCTACAGGCTGGATCAAATTACCATACTCTTTATGAAGAGAGAGATATTACAGCTAAAATACTAAAACTACTTTTGAAAAACACTTTAGGGAAAATTATCCTTTTAAATCTCATTTCAGAACTGAAAAGCCAACTCTGTTCTTATTTGACTTTTATTGTAAATGAATGCTTAATACCTAAAGTTTCCACCAAGAGTTGCAGACACTCAGCATGTTTTAAAATTGACCAAGAATTATTTACACATAATTTTTGAATTTAAGAACTGTGGTACATAAATGCTTTTTTGGATTCAACCTGATGCAGGATGTAGATTCCTAGTCTGTGTGCTTTGTCAGCAAAGAGAATTCACATGTCTCCAAGTGTCTGAGGAACATGTTCCCTGCATGGAGACCCATCTAAGCTATGCAGTGTGCAGTACGTGGATGTGAGTTGAATATCTGGCACAGGATGAAAAGATGCTTTCTACCTCTCATTTAGAACCAGATAATACCCCAAAACTGTTAGTTTTATAAAATACATTGAGCAGTGGTTCTACCTCTCTTTTAACCCCAACTGTTACGGGTTGCATAAACATCCAAAAGATGCTATCAGAGGTTCTGTCTCTTGATTTTCACAAAAAATGGAGAACCGTTAGTCTGCCAGGACTAGAGATATGTCAAATACTCCTTTGAACCTTTTCTAGTCATGAGGGGTTGAACTAGTATTCCTGGAGATCTGTTGTGAAATAATGTAGTGGTTAAGGCATCCTCCAGAAACAGAAGGGAGGAAGGGGGTAAAAAGAACCTTTCAGCTCCTATTAGTTTATCTGAATTTTATATTTTGTACAAGGTGAAATAGCCTACAACCTTATAAGAGGGAAAAAGCCTAAGGCATTTGTTGTGCCTGAATAATTTTATTATATTTTTGTATTCATGTGATATTTAGAAAGAGACATCTATTTATATCATGCTCATCTATTTATATTAAGCTACTTAGTGGCTTAGCATGTGCTTAGTAATGGCTTAAATGCTATTTTGTGCAATTTGAGTTTGCTTTTTTTCCTGTATAAGATCATACAAGGTTCCTATTCATGTATTCACAATATATATTTCATTGTAACACCCTGACAGACTACTGATAGGTGAAAGAAAAGCTTACACTCTTTGTCATAGCATCTCACTTTTTCCCTTCTTGGTTTATTTTCTCTTCTTTCCCCTCCATGGCTGAGTATACTGATGGCTGGAAGACAAGGAACAAATAGAATGGTTTTTGTTTTCTTATTATCTGTATTTATTCTGCGATATAAAGTATTTCCTGAAATTTATAAAACAACATCTGAAGAAAGAAATATTTTTTAAAAACTGACTCAAGATTTCTAGCATAACCTACCAAGGAGACACACTAGGCATTTTTTCTAACCAGAGTATTGAGGAAATGTTCTCCACTGTGTGAAGAAAAGGGGAGGAGAGCAATGGCAATAATATCAGTGCTTGCCTCAAGTAATTACTGAAGAGAAGAGGAATTAACAAAATTAACCATGTGTTTTATGCATTTTTAAGTAAGCACAGAATATTTGCTACACAAGAAATAGCTCTCTCATTTGTAAATGTGTAGAAAGGACCATGGGGGTTACACCAAAGATCCATTTAGCCAAGCGTATAGTTTCTTCACAGGCACTAAAGAGAAATGTGAAACAAAAACTGCATAGAGGGAGTTTTCCTCCTGGCGTGCTGTCACATCTTGCAGAACAGTGTGCAAGCTCAGGGGAAAGGAAAGAATTTTTTCCAATGTTTAACATACCCAGTTAATAGGTATAGGATCCACAATTATCAGACAGGATCAGCTTCTGGATCCCTAATTTGGTTTTGTTTCATGCTTTCATCTCCCAGCTCTCCTGAAGCATTGTATTGTAAGCCTAAGCACCTAACTATGGGCTCATGTGTCTGTCACAGGTATTTTGAAGTCTTGGTCCTAAACATTACTTATAGGGGTTACATGATAGTTTGTTGTTGGATTCATTTTTAAAAGCATTGGAAATGTTGTATGAGGTGGTTGCTGGACACTGCTGAGTGAACATTTAATTTCTTCTGCTCCTTTCTCTATGGCTCCTACTGACAACTGGCCACATAGGCAAACTGTCACTTCTGCACCTTTCGGTTATCTTCTTCCCACTCTCACTCTGCAAGGTACCTGCCATACACCCTGTCTGCATTGATTTTGCTGTCCTTAAATATGAAATTCAAGTTTCCCATTGCATTGCTGCTGACAGTGCTTTATTTTTGGGCACAGTACACATTTTCCTTCATTTTCAAAGCATTATATAAGGGAACAGGGAACCTTTCTGGAGATCAGCAAGCACATATCTCTCTCTGTAGAGAGAGCTGTGTCCCGCTCCATAGACACGGATCCATTTTTTCCTGCTGAGCTTACTAAGTCTAATAGCACTGACTGATTTTTCTGAGGGCTTAGTGCAGAAGCATGCTCTACTCAGTGTGGTATGAAAAATTCATATAATTGATTTATAGCATTCAGTATGTGTTTGACAAGTCAGAAGGGTAAAACCAGGAACATGTATGGAATGGTTTCTTTTAGCAGCAATATACCATTGCTTTGGTGATAGTCTATTGAGTCCTGGACCAGCTGTTGAATTTTACAGATTCAGTGTGCTGATATGATTTTGGCATGCTAGGGAAATGGCAAAGGAGAAATAGAATTTTATACAAAGGCAGAGTGTTTGTACAAGGCTGGTATGAATCAGGAATATTTTAGGGATTACAGAACATCATAGGTATAATAATTTCCTTTCATTTTCTGCAAAACCTCGAACGAAATGGTCTAGATCTAGATTTAAGTTTTCTATGATGACAGTTTTTCATGGTTTGAGAAGAAGAAAAATTAAACGGTGAACTGCTACTGGTGCTCTTGAGATTCAACCTCTTTGAACCCTGATGATGAAACAGAATAGTACCATCGGTCTCTTCCCTGTCAAATGAGAACTATGTGCTTCTGCTGCTACATTGTTACCGTACTCAGCCCAGAAGTGTGGAGAGACTGCAGACATCTTCTTCACAATATTAGAATAATAATAGATGGCAACATGTAGACAATCAAAGGGAGTTAGATTTTTAAACACAGAAAGGGTTTTAAATGCAGAATTTAAATGCTGATTTAATCATACTGGTTGAGAATGCCTTGTCATTATTTTCACCATAAAGGCAAAGAGACTTTTTTGAAGCCTATACCATCTGAATCATGAGATGTTTTTTTTCCATCTACACCTCACACTGTGTGAAGAATAGAACCCCTGCAGAGGCTCTCAGGTCTCACGATAATCAGCAGCTGTGCTTGCACCATCATTTCATGTGAAAATAGAGCTATTCAGCAGGTGAAATGCAGCTCCCTGGGACTATGTCAGAAGCCACTGTACAGAGCATGAACTGACTGCTGGCTGAGAAAAGACCTAACTGCTGCACCTGAGCACTCAGAGAGCAGTTATTTTCTCCTGATTATTCTCATCAGCTTCATTTCAAAGGGTTCATGACAGAGGGACCACAGTGGCACTGCAAGGATGCAAGTTCAGATCTTCTACTTCCTTTTCAGACACAAGAGCTTTGGAAGAGCCAGCTTGAGAGATTTAGAAAACTGGTACTTTTTACGTTTATATATATGTATCTATACACACACGCTTAGAGCGAATGAGGAACTGCAACTGAAAGTGTCAAGAAATTAAGCAAAGTAAGAAATCAGTCAGGAACAAGATCATGGCAATAGATGAAATCCTGGAGGCCTCTGCAGGGCCCTCCCTGACAGGTAGCACTTTGCTGTCAGACAGTATTGCCTCCTATGTGTTCAGTGTGCTGGGAAGCAAAGCTTCGAAACTACAAAATAGATAAAGGGCACCAGTTTGGACTGAGTTTTGAGTAAACCTGTACCAAATTTGTCTGTCAAATGCAAACCTGTAAAAATGTGCTGCTCCGTACAGATGGATGCACGAAGGGTCTTTCTTGTGGCAGCTTTGTCAAAGCCTGTATCTTGTGAAAAACTGAATTTCAAACTACTCTGCAGAAGGTTCCTTTTTTATTTTTTTTAATTTTCTTTGTTTACTGTTTTGTTTTGGGTTTTTTTTTTGTTGTTTTTTTTTGTACTCTAAAGGAAAACAGAAAGCTTTAGATATTAGTTGAATGAGTTATGGTTCAGTATCAAGAGGAAACTCAATATGAGATCCTTATGTGACATGACTTCCTGCAAAATAAAAAAAAAATATACATATACACAAATAAAAGAAATGGATTACCTTGGGGGTTATAAGAAGCAGTACAATATAAGAGTTTACTTTTACTTGATTATCCAGCATTGATGAGACAGATGAAGCAATGCTTTATACATTTCTAGTATCAACATGTTTTTTAAGCTTGTGAAAAACATGTATCGGTATAGAAAGAACCACAGATTTCAGGAGCTGATACAATAGACTGCTGAGAAAGACTTAGATCTGTTTAGCATCTCAGGAAGATAGAAAGTGATTTGATTGCAGTTTGTAAGTATTTTCATGTGGAGAAAATAGTGGATACTAAAAGAACCTTTAGTCTTACTAAGACAAGTATGTGAGAGTCATGCCTGGAAGCTGATCTAGAGAAATTCAAATTACAGCCTCTGAAAATAATTTTAAATGTGAGGATGATCAACCTTAGGATTATAAAGAAACAGCAAGGAAAACAGTGTTTTTTCTCTCTCTTGATACCTCAAATGAAGACTTGTGCTTTAGGAGAAGGATGATTATGCTTTATTGAGCTTAATAGAGGAGTAGCTGGATGTAGTAGCCTGTGGTATACTGGAGATTGAATGTGATGATCTAATGGTTCTCCTGACCTTAAAGTTTATGAATCCCTTCAAAATCCATGCAGACAGAATCACGAAAGAGAATGGTTTACTTTAGAGCCCCTGAATGCTGCTGCATAAAATGTGCTCAGCTCTCTTCTCACAAATGGAGTGGTAAACACCATGTCAAATTGGCTGGATAGCAGAAATATTTGCATTCCAATGTTCTGGTCTCATCTTTATTTGTGAAACACTGTGACTGACATAAAGCCTATTTAAAGAGAACAGGCAAAAAGGTCCCTGCTGGGCTTATTTGTTGATGAAAATGTTTATATGACATTGTTTTTTGAACAAACATATACTGGTAACTACTTGTGTGAAGTAAAATATACTTTCACTTTGATTGTCTTATTGCTGATCAACATAGCTCAGTTAGCAACCTTCATTTTAAGCTGGACATGTTTATTGTCATATGGGCCTCACATCTGTGGGATTATATGCACTTCTGGGTCTTAATCATTTCACTTTTAGGGCTTGGATTGAATGCAGAGCTGATGCCAAGTCTGTTATTAGTCCATTTCAAATTCTTCCATAATGGGGGCTTCTGTGGTATGACCTAGAAGGGGCCAATAGCTATTTCTGTTGCTATATTATAAACCATGCTTAACTTCATATTATTTCTTTGTTAACTAGGAAGATTTTTAGAGTTTCTGTAGGTTGTATACAGTTGTGCTGTTCTGAAGTATTAAAAAACCCCACCTAATTTATTTTGCCTCTAGCAATTCAGTACTTATTTAAAATTATTTTGGGGAGGGAAACATCAAGACACTGTCAAATAGAGGAATATTTCAGCCCCCAGAATGAAAGTTAGAAGAATTTATCCAG
This sequence comes from Melopsittacus undulatus, assembly GCF_012275295.1. Lineage (NCBI taxonomy): Eukaryota > Metazoa > Chordata > Aves > Psittaciformes > Psittaculidae > Melopsittacus > Melopsittacus undulatus. The sequence continues at coordinate 81,209,826 of NC_047530.1, read as the reverse complement.
CAAATCTTTAGGTGTCCCATTCAACCAAATGAACAGTTGTGGGAAGCCCATCTCATCCTTCATAGTTCATAGTTTCTTAAACTTTTGTGACGCCTCTAGAATTTTGAGGCTCTGCTGGTTTTCTCAAGCTCTGGTACCAGCTCTTCAACTCTACATCGATTTTCCTTAAGAATGTCCTCAAATAAAACACATAAAATAAGCCCATGACTGAAATTCATGTTCCTGCCAGACAGAGTTCTTATGATATATTGCAACAATACATCAGAGAAAAGCAGCTCTGGTGATCTATTACAGTGATACCATACGTTCTTGTAGAAGGAATGAACAAGAACTGCAAATTGAGAACATGAACAGCTTTTTTGAAGTTATCTTCTGACAAAGGTACTAACACCTATTGTGTTTCTCAAAAGATAAAATATTAAATTTAACTCTTTGTGTACTACTAGTACACGAATTGGTGATTGTTAAATGTAATTTTGCTTTCTATCCTCAGGAATAAATTACAAATATTCAAGATTTTTACAGAGGTATCTTCTGTAATTAAGGACTAAATATAGACTGGTGTTGTAAATGTGTTTTGCACACAAGAAGAGAGAAGTAAAAATTTCTTTAGATTCATTCTCTCTCATGTCATTTGAATCAGAAAAGAGCAAATACAGCATTCCACATCAAGTTTGTAATAAAAACATCACTCTTAACATCTGAAATTTGTAGCGTAATAAGGAAAAGCTTCTGCACCTTATTCTATTTTATCTAGACTGGAAAGGGACCTATGATTCACTATTAGTCCTATGGGCTCAACAGTATCAGAAATATTTCTTTTTAGGGACATTTTATCTGCACCTTTTTCAATGAGAATTGGAGAGTGTCTTCCCTTGAAGTCACCTTTTCTCAACAATTTTAGCTCTTTGATATCTTGTTTCGCTAACCAGAAAAATCTTGAGTTTTGCCTTGGAGTCCTCCCAGTTTGCCCCCCACGCTCACATTAGCTGAGTTTTGGGAGGTGATTCCTGCTGTGATTGTTTGTGTTGTTGCCATGGCCCTTTTAGTTTACATGCTCAAATGCTAGTAATTAATCAACAGTATACCTAAATTTCAGTAAATTTGCACAGCCTGAAACTTGTGTCTTTAAATTGTGTTTCTGTTTTATTAGAACAGCAGGTGTTCCTATACACTGATATACACCGAACTGTCTCATAGTGAAGTATTTCTCGTAATACCACCATGCTTCAGTTATTGCTGATGGTCATTGTGCCTGAAGAGTTGTGTTAATATTGTATTAATTGTGGCTGAATACAAGAGTAAGTCCTCACTTTTAGGCATCTGCCTCCACTTATTAAACAAGTGACTTTCCTAAATCATCTACAAAACTACATTTCCTTTTCAGGCATCTTTGATATGGATAGATTTTCTACAGTTTGTTTTCCATATGGAGCTCAACTCTGCTTCCTACAGGCCAAAGATATGACTATTGGTGGTCTTTATGCTGAGCACTTGTTCTGGTAGGTGTTCAAGGCCGGGTTGGACAGTGCCTTGGGTGGCATCCTTTAGTGTGAGGTGTCCCTGTGTCCCTCCCCATGGCAGGGGGGTTGGAACTAGATGATTTTTCAGGTCTAGATGATAGAAGTGTCCTTTCCAACCCTAACTATTCTATCATTCTACTAAGACTAAAATAGTGAGGTCAGGAAGGAGCTATGGACTCAACTATAGCACCTGCAAAATCAGGATGAGTCAGTTTGATGCTTCAGGAGGGTAGGCTGGTTGGCACCAATATTGTCTGTTATTGACAGAGAAAGGCTTAACTGCCACCTAATTAGCAGGTTCCTCATTGAAAAAAATTACCCAGGTGTCGTCTGTGTTGCCTTGGCTTCTGTTAGCTGGTCTTGAAAGAAGCTGAGACATATTTGCTTGTGATTGATTAGACAGGAGTTGTCCGATTTGATTTGCAGTGTCTTGTTCTTGAAAATCAAAAAGTTTTCAAGCCCATGTTACTTTTTGTATGACAAGAAGTATCAGGTCTGCTGTGGTCAGCAATGACCGCTGTAGCTACATCAGTTTTCAGACAAAGAATGGTCATATAACTGCCTGAGAGCAGAAGCAAAGCATAGCAAGAAATCTTGCAAGGAACCCATCTGCCTCTCATCTTTTTGTCCCATCCTTTTTCTGACTTAATTCCTCTATGTGGCACTGAGACTACCCTGCTGGGTCTGATGAGTTCATATGGATCAATCTTTTTTGCCTAAGCTTGGCTTCCTCTACGCTACTTGCTTATATGATTCTTTGTAGAAGAGATATTTTTTATATAATTAATTCTTTAGTGCCTCCTCTCTGTTGAATGTTTGTATATGACTTTCTAGGGTAAAAAAGGATAGAGGTAAGCAAACACAAATGCAGAAAGTCTACCAATGTAAAATACTGGATACTTACACCTGTCTGCTCTGATCAGTTATTGTACATGTTGTGAACTTCCCTGAACCACAGATTGAATATGGAATGGTGTGCACGGACCTCTTTTCTGAGCTCATTGCTCTGCAAGAGACATTCTGGATAGGAGGCTGACATGCCACAGTAGAATTACGGAACATTAAAAGGTTGCACCTGAACTCATTTCTGAGAGGCTTCAAAAGACACTAGGATCCTGTGGCTCTACAGCAGTCTGGTAAATAACAGCAAATCACAACCTTAATATTAAATGCTCTCTACTTTCCCTAACAATACAAATGAAGTAGGATTTATATTTCCTTTTCATGTCTTGGAGCACATACCCACTTTATTTTTATATAGTAATTTCTACTGATTTATGATTTTGCCTTTTTATTAATCTTTTTATTATTTGAAAGTACTTCAAAATTAATACATTTGGAAGAATATCTCAGATCAGAAAGTTTTTAGATTAAAACCTATAGACAAAATCTGTTCATTCTTTTCTTCAGGCCCTAGGTAAAAATGGAACATCACCATAATAGTAGTTTTGGGTGGTTATTACTCCTGATTAAAATTAAATTAAATTGCAGTTGTCAACTAGAAAGATTTGTCACATAAAAACTGTCAGCCTTTCATTTTAAACATCTGCTAGATAAGCATGCCAGTAGCAGTGATGTGTAGTATTTGCCAGATACCTCATCAACAACCCCCTTTGTATCATCAGATAATTGAGACAATATGGTCTGAAATACTTCATTTTTTCAAATCTGACTGTATCCACACATTACATATATCTTAGAAGTCTTTCTTCAGGTCATATGTAAACAAATCCAACCTTTTAGTATTGTTTAATTCTTCAGGTAAAGTGATGTCTGATGATAGGTTTTAAATATTGTTGGGTCACATCAGCATCCTATGTACTGATGTTTGGGATCTAAAGGATCTATTTGGCTACTCTACTTCTTTCATGTCCCAGGTTTTCAGTGTCTGTAAATCTCTACGATCCTACTGACATCAGTTCAGCAGACCGATTTCTCAAGCTGGTATTTTCAAGGGTATCTAGATGCTTATACATCCCTGAGGACCTCAGACTAACAGAAGCCACTATTTGAACTTCAGCCTATGCCTCCTCTGTACCAGAGAACAGGGTTATATTCTGATACCAGGCATAAAAGGGACACGTTAGCATATCCAGATACTTGCCTGTAAATACTTCACTAATTACAATGATTACCTCTCTGTGATGTTCTGTAAGTAAACAGTGCTCTGAATCTGGAGTGTGTCTGGAAGGGTCAGTGTCATGAGAAGAAAAATTCCACTTCCAAGCTGCTGTAATATTTAGATGTTGATTTTGGTCTCCTGAAGCTACTTGTAAAGAACTTTCATGAATTGCAAAGTTTAGAAACTTTTTGATGTACAGAAACAGAAATAAAAAATACCACCAGTTTAAACACTCTTTAAACCAGAGAAGTGGTCCTAAGTATTACTACAAAATTTGAGTGTGTTATGAAGACTAGATTTTTTTTTTTCATTTTCAGGGTAATGCAAAAATACTATTTCTGTTTAAATTGTGAATATTTAAGCTCTCAGAGGTATCATTTAGTAGAGATGGTTGCTGAGTGGAGTGGTACTACAGCGCAGTGTCCACCTCACCGAGGCACTGTTGTTCCTACTGACTTGCTAATACTACTCCCTACACCAGATCTTTCTTAAAATTAATTCTTTATTCAGAAATATCTTATCTGCCATCACGGGGCTTATCAGTTGTGCTAAATTCACAACTCAATTGAGGCTTCTAGGTAATAAATATATAAATATCAGGACAATCTCAATAAGCAAGTGAATTTAGTGGGAAAACTATTGGTCCTGTAACACTGAGAGAGGAAAGAAACTTAATCAGCCTTTTGACAATATAGCTTTTAAAAGTCAATGCAGAACTGTTTTCTTTGCTTATTACCAGCGTGCAAGGAAAGAACTATGGAAAATCGTTAAAGGAGAATCATTGAACAGTGATTAGAGATCACTGCACTTCAGTGCTGAGCTCTTGTCACTGCTCCACAAGAGCTGACTGTTCTCAGCCTGCAGGATAATGGTCAAGTGGAAATGGTACTTTTGGATGTTTTCTAAAAGTAAACTGCTACTGCTTCTGAAGTTGTGCTTCATGTTCTGTGTGCTACAGTTCCCTTAAGAGAAAAAAATCTATAACAAATAATATTTATATTAAAATTGTGGGAAAAGGAACCAGGGTACCAGAAGAAATAATTTTATTTAATAATTTGATTAAAAAAAAAACAAACAACCCCCCCCCCCAAAAAAAACAGCATAGGAAACTCTGGCCCAGCTGTTGCAACTCTCTGTTGCCACTTTTAGTGTACAAAGCCAGTTACCAATACTTTTCTGTACTTGTATGTGGGATTCTGCTGCAAAGATGTTTACTTACAGTGAAGAAATCTGGCAGCAAATGAGCCTCTTCATTTTAGTGCTTGACAGTCAAGTTAATGCCTTTGATTGGGTTGGAAATGTTCAGACAGAATGTATAATGTGATACCTGCTGTGATTATTTATTAATGTACAGAATGTCTATTCAAACTTAATGGTGTATTATTATTACTGTCTTTTATTTATTGACTGTTTTCGCCTGACAGTTAAAGACTTACAAATCTTTTCACTAAAAGGTTGGACCTAAAAACAGCCCATATAGGCTGTCAGTCGTCTACCACCTCTCAAGGGAGACAAAGCCTTTGCAATTCCAGCAGCAAGGTGACTCAGACATCCAGATCAGAGAAGGAAACTGATCTCTCTGTCATATTTTTTCAATCAACAGAAATTTCTTAGGGTGCTGGACTTTTAGGATTTGTTTCCATAATCTTGAAAAAAGTACAACTAACTGAGGATTCTGTGCCACTTCTTGAACTGACAAGTAGAAGGACTAAAAAGTGTGAGGGAGATTGTGGGTGAGACATGTCTTTTCCTCTGAAACTAGTCTTTCAGATGATGAGTGAGTGCTCACTCTTCTGTCTTCTATCTAACATGGGATGACCATCCTGTCCAGTCTTGAGCATCGCCTGAAAATATCAGGGCTGCTCCCATGTGAGATTTGCATTTCATGCCATTCACTAGGATTCACTTGCAGTTGCTATTTCATCCTTTCTTTATTGGGAAAGAAAAGTATTTCCAGTGGACTAGGAGTCCAGGGGACTTTCAATGACCCATTCTCATCTTTTCCCTTCCAACTTCTGCTCTCTAGATTGCTATACGTGTAATATCTCTTAGCTGTATGTGATTGTGATATGTATTTTGTACAGCAGGGAATGTTCACCACTCCTGGTTTCATGCACAGCTCTATGAAACCTAAATTACTTCATCTAAAGAACTCAGAATTGGGCTTTATAGGTTATTTTTGCAGCTGAAACTTTCATCTCTGTTTTCGACCCAGGCAGACATTGCTTTATATTATCTGTGGTCTATAGCACCTTTCAAAAGAGAAAATTAAAATCATTATTTTTTCCTCTTTAAATGAAAATGTAGAGGGAAGCATTGCATTCTGTGTTAACCCAAAGTTCACATGACTCCATCTGTATCATCAGGTGGTTTTATTTCAGTTCAAAAGTGGATATTTTTCCTAATCTCTCTACCAATTGGCTCTACTACCTGTTATAGGTCCTTACATATAGAGGAAATAAAATTGTTTTCATGTCTCCAAATTCTCTTTTATGAAGAAATATGGGGGGGGGGTTACACTTATTCTCCTACAGAGGTGTTGTAGTACACTTCATATGTTTAGTTGCAGCTCCCAGTTCTTGCCAAGTGTGTTGTATGAATTTTGTTGTCCAGATGTCTCCTATCTCTCCTGATGGTAATATTAAATACACTACTTAAGAAAAAAAACAAAACTTATGGGCTTGTCCTGAGTTCAGCAGTAGCAGTCATTTTTCTACTGCTTAGTAGTGTAATGCTGTGTTTTCAACTTTAGCCTGAGAACAACGCTGATAGCACACAATGGTTTTAGTTGTTGCTAAGTAATGTTTACTCTCGTCAAGGACTTTTCAGTCTCATGGTGTGCCAGTGAGGAAGGGCATTGGAAGCTCGGAGGGAACAGAGACAGGACACCTGACCCAAACTAGCCAATGGGGTATTCCATACCACAGCATGTCATGCCCAGTATATAAACTGAGAAGAGATATCCAGAAGGCCCAGTTGCTGCTTGGGCTGGAGTGGGTATCGGTTGGCAGCAATAAGCAATTGTATTGGGCGTCACTTGTGTTTGTTTTCCTTTTCCCCTTTTAGTTTTTTATTCTTTCTCCTTGTTATTTCCCTTACCGTTATTAGTAGTAATAGTAGTAGTTTTGTGTTGTACCTTAGTTACTGGGCTGTTCTTATCTCAACCGGTGGGATTTACAGTCTTTCAATTCTCTTTTCCATCCCTCTGGAAGACAGAGGAGATGAAAGGGGGGAATAACTGAGCAGCTGTGTGGTTCTGAGTTACTGGATGGGCTTAAACCACAGCAGCTTCACCAGTGTAAGGCCAATGTGTCCATTAAAGCAGTATGAGAGCTAAAGAAATGCAGTTAGTTCAGATGTAAAACTGTGGTACAGCTGGGATGGAAGTGAAGTGCACATGGTCAGAATTGATACAATCTCTTAAACTGTTTAAATTTAACATATTGCACTAAATCAAAATTAGGCATAATTGTAGCACTTAACATAACCTGTCAAGAGAGGTTTTTAACGAGCTTAGTTCAAAAATTTCTGCCAAAGGATATGAATTATTTTCTTCTACTTCAAAATGTAATTTCAAGCCTTGAAATACTGTTTCTGGATGCTAGAATATGAAGTTGGAGGTCGATGTTTGTAAGGAAAATATTCATCCTGTTTTAGCATAATATAATTAGTTCTTCACATCTTTATCTGCATGGGAACAGGCTCTGACCAAACCTAATAATTTAGTTTAGACATATTCTGTAGGACTCTAAAGGTGCTTTCACTTTTCTTACCTTTTGCTATGAAAAACTAAATAATTAATCAGGCTTGAGGTAATAGAAACAATAGATTTTGAAATACTGTTTGCCTAATAGCTTCAATTTTAACAGGGTAATAGACACACAAAGGTCTTTTAAAATCTGGATAAAAGTGCTTAGACAAGTAATCTATTGATCTGTTCTTATTCTGAAATCTTAATTAGTACAAAAAGTAAACCAGTGTCATAAATGACTTTTTTTCTGTTTGCAATTAAATATTACTATGATTAACACAGATTATGATTTTCTTATCTTACTAAGATGTCTGACTACTTTTTCCCTGATAAACATTTTAAATCCTCATATTTACTGTTAGTTCCCTGATGTATCTACAAATATCAGCATATACTTTGTTCCTGTGCTGCTCTGTTTATAAGGACTACTAACAAAAGAATCCTTTTTAATTCCGCAATTCAGATGTACTCTTAAAACGACCTGGATGAGGGAACTGAGTGTACCCTCAGCAAGTTCGCTGATGACACTAAACTGGGAGGAGTGGCTGACACACCAGAAGGCTGTGTTGCCATTCAGCGAGACCTGGACAGGCTGGAGAGTTGGGCGGGGAGAAACTTAATGAAATTCAACAAGAGCAAGTGTAGAGTCTTGCATCTGGGAAAGAACAACCCCATGTACCAGTACAGGTTGGGGGTTGACCAGCTGGAAAGGAGTGAAGGGGAAAGGGACCTGGGGGTCCTGGTGGATAGGAGGATGACCATGAGCCAGCAATGTGCCCTTGTGGCCAAGAAGGCAAATGGCATCCTAGGGTGCATTAGAAGGGGTGTGGTTAGTAGGGCAAGAGAGGTTCTCGTCCCCCTCTACTCTGCCTTGGTGAGGCCGCATCTGGAATATTGCATCCAGTTCTGAGCCCCTCAGTTCAAGAAGGACAGGGAATTGCTTGAAAGAGTCCAGCGCAGAGCCACAAAGATGATGAAGGGAGTGGAACACCTCCCTTCTGAGGAGAGGCTGAGGGAGCTGGGTCTCTTTAGCTTGAAGGAGACTGAGGGGTGACCTCATCAGTGTTTACAAATATGTAAAGGGTGGGTGTCAGGATGATGGAGATAGTTTTTTTTTCAATGCTATGCAGTGATAGGACAAGGGACAATGGGTGTAAACTGGAGCATAGGAGGTTCCATGTGAACATCAGGAAGAATTTCTTTACTGTGAGAGTGACAGAGCACTGGAACAGGTTGCCCAGGGGGGTTGTGGGGTCTCCTACGTTGGAGATATTCAAGGCCCGCCTGGACAAGTTCCTGTGTGATGTACTCTAGGTTACCCTGCTCTTGCAGAGGGGTTGGACTAGATGATCTTTCGAGGTCCCTTCCAACCCTTGGGATTCTGTGATTGTGCAAAGCATTTTTTACTGCCCAATGATTTATCTTAAAAAACAGCTTGGTCTTGGGAAAAGCAGAAAAGAACCATAGTTACATCTTTGTGAATAATCAAATGCCATTACTGGGTTTTCTGTAGGAAGCTGCATATCTATACAAATAATTCTGATACCATAGAAAGAAACCATATGCTTTTGTGAAAACAGCAGCATTCTGTAGAAAAACATTATAGCAAAAAACAGAATAGGAAATTCCAGTTGAGTGGACTAGTGGTTAGCTCCCTTCCGCTAACTAAGTCTATGAATCTGCATAAGGTCAAATAAAAGAACCCATTTAGGAGGTTATTTAATTAAAGTTTCATCACTGAGGTCCAGTTGTTTCAGTACATAGTAAGTTATGCACTCTCAGGAGTGCAACATATACCTTCAGCAGTCAACTTTACAGTAGAAATAATCTCCACACAAATTACCTAGATGTCATTAGTAGAGCATCAGGCAGTACATTTATTATTCTATGTCTGCACATCTCCAAGGATAGGAGCTCTTAATAAACAGTGGATGTTTACGTGGAAACAATCTCATATATGACAGTGGGGAGGTTTTGTGCCATAGTTATGGAAATTTTCTGTTTCTTACAAGACAATCTAATTCACAAACACTTCGATAGTTTTGTTTTGCAAATAAAGGTATTCCCAACAAAAAATGCAGATATTTCTGTGCTGTAATATTTATATGTTTATTACAAATATGAAATTAAAAATGTATTAAAGATCTTTCATTTCAAGTTAGAAAGCCTTTATCTAGGTCATCTGGCCTGTGCTTTATTATAGGTATATCAAAGGCTTTTTTAGCATCAAAGAATACAGCTTCAGTAATTCTTTTACTCTGTGTTCTTTGATGTCTTGGCTAGATTTTGACATTTTCAATGTCTGACACCTTCCTTCAAAAAACAGACTGATGGATTTCCAAAGACCATTTGCTTTATTTATGCCTTTGCAGGTGGATACCCTTGCAGAAGTTTACTCAAAATACATTATGGCCACAGTCAGTAGCTTAATGTACCTGTGATTAGGAATCCTGTGATCTTCAGCTGTTTTGATCATTATGGTTGCTATCTACACAGCTATGTGGAAGCAAGGAGAAATGTTTCTGTTATTTCTTATGGTTTTTAATATTTAAAAATAGAAGTTCAGAGTTTGCAGTGTAATGCATTAGCTTTTCATGGTAGTCTCTTATTTTTATTTTTTTGAAGTAGGTAGAATTTAAAAAATTCTTTAGTACCACAGTATTCGAAACTTTCAGCTGTAACAAGCTCGATAGTTACCACATAGGAGCTCAGGCACTCTGTACTAAGGTCTAACAGGTATATATAAAGGGCACACAGGCAGGTGTCCCATCTCACAAGGCTGGCGCACTTGATGGTATGTAAGTGGAGCTTATTATCATGTAGTGTGGTTTGCATGTGCATAGCCGTTACATGGGCTGGTATGTGCTACTTGCCTAATGGATATCCATCCGTCGTGGACAAGGTAAATTTTTCTAGCAAGCTATAGTCAAGCATATAAAAAGTTGGATATATTAGGTGATTAGATGCATCAGTGTTAACAGAAATGAAGAAAGACATATTGGATTTATTCCTACTTCAGGGGGAATTATCAATTTAAAAGTTAACATTTAGAAAGATGGATCAGAATAAAATGAGGGAAAGTAATAGTACATTCAGCATTACATTTAGAAATCAGCTATTGGACTCCATAACATCCATAGGAAGTAAGCTTCCAGAAAGTGAAAAGGTGGTTATGAGAAGTTAATTTGCTATTTTAAAGTCCTTACAGAAGTAGCATGACATTGAAGAACACAAAAGAAGCATTAGCAAGGAAGAAAAATCTAAACTTCAAAAACATTTTAAAATAATTGCTGGGTTTTAGTACTTTTAGAAAGTGAGCATGAGTTTGGAATACCATACTAAGAAGGAAGGGAGGAAAACCAGAAAATACCCTACCAGAACGTCTGAATTTCGTGTAAAAAAAAAAAAAAAGATTACTTTTTCTGGTGTAATTTGGCATAACTGAATGATGTAAACCCAGTTTAAGGTTAATGAGCTCAATCTCTTCAGCTACAACTTTTTTGGTTCAACTTCTCCAAATTCATCTCCCCATCAGATGACAGGAAGCAAGCATTCACCTTTCTTAAGCCTTATTTCACGTAGTTGTAGAGAGAGATAAAGTCTCTCCTTTTCTTCAGCCTAAACAATCCCAGTTCCTTCAGCCATTCCTCATAAGATTTGTGCTCTAGACCCTTCAGCAGTTTTGAAGGGTCTGGACTGGAAGCAGTCCAGGACTTCAATGTCTTTCTTGTAGTGAGGGACCCAAAACTGAACAGGGGATGGGAACAGGAGGGTGTCTGTGCTCCTACACAGCCCACAGGAACAGAGCACCTGCAAAAGAATGCATGCCATTCCCTCAAGGAAAGTATAATATATTGGTGGCCTAGTACTTTCCCACTTTCCCTGATTACTATCATGGGCTGAGGTATTTATTCCAGTCATGATTTGTCCATACGGCATAGTACACATGAACCCTGTGCTCTAAGCTATGTTTCAGAAAACATCCTATCTTAAATCATGCTTTTCTTCAGACAGAAAATCAAATTTTAAACTTAAAAGCATGGAAATATTACTGAAGAGAACCACTAGGGTTAGTCTCTTGATATAAAGGCTAAGCCAATCAAAAATGATCATACTGCACTATAGCAGATGGTGAACTGATTTCTTGCTCTTTGTTTATCCTGCCTCTTGTTAGTACCACAGTTTTACTCAGTAGAAGTCTTCTTAAGTGAATCCTAACCAATTGCAGTTAAAGGTTAGTTGATTGAAAGAGTGATACAGGTTCTTAAACATTTCTGAAGATTTTAACATAGGTGATAAGATACTACGTTAAACTTAATAATACTTTAAAAATATGTATTTTTTTCAAAATAGAACAAAGTTATTGTGTTTGTTTTTGTAACTGGAGCTGTTCATTGTGTATTTTATACTGAACACCGCCTGACAAATAAAGGAATAATTAAATGCCCATCTGTTTCAACTGTATATGCACAAGCCACGCAAGCCATACTATAGCACATACGTATGGAATGTGTTTTGAAGGGACTTTTAGTTACTACTTCTGCTTTTTGCTTTACTTGTTTATGAACATAGTGTTAAGGTGATTCTTAGTTGTTGTTTTAGAAGAAATATTTTAGCTGAGCTTTCTTACAAATTTTCCAAGACCCCTTCCATGGAAAGGTTCAAATTATACCAGGATTTGTATTAGGCTCTTACTTCTCAACTAAGCAAAATTAATGGAATTATATTATAATTATTTTTTTCAGTACAACTTTATGTAGGCACTGTTTCTTATGTGACCTTCCACCTCTTTTTATGTAATGCCATTTTAAATAATACAATGATATTTCAGGAGGCAGCTTCTAATGGTTCACTCCTGTGTGCCATAAAGTAGAATAGCTTTATGACTACTCTGAATTTTTGCTGAGTGCTGCTCAACTCAGAGATTGTTTTAAGATTTTTATTTTTCTTTTATTTCACTTTCTACTTAGGCCAACCAAGGACAAAATGCAGGGAGATTTCCACTGAAACTCTGTACATAAAACTGAACTTTTGTACATCATGTAAGGGATATTTATATGGCAATTTGCCTCAGCTGGAGGACTCCTTTATTTACCCTTGCACACGAAAAAAGTAGCTTCTGGTATTCAGAGCCTGTACATCCTACTGGCTCATAGCACCATAGTCCAGAAATAGACTCGGAAAAATACACCACAAAAGCATTTTATTATTAGCAGAGAAACTAGAACTGGGTAGGACAAAGGACTGGGTTATTCTTTATCTGCTGTGACAAGAATAGGATGATGGAATTTGAGAGAAGATCCAAATTTGACCACTTTACTGGTGCTGTGCTGCAAAAACGTCTGCCAAGAAAAATGTGTAAATGTATAGGGAAAATTATAGCTAAGTCCTTTTTGAATCTATGTCAGGCAAGTAATAACTGAGCTGGAGAAACATGATATTGTCATGTCAAGAGATCTGAGGCTAGTTTTACACTGACTGTTGGAACAATATGAGTTTATAAATGTATGGCAATTCGTCTGATTTCATACAGGGTACATTGAATTCTGCCTGTCTTTTCCACTGACGATTCCACATTTCTTCTGATTGGCCAATGATCTTAAGAACCAACATTTTGCACAATGTTATTATTAAACTTGGGTATGCATTCAGGACATAATAAGTTTTAGTTTATGGATTGCAAAATCTCCTCTTTCAAGAAAGTATAACACTTCCAATGTTTTCTTTTTTCTTCACAGTTAATTCACACAATTTTTTGAAAATACATCTCTTGAAAGTAATACCAATCATTATAGTAAAAAACCCAAGTGAAATAGTAAAGCAGTACTCTTGTGATACAGAAGAAAAATCTCTTTGGTTTTATTTCAGCTACATATTTAAGACCACGAGGTTTTCTCAGAATTGGCTTGCATTTACCTAATCTTAATATATATCGTATTCACTTAGAAAATAAACACAAAAAATCTGCTTTGCTTAGAAATGCATTTTTCTATTTTCAGTAACTTCCACTGTCTACTCTGTCTCATTCTCAAATTTAAAATTACCTTTGGCTGTATTGTTCCTTAGTGTTTGCATTATTCCCCAAATTACTGTCATTTTCAAACTGCAGGTTTTTCTTTAGTTATCGCCACAAATACAGCCAACACCCCCTAAACACTGACAAAGTTCTGTTTATTCGTAATGGCTTTCTGGTTACTTCTCTCTATCTACTTACATCTATTTATAGTCTCAATATGACCTATGTTTTAGCTATTCATAAAACATAGGATTTGAACAGCAAATGTCTTTGAAAACTAGTTTTTTAAGGAAGTAATGAATATAAACACTTCCTAAACCTGGTAGATTCTTCTGAATCTATAACATATTGGTGCAGGTGCATTACCCACCTGATGCTTTCTGTTCCCTGGATGCTACAGTGGATAAGATTACCTTCTTTAGTGCTGTTTTGTACTTCATGGCACAAAAAAACCCTGAAAATATCCAGCAGAAATTCTGAGCTAAGCACTGAACAATTATAGCTTGCTTTCCTTAAAATCTTCTAATAAAAATGCTTCTAATATTCTTATATACAACTTTCCTTATTACTGGCTGTTATCAGCACACTAATTGCTACCTCCCTAAATTTCATAAATTACTATGGGCACTGGTAGGAGGTGAAAGTTATTGTTAACGTAGGTTGAGAGCTTATAACTTAATAAACTCTGAAGAATTTATAACTTAAACAGGAGAAACAAAGCATAACAAAAGTGGTACATCATGCAAACACAGCTGTCTGAAGCATCCTGTTCCATGATTTCTTTATGTGTTATTTGTCTGAGCTGTTTCACTTTTTTTTCAGTCTTTTTGTTGTTTATTTTTTTGCTGGATGTGGTTCTTAAGGACAAAAGGAGGAGAGGAAATATGAACAGCGAAATATGGAAAATGAAAGAAAAAATGGAGAAGGGGATCACAGACAATCAGTGTATCTGACACTTTACAGAAGGAATGAAAGCAGATGACTTCCTTCTAATACATGGAATATACAGTATGACTTCCCAGAACTGTGGTCTCTGATTTTGCTTATGCTCAGGTTTAGGTATAAATTAGAGAAAACAAGTTTATTTAACTTCACAATTTCATGCATTCTTCCAACATTATCGCTAGTGCTAAATATGCTCAGCAATCTCTAAATAATGTGCTACAGTCTTTTAACTGATCAGTTATTTGTTTTTTTCTCCAAAGAGTGCTTTTTTTCCATTTTTCCTTTTTCAGTTTTACATAACCTGCTCTTTCATATGTATCTTCAACAACAAGATACTGAAAGGTGTTAGAAAATGGACGTTTTTTGGTATTCAGAAAAATAGATTTGACTTTGAAAGGAGTTTAACTTTTCAAAAAGGTGAGACAAATAGCAATTTGCAGAAAATGGGACACAAGTCAAAGCATTATATTTTTAATTTCTATTTCATGGGACTCCCAAATTAATGACTTTCATGAAGTAACTATTCAAATTATAGAAATATTTGTGCTTTTTCCTTTTATTTTATTTTTTTTGTCCAGGTCTGCTTCATCTTGCTTCTGTACTTAGCATATACCTCAAAAGTAACTTGTAACCTGCACAGGCCCCTTAGAGGAGGGCACTCTTCCGGCAAAGACCCCCTCTATCTTCCTTTAAAGATGAAGGAGACATCAAACTTCCTTGTAGGTTTCTCCTTTTTATTCTTTTTGAATAAACAATAGCTTGAGGCTTTTGAAGTCTTATTTTACATAAAAGCTTCTGAAATCCTCAAGAAAATAGTGCTCTACAGAGGAAGATGATGAAAGAAAGGAGAGTTATATCAAGACAAATGTTCAGACTGCAGCTTGTTTCTTAAATGGGGAAAATATGACAAACTGTTTATTTCAAAAGTAAAACGAATTTAAAAGGGCATGCCGTTACTAAAATATACTGGTTAACTGAATGGAAAATATCTTTCTTTTTCATAAAGCCGCTGAACTTTATATACTGTTATTTTTCTGGGACAAGGACTACCCTGATCTAAGCATGTTTTTTATCAAGACTAATGTACTGCTTCATCAAAGTTTGATCTCTGTGAATCAAATATTTCAGTTCTACCTTCTGCCATGAGGAAGCATTTTTCACCTTACTTCAGTGCGACTGCAGTTCTATCATAAAGCCCTGTAAGTCTTCAGAGGAAGAATTACTGCCACTGTTGTCCAGACACAGCAAAGACAGGGTGCTCTCCTTAATACTTCATAGATTCCTGAAAGGGGAACATGACAGTGGGTATTTTAAATAGATTTCTTCATATTCATTTAGGTTCCAAATTCTTGTATAAAACAAATGCTTTTACACATGAGAAGCACAAATAGTATGGCGTCATTTGGAGTGCAGGGTGATGCTCTGCTTGTTATAGATACATCTGAAGCTGGCTGGTAAACTGAAAATTATTTATGGCTATTTATGACTTTATGTTTGTTTTGTGATAAAGCTGCAGATAAAGATTAGATAACAGTTGCATATCATTCTTCAGTCAAAATAAAATGTTTTTAATTTGAACAACAGATCTCCACAGGCTGTCCCTGCTGATCCTTCCAGCTATGCATCTGTAATAATTTGTAGCTTTTAAATTCAACCTTATAAAAATAACATTGCTGATACAAAAATGTTTTTTTCCTCACTGATGCCCTCAGGATATGTTTGAGGGGGATTTTGTAACCTTTGATTTTTTAAAAAATCTCATTGAAGAAGGAATACAAGAAGAATGGTAGAAAACAAGCCTGACAAAACAAACGAGAAAGGGCAACCAACCAGTCAATACTTTTCAACACAAGCATCTTTGCATCAGATTTTCCAAGATTTTTTGCACTGGTCTTGTTTAAATCAGTGATAGCACTTCCAGAACACTGAATGGGTGTTCACTTTTTTCATAAATGGGAGTTTATTTCAGTGCTGAGTGCTTTTGAAACTCCTTTCCCATTGATACTTAGCAGTGACCTTCAGTTTAGAAATACTCTTAAAAGCACAGCACATATTTAATGGGGTGTTTGTCCACTTCCAGTTGGAAGCTATAGAAAGCGGTAGCCACATGACCTACGATCTCTTCAATCACTGTGACTGTGTTAGATTAAATTTAATTCACTTAAATTCAATCCATGTTTCTCTCTCTTTCTCTCTCAGGTAAGCAGAGGAAGCTGATGATGGATGCTTTTTACCAGAATTAGATGAATTTTAGCAATGCATGAGGCAGAGCAGATTGTGGAGGAGGAGGGCATTGCATGCTGGGATAGGTGAGTACAAGCTTGCTGCCCTTGTGTAATGTGGTGATTTTAATATTGTCAATACTGATCAAACCCTGATATGGACAGAAGAGGGATAATTTAATTGTGGATGATAAAATGCAAACTTTATAGTGACAAGTCTTGACACTGGTTTATGATATGCAACTTTTTCTCCAGAGACACTTGTAAAGCTTCAAAACTACATTGAAACCTTAGTCTTTTTGAAGTTCAGCAGTGTTTTGGTACTGTTTTCAGTGTCAACAGTTTTCGCTGGTGGGCTTCTGCAGCAGAGTTACCAGGAAGCACAACCATTTTGTCTCCTGAGAGTCTTACTGAAGCCAACAAAAAGACCTAATCGTTGCATCTGTTGCTGTCATGTATTAAATTAATTAGGTCAAGAAAAAGGTGTGTAAAACAGTTTTAAGACATTAATTTTCCTCATCTTCTTTGTGACTTCTGTCTGTGTGCTCTTCAGGAGGCACTGTTTGTGCAGCGTTTTATGTTTTCTACTACAGTGGTCAATAGCTGACAAATTCAGCAGAATATTAGTAAACTTGTAGGACTTTTAAATTGAAAAAGATAATTTTTACCAAGAATTTTCTAGGGTATCATGGACTCCTTTAGTAGTTCTTTTTCTGAAGTTAGGTCTGGTGTATTTATTAACTTTTCTGGTTTTGTTTTCACACAATAGGGATAAGGCTATAACATTTTAGAAATCCTTTGAGCTTACAGCTGTTTAAAGGAAATTTTTAAAACTCATAGACATTGAGTCAGTAGCATTAGCAAGTGTTTTATTGGATGAATATTTAGACAATGAAGTTTATGCCACTTTGCACTAATGAAAACTATGTGTACTTAATAGGTTACTGGTTGTGATAGCAAGTGTGACAGTGGAATAGTGTATGTCTGGAAATTGATGAGCTTAAAGTGTTTATTTATTGTTTAATGAGTCGATTTAACTACTAATTTTCTCTTATACTTCAGTACATTTAATGCTCTGAAACTCTTGATGAGAATGGCAGCTGTATCTTTAGTTGTTACCAAGTAAAATAGAAAAGAAGAACCAGATTGCTATCTGGTATTATTATATAGATCCTTCTATCCTTATCCTTATCCTTTTTCTGTCCTTCCTATAGAAAATGAACTTCCCTGTACAAGGAAACTATAAGTATCTAGGTTAAAGGGAAGAGAACAGTTAGTAAAAAATAGTGATAACCACATATGTGCCCTGAGAAGTTTATTTTCCTAAGAGACTGTAACTCATATGTCATAATGTTTGAAATGACGTTCCTCACCCTCAGAAACATTTCTAAGCCTAGACACACATCAATAAATGTAAAGCAGTCAGATGTATTTGGGATAGATCTGCAGTAGGAGAAAATCAATATAACTCCATGGATTTGTAGAAATTACACCTTGGGGTCACTGAGGATCTGGCCCATAATTCATCATGGAAACATCAGAGAAATAAATTTATACTGTGCTGGATTTGATACTATTAGACGTGCTTAACACAGATCTTTCTTCCCAAGTAAAACTCTCACAGCTGATTCACATTCTTGTAGGACAGTAGGAGAAGCAGAAGTGGCAAAATGTTATTCTGCAGGGGCTGTAAAAAGTGCCAAACATATAGGTAGGCCTATTAAATTACAGGGTTTCCCACCTGAAAATTGTACTTCTTAGTGGTTGTTTTTTTTTTTTTTCGCAGATATATTGGAGAGTGAGGTAGTTTTCCTCTAGTAACCATGTTATAACATTAAAATAATAAGTTTGTGTTGTACAGCTAACATTTAGAACTTTTTTTTTTTTTTATTTCATGTGGCTGAAGCCTGACTGAAGACAGGCTGAGAAAGTTGGGGCTGTTCAGCCTGGAGAAGAGAAGGCTGCATGGAGACCTCATAGCAGCCTTCCAGTATCTGAAGGGGGCCTATAGGGATGCTGGGGAGGCACTCTTCATCAGGGACTGTAGTGATAGGGCAAGGGGTAATGGGTTCAAACTTAAACAGGGGAAGTTCAGGTTGGATATAAGGAAGAAGTTCTTTACCATGAGGGTGGTGAGGCACTGGAATAGGTTGCCAGAGTGGCAATTGCTCTATACGTGCCTCATGGCCCTCCTCTGGACTCCAACAACTCCATGTCCTTTTGTGGATGACACAAGAAGTGTACACAAGTGGGGTCTCACAAAAGCAGAGTAGAGGGGCAGGATCACCTCTTTTGACCTGATGGTCATGCTCCTTTTAATACAGTCCGGTATATGGCTGGATTTCTGGTCTGCAATTTCAAACTTCATTCTGCCCTCCCAACTGTTACGCTGATCTCAACTTTGAAATAGTATAGAGGAACCAAAATTCTCATCCTTCTTAGGTGCAGAACCTTGGCCAGGAGAAACACGTGTAATGATCTTTGATTCTGGAGACCTGGGATATGATTCCTTCTTTCCCGTAGATTTTTTATATCAGCTTATTGGGGGTCTCCATATAAAGTTATATTTAGAGCTCTTCTTTGGAACACTAGTGAATCTTATTTCCGTCATGTACCAGTTGAAGGAAGTGTGAGAAAACATTTGAAATACCATTAGTTACAAACACAAAACAGCATACAAAACACAGTGAACATTATGGTGTTATCGGCTTAGCATCCCTAAATTTTTGTTTCACACGTATTTTCCACAGGTCCCATAGTTCTTTGGTTTTGGAAAATAATATCTTAATTTTACATAATATAATAATATTTAACATATAATATATAACATTATATAATAATACTTTTATTTTACATAAGTATGCATACTTACCACAATTATGATTTCTATCAGTCATATTTTAATCTCTTAATTTTGTAACATTTTCCCCCTACTACCTGCCTTCCAGAATATGTTGTAAAATTCATAAACCTGGTAAGTTTAAAAGAAATTCTTATGTTTTGCAGATATTTTGCATTTGAGCTGAAGAATTTAAGTACGACAATTCACTTAATATTAAAAGTTTTTAATACTTTATTTTACCTTACTGAGTGCCATGTTCCTCCCTCCCTCACTCTCAGCCAAGGAAAACAGAAGCATTATTTTCTTTTTTTCAGTTTAAATATATGAAAATGTTATTTCTGGAAACACATTTAAATTATTTCACAAACACTTATCTAGTGCATTGGCATTAGTTTAAGAGGAAAGAAATGTGGTGGAAAAATAATGTAAGATTCACAAAGAAAACATTATTCCAAACCTTGTCTCAAGGTTCTGCTATCAGTGGATTACACTGGCTGCCCTGCACCTTTCCCACCCCTGTTTAAGACCTGATCTTAAATCACAATTTTGATAACAAGTAAAATGTGTTCCAGCTGAGTTCCCACATTCGTACATTTCATGAAACTGCCAATCAGTTAGGAATAGCCAAATCTTAATCTTCCAGCAAAGCCCTTGTCAGAGCTGAGCTGCCCTGGGAAACATGAAATCTCCTTGGTCTTCCCCTGACACCTTGCCTCATCCAGTTCACTTATCCAGGAGACTTTTACAGCACTGCAACACTTCAGTGAGCAAACCCACAAAGCAATTCCCCTATTTACATGAATGCTAAGTGCATTTGCACAGTGTTGAAGTAAATGCATCACGAATTTCAAGTGAGAGAATAGAATAGAGCTTTTGGAGAGCATTATATTTAATAAAATAGGTTTTCTTCCATTTTCTCCTCTGTATTTTTCTAACAGGTTACTAGGTTCATCCAGCAAGCAGACAGCACAGGACTTGCATATCAGAAGGTCTTTGAGGAGACATCAATATATCCTGGGGGGCAGCTGTGTACTAGAATATGCCTTATTCTCTCTGTGATATGGATACATCTCTGGACCCATGGTGTTTATGATTGCAGTGATAAATTACCTATTTTTATAGCCATGGTGTTTTAAGAATATTTCATTTTATGCAAAACACTTGTCCTGCTGAAAGGAAAAGTATCTGTTCCATATTTTCAGCTTTGTTTGCTAAAAGATGCGTTCAAGTGTTTCAGGTACTTGACACAAGAATGCTAATTTATATCAGTCTTTTAGTTGTGGGATTGATCTATAAACTTATCTTGCCTTTAGATGTCAGAAATGTTTTCCACACTTCTCTTTCCCACGCTTCTGAATTTTAGTGAGTAACTTCAGCAATTATTGTGGAGTCTCTCCATCACTTTTATATAGTATAGAAGTTGGAAGATTTAAAGGATGAGCAGGGTAAGAAATACCCTTTGTTTTGGAATTTAATTACCTAAAATATATTTTTTTTGTCTCTTAAATACAAAATTTGTATTTAAAAAACAAAAAAAATGTTTTGTCTCTTAATATTCTTAAAACTTTGGTTTGTTTGTTTCTTTGATATGCTCACACATAAAATTAAAGGAATATATTAATGGGGGTTAGGGATCAGTTAAGCAATATGGACATCTTTAAATATATGGATCCAGATGGAATACACCCAAGGGTGCTGAGGGAGCTGATGGAGGTCATTGCTAGGCCACTCTCCATCATCTTTGGTAAGTTGTGGGAAATGGGAGAAGTGCCTGAGGATTGGAGGATGACAAATGTCATGCCAGTCTATGAGAAGGGCAAGAAGGAGGACCAGGGTAATTATAGACCGGTCAGCCTTACCTCCGTCCCTGGAAAGGTGATGGAACACCTTATTCTTGACACCATCTCTAGGCATATCAAGGATAAGGGGGACATTAAGAGCAACCAACATGGTTTTACCAGGGGAAAGTCATGTTTGACCAATCTTTCAGCCTTCTATGAGGAAGTGATTAGGTGGAGGGATGATGGTAGAGCAGTAGATGTGTTTTTTCTTGATTTCAGTAAGGCATTTGATACTGTCTCCCACAGCATTCTCATAGATAAGCTAAGGAAGTGTGGGCTTGATGATCAGGTAGTGAGGTGGATCAAGAACTGATTGAGAGAAAGAAGGCAGAGAGTTGTGGTCAATGGGGCAGAATCTAGCTGGAGGTCTGTGACTAGTGGAGTCCCTCAGGAGTCGGTGCTGGGACCAGTGCTGTTTAATATTTCCATCAACGACCTGGATGAGGGAACTGAGTGTACCCTCAGCAAGTTCACTGATGACACTAAACTGGGAGGAGTGGCTGACACACCAGAAGGCTGTGTTGCCATTCAGCGAGACCTGGACAGGCTGGAGAGTTGGGTGGGGAGAAGCTTGATGAAATTCAACAAGGGCAAGTATAGAGTCTTGCACCTGGGGAAGAACAACCCCATGTACCAGTACAGGTTGGGGGTTGACCTGCTGGAAAGGAGTGAAGGGGAAAGGGACCTGGGGGTCCTGGTGGATAGGAGGATGACCATGAGCCAGCAATGTGCCCTTGTGGCCAAGAAGGCAAATGGCATCCTAGGGTGCATTAGAAGGGTTGTGGTTAGTAGGGCAAGAGAGGTTCTCCTCCCCCTCTACTCTGCCTTGGTGAGGCCGCATCTGGAATATTGCATCCAGTTCTGGGCCTCTCAGTTCAAGAAGGACAGGGAATTGCTTGAAAGAGTCCAGCGCAGAGCCACAAAGATGATGAAGGGAGTGGAACACCTCCCTTCTGAGGAGAGGCTGAGGGAGCTGGGTCTCTTTAGCTTGGAGGAGACTGAGGGGTGACATCATCAGTGTTTACACATATGTAAAGGGTGGGTGTCAGGGTGATGGAGCTAGTTTTTTTTTCAATGCTATGCAGTGACAGGACAAGGGGCAATGGGTGTAAACTGGAGCATAGGAGGTTCCATGTGAACATCAGGAAGAACTTCTTTACTGTGAGAGTGACAGAGCACTGGAACAGGTTGCCCAGGGGGGTTGTGGGGTCTCCTACTTTGGAGATATTCAAGGCCCGCCTGGACAAGTTCCTGTGTGTTGTACTCTAGGTTACCCTGCTCTTGCAGAGGGGTTGGACTAGATGATCTTTCGAGGTCCCTTCCAACCCTTGGGATTCTGTGATTCTGTGTTTAATGTAATGAGCTGCATTGCATTAAATTCAGAAATCAAATTCAGTTTTAAAACTAAGGGTTATCACAAAATATTACTGAAATCTGTCATGTTGTGGTGGTGAGTGTTCTCTTTTGATAGCCAAAATAAATATAGATTACTTTTCAGTACAGACATGTAAGAAAGACTAATACAGTGTGTCCTACAAGCTCTATCTGTGGAAGAAATTGGTTGCTGCTGGATATTCAGGTCAAATTTAACCTCAGTTGGCTTAGTAATATTCCATTATATGGTATATAATATGAAATGGAAACCTGGCTGTATTTTCCCAGTTTATAATTTTGTAACACTTGGATTTGTGATATTGATGTGATGAAAAAGTTTTGGAATTAGCAATTTGAACCTGTGAGTCTCTGTCATGCTGCTAACTTGTATTAATAACCACTTCTAGTAGCTGTACCTGGTACTCATCTGCTAGCTCATTCTTCCCAATATTTCCAGTACTCCACAACTCAAAACACTTGAGGGCAGATGCTACTACCAAGTTCACGTACACCATGCTTTCACAGTTCTGGGTGTACATCAGTAGCATCTCTGCACAGGTCTATTGATCTGAGTATATTGATCCATGCATTAGGCTTTAAAAAGCCTTATTCCTGTTAGTGAGAATTCTTGGCAGATTAAATGAGGTGCTTCTTAAGAACCAGAACCCAGCCTAGTTTCCACTGTTACATGTTAAGACCTTGTTTCAGCTCTTTGTACAACAGTCACCAGGTCTCAACTCTGCTGCCTGTGATCACCCATGTCTACTTGGTGCCAGTCTGATGGTGTCCACAAAGAGAAGCCAGCTGTTCTTATGGGTCATTTGGAGTCAGTATACACATATACTAGGACAAGAAAGGCAGGGAACGTAAATATAGATGTACTGATTTGGCCCTTAAAAGCACCAGAAGGCTTTTCTGTTAGAAGTACACTAAGCAAAAATTAGAGCTCATAGCCTCCTATCCACACTTTGTGATTGAAATCTGGAGTTTGGGTTGTCCATACACACTGAAAAGTGTGCCCACCAAAATCTCTAACATACTGTAGAGGGAGTATCCTCTGTTATAGAGCTCTATTTGCTTTTGGAAATTACTGTGGCACCTCTCAGAATAGTATTTTCAGAGCGTAACACATCATAGTTAGGTCATGATGTGTTTCCTTTATGCACCATCAGTAATTTCAGGGTAAATATGCTATAGTGTCAGGTGAGACCTGGATGATAAAAGCAGTTCTCTGAACAATTCCAATCTGGGCAAGTATTGATGGGAAAAGGTAAAAAGTTTGGAGGAGACTCATATTTGCAGTGCAGATTCTAAGTCTGGTACTGAATGGATCATTGCAGAAATTTGTTGAAGAGTACCAAAAGTAGAGTTCTTAATTTTTCTTACAAATAAGTTGTTCCTTTGTCTCTTGTGAAAGTTATGACTTGAAACCCAGAACTGCAAAATTAAAAACATATTACAAAAATAGTGTGAATGTGATTTGCAGAAGAATGACACAGCTCTATGTTATAGAGTTTATATGGGGGTAGGGAAAAGTTTTAAGGTGAATTTATTTCAGACTCCATATTAACATAAATAAATAAAATCAGGTTCTTTTTCTTTAGAATTTGAAACCTTTCCAGAGGTTGTTCTGCCAGTGGTGATTTTTGATGCATATTCAGTCAGGGAAGGAAAGAAAAGATGAGTAGACCGAGAGTAAAGAAGATAATTTCTATTTCTGTCAAATGCAGACAGTGGGCAGTGTTTTAAATTTATTTGTTTAACAGTTCCATCTGCATAAATCAGCCAGGATGTCTTAAGCGTTACATCTTCTTTATTCTTGTCTTACTCTTTAAACTTCTTCATTGCATTGCCAATGCATAAATTGTAATGTGGGCAAAACATTTAATAGAAAAGACGGATCCAGACCCTTTTCTTAAGTATGTTTTATGATTTTTGCTATATTTACCAAGGGCAGTCCTATATATCTATGCATTTTGGCAACAGACAAGTTCTTTAAAGTTTTCTTTTTCTGGAAGTCATATTCTGATAAATCCTGAATAGGATCAGTAAACGTATTTCTAATGCACAGGAGGTTTCTTTTTATTTAAGCAGTAGATTATTAAAATATTTAACAACCTTTCTATTCTCTACTGGAAAACTCTTTTTTTCTCTGCAGTACATGTGACCTTGGGATTATTGTAGACTGTATTTCTGTTTTGTTTCAGAGCAAGGACACTCTGAAAAGAGGTAGTTGCTTATTAAACCAATCTAAAAAGACAGTACAGTGTTAATATGCAGCTGGTTCTACAGGACAGATTGTTATAGTGAAAACCTTAGAGAATGGCTAAAATCAAGAACCCTGCTTCAAATTGTGTCAGCTGAGAGTCTGACCCATCATCTTAAATAAAATTACACAGCACAACAAAGTAAAAAGTCTCTCTCCGAATATTTCACTGAAGACTCCCAAGGCACCCTACATTAGGTGGACTACTTGAACTTTTGTTCTGCAAACCCTCATTTCTGCAAATAATCCCACTGAAGCAGGTAATTTTTATTACTGGGTTTAGGACTGGGTGTCTGATCACATGAATGAGGCAGTCAGTATTGTACTCTTCAATTTGAAGACTGAAAAATTATCACGGTATAAAGTCCATAAACCAAGGTCATCTAATCTTTCCTTTACCCCTCGACTGAAGATTTTATTTAGCAGGTTTTACACTGTTCTGCAGCTGTCTTTTTGTTAATGAGCAGAAAGTATCTTATCTCATTCATTGTTAGAGCTATATCTAAGGAACACTACACTTTCTTGTACTATTTCTGCCATCTGCTATTCAAAGTATCAGCTGAGATTCACATATTCAGTTGACTAAAGGCTTTGTTTATTATTTTTCTGGGATAACCAGAAAGAAGTAGTAGAGGAGGTAATGTTTATGGCTTTTAAATGAAGCAAAACAGTTTCTAACTGCTAAAGTTTTCAGAGATGATCAGAGGAGCTTTGTAGCAAGAGTGTCTGCTGAATCTCAGAAACTGTCTCTTCCTCAGGAAAAGCTTTGCAGAAGTTTGAAAAAAGAAATGTCTCAGAAGTCTGAATATGTCTAATATATCTATACAGCCTGACCTTCAAAAATTCATGTCATGCCAAAAATTATACTTCCAAAATTGTCTTGTTAGGATTTTCTCTGCAAAAAGCTACAATTCACCTCTTCCAAAGTATTATAACAAATGAGCTAAAAAGACACCACAGTCCTCCTGGGATTTGACCCAAGACCTACATAACTGAGCAGACATTTTTCAGAGACTCCAAAGCTAGAAGGAAACATTGCATTGTCTTTGTAGGCTGGCCAAAGTAATTCATTCTTTTAAATCTCTCCTGAAACTAGTGAGGTTCATTTTTCCTAAAACAGAACTTTTGTAGAGAACCTGCAGATATTCCTCCCTGTTTCTTTCTCTCTATTATTTTAGTTTTCAGTTTCATTACTCATGGCAGCTGTGGACTAGGTGAGATTGTGCTACTATTCTTGCTTTTATGAAGCTATACTATCTACAGCAATCAACGTGTACTTTAATGAATTCCTTATTTATACCTGGTGTAATGGGTAATAGTAGGTACAATGGGATCTCCATATGTCTGGTATCATTTTGAAGATGTCTTTTGACCTCAGAACTACAGTGATTTTACATATAAGTATCTGGTATGACCTCTATAAAAGCAGTCTCCTGATATGACAAATGTTGCTTAAGAAAGACCATGAGAGGGTTTCTGTGTTCTTCCTCCCCACTGTTTTATTGCTATTGTTGTCTGCTACTCATAAAGCTTAAGCAAAGCAATCGCAAACCTCTTTCATGCTCTGATATTAGTGTACAGTAGTCTCAGATTTTTTTTTAACAGTACTCTAAGCTGTACATCACTTTTGCTGATGATAAGGATGACTATGTGTGTTGTAGTAAAAAAGGAATTGCATATGGCACAGACAGATTTACAGTGAGATGGATATTGGACTTTACTCCATTTGGGTGGATACTCAGTTATGAGCCTTAAGGTCAATTGATCCCAAAAAGGACTGTGGAGTCTGAATGCCAGAATGATCTACTCCAGTCTCAGATCCCCACTGTAACACATGTGGGGTGAGAGGGAAATGGTGCTCTGAAATAACAATTTGCTTTCCATTAAGATGCAGTTACAGGGGGTTCTCACAGTGTCAGGTATCAACCAACCTCAATGCTACTCTGTCTGACAATGTTTTATTGCTAGAATTGGTGAAGAACAACAGTTCCCCTTGATCTCCCACATAATGAATATATTGAACATAGTCTATTTCTTTTAGTTTGTGACACATCCAGACTGAGGAATAGTGTTGAGCAAGGTGAATTGCATTTAATCTGAACATTAGGATGCCTGACTGTGCACCAGAAAACCTTCTCTGTGTCTTGGTTAGTAACCTGTTTAAAAAAAAATATGTTGTTATGAGAAAAGGAAATGCTGAGCTCCTTTTCAGTAGTTTTTGTTGTAATGTCAAGCATCCTTGTCTCCTCCAGGAGCCAAATAGCTTTCTTGGGCCCCTTGTTTCCAAGTATGATATATGGTGGGATTTGCCAGTTCTGAGTTATTTGGTAGATAGAAAGGTAGACTGACTAGTAGCGGTCACTGTGGCAGGCAAAGGAAGAGTTCCAGCGACAGGCAAGTCTGTTTTCTGCCACAGAGATTACATTTTTTGTCTACTTGGCAAAGTTTGTGTAAAGGTAATTACAGTGGGATGAGGGATGAGGTAGAGAATAAAATCCTTTCATTTTTTTTTTGTTTTTAAGTGTGTGTAATATGCAGTATATAATGTGTAATTTGCAGTATATAATGTGTAATATACAATATATAGTGTGTAAAGGAAAGATGGGACGTTGTAGACTGATGTAGTTTATTCCTAATGTTTGTGGCATTCTTTCAGTAAGATGCCAGCTATATAAGAAAACACTTTGCAGTACATAGCTAAACTCTTCATCCACTCTTTTTTTATTTTTTAATAACAATAATCAAGCCCTTATCTTTTCATATGTGTTTTAATGCCTGTATGTGTCTTCTGTCATAAATTATCACTAGTAGCATGAGTTTTGGCCCTATGTAAGCAATAATGGCATTATGGACTACTTTAACAGCTCCCTACTTTCTCATATATTTCTGTGGGTATTTTATGAGGTATTTATTATGGGTACCACTTTGGTTGGTGTAGAGACTTTCTACATCAAGTCTCTAAAAAACAGACAGACAGTGCCCTATTTAGAAAATACTTTTTTTACAAGCAGTCAGACAAATATATATATATATATATGAGTGGATCATAAAAATAGGTGAAACTACTGGTCTGAGGGATAATTCCACATTTCTGAGGAAAGATAAATTTAACATATTCCTCAATTAAATCTTTTCCTTATGCACACAACAAAACTTTCTCATTTTGCTTCCCTTTTACACTTTCTCATTAGCTTTCTCTTCTTTTCATTTTTAGTTTCCCTGTCTTATTGTTTGTGAAAAGCAGTATACTCTTTAATCACAAATGAAGGAGAAAAGCAAAGATGTTTTCTGATTTCTTAGGTTTTGCACAATCTTTTACGTTTCATGTCATCTAGAGTAGCCTGATTTAGGAAACATGGTCTGCTCTATTCAGAGGCTTTTTCCAGGCTGCACCTAAGATGTAGGATAACTTCTCTGCTGTACTCATCTTTTCTTTAATAGCCATTGTTTTAAAAAGTTTTCTTTGTGAATTCAAATAGCCTCTCAGTTTAGGTGATTCATCAATATACTGATGTACCTTAAATTATGTATCTGTCTCTGTTTTTTTCACAGCTTCCAGTCTGAGTTTTCCAAAGTTGTTAAAGAAAGTATAGGAGAGGGATAAAAAAACATAATCTCAAGTTGAAAAGAGTTATTCAGTCTTTTCACCAAAGAAGAAACTTTTAAGATTGTGGCTATTTGTCTTTCCAGAGCACCTGGGTTTTTCTCAATGTGCTGTGGTAATTGATAGATTAATAGCGGTGCTCCTGGTCTTCAAGCTATTTTCATATAAAAATGCAAAGGATCAAAGTTTTGTGGGCAACCTTCAAGCAAGAAAATAAATCTAAAAAAAAAAAAAAAAGATCCAGTACCTTATATATACAGTTTAGTAGAGGCAGAGGGGTAGCAATTCTATTCTGTTGTTTTTTTTTCCACCACAATATTAAATCTATTTCTTAAATATATTTTTTTCCATATTAAAACTCCTAAACCTGTGCAATTAGAATACCTATATTAATATCAGTTGAACCAAACTCCTTAATCAGGAAGAGAGAAGACATTGCTATTTGGGAAATTTTAAAGCCCATTACTGCAATTCGATTTAAACCATTTTTAAAGTGCAATAGTCTTTTTTCAAGCCATATATTGAAACAGCTCTGACAGATTTGACTTGAATTAATCAGAAATTTCAGTGATGTTAAAACAGTTTTCAAGGTAGTAAATTTTTTTTGTGGGAAGGTTCTTTCAACTCTCCTGACTTGCTTAAATTACAAGATCTGTAGGCGCAAGGTACTCTCACTGAGTAAAGACAGTGGATCTTGTCTGGTGCCTGAAGGAGTAATGTGATGTAAATAATAAATGGCAATATCCACTTTGATTTTATTATACAGTGTACCTATTAAGGGTATTGCATTTCAAGGAGCATCACCGCTTCTGTCCTTGCAGCTCTTCACTGACATGGCGAGCTGGCATTTTCACGGTCATCCTACTGTAATTTGAGATATAATGAACTATGCAACCAAAGTTGGAAAACCAGTTTCTGGCAGGAGGGATGAATACTGCCAATGTACCTGCTCCTGGCCAGTCAGTGTGTGCATTTCACATGCTCAGAAGTAGGGGACTGGATCCCCACAAGCATGGGGTTGGATCTTTAGCTGCAGCATCTGCAAAAGCTCTTGGCAGCATCTGAAAATCTGAGCCCCAGGCTAAGGATGGGCCAGGATAGCCTGTTGGAATGCAGGCAGGAGACCAGGCAGGCACTGAAATCCCTGACCACTCCCAACCCTATGGTGGGTGTCTGCTAACCCCATGGGATGCTGTTGACTGCCTCTGCCTGCTCTGCATCTGCATCCTTGCCTGTTGTCAGGACCAGAGCACCCAGCAATTGCCCTTATTGCTATCCCCTTAAAGGGTAAACAAATTCAGGGATATAATGGGTCTTTCTGAGGACTGACTCCTTTGGCATAGACATGCCTCTGCTTCTGATTTACTGTTCATTACTGTGCACCATTTGAAGGACAGATGTGCTACTTAGTTACTGGAAATCGCAGAGGTAGGTCAGCTGTGCTTTGCTGTTCATAGTGCGGGTATGAGACAGGGCTTCCTCTCCATGCTTGGCTCTGTTATGTGTACCACAATGTAAAATGGAGATTCTTTTTTTCTCTTTTTAAACTATACAAGATATTTTAAAATAATCTAATCCTGGATTTGGTGTTGTTGAGTGAGTGCTTTATAATTAAGTTTAAAATTATTTGCCTCTAAGTGTAATTAAATTTGCCTTTAAAGCCTGATTATCTAACTTCAAAATGATTTGATAAAGCCTCAGACCTTCAAAATATCTTTCCTTGCTTTCCAGGCTCCTTCCTTAAATACATTTGAAAGATAATTTTTATATGTATTTTGGGCAGGTGGTATAAGGCTGGAAAATGTGCACACAACAACTCAGTTCTGAAGTGTCTTTCAAAGGTTTTCATCTACCTAATGAACTGAGCTTCTGAAGTAAAGAATTAACCTTGTAATCCTACAAGAGCTCTTAGCCTACCCTCTCAGCATTTATCTATGTTGTTGTTTAATATTTATGCCAAAGCCTTGTGTACATTGATTATGTTTGGGTTTGACTCAAAGCTTCAGCAGATTTAGTCCTGACATGCACTAGTGCTAATGATACTGGAGCCAAAATATGAGAATTCACATAGATTTGCTTTTAAATTTGAAGTTAATTGTGCAGGTGCACACATGCACACAGAGGCTGTACCTGTGGGGTATATGTAACTACTTTCAAGCATCCCATACACATGCACACCATTTCACACTGGGTACACCTGTATGGATATGCCAGACTTGTGTGCATTGGCACATAAGTTTAAAAATCTTGAAGATGACTGGCTTAATACATTTTGAATATTAAATACATACAACATTAAAAAAAAGACAAAACAGAAACAAAACAACCCACTTATCAACAGAATAAAGCTGTTGTGCTTTCCATTTCTTGCACTGGCTCTTAGTTTAAAAGTATTTTTCAGACCCACATTCAAAGGGTCATTCCATGGGCATACACATGTGTTTCTTCTGTAGATTGACAAATGTAAATCTCTGAGCATGAAAGAAAGCCCCACTTTGAAAGAAGGGAGACCTAAGAGTTTGTAGTAGAGCATTTAAAATGGTTTGGGTTTATTGGTTTTGGGTGGGGGTTTTTTGTTTGGTTTGGTTTGGTTGTTTTGGGGTTTTTTTGTGAAATGATGGATTGTGTTGCTTTCTCACTGGCGAGTGCCAGCAGGTGTCAGTGCCAGCCATGCTGGTGTCCATTGTGCTTGAGCTGCAAAGAGGAAATTGCTTTCCTTTACAAAAGAAACTCACTGTCAAGTTGCTGTTATGTTAAACAATGGCTGTAGGTGATGTTTTTGAGCCACCACTTTAAATTCTGACTTGATTCCAAGTATAACGTCAAGTGTTTGAAAGAAACACTCCAAAAATAAGTATAATCATCTTAAAAACACACACACAGTATCTTTCTTTTCAGGCAGCATTCCTGGGAATCAGGGCAGGAACCTTCTTTTTCTTCAATTAATCATAAAAGCATAATCCAGAAATGTGAACGTGCTCCTTCCATATGTGATGGGGAGGATGCCCTTTAGCCTGTGCTGCGGGTGAAATTGGTTCCACTTCAAAAACTTGTATTGGTGTCCAGTCTTTGGATCTTTAGTTTAAACCTGATTTTGATGAGTTCTGCCCATCTAGGATGGGCAGAAAGTTTCATGCTTGAATAATCATACCCTGTGAACATGGATTATATATTACTTATCTTGCACATCTGAAAATATCATTCAATATTTGTGTATAGTCCTAATCATGGAGGATTTAAAGTCCTAATAGTCTGCATATAAGAATCATACTGGAAATAGTCCATCTTCTGTGTGGTTTTGACATCCATTAAAGCTTTAGTTTATGAATATGACCAGCTACTGCTCACTCCTGCAAAGCAAACAACAAACACATGAGCAGAAACAAAATCTTCTCTATCCCTACATCATTGATTATTTCTTATTTATGTTTCTGTCAGCTGCTTTCTGTTAGTCTGAGATTTATCAGATCAGGATTGCAAAATATGAATTTATTGCTGTCCTTATCTTGATCTGGTCTCCTTCCAAATCTTTTCATATCAAAGATATCTGATATGCTGGAGGTCATTCCTACTGCCAAGATTTCTTCTTCACCAGATACAGTTGGATTTCTACAGCTTCTATTCTCTGTTCATGTTTTCTCCTGAGCATGAAAGCTTTCCACTAGTCAATATTCAAAAAATATTTAATTTCAATCATTAAATTGCTGTTATTGTTAGCCTTTCCACCTTGTTAGTATTAGATGTGTTGAAAAGTTACATGAATAACATTCTTGAAAACTTGTCTCTTATTTCCCTTTGTTGAATGAAATTCATTCTCAAGTGCTGAGTTTCATCTGAGTTCATATCCCAAACTGTCAACTTTCCTGCTAGATACTCTTTAATTTACCAGTGCTTTATGGACATTTCTTTCCATATCCAAACTAATGGACCTGCATAAGGTATAGAGGTTCTCCAGCAGTGCTGCCCTTAGTTGTGTATGCATCAAAAATCTCCATCTTCAATGGAACTTGCCTATTCCTCAACATACTTTTCTTAGTATGTTCAACTGTGCTGTAACTTCCAGGCAGAGAAATGGGGCCAGCTCTCCATCAGCCTTTACTGAGTTTGTTTCTTGTGGCTTGTCCCAGTTATACTGTATAATAACTGGTGGCCTGTCAGCTGATTT
The DNA here is from genome assembly GCF_012275295.1 of Melopsittacus undulatus. Classification (NCBI taxonomy): domain Eukaryota; kingdom Metazoa; phylum Chordata; class Aves; order Psittaciformes; family Psittaculidae; genus Melopsittacus; species Melopsittacus undulatus. The sequence continues at coordinate 81,177,155 of NC_047530.1, read as the reverse complement.
CTCCAGGGCTTCCGATATATTCTCATATTTACTCTATCAAGTTATGATTTATTTCTACATATGCATACAGTCTCAGCATTTTCAGAATACTATTAAAAGGCTTACGATTTATATCTTTAAAAAGGTATGTAGTAATAGAAATGCTTAAAATAAGCTACAGAATTCAGCTAATTTTAAATATTTGGAATTCCTGGAAAGGATATTATCAAAGTTGTGGTAATTGTACTAGCAAAGGGAATTGTCATACATGGGGTTGCTTCTGAGCAGAGGCTCTTTTTGGATTCATTCTTCCTGCCCCTGGGTTTTCATTTATGCACGAGGTTTTCTTACATTGGTTGTTGTGACTCTTCCTTTTCCCATACTCCAAAGCTCTTGTCCTCCAGCATTACTGCTCACCTGCTAACTGCTGAACCACTGCAGTTAACAATGCTGTAGAATGAAGGTAAAGATTTAATTGGTTCAGGTTCATCTTTACCACAAAAATCCCAGCAAAACCTCAAAGGATGGTCTCAATCAGCTTCACCTTTAGACAGTTTGGATCCATTAGATAATGAAAGTGAGGGCTTTATCCTGTAAATTGGGTCTAGTGTCCAAAGGGGAATTCAATTGTTCATGCACTTATTTTCACAACAAATTAACTATTGCACAGAGTGGTAATAAATGCTACAGGGCAAGGAAATTGCACCAGTGAAAGAAAGTCAATCGGTACCTTTGCACTGTGATGTACAATAAGTATAACACTCCGCACTAGTCAAGCTGTCATTGTAGACAGGGAAATGGTTTTAATAGCTGTCAGTGCATCAGAATTAATTCTCTGAATATCAGTGTTTTATTTCTAGAATTCAGAAATGTGGGGGTTTATACTGACATATCTGCAGTTGCACAATATCTTACTTGGTTTGTAATAGTTTGAGTACAGCACAATAGAAAATATTACATATGACCATATTACAGTTCTTCAAAAATAGCATACTGGTAGTTTGGGTTTCTTTTATTATTCATTATCACACAGCTGTTTGAAAGAACCAAATCTGACTTTAGCATTAGGTAATTTTGCATTGGCAGTGCTTGCAGCCAAAAGGTCCTCTCTAAAATGATGAAAAGAATAATGAAACTTCAGGTAGCATGCTGATATGTTCCCTCTTCCAAAATTCTTAGTTTACTGTTAACACTATAGGAAATTAAAAGGCAGAAAAAGATACTTCCCTTCATGTTCTATTTCTGATTAGTCCCTATACTGGGGAGTTACTTTCTGGGCTGTGACAGTCTTATTTGCATGAAGAGCAGTAAATGTCTGTTATTTGACACACGTTAAACTGAGAGAAGATATGTTACATTGCAAAGGGAACAATTTTCGTGACCCTATTTGACCTTTTCTATTTTTTCCCAAAACCACTGTGATCAGAAGCAGAAGAAAATCCATTAAAACGTACAGTGTAGGTATGTAAGGTAATAGAACGTTGTGATGCTTCACTTTGCTAAGTGACTCCTGCAAAGTAGCAAATGTCAAACAAAAACTAATCGCAAAATAATAAAAAAGATACAGCAGGAGATGGAATAGTCCTTCAGTAAATATTCTCAGGGCTCAGAAGCAGCCATCTGTCTGCCTGACCCAATCTCAAGGGAGGTATGTTGCCTAAGAGGGGCTCAGATCAGGGATGTTGCAGAGAGGCTTCCTGGTCTAGTAGTAAGTCTCACTGACTTATTACCCACTTCTAGTCATCCATGTGGGTGCTACTGGTATAGATAGTAGTAGCCCAAAGAACATAAAGGACTACAGAGCCATGGGAGAGGTGATTAAGGGCTCTGGAGCTCAGATTGTCTTTTCATCAATTCTCCAGGATAAAGGGGAGGACCTTAAAAGGGCTAGGTGGATTTGGCAGATTAATAAATGGTTAGAAGGGTTAGAACATAGGACTCAATTTGGGAGGCCAGGTCTACGGGAGGCTGGTGGAGCTGGTCTGAGAAAGAAGGGGAAGAGCAGTTTTGGTAGGAGGTTTGCCAGGCTGGTCAAGAAAGCTTTAAACTAGGTTGTTGTGTTGAGGCAGGGGGGCATTATTCCATTCCAACACACCCAGTCAGATATCTCTATACAAACATGCATACACACAAGAGGAATTACAGATATGTGTACATCTACGGGGGTATGATATAATCGGTATCACAGAAACATGATGGGATGGCTCCTATGACTGGAGTGTTGGAATGGAAGGTTACAGGCTCTTTAGAAAGGACAGGCACGGCAGGCAGAGAGGGGAAGTTGCTATTTATGTTAGGGATAGGCTGGAGAATATGGAACTCTGTCTGGGAACAGGTGAGCAGTGAACAGAGTCTGTGGGTCAGGGTTAAAGGGAGAACAACGATGGGAGACATTACTACGGGGGTCTGTTACAGACTGCCTGATCAAGAGGAACCTGTGGATGAAGCACTTTACAGACAGATAGGAACATTCTCACACTTGCAAGTCCTTGTCTTCATGGGGGATTTCAACCACCCTGATATCTGTTGGAGCAACGGTACAGCCTGGCACAAGCAATCCAAGAGGTTCCTTGATTGTGTGGAAGACAACTTCCTTCTGCAAGTAACAGAGGAGGTGACAAGGAAAGGTGCTGTCCTTGACCTCATTCTCACCAATAGGGAAATGCCGGTTGGAAATGTGATGCTCCAGGGCAGCCTTGGTTGCAGCAATCATGAGATAGTCGAGTTCGAGATCCTCAGAACAGTGAGAAGAGCGTGCAGCAAGCTCACTGCCCTGGACTGCAAGAGAGCAGACTTTGGCCTCTTCAGGAACCTGCTTAGAAAGGTTCCATGGGATATAGCCCTAGAGGGCAAAGGGGCCCAAGACTGTTGGTTGATATTCAAGGATCACCTGCTACAAGCTCAGGTGTGTTGCATCCCAACTAGAAGGAAGTGCAGCAGGAGGGCCAGGAGACCTCCTTGGATGGATAAGGAGGTGCTGAGGAAAATTCAAAGGAAGAAAGAGGCTTATAAAAGGTGGAAGCAAGGACAGGCTGCCTGGGATGAATACAGGGATGTTGTCCAGGAAGCTAGGGACCAGGTTAGGAAAGCTAAGACCCAGTGGAAGGGATTCTTTAGGTACATTGCAAATAAAAGACAGACTACGGACAATGTGGGCCCTCTCCAGAAGCTATTGGGAGAACTGGCTACACAGGATTTGGAGAAGGCTGAGGTTCTGAATGGCTATTTTGCCTCAGTCTTCACTGGCAAAGGCTCTGACCACACCATCCAAGTAATGGAAGGCAGATGCAGGGACTGTGAGAATGAAGACCTTAGGCCCACTGTAGGAGGGGTCTGGTTCGAGACCATCTTAAGAATCTGAATATACTCAAGTCCATGTGACCTGATGAAATACATCTTCGGGTCCTGAAGGAGCTGGCAAATGAAGTTGCTAAGCCACTGGCCATCATATTTGAAAAATTATGGCAGTCAGGTAAAGTTCCTGATGACTGGAAAAAGGGAAATATAACCCCCATTTTCAAGAAGGGGAAAATGAATGACCCAGGGAACTACAGACCAGTAAGTCTCACCTCTGTGCCTGGCAAAATCTTGGAGCAGATTCTGCTGGAAGGCATGCTAAGGCACATGAAAAACAACAAGGTGCTTCGTGACAGCCAGCATGGCTTCACTAAGGGGAAATCCTGCCTGACCAATTTGGTTGCCTTCTGTGATGGAACTACGGAACTGATAGACAGGGATAGAGCAGCTGATGTCATCTACTTGGACTTGTGCAAAGTGTTTGACACTGTCCCACATGACATCCTTGTCTCTAAATTGAAGAGACCCCAAATTGATCGGTGGATCACTCAGCAGATAAAGAACTGGTGGATGGCCACACACAAAGTGGTGTAGGCAATGGCTCAATGTCCGTCTGGAGACCAGCAATGTGTGGTGTCCCTCAGGGATCGGTGTTCGGACCGGTCTTGTTCAACATCTTTGTCAGTGACATGGACAGTGGGTTTGAGTGCACCCTCAGCAAGTTTTCCAATGACACCAAGCTGTGTGGTTTTGTTGTTATGCTGGAGGGAAGGAATGCCATCCAGAGGGAACTTGACATGCTTGTGAGGTGGGCTGATGCCAACCTCATGAAGTTTAACCATGCCAAGTGCAAGGTCCTACACCTGGATTGGAGCAATCCCAGGCACAGCTACAGGTTGGGCAGAGAAGAGATTCAAAGCAGCCCTGTGGAGAAGGACTTGGGGGTGTTGGTCAATGAGAAAATGAACATAAGCCAGCTTCAGTGTGTGCTCACAGCCCAGAAAGCCAACCGTATCCTGGGCTGCATCAAGAGGAGCGTGACCAGCAGGTCAAAGGAGGTGATCCTGCCCCTCTACTCTGCTCTCGTGAGACCTCACTTGGATTATTGTGTGCAGTTCTGTGTCCTCAACATAAGAAGGGCATGGAACTGTTGGAATAAATCCAGAGGGCCGTGAGGATGAGGGGGGCTGGAACACCTCCTCTCTTAAGACAGGCTGAGAAAGTTGGGGCTGTTGAGCCTGGAGAAGAGAAGGCTGCGTGGAGACCTCATAGCAGCCTTCCAGTATCTGAAGGGGGCCTATAGGGATGCTAGGGAGGGATGGTTCATTAGGGTCTATAGTGACAGGACAAGGGGTAATGGGTTATAACTTAAACAGTGGAAGTTTAGATGGGATCTAAGGAAGAACTTCTTTACTGTGAGGATGGTGAAGCACTGGAATGGGTTGCCCAGGGAGGTTGTGAATGCTCCATCCCTGGCAGTGTTCAAGGCCAGGTTGGATGAAGCCTTGGGTGACATGGTTTAGTGTGAGGTGTCCCTGCCCATGGCAAGGGAGTTGGAACTAGATGATCTTAAGGTCCTTTTCAACCTTAACTATTCTGTGTTTCTATGATTCTATCACTCTTGGCAGAGTCTAGCTCAACTCTGATTGCCGCTTTAGGCACTGCAGATGTTGAATGAAATAGGACTCTGCATTCTCTGTGCATTTAACATCTAAGAGGAGGGGTATTTGGTTTGCTTATTCTCATCTGGGAATGAAGTGTAAATTGAGATTCTGAGCACACATTTTTACCAGTGTCCAAGTTTCCTTTCACTGAACTTGATCATATTAAAAAAGACCATGTCTGTTTCTGTTTCTCCCAGAGCTTTCATGTAAGGCTTATGTTTTAGTGCATTGAAATTCTACCTCTCTTTTGCATTTTTTATATTTCTTTACCATATCCCAAAGTGAACCTGACTATGTGGTAAAATCAGAATATTTTTAGCATAAATCTATTGCTTGCTATTTACTGGTTGCAGATACTTTTTGGCAAATGCGACTTGTTGCATCTGTTCCCTACACAGCCAGAATCTATGGCAGCATCTATACTATTGTATGCTAATGATAAGCCAGCGTGATGGTTTACATGTAGTAGAAAACATCTAGCCAAGGGATAGGGCAAGTCTGTAGCTTTGATTAAATATGATTTATTGAATTATGCGGCAAAAGTTTTCTCAGCCCAAGTCTTTTGCTTTGATTTACTAAGCCATTGCTGAACCTATTTCCAAATATGACACTATTATTAACACAGCGGTGAGATATTGGTATGGCAAGGCTGGGTAGGGGTGAGCAGGGGGAAGGAATTAATTTTGTAAGAGTATTCTGGCTTTCAAAATATATTTTGTTTACTGGGAAAAAAAAAGCAAATAACCAACTTTTAGGGAGCCCTGCCCCAGGACAGAGCAGACTGACCACTGAGGATGAATTCTGAGGTGAGGGTGAGTGGTTCAAGCACAAACTCCTGAACTGACATGGGATTTGAATCAAGCTGCTCCTGTCTAATGAGGGAAAATATTTCTAACATTGAAAACAGATGAAGAAAACTGGGCATCTGCAATCTATTCCTGACTCTGTTAGACTTGCAAACACGACATGTTTCTTGAAGTCTGTTTCTGATTATCTCATTAAGTCTGGTTCTCAGTTGCCTTTAGTGGAACTTGAGATCTGTGATCAAATATTTTCAGGCATCCAAAGTAAAAATACCACATGCTGACAGAACTCAAATCTGTTCTGATTTGGTGAATATGGTGTAGTAACACCATATTCCCAATCAGCACCAGAGCAGCAGATTTTAGTAGGCGTGTGGCTGGTGGCAGGAAGCCAGTGGTAACAGCTTTTCTTTTAGAGTACAAGTCCAGCAGGAGCAGGTGGTCCTTCACGCAATGCATAGATTACCCACACTCCTTGCCACAGGAACCTGGGTATGCTGAACGTTTTGCTCAGAAAGCAAGTGGACCAATCCACAGAAGATAAATTCACTTAGCATACTGACCATAGCCTAGGAGATCCCTGAAACACAATTTGCTGGAGGCTGGAATTACTCTGGGGATTTGCCATAGCAGCCTTGCCATGTTCTACACTTCTCCCTGGGCTGGGATGTTTACCATTGCCAGAAATTGATGCTAGTATGGATGGACCTCTGGTTTGGCTTGGTGTAATTGTTGTGAGATGCCAGGTGCCCTACATCTATAGGAAAGTATTTCTTGTGAAGAGGAGCACACACCAAATATAGTTTCCACAACTGCAAAAAAGTGAAAACTGTGGATCTCTTCACCTTTTTGGAGAGGAATACTGTGCTGGCACAAGTGCAGAGTAACCATAGAGACAGAGACACATGAAGAGATATTGAAGCCAACGCTGTGAGTAGAATGAGAAGTGGCTAGAGACAAAGATAAGCTTTCATTCATCAAGAGAACTAAAAGGTCTTTTAACCCCTCATTAGCTGCTATCTCTTGCCTCCCAGCTGAAGCTTTTGTTGCTCTTGCCAGCACAGCACTGTGACTGCTCTACAGCTTCTCTTCCCCAAGTCTCAACTGTAGTTTATCAACCTGCTCATCCAAGGAATCTAGTGACAAGCAGCTTAAGTGTGTGCTCCCAAAAGCTGCCCTCGGTATCTCCCATCTCTCTCTATATCCCCTACTTCCCTGTAAGTCATATATATTAAAGGTGTGTCCTGTCACATAACCCCATGTGAGAGCAGAGTCTGCTCCCCTGCCCTGTGTGACACCGACTGAGGAGTCCACTCATCCCCACTGCATGGCAGCCCCAGGGGTCTCTGGCCCAGCAGAAACCATTTGTGTGGTTTTACCAGTGTTACAACAAATCTGAAGGCAACTCTGTGAATCTCTTCAGGGGACTTTTTGCCATTCATGGATCTTTCCCCTTCTCATTCACTTTTCCTATCGCTTTGAACTGATATTACCAAGTGTAATTTACATGAATCCAAGGGGAGCATTTCCATGAGAAGGAGTGCTGATACAGATATAAACCATTTCTGGACAGCCTGCATCTGCCCTAGGACCAGCCTCTCTGGAACTGGAGGAAGGCCCATCTTATAGTTTCTCACCTTTTCAAAGTGAAATACTGTAAGCCAGAGAAGTGTGAGATGACTTGTCAGCCATAAGAACCTGAGACATGGGAGCACAAGGAATTGCTCACTTCCTGAAAGATAAAGACTGGAGAGATGTGTAAAGAAGCAGAGTATCAGGACCTAGTCTTGCAATCATACAGGTGGCTTTGGGGACGTGAGGACTTATTTTACTTTTCCTCATGAACATCAATGAGTAAACTAAAATAAACCTTGGGCATGTGTATGTAGGATGGCACTGAGTATTTTTGCCAGTTCCTTTTTTCCCCTCATTACTATCTATGCATACTTAACAACCTTTGTTTAGTTATCTAAACCCATCAGTTGTTATTTGGTGAAATCATGTGCTGTCAACTCCATTTATTCAGAAAGTTCTTAGTAATTACCAGCTGAATCTATAGTGGTCTGTAAATTATTTTGTGTGGCAGGAGGGTAATTATATTTGGGCTATAATGCCTTTCTTTTTGAGGAGGATATCTTGTTTATCATTATATGACCTTCTTGTTCTGGTTTCATTGGGTGCTGTTTACTCAGGTGAACACCTGGCAAAGAAAAAATGCAGGATTAACTTCTGTCCAAATCTCTCGACAGTGAATAGTTTCCATTTGCAGCACATTTGTTAGTGGAACTGACTGGTCAGAAACTGCCTTGAGTGACATGATGTAAAGACCTTGTAGAATGTTGATCTTTCCCAAAAAAGGAAGATGTTCTAATTGCAGTGGTAACTGTTTCCTACAACTTTAAAATGATCACAATAGCAGTTAGCACTTATACATTTTAAATTACAATAACGGTTGGATTTCAAATAAAGAACGTCAAAGATCATGTCCCCCAGATAATAAGAGACCTCAAGATACGACTTCCTTTCATCATTCCTGGGTTCATTTTGAGCAGTAAGTAATAAAGTGCCTTATTGGTATCATCCTGACAGAGCTCTGCTTTAGATAGTTTTTATAAATATCATTAGAAAAAAGCCTAGGGGAAGTTCACTCACTGCAAACTGCAGCACCCCAACCAATCAAGGGGGTCTAGGTTATTATATTCAAGCCAAAATAACATGCTCTTAATTTAAAATAGTTGATCATCTTTGTAAAAAATTACCCAAATATCCATTTTATCTTCCTAAGCCCATCAAAGTCCTGACTGAAACCCACTGAAAAACACTCATATCCATGTATGTGGGTGTTCAACAGCTGCTGAGCTGCCAGTAGCACTGGCATTTGAAAAAGCGGATTGCAACAAATGCACCCAGTTCTAGGCAAGACGAGCCAAGAGGTATCCTAACAGAGTTTCATATAATTTTTGCAATTTTAACATAAGACTTTTCATCTCCATCATCATATTGCTACAGCAACTTCTACTATTACTGTGGCTTGTACTTACTGGAAGGTGATGCCTGAACTGTGGGTTTGAAGTTGATTATAACACCTGATAACTGAAGGGAATGTTCTTGCTAACTTCAGATTTAGTACACAAAGCATCAGCTCACTTCTTTGCAAACATGATCCTTTAAATCACTGATGTTAATTCACTTGCCCCTGAAGAGACAGTGTCGTACATGCAGTGTTAAAATAGGATTTTCTAAGGGATTTTATTTTACTTTACAAAGTACTCCTAATCTGCATTGATTTAATTGGGCTAATTCATGTGAGACAATTCTAAGTGTAAGGTAGATGAACTACGAAACCTCATCAGGATAACTTTTGGCCTGTGACTTTGGGTGTTGACAAGTTTCAACATAAATTTGCAACCAGAAGCTAAGCCTCTTGTGTTTCACTGAAATTTTTACAATCCCCATTCCCACCCCCATGTTGTTAATAACCTGCTAATGAACTTACAGCAACTGTACTTATGTAAATGAGGAGACTGTTGAACATAAATGAAGGGAACACAAGTCAGCCTTCCTTGAAAAATACAAAATCAACCTTTCTAATCTGATTACTCACTGTTTTCTTCATCTGGCTGTAGATAGAGAATATGCATTTGCATCTTTGGTTTGCTAAACCGACAAATATAGATAAATGTATGCATGTTAGGAAAATGTATTGCTCTATAGGTATCTCTGACACAGGTTCAGATAGAGAACATCTGAATCCTCATGCAAATCCCAACAACAGTGTTCGTACGAATTGTGACCCTTTATGTGCTTTGTGTTTCTAAAATGTATAAAGACCACAGCCTAAACTGGAATAGAGCCTGTAAGGTGCATATTAATCCTTATAGTCAGTCTTACAAGCTATGTTTTTGTTTAGAATATACCCTTTAGATATGTAATTATATGTGCACATACATATATACATACATGTAGACTTTGTATGAGAATAAATTGCAAAGGTCAAAATTTATTTTCAGCAAAGTCCGTTGAAACTTCTGTATCTAATTTTTAACACCTCACTTCAAATATAATGTGGGCTAGGTATAGCCTAGAGAACAGAAGCAAAATGACTGAAGTGTTAGAAAACATAACCTAAAAATACATTATAGAAAGATAAATATGAATTGTGGCTGGTTAGGTTAAAGATGAGCAAATGTCAGGAGATGTGCTAATAGTCTTCAAGGAGTTACAAGGAGGGAAGTTACCCATCTGCAGCAGCAACAAACCCAAATTCTTGCTTGAAAGTTTGGTTAAACACTAGGGAAAAACTCCAATAATAAGAATGCTGAAGCACTGCAGTGGAGGAAAGTTATGGAAAGTGTTGGAGCTCTTTAAGAGATACTTAGCACCATATATAACATATAACATATTTATACCTTATCTCACTAGTGGTCTGGAATACATGAGATAGACTCAATTTTTTTTCTAATACTATATTATGAAGACTTTCTATTTAATGAAGAATTCTCTTAGATAATGATTTGTAAAATGTAATAGGACTAGTGGATGGAAAATATTACAGCAACTTGATAGTAGGGCTTGTGCACTTCAGTCTTTTATCTTCCCTTTTTTTTTGATTTTCCACCAGTATTAGCTGATGGACCTATTTTTGTGCCTTTTACTTGGTTGTTCTTATAGATTTTTGTTCCAATAGTGTCCCTTCTTCCTAACTGCAAGTTATTTCACTGGAAAACAGGAAAGCCCACTGTTCTAGACATCAAAGCATATTGTCGCTATTATCTCAGGAGTTTGTTAACCTTTATGCCACAGTGGGAATTATTGATAGAAATGTCAAAAAAAAAAAATTAGTTTGCTGAGCTCCTCAGAGGTAGGATTCCTTTATTGTGGATGTCTTTATTCCCTTCATTTGTGTGCTGGAGACAGTGACACCCTTCTGTCTGCTCCTGACTGTGTGCTGATAGAAGATGCAGGAGTCTGAAGGAGTGCACAGCAGTCCTGTTCATGACATTCATCACTTGAACTCTACGAAAACTTTTGTCTGACTTCTGGCAAATGCAGAACGGTAGAATACCTAATTATGAGATTAAATGGGACGAGCTGAAAACAGCTTTCTTGTTTTTTACAGTACTGCCTGGTAATTCGCCTCAAACTCCCTGTAAGCTTCGTCTCTATTTTATTTCCTCTAATCATGACCCTAGCAAGGGAATAAGGACAATGACAGTGAATTAATGATAACAAATAACAATAATGTCTTAGTATGAATGAAGCATTTGTCTTTGAAGGCACACATTTTTATATTTGTAACATTTCTTCTCCAGGCAATTTGACCTATTCATATTCAGTCAAAGTATCTGTGATTTGAATTTGTGTTATTAATCGTTTCACCCAACTAGAATCTGCTATGATTTGTCCTTTTTGATATATAATGAGACCAGCATTTTCTATTCATTACTCAGTTCTCTTTTATCTTAGCTCAAATTTAGTCTAATATTTTGCTGTGGTTGTGTTTGAGGGTTTTTTCCTCATTATTTTTCCTGCCTTTATTTTTCTTTTCTTTCCCAGTAAGGAATTAGTAGGTAACCCTTTCTCATTTGAAGCTCATGTTCATGGCATAATAAAAACAAATAAAATAAATTTAATAAATAATTAATAAATATAAATTAAAATAGATTAAAAAATAGAACAAGTTATAAGAGAATTTTTCTATTGTGCAAAGGACTGAGATTTTATTGATGGAAGGTAGTATTAACATTTTTTATATAATATAATTTAATTTTATATAATAATTATCCATTTTTAGTTAATGCATTGATTTGTATTTTTATTTTAATTTTGGTGTCCATGCAGCTGAGTGATATAAAACTTAATAGACTCTGAATCAAAGCTCACTGTACTCTTTCCTGTTATTAACATTTTTGAATTGGGCACATGCTGTCTTCCAGAAAACAGGTCCAAATGTTAATTTCTTTTTTGTCAACATATATGCATATAGTATCGTTTTATAATGAAAACTTTTTCCATATCTGAGGCAAGATTCAGAACTCATTAATGTCTTACCTGACTTCAGGGACTTTAAATTAAACTAGTAGCAGAAGGAATCTTTTCACGATCTTGTCATTATATCCCTTGTCAGCTATACCACTAAAAATTGCTTCTTATTCTTCATAGAACACAGAGATGGTATTTTAATCATCTTTGCTCAAAGCAAGGAATTGGTGTTGAAGTTCAGCAGTGCTTATAAAACTTGTTTCAGAGCTAAGTTTTCAATTAAAAATTATAAGCGACATAGCAGAAAAATAACTAGTGAAGTTGCACTCTGAAAAACAGATACATCTTAAAATAATACTTCATGGTAGATTATTATTGTGGTATTCTGCTGGGGTTGAAGTGGCAGGGATTAAACTAGGTTTTAGCTTTTTTGCATGTGCTCTTCATTCTGTATATTTTATCCTGGAAAAGCGTGATCAGGTTTCACCCAGGTGAGCAGTAGTTTCGGTGTGGAAAGAAAGTTATGGAGGGGGATGGGCGGAGAGGGCTGGGTGCATTGAGATACCTAGGAACATGCTCACTAAGGCATGTCACTAAGTTTAGGTAAATTTATGGCTGAGTCTGATGAATTACAAGCTGTATGCACAGATATGTCTGTGTAAAACTTTAAATACAGAAATTACATTCAAAATAATATAAGCATGTAAAATATACAAGGCTGTGAGAAATATCATATTTAAGATGGAGGAGTGTGACTCATAACATTTGCTCTATCTTTGCTTGTCAGAGAATGTTCCCAAAGTCATTCACAAGGATTATTCTATCTTTTAAGAGGTCCTAATAACTAGCAAACTGCTAATTCTTGAATAATCTATATACTTTTGTAATTAACTGAAACACTGAAATTCTAGCTTGATTAAGTAGCACAAGATTTTGTTCTAGCAAGCATTTTTTCCTATAAAGACATTTTAATTAAGTACTTTGTTTTACCTCTTTAGCTAATTCTACTTATAAAACAAATACATGGACCAGAAAAAGCCTGACTATCATCTTTTTAAAACTGTCAGTAACTTATCAGGTAGGAATCTGTTTCTGATTCCTTATGCCTATGATTCTGAATCACAGTATCTTTTCTTTATACTACAGGAGATAGTTACCTTTTAATAAGTAAAATAGAGCTGCCTCAACAGAAAAAAACAACAACAAAATACTGCTGCTTATAATCTGCAAATTTCACTGCACCAGAACTCATCTGAGGGGTAGATTCCTAGGTAGTTGCCAATATCTTCCTTATATTTTTTAATGATAAAAGATACATTCCTACTCTGATGCCTGCCATTCTCTGCAAACAAATGCACTGAATAAGAGTGTCTGAAGATTAAACTTATGATACTAGTTTTCCAAAGAAAACAATTCATTGATTTGTACTGGCAAACTATACGGTCTTTCTACATGTAGTGTGAGAAGACAACAGCTTATGAATTTGTAAAAGCAGTTAAGGCTGCTGAGCTACACTGACTTTTTATGTCATTTGTCCTTTCAAATAGTTACCACCTTAGTATTATCTGTCAAAGATAATACTAAACTTCAATCCTGAAATTCAGTAGGGAAAGAAAAATTCTGAATAAATTAAACCTTTTTCTTCCACAGATCTTGATACCAAGTCATTGAGTGAAGGGGAGTAAGCAGAAATCATCCGTGAATTTTACTATCTTGTTTTCTCCCTTTTGTCCAATTTAGTAAAGATTTACATGAAAGAGTAATGGATGCATTACCAAGCCTTGATCAGTTCAATGTTAACTTTTGCTATACTGAGACTGAATATTTATTCCTAATATCCGTTCCCTATCTCTCATCTTGTTTTTCGTCACCATTGGGAATCAACTTCATTTCCATGAACTCCTATTATGAGTCCTTTGTAGCTGCTATAACCTATCTTTTTCCCTTCTGTACTGTCCCCAGGTCCACTGTGAACTCCCACCATGTTCTTTATCTATAGATATAGATATTTATACCACTTACTGATCTATCCCTCTAGGCCATCACTTGCAGAAAGGCAACTCCACTCCTCATTGGCTGGCTGGGATGCACAAGCTCTCTGAGCCTGCACTCACCGACACAATGGCATGGCTTTATCTCAGATACAGTGCTAATCTGAACCTCTCCTGTCAGTTCACCTTCACTTTGCATAAAACTTGTCAGGGCATAATATCTTGAAGACTTCAAACCCCGTCAAATGTAGTTGAAAGTCATTCAGAACTGCACCACATAATGTACTTGTGTAAGAATCATTTAGGAAGGAAATATGTTAGATTTGATAAAAATAAAATCTTTAAAAACGAGTCAATTGATTGAGATTAGCCTAACTACTTCTGTTACTTGCAATCATTACTTCTACCTGTATGCACAGAATATTACCAAGCAATTTCTAATGTGCAAACTTCCTTTGAACAAGATATTAAAAAATGTTTTTTCAGTGTGAAATTATTTCAGATTTAGGAGATGAATCTTGAAGATGTGAACTGACTTACTAGCTCACAGGTTGTAAGTAAGCCCAGGCAGTAAATATGAAAAACTACCTTATGTCTGTGGAGAAAAGTAGGGAGGGGTTACAAATAAAGTAGTAAATGCATCAAGAAATCTACTCCTCAAACTCTGCATCCAAGTTTTCCAGTCCATGGACTGTAGTTATGATCTCAGAATAAAGAAAGACTAAAGACTTTTCTATGGCTTGCTAGTCACAGACGCAAATTCTCCAAGCTCTTCATACCAGCATAACTTGTGTGTGCAGATCCTTGTTGCGAATACATAAGCAATGGACAAGCATCGTTACAAAGGTTGTTTTTCATATCAGCATCTTTTACATGCTCTGTGGACTTGGTGAGGATGACTCTGTGGGCAGTACATTCCCAGTCATCTGATAGTTTCATGTTTTGAATGAATCCATGAAAAAGTGAGATAACAGTGAGGGTCATAGAAGACTTATTAACAAAATTTCTTATTTATTTATTCTTCTTACTTATTGCTGCATTTCTGTTCACATATGAAAACATAGATTCCCATATTTATGCTGAAAATCAGAGTATATAATGGCCAAGTACTGCTTGCCTTGAAGTTTATCCAAGTCATTAATTTAGTCTTATCTGTACTCAGTCATCAATTTCCATGAAATCTGTAATCATTTATTAACTTTATCACCTGTTGTGGTTTAAAACCCAACCACAGTCTCTCTCTCACCCCACCCCCCCCGCTCCCAGAGGGATGGGGAGGAGAATCGAAGGAATGTAACTCCCACAGGTTGAGATAGGAGCAGTCCAGTAACTAAGGTATAACACAAATCACTACTGCTACCACCAATAAAAATAATTATAGAGGAAATAAACAAGGGGAGAGAATACGATACCACCCACCAAAATGAGCCCGACCCAGAAGAGAGCAAGCCCAAGCCCTTCTGGCGAACTCCCAGTTATCTCCCCGGGCATGACGTGATGTGGTATGGAATACCTCTTTGGCTAGTTTGGGTCAGGTGTCCTGTCTCTGCTTCCTCCTGGCCTCCCCTCCTTCCCTGGCAGAACGTGAGACTCACAAAGTCCTTGATCAGAGTAAACATTTGAGCAGTAACTACAAACATACTTGCTATCAGCACCGTTCCCAGGCCAAAAGTCAAAACACAGCACTGCACCAGCTACCAAGGAGAAAAAATGACTGCTACTGCTGAACCCAGGACAGTCACTCTTATTTTTTTTTTTTTCCATATAAAGTCTGTAATTACCAAAGTGACTCAGAATTATTTAGAAGGAGAAGGATTGGCAAACAAAGAAACAGGTAGATGACTAGACATCATTATCACAGAAATTGTATTCCCTTAGAAAATCAAGCTACTAAGAATTGGCTGGAAAACTGAATAGCTTATTTTTGTGCATGCATGTATATGGTTTTATGTGAGTCAGTCCTTTAAGGCATGTTTCCACAGTTTTAAGATGGGGTCTTTAATTTCTTTTTATGAAGTCTATAGTTGATTGTCTTTGTTACCTAACTACATTTCCACAGTGTTTGTAAAGCTATAGCTAAGTTAGATGAATGCCAGATCATTAAGAGCAAAATAAGATTTTAATGGTTAATGTATACCAATGACTACATAAAAAGAACCCAAACAAAAATTGCTGTTAAAAGAGTGTTAAGGTTCTAAAGTCAAATGTGAAAAAGTTAGAAAACGCTACACTGATAGCTCTGTGCAAGTTTAATTTGGCTCCCTTGTGTGCATGCATTATGATACAGTCTTTAATTACCTGGTCACATACTGCTTTCTCCATGGGGCTCCTACCTCATTCAGTGCTCTGGATGAATGTGTCTCACTAAATGAGTAGGTATTCAGTGTTTCCTTTTATTCTCATTATTCAATGTGTATCACCATAGCTTACTTACTGATCTTCTAATTCTTTTTTGTAAAATCAGACTTTTTTATATCCTCTTGGCCTTTTCAGTGCTGTACTTCATCAAAGTGCCCATGTGTTTTTCATACATCAGTGCCTTCATCTTCTCAAGGCAGCTGCAAGTTGACATGGAATTGATACAGTCTCTGAGGGGAAATGGAGGCTGCTAATTCTAACAGTATTTATTAATTTTTAATATCTGCTTTAAAACTTAAAATCTGTATGTCCCTTTAAATATTTTAATCATTTAGATGTATTCTTCATCTTGGGTAATCCTCAGTATTTTATTTGGTATGAGATTTCATAACAAGGAATGAAATAGCATCCTAGTTTTAACTAAGGTTTTAATCACCTGAAATTATTTAAGTACCAAAATCAGTTTTGATCTGAAAATTTACTCTTTCCTCTTAACATTTAAATCAATGGGTTCGGTATTTGTACATACCAGTGCCCAGGTGTGATTTGGTGGGTGAATCAGCAGTGCCAATGGGATGCCTTCTGTCATCAGTGGGTCCTAATGAAGAGCTGCATGGCAGAATTTACCCTATGATCATTGTTTGCATCCTTATATGTCCCCACCTCCAACAGGGAGCTCTGACTGGTACGGTAAATACCTCTTGACATCATCTTAATATACTTGCTTGCCTTTAAAGCATACATGCCGTCTTGTCTTAGTCTTCCTGAGATCCTAACAATTTAGCTGCATATTATCCACTTTATAGCAGCATTACTTTGATTATTTTTATATTGCAAATAATATGTTTTGTATGGATAGTGTCACAGCTATCATCCATCTCAATCTGAGCTGGTAGGAATTCCTTTTATTTTGTAAATTACTCCAATGGGTAGTTATAGAAAAAAAATTACAGTACAGTTAAACCAAAACATATAAACTCTTTTTCACTTTAAGTGAGTTTAAAGAGTGGTCATTTACCATAATATGCACATTATATGTTTAGTGTTTATAATATACTGTATAACTCAGTTTTGTAGTGAACTGTACATGATTTAAGATGTCACAGAATAACAAAATACAGGAACCTTAGTCATTTCATCTGTTTGCAAAAATGGACATGCAAGATTTATCTGGCAAAATCTGAGCTTTGACATTATTCAGTGCAGTATTTTCATTGAGCAAGTAGATTTAATCCACTATTTAAACTACATTTATCACTGTCTCAATTTTTGTACAACTGTGAAATTGACTTATTTTGGTACATTGTGTAATACCTGATTAACCTCCCTAATGCAGTTGTGAATGGAGATATTCGGGAAACGTCTTCTGTGTGATTTCCCAAGCTGCTCTGTGTTGGCTGTTCTGCAGTAATGGTGTTTGTGCTGTGTGCATTTTAAGTATGACAGCCTGCATACAGGCACCCCTGTTTTCTTTCTTTTCTCTCCTTCTAATTCAAATAATTTAGCATAGAGGATAGTCCAAGGCACAGTTTTCTTTCTTGAAAGTGAGGGAAGTAACAGCCGTCCAGTTTTAGATCTTTATTTGGAAAAACAAAGCTGTGATCTTTGCATTCACATGTGGTTTTAATTCAGAGTCCTGCCAACTTAATCAGATTTTGCAGTCTATTTAAAGTCTTAAACCTTGAATAGTCCATAACCTAGAGCATTATGGAGTGTATGTTGCTGGATTTGTGTGTGACACTGTAAAATCATTAATTTAATATCTTATCCCTATTTGCAGAGTGAAATAATATTATTTTACAATGATTATTTTATGGGAAATGTTTTCCTTATGACAGGGATTTTTGATAGTGTAAAATTATTTCCAAAGCAAATCAAACAAAAAATAAAACTGGGGTTTTTTTGAAGGTGAAGTTGAAGTAGGGATTTCAGGGATTTTTGGATTTAGATACAGTTCTCTTAGAAATTTAGTAATAGTTTTCATTTTTAATAGATCTGAATATCCCTGGAAAATGTCACCTGAAAATTTCTGGCTATTTCTCAAGCGTACGTCTGTTCTTGCATAAGTAGCAGCATGATTTAAATAACATTTCTGCACCTATGTGGACATGGAGAACATTGTAAAAATATTAAGCACTGATGAAGAGCGAAGTGCCTATGATGCTGTAGCATCTGAGGTAGAGGATAAAAGTAAAGTAAACATTTCTGTGTTGCCATCAGTTCAGTGTTTATATAGTAACCCATCAGTGAGTGAATCTCCATTGTGAGGAATAAAGGTGAGAAAAGCTTCTGCTGAGTATTCTAGCTGCTATAAATTATTTGCTATGTCAGCAGGACTAGGTTCTTTGTCAGCCAATAAAAAGGGAGCATTATAGAGGATAAGTTACTCACCCAGAAAGAACTCCTGGGATATTAAGCCTGAAGGATCAACTTTGAAATTAGCTCCTATGCATTTGTGAAATAATCAGAATCATTCTGTAATATCACTGCTCTAACTATCATGAGGCAAAGAAGGAAAAGCTGAATTTCATTTTAAACTATGCTTGAACTACAACCTGGGTTATATAAAAATGAGATTATAGAAAAAGACCAAGTACTTGTCATTTTCTCTGGATCCTCCATTTCACTTAGCAGCTGTATGCTTTGGACAGTAACAGCAACAAATGACATAGAGATCCTTGAGATTGGCATTGTACAAGTTTATAAAGCAGAGAGACTGTGGTATAATGCTGCAATACCTTTATAATATGGCAGAGCATCTAGGTTCATTTCCAGACTGTATAACACAATATACTAAGTACAAATATCTTTTCTTTTCTAAATCTTGAAAAGACTTATTCTTCTTTAGACCTGTTAGAATATTTTTCAGGCTAAATTTTGTGTTCTGCAATAAATTCATCGATCTGAAATAATCTTATTAGAATGAGATCAACAGCACAGTATTAATGCCAGGTTCAATGACCTAATAATAGTTGGTGTGTGGGTGTGCTATACTCCTATATATCTAGATGTCTGATACAGTTACAGTAAGTATGGTCTTAAAACCAGTGTCCCATCTAATCTTCATTATTAAGAAGGAGTCTCATGATATTTATGAGCATCTCCTGGGATGAATTCAGATTAATGCCAGCTGGAAACCCCAGGAGATGGTTACTTCTTAGCTATACCAAG
This sequence comes from Melopsittacus undulatus, assembly GCF_012275295.1. Classification (NCBI taxonomy): domain Eukaryota; kingdom Metazoa; phylum Chordata; class Aves; order Psittaciformes; family Psittaculidae; genus Melopsittacus; species Melopsittacus undulatus. The sequence goes on along the minus strand of NC_047530.1, from coordinate 81,157,910 downwards.
ATACTTCTTACAAAGCTGCTAAATATTGTCTGCTAACTGCCAAGATTTTTTCACTGAATTTACCTTTACTTAATTTGCTTAACAGGGACATTTCAATATGAATTCCTTACTAAGAATAGAGATTAAGCACATGTTTACAGTTTAGATGTGCAAGTTTAAGGTCTGACAGTGAGCAAGGTAAACATCAAAAAAAAAGAGAACTGGAATTCTGGTGTCCAGAATGCAGAGACTTGGCAAATTAATGGGGAATTTTCTAGGAATTAAACCAGGGAGAAAGATGAATTGTCTTGCTGTGTTGGAGCAGGAAACAGTACTCAATGTTTTGACATGAAACTGTCACAGCTCAAGGTTATGTTAAAAAAACCATAACAAACAAACAAACAGGACAAAACCTCTCATTTTCATGGTTCTTAGGCTAACTTACAATGACAATCTCTCCATAACTGATTTGGTAGAGCTTGCCTGAGTCTGAATACAGCTTAAAATTGTTGCTCTGAAAATCATAACTAACTCCAAAGAATACTTTCATACTGTCCTGTGGATTTACCACCATTTATTTCATCAACCAAAGAATCAGTGGCAGAAGAATGAGATAGGGTATTCTTTGCTAGGCAAGGGGAAGTTTTCATATATAAAATAAAACTATGAAGCAAAGATGATGGCAGGTTCTAGTGATGGAGAAATTTCCTATAGCTGCTCTGTCTTCCTTGGAAGTGAGGTCCAAATACTGGTCAGTGTTGCCATGGAGGGGAGGCTGTCCTCCAGCTGTACCAAGGACTCTCCTGCATCAAGAGTAGCCTCACCTGGAAGTTTTGTGTTTCAGTGTCAAACGTGAGTAAATAATCAGGAAAACTCACAAGATTGCTTACAGCTGGGAATACAGCAATATTTTGTTGAATCGCAGGGTCCAGGACGTAACTATCCTGACACTTAAAAATCCTCTGGTTGTGGACAATGAGAATGAGTTGTTACATTAGTGATATGTTGGTGAATGTCACAGAAACAATTATATAGCTGATTTTCTGGGACAGAGAATGCTAACCATCTCTGTTCAGGTCATGGCTGTAGCAAATGCTGATTTTTTTATTCTATCTTGTTTCCCTGTTCCTTAAATCTTTAAACTATATTCACATAGCCTACATAGTATAAACTTCAAAGGTTAATTTAGTTTAGAGCATGCAAAAAACTACAAATAATTTTCTTTCATAATAGAAAATTAAATACAAACAAGGAAAGGTTTCTTTTTGGCCACTTCCTTAGTTTTCTTCTAAAAGTGCAGGATGCAAAACAACTGGTAGCTTCCTTTTACAACTCTGCTAAAAACAGTGCTCCTTTTCAGATCTTGAACTTTTAACAAAGCCGTATGGAGTGAAAAGTGTGTGGGTCATCTCCTCACTTGTTATAATAGTGAGATAGTGCACTAAAAGTGAAAAAAGGACATAGGACTCTTTTAAACTAGCTTTGCCACTGGAAACATCTTGCTCTTCAGATGGGTAGGAATAACCCTGTGGATCAGCACAGGCTGGGATGTGATAGGCTGGAAAGCAGCTTTCCAGAGAAAATCCTGGGGATCCTGGTGGACACCAACTTGACCCTGAGCCATCAAAGCACCTCTGCAGCAAAAGTGACTAATGCTGCATTAGGCAGAACTCTGCCAGAAGGTCAAGAAAGATGATTTATCCCATCTGCTCAGCACTGGTGAGACACATTTGGAGTGCTGTGCCCAGTTCTGGGCTCCCTAGTAAGAGAGACATGGACACACTGGAACAAATGGTTATCAATGAGGGCTTGGAGCACCCAACTTGCATGGAGAGACTGAAAGAGCTGAACTATTCAACCTGAAGAAAGGAAGATTCAGACAGATCTAATCAATGTGTATCAATACACGATGGACGGAGTAAAGAAGATGGGGTCAGACTCTTCTCAGTGTTGTCCAGTTGCCAGAACAAGAGGCAACAGGCACAGACTGAAATACAGAAAATTCCATGTAAACAAGGAAAAACTCTACCATGAGAGCGATTAAGCACTGGCACAGGTTGCCCACAAAGGCTGTATAGTCTCCATCTTTCTAACTGGGCACAGTCCTGAGCAACCTACTGCAGCTTGGACTAGACAATATCCAGGGGTGTCTTCCAGCCCCAGCAATGCTGTCATTTGATGTTCTGTCTTTGGGAGTAAATGATAACATACCCCTCAAATGCAAGACAATTATTTCTTCTGAATGTCATGAGTCTTAAGCTCACTCCTTGCTTATCCCACTCATTAAATCTTTCCTGATACCCTCAGAAATTACTTGTCTGTCATATTCTTTGATAATTAGTCACTAGTGCAACATAGCATCTGGTGGCTGTTGCATTTTTGGTTGGTTAAATGATCTGGATCTGATGCTGAAACAGAAAAATACATCTCAGTAAATAAAGCCATACAAGCACCTTGCAGGCACTGTTAACTGCTCGACACTGCTGAACTTCCCGTGTATACCCAGGTAGAATGAATCTGGTATAATGGATTGGAGCAGTACAACACCCACAGAGGAAGACCGGGGGCAATCAGGGTATTGAAAGGAGAATGAAATGTTTTTGCATCCCAGTGCTTTTCTTCAAAAGATAGGGGCCACTTCAAAACTTATCGAAACAGCAGCCTCTTCAATACCCCTATGAGTATAAAATTGAATTTTTTGCATCATATTGCTATCTTTCACCTACTTCATTGCTTGTATTTGCTGAAGTTTTCCTACACTCTGGGAACAGCAGACCAGTCAATCACACCTCTGTGTCTGGCAAAATCTTGGAGCAGATTCTGCTGGAAGGCATGCTAAGGCATATGAAAAACAACAAGGTGCTTGGTGACAGCCAGCATGGCTTCACTAAGGGGAAATCCTCCCTGACCAATTTGGTGGACTTCTGTGATGGGGCTACAGAACTGATGGACAGGGGTAGAGCAGCTGACGTCATCTACCTGGACTTGTGCAAAGTGTTCGACACTGTCCCACCCGACATCCTTGTCTCTAAATTGGAGAGACATCAATTTGATAGGTGGACCAGTCAGTGAATAGAGAGCTGGCTGGATGTCTGCATGTAGAGTTGTCATTAATGTATGCAGAGTTGCTGTTAATGACTCAATGTCCAATGGGAGACTGGTAAAGACTGGTGTCTCTCAGGGATTGGTGATGGGACCGGTCTTGTTCAACACCTTTGTCAGTGACATGGACAGTGTCCATGAGTATACCCTCAACAAGTTTACCAATGACACTAAGCTGTGTGGTTTGGTTGATATGCTGGAGGGAAGGAGTGTCATCCAGAGGGACCTTAACATGCTTGAGTGGTGGGCCAATGCCAACATCATGAAGTACAACAATGTGAAGTGCAAAGATTGGGGGCCATCTGAGGCACAGCTACAGTCTGGGCAAAGAAGAGATTCAGAGCAGCCCTTCAGAGAAGGACTTGGGGTGTTGGTCGATGAGAAACTGAACATGAGCCTCCTTCAGTGTGTGCTCACAGCCCAGAAATCAACCATGTACTGGGCTGCATCAAAAGGAGTGTGACCAGCAGGTCGAAGGAGGTGATCCTGCCCCTCTACTCTGCTCTCATGAGACCTTACTTGGAGTATTGTGTGCAGATCTGGTGTCCTCGACATAAAAAGGGCATGGAACTGTTAGAACAAGTCCAGAGGAGGGCCACGAGGATGATCAGGGGACTGGAGCACTTCCCATATGAAGACAGGCTGAGAAAGTTGGGGCTGTTGAGCCTGGAGAAGAGAAGGCTGCGTGGAGACTACATAGCAGCCTTCCAGTATCTGAAGGAGGCCTATAAGGATGCTGGGGATGGGATCTTCATTAGGGACTGTAGCAATAGGACAAGGGGTAATAGGTTTAAACTTTAAACAGGGGAAGTTTAGATTAGATATAAAGAAGAAGTTATTTCCTGTAAAGGCAGTAGGGCACAGGAACAGGCTGCCCAGAGAAGTGGCAAATGTTTCATCCCTGTTAGTGTTCAAGTCCAGGTTGGACAGACCTTTGGGCGACATGGTCTAGGATGAGGCAACACTACCCATGCAGGGGGGGGTTGGAACTAGATGAACTTAAGATCCTTTCTAACCATAAGCATTTTTCAATTCTGTGATTCTGTGGTTAGGCTTCTCCCACTCTAAGAGCATAGGTCTTCTGCAAGCATCTCATCTCAGAGCTGAGTTCAGCTTGGTGTGGAAGAGTAAGCTCTGGGAAAATAATTATCTGAGTTCAGAGATGGCACTAGCTGTGAAATTATAGCAAGTTGACATCAGTGATAATAAAATGTTGGTACTTGTATGTCCAGGAGATTATGCCGCAAGTCTATTTTGTGCAGAATGAATAATGTGAAAGGACAGAGTTAGTGAAAACTTCCTAAAAGATGATTTTGTTATCTCTAACCTTCCAGTCAGGAAATTCATAGTTAGAATACACCTCATTATGAATGTGTTGTTATCATTGTTTTGTAAAACAGCAGCTTCTCTTTCTAAAGCCTGCTTCAATCTCTCATTGACCTCGGAAGCATTAATGATCAGTGTTGTGTCCTTTGGTGCTGGAGATGTCTTGTCTTTATAACCAGTAGTTTTTCAGAGCAAAGCCAGTTTCTTATTGCTTCTATTCCACTCTGGAAAAGTTTATTTAAAACAGAAAGGAATCTGATCACTGCAGTATCTGCTATGGTTACCCTACCATTCACTTCCTGTATTCTATGTAATTGTTTTAGACATGACATACTTGTGTAGGGCTAAATTCACAGCTTGTATTCAGTTTTTACAATCTGCATTTTCTCCATAATTAGAAAAGGATCTTTGATTTTTATTTAATTGTAGCTTAAACTTATAATTACCAATGCAAACTAAGAAATATGTGCTCTTGAGATGACCTTATTTACTTTCATATATCTGTGAGATATATACATCTTTGTGTTTATTAACTAAATTACTCATAAATTAAACAGTATTTCCCCTATCAGTTTGGGTATAACTCCTCTTTTACATAGTCCATTAAGTACCAGTCCCTGAAGGTTTACTTTAGAGTGCCTGTTCTATTTGATACAATTTCCTCATGAATGACTGTTACGCTGAAGAAAACATCATGTATATAAACTAGATGCTTAGATATTACAGTAAGCCTTGAGCAAGGTAATAGTGTTTACATAATTACATATGTGGGAAAGATCAATTAAAACTGAAAGTATAGTTGCTTTCTTAGATTTGTGTTGGGCTGCAGGTGTAATTTGAAAGTCCTCAGTCAGACTAGTTGAAGAGTTTGGGATTAGTGTTCAGACTCTTAGTAAAATTACCTCCTTTTTGTAAATTGTGTTTAATTCTTGTAAATGAGCATGTTTTGTGAAAAGGAGAGTCGAAGAACATCTTGCAGAAAAATTTACTTTGAAAACTCAGTGAGTTGCAATTGATTTTTCCTTTTCTCTGGACTGAATTTTCATGTTTTAAATCATTTATGGCTCATTAGTTCAAGATAGTGAAAACTTTTACTCTGTTATTGTGAACTGCAGAATTCAATAAAAGAAAGGAAAATAATTCACTTTCAGAGATCCAGAAAGAAAAACCATGGTGCTTAAGAGTTTAAAATGCAATATGATAGCATGCTGCTTTCTTTTTTAATCCTTACTAATTCAAGAGTATGAGTCTCACAGAAACATAATGTACTTACAGCCTGAAATCTCTCTAAATGGGAATTTCAAATGTGCCAGTGACTGTTTGTACTAGGCAAATTGTCCCAGTCCTTTCCTTGTTTGGCAAGACAGGAGTGTAATAGGAAATAAGCCTGACTGCTTCATTTCTGCTTCTATTTTTTTAGTGACAGCAAAGAAAGAATGAATTTATTTCAGCTAATCCTGGAGTGATCCCTTTTAGACAGAGTTGACTCCAAAAGCTTAATCCAGACCCAGAATAAGAGGAATTTTTATACATCCTTTCTTGAAGTCCATTTAGCAAAGTAGGTATTACTGGTGCTTTGTGTAATGTGGTTTGATAGGGGTTTTTTTTGTTGGTTGGCTTTTGTTTGGGGTTTGTTTTGGTTTTTGGTTGTTTTTTTTCGGGTGGTTCTTGTATTTTTTTGTTTGTTATGTTTGGGGGTTTTTTTTGTGCAGGGGAATCAAAAGGGACACAGAAATAGTGTGGAGAACAACAGCATATCTTTTCTGCCATAAGAGCAGAAGGGAATGCACCAGTTAGTAACATTTGTGAGCAAACAACTGCCATGTGTCACTGTTTTCTTAAACACACAGAAGGGAAACCCACTACACACTAATTATTAATCACAAGAGAAGGCTTTGCTTTTCTATTTGCAGGAAACTCCTCAATAGGTAGGATCATTTGCTGTGCATCATCCCTTTTAATGAAGGCATTTGATTTTGTTGCACTTTGTTATTATAAAAGCACCTTAGTAAACAAGCACTGCTTCTAGAACAGATCTCCAGCAGATGTAAGTTGAGGAAGGTTTCTGCTGCTGGAACCACTGCTTGGTTCCCCTCTTCTCCTGAGTGTTTGTGCTACTATCTTTTTTCTCCAATAAGATGCAATACTTGAGTGATTGCACAAGGCAAGTTATCACGCTCCCAGAACAGCAGCTTCCAGTTTATTAAGTAATTGGAGTGCAGGAGTCATGCTTACAGTTCAGCTTTTGTTGGCAGAAATTCAGCAGGGAGAGTAGAACTTCTTTTCGAAGTACAGCATGGTCCTTCTCCAGAGGGGCCAATGACTGTGAGAGAACACTGACAAGGAGCCTCTTTCATGCATGGAAAGAGTTGTGGTCCACACACAAAGTGTTGTGGTCAATGGCTCAATGTCCAGCTGGAGACCGGCAATGAGTGGTGTCCCTCAGGGGTTGGAGTTGGGACCGGTCTTGTTCAACGTCTTTGCCAGTGACATGGACAGTCGGATTGAGTGCGCCCTCAGCAAGTTTGCCAATGACACCAAGCTGTGTGGTTTGGTTGATATGCTGGAGGGAAGGAATGCCATCCAGCGGGACCTTGACACGCTTGTGAGGTGGGCTGATGCCAACCTCATGAAGTTTAACCATGTCAAGTGCAAGGTCCTACACCTGGGTCGGAGCAATCCCAGGCACAGCTACAGGTTGGGCAGAGAAGAGATTCAAAGCAGCCCTGTGGAGAAGGACTTGGGGGTGTTGGTCGATGAGAAAAATGAACATGAGCCGGCTTCAGTGTGCACTCGCATCCCAGAAAGCCAACTGTATCCTGGGCTGCATCAAAAGGAGCGTGATGAGCAGGTCAAAGGAGGTGATCCTGCCCCTCTACTCTGCTCTCGTGAGACCTCACTTGGAGTATTGTGTGCAGTTCTGGTGTCCTCGACATAAAAAGGGCATGGAACTGTTGGAAAAAGTCCAGAGGAGGGCCACGAGGATGATCAGGGGACTGGAGCACCTCCTGTATGAAGACAGGCTGAGAAAGTTGGGGCTGTTCAGCCTGGAGAAGAGAAGGCTGCATGGAGACCTCATAGCAGCCTTCCAGTATCTGAAGGGGATGATAGGGATGGTGGGAAGGGACTATTCATAAGGGACTGTAGTGATAGGACAAGGGGTAATGGGTTGAAACTTAAACAGAGGAAGTTTAGATTGGCTATAAGGAAGTTGTTTACTGTGAGGGTGGTGAGGCACTGGAATGGGCTGCCCAGGGAAATTGTGAAAGCTCCATCCCTGATGGTGTTCAAGGACAGGTTGGACAGAGCCTTGGGTGACATGCTTTAGTGTGAGGTGTCCCTGCCCATGGCAGGGGTGTTGGAACTAGATGATCTTAAGATCCTTTCCAACCCTAACTATTCTATGATTCTATGATTCTGTGTTTGTAGCACAACAGCTGAGAAATGCACGGGTGATTAAACCATTCAGCACTCTGCAGCATCCTCCATTCCACCTTTTTTTCCCTGACAAGTTCTGCAAAGCTATGAAGCAGTTTATCTGGCATGTTGCCATGGTGATGCTCACTTTAGAGATCAGTAAGGCAGAGCTGTCACTATGAGTGATTGCACAAACTTTGCAAAGAGATTAATGTGAAATGCTGGAAATGCTGAAAATATTAAACCATAGTCTTTAGTTAACCATAGTGCCAGGAGGGCAAAGCCAGAAACAATACTAATGCTGCAGTTTAAACAGACCCTGAGGTGAGGGAGACTCCGATGTACTCAGGAGTGGTCTGTAGCTAAAGTCACCCCTCCCATCTACCCTTTATCGCTCAGCTACTTAGCATACAAAGTTTCCCCTTCTGATGCTGGGAGCCTTTACATGTTAATACTGGTCTGAAAACAAGTATCTCTGCCAGACAGTTTTTTCCTATTGCTCACCTGACTGAAAATCATGTACTGACAATGTAATTTTTCAAAGCAAAAGTGAGTGACATACGTTGCTGTTTGCATTACCCATTTTTTCCTCAGGGGACCTTGTGTTAAACTTATACATTATTTAAAATTTCTGCTGAAATCAATGGACCTTCTAAGTATGGAAGGACTGCCAGAGCATCTCTACATCTTCATAAATAGTTGCTGCTGATCATATACTAAGCCTCACGAAGAGATTTTTTTTAGTCAAATGATCTTCAGTGGATCTCACACTAGAAATATTCTTTGTTGTCATGCCATCCATATTTTGGAATATCAACAAGCATTGTGATGTTATGAAATACTGAAAGGTAAATATACTGATGTTGGCTCAGCCTCCTGTGGTTGAAGAATGCGACCTCACACAGTTTTTAAGATGTGCTTTCGCTTTGCTCCATCTTTAAAGCTCCAGGTTGCTAACATTTACACAGGTAGATTAGTTGAAGTTGGTGGGAACATTCACTTAAGTAGTTATCTTACATGCTGGCAATCGATTGATTGATTGATGGCTTGGCTTTGCAAGAGAAGATTACCTAGTTTATTAATCTTTATTTTCCCATTCTTCACAGAATCATAGAATAGTTAGGGTTGGAAGGGACCTTAAGATCATCTAGTTCCAACACCCCTGCCATGGGCAGGGACACCTCACACTAAAGCATGTCACCCAAGGCTTCATCCAACCTGTCCTTGAACACTGCCAGGGATGGAGCATTCACAACCTCCCTGGGCAACCCATTCCAGTGCCTCACCACCCTAACAGTAAAGACTTTGTTCCTTATATCCAGTCTAAACCTCTGCTGTTTAAGTTTCAACCAGTTACCCCTTGTCCTTTCACTACAGTCCCTAATGAGCAGTCCATTCCCAGCATCCCTATCATCCCCTTCAGATACTGGAAGGCTGCTGAGAGGTTTCCATGCAGCCTTCTTTAATCCAGGCTGAACAGCCCCAACTTTCTCAGCCTGTCTTCATATGGGAGTTGCTCCAGTCCCCTAACCATCTTCATGGCCCTCCTCTGGGCTTGTCCCAAAAATTACTTGTTCCAACAGAAAATTCCATGAGTCTACAGCTGAACTACCTCAGGTTTGTTATGACAGCTCTTTCCCTTTTAATCAAGATGCCAAGTTAATTCTAATTATTGAGTTAGAATAAAAAGCAACAATGTAACCAAGCTGCTGCTGCTTGATTCTTTGTTCTGTCATAGTGCTGTATTTTGGTTATATTTTCTAAATGTTTCAGCTCTTACATTTTTTGACAATTATTTAAAACATACTTTTTGTATAAAGGAGTGCATGTACTGCAGACTGATATCTATCAGGATGCACAGTCTACAATAAAAGGGCAGAACAATAACAATAGAAACATATGGTAACCAAATGTCAACCAAGCGTGAAGTCAGTGAAAGGTGAAATGCAGCAGCTTACAGCAGTAAGAAACAAGAGAAAACAAAAACACTGACATTTTCTGGACACATTTTTCTGAACTCTTAAAAAATGCGTATGAGACATTGTGTTGGCTCATGAATTTAATTTTCTTGTGCATTCCCAGGAAAAAGCCTTCTGAACTTAGTCTGGAAAGGAACTGGAAATGGTTCTTATACCCAAGAATACAGTCCCTTGGCAGCATGGCTTCCTGTTTTCCCATAGCCCACCATGCACAGTGCAATAGTGCTAAAGATCCCAAATGTTAGAAAGACTCTATGGGTCAAATTGCCCCAAATGCAGCCCTCACTTCCACTTTGTAAGAATTTTATGGGCTTTTTCTCCAACCTACAGCAGGGCCCTTCTGGAAATATTTCAGACCTCCTTATATCCAGCTTTAAGAGGCACAGTGCAGCAGTCAAGCCATGAAACTGCATGTTTAGGTTTCTTGGACAGAAACATTTCTAAACACTAATGAACATTAAGGCAATGCTTTCTCCTATATGACATAAGAGACGTTATTGATCAATATTCCTTCATAATTCCAAATTACTGTAGTAATTTCTCTTTACTTGATATAGTTAATAGTAGTCAGTGAACATGTTTACTCTGGTTTCATCTGGGCATGTTTATCTTATTATAATTACAGGGTAGGCAAAAGCTCCTTCATGTCTCAGTCCTTGCTCATCATTAAGTTGGAGTAGTATTCTTTAACCAATTCGGGGAAGCAGAAGCTATGTATCTATGTTGATAGAGTGCTGTGTACATTACAACCCAGGTTAGTGCTAGCTCAAGTATTTTTTAAATGCTCCCAATTGCACACCATTAACCTAACTAATATTGTGCTTGTTCTTTGTCGAGTTTTACCCCCTGCAAAGGGGTTCTCATCCAGTACTGTGAAAATCTTTTTATTGACTTTCAACAATTAATAAAACCTGAATTTTCTCTATTTTAGCAAAAATAGTAACAATAGAAATAATGTACCTTTTTCCTTCAGGTGTTATGTGTGTGGAGGGATGATGGTAGAGCAGTAGATGTGTTTTTTCTTGATTTCAGTAAGGCATTTGATACTGTCTCCCACAGCTTATTCTCATATCTTATTCTCATAGATAAGCTAAGGAAGTGTGGGCTTGACAATCAGGTAGGTGGATCAAGAACTGGTTGAAAGGAAGGCAGAGAGTTGTGGTCAATGGCAAAGAATCTAGCTGGAGGTCTGTGACTAGTGGAGTTCCTCAGGGGTCAGTGCTGGGACAAGTGCTGTTTAATATTTCCATCAACGACCTGGATGAGGGAACTGAGTGTACCCTCAGCAAGTTCGCTGATGACACTAAACTGGGAGGAGTGGCTGACACACCAGAAGGCTGTGTTGCCATTCAGCGAGACCTGGACAGGCTGGAGAGTTGGGCAGGGAGAAACTTGATGAAATTCAACAAGGGCAAGTGTAGAGTCTTGCACCTGGGGAAGAACAACCCCATGTACCAGTACAGGTTGGGGGTTGACCTGCTGGAAAGGAGTGAAGGGGAAAGGGACCTGGGGGTCCTGGTGGATAGGAGGATGACCATGAGCCAGCAATGTGCCCTTGTGGCCAAGAAGGCAAATGGCATCCTAGGGTGCATTAGAAGGGTTGTGGTTAGTAGGGCAAGAGAGGTTCTCCTCCCCCTCTACTCTGCCTTGGTGAGGCCGCATCTGGAATATTGCATCCAGTTCTGGGCCTCTCAGTTCAAGAAGGACAGGGAATTGCTTGAAAGAGTCCAGCGCAGAGCCACAAAGATGATGAAGGGAGTGGAACACCTCCCTTCTGAGGAGAGGCTGAGGGAGCTGGGTCTCTTTAGCTTGGAGGAGACTGAGGGGTGACATCATCAGTGTTTACACATATGTAAAGGGTGGGTGTCAGGATGATGGAGCTAGTTTTTTCTCAATGCTATGCAGTGACAGGACAAGGGACAATGGGTGTAAACTGGAGCATAGGAGGTTCCATGTGAACATTGGGAAGAACTTCTTTACTGTAAGAGCATCAGAGCACTGGAACAGGTTGCCCAGGGGGGTTGTGGAGTCTCCTACGTTGGAGATATTCAAGGCCCGCCTGGACAAGTTCCTGTGTGTTGTACTCTAGGTTACCCTGCTCTTGCAGAGGGGTTGGACTAGATGATCTTTCGAGGTCCCTTCCAACCTTTGGGATTCTGTGATTCTGTGATTGTGTGTGTGACCTGCAGTCAGTCGCCAAGGTCTTTCTTAACTTTTTGATAAGGGTAAGGCAGCAGATAGTTCTGAATATATCTGTTTCTCCTATGCTTCTCTTTTCACAAAAAAAGACAATATTTCTCAGAATCTGAGAAGAGTGTGAACTAAGAAGTGTCAGAAAGTTATAAAGGACCACTAAAGAAGAATTCAGATGTTTCAGGTAGGATGAACCAGGAGATTTATGCAGAAAAGAAGAGGAAAAGTGAAAACAGTCTTGAGGCATCATAATTTTGCAGTCAGGAAAGATTATACACCTCATTAAGATACAGTGTTTGGGACTTGTAATGGTCAAGTAGAAACAGGAAGGAGTAAAATCCTAATTATGCTGGTGTTGATGAGCATTTTCCTGTATAATTTGGTGCATAAATCATCACAGGGTGTTATTTCTTTTTTGCACACAAAATGTTGTTTTAATTGAGAAATGGAATAAGATGTTTAACTCTCAATTTATTAGTCAATACTAGAAAGTGTCAGAACATCAGATTATTAAGAATTCTTTATTTTTGTAGTAGCTTTATGAAGGAATGTCACGGACCCAGAAGGGGGTTCTGAGTGAGGTACTCCAGCTCTTTCTTTCTGTTTAAACTTAGAAGTTCTGCCTTTAGATTAGCTGGATACATTTCTTCAAGTCTTCTAAATGAATAGCTGTTGCAGGTCTCATCACCTAATGCTGAAATCCTGGAGAATGATAGACTTGCAAGCAGTTAGTAGTGAACAATTTTTTATTAATTTTTAAATGAAAACATAATATATCATCCAGAAGAGAAAAGCTGACTGATGATAGGAAGACCCAGTTCTGTCTCCAGCAACAGAGGCTGGATAGGGAAGGGTATAAGGAAAAAGGAAGCGCAAAAGTTGCCCAACTCCTTGGATCCAGTAATTGCCACAAACAGTAGGCAATGGAATTAACTTTCTGAATCCAGTCTTCAACAACTCTTCCCCCCCAGAAGAACACAAACAAGCTTGTTACTTTGAACTATGTTTGTTAGGCTTATAAATCACCCACTCTTCTTTCAAAACCCATCAGGAAGAACTGCCAGAACCTTTCAGTGGAAGGAGGAAAAGTAAACTGTTAACGTTAGGATATGGCTTGCCATCTGGTTGTACTTAGTTCAGTAGGATGAAAGATTTGAAATCAAATGTGTGCTGTTCAATCCCAGAGATCCTGCTCAGTCTTAAAGGCATGTCTTTATAGGCATTGCCAATATGTGTGCTTCATGGTCTTCCAAATACACTTGTCTTTTTCATTCTGCTGGTGATCAATATGTATAGTTACACATGTAAGTGTCACTCACTTGTAATTTATACTTTAAATATAATTCACTATAATTAAGTTAATGGGGCCACATCTTAAGTCAGCACTTCAAACCTCTGTTTAATCTAAAACTTCCATTATTAGTTTGAGCTATATACATATATTACTCTGCTATTGATAAAAATATCTGGAACCAGGTATTCCACTGATGTTGGGTCCTGCCAATGTTGAGTCAGCTGGGAATCTGGCTTGTGATTCATATTTTCCATTCCTAGATTTTTAGTAGTCAAATAAAGTTCTGTGTATGCATTTTTAACTTATATTATTTGAAACCTTGAACACTGTTTAAAATGCTGTTGTTTTACATTGGTCACTGAGCAAACTGTGACTAGTCATATCTGTTGGTTTACTTAAAGTTTTTGAGATTAAGGAAATTTAAGTTCTTTCTAATGCAAATAAAAGTGGGTTTATCATTCACCTGTGGTTACATTCAAGCAGGTTAACCTCTTGTGATAACTCATTAAACGTTTCATAACACTGCTCATCCATATGTGCTGCATAGGGCTGAGATACAACACAGAGGGCATATAGTTATGTTTGCTCATTGTAAATAATACAGCATGCTTTATTTTCCACCACATGGAATACTTTGCAAATTGCCTGATTTTTGCTTGATATTTCACTCAAGTCCCATTTAGATGTGCTTTAGGTATAACATCAGGGTCAATACGAAGATGAGAGAGTGCCTAACATTGTCTTCAGAGCATAGAATAGTGACATTAATTATACCCATAAAAGCTACTGGTTTTCTACACTTGCTATAGACGTGAGTTCTTCATATAAATTGAGGCTACTCTGTAAATTAAGATGCTTTACTGAATTTGTTAGGTTTTGAAATAATTATCCCTTGGTCAGAAACTGCTGGCAATTCTAAGCGCATGAAAAATCACATTTGTTCTTTTGTGTAAAGTAAGCATTTGAAAACAACAAAGAATAGGTATGCTTACCCTGTATGCTTTATTTTTAATTTAAATAGAGTATCTGATAGCTATTGAGTGTCTGAAAACTGTCTGTGACATTTTTTAATATTTTACGCATGCAGACATCAAGTTTCTCAGTTTTAATAGTATAAATCTGGTTTAACTTCAGGGGGGCTCCTCCAGACTTGGTCCATGAAAACAAAGGGGTTTTGTGACCTTTACCTATGTAAAGTTGCAAGTCTTTCACAATTAACTCCTCCTGCTAAATGATGTGACCAATCAGCAAAGTGCAAGCAACTGGAATATAATTTTCATGGCTGCATTATCAAATTAGCAACAGATTAAAATCATTATCTATTTAGTCTAAAGCAATATGCAAGGAGATGTGCAGTGGCCTTGAAGGAACAAACAAATATATTAAAACTGTCAGGGAAACCCATCAGTAAAACTGATGCTAATCAGTCTTGAAGGAGTTTAACTAACATCTGCATCATGAAATGATTGTGGTCATGAGCTGTACACTTTTGGTGATGACTCAAGAAAGATAAGAAAATATAAGTTTAAAACAAAATTATGACAGAACAGAAAGAATCAGGTAAAGAAGAAATGGTTTTCATATATTTTGTGTTGGTAATTACTTCTAAAGAACATCTCAATGAGCAAATACTATTCAGAAATACAAAATATGCTGACCAGTCTTAAAGAGGATTTTAGGGTGACAAGAAAATTCTTCAGTTGTTTCAAGAGAGCTGTATTTTCAGCTTCAAACCCAATTTTTTTTATTTTAGCTTTTTTTTTTCATAATGTAGTTTTCACCTGTGTAAATTATTTTGGTGAACTAAAACCAGAGCACCAAACAAAGAAATATAGTTTGATATTAAACTCCATTAAAAAAAAAAATAAAATCAGGCCACTTCAAAGCACAGTTCAGAGAAATAATAAAGTTGAGGTCAAGCCAACCAGAAACTGACATACTGTTTTTCTGATGGTAGCATGAAAGAATTTAGGGCAAAAAAAAAAAGACATTTTCAACAAGTCAGTGATGTAGAAAGTGTATTTTCAATTGAAGACATGCAAAAAAACCAAAATGAACAAACAAACAAACCCAATAAAAAAATCGCAAACCACTAAACCTTTGATACAACATTTCTCAAGGTAAAATAATGAAAGAATGCTTTGAAATAGTTAACCTATCAGAAAGGGAATACCAGACTCAAAACAAAGTAGATGGTGATCTTCTGAAAGTCCCCAGGGTGTAGCAAAACCCAAGCTGTATAGATTGTCAGGTAGCAGGAGGAACTGGAACAAATCTCCATCTAGTCAAATTAGATAGGATAGGATAGGATAATTTCTCAAGGATGCTCCCTTTTGTGGTCATGTTCTTCATCTTGAGGGCTGGTAAGATATCATCATGAATAATTGTCTTTTGGCCTTACTATTTTACCATGCTTATTTCCTTTTCTTTTCATGTGTTGAAACCTTCATTGTTTTAATTAAATTCATCTTGGAAAACCATTAGTAAAAAGATTAGATACATTCTAGTAATTTATTTTTTGTATCTGGTGTTTGATTTATGAACGTATTAGTATCATGTAATGTCTCTGTTGTTCTGAAGGCTTATTACTGTCATCTCACCATAACTATGTTATTTTAATTATGTGTCAGAGACAAGTAATAAAAGATAAAACAAGCAAACAAACAAAAAAAAGCAACAAATCAAATATACCTCAAGCTCATAAGAAATATCCAGCTCATTCAATTAAAACAAAGTTTACATAACTTCAAAATATGTCAGAACTCAGTTCTTTTGAATCCCATGGCTAGCTCCCATGAAGCCGTTGCAGTTTCTGAGTTAAGACTGAAGACTTACTTAACAATTAATATATAATGGCTTAGTTTTTGTTGAAAAGTAGCCATGTGCCTCATCCACTGCATCTGTTACTTCTTTTACAAAGCAAATAGACAAGGCTGGAGACATATTTAAACATATTTTTTTAAAGATTTATCAATAAAGATAAATGGTATTTTTTTAATCAGTCTTTCCACCTGTAACAAATATAAATAGATTTAAGTATTTAGAAAAAACATCATCCTTTCTGATTGTTTCCTATTAAAGAAGAAAAAGGATGAGTGTAGCTATTTTAAGTTTTTAAAATTTCATTGTAATCAAGAAGTGTAAAGCCTCCATACACTCAAATGGAAACTCAGATATTTCAGAACAGACCTTTTAATTTATATTCAAATTATTTCTATTTCTTTCTAACCCCATACTCCCCCCCCCCAAAAAAAAGTATTTCAGGATAAATTAAAAGTTTTTTCCACAATATAATCTAATAAAGGAACCTATCAGACTGCTTTACAGTTGTGCACATAACATTCAATATAGAAAATTCAGTTACACTGACGTTTTATTTTGGTACTGTTTTGTACCAAAAGATGTTGCACTACAAAGATACAGCATGATCACAGCTTTACTGAATGTTTAACCTGTTTGCATGGATAGGGAAAGCCATATCATAGAGATGTTATGAAGAAAGAATATATTACGCAGTACTGGTGAAGGTAAAGATGAAAAAAGTCATTATGACCATGTGATTTCTATCAGAAACTCAATCTGACAGCAGAAAAAGGAGGAGAAATGTTGGGTGTGAGTCCATATTAGATGTGGGCCAGGCAGAAGTTGTGGCTGCCAGGAAGAACCAAGAATTCAACAAGCAGGATCAAGGAGGCTTACAACAAAATGAGAAGAGGCAATTGTTACAAATTTCAGTAAAAGGCATTCCAACTGGACAGAAGGAAAAATTACTATGTGAGTTATTAAACAAAAATGTGGGCTGTCCAAAGAGGGTGTAGAAAATGTATATGGTGTGTCTCATCCCACTTCTCTGCTGGTCTGTCTTTTAGAGGTTTTTTAAAGCACTGTCTCCTTTTTGGTGAATTTACAATGTTAATGAATACTGATCTCATCCAAATTACCCATAGAGAGCAATGCTACTCTAGATTAGCTTTCCACATTGCTTAGCAATCTAAGAAAAAGATCTGTCATGGGCAATAACAAACACTGAAACACTGCAGAGGAAAGAACAGTGACCAGATGCCTAAGAAGCACTGAATGCTTGCTTGATTAGAAATGGACAGTTTAAGTACAAAACAAGGAGATAAACACATGGAATACCTGATAAAAGATAAGCATGTCCTGCAAGTTTTCTTAACAGAAAAAGTTGGTGGTTTTTTTTTCCAGAATAGGCTGAGTTTCGTTTTAAAGCAATGACTTATTTTATTACAGACTTTCTAGCAAAGTTCTCTAAGACCCTGTAATGCAGCAGTCAGCCACACTGTACAATTCAAGCGGTGTGAATTGTTGAATTGTATCTGTATATATTGATGTTTTCCTTTCAGTTATAATCAAATGACAGTTATATGCAATATGGCACTGATCTGGTAGATGCAAAGTTCTGCTTTGAGAAAAAGTCCAAGTGTATTGGCATCACTGAAGATATCACTCTGCATAAAAGTAAGAACAGCATGACCTTTTAATTTAGTTATGATTTTCAAAATCTCTTTCCAAGATTTCAATCTCACTTTGTGGACAATTACTCTAAGATTCCTGAATTTCTGCAAGTATCTTACCAGCACTTTCTGAAAATCAAACCTATAACTAAAGTTTCAGTTTTGGTCATTTTCAAAATACCTCTTAATTTTGTCCATCTGATGCACTTGTATGTGTGTACAAATAGTACGTGTACTGCAGACTATGTATTTTGTAATGGAATTTTATACATACTATACATTTTGTAAACTAGAGTGTTGCTGAGGACTATACAGTGCAAATCTGTTAGCTCTTATTTTATATACATAACTCCATGTAGATGGACTTATAAAATCATGCTATGGTTGAATTACTTTATTTGATCTGAATAACTGAAGGGACTGTTTATTACTGTATTTTTTAAGAGATAATCCCCAGACACCCTTGTAAATATTTTCACATTACTCTTACCAACCTAAGCCAATTAAAAATATGTAGCTATAGGGTATAATATGCTGCTTAATAACCATAAAACTGAAAATAATGCAAAGGCTCAGATTCAGAATTTAATACTTAAAATTTTGTCACTATTCTATTTTACATACAGGCTCTCATCTGAAATAAAACAGGGTCAGGTCATGCTGACGGTAAAGGAGTTGATAATAGAGTGATACCAGCCGAATCATAGAATCACAGAATGATAAAATCATTAAGGTTTAATCATATTCCTAGGTGCCAAATCTACACTTCACTTAAATTTTCCAGGGACTGTGACTTAACCGCTTCCCTGAGAAGCCCATTCCAGTGCCTGGCAACCCTTTCAGTGAAGAAATTTTTCCTAATATCCAATTGAAACCTCCTCTGGTGCAACTTGAGACCTTTTCATCTTGTTCTATCACTTATTGCTTGGGAAAAGTAAAGTCTGCTTTGAGCTGGTTATAGACAAGCATTTGAGGCTTTCCATTTCTAGAACCACCATGTACTTGAACACGCTCTTGCATTTGAGAAAATGCCATTTTTCTATAGATTTATTGACTCATTAACATAGAAGTGCCACTGGATATTTCAACATCCATGGTTCAAAGGCAGATATTGTGCAAGGCTCTGGCATTTTGAAGCTAATCATAAAATCAAGTAAATGTTACAGAAAAAGAGAGATCCACATTTTTTTGTACTGAGCTCTTAGATTTTTTATTTCCTTTTTTTTATCACACAAACTAATCAACTTGAACATCTTAGGACAGCTTCATTAGTGTGTTATTTAAAGAGTAAATTAAGTAATAGGAAGCAGGTATGAAAAAAAAAGCAAAAGCAGAAACATAAACAGAACTAGTAATTACCATATTCAGAGTAACATTGTTTTAAATGCTAAGGTGGTCTAGCTTACTTGTAAGATATTTCTCCAGCTTATTATCAAATGTCTCTTAGTTTATGAATGACTGGATAGGAAAATAACAGAATCAAATTGAATCTAAAGTTATCATAAGTCTTAAAAAAAAAAGGCATTTGAATGTAGGTAAAACTCCTCTTTTTTAGTGTTTAGATACACTTGGTGCAAAGTCTTGTGAGGACAGTAAAGAAGGGAGAACCCACTGGCTCTGCCTCCAGAAAGGTACTGCCACTACTGTCCTAGGGCTGGTGATGAGGGAATTCTGGACCTGCTTTATTTCTGACTTTCATATTTCTCTGTTCATGCATGGAATAGCTCTCTAATGGATGCAGAAGCAAAAAGTTGAGTTAGACATTTCTGGCCTTCAGTTGACATGTCTTTTGTCGTTATGAATGTTTTCTTTCTGTGAACTGCTGGAGGGAAGTGATGTGGGAAGTGGCTTTCCTGAGATATGAAAGCTTTTACTGTTTGGGATATTCTCTTACTCTGTTTGGAACATTTGCGTGGAAAACAAGATCCTCTGAGATGATGACTAGCCTGAGAAGTTAGAAAGCCATACCTAAACTTGCATAAGGAGACATTGAACCTTCATCTCCCCAAGCAAAAATTGAAAAGCTTACCTTCTGATACACCTTTAGAGGACAGGCTCAGCTATAAATTTAGATCTGTAGGTACTAGGCTGCCATCCTGGATAATTTCTGGGATCCAATTCCTTGTATTCTCTTTGGTTTGGGGCATAATCAAGATGAAATATTCAAATGGTATTTCTTAGTCTTTGCTGTAGAAGTCAGCTCATTTTGTGGAATTTGAATTTGTCCTGGAGACAGATTTTCACAAGCCAGTTTTTTAAATTTTTTTCCTTCTTTTCTTTTTCCTCAGAAACAACTTCTGCAAACCTCTGTTTCCAGACTTATGTGCATGCTGAGCATGAGAAAAGACAAGGTCAGGTGCTTTGACACTTTGTACTTACAAGGTTTTTGAAGACAAGAAGTAGTATTCACCCCCACTCCAATTAATATGTTGCTTCTTAAGAAGGTGCATACAAATTTATACAGAAACCAACAGTGGCAGACACTAAAAGTGGGTGTTTCTAAGGATAATTATTCTGAATAGGGCCTTGTCACTGTCTGGGTAGACCCTGTCTGTCTTTGCATGAAATTCCCTAACTGGCAAAAATAATAATTCATTACAGTAGTTAGCAAGGGTCCAGCATGCAAACTAATGGAGGGTTTCCAACATACCTTTTCTCTGTGGCAAAACTGAGTCAGAGCACACCAGGAGACAAATGCCTTTCACTGTCTCTCCAGTCAACTTCTTTGTTGTCTTTTATGTTTGGAGGACACTGAGATTGAAACTAGTCTCTGAAAACAGAACTTGTCCATTACTTTACGTAAACCTTTGGATTCTTCAGTTGCTTGTTATTCTGGACACATTTTTTATCCACAGATACTTAAGGGAGTGTTTTAATACTCTGTCTTGAGGTGTTTCTAAATGAACAAAACTACACAGGTGGAAAAAAAAACGGCTAACCCATAACTGATCTTCATTTTGTTTATCTGAGTATTTATAATCTAACCTTGAATTCTAAAGCAGAATTTCAAATTTACCACCAGTATAATCATACTGGGACATAATATCCAATCATTATAAGAAAATATAAAAAAAAAAACCCACCTCCCAAAACTACCCCAAAATGAAAATTACTATCCAGGACCTTGCAAGTGACCTTAACGTAAATTAATATTTGTCCAAAGAAGTATTCATTCAGTATGAAACAGTGGCAGAGAAACTGTTCTGATCCTTACATCTATGCTGCCAGAAAACCTGTCAAAAGCCCTTGCAGACACATTTAATGTGTGCAGTTTGGGGCTGCCATTAACTGCTAACATTTTTCTAACTTACAGAAACTCTCTAGGAAACCAGATCTCTGTGACCTGCTTTTGTAACTTCTTTGGCTGTACTTTAACGTTACTTCTTTCATCATGCAGTGTCTCAAATATGTACTTTCTAGATTAAAATTATTTTTTCCATTAATTGATCTTCTTAATACTGTTTATAGGAAAGCTTTCAGCAAAAAGAGGAATTGCTGTATGTATGCTGGTGCTTGAGAAATCACCAGAGGACAAATCTAAGAGTAAGCTAGCAATGGCTGAAAACCTAAGGCTGTAACCAATTCTTCACTTGTGCCTAACTGCTGCTCATACTATGGGGAGTTTCATGTATATCATGTTGAGAATATATCTCATAGAGCTTCTGTCTAAAAGTCAGAGTTTATTAATACATTATAATTAAATGAATGCAAGAGGGAAATATCTGATTAGTGACATGAAATTAAAAATCATAGGTTGGCTCACAGAAAGTACATGGGTGTGAGTAGCTCTTTTTGGAGGCAGAAGGAGTTCACAGCGTGCAATGGAATTTCACTGGGAATAAAAGAGTACTTCTAGTTTCCTCTCTCCAACCAAGTGGCATTTTAAGAATATTTATCCTTGAGGAAATACTACCTGAGTTGTTTTCACTTGATGAAAAAGTCTTCTATTAGAAGTATGTTCATACCTAGAAAGAAGTACCTCTGAATTGAAGTATTGGTCACAAGGATTTGATCTACTTTATTTCAATATCAATATGCTCTCAGCTCAAGGACCGTTTGCCATTATAATTTTTAACAGACAGCATGTGTGGATAGCATGTAGACAGCATGTCTACTTAGATGTGTTTGTATGCAGATGTATGTTTACAATGTCATGATCTGAATTGGCTATGTACAAGCCAGTTCCAGTCCTTCATTGTCTTTGGCACTGCTGAAAAGCAAGATACCCAGTTCTGGTGCACATCTTGCTAAGATACTTGCACAGTTTCCATATTAGCATTACCTACGCCCAATTAGTTTGTTGCAACAGAAACACACCTGTCAGCATGCCTCCCCCCATGCACATGTACCCAATGCTTTCACAAGCAATACTCTGTTACCAGCACTTGTTTACATTCCTCCTGCTCACAAATACAATTTTTCAAGATGCTGAGAATGTTCTTAACATCCTCTAGGGCCTGTTTTTCAAATAGTTTGAGGGAGAGGGGAGAAAATGAAGGAAAGGGAAAAGGGAAAAGTGGAAATGGAAAAAGAGAAAGGGGAAAGGGTTAGAGTTGATGTAGAGTTCAAGACAGTGAACACTAGTGCCGACAGAGCTCTGAAGCTTATATGACTGGCCACAGAAGTAGGAGAGCATAAGGGATTAAACACAAAGACAGTTTAGAGCACAGTTTGGCTGAAAGGAATAAACCTGAGAGGTATTAACAGCGTTTGGAACAGGGTAAAATGAGAACAGGCTATGCAAGGAAATTCAGTCCCAAGTGGACTGAATCATGGGTCAGTCTCCCTCTCTGCATATAAATATTCATATGTGTGTGTGCACATAAATACATGTATTTTTTGAATCCAAAAGTAAGTTGACAGAAAAGAGATTCAGACAAATGTATAGAAAAGAAATACATAAACTACACTTTGAGCACATTTTCTTGGAGCATCAATCCAGGTTGTGCATTTCATGGGCAGCCGTCAGGTAGTTAGTCATTGCACAATGTTGTCACACCACTGTAAAGGTGGCTTAAAATCTGGCTGTCCTGATGAACGCCTCTATAATTCTGAAGAAGATGTATTGGGAATTTACTGCTGTTTCTACCTGAGTTATGCTTAACTTAGGTGTTTGTGTCTCCTTAAGTTATGAACAGTGAAAGATTAGTAAAATAAGTAACATTTTATTTTGGAGCTGTTGCTACATTTCTCTTTGTGTTGGCTGTAATTGATCATTGCTATTTCTGCTGATCATATGAGACAATTACACTAGACGATAGTTCTTTGGCCTTATAATTCCAGTAGCATTTTTTTTCATCTCCCTAATGCTTATCCTCCTGTCTACTCCCATTGACTTATACACAGAATAAGCTTTTTGTGCCAGATTGTCTTTTACAGGGAGACATTGGTAACTAAAATGCTATTTAATGTAACAATTTTGAAGAATCAATACTTCAATTAAATTAAAGCAGAAGCAGTTTATGACTTTCTGCTGATAAACGTGGGTAAAACTCAGCTGAAATGAATGGACTGACATAATTTACATTAGAAAAGATTGTAACAGTTATTTGCAATCCTGGAAAGGACTGTGGCATTGTACTGTTCTTCCTCCTTGTAGTGGCATAAGCTTTCACAATAAAGATCACTTTTAATTTATGACTTGCTATGAAAGACATTGCATGACAAGATTCCTGGGTACCATAGTCTCCTGCCAGGGACAGAACAACTGTTCATTATGCCTTATACTGTACAGTCACTTAGCATAGTTCTTATCCCACCAGTCTGTGTCATTACTCTCCAGCAAAACCATTTTAGAAACTGCTAAATATAAATTTTATAAATGGGTTTATGCCACTTTTGGTTTTGAACAATGAAACAGACTTTCATGAATTAGGAGCACAAGGTTGTGCCACTCAATAATGCAATGTGATACAGTGATTCATCTAAACAACAAAATATGCCTTCTGAATCAAAATTTAAAGTGCATCATTATATATATTTATTTCCTCAGATGCATCCATGCAGGTAGATATATATAACCAAATAATCTGGATCTGTAAATTGTCTCCTTTGCTTTGCTTTGCTTGGCTTTTCTCTCTCCTTTCCTTTCCTTTCCTTTCCTTTCCTTTCCTTTCCTTTCCTTTCCTTTCCTTTCCTTTCCTTTCCTTTCCTTTCCTTTCCTTTCCTTTCCTTTCCCCTTTTCTTTCCCCTTTTTTCTTTCCTTTCCATTTTCCTTTCCCTTTCCTTTCCCCTTTCCTTTTTTCTCCTTTCCCTTTTCCCCTTTCCTTTCCCTTTTCCTTTTTTCTCCTTTCCCCTTTCCTTTTTTCCCCTTCCCCCCTTCCTTTTTTCTGCCTTTCCTTTCTCCTTTCCTTTCCCCTTCACTTTCCCCTTCCCCTTCCTCTTTTCTTTTCCCTTTTCCTTTTCCCTTTCCTCTTTCTCATTTCCTTTCCTTTTTTCTCTTCTCTCCCTCTCCCTTTTCACAACAAAATATATTTTTTTCCATTGTAGAAAATTCAAGCTTGGAAATTTCTACAGTTAATATTTTAGCACAGGATAAAAATGAGATAGTATAATTCCACACCAAAATGAAACTGGAGTGATGCACTGAAATGAGTAATGTTACTCTGAATTTAAACACCATAAAGAAGTGTAATATCTGGCCTTGTCTAGGCAGTCTGATAGTTGATCTGGACCTGTCTTGGCACCCACACACAGAGGGGTGATATCATCCTGGCTGTCTGAGGAGCCTCTAGAAATGATTTGCCAGCCTTGAAAGGAAAAACTTTGAAAGGCAATAAAGCACAATACAGTAAAATTGACCTATGTACCATGAAATAAAAAAAAAAAGCTGAGCTGAGTGCTTTGCTGAGTGGAGGAGTGCCATTCTCATTGCAGTGGCATAGCAGGAAGGTGGTTTCATGTTCTAGTATCTACTTATTATGGGCCTCTGAGCTTTGCTGTGATGCTAACTCATCACAGTAGGTTGAAACCTTGGTTATTTTTTCTGATCTGTTTTGCAGAAATGATATTTAAGTTCTAGAGCTCTCCTGGGTTGAATAAATAATGCTAGCAGTTATGATAGGATAAGGTATGTGATCAACTTATTTACTGCTGTGCGAATATAAACTGCTTTTTAGTCTGCTAAAATTTAAAAAATCTGTTTAAACATTGTCTGGAGGCAAAGAGAATGTTTTGTTCAACACAAGACATGTTTCTCATCTGGTGTCTTGAAAACATTTTTTAATATAGTTAGATTTTAGACCGCAATATAATCTCAGAATAAATTGAAGCTATTTCACGCATCAGTCAAAATAATTCAGTCAAGACATATTTATCAAAATTCTTACTTGAATCTGCTTTTTCTTTATTGGCAGAAAAATTGACTACTGTAGTCACTTCCAAATTGAAAGCAATCTCTGATTACAAACTGATATACTTAGCAATCTCTGTATTCTGCAGGTCAATTATGAGAATGCTATAGCATCAAAATGTCTCAATAATTGGATGCTATCCTTTCAATCAGCATCAGTTGTGTTAACAAACTGATTTTACATGTAACAGTGACATCAGAATAATAAATTTAATTTCAAATTATGACTTATTTTTGCACTGTGTGTTCAAGTAGTTATAAGAGTCTTACAATTTTAGAATCAGAGAATCATAGAATAGTTAGGGTTGGAAAGGACCTGAAGATTATCATGTTCCAACCCCCCTGCCCCGGGCTGGGACACCTCACACTAAACCATGTTGTCCAAGGCTCCGTCCAATCCGGCCTTGAACACAGGCGGGGATGGAGCATTCACAATTTCCTTGGACAACCCATTCCAGTGCCTCAGCACCCTTACAGTAAAGAACTTCTTCTTTATAACTAACCTAAACTTCCCCTGTTTTAACCCATTGCCCTTTGTCCTATCACTACAGTTCCTAATCAAGAGTACCTCACCAGCATCCCTGTAGGCCCCCTTCAGATACTGGAAGGCTGCTATGAGGTCTCCACGCAGCCTTCTCTTCTCCAGGCTGAACAGCCCCAACTTTCTCAGCCTGTCTTCATACAGGAAGTGCTTCATTGCCTTGATCATCCTCGTGGCCCTCCTCTGGACTTGTTCCAACAACTCCATGTCCTTTTTACGTTTTCTTTTGACATAAAGATATGATTCAGTCTTTCAAAGAGCAAAAAGCATATCTGTTGCTTTGCTGGAGATTCAGGTGAAAAAAAATAAAATCAGTTACCACATTATTTTGAACTGCTCTATAATAATTTCCTATGACATTACAGTGAAATCAAAGATTATATATTATATTATTATATTTGCTCTGTTTGTAATGTCCTTGAACACTGGGACCAAAATGATTCTTTCACTCTTGTCTTTCCACTTTATGTGTGTGTAGGTTTACTCATGCATGAATGCTTGACTGCTAGCTCTGATTGAAATATCAGTGGCTGTGTTGTTTACTGAAAAATAAAAAAATAATGTGCCTTAAATGTGAGCACTACAACTATGCTAATTTCTCTTTGAAATTAATAGAGATAATATACTTTAGAAAAGATAGGCATAATAATACTTTGAACTTATTAACCTTTTTCATCTGAAAGTTAGAAACACAAACTAATTAACCATCACAATTCTTCCAGAATTAGAAACTTTGCGGTAACCACTATATTTACTTGACATTTCCACTATTAGAGTTATTCACCATAATTTTAAGAAGGCTTTATACTAGCTGTTAAATAATGTATGACATCGCAAAACAAGTTGGGCTAGCAAGTGAAGAATACAGAAATAAAGCTTATCCATGCGACTGAACACAGGAAATTTAAACTGAATGTGTTTTAAAAGTCAATTAGTCAAAATTCATTAAACCCCGTGTGGAAATTCTTATTCGAAAGTACAGTAGTCACAACTGGAACAGGCATGAACATGAGTATTATGTAGAAAATATCTGCTATAACTTGTTCTGATTCACTTTCCTGACTGCGACCATGCAGATAATGCGATGATTGAAATAACTGGAAAGTATGGAATGTTTCAAGAAGCATTAAAATGTTTTTCACATTTCAAAATGTGACATGAAAATTTTGAATATTTTTAAGCAAAATCAAATTTTACTGAAGCAGGGAGAGAAAAACTTTTGTATGAAGTGAGAGAATGTGGCTTTGTTCCACTACTGCAATTAAACACTTTGAACATAACAATAGCCTTTGAATTTTTAGTTTAAAAAAGAGGTATGATCAAATCAATGTCACTGAAATTTTTCATTTTGGTAGAAAAAAAAATTCTGTTGCTGATTTTTATGAAAAAGAATTACGAACATTTCCTAGTCAAGACAGTCCACTGCATCTACCAAGTGTCTTTTATTATTATTTTGTTGTTGTTGTTATTCTCACATCTGGATAGTCTTAGTTATGTTGTTTATCAGATCTGAAGCACTGATCAGTCGTATTTTTTTCCTAAGAGCTAAGAAACCATTGGCAGGAAATAGTTTTACAAGAAAACCTGTCCAGAGGAAAAGTCCTTTTGCAAAACACATTAATTAGATTTTGGTTTTTTGCTTAATGCTTGCTTGTTTCCAAAATTCTTTAAGGATCTGCTATTATAAATTACATAACTTT
Source organism: Melopsittacus undulatus (assembly GCF_012275295.1). Taxonomy (NCBI): domain Eukaryota; kingdom Metazoa; phylum Chordata; class Aves; order Psittaciformes; family Psittaculidae; genus Melopsittacus; species Melopsittacus undulatus. Next base: position 81,130,553 of record NC_047530.1, on the reverse strand, counting down.
TTATTTATGCACAAATCAAATAAATGAGCTAGACTTTTGTCCTCTGAAAAGAGCACTGCAAAGCTTTTGCTAATTAGATAAAATAACTAGTTCCTATTGAAAAATCTTGGCTCATTGGTCTCACTGGCCCCTTTGCTGCAATGTGGATTGCAGCATAAGCTGGATGTGTCAAGAAATACTTTTGACAGTTTACCCTGCAAAGCTCTTTAGCCAAACCCAGGCAATGCAGGAAAGAACAAAACATGGCTTTCAGCAGTCTTTAAAGGGTTTCCTTCAAACAAGATAATTCAACTCGAAGTTCGTGTTTGATTAGGCTAAGAATACATACAATGCAAGAAATGTGTATCTTCACTGTATTTGGAAATAGGACATGTGAGGTACCCTTGGGCTTTAAGAAACAAAGCACTGTAATATTCTAAAACAGGTAAATAATTTTGCTGCAGCTGGTAAAACAGCAAAGTGGAAGAGAAATTTTCCTCTTTGTAAGGAAATAATGGGGAAGGTAGCAGAAACATTTTGCTTCAAAGTTCTAAATACAGCATGTTTAACTGATTCTAACAATGATCTGCTTCCTATTGTTGGTTTGGGGTGGTCTCCATGTAACACTTTTCTGTTACATGGAGAAAGACACACCTCCGAAGAACTGCACAAATCCAATTTTAGCTTTAAAGGAATGAGTAAGCTGCAACTGACAGCTGACAAGAAAGGATACGAAGCAAAGAAGGGCCAGTTTCACTGTGATTTAAACAGGAACAGTTGTAGTGCAAATGGAAGAAAGGTGAATGGGACATACAATGAGAGATATGACATCCTGAGGATATAAAATGAGCATAGCATGGCAGCTCATACTACATCTGAGCAGTGTCCTGAAAGCACTGCATCCCCTGGTGCTGCTGTCCCCTCCTACCTATTTGGAAATATTTCCCTGAGTCGCTCCAGTCCTGTGATAGTGTGAGTAATGCATTGGATGAGAAATAATCATTCAGAGCAGCTTCAGGCAGCTGTGATAAGGATGGCAGTTTTGTTATGAGACTGGCACTGGCATTTGCAGACAGGCTGGACTGAAGGCTAACATAGAGAAGAACATTTCAGGGAGCTGTGAAGTGCTCTATCTGCAAGAGCCAGGGAGAGAGCATATCGTGGTTGTGCCAAAAAGGTGTATTATGCGCGAGGTTGTCAAGAGGTACCCAGAACAAGCATCTTTTTTTTCTGGGAGCAGACAGGAAACTGGATAGAAGAGCGGTGGAAGTACACTAAAGAACCATTGCATTGGAAGGTAGACTGGCATCATTATTGCATTTGTTATGTCTGACTAGGGAAATTCTTAGAGTCTGACTATATGTTGATCTCAGCTTTCAAAATTTCAGCCTAAAAATTGTCAGTGTATTCACTTTTTATGGTAAGGAAACTACAGCCATTTGCCTTGCTATTCCATTAGAAATGCTATGAGCAGCAGGATTGTTCTCTGTTGTGCACTGTGATCTTCCTAATCCACCAGGAGGTCAGACTCACTGGGACAATACAAGGGTACACACTGACTCAAACAGCATGAGCAGCAAGCACAGGAGAGATAATATGGCACTGGATTTTCAGAAGTGGAGTGTTTGGCTTCTCTTAATCTTGGCTTCACAGATAAGCAAGTAAGCAAGAAAACTGCTCTAGCTTTGCTTTGCTTTTCTTTTTGCCTCATACTCTGCTTCTGTTTTAAAGTCTTGGGAGACCAGAACTGTTCACTAGTGAAATACAGGTAGTTGGTCTAGGGAGAGAAACCCACCACCAGGTCTCAGTGAGTCCCTTCCCATGCATCACACACTGCATTCTTTGCTCCACACTTTTCTAAAGAAATGGATGTAATCTAGGAAATTTTCATTACCAACTGCTTGAACTATATTCTGTTTTCTTTCAGTAGATATGATTAACAGTCATGAAGAACTGCCTAGAGCTCAAAGGATGATATGCCGGCTTGCTTGTCCTTGAGATATCTGGTTGAGAAAGCCAAAACAGTCATTCTTCTGATTTCACAGGATTTGAAAAGAAGTGTGGAGAAGTGGGTTAGTAATAGTATTCATGATTAAGTATCGTGGTTGAAAAAAGAAGCAGGGTATTGGAAACATTTAAGGCCAGGCTGGATGTGATTCTGGGCAACCTGATTTTGTTCAAGATGTCCTTGCTTATTGCAGGGGTGTCTGAACTGGAGGACCTAGGAAGGTCTCTTCCAACCCAAACTATTCTATGATTCTATGGCTGAGGGACTGTATTAGGAAAGTATTGCTGTTGGCTTTCTTTTTTCCTCCCTGTTTTCTGATTTTGACTGCTGTTGAAGTCTAGTGGGTCATACAACCCACTGAACTGTCTGTTACATCCATTCCTATTAGTAGTCTCTGCACAAACCCACCTCTGAAGACCATGAGGCAACTGTGCTACAAAACAGAGAAATTGTAAATATTAATGGATATAAGAAAAATAAAAGGCTAGTAGGTTCTTTTCTATATGCTTTCTTAAGTGCTTGTGATATCATTATTAGCTAGTAAACTGTCCACCTTCAAAGTCAACCATCTATATGGTGATAGAAGGCATTTTTCAAAGCAAGAGCTTGGGTTATGTCACTGAAATCTTAGCATGACCTTCCTCTATCCTCAGATTTATAGGTTAGAATACTGGTGTGGTTTCAATGCTAAAGACTCAAAAAAGCTTTTCTCGTCTTGAATTCTACATCCAATTTGTTGCCAACTTAAGACCTAAGTTAGTAAGAAAGAAAAAAAACACATAAATTACGTCTTGATTTAGCATATTGGGCTTTACAAGTGACTTAAGTTTCATCACACTTCGCTAATGGTAAAATTATGTTAAAGGTACAAAGAGCTAGGGAACAAGGAGTGTGTTTTTTTTCTAACGCTGCTCTAAGAAAGTTATTCTGGGACCCTGCACATTGAAAACTGATTACGTTTAACAATAGTACTGCAAGCTGTCCTGATTGCAAAGTCATACATTTCCCTAACACAAAATAAACAGACTACTACTTTCATAGCTGTTGAGAATCTAGGCATGTTGCCCAACCTGGCTGCACACTACAAAATGGAATGCTTTGATTATTTCATAGTGAAAGATGCCAGGCCAATCTGTGTGTTTCAGTGTTTTCTTTATCTATTTTTCCACCTGAGGACGGTTTGTCATGAAACCATTAGAACATAATCTAGGAGACTGGATTTGAAATTTTAGCTCTGTCACATACATTTCATGGGATTTCTGGAGAAATTTTGAGTTCTCTGTCTGTCTCCTGACTCTTTGGAAGAGCTGCTGGAGGCTTGGACAAATTTTATTTTAAAACATTGTGTTATTAGTATCAATTTTTAATGGCATATATTAGTAGGTTTGATGTATATTTAGATATTCAATATATTTTCTAGGCTTTAAATATTGAAAAGAATGTGGTTTTTTTAAGTTCTTTGGGAAATTCTGAGGCCACTTATATTTATAAATTCTAAAGGACCAGGGAAGGTCCCTGCAAATCTATTACCTGTTAAACTTTTAAAATGTGGTCTTGCTCATGCCTTTGCACACTTTTAAACAGATTTTGGTAGCTGGCACATACCTGGGCTCTTTATCACCAGGCAGTTTGCATGTAGTTACTGTGGTTTCGGAGGCTAAATGTGCTTAAGAGCGTGAATGGAATCCAGTCTGTAATAGCTGGCTTCAGTGGCAAGGAATAACTCTGCACATTTCTACTATACCATTGAAAATGTAGTCTTGTTCTTTCTCCATTAATTTTTTTTCTCTTGATATAAGATAAGAAGAGTAGAATAGCAAGTATAGTTTCCTCTAAATAGGATGAAGAGTTTCTACAGGCCTAAATGACAATATTTTCAATTTTCAGCTCATAAAATTTGGAAGAATTTAACTTTCAAGTCCATTTTTTTTCTTAAATTAAAAAAAATAATCAAAGCTTGGGGAAAATGTTGATATTGTATCCATAGCAGCTTTGATGCAGGCATCATGCAAATTAAGTTTGTTTACACCATAAATTGGATGAAAATTTAATTCAGCTTGACAAAATTTTAATCTTCACTGTGTTTCTGACGTGGCAGTTGATCCTGGGCAAGTCAACAACTCTATTTCCTCTATAAACTTTTTGTTTTCTTTTTAATTTAGAGGGAAAGAAACTGTTTATTCAGTATTTGTTTGTCAGCACCCAGCAGACAAACATGCTGAGGCCAGGGTTTGAGATGCTAATGTAATATAACCATATGTGTATGTATACTATTGTAATATTCAGTATATGAAGTTTGGGTGACTTAAACTGACAACTGGAACAACCTACCTATCCATATGCAGATTTTCCCTATAGTGCTAGCATGTCCTTCATATCCTGCATTTCTTCTACCAGGTACCAACTGTCACAGAACATTAATTGGATCTTATTCCTAACAGATTGAATCAAGGAGCACATCATCAGCATCATTGTGCTGGCCACCACCTTGGAAAAACATTTAAAGAAAATAAACATACCTCTACTCCTTTTCTCTGACACTGTCAAACTGTATCACATACTATTTTATTTAAAAGAGAAACTCACATAAATTCTCAATATGGAGAGCCTGAACAGAAAAGTCAGCATTTTCTGACAGATTTTTTTAGGAAATGTTGTGAAGTGCTTTAAATTGCCAATAAACTGAGGGGTTTTTTTGTACCTTGGATCAGTGTTTGCTCAATGCTAACAAAACTCAAGTTACCAGATATGCCATCAGATATCTGATAATAATATCTAAAATTTGGGGCTTGAGGGCAGAAAATCCAGATTCATAACTTTTTCCTTACAAATATTTTTATCTGTATTATTTGTATATTTATTTGTGTATTACAAATATAAAATTGTGGGAGTCCAACTATATTTTCAAACTAAAAATAATGAATGACTAAATTTATTTTCATTGGTCTCCTTTCTAAAGTTCAAGTTCTTCCAGTCCTTGAGCTGAGTTTTTCTGCTAGAATTTGGAATACTTCAGTGAAAACACCTCAGGATACTCACATGCATTTTAAAGCAAGCTGAGGACACCACTAAGAATATGAAAATGTTCTATTAATTTTTAAGAACAACAACGTATTGAAAATGCACAAGCATGAGCAACAGGAATGATAAGTAGACATTTAAGTAATAAATTCAGACTGAACATAAAAAAAATGCAGCAAATATTTGAAAGGATCTAGCTTCTCAATAAAGGAGAAATATAGTCACATAGTACTAAACCAAAAGGAATATTAATTAATTCAAAACCTTACAAATTATTCTAAATTTCTAAACATACTCATTGCACATATATACTTGCTTTTTCTTATACCAGCTCTGTTCTAGGTAGCTCTTCTTATTCATTCTTATCCTTCTAGATGATGACTTTTTTGAACAGTTTTCCAGAATTTTGCTCAATCTCCTTGGAATTCTTTCAGTGACAAGGAGAAAAACTATACAGCAGGAGAAATCTCTTTCCTAGCAATGGGTTTGGGGTGACAGTAGTAAGCTGACACATCTTACAGATCATCACACAGCAGCATCTTAATCTTGATTTTAAAGCATTACTTTAAAACAAAATTTTAAGTACTACTCAAATAATCTAGTCCTTGATCCTTTAAATTAAGTAATGGTTCTGAAATTTCACATTTGAATACTTGTCACATTACAGAGGCAAGTAATGAGCCCTTTATTCAACCTGAATAGCTGAATAGCCACTGCCCTGATTCTGCCTAATAGCTTCCAAGAATATTTTTACTTCAGTTCCTCTTCTGCTAAACTTCTGCAATTTAAGGGGTTTGGTAAAACTGTAATTCTCTGAATGTCAAGATATATCAGGAATAAGAAGAAAAAGAACACGCAGAGCTGTTATATAATTCCACATTAAATCAATGAACAGAACAAAGCAAATGTGTTAGCTACATCTTAGAAATTGCGTGAACCCACAAGGGACATCAGGGGTTGATGAAAATATATACAATTAATGTAAAGAGCCTGAGGCAATAGTTGCCTAAGTACCATGAGGCTGTATGTTGAAATAGTTCAGAGGTTTGGGGCAAGATTTTAATCAGAAAATGTCAGTTCATTGGGATTGAAACTTTTTGCAAAAATATATTCATCTTGATGAAACTCCCACTGGGAAAAGTATCTAAGCTCAAACACAGGCTTTCTTGTAAAAAAAAATAAAAATACATGAGCTACCTTAAACATTTGATTATTGACAGAGTCTTGCCCGACTTCTTATAGTTAAAATATAACTGTAAATACTTTTAGAGCTTACTTGGATGAATACACATGTAACTAACTTGGTTTTCTAACATTTTTTATTCACTCAACTCCTAATTTTGCTAAAAAAATATTCATATATTCCATCTGAAAATGTGAAATTTAGCAAGCAGATATGAATCACTTTAAACTTCTGAATATTAGTTAACTATAAACATTGTCTGGACTGAATAAAAACAGACAAACAAACAAACAGCCAATCTACAGCATCAAGAACAGGTTAAAACTTATGGTTTCCTGATATAAAAGAAAAAAAAAATACCAAGAAACATCAGGGAGGCTGAAGGATTTTGGTTTTAGATGCTTTTGCCTGGTTGCTGAAAACAATGGTTTGGAGGAGTGGACTGGAGGTAAAATTTGGGATTTTTAAATTTGATTTGGTTTTCCTCTAGTTTCAGTTTAAATTTTTTACAGGAAACATGACCAGTAGGTTTAAGCACTTCCATCTGTCAGAATATAGCTGAAGTTTTTATCTCTTGTTTTGGTAAATGTCCCTTAATGATTTCAGTAGCAATGAGCCAAACAGGAAACAAAATTATTTCAGCAGTTACTGGAGATGGTTGAAGACCTTTATCATAACAAATTTCCAAAATTACTTTGGAAAATTTTGGTTATCTGAGATATGCACCGCACCAGCTACTAGGAAGGAGAAAAATGACGGCTGCTGCTGAACCGAGGACACTGATGTCTTGAAATTAGATGTTATAAAAATACACCTGTTGAACACAGATTGCAAGGATGGAACTGGTAGATGGCAAAAAGAATGCAGTGGCGGTTACAACTGGTACAAATTTAAGAGAAATGCTAATAGCAATACAAACCTTGCATGAGTCTTCTGTTTGTGTTACGGATGGGAATTTTTAACAACACTTTTTAATTTCTGTCTAAAGTGCACAACTATTTATTTTTTTTTCGTTCATCCTCTTGTGTTGATGCCCTGTTAGGAAGCCTGTAATGCTTCTCTGGGCTCTGGGCACTTTTTACTTATACTGCGGGTTTTGACTGGCTGGGCAGCAGACTTTTACGCTATTGTGGGTAATCTTTACTCAGAATTCCCTGAGGATCAGCTCTCACTGCTTAGGTGATTGCATTGATTTTGCTGGTTGTTCTATTGTACCGCTGGTAATAGGGAAGTTAAACAACCCTGGTTTTTGAATACATGTGAATCCTTGGATGCATTTCCATGCACACCCATCCTCTCCTTGATCCACCCACTCACATGTGCTCACACACATCATTTATGATTAATTAGATCACATAGAGGACTGATACATTAATTTATAATGTCCCCTATCTGTTAATTACCTCTGGATAAGGTATGCTTCATTTAGATATTTATTTCAATAGTCTTACAAAGCCCAAGACTTCACATTTGCTACTCGTTAATTTACACCCAGAATGTTCTCCCAGGGCTCTACATTGACAGGCAGTCTGCATTCAGCTGTGAGTAAAGGGCAGCATGTATTTGTTTTCTTTCCGCGGAAGCAGAGCAGAGATCAAATTATAGCCATTTCTCAGTTATTCAGCTATTCCCTGTGGAAACCTATCTGAGCTATTCTTTCCCAGCAAAGCTCTACTTGCTCCCTGCTCCTCCAGACAGGAGGCAGGGGTTTGGACAAATTTGCCTCTCGTAAAGCTTTCTCTTCCTTAATTCCCCTATTTAGCTACACAGGTAGATTCACAACTGGCCCCTTAATATTTCATACTCAGTGAGTTATGTTTTAGACCTTAAAAATATCAAGGCAGAGAAAAATTGAGGAGGTGATTTCAGGATCTGTGGGAGTCACTGCAATTCTGTTGCATACAGAATCCATGGAGCAAATTAATTTCTGGACCTCAGGAGGAAAGAAATGTTTCTGGCACCCAGTCCCTGCAATTCCCATGGGACATAGAGTTGGTTCTGGGTTGTGTACGTTAAGGGGGATTTTTACTTTAATGTCCATTTAATGAGCAAATATCAACTTAAATTAAGTTTGCCTTCCAGCCTGCTGCTTACACTTAATTGTGTCTGGTTTCTTCCATTTTCTTAACTAGCTTTTAATTTACTCAAATCTTTTGAAGTTTGCTGACATGCAAATAGTAGAATTCATCCTCTTTGAAGATGAAGGTTACTCATTTTATCTCTAGTTTATATGCAAGTAGAAATCTTATTTATTTAATTTTTAGTATTGTGTATGTGCTGCATATTATGTATCTTTTCCTTATTTTTCAAATTTTTTATTGAAGGATAAGGAAACTGGAAAAAAGATTTATCTTCCTTTTTTAACTTTAAGGCACATTTATGTTTATTTCAAAGAGTTTTTGAAAAAGTGCATCAACAATCTGTTCCTTAATACAGTTTATTTTCTTCTACTCTTGATTTGAACAATTTCAGTATAGTAAGGTTCCTGTACATAGCAGCTCAGCTTTTGTTTGTTAGAAGATCAAACATCAAAGTATTTCATTTGTGAAAAAGATCAATGCATAAACTTTCATAGGCTAAAAGAAAAAACTAAATGGAAAAATAATAGGCCAGACTTTGTTCTAACCAGGGTAGAAAAGTCCTTCAACTAAGTTCTTCCTTAGTTGAGCTTCTTTTAAGCTTCTATCTTAAACCAGAATGAGTTTTGGAATATACATCCATTAAAGGCTGAGTAGCATAGATTGTGCTCAGCTCCATCAAGCTCTGAAAACCTGTTGTTTGTGTGCAACTTATTTTTTTTGAAGGGGTAGATACAGATACATCATTATGGACTTTTCTGTGTATACTTTTACTGGACTGGCAAAAATGTGTATGTAGGGCACAAATGGAACCAACAGCCTGCAAAAAAAAAAATATGTTCAGTGTTTTTCCATCCTAATTATTTAAGATTTAACAAGTTCAATCAGGTAAAAGTAATTTCCCTAATTTTTTAAGATTTGACAAGTACTGTAAGGAGCAAAGCTGTCTGAATAAGATGATGAGGCATGTAGCTGTTGATGTTCTCTGCTGATGGATCAGTGTTGTTGCAGGCTAAGGTGTACTAATTAATCCCAACCAAAGATTTGTCCTCTCAGTAGCCCCTTAGATATGCTGTTTTGTTAATCTATGGCTGCCTTGTGAGAATAGCCGGGTTATGTAAGTTTTATGATTCTGACCCTGTAGGCCAGTTACAAAGTTATTTCAAGGAGAGGAGCTGATCTGTTTTGCAGAGTAATAGCTGCATGCCATGCTTTAGGGGAAACATCCTAACTGCAACTGCAACTGAAGGCTGAAACTAGCATCCAGAGTAAGAGAAGGAATGTGCCTTCAGCCTGACATGCTGCATATTTCAGCTTTAAACCATGCAAAGTCCCTTTCAAAATGTCTGCATTTCTGGAAAGCTGTCAAACGGTATTTATATTCCTGTGACTGTCAGAGCAAGTGTTTCTATAGCTGTTTTAAAACCTATTTGTATGTAAACATGTCTATGGTTACTTCATAGAGGTGGCTCACACGCAGTATGAGTCTGAATTTTAGTAACACTTTAGTATATATTATTTCCTGACATAAAGGTACAACATACCTTATCTGCAAGGATTATCACAACATGCCAATGGAATGATCAGAAAGACATGTGTGAGAGGGGGTCAGAATTCTAAACTTGAGTATCATTGTCATGTTTATGTGCCCATTCATTTTCTTCTCCTTGGATTCATTTTTTACCTGTTCCTTCTAGGCATTGTTATTACTCTTCTGTCAGTGGGCTCACAGAAGAGTAAAGTTAGCCCTGGGATACAACACACAGAGAAGCAGCCTATCTCCTCCATTTATCCAAGTTAAGACAAGTGGCCAAATCCTGTGCCTACTTAAACTAACCCTGTGGAAACAGAAGATGAAAGTGAAACTGGAGCAATGTGATGGAGAATGCTACTCTAAAATCTCAGTTGTGACTCTCTCTAAGGAAGATGTTTGTCCCTCCTCAGCACTCACAAGTGGATTCAGAGCTTATAGCTTCTCTATTGCTCTAAGCCCTGGCTGCCATCAAGAGACCGAAGCATAAGAGCACTGGGATTGAACTGTAAGCTTTAATACTTTAATACTATCCTATTAGTATGGTGCTTAAAAACGCTGGGGAATTTAAGGATGATTCAAATTACACACTTAAAGACTTTTTAGCACTTAGGAAGAAAATAGAATTTTTGACTGATGGACCCCAATTCTTTTTCCCAGATGTACCTTTGCAACCCGCTCATGCTGGTAATGTAATGGAGGGGGCTGCAGAGCCTCCAGGGGACTTTTAATTTCAAAATGGATGGTGGTTATCCATTCACTAATAAATCATCTGTAGCAGTTCTGCAGGAAAGAAAAAAGGCTCAAGGCATTTAATTTTGGTCTTGTGTATTTTGCCCCCCCTCTGGATTCATAACAATTGTTTGACGTAGGTGAGGGCAGTGTGGCCATCCACATTAATAGTTGAGACTTGTTTTTTATATAATTTTAATTGAGAGCCTACTGAGAGGTGTACCAGTCAGTATGATTTTTCCCTAGGACCTTATTCTTCCACTTCTGTTTCATGGCAGTAGTTTCTTTTGGGCAAGATTCATCTAGATTTATTGCCTTTTTCTTGTCTGTGCAACCTTGCCTAACAAGACTGTTTCAGTGGCTGCAGCCTGTAAAACAGTCTGTGAACTCCTTGTATCCTTGTCTGTCCATCTCAATCTCCCTCATATCAGTCTCGTAAGAAGCCTTAAATGGCATATCTGTCTTGTTTTTGTTGCTGTTGTAGACTGGTTTTGGTTTACATGGCAGACTAATGAAATTTAGCTGGGGTTTCTGCTTCACATTGAAATTGAAATTGCAGTGCATTTCTTTCTTTCTCTTTCCATTCAGTGGAGTATCCACTAATATGCCTAAAATCAACAATAGTAATGTACATGTGGAGCACATAATTATGATGTGCCTGTGACATTTTGGATGGCACTGCCAGAGTAATTGTCTCATGGAGATAACAACCATTTGCACAAATTCCCATTTTATATCTACAGTTTGGTTGTTGCAGTAGAAACAAAAGAGAATTTATGGGTTTAGATCCACTACAGTGATAAATATTGGCAGGGAAAAGATTTACTGATTATCTACTGATGTTTTTAACTGACCTACAGCTGGCTTATATATTTATAGTTTGCTCTTCAGCTTAGATATTGAAGGTAAGTTCATGGTCTCACCCTGTTCTACATCATTCTTGCAGTTTGATACAATGGAAAAATAAAGTAACACCTCTGTGCAAAAGACTGGGATGCCAGGGCTTTATTTAATATTCAGGTATCTTGAATTTACCTATGCATATCAGTTTATGCCTTATTTTGTTCAAACAAACCCCTAATGTCTCCTTTTGTATGCATACAGTTCTAGATCTTTCTGCCTCCTGGTTTCAATGTATGATTTGTACAAGACTCAATGGAACTAACATATACCTACAGTCAAGGAGAATGAATCTATTTTCCAAATCATGTAGCCTATTATTTTCTGGAATTATAGAGTGAGTCCTGTGGCTTTTTTTTTTTTTACCTGTAATTACATTATTTTGGATAGTTACTCTCACACTTCAATATGTTACATAATGCCCATATAGAGAACTTTCTTTTCTAATGACTGCACAACACCTCGAGTAACATTTTGTTTTCAGTTAACAGAATGAGTATGGATGCTTTGTGCTGCAGGCACTGGCCTGGTGTTGAAAAAACATTGAGATCAGTTCCCGGCTGTGTCAAAGAGTGCATGATGGCCCCTTCTAGGGCCAATTTTTTTACAATGCCTAAACTACCAAGTGCATATCTATTGGCAGTTTCAAAAGCAGCAAAGGATTATTGTTTTTGTGGGGCTTTTCAGCATTTCTCTGGAAAGCAGAGCTCTGAGCCTGCAAACCTCCCAGGGGTCACCCTTATCACCTTTCTCACCTTTGTTCCGATGCCATCGTGAGCATGAAGGCATCCTAAACATCTCTGGAGCTTCAGATTTAATTATTAAAAAACAAAAGAAAAGGTAAACAGAGAGGCCTTAAGCCTATATGAATCCCAAAATCAACCACAGCAAAGGCTGTTTTTTAAACCAGACTTAAGGTAAAGGTGTAGCTAGTATCACATTCCCACACTTATATCACCACTTGGAGCAGCTGGTGACAAAGTGGTCCTTCACAGTGGAGGACTGCATTCCTAAAGACACCTTGGTAATGGGGTCATAGTGTACATTACAAAAGGCATCTGACACTATTTTCCTGTACAATGTCTGATTTTTCCCTCATGAGGCAGAAGGTATTAAAAGTATTTTTGTTGATTGAAGCTGACATGACAAGTGAAAACTATTTACATTATTTATTATTATATATTATTATTGTTAAGATTATTATTGTTTGCTTGCACTAATGTTGTCACTGTTAGGGTTCTAACAATAATGATAAAAAATCATCATTTTTATTCTAAATAATAACAGTAGAATCAAATGCTCTATTACCCTAAAGAGCTTGCAAGTACCTGTTTTAACAAGCTGGTTTTGAGACAAGAAGAAAGTTACTCCGTGTACAAGACAGACAGAACTCCTGTACTCTTATTTCCTGGTAATCTTGCAATGATAGGGAATTCATTGTGCTTGAGTTATTGCAGCCTGTGTTTAGGTAGCATGTTTCACATCTGACTATGCTGTCAGGTACACTGAAGTGGTTGCTGAAATAAGATGCCTGAGAACCCACCTAGCCAAGACATGCCATCTGGTACCTGATGACTGACAACAGCAAAAGTCTCTTGTGCTTCTGCTAGCGGTATTTTCCCTTTCAAATAATATTATGCAGTGCTGGCATCATTCTGTGCTGTGTCATTAAAGCCAGTAAAGACTCAGACTTTCTGTTTTGTTACCAGTTTTGCAACTTCTAATCCTGTTCCTTTGGTCCAGAAAAATGGGAACAACCAAAGTAGCTCTTTCTCATTTTCTACATCTAAGTTTTTTTGCAATTTTGTGTTTGCTTTTTTTTTTCAAGGAAAGAGTAATATTTTTTAAAATAATTTTCAAAAATAAAAAGGTTTCATGTTGATATAAGCACAATGTTTATTATTTTTCTAATTAATGTGAGAATTATTTTTAGACCCTTCTTATGCAAAATATTTAAATGAAAGTATTAACTCACTTCTGACACTGTATATGTCTGTTTCAGTGCAATGCTAATGCATTCTGTGGATTGTTCACATATCAATAGTCAGTAGGTAAAAATTGTTCCAGATTCTATGGATTTTTAACAGAAAATGTGTAAGAAAGAATAACCTTATGCTTACAGAAATCATTTAACTTCTGTCAGTCTTCAGCACCCCAAGAGAGGGATTGCCCTGATGGAACTCACATCAACTTCCTATCGGATTTCTGGAAAAAAAAGTAAAAATAGAAAATGTCAGCAGTCCAGAGTGAGAGTATAAGAGACAGATCACAGAAACACCTAATTTACTGGACCAGCATTTGCTCAACAAATTGGTGGCATTCATTTAAATGAATACCAAATAAGGCATTTTCAGCCATGCCTGAGGAAAGTCAAATTGCAAGCAGCCACAAAAAGAGATGGTGTCACTCCATCTGTGTGTAAATAAACAGAGAGCAAATTGTTTCGGTTTTGTTTTGGGTGGTGGGGGTTTGGTTGGTTGTTTGTTGTGGGGTTTTTTTTGTTAGTTTGCTGTAAATTGCTTACCCTATTTAGCAGGGTGAGAAATTGATTGCAAATGTTGCTTGTCTGTTTCTTTTCTTTCACCACCTCCTCAGCTCTGCTAGCACAGATATTTTTGCATCGATGCCTTGAACTCTGTCAAAGGATTGGTACAGGTTTAAAATAACCTACAGTATAATGGCTATTATTATGGATCAGTTCTCCCTACAATGTCACAAACAATTGTAGCAGGATGGCTAAGGGGGAGATAATGGAAGAAGCTAGGTGGTCAAGAGGAAAGGAGAATTGCACAGGCTGCCAGAGTAAATGGATGTCAAATCTGCCCTTAGCACACACTTGGTTATCCAACGGGGAGGTAGAGTTTAGCTGGTATGATATCAATTCATTAGCTTGGCATACATTTTTTTCCCCAGTGCAGATGAAGCCTTAGCTATTGTGATAATAAAAAGTTTCAGTGATGGAGCTGCTGAGAAGCCCTTGAAAGGGTTCATCATTCTTACTGCATCTGGAGTAAGAAGCACAAAGGAAGCTATGCTAGTACACTGTTATGTGCTCTGTTCTTTGGGATTTGTTTAGTCTTTCACTTAAGACACATCCTGCAGCTGTGAGGAGCTGAAGTGTGGACTTAAGAATGGAAAGAGAATAAGTATATTACACAAGAGGTCCTCTAAGTACATTGAGCCAGGGCCGGCTTGTTTCTTTGCAGTGCATTGTGAGTCTAATAAAACCTCACAGAATCACAGAATCCCAAGGGTTGGAAGGGACCTTGAAAGATCATCTAGTCCAGTCCCCCTGCAAGAGCAGGGTAACCTAGAGTACATCACACAGAAACTTGTCCAGGCATTCTACAGTTCAGAGCCTGAAGCTTCTGTATATGTCTCATTATGGATCATGAGAGGGAATCCTACACAAATTCTGAGTTTTATGAATACATAAAACTGTGTACAGAAAATGACTGAAAAAAATGTGGATTTAAAGCTCTCAGGAGCAGATATGGAAACGATATTACTAAGAGACTCTGAGCACTGGCAACAGTGCTCTTAGGTTGCTTACTGAAATCTCTTGTATTGCTTAAGACTTTTTTCATTTAAATTCAAAATGGCATTTATCCCATGTGAAGTTGATGCAGGCAAAGCATTTTATTCAGCTCCATCAACAAGATGCAGGAAACCTGACTCATGCCTAAGATTTCTATTGCCCTCCTTACTAAGTGGATTTACTATTTTAACATGCTTTAAAAGATATTTTTCTTGATTTTTTGTGCTGGCATATTGTCATGGGTTGAGCAGTAGCAGTCATTTTTTCTCCTTCTTGTAGCTGGTGCAGTGCTGTGTTTTGATTTCTGGGCTGGGAACAGTTGCTTGATAGTGAGCATGTTTTGAGGGTGTTTTTGTTCAAGGCCTTTTCTGAGCACGTGCTCCAGCCAGGTGGAGGAGGGGAGGCCGGGAGGAAGGAGAGACAGGACACCTGACCCAGGCTAGCCAATGAGGTATTCCATACCATAGCACGTGATGCCCAGGATGCAACTGGGAGAGAGAGAGCAGGAGGGGTGGAGCTCTGGGAGAGAAATGGAGGAGGGAGCACGCGGTGCTCGGCCGGGCAGGGTGGAGTGAGTTATGGATTGGTAGCTGGTGAGGTGTTGTATTCTTTTCGCTTGTTATTGGCTTTATCATTATTATTTGTAGTAGTAATGACAGTAGTGATTTGTGTTATGCCTTAGCTATTAAATCGTTCTTATCTCAATCCGTGGGGGCTACATTCTTTGGATTTTCCTTCCTAACTCTCCAGGAGTTGGGGGACTTGGTTTAAACCACGACATATTTTATACTTCTGCTCCCTGAGACTTGCTCACAGCTAATGGTATTAGAATCATAGAATCATAGAATAGTTAAGTTTGGAAAGAACTTTAAGACCATCTATTTCCAACACCCCTGCCTTGGGCAGGGACACCTCCCACTAACTCATACCACCCAAGGCTTCATCCAACCTGGCCTTGAGCACTGCCAGGGATGGAGCATTCACAACCTCCCTGGGCAACCCATTCCAGTACCTCACTACCCTTACAGTAAAGAATTTCTTCCTTATATCCAATCTAAACTTCCCCTGTTTAAGTTTTAACCCGTTACCCCTTGTACTATCACTACAGTCCCTAATGAAGAGTCTTTCCCCAGCATCCCTATAGGCCCCCTTCAGATACTGGAAGGCTGCTATGAGGTCTCCACACAGCCTTCTCACATTTTATGGTCATATTGCTCTTTGCTGTACTCGTACAATTACACAAGCATCTGTCCCTCCAGCGTGAAATGCTAGGAGCTGTAATGCACATACGCTGCATCATCTGCAAATATGTCCTAGTGAAATTTGGTTTAAATGGTCAAAGTTGCTCCATACTAAATAAAACTGCCACATGTTTTTGACAGTTGAGATGACAGTCTAACACATAGCTCAGGATGGCATGCACCATTAGATTTACAAAATGTGGAAGAGGAGCATGTGCCAGAAGCTACTGTCCTTCAGGCTTTCACATTATTTTTCTACTTTCCTTGAAATTCACATTAGAAGCCTTGAAAGGTCAACCATGCACAGATATGGTTTGTCAGCTTTTTAAAAAATAAAAGCAGAAAAAAAGAAAAAATCCAAAATGAAACTGATTGCAATTCGCTCTCTAAAGAAAATCCTGTTGTGTTTAGTTTCAGGGGAGTTGGAGGAATTGCAAAGGAGAAAAAAAAATCTGGGCACCAGGTGACTTGTGTTAGTGTAACACCCAGATGAAAAGATATTGAGGACTTTCCCCTTTTTGCATCTTTTCACATTCTTTTGCAGTCTTTCAGGTTGCTGTCCACAGTGAAGCAAAATATTTTCCTAATTGAATATGCCAGAGTATATTTTACAGGTGGCGTAAGAACAGTACAACTTCAAGTCTTTGTTGTGTCTTGTATGCCTTGTAAGTTTCCTTGTAGGCTCCAGAGCTCACAAGTCTATCATGACTATCAGCAATAATAAGGCGGAGAAAGAAATCTGCTTTCACATGAGAATTTTAATCTCAGGGTAGTAGGAGCTTTACATTCAGTAGAGTACTGTGTAAGATGTGAGTCATCTTAGAAGTTATCTTTCAGACTCTACCATCACTCACATCCTCTTAATATTTGTAAGAAATATTTACAAATCCTAATTCCTCCTTTTTGATTTTGAGATGCCAAATGCATTATAAAGGAAGTGTGGCAAAAAGCCTATTCACTTCTGCTAAGCAAATTATTGTGCAAAGAGCACACAAAACCTACAGAAATACAATTTTATGGCTTTAGTAGATGGATGTTTGGAGAAATAACCAACAATACAATAATAAATCTCTCTCATCATTAGGCGAGGTGGAGTAAAGAGCCTGTCTCCATCCTTGCCAAAGGAATTTGGCTAATTGACATCACCACAGGTGGGAAGGACCTGGGGATGTACATCAAATATATTCTACAACAAAAACAGGAAGCAAAAATCAACCTCTGAAAAATTCCCTCCTGGTTAGAAATGTGCACTGCGGAAAGCTGTCACAAATAATAAATCTTTAAGAATGGTGTTTTTCACTTAATTTTCTGCAAAGTAAAATGTTTCAATTTATTTCTTTAAGACCTTAATTCCACCTTCTCTATATGCTTTGCCCTTGAGGAAAGCTCATAAATATTTCTGTTATTTCACTCTTTCTTAAGTTGGTCTCGTGAAGAGCTTATAGGAATTTACTTCTTCACTGTGAATCTTTTCTCACATCTGTTTTGTTCCTTCGGTCATGAATATGAAGCAGCAACACAGAGGTTTTTTTTTTATTCTGTTTGTTCTTTCATTTCCTCTTTTTCTTGTTCCTTTGTTATGTTTATTATTTCACCCTTGAGCTGTCTGTTCAAACGGAATCCTCAGCACAATGGCCACTGAGATTTAGCATGTCATCTCCTGTGAAATCATTACATAGTTATTTGCCTGGTGACATTGATTTTAAAAGGCCTTTTTTTTTTTTTTTACCCATGGCTGTTATTATAGAAGTATTTTCTCATCTCTATCAGTCTATTCAATTTCTGTTTAGGATATGGGAGTGTTACTCCTTTGAGAAGCAATAGCACTTTCATGGGCATTGCTCCTCTCTTAGTAGGCTGGCAGAAGGGCCCTGATCAAAAGTTAACTTTTTTTTTTTTGCTTTTTTCAATCCTGTAAAATTCAGTTTAATTGAGTTATAAAGCAGTTTAAAATGTTGATTTTCCTTTTATTACGAACTTACTGACTTTCTAAGGAACTTATAAAATGTCCACTCAGTTGTGGGTGCTCCATGTCACCACCAAAGCATTATGCAAAGGCTGAGACCAGAGACCATATCCTGCTGCAGCATAGTTCAGTGTTTGACTCTGGCTTGAAGCTTAGGCTTCCACTCAAAAAAAACCAACCAGCTCAGTGCTATTTTGCCCAAAGTCAGCTGAGGGCAGCAGGCTGGCCAAGCAGTGGTGGTTCTTCAGTTATCCTGTCTCAGCCAAAACCAGCTCTGAATGGCAAATCCTCCTACTCTGCTCCAGTAGGGAAGAGGGCTAAATTGTTTGCAGATGATAGTATCACCCAGGAGGGAGGCACCAGCAGTCCCTGCCTCCCAGCTGGTCTCGGCAGGAAGGGTGCTCATTTCATCCTGCTGACATTGTAATTGAGAAGTTGTGGAGACAAGCTCGGCTGTGGGGACTGACCATGCCTGCCCCATACAGGCAAAAAATAACTTCAATTTCTCTGTTAGCCTAGGTGGGGATGGCTGCAGGCAAGGTGAAAGAAGAGCACACTCAGCCTGTTGTTGTGTCAGTATGGGGACAACAACTAACACTTCTTCCTCTCAGAAATAGAGAAAAGGAGGAACACCAGTAACTTTAGTAACATGGTTAATCTTGTACTAAAGTGCTCATGGAGGCACCAGGAGCCAGCACTGGAGCAGCAGAGAGCCACAGTCCTATGAGCAGCTAGCTTGAGCCATTTCTGCACTTGAGCAGACAAGCTGCATCTTCCCCTTATGGGTTCGGACTATCTTCACAAAGAGAGATGTACATAAATTTAGCAGTAAATACTGACAATTATGATTTCCTTTAGGAAGAATAAGACAATGTTTTCAGAAATTACAGTCCTCAGTTGTCCAAAGAAAACATAAAGTTACTAAAAAAAAAACAGCAGCTTTTTAAAAGTACCCTGATCCTATTAAACAACTTAGAAATATTTGTATTCTCCAAAGGACTACTGCATTCATGAACAAAAATTATAAGAACTAATTCTTGAGCTTTAAAAATTTACAGCATATTTACAAACAGGTGATTTAAATCAACCATCTCTGGTAGGAGAACAATGCAGTTCTAGTTCCTAATTATTAACATTAATAAATCTTGTGTGTAAAGAGAGTTGCCTTCCTCAAAGAATCTAATCCTCTCTACAAAAATAATTCCTTTCTAAAATAATTTCCATAATCTTTATAATTCATTTTCTCTATGTATAAGTTATGGCTGATACAAACCTTGTTGCAGCTTGAGAAAAAATCTAGTCTCATTGGAGATGGAATAACTTCTTGAAGAGTTTGGCAGCAGGAGTGCAGAAACACGCTTTTTGGTTTTATTCTAGGGCTTCTTAAAAATATTTTGCTTTCTATTGGAGTTTGCCTGCTCTGTAGTCCAAACATCCCATCTGTACACATATTAGCATCCAGGTTGTTCCTTTTTTTTTCTTCCGGCTTCATTGAGAGTCTTTCCAATCAGTAGCTGGAAGTTAGCTTTGTCTTGATTTCACTTTATACTTGACATTACTTCACCTCATTAAAGCACAAAAAATCTAAAAGATCTTTGCATCCCATTTTTTGTTAGGCAGTAGCATCTACAGAACAATCCATATTTGCACGATAAGGGCACACAGATAAAGCAAATAATGATCTTCACCTTTGTTTTGGAAAATTAAACAAGAAATACAGAATGGTGTGAAAATTCAAATGTCTTAAATTGATCATAAAATCCAACTCGTTAGAAATTTTTTTTTCAGGATAACTTTTTTCCCATTCCCAAGTGGTTTTGATATTGTTGTAGGATTTTGCTTCATTGTAACCCTGCTCCTCCCCTTAAGTTAAAAATTAATCTAGACACAGAGCATGTACTGCTACAGATAGTAGCTGCTGCATGGAAAACTTAACATGGTTTCAGAGCTGCAAGCTTATCTGCTTAAGGATATTAGTAAGGAACCAGATGGCAGATTGTTTTCTATCTAGGCCCTGCAATGTTACACTCTGCTCTAAGCATTACTGTGGGAATTGACTTTGTGATGGGAAAAAGCAGAGAAAGAGACAAGCAGAGAAAGAAAGAACATAATATTTTATGTTGCAGAATGTGCAGCCAGAGTCACCACTTTGTCACACATTGCCAATTACTCATTTCTGTTTGTGTTTATAACCTGTGGGATAAAAGGAAGAGAAAATGGGAGTTTAATGATTAATGTAACATCACAGCCAGCTGTGAAGGAAATCAGAGGTGGTATATTGTTTTTAGTGGAACTTTGGTTTGTTGGAGATCAATGTGCAAAGGAATATAAGGAAACATATTCAGATAGGGCTACTAATTATTTACAAAGATATGTTAATTTTAGGTCTGCTGGGTTATTTTTTGGCGTTCTGCACTTTAAGGTTTCCAGCCAGGTCTGCATCCACAGCTGAGAACTGTAGTGGTTTCAGAGACTAGGGAAAGGTAAAAAAAAAGGGGTGCTCCACTAGGTTTGTGGAAAACACCACATACCTGGTAACTAAATGAAGTCAAACCAAAACCTAGAATAAGTGGATTTTCTGAGCAGTCCTGTTGTATAGTCTTAACATGAAGACTATAAGTGAAAGGTTTTTAACTGTTAGACATACAATAGCAAAAACCAGAAGATGTAACAAAGGTCTTTTTCCTTTGCTGTTCATGAGGGTCTACAACCCTGCCTTGTTGACTGCAAACTTTAGCTGAAGATTTCCATGCTGTTCAGGCATTCTGGTTTTTCCCTGTTATGTTGATTTTCTGGCATCTAATATTATGTCACAGGATCTTTTCCCTGTAGCTGTTCACTTGCTTTTGCAAGGCCTGTAGGAGACCTCCTTTCCTTCTGTCACTTTTTAAATAATATTTGACAATGGCTTTACTTTCCTTAGTAAATTTGGCTGAAATTGTAGACTTAAAAAATAAAATAAAAAAAAGGAAATAAACTAGCAAATCTGGTTCACCTTGAAGTTCTGCTGAGATTTGAAATACCCAGATTATGAAGGTTAGCTCTAATGGGCTCTTTCATAGTGTAAACCTGGAAAACAGTTACTGAAAGTCACTTAGGAAATGTCATCAACCTCAGTTGAATATTAAGACTCTGCATAGGGTTTCCAACTGTAGCTTGCTTTTTTGTGTGTATGACAGGTCAAGAGAAGTATTAGATAATTATAAAAAAAAAAACAAACCAAAAAACAGAGACCAGTCCAATCAGTGCAATTCTAGATTAGATCCTCAGAAAGAAATAAAAGATTTAAAATTTTCATATACTTTACCTGGATAAAATTGTCAGCTCTTCTTGATATATTTAAGTTACAGGTGTTCTGTAAAGGGAGACAAAATTCCCTGTAATGTTTTAAACCACTGGTTTATCTTACACTGTAACAAAGTCCCACAATGCTTCAGCCTGCAATATCTCTGTGTGTTTATTGCATTGGGATATTCACAGGCAAATAAGAGAAGTGGGACTGAATGTCAGGTAAGCATCAGTACATGAACAGATTTTTTTTTTATTTTGCCAAAAGAAAATCTATATTAAAAAATTTGCAATGATTCTTTTTTTGTTAGTGTGTGTCACTGCTGTGGAACAGGCTGCGCACTTTGAGATTGGCTTCAGGTATTAATAGTATGAAATAGTTTATGTGGGTGCATATCACAAAGATAGCTGCTTATCTCATGGTTAAATTCCTTTTGTATGAGAATATGATTAAGAGAACTAATAATAAAAAGTCTAGCAGAATTTGCCTGATTCCACCCTTCACCCCCTTTTTTTAGTCACTGTAGCACTGCTGAAGTGGAAAATGTGACTTGTGTGAAAAGCTTGGCTTGGCAACCATGATGTGTGGCTTGCAGGAGATGGGGAGTTCATGTAGATAAATCACTGTTTTGAAAAATATTTACTCCTCATTATTATTTTCTTCTTCTGGAATTTAGTGGTTGATTGGAAGTTTGTGCAGCTAAGGCAAGTTGGAAAAGAGAGGAATTGTGCTCTTTTGACTGATACTCTTCCCAGCCATCTAGAGCAGAGCTTTCATTTGAACCTGTAAGGTTTCTTACTTGTTGGCAGTTGGTCTGTTGGTGATGAAGTAGTAGCTGTGTTTCTTAATGAACAAAAAATATATGTTCTAATTCATCTCTTAAAGCAAAGACCACTATGAAACGCATGAGGAAAATTATTCTGGCTATAAGAAGAAAATCTGTTAGGTTGCAAAGAGAGATGGAAATCTAACCTAAACAAGGAGAAATGTCTGTTCTTGCTTTTTTTAAGTGTGAGGCTTAAGCTAAAAAGATGTGGCAGTGCAAAGAGCTGACTTGAATCAGCTCAAAAGAAACACTGAAAAGTTGTCTTTTTGTCTGAAAAAGGTATTGTTTTCAGTAGCTTTGCCTTAGACTTTTATTTGTCCGAAAGCCTGTTATTCTTGTAGATCTGACTCTGCCCTATTCTATGCTGTCATGGTTTAAACCCATCTGGTAACTCAGAACCATGCAGCTGCTCACTCACTCTCTCCCTTCTTCCCCTACTACTCCCAGAGGGATGGGGAGGAGAATCAAAAGAATGTAAATCCCACAGGTTGAGATAACAACAGTCCAGTAACTAAGGTATAACACAGACCACTGCTGCTGCCACCAATAATAATAATGGTAAGGGAAATAACAAGGGGAGAGAATATGAAAACTAAAAAGGGAAAAGGAAAACTATAAACACAAGTGTTGCACAATACAATTGGTCACCAGCCGCCAACTCATACCCAGCCCAACCCAAGCAGCTATCTGCCCCCAGTTTACATACTAAACATGACGTGGTATGGTATGGAGTACCCCTTTGGCTAGTTTGGGTCAGGTGTTCTGTCTCTGCTTCTTCCTGGCTTCTCATGCCTCTCCTCACTGGCAGAGCATGAGACTCAAATAATCCTTAATCGGAGAAAGCATACCTTAGCAACAACTAAAAACATGGGTGTTATCAGAATTTTTTTCAGCCTAAATTGAAAACACAGCACTGCACCATCTACTAAGGAGGAAAAAAAAACTGTTACAGCTGAACCCAGCACATAGCGCACAAGTTACAGCTCTTAAAATTAATAACTGAGTTACTAAAGACATAATTCAGGAGATATCTTTTTTAAACACTGTTTGTTTTGTGTACTCAAACTGCACTTGGCTGTTAGTTAGAATCTGCCAAAAAGATCTGTTCTACAAGACCCCATCTGCAGATTTTCACCAGGATCACATGAACCTTGGCCTGACATTTCTCAGTCCTGCAGTGCGCCATTACTGTAGCACTGGTTCTTTGGGAACATAGCTAAGATGAAAACTTCATTCAGTATAAAAGGATAGTGATGCATAAATTAAAGTGGCAATAAAAAATCCAAATGAAACAGTGTCACATATTAATGTTTTGCTGAAAGAAGACTAGGGAAGGTGTTGAAGAATTTCTGTGAAAACGTATCTCATGGTTCGTTTGTTTGCCTATTCCTGAAAACTGTACTTTTCCTTGTACAAATAGATCTGTTCAAGGGACAGTTCATGGTTTCAAACCCTAAACAAGACCTCACAGATGGCACCTAAAGAGACAGCAATAGATCCTTGGTCTCCCTGGCTGATCCTGCTGTATGCTTTTGCTGTACAAGCTCAAAGTCTACCTGGGCTACATTTCTCACCTCACAGGGGCCAAACCATGCAGTAGAGATACAAAACCATTGAATTCAGAGTTCAGCACAGCCCTTGTTCTGTATCTTTTTATTTTTTATTTTTAATACAGTTCTCTGGCTGCAATCAGGCCCTAACACTTTCATTTAAAAAAAATAAACTCATTTAGAGACTTTTTTTGTGCACAGAGGGGACAAACTTTCTTAAGAAGAACTTTATGTAAGTTGCTTTTTTTGCCATTCATGAATCTTCAGAAATGGTTACTGAATGCATGACATTGAAGTGATATAAGGCCTGCATTAGATCAGCTTCAACAACGTGCAATATGCTGCCCTGGGAGGGTGAGTGCTCAATGAGGTAAGTTCAATTTGCTCAGAGGGTCCGTTTTCACTAATGAGGAGTGGCATGAAATACTCAATCATCATTAAGTGGTCAAAGATTTGAATCTGTTCATAAAATTGCATTTAAAATAATTGAGTTGCTGAGTGTGGGTGTCTCTATTTGTCTTACTGCAGTATTCCTCTGTCTCTGAAAAATGACAAAAGTAACAAATTTGGTGACCAGTCGCTAGTGGTGTCCCTCAGGGCTTGGTGTTAGGTCCAGCATTGTTTAATGTCTTCTCTGATGACCTGGATGAGGGGATGGAGTGCACCCTCAGTAAATTTTCAGATGACACCCAGTTGGCTGAGAATGTTGATCAACTGAAGGAAAGAAGTCTCTGCAGAGGCATCTGGACAGGCTGCATCAATGCGCAGTGGCCAGTGGGATGAGGTTCAACAAGGCAAAGTGTCAGGTCCTGTGTTTGGGCCACAACAACCGCATGCAATGCTACAGGCTTGGGGAAGAGTGGCTGGAAAGCTGCTTGTTGGAAAAAGACCTGGGGGTGGTGATTGACAGCGGCTGAACATGAGCCAGCTTGTGCCAGGCAGCCAAGAAGGCCAACGGCGTCCTGGCCTGTAACAAAACAGTGTGGCCATCAGGGGCAGGGCAGCAATCATCCCCCTGTACATGGGGGGGACAGATTCGAGGCTGCACCTCGAATCCTGTGTTAAGTTCCAAACCCCTCTCTACAAGTAAGACATTGAGGTGCTGGAGCGGGTCCAGAAAAAGGCAACAAAGCTGGTGAAGAGTTTGGAGAATAAGTCTTATGAAGAAAGGCTGAGGGAACTGGGGTTGTTTAGTGTGGAGAAGAGAAGGCTCAGGGGAAACATTATCAGTCTCTACAAGTAGATTGTAGTAAGGTGGGGGTTGGCCTCTTCTCCCAAATAATAAGCAATAGAACAAGAGGCAATGGCCTCAAGCTGCACCGGGGGAGGTTTAGATTGGATATTAAGAAAATTTCTTCACAGAGAAGGTGCTCAGACATCAGAACAGGCTGCAAAGGGCAGTGGTGGAATCATCATGCCTGGCAGTGCTCAAAAACCATGAAGATGAGGCCCTCAGCGATATGGTTTAGTGGTAAATTTGGCAGTCTTGAGGTAAAGGTTGGACTTGATGATCTTAAAGGTCTTTTTCAACCTTGCTGATTCTATGATTCCAAGTTTTGCTAAAAAACAGAATTTGCAATCATTTCAAGGCCTGCACAGCATTATGTGTTACAGGAACTGTAGGTTTACTCTTCCTGATGTTTGCTTAAATGTACTGTGAATACATTAAAAAAAGAAAAAAAAAGTTGCCTGGCTTATCCTACAGGCAGTGTAGGAAGCATGATCAGACCTTTTCTTTATCCTTAAAATAGATGTGGAACTGAATACTCTAGGATTTATGGATAACTGAAAGAAGGTTCAATATCAGAGATAATTTCAAAATCCTGAACAAAATGCCCAATGAAAATGGAACTCCTGCATTCTGTTGTGATTTCTCTTAATGAATTATACAACTAAGCCAGGGGAATCTTTGCCATATGATGTGTGTGCAAAAAAACCCAACAATTTAATTGTATTAAAAATGTGCTAAGAAATGGGGGAAAAAATCCTGTCCTGACTGTTTGTACAAATTACCTTGGGCTTGGGTTTGAGTATGTCGTGGCTTAAGCTCAGGCTGTAAATTGGAACCGCACAGTCTACTCCCCCCCACCTTACTTCCCCCCACTCCCGGAGGGATGGGAAGGAGAATTGAGAGAATGTAACTCCCATGGGTTGAGATAAGAACAGTTAAATAACTAAGGTATAACACAAATCACTACTGCTACCGCCAATAATAATGATAAAGGAAATAACAAGGGAAGAGCATACAACACCTCACCACCCACTGACTGATAATACCCAGTCCCCAGTAGTGCACTAGCCCTTCCGGTTAACTCTCAGCTACATTGCGGGCCTGATGTGCTGTCGTGTGGAATACCCCTTTGGTTAGTTTGGGTCAGGTGTCCTGTCTCTGCTTCCTCCTAGCTCCCCTCCTCCCTGGCAGAGCATGAGACTCAGAAAGTCCTTGGTCAGACTAAACATTTGAGCAGTAACTAAGAACATTGGTGTTATCAGTGCTGTTTCCAGGCTGAAAGTCAAAAGGAATCAAAAGTCAAAAACACAGCACTGCACCAACTACTAAGAAGGATTAAAATGACTGCTACTGCTGAACCCCGGACAGTGTAACAAACCTCTGGAACTGAGAAAGTGTATAGAGGAAGCATGGTTTTGTCATGGCATAGCTCTAATACTCTTCCCTCAGCCTCCACCAATAGCTGCTCTTCAGGACATGAATCTGAACTGAAAGCATCTTTCTCATGGGCTGGACACTGCTGTAGATCATGGTACCATTAAGGCACTTAAAAATCTTTTTATGCCATGTAGAATTCAGTAATGAAGGTTTTTAACTATTTTAGTTCCCTTAATGATATTAAGCAAAATTTGTCCTTTTAGTTTCAGTTTTTTATAGTCCTGTGCTTTCCGTTATCTCTATTTTTTTCCCTTTCATCCTCCATATTGTGCTGTTTTCTGTTTTGTTTTTTTTTTATTATTTTTGTTCTCTTCACGTTTACCTTCTTTACCTCAGTTTGGCTTGTAAGATTCCTCAAACAGGAATGATCATATAAAAAGTATAGTGTTAATACTTAGCTTTTATTCTTGGACAAATTGCTCACCACAAGGTAGAGTGTACTACAAAATTGCTATACATAAAACAATGGCATTTTTATTGTGTTGTGATGAGAATAGTTCACCTTGCTGATGACCTCAGGAAAGCAGGCTATTTTACACATGCAATTTTAGCTCATTGAAATTTCAAAGATCCTTTTCGAACATATATCATAAAAAGTCTGCTTTCAGAGCATTGACTCTTTGTTCTTCTCTTCTGTCATTGAGTTTAACATGCTGATGAAGCCCTGCAGAGAAGGCAATGCCAGTATACTGGGCTTGGAGAGTAGCGGGCTTTGAAAGAATGTGAAACAAGTAAGAGATACTTGGCTGAAATTCAACAATACATAGAGGAAATAGAACAGGATTAAAATTTTCAGATATCAATAGCAAGGACACAATTAAATTTCAGGCTACCAAAAAAAAAAAAAAAACAACAAAAAAACCCAGACAACTCAGAGCCTGATTGCAGAACCTGTATTTTTGCTTGTGAATTCATATTGATCAAATGGTATGTGCCATTCATTTCTGGGAGATTACTCAGTCATACACATAAAAATTAAGTCTGCTCTCTCTGTGTGGTTATTTAGCAGTCTTGTATCATCTGGAGACTGGTGCAGTGGGTGCCAGCAACATAAACAGAAGCTTATGCTAACTTTTGCAGAGCCTATGGAAGATCATTCACACAAGTGAGTACTCAACAGCACAGATGAGAACAGCAGCTGCAGAAAACAAGTCACTGTGGTATCCTAAGGATTAGAGATAAACATGACAAAACGTGTACAAAGCAGAAGTATGTAACTTGCAAGATCTTTTGATGTTTCCACTCACAGTTGGGGAACACCTGTGAGGTTATCTAAACTATGTTCTGCAATACGTTCTTACAATGTGTCTTTGTCCTGTATTTTTTCTAGCTTTGTTTTAGAAGCCCCACTTGAGAGGAACAGTATTGTTTCCACTTTAAGACACTCACTCATGACTTAGTCTCTCAACTTTGATTCTGCCTCATCTTTCCCAAAGAGGGAGAAAAAGGGATCAAACTCAATTGTGATGCCAAAGAAATGTGTAAGAACGTTCCTTTCATATAAATAGACAAGTAGTGTCAGGATCAAATAGATAAGAATGGAGTTTTCCTTTCCATTTTTTACACTGCACTCTTTTTAGTGGCTTCAACACTCTTGCTTCAGGAGCTGCTATTAACACAAAATTTCCAGGCAGTGTTCCCTCCCCACCACTAGAACAAAACTCTTAATTTCCTCAGAAGTCAACTCTGTTCTCACAATGTCCAAGTTATCAATGAAGGGAAAAAGGAAAAGAAATAGAAGGTATATTGTTTATTTATAATGTCTTTTTATATCAAGACCCTGCATATAGAGTCTTTGTTCTGCCACATCTTAAGCATTTGTGCTTGAAGAGATAGATGTATGCAAATGCCATTGGAACAAAGGGAGACACAAAGCACTGTAGGCAACCAAGAGATTTTTAAGAAGTAGTAAAAGGAGATAAAAGCAAGCAAATGACAAATTGAAATTGAAATCTCAAAGGTAACAAATATTCAAATCCATATATAGTTAATAAACAAAAGAGAAAGAAAACACAAACTGCTAAAATTTACAAAAAAATGTATAAAATCTTAATTGATCAGTAAAACATTACTTTTTTTCTGATGAAGTCATGGGTCAACCTTTGAAAGGCAGCAGGGAAAGCACAAAAGCTAATAGTAATGGACAGAAGTGTGGACAAAGGAGTTTCTTATAGAGTGGCTAACCAGGGTTAGCTAAAGAAACAGGCCCAGAGAGCACACACACACATTAGTTTTAGGAAGTGAGCAAAGAAATCGGAGAACATTTTAAATGACATTTAGAAAAGTTCACCATTTCAGGAGGTATTCTTAAGAACTGCAAAGCAGAAAATAAATCTATAGATAATAGACACCAGTTTCTACTTTAGATTAATTTCTTTTAAGCAATAGAAGAATTTAGGTTGGAAAAGTAATCTGGCCATGACTCCTCATGCAATTAGTTAGACTGAGTGACTGCAGAATTACATCCTTGCTTGGAACCCTTGTTCCACAGAATCTGACTTAAACAGTGAAGAATCAGCTCATCCATTTAGTCCCACTGAAGCCAGGGGGACAAAGTGTAGAGCTATAATCCATTTTTCATCTTCCTGATGGCAAATTGGTCAATACACTTAATGTGACTGAGAGGCCGTAGTCAGAAACCAAGGAGCAAAGAGGTGTTTTAACTGTGTGTTGTTTCCCTGCATGGTGAATACAGGACTGCCCCCATAAACTGCATCAGAGTTTGAGAGACAGGATCACATTGTGGTCCAGGTTAAAGTCTCATTGAAGATAGTATGTGACCCCAGAACACATATTGTTAGCTTTACAGAGGAAATGCAGGAGTGGTAGCACCATGTGCTGGTCAGATGGATGGTGCACTGATTATTCCTTATAGCCAGAGAGGTGTTTGAGGTATTTCCCAGGTTCAAGCTGCTGTGTATCAGTGATTCATATGGGTTTATTCTCAGCTGTAAACTTCAGTGGAAACAGGAGCAGCCTGGCAACATCTGCTTTGCTAGGTGGTTCACATCATAGCACAAAGCAAGAGAGAGAAGAGGAGACTGAGGGGTGACCTCATTAGTGTTTACAAATATGTAAAGGGTGGGTGTCAGGATGATGGAGCTAGGCTTTTTTCAGTGATATCCAGTGATAGGACAAGGGGTAATGGGTGTAAACTGGAGCATAGGAGGTTCTACGTTAACATCAGGAAGAACTTCTTTACTGTAAGAGTGACAGAGCACTGGAACAGGTTGCCCAGGGGGGTTGTGGAGTCTCCTACGTTGGAGATATTCAAGGCCCCCCTGGACAAGTTCCTGTGTGATGTACTCTAGGTTACCCTGCTCTTGCAGGGGGGTTGGACTAGATGATCTTTTGAGGTCCCTTCCAACTCTTGGGATTCTGTGATTCTGTAATTTGCCTCCAAGTATGACCATTGTGAAGCCAAATAAGCTAATGTGCTATATTCACACATTAATCTTACTGGAAGCTCAGGGGAAAGTGGAATACTTCAATAGGATATTAGTCTAGGTTATTCTCAATGGAAGATTAATTGAAGATTAATTCAGGAATAGTGTCTACATTTTCTATTCATTTAAACAACACAAGAAATTATTAAATAGTTCCTAAAACTGCAAAAGTTAGGAAGCTTTCCTGTGACAGTTGTGACATACTTTATTCCTTTCCTGTTCTACTATTTTTCTGCTTTATATAATAGCTTCACTGGAAAAAAAAATTAGTGTAAAAGACTTGGAAGGTTCATATTTTTCAGTAGACTTCAGAAAATAAAGATGAATGGGACTTAATATTTTTGTTTTATTGCTCTCACTTTGAGAAAATATCTTTTTTTTTTTTGTCTGAATCATTTTTTTCCCTTGCTTAGAAAAATGTTAGGGAAGGATTTTTTTTCAGAAACTTATAAATTTTATAGGCCCTTAATAGAGCTACAAAATTCTACAGAATGTGACAGGGATTTCTTTTCCATGCGGAAATGTGTTTTAGACTTGTAGAAAATTTTACTTAATGTCCCATGAAAAACTTGAGGAAATTTACTGTGCACTGATTCCCATAGATACTCACACACTTTCAGATATTGTTTGTCATAAGGAGCTTCTAAGATGCTGTCACCATGTGGCAGGGAATTTGAGATACTGTACCACTGTGTCATTTTTTTTTTTATGGAGATGTGTACTTTCAGGACTAATCAGGACTAATTGGATAAATGTATTTCTTCTGCTGTTGAAGGACTTACTGGTGACTTAGCAGTCTGGAAACATCCTTCCATTCCCAGAGAAGCTTTCTATTTTTTGGATCCCTTGGTATTATTGAGGTTGTGGCTAATCAATAAAGGGAAGACAAGATGCTCTGCTGATAAAACCCTGGAACTGCACATGTGTACTTATTTGCCTTGTGTCCGTGTCATAGATACAGACCTACAAAGAGGGACCTGGAAGAGAGGTTAGGTCTTTTAGCATCCTTGGGATTCTCTTAAGCGGTGCTTCTGAGAATAAGAGTGCTTCCCTGACCCCATGTCAGTGTTACAAGAATAAACACATCTAGTGTTACAGAGAATTCAGGAATGGGGCTATCTGTATACATGGGCAGATAGGGAGAAAGATGAGTCACATTTACCTTAAAAATGAATACTAACAACCTGTCATTTAAAGATAAAGAGATAAACAACTGCATGCTGTCATGGAAGAGTATGCCGCAAATCACATTCTTATTTAAAAAATGTCATCCCACTGATATCAACAAATAAATTGTCTCTAATTTTAAAGGGTGTGAGATTTATCTCTCAGAATCAGAAATATTGTTCTTTGGTGATTTTCCTGGTTACCATTTTTCTTAAGGTTGTTTTGCGTTGTGAAAATAAGCAGCAGTATAAATGGTTTTCTCTATGTATATAATTATTTTATTACAAAACCACAAAGGACAGAGTTATGTTTGAACAGCCATGTGAATCTCATTACTCTTTGTAGTTGCTGTGTAGTCAGGCTACTGCTTACAGGGCTTTAAGGTCATGCTGTGATTTAGGCAATATTTGAAATATCACTGTGATAGTACTCTCATACAAATTCAAGAAATTACCCTTAATTTACAGACTCAAACCCAAAATAATCTTAAAAAAAAAGGATAAAAGACATGACAGTTTTCAGGATAGGAAATTGTCGCCTTGGGAAAAGGACAAGAGGGAATTCACTTGCCCTTTGTAAAGAATAGGTGACCTGCACACCTTTTTGTACACATTTGAGTTCTGATGGCTGCAAAACAGAAACAGTTCCTATGCTGGCCCAAAAGTGAGGAGTCAGATTGTGGATTTGTCTGTCTCTGGATTTCTTTTTGTACAGTTGAGTGATTTCCCCAAGGTACCCAGGGAGAGGTCCATAGCTTCTTATTGCCCCTTGGAATAGGGTCTTTGACTCTAAGCAGTCACTTCAATAAGTAGAAAAGCTCTTATATACACCTTTCGATTCCAACATGCGACCATGCGAGGAAGCCATTTGTCTTGTGTATACCAATACACTATGCAGACAATCTTAAAATGATATAATCTAATGTAGCCTGGACTTTGCTGTTCAGTATTCATTGCTGTAGAGGTGGCAGCTTGAAATGATACCAGCAAACCAGAAAAACAAAGGACTTTCTTACACATTACACCCACTCCTTTAAACACATTTGGGAAACAAATTTTTTTAGCATCTCATTTTTGTCTGTTCACGAATATTCATATAACTGAGGTTTTTACTTACACAGATTGGAAACTCGTGCTTTTCTTCCTATGTTAAAACTCATTTGAAGATTCTCACTTATGTAAACATGTAAATGTAACTTCTGCAAAATAATACTTTTTCCTCAGGACAGTTACTGGGTTTAATAGGTTTTGGTTTTCTTAGTGGCAGTTATCAGAAAGCTGTTATGTTTCAGATGAACAGTTCACATTACATTACATGTAATTAATAGCAAACACCTAAAAAAACCCAGTTGTTAAATACATTGTAACCAGGCATGCATAAACTAATAAATGTGGAAAAAACAAACACCTTTCACAGCTTATTTGGGATGGCTAACTACAGAGTATTTTTATTGAGTAATAAGTTTGATGATTTACATTGCATATTTTTTTCAGGTTATAATTGATGGTGATATTTTTCCATTAAACATCTCCTTAAATCTTTCAGATGATGGTGTAGCATATGAGCTTGCCAACAAAATGACTCAACTGAAAGCTTACAAAGAGATTTAGAGGTGGATATTTAAAAGGAGTTTAAACATGTAAAAGATATTCAATATAAATGTCAGAATGTCTGTGTGCTACCTTGTAGTAAATAGCCATGTGTAGACACTTTCACCCATGATGTCTTTTCTTACAGTATTTGTTATTTCTTCACTGTGTCAGGTTATTTAGATGCTCCATGGTAGGAGTTCTTTGAGAACCTAACAAAATGTATTTTTTTTCCATGAAACTTGTGTTTTACACAGGTGTAATCAAATACATAGAGTATAAGTAGCCTCTCATGCAATTATTCACAAGAAAAAATAAATGTTTATTTTTTCATGTTAAGGGTCTAAGAGCATAATCCATGTTAAAATTCATCAACATTTCATTATGAGTAGATTTTAGTCTCATTCAACATTAAAGCTATGAATAAGGTGAGATATCATCGGGCCAAATATTAACAAAACCACAGGTGTAAACATCTATTACCAGGATCATACCAATGTTTGCCTTTTAAATAACTAGATTAAATAACCTTGACTGGTAATGACAGATGCCGATGATTCAGTAATGACAGATGCCGATTCAGTTTCCCAAACTACTAAAATACTTATCAAAAATGCTAGTATGTTCTTTAACTGGTACGGTGTCATTAAAATAATACACTGGAGATGTAGTAAAAACATTAACAATCAGCCTACAACCCTTGTCAAGGTATT
The DNA here is from genome assembly GCF_012275295.1 of Melopsittacus undulatus. Lineage (NCBI taxonomy): Eukaryota > Metazoa > Chordata > Aves > Psittaciformes > Psittaculidae > Melopsittacus > Melopsittacus undulatus. The sequence goes on along the minus strand of NC_047530.1, from coordinate 81,097,128 downwards.
TTCTTCCTATGAATGAGCACTAGTCAAATATTTTACTATTGAACTCATTGTTCCCATTTGTATTATTTTATTGTGAATGTTATTGCAGCACTTTTTAGAAGTGAACAGAATAAAAATTTGAATAACTGTTTCATCAGGATGGGTAAGCTCTATGGGCAGGAAAAATTGATTACGCTCCCTATACTGGAATATTCAGTTTGAAACAGGGAATGCACATGACCAAAACGTTGTAACCTTCAGACCTATCTTGTATAATAGTATTTGCCAGATCCTAGAGGCTGAATTTTTAGTTAGATGTAACTCTTTTGTCTGTCACTGTTAACAAGATTTGGGAACCTATGCAGTTGTTTCAATGTCAGGTTAAGGCTGTTTAATCGTCTTACGACCAGACTTCGTCCTTCAAAGCAGATAGTTAAGGCTGCTTGTCATGGACAAGATTATTTTTTATTTATTTCTTAAAGGACAAAGCTTCTTATCACAGTTTAGGTAGTAAAGAATGGAGTCTGTAGAAGGCTGCAATTGGAGTAAAAGGAACTTTGTAGTGACTCTTTCGGCATGTATACACACAAATGTATCTGCAGACATTTCACAGACTTGCTGGCTGCTAGAATAGCTTTGTAAGAGAAGGCAGGATTTATGGGTCTAGAATCAAGAGACTCTGACTTCTGCAGAAGTCCAAGAATGGCTTTTGCAGCAACATGTGCCACCATGCTGTTGTGGTTTAAGCCCAGCCCATGTAACATCCTCATTGACTTTACCTTAGTGAAAACAGAAAGCAGAAATAACTTCTGCATCCAAGAGATAAAGGTGCTGGAGAGGGAATCCTGAGAGATAAACTCCTTGCAACTGAGTTATAGCTCAGATGTGCTCCTTCAATGACAGGAATATTTTCTTTCCTTCTCTTTGAAATGATACCTTAGGGGATTTTTGATAAGCACATACTGCAAGCTGCAATGGAGGAGCTGTTTGTCTGACAGTCATAGAATCATAGAATAGTTAGGACAGGAAAGGACATCAATATCATCTAGTTCCAACCCCCCTGCCATGGGCAGGGACCCCTCACACTAAACCCTATCACCCAAGGCTTCATCTAACCTGGACTTGAACACTGCCACGGATGGAGCATTCACTACCTCCCTGGGCAACCCATTCCAGTACCTCACCACCCTAACAGGAAAGAATTTCTTCCTTTGATCCAATCTAAACCTCTGTTGTTTAAGTTTCAACCCATTACCCCTTGTCCTATCACTACAGTCCCTAATGAATAGTCCCTCCCCAGCATCCCTATAGGCCCCCTTCAGATACTGGAAGGTTGCTAGGAGGTCTCCACGCAGCCTTCTCTTCTCCAGGTTGAACAGTCCCAAGTTTCTCAGCCTGTCTTCATATGGGAGGTGCTCCAGTCCCCTGATCATCCTCGTGGCCCTCCTCTGGACTTGTTCCAACAGTTCCATGTCCTTTTCATGTTCAGAACACCAGAACTGCACACAATACTCCAAGTGAGGTCTCACGAGAGCAGAGTAGAGGGGCAGGATCACCTCCTTTGACCTGCTGGTCACACTTCTTTTGATGCAGCCCAGAATACAGTTGGCTTTCTGGGCTGTGAGCACACACTGAAGCTGGCTCATGTTCATTTTCTCATTGACCAACACCCCCAAGTCCTTCTCCACAGGGCTGCTTTGAATCTCTTCTCTGCCCAACCTGTAGCTGTGCCTGGGATTGCTCCAATCCAGGTGTAGGACCTTGCACTTGGCATGGTTAAACTTCATGAGGTTGGCATCAGCCCACCTCACAAGCGTGTCAAGGTCCCTCTGGATGGCATTCCTTCCCTCCAGCGTATCAACAGAACCACACAGCTTGGTGTCATTGGCAAACTTGCTGAGGGCACACTCAATCCCACTGTCCATGTCAGCAACAAAAATATTAAACAAGACCGGTCCCAACACCGACCCCTGAGGGACACCACTTGTTACTGGTCTCCAGCTGGACATTGAACCATTGACCACAACTCTTTGAGTGCGACCATCCAGCCAGTTCTTTATCCACCGAGCAGTCCACCTATCAAATTGATGTCTCTCCAATTTAGAGACAAGGATGTCATGTGGGACAGTGTCGAACGCTTTGCACAAGTCCAGGTAGATGACGTCAACTGCTCCACCCCTGTCCATCTCTTTTGTAGCCCTGTCATAGAAGGCCAACAAAGTGGTCAGGCAGGATTTTCCCCTAGTGAAGCCATGCTGGCTGTCACCAAGCACCTTGTTGTTTTTCATGTGCCCTAGCATGCCTTCAAAGAGAATCTGCTCCCAGATTTTGCCAGGCACAGTGGTGAGACTGACTGGTCTGTAATTCCCTGGGTCATCCATTTTCTCCTTCTTGAAAATGGGGGTTATATTTCCCTTTTTCCAGTCGTTGGGAATTTCACCTGACTGCCATGATTTTTCAAATATGATGGCTAGTGGCTTAGCAACTTCATTTGCCAGCTCCTTCAGGACCCGCAGATGGATTTCATCAGGTCCCATGGACTTGTGTACATTCAGGTTCTTCAGATGGTCTCTAACCAGATCCTTCCCTTTGGTGAGTGCCGTAGCAATTGGTACAGTAGCTAAGCCTTAACGTCCTTTTGTTTTATTTTGTGCAGGTGAGGTAGATGTTTCCTGCAAAAGTGAAATGTATTTAAAGGTAGGAAGCAAGGCCTTGAGTGCTTTCTGATATTTATCTCTCCTAGCACAGTGCTGCCTTGTGAAACATTTCTCTATAGAGTAATTTTTATCCATGACACTGGAATTTTCCTGAATCTAAAGCATCATTTGGCAAAGAAAGTGTGATTTTCTGGAGTGTGTATTACTTCTGCTGGTGAAACAGCAACCTCTTATTTTATTTTGGCAAAGTGATAAACAATATGTGTACTGAAATGTGCATTTCACTTCAGTTGTCAGAAGTCAGAAGGATTTAGGTCTTTATGTGGTGCTAACAAAAAAAATAACAAGTGCAACAGAACGGCCCTAAGTCGTTTCAAAAGCCTATCACCTCCTAAGGTAAGAAAGAGATGAAGCTTACATTTTAAGGGATAAACCTTAGTGAACTCATGGAACCTTATTGCTTTTTTTTTAGTTAAAGGCATGCCTGGTCCTATATCTATATGTCAAAGTAGACTGTCAGGGATACCCCAAAACTATTGGTGTTTCAATGTATGCTGAAGAGAATCAGGAATTCTCATTAGTCAGATTTATTTTGAGAGCTCATACCTCTGATAAATCTCTTTGCCTGATCATGCCTTATATCTGGCTTCCACACCTTTGTCCTGCGCTTTGTAAACTGCATTATTCTGAGGAGCAGTTCTCATTATATTGTATTGCTGTTCCTGTGAAACAAAATGATTTAGCTCAAACACTAAAATTACGAGCTTTTGCCAGCTGAAGATAGAGGCTGGAGGTGAGCACTTGGCAAACAGGCGGGTCCTTAATTGATAAATATCACTCTTTTGTTTTTGTGATCCCAGAGTACTTGCGAGTGATTTTTCCTAATATATTTGACATTTGGCTTCTTTGTTGAATTATACTACAGACTGCACATGAAGTATCGGATTCTAATCCACATTGTTTAGTGATGATATGTAGTTTGTACTGCAACATATATTATCCTTTCTCTAAATTGATAAATACAAAGCTGATAAATATGCATTTCTGCCAGATTTCTGCATATCACTCCAACATGTTTTCCTGCATAGTACTATGCCAGCTAAGTACCACTGCTCAAGATTTATTCAGACTAAACAAAAAGCAAGATTCTGCTTTCAACAAATCTTTTAAATTATTGAAATAACAGCTTTGAAATTTTCAGCCTGTTCTTAACCTGGTAAACTTTTGAGGCATTCAGTGACAAAACATACCACCTCTACATATTTCCAGTGACCCCATTTTACCTTTTTTTTTTTTTTTCAATTTTACACATTAGGACCACTTTCACAAAAGATTATTTGCTCATGTAGGGAAAGGAGGCTATTAGAATGCTTACAGATACTTACAAACAAATGTAAGACCTGATTTGAAGGTTTTTGCTAAACTACATCGAAGCATAATCATATGCATGTAGTGAAAATCATAACTGCATTTCATGTGGTGAAATTCTTGCACAATAACATCAGAGTATTTTTGCAATGAATGATAGAGAAGTCAGGATTTCACAAGATCAAAAAATCATTTACATATTTGCCATATTCTTCTCATTCTTATACATCATACGACTTTTTCTTTCTGGAATCCTGATAAGGACAAACTATAATTTACCTACTGAAGGCAGATTTTGAGATGCACATGGCATTTAATAAACAAAGCTCCATGCATACAATGTTATGAGGCTGTTATGGCACCTTTCAAATTCTAGATTTAGGATATTAAAGTCAACATTAAAAATGCAACAAATACCTTTTTCTAACCAACTACATATGAATTCTGAACACAAAACAAGGAGGAAAGTATATTGGAAGTACATCAAGAATTAGTAAGTAAATCAAAGAACTCCTAACTAAATTTTGAACATAAAATAGATAATATAGGCATTTTATAACCTGAGGGGAGTTCCAGAAAGTACTGTGTATCCCTGTACATATACATTCTCTTTATTATCAGGCAAATAATTGAGCCTCTCAAATCAAAGTCCACTGCAAGCACTTATTCCTTTACTTTGCTGGAGACATCCTTCATGTGTGTTTTATGTTTATTTTCACAAAATCCATGTGTTTTTTGGTTTAGTTTTGTTTTAATGAAACAATATAAACTCCCTCATAGTTGCAAATAGAAGGTGCCTATTTAGTTGGTGTGGTATTTCATTTTGCATAATGTCAACAGAGTTTATCCCAAGTCTCATATATTTACCTCCTGCAGGGTAGGGGAAAAAAAAAAAAAAAAAGGAAAAGAGGCTTTTTTGTCACTTAGCTGACAAGGTCAGTCAGACTCCTCAGATTCCCTGTGTTGTCAGTTCAACCAAGAGAGGGAAAAGCATTCCTCAGAAATTAGAGACACAGTCCTAGGTATCCTGTAACCATGTCTCCTGGCTTCCCACTTCCTACTGACCCTTAGGTAGGTACAAGAAGCAGAAATGTAAAATCCTTTCCTTTTTCTCTCCCTTCCTTTGTCACACACAGTACGCCAAATTTTCCTGGCACGTGTTTGCCCATACAGAACAACAGCAGCAGGCACCTGGGGAAAAAGAGCGAGGCCCTCATCATAAATGTCACCAGTCCCACAACATAGCTATAGACTGAATCACTCTTTGATGAGTACCTCAAAGAGATAGCCTATGTTCATTTACTATGGAGAGAGCACAGGGATATTAGCTGGGCACACTGAGTAGTTCCGAAGAACCAATTTCAATGTGCATTTGCAAATGAACTACGAATTTTTCTTCCTTTGGCTCACAGTGTGTCAAAGACATGCAAGTCACTAAGATTTCTGAATAGATGACCTGTGTTAGCTTACACACCTATTGCTTCCATTGATTGCAAGAGAGCACCCGATCAGAGGTTTTAAATATGAATAAATTCCTAACTTAAAAATTTTGTTCAGCAGTAATTTAGGGACAGATGTTTTGAAGAAAATAACATCATTTTATGAACTCTATTTGTTGGAAAAACTAGCTTTCCTCACAAAATTTAATTTCATAATTGTCAGGGTTTAAGCTCAGCCGGTTACTCAGAACCACACAGCTGCTCACTCATTCCCCCACTTCTTCCTTCCCCCACTCCCAGACAGACTGGGAGGAGAATCGAAAGAATGTAACTCCCACAGGTTGAGATAAGAACAGTCCAGTAACTAAGGTATAACACAAACCGCTACTGCTATCACCAATAATAATAATGACAAGGGAAGAGAATACAACACCTCACCACCCTCCGACCTATACCCAGCCTAACCTGAGCAGTGATCTCTCCTTCCAGGTAACTGCCCACAGTTTATATAGTGGGCATGATGTGCTGTGGTATGGAATACCCCTTTGGTTAGTTTGGGCCAGGTGTCCTTTCTCTGCTTCCTCCTGGCTTCCCCTCTTCCCTGGCAGAGCCTGAGACTCAGAAAGTCCTTGGTCAGAGTAAAAATTACTGAGCAGCACCTAAAAACTTTGGTGTTATCAGCACTATTCCCATGCTGAAAGTCAAAACCACAGCACTGCACCAGCTACTAAGAAGGAGAAAAATGACTGCTACTGCTGAACCCAGGACAGTAAGCTACATCTCTAAACATATTTAGTGTTAAGTACTGGTAACTATTACTTGCTGAGGAGCAGATGTATTCAGTAGCTTCATGTCTTAAGGACAGGGCCCACTTGTATTAGCATGTCAGTTCAGATCTTGAATATATTCTTAAGTCTCTCGGTTACTGAATTTCCCAAGGGCTCTGTGAACTCTGTTTTGATTCATGTCGCAGAGGAGTCTCAGCACAGATACTTGACTCTCTCTGGACTAAATCTAATTAAAAAACACACTCCACCTGTACACCCAATGTGCTCCATCTGTGCACCTAATGCCTTCCAGCTGTGCACCTGATATATTCCAGCCTGAGTCAGTCCCAGAGCAAAGTCATGTAGACACATGCAGTGTGAATCCTGAGTTATCTTCTGCTCCCCAAATGATGCGGTCAGATGTGTGAAACCAGTGCCATGTAGCTATGGTTTTCTAGAAAAAGCAGAAAAAATCTTGGAAGATTTGGTTTACAAGGAAAGTTTAAAGAACTGTTGCATTACAGTCATAGTCAGAAGAAGCCTACATTGTAGCAGGAGGTGCTTTGAAGAGAAGAATACCAGGTAAATATGTTGAGTACCTTTGCAAGTAAATATATTGGTTTCAATACACTGTCTCCTACTATACTGATATATATGTGCTGACACTTTTTAATGGTATAGCACATAGATATACTTCCCAATTGTGTGCTACAATGTTAAGTTTCAGACTGACAGGCTCACAATTTATAATGCATCTTCAACTACCATAGGATATGGCTGTATAAACTATGTACTTAAAAGTCAGCTTTCTGGCTGGTATGTATCCTCTTGTATGAAAAGAAAGATATTAAAATGTGTTTGGTGAAACAATAAAAAGAGCAGCATTTGGTAAAAGAAATAAAACAGAATGGTAACAAAAATAGATTATAGGAAATGAGATAAACAAGAATGCTGCCAAAATAGAGTCCCATCCACCATTATCCATATGCTTTATAAATATGAAATGGGATATATAGCACAGACAACTTTTTTTACTAAGAAGAATTAACTACCTGTGACCACACACTCTTATGTATATTTTTCAAGTGTGTGGGTAATGGTTGCTGAGAAGCTGATCTGGTATAATTTCCAATTTTTTCCTGAATAGGTTGAACTGTGAGTGAACTGCAGAAGCAATTTTAACTCATACATCACAGCTGTAGATTCCATTTGGACATGCTCACAGTAGCCACTGACAAGAGAAAAGGATGATGTTTAGTAGAAACCAACAAGTGAAGACAGAAGAGCTGAAAAGTAATACATTTTTCAGTGCAGTGTATATTGAACTGGAAAGGAAAGATTTCTAGGATATTATTAAAGCAGAGAACCAGCCACAAAAATAATCATTTGAATCACATCAAAATACTGTTTTTCCAAAGCAATCTGCTTTCCTTCTTTTCAGCTGCTTAGTCCCCTGTTTTAATCTACCCCTCCACCCACCTTCCCCTTTGGTATGTGTCACTTTTGGGTGAAAAATGCCTTTTCCAAACTGAAATGTAGCTTCATTTAGAGATGTGGAAATGAAACATACTTTAACTTACATAATATTCATAGCAAATGTTTTGATCCTTTTTGAGTCCTTATTCCTTCTGCCTCATTTATCTCAGCCAGAGTGCTAATCTGAGAAATTTTTATTTTTATTTTTGGGGTTTGTTTTGTTTGTTTTTTTTTTAGGGGTTAAAATCCTCAGCTTCTGTGAAAGCTGTTCAAGTGCCCAGATAGGTGTAATAATTCCATTGGAGCCACATTCATATATGCAAGCCTTACAGACAGACCCAGCTACTACATATATGTATACAGATGTACTGATTAGAAGCTTACATTTAAGTGTCTTTTTTCTGCTGTTGGGCCAGGTCAAAATGATTGCTCTTAACAAAGATTTCCATCTCATCTGAGAAGCTGGTGATTCAGTTTTTGTTTCCTCTTAAATGCTTTTAGGGGGTGGGAAGGGGAATGCTTCCTGCTTACTCCAACCAATTTTGCCTACGCTCAGTTACTTCTAGCTCATCTACCCCAGGAAAAACCAAAGACAGGGCAATTCAATGCTACGTGTTAGATCTTATGATCTGAGAGGGATTTGTGAACAATGTGGGTAAGAAGCACAGCAACATTTATGCCTTAGAAGTAAACCAAAGATAGGGGAAAAGAAGTAAGTAAACAAAAATGTATGTACCTAAAAGGAGGCCTATGTTTTTCCATTTATTGGGCCAAATTTAAGCAGAGAACTGATAAATAAAGCTCTGTTTCTAAAGGTCTACTTCTTCATCAATTGTTTTTTTCAACATATAAAATGTCAAAGTCAGCTTAGTGCTACTTAGTAATGGGGCTTTGTAAAGTGCACCTTGCTTTAATACCATGATTTAGAAACAATCATCTGATGAATGTCTGCATCTCCAGATCAGAGCATGCATTTCCTTGCAGCACTCAGTATGAATAGAGAGAAAGGTGTAAAGATCTGAGACAGAAGCAATGGAGATAACTCTGGAGGCTTTGAACATGTGAAAGACATGTGAAGTTAAACAAAGCTTTGTATACTTACTTGTATGTTCAGATATCTAACTTTTCATTCAATACATTTTCTATGTATGCAGAATATAAACTGTAGGCTATCTTATCAAATTTCTGCCTTTCAATATTAAGTTCTCCAAATGGAGTCCTCATTTTCAAAGAAATGTAAGTTCTGCACCCCTGTGCCACTTTAGAAGGAAACCATATCACTCTGAAGTAAATGGGGAGAGAGAGGCTGTAACTCAAACCCTCCTTTTAGAGACAGACAGAAGTCTCTTCTTTTAGAGTTAGATGGATGCAGTGAGGTGTCTGTGTACAACTGTATTCTGAAATAACACCAGGCACTGTTTTTCCTTTGTTTACCTTCCAGCACCAGGGATTTATGTGTTTTTTCCTTTCCTTTTGTTGCTAAGAAGGAAAACCCTGAGTGCCCCAATGGAAAGCTTTTTGAGCCTTGTTTCTTGCTAGATTTGCTCTCACTAAATTGAATATACTGCTGTAGTCTAATCTGAGAGCATCCTTGCATTTCTTATGAGGAGCCAGAGCTCTCAGCTGTTTTTCAAATTGGCAAGCATTGAGTAACTTGTAGAGAAAGTGAAGTGCTTGTTCTTGCTCACATGATTCATTATTATTTTCCCCCATCATTATGAATTGAAATAAGCCATCTGTTAAAATAACAGTGAGCCGTGCACTAAGAAGCATGGCTTTAACTAGGAATAGAAACAAATGTCACATAAAAATGAGTTTGGGGATCTACATACACATCCAAATTAGATAACACAATGGTAGAGGCAATGGGTATATATATAACGCTTGTTTTATGAGAATATTTACTGTTGTTTTCAAAGTGAGGCACAGTAGGCTGATACCATTTTAAACTGATAAAAACAATCTATTCACTTGAAAGGACTAAATTTTATTCACTGCCTTTCAATATTAAATCTATATATTGTTAAGCTAATACAAGGAAATCTGAAACTGGGTACTAAGTATGTTTTTTGTTTACCATTTTAGATAAGTATGAAAGTCATTTCCAAAACATGTTTAAAAACATTAAAATCTCTAAAGCCTTTTGACCTGAAAAGGTTTTTTCAATTACACATTAGAAGTAATCTGCAAAACAGATCGTCTTGTCCATGAGAGCAGATCTTAATTCTCTTGCAGAGCTCAGCTGGATGATCTGTTATTTGGGTTTTTTATTGTTCTGCTTTGCCCGTTCTTTGGAAGGTTTATACTTGACAGTAAAATAGGGTTAAGTATTTTATCACAGTTGTACTTTTGCTCAGGTTTTATGAATATTTACATAATTGTATTTCATAAGAAAAAAATCTAAAGTTTGTTCTACAGATGCAGTTTTCATATTAGGTATTGCAATGCTGTAACCTGTCTTTACAATTGCTGTTTTCCTATTGTTTCTTCATATTTATCCTTGCCCTTATAATTACAGCTTAAGTACAGTTTCTTTTAGTCACAGTCAGCATTTGTTCTGCATGCATTAAGCATCCTCTGTGGAGAGATCGCCAATAGTTTAAAGGTCTACTTCAATACAGTAACAGAGAAGTACTGTGAGATCTCTTCCAATAAACATCTGTGATACTTGTAAATTAAGCTGCCTACCAACAAACTTTTGGGGTACCTGGTTTCTCAGAATGCATTTTTTAGCCCTGTGTGAGGAATCCACACAGTACAACAGGGAGACAGTCCAACTCAGCTCTGCAAGGTGTAATAGAAGAGACAAATGGGTACACCACAAATTTAAAATCTTATATTTAAGATGCTGTAGTGAGGTTCAAGAAAAAAGACTTGGGTTTGTTTTGCTTTGGGTATTTGTTGTTTGTTTGCTTTGTTTTGTTTTGTTTTTTTCATTCTAAACATTGCTCATAGTGCATTAGAAAAGGAGGAATGGGGTCAACTTTTTCCTCTGGCTATGGAATTTTAATCCATGCCTTTCTCTCTTTTTTGTTAAATAAGACAAAAACTGAAACTAAACTTCCAACTGCAGTAGATGTTTCCAAAGTAATTTACAAAAGATTATGACAAAATTCTGAACAAATACTCGCAGGATGTTAAACACCAGATGTATTTTCTCTCTCATGTTTGGATTTGTCATTTAAATCAATGGGAATTTTTATGTTGAATTTTCTGCAAGAAAAAGTCCCAGTTGTTGTCTTCCCTACCACCTTTAGTTTTGGTTTTGGGGTTTTGGGGTGCGAGGGGGGAGGGATTATTGTTTTTATTTTGTTAAGTAATTTTTGGATTTCGCTTAACAGTCCTGGTTTTATTCTTAACAAGCACCTGATGACAAAACAATTTCAGTAGCAGGAGATGTGTAGTAGGCTTTGTCACAGGCTATGGCTGGAATCTGAATACTTTACTCTGGGAGGGATTGTGCTGCAAAATAAAGAACAGCTCAGGATCCTTATAATGGTATGCTAGATCTTGTTGTAAACTTCTGGGGAAAAAAATCAGTATTTATGAGGTAATTGAGACTGAAGTTTCCATTCAGCCAGGTGAAATTCCTCCATTAAGCAGCTCACTTTCATCACAATGGCCATATAAGAAAGCAGACCACCTTGTATCACCATGCCTGCTGTGGTAGACCGATGTTTTTGTCTTCTAGATTAGGAACATACATGTGCAACACACAATGCTCTTATTATCAGGTGCTTCATGTGATTCATCCCCATTATTTATTCCAAAGGAGTAACAGCCTCGGACAGGTTATTGTGAGTTTTTCAGGCCTCACAGGTGGCAGACTTGACAGACAGTCCTAATAGCAGTACCAATTTTTGCAGCTGTTGTCCCCGGCGGTTCTTTGTTATTTTGTTTGTTACATTTAACAAATCCATTAATTACATGGCTCCTAATTCAATTATACCAGTTTTATAATAAAACAGCATGAAGCACATGTGCTGCTTTATAAAAGAGGGAAATATATGTCTTTGGTATCATGAGTTGCCTTGGTTTTCAGAAGGTATAGAAAAAATTTTTGAAAACAGTGTGCAACCAGACTAGACTTGGAGAAACTGCAAGATGATGTACATAGAAAATAATGGAAAAAATATGGAAAGGAAGAGCTGGGGGTTATATGATGTGTCACCAGTGAAGAATCACACTCTCTTTTTGCCAGTCAAGGGATGTGTAGTCAGATACAAAGAGACTGAAATTAGTCTAAAAGTTTTCTTCCTTTCATGCCAGTTTGCAACTGAGAGTTGAAAGGGCCTTCAGACAATAGAACCTTCCTCCTTAGGAAAGCCTTCCTTGGTAGGAGAGATGATGATGCATTCTACACATTGGCATTTGGAATAAGAGGTCCCACTTTGAACAGTTTTCTTTCTTGAACTTTGCTGGATCCAAATATAGTTTTATACATACTCCAGCAGATGTAAAATCCTTCTGATCAGGCATATGGATATTCAGAGAGATACATGAACCTAAGATTCAATGTAACACAAGAAAATTAGCCCCTCTTCTTATATTTTTAAAAAAGTATTCAAGATGAGGTAGCTAGTTCATTGAAGTAGAAGTGGTAATTTTGACCTGAAAAGTTTACACTATTAAATGAATAAAAATTAGTAGATGTTAGCACAATGTGACTGGATTATTTCAGAACTTGGAAAATACAAAATATTGTCATACTTGGAAAATACATTTTATTCATTATGTAACATCTGCAAAGATTCACTTCTCAATTCTGATCAGCAGGTATTTCTTTCCTACTAAATTTTAGGTTGATAAATCAGCTAACAGAATTCTTCCTCAATGTTCTATTTGGGAATGGGAAGTAGTAGTTTACTGGGGTGGTGAAAGGATGAGATATACAAGGCCTTTGAGTATCTGTTGAAAAGAACTTATGAATACAAAGATAAATAGGTGACATTTTCCCTTGAAAACTATTCCTTATCTCTATCTTGAACACCCACAGATTAATTCAGCAAACACCCATATGCACATACATAAACATATATGATTCCTTAAGGGAGAGATTGAGGACCACTTACACAGAGCATAAACAAAATCAAAATGGTCTCAGAAAAGGTATCCTTTTAATAAATAACAAGACAGCCTTTAAGACCCGTAACCAAATTCTGGTTACTGTCAGTTCTAGGATTTCTATTCAAATGCTGCTAAGATTTGTTAACCTCAAAATGTATGTCATTCATAACTCAAGTGTGCACAACTATCTGCATATACACACATTCAGTGTCCTCTAGACCCACCTAAATCAACGGAAATCTACAGAATGGAAAGGGTATCTTAATAAGGCGTTGCTGTTGTACCTCATTGTTACCTATCATGCTATTTTATTAGACATTCATATTTTATCATTGTTCAGCTCCAGTAATAATGTGTTGGCTAAGACTCCTGACTCTTAATTAGAAATCATACTGCTATTCTCCACCTCACTCTGTTATGACCTGCTGTGACTTTTCTGACAGTCTGCTCTTCCCTGTGATACAGTACAAGGTGGGGGAGCACAGGGGTTAATGCAACTATTTACATATGGTAATACTGTGTATAGTAGTGAATTAATAGAACAGGTTGCAGCATTTCAGAGCTAAAAAGCAATTAAACAGCATCTCATAACTGATTTTCCAACTGAAGTATGCTACATTTAACTTTTAAACTTTATGCTCCTTGCACAATTCCAATGTCACTTTTTTTTCTTTGTTTATCTGAGAACAATGTGCAATCAGGCTGTCTTTGGAGGGAATGGAAGATGTTAGGCATAAAAAAAAATATGCCTTTAGAGTTTTCTTTGTGAATTTCAGGGCTTGTTTATTAAATCAGGCATATAAAATTGTCTGCCCTTATACTTTCACTCCTTTTTGTACTTTGCATTTCTGCAAAGTGTTCAGAGTTCAAAAACAAAGAAATAATAATGTATGGTTACCCTTTTGAAAACAAATGCAAGTATTAAATTATGAGTGCTATCATTATGGAGAATCCAGACTTACTGGAGTAAGAGGGAAAATTGACATCACTTGCAGGAAGCCAGAATGCCACCCACAGAGGTGCCTACTTGCCAGACAGCAGTGGGTTCCTGCTGCCTGAAAATCACTGTCATCTCTGATAGCTAACACTGGTCAATCAAAAGGAAAGACATTGAAATAGCCAGTGCAGACTGAAAAAGCCAGATTTTTAGCACATGCACAATAGTGTCATTCTGATGGCAATTATACAATGATGATTTATACCAGCTGAGGAACTAGATGCATGATTTTGCATGCGCAATGCACGTTATTTTCTTTATATTTGCAACTGTAGCTTTGAGGAAATGATGAGGAATATAAATATTTATGCACAATAATATTTTAATAAACAATTACACACATTATTTAAATATTTTTATAACTGCTCAGTTCATAAAACTGAGCACTAAAAAAGAACATGTGATAATATTATACCATTATTCCCAATAACATCCCATCCACAGACAAATTAATGTTCTTTCTGATACTGTTAATTTAAAATCTATCAGATTGTAACTGCAATCATAGACACAGCATCTCACTGGAAATTGTAATGGAAAGGAGTTAATTGCAGAGCTTAGAGCATGTTCTTATCAGTTACAAGCAACAGCCAATATAGACACAGATAGAAGAGGCAGTCAATAGTTTTTTAAGGCTGTTTTCAAAATGTAGCATCATATGTGGATAGAAACATATTATATGACAGAGTTTCTATTAACAGTAATTCTTTGCTAAGTATTTAAGCAAAGAAAATGGGAAAAATATGTTCTGCTCACTTTGCAAGTCTAAATGACAGTATATCAGTGTGGAAAACCTGATTTAGGTTAGGATGAAATTTACTCTAACCTAGATATCATGAGAAAACATCAGGAGCAATTCAATCCCCTGCTGTCTCCCGGCTGGCTATTTTTATTTCCAGATAAGTAAGAATCCCAGATAGTTTCTCACGGCAGCAAAAAATACAAGATTATAGTCTCAAGCCATCCTGGCTTGTCCTAGGTGTGAGACAGAACATGCCTCACCCATTTGTTCAGGCTTGTGTTGGCATAGAATCATAGAATCACAAAATAATTTGGGTTGGAAGGGACCTTTTAAGGTCATGTGACCTACACTCCCTTGAGGCAAGCAAGTACATCTTCAACTAGATCAGATTGTTCAGAGTCTCACCCAATCCGACCTTGAATGTTTTCAGATATGGGGCATCTACCATCTCTTTGGGAAACCTGTTCCACTGTTTCACCACTCTCATTGTGAAAAATTGTCTTCCTTACCTCTAGTCTAAATCTTGGCTCCTTATATCTAAAACCACTACCCTTTGTCCTATTGCAACAGGCCTTACTAAAAGATTTGTCCCCATCTTTCTTATAAGCCCCTTTTAACTACCAGAACGCTATGAGGTCTTCCCTCAGCCTTCCCTTCTCCACAGTGAACAACCCCAACCCTTTCAAGCCTTTCTTCATACGAGAGGTGTTCCATCCCTCTGATCACTTTTTTATTCTACTTTGGTCCTGCTCCAACAGGTCCATGTCTTTCCTGCACTGAGGATTTGCAGGTGCATGTGGTACTTCAAGTGGGGTCTCACAAGAGTGGCGTAGAGGGAGAGAATCACCTCCTTCAACCTGCTGGTCACGATTCTTTTGACATAAGCCAGGGATGCAATTGGCCTTCTGGGCTGTGAGCACACATTGTTGACTCATGTCCAGCTTTTTAGCCACCAGAAACCCCAAGTCTCTCCTCAGGGCTGCTCTCAATCCTTTCATTCTCAGCCTGTATTGATACTCGGGGATGCCCCAAGCCAGGTGCGAGTCCTTGCATTTGACATTGTTGAGCCTCATGAGGTTCACATGTGCCCACTTCTCAAGCTTGTCCAGGTCCCTCTGGATGGCATCCCACCCCTTAGGTGTGTCAAGTGCATCACTCAACATCATTGAGAATTTAGTGTCAGTAAAAGGAAGATACATTAGAAAGCCTTGTCCCACTTTCACTTGGCACTGCAAAGTAGAGCTGACTTGTTTGGCACTGACTTAACACAGTGCAGGGCCATCTCTTTTGCAGATTTAAGAACCCATCAAGAGTGCCCTGTCTCAGTACTCTTCAGCAGCAAGTGGCTCTCTGCAACCCGAAAAGCCAAAAAGTGATGCTGCACCTGGGAAATGGGTGAAGGGTGGTAGGGAGGAAAGAAACTTCTGTAACAAGATCTAATCTATAGGATCACTAGTTTTTTTGCACACTGGGACTTGGGTATATATTAATGGTAATGGATTTCCCTGGATTATTTCCTCTTCAGCTTGATTCTGTCATGTCTTAGAGTAATAAATATCAAAACTGATAATGACATAATTAACATTGCCAATTTAGTTCAGAAAGAATATTGCCCTGAAAAGAGTCCAAAGCAAACAAATTTATGCTGTGTACAGAAACCTGTCAGAAAGAGGCTGGGATTTGCATTAGTCCTTAGCAGAATGACTACAGGGTTTATTCATCATAGTCTAGTCCAGGGATGCTGAAGTCACAAGAATTTATGGAAAGGGGAGAAGGGACCTACAGACACACATGAGCAGAGACAGGGATCCATTTTTCAATGGAGGCAATACAGTCAATTAAACTAAGAAAACAACCACTAAACAGAACCAGGCAGAGACATATTAAAGTTCTGAATCATTACCTTTCTGAATGCAGAATAATAAGGAGTATTATTATGTAGAATAAGCAATAGTTAAGTACTTGTTTTATCAGTGATAGTGAAGCTGATCACTATCAGTGATAGTGAAGCTCACCTTGGCTCTGAGCCATGCAAGATGTGACAAGAAACAGTGGGTGAAATCCCAGGCCAAATGGAATTAATATTTTCACCATTAATTTCAGCTGGGTGAGGATTTAGTGCTTTTTTTTCCCCAAGAATCTTGCACTGTAAATTGATTTCTCGGCAGTCTAACACTGTCTCTCATTAGAATACATCTTGTCACATTTGAATAGGATGGCTACTCTGTACTCACAGTAAAGTAAAATAGCATGCACTTTGAAAGATGTGAGTTATTCTTACACATTAAACAGCTCCTTAGGACTACAGAGCTAAAGCTAGGTTGGGGAATTTATTTGCAGTCTGGCTTCACTGAAAAATTCCAGTCATCTGCTCAAATTGTTGGCATAACCATACATCTCCTCCTTTTAGTTCAGATTTGTAAATGCAATGAAATCTTCCATGGTTTATCCTGAGAAAGGAGAATTACTATACTTTTATGGTGGTGTAATTGCTCTATAATAGCTAATAATAATACATCTGCAGTATCATAAGCATGGTGTTATAAAATCCAGTGCAAACAATTAGATCCTCTGTTATATCTCAGAAAGTTATTTCAGAAATGGGATGAAGTTCAGTCATTCGTGTAGACAGATGCTATTTTACATTTTGTAATATAGTGAAGATAGCTTACCTAACTCTTTACAGTCACAATCAGTTGTTTTAGAAGACCTGTCAAAACCAAAAACACTGTAAAAGCAACCTATGACTTTGACATTAAAAAAAAAAAAGGCAAACAAAGAGTGAGGAGACAACTGGACAGCATGAAAGCAGGACTCCTTGAAAACTAGAGAGCACTCATGCATTTACTCATGTGTTTTGTGCTAACAACTCTGTTGCTTTAAGCCTCAGTACCACAATTTAAGACTCACTGCCTTTTGAGGACTGTCAGTAATTAGTTCTTACATAGCTTTGTAATGTGCTGCGTACTCAGATCCTACACTACACTAGTTTGGTTAAGGGAGAGCATCAAATAAAAGTTTTCATTAGGAAAATTAATAGAAATGGGTTTTTTAAGAAACAGACTTTAAAAAAGAGATTTATTTTGGGGAGGATGAGGTTTATGAAAAATGTCACATATTTTGTGCACTGCTAATGACTTTCCCTGACAAAACCACTGCTGGCTGTTTTGCTGAAATGGATCCACCTCAGCCTGCTGCTGGTAAAACCTTTGTAACACAGCAGTTTGGTCTGCATTCCTTTTCTGTATACACAGAATCTATAGCTGGCTGTTGCACATCCATATTACTTGGGACTGGGAAGGTTTGCACAAATGAATCTCCAGAAGCTCAGTGCTCAACTCTTCCAGAGGAAATCGATTCAGTTCCATTACTGGTTTTCCTTTGTCTTTTGAGGGGCAGAGGAACTCCTAGCAAACAATCACAGTGAAAAGACAGATTTTATTTGAAAATACAATTGTATAGGTAGCATTGCTCAATTCGAACAAATTATGATCTGGCTTATCCTGCAACAGTTAAAGTGGGGGGTGGCATACAGGACACTGTGAGAATGCCTGCCTATGGAAAAAGAGACATATTCCTTCCAGTTCCTCTCCTGTTGCCGTTGTGTGGTTTTGTTAGCAAAAGGCTAGTGTTTTGTTTTCCTTTATTATCCTTTGCTGTCAGCCAAAAATAATGGTCAGACTTGAAACAAAGTGAGAACTTAGAAAAAAAACATGCCAATGAATGAATGAAAGAAAAATGGCAGAAGGAAAGATGGAGGGGAATGTATTGCATTAGTGAACTTGAAAAGGAGTGTTGGAAAAAGTGTGGGCAAAGCTGCCCTGCAACAAGGACTGAAATGGGAAACATTGTTCTGGGTAAACTACCCAGGTCAGCCTCTGCTGACACAGTGGGATTGGAAACACAAGGACTTATTGCAGTTTCAGGCCTATGGGAATGGCATTAAGAAAATGTTCTATACTGATTAAATTATGCCCTCCTTGCAAAATCCCTTACCCTTTGAAGATTTCTACAGAAAATTATGTTACAGCCTTCATTGGCCTCAGAGGACAGCTGTAGGTTTAGGCTTTATTTTCTCCTTTGCCCTGAGAAAATAGACAGTCAATAGACTGTGGATGACAGCTACACTACAGACCAAAATTTCTCATAAATCATAAGTGCATGCTTCTTCATTTGCAACCACCTTCTAAAGCCATGCGTCCTTGGAGGACACTACTGTTCCCACAACAGCAGCAAATGCTGAGCAGAAAGAAGCAAGGTGCCAAATGGGGCAAATGAAAACATGCTCCCTCTTAGGAAGATGGATGGGGAGCAGAAGCATATTTCACTAAAGGTGATTCTTCCCTCTGTCAAAAAAGTCACATACTTAGAGGGCTGTCCCACTTTCTGAACAGGTGTCCTGCCATCTCTAGAAAACAGATGTCTCTTATTTTCATTGAATGATGAGCATCTAAAAAGATTTCTTCTCTTCACAATGTGGGTAGCTTTGCTTATCACATACAAGCTAATTTCAGACAGACTATCTACTCACTGGCTCAAAATGTTTATTTTGGGTTATATATTTATTTTTGTTTTATAAACTGCTTCCTTGAAGCTTTTTATATGTTCCATGTCTGTTAGCGTGAAGATAAAATTTCTGTCCTCCAACAGTTTTTCATTGTGAACCTTCATGTCTCCCACACAAAAAGATACCCCCTTTTTAAAAAATCTTTTGCTACACAACCTGTTCTGAATTGGTCTTCCAGTACTGGGAGTGCTGTACATTCAAGTGGAACATTAGACATTGCGCATTAAATTCCTTTAATCTGGCTGAGATTATAGTTCTTGCAGTAGACCATGTCTTTAACCCCCACCTTGTCCACCAATCTGATATGCTCAGCTTCGCCTTGCTGTGTAGGTGGACCTGACATAGGATTTGTCAGATGGGTTTATTTTTTTCAGGGTAGTCTGAACTGCAGGTTGATATCAAGCTTAGCAGTTTGCACATTATGCAGTGGAGTTGAAGGGCAAGATTTTGAAAACAGGCCATTTACAGTTCTGCAGGTTGTCTTGACTGGCCTTTACTTGCCACACAAGGAGGATATAGAGCTCCTACAAATCTCATGTCACTTCTGCCATGGCAGATGGTATGCTTTTCCAGTATGGTACACACACACTTTCCATTGAGTCTAATCCCGACTGTCCAACTCTTCAAATCACTGAAGGCAAGTAGGAGTTTTTCATTGCATGGCTTGAAAGACTTTATACCTTACATAATGAATTAACTATTGGTAACCACATTCTATTCACATATCTGCTATTTTCTGTGGCTAGTTACTCTATTTCATAAACTCAGAGCACTCCCAAACATGGCAGCTGCACATCTTTAGGCTATGTATCTCTAAGTGATGTATTTATTCAAGTAATAAATGTATTCATTTACTCAGTTTGCACCACACCACCAAAGACATCTCACAGAGGCTTTGACACAGAAAGTTCTGCTTGATGTGACGGGAGTGGTACTAATTAGTCACACAAGTTCTTATTAAGATGGCCAATGACAATAGTTAGAACTGACATTCTTAAGGCTTTGTATTGCCTTTTTTAAGCCTGTTGCTGATGTCCCTGTCTCTCTCCTCTTTTGTTCTTTTTTTTTCCTTTTGTACAAGCAGCTGTTGGTAATAACCAAATGCCTTTCCTATCCTAGCCTTCTATGTTTAAAAGGACTTTGTAACTTTCAGATCAGATAAGAAGTTACCTGTTTTCCACATCTGCCCTCCTAAGCAAGAAAAAGATACTAAGGAGGGGAAAATTGAATAAAACCGAGAAACAGCAAGAAACACCAATATCGTGTTCTTCAAGTAGTATCTCCAATTATTTATTCACTTTTAATTATTTCTAATCTTCATCTTTCTTGACAGCTTGTGAAATGAAATTCTTCAGATGATGTAGCTTTTTTTTGCATTTACACTTTGTCTATTTTAGAAAATTATGCATTGCAGAACAGAATATTTGCTACTTAGCAATAATAATCATTTATCTTACTGTGATTTCATGTCATTGCCAATTACCAGTCAGTAAAAATGACTGGCAATGCAATTTTCTTTGCAGTAAAACAAATTAATATTCACTTTATCTGCTGTTCAGATTCTTTTAAAAGCAAAACTGGGACTTTTTTAGCAAGCAGACTAAAAGGAAAAAAAGTCATATGAAACATTAAGAACGGTATTTGTATGCATGAAAAATATGAGTGAAGGCTTTAGAACAACTATTTCAACTAAAAAATAAATAAAAGCAACAATGTTCCATTTTAGGTAGCCCTGATTCACTTCTTCTGGAGAATTAGCAGACTAGTTTTAGCAAATTGTAATAGCGTAATGTCAGCAAAAGAAAGAGATAGGTTTGTGATTTCTCAACAAGTGCATGACTTCACCTTTGAAATGGAGGACATAGCAATGTGTGTCAGCACTTTCTATATCGCATCATCAAAATCAATCTTGTACAGAAATGTATGAGGAAGTTCTTAAAGGGTTTATGACTAATTCACTCTTGCTTCTAACATAGAAATGTCACAAATATATTAGTTGCATCAGGTGACTGGATGCCAAAATATCTGACAAACTCCAGTTATTTTTCAACTCACCAGTTTGTTTCCTGATGATTTTGTAATACTCTAGACTTCAACAGAGCTCCAGAAAGCTGCAATAAAAACTTTGTAGGCATGTACTTATTATTAATGAACTAACTTATCTCATTGTGACCCAATGCAAAATTTTGCAAACATTTGTTAGACAGCTGCAGCTAACAATTTCTAATTAAAACATCTTCTTGAATTTTGTTCATTTTGAATGTTCACAAGGTGGGTTATTTTATGAATTTGACACCTGTAACATGGAGCAAATTCTGCTTTTGACATGGCTTGATTGCAACTTAAATAGATGAACAAAGGCTAACAGAAAAAAACAAATCAGATTGAAAAATAACACAAGATGAAATACTATTCTTTGCCTGTAAAGGTTTATACACAGCTCTTCAAATATTCCTGTAAACCAACCCTCCCAAACCACAAAGACCCAGAAGAATGTTAATTAATAGAAAATAAAAAGGGGCACAATTGTGGTCAAATCAAACAACATCTCAAAATTCAAGTACACATTGCAAACGTTGCTTTGCAGAATTCAGGCAGCTTTTCTATTTTGACAGTTTGTAATCAAAGAAACCTGAAGCCCTCCTTGTGCTACATGCTTGTAAGGATACTGAGCCATGATAGCAAAGGATTTTAGAGAAGTGTCAACAGCAGATTGGTATATTTATTAAAACCTTCCGTGGTATTTGATGAAGAAAAAAAATTTGAACAGTTTCCAGAAGGCTTCCCTTCTGAGATGTTTGTTTAGAAAATTTCCTTTGTTAACTAATTGTATTGCTTTTCCATTTATTGTCTGGCAAGGTTGATATTAACAAATGGCAGTCGACATTTTAGAATAATTTAGAAACTAGAATATCATCTTCTGTCCAGGTGCCCACTAACAGAGTTCATCAGACCTTTATGCTCAGTAGCGCACCCTCCAAATAAGCATTTACTCTCTAAGGCAAGTTTATCATATGCTGAATTTATCTCTAGCTTGTGATTTGTCTGTTTCATAACTTTATACCTCACCTGTAATTTTCCTGATCTGTGGATTTTAGTGTATTTGCCACACTAAAACACAAAATTTTCCAAGCATAGCCCTGGAGTCTTAGAAAATCTACCAAGACCTGGTCTGTGAGTCCAGATATTATTTATTTTTTTTCTTCTAACAGTAAATGCAAGAAATCTGTTTCACTACAGATTGACTACAGCAAACACAGAGAAGTGCTACGTTGCTGTATATTTAATTTAATTAAAAATTAACTTTATGTTGATTTATAAATTTAAGCATCAGAGACACGCATAAACAAAGTACTCTACAATGTCACTTATCTTCCAAGCTGTATTGCAACAAGGAGGTCAGTTGCCAGAATGACATTCTGGAAGGAATAAGCAGATGGTGTGGTAGACAAAGCAGAAAGACAGTGTTTGATCAAGATTGTTAAACGTGTTATCCAACGGAGATATGATTATGTTTCCTTTATAGCAAAGGAAGCCATTATGTAATTCACTTAACTCTTATGTTATTGAAGTTGTTCCAGAGACCAACAGCACATTGGAGCTTTTGGACTCTTGATTATTTATAGTGGTTTGTTAATTAAAATTACAGAAGGGCTTTCATTCTTTGTGTGTATTGTACATCATACTTATTCTGCATAGCTTCATAGGTTTTGTTACGTAGAAACATAGTCCTGGCTTTAGGGGTTTTATTGCTCAAGGCACATTGGAAACAATCCTTACCATCACTCACACTAAGTGATCAGATTTCCTGAATGATGTGTATGGTTATTGTTCCTAAGGTATCTAGGAACCTTAACACTTTCATCTGAATGAAGCCAGGTGTCAATGGACGGATAAAAATTTTGCAGCCCCCTAAGGAAGTCAGTCAAAACAGAGAATCTGATAATAATAGACGATAACTTTAATTGCTTAGCTATGGTGAAAGAAACACAGCAGACGTTGGAGTGTGTTAGGTGTTCCTGAAATATTTAAAGACAGTTTTTCTGTTCAGAAGCTTGTAAATCTTATTTGAATGAGTTAGTTTTTAATTGGATTCTAACTGATGAGAAAGCATGTTAAATTCAAATTGCGGGGCATAGGATTTTCAATTCTCCTTGAAAAGCTATTTATGCAAAAGTGGTCAACTAGAGACAGACTGATGAAAAAGTAACGACAGAAAACTTGAAACAAAAGCTTTCCAAAATATCAAAAACCAGGTAAGGATATTGCCTTGGATGATAGTTTTAACAAACAAAGGAGAACAGATAGTTTTGAAATTACATTAATTCATTTCCAATAGCTTCACTTACCAATCAGACCCTTCTGTATTCACTTCAACCTGAGTCCACCACTCTACAGCAGCTGTTGTAAGCAAGAAAAAACATCACTTTTCAGGATGTGCATGCCAATTTGTCTCCCTAAGTTTCATCTTACTAACATTATGCTGTTCGCTACTCTGTACATGCGCTTGTGCAGATGATGTGCTCCAAATAGAGAAGTATATTGCAGAAATTAATGATGTGAAACAGATTTCCAAAATGTTTCTTTTCGTGTATTCATTCTAATTTTTTCTTTTTATTCAGTTCTATTTACATGGTTTCTTGGAATATCCCATTCTCTAGCTCTTTGTTTTAAAATACTGTTTAAACTAATATTTTATTTTAAATAAATACATAATTACTTTCCTTGCTATCTTTTTGAAATTAAAATAGTGTATTTTCAAACTTGCTTCTTGTTTTATTGCTTACTATTGCTTATGCTCTTCTCTCACTCCCACCAGCTTTATCAGTGAGCATATCTGAGCAGCTGTCTTTCTAAATCAGGCATCCAAAGATTCTGTTAATTGGTCTCTGAAATAAATAAAAAAGTTGATTTGTTGTTGTCTTTAACTTTTGAAAGTGAGGTTGAAAATTATAAAATAAAGAGGAAACCAATATTATGTCAGATTAAAGATCTGTCAAGATACATTATTTATTTAACATGGGAAGAAGTCAACAGCCTTGGAAAAATTTTCTGTAAAGGGCATTTTCCCAGGATAGCCTCCAAAAACTTGTTTCAGGTACCTCCTGAACCAGAGGTGATAGTATCTCTTTAATTCACCTTGATATATTACTTCCCCATGTACTTGTTTCCCTTTGGTTCCTATAGCTTTTAGCGTCCACCATGTATTTCAGCAAGGAGCTCTGCAGCTCAAACACAAGACGTAAGAGAATCTGCTTTTCTGGGTTTTTTTTAATCTTCTCACAGCTAATTGAATTTGATGCCTCCTAGTTCTTGTGCCGGAAGAGACATTGGATAATCAATCTCTTTTTGCTCTTGCCAGGAATAATTTTCCAGACTTCTATCAAATAATCCTTCAGCTCTCTGTTCTCCAGTAGGATAAGTCATTGTCTACTCTGTCAAAGTAAGGAAAGTATTCAATACTGGGTTTTTTATCTTTGTTGCCTGTCTTGAGCCTATTTGTAGAGGAGGAGAGGAGGACGGAAAATATGTGAAAAATCATGGCAGTCAGGTGAAGTTCCCAATGACTGGAAAAGGGAAATATAAGCCCAAATTCAAGAAGGGAAAAATGGATGACCCCGGGAATTATAGACCAGATAGTCTCACCTCCGTGCCTGGCAAATCTCAGCAACAGAAGGCATACTGAGGCACATGAAAAACAAGGTGCTTGGTGACAGCCAGCATGGCTTCACTAAGGGGAAATCCTGCCTGACCAATTCGGTGGCCTTCTGTGATGGGACTACGGAACTGATGGACAGGGGTAGAGCAGTTGATGTCATCTACCTGGACTTGTGCAAAGTGTTTGGCACTGTCCCACATGACATCCTTGTCTCTAAATTGGAGAGACATCAATTTGATAGGTGGTGGAGCACTCAGTGGATAAAGAACTGTCTGGATGGATGCACACAAAGAGTTGTGGTCAATGGTTCACTGTCTGGCTGGAAACCAGTGATGAGTGGTGTCCCTCAGGGATCGGTGCTGGGACTGGTCTTGTTCAACATCTTTATCAGTGACATGAACAGTGGGATTCAGTGCAACCTCAGCAAGTTTGCCAATGACACCAAGCTGTGTGGTTCAGTTGATACGCTGGAGGGAAGGAATGCCATCCAGAGAGACCTTGACACACTTGTGGGGTGGGCTGATGTCGATCTCATGAAGTTTAACCATGCCAAGTGCAAGGTCCTACACCTGGGCTGGGACAATCCCAGGCACAGCTACAGGTTGGGCAGAGAAGAGATTCAGAGCAGCCCTGCAGAGAAGGACTTGGGGGTGCTCATTGATAAGGAAATGAACATGAACCGGCTTCAGTGTGCACTCGCATCCCAGAAAGCCAACCGTATCCTGGGCTGCATCAAAAGGAGTGTGACCAGCAGGTTGAAGGAGGTGATCCTGCCCCTTTACTCTGCTCTCGTGAGACCTCACTTGGCGTATTGTGTGCAGTTCTGGTGTCCTCAACATAAAAAAGACATGGAACTGTTGGAACAAGTCCAGAGGAGGGCCACGAGGATGATCAGGGGACTGGAGCACCTCCCATATGAAGACATGCTGAGAAAGTTGGGGCTGTTCAGCCTGGAGAAGAGAAGGCTGCATGGTGACCTCATAGCAGCCTTCCAGTATCTGAAGGGGGCCTGTAGGGATGCTGGGGAGAGACTCTTAATTAGGGACTGTAGTGATAGGACAAGGGGTAATGGGTTTAAACTTTAAACAGCAGAAGTTTGGATTGGATATAAGGAAAATGTTCTTTACTGTTAGGGTGGTGAGGCACTGGAATGAGTTGCCCAGGGAGGTAGTGAATGCTCCATCCCTGGCAGTGTTCAAGGCCAGGCTGGACAAAGCCTTGGGTCATATGGTTTAGTGTGAGTTGTGCCTGCCCATGGCAGGGGGGTTGGAACTAGATGATCTTAAGGTCCTTTCCAACCCTAACTATTCTATCATTCTATGTTGTATGGATTTACAGAGGAGGGTAAATGTTTTCTATTTGTTCTCTATTCTTTCTCTAATAACTTGTAACATTCTATTTTCAGCTTTTGTTGTTTTGGTTTTTTTCTCTCTCTGAGCTATGGAAGGTAACTGAACTACACATCATAACCCTAGATCTCACTCCTCAGCTACATTATTTGATGTAGATCCCTTATTCTATATGCAAAAGAACTGTTTTTTTCATCTGTATGTATTATAAAACATTTCTATTTGTCTTTTTTTTCATTCCCCAGATACAGTTTTGTGGTATTCCCAGGCCAGCCTTTGCAGCTACATCTTTTGTTTTCACATTAAAATTGTTTTTCCAGCAAAATTTTTCATATGCATTAAGGGCTTTCTTTTTAAAAAATCAAAGTGAGCCCTGATTTGCTGGTTTTATGTTACATTTAATGGCTTGTAGTTCCCTGGATCACTCATGGTATGTTTCTTGAATGATTGTCATCTTTACTGTATCTGCTGCTTGCTTGTTCTCAGGTATGAAAGTGGATTTAAGTGATACTTTATATACCACTGATAGTTGTTCACCATTCTTATTCTTGAACTCCTTTTGAATTCTTAGGGAAATACTGATTTATTCAGTTTGTTTTGTTTTCTTTTCTTACTTTTATTGACATTTGAATTTAATTCAGATCTTCAGTGAATACTTCATAATGAAGGGTTCCAGTTTGGGAACCTCCCTAAGCTCTTCCACAATGAATACAAGGGCAGAAAATAAATTTAGTTTTCTGGTTGACCCTTTTTTTTTTCTGAGTGCTCCTTTTATGCCTTTAATATCTACTGACTCTAGAGACCTTCTGGAAGGCTTTTTACTCCTAATGTGTTTGAGGAACAGTGTATTAAGTGTATGAAAACACTGGTAAATGCTTTTCAAGAAAAGCATTTTACTGTGTCTCTTACGTTTAGCTTGCCAGCACCTGCATTCTGTTTTTCTCATTTGCTGAGAACCTTAGATTTTCTGAAAACTACTACTCAGTTCAAATGATTTACCTTCCCAAACAGTTTAGCCATTCTTGCCTCCTTTTTCCCTTTCTCAGTTTTTTTTCTGAAGTGAGGTGCATTTCCTTTATGCCTTAAACTGTCATTATGTAGCCTACATGAAGACTGCAAAAATTTAACCCCAGTTCCTTCCTCTTAGAAGAACTTTAAGCCAGAGACTATAAAAATACTTAAAAATTTAAGAAAGTGTCTGTGATCATCATATCTGTATCAATTTATGGAAAACAAATTCATTATGTGCTTTTGTAGTTGCCTGCAGTTTGGTGATCAGTAGTAGTTTAGGTTGATTGGTCAGGTTAGAACAGCTGTATGCTTAAAACTGTGCTTATGTCAGTGGTACTTCATTGTATACACATAGAAAAATACTTTTTTCCTCTTCAGCTGGATTTTGCATTGGACACATCTCAATTATTTAAAAAAATGAGGACTAGAACATGTACTATAACAATCTATTAACTTAGAGATGCTTCTTCCCTATGTTCTTTTTTGGTAGTTCTGAGCCAGTTAAGTCAGGAACGTGCAACAGTCATACATCCAGAGCCTATACAAATTTGCATGAGATGAAAATCTGATTTATATTATTTCCTAAAAAAAAAAAAATTAAAATGAGCAAAATCATCTAGACTTTTTTTTTCATATTTGTTTTTATTTTCCTGAGATCTTCCTTCCACGCAAAGATACCTTGTTGCTATAATGTTGAAAATTCAATGCTTGAGGTTTTGGTAAATTCAGAAAATACAATGCTTGAGGTTTTGGTAAATTAAAAAGTTACTATACAAACCAAAGCCTAATGTGAATTAACTTTGAATTACTTTTTAAAATTAGTATCTTGTAAACTAAGAGTTGTTTAAGATTCTGGAAATACTATTCATTGTAATTCACATTAGGTTCAAGGTCCTGATTCAATGCACTCAGGGAAAGGATTCTGGTAAATTACTACCCAGTGATCACCAGCATATTGGTTACTCAATAGGGCTCAGTTGGCTCAACAGAAGTCAATTTCTGTACACACACAGAGAATTATCTTTCTACATTTGTGCATAGCAGAGGGCAGTAAAATCTCAAAAGCGTAGAGTGAGAAAAAATAACTATCTCCTCCCAACCTTTATATAAAGCTCATGTTGTAATTAGATGTTAGAATAAATACCACTCCATTCCCTGCCTTTCCCAAAACAAAAGAAAAAGGAAAGTGGAATCTTATATCTTTAAAACCAGTTCATAATAGCATATCAGAAATTAAATACAGTGACATGACATAATAATGAAAGTCTCTAGAGGAGAAATTTGTTTATATCTTCACATATTTTATTTTCTATTTTTTAGTATTTTTTGTTTTCTTCATTTTAATTTAATCTGGTTTATCTATTTCCTCAGCTATTGTTTGCTTTTGAAATCATCAACTCACCACAGACTCCTAAGATCTTCAGAATTTGATTAGCCTGATTAGTTGAGCCAGAAAGTTATCTTAGTTTACAACAGGTTATTTGGTTCAGATGCTTTGTTTGAACTTTGGTGAAAAAAAGATTGTGATTTTTTGTTGCTGTTTTTTATGCATTAATCTTGATGCATTTCACACAACAGCTTAGATAAAAAAGATTAAGAACTTGGTTTCCAGAAATCTCTTCCCAAGACTCTTGTATTTCTTACAATGTGTGCAATTAAACAGGTCATAAAAAGCAGTAACATTGTTAAGGGGAAAAAATATATAGTTCTATGCAATCATGCCTCTTCTAATGGAATTTTCAATGCTAACTAAAAAAAAAAAATAAAGTGCCAAAAATAGTCTCTGAGCTCCCTCAATCAAATGGAAAGACTGCAAATATTTTTCTGCCAGTGGAAGAAATGTGTTTCTAAGAAGGAAAGGAGACCATTCAAAACCTCCAGAGAGTCTCGTGGCTGTATCCCAACATTTTTCTTGGAAAATACATTCCATAATAGAATAGCCATTTGTCTTAACACCCCATGACTGCCTATAAACAAAGTGTCCTGCCAATGACTGGCACAAACTTCAAGCTGCAGTCTGAAATCAAGCTGGTCTTTTTTTTTCTTTCCCTTTTTTTTTTTAATCTCTCAAGGGCATATCTCCTAGCCTGGATGAAAACACAGAGGAAAGCAGATGGCAACACCATTTGCAGCCTCACTGACAACAGGAAAAGCCAAAATGCCAGATTAGCAGCCTTGTCCCATCACAAATCTTTGTTAACTCAACTCTGCTTGATTGCATAATGTTATTTGAGTACCCAGAACTGGGCAGGCATAATGTTATTTGAGTACCCAGAACTGAAGGCGTGATCCCCAAAAGATGTGCAGGCTATGTTCAACATTATGTACCCTAAAAACATCATGGCAACAGGAAAATGCTGGTTCAGGTCACTGGCTACCGGGAAGCTTGGGAATTTAGGAGGGGGACAACACCTTAACACACCTCTACTGTAGAAAGTAGCTTGTAAGGAGAGGATTTCAAGAGCTCATTTGTCTGTTTTGCTGTTCTAGGGTTGCCTTTTTTCCCTAGACTGCGAAAAGTTTCCAGACCAGGGGTATCTGTGCAAATGTCTAACTATTCCAGAGCAGCCTAGATGTGACAGACTGCACTCCATGGCAGTTCAACAGGCAGAAAAGGGGGGGTCTGGATAGAAAGAAATGCAACCAAGTGAGCAGTGATGCCACAGAAAGACTGGTATCAGCAAAATTTTGGATGAGATGTTGGAAACCCAGTGGTCACCATGGAATTTGGCACACAGAGGGGAGGGTTCTTTGCCTGGTTTACAGGACAGAGATATCTATTGCAAGATGTGCCTTTCTGCCTCAATTAATAATACTGATCCTCTGCCAATTTTTACATACTATCCAGAAGGGATGAAAATAATGGATAACCTCTGAGCCACTGTTTCAGTCCTGGTGCTGCAGGAAAGACAAGTGATAAGAGGTAATGTCACGTAAAATAAGCTTTTCATATAATGTGTGACCCCAGAGTAAGACCAGATCTCTCATGAGATAAAGGGCATGGGATTTGCCAGGCTAGATTAGCCAATACTAGGTGTTTCAGAGGAAGTGGGGGAAATAAACATGAACAAGCAAGAAAACCTTTTGAGTAGTTCAGCCAGTTGATTGCACAGTGTGGCACACTAGGAAGTTTCCCTGAAGGGAAAGATGGTTACATTACAATTTCTTTTCTTGACTAGCATATGAATCTGAGTTTCTTATGTACTCACAGGGCAGTGTTTACGGAAGCACTACACTGTGTCCAATGGTGATGGGCAATACAGGAATGGCTGCTCTTGTACTGTGATAGTAAGATCTTCTTTTCTAGTAGGATCTGCATTTGTGTAGTCCAAAAGTAGTACTCTGTCATAGGAGGGCATTAGCAGCACGTCTAAGTACCAGCTAGGAGATGGTGATCCCCATCTTTCAAAGCAATATTGCCCTTCTTCTGGGGAAAACCATGAAGACTGAGTGTTATATTAAAAAGGCTTCCACTGATTGGTTTGGATTATCTTTCTCCTGAAGAAAATAGCCCTAGTTTCTTGGGATAACACTTTGCCTCTTCACACTTTCTCTGTAAGGTACATATTAAGGAACAAAAGCAAAACCAAATACCCTACAATCTTTTTGTTCTGTGTAACTGTGTATTTTATAATATTTTTACTCCTGCTTATCAAAAATCTACATGCAGTAATTTTAATGATAATTTTCTGGAACGCTTATTGTGAGTTGCATAGTTGGAAAAATAGAACAAGTTGCCATTTAAAATAGTCACTCATATTTGACAGAAACTGCACTTTTGTCTCTTGTAACTACACAGAGGCCAAATGAAGTTCTAGTTATAAAATGACCCAGATGCTTTGAGGTTGTTTACATTTGCTCCTACCTTTTCTCAGTGCTGTATGTCATGGTTTAAGCCCAGTCTGTCACTCAGAAACCATGCAGCTGTTTGCTCACTACCCCCCCCCCCCCAATTTGTCCCCCCGCTCCCACACAGATGAGGAGGAGAAGGGAAAGAATGTAACTCCCACGGGTTGAGAGAAGAACAATTCAGTAACTAAGGTATAACACAAAACTGCTACTGCTATCACCAATAATAATAATGACAAGGGAAATAACAAGGGAAGACAATACAGTACCACTGATTGATACCTAGCCCGACCCGGCAGTGCACTAGCCCTTCTGGGTAACTGCCCCCAGGTTATACACTGGGCATGATGTGCTGTGGTATGGAATACCTCTTTGGTCAGTTTGGGTCAGGTGTCCTGTCTCTGCTTCCTCCCAGCTTCCCTCCTCCCTGGCAGAGCCTGAAACTCAGAAAGTTCTTGGTCAGAGTAAACATTACTGAGCAGCAACTAAAAACATTGGTGTTATCAGCGCTGTTCCCAGGCTGAGAGTCAAAAACACAGCACTGCACCAGCTACTAAGAACGAGAAAAACAACTGTTATTGCTGAACCCAGGACAGCTGTACAAATATCAGATGATTTTTCTCCCATTAGAATGAGGAAAAAAGATCAGAGTAGCCAGAGTAGTTGTATTGTTTCTGTCAGGTAAAATTCACATGTGAAGAAATGATGGGTGCAAAAACCGCATTCAGACATCTGAGGATGATCACTGGGGACCTACTGAGATCTTTGAACTTGCCAAAGCCACTGAAGCCCAAAACTCCCTCTGGTTTATACAGGCACTGTAGACTTTGTCATCTTGGAATCAACTGGGTGTATTTTTTCCCATTTTTTTCCTAGAGGATGGTGCATCTACTGATGCTAGATTTTCATGATGGTTTTCTCACAGAGAGAATTTAATCAATTGATCTCTACCATCTCCTACTCTCCCAGACCTTTTGGTTTTTGAATTTCCCCTCTACAATCCTAGTGCACTTTCTTTGATCTATCAGACCCTGTCACTTGGGCTTTCTGTTATCTGTAGTCTACCAGCATCATAAATTCTTGATTGCTCACATCGTACTTGCAGCTGATTTTTATCATGTTTTGATCACAAGACACACTTAAATATCTTCCAATCTTCTGCACCCTACCTGCTGCGTCTTCACACATTCGTAATAGCTTCTTTGAAGATAAAATTAGCAAACATGTAACATAACCTTATTCCTTTGCTTATTTTTCTTTTTTCCTTTCTTCCATCTTGATATTGATTCAAAAATGACATCCAACCTGTGCACTTTACTGCATCTCATCACATCTGCTGACCATTTCTCCATTCACTGTCACATTACTTTTGTCCTAAGTTTCATATATTGCAAGGGGTTTTTTCCCCCATCTTTATTATACAATCCTACTTTGGTGTTTTCTATTTAAAAAGAAACAATCTCATATGTTAGCCTGTTTGCTTCCATAGAGACCACTTTACCTTCTTGTTCCCATTTACCTTTATTCTTATTTAATATGCTGTTTTCAATTCATCCAGTTCCATGCTCAGACCTGTTAGCTCTGCCCTGTATCTTTTGCACTTGATCAATTCAAAGTATTCATGCCAGAATTTTTAATGTCCTATTCTTAACCAAGTCCCAGAACCTGTACTTTGTCTTTATCTCTGCAACCTAACAGCTGCCTTCAATACTGCCCACCATTCTCTTTTTCATGAAATATTGCCCTTCCCTGATGATTCAGTATTCTACTAGTTCTCCTCCAAGCTTATTCCCAAGCTTCTTTATTGCCTCATCCTTTCTCCACAATATTTTAATTCCACAAACCAAGCCATCTTTGTCTATATGATTACCTAATATACATCTCAATACAATCTGTCTCTTCTGTTAAAAAATGAAATTTCTACCAGATTGTCTTGCAGCATAAAGGTGTGTAGTCACCTGAGGTCAACTTAAATTTGATTAAGCATAATTCTTCAATCCCAACCCCAGACAGCTCTCTTGCAAGGAATGGTGGCATTATCCACTATTGACTAAGAAAGTCAACAGACAATGCAATGCCATTTCACACCATAACCCTTTCATGTGACTTTCCAAATTTAATTTGATCATAAAACTTATCATTTCAGTAGCACTTCGGTCATGATACAATATTTTATTTGGCTGAGTAGAGTCCTTTTACACCCTTCCAGTTTCCAGTATCTTCCTGCCACCTCTTGTGTCACACACACGGGCTGTAGAAATTTTTATGTGTGGACTCCCCTTCTGATCTTTCTAGAGTGGTTTGCAGTAAAGGATCTTCATCCCAGAGGAGTTACCTATTATGGCAGTCAGGACAACAGTAAAATAGAGTTAACCACAAAAAAAAACAGATTGTGTGAAATATGGTGACAAGACCCTTCTCAGGAATCTTTTTGGTTAAAAATCTCTCAGGAAATAAAGCCTGCAAAAGTTTTGCCATTAGGTAATAATCATTGCAGCATCCACAACAATTTTACAGATGGTACGTCTTTGGCATCTCTATACCACTGCGCATATATAGCCCTTCTGAGACACATTTATTATTATGGGCTTTCTTGTAATAGACTATATCAGTCATAAGTTTGAGAGGTAAGGTCAGTTGGATTTATTTAAGGTGCACAATGAAATAATGTACCTGTTTGGGGGGGCTGGGATGGAGAGGTGTTTTTCCTTTCTGTTTTTAGCTGAACAAATTGTACCTACATAATAGTAGAGATATTAACTAAGACATAAAAGAAGAAATTACAGCTTAAGCCTGCAAGAGGCATATGATTTTACTGCATTCCTTTGTTTGAATGACCTCTTGCAGAGAAACTCGAGGGTTGTTATTATGGAAACTTTCAGGCAAAAGTGATGTCACTAGAAATCATTTTAATGGAGCCTCGTCTTCATATCCTATTGATTTATCTGCTAAGTATGAAGGGAAATCAATAAGCAGAATCATTTTCACATCTTTTAAATATCTGCCATAGCTAAAAAATATTGTTCAGTGCAGATATGAATCATTGGGAAGAAAACTTATAGCCATTGATAGGCATGCAAACATTTATTTCTTTATATTAAGAAGGTGATTTTCACATTTTATCTACTATCTTTTGCTTGATGTGTTTTTACTAAAGGTGAAGGCCACACAATGACAGCAGAAATCTCATTTTGTATGAAACAGATGTAAAAATACTGAGATATACAGAGGGTAGAAGCAAGGACATGGAAGGAATACAGAGAAATTGTCTGAGCAGCCAGGAATCAGGTTAGCAAAGCTAAGGTTCTGCCAGAATCAAAACTGGCCAGACACGTGAAGAGCAACACAAAAAAGCTTCTATAGGTACATCAGTCATAAAAGAAAGACTAGGGAAATGTATTGCCTCTCCTGAAGGACAAAGGAGACCTAGTTACCTGAGACATGGAGAAGGTGGAGGTACTCTATGACTTTTTTGCCTTGGTTTTCAACAGCAAGTGCTCTAACCAGACCACCGAGGTTGCAGAAGGCAAAATCAGGGACTGGGAGAATGAAGAACTGCCTGTTGTAGGAGCAGACGAGGTCTGGGACCATCTATGGAACCTGAAGTTGCACAAGTTCATGGGACCTGATGAGATATATCCATGGGCCCTGAGGGAACTGGCTGATGAAGTTAAGTTATCCACCATATCTGAGAAATCGTAGCAGTCCAGTGAAGTTCCTGTGACTGAAAAAGGAGAAATATAACCCCCATTTTTAAAAAGGGGAAAAAAAAGACTCAAGGAATTACAGGCTGGTCAGTCTCACCTCTCTGCCCAGCAAGGACATGGAGCAGATTCTCCTGGAAACTGTTATAAGGCACATGGAAAATGAGGTGATTGGTGGGAGCCAACATGGTTTTAATAAGGGCTAATCATGCCTGTCAAATATGATGGCCTTCTGCAATGGGGTTACAGCATTGGTGGTTAAGGGAAGAGCAGCTGATGTCACTTACCTGGACTTGTGCAAAATATTTAACTCTGTCTTACACAACATCCTTGTCTAAACTGGAGGGACAAGGATTTGATGGTTGGACCATTCCATATCCTAGGGAAGAAGGAACTGGCTGGATGGTCACACTCAAAGTCTTGATGTCAACAGTTTGATGATCAAATGGAGACCAGTGACGAGTGATATTCTTCAGGGATCAGTATAGAGACCAGCACTGTTCAACATCTTTGCCAGTGTCATGGGCAGTGAGACTGAGTGCAGCCTCTGCAAGTTTGCCAATGACACCAAGCTGTGTCATGTGGTTGACACACTGAAGGGAACCTGAAAGTTGATTCCTGTTCATGACTGACAGAAATATCAAAGTATGGTTTTGACAAAGTGTATTTGGTAAAGTGGATATTTATGATCATTGTGACTGTTTGTCAGAAAGAGGCGGGAAAACATAGCTGTGCACCTGCTCTTCATATTGGCCTTGATATGGGCCGCACTAGGGCAACTAGCCAATACTCTTGGTGGGGACAACAGTGAGATAATGAGAAACTCTACAGCCCCATGAATAAACAATAACAGAGCTGGCATGAAGCCAGCTGTTTTTCTGAGGGTATAAATGCAGGACCCTCTTATGGCCAAATCTGGAACCTCACCTATAGATGGACAAACCACACAGGAGCTTCCACTGTTACCTGAGACTCCTGCCATGGGCTGCAGTGGGGCTTCCCAGCTTGAAGTGTGGACCTGGATGATAATTTGTTATTGATTGGTGATATATTTCTACTTAATTTCTGTTGTCTCTACAGTAATGGTTTGATACATTGGTAATTTTCCTCTGTGCTTTGCTTATATCTCCTTCTGATTTGCTTCATTATACTTAGTTATTATATAAAGACATATACCCAATTCATATTAGTGTGCTTATTTAAGAAACTGTGCATGTTATACAGAGTGTGTGTGGTTGTTTTGTTGCATACTCTGCCTGTCAGGAGAACATGCATCCAGTATTGGGGCCTCCAACAAAAGAACATGGACCTGTTGGAGCAAGTCACCAGGAGGCAACCAAGGTGATCAAAGAGGGCTGTAGCACTTCTCCTATGAAGACAGACTGAGAAAGTTGGGCTTGTTCAGACTGGAGAAAGGAAAGCTCTGGAGGGACCTTAGAACAGCCTTCCAATACCTAAAGGAGACCAACAAGAAAGCTGGAGAGGGACTTTTTTGCAAAGGCAGGTAGTGATAGAAAAAGGGGTAATGGCTTTAAACTGAAAGAGGGTAGATTAAGATTACATATAAGAAATTCTTCACTATAAGGGTGATTAATCACTGGAAAATATTGCCCACAGAAGTTGCGGATGCCCCATCCCTAGTAGTGTACAAGACAAGTTTGGACAGGACTTTGAACAGCCTGGTCTAGTGAAGGTGTCCCTGCCCACAACGGTGGCATTGGAGCTAGATAAGCTTTAAGGCCCCTTCCCACCCAAACCATCCCATGATCTCAGATAAACCAATATTCGTTCACGTTTGCTTGCTGCAACAGAAGACCTCAACTGGCTTATTCAGTGCTTTTAAATAAAAATCTTATTCCATAAACTAATAGAGAAGATAGTTCTGGAATATTAATTCAGAGAACCCAATTTAGAAGCATACTTCTTACCATAGATTATTTTGGGAGAATAATATGAAGTGTTTCAAATGTCAGATTTATTTCTCATTCACCTCCCCCTAGCCAATTTAGTGGCATTGAATTCACATTATACAAAAGAGAACTGAAAAATAGAACAGATCATTAATTATCCCATAAACCTATTTAACTCTTAGACAAAGGTTTAAATTAAAAGTTTGACATTTTTTTTTATTTGCATTAAATGTGCTTCATTTCTGCCGGTATTTCTTCTTTACAGAGCTGATTTTCGTATGGTAACTGGTGGGAAAAATGTTCTTGAGAAACAAGAGTCACTAGTTTTCCAGGTAAATGCGAATACCTTAGAAGAAGAAAGGTACTATTTTGCATTGTATGGGAAATAGAAGCTCAATATTTACGTGGTTTGTCTCATTATGTGCGAAGATTAAATTATTTGTTTGATTTACTGACCATTATCACCCAAATTACAATAAATTAACGTCATTTATGTTATTTTTGGCTTTTTGTTTGTTCATTTCCCGATTTTTCTAAGTATTCTTTACCATTAATCCTAAATATAGTTCTCAAAAAATCTTATAAGAGAACAAATAAGAGGCAGGTATTTAAATGTTTTCAGATGATTCAGTTGTTGGGTCTGCAACTTATGATAACTCATAGAGGCTAACTTTAGTTGCTTATTACTGTTTACAGGCCAGATCTGTTTAAGGTTCCTTAAGTAAGTGACAAAAAAGTTATTTTGTTATTATCAGTATCTTTATTGAAAACTATGCAAAAACCATCAGAAAAAGTGTGATCTAGCTGCAATGTTTGAACCTAGTCATTGACAAATTAATCAAATCATGTCAGATGGAAAGGAAAAGTAAATTGTTGCCCACTGGCTTCCTTGGCTGCCCAGTTACTTTCTTATCAACAGCCAGTTACTGGAAACTTACCTTCACCTCACTCATCACAGTTAAAATGAAAGGGAATAAAAGCAAATATAGTTTGATTTTCATAGACTGAAACTTACTGACACTTTGGTTGCTTCATTCTACATTCAATTTTTCTGCTCATTCACAGCTTAACTGAACTGTCAGTTTGTCATCTCACATAACCAAATGTTACATGATCTTCTATGGGGTTGATTTATTGTAGCAATCATCTTGCACAATAAAGTCATCAAACATTAGGCCAAAATATCTTAAAGGTATTTGATGTTTGAGAATTAAAAGCAAATATGATAATGCCAAATGCTATTATATCATTATTTGATATAATTAATTTTATAAGTATTACTATTTTGTGTGTTGTTAAAAGCATAGATGTATGAATAAGCATCAAAAGGATTTCTAAAATTAGTTGAGAAACACAATGGTTTCAATAAATTCTAGAGAGAACTCTTTTCTGAGAGGCTTTTTGCTGACAAAAATGTGTGTTTGAGTGTCATGTCTCCATGAGTCTCTAATTAGACTTTTCCATTTCTACAGCATTTTCCATTCTCTATGCTTAGAGCATACTGGCTGTAAATTTCACCACCCACCTATACTAGCAGACTCAGCTGCAGATAGTTTCTTTCCCTTTAGCCACTTAGCAGCGTAAAATCACTCCATGTCTCCCTACAAACACTGAATTCCTCACTTGTTTCAAGCTGTGACTGCTTATGATGAATGATGGCATGGTACCATAGCTAAGGGATGCACAAAGGGTAAAGACAAGGCTTGCTCCTGTTCTGTCTGTGTAAACTCTTTCCTTCAAGTATGCCCATCTGGCAGATGAAACACCTTGCTAATTCAAAAAAAAAAAAACAATGTTTATGTGAAAGACATAGTTTCCTCAAGGCTTTCCAAACTAAATTAGTATTAGATTTAAATCTTTCTTTGCTTTCTAATCTTCTAAAATCTAATGATTCATTTTTCCTTTCATCATATTACCACATCAAAGCAAAACTTGCTGTGGATACTTTTTATTCTAAATTCACTGTCTTTGCTTACAACAATACTTTCAAGAACAGACTTAATTTTACTGAGCTCATCTGCACCATCAATTTCTATATATTTATTCATTTTTTGTGGTATAAGGTAAAACCTTTTTCAAAGAAACTACCAAACAACAAATCTTTTGTCAATGTAAATTGTCCTAAGTAGATAGATTTCATCAGGCAATTGTAAAATGCTCTTTGGGTATATTTCAACTTACCTGTTACCTTCATCAGCTTCATCCAATCTTAGTTGTGCTCTGACTTCTGAAAAATATTCAGCAAGGTCAAACTCCAGCCAAACTGTTGAAGAGTATTTAAAGATATTAGTTACGTTTATCAATTTTATGAGTATTTTGTGATACTGTCTAATACATAGACTCAAGAGGTTTGATCTTACAAAGGCATTCAGGAGATATGCAGCAAGTTAAAAATCCCATAAAATGATTGTTCTTTGATTGTTCTGTTAGTACAGAAATTTGTGAAGATTTGCCTGCAACTGAACAAACTTCAAGATACTTTGCCTGGGACTGTGGAGTAGCCCTTTGAGCAGAGAAGATGATAGTCAATCGGAGTGAGGATCACCAGGGGCAGGAGGCTGAAGGCAGCCCAGCTCCAAAAGCCACCTCAGATCAGCTGACCTAAGCTCTGAGCAAAAGGAGAGACCTCAGCATGCACAGGAGCTTTCCTTTCTTTCTTTTTTCAAACAGGTATGTTTCTATTGTCTCTATGGGCATATAATTGACAACTTTGTTTGACAGAAGGTGTTATTAATCACTGCATTTCCTGTAATCATCAACACTTCTTATATGTACCAGAGCTACCTATAACAGCAAAGACAACATCTAGGGAAAAAAAAAATAAAAAAGAAATGGGAGGGGTGGAAATCCTGTAGCTCATGATTAACTATTTATAGAAGAATATAGGTTCTGCCCTGAGATAAATGCTTTTACAGGAGTCAAAGGTGCTGCTAACTCTGTAATTGTAACAGTACCTAGTGAAGCACTTGCTTGTTTAAATAAGGTTTTTTGTTTTCAGCACAACAGGATTACATTCAGGAGATAGTGTGTTTCCACAGGCTTAGCAATGGCTGCCCTTTATTTTCATAATGACAGTGATTTGAAACTGGAAGGTCTTGTCAAGGCAGGGTAAGCAGAAACCCTTTAATCTTTGGGAGTAGAGGGGGGAAACAAAAGCCACCTCTTTTATGGGTTCCAAGGAAGCTACAAGGAATTTTGATAATGTGCCACTGCACATGCCAGAAAATGCTGTTGTTTATCAAATAAAAGAATAGATGGTTGCTAAAAACTGTATCATGTCTATTTTATTCCTTACTGACCAAAGTCTGTTAACATTTTTGACAAGTTACAGATCTTATATATTCTAATTAAAAATCTTGTCAGTCCTATCTTGATTGAATTTTAAGAGGCTTAGCCCCAGAGATGGTCGTTTCTATGTTAGGCTCAGGGTCAAAGAAGGTTAAGCTGCCATGATCAGTGGATAAAACTCAAAAACTTTAAGTGGTCACCTTTTTTCCATCACTACTGTGTCTGAGATCCCAGAGTACTTCCCTTTATACACAGTAGAACGTTTCTTGCAATGGGGTAGAGGCTTCCAGCAGCCCCTGTGCAAGACTGGTGACAAGGAAGGCCAGGAAGGTTGGACATCACTGGAAAAGTCTGTCCATAATTTTCAAAAATAAATAATTCTTATACTGTCGGACATGAACAAACTCATGTTCATAGAACAAAGGCAAAAAATTTTGCAACTTGGATCTTAGTTTGAAAGTATCTGAAGAAATAAACATCTTTCCCACAGACAGCTGCTTAAAATGTGTTAGAGTACCCACCTGCATTATTTATCTCAGTTACATGGCTGATTGTGCCATGTAACTTCTCAAAGCAGGAGAGGAAGGTTTGATTAAACACTGTGTGTCTAAATGCCTTCTTTGAACTCAATACCAACTACTGTGCAATCATGTCTACCTCTTTTCACCTCATCACTTATGAGCTACAGTTTACTTCACTTTCCATTTCTATTTCAGTCAGTCAGTCTTACACAAACACAGCCTATTTTCCCCTTTATATTTGAAGATATGAACTATTTTATTGCATTTCAATCTAGGCTTATATTCTAAAAAGTTCTAAAGAGGAAATTATAGAAAGAAGTTTCAGATCTTGTATATATTCCTATATGACAGAGATCAATTATGTCTACTAATGTAAAATTAAAGGGTTTTTTTTCAAATAATTCATACTAAAAGTAGTCAAAAGTTTTTATATTACAGTCACATTTACCATTTTATTTTAAAAGGAGGGGTTTCTCAAGGTCTGTCTTAACTAGTAGGCTCTTTAAATTACAGAATTACTGGTCTCAGCTTAAATATCAGTCTTGTTGAAATCATCATCTTGGCTTGACTCCAAGGAAGACAAGTCCACCTGGATAAAGTCATGAACAATCTGGTCTTATCTCACAGCTGACCCTACCTGGACAAGGAGATTGCACAAGAGTTCCCCTCTGGAGCTCCCCTCCAAATGACCCTTTATGCATAATAATTCTGTCTTTCCTTAGACTGTATTTAGGAAAAAGAAAATAAATTTAGCAAACCAAATAAATAAGCAAATTCATTCCTCCATTCATACATGAAATAGTACTTTTCAACAAAAAGTTCTTGTACCATTGTTTACTAAATAGAATTATCTTTGTGAGATCACCAGGAATTTCTCAGTGCTCTCCTGCTTTTACAGGCCTATTTTCCAAATAGCTGTGAACCATATTAGATCTATGTCCAGTGTCTGTGATACTCCATCATCAGCCCTTTGACATGATGCACTTCTTGTATTCCCACTTCCTGTATTCTCCCTTCTATCCAGCTTTTTACCTCTGCAAGTGCTTTCCCTACCACCTCAAAACAGCTTCTTAGTCTTCATAATTGCCTCCTGAAGCCACCAGTATAATCACAGGAAGAGAAGGATCTATGAAAAAAATTGTGAATGAGAAGGGAAGAATAAGTG
Organism: Melopsittacus undulatus; assembly: GCF_012275295.1. Classification (NCBI taxonomy): domain Eukaryota; kingdom Metazoa; phylum Chordata; class Aves; order Psittaciformes; family Psittaculidae; genus Melopsittacus; species Melopsittacus undulatus. The sequence goes on along the minus strand of NC_047530.1, from coordinate 81,055,613 downwards.
AAGAATAAGAAGGGATAACAAAAGGCCACATTTGAACTTGGAGGATTTCCATACTGCATCTACCTTCTCTGCCAGGAAGTCACAGATGTTCATCACATAAGCAGATAAAATGTTACAGTAAGGTTTTTGTTTGTTGCTAGTTCAGAATTTTACTAAAACATATTCTCCTCAGCTGTACTGTTTTTGGTTTGTTTGTTTCTCTAATTTTTAATACTGAAAACTTTAAAAATACTGAATTAGGAATAAGGAAACAAAAGACATGATAAGATTAATTGAAATCTCTTTAAAATAAATTCCATATACTTTTTCTCTTTTCTTTGATTTTGTTCACATTCCATTGAAAAATTAAAACAAAATTAAGCACTCTTAACAGGTCTGAGATTGCTAAGTGTGCATGGAAGAACCTATTCAGAAAGCATAGGGTAAGACCAATAAATAATTTCTCCCTGCAATTTGGCTGAGCCATTTCAAGTATTGGAATAAAGGGTTACTGCTTAGTAATGCTTGTATGGTTTGTTCAGAAGTAATGGTGAATATATCCACTAATTGATACTAACAATATAATTGTTTTCATCTCAATTTTATTTCTTTCCACATTATAGAAGACAAATTGTTTTTCAGAACATCTATTACTATTTAATTGCTTATGAAGGTCCCTATCCATTATGGCATTGAATATCATTAGGAAAAGTAACCTTCTCAAAGACAAGACCAATTTGGGTTAGTCAAATACTAACATATTTCCTTAAAGATATGTCTAGGAACCTTCTGACTAATTGCATCTGATTGAAGCATGAGAAGTATCATGAAAAACTAACTTCTCGATGGTAAGTATGAGTCTTCTACGATCATATCCTATGGAAAGCTTTTAGAGGTTCAAAAATCAATCAGATTCTGCCTTTCTGATTCATTGAATTAGTCAATAGGGCAAATAGCAGAACTATTCTATGGCCTTTGTCCATACAGTATCTCTCTGCAGTCAGCATCTACTGAAGGCAGGTGCACAACCAGTTTGTTCTACAGAAGAGGCAAAGGAGTACAAAGACCATCTTAGAATTTACATGCATCTTCTAAACAATTCAGGAGTATGATAGTGGTTATGAAAGTTGATTAGGTAAATTTTAGCCATTCTGGTCATATATAATGGCACTGTGTGTGAAACTTTCTTATTAATAATATCAGAAATTATTACTGGCAAGAAGAAAGAGTATTAAAAAAAATAAATAAATCTAATAAGCTGAGTGTCCCTTTGAGCTGTTGACTGAATTAACCATATTTCTCCCTGAGACATTCTGCTGAGGAGAAAGTAAAGACTCTTCACTGTATTGGTCAAAATTGCTGTATTGTACCAAACTGCTGTCTGAGGTTAACCTTAGTCACTGCCAAACAAGCATACTGTGAGAGCATCCTCATGTACTGCCTCGTACTTGCACACCAAATAAAACAGAAAGGCTTTAAAGAATCTCTGTGCTCTGGCTTGTATCAAAATTCTATCTGTCTGAGATAACAACATCAGTAAGAAGTCCTGCACTAAAAACTAGAGGTATTTCATAAATTTAAAGGAAAGCTAATCAGGAAATCAGCAGTATTAGACAAAAATGTATTCTGCAAAAATGTCAAAGCCTCAAGGGTTTTTTGACAGGGCACATGCTCAGGAGATGCTTCAATTAAAGAATGGATTCACACAGCCTGTACTTACAGTCTTTAAAGGATCCTAGTGAATTTATGCAGCCTGTAGTTAATGACAAAGGCAAATTTAACCCTGAATGAAATTACAAAATGGTTAGAGATCTGCTAGTGACAGCCTTGGTAAAAGATTTGTCATAAAAATCAGTGTTCTGAATATGAAATTGCTATTATGTTATGGTTTAGACTCATATAGGAGCATACCAAGTGGTTTCTAATAAATCTGAATACTTGAAGCCAGAGAAATAGATTTAAAATTCAGATTCATGTGAGAACCTCCTAGAAGCAAAGGTTTGCCCAATTCCATTAGAGATGAAAATGAAGGTGAAGAATTCTTGCATAAGGTAATTGTTAAGGTTTTGTGTGATGGATTACTGTCATGGTTTAAACCAAGTCCACAGCTTGTGCACTCACTCCCCCCCTTGCTCCCCCGACTCCCAGAGAGTTAGGAAGGAGAATCCAAAGAATGTAGTCACCACGGGTTGAGATAAGAACAGTTTAATAACTAAGATATAACACAAATCACTACTGCTACTACTACTACAAATAATAATGATAAAGGAAATAACAAGTGAAGAGAATAAAACACCTCACCAGCCACCGACCCATAACTCACCCCACCCTGCCCGATCGAGCACCAACCGATACCTCCTCCATCCCCCCAGAGTCTCCAGCCCTTCTGGGTCTCTCCCGGTTACCTCTTGGGTACGATGTGCTATGGTATGGAATACCACTTTGGCTAGCCTGGTTCAGGTGTCCTGTCTCTGCTTCCTCCCGGCCTCCCCTTCTCCCTGACAGAGCATGAGCTCAGAAAAGGCCTTGAACAAACCAAATATTTGAGAAGTAACTCAAAACATGATTGCTAACAGCAACCGTTCCCAGCCCAGAAGTCAAAACACAGCACTGCACCAGCTACCAAGAAGGAGAAAAATGACTGCTACTGCTCAAACCAGGACAATTACCAAGGTAATCAGCCTTCCAATATGAGATGTGATCAAACCTCCATTTAAATCAGTGGAATCCTGTTGATTCACTGTGGTTAAGCATTCAGCAGCAGATTTTAGGGTTGGGTTTGTTTGTTTTTTTTCCAATTAGTAGATGCAGGGAAGAATAGCTGCATAGTTTATGTAATCTGCTGTTACAGGGTGTTTTCTAAGTGATTTGCAGCAAGTAACCGAAAGAGTGACTAATGCCATTGTGTACTCTATGGGGCAAAGTATGTGTCAGTGAGTTCTCAAGAAACAGATATACTTGTGAAGGAGTTTGCTGTGGAAGTGTGGGACACAACTGACGTAAGCAAGCGTGGAGAATGGTGCACAGGCCAAAAAGCAAAACTGAGCTTTCTCTCTTGCACTTGGTAAAATGATAGCTGACACATACATCTTGGTAGAAAGGCAGACAAGGGAATTCTGTTTGAAGGGCATTTAGCTCTACATAAGAAAACATGCCAGAGTATAAATAAGGACAGAGAGGAGATGAAACACTGCAGTGTTCTGGTTTGATTCAGGTGAAATGGAAATTAAGGCCTCTCCATGCTTGTCTGTGTAAATATTAACAGATACAGACTTAAGAGGCATATCAAAATGCTCTTCTTGACTTGTTTGCCACTGTTGAGGTTCATAGATTTGGTAGTTCCCTATGCAAAGGTGCAGGACCCGTGAAACTGCAGACATTTAATACACCATGGGGCAAAGGAAGAGTCAATATGTGACCTGAAAAGGTTAACTTTTCAGTATTTATGTAGGAGGCCACTGATGATCCTGAGGCACTTAGAGGGGAAAAAATTGCATTTATATCCTGCAATGGTTTTAGACAACAGGATATTTAGGATAATATATTATGAGCATATAGTGAGAGAAAGAGAGCGATACCATCACATTTGCTTATCAGCTGGGGTTCTGCCCAATATACTCACACTAGCCATAAAAATTATTAGGCTGTGTTTCTTTCCTAGCTGGAGCAGATGTGGGGAGTCTGACTGTCACTACTTCTGTACTGTTATCACAAACAGATAGCTATCTGAAAGTCAATCTCTTCCTGGCTTTGCAGTGTGACTCCAGGCTGTGATGGCACTGACATGAGGCATATTATAAGCTGCCTGCAGATTCCAGAATGAATGAGAGATTTAATATGGGGGTATGTTCACTGATAAAAGTGACATATTTACCATGCCCACTCTGTGTGCTGCATTCCAAAAGGAGCAGATAAAAAGAAATAAATAATAATAATAATATATAGATGGATTTATTCAAATATTACGTTGTCCACCACCAGAAAAATATTTGCCTCACTGCAGGACAGAAAACTAGAACTAGGAAAGGCATGTATCCTGCTAAGCAGAAGTTAGAGCAAGAAGAAATGATTTATAGAGAGAGCATTGATATCCATGAAGATCATGAGAAAGCCAGAATGTGTTAGGACATACCTGTAACCCATAGTCCCAGTGTTTGCAGCAAGATCGAGAGTTTAGTGCTAGGGAATAGGGGAAGGTTATCTATTTTGTATCTTGGAATGTGTTACCACACATACAATAAGCTGAATTTACAACTAAGAATGGTACTGAAAAAGCAATACAGATCACATAATCCTGTTTCCCAGCCAGACCACTTAGCAATGCACATAAAAATATCACATAAAAGAAGTCTGAAGCCTCAGATCTTTAGGAATGTCTAACAAATAACATTTTGAGAGCGGAAAAAACATTATGCATACATCATCAATACAAGTTGTCTTAGTCAAAAAACATACTTACGTATCTTGGATATTTGTGTTTTACAGTTTATTATGAAGTACTCTCTTTCCTGGGTTTCAGAGAAGAGGTGAACAGCTGGTGGAGTCACAGATGTAAGAATGTTTTCCTATTTAAATGCCTTAAGTAGTTGTTTTTCATGAAGAAAGAGACCAGCTATGAGAGCAGCAAAGTTTATCTATCTGTCTGTCAGAGTGTAGAAAAGGGTGTATATTCTTGGAAGTACTACAATCTATGGAGGTATAGTATTAGACATATGCCAGAGATATGCTTTGGACTAGGTAATATATTAAAAATTACTTTTCAGCATGATCCTCCTATTCATGTGTTTGGATTATTTTTTCAGTTGTTCAGGTTTGTTCTGGTTTTTTGCAAACTAACTTCAACTGAATCCTTAGTATTGTCCTAATCATTCCATTGTGGGACAGGGGAAGGAGGGAAGGCTTGATTATAAAGCATTGACAATTTTTATTTCCACATTTGAATTATAATTATGAAAATATATTTTAATTAAATTTATAAATTTACTGTATAGTTATATAAAATAAATATATATATAATTATATAAAATAAAAATAATTATACTATATATTTAAATTTTTATAAATTATAATTTTAAAGATGGCAAAAAGGTCACCATGCACACTGAAATTCATTTTTCATGAGTTAAAAGAAAATTAAGACAAGTTAAAGTGAAATTGTTTGGAAGAGAGGGATGAACATTATTATGAGCAAAGAAACGGTAACTGTCCTCTTTTAAATGGAATCAAATAATAGGTTAATTTTTTTTCCCTGTGGCAATTTAATTCACATTTTGCACTGTTCAGGTAGAAGCATATTAATGTTAAATTATAGACAGCAAGTCATCGTGATGCAATGAATAGCTAATTGCATTGTTAAAATGTATCAGCGATTCTCAGTCAAGAATAAATGACGTTGCCTTTTCTATGTATAAGGAAAAATCCTCAGTGCAGTCAGGAAACTGATGAAAGTTAAAGATGATAGATACTCTGTCTTCTCAGAACTCACATCCTCATCTGAATAACTTATGCCCACTGCTCCTGCAAGCCAGACCTGTTAAAAAAATCACAGAGGACAAGTGCTGTTTTTCCATGTCATGCTGGTTGTCTTGTTCATTTGTCAGCACTCTGGGTATACTGGTTTCAAGAACTTTCCTGTAGCTTTTGTCAAACGGTCCTAACACTTTATGACCAAGCCACAATCAGTGACCACAATCTGCACAGATCCACAGTGTGTGTGGGTGGAAACCATCCAAAAGGTCTAAGAGAATCATAGAATAAGAATCATAGGATAGTTAGGGTTGGAAAGGACATTAAGATCATCTAGTTCCAACCCCCCTGCCATGGGCAGGGACACCTCCCACTAACTCATACCACCCAAGGCTTTAGCCAGCCTGGCCTTGAACACTGCCAGGGATGCAGCAGTCACAGCTTCCCTGGGCAACCCATTCCAGTGCCTCACCACCATAACAGTAAAGAATTTCTTCCTTATTTCCAATCTAAACTTCTGCTGTTTAACTTTTAACCCATTACCCCTTGCCCTACCACTACAGTCCCTAATGAAGAGTCAATCCCTAGCATCCCTATAGGCCCCCTTCAGATACTGGAAGGCTGCTATGAGGTCTCCACGCAGCCTTCTCTCCTCCAGGCTGAACAGCCCCAACTTTCTCAGCCTATCTTTATATGGGAGGTGCTCCAGTCCCCTGATCATCCTCGGGGCCCTCCTCTGGACTTGTTCCAAGAGTTCCATGTCCTTTTTATGTTGAGGACACCAGAACTGCACAAGATACACCAAGTGAGGTCTCACGAGAGCAGAGTAGAGGGGCAGGATCATCTCCTTTGACCTGCTGGTCATGCTCCTTTTGATGCAGCCCAGGATACGGTTGGCTTTCTGGGCTGCAAGCACACACTGAAGCTGGCTCATGTTCATTTTCTCATCGAATCGAGCTACAAAATTTCAGTCACTGTAAAAGTAAGGAAGAGGTTTTTTGGCCTGCTTTGGTTTTGTTTTTTTTTGTGTGTGTGTTTGTTGTTGTTGTTTGATTTTATTAGTTTTTTTAATGCAAAGTCATTTCAGATCAATTGGCTTTGTTTAACCCACAGTTTCCTGCTGTTCTCCAATACCGAGGGTCAATGCATTGTGCAGAATAACTTAGACGCTCACAAAGATAACAGAAACTTTAGCTTAGCCTTCCTTTAGTTACTCTACAAGTCAGTGGTATTTGACTCTGAAGAAATGAGAGCAGTGGTAAAACAACCCAAGAAAAGTGACTTTACTTTCTGGATGTCACTCAAAAGTTATTTAGCATTAAGGACACCACAGCACCTCAAAAAGTCAAATAAACAGTTCTAGTCACCAAAAATATCTTTCCAATGAGGTATTTGACTTTACAAAGGTACAACCATCAGAAAACATCCTATATTTGTTGGTGTTCAAGGCCATGCTGGACAGAGCCTTGAGTGAAACGGTTTAGTGTGAGGTGTCCCTGCCCATGGCAGGAGGGTTGGAACTTGATGATCTTAAGGTCCTTTCCAACCCTAACTATTCTGTGTTACTATGATTCTATGCTATTTTCTTCTTGCTGTGATTATTAGGAAACTGAAGAAAGTTTCCTGTTGCCATGGCAAATTCAAATATTATACTTGTTGATTACTAAAACTGGTTTAATATTTTTTTCCATAACAATTAGGCTTTAATTGAAAAGATGTTAAAGCATTATCATATTAATAGAAACGGAGGCAAAAATCTTATTTAGAATAGTAAACTATAGCTGATATTCATATCTGTTCTGCTATGGAAAAGGAATTCATTCAGGAGTTAAGGATTTGCTGCTTTTCAGGTAAGCTCACAAAAATGGGTCTGAGGTTAATCTCATGGGTTGCTTTTATTCCTTCCTAGCAGTGGCAGGTAAACTTGATTAGTTTAAAAATCAGAAGTATAGGGTTTTGACATCTACCTCCACAACTTGAACCTGGAATTCAAAAATTAGTTTGTTTTCTTTGACCATCAGAGATTCTTTCACAGCAGTCTCCTGACCCTTTCATTCTTGAGGGAAAAAAAACAAGGATCTAAGTGCTAACAGTAATATCCTCTCTTGATAAGAGGACTCCCAGGAACCTCATAGAGGTTCCCTGATACTTTCCAGCAACTAAAGCATCTCCAGTATTTTTTGTCTTCTTGCACTTAGATCACAAAGGCTTCCTACCTTGTTTTGAGTTGTATGTGGTGTAGTTTTTAGTTCCTGCTATAAATGGTCTGTGGTACCTTTACAGATCTCAGGTACCATATAAATATCCCCATGTCTCCTGCATTATGCTTCACTATATAGTATTCATAATTCTCTATTAAATGTCTTGTCACTTGTTCTATCATATTATTCTGCAGAACTTCCTGTTTAAATGCAGCGTCTCTATTCACAGAAAAAGGTACTGCTCAGTATGAGTAAAGATTAGTGAACTTTGACAATAGTAATTACAGTAGAGTATTTACTACTTCAATTTGAACAGGTCTGCCTGCATTTCATGGACACTGCTGTGCTGTGTTTTTCAGATAATCTAGCTAAAGTTGTCTTCAGTAACTGTGTGCTGCTTTTGGCTGGGATAGAGTTAATTTTCTTCATAGTAGCTGGTATGGAGATATGCTTTGGATATTGTGCTGCAAATAGTGTTGATGGCAACACAGGGATTTATTTGTTACTGCTGAGCAGTTCTTACACAGAGTAAAGGCCTTGCCCCCGACCCCCCCATCAAGCAGGCTGGGGGTGCACAAGGGCATGGACAGAAACAGTTTTTTAACCCTTTTAAACAGTTTGAGTTTCAAGATGAAAAGGACCCTCTCAAAGAAGCCCTGAATCTTCAGTAGCTGACTTGCCTACCACCAGTCTCCTAGACAACAAGACACAGACCAAAATCTCCATATAACTGCATATATGGGAGAGCTGAAACAAGAACTTTGCTTGGGTTGATTCTTGAGCACCAGTGCATGACCAGCTTCTGCAGCTGCCTCCCCCCCTGTGGTGAGATTTGCTGCAGCCACCGCACAGCTCTGATTGAGTCACTTGGCATATCACCATGTAGATGGAGTATTTGGTCTGCTGACAGATTAAAAGATGTTTGAGAGTCATGCTGAATACCTATGTACAGGACCAAACCCATCAGCATCTGACAGTTCCCATTGAAGGCAATCTTTGGAAAGTGCCTAAAAATAAAAATTTCTATGAGAATGAAGACCTGGTATCCAGCCATTGGTGATGAAAGAAGAACTGGAGAACAGATATTATAAAGAAAAGATAAAGCTGTGAAAATTATCCCATTTTGCTTTTATATCATTTGAAATCCAACCCAGTACTTTTTAAAGCCAACCAGTGTAACAGATATGGCCAGACTATGGACATTCCTATTCTTTCTCTTGTTCAATTGGTGAAGACGTCTGTCGAAAGTACTTTTTCATAAAATATCTAGTTATCTTAAAAGAAACAATGCTATTTCACTGTATTTTACCTTCTGGTACCATATCTCATGATATCTTCTTAAACATTACAGTCTTAAGTGTACATCAGTTAATGCAAATATTGCTACGTAGGGGTTTGGCCATATTTTTAAGAATGAAAATTTTCAAGATGAAATTCAATTTCTATAGCTATTACATTGCATTATCTTAAGAAATAGAACATGATGAAATTACTTATTTTCCATAAATTCAAAATGTATTTTTAAAAGTCCTGACAATACTATGGTGTTGTGTTTTTTCCGTTGTTTTTACAAGAACCAACCAGATTTTGCAAACACATGCCCTCACTCCCAGTAAGAAGCTTTGTTCTGAACAGAAATACATTTTTATACTCTTGTTGTGGTCAGCAGAATTGCGCTCATATGCCCTTTTCTTTCCTACTTGTTTGAGTCAATGTGATAGTGTCAATCCATGCTCACGGCTGCCTGCTTCTTGGGCAGATCTCCACTCTTGACTTAACTTACCCATATTTCAGCAAATTCTCCTTGAAACAGAAAGGGCTATGTTCTGGGGAGAGAAAGGGGAGTTGGTACAAAAGCTGTATCTGTACTTTAAAAGGTGACCTTGCCACCTGCACTGTGAAACAGCAGGACTAAAACTAAGTATTCCATGGAAGTTTGCAGTAAGTTATATGTATTTCTATGGCATAGTTTTTTAATTTCTGGGCTAATATTCTCATAGATCATCAAACTTTTGGATGTATGCACACAGATAAAATATTACATTAACTTCTCTGGGAAGAAAAAGACATCCACTCAACATCTTCAGCACTTTTTATTCATCTTCTGATCTGCAAACTTGTACACATTTATTTTATACCTGGCTTTAATATAAAGGAAATGTCTACAAACAGCAGTTCAGGCATATTTCCCAGACTATTCTGGATTTTTTTTAAATAAAAAGAAAATAAAAGCTCTAATCCCAGCTAAACAGAACGGGAAGTCCAGATCACCATTAAGCCAAAATTAAGGTCAAAGTGCTGCAGTCCAGTGACCACCTATAGGTATGAAATCTCAGGGTGTTTTGGTAAAAGTACAACAAATTTAGTAAGATATCACTGTAAATCAGGTATCTTTAAAGAAATTCAAACATATAAATAGCTTGCCTGTTATTTATTTCACAGAAAATGACTACTCTTATTGCATAATTTCTCATTTAAAACTTCATTATTCATTTCCTGTGCAAAATTACAACCTTTCTAAAAGCAGTAGAATTGCAGTTGCACAATTAAATTTCAGATACTTATTGAAATGAAGATATGTTTCAATTTTTTTTTCTTAAAATACCCTTTGTTTAAAAAAATGGACCCATGAAATTTTCAAGGTATTTCGTTTTTTGTAAACAAAGTTATTAGGACCTAGACATAAGGTTTACACTAAAATTTGATTGAACTGGGAATAATTGAAAGCTATAATTAAGTAAGGAGGCTGCAAGATGGCTCCATAGAAAAAAAGAAAAACAAACAGGCAAAAGAAGGCAAAAACAAAAACTTGTCTGATAAGCTGAAAATAGCAGCTTTGCCACCAAGTCAGGCAAGTAAGAAGGTTAAATATCACAGCAGGAAAAAGCTGTCTAAACTACCTGACAGTTTTATTTGAGAGTCCTTAGGAAATATTCATAAAGGGTATGTCAAGTAAAAATGACTTCTTCACAGATGAGGAAGTACTTCAGAGAAAACAATGGAGGGGAAGAAAGAAAGAGGGTACAAATGGCCTCTTCAGATTCTTCTAGCAAATAGGGGGAATCCTGGGTTCAGTTCTTGCTCATTTTACTTTGTTGGATAGTGCAGGGTACTCACTTAGATGCATAGGCAGGAAAACCAAATGTGCTTTCTCCTCTCACCCCAGAATAGTAAATATTATATTCTCAGGTCCCTTTCCGACTAGGTACTCCAGCCTGATAGTAAGATAACAAGGAGTATTGCTCAGAAAATAGAGAAGACATTGATTGGGAAAGATCCCTCTGAGTGTGACAGAAATAGATGTGCTGAGGACATGGGATAAGGATGAATTAGTTGCATTTTTTAATTAGCAGTTTATTAATACATGAAAATAAGAAAGAAAGGAAAAAATAAAAGAAGGAATCGTATCAGTATTAGTTCTGGGAAAGTAATACCTTCAAAATGACATTTTTGTCTGCAAAGCTTCTTCCATGTAATGGACTATGCAGATAATATTATTGCCCATATTACAGCAAGAAGAGTCCCCAGGTGATTTTTCAAATGATTGGACTGTATGACAGTGAATTACCAAAAAAAAAAAATTATTCTGTTCTGAGGGGTCTGAAGTATATTGCAAATATTATGAAAGCTTCACAAGCATGGTAGAAGCTTCGTGTTTGCCAAAAATGCTGTCATGAGTGATACAGAGCCTTGGTGCCTAAAGACTTTCCAAAACTATCTGACAAAAGCATTCAGCCCTGTGGTACCAATGGGAGAGCCTCTGTGTGTGTGATGACATGCTCTCTCAGAACACGGATATATACATGGCATTTACCTTAGCCCATTTTAGGCCTTCAGATGAGTGTTTTGGAGCAGCATTCTCATGTGCCTCCAACAAGTATTCCCACTGTCTGCAGCAAAAGAGGCCTTTATCCGTCTGAGCTAATAAACTATTAGGTTGAAATCACATGAAAATATCTAAAGAGATTTTTAGATGTTTTATGGGAAATTTGATTAACACATGCTTGGCTGAGCTGAATGTCACCTTGCAAGGTATGCCTCTCAGTTGCAGTTCCCATAGACAGTGAGTGGTTATTACTTTCAGTGCAGATGGCTTACTGCAATAGAGGAAAACAGCAAAGAACAAATATGAAACACTCCATGATGAAGAAAGCAGTGTTTGTGTTTCTGTCCTTGTAAGTATTCAGACTGTTTAATAGCTTCAGCAGCTGGCAGAAAATGTTTAAGATTTATAAGAATGGCATTCAAAGTGCGGGGCTGTAGATGCAAATGCCACCCCGAATGTTCATAATTATATTCTGCTCTTTCTATTTTGAATTTTTGATTTCACTTGTGAGCATGATTATGATGCTGCAATAGACGCCTTCATAATATATTTCAAACATTTTGTCAATGTCACTCTTCTTTTATCATTGTATTAAGGAAGTATTTTGAAAACATTGCAATATAAAGATCTTAGTACCTACAAGACTTTCTCAACATTATTTATAAATATCTCAACATTATTTACAAATATCCCAATAAGATACATCCAAACATTGCCTGCAAATCTGCAGTAATGTCCTCAGCTTGCACATTTTGCCTTCGATAAAATAAGGTCATTTAGTCATACCTGCTATCTATGCATTATTCTATACCAGCTCCTTGCAAGCTGATCCTTAGAGATGTAACCTTGAGCCTTCTTCTGCCTCTGCCTTCTGGCTGGAAACAGACTGGTTTCTCAGCACCAGAGTATGCACCTGGCCTGCAGAAAAAGACAACAGGTAAAACCAGTCTGAGGAGCGAAATCCCTTGCTTCAGAGGCAGCATAATGTAAATGCCACCAGCTGCATAATCTAAGCAAACATCACATAACTCTTCCAAAGATAGACCACGAAATATGGACCCTTGCAGATTAAAGAAATTAAATCACTTCTCCAAAGAAGACATTTTTACTTAGGTTTTTTTTTTTAATACCTTTCTCACCAGCAGTTTCAACTCTGTCCTGGGTTCAGCAGTAGCAGTCATTTTTATTCCTTCTTGGTAGCTGGTGCAGTGCTGTGTTTTGACTTTCGGGCTGGGAACGGTTGCTGATAGCAATCATGTTTTGAGTTACTGCTCAAATGTTTGGTTTGTCCAAGGCCTTTTCTGAGCCTCATGCTCTGCCAGGGAGAGCCGAGAGGAAGGAGAGACAGGACACCTGACCCAGGCTAGCCAAAGAGGTATTCCATACCATAGCACGTCATACCCAGGAGGTAATCGGGAGAGACCCAGAAGGGCTGGAGACTCTGGGGGGATGGAGGAGGTACCGGTCAGTGCTCGGTCAGGCAGGGTGGGGTGAGTTATGGGTCAGTGGCTGGTGAGGTGTTGTATTCTCCTCACTTGTTATTTCCTTTATCATTATTATTTGTAGTAGTAGTAGCAGTAGTGATTTATGTTATACCTTAGTTATTAAACTGTTCTTATCTCAACCCATGGTGGCTACATTCTTTGGATTCTCCTTCCTAACTCTCCAGGAGTCGGGGGAGCAAGGGGGAAGTGAGTGAATGAGCTGTGCGGATTGGTTTAAACCATGACAAACTCCCAGGAAAGAACTGTGTACATGCAGGCAGAGGATCATGCTTACAATGTCAAACTGAAATATCACAATGACACACACCATTTTGATACATCAAAATAAGCCCGATAACAAAATGCCAAAAGAAAGGTTTCACTGATTTCCAGTGAAGATTTTTAACCATTATTACAGTGTAGCTGCAATGAAGTCATAGAATGATAGAATAGTTAGTGTTGGAAGGGACCTTAATATCATCTAGTTCCAAACCCCTGCCATGGGCAGGGACACCTCACACTAAACCATGGTGCCCAAGGCTCTGACCAGCCTGGCCTTGAACATGCCAGGAATAGAGCATTCACAACTTCTTTGGGCAACCCATTCCAGTGCCTCACCACCCTCACAGTAAAGAATTTCTTCCTTATATCCAATCTAAACTTCCCCTGTTTAAGTTTGAACCCATTACCCCTTTTCCTATCACTACAGTCCCTAATGAAGAATGCAACTTCAAGAAATAGTTACATGAAATGACATACTAAACAAAAGCACTTACAGGATCTTTAATGTACATATTTTATGATAGAGAACATTCTGAAAACCTGAATAAATTACCATTCCCATGAAGAATCTTCAGTAATTTATTTCAAAATACTATCAAACCTTTCTGAATACCATTTCTTCATATCTGATAAGCAAAACCTGCACAAAATCTTTACAAAAAGCTGCTAGCATTCTACAATGTTCTTGAAAGCTAACTTCTGAAGTATTACAGTTTAGATTAACTATCAGACTTTTTTCTATTTCTTCCATCACATACTCCTCTTCCCACTCGGTAGGTTTTTGTTCCATCCAACTCTGTTCATTTACATGAGAACACAATGGAATGTGCATTAAGATCAGCAAAACTATAGCCCTCTTATGAAGGAAATTTATTAGTGAATTTATAGCAGACAAGAATAATGGCTTTTTCCGTTAAATTATTTCCATGAGTCTACCGAAAACATGTAGCATTTATAGTTAGTGGTATTTAGGAGCCAAACAAGTCAACGGCTTTAGCTAACAATGTAAGAGTCATTCATCAACATACAAGCAGACACGTTCACCAACAGGCAAAGGAAAAGCTATGTGACAAGAAAATCATCATGGTTTCCTGTTATCAAGCAGATGCAGATAGTTTTGTTGGCATCAGGTGAAAGTCTACTTAGGAGCAGGCTGTATGTCATTTCTTCATGGGATTTATTAAAAATTTTGTCAGATGGTATTGTGTTGTAGCAGTATCCCAGGCTGATCCATTTTGAATTTCCAACTGCAAGACACAGATGTAATAAAGAAAATATTCTACCACAGGCCCTAATGAAATGTGGCACATTAATATCTGAACTATGAAATTATGTAATCTCAGTGGGTTTAGATTTCCAACTCAAGGATTCTGAGGAGGAGAAGAAACAATCACTTCTGCAGTATCTGTTTACACATCATTTGTTTCTAGGTTTCTCTTCATGTAATTGTGTAGGAGCAAGATCTTTCTTGGAAAATAAGCATGCATGAATAAATGTGTACATTTGTCCAAGAAATATCAACTTTTTGCTTTATGAAATAGGCCAAAGAACTGATGGATAGATAGATAGATAGATAGATAGATAGATGATAAATAGATAGATGATAGATAGATAGATAGATAAATAGAAAAAAAGCTTGATTGATAGACAGACAGACAGCTTGCTATGCAGAGCCCAAATAACTTAGATCTGACAATAAGCCCTGGAAGAAAATATGAATAATTCATGCTTTGTGTTGTTCTTAAAATGATCCATGGTGGTGGGAAATAAATTCAATTTCATTTTCTTGAGAATTAAGTTCAAATACTTTTGACTAAAAAATCTCCACATTTTAAGCTGGATGTATCTGCAGTCTTGTTTGAGATAGATAGATTCTGCCTTCAAGCTGTCAACTGCCTCACTTCATATCAGGTTTATTCCGATGCATGGCACACAATCATGACAAAAAGTAATTAAATTCTATTTGAGATTGTAGGTACAATGAAGATGAATGATATTATCATGCATTGGGAAGACATTTTTCACTGTGAGAGTTATGAGGCACTGGCACATATTGCCTAGAGAAACTGTGGCTGCCCCATCCCTGGCAGTGTTCCAGGCCAGGTTGGATGGTGCTTTGAGCAATCTGGCCTAGTGGAAGGTGTCCCTGCCCATGGCAGGGGTGTTGGAACTACATGATTTTGAAGACCCCTTCCAACCCAAACCATTCTATGCTTTTATGATTCCATGAATATGCTTAGCTTTTTGTCTCTCTCTCCCAAACACTCCCACAAGCCAGCACTCTTGAAGCATTTCACGGGATAAGAGCTCCGTTTTCAGCACTTTGCAGATGAAAGCAAGGATGCACCAGAAAGAGCAGACAGCACTTTCACATCTTTTCAGTTTGAGCAATACAATCGTCCTGGACCTTCTCACATCCAGGCAGCACAATTTCTTCTGTCATGAGGCCAAACTGAGTGTATTTCTGAAGCAGCGGATGGAAAACCAGAGCGATGTCAGTTGTTGAAGCAAGGACTTGGGTGAAGGGGGCCAGTACAGCAGCAGGTTGGATTCACAGTGGCAGAATGTGAACCATGTACACCTGGGATAATAAATACAGAAACAAATTTCTATGATCTGTGTGTGTGGAGGGGCACCTGCGTGATGCTCCTCTGAGCCATTGGAGGGGTAGGGATTGATTCACTTAGGCACAATCAGGGCTAATGATTTATGAAATGCAGCTATTTTGGGGTGTCCATCTTGGAGCACAGACAGGGAGAGCTTGCAGTAGAAAAATAATCAAACAATAATTTGTAGCAGGCTCAGATCTCCCTGGCAACTTGCCATAACTTCACTGATGTTGCATGTAGGTTTAATTTACCCCATAGCATTCTAAAGATACTTCACATCCTAGTAACAGTGGAGCCTTTCATCAATTTGCACCATAGGATGCTTGCTCATATGCACCGTATGTCACTAAACCAAGATATTTGTCATCTTTTTGTATCATTTTTAAAAACAAGGAAACAGAATTAGCTTTTACTTCACTTGAATTCCTCTTGTCTGAGCTGGTCATCTCCATACTGAATGTGGCAGGTTTTCCTCAGGCAGTATAATTTCCGCATTTACGTGCCTTTTCTTATTGGTTCACAGTGGATTATTGTGGTAGAAATGTAAGTACTCCATGAAAACAGCAGCTTCATCTAGGATATGACAATAAAGTAATGTTTCAGACTGACATACCAAATTACTCGGATTACGTATTTGTAATCATTTAGACTAAATGTTTTCCCAGCACCAATATGAAGTAGGATTTATAATTATGTGCAAGACTTCTGAGCAGCTACTACAGTATTGAGTTGTTAAGTGTCATTCCTTAAAAAAACCCACCAACACACTCTTTGCAGTTTGAGTTGGTTATGATACTTCAAACCCATTATGAAAACAGTTCTTATTTTCCTAGGTATTAGACTGGAAACAATCTCAACATTAAAAGCAATTTATTGTGCATAGCAATAAAAGTTATTCTGTTGACAGTGTGAGGTTCACTAAGTAATAATAGCATAAGTAAAGGGGTTCTTCAGAAAATGCACTATGAAATAATAAAGTTCCCATCTAAATTGGCAGAAAAGATGCTTAATGTAGCAGCTTACGTTATTTAACACATGACTTTTAAGTGATGCTGTTTGAGGTGCTCTGGTTTTACTCTTCCTTAACCCTAGAAACACAAATTCCCCAATGCTCATTTGAGGACTGAGTCCTTGTTGCTTTAAAAGAATGAATCATCCTTTGTCCCCATTTTTCAGTCATTCCAACTTCCTAGTATACTTCTTTTTTTTCTTTATATTTTGATTTACATTAGAAGCAAAAGGAGATTTTTTATTAACCCATTAATAAAGGCCTATTTTAAGCAGAATAACAGGGACATGGCATTTTTTTCCATAACACATGTCAGGTAACATTGACAGGTTTTTAATGCAGAAAAAAACTCAGGAAATTATAGTATCTATCAAGTGATTCTCAGTCAAAAATGAGAAAGCATGGGAAGAGATTCAGAATGAAAATAACAATTAATAAATACTAAACCTGATACATTAGAAATCTGGCATCTCTATAGCTTTCTTTTTGCCAAGGCTTGATTTATAATGCAAGACCTAACACATGATAAAGGTAAAGATATGTATACCCCCATATCGATCTATCTATAGATATGAGATATGAGATCATAGGATGCTTCTTAGCTGTTTCTAAAGAAATCCAGATGAAGCTGGACCAAAAGTTAATCATTCATGCACAAGTACAGATCAACATGCTGTGAAACACTTTCATCTCTTACTTAAAAATACTGTTCAGATATGTTCCAGCCTTGATGTCTGCAAAATCCCCAAAGATACTACTAAGGATTAGTCTTTTTATATCATGATGTACAATACAAAAATATTATCCACTGACAGCACTGCATGAAGTGTTTACTCATTAATTATGAATGGAAACATGATACCTGTGAAGTCTGTGAAGTCAGTGGTAAAATTCCAGCAGCGTAAGGTTAAAATGCAGGAGCAAGTGTTACTCCTTTGGGTGCAGGCTGCATATTGATCTACATGTCTGTAACTCAGATGAGGAGTCTGAAAAATTTAATATTGCTGGAAAACGTGGGAGGAAGCTTGAAATCCAAAATTAAAATTATCTGCTTTTCTTCCATAGGTATTAACTGGGGGGGGGGGGGGGGGGGGGGAACAGAGGGGGGAAGAAATCTCCATGCTTTCTTTCAATAGAACATGTCTATTGGTTCTATTCTATAATGCCATTTAGAATCAGAGCTATTTGGTGTGCCTGAAAATCAGATCCAAGGTACTGCTTATTTTCAAGTTATTTAGCAGACCCACCCCCCACTTCTTAACATACTAACTGTTTTCTTTGCCATTTAGTAGATGGATGAGTTGAAATATAAAGGTAACCAGATCCTGAGAGAAACCTAAGTCAAAAGTAAAAGAAAAAACTGAAACAACTATTCTCATCTTATACAATATAACCATGTAAAAAAAGTGTCATATATTTTGCTTGGTTCAGAACATTATTTCAGATCAAAATGAGAATGAATAATTTAGCCTGGCTCAGAACTGAGAGCTGAGAAAGTTTGTTTTACTTGTATTGTCTTTAAACGTTAGCTGGATACACAGACAGAAACATCCTTTTTCCAAAAGAAGGAACATTTTTCTTTATTTTTCTTTTACTCATCATACCTGCCTGGGGAAGGACACTTTCCCTGGCAGCATAATGTAATGACAGGGTCACTGCAACTACCATGGAATATCTTCCTGATGTCTTCAGCGTCACAGCTCTCCCCAGCAGGAGCAAACATCCATCAGGTTCCTCTTTGAAACTGTTCTTTGCTGAGAAGCCAAGGAAAAAGCCTTTGAGCTTCTGGGGTGGTAGAGCTGGCAAACTGATCAATAATACAGCACATTTTTTCATTGTTCTCCAACTTTTTAATCTGTTCTGTACAGCACCAAGCAGTCCAAGGACTAGGCCATGTCTAAGGACCCCAAAAGTTTCAGTAATAAAATGCTAACAGATATTTATAGTAAACTTAAGTTTTTAAATGACAGTAAGCCAGCCAGAAACAACTGTGCTGAAGTGGACAGGTGGAAAGAGGGCAAGAAGACATGAGATTTCCAGACCTCTGCCCAACTTTCCAAAATTTTTCACTTTAATGATTTATCCATTGTGATACACTACCCACTAGAACAGCAATTTATCCAGTATAAAATAGTTTCATCACACTTTCAAATTCAACAATTAAGAAATACTTTTGCATAATTTTTTTACAGTAAATACCTTAAGATAGGCAAATCCTGACAAGAAAATCCTGACTTCAGTTTGTTACAACTACACTATAAAAAGACTTCTGTTGGTAATACGTATCACAGAATCACAGAATCCCAAGGGTTGGAAGGGACCTCGAAAGATCATCTAGTCCAGCCCCCCTGCAAGAGCAGCGTATTGATTTCAGAGCTCCATTTGCAAGAAGATGAATCCAGAGTACGCCAAAAAAGCCATATTTTCTAGACATAATGGAGAATGTTCTTTGACTAAAATTAGCTTTTTGCTGCTTTGTCACAACTTCCTTTTATATATGTCCCATGGCACCTATTGTCAAACTAATATGGCCATTCAACATTTCATCATTTAATTGTTAATTTTTAAATGAAATAATTTATTTTTATTGCTGATCAATCAAGTAGAATTTATAGCTTTTACCCCTCTCAGCCTCCCCAAACCCACTTACCCCCAAAGGTAAGATAACTTGAAATGGGTATAAAAATTTAATTAAATCAATATGTTTTTATTCTGCTCCAGCTCTTTTCACACTGTTCTACAGTTAGAATTCTGTGAGGAACATAATTTTGAAGAAATAAATCTTACTGTGTTTAATCAGATAAGATTCAAAGAAATAAATCACAAAGGAAATGATGAAACACCTTCCAACAAATGCATAAAGGAAATTGTATCTCTTCAGAAGAACAGATAGTTCTGTAAAAATGGTTTTCTTATTTTAACATGTAAAATTTTAATGAAATTTTAAGTCATATTAACCAGGTAATGAAGTATTCAAGATGGTATACTTAGTATACCTTAAATATAGACAGCTGTGTATATGTCTGAAATTCTTCTTGAGAAAAACCATAGAACTCATGGTCTTTGTGTTTAATTATTCCCTCCTACATTGCTAGTACAGCTTTCAGTCATATATTCACATGATGTAGTACAGAAACACTCTCCTAAAATGTAATCCATGCAGAATTTAGAACTGCTAACTACCTTACTCTGCCTATTCTGGTGCCAGTGCATGGGCTTGAGCTGTCTCTGTGTCCATTGGCTGCACAAGGAAGCTGAAGATCTGGAGGCACAGGAAGTGTCTGAGGTCATGGGGTGCTTGTGGTCACAGCAGCACTTATGAGGGCTGAGAGAGCAGCATCTATAGTGAGGACATACAAAGATAACTTGTGACTTCCTTAGGCCCCAGTCCAGAAAAGCACTTGATCCTCATTAACCTGTACACAACTAAGTAACACTACTGAGATCAGAGGATTTTCCTTCACATTTGTACAAAACAGCAGAAGGTTGTACTGAGTTTGTGCTGAAATCCTTGCCACTTTGAAACTTTAAAGCGGCCAAGCAGATGAATAGCAAATGCACAAAAAGGAAAGTTGGAGCAGTGTGACCTGTGCAGACTGAGGATAACTTTCCTATTCGTGCCCAGGACTGGAGGAGTGAGGGGGCAATGGGTCTCATATGTTTCTATACTAGATGTAGGACAATGAAAGCAGCACAGCAGAAGTCAAAATCAGCAAGTAAAGTACCTGAGTTTAAAAAGAGGGATGAGTGAGGAAAGCAGTTCAGGAAATCACTTCTGATATTGGTCTATCAGTTTGGCTTTGACCCATTACTCTGAAAGAATAATTAAAAACATGAAGGTAAATGACAAATAGAAGAAAAAGAAACAGGACTTGACAGAAAGTGATACAGTCTGATGAACCCAAATTTTTTTTCATTATATTAACTTTATAAAGGAAATACAGTAACTCACCTGCACCTAAATTTCATGGAGTGCTTAATGTAATTCTACATAACAATTTCTAAATGGGAGCTAGTTGAAAAATAAAAGGAATATAAAGAATAGCAAAAGATGAGGGATCAAAACAAATGCATCAGATGAGAGGAAAGGTTGAATGTGAATTTGCCAAGGACTGGTTCCATAATGATCTGATTATACTGTGCCTTTCATTAACCTTCATTTACTTCATCAGCACAAAACCAGGAGTCTGAGATTTGCTGATCATACAAAGGTGGAAGGCATCATCAATACTGATAATAATCACTGTATTGCAGTCTTCAAGAATGAAATCATAGATTTAGGGATTAAAGTGCAAGTTGATGCATAGGGTATTCAACAGTACAGATTTCTGCTGTAAACGGAACCTCATCAGCTGTAAGTGACAGAAGTGATAAAAATCTGAAAAGTCTGCAATAGTAGCAGATTATAGAACGACTATGAACTTCAATTTCATCAGACATGAGAGTGTCATCTATAAGGAGGTGAAGTGACAGAGAAACATGGGTGGCATGCATTCTGCAACATAGGCTGAGAGTAAAGGTGAGTTTTCACAGGAAATTGTACCAAAAAGAGATATTAGAATGATCTGAGGGATGAAGAACTCATCTGACAACGGAAGACAAAAGTACCTCCTTTCACATTTTTACCTTAGGAAAATCCAGACTGAAAGAGGATGAAATTATTGCCTATAAAAAAACTAACATAAACATTAAGAAAAAAAAAATAATAAAACACAACAATACTACTAACCTAAAAAATAAAAAGTTGATAATTTAAAGTATTAATATTTTTTCTTAAGATTATTTTTCCTATTATATTTATTCTGGGAATTAGTAAAAAATGCAAACACCTAAAGACAAAAGCAGCAATACTATGTCACAGTGTTCCTTTGGAGTAAAAGTAAAAAAGTTCTACTTTTAAGAGACTTCTTGAGCTGTTTATAAAAAGCATTACATCATGGGGTTGTCTGGATTTAGGGATTTAAGAAGTCTTTGTTAGTCCTCTGTGTGTCTCAAAAAAGTACTGTAAAATAGATGTGCTGCAATCCACATGCTTACCAGACCACTGTGTTTTTCCAAGTATTTAATGGCCATGTGGTTTTTCATAAGGATGTCACTACATGTGGAACATGCCAGGAAAATGCAAAGCAAACTAATACTTGGAAAATGCCAAGAAAATTATTTAATTATTCAAGAGTGAATGAAGCAAAGGCTTTTGCCTATGAACTACAAATTACTCACTTTTCTTCCGGCACAAATTTCATAGAATCATAGAACAGTTAGGATTGTAAAGGACCTCAAGATCATCTAGTTCCAACCCCCTCCTAAACCATACAACCCAAGGCTTTGTTCAACCTGGCCTTGAACACCACCAGGGATGCAGCAGTCACAACTTCCCTGGACAGCCCATTCCAGTACCTCACCACCCTTACAGGAAAGAACTTCTTCCTTATATCCAATCTAAACTTTTGCTGTTTAAGTTTTAACCTGTTACCCCTTGTACCATCACTACAGTCCCTAATGAAGACTCGATCCCCAGCATCCCTATAGGCCCAAAAGGGCAAGTCTTACAACCTTAGTATTTCAGCCTTGAGCTCACTTTCTCACATTGTACAATACTACTGTTGCCTTTCCTCCGGTTACCTGCTGACATTCAACACCTCTTTGGACTGAGTCTGACTGCAGAATGAGTAAAGACTTTACTAGAACATGTCTTAGAGGATTTGTTGATATGTACATCTTTGGTTGGACCAGTTTCCCTGTAGACAGTGAATTACAGCATTTTCTTCACCTTGGCAATTCCAAATCTTTAATGCTTTCCTGTTTTTTTTAATTTCTCTTTTAATATCTGACAGTAATCTTGGATCTATAAAAGGAACGGTTTTCTCCTAATCATTGATCCTTTGTTCATAAACACACAACTTTTTCTGTTGCTGGAATACAAATTGAAATTAATTGCTCAGTTTGCTCTAACAATTGAATCTATTTTGTTCCAGAGTTAACAAAACAATTAAGTATGCACTTAAGTTTAATTGACTTGAGTGAAAACGTAGTGACTTTTGTATTTTATTGAATAGTGAAGCTTAAACACATCAGTGTTCATTTGATGTACAGATTAGATTAAACTCTTGGCACATTACAGAAATGCCATCTTATAGAGAATTACTTGAGATAAAGTTTTTATGCATGTGTTTTTGCCAGAATTGATCAGGATTAGAAACATTGTGGGAAATTCCCTACTCCTCACAGACAGACTTTTTATTATATGCAAAATTTGAATGAAATTAGAATTTCCTATAGGTTTTTCTTTGGTTTTTCTTTTTTTTTTTTTTCTATGCTATGAAAACCAGAGTTTGCGTTTGCTTCACACTCAGGAATAGAGGCATCTAGCAGCAGAATTTTGAAATCTGGCCTATACAAAAGGACAAGATATTAATTAAGAAAATTAGTGTCAGTTTTGGTAAATTGTTATCATCAATACATATGCAAGTCCATATATTCTGATTTTTGAAAAATAACTTTCACATCACTTGAGATGAAATGCTCAAATTTCACGTTAGAGATCCTATTCCAATTTAGCTGCCAATAATGGGAAAGTAACTGAATTTCAAGATTCAGTGAGAACATAGAAATAGTTAATTGATGAGTAATTTGTTTTAACTGGGTGTTTAAATTAAATAGATTGGAATAGTGATAATTACAATTTGCACTTGTATTTCATTTTTCTTCCGACCATTTCAAAGTCCTTCACAAACATTATAATAAATCTTCTCAAACAAGTTTCACAACACCCAGTGTAGCAAGTAGGATATAGGAAGCAGCTGGAAAACAGTGAGCAGAGGACTGTGAATGACTTGGTGATGTTCACAGTCAGATCAGTGAATCGTTACTTGCACACTCCTTCCTTACCATAAGCAAGAAAAGACTCTATAAGAAGACAATTCAAAACGTGTCCTAGATCAACAATTTTAAAATATCCTGAAGTAAGAATAGCTTAAAGTGGGAATTTTGAACTTCTTTTCCCAGCCGATACTTAACAGTGGAAGTAAAAATCTGAAAGGCACAAGTGAGACTTGAACATTCATTTATTTGCTGATATGCAGCTACCTGATTGTCTTTAAGCCTTTAAAACTAGTTAAAATCAAAGTAATTCAGTAGACATCTGATTCAACTAAGTAAGGAGCACTTCACTTTAAAAGACTGGGAAAACTTAATCAGCTGTAATTCCTATTTCCACTCCTTTCCCAGCTGCAATTTTCATGAAGACTGAAGCCTGTAAAAAGGACAACATGCTTTCTTAAAGCGTGCTAAATAGCACCTGACAAAAATAGAAGCTGACTCATCTAATATAACAGACACATTAATGAAGGATCATTAATTGCTCTCATTTCACGTTAATTACTGTAAGATATATAGTCAAATTACATTTGAATACTAAGTCTTTGTGGGGGAAACTGAAAACTTTTTCTTCTCCTTCCCACACAAATTAACATATTTCTGAATGCAACCACAGCTTTTTCAAAGGATATTTTTGGAAAATACCTTCATATTTGCTCTCTTCAGCTAAGGATTAACACTCTTGAAGGATACATTTTTTTTCCTCTGTGTCATCTCAAATCTTCCTGAATAGGTGATTTTTCCCCCTTTTGTTTCCAATATTTCGTAGGAACTTCCCCATAATAGAAAATTAAAATCTTTGTGATTCTTTTCATAAATAATTTTGTTGAACGCTATTTTTATAGTAGTGTGCCTCAAACAAATCTCTCATACTTTAGATTTTTTTTTCTCCTTCCAGCTTCTGCCAATAGTCTTCCCTCACCAGTCAAAAGTACCCTGACTACGATATATCAAGGTCATCTTTTAAATTTTACCTTTTCCTACACTCAAATCTTGTATTTGTTTTCTGACTTTTTAGTGTGTCTATCCAAAAAAAGACTACAGATTAACTTAGTTATTAATTCAGTACAGATCAGAAAGTGAATTAGTATTGCCTTTTTAGTGGTACAAAGCCTCTTGTCTTCAGTGGGCTGGTCAAGTCTCAAATCTTTTTGTTTCTTATCTCTTTCTCATTTCTATGCCTCGACTAACAATTCAAATCAATCAACTCCAAATTCCTTCTCACCTGCACTTCTTCGTCTGAAATATTTGCATGGCTCACACATCCATCTGTTATATTTCTGACATTTCCTATAGGCGATCACCTTAGTCACTCTCTTCTTATATGACAGGAAGGAGCTCAGTTACACCAAACTCCAGTTATAAGCTGTAATACTAGCCTTGATTCTTACTGCAAGGGGTCTTAAAACATGCCATCTACAAGTTCCATGGGAGCACAATCTCCATGGACATGGTCCAGATAGGCAGAGCTGTTTGGTGGCATAGTTTTGCAAAGCCTTAGAATCATAGAATAGTTAGGGTTGGAAAGGACCTTAAGGTCATCTAGTTCCAACCCCCCTGCCAGGGGCACGGACACCTCACACTAAACCCTATCACCCAAGGCTTCATCGAACCTGGCCTTGAACATTGCTAGGGATGGAACATTCACTACCTCCCCGGGCAACACATTCCAGTACCTCACCACCCTAACAGGAAAGAATTTCTTCCTTAAATCCAATCTAAACCTCTGCTGTTTAAGTTTCAACCCATTACCCCTTGTCCTATCACTACAGTCCCTAAGGAAGAGTCCCTCCACAGCATCCTTATAAGCCCCCTTCAGATACTGGAAGGTTGCTAGGAGGTCTCCACGCAGCCTTCTCTTCTCCAGGCTGAACAGCCCCAACTTTCTCAGCCTATCTTTATATGGGAGGTGCTCCAGTCCTCTGATCACCCTCATGGCCCTCCTCTGGACTTGTTCAAACAGGTCCATGTCCTTTTTATGTTGAGGACACCAGAACTGCACACAATACTCCAAGTGGGGTCTCACAAGAGCAGAGTAGAGGGGCAGGATCACCTCCTTTGACCTGCTGGTCACACTTCTTTTGATGCAGCCCAGGATACGGTTGGCTTTCTGGGCTGAGTGCACAGTGAAGCCAGTTCATGTTTATTTTCTCATTGACCAACACCCCCAAGTCCTTCTCTGCAGGGCTGCTCTGAATTTCCTTTTTGCCCAACCTGTAGCAGTGCCTGGGATTGCTCCGACCCAGGTGTAGGACCTTGCACTTGGCATGGTTAAACTTCATGAGGTTGGCATCAGCCCACCTCACAAGCGTATCAAGGTCCCTCTAGATGGCATTCCTTCCCTCCAGCGTATCAAGCAAACCACACAGCTTGGTGTCATCGGCAAACTTGCTGAGGGCACACTTAATCCCACTGTCCATGTCACTGACAAAGATGTTAAACAAGACTGGTCTCAACACCGATCCCTGAGGGACACCACTCGTTACTGGTTTCCAGCTGGACACTGAACTCTTGGTGCAGGAGCAGAGGAGAGCTTTCGGTGTGCTTTTGTGTCTTTGACACACAACAACTGTGGAAGAACAGAAAATATCTAGTGGCAGCTGGGTTAACTTTTTATTTCATTTTCTCTGAAGTTCATGCGGTTTCTGTGGTGCCTTGTATTTATTTTATAGTTTTATGCTTGTATAACAATAATGTAAAGTTACAGTGCTGAAGTTTATAGAAATGTGACACCTAAAAAAACAGCAGAAAAAAAGAAAAAATCAATGCCTTTTTCCACAAACGCAGAATACTTTCAATTATTGAGACTTCAGTGATTAAAAAGCCTTCCTTCATATCTAGCTGTGATCTTTCAACACATTTAGCATCCAATTTACTGGTGTAGTAAAGTAAAAGATAACTCACTTTCTGTAGAAATTAAATTTAACAGTTGCTCTATTATGGTTGTTTTAGGTGGGAAAGGTCTCACTAGAAAGTTTTAAGACATTCTACAAATAGTCTTTATATGCAGCTAAAATAAACAAAGCCTTTCGTTACTGAAAGGAACAGCAATTGCACAATTGCTTCTGCCGGCATTATCACAATTGGACTGCAAAGTCTGCTCCACCCCAAGGTTATTGCTGAGTATGTTACAGAGGAAACACAGAAGGGAGGCAAGAGACAGGGATTATGCTTCTATTGTTAATGAGTAGCATTTCCAGGTATCATTAAAAATAATTTATCTGTCTTTTTTCTCAGCAATTGCCAGAAGAGATGAACATCTCATCTTTATGAGGGGCTCACTAGGAGTGCTGCCTTTACAATCTTGCCCAAGGTTGTTTCAATACCATATAAAGAATGATGTAATGCAAGGCATTCAACCCAGAAACATAAGTAATGAGTGTTTTATACATTTTATTCATTTTATAGTTAAAACAAATGAAAGAAATTGTTTCTTAAAAGAACAGACAACAGCCCAGCAGTTTGGCTGAGCAGGACAAATCATGGGAAGTACCATTTCAGCACTCTAATTAGGGGCCCAAGCCTGGAGACTGGTGTAAAATTTAATTCCTGTCATGCCAAAGAACTTGTACTTTGTTGATGCTATTATACATGTCAGGAAACTCAGTGGAGAAGGTTGAAGTACTACCAAAACCAGGCTTTCAAACTTCAGGAATTTGGCCTCTAAACCTAGTTTTTATGCAGTAGTAAATCAGGAGGCATTTATCTCAGTGGTTTTGAGTTTATGGAGAAGACAGGCCAGATATATAAGCTCCCTTTCACCCACGTGTATACAACATATCAGTAAAGTTAGCTGAGGTTATTCATTCATTCAACTTAAGTCCATGTTTCATGGCTTGGAGAGGAATACTTGGTATCATAATAACTGTTCACATCAAGTGTTGTCTGACTCTTGTGCCCCTGAGATTCTCTGTAGGGCAAGAAAAAAAATTATTTTTTTTAAGGATTTTTAAGAATCTCTTTACTATTAATGATGCTGCACCTGAAGACTTTTACCAATTATTTCAAAATCACACATTGCTCCAAAACAGCAAAAACTATTCAAACCTTTTCAAACTAAACACTGTTCTGTGTGCTCAGTCCTTCTGCAGACATTGTTTTCATACCTGTTTCTTGACTTACTCACAAAAATATCTTCCAAAGAAATGTCTACAGGAAGAACAAAGGGAAGCACAGACAAATCCCAGCAGGAGTCAAGTATCAAGGAGTGTTCTGTTGCATTTATTGCTCATTATAAATCTTTAGCTTTTAGTTCATAACTTTCATTAATATCTCAGGGAAATCTTTAAAGGTTTGATCTTGGTCAGATAAGTAAGACTGTCAATATTAAGACTGTCTTGGGATGGCACAATATTTTCTGTTGTCAGGAGCTAGAGCTGAAGAGCTGGCTATTTCAGATCAGCTGTCTGCCCTGCCTGTTTTTGTGACAATGACTTTCATAGAGGCATTGGAATAAAAAAGATTGCCACTTCTAGATTTTGCTCTTAAACAGTATGAGAATATTGTGGCACTTCCAAGATCCTTTGTAAGACAGGGTCTTTGCAACCTAGGAATAAAATAGGACCTTTAAAAATGCCATCTTCAGAAAATTAGAAAAAAAAAATATATCTAATTTATAACTAAATGCAGTGTTCAGAGTGATTAATGTTACTTTCTGTTTACCTGTAGAAACTGAAGCATCTTTGTCAGGGCTCTACACAAGGCCATAGTTTACCATAGTTTACAGCATATTTGATACTGCTTTAAAGCTGTATAAGTCCTGCAATGATTTTTGGGTGGATTTCTAAACTAAGAAATGGAATTCTTTCGCCTGTGCACTTTGATTATATCTGGGGACAAAGCTAGCCTCTTCAATATGCAGCTGGTTCAGCCCACTAGAAATATGAACATAAGCTCAGTTTAAGTGGGTTTGTTTGCTAGTAAAGATCGAAAAAACAAACGTGCAATAACTCTATCACTGTTGTTAATATGGTTCCCATCCAGCACCCCATCATTCTGCAGCCATAATCTGCTCCAGAAATGAGAATGACACTAGAGAAGAGTGAAAACCAGGTCAGAAAAGCTGAAAAGAAGTGTAAGAAAGTAAACAGCTGCCAAGAATAAGTCTCTTCAGCAAACTACACTAGTATAAGATAACGCCTATACCTATTACTGTACAAACTTAGTAGGATTTCTTGCACTGAACTTGACCCTTCCTACATTGTGATCTGTTGAGCTACACAGTGAGCTCAATGGGTTTTTACTCTTGGCCACAGTGAAGCAGGAGTTGATTATTTCTCTGGGATGATAACACACAAATTTCAAAAGTTTCAAATGCTGGGAAAGTTGCTTCTTGGTGAGACATCTCCCACTAAATAAAATTTAATCAGAAACAAACAGTTAAGATTTGTCAGAGTTTAAGCAAAGTTTCTATTTCTATGTGATAGCACAGAGATAGAAAATATAGCACTGAATGTGCTCCAAAATGCAGCTGGGTGAGTCAGGGCTTGAGGGATTTTTGTCTATATTCTGCAAAACTTCCTATTGGCAGTTCAGAGTCAGAAAAGCTACTTTTATGTAACTTTTCTCAAGCTCATTTAACAGACATTTCTCACTCATTTTTCTTTTCATTTTATACATCATTTTTTTTTATAAAGCAATACTTTTTATGTGTAAATGTAGCTATGTACTAAGACTGCACTATTTAGAATTATAGAGCTTTACTCTGCTGCTTTCTAAGTTGTGCTGTATAGCTGCTTCAGAGCAGGAACTAGACAATAATGCACTACACACCTTTACAATATCCATATTTATTCATATTTGGAATTAAAAGAATCCAGTCTAACAGTCAAAGACAAGCAGACAAGCCTATGGATTCATTTCAGTAAGTTGTGATTTTTAGACATAAAGGACATTTTGTAGTTCTTTGTAAGTATCAAATGCTAAAAATAATTTCCATAAGGTAATAAATACATTACTTGTATTTATATAATTTATAACAAAAATAATCCAAAGAAAAATTAGTTTTATTATCTTGCTTTGTTTTGGAAGTGACATTCTGAAAGGGGAGAACAGCTGCCATTTCTGAAAAACACAACTTCCAATAACATTTTTTATGTTTTTTTTTTTTATTTTAGACACTCATCCATGAGCATGCATAATGTTTTGAGGTATCACATTTTTACACCAATAAAAAAACTGATGTAAGATTTTATGTATGGCATTTTGTCACATGGATGATGAAATGTTAAAATAAGACCAGCTGAAATATTTACCACATACTTCATTATCTCCTGTGAAATGAATATCTGGATAATTGGGAAAGCAAAAATTTTTGCTATAACATTTTATGAATCAAATAAAATTACCTTCTGCAACATGAATTTCTGTGAGACAGGGATTTTTGTTTCTGCTGAATAACATCAGGAATTATCAAGTGTATCCTAACATGTTTCTTCTAACAAATGACACTTTGATCCTGTTTTGTGTTTAATACAGAAACTTCTTCCCACTTTTTCTTGGCTTCCAATTTATTTATTTTTAATTTAAAATAATCTTAACATCTCAAATCCAAATTCTTTGTCAATTCTCAAATCAGTTTCCTTTGTAAATCATTTATTAACTCAGTCTACCAATACCCTTGCCATGTAATAGTAAGCACAAAATACTCAAAGGGGACTTTACCTTCTAATGGCTACCTCTGTAACTAGTTGTTTCAAAACCTTGGATGGTCTTTCATTGCCA
Organism: Melopsittacus undulatus; assembly: GCF_012275295.1. Lineage (NCBI taxonomy): Eukaryota > Metazoa > Chordata > Aves > Psittaciformes > Psittaculidae > Melopsittacus > Melopsittacus undulatus. The sequence continues at coordinate 81,025,158 of NC_047530.1, read as the reverse complement.
GACTAAAATGGGCAGCAAAATTCTCATTAATTTGAGTGGGATTTAAATCTAGAGTTTTATCAGATGATTGACTTAGTCTTTTCAGTTTCTCTCCTCTAAGACATTATCTTGCTTAGTCAGATTAACAATTTAATTTTTCCAAGGCATAATAGCTTTTATGGGCACCACTGATATCTGTGGATGGTGTCCTAGCAACTTGAAAATCAAGGTACATGTCAGTAGCTTTAAGAAATCAACAATGCATAAATGGAGTCTCTAGAATTTTCCCCATACTAGACACTTATTTTCCATAATTTTATATTTAATGTAAACATATATCACCTACTATACTTGCAGAATATGACAAAAGAAGCTGAATTATTCCTTTAATAGTATATGGTACTGTGCATCTCTGACTCAGACTGTTTTCTCTCCTATATACCTTGAATACAAAAATTTCTGGCTGCAGGCAGCAGCCATATTTGTGTATTTTGCAGTATATTCCATCAAAAGTTGTATCAATGGTGTAAGAAGTTTTTACTTACGTGTTTTCCTGGTTTAGTACCTCTGCAGAAATTCCTTTTCCAACACAGATAGAAAAAACAGAAAACAAAATATTAGTGCCTAGCTCAATTTGACACATCTTCTGCACCTAGATACTTGAGAGTTTTATTAGACCATTTTTCTTTCTGAAAAATGTGTTTGGGCTAGGCCTACTGGTTCCTTCTAGTAGAAAGAATCAGCAAGATGCAAAGTACGTGCTGAAGCTTTTTACCACCACAGGAGGCATCTGTATTTCTAAAATCAAAATAAAATTTTAGTTTAGTGATGCTTTTATTCTGATTGCTCCATTTTATTTTGGTATGTAAAAATGTAGATAGTCTGGAATTGAAGTAATTTTGGAATTTAGCTCCTTGCAAACAGAACCAAAGTATTACTTTTCTCTCCTTTACCATCTCTGGATCCCAAAATTTGCATTCTTTGTACAGGTTTCTTATCTTGGTAGAGCCAGAACAGCCATATGTGGTGATACTGCTCAAGTCAAACAGGCACAGAGTCTAAAAACTTTTAAAAAACATCCTATCAAACAAAACTTGTTCATGTTTACTGCTTCAACACATTTCACTGAAAACTCTATTGGCCCTTTCACCATTAATTCTCTATATTCCTGTGGTTTGCTCACTTAGGATCAGAACAAGGATGCCTTTTCCCTGTTTGTATAATGCCTGTAAAATAGGATAAAATGATCTGCAGGTGGACGTTCATTGTGTCAAATCACTGTGAAAACACAAATAAGAAATAAATTAGGATCTGTGATTTCCTCATCAGTTTATGACACAGATCACCTTTGTTATCACAGGCAATCTTTTTAAACATTACTATTTTTAAAATAGAGCTAATAACATTTCAGCCTAGATGGAAGAGATAAAAGAGGACTTACATACCAAAATAGCATTGACCATAAACTGTTCTTCATTATTCACTGGTGTATTTCCCATGTAAAAATTCTGCACTTCAAAATGGAAATTAATTATGGCAGACAAAAAATGATGTAATACATTGATGAATAATACCAGATTTTTTGACATACACCAATAGTTTCCCTGCTGTGATCATACCATTCTCTGGTTAAAAACATAGTATATAATGCATTAAATAAGGACTAATGTCCAGTATTTGGAAAGGCAACATCAGTGCTGATTATACAGCATGTTTACATATCACTTACGTAGCTACATCCCAACCTTCTCTTTACTGATATAAACCAAGATTAACATGCCACATGGCAGAATTCACTAGAGTAGTATTAGTGCCCTGACAAGCTGATGAGCAGCATTCTCCATTACCACTCTCTGAAGCTTTTCTAAAATCTGCCAGACATACTCTTTCGAAAGGGAAAGGGTCTTCTAGAGAATTCAGAGCTGACTTTCTCAACCTCTTGCCCATGGAAAGCAATTGCTATCAGCCACTGGCAAGACTAGGAGCTTGTGATGAGCAGTATTCTGAAACATGGGATTTTTTTCACATTCAGTCCACAGCATTTCAAATACATACCTTTAATGACATCACCATTGACTTCTAAGTTATGAGGAAGCAGTAGCTTAATCGGAAGCTACTGATTACAAACTGAGCTGATAATTCTGTAGGTGTATAACCTTGGGCGAAAAGCTGATCATTCAACAAGTATTCTGGTAGGCTCTGCAGGGAAAAATAAATAAATAATTGATTCAGCTTGCATTACCAAGTCTTTCTTGAAATCCCAGAGAGCTGTTTTTACTGGACACAAGAAAAAAATATTACGAATAAATTTAGTTTAATCTCCTTGAATATAGCAAAAAACACCTGCATATTTCAATTTTTAACTTTTGTAGCCAAAACCATTTTGGTTTAAGAAAGCTTCCTTTTTTAACAGCAGATCACATAGTATTACTTTTTAAATACCTAGATTATGTAAAGCTGTAAATATCTCCAGGACAAGGAATAAAAATTGATACATATCAAAACAACCTAATTAAAAAAAAAAGTCTGTGGTTGGGGTTAAGAAAAAAGTGAGATATGGGGATGAGTTCTTGTGCCTTTCTTGCACAATGTATTCTTACCCAGAAAGAACACCCAGCAAGAAGAAAGCTTTTCCAAGCCTTCACCCACAAGCATTTGGGGACATCACTACACTTTGTCTGACAGGCTAGACACAAGCACAAGCTTTGTGAATAATACTAGTTTTTTTTGGTTTTGTTTTTTTTTTAGCCATATAGATTGTATGTTCCGTTGTAAAACCAGAGTCAAGTGCACAGAAAAACAATTGAAGAAGGAGAGGTTCTAAAAGGAAGGAGTCTTAAAGGGTAAGGAAAAGTACAAACGTTAAGCTTATTCCAGAGAAATGTGGGGAAAATTATCATGGATAATTCAGATAAAATACATATGTGGACAGGCATTGCAAAAAAGGAGAAAGGCTATTAAAAATTACCCTGATTGTAGTTTAGTATGAAGTAATGACAAGAAATTAAGCACAGGTGTGTTACAAGTACAGTGCACGTCATTAAAGGTTTCTCTGCCACAAGAAAGTGTTTAGAAGTGGTGTAAAGAAGACATTTAGAAGATTAAAGCAATTCCTGAATTCATCATATAGGAGATGAAATAGGGAAAAAGGAAGGGCATCTTTTCCTTTACATCAGCTCTGTCTGCACAGATAAACAGCACAAAAGAGCTCAACTGCTTTATAGAATACATACACATCTATGTGAGACTTATTAATAAAAGAAGCAATTGATAAACACAAAAGCTGATGACTCAGAGTTCTAATCTAAACTCTGTGATATTGTTGGAAAAATTCACATTGCTTTAAGGAAGCAATTGGTCCAGAGTGTTTATGTAAGGATGACAAGCATTTAGCACTCAGTTCATTATATCCCACTCTCAAGCAGGCCATTTCATTGCACAAAGAGTCTTAAAGCAATTCTGGAAGCAATGTCTCAGGAAAATTTGCTTTGCCATTGATAGACTTCTGCAGAGTTAAAAAGTAAGACTTCCCAAAGCATTTTTGGATAAGCTGCAGGCTCTGGACTGCAGGTTCTGTTTACTGGGGTGCACCAGCAGGGAATTGCAGGTTTGAATTTGAGTGCCAGATCTTCAACTAGTGCACTGGTGATCTTGCAATAAATTTGCTCTTCAGCTCAGTTTTCCACCAGCAAAAGGCAGGTAATACAAGTAAAATTTAATTCTTCGCTGGCTAATACTTGGTCCAAGAAGAAATCTTATTCTAATAATGGGGGGCACTAGAGATGCTCCATCAAAGACTTGGGTCTGCTTCCTCAGTCTGGAACAGCAGTAAAATGAAAATGACATTTTCTTCCTCTTAACATTTATTGAGAAACTTAGTACTAGTCCTTCATCACATCACAGAATCAGAATCATAGAATCACAGAATGATTTGGGTTGGAGGGGTCCTTAAAAATGGTGTAGTTCCAACCCTCTTGTCATGGGCAGGGACACCTTCCACTGGACCAGGTTGCTCAAAGCCCGTCCAACCTGACCTTGAACACTTCCAGAGATGGGGCAGCAACAGCTTCTCTGGCAATCTGTTCCATTGTCTCAACACCCTTATAGTGAAGAATTTCTTCCTAATATCTAATATAAATCTACCATCTTTCAACATAAAGCCGTACCCCCTTGTCCTATTACTACATGCCCTCACAGAAAGTCCCTCTCTAGTTTTCCTGTAGGCTCCCTTTAGGTATTGGAAGCCTGCTTTAAGGTTTCCCGAGATCCTTCTCTTTTCCAGGCTAAATAAACTCTCTAAACCAGTGTTCACAGAAGAGCTTCAGCCCTCTGATCAGGTTCATGGCCTTCTCTGGACTCGGCTCCAACAGATCCAACGTCCTTCTTGTGTTGGGGGCCCCAGAGCTTAACTCAGTACTGCAGGTGATTTCTCACAAGAGCATGGAATGGAGAGGGAGGGTCGCCTCCTTTCACCTTCTGGTCATGCTTTTTTGATTCAGCCCATTAGTTGAAGAGACTTAAAGGTTGCTAATCTTGCTGGAATTCACAAACACAAATGTGTTGGATCTCCTCAGTGAAGACACAGAGCTGCACTAAAAATGCTGCAGAGGATCATGGCTGTGGGGGAGAGGAAGAGTTTCTTTACTGCCCAAAATCACTATGCTGGCATCAGTGGCCTTTGTGGCAGGACCACAGAGAGAGCTATTTAGATTACCGAAGTTCAGACTGGAACTAGGGGTTTCTCAAAATGATCACTGTCAGTCTATGGATTATGAATGTTGAATACAAAGTTTTACATATAGTCATATCATCTGACATTTTTAGTCTAAACCTTCAGGCAAGATATTTTAGCTCTGACTACTACAAGTGCTCAGCATTCAGTAACAGGAAAACTCTAGGAAAACTGCTTACTTTTTAGGTGTGTGACTGTCACATGACTACTGCTTATTATGTGTTCTCCAATCCGTGATGATAAAGGTCCTGATAGTCTGCTCTTACGATCATGCCTATGCAGAGCACTCTGTTCTGGGTGCCAGACAACAGTATAGACTAACCACCCAGCTGCAAGTCATAATGAACTCTGTTGCTTCTTTCTTATCCTAAGGACAAGTCAGCTTTTACACTATCCAAGATTATGTCACGTTCACTCTACATATGGTCCTTATAGGCATTTTTCTCTGAATGGCAGGGCAGGTCACACGGTTGCATTTTTTTCGTCACATTTATATAAATACCCTTGTTTCACACTGTAGCATGAGCTAGATCTCCTTCAGCTTAACATAAATTCAATTTAGGTACAGGACATAATAGCAGCAATCTAGAAACAGAAGTTTCATAGAGAGAAAAAGAAGGGTGTTTTTTACTCCTTGCAAGTTTTTCCTAACATAATACCTCTCTGAAACCCAGAGGTCATTTATTGCGAATGTAACAAATACATTCATATCCACCAAGGGTAATAAATATTGCAAATTAAGTTGAATAATGACTACACTGTCTATTTCATTTCTACATGAGAGGCACACATGGGATTTAATGTAAGTCAGTATTTATAATTCAATATATGGTTTGACTCTCATTCAAAGTTAAAATTGCAGAAATGTCACAAACACATTAATTTACTGTTACTGCCTGAGGAACAAGCAGAAAAAAAATAAAATCATTGCAAACAACCAATGTGTATGGAATTTATAATGAATATCTTAATCATGAGCCTACTTTATTTCAAGTTATGACATTTCTTCTTATAAGAAGATTTGGGGATTTAAAAGGCTAAAGGAGAAAGGTAACACAGTAGAGCAGGTACAAAAAAAATGTTACTTGCCGTCTTTTTAACTGGATTGATTGTTGCAAATGTACTATAGCTTACATGAACCTTAAAAATATCTCTAAAAATAACAATCAGGACATAAAAATGGAATCACAATTTTTAGTGAGCAATGGATGGTAGAGGGGAAAAAGAAGCAGTCATTTCTATAAATAAGCATAAATAACTATAATCTAAAATGACTTTCTGAGCTGCTGACATGTATATAACTGAGTATACAATGTATACAACTGAGTTTCTAAGATTTTTTGTGACATAAATGGAATATATAAAAATTATAAATTTACTGTTCCAACCAGCTACTTATGTTAAGTGGATCTGTGACAGGCTGTTTGGTTTTAGCTTCTTGTGGGAGCTACAGAGAGGTGAAAGAGCAGGAACAAGCCACCATTGTGTTTAGCATAATAGTGAATTCAGTTAATTCTTGAGGTAAGAATACAAAGATATTAATAAAAAATAGAGGAAGTCAGACATACACCAAAGATCTAGTGATCTTATTTATCACATCAGATAAAGCTGGAAGTCTTTGCATTTACTTCTAGAGTAAATTTTCATAGGCTACAAAGTCAACAAATGTATACTGTAATTTTTAGGTACCCAACAAATTATGCAAGGTAGTGAATGGGGACCAAGTGTCCATTCCCCTAGCAAATTATAGGCTTCCCTTTCTAGGGGGACATTGAACATCTTGGGATTTTTTTAGATGTAAATATACACATGTATATGTACAAGTGTATATACACACATATGCGTATTCATATGTGTGTATATATAATAAGTATATTTAGTTAGATATGTATCTATATATACCTCTATGCATATAATTATATATTTTCTCTATATACACATATTTATAGCTTAGGATAATAGCTTTTACTTGAAGAAATCTGGGTCATAGAGAAAAGTGAGCCAGATTATTATTAGTAGTATTAGTATCTCCAGAAACTTTGGTTATCAAGGCTTGTCAAAGTTTCAGTGCTTTCCCAACCATAAAGGCATGTACAGTCAATCTTCCTGGGACCCAGAGTGTGATAGTCAATGAAATTTGACAACTGATTGATGTCAGATGCAACTTTGAATTTGAAAACCTGATTACCTCTTTTCCTTTCCAAGCACAGGTCATTCCAGTCAACACAACTGAACTGCCACACTCTGCAATTCGATCTGTGAGGTTCCTGGAGATTCTGCTCTTCAGAAAAACCTAACGCAAAGTAATAAAAATTTTCAGATTAGGAAGACACATATTGACTAACAACCGGTGACATGAGCCAGGTGGAAATATGAACGTACCCTTTGTCCATGCAGACAAAGGTTATTTCTATTAGTAATTTGGTAGTCTATGGTTGAAGGTGCAATCACAATATTCTATCACAACATCCCAATTTTTTAACTCCATGCCTTTTACCCAATGGTAAATATTTTTGTCCAGAATGTCCATGGATCCCACAGATTTCTATGGTAAAGTTTCAGAGGAATTGATGCTTTAATCTTTATATAGATTACATTTATATTTATATTTATACAACATTACATTTATATCCATATTTATATTTGTGTTTATATTTTACTTATATTTATACATTTATATAGATTACATGTACTTGATATACATTATGTATTATAGATTATGTAAATTTGATAAGAGAAGGGATGAATTGCACCATCAGGAAAATCTAGCTAATTACTTACAAGCTTCAACAACCAGCTTTTCAGTCTCAAACTCAGCTCGTTAGGCTCTGCTTGTCTGAAAATGGAACTACTGTAACTTGAGCAGAAAGCTGCAAGTACATATAGTTGTGTGGCAATCAGGCAGAAATGAAGATACAGCGATTTCTGTCCTTTATACATTCCTTATCTTGTTCAAGTGGAATAAATGGACATTGTGCATACCTGCTTGGCAACTGCTCTGGAGTTAATTTTTAGCAACAAATTAAGACACTGTAATGTTAACATTTGCAAAAACAATTTTGTTGGAAAATGCAAAATAGTTCCCAAAGCCTCTTGAGAGAAAAAATTGGAGATCGACTAGGCCTATGGAAGAGAAGGACCACAACCATTACAATCATCATCTCAGGTTTCATCAGGATGCTTGGGATAGTAAATCAGAGCACTGATCTTTGAAAAGGGAGCTGACTTTTTATTATAAGTACTTTGAAGCACTCTTTAGATGAAAGGAATTAAAGCAGTGTGCTCAGAAACCCAGTGTCAGCCTTGATTCTCCTTGCTCACCCACCAGTATAAATCAGAATCACTCTGAAGAAGGATTTACACTGTAATTTTGTGCACGTAGCAAAAATTATATGTGCAAAGTAATGAGAATGTAATTTTCTTATGTCAGTTTTATTTCAATTTTGAAAACGTAGAAACCTCATCATCCCTGAAAGAAACTAGTCTGCCCCTAAAAGCATGTCACCTCTTTGTTCATGTATGTTGTTTCAAAACACTTGTTTATTTAATCCCATGTATTTTAGGATTAACCTGGCAGTTTCCAAGATTCTCCTTTGAATTTACCATAATATCTGGTTTTCCACACTGCAAATGTCTACATACCAAGAATCATAAATACCTCAAAAACACGATTCTTCACCCATGCAGAACTCTGCTTTGTGCAGCATGGCCCTACAGAAGTGTCACCCCATGTGTTATAAAGTGACTCTAAAGAGGAATGGAGTCGGCAGACTCATATACAACTCTGCAGGGTTGTATGAACCAGTTAAATTAAATGAATGTGCAGACCAGAACTAAAAGGACTCACTGGCTGTTTCATCTCACAGAACAGCAATGTCTCTATTACTATGACATTGTGGTAGCTGCCAGTGGTGAGTCAGGCTAAACCCAGTTGCACCAAGTGTTATTCATAATAAAAACAGCTTTTACCCTGAAAATTTGGCTTTTAAAAAGGCAGGATATAAAAGCAGGTGGATGCCAAAGGTACAGAAATCACAATAATCCTCTCCAGGGAGTAACTGAGACAGGTCCCCCAGGTCTTCATCAGTTTGCTCTGCCCAGAGGACAACTGATGTTCCCAAGCACTGTGGCAGAGGAGCTCCGCCTCTTTGCTGCAGTCTGGGTTGACATCATCTACCTGGACTTGTGCAAAACGTTTGACACTGTCCCACACAACATCCTTGTCTCTAAATTGGAGAGACATCAGTTTGATAGGTGGACCACTCAGTGGATAAAGAACTGTCTGGATGGAAGCACGCAAAGAGTTGTGGTCAATGGTTCAATGTCCGGCTAGAGACCAGTAACGAGTGGTGTCCCTCAGGAATTGGTGTTGGGACCGGTCTTGTTCAACATCTTTATCGGTGACATGGACAGTGGGATTGAGTGCGCCCTCAGCAAGTTTGCTGATGACACCAAGCTGTGTGGTTTGCTTGATACGCTGGAGGGAAAGAATGCCATTCAGAGGGACCTTGACACACTTGTAAAGTGGGCTGATGCTAAACTCATGAAGTTTAACCATGCCAAGTGCAAGGTCCTACACCTGGGTCGGAGCAATCCCAGGCACAGCCACAGGTTGGGCAAAAAGGAAATTCAGAGCAGCCCTGCAGAGAAGGACTTGGGGGTTTTGATAGATGAGAAAATGAACCTGAGCCAGCTTCAGTGTGTGCTCACAGCCCAGAAGGCCAACCGTATCCTGGGCTGCATCAAAAGGAGCATGACCAGCAGGTTGAAGGAGGTGATCCTGCCCCTCTACTCTGCTCTTGTGAGACCTCACTTGGAGTATTGTGTGCAGTTCTGGTACCCTCAACATAAAAAGGACATGGACCTGTTTGAACAAGTCCAGGGGAGGGCCCCGAGGATGATCAGAGGACTGGAGCACCTCCCATACGAAGACAGGCTGAGAAAGTTGTGGCTGTTCAGCCTGGAGAAGAGAAGGCTGCGTGGAGACCTCATAGCAGCATTCCAGTATCTGAAGGGGCCTACAGGGTTGCTCGTGAAGGACTCTTCATTAGGGACTGTAGTGATAGGACAAGGGGTAACGGGTTGAATCTTAAACAGCAGAGGTTTAGACTGGATATAAGGAAGAAATTCTTTCCTGTTAGGGTGGTGAGGTACTGGAATGGGTTGTGAATGCTCCACCCCTGTCAGTGTTCAAGGCCAGGTTCGATGAAGCCTTGGGTGATATGGTCTAGTGTTTGGCGTTCCTGCCCATGGCAGGGGGGTTGGAACTTGATGATCTTAAGGTCCTTTCCAACACTAACTATTCTATGATTCTATAAATTCCCATCTCCAGCCCTTCGGAAACACCTCAATACTGTGGCCATACATCTTGGTCCCAAGGCCAGGCTATGACCCTCTGTGCTGCACAAAAATATGAGAACTTTTTTCTTCTCCTACCATCAAAAAGCAAAATATTCCTTTCTGAAGTTCAGCGCTTAACCACATCTCCAAAATCCACATCAAACACCTTATATCTCAAATAATTACTATTGTACCTAGTAACAGCTGCTTTATCTGGAATATTTTATGGAAAAAACATTCAAGGAAAGAACAGAGAAAACTTGAAAAGTTAAACAATTGTTAAGGTTTTGATCCAATGTTATCCATCTTCACTGGATTTAGTGAAATGAGGAAATGTGCACAGCAAAAGTTGATGAGATTTTTTTTTTCCTTTCTTTTTTCAGTGGGTACAAAAGCAATCCACAAGCCTTTCTGGAAGACCCTGCAGCAACGCTGCTTGCTTCATCATCTAAGAATGACTCTTCAGAAAACAGACAGATTTCATGCTTCGGCAATTGCATGTTCTGAGGTCCAGATTTCTTATTTCAATCTCCCTTTGGTATGTGACAGCAAACCTTTGGGTCTTCCACTCATCAGGAAGACAGAACCTCAGCAGTTTTTACCTGGATTAACTTTGTTGAAGGAGGCAAACAAATAGGAGTAAGTCCTTGGAATATGAACAGCTGGTCCTAGGCTCCCTTCCACAGGAAGGACAGCAGATCTGCAGAAGCCCTGGGGACATCTGGTCTGCTGCTTTTCCTTCCAGACACCTTCTGTGTAAAAAATGTATGGCAACCATGTTCAGGAAATGCATCTATTAGCAAACAGTAAAAGAATTTCACAAGTTGAGTGAACAGTCAGTTTATTATGAGCCTGCACAAATTTTGGGTAAATGCTAATGAGTCCTTCCCCAGAACTCTCCATCACCCGCAGGCAAGACAGGCCCACTGTTAAACAAGCTGCAAAAAGTTTCACTAGCTACATGATTTCAGAAATACGCCTGTTTGCATGGAAGTCATGAGCAGCTGGGAGCCCCGTTAAAAATAACTGCAGGCCCAGCAATGGGGGCATTGGCACTGACTGCTTTCCTCTTGCTGCAGCACAGACCCACAGGGAAACTGCTCTGCCAGGAGGGGAAGCCAAGGCATAAAATGGACTGGGGACCTTCCCACTGGAGGATACCTGCTAAGTACCCAGCACCTCAGTTTAGAGAAAAAAGTACTCGCTGTAAGCTCAGACAACTGAAAACCTGGAAGAAAGCAATTTAGCCCCGTTATCTCATTCTTTTAATGGTGTTAAATTATTGGCAAAGGGTATCTATCTACTCATCCTTTGACAAAGAAGTACTATAGCTAATTGAAACAGATAAAACAGTGAGTATCCCACAGACACCTGGCCTTCAACCTCATGTCTGATGCAGTAATCCTTTTGCTCATTTAAAAACATAAAAAAATCCTAAGGTCCAGGTCATCTGTCTGGATTTAGGAGAAGTTCCACTATGAAAAAGCGCTGAGCTAGATCTATGCACCATTTCAGGGGAGCTTGTTTTGAACTAGTCATGTTATTTAAGAAAATATAATGTCTGTAATTATTTACACTGGTATTAAAAGTTTAGAATCAGCAAAGCCTGTCTTTTGGAAAAAATAAAACAAAGGAAACCATCAATACTTTTCCTCTAGGCTTTTGGTAATGTTGGCAGATTTTTTAGGCAAAACACAATTTTAAGAACTCAGAATTTTCTTTTTACTATGATTTTAAAATTTCACCCAATTCCAAAATGTCACTTTTCCATTTAAGCCATTAACTTGAAAGTTTACAAACTGGCAGATACAAATCTATTCCTTTTCAAGCAGAGAGTAGAATTTGAATATACTGCTTCACATTAAAGTATGTAAAGGTTTAATACGTAAATGGCATAATCGACACTTCTATGTAAAAAAAAAAAAAAAACAAACCAAAACCAAACCGCAATAACATTACTCCAGTCCTCCTCTGTGCTCTACACATATTGCTGATACTATTTTCTGCTAGAGATATTAATCATTTGGGGAAATTTCTCTCTTGGAAAATGCCAGTTACAGCAGACCAAAGTGCATTTTCCAAGAGTAAAAGAAGAGTAGCTTTTTCCCTACTTAACATGCATAATTTGCATGTAAACTGAGATCATTCTCATGGTTTTAAAGTTACTCAGCTCATCTCAGGTAAGACAGTTTACTGCAGCTGATGTCAAAGCTCTACTTTTTCACAGTATGCATCATTTGAAGTAAGACAGTGAACACTAACTATAAAAACCCATCCCATACAACTGTGATAAGCCTTCTGGTGGTTTGTTCAGCATGGCTCAGTCTTATAAAAGACTAACCTTGCATGGGATGAATTTTTATAACAAGTAAACATTCCTAGAGAGGATTTTCATTAAAGTCACAGAAGTTGCTTTGTTATAAACTGGAACCATGCCATACAGCTCAGTTCACCTTTTCCTTCTTTATTTACACCAGGTAGGGATGTATTACCTTACAATGATGCATGGCTTTGAAAATGGTCTCAGTGGGGTTTCTTTTAGCTTTGTTAGATTTTTCTCTAGTAGCAAAAAAATAAATAACATACATAACTTTTTCATTTTTATTTTTCTCTCCCAGCCTGCTCAAAGGTCTGGAAGAGGAATCAGAGCTTTAAAACAAAACCTGAAGGGCTACAGAACTATAGCCAGGTGGAGATTTTACAATGAAGAATTTTCTGAGCAACAAATGTCAGTTCATAAACAGAAGCACTGTGCAGCAGTTTGCCAGATTCAGTGGAATTCAGTTTTGCACAGGGGAAGAAGCAGCTTCACTGACAAAGGACCCACAGACAGGGCAGTGCTGCTGTGAGCTGAGAAACATAGGCATGAAAGGAGAAAAGGAAAAAATCAGATAATTCAAAGAGAAAAATAATCATTAAAAAAAAGATAAATTTGTCTTTTGAAAAGTGACAATGAAGAGAGCTTTGCTTTTAGCCCGCAAGAAATGGGCAAGATGATGTCTCTGTGGGAAGCATAAGCATTAGGACATATATGTGCTCTTCTTCTGAGCCCCATTCTCAAGCAGGAAATTATCAAGAAACGGGTAGGATTCATGCAGCCATAGAGAAGCATCATTTGATCTGAAAAGAGCAGGATACTGGAAGGAGAGTGCCGGGGTATAATTTTTTTTTGCTTTGTTGATGTATCTGCCATTGCCACCAAGGTGGATCTGGCTGCTCACCCCCCTCCATTGCTTTCCCAGATAGCTCACACAGGACTGAGAGATCTCCACTATTTGTACAGAAAATCAAACAAATGGTGCCATTTACTAAGCCTCTCATGTTCTGATTCTTCCTGCCTGTGTACTCACAATGGAAAAAGCATAATAAAATATACAGAGAGATGGATCATGAGACCCGTTTCGTCTAATGCAATCTATATTACTTTTAGCAGTCTTGTTTCATATCATTCAAGTAATGCAATTACATCCATTTCCTTATGAACGTACCCTTAATAACATTATTTTGGTATCTTTGTAGCTGAGGCTCTTTCAGGATAAAAAAAAATTTAAGCACAATTAGGGTAAATAGGATCTGGGACACTGACACGCCACAAAACCCAGTGAAAATCAAACAAATACAGGGCAAATGGTGCAGTGAGCCAGATCTGGACATGCTTCTTTGAACAGAATGCAAACTTTGTACAAGATGCTGCTTATTATAACTGAATATTAGTACCTTGGACCCTCTTGGGCCTTGGAGAAGACTTCCAGACTGATTTAGGTAGGATTCTTTTAATCATTCTATTTTCCCATCAGCCACAAGGAATAAAAATTGCTTCTTAGATTTCCCACATTAATAACAAATTAGAGGCATTCTTGCAAATTGGAAATAGTCCTAATTACACTGAAAATTTATGTTAGCTGAGAAAAAATACAGTTTTGTAGTTGAGCTTTGTTTTTTGTTTTGGGTTTAGCTTTTGATTTTCCTTTTTTTCTTTACCCTGGATTAAAGTTATTATTTTAAAATATCCAGTTATGCTCTAACCATATTTTTAAAAGCTCATAGTATTTCTTTTTTATTACCTACTTCATGAAGTTTGCCAGCAATATGGAAATCTGTCACTAAAAACCTTTCAATGTTTCTGTGTGTTCGTATAGCCATCTTGATATGTAGTGCTGGTACACTACAAGACCTTGGAGACTCTAAACTTAATCATAAACAGCTTATTTATAGGGAAACTATTTTGAAATAATTATTTTTTTTAAGACCATACTCTTTTTTGAAGTCTACATTACTTTTTGTAATAGATGGAGTATAACCCCATACTTAGAGGATCCTAATATACTACAAAATATTTTGGAAGTCATTTGGTGTTTTGAGTCCACTTCATAAAGAATTTGCATATCTTTTAAGTGTCTGAGTTTCTTCTGGCCTAAACACAAAAGAATCCTTAGAGGCACAAATCTCAAAAAGTGTATAATGAATAAATGGAAAGCACTTTGCATATTAATACAATCTTATTCTTACATTTTGTCTTGCAAGAAGGCAACTATTTATTGCAACCATTTTTGGCAGATGTTGGTAACTGCAGCTAATAGATGCATTGTCAGTGTTGCACAAAAGAAAGCTTATCAGGTGATGTTTTTTCCTGATTTACTTACATAATGTGAAACTCAAAAAGCTTTCAGAAAACTGCTAAAGAACCACAATTTACCTAAGTGGAAATTCATCTTCCTTTTTTTTTCCCCTTTTGCTTCTGTTCTGTAATTACATCCTTAACACTATAATAATACCCATTTAAGAGAACAGAAAAGAAACAATAGGACAATCTATTACTTGTGAAAAATACTGCCTGAGGAAAATAGGCATTAAGCAACCTAAAAAGTGATACTCTGAACATGAGTGTTTTTAATGATGTGTATGTGTTTAAGTTGCTGCATTATTCTTTAAGTGCTCTCACTCTGAAGCTCTTGGTGTCAGTACAAAGTTCCTAAGTAAACACAATGTAAACTATATTAAGAGAAAAATGCTCTCTCTAATCTTTGCACATCATCAAGGTAAAGAGACTGAAACTCTCCATTAAAAATAACATTTCTAGGAAACATTTTTCACTAAGCAGGAGCACAACCGAAAATATAGTCTCAAAATTTCCATATAAATTAAGCCAAAATATCACCTGCCCTGTTCTCAAGGATTTGCTCTAGTTATAAATACATGTTTTGAGAAAATGCTTAATAATGTAAAAACACAATGAACTTCCCTCAAATGCCTTTAAAAAACAGCTGCATCGAAGATGAAAACTACACTGAAAATTCAAAGCAAAAATAGAAAAGCACTGAACAGGGAGTAAAAGGAATTTCTAGACATATAAGGTGCCAGCCTTTAAGAGGAGCTGTGCTATACCTAAACTACTAAGAACAAATATTTATTGAACCTGGCATCTCCAGTGATGGAGAATGGTTTGTTGAATTTTTTAAAATGTTAACTACGCTCAATATTACAAAATTCTTCTATAACCTTACCTAAATCTTACTTGCTGAAAATTAAGCCCATTATTTCTTATACTGTTCTAAGCGGTCATGGAGAATAATTTACTACTCTCTCTTTGCAATAACTCTAGAATGGTTCTAATCATACCACATATGCTTTTTGATGGTTATAATTTTAACTAAATCAGTTAATCAGAAGTTTAACTACTGAGTGAAAATTATCCCAGCTTAAATAAAATATAGATAATGAGTCCCACTCTTAAAAATTATACATATAAAATACAAAGCCATGTTAAGAAATTCTTTGGTTTAATCAGTTATCAAGGATAATCACAGTGAATTTACTTTGCAATTGCAGAATTATTCCCATATATTTACAGTTGGGTGATTTAAAATTAGTGGGATACAAGGCAGCAATTAATCCAAAATTAAAATCAACCCACCAACACGTGGTTATGAAAAAAGACTGTAATAACAATTCCTGTACTTATGACTGCTCCAGTAATACTTAGTTTGCATATGTCGATGGCTATTATGATTTTGAGTAAGAAAGTTACTGAAACACATAGATTAAAATGAGGCTAGTGTTTCATTACTTCCCTGGGCTGCGCATATCTGAAAAATTATTTTCCCCTATTACTGATTGGAAAGCAGTAATAGATTCATAAAGCCTGAATACTGAGGGCCTTTGGGGACTGGAAGGTAATGAAATATCTGCCTCTAACGCACTGCCTTTAGGCTGACTTCCCAGCCTCACCACTTGGGACCTTAGCCTCCACAAGTGACAGTAGCTCAAACCTCTTTCTACATCTATGGAACTAGTGACCAGTGCCATACACTCCTATCGCTGTGCCTTTGCCCTCCATGGCACATCCAGGACTGCCAGCAATACCAGAATGCACAGAGTTACATATGCTCCTCTCAAACTGCCCAGCTTGAAAAAAAACAGGTAGTTGCTTACTCATCACCCTGGTACTTCCAGCATCCACCCCCAGCCCATGCACAGGCTCATGTGGGTTTCAGCAGCCCAGGGGTCAGGCAAAGCTCCATGTATTGCTAAATCAGCAGCATCAACATAGCCTGGAAAGTTTCTTTCAAGTAAGCTTGTGCTACTGGAGACTAGTGGTAAGATGCAGATTCTTGTCCATTGGGTGCTTGCTCAGCCATATCTTGTGTATATGACCACAACGTTAAAATCTAGTGATTTATGTGAAAGTGTGCACATCACTGTAGCAACTACATGGGCACTTAGCCACCTTGTTTAATGATCAGGTAACTGTCTTTCCTGCTGTCTCTGGGAGAGGAGGAATTACTCCGCTGTGAAACAGGCAGCGCACAGCCAGAAGTACTCACAGACACAGAGTATGAGAGTTTGCTTTGCACCATGGCTGCTGCAGGACTGAAATCCTGCAAAAAGATCAAGTCTTACTTTTCCTTCTTCACCCTGCTGTTTCTCACAGATCCCTGGGGGAAAATTAGTGTTTGGAGCTCTAGGAAGACAACTGTTAAAATCTGCTCTGGAAAGTGGTGTGCATGATACCTACCTAAATTATGTCACAAAATCCAAACTATTCAAGATACGTTGTCTCATGAAAAAGCCACTCATTTATTATTCTCCCATTAGTGCATTAGAATAAACAAATTGAATTGACTTTTGCAATTATCTTAGATTTTTAAAGTAGGATGAACTAAAATGCATGATGTCACCGGGTTGTTTTCCATTGTTGTGGTTTAAACCCAGACACTAACTCAGAACCACATAGCTTCTTGCTCATTCCCACCCCTTCTTCCTTCCCGTGCTCCCACACGGATGGAGTGGAGAATATTAAGAATATAACTCCCACAGGCTGAGATAAGAACAGTCCGGTAACTAAGGTATAACACAAACCCACAATTGCTATCACCAATAACAATAATGACAAGGGGAATAGCAAAGGAAGAAAATATAACCGCTCACCACCCACCGACCGATACCCAGCCCGACCCGAGCACTGCACTAGCCCTTCCGGGTAACTGTTCTCAGTTTATATACTGGGCATGATATACTGTGGTATGGAGTACCCCTTTGGCTAGGTTGGGTCAGGTGTCCTGTCTCTGCTTCCTCCTGGCTTCCCCTCCTCCCTGGCAGAGCCTGAGACTCAGAAAGTCCTTGGTCGGCGTAAACATTGAGTAGGAAGAACTAAAAACATTGGTGTTATCAGCGCTGTTCCCAGGCTGAAAGTCAAAAACACAGCACTGCACCAGCTACTAAGAAGGAGAAAAATTACTACTACTGCTGAACCCAGGACACCCATTTAAGCAGCAAAACCAGAAAGGCACATTGGAGACAAAATTTGCTCAAATTTCTCACTACCTGAAAGCAAAAAGTGGCACAGATTTTGGGTTGATAGAGGAGAAAGCTGTTACGAAGAATTAAAGAATCTATAGACTAGACTCTAGTGAAAAGCTCTGACTCTCACAGACTTACAGTATACATTTTGTGTAGCTCAGTCAAAATCGATGACAGATCAAAGAAAAACCCATCAGGTTGCTATTCTCATGATAAAGGTTTGTAACTGATCTTTAGCAGTACTCTCTTTAAATGCATTATCCTTATATATTTTCATTGTTACAGCACTTTAGGCAAATACCCAGAGTGGATTTTTAGTATAAGATATTATTTTAGAGGATTTTTGGCAGGAATTTAGAGGATTAAGTGTTTTTCACAAATTTAAATAGGTAGTTTATATATATATATGTATGTGCATGTATGCATACATATCTATAGCTGAATAAAGTTATTTCATGGCAAGTAAAGATGACAATATCATCCAAGCAGAGACTAGAAAGGGAATATGAGAAGGATCCAAGAATGTGAGCAGACATGTACCCCAAGAAATCTAGTTGCTATAAAGGACAAGTATTGCTGGGGAGGAGGAATGTGGGAGAGTAAGCCTTAGTCTGCCTTTTTTTGATGTTAAAACTCATTGAGCGCAGTACTCCAGGATAATGGATGTTAAAGGATTTGAATCAAAGAGAGTCACATGGGACAACCACATTTAGAAAAACAGTGAATTTCCATGCTTCTCTAAATAGCAAGGCAAACAATTACACAAGCAAAACGCCTGGTTTCATCCTATGTCCTGAAGAACTGAAGCCCACCATCGATTCACTGCCCAGACTGCATTCCTTCTTGGCCTGTTGACTGATCTTCTGTGTATATCACCATATACTTTATGTAAGAAGTCAATATTTAGTTTAAGGGTTTGTGTAGACCAAGTCAAAGAGATATAACAAACACTGACAGATTCTAATGTATAAAGTACGTTCTATAGAAACACCAGGTGACAGATTTTATTTTCTCTCTACAGAAAAGTAAAATATTTATTCTGCTTAAGGCTTGCGCAGCATCTTTGATTCCAGCTTCCTTTGTATTATATTCACTGACCTGAAGAGAATCTGACCTTACTGGAAGTATGAATTGTCTTCTAACTCCAAGACACAATAGAAATATATCTTTTGACCTCCCTGGCCATAGAACAGGCACAGACGTTTCTTTGTTGCAGTACAATAAAAGGTGACTCTCTCTAAGTTTTCTTTGTGATTCAGGTTTGATAGTATTGGGCTAACTAGGACCAGTTTTTCCGTATTTAGTGTTGCATTAGAGCTCTATTGGATAGAGGAAAAAATACTGATTCCCTCATGGGCATAGTAAAAAGCCCAAGCCCCAGAGCTCTCAAGCATCTATGGAGGGTAATTTTGCCTTGTACATCTGAAAAATAAGAGGAAAGTGAGGATGGAAGCTGGAAACTTCTGCATTCCCTTCCACTTATCTCCCTCTTTAGACCTGAGTGCAACCTAGTTGCATTTACAATAGTTACTTGCTTACCATCTTTCTACAGACAGAAAGAGGGCTACTTTCCTCAGGGATATTTGAAAGTAGTACGCCATCTTTCATTTCCAGATCTGAACTCAGATACTCTGATACCTATTACGGATACACAGTGCTAAATCTTTAATACAGGGCTAGTTAATTTTTATCAATTATTATTTTGCACGGATTCTACCTTATTTTGCATTTACTTTCACTGGAAGAAATCCTTGTAGAGGGTCTTCATGGCAGAAACTCCACTATAAGAGACTGTGCTGGCGGGGAAGCAAGGAGCCACTTCTGCCAAGGGAGTAATTGGGGGGGAGGCTGGAGGCAAAGTTTTTCAAGGATTAATATATTTAAGTAATTTGAGGCCTGATGCCTCTATAAAATCACCAAAGATCACCTTTTCTGTGAGACTAAACATTACATACCAGCTGTTTATTGAACACAGTAACTTGCTTTTGATCAAAGTATAACTCATTCTTGGTTAATCCAGTTGTCATCGGAAGGGAGGGAAGGCTCTGGTACCCACCATTGCCTGTAATGGCCTGTTCTGATGGTTAAATCTCTCTACAAACATAAAATGATTTGTCTCTTCTCTCCCTCTGTCCGTGTAAACACCCAAAAAACCCCAGCCTTTTGCCTAATCTAGGGATTTTATCTTTCCCTAATATCTAACATTTTTTCTCCTATAAAGGTAAGGGATTTTTTTCTGCCTTTCAGCACTGAGTTAAGGGTAGTCAGTACAATAGATTGGGTTCTTTCTGTCTCTTGCTGACAGACATTGAAAATAATGGTTTTGTGCCTTTTCTGTGCTACCTCTCAATTTTTCAGCAGCATTTAAAAAATGTGTGCTGTATGCAGAAGTGTGTGCAGTTTATACCAAAAATTGAACCTCTTTAGACAGAAAGGCTGTGACCAGGCCAGCTGTCAGATGCTGTGATTCACTGCAGTCTCCCAGGTGCCCTTAAAACTGTAAAGCCATCAAGACTCTTTAGGAAAAGGAGGATAGCTTAGAGACACTCTCTTACATTGCATGGCATTCCACAGACATAATCAAATACTACTTATATGTCTCTATAGCTCTGGAAATCAAGCCATAAAACATGGAAATGCTACTTCTTTTACTTTTTTTTGCATCCTGCATGTTTTATTATGGCACCACCAGTTTACACTGATGGCTCTAGATCCCATGATGAAGAGTTTAGTCACTCACATGCAATATAGAGGGCAAACAACTACTTAAGTGATTTCTGTGTTCAACTCCAAGAGATAAATACCTAAAGAATGGATGATGCAACAGTCACTGCATCAACAAGTAAATCTGTTGGGAACAAAGACCTAAATACAATGATAGAAAGTCATTTGTCATTTAGCAAAAGCTGAAAACAAAATTTAAATCCTGATAGCAAATTTTTCTGCACATAAAACCAGTCATCTTAATAAATTATCTATTTATTAAGATTGGGCTCACCAAATTTTAAAGAGTAGAGGAAAGCTTTTCACTTTCTAGTACAGTTTCTTTTTTAGGTAATTTCTGACATAGAGTAAGCTTAACACTGTCACTAACACAGTCTGTGAAGTATTTGTTTTCATTCCATGCATCAAAACACACAAAGACAGAGATGAGACTCTACACACTACACTGAATAAGGGACTTAACTTTGTCATTGAACATCTGACTCCAAAAGCGACATGAGAAGTTACTGCTTAGTTGTTGAACTTCATTTCATCAGAGTGATTTTTGCCCAGAATTGCTTGACACATGGCTACCTGAACATCACCAATCATGTACACAACTCGGGACCCAATCTAAATCAATCATCATTACTGCATTCAGCTAATACTGTCTTTACTCTGGATTTCAGCAACAGGCAGAAAACAGACCAATCTTTCTGCATTTTTAAGAGATTTTATTGCCAATTCCCCTCAGATTTCTTCATTTAGCAGAACTTCATTTTTAGTACATCAGATGTTCTTACAATTACAGACTTAGAAGATTATGTGCTGCATTTTAATGATAATATCTTCTGCAGTTTGAGGGCTAAGAACAAGAGGCTTTCTTAACTTCAGTTGTACCTTAAGGGAATGAACTGCTGTCAGCTGAAAAAAAAAAAAATCAGTTTTATTAAAATTGCTTCTAAAAGGATGTGCTCTGCTTTCAGAGTAACTGAATTGATCTACAAAGAGGCAACATCTGGTTATTTTCTCAAGAGAACACTTCTGTCCCACAAAAGGAGACAAAACTCTTGAAAAAAATGGATTTTCTTCCATTTCGCGTCTTTCTTAAATGTGACCTACAGTACCATACTCATACCTGTCTCAAGTCTTTTGTCATTCAGATGAATCAGTCTATTTAAATTTAGGGTTAAGCACTATGAGTAGAGCTTAAGCTATCATTTGCTTTCTTGACTAATATTTCAGAGGCTTTTCTCCATAACACCAGTCCAATTAAAGCTTTTACCTCAGAAACAGTTTAATTTTATGATCAAGCTTTTGAGCACTTTTACTCTGGGATGTCATTTTGCATCCTTGAAGTCAAGCTCATGTAGAAGTCACAGCAGTACTTCTGTTCATAATGAATTTCATCTCGCTTCACAAACAGACCCCTGGGGACCACAGTGGCTCTCCTAATTCACAGAGGAAGTGAATTTAATTCTGTCTTCCTCCTACTGAGCCACCTCCAATCTCCAGTCACCCTTTATAAATCCAAGATGACTTATTTGGGATTAAAACTCGTTTTTGTTATGGACAAATATTTTTCCCTGCCTTAATTTGGTACTTCATGCTATTAGGCAATTTATCACATCCCTTGTCAACAGGGTGTTTCTCAATGCCTTGTATCAAACTATCCAGGCAATGCTGATATAAATTTTGATAACTGTATACAGTTATCAAATTCAGTTAATTCTCAAAAAACTCTCTTGCGATCTGAACAAGGAAATAACAAACTAGAAAGACACACTATAAATTATTATCACTCAAGTTTTAAACTATTATTATTGTTATTGTTATTATTGCAATTTCTGTAACTCTGGTTATAGAACAGAATTTCTGTCTTGGAGAAGTCTATTTCCCCATGTCTGCCACACTCTTTTCAAGCTCTGCCAAATTTTTTTCTTGTGAATACATTAAAAAAAAAAAAGAAGAAAATGAAATACAGATTACACCTAACAGAGTTTTCTCTGTAGAGGCAAAAGCATCACATATCTGTAAAAAATATTGCAGGTAAATAAATATAAATGGTGGTTTGGGACTTCTCCAACTGGATGATTCATCATCTAGCTGTTTCTCTGAGATGTATTTGATGTTAACAATATTTATGCAATATACCTTGGCTCAGGCTTGACACAGACTGCCACAAAAGAATAAACAACCTCCTGCTCTACTTGAGAACTATATCTAAACTACATTATTATCTGCTATTACTACATTAAGTTGACAGAAAATGAGCCCTTTCTAATATGTTTATATGTCAGCCTCAATAACTTATTTTTGCCTATGTAAAATTCTAGTGTCTCTGAATCTTTTATCTGTACCTGTCCTAGGATATTTTCTTGTTATTATTTATTCAATGCCTCAGCTAAAAAAGCGTGATGTCAGATCTTTAGGGAAGGTACCAGGAGAAATAAAGAGAACAGTATCAAGTACTAGGAATACAATCTGAAGTAACGTTTCATCACTTATGACACTGATGAGGCAAGTGTAAAGTGCAGCTGACAAAAAAATACCCAAAACGTACACTAAAAGGTTTTGATCTAACATACCCCACTGGTTACTAACACAGGTTTTAGTGTGTCTTGAGTGAAATAAGATCATGTACAAGGACAGTTCAAACTCATGCCATCTTGATCAGACTAGATAGCTAAAATGGAATTTTCATTAATGTATGTTTGGGACTAGGCATCTGCATCCCTTTTCATGTCAATGATATATAAGAATGGTCCTCCTGGGCTAGACCAGAAAGTCATATAGTTCAGTATCCTGTGGCTGAGAATTGTAATTTCATATGTATTCTTTTAGTACACACAAAAAATTAAAAATAAGTATATCACCTATGTCAGTTTGCTTGAGAATCACTTTGTGCTTAAGTATTGCTCTGAAAAATGCCAAAACTAACCATTATTGCTGTGTAACTGCAGTAATAAGGAAACTCAGAGACAGAAAAGCAGTTTAAACACTAAGAACAAAATGTTAAAGTCCACCATAATGTTAATGAAGGTTTATAGATGCAGAAGTGGTACTGTATGGAGGAGGATGCACAGATTGGGAAGCATGCAAACGCAGCATAATGGGTATTAAGCATGGCCTAAGGTTGTGGCAAGAGCCATATGGAAAAAGAAATTGCCAACCCAAAAAGAATTATAAAAAGTAATAACCAATATGAACAGATGTGAAACAATATATAAGAAAATGGTTAAATCTACATGAAGTGAAATTCTAGTTTGAAATCTTTACACTCAGCCACAGTCAGGCACACTATTCTGAGGGGCCAGTTGGACACTTGCCATATTTTGAGTATGTATGCATTATACACATATACATAGTACATTTGCTATGTAACACAGAGCTCTGAATAAAAAAGCTTCCAGGTTTGTTTGGGTAAGAGTCTGAACCTAGGTCCTGAATGAAAAAATAATCTTGGAGCAGAAGACAGACCCTGCAGGGACTGGAGAATATGGGTCAGGGTCCCTCACTGGCTGCAGCCTCTGGCAGATCTCAGTCTCCTATAGTCTCTGGGTGAACATGGCTTGCAGGTTTTTTTTGCAGCATGAAGGTGTCTGAACAAGAACTGTTTCAACATATTGACCAACTGTTAACCTGAAAACTGGTTGATAACTGGGTCAGTACCAGAACAGGACATGTAGACAGGCAATGAGGTAAATAGCGATTGCAAGCAAAAAAATTAATAAGCTGTTCAATATTTTTGTGGTTTAAACACAGCTGGCAACTAAGTATCACACAGCTGGTCACTCACTCCCTCTTCCCCCCTCCATAGGCAGTATAGGCAGGAGAATTGAAAGAATCTAAAACCCACGGCTTGAGATAAGAACAGTTTAAATAACTGAAGTACAATATACTACTACTACTAATAATAATGAAAACAAGGAGATAGAATATAAAACTAAAAGGGGAAAGGAAAAAAACCAATAAACCCAAGTGATGAACAGTGCCATTGTTCACCACTTGCTGGCAGATACCCAGCCTGACCCTAGCAGTGATTGGTGCCTTCCGGGTAAGTCCCCCCAGTCTGTATACCACATGTGACATTCTATGGTATAGAATACCCCTTTGGCTAGTTTTGGTCAGGCATCCTGTCTCTGCTCCCTCCTATTCTTGTGCCACTCCTCACTGCAGAACATGAGAGACTGAAAATTTGTTGATCAAGGTCTGTACTACTCAGCAACAACTAAAACATCAGTGTGTTATCAGCACTGTTCTCAGGCTAAAGCCAAAACTCAGCACTGCACCATTTATTAGGAAGAAAATTAACTCTATTCCATCTGAAACCAGGACAAGTATGAAGATCCCAGTTACTGAACAATTTCCCAACCTAGCAGAATAGAGACCAGCGAGAGCAGCAGCACGTTCCAGCTTTCAGTTAACGTTAACCAACGTGCAAACAACAGCACACTGTTGGAATGAAGTTTCCCAACACATCTAATAAAGATGAAGAAAAGTTGCTCAATTATTTCACCTCTGTAACAAAGCACAGCTGTTAATGCTGTGTAATTAAGTGCTTTGCTAGCACAAAATGGACTTTCCAGTGTTGATCTCCCATGCCACCTTTGAATTCTGGTAAATCTGCAGTCTCTCCAAATCTCTTCCGTGCCCAGGTGAGGTTTAGCCCAGGGACTGGATTAGAAAATCATCCTTGGGCCCCATGCCTGGTCTTTAGTTATCATATAAATGCACACTCTATAATCTCTTTTCATACACTGATCAAAGCCTGCTTTTAAACTAGTTCAAGCTCTCTTTGCTCATATTAACTCTGCAAGAGCCTCACCTTCAATGGGTAGCAAGTTTCTTCTCACTTTGAGTTTGTACAGACTGAAAGAGTTTATTTTCTAGATAAAGACATCTCTGATTTTTTGCACAATAAATCTGAAATTTGCACTTCATATTTTTTTAAGTTAATTGCAGAATTGACTGTTTTATTGCCATATTTGCTATACCATTGCAGCACATAGCAATAAATATAGGGTTTTTCCTGCCTAATTACTGGTCCCAGCAGCATGAAAGTTATTTCCAGCCAAAAGTCACATTTTTACTTTCCCCAGAGGTACATGTCTGGTCTCACCACCAGCCCCACAGAAACTGCAGTAATGCCCCACAAGAACTTCTGTGGTGCTTTAAACCAGACCACAGACAACCCCTGAATACAACACTTCATAAAATACAACAGCGTTTCCCGGGGAGTGGAAAAAGATTCCTCTTTTAATGGGAAGATGAATGGGGTTGAGTTAACATTGAATGTATTGTAACTAAAAATCCTTGACCTAGTAGAAACATACCTTTTGTCTCTTCAGCTTATAGAAATGATATGTGCAGGTGGTGGCAATGCACTGATCAGCCTGGGATGCTGTGGGACCTGGCCCCGCACCTTCTCCCAGCCACTCTCTTCCTCAGACCTGGTACTTCAGGAAACAGAAACCAGCATACACAGCCTTGAGATCACTTTTGATGTCACCTCGTCTTCCCAGACTGTGTAGGGCTGAGAGACTTGCCAAGAATAAACTCCGTCTCCCAGAGCACAGAGAAGCCAAAGCTACCAAAGGACAAAAAATTAAAAATAAAAATTCAGATCCTTATGGCTTTGAGGCATGCAGAAGAAATCCCTTTAGAGGCAGAGTCCTGTTTCAGTCATCTTTCATCCCAGTTTGACTGCTCCTCACAGCACTCCCTGCTTGACTAGCAGCCCTAATTGAAGCTTAAGAAGCCTCAGACTATGTAAAAACACATTGGTTATATGGTACTTCAAGGAATATTTTGTATCTGCTCCAAGACTTTATACAAAAAATTTTTCAACACTAATGTTTTGAAACATTGTTTCAAACAATCTGTTACAGATGCCCCATCAAGAGGAACCCGTGGATGAGGCACTCTACAGACAGGAACAGCCTCACGCTTGCAGGCCCTTGTTCTTGTGGGAGACTTCAACCACCCTGATATCTGTTGGAGCAACGGTACAGCCAGGCACAAGCAATCCAGGAGGTTCCTTGATTGCGTGGAAGACAACTTCCTTCTGCAAATAATAGAGGAACCGATGAGGAGAGGTGCCCTGCTTGACCTTGTGCTCACCAATAGGGAAGGGCTGGCTGGAAATGTGAGGCTCCAGGGTAGCCTTGGTTGCAGCGACCATGAGATGGTTGAGTTCAAGATCCTCAGGACAGTGAGAAGAGCGTGCAGCAAGCTCACTGCCCTGGACATCAAGAGAGCAGATGTTGGCCTCTTTAGGAACCTGCTTAGTAAGGTTCCATGGGATATAGCCCTAGAGGGCAGGGGGGCCCAAGACTCTTGGTTAATATTCAAGGATCACCTCCTACAAGCTCAGGAGTGTTGCATCCCAACTAGAAGGAAGTGCAGCAGGAGGGCCAGGAGACTTCCTTGGATGGATAAGAAGCTGCTGAGAAAAATTCAAAGGAAAAAAGAGGCTTATAAAAGGTGGAAACAAGGACAGGCAGCCTGGGATGAATACAGGGATGTTGTCCAGGAAGTTAGGGACCAGTTTAGGAAAGCTGAGGCCCAGTTAGTATTAAACTTGGTTAGGGATGTTAAAGATAACAGGAAGGGATTCTATAGGTATGTAGAGGATAAAAAACAGAGTAGGGAAAACATGGGCCCACTCCAGAAGCTTCTGGGTGAACTGGCTACACAGGACTTGGAGAAGGCTGAGGTTCTGAATGACTTCTTTGCCTCAGTCTTCACTGTCAAAGGCTCTGACCACACCACCCAAGTCTTGGAATGCGGACACAGGGACTGTGAGAATGAAGACCTTGGGCCCACTGCAGGAGAGGATCTGGTTCAAGATCTTCTTAAAATCCCGAACGTACACAAGTCCATGGGACCTGATGAAATCCATCTGCAGGTCCTGAAGGAGCTGGTGAATGAAGTTGCAAAGCTACTGGCCATCATATTGGAAAAATCACGGCAGACAGGTAAAGTTCCTGATGACTGGAAAAAGGGAAATATAACCCCCATTTTCAAGAAGGGGAAAATGGATGACCCGGGGAATTACAGAGCAGTCAGTCTCACCTCTGTGCCTAGCAAAATCTGGGAGCAGATTCTCTTGGAAGACATTCTAAGGCACATGAAAAAGAGAAAGCTGCTTGGTGACAGCCAGCATGGCTTCACTAAGGGGAAATCCTGCCTGACCAATTTGGTGGCCTTCTGTGACGGGGCTACAAAAGGGATGGACAGGGGTGGAGCAGTTAACGTCATCTACCTGGACTTGGGCAAAGCGTTCGACACTGTCCCACACAACATCCTTGTCTCTATATAGTAGAGACATCAATTTGATAGCTAGACCACTCAGTGGATAAAGAACTGGCTGGATGGCCACATGCGAAGAGTTGTGGTCAATGGCTCAATGTCCGTCTGGAAACCAGAAACGAGTGGTGTCCCTCAGGGACTGGTGTTGGAACCAGTCATGTTCAACATCTTTGTCGGTGACATGGACAGTGGGATTGAGTGCACACTCAGCAAGTTTGCCAATGACACCAAGCTGTGTGGTTCGGTTGATACACTGGAGGGAAGGAGCCATCCAGAGGTACCTTGACATGCTTGTAAAGTGGGCTTATGACAACCTTAAGAAATTTAACCGTGCCAAGTGCAAGGTCCTACACCTGAGTCAGAGCAATCCCAAGCACAGCTACAGGTTGGGCAGAGAAGAGATTCAGAGCAGCCCTGTGGAGAAGGACTTGGGGGTGTTGATTGATGAGAAAATGAACATGAGCCAGCTTCAGTGTGTGCTTACAACCCAGAAAGCCAACCGTATCCTAGGCTGCATCAAAAGAAGTGTGACCAGCAGGTTGAAGGAGGTGATCCTGCCCCTCTACTCTGCTCTCGTGAGACCTCACCTGCAGCATTGTGTGCAGTTCTGGTGTCCTCAACACAAAAAGGAGATGGAACTGTTGGAACAAGTCCAGAGGAGGGCCACGAGGATGATCAGGGGATTGGAGCACCTCCTGTATGAAGACAGGCTGAGAAAGTTGGGGCTGTTGATTCGGAGAAAACTCCAGGAACAAACTTGCCAACAAAGTTTTCAAGCTGACAAGCAGGTATTCTTTATTGCGCCGCCGGGAGACACAGGGGATAACTCCTCCTAACGTGTGTCCCTCTATTACTACACAAGCCATCCTTATATAGTCCCTAGGCATACGTATATATTCATGAGGCTACGTATGGATTACATCACTTTCCAGAAAGCTCCCCGCATGGGTACAGAATTGTGGTGGTGGTCTCTGAGGGGTGTTCACTTCTTCCAACAATCTTCATCACCTCTGGCAGCCTTTGAAGCACGCGCAGTAGATGCTTGTACCAGTTTAATTGGTTCGTTAGCACCAGAGACATAATAACCCTCCTATCCTCCTGCTTATCAGTTAGTTTACCCGTAGCCTATCCTGGACACCTGCTATTCCCAGATACTCCTTATCCCTGTGTCCTGTTTTTCTAGATTGTTTTTCTTAAGACTACATCAACTATAACAACTTATCTTGTGCCAGTATGTTCTCTATCTGTACTCTATTTTTTTCTATGTATTATGCACCTCAGTAATTTTCCACTGCTACTGCTACAAAGCCAACTTAACATTGCTTAAAACTAATTCTAAAGGTTTATATATTCCATTTTGTGATTTTGTGTTCCCCTTGTTTCACTGTTCAGCCTGGAGAAGGCTGCATGGAGACCTCCTAGCAACCTTCCAGTATCTGAAGGGGGACAATAGGGGCTCTTCATTAGGGACTGTAGTGAAAGGACAAGGGGAATAGATTAAAAGTTAAACAGTGGAAGTTTAGATTGGATATAAGGAAGAAATTCTTTACTGTTAGGGTGGTGAGGTACTGGAATGGGTTGCCCAGGGAGGCTGTTAATGCTGCATCCCTGATGGTGTTCAAGGCCAGGTTGGACAAAGCCTTGTGTGGCATGGCTTAGTGTTAGGTGTCCCTGCCCATGGGGGGGGGTTGGAACTAGATGATCTTAAGGTCCTTTCCAACCCTAACTATTCTATTGTTCTGTGATTCTATGAAACCATTGCATAACAAACTTCCCGAGGCATGCAACTCTTACTTGTTTAGCGACAGGAGACTCGGTTCTCAGCAGGTGTAGATAGGATCAGCCTTACCCATGATTATTCATATTTTTCAAAATTTGGCTAAAGAAGAACATTATTTTACTTTCACTTATGGATAGAATATATGATTTCATTAAAAATACAGCATTTCCTGAAATATTTTACTTTTAATAAGTTACTAAAGCCACAAGGTGGTACGTCAAGTATTTGCTAGTCAAATATGTTCTAATCATATTACATTTTGCTATTCTCTCTCTTTGCAGCTTTCTTATAATCCGTCTGTAATTTTCACAGCAACATGATTTATGTTTCTTTAAACTTGTTTGTTCCAAACAGTTATTTTTGGCCTTCTAAAGAATATTTCTTCTGAATTTGAAAAAATATTCCTTGAGTCACACTTCCCAATGCTTCTAAACTGCTTTATGACTATTTTCCTTTTAGTTACTACTTCTGTCCTCATTTGGCTTGACTGTGTTTCCTGTTAAGGATGTCAATTCTAATGATCACCCTTCCATCTCACTTTGTTGGGTATAAGCACATTCAAATAGAGCTTCTCGTGAACAGCTGTGTTTTAACTCATGTCTGTTTCAGTTGACATCAAATCCTGAGAATTTCCTAGCCTCCACTAGCTCTGTTACTCAGCATTTTGTAGGATTTGGTCTGAAAAGCATATGTATATGTAACTGCCTCCAAGCAGGACAATTTTCAGGGTCAATGTCTGATTTAAAAAGGGGCAAGAACAAGGAGAAGGATAAAAGTAGCTGCAAGCAAATAGGTCTTCCAAAGCTTCAGTTCATTTCCTTTATTAGCCTACAAGGCACCACTCATTTGTTGTAAGAAGATGTCAGAAATGTTTTGCAGCTGTCACAGCTTTGTAAGTTAAGTGACAGACCAAGACTGAGATGCTGGAGTTACAGCTCCCTCTGGGCTGGGGGAAACTCCTCAAACAGCTGTACTCACATGTACCAACAGGTGGTTTCTCTCCCACATCTATCTCTTCCTCCTCTGAAATTAAAGTATTTTGTTCAGCAGAGCTTGAAGAGTAGTGTTTCTTCACAACAAACACGTCTCTGTTTCCAAATTAACAATTCAGTATTCCCCATTAATTCTCTAAAGGACATAAGCCCTCCAACAGGCGTTTGCTATAAAATGTAACTAAGGCAACTTGTGAGTCATTAGAGCATAAGCCAGCAGTCATTGAATTTCATGAGCATTGATGCAGGTTCAAAGCCCTTCCATGTTTTATCATTAAAACTATCTCACGTTTCTTATCCCAAAACAAGCAATTGCAGAAAGCAACCATTTCTGTTTCGTTTTCCTTAACCTTGAGAATGAGAACATTTCTGTTTTCCCCTAAATAATTAACTTTTTTTTTGCCTGAAGATCATTACTCTATCTAAAACCTATGACTCCTCCTAGGTATCCCTTAATGTTTTCTGAACCCAGCCTATATGTGCATTAGACACTTGGGATTCATAACTGCTGTTAATCTACAGCCATTAAAAATTCAAGGTCATTTTGAAAATGGAAAAAAATCAGGCAAGCATTTTTCAAATCTGTACCTAGTTCTTTTCACTCCTCATTAAATTTCAATTGGTGAAATCTATTGGTCTTCCTTAATCTTTTATCAGGGGGGACTATACCATACGCAGACCATCTGGTGGTGAGTAACAGGTTAGCCGCAGTGGGCTTTTTGAGGTTCATAACAAACTAGCCTAATACTGCCCAACAGCTGTCAGTTCTGTTTATGAAAGGCAAGCTTACATTCATGTGATCTCATTCTTTGGACTGACCCTTTCAGACAAGTTGTATAATAGTCCAAAAGTGGTGAGATGATTTTCGGCAAGAATCAGTAAGCAGGAGCCCTGTGAGAGCAAATGACTGTGGTTGTTCATACAGTAAATTATAATATAATTTCCCTGGCAAGCTCTGTTTTTCATCATGTGAGCATCCATTGCCTAATTCAGAAGCTCTAGGATGATAAAGCTGTCTGGGACAGACTCACCTCACTATCATAAAGCACAAGTAGTTTACTCAAAGATACTAAGTGAGAACATGTTTAATGTTAATGAACCAACCTTTGAAAAATGTCATTCATCACATCTATCAACAAAACCACTTAAACATTACATCTGATCGAGTAAATTAGCAATCAAAAAAAAGTGTCAAATTTAATTTCATAATTTTGGCAGAGAGGATGTGTATCTTTCATGGCATCATTTTAAGTGCCCCTCCATTTTTCATTTGTAAAACATTATGCGAATAACCCTTATTTTTGTCATCGTATTTTATGGTTAGGAGAGATAAGATCTTTACCACTACTTTACTTACTGTCTCTTAAGGACATACATTTATATATCTAGTTTGTGAGGCAGAAAGACCTGGATACTCAGAGATAGAATTATGTTCGTTTTAAAAATATTTATAGCATCCTTTCTTCTAAATTACACCCTCCAGTCAAACACAGCACTCACTGGAGAAGCCTCAATCCAAAACCTGTGCAGTTTGAACTAATTTCTGTATTTCTGCAAAAGAACACAGATTGCTTGTTTTGCCTGCAGAGAAACTTGCGACCTCATATTGATCACATGCGTTTTCTTTCTTTGACTACTTTTTTGTTTGTCTTCTAGACATTAGCATTCTTTACAGATGAGCATAGAATATTATCCACCACATTTCACACTTGAAAAACTAAGGTCCTGGTGGCAGAAGTGACCCAAATCATCATCAATGCCAATAGAGCCATGAAGTTAAATTATTTTCAGACAGCAGCTTTTTGTCTGCTCTTTGAGAATAGTTTTGCAAAATCGCCATAAACAACCTCTTTGCTGCCCCTTTGTTGCTAAAACAGTGTTCTCCAAGTCACAGATATGATAACATTTTTGCTTGCTCCTCCTCACAGGGAAACCAGAAAGAAGTACTGTATTTTTATCAGTGGGCTTAAAGTAACTCATTAAATCACAGTGGAACTGCCACAGTATTTGTCTTGGTTTGTCATCTCTTGGCTCCAGATACACACAGACCTGTTTAAGGGGATGAATGAAACAAAAAATTTTTACAACTTCTTCACCTTACAGCTCTTAGACCTGACACAAGCACAAGCACAGAATAACTGTAGCTGTAAGTGACACCTGGAAGTTTTCCTACCTGAAGCAGGACCAGCTGAGCAGCTTGCTTGTGGCCTTCTCCAATCAAGTCTTAAGCATCTCCAGGCACAGAGACTCCACCAGCTCTTTAGCATCTGTTACTGTTTCCAATCACCTACCCCACATTTTCCAGTTAATATATTTTACCCATTAGTAAGTCAATTCAAAGAGCATAAAAACTTGCAAAACTTACATCAAGATTAACTGTTGGCTTATTGTCAGCAAGTGTATTTCAAAGGCTGTATTAGTGTTTCACATCTCTATTTTTAAACATATTTTAGGGCCTGAGGGCCACCTAAGACTTTGGGGTTTAGGGAAGCTGGTTAAGATAGGCTTCAGCTGCTGACCTGTAATATTTCTGTTTTTAAAAAAGGTGTAGGTGGGAAGGACCAAAAAATGGAATTGTATCTTTGAAAGTATATTCCTTGACAGGCTTATCAGAATGACCGTTTACAATTACAGGTGTGGTTTCTGCATTTAGCCTAAGTAAGCCAGATTCTGAGTGTGGCTGTATCTTTAAACCTGTAAGACAAAGTCAGGTGAAGGGAGACAGAGAAAAAACATCATGAGCATTTGTTGTCATTGTTCAGAAAGAGGAAAAGAAAAGAGAGAATGTAGCTGTGGGACTAATACTGTTTCCCTTTTTCTATTAAATTTCTTGGGTCAGTTTTATAGCAGAAAGTGATTTTCTGGGATCCTGTGCCACTATCATAAATGGTGCAGTGGCGGAAGGTGATTCATTTTGAGCTACCAATAGTAAGGGTCTAAAAAAAAAAACCCCAGAACTAAAGTTCAACTCCTGAGCTCCTGGCATGACTTTTGATTTGAGAAGGGTTCACAGCAAACTGAACAACAGTAGTGCTCACACTCCTCCACTCTCAAGTATGGTATAACAGCAGAGGGTGTCAGCTTGTTAACTTAGTCTTATTTTCACCATTGCATTAATTATCTGCCTTTGAATGAATGGAAATAACAATGACTTTGTTATTATATTTTTAAGAGAGAGAGAATTTTATTTTGAACACAGAAAGCACAGGTTGAATTATGAAGAGGGGTAGAACTGTATACCAGTAAAGTCTGAATTCCTGTATATCCATCTCACATCACAGAAACCTCAGCCTATCCTCAGTTACCACCCAGAGCACTTTGCTTGGCACAGAGCCCTGCACTCTTGCTCTCATATAGTGGATAGCACTTTGAATTCACTAATCACTCCCCAGATTCAGCAATGACTTCACATAGGCCTAGAAGAAAGGCTGCATGTGTCCACCACATTCTTGTCTTTCCTATCATATTTCTATCATGCAGGCTAAAGAATCTTGTGAAATAACTTTTTGACTCTTGAACCTGGGTTTCCCCTATTTTCCTCTAGTGTGACTGGCACGGTCATGACCAGAGAATACCTCAGTGGTCTTACTACATCTTGCAGCCTACCCTTTGCACAAAACATCCTAAAATTAGTCCTTTTCATCCCAGATGAGCATGGGTGCCACAGACAAGGGAGGAGGGCAAAGGAAGGAGAAAAAATGAAAGAAGCATTCTTCATGTTTCTTGCTGCCTCAGTTGGTGTGGTTGAGCAGGCTCATCATTATCCCAAGGGAAGAAGATAACAGGATATCATCCAGCCCCATCATCAAGTATTTCTTTTCTAACTGGAAAGAGAACAGGCACCACAGAGCCAGGCTCATTGATTGTATTCAGGTAAACAGGGTGTTGAGGGACATTTCAGGAAAAGAAGTGTAAGTGGCCTTGGTAACAGATAGAGTACTACACT
The DNA here is from genome assembly GCF_012275295.1 of Melopsittacus undulatus. Taxonomy (NCBI): domain Eukaryota; kingdom Metazoa; phylum Chordata; class Aves; order Psittaciformes; family Psittaculidae; genus Melopsittacus; species Melopsittacus undulatus. Next base: position 80,990,572 of record NC_047530.1, on the reverse strand, counting down.
AGACCCCCAGGGAATACATTTGGATCTTACTGCAGAAGAATCTAGGTGCAAGTGATGGCACTTACTTTTGTTGCTGTCATTTACTGTAAGCAATACTGAAGATCACAAAGCTCCTGGTACTTTCCTGGCTGCATGACAGCTCTCGGATGAAGTAGGCCATTTCATGAGTGTACTTCTTGAGCTCAGACCCCCATCAGCAGAGGAGCTACAGGCTGCAAGGATTTGGGTCACTGAGTGCAAGGACAGGCTTGAGTGCAGAGAAAGAGTGTTTGGATGGCGAATTCTTGCTCTGGGGAAAGAAGTGGGGAAAGAATTCCATTCAGTTCATGCTGGTTGTGTTGGAGGCAATAATAGATTTGCACAGAGCACTCTCTTACTTGTCAGGAGGGTCAGGAAGACGCACGGTGAATTTCTGGGGTGAGAACTGGCGGTTTTCAGTTAGAGAAGGAGCTTTAACTTGCACACCCCCTTCTCCTGCCTTTACCCTTCCCCTTCCAGCCTGGTTTTTCTGGATACCTTATGGCAACATAGTATTTTAATTTGTCCTATGTTCCTAGAGATCTGAACCATGCCCAGGCAACAGATGTGCTCTTATTTTCAGCATAAATAAATTTCCATAAAGCTAAGGCAGGAATTTTTATTTCTTTAACATATGCAAAACCCACTATATTTAGCTTTCATGCAAGAGCCTGATGTTCTGTACAAACATCACTAATCAGCCCCTTTAGTCTCACAATGCTTACCATCTAGAAGGCAAGAGGCATAAGACGTCTCGAACACGAACTTGAGCACCACCCAAGCACAAGCAACCCAGAGCTGTAGGAACTCCGCCATGACCAGGTGAATTCTTTCCACCTCAAACATCTCCTTGTATACCCCCACATACCAGAAAGGCCACAGCACACCTTAGTTACATGTATATCAATAATGCTGGTTGGTGAGCACTGGTGGCTTGCTTTCATGCTGCCACAGGTCTGTTTCACTAGTTGGATACTTTTAGATATAGTGGGCAAAGTTTCATGCTACCTGTAAGCCCAGCAGAGCTGGGCAGTACTGTCCCTCACACAATATTATTGTCCTTGCAGCTTTTCACCACCATTGTCCTAAGCCTGGATTTACCTACTGTGAAGTGTTTCTAGCATCTGTCCTATAGCCTGAGCTGCCCCGTAGAGTACCAGTGTCCTCCCTCTTATAGCCAAGATCTCCCACTTTTGTACTTGGCCAAATCCCTTCGCCTGGTATCTTTTCACATTCCTCTGGTCAGTGACTGAGAACTTATTTCAGTGTTCACAGCTGAGCACTGTACCTGGATTTTCTTTCATATCCATTAACCACTCATGGCGGGAAAAAACCCAACCCTGGTTAAAAGACTGTGTTCTACATTTGCATCTTCCTAAGTACACAGACTTTATATTCTTCTGGGTCACTTATTCCTGTATCTTATTCACTTATACAGTCCCCAACTATTAGTCACCATTAGGTAGATTATAGACCATGTTACACAATATGCATAGCTATAACACTTAGAGCAAGCACCAACAAGAAGAAAGAAGATACTTTAACTTTTTTCTTGCTTTTTTTTTGAGAATCTTCTCCTCATTTGGCTGCTTTGTGAGCTAATATGATCTAGGAATATTTAAAAAATAAATATCCCACTGCACATTAGGCTTGAAACAACATAACCCTAAGATCTTCTACGATAAATTAAAGATTAAGAAGTTTTCAGAAATCTGTGACCATTTAAAACAAAACAAAACAAAACAACAAAACTAAACAAACCATGCACTAGTGTTTATGCAAAGCAAGCTACACTATATCCAAATTGTACTGATAAATGCCAGCTGCATTAATATGTGCCAATTCCTGAAATTTCTTCTTAGGCAAACTCTAGTGCAGCAAATAAAATGGCAGATTTGCCTGAATACTGATAAAAGAAACTTTGCAGCACTTTTGTGTCTACTAGAATCTGAAAGAGAATTATCCAGTAAAACCTGCTGCTGAACCAAACCTGGAAGCTTGCACGCCAGGCCTCAGTCTCACACCCTGAGATTTATCAGTCACTTTAGAAGCCCCCTGGGCAGTCAGAGATGCACCTCTTCCCTCCCTGACTTATCACAATGCCCTGTGTGTCCAGCTGCAGGGGTCATCCATGTGAACAAACCCAGGTACTACTATAAAGTTACACCAACAGACAAAAATAATTTAAGAGTCAATGGGAAAGACAGGTGAATAAGGAGGAAGATGCCATACACTTGGTGAGGGGAGACCCATCAGAAAGACAGAAATAACAGCTTTTGTTCCCTCATGCTGCTTTCTTGAAATTATTGAGTGGTTGATTTAGATATTTAAACCAGCAAAATTAGAATAAAATTGCATTAAAAAAAAAGGATTTCATAAGTATTCCTGTTAGAAATAGCACAAGCCTCCATCAGAACTGCCCTCTAGAAAGAGTAGTGGCACACAGGATTTGTCTTGAATGCCTGTCTAAAATGCCTGTGACAACTATAAAAGACCAAAAAGGGAAGCATAATGCTGGAGATTAAAACCTGAAAAGGACACCCTTTTTTACCCATGACATATCCCCAGCACCACATTCTAGCAGGCCATTCAGCACACTACCTGAATGCACATTTGTTCTTGTGCATCTGGTATATTAGTTAAGAGAAAATGAAAGGAATAATGTGAATTCTGAATAATGAAAACAGTGGACAAGAAGGATAGCGGGACTGATCACAGACTTATGAGATCCAAGCCATCCATCAAACTTACTCCTCCTATTCATGTTATCCATCAACTTTTCCTTTATATAGGCTGTCAATTTTGTGTCAACATACCAGAAAGGATAACAAAATTCCCAAGACAAATAAGCAAAAACTAAAGAAAAAGGACATCAAGAAAACTATAAAATATTTTGCTACATCCTTAACTACAATTGTCCACACTGATAACAATGAACACAGATAACACCACTAACTAGATCAAATAACATATATATATAGACAGATATACCACAATTATATATAGGAGATATGCAGATAGAGAGAGATAGGTATATAGAGATATAAAAACCCCTACATAACCTGACAACACAACTAGGTCGAACATGCTACTTATTTAATGAAGTAATTTTGTGTTTTAATTTTTAAGAAAGTTTACTACATCACAATCCTCAGAGACACTTCAAACACCCAGAACTAGAATTTTGCATACCTTTGCAATGATTGTCAGTCAAGCTTAACGGAAATGTAAAGAAGCATATTTGTAGAGGATCCTGGGTAGGAATATAGTCCTAACAGTACAATCTGGTGCAAAATAAGAGTAGAGCATGATGGGCCAGATAGTGAACTGCATCACTTACATACATAAGAATCATTCAGTGAGGTATTCACAAATTCATATGAAATCAGCAACTAGATTGACTGCAGTATGACTTTATGAATTATAGCAAAAATACAGAGTAATTCCATAGACGGCTGTGTACAAATATATAAATGGAAAGCAAAGCTAAATCAGCATCTGTCCCTGGACCTTTCCCTTTGACAAATCATTTTCCACTCAAATAAATGCTGTGTACTGCACGCAACAGCTCTAACAAAGAAAAAAATGGACTGCACGTGGTTTCCAAGATTGAATAAGACATTCTATCAACACACAAAAATGAGCTAATTCAGCTATTGCAATTGAAGTATTTCATAAAACAAAAAACAAACTTTCCATATCTCAACTTATGCTGTTTTCATTATTCACTGCACTGAGAAAACAGCTTTACCCATTCTCTAAAGTGTTAAAACTTTAATAATCAAACCAAACCCAAAGAAACATTATTAACTGCTAGAGAGAATATTTTAAATGAGCATGAGAATAAAGAAAATATTCTAACTCACAAGTTTTTGCAGTTTCTGCACTGGAATCCTCCCTGAGGGTTCATATGTAAAAATGTGCAGGAACTGGATGTACTAGGGACCAGAGACATACTACTGAGGACAGAATCTGATTTTTCACATACAAACTTTATTCTTACAAAGATTCCTAAGGGTATCTAGAAACCGTTTAAAAATTAAAATCTTATTTACTGGGATTTGGTTTTGTTACTTGTGTTAGATGCAGGCTGAGGCATAGATCTCTGAGGATAGTTTTATCTATACAGAAAGCCAGAGGTTTGAACAATTTATCGTATCTGCATCATCTTTTTGAGGTTCAATTGCTTCTATTGCTCTCACTTTCTAATTTTTTTAGGGAAGCTCAGATTTATCCCTTAACCAAATCCTTGAGTTACTCTTGCAAAATGCAATGTTTAATTTACTTGAACATTCCTGACTTTAGCACAGAGCAAGCAGGCTACAGAATTTCCTTAACTGCCTTTTAAGGAGGGAGGGGTTTTTGAAGCACAAGCATTTCACTATGTGTCACAAGTCTGCCCGACTCCTAAAATTTTACATAATCAAAGACTTTTATACTAGGTTGGGGAGTGAAAGATGCAACTGTCAATTATTTGCACAGATCTTGAGCTGTGGTGATTCTTCAAACAGCATAATCTCAACCACCAAACTGTTGTAAGATAGGATGCCAATAACAAAACATGGTGATTTTCACTGCTTTTATAGCTAGGCCTTTCCCTGAGAAGCTGAGGAGAGGACAAAAATCAAGAGTTTTGTAATCATGCCTTCAATTTCTGCAATAAGCTATAGAATTTTCTAATGGTACAGACACTAAGAAACTAGAACAATTCTCCCATTGTTACAAAATGGTAAGACTTTTCCATTTTATTTATTTATTTAAATGTCTTGATACAGGGTATATTTTTCACTTTTGGTTCATTAATAAAAATCCTTGATCTATTATCACGTATCTAGTAGTAATAACACTACCTGACATGTTTCTGTTTTAAAGGCTACATGATACCAAACTCCATTTTCCTTAAAGTACCTCTCATAAAATGCATTTCTTTCTTTTTTTTTTACATATAAATACATATCTAAAGGTAGTAATTTCACAGCATCCTTTTGTGTAGGCTTTTTAAGTTACCCACTCACCTAAAGGAGTCTTTCTGTACTATAATGTAGGTTTCAGTCCTGCCTTGTCTGCCTTGTCCTTCAGTACAAGTCAGAAGGAGAACACATATACAAGATGCATTTTCTCTGCAGCTTTAGCTTGTCATCTTTAATTAAACAACCATTAAGGTGTTTTCAGCACAAAGGAGGCTGGTTCTTTCTTGTGAATCTCAGGCAAAGGACAACATGCTAGGTATAGTGTAACTGTAAGTTGCAAACCAATTTGATAGCTGAGACATGTTAATTTAGGCCTGCTGCTGCTTCAGAGAGCATCATATGCACTGGTTGTCTCACAGTGGAGCTGTAAACCCACTGCAGAGTTGGCCAAAGTGCTCACAAGATAAGGCTAAGTGAACTTTGCCAGGACAGAATTATCCCCACAGCCTTCTGCTGCTACAAGCTCTTTCTGCTGTACAGCACCCACAATTTTAGTTGGGTCTAAAGTACCTGTGAATAATGATCTGTATTCCTGAGCACCTTCTTTCGTCATTATTTCATTGAGAACAACGTTAGGAGCACTTTTTTTTGTAGAACTTTTTTTTGTAGAACTGCCTTCACCTATGCCAAAGCTAAACCCTTTTCTAAAAAGTTTTCAAATAACTTTTTCTTGATCAGTTTAGTCTTCAGAAAATGATCCAAGCCAAAAATATAGTTACTTTTTATCTCTGAAAAAGCATAGGGTATGGTAAAAAAGATACCTCGTTTCAAGAGCAAAGCCTTTCAAAGCTTAGTTGTTTTTCAGCATATGTACAAGTAAAACTCTGAAGTTGCTTTCTTTTTCTCTCATCTTCAGCAATTTTTTTCACTTTCTTAGGATGTAAAGGGTAAACTGGGCATCTCTCCCTCATTTCAGCAGGAATAAGAAATAAATTATGTCATGCAGTGCTTTGTAGCCCAATTCTGACCCATGTTGCACATCTAGATGAGTCCCATCTTGCTATATCTCTCCAAGCCATGTATCAGAGAGATATCACTAGGAAAACAGACAAACTCCTGCACACTATATAAGCAGCGACTGAGCTGAAATGATAGCCATGCCTGTGGTGTCTAGAAAACTTCAAGTAACTCATTACTTTAAGAGTTAACTAAAAATATGTAAATATATATATAATATATTTTATATATATATATAAGTGTTAAATATATTTAAGATACTCTGATCCTAAACTGTGGAGTATAAATAACCTCTTTGTCAGGATTTACTGAGCTGCTGAGGTTGAGAGTTGTACCTGTCATCTAGCTATGAGGGCACCTGGTTTGAGACATTTCCTTCAAGGATTTTAAGTAGCTTGGTCTATCTTTTCTGAATAGAAATTCTTACTTCTGTGTCAGCATGGCTTCAGTTCAAAAGTCCTAGCAAATTAATGACATTTCACATTTCTAGGTGTATATATTTTGTCCAAATGCCACAGACCATGTCTATTATACTTTTACTTGCAGTATAAACTGACCTTTTCCTGTTCATTTGAAAAGTCTTTGCTTCTGTATCTCATTTTCCTCAATTCATCTATTGCTCCATAACAGATAGGTGCCATTCAGTAATGTACTTGAAAGATTACCACTTTAATAATGTATTAACACTGTGTAACAGTATGATGAAAAGTTTAGAGCATGCTTTAGCATTTTCCCATTCTATTTTTATGGAATGGAAAACATTTCCAATTATTTAATGTTGTATTAACTTCCACTTTGCCTCATCTAGCTGTGATTTATCATATGACTCCATGCCAGGACTGGGGATTCCTTATAAATTACATCATGCAAATCAATAAAATTAAGTCAAACAAATTGTGGTATTAAACAATGTTTCATAACTTAGATTTTTATTGGCTACATAAACTTTAATCAAGTTTAATCAGTTAGCTTATCTGCCATTGTTTAGTAAAATGACTACTCTGCTGCTCTTTTATAGTTTTGGTTTATATTTGATATAAAAGTCAGAATTTTGCACAATAAAATGCTGAAAGGTATGGAAATTACATGAGAATATAAAGCACTGGGAAAATCCTTAGATGTCACTGAAGTAGTTTGACATTTACTGTGATGTTACACAAGGGAATAGATCCTCTACCAGTGACACTTCAGGGAGCAGTATCACTTGGCATGAGCCTGACATATCAGGAGTCGAAAGACAGTATTTGTGGAAATAAACAGCAAGGAGAGCAGTGCCAGACCATTAAAAAGCAATGCAAAAATCCCATGGTAGGTTACAACATCTCTCAAAACAAGTTTTTCATCATTACCCAAAGTTTTAGCTATGTCAGATCTCTCCATTTATCTGTCATGTATGACCTCTCACACAGCAGCTCCTTCATGCCTGTTTGGTATAAAATTTTGGATACAAATACACAAACCAATATATTTTGGCTAAAAATGCATGAACTCTATCTGTAACAATAATCAACACTATTAGACCAAATTTCCCCAAATTTCCACTTAGTTTAGTAACAGTCAGTTACTAAACTGTGTTTACCTTTTTTATTTACTTGCTGTGTTGGCCAATTCTGATGGCTATGCTTTCTGGGAAATATTTGCTGACTATGATCTCAAGATTCAGATGCTGACAACATATGTATTTATTTGCTTTGTGCATTATATTTATAAAGTGTTAAAAAATTCTAAGTGTCAGTGCACTTTTTTACCACTTCCTTTTCAAGGGAGGATAACAATACACATGGTATTCAAGATTTCTGGATGTCTTTCTAAAAACCTGATTTCTACAACTGTATAATGTTTTCTTTCCTATTCTTTATGCTTTCTCTATAATCCCCAGTGCTTTACTTGCCCTTCTTTCTGTTGCACTTCATGCAGTATCCAGAAAACAATCGAGAATAGCTCCATGATCTCTATCTTGCATAGTAATAGTGCAATCAGAGCCTATCATGAACAGAAATAGAACAATTTTCCCCTTCTATGAATTACTTTGCATTATTGATATTGATTTTCATCTCCAATTTTATTGCTCAGTCATTCAGGACTGCAGGATCTTTCTACATATGTTGGCAGTCAGCTTTGTATTTGCCAGAACAAACCAATTTTGTGTCATCAGCCTAGTTGTTTTCTTGGCTTAATTTTTCTGTCTCATTTTCTGATAATTTATGAATACCTTGAGTAGAACAGATCCAAACAGTTTTCTCTTGGGAAAACTACAACCTGATATTTTATCCCCATCTTTGCTTCCCTTTTTTGTTTGTTTTGTTTTTTGGGGTTTTTTTGCTAGCTTTATTACTCTTCTGTGACACAAAACTTCAAGACAGCAAGAAAAAATTGCAAAGGACCTCACTAAAAAACACTGCATGTGAAGTTAACCCAGCTCTATGCACATATCTTGGCTCTTACTGTAGTACAGATTTCCTCAAAATTCATGGCATCTTTTTCCCACTGTATCATTCCTATCCATGTGTCTTTCAATCCCATTCTTTCTATAGCTCCTTTTTCCATGCTGGATGCAGAAATCAGGCTTCCTGAAAGGCATCCACCACTTCTTATGGGATTTTAAAGATTGGCATTGTTTGCCACTTTCCCCTCTGCCAGCAAGTGTGGATGGATTTTTAGCAAAGAATGGCCACATTCCCAAGCCAGCAAGTGCCTATGTGGAGTTCAACCTGAACTGAGAATGAAGAAGGATATGGGTAAGGAAGCAAGAGTAACAGTGCAAGCAAGATAAGAAGAAACTGGAATGTGCTAAGATACAAAGTAGTGAACTGTTAGCAAGCTTTAAAGGTTAGGTTCTCATGCTCTTATTTGATCAATTGTAAACTAGTTGCTGTGTGCTACAAGAATATGCATCCAATCATAATACAGAGAACTATTGAATATGTATCCAATCTTAATACAGCGAGTTATTGTATATGTATCCAATTATAATACACCAAGTTATTGCAAGCAGATGAAGACAACAGTATAAAAAGGATAGATGCTTTGTAATAAATGGCTTTTGTCTGATAGCATTAATCTCCGATGAAGTCCATTTCTGCAGCAACCCAGATATATTTTAGAGCTACGTATTGCCAGTAATAGTTCATCAGTTCTACACTTAAGATCTACAGAGAGCTTTACTGCACAAGCATCTGGTCCTGCCAATTTGCAACTGTAAATTTTATAGATTTGCTTTAAAAACATTTATACTGAGATCTCGACTCGGGATGGTTCTTCAGACTCAGCCCAGCATGGGCCCCACCACGAACTCTTGTGCAGAGATTTCTTGCACCTGCCCACAGTGTTCCTCTACACCCCTTCCTCCACCTCTACCTCAGCTCCACACGCCCTCTGCATTGCCAGGTTTTGTGAAGTTTTCTATAATCAGTTTTTAGGCCTTCAGGAAGCCATAGCTTGAAACCTTTTCTGATCAATCTGCTGTGGTTATGCATCTCAGATACCAGAACTTAAGTGTTTATTTACTTTCCCTATTCTTACATATTATTCATGTTTTAAAGGATGTCTTTATTACTCCTGATAGCATCTTTTAGACTGCTGTTCTACCTGGGCGGCTGGGTTGGTTTTTTTTTTTACTTCTAAATAAGCATTTTTTTACTTTATGTTTTACCCAGTATTTGCATTTACTCCTAGCATCTAATAAAGCATCTTTAAACAACCTCTAAGCCCCTAAAAGCTGCTCTTTTAATTGTTTTTCTTTGTTTAATGCTTTTATTAATAACATTAAATAAACATTTAAATTTCCCCTAATAACAATAAGGGGAATAACAATAAGATAAAAGCTACCACACTGGATTTTTGGTGTGTGTGTTTTCCATTGCTGAGGATGTTAAACAGAAAAGTAGTATGTTCACTGATACAGACTGACTCCTCTACAGCTCAATCATATGCAAGGATCAATAAACTACTCACAACTAAATCATAGGATGATTTTCCTCCTTCAGCTTCCCTGATTACTTGATGCAAGAAATAAGCATTAACATCTCTAAAAATGTCACCTCTTCACCAAACACTATATGGTATTTATCCTCTTTGCTTGGGAAAAGTAAAACAGAAAGTATCTCCTGATCCCTGCAAATAAGACTGATGTCCTTCCAGAAGCATATTCTCTACACAATCTTATCATTTAAATAACCACAAATTATTTGGATTAAAGTCTATTTATTTGGTAAATGGATGTAAGATAAGGAATGGGAACAAACAATAAAAAAAAAGGCTAGATTAATGCTTCTTCCTACATTAAGCCTTGAGAATCTATATTGCTTGCTGAAGTGTCATGCAGGCTGCTGTGCTCCTGAAGACTTATTCAGGAAAGCAAAACCTACTTTTCTGCAAAAATGCAGATCTGTATTTCATATCCTACAATGAAAGTCTTGTTCAAGAAATCCAGGACCAAATTTACAAAGGATAGTAATTTTGCATTGTATAAACAAAGGAAATAAGTGGAAAAATCACATTAGGCACACTAGTAACAGAATCAGTATTTTACACATACACATTAGTTTTTAGCAGCCTGAATTCATAAATGCACCCTAAACCAGTGATTATCATGTGGTACTGGAAAGAATTCTGCTTTTGGGGGAAATTTCCTACATATTCTATCTGAAGATAACTGAGATTCCTGCAGATTATAACACAGAACCACCAAAGCATTGTAGATGTTCTGGGTGAAGCAGTTTCTGCTTTCACGATTTTGCATCCTGAAATATCTACAGCAGATGGTAGAAAGCAGAGAATTCATCTCAGGGCCATAACATCCATGCTATTGACTGTGAGTAACAAGATTTATGTCACTTTATCAATCAGCATAACTGAGCGTAACACATGGTTAGCCTTTTTACTTATGCAGTAATAACAGGCTATCTTCTCAAGACTCATACCATAACCATACCTGCAAGTAGAATTTAGGCAATTGCACCTTGTAAAACAGCTGTGAAGGGGCTGTTGCAGTGTAGAGGACAGCATGTGCAGGAGCAGCTGGCCTGTGCATGTGAATATGCCTTCCTTATTTGCTGGCTATAGTGCCGATGCATATCTATGCAAGACACCGACTGAGACTATGAGAAGAGGGAATCTAAAGAAATCCATAGGGCTGTTACTAATTTTCCTAGGAGCAAGCCTGTTATCCCCTTTTCTATCAAGCCCTCATCAATGAGATAGATAAGAAGAACCTGTGTACAAAGCATAGAGTGCACAGCAGATGCGGAACGAAGGAGATATAGAAAGCCGGCAAATTGATCATTCAAACAAGAGTGGGTGAATTTGCCCCCAAGGGCCTCTGCAACTTTTGTTATTAAAATAAATACTGACTCGTTATTTTATATTCTTTTTCACCATAACTTTTACCAACCTGTAATTACCATTCCTATTGTACATAAGACCACATTCACTTGTGAGCACCTGTGGTCCTATGAGTATAAGGCTAAGCCATTAAAACAGTAGGCCAATTCTAAATTAACCTGCAAACCGGAGTGTCTGCAATTATCTCCTCTCAAAGCCATTTCAGGCAGAAGAAATCCTGTTACTGTCCTCCCTCTGCTGCCTCTCTGAGGACATCTCTCTAAGGCAGGAGAACACAGAGCCCCGGAGGGGTTCCCAGAATGGCTGATAATCAATATGACCCCACTGATACCCTGGCTATTTTGCTTTCCTGGATAGACCAGTGTCATAGACCAGCGAAGAAAGATGGATTACCCTGGGCCCCTATAGCTCTGATAAATCAATGCAGCTGATCTACCAAAGTTAAGCAGACTTTAGGACAAGGTTGTGGTAGAAGGACAGTACAAAATGGCCATAATTCCAACAGAATTTGGCTCATGGCATTGGTTGCTGGCAAGACTATACATGAATACAGCTGTAGGCTACAGTTTTCGAATGCCCATCAGATACAAGTGAGGGAATATCAGTATATCTCATTAGTTTTCACTAAGATAAAGAGCTCAAAATATTAGACAAATATGTTTTCTGAAAATAAAATTCTAGCAGGAAAGAGCTGTCAACATCAGCAGGAAAAAAACGTGCTCATCAAGAGATGCTTCCTAAAGAGACAGCAGAGGTGTCACTGAGAGAAGCTTAAGAATGAATGGGTACTGAAAGCCATACTACATTTTTTTATACTACCGATTACTGGTCACAGAGGCCTCCAATCTCTTGAAGAAAAAGCATTTCAATCTCTTACACTGGCACAACTATCCACATAAGCATCAAGGAAGGGTTTTCTGGAGTTTGGAGATGAAGCACCAGTTTATCCTAATGAATCCAGAATGAATCCTGAAGAAATGTTCTCAGAAACACCAACTAAAGCCTCTGCTTACACAGAAAATGAAAGGTACTTTACGAAACCAAGATAAAACAGATTAACTCTGATAATTTCTCTGCCAGGTCAGAAACAACCTTTTTCTACAGCAACTTGAGACCAGATTCAATGTTTATTTTTCAAGTCGGAAGCCTGATGCACAATGACAGCCACACTTTAAGTGCAGTACGTACAAGACATCCCACTCAGGGATGTTTCACCTCTGGATCATGCACAACTTTCAGCACCAGGTAGGTGCCAGCAGCCCTACCACTGTCAAGGGGGAGGATAGCTCAGTTCCATTGAGACTGTTTAAAAGTAGTCACTTGATTACACATGGCAGAAGGAGCCAAATTCTCCACTTATGTTGCAGTGGTGCTGCTACAGGTAGCCTTCAAAATGGATTAATTTAAACAGCCTATGCAATTTGACATTGGAGACATCACCTGGAAGTCAGTTCTGTCCGTGGGCAATAAGAGTGCAGAAGCAGGTTTTCCCACAGCATTTAGGCATTTTCCCTTCTGATTATTCTTCCTGGTCATCTCCCACCTATGATAGCTGGCAAGTACAGTCTGTCACAAACAAAATAAGGGGTTGGATGATGGAAAAATCAAAGCAGCTACCCAGAAGCTTGCACCGTGAGTTAGCCAGGTCCTACCTCCCTCACTTGCTACAACAAGGGTGGTAAAATACCGGAACAGGTTGTCCAGAGAAGTGGTAGATGCGCCATCCCTGGAGACATACAAGGTCAGGCTGGATGTAGTTCTAGCCACCTTATCTACTTGAAGTGTCTCTGCTCATTGCAGGGAGGTTTGACTAGATAACCTTTGAAGTTCCTTTCACACCCAAATTATTCTGATTCTGTGATTTCTTGTCAGGATATAAAAGATAAAATGTAAAGAGAAATATAAAGAACCTGACTTTACGCCTAGTAAACAGGAGGGGGGAAAATGCAGACAACATGCAGGGAACATGCAGGGAAGAAGGGTAACAGGTTTTTTTTTTTTTTTTTCCAGTGACTCTATGGCAAAATTTCAAAACTATGCTAAAATAAAGAGGAACAAAAAAGGCAACAACCATGGGATAAGACATGACAGTCACTGAAGGAGAAGGACAATTTGCCTGGCAAGTTTTCTCTGGGCCACTTAACTACCATGATAGTTGTTTATTCTTCCTTCTGCTAAACATTTACCATTCCACATGGCACTCAACTTTACCATCCGCGAGGATGGCGATTGATCGGAAGAAGCCCAAGTCACAGTGTGTTTAGCTTCCATCCTGTATTCCAGTCTTACTAAACGCCCAGGAGGAAATGCTTACCTGGGTGTGGGAAGGCAGTGCTAAGTTTCTCTTGGTTTTTACTCCCACTTTCCAATAAAACAGAGTGCAATCAAGAGTGGCAATGCACTGCACTTTTGCTAAACATAAATCCTAAGAATCAATACAAATAATTATTTAACTGGACTATATAATACAAACGGTTTATTTTGCTTAATCTCTTTGCCTTGCCCTCACCCCTACAAAGCCTCTGTTGGTTCAGCATAAGTAGTGTGCCAATACATTAGAGTTAAGTATTTAAGGTAATAAATCATTCATTTTTTGTGCTTTTTCACACATCTGCTTCACATATGGGGAAACAGAAGTCCTAGTAGTTAGGTGTTCTAATTGTGTTACAATGTAAAATGTCAGAAGTAAATCTGTGATGCATTTGGAAATCTATGTCATAAACTTAGCTTGGAAGAACAGAGTTATCTTTGGAGTTTTCACTAGACACTGGATATTTTGGTCTTTCAGGTTGGAAGAGCTGTGCTTCACCGTGGCCAGAAATGGATTAGGAAGACTGTCAAACAAGATTGGCTCAAACCCTAATAACCCTTATCATTCCTCTTTAGAGAGGTTATTTACAAATAGTTCAGCAAGACTTGGATTCCTATGCTTTGTATTTTCATTCTGGTAGAAAGAGCATTCACACAGGATAGAGCAAAAGAGATCTCCCCTGGACAGAATAAGGCACATAGGAAGTTATTGTCTCACATAAAGTATCTGAAGTGACAGAACAAGACTGTGTCTATCAATACACAAAGTTTGCACTGGTTTCATTCAAGTGCAGCTCACAAATACTGAACCTCTGGTTTCCTCTAGCACATTCAGATGCAGAGAAAAGTACCTTAGAAAACAATAGGTGATTTTATTCTCTCAAAGGAAACAAAAGAACTCTGTAGCATTTGCTCAGTATTTTGTAATAGGACCAGTGTGGTTCCTTCTGTGTTGTCCCTGTACAATCTGCACCAGACTAGGTTAGAGAGATCAGGGCAAGAGGGCAAGACAGGTCTGATCCAAACCCATTGAAAGCAACTGAAAGATACCTGCTGACTTCATCAGCCTTTGCATGCAACCCTTTGAGAATCACTGATGATGTTACAACACTTCTTATGAAGCCACATGCCTCAAGCATACTAGAGTTTATGCTTGCTAAAACACCACAACAGAGCTCTCGGCTGCAGAGCTGATGGTGGGGTGCAGCAAGGCTGACTGTCCCAGCAGAAAGCACAAGCACAGCACAAAGTAAGGTTAACAGAGGGGGAGCAAGAGGGAAATTTCCATACTCCTACCATTAGCTGCTTTAAATTTGTCATGCTGAATGACAGGCTTAGAAAGGTAACCTGGCTATTATTAACATGCAGAAATCTGACTGCAAAGATGTCAAGACAGTCAGGCAGAATAATCTTTTGCTTGAATGTGTTTTAAGCACAATAATATTGAGAAAAAAATTTACTAATTGCTATAGAAATAAGTTGCAAGATTATCTCTTTCCTGAGCTATCCATAAAAAGCCTTTGGGCTATATTTCTTGCATTGTAACAGGATAAGGAGCTTATATCAGAGCCATCTTGATTCTGAAGGACAAAAGGAACAAACATGTGCTGGGAGGGAAAAGGAACAGAGGCCAGTTCTCTCCGTATTTTCCTTTGGGAACTGTACTTTGCCATAAAAGTAGGGTGTTTATTGTTTATGATCTCCAGCAGAATTTTGTTGTAGGCATTTTGAGTAATAAAGTGTTACTGCATTCACCTGGAGAGAGTTATAAGTTGTTTTAGCCAGTTCTTTTGAAAAACTTTGTGAAAATGCTTTCATCCATAAATATAAGAGTTCAGCTTCTGTATTCTTGAAAAGGAGTAGGATGCATGTGAAGGAAAAACACAGATGTCAGATAACAGGATAATTAAAATATAGGAAAAAAAAACCACCTGAGAAGGGGGAGTACCAGGGAGGTGGGTGGGACAGACAACTCCTAAGTATTTTTTCAGCTATTTAGCAAGAGATAATCTTGTTCCAGCTCCAAAGCAAAAGCACATAAGACAAGTATTAGCACATTTTCACAGAGGAATTCAAGAAGATGCACCAGGGTGGTTTGGATAAACAGAACATCTGTGAAGAATGCAGGAAACTGTCAGATCTTTGGTCCCTACCATGAGGTTGTTTCCTATGGGCTGAAGTAGCATTTTTCTTGGTACAGAAAGGACTATCACAGAATCTGTCCAAGTACAATACATAAACTTAAGGGGGCCAAGGGCAGGATGTATGCTAGCCCTGCGGTACCAATGTTAACTACAGAAATAAGCCTCTACACTGCAACCTTTAAGTGATGTAGAAACCAAGTCCCTCTGATTCTGTGGGGAACCATATTGTTGTGGGGTTTTCTGTTTTTGTGGGGGTGTTTTTGTTTGTTTTGTTTGTTTGTTTGTTTGTTGGTTTTTTTTTAGAAATGACACAAAATTGTAAGAAAAGCCTCCTGGCTTGCAGACTTGCTCCTCATTTAATTAGCTGAGGTTTATGCTGCTTCTGGTCCCCTGGCTCAGGGCCCACTTTAAATCAAGAAATCAAGATGTCTTGGGCACCCATGCTGCAGTTTCAAATGCCTACAGCACTGAACAGTATCTTTGATTTCAGCTGACTTGCTGTTTTTCCTGCAGCTTTTCAACAGCTTGCCATTTGAAAGCTGAGCTACAGAATCTGAAAACAGGTGGCATAGCCGTATATTATTTATATATTAGGTCTGTCCACTTGACTGTTTCATTCAGGTGTGAACACCAGATTTGGAATCCTTCTTTCTGATAGTCAAAGCATTGTAGCTCACCCAAAATTCATTACATCACTTACCTTCAGTCCACAAACCCATTTTTAGTACCAGCATTTCAGCTCTACTTAGTGTAAGCATAGACTTTCTCCTTTTCAGGCAGAAATGTAATGGCTGGAAGCCTAAAATAAACCCATAGTAAAACTGTTTATTTTGGGGTTTGGTCCCTTGGAAACAAAAAGCAGGTCTTACCATTTTTCTTTCCTTTGCAAAGAGTGATTAGAGATGCACAGAACTGCACACAGATGTGTCCCATGCTCTGAAAGAAGAAGTGCTGATGTTGTCAGAGTCTCCTCCAGAAGCTTTGCTTTTTTTTTTTTGTTTTAACCATTTTTGCACAAGACGAGGCTTTAGTACTTAAAAAAATTGTACCTTTCCAGTTTCACTTCCTCTGTCTCATCATCCTGTCCCTGGTATCTGAACACGTTATGTCCTGTATATCTACATCACAGGGATATTTTATGCACAGAATTACCTGGAAAACCAAGATACAGAGGAGGCACATGCATATACAGCAGATACTGTGACATGGGAGTTTCTCTATGTTTTTTATCTAAAGATATCACAAAACTGTAGCAGAACTATATTTCCATGTATCTGTTTTCTTATCAATCAACTTTGCTATAAAATAATTCAACCTTTTGTACTGCAAACTGACAGTTCTTATAAATGTATTATTACATCAAGTATAATCTTCCTCTCTGCACATAACTATCTGCACCCTTAGTCTGGGTTTAGATCCTCTAGTAATCTGGGTCCCGCACAGATTTCCCACAGAGCAGTAATCATACAAAGCTTCATTCCTTTTTATTTTCCTCATCCATGTTAATCTAGTCTGTACCCATGGTACATGTATCATCTCTAGATATATTTCTGCATTAACCAATGGAGTTTATAATTCTCAGCATCTCTTAAAATGGTCCTGCGTACCAGTTCTTATGTTACACAGTACAGCTAAAAATACTTAAATGAGACATTAAGAATATGAATAATCCCCCCTTCTCAAGTTGTATGCATTCTTTTACTTTCATGACATTATGGTAATTGCCTACACCACTTTTGCTGGGAATTTTTTTCCACCTTAATTACCTGGTCATGTACTATTAGGGATGTTAATATGGTCATTAAATGTTGCAAACAGCTTTCATTTTTTGCTCTCTGTAAAATTAATATTCCTGCAATTCAGAAATGTCCAGCCATATGCATATTTTTATACTTTGACATGCCTTAAACTATGCTCAGTACCAAGTTTATTACAGCATTAAATTGATCTTGCTCTAATAATCAATGTATAAATAATCAATTTAATACTATAATGAAACATAAATCAGCTAACTCTGTTGAGTGTGCTGAGCTGCAGTGACATTTGGTGATCATGCACAGCAACATTTGTACAAGCTTCAGTTAGGGAAGGTGGCAGGTTAATTGGTTCAAAACACAAATGCAGTGCAGCATCCATAATAAACAGCCTGTACCAGCATGAAGAAGGGGAAAAGAATGGGAAACCTGATTCGACTCTTTTCAGACATCCCTTCTCAAATTAAGTGAGGTGTAGCAACACCTTGTGTTTGTGTGCAAACCACCCCAGAAAGTTTACAAATTCAATTCAGGAAAAATACAATGAGCTGTGCCAGGGAAGGTAAGTGTTATATAGACAGGAAGGCATTACTTATAGTGATTAATCTGTAGACATAGCTCAAGTGTCTGCCTGCAGAAGTAGTGAGAGCAACAGAGATTCACCCTATGTATAGCAAAGACATTTCAAAAGCTCATGGCAGGCATGCACATGGCATAAATCCCGGGTGTTTGACAGCCTGGGGCTTTGCTGAGCCTTTGAAAGTCCCAGCAGAGGCTCTGCCCCAGGAGAAGATCCCACAATGCAGCACAAGAGGCAGGCATTGCACACAAAGCTCAGGAGAGCAGAAAGTTTGTGGTTGGAGCAGGTGGGGAATGGGTAAAATCTGTGGGACGCTTGAGGAGGTGCTGTGGGACCCCAAGGAAGGAGAGGCAAGAGCACGTTCTCTCCTTGGCTTCCCGCTCCTGGCAGCATCACCTGCTGATCCAGCCCTAGCCCCATCATTGCACCCCCTTTTACCCCTGGGATGTTGTCCCTACAAGCAAGATTTGCTTCAGCTCTGGTTGTACCCAGGTGAGGATGCTACAGTCACAAATGCTTAAAATACGAGTTGTCATCAGGAGAAAGTATTACTGGCATACTAACAATAAATTTGTGTCTCCGTGTATAGGGTGTTTCCTCCTTGCACACAGTATTTTGAGCACAGCAGCAGTAGGGTTTCTTTGGGAAGATGGAGAGCCTATCCATAACAGTATGTACACAGACTTTGAATATGATAAGAAACCAATCCTTAACAGAAAAGTTATCATTTATAAACCTGAAACATTTCTAAACTACACGATATTTATGAGATTTATCCACAGCAGTGTCAAAGTGCCATATGCCATTTAAGCATGGAAGCTGTTATTTCAAAACATGTTTGGCTCAGACAGTTCTGCTGTCTTAAGTATGATGTGTAAAAGATGCTCCACACTTTTCTCTGCCTTAACATCATCATACTTCAAAACAGGCTTATATAAATTTTTGAGCTGCCTATTGCCTACCCTTGTGAGCCTGGCAGCAGGTTTTATAGAGAAGAAAGGAGGGCCTTCAGCCAGTGTTTAAGTGATCTGCTCATCTCTACAGAAGACCATGGCATGGACCTTCCCTATCATACCCTCTCCCACCGCCAGATCCAGAATCCATTTGCATAATGGTTATACAAAGGAAAAAAACATCTAAGAACTAGGTCACAACTCTGAAGTGTTGTCTCTAGCACTTCATATGTCATCAGCTGCAGTTTAAACAGTAACATACAGGTGCTGGCACCCAAGGCTGCAATGCATCCCTGTTAGATAGCAAGAGTAAAAATACCAGCTGCCTCTACTCACTACCTACGGTGAGCATAATAATATTAACAGTTAACTGTAGAATAGTAGTGACCTGAAAATGTCTTCCATGAGCAACCCTGACTCACAATTTATGTCCTTATGTCTGAACAGGGATCTAGTTGTCAAATACCTCAATCAAAGGTTTCCTTTGTTTTTTAAAGAAAGCAGGGGGAACCTTTTTCTTTAAGGATAGCTCAGTTCAGCTGCAGTTCTTTTACCACCCTTCAAGTAGGGTTTTTGATGTTTTAAACTTTTCAGATATTCCACACAAAGGCTCCTTATTGAGAACTCACTTTTGCTTAGTCCATCCATGACATCTTTCATTTGAGGACTGTGCTCCTTTCCTTACCAAAGCATTCTTTCATAAACTGCCAAAGCAAAGCAGGTTGGATTTGTCGTAAACCAGCTGGACAACAGATTGCTGTTCTCTTTCTGTTTTAAAACAAGTGTCGGGAAAGTTGGGGGTTGAAACAACACATTCCCCCCCCCCCCTTTTTTTTTTTTTCCAGGAGCATTTTTATTTTAGCTTGATTTTTTGGTATTTAAAATCTTATTAAAATCAGACTTTGAAGGTTTCTTGAGTTTGTTCATTTATTCCCTCCTTCAGTTATGCCATATTTGGAATAAAAGGAAGATTCAGTCTTCTTTACTGGAAATTTGTAAGCTTCCTCCTTCTGATCAGCTCTATTTGTTCCTATATTGGGTAATGAACATCCTGTCCTACTTTACACAGCTTTCTGTGGCTGATGCTCTCCTTTCAACCATGAAGCTCCCTTTCCCAAGATGGCATTTAGGCTGCTCCCAGTCCCCACGGGTGCTCTTTAACTCTTCTCTAGTGGCATAGGAAAGCAAACCAACCATTATGAGAAGGCTGACGTAGTCTTCTTGTGCATCCACAAAGAACCAGATACATTTAGCACTCAGCCTCAAAAGTTTGGTCTCTGCTGTAATTAATAAATGCTAGTTTGCATACCAAAGGAATTAAACCTCCTCATCCTATTCTCATTACATCATAGTAAAACAGTCTCATCCTAATGCTGTCTGTGAACCTCATTTCTTCACTCAGGGTAAATGGCACCTTGCTTTGTTTTCCCACTGTGCCACTTGATGCAATTAGCTCAATCTCCTGCTCTTCCAATTTGTTATTGCTAAGCTCGTTTTCTTTTTTTTTAGTAAAAAGCTTTTTTTTTTTTTTTTTTTTTTTTTTTAGTGAAAACGTGTACTGATAGTCAATTCAGGCTCTTTATTGAAAAAATCTGATCATAATCTTGCTTTCAACCCCACCTCAGAAACGAGTTCTTGAACTAAAAATTGCAGGACAAATCAAATCTAAAAAAAAAAATTATACGCTCTCTCACAGACCTCCTTTTAAGCCTGAAAGTTCTTTCCAAACTATTTTTCCACACTGCTGTTTCTTTTGACATACTTAATTCCACTTTGCACTTTGAAATGATCGTACTTGTTCCTTCATTTGTGGCTCTCTGCTTCCTAGTATAACGTATATTTTTGATATGATGTTCTATAAAATCTCCTTCAAGTATTTCCCTGGTACTCAGATGCACTGTATTTCCAGAGGCAATTCTTACAAGAACAGCTAAGCCCCCCTTGTCCAACTTTAGTACAATTTCCATTAAAATAAAAAAAAAAATCATCTACCAAGCAGCCCAATAAATGTAGCATCTACTACAACCCAAAAGGAAGAACAGTTAACTTGCAAATGGAAATAGCCTTAAATTGTAACAAAGTGCAGTTTTGCAAAACAAAGTATTTCCCTGTAATTGCTTATTTCAAATGTGGAATTATATTCCTATAATGACTGACATGTACAATATAAATGAAACTTAAACACAGGACTACAAGTCCGTGAGAAACCATGTAATTCATCATTCTTTTGTGAAAATAACTGAATGTCCTGGCTCTCCTGCTTTAGTTGAAAGTTTACTGAATCAAGCTTCAGCTGTATTTGTCTCTAAGGTTACCAAGTTTCATGGTACATGGTACTACACCACTTTATTTTAGAGCAAGAGCTCTGAATAGAGCAACATATTGCAATAAAACATCTCCTCACAAGTCTTACCTCTCCCAATGACACTGAAAACCTTCTCAAAAATTGATCCTACACATCATTTTGTCAAACATATACCAGGAAAAGGCTGGGAGGTGCTGCTGCTGGAACCACCAGTGTGCTCTTTCAGGCTTCTGCTCTTTGTTAAGATTTTGGAAGGATCTGCCCATTTTATTAATGCAACTCTTCCATAGCAGTAACAGAGACAAAATACTGTGTCCATGCATACATTCCCTTTCCTTTTCTCCACAGTGATGTTAGAGCATTTGCAGGCACTGCGGGAGCTGTTAATTTCTGCCAGCTGGTCTCTAAACTGGAGTGTGTTTGAGTTGATTGCCGAGCGCCCTGACCAAGCTTCCCACCCTCACCTTCGACTAACTGGAGAATAGCCAAATGACATTTTTAAAGCAGATTTTTGCTTTTCCTGATGTAACCATTTCATGTCTTTGCCTATCAATCGCATCTTATCCCAGTGCCCCATCCCTGACTGATCCAGAAGGGGCCTTGACAGACTAAGCTCACAGACTACAATTCTCCTTCACAGAGAGCTGTGAATACTCTGTACTGGGTGGACGATGAGACCATCTGCCTGTATAGGAACCTGCTCCCTTAACATCAGCTGTATGTAAACACCTAAATCCTCTTAGAAGCACCCCTGACAGTTGTACTCTCAGCTCACTTATGATACAAAATATATTTTAACAGAAACATTTTTTAGCAGAAACATTTTTCTTATCACTTTGCTTAGGGAAATATTTCCTGAATATCTTTCTATCAATTATATTCCCTCTGCAGAGTCTTTCCCCACCCCTATTTTTTCCTTTGGTCAAGACAGGGGCTGTTAGCACTTTCTGGGATATTTTAATCAAAAAGAGTTGTACCTATCATTCATGTCCTCATGGGATATAGCCATTATTAAATCAATTTTGTTGTTGTTGAGTTAGACTTATGTGAAAGTAGGATATTGGATTTCTGAACTAATTACGCAAGCAAGAACTCTGGTTCCAAGTTTAATGGAAACTCTGGACTCCATACACTCAGGTGGTGTAATTTCCTTAATTCTATCCAAACACCTGATCAACTTGATCTAACAAGCACTGGAAAACAGTAATTTATTTTACTTACCACTGCATGCTTTGGTACACTGTTTGTGGGAAATGTGTTGCATTAGGTCCCTGGTGACAGAATTACCAACATCTGTCATCCACCTACCTCCTTGAAGCCAGGCTCCTTGACTTTCACATATGAAACGCGATAGATAGATAGATAGATAGATAGATAGATAGATATTTAACTAAATTATTTCTTTTCAAGGCTCCAGGCACCTCAGAAGTTGTGACTCTCCTTAGCCACATCGCATGAGCTCTCCATTCTCTGAAGCACTCTTGAAATTGTTCAAAGGAAAAAAGGATCTTAACAGTACTGAAAGATGTTTTGCAGAAGATGCACTGGTAATCAATACTGGTGAGCTTCTTCCTTCCCCAGAGGCAACCGACTTGACAGCAGGAGTTATTTGTAGTAAATATAAAATGCTAGGACCACCGCACCTTGCCTACGTGTTTTTAGACTGTGCAAAAGAAACTGGTATTCAGTCTCTTTGGGCAAGTCTTCCTCTTGCTGTAATTTCTTTAGTAACATCTAATAAACCTGCAAAGAGAGATACCTTGTATCCTCTGCATTTTATTAAAAGGAACACTCAACACTCCCAGGTTTCCATGGAAAATCTTTGGCTTCAGATCAAATACAAGCTCTTCTGTCTTAAAAGCATAATTTCTCAACTAAATGAATTTAACTGACTTCATACTCAAAGTAAGTGTCAGAGCTGAGAGAACAGAGGCTACCATCTTCATTTTCAGACATGAGTAGATCTACATATGCCAGAAACATAGGAACAATGAACAGTTGGTTATAGCAAATCTTAGCAGATGTTGATGAAACCAGGTCATAAATAATTTTATCTTCACTGCAAAAAGATTGAAAAAATAAATTTAAAAATAATCATCCTTTCTTTGTACTCAACAATCTGGAAAAAAACTTCCAACGGACAAGCTGTTACTCCAGATTTTGTAATACAGTTTCAATATAACCTACAGGTTTTACGGATTTTTCAAGTCCTTATATAGAAGAAAAAGAAGAGAGGAAATCAAGAAGGTGGAAATAAGCTCTAGCAAGCAGTAAACAGATATGCTGATGCCCTAGGTTTCCATAAATTAATAGGTCTAGTCTAGTAAATTAAATATTTTAATGGCAGCTGAATCAAACACTAACTTTTCAGACCTATAATATTGTGCTTAACACTGCTTAACAATGGATAAGCTACAAAACCCCTACACTTTTCATGCCATTTCTGTGCAGTGTGCACTAATTCTTGATCAATACTACAGATCACAGACTAATTAATGAGTGATTGCCATTAGTTATGCATGTAGAATGATAGATAATATTAAGTTGTGCTGCAAATGGAAGAAATATCTGAACATGTTAGAAGAGTAGAGATACCCCTTGAACCAAACTCTTTAGTCTAACCAGAATCAGTGATTCCATCTGTAATATCTGAATTGAATGAATATATAAAAATTTCAGTAAAACAACTTAATCTGGGTCTGATGATCACCTCTGTATACACATTTATATAAAAATACCTGTATTTGTAGCACAGTGTGAGAAATATTAAAAACATTAAAAGCATATCACATTTCCACACAGATAACCCACATTTCAGATAACACTTTTTAAACATTCTGGTCCTGGCAAAAAGCATTCTTATAGAAACCATGTCCTCATGCTACCTTAATATTCAGATAAATTGATCAAAATTGTAGGTGGAGGTGGAATGATGTGGTAGAAAGAGTAGGGAACAGGGGTTTGAAACAGAGAGATATAGGGAAAGGAAGAGACAGGTTGTGGGTTCCACAGATCTGGGATAACGTACTTCCTGAGCACATGCATAATCCTATTGATGAGACACAAGAGTTGTTTTTTTTTTTTTTTGCAGGTAACTTAAAGCTATATATGTATGAAAAGTAGTAAATATAAGGACATAGTTGCTATCTTGCAGAGAAACAGCCAGTTCATATTGAGAAGAGTTAGCCTTTTCATGTCAATGTGTGCACACATCTTGTGGTTTTAAAATCACAATCTAGAAGTCCCAGTCACTAGAAGACTTTAAAATGTTGCTCCTCTACATAAAACAGAATTTTCAAAACCTTCCTTGAATTCTTCTCTTACATTTTTGTTGTTTTGTATGGTGTTATTGTAGTTCATCTAACAGTCTCCATACATACATAATGTACCTATACTATATAAGTATATATACTCTATATGTACTATAAATACCACAAAGCAAAGCCATACTTTGTGGTGACACTGCGACCCAAACAAGATATCATTGCACATTAAAATTGTATTAAAATAATTGAAAAAATAGTTAAACATTGCTAATAAAACAAGATAAATACTAAACATTAAGAGACAGAGATTTTCGAGTGTTCCATAAAACACCACCTTTCAGACAACTTAATTATTTGCATCATAAAAAATGCTAACTGTGAAATAAAATATTCCAAAAGAAAGTAACGAGTAAAAAGCTTCAGGTAATTTTTGATTATATTAAAACCAATTCCCATTTTTCATAAAATATGCAGAACTTTACATCTTAAATAGTATAGTTACCTTCAAAAAATTACTTTCTTTTTAATCTTGCAAGAAATGAAACCTTAACTGGGTAGGAAAGTATTTAGAATATATCCAGAAAGAAGAAAACCTATCTTATTCTCACGTAAGTGGCACAGCATATTTCACATACCTTCAGGAAGATACCTCAAATTAAGTCAACACTGTACTTGATTTCACTGATCGGAGTTAACACCCTGCAAACCCAAACTGGCTGCCTTATTTATTTCATAGTTTCAATTTCTACTGCTGTAATTCACTTCTGAATAAATAATAGAATTTATCTTGTCAGGAGCTTCCACTGCCTTGAATGAAAAAACATTTTGTTTCTTTGTGATGCTGTTGAAGCTGAATCCTGCTGCGACTTAATGAGCAGCTCTGGAATGAAAACTACTGGGTATGTTCCAGCAACATGGCCACCTTGATGAACATTAGAATTACATTGGAGACAAGAAGGAAGAAAATGAAAATTCACTATACAAAATATGTCTTCATTTGAGGAGTGAAGTAATTACTTAGTGGTGCTGTACACTGTTAATAAATTTTCTTTATCTGAAACTATAATTTAATATTTATGTATCTAATTTCCATCTGACAAAGTAGCATATTCTAAAATTAGAGTGTAACCAGAAAACTATTAACTACTATAAACAATACCAAAACACAACTCAAACATATTTTAAAGAAACAATAGATACGTTTTGGCCTGGGGAAATATTTCCATGGCAGATACTGTTTTAAATACAGCTGTTACTTATGTCTGGAAAAAATTCTTCAAGCTCAAAAAGATTTTCTGCTTAGCAAGTCCTGGGTATATTCATAAAGACCAAGAGTACACTACCAGAAAGTCCCTTATTGGTCACTTATTGGTACAGTAATAATAGTAAATGCTGAAATTGGGGGAAAAAATAATTTTCAGTATCAATGTTATATGATGCATTAGACAATATATCCCCTTTGAGCAGAAACTAGAGAAAATATCGTGCCCTTTATTATCTCTGTGGTTTCTTACGTGTAATAGACAGCAAAAAAATTGCACTTATTTTAATGTTACAGTAGAGTGTTAGATTGCAGCTCACCTTTTAAAATATTAGTGGCCATAATACTTATGATAGGTTGTGCATTATGCAAAGATGAATAAAGATGTGCATTTAAATTAAAAAACGAGCAACCACTTACAGAACCAACAGTGAGGCTTAACATAACAAACATGCACTAACCCTACACTTATGCGAAACTAAGTTCTTCCAGGAAACTGTAACCAACTGTTGACCTTCCACAAAAGTAAAGGTTTCGTCCCTTGGTAATATGTTTGGACTTTTTAGTTGAATTCCAGTTTATTAGCTCATTGTCTGTAAATGTGCTGTTCCACTGTGATATCCTTTAGCTGCCCTTGAGCTTTTCCAGAATCTGCAATCTTACAGTCACTTTTATTTAAGGTTTTATTGAGCTTAAAAGTAAGTCCCCTTCAGTACTACACAAACAGGCTTCCTTATTCATCCTCTTCAGGTTCCTGTGGTAAAATTGGTGTCTCCTCCTTTAAACAAGCATTAAAAAACCCAAGGATTGTGCTGTAAAGGTGATATTTGCTTTTCTCAGAAGCAACATTATGACCTTCATCCGGGTAGATCTAGCAGAGGAGAAAGGAAAAAAGTAAATAGTTTTTTAAAGGCTTTTCAAATATTTAGGGCTCTAATTTTCTTTCTATTTTCTTTCTGGGATCTTCAAAATGCTTTAGATGACACCAGGATGATAACATTAGTTTTATGGCATCAAGGAAAGCTAATAAAACTCTAAGTAAAACTCATTCTCTTGGAATTTGAACTTACATAAAAAAACCATTGCAGTGGGATCTGCAGAAGAGAAAAAAATTTATATTCTCAGTCATTGTACTTACAACAGTTTACTTAGTTGGCATTTTCAATAGTGTTGAGGCATCCAAATCCCATTAACATCAATAAGGATTAATTACCTCATGCTTTTAGGAACCTCTGAATAACTGAGCTTCTAAATGTTCAGTGGAAAACCTTTTTATACATATTTTAAACTATTTACCTATCTTATCTAAAGCCCATCATCTCTCCGAGAGTAGATATGGGCATTTTAATCTCTTAAGTCAAATTCCACTAGAAATTTCTCCCAAGTGAGGTTGAACAAAAATTTGCAGGCTGAATGAAGAAATCCAGGCCACAGGGTTTAGGACTAGAGAATTGCAGTGGCCTGAGGCAAAAAGTTTCAATTGCTTCCTCAAACTCATGATATGTTGCATGAGAAGCATTCAACAGGGCTCTTTCAAGAGTCCTGTCTTTCTTGCTTCTTCTTGCTTCTTCACAGTGATAGCTGGAACATATCCTACCCCACTCAGATTTTACACATAAAGTCCTTATTCCTTTATAAGGGATGCTAATCACCTTGTCACCATGTTCTCCCTGATGTAAACTCACACACTTCAGTGGAAACTACAGTTCACTTAAGGTTCAGTAAGGTCAAGGTTTGTAACATCTGAGATATTTGCAGGAGTGACCCAAACCCACATAATCTAATATTCAAGAAGATTTAATGCAATCAGAGCCCTTGGCCAGTAACATCTATGCACGCTGTAGTGGGTCTCATGCATGTCTGTACATCAGCAGCACGCCCTGCCCTCTCCCCAGCCTGTCTCTTACAGCACCCTCATCCTCTGCATAGCTATATAGAGAGAGATCAGCACTCTTCCCTTTTAGCTGCCTTTTAATGTTTTCTAATGTTGAAACTAAGGGGAAATTAGTTTCATATGACCCAATACTTTTTTAGTCAAAAAGGGACTAAACTGCATATGGACTCTAAAGCACTTTATACAGCATTGTAGAATAAACAGGTGGGAAAAAGACGAGAGAGGAGAAAGAGCCAGAAGAATGACAAGAAGATACAGCTCTTGATGGCCATACTAACAGTAAGGAAAATGGTATTAAATGGAGTTTTAACTGTAAATTGAAGTTATACTGGTTGCACTGTTGTAGAGACATTCCTTCCCAGGGAAGAAAAGGTAATATGAGGCTAAATGCTGACCTGTGTTTATAAGAAATGTCACAGCTGCACATACCTGCATAGTGTAATTAAGTCCAGCTTTTATTAGATGTTTAATTAGTTCTGCTGAATGCTGGAAGTGGACTTTAGCTGCAAGATAACAACATTTGGATAGTATTAGAAAAAGATAGGCTAATATGAAATAGTTATTTCTGTTAAACAGCTTTGACTGAAAATGTTTCCAACCTCTGTAATTACTGGATCTGAAGCTGACTATCTTTCTGGTGAGAACTGCACAGCCCCACCAGTTACAGCGATGCAGGGTGTAACAGTGGAGGTTTTGGAGAAGGAGCTGGAAACTCCAAGGGAAGCCATGACTTCCAGACATTCTGTGAGGACTCCTCTCTACCCTTGATTTACACATACTGCAAGAGTTTAGAGGTGTGTAAAACCATTCTGTTTGAACATCATGACAGTTTATAACTGTGTTAAAGGAAAGCACATTGGATTTTCTACTGCTTGCTCAGTATTGTTAAAGCCCACCATTCTTTAGGCAATGGACTTTTCCATCTGCAACATAGCAAAAACTTAATCTTTGTGAGGTAAAAAACGACAACTTTATTACCATGTCCTAATGCTGCAGAGCTCAAGCTGCAAGTGGGCTGGGTGTTGTCACTAGGTGTGATATTAAGCAAGGGCAGCAAGCAATCAAAGTCCTTGTCCTGAACACACAGTATTGCTTAGACATCTATCAGACTCCTAATTTCATCTATTGCTGAGTTCAGAGGAGTAGAAATTGCTGCTGCCTTTTATGATCATCAAAGTCTGAGACCCTCATGCCTGTTTAGTCACACAGTATTATCTTCGTCCCTCCCTTTCTGCTAGCACCAAAGCTTGCTCTTTAAACCTACATCAGTTAGGGAAGTTCAGAAAAATATACTACAGTCAAATTTAAATCTGTAATTACAAATTATATTGAGTGACATGTTATGATTCTGCTTAAAGTACTAGAACTTTGTTTTACTCATTTTCTGCCTTAAACTGCTGATAAAAGTGTAAGTGCTATTAAAAAGTTCCTTTTGTGTCAGCTTCAGATGCTTTGGCACTATTGATTTATTGGATGAAAAGTTTAACTTCCCATTTGGTGCTGTACTTTACCAAGCATCCTGATAATGCCTTCTTCAATTGCAGAATCTCTATGAATTTCAAATACCATTAGAAATGTATGTTGTTCTATTAGTAATTCATATAATACCTTTCACCAGCAGTATGGTGGTTTCCAAGTTTTAAACAAATTAGAACATACAGTACCTAAAAGGTAGAAAGACTCAGCAAAGTGTCATCAGTTTAGAGTTAGAAGTGACAACTGAAATAAAAAATCCTACTGGAGAGATAATGAAACTTAAAAATGTAGTTGCAAAGTGTGTGCCTAATCAGCCTTTGAATACCTGCCTATTAGAACCTCTGACTCCAAATGTAATTGCATCTGTAAATACTTACCGTCAGCTGTCCCATGAACTATTAGCAAATTTTCTTCTTTTAAACCATGAAGATTGTGTAATACACTGGATGCCTAGTAAACAAACACACACAGTGTGTAACTGAATTGCATTTTAGGAGTAAATCAGTAATTTTTAAGTCACTTGTTTATGCTGAGTTACCTGATAGGCATTTTCCTCTTTTGATGGAATACCAAGGTATCTTTCTGAAAAAGCTGATGCTGTGAAAGTAAAAACAAAAACTTGTGAATTCATCAAAATTGCTTCTGTTTTAAAACTCATCAGTTCTGACCTAGAGTCAAAAGCTCTTTAAGCCATTAAATCAACAAAGAGATGTTAATTTAAAACTAGAACATGCTATTTAAATGTATAACTTAACACCACATTTAAATAGTTAAAAAACCCAAACAAAAACCAAACAACAAATACCCAATCCCCTCAAAACAGAAACCCCAAGCCCCCCAAAAAACAACCCCCCCAAACCCCCAAAGAAACAAAAACAAGCAACAGAACACAAAGACTAACAGACCATTAAAGTAACCTGGTCTAATTTCCTGTGTACCACAGTCCACAGTCCATAGCCTGTGACCAAAACTTCATATACAGAATAAAATACCCTGTGAGTGAATGACATGATTGATATTGTAAGGAATTCACCACTAACCTTCAAAGACTCATTCTTAATATAAGGAAGTCTTGATTTAGGCTGATCTAACTAAAGGATTCTTAGGAAATGGGTTACCTGACTGAATTTCAGTTGGAAATGGGAAACACAACTCCTTTGCAAAAATCAGTGGTGTTAATAACCTTATAACTGTTGCGTGTTTTGGTAAACTTAGTGCTAGCTCTACCCTTTCATTCAAAGAAGAGAACAAGATATGTGAAATCTAGTTGATATTGTTACATTACCTGCTCTTAATTAAAATGAGTACTACCTCCATAAATAAAAGATATTTTGAATAGACTGTTATGCAGCTGTAGAGCAGGGAATACTTACCGTACAACTTCATATCTGTAACTGGTGCCACCACAGCTCCACACTTGAAGAGCCGTTCACTGGATTTCAGGATCATTGATGTAATGTAGCCACCGTATCCCTAATAATGGAAATTATCTTGAGATTTTTGTTTCATTTCTTTTGAACAATAAAGTTAAAGGCCACTGCGCTAACCTGATGGGATTGTTTTACAGTATGTATTTATATCTGCAAGAATCGCTTTTAAAGGAAATGTAAACCTATAATTAAGAGTGAATAAAGATCTTATTAGACCTGGTCATAATCTTTAAACTATACAATTAATAATGAGTATATTTCAGTTTAAGCTCCAGAATTCCATCATAGCAGACTAGCCTATAGTTAGTAAAAGATTTCAAAATCAGAAAAAAAACAACCCCCAAATGAAAGAAAACTCTAAAAGAAATACAGAATAAGAGTTGGATTTTCAAGGGAGTGTAAGGAACTGAGTTATTCCTTTCCCATAGAAATTCCAGCCCAGAAGGCCAAGAGCTGCCCAGAATTGCCAATGTGCAGTAGATTTCACCTAAGAAAGGCTTTCTGAGTGGGCACTGGTAACATATAATTCAAAGAGTTTAGAAGAATAGCAGCTTTCCTCTGCCTCTGGGTTCTCTACTTTTGCTTTTGTTTAATATTCTCTTTGTGTCTTTCCCAGTAGCTCCACAGCGCAATTTTAATCCTAGGACAGCTATTGCCAGGTTATTTATTATTTATGTCATGTATTCATTAAGAGCTCAGTTTACTTCTCCTGGGAATTTCTTTCTTTTGTGCTTATGCCCTTGCTTCCAGCCAGGCTTTCCAGGTCAAAAACATTACACAGTGAGATCACATTTTTAGAAGCACGTTGCAATGACAATGAAGAAAATACTTCCTATGTCCTGATGCAAGGTGCCTCACTCGTCATCTGGATTTCTGTGGTTACAACCCAATTATTATTTTCAAGAAGCTGCTTGGCTGTGAAGTTGCAACTAATTTTAAAGCTTTCTACTTCCATGAATAAAAATTCAAACTACATGGAAACACAGTTTGCTGTTTAACAGTTCAAAAAAGCCCTCAGATGGTGCATCACTTGGGCTTGTACCCCCTCAGAGATGAGCAAGGTGGCATTGGCAGATTGCTCTTCTGGACAGTCTTTTTGCTCTTGTGCCTAGTTTACATTAGTGACTGTGACAAGAATTTTATTTCTGTGTATGTCTAAAACCTCTTAAAGAGCTCCCTAACAGTGTGCATGTCTCCAACTTTATGAGATCAGCATTAAGCAATTCCAAAGCTACCTTGTTTTCAAGCAAGGTGCATATTCCATTCCCATTAGTAAGCCAAATTTAATGCATAGAATGAAAAAAAAATATATTTTTCCTATCACATTGTACATAGTAAAAAGGAAATTAGATCTAAAGAAATTTTTATAATTGACTCATAAATAAGCAGAGTGGAGGAAATAATTAACCCTAGGAAGCTTTTAAATAAATTGGTTTTAATTTCTAACTTTAAAACTGAATTTTGAATTTTATGAATTTTTCTTTGACAGTAGGAAACAACCCTGAGAGGTTAACTTGGAAAGGGCAAATTTCCCTGAATTTAAAGCTTATCAAATTTCCCAGTTTTTGCTCTTTGCTTTCTCGCATTTTTGCTTCTCATTCCTCAGTCTCCATGCTCTAAGGAACGCAGATGTTTTTTTAACAAATACTTTCTCTTTGCACCACAAATACTGTGGTACTATAAAAGTGATCTGATTGATCTCAAATACTGTGTCTAAGAAAAAAAAATATACAGAACATACAGTAAATTAGGGAAGGTGCTTTTCTCTTTTAATAACTGAAATTATCTTAGGAAAATAGGTAAATATATTTATTAATCGATAGCATTTTCTTAATGAATCATGATGACACATCCTGCTATTTTTGCACATTACCTTTCCAAATACACTCAGTCTCTTAGGATCAACAAAGGGCTGTTTCAATATCCATCTGAAAGAAAAAAAGGTTTTTTTTACATTGTAAAATGGTGAATTTTACTTGAATCTAGTACATAAAGAAAATTATTTGTACAGTAAGAAACTGTCATACATGTAGATCAGGTAGAAAGACAAAGTACATCCATAAAAGTATTAATGTGATTTGCTTTCTAATTCCTTCTCTATATGGCAAATGGTTGCTTTTGAGCTCAACTCACCTAATTTGGATATCTGAATTTGAACATGTCATCTAAATTGCCTATTAAGATCTGCTTTTCAGTTCAAGGAGAGAAGAGAGACACTCTCTTCCCACCCATCCTGGAAATCTCTCTGTCTGGGGAGAATCAGCCTCCAGAAATGCCAGGATTTCCCACCAACTAGAGCTTAAATGACTGTCTTTGACCTGGTGCCTAGTTTTTTGACAGCCAAAGGAAAGTAAGATGAATGAAACTTCCTGAATTTAGATAAAATTCCAAATAATGAATTGTCTCAAGGCAATTCATTGGAAATGGTGAATTTTATACAGAAAAGACAGAATAATCTAAGGGCAAAATCCAGCTGCTTTTGAGGAGACAATACCAGCTGCAGTTTCAACCAAGGCCACACTTTGCTTTTCCCATGCACTGCATCCAAAAGGAAGACAGATGTAATTTAGCCTAAAATATCTTAGTATGAGTGGAGAACTCAGCTCTCAGAGCACAACGCATGGTCTGCTTCCAACTGCCCTTTCACAAGGGTTACCTGGAATTTCCTTGAGAAAGGGTTACGTGGAATTTCCTTGAGAATCCCTAGAAAAAGTCCATCCAGACCTTGATATTAGCCATTTTAACATGTGCATCCTGATTAAAGAATGTTGTCAAAGCCATGTGTGATTACTCCACAGACAGAAATTACTCTTTTCTACAGCTGATGGATTTATATTAGTCTGAAACTGATAATGCAATGAGAAATAACAGTCCATTTACCCAAAATTTCCCCTTATTTAAACCATTATAACTCCATTTGCTTTGTATGATCACTCCAGAACTCTGTGGTGGAAATGAGAGCAGTATCCTATTGTACAGGCCTAAAATATTGCAACACAAATACAGTTAAATTTCAACCTGTGCACTGCAAGACATTTTCCTAAGAAATATAGACAAATATTAATTAGATCAAATGCAATAGTTAGATTACACAGGGAAAGTCAGCTTTATCAAAAGAGATCCAGCAACACAAAAATCAAGCGCCTTTTTGATCTTTTATTTGCTGTTTGTAATTACAAGATTATTGCTTCAAATTTGCAACTGCATTAGAGATAAACATTATCAGTAGTCGCTATGCAGAGAAAACATTCTGGGCAGTCCCAGTTAAATATGCTCATTCAGCAAGGTGGAAGCAGGGTAAAGAGAAGAAAAGTTTGCACATACGTACTCTACAGCTGCTATTTGGTCCTTCACTTCTACTGATCCTAAGCGTCGGTGGACCTCCTGTAGAATCTTAAGGCCTTGAAATCCACTCCCTCTGCCATCAAATCGAGCTACGATGACATTATCAGAGTTGACAAGCACTGAGTCCCAGTCAATGTGAAACTTATCTGTAACCAACTGGCTGCCTGGAGCTTCATCACTGCAAATACCAACACACCAGACACAAACGAGGACTATTGACAATGTGATGCACTTTGCCATTCTCTGATATTTTATTTACCCTAGATGGCAGAGTTCAGTCAGTTATGCAATCCTGTTGAATTATTATCACTTCCATTGATACCATCCCATTAGCTAGTGATGGTATCCCTGCAGCAGTAGTAAGCAAAACAATTTCTCTATCTCTATAACAACTGTGTTGTAGTATCACCAATACCTAAATATACTTTATAGAAAGAAATAGAAAACTAAAACACATAGTACTGTTTGGGGGTTAATAAAGTAAAAAAAAAAACCCACCCTCCAAACTAACTTCTCAGTTCTAAGAAGCTCATGTAGAATTTGTTAAGTCACAGTAATAGGAAAAAAATGAAAATTCATTCAATAACCTGATTATAATTTTATAAGATGCATAATACTATTAAGAGAGATATAATCTTAGAAAACAAAAATAGTGGCATTATTGAATGGATATTTTGAAATGGAGTAGAATGACTAAAGTACACACTGGAAAAAATATATTTTCTGCATTCAAATTCATAGCAAGAAATGGATGCAGGCAGGAGTGGTAAATTTATTTTATGACTTTAAAAAAAGTGGTTTACAGCAGAAAAGGTGGAATAAAATGGGAGAATGCAGTTTCTAGAGGAACAATAAAATTTCCCAGTGAAGCCAAAAATACTATTTTCGTTGAAAGGAAAATAAAGAGTCAGTTTTAAAAGGGAAGCTTGTCATTATTTTCCCCCCAACATAAACACAGAATAAGAGAGTATGCTACCATGAAGCTGTATAAAATGCAACGTCCTTCTATGCAGGCTACATCTGCCAATTGAATGCAAATTAAAATGTAAAAGTGTCTGTGATGGCTGTATGGAAATTAAATTGGACAGTGTCTGTGGGAATATCCTGTCTAAGGTGAAAGAAAGATGAAGAAAGAAATTATTATTTTGCCAAAGAGACTTACATAAATTGGGGGGGAGGAAAGAGATATAAAAAACTCCTACAATAAGTAGTCCTATATATACAATAATGTGCTGATTCAGTACTTGGTTTTGGCTGTGGATAACATAGATCATCTTCAGGGTAACCGCTCAATTAACAAGCGCATGATAAATACATAAGTTCTCTAATTCAGTCAGAATTACCTACATAGTTGCTATATCATGCACTGAAATCAGGATTACTTTGTTATAGATTCAGGCACAACATGTTATGCTTGATTTATCATTATCTTGTGCATCAAGTTTATACTTTGCTTTCTAAAAAGAAAGGAAAGGCAATTTTTTTGTTTGTTTAACCAATTCAGTTGTGATTACGCTAACTGATAACAATACAGAGCAATAAATTTGGAAATACTGACTGTCAAGTATGCTCTCAGAAAACACACAATTCAGAAGCACATTATTATTATCCACAGTAAGAGCAGGACAGAATTATTCTTTCAATTTCTTTTTATTGTACAGAATGAGGTTTTCTCAGCATCTACATTGACATAGATGTTTTCACAGAGTTTTTACCACAACTTCCAACAGCCTCAGACCAGCAGTAATGATTTTTTAAGTTCTTCCATACTTCAACAATAAGATGTCAGAAGTATCCTTGTTTAGCTAGGTATCTTTCCAACAGTGTAATACACCCCACATAAGTCAAAATGTGTCAGCCTGCTTCCCTCCCACCTAATATAAGAACAAAACAATTACAGTGTTCGCATTTGTTTTATGCATGTTATATATCTAGGTTATACATATATATATTTGTGTGTGTGGCTATATATATTATATATCTAGATGTCTGGGAACAAGAGAAGAACCATTACATTTGCAAGCATTTCTCTATACCAGAAAATGCTTAAAACCAAAAGAGGTTTTAAATGAAAGATGTTGCCCCCAGATCATTTCTCCTATTAAAAAGGAAAAATAGACAGAATCTCAGCAAGATTCTCAGTGGGTG
Source organism: Melopsittacus undulatus (assembly GCF_012275295.1). Classification (NCBI taxonomy): domain Eukaryota; kingdom Metazoa; phylum Chordata; class Aves; order Psittaciformes; family Psittaculidae; genus Melopsittacus; species Melopsittacus undulatus. The sequence goes on along the minus strand of NC_047530.1, from coordinate 80,954,418 downwards.
AGAACTGATAGTGATGTTTTCTCAAGCTCCTTCTCAGAGGGCATAGCTGGGCTACTTTTAGGCTCAGACTCTAAAGACTACATATTTTTTGCTGCTGCATGATGGGTTGTTTGACATACTGCTTTTGGAAGCAATTTTCCAGTGGCTAATTTATTTCAAGAATGTCTGTATAAGCAGACTGTGACAGGCATTTAAAGTCATTTTCCAAAATTCCCATTACCATCAAAATGTGTCTTTACTCTTCAGTTGCTACTATAAAATGATACTGATTATCTAAGGTATGCTTCTCTCCTTCACAGACAGACAGCATATATTCTATTCACCACTTTAGCCCCATTTTTAACCTTTTGAATAGGGCTTCTGCAAGGTATTAATCCTTTATGCAAGTCTGAATATCATCCTGAGGGCTCTGTAACAAAGCAAGTTTGTTACTACAGGGCAAAAATAGATGCATTGCCTGATTTGTGAAGTTTGTCCTGGGATTACAGCTACCTCAAAGGTCAGTTTTTGCTTTATGCTCTTCACTGCTTACAGGCTAATCATAACTAGCTACTGTTCAGAAGTATTCTCTTCACAGAATTATTTTTTGACCCCTACCAGTAAGCCTGGAAGCTTACAGGCTTTTCAGGCTCTTCAACATCCCTTGAAGGTTCCTTAAGGAGCATCTTCTCCAGAGTCAAAGAAGAGCAGAATGATTCAGATAAAGACTATGGCTAATTTTTTCCTAATTATATTTTTCTTGTGACAGCACTTAAACTTTCCTTTTTTTTAGCTTTGATTCTGACTTTCAAGGTTCAGAACTGCCTTGTGCCCAGTGCCTTTGACAGTGACTACACATGGAGTCCACCATGGCAGACATACTGCTGAAGCTCATCACTGAGGTATCATTTAAACAAACAGAAGCTGCCAATAATATACCAATATCTTTGACCTCCGTGCATAATTTGTATGCCTCTTGCAAGGCATACAAATACGTCTCAGACCATCTGGAAAAAAGGGCAGCTCATTGTAAGCTCATATACTGCTGAAAAGAGAAGAATATGATCTTTCAGATTCTATAATCAAAAGCTTAAACTGAACTCTCTTCATGACTTGAGTTATAGCATACAGGAAATAATATAGTGTTACCAGAGAGGCTGTGGCTGCTCTACTCTGAGCAATACTCCTCTGCTACTCTGCCCTCATGACTGCAGCAAAATTTGTTCCAGGTTTTGTACCACTGAAAAACTAAAATTTTAAACAGGAATTTCTGAAGTTATAGGACTGACCAAGGGGTAGGGGGGAAGATAACTTTGAAAGGTATGGCAAGCAATTGCTATCATCACTGTTTAATTTCCAGGACACCTGTATTTCTTCAAAACAGTGGATTTGACGCTGCATATGGGAAAGTTAACATGATAGCAAATATTTGAGAAAGGCTACAACTCAGAGGATAAAGTCTATGCAAGAAACACTATTGATAAAAGTCATATTTTCCTTATGGTGAAATTGAGTGGGAAGGATTTTTTTGCAAAACTAGAGTAACAGAAAAATCCATTTTGTTTTCAGATTTCATAAACATTCCTTTCACAAGCATCAACTTTCAAGCATACTTATCATTACTGGTCAAAAACCAGGGAACCTGAATAGCCTCAAACATAGAGGAGAAAAATTCCCAAATATTTATTATTTGTTCATTTACCCTGTTTAGATATAGCAGACTGCAACTACTAAAAACAGATAGTGTGTTAACAACTCCTCCCTGCAAATATGGCCAAACAAAACATATCACTAGCAAGAAATTATTCCATTACTAGGGTAGAATCATGTGATAGGACTGACGCAGGCAGCATAGTACAAAAAATAAAATTTATTATTGTTTAAATATCTTGCTGAAATCTTTGAGACTGAAGACTTTACAAATGCATTTTTGTCATAAGAAAAAGACGTGAAATTTTGAATCTCATCTTTTTCTAAGGAAGATTAAATGAGCATTTTATTCACACAGTAACTGCTGTGGGGTAAGTGGGAGTAGGGGAGGTTGAGAGAGGCTGTATCTTAGCTCAACGATAACTCAAGCCTTTTGTGGGGACAAGGCTGAAAAGAAAGGGAGTGAGTTGATCTGTCACTGCCCATAGCATCAGGACCGCTACTGCAAATAAAACAGCTGAAGTGAGCCTCTAATCTATCGCTTGTTTAGCCCAAGCTAAATAAATTCCCTCTATGCCCTGAGAAATATTACAAAATTAAAAGAATGGGTAAGAAAATCTAGAGTAAAAAAGAAAAGCCTCTCTATCAAATACTTTGATGCAACAGAAACACAATAGAGCAGTGAAATACTGCCACACTTGTCAAAGGCAGGATGAATACAGACATGAAATGGATGGCTTGCAAGGCAATTAGTGAATCATTCACAGGACTTAGAGATATGTAAAAAGGTAAACTTTGCAGCTGTTTTAGAGATGAAGAATGGGCCAAACAAAACAGCCTTCAGGAATTTTAGCCCTGCAAACATATTACAGTTGAAGCAGTGGAATCCACCATGTATTTTTAGACTTCACCTTCACTTGAAACAGCTGCCAGGTAAAATGAGTAATATGTACATTGTTGTAATGAGTACAACAAATGAAAGGCATGCAAAATAGCTATTAAAGTAGGTAAAGTCAGGTTTGATTCAACTTCAGCTATCAAATATTTTCCAATACTTTCTTTATGCCTCTCTACATTTCTTCTAGTCCTTTAATGAGTTATTCCCAAAGATGTAAAAATATTCTTCACTTTCAACCCTGCTGTCTTATCTTGTTATCAGTTCTAACAGTGCTTTCATTGGAGGCATAAACAGGTATGATTGCCTGTGCAAGGCCTAAAACTTTCATCATTTCAGTAACAGGTGAAGTGATTCCTGTTTATTACCAAACTATAAGAAAACAAGAAACCAAACAAACAGAAACCTCTTGGAGACAATTCATTGTTCCTTTGGAGGATACCTGTTGTTTTCTTTCCCCTCAAAGAACAGAACAATCTCTCCGCTGACTTAGTTTTACAATATCCACTTACATATTGGACAATTTTAAATGGCATTAAATAATAAATGCTGACATTTAAGATACATTATCTACAGATTTTGAAGTAATGAGGTTAATTATGTTCAAGAAAATATAAAGAATGATTATCACCTCTCATTATATTACCCAGATTAAATGCCAGTCTTTACTTATTCATTTCCTGTGTGTTACCAAGGAGTGTATCTTCCAGCTTTTTTAATGAGTAAGGTGAACCATAATGAGAAAATCAAGGATCTGAAATTTAAGCTTTGGTCTTAATTATAGAGAAAAGAGATGATAATCACTCTTTCAGGCAATTACTGTACAGCACTCTAATCTATAGTTACACTGTATGTATTATAACAGAAGGAAACTAAGTGTGAAATGTATTAGTGATTTAGGAGAACAAATGGAAGAAAGGAGAGTCATATAATCTGTATAGCATTTTATGGATTATGCATCACAATTCTGGAATGAAAAACAGTGCTAGCTGACAACTGGTTTCTACATGAAACCTATCCATTAAGTAGTCCATCCATAAAGATGGATGTAAACTTTAACATACCAATAGAATGATCTTCTATTTGAGCATTGCAGCATACTTTGCAACCTCTAATGGATAAATCTTCACAAAATCTTTATATAATCATAGAATAGTTAGGGCTGGAAAGGACCTTAAGATCATCTACTTCCAACCTCACTGCCATGGGCAGGGACACCACACACTAAATCATGTCACCCAAGACTCCATCCAACCTGGCCTTTCATTATGATGAAGATTACAGGATATCCAGGGCCTGGTCCTTACACTTGTGTTTACCTGGAGCTGTACTGATTTCACGCCCAGGTTTCACATCAGGACCAGAATCCACTTGTACAGGCTCCCTTCCAGGATTCAGCCTTAACACTCAGACACCTGGGTGCCATGTGCTGGAAATTTATCTGCAGGCATCCTTGCATGAATACAGGAGCCTTATTACAGTCATACACCTTTGAAATGGCATTCTCCCCTTTATCTATTTCCAAATTCTGTTATCATAATTGTAACACTATGGATCCAAAGAGCGCATTAACAACACACAGAAGCAGTTGATGCTCATGAAAATTTACAGGAAAATTATGAGCCTCAGTTATCAAAACCTGACTTTATTCTGAGCCAGTGAAACCAGCCATCAGCACAAAAATTCTGCAGAGATGAGACCACACAGGCAAGCCAGAATCTGGTAAATTTAAGACACATGGAAGATGAATCTTCACCAGAGGCTTGATGTGATTCTGAAGCAATGATTGCAGCCAAACAGAGCTTCTTAGATCTCATATGCCATATTCATTCTCCATCTTAGGGTACAAAGCCTATATGCACTTAGAAGCATATATGCACTTAACTAGGCATTTAATTTGCACTACAGAAACACACTAAGTGATTTCCTGCCTGCCTTCCTGCCTGACTTCCTTCCTGCCTGCCTCCCTTCTATTTTCCTTAAGCCCTTAATAAATTGCACCGCTACTGAGATAGAAAGCAAAAGCCACTTCAACAGACACTCTGGAAATCTGCTAATACTCCACTTTTCCAGATATGTATCTTCTCTTTATATACAAGTGTACGTTGCCTGGATCAAATGTTGTTATATAGCATCTCTTTTCCAAAAAAATGGATATACAATTAAAACCAACATTCTTACCAAGGACATTGGTAAGCATTCTTTTTCAAACTTCCAATAGTTGGAATGCAATGATAATTGTATCATGTCTCAGAAAGTACACAAGGAAGTAGCTGTAACTGAACAATATGAAAGGCAGTGCTTGTTATCAGCCACTAATATAGTTCTTGTCTAACACTTCTAGCAGTAGAAACGGGATGTTCCTCAGTCAGTCCCAACAGTACTGTTCTGGGACTCAGGAAAGTCAGATATCTGGGAAATGATACCATATATAAAATTAATCAGTGTTTCCTGTAAAAGCTACATGTTCTTCTCAGACCTGATTTTTTTTTTAAAGTAGTACTTCTCATAATTAGATGAACTGCGAGGTGTCAATGTGGAGATGTGTGGGTCAAGAAATTATGTTCTGCATGCACACACATTTCCATTTTTTTTCTTGAGAGCTAGACAGAATTTATTAGGCTCAAAAATCATCCCACAAGGGAACTTCCCACAACTTCAGTGACAGTTTTCAGTTTTATATCTCATCTGGGGACACCCTTAACTAAAAAAAGGATTGCTAGAAACCTTAGTTTAAATTCTGTAAAAAGCTGCTGCAGAAATATAACTTCATTCTCTCCTAGGGAAGAGTGGGACACGAAACATGCAACGTTACAAGAGCCAGGATGGATTTTAAATTTTCAGTTCCATTTGTATGAGTGAATAGGGTTTTCTAAAAATAACTCCTGTTAAACCTAATGTTAAGAATTTAGTATTTCAAAGGTAGGGATTTGACCAAAAAGCAACAAAATCTCTGTATTATAAATACAGATACCACAACCTGTATTCAGAATTTGATGAATTTCCTTAAAAATCATAAAAAATTAAGATGATTATGAAACATATCCATACGTGATGACTTGGCTATATTATTTGCTCACTGTGTACTGACAGCTTCGGTAAGTTTAAATTTAAACCTTACCTCAATACTGTTCTCAGCATTTCAACTCTTGATATGTAAAAACATTTCATCATAATTATAATTTTTTTCTTTTCTTGTAACTTCTGGCCTTGGCCTTCTCCAGGTTTCTGATATTTCCCTTCTGTCTTCTCTAGAGTCTACATGAGTGTATAACCTGTATTCTACCATAACTGTGTATGGCAGATTACATATTTACTGGGATATTTAAGAAGGAAAGTGTTACACTGATAACACATTGTTTCCCTGCTTTCAAAAAAAAAAAAACTAGTAAGCACAAACAGTAAGCACATTTGCAACTCCCTGGAATGCTGCTGGTGTCTATTCACAGAGTCAGTTTGCCTTAGGCACACTCAGAAGCGCTGCTTAAAATATAATCATGCTTCCAAAATCAAGCTAGCCAATACTGCAGAGATAAAATAAACCATGTGTCCTCTTTCTCCACAAGAAAACAATTTTCATGAGCCACTTAAAGTACAGAGCTTTCGTAACTGCAGATAAATACAACTGAAAAACCTGAGATTTAAATACAAAATGGGCTTAGGAATAAGCAATTTTATGCTTCTCTTTCTTATTATTTAAGACCTGATATGAGTAGAGGCATTTGGGATCACTCAGCAGATCAAGCCTGTAAATTTGACCTCACATACAATAAGGATCTCTGCTGTCACTAAAGGGAGGTCTACTCCAGGTGATACAGCTCATGGTATTTTCATGAATGTAGCAGTACACACCTACACCTGTGTTAATGAAATTCACATCAATTGCGTCTAAGCTGGACTGGAATAAGATCTGCATGAACATGAAAGCCCTCTACACCTATGGCAGACGCATGCTGAGCTAAGGTGGACAAATAGTAGTAACAAATGATGCCCTGAGCTGGCCCTAACTGGTTTTCCTAAGTAGGCTGCAGGTATGCTCGTGACTCTGCTCTCTTCCTCTGCTATACTTTCTGTAGATGGACAGCTTAAAGGCTGACTGTCTCTGAAATACATACACACATATTTATTTTTAAAAGAGAGCCAGGGAATACCTCCTTACTCCCATAGACGTTTTCTACAAAGGCCAACAGACTTTGGATCATGCCTATAATGCCTTCAGTCACTGACGCTCAGAAATATTTTTTTTCTCCTTTCCAGTGTTCCTAAAAGCAGTTTTGCCTCATGCATCTTAACTGAGCCCTTCTTAGAAGCTCTACCCATTTCTATCAAGGATAAAAAGGAGCGTGTGCTCTGAATGAGATCCTCTGTGGGTAGGGATCAGTATGGGTCCAGGAAAGACTGCAGAACTACCCACAGCTACACTATCAGCAGGACCACTGCCTCATGTACATAAAAGTACAATAAAACAGGGCTAGGTTTGACAAGCTCAAAAAATCCCAGGCATCTCTACCAGACAGCACTTACAACAAAATCTTCCTGAGAAAAAGCTTTTAGCTTTATCAACTCAAATCCATGAGGCAATTTTCCTAAAGAAGGTAAAAAAAAACAAAACAAAACAAAAAAACTCTAATTTCAGCGTTAAATATTTTCTATGAACTACTTTTTTATTATTTTGAGTGATTCTACAGAGATACTTACATTATTAATAGAAGGGCGTACTGGTTTCGATCTGTGAAATCCTTTGGCAGTGACAACTGTAAAGGGAGTTCTTTTAAGAAAAGAGCAAAACATTAAAGGCTGGTAGTTACACAGATAAAAAATAGTAACATTTTAAGAAAGTTTTTTGTTTGGTAAAATAACATTTTGCTAAATTTACCGTAATCCTCAATGTGAAGCATTTTAATTTCAGTCCTGGAATTCTTTTTTTTTAAAACAGCTTCTTTTAATACAGCATTATTTTCCAAAATGTAGAACTCTGCAGAAAGAAGGAAGAAAAAGCAAGTTGGAAGGTGTGGAGAATCATCACATCAGAGATAAATTAATTTTTTTTTTTTAAAAGAGAAAATGTGCAATGATAAATCTTGTAAATGAATTCCTTCTGTAAATATGTTTTTATAATGCAACTACTTTACAATTCAGGAACCCAGTAATCAGCTTAATTCCAACCATATACATCTATTCCATTTTCTGGCTTCAGTTGGCTTTGTTTTCATCTATCACTAACAATGAAATTGCTGATGAACAAAACGAATACCAGTATCCCTGACAATTACTAACAACAGCTGTTACAGCAAAAGACTAGTCTGCTGGGCAGTATCTTAAGCCTCAAGCAGGCATCCTTTTCAAGCTACATATTCAAGTTAATATTTAGCCAGCACAATTAAGTGCTTCATGTTCTTCTTTGTCTTCTGCACTTTATCCAAGAGCAAGACTTCGCTTTGGTTTAAAGCTGCAGACAGATTCGAAGCAATCCTTTTGCACATGAAGGAATGATTAATTAGTTGGGTTTTTTTTCTTTTCTTTTTTACTCAAATTACCAATATTGCTTCCAAACTTTATATTCTTTTATTAAACAATAAGCCCTCTACTTAGGGATAAAATGGATAATCTAAGGAGAATGTTTGTTCTGGGCAGTCAACCAACATGGTATGATTACAGTCTGAGGATCGAATAATTGAAGTAATCTTTAATAATTTTTTTATGAATTGAAGAGGATAATCTAATCTTGCATGGAAACATTAATAGTAAATTATCTCTCCTATTATGTGCTTTCTTGTTACAACAAACAATGTCCCTTTATCCTGACTTGCCTGGTTTTCCTCTAAGAGCTTGTATTTGAATCTCTTTTACAATAACACACTATCAACAGCATTTTAAATACAAAAATAAAGAGCACAAGTCTACCTTCACAGAACTGAGTAGCTCTACACAAGTCAGTGAATTTACTTGGCCCAGTAGCTATCCTTTGAGTTTGATAAAACTCCCTTGCCTTCATGTGCTCTGGCCCTGAGCTTTGCAAATACTAACAGAGACATTAAAACAAGAAAAAAAGAAGCCGAAGTACAGACATTAATTAACACTTCATAGGATACTATTGAACAGTATGCTACTTCAACATGCAAGATTAGGTTCACTGTTATGGCAAATAGTGGCTGGCCCATGACAAATCGGATGCAGACAAGTACAGCTCAGGACTATTGGATGCAGAAAAAATCCTGGGGATAATCTAATGAATGAAATGAGGATATGTAAGGATTAGTTTAGTGGTTTTGAATGAAAAAGGTGTTCCCTTTCCTCTAACCCACGCTTTCATGCTATGTGTCATCACAGTGGAGCTGCAGGTAGCAGAGTTGTTACTTCTACTGTACAAGAGAAACACCTGAGGAAAATTCTGTTGCTGAAAGATAGTCTTCCATTACAAAGCACCTCGAGCAGCCAGACAACAGCAACAGATTTAGCATCAATATACAGAAAACAGCGAGTAAAATTTGAAAAATACTCCTAAAAAGCCTTTATTCCTAAATTTTTCTATCATGGAAAATATGAGTGGAGTTGCTCTGATTTGAGAAATATTAGAACGACTAAGTCCATTGTACGTAGGCCAGATTGTATGATCAATCATCCAAGGGCAATACCTTAGTTCAAGATAATTGGACAGTAACTTTAAAATCACCTCTACAAATACAGAAGGTCTATCGTAATGGTAGCATAATTTACATAGAAAATGAGAAGGATGCAGACCAACCTGCCATCTAATTAACTCAAGTGTAAATAGAAGATGAATGAGATGCACTTAGCATAAAACATATTCAAAAGCCTAGGAAAGTTTTAATCATTTGATTAACTTATCTTTCTTTCTCATTTGCAAATGTGGATGTTGCTAAAAGTTAATTAATATAACTTTATATGAGTGAGCTATATATTAATTTTCATTTACTTGTAACTGCCTTTCCCCTCCCAAACCTCCCTAAAACAATCAAGGACAATAATAGAATATACCTATTCCATAAGGAATACTCACTTGCATTATTACTTGTACTGTGCACGCTAACAACTGGAACACCTGGCCCTGTTTTAAGGAGAGAAGAGGAAGTGTGAGGTAGCTAGTACTCAGCATTTCAGTAACAAAGAATGAGAACACTGGTTACCACACACGACTGGATTCTGGAAGACGCATATACATGCTACATTTCAAATACAGCAGTAACTCCACTGGTGTCTCTTGGGAAGGACACGGATTTGGCTGTTGTACCAACAAAGAGTGAAACAGAGGTGCCTAGACTTGCCTGTTCAGCAAGCAGTCTAGACTCCTGCATCCAGAAGGAGATTTTTTTTTTATAATCTCCATGTTTTAGTTGTAAGTGAAGGAGTTAAAAATTACAGAGGCACTTAATGGCACTGTCTAAAATACAGCAGTTTGACATTCAGAAACAGTAACTTAGCTTGACTGGGAAGTATGTTAATGATAATATTCAGATATATTTTCTATGGAAAGGCTACAAAGGTGTTAAAAAAATCTGTTTAAGAAGTTCCTTTGGTACACCAGCTCTGCAAAACTATCAGCATCATGGTTAAATCTAGGTGTAATGTTATCTAACCTTCTTACATGGTAATGTCAGATACTATATTTTCCCTGTACAACTAAGGAATTAAAAACACCAGGAATAATTCTCCATGTCAACAGGTACTGTGCAAATGCTTAAGATAGTGTGTGAAACTGGGGTGACCAAACATTCATTATACTCAGTTGTATAGCGAGTTTGCTGTCCCTGCTCTGAGGATCCCCCAGGTGTAAACTTGCAAAATAGAATGTTGCTTTCCCACACCCAACAACAAATTTGTGGATGGGAAACTTAATTTTATCTTGGTGAGACAAAAGTTTAAATTACATGCAGTCACTACTGGGCTAGGAAAGATGATGCTGAAAAGCTGAAGTCCCTCAGGATCCCATGGCAGATGAAGGCATAGACCCTCTGAAATTAGGAGTTAAGACTCCTCTTTTTTGGAGAAAAAAAAAAGATTCCTTTGAGAGCAGCTCAGTGGCAGAGCTTAATTTATGTGTTTTGAGTTATCTTGAGAGGTTGTCTCTCTCAATTAATTATGGCATGAGCCTAGGGAAACTTAAACACCTGAAATAAATAGCACAAGGCTGTTCAAAGTCTCTGACAGCCTCCACTGAAGATTTTTATCAGTTTCATTCTCTGCCTCAAGGGAGATTATTGACAAAAATCTTACAGGTAGATTGCTGACAAATCAAAGCTTTCTGCCTTAGCTCTTCAAGAAGATAATTTATCCAGCTGTCTTTTTTGTTTTGTTTTTTTTTCCAGCTCTTTTTACTACTTCTGAATTTGTCATTTTGCTTTGAATTTTGATTTAAGAAAGACCATTTTTTGAGGGGAAAGCAACGGTGTTTTCCAGGCTAGCTCTATTTGTTTTACTAAAAGATAGAAGGATGATGACAGATTTTGAAAAAGGGAGATTACAGTAGATTAAAAAGATGATCAGAAAAGACAGACTTGCATTACAGGTATTGCATTACAGCACATCAGAACTACACACAGCACTTGGATTTCCCATTGACCTCCTATTACTAACACTGAATCCACAACTTATTTCCTGCTGTATAAAATTGGAAAAAAAAAAATTACTGCCTTTATGAAATACCTTATTTGAGCGGAGAGACTAACATCTATTAATGGAAAAATCCACAAGCAGTGTGGAAAATAAATGTAAAGGTTGTGCTTGCCAAAACTGAGAAGCTATAGAGCCAGTCCTCCATCTACCAGGCTAGAAGTAACTCCTCACTCAGCGTCATCTCTGCAGATGGATACAGATGGTCTACTGAGACAGATCTCTTAGCTGAGGGTAACTAAGATAGAAAAACCCTAATAAGGGAGCCATGGGTTAACAGGAGGTGAAAGAATTGAAAGTTGTATAGATCAAACCAGCCTAGAGTACTCAAACGACATTTATGGGCAAACTGCTTTTGTAACAATTCAGTCAGGCTCTTTGTTGTGGGCAAACAAGTGTGTATGTAGATAGATTTGGTGTCATTTGTCTCCTCAGAGCAGTTTACTCTGTACTCTTACAAGCAGCTCCCCACAGAAGAGTTTTAATGCCTGCTCTACGGTGATGTTGCCATCAACTTTTATATTGTCAAACACCCAACCCACCACAGGCACTTTGCAGAGCTGTGGCAGTACATGTGGGCCACAATACTATTGTAATTATCAAGCTCTGACAAAACACAAGAGAAGACGTTAAATAACCCAAAATTGGCAACTATATATTAATGTTAGAGGCAGCAAAAATTTAATGACATTGTTTTATCATCTCTGCCCAATACCTGCAGTTTAGGGCAGTCTACTGATTTCATCGCAGTGGAGTGTAGGTTTAATCCTGGGAGGAAAATCTACAGTCCTTTCAGCTCAGAGAAATGCCATCTGAAAAGCCACTGAAAGTCATGAGCTTGTGAGAAATTTAATGTGCAACCTCCTACTGGCATCTACAGATTAAAATTTAGATTAAAAATTCAGATTAAAAATTACAGGCTGAATATACTTTGCTAAAATAACAAGAAGCTGTGTCTTGGGGCCATAGAATATTGCTGATTCAGGGTAAAAAGCTCTTTCCAATTTACCAACCCTCCCTCTTGCAGAAATCTGAGACTTTCCTCATAACGACTATATCAAGCACAAGGAGCTCATTACTATTGCAGTCTTTACTTAGATAAGGAACTCAGGATTAAATCCATAACTTCTGCCACAGAATATATATAACCAGGTATAAACCATACATTAATGTGTATTTTTTTTCTAATCAGGTATGTATTTATGGTGTACTTCCACACACACACACAAAAAAAAACCCAAAGAAACTATTTTACCCAATATATATTCATAGTTTGTTTGAACGGATTCAATTCTGAAGCCGGCAGATATTTTATTTTTGTGGGAAAAAAAACACACCCAAATAAAACAACCAAAAAAAAGTAGTTGCAAAAGAAATAGAAAAAAATGCATGCAAATAGAATGGGCTCTTCACATGTATTTCAGAAGAATTGTGTTCTACTCTTTTCAACCTGATGCTAGTTGAGCAAAGATACTGGAAGAATGTCGTCTGCGAAATATTGCAAGTTTCAATCAAGGTCAACAGGTCTAGCTACACACTTTATTGATTGTCTCATGTGTTTCTGTACCTGTTTTAAAATCTTACTTATTTATCAGTGTTTATTTGCTGAGTGTATGTTATAAATTTCTCATTGTGGGATAATCCTAGGTTTTTTTTTGTGCAGAAACTCTGAACCCAACTGGTACTGGAATGCAGCTAACAATAAACAGATGTTTAATGTTATTTTTGCAATCACATTGATAAAGAGGATCTGCCCATGTGGATTAAACCATACCTGTTTTTTGGTAAAAAAACACATACACATACATATGGGGGTGAGTGTGTATAGATATACTGTACATATATATGTATACACACAGAGAGACACTGTTACAGAAAACAAGCTCTCATTTTTTAACCAGGTATAGTTGCACAAGATCAATCCCAATACATAATATAATGAAGTTGTTATGAACCACAGCACCATCACTAGAAATTCCATTTATTTTGGTGAAAGATTTTTATTTAGGTAAATTTAAAAGTCAGTGTTTTTTTCCAGGACTGAGGGTTAGGACTGGAGCAGCTTTCTGATATCACTTGTTATTTACCTTTTACACAGAACATCTTTACTTACAGTCTTGCAATAAGCTCTGTACAGAATTTTTGAGTAATCCACTACAGACTTCCGCCTAATGGACTTCTCAAGGGGATACATTAATTCAGAAGTAAACACAGTACTATTACACACTGTACATTTGACTTACCTTTACAGTGCAGTAAAAAATGCCTATTCATGGGGCTAAACTTTGCACTGAAGTATGTGCACTGGTCTTTCAAGAAGTTACATGAGAGACACTGACGATTCAATGATCCCACTGTTGATACACTGGGGAGGGAAAATTGATCAGAAACATTTTCTGCTGGAATAATATGTAATAAACCAAAAATTAGCTCCACAAAGTGATAACATTTGTTTTAATCTCTAAACTTGCCAAAATATCACTCTCCTATTTAGTGCCTGATGTAAACTGTTTTCAGATGACTCAGAAGACTACTGTTCTGTACACTGAGTAATGCGGACAGGATGCAAAATCTGCCCAAAGCAGGACTGGGGTTCCAATAACCGGCACTGCTGTGGGATAACAGTGTTAGTAGGACACAATGAAAAGCCTCATTAACTTTGTGTAAGGATGAGGTACTTTGCCAATGCACTTTATATTATATGATTAAATCCCTTAAACATTGTTTCTATTTAAAAGGTTTTCACTACTTTTGAAAACACAGTCATATTACATGCTTATAATTAAGTTTAACTTTTTAGATCCTTATAAAGGCCTAATACATGAATGGCAAAAGCATTTTGTGTTAAAATATTTTCTCTTTCTTTAAAATATGTAAAATACAATGAGCATTCTTAGTTTTGAAAAACTGTTAGTCTTTCCTTGTTACAGTGTAAGTGTACAAATTTTTACATGATATAAATGATTACCCAAACCGCAAAGCATCCATTAAGCTCACAGAACATCATCACAGCACTTACAGCTTGAGATGCAGACATTGTTAACACAGCCCCATGGACTCCTTACCTATGTAGCTGTCTTCCTCTTGGGGATTCTTCTGTGCTTAAGAAATAACTGTGCCCAAAAGATGAACAAAGTTAAACTCAGTTTGGTAAACTGTCTGATTTGGGTGGTGTTTAGAGAAGTGGGAGACATTATAACATTTTTTTAAAAAGTAAAAATTCCCCAATATACATGAAAAGCAAATACTTTATATATAAACCTAAGATCCAAGAATAAACTTAGACCCAGTATACAGAGTAGTTATTTCAGATGATACAGAATTTCATATTAAAAAATGATGAACACGTTATTTCATGGTTTCTGTTTAATTCCTGTAATGCCTAGGAGCTCCAGCATCTGCAAGGACCTCTTTCTGCATATTATAAACACAGAAGAGATAGTTTTTCTTTCACTGTAGAAGTTTGCAATATTAATCCAAGGAGTAGAAAAAGGTCATAATGAAATTATAGTTTTATGATACCCAAAAGTCATTTTGAACTGTAGAACAACTTCTTCTACTTCAGGATAGAAGCTAACACCCTAGGCTGTTTTCCAAGCAAAGTTTTGTGGGTATAAAAAGGCTTAGTAGAGCTGCTGCAAGAAAATCAGGACAAGTACCTTGTATGCGAAAGCTGAAATCCCAGCAATGTTTCTGCTTGAGAGACAGAAGGAGGGTAAGGAAGTCCTCTCAAGTGGCTGAGATAACCCACATGCAGTCTGCCACCACAAAAGTATCAAGAAATTATGGCAAAAATCGTGGAAGGAGGTGATCCTGCCCCTCTACTCTGCTCTACTGAGACCTCACCTGGAGTATTGTGTGCAGTTCTGGTGTCCTCAGTATAAAAAGGATATGGTACTGTTAGAACAAGTCCAGAGGAGGGCCACAAGGATGATCAGGGGACTGGAGCACCTCCCATATGAAGACAAGCTAAGAAAGTAGGGGCTGTTCAGCCTGGAGAAGAGAAGGCTGCATGGAGACCTCCTAGCAGCCTTCCAGTATATGAAGGGCTATAGAGATGCCGGGGAGGGACTCTTCATTAGGGACTGTAGTGATAGAACAAGGGACAATGGGTTAAAACTTCAACAGGGGAAGTTTAGATTGGGTATAAGGAAGAAATTCTTTCCTGATAGGGTGGTGAGGCACTGGAATGGGTTGCCCAGGGAAGTTGTGAATGCTGCATCCCTGGCAGTGTCCAAGGCCAGGCTGGACAGAGCCTTGTGTGAAATGGTTTAGTGTGAGGTGTCCCTTCCCACAGCAGGGGGGGTGGAACTAGATGATCTTAAGGTCCTTTCCAACCCTAACTATTCTATGATTCTATAAGTCATCAGAAAGGCTGTTTCTCCAGTTCCAGTGGAGATGACAGGCATTGTTGCAACCTCAAAAAGGTCCTTGCTGAAGTACCTTTTAAAGAAAATCAGAAGTAGACACTGCTATTTATTTTTGCCATGTGCATATATATGTGAAGATTAATGAATATCCACTAAGTCATATGGAGCCTTCAGATGTTTTGTCAGTTCTGTACTGCTCTAAAAAATCACCAAGTATATGATGAATTTCACTCCAGCTATAACACTAAGATGGGTTGCAGAAAGATTCATCCCTGACTAAATTGGGTAAGAATCAGGGGTTTGGATAACCTCTCTGTATAATTAATTTATGAGGTTGAATCAGATCCCCAATGTCCAGAAACCTCATACATTAACCAAGTAAGCATATACCCTGAAGATTTTGGGTTTTATCAAGTACTGTGACTTTGTCACCAAAATGTTGTTATTGCTGCTTTGTGTGTTGACTTGTTTTATTTTAAAAAATCCATTGAGTCAACTGAGGTCACGGTACACTCCTTTTCCCTCTGCATAAAAACTGGCAGACAAATTGTCTTACAACTGCAGTTTATGTACTCAAGAATGTCAAATTTATAGCAAAGCTCAAAAATGAAAGAAACATTGCTGGTTAATTTTATATATGCTATTTCCAGTTAAGTTGGTTCTGCTTTATTAACAGTTATTTTCATAAACAAAGAGAATAGTGCTTACATCTTTTGAGTATTTTCATCATATGCCAGGATTCTGATAACTTCCCAGTTTCCTGATGTCAGGTGTCTCACACTGATTTGTTCACTTTTAGCCTGGATAGAGATGGAAAACATTAACTTTCACCTTACTTGGTACCTTTTTCTTTGCCTAGTGGAATTGTCTTCACATATCACTACTAATTACATCTTTTTAAACTTTAATATGCAACAAACATGTTTAAAGTACAAATCTGACATTTTTGACAGGCCTGATCCTTTCCCTTCCACATATAAACCTTTCAAAGACATTAAAACCATCTCAGTTTTCATCACAATTTTTTTTGTCATATGCCAGCAAAAAGTAGAAGTTGCATACTTCAAGGTAAGGACCTTGTCATTACACATATTTTGTTTCTCTTAGTGTTACTTTTCCTTCACAGTGGCATAGCAGGGAATCTGACTCAGA
Source organism: Melopsittacus undulatus (assembly GCF_012275295.1). Taxonomy (NCBI): domain Eukaryota; kingdom Metazoa; phylum Chordata; class Aves; order Psittaciformes; family Psittaculidae; genus Melopsittacus; species Melopsittacus undulatus. The sequence goes on along the minus strand of NC_047530.1, from coordinate 80,937,741 downwards.
CCCCTGTAACCAGAACTCTGCACCAGAGTGAGCACACCAGGTTTTCACATTTATCGTGCTTCTACTGAGCCCAGAATACTGCAAAGACGCTGGGACAAGACAGGTCATGAACACCACAGTCATACAAAGCAGCAGGCAAACCTCTACGAGAAATGCACCACTCAGTTCTCTAGTTGAAGCTCCTGCTCCACCATGCATTCTGGAGAAGTCTCTCTTTATCCAGGATCTATAAGAAGAGTCTAAGAGTAGCTCCAAATTTTAGCAGCTGAACCAAATGCTTACAAGTTGGGGAGCACCCTTTTCTCCTTCTCATAAATTATTTCTGTCCCAGTGTGAGCCTAGGAAAATAACTGCTACTAGGTGAAATTCAAAACCTCTCTCAAAGAGCATGATGGCAGTTTTGTCCTCAACCAGTGCACCAGGAACTGAATTAGGAAACATCAGGATGCAATGGGTATCTACCTCCAGGCAAAACCCTACTCTTTGCTTGTAAGATGCAGTAGACTCCTCATCTGACACACATTAAAAACAATGGATACCGAAGAATGAGAAGCTCATTTGAGATTACTTCCAAGTGCAAAAGTAAAATTGTGGCTTAGGCTATTGAAGATTAGAAGTTAAACCCTCACTATAATACAGTGTGAACATACTTAAACTGTTTTTTCTGTATACAAGGCTTATGATGCTTGGCCTATATATAAAAACTTGTAGTTTTCAAATTCAAGACAAACTTTCTAAAGGATAAAGGTGATACTTTGGCTTATGTCTCTGCTTTAGGGGGCGAAATTGAGCTGCAAGAATTACAAATTAGGTCCGATGGGGATGCAACGGTGCTTTCTGACCTCACGCCCTGTAAATCCAAAGCAGCAGAGCACACCTAATCACTGTGGCCTCAGCAGTTATGTGGCCCATGGAAAGTCATAAAGGCAAAAAGTTTTTCTTTAATCCCCGTATTTCTGAACTGTATGCTGTAAACTCTGAGCTCTACATCAAGAGCAGCAGTCACTAGAAAGCAGAAAATGCTCAAGGACATCGATGAGACATATCTGGAAGAAACAAGCCTCTGTGACAAGTCTTGCCAGTACCATTGTGCTAGGTGCTCTACACATGTTTCTGATGACTATTCCCTTTTTCATGAGATTCTTATAGTTAATGCTGTCTCCAAGAATGATTAAAATACAAATTAGTGATTTATTAGAAGTATTTGTTATCCAGAGAGAGAGAAGCTGCAACTATTGAAAGAGATATTTAAGTATTGAGATCACAGAATCTAACAAGAAACAGAAATAAAAAGACCAGCCAAGCGTTAATAAACATGGTTATTTTTCAAGGTTACAGCCATAATACATAATTTATAAAGCTTGCAGGAAGTTCTTGCCTTGATCCATTAAAGTGACTGTATAATTCTTATTTTGTGGTTGAAAAAAAAGAGACTTTCTAGAGTTGAAAACCCCACGTAAGAAATTTCTAGATACATAGTACGAGCCAATCCCATTTTGAGATTAGTTTCTTTTAAATATTTCAGAATTTATTAAAAGCATTTGAGAACAATAAAACACACATCTAGCTCTCTACATTCAGACAGTAAATAACAGAATAGATAACAGACTTTTAAGCAGTAACCTTCCCTTGCAAAATTTAATTAGATGGTTCTGCTAACCTGCTTCTGTTGTACCAGTGACACATGCTTTTCTAAAGTAAAGTCAAAGAAATGCAGTCCAAGAAAGACCATCATTTGTCAGCACTTGTTCTAAGACTAGCAAATAATCCTCAGTGATTAATCTAAATCAGGCCCTTAAAATTTACTATGTTCATAACTCAGACCCCTGTAACCCCCTGTGTTTTAACTTTCCTGCACATGGAGGCTGATTTCTCTTAATGAGCTAATAACTATACTGAAGTACAGAGAAGTAATGAGAATCTGAATGCCAGATTCCGTTGTTATTTGAGCTCTATCATGAGAAACTGTGACCATTTGGGTACCAGCGACCTGATGACTGCTTTGAATTCTGCAGGACACATGTTATGCTGCTGTGGCTCTCATAAGGTATAACAAACATCTGATGGGACAAAACACTTTATGGGCTATGGTTAATATAATTTTTATGCCTCCATGTTTGCTTTAGAAATAATGGACAATCAGATTAATGCACTGTATAAAACACATCATATAAACCTATCTCCTGTCCTTTATTGCTCTGTATAAGCCACATTACCACACAGAATGTTGCTTGTCGATGAATAATGGTTGATCCACTGGATACCACATTTTCTCTTCTCACACTTAAAGTCAAATATGTCATTGGTGATACCATTTGGATTTGTTTATTCATGGTAATGGTGGTTAAACTAGAAGTACTTTTGCTTTTTGGAGCTGTACAGTACTCAGGGCTCTTATTTGGCATAAACTGGACAGAAAACTAAACTCTTAATCATAAGCTTGAATTTAAACATTACTCTGGAGGGATTAAAACGTATTTAAAAGTAGGTTGCCCTGGTTTCAGCAGCAGCAGTCATTTTTTTCTCTTTCTTAGTAGCTGGTGCAGTGACGTGTTTTGACTTTTGGCCTGGAAACAGCACTGATAACACTGATGGTTTTGGTTACTGCTCAGATGTTTTAGTCTGACCAAGGACTTTGTGAGTCTCATGCTCTGCCAGGGAGGAGGAGAGGCCAGGAGGAAGTGGAGACAGGACACCTGACCCAAACTAGCCAAAGAGGTATTCCATACCACAGCATGTCATGCCCAGGATGTAACAGAGCTACCTGGAAGGGCTAGTTGACTGCGGGGTTGGACTAGGTATCGGTCGATGCTCAGTTGGGCTGGGTGGGGTGAGTTATCTGTCAGTGGGTGGTGAGGTGTTGTATTCTCTTCCCTTGTTATTTCCTTTATCATTATTATTATTGGTGGTAGCAGTAGTGATTTGTGTTATACCTTAGTTAGTGGACTGTTCTTATCTCAACCAGCGGGAGTTGCATTCTTTTGATTCTCGTTCCTATCCCTCCAGGAGCAGGGGGAGGGGAAGAAGGGGGAGGGGTGTAAGAGAGAGACTGCATGATTTATGGCTGACTGGGTTTAAACCACAACAAGGTATATATTTAACTATCTTACTGAGTGAGCTTAATCTTTTGCTGAAAATTTTTCCTGAATTAGGATCAAGTTTTCTGGGCTCTTTAGCAAAGACTCTATAGATTTAAGGCAAATTCGAGTGAATCTCTAACATCCTTGTGCATGCTGCAAGTTAATTTTCAGATCTACATCACTATAATTTCATGTGTTTTAAAGATACTTATTCATATTGGGGAAGAAACCAAAATAAGACTTGATTGAATAAATGTTTTTTTCTCCAGGGTGAATTTTTCTGTGGTTACTATATTAATATACATTTACCAGCTTGTCATCTGAGTTACTGTTTTCATTAAAAGATAAATTTTGACATGTCTTTGATTCTTATTTTTTCTGATTGTTTCTTGATATATTTACTCTAGTGAATGAGTATCTTGTTCTTGCTTCTTCAGGTTAAATTTTCATTAAAGTCCTTTTGCTCTTGTTCTGTCTGAAGATCACTGTGAATATATTTCAGACTTAATAATGTTCATACCAGAACACTGTCATAAAGGGAGATAATAGAATTGCCTGGTGCCAGGTCTGCTATTTTGATGTTTTGGGTACCTTAATAATCCTTCCTCATCATACGGCTCTTCTAAAGTACCTGGATTAATGCTCTGCTGATTTAAATAGATGCCTTGGAGTGTTCTGTTCCAGGGCATAATTTCCTTTATTAGTTCATCACTACTTCATACTGGTGACCTTCAAAGTCATAGTGGAAATTTATCTTCTTTCAGATTCTTCTTTGGAAAAAGTAATGACCCTGGGAAATGGAAGCCACTGGAAAATGTTGCAAAGGGTAATAAACAGTCCTAGGTTTCACAAAATTTCAAGATTTGGGTATTGCCTCCCTTTACTGCTGTGTATAAGACTAGATCTTGAATATTCTGAATTGACATTTAAAATTATATGTATGCAGATATAGTGTATATAAGAGGTTAAAATGAGTGGTTTTGCAGGTCACTTGAATTTCTGTGGCTACAAAACATTATTGACAGCAACATTCTACAAGAAAACATCTCTGCTTGACTACAGAAGTACAAAGAAAACATGAAATATTCCAGAGAGAGTACTTTGGAAGTACTTTTAATTTGCAGGCCTTACATGCCACCACAGCACAGGTCTAAGAAAAGAGAAGAAATACCACTTGTTCTGTAAGATGTTACAAATATGCCTGTGTGCACCAAAAGACAACCTGGACAGGACAAATGACCACAACACAAGTGTTCAGAATCTACTGAAGTGCAAGCCTTTGCTTGGCTCATGCGTCCTTGATAGAAGTCCTAGAGGACGATATTGAAAATAGCCTGAACCAAAATCTTACCTGAACAATAAACATGGCGATGTGGTGAAATTCACCCCTGCCTCCCTGCTTCACTGGGACAGTCATGAAGAACTTACTGCCATCCTTGGAGAAAACTGGTTCTTCATTCTATAAATGTAAGATTGCATTAGTATGTCACACTTTCATTAAACTACTTAATTAAACTACTACTTTTTGTCTTCTAGGATCTGGTAGTTGCTGTGTTCATAAGAAAATTGGAGAAAAATCCTTAGCTTCTCAATATATTCTGCAAAGATTAACAGAAACGTGTTGGCTAAAGCTAAATAGTGTTTATGCCAGTAGTTACCATTGCACAATCTTGTCTGGAAGCATGGATTGCAGCCCTTGCAAAACTCCCCATCCCAGTGAAAGGTCCGGAAGTCTCTAATACAGCAGGACTTTACAGGATACATTTGTTTGCAGACATACAATTAATGACAGAGGTAAGTCCTGCTACTGCAGAGTATAAATGTTTCCATGGCCTGGACTCAGAAAAAACGTTACTAAGTACACGCTTAAGGCTCACTGATTTTGATAAAGTTGTATGGCAAAAATAATCATACTGAAGTGATATTCTGAATCACGGTCTTACCACAAATTGTAGCCTGATGTGAGACTATCTCTCCATGTCTAACTTTATACAGAAGTATGAAAGGAAACGGGTTTGCTATAAAAGCACAGTGTTTTAAAAATGATTTCTCATTTGAATTATTAAAGGAAAATGGCTTGCTATAAAAGCATATCTAAGAAAAAAAAACATTTCTCATTTGCACGTTGCAAAATGAAGCCTGAAACATATTTTAAATAGAATGTGTTTCACTCATTTATTGGACAGCTCTTCCGAAACTATGGAAATGGAATAATTTGCTGACATATTCAATCAACATATTGTTTTGGGTATGAATTTAGAAATATTATTCTCATGCATTCCAATTATAGAAGTTATAACCTCTAATCTTCGATCTCCTTGGGGCTTAATTTGGTGAGATTATTTTTTAATGAAAAAAAAAAAATCAGCACAGTATATAGGAAATGCCTGAAATGGAATTTGTCTGATCTGTCTTTAACCATCCAAGAGTTAGGTAGGTAGTTAATCAGCAGTCACGTAAGTGCTTACTTAACTGAATGCAGAGATTGGAAACTGAAGGGAATATTGCCCATGAAACCGAGACAGGTGTCTCAGTTCAAAGGGCTGAATTGCTCGCTGGAAGTACATATCTCTTTCCACAACTGACACGGTCAGCTAGATAGCAAAATGTCCTCCGTTTGATGATAAGTGGTGGGATTCTCACTACCAGAGAAACAAGCTGCCATTTGATTGTTTAGACAGACACTGCTATACTCCTCAGCTGTTAAATTAATTTAGGATCCTAGAAATTATTAAGTTTTAAAAGGAATGGATTTTAATAGCTTATAAAATAACATATAATGAAACAGAAATTTATGTAATAAATATAAGTAATATGGTTAAATAAAAATTATTAAAATGTTATTAAATAAAGCAAATCACTTACTCATACACACAGAAATAGCATTTATACTATACCTGTTTAGGAAGCCAGAGGTCTGACTGCATTTCATATTTCTAAAAAAAAAAAAGAAGAAAAAAATACTTTTATGGAACAACTATAGACACAAAGCACTTCCCACATTCTTAATAATAAAGGTCTCTAGCTATTTCGTGGGGTTTTCTTCTACTGTGTTACAATCTTCACATCTCTTCATTGACACTTACATTGAAATAAACGATAATTACAAAGTCAGCTGCTTTATCCAGAGCTTTGGGTAGAACACCATGGGGACCTAAGAATGCCTTTTTCAGTCCTTTCTGATTAGCTATCAAGAAGCTTTACACAGGCAGTTCTATTAGTTTTCTGCCTCTAGGCATCATTTGACAACTGGATATTTTAGGTCCTTCATCAACACCACGCAAACAGCCAGCATCAAGCTCAAATTGTGAGACCTCAAATCACCATCCCTTGCTTTAATGGGCTGTACTGTGGCATAAGTGAAGAGAAAAAAAAAAATAAATGATTGCTTTTTACTGGTCACTTATATTTTACGTCATGCCATGTAAAAAAACCCAAAAAACCCAAACCCCAACCAGATACTGTGCATGCATTGCTGGAAAAAAATACATCAACTGCTGTAAATTGCCACAGTCACACTAAAGTAATCAAAACTTATTAGCTATAGAAGCATCTGTACATATACAGCCTGAAAAATTAAAAACCTGTAGCTATTAGAGCAGCTGGTTTTATACAGTACTTTTAGGAATTGAGAACAAAAATGCTAGGGGAAAAAAAGAAAAGGTCAACAGTTGAATTCAAATGGTGTGATACAACATCAAATTCTCACAACAAAGCCTCTTTTGTCATCCGTTACTGAATTAAAGAACATCACCTTGTTCTATTGGATGCAATGTAGGAACCATCAGGGTTACAAGTATGAGCTGGGTCTGAGCTGCACTCACTACAGTGATACTGTATCGCTACCCTTCCTCACACACCTATAAAGATCCTTCAATTTTTCTGGAGCAGGACTTATTCTCGTGCCCTTATATTATGCCCTGGATTACAGGACCTTGAAGCAGGTAATGGTCTCCTTCCAGAAGCAACTGCTCACAGTGGTTCACGACTGACTTTCTTAATAAAAAGGCACAAAGCTTAGAGGAACCAGATAAAAAGCAAGTAAATCAACAAATCTCCATGTTCACAATCCTAACCTATGGTTTAGGGACTTACATACGGTTTCTGCATCAGGAAAAGCAACTTGCACTATGCACCAAAAGAAGCAGACAAGCTCAGAAATAATCCCTAATACTTTAACATGACTGACTTCAGTAGCAGACACTGATGGGAACCTTTTGACTCAGAGGCCAAACTTAGACCTACATTAATCACTCATAACCATTTCTACTGCCAAATTATACCCTCTACTTTGGAGCATCTGCTGGTACTGATATTAACATGTATAGAAAATATTTATACTTTCAGCTCATTCTGGGAAGAGATCGTGACTCAGAATGGGAAAGTGGCCAACTGCATTCAAGATGCGAGATTGACTGTGAAAATGGAGAGATGTAATGCAAAAGTGCTAGAAGTCAAAGTCTGGGTCAAGGGATGGGATGTGGCTGAATTCAAATAAAAAAATGTATTTTAGCTTGGCTTACATTCAGAATATAATATGCCTGTTGCCTTTCAATTTTTTTTAATAATTGTTTTTCCAGAAGTTATTTAATTCTACCATGAAATTTGCAGGAATTACTGGAATTGTACACCTTTCCCTAAAACATATTTAGGCTGTGAGAGACAGAAAGATCTGAAATGAAAGTCTGTAGGGGGAGAGAGGAAAAACCAGGCAGCTAAAAATATCTGATGGAAGACAAACTTGTCACTGCACTAGCTGTATCCAAAGTACATGATGTTCAGCAACTGCAGTTTCCACTGAAGTTAATGAATGGACAAAGCTTAGTAATTCTGGAGAAGTCACTCAAAGTTGCTAATTACATGAAAAAAATTCACCAGATTTGGAATTTTCTTACATCCGTTTCCTCCCTGTTGACTAATTATATTCAGCTTGCAACTACTGCATTTGCAAACTGATTTCCGAAAATCTTTTTCTGAATATGAAGACAAAATGCAGGGAGAAACCTTGAAAAAAGATCATAGAAAGCATAGGAAGAATCCAACTTACCTTGCTGCAAGCTCCAGTTGTGGTTTCACAAACAGTAAGGATGGAGTGATTCTGAGGTCTGTTTAACCATCTCACCACAGCCTTAGTATTGCTTACCCATTTCACCATGGTAATGTAATATTCCCTAAGTAAACATTTGAAAACACAATGTTCAAATCATTCCTATTTCAGATTAAACTTTTCTGGGAAAAAAAAAAATCATTCAGGAATGTCCATTTCATCAAATGTTGGCTTTGTACCACATGACATTATAATTATTGAGGGATGGAGAAAATAACACCAAATGCCCAGCATTTCTGTTCCTACAAGTGGGAAGGATCAGTTCTAGTGCGTTGTCCCCCTGGGAAATTTGTACTCTGTTAGTTCCTCCTCCTCAGTCATTTGGAATATATAAACTTTACCAACTCTGAAACATAATACTTGTGAAGCATACATTTGCAAATACACATGAATCATGTATTTGCCCGCCAGCTTAAAAGCAAAAACTAAATTCCAACAAAGCCAGTATTTTCCTATACTAAATCCCTTCAAAAGACACATATTTTTGCAAAACAATCCAGCCCTACTGCCAAACAAAAAAACCCAGGTCTGTAAGTCTGTAATGTCAGAGTGCAGACAAGACCACTTTAAAATGTCACTTGTTATAAAATAACAAGTATTTTATAATGGGACTTCTGTATAAAAGGGAAGTCATACTCAGCATCAGTGTGTGCCATCTTCTATTTTAACAAATAGGTCATAATATTGGTCAAATTGTCTCTTAACCCTGGCTGAGTGAGGGACATTTCCGAGGCACAGACTCATAGTATGAAGTATCTGCCTTCCTGGAATCCTAATAGGCTGTCAGATTGGTGATGCTATAGAGGAAGACCTGTTGCAGCTTGCCATCCCTGTCAGGCTATTTGCTTCACTTCTCTATTCGTGGCAGCTGGCAGCTTTCACAGTCCAGCTGAGTTATGCACAACAGTGGAGTGAACTTGCCTGGAAACTCATCCCCCCTTTAAAATAAGGGTCTTAGCTTGCATATAATTAGGTTTTTAATTTAATGCTGATGGAGATCTCATTATTCTTTGACAATACATTTAATTATACATTCAAAAGACTTCTTACTAGATCAAAGATGCTAAGCAGTGTCAAAATCAAAGTTGCATATAACTCTGATGTTCCACAGAGGAGATGCAGCAGTTCACTACAGCTTCACCCAGCCTCAGTCTGGTCGTATCTTTGAAGAACACAGCTGAACAACCCAATATGTTTCACGTTTGACTTTTAGTGAAACAGAAATTTTCGCATGTGGATACCAGAATAATGACTAGAAATGGTGACTTCAGGTATATGCTGAGTCTAATATGTATGGTTTATGGTTTAAAAAAGCCTTTTAACTTAACGAGGAGCAAAAATATATGCCAAAAGTAACAAAAGATCTAACACAAGACCAGGTGACACAATCAACAAAGTAATGATCCAACAATCTCAGTTAACTGGTTCCCCATACCAGAACTCAAGAAACAAGAGCTGAAAACTTCTCCCTCTGCAGTTCATAAGGCCATTCAAAAACATTGCAACTGTGCATACAGAAACCAGAAGACAGCCAAAAAGACATATTCAAAATGTATATAAATGAGGACTGCCTTCCTCTACCAGTACTTGAACACCAAGGTAAGAAACATCCACTGACAACAAAGCCTAATTTATCCCCCAGACAAATTCTACAATTTGAAAAAGTCTTCAGTGAGGGATGAAAACAGAATATTTAACCATTCAGAATCCAGCTGATACAGTAATTAATAGTCCAAGTCAAACCATAACATGCTTTCCCATCACTGACACAAACTCCTTGATTACTGAAATGAAAGCAAAAGATAATTTAAAAATTCCCTGGTTTTAACCCTCTCCATCAACTATGCATAAAAATATGTTCAAATTTCACTACATTATTACTTGTTTATCAAGAGTGTAGTATAATGTGTATATATAAATAAATATGTACATGCAGTAATGCATACCCTTCTGAAATTAAATACTGTCTCCAGGTAATGTTCCTTTGTAAATCACAGTTTTGCAGTTTATCTAGTGTTTCAAATATACAGTATGCATAGACACATACAGGGTAGTAATATTGTTGCAGTCAACAGATATGACCAAGTCAAAGTTTGTAGAAGAAAAATGTATGTTTTGTTAGATTGGCTGATACAGTTGAATAAAACCAAAGAAGACTGAAGGGCAAAATTTGTTCTAATTCTGAGGAAGCTGCTATCAGTTTTTTTCTCCAAAATATCAGGCATTTTTGCCATTAATGTATTGTAACAGTAGTGCAAATAAGTGCTCTCTTTTTCCCTCCAGAACCAAACCCACAAATGTACTGGGATTACCGGACCCTCTGCATCTGTTCATACAAGTTTCCTCACAACATCACTTTAAAGAGGAAAGACTACAATTGCTTTCTGGACAAAGGACTAAAGCAAAATATTATTTTAGATACTACCCAACACTTTGCACGTTCAGAGAACAACTTTCATTTTTCTTGGGAATATTTCTTAAATCAGACTGTGGATTAATTTATGGCATGTCCAAAGAGTAACAAACACAGTTACTGATTGCATGTGTAATGTTAGTTTAAACTCACTGCATCACACAGGGGCTGCATGGCATAGACTCAATCAAGTTTTAGCATTCAACTGGCCTAACAACCAGACTTTTCTCCCTTGATATGGCTTGTTTTATTCAAGCTGCATCTCCTCACCTCACTCCTGATTTTTTCCTATACTTTGTTTAGCCAGTTCCAAGGTTTTTCTTATTGATCCCCTTTCTCACAGCAGGACCACTGTAAGACAATCATGGGAAACAAAATTTGGTTTTTGACACCCACTTCCTCTGTCTCCACCATCTCACCTGCTGTCAGGATTCCCATTCAAATCCCTGATTGTCAAGAAAATATCATTCAATCCCTGCCTCACAGACCTGCCATTTTGTTTTTTAGCCAGTCCACATTTCATGTTCTAGCCAAGTTTTCATCTCAGACTTTTTAGAGTCTCTTCCCTCACATTCTGCCCTAGGATTGTTTTCTTTCTGAATTCCAAAGAGAGCTTTCCTCTTTACTCACAGGTACAAAACACAGAAAAGGGAGTCTGCTTCTACAGAACCCCATGATCAGTCAATATTAAAGGAGCTTGTACATGGCTCATTTTATTCTAAGCCGGATTGAACTGGGCAATGCATAAAACCAAGAGCTTCAAGCTCCTTGTCGAGATCTAATTCTGATTCCACATTTATTCCACGTAAATCTGCTGCTTGGCTTCAAATCGACCTAAGGGCAGTTAGATAAGATAATGAGTATAAAGAAGGTATAGCTTTCCCCTAGGTCAGTGAGCCAGGAAAATGACATGTATGCACTCAGCTGAACAGTAGGAGCTGGAATATCTCACGTATGCTGAGGAGGAGCTGTACACCAAGAAAGATCAGACTTTAGGGCCTGAGTCAGATGGAGGGTATTCAGTGAGAAAAAATATCTAACTGTAGGTATTAAGAAAGCAGTCTTTCCTGAGTATATGGCAATTCATTTTTTTCCAAAGACTTGTAACTTGATGAAATCTGGATTAATTCTTCATTGCTGATAAAAACATGTTAAATATCGAAGGTGCTATTATCCTCCACCATGCTTGAAGGCACAATTTTTAAAACCTTTATTTCTTATAGAATGTTTTCCTTTATTTTTATTATCTCAATTGATAGACAGTTCTATGGAGGTAGTTTAACAGTTTGCTAATACATTTATCATCATTCAAGAATGTCCAGCATGTCTTGTTTCACTTGTAAGTTTGGGGATGTTCATGACTAGAAAGATACATATGTGTACCTTGCTGGCTGTGATTGTAAGAGCTTAGCAAAGTCAACAGGGACAGTAAACTGAATAAAGGAAAGGGATTTACACTGCATTACACTGGAAGCATAGTTACAATCATAATTGAATTTGAACATTAAATACTGAGATTTGAAATGGACTAACATTATAGGAAAACAACTCACAATATTAAGAACCTGCTCAAAGAAGTCAAACTTTGCAACTTCATACCAATCACTATAATGAAGAAATCTGCTCTAACTTTGAATCAATGAGCTGATTATGAAATAAATCTGCTCATAAGAATAGCTGAAAGACATTTAACATTTATGTCAATGGAAAAAGGAACCTTACTTTGGTTGATAGTTTTAATAGATTTGGATTTTGATAAAAAATGCAACAGGGTTCATCTAAAGAAAGCCGACCTATTATGCTCTACTAGTTTACTGGCAGGTTGTTATCTAAGAAGCTAAACAACAGAAACTTGGCACATGCATAATGCTTTAGAATATTTACTATGTTTTTAAATTATTTATATTGTTGTGTATTGAAAAGCATATGATAATTTACAGATACTAACAGAAAATGTAATTCTCAGAAATGTGTATGGAAAAAAACACAAATTGAGACATGACAGTTGGACTTGATCTTGAAAGTCTTTTCCAACCTATTTGATTTAATGATTCTAGTTGATTCTATGACCTACAAGGTAGGCACAGTTTGTTATTATTTTGGTATACTACACAACTTTATCTATGCATACATTAATGGATGAACTGCAGTTTTCTTCTTTGACTAAGCCACAAGTATTTGGCTAGAAGTAGATTTTCTAGCTCCCCTCCCTATTAGAGGGGAGTTCGTGGGCAGCATCACAGTCAGGCTAACATGCTCTGCTCCCCATTTCCTCACAACCATAGGACCTGGCCACAAGCACCTTGGTAGCCAGCTGATGAACTGATTTTTCCCCTTGAACCAGATTGGTATGGGTGATGCTCTGCCTTTATGGGTGATGACAGAGCAACCTCCTTTAGTCTGTTGGCCACACTCCTCCTAGAGTGGTCCAGCCTAGGTGAGAAAAAGCATTCACTTTTTGTCCCCTATTCAGCCCCAAGCACAGCTGCCTTGGCAGGATGGTTGGGCAGGCTGCTAGGTCCCAGCCCCAGCTGACCAGAAGCTTGTCCTGGCAAAGGAGCAGAGCTTGCATTTCTTTCCATTGAACAGGGCAGGGAGTAATCAATAAATTCCTTGGCATTGTGTGTGAAAGCTTCAATAAAGTATGTGAATATATTTTCATCCTGTAGGCTGAATAGATTACAGTCATTTGCTATACGGTATGATAATAAATTAATCCTTTATATTAACCTTGCGAGGTAGCGATTAGTATTGAGAAGTTACATAAGAGGGAAGGGGCAGAAGCTTGGAAGAAGAGAACAGACATAGCATAAGGAAAGGTGAAAGTAAATCCTAGTTTTCTTAATACCAAATTGCACCCCCCTCCCTCCATTTCCAGTTAGAATCAAATAAACTTTATATTCCAAAGCGAGGCTCAGATAAATCAGCTGCCAGAGGTATAAAACTAAACTTTCTAGATTCAAGAGGTGATCTCAAACTAGAAGTACATATATAACCAAATGATTCTGATGATTTGGATAATAAAAAAAATGGTGAAGCTTGCAAGAGCATTATCTGAATTTATGCAAACTCAATTTCTTAAGTGCTTCCAGTTCCATTACAAAAAAATAGTTAAAATCCTTACAATAATCCAAATTTTTAGTTAATGTCAGAAGGGTCTTACTGTGCATTTCAGTTTCTTTAAAAGCAGACATATATGAAATGAGAATGTGGACGTCTAGCATTTTTTTTCCAAGCATTTAAATGCTATTTGAAAAAGTAAGAAAAAGTGCTGACTTATTTTCTTATAGTGCATTTTAGAACTACTTGGTCAGCAGCATCTGGGAATAGTGCAGAGTCAATGCAGCCTGCTCACTATGGTTGAGAATGGGGAAAGCAAAAAGTGGATGACCCTCACACTGAGACTTTCAAGAGCTGGTACGTTGTTCTAGAAGAAAAAATCTTTTCATCATGTATGGAACACAGCTCTAATAACAAAACTGTATCTTCTTTCACGTGTTATTTCACTTCTTCTCTGTCTGTGTTAGAGATTTCCACCTTGGAAGGAAATAATTTTTTTTTTGACATGTCTAAATGCAAGCATGGGGTTTGAAAAATCAGCCTACAGAATTTCTTAATATGATATTAATACCTTATATCTAAATATCACCAGTTACAAGAAGTCTTCAGGTGTCCTAAGGCACAGCGGTTTGAACTGACAACTTGTACACCATATTGCTTTTTTTAAGGTTTGCAGCAGGAAGCATTAGCTTTCCAATTGGAATTTCAGCAGCTAGCAGTGAACTAATAAACTTATTTTATCTTACATGTATATTTGCTTTCTGTGACTAATGAGAAGAAAATCCTGCAGTACAAAATCATGTTTACCACTGAAGGAAACAGAATATAGTTGTACACATAGAATGGAAACACCAAGTTTTTGGAAATTATTTCAAAATTAAAACAATTGAACAGAAACCAACCATATGTTCAAAAGGAAGACTGACAGCCTTTCTGTGGCATTAACAATAGTAGAAGGTAAATTTTTCCATATATTAAAACTTTCAGGAGTAAATTTATACATGTTATTGCTATCTTTATATTAGAATAACCTGAACAAGACTTGGGAAATACTACCAAGCACTTTTACAGAGTCACTGCAAGAAGTAAATGAAGGCAGAACATACAATTTACTCAATTTTACAACAAGTTCCCAGATGCCCTAAAAATCAGAGAAAAGCTGGGGAGAGTGGAGAATCTGAATGCTACTTTCGATGGCTAAAAGTAACAGAAGCCCCCTTCCCTATCTATTTGTGTGGTTTTTCTGTGTAGGAGCGAATCTTTCCCATAACAGCAGCTGGTTATGACTTGCACAATTTGTATTTCTGAATGTTTCTGCTCTGAAAGATCCATATAACTATATCTCATGGTGTCCCATACCACTTAGTTCTGAAAGACTCCCATGACCTATTTACTAAATGACTTCATAATGAATAGATTAGAAAGGTACAGAAAAAAAAATTGACCATTAAAAGCTACTACTTTTATTAAAAAAGTTAATACTTGAAAGCAAAAATTCCCAGCCACCACAAATTCCACAGATTTCCACTCTGGAAAGGCCTTTTAAAAACTCTTTCTTCATACCTGTATATATATTGATATATGGAGATACATATGGATTGATGACCAGTGTGATGACTGACTGCTGCTGAAATCCAGAGTCAGAATGCAAGATTTACAGTATACTTGGCTCAAAACTATACGATTTTACTAAATTTTGCAGCACAGACATTTTAACTTAATAGCTAAAATTAAGACGAAACTAACTTTTTTTCCTAGGTACAAATAGTTTCACTCAGTCTTCTGATAGAGTAGCAATATACAATTTTAAACGTGACTATTATTTCTATTAAACAGCAACAATGTCTTCATTAAGGACTCAAAAATCTGGCAAAGATACCTGTTAAGGCTCACAAAAGAAATTCCAGAAATTGAGCTACTGCTACCCCACAGCTTCAAGATGCAGTATTCATAATTAGATTCCACTTTTGTTTTCAGTCTACTGGGGAGGAAGAATGAATCTGAAAAATCTAGAAGGACTCAATCTGAAAAATCTAGAGTGAAACCATAACATCTGAAAAACATTTTCAAGGTTTTGTTTTTTTTTTCTTAGGGATTTACACATTTCTCCTTTAATGTCTTTGTACTTTCTGACATTCAAATGACAATTTTAATTATGTTTAAGAGAGTGAGATGTTAATCATGATGGCAAGGAATCTCTTTCAGATCTTATACTGCTACTTAAATTAATGAAGGGTTAGCAAGTAGTGGGAGAGTTTATTACGGCTTTCAGTAGTGGTCCAGCAACAGAAAAAAAATAGTTCAAAAAAGTGGAACTCATTAGGAATAACTCCTTTGACTAACACAGTCAGTGAGCATTACAGTTGACACAAATAATTGCAAGGCAAAATTCACTATTAAATTATTCCAGCACTAAATTAGGGTACCTCAATTTGTGCAGACGAGAGCTACACAAGCTTGAAATTGGTTGCAATGGTTGTAAATCAGTGCTCACTGTTAACATCCTGACTGGGGAACAATGACAATAAAGTCTTTTGGGGTTTGTAGGAACTGCAAAACCAAAAGTGGTTTGTTTTTGTTTTTCATCTTTATGCATGCCAATCCTTTTTCATGCCATTCTCCACCTGAAAAAGCCCTGAGTGAAGTGGCACTTCCCTGGCTGTCAGACTGCAGTTACATCTGCACTGTAGTAACTGTTGTTATTATTACTATTACCTTTATTATGTAACACTTTAGAAGATCATTAGTATATGCACTGAAACTACAATAGGAATTTAATCAAGATCACTGCAACACACATGGGAAAGGATAAAAATTTCTTTGCTCTTTAACAAAAGTTTCACGGCACCTCAAGCAAGGACAGGTAATTGGGAGCTTAGCTTAAGGTAGTAACTTTAGCAGGAAAGTCACCAGTTGCAGCCAGACCTTATAACTTCAGCTTCCAGGTCAAAGTGACTATTAAATTAGCTCAGCAGTTCTGAAGCAGTTTGTCCTGAAAAACACAGCACTGTCCTTCTTAGTGTGTGATGTACTCTTATGTGATCTGGTGGCATTGCCTCTCAGCTGTCACCTCACTGCATCTATCTGCTGTGATGAGAAATGACATTTTCTGTAACCTATGGGATTTGAAAAGTTCAAAACAATTCTCTCTAAATGACGGAACACCCTGATTATGTGTTCTGTGCATTAGTAAGACACTTCTATGCTCTGCAGTCTAATATCAGAAACTGAAAGAATAAAGCTGGCACACAGCAAGGGAATTCTGGGAGTGACTGCAATGACCTCAGAAGCAGCAGAGTGTTCAGCTCCTTGATCGTAGCTTACAATTCCTAATTTCATACATTTCAAGTAAATTGGAGCTTCTCGGGACATTGATTATCAGCAGATCCTAGATCCCTGTGATTTTTAAGAGCAGCATGAATCCAGTAGAGCTGTATTTTATGTTATTATCATTATGTTCAGCCACAGGGACAGGGATCAAGTGCATTCCAGCCAAAGATAAGTGTTGTGCTGATGTAAAAAGGCAATTAGCCTAAGAGACAGTCAGGTTAAATTAAACATGAATTTCAAAACAATGAAATTATATACCTTGATTTAAAGCTGTCAGGTGGCATCAGTTCCAGTGTATGTGCTGGTCCATACAGATTAACTACAAACAGCTTTACTGTTGGGTTTGTTTGACCTGCCTTTGAAAAAAGAAAAATAATAGGAGCTTTAGAAGCACTGAATCAGTGACAGCTAAATAGACTCACTCGTTCAGCAGCTTTATCATACTGAGAAATTATTAAAATTTTAAAATCTTAAATTTTAAAAATTAATTTCACAGACATATGAATTACACAAATAAAAGTATGAAGCATTAATTGAATAATGCTCTCACTGCCCTTTACTTTCCATGACCTTCCTGTGCAGAGCAAGTGACCAATGCTAGGAGTGGCTTGGCCTCTTTCAGTAAAGTCAGCTGCAAAAAGTCAGTTCCTAAACCAGCAGTTAAATACAACCTCCAGCAAAGTCTTTTCCAGACACTATTGTTCCTTCTTCTAAAAGCTGCACTACCTATATCTGGGGTAGCATTCCTCCTCTTCCTTCTCTTTCTTTACAATTTTCTCCTGGACTTCCTTCCTTGGTTTGCTTAGCTGGAAATCTGTATTTTTTGGGTCTGTTTAGGACTCAGCTGCTTTGGCAGGACAGCTCTAAGAGAGACAAAATGCTTCTTTTTTTCTAAAGGGGAATAAAATGACAGTTTGATATATATCTACTGGGACGAGGCTGACAAATCCTGAGGATCTACAGGGAGGAAGGATTTATCCTTCTTCCTGTAACTTGGCTTGTTTCTGAGTCATGTTCCTAAGATGAAAAGAAAGAACTGGCCATAGAAAGGAAGGCTCTGCAGGGCTGCAAGGAGATGCTGTAAGTCCTACATCGCTGTCCAAACCATATCACATCTAAGCTTCTTTTTCATGTAAGTCACAGGAGTCATCCAACAAACACTATACACTGTATTTGGGATACAGAGAATGAAAAGCAAGTCTCTCAGTGGGCTTGACTCCTGTTTAATAGTGGGAGGGCAAGGTAAAAACCTGCCAGCCTGGGCTGGTCCTCCATGCAGGGCTGTACTGCCCCAACATACTGTCTCTGCTACGAATATCTGTGGCTACAAATATCTGTAGTTCAATGCAATTCAATACTAGGTCTCTACAGCTGGGGAGGTGCTGGGGTCAGTGGGGTGAACACTGAGCTCTCCTTAAGCCTGCAGTGGACATGGGCAGCTGAATGTGGTTTTTCTATCTGAGCAGAAAACTCTCACATCCACATCTCTCCTTCAACAGCAAACAGCCTCAACTCCTCTACCACTCTGGGCCTCCTCATGACAATTTAAATAGCACAAATTTTGTATAATTCTCACATATGTTCAGTAGTGCAAGAACTCTTTACATTGAAATATTACTTTGTTCTCTAGCTGTGTAACAGAATTTAAACTTCCCTTTTCATATTTTTTAATACAGTGTGCATTAGGCATGTACACAGATACACATGTTCCAGTATCCACAATTGCCTGTGGGTTTCCTTTAATTTTTAAATCATAAATATAATTTTCTCTAAAGTTTTCATTCTATGATAACATTTTTTTCATCTCTTTTGCTATACCACAAGCTTCATTACCAATTAATGATGTTTAATGGTAGCTAAATCAGCATTAAATTGAGACATTAAAAAAAGATAATGTTTTTTTCATTAATGAGATTACTGAAGTACTATTATGTATCACTTTTATGCTGAACTGCTAATGAAATGGAATTACTCATTTCTTGTTTACAAAGCTGACTTTTAAAAGTATTCCTTATTTTTTTCCTTGCTGTCATTCAAGCCTTTTGACAAAGCAAGTATATAAACCACCTCTGAAAATATTACTTAATTATTTTAGAGTACTATTTAATAGCAAAATACATTAAATCACACATAATATTATTTCATAGTACTTGGTACAGTCTAACTGTCCACCCATCAAAAATAAAGGGTCATCACTAAACAAACAGTACAAGGAATAGGGTAACATTAATATTTTCTAAAGCTCTAAATGAACTTCCCTCAAAATGTCACAGGAGTACCACATACATGGACCTATATATCCTACATATCCTATCAGAAACGAACTCAGACACTTCGAAATTGCACGCAAGTGGTGGATAAATTGGTAAGCTGGAATATAATACCAGTGCTGGAGCTCAGCACAAAAAGGACAGCTAGAGAATCACCTAATTGGGAAACCCCCAAAAAATTAATAATTTCAGACATTATCCCTGTCTGGGCTGTTCTTTAACTTTCCAACTTGAATCTAAACCTCCTCCTCTAGATCTTCTGAAACTCGGTGACAGTTCTAATATTTCCCCCTTCCCTCCCTCCTCTTCCTGATTATGATGACCAGGAAAAGATTTTACTGTGGCTTATCTTATTCAAGGTCAGTCTGTCACATTTATTAATAACAGCATCATTTCCTGAGATCTGGAATTCCATATCTGGATTACATTAGTGAAATGGAACATGCTGCATGTATGACTCCAGTGCAGTTGTGAAAGCATCTTTTTTTTTGTGCAGTCCTTCAAACATACTACCCTTCTCTCAGAAGTGGTGAATTGATTTTACCAAGCTGCACCAATGATGAAATTACTATGAATTACTTTATCTGCTGTTCCCTCACCCAGTTTATTTCCAGCAAAAGGTGTTACAGTCTGCAAAAAAAAAAAAAAAGGTATTTCCTGAAAAGCAACATAAATAAAATTAGTCTCTGTTGCTGTCTAGAAACACTGCTTCCATGTGATTGAATATTATCACTGAACAACAAAGGGGAGGTAAGTACTACAATTATATTCATCTTACCTTAGGATACGGATACTGCTTTCCTTTTGGATACAGACCACCAGTAAATTGGGGAATAACCATGTTTGGTACCAAAGAGTCATTTATGGTCAGAAATGCCAGTCTTTCACCATCTGGAGACCACCAGTGGGCAATGTGAGAATGAAGAAGTTCCTCTGCAAAATCAGATTTCCTTAGGATCCATAAAAACAACTACCACATAGTTTCCACCTCATTCAGTTGGCACTGATTTGTTCTTTCTGTGCCCACTTCAAATGCATCTGTTGTAATTTCATTAATTCCACATTATCCTGGGTTGAATGTTTGGATAACAAGGTGTATTGAAAAGCCAAACTTTAAACATTTTCCTCAAATGAATACTTCTATTGACATCAATAAATCATTTAAATGTGAAAGATGATTTTAACTGCCATATGCTTAGTTCTATTGCATTCCATCAGATGTGTTTAATTAGTTTTTAAATTATTTGCACCATTTTAATAGGAAAGTATTTTTAGGATTTTTTTTTCTTTTAATAAAAACCTTTAGCGTACAT
Source organism: Melopsittacus undulatus (assembly GCF_012275295.1). Lineage (NCBI taxonomy): Eukaryota > Metazoa > Chordata > Aves > Psittaciformes > Psittaculidae > Melopsittacus > Melopsittacus undulatus. Next base: position 80,917,168 of record NC_047530.1, on the reverse strand, counting down.
GATTTCTCTGAGCTGTGGCACCTGGCAACACGTGGATCCTCACAAAGTGATACATCTTTGTAATCATTCCTGAACTATAATATTTTGCCTTTTTTGTCTCAGTTTAATACTCAATTTTAATTCTTAGAAAAGTCACTTTCTACAACATAACTTTTTTTGAAAATCCAAACAAAACTTCTTAGTCAAATTTTACTTGATTTCCAAATTAAAATAATCCTCAAAAATGTTATGCAATGTTTTATTACATTTATTTCATTGTATTTCGTATTCAAAAGAAACAAACCAGAAATAACCATAGAAGCAGCACCTAAACTGGAATCTCAGTAAAACAGCTCCAGACCAATTCCAAATTCACCTTGCACAGGTCTTCTGCCTTCCATTTATGAAAAGACTTGGAGTTTTTTCCATTATGTATTTGATATGTTGACTCATTTGCTGAGTATTTTGTATTTAACTTTGAACAATCTGGCTGCAGAACTAATTAACAATATATATTAAGGGGAAGAACGGCCTGACTATATATCTAATAAAGACCCTACCTACAAAACTACTTAAAGTGTCAATGAAGACACTTCAAGATGCTAATCAGATCCTAAAAGTTCTGAAGCGGCTTAATAGTTTGTATTATCTCAAATTAGGTGCAATGAAGCTGGGACCTATATTCAAAGTCACATATTCTGGGCCATGCTTCTCTTCCTGGCTGGTTAAATAAAACCTTTTACACAAGACAACAGCAGAGAATGAATGGTGAATATCAGATAGCAAAAATCACAGTTCTGTTTGTTTGAAAATATTACTGTTTGCATTCAAACGAGGTTATTCACACAGAGAAAACATGATTCCCAAATGCTTTGTAATGTAAAATGCTAATAACGAATTTATGCAAATGATAAAAGTAAACAAGTGAGGTCAAAAGAAGAAACAGTTTCCAGTTCAATGGAAAATCTCTTAACTTCATCTGGACAATATTCAGCATTCTCAGATTCTGATGCTATTAAAACCACTACTGACAGCAGAGGACTGCTCTAAGATAACCAATGGTTAATGGGAAAGAAGCAGTACATTGATTTATGCCTGCAGACATGGACTGTGGTTCTCCAATGTGTAAAGACAGAATTCCCTTTTATACTTATTTTCATTACGTGTATTGTGGAGAAGAGCCCACTGCTTGCCTGCATCCTTGGCAACCCAAAGAGTTCTCCATAAGCCAGGAAATGCAATGGCTGTTTGGGCTCAGGATGAAGAAACTTGGAGAGGAAGGCTTTAGGATATGCACTACGAGAAACGACTGGAGATGCGTATCACTTCCCACACCATTTCGGAAACTTTCTAGTTCCAGAATAGACAACTTTTACTTTTCCTTCTCAAGACAAGGGTATGGGTATAACTGTAGAGACAGGAAACAAGAACAAACTGGGGTGGTAACTGACAAGGAGGTATAAGATATTTGGATGAATTTACCTGGCTTCCTTTTCAAAAAAAAGGAGAAGCAGGTGCACGACCTTTTTGAAAATCAGCCAGGTATGAGACTTACGTATCCATACATTTACAGTAAAAATAAATCACCAACAGCATATATGAACACATCTGTGTTTTGTTGTCAGCTAAAGAAGTCCTGTGAAGCTTTAAAGTTTTTCAGTCCTCAAATATTCATTAATAAAATGTGTCTGCAGGAACAATGGACACACACGGGGAAGCAGGAACATACCCTCAGACAAGCACCATTGCCACTTCTGTGCTAGTGGCACTTGTTCTTTCCAAGTTACTATTCTCTTTTTTTTATCATCATGAGATATTTACAGCTTAAAGGAACAATCATTTGTTTTATCAACAGTTTTGTTGATCTTTAAAACAAAGATACAAAAAATCCACATAATACTCTTTCAGATACTGAGATAAATAGGTAAGCTAACATATAAATTAAAAAAGCATTCTGGCATGTTTCAAATAAAAGAGATTAGTTTTGTTTCTTTTTAGTTCTTAAAGGTAGCTCTCATGAACAGAGGTCCAAATCATACTAACTGTCCCAAATTTCTTCCATTAAAATATGTCTTAAACTTCTAACTTTATAATTCTTAGATGTACTACTCCATCCCTCCCAAACAGCTCAAATAAAATGCCTGGTAAATACCAGTAATATATCAGTTGCATTAGGTAATATCAGTTGCATTAGGTAACCTTTTGTGGTCCCTTCCAGCTTAAATTATCCTATGATATCCTTATGATCTTTAGCAGACTTTTAAAGAATCTTGTGTTACATTTTGTTCTGTGCACTAGGGCTGTATAATAATCCTTCATTATATGTTAACTGCAGGGCCACGCTGCACCCAGCTCTACCCCAGTCTTCTCTTGAAACACAAACTTCCCTCTTCCAAACAGGTGTCCTCAAAATGCTTGCAGAAATGAAGCCAGAATTGGCTTGTTTTATCTGTGACTGTGACTTTTATTAATTTCACTTTATTTCAGCAAAAACTGGATATACTGTATCAACTTTAGTGAGCTATATATGCTTACATTCTTCAATTTGCTTGCAGTCATATGAGGTTTGAAGAATATGGAATGCATATAAAAGTATTCTATTCCAAAGACATCCTTTGCCCTTAAGTTTTGAAATATGCTGCTACATTAAAGCAGTGCAAAACATCATTAAAAACCTTGGAAATGGGTAACTATCACACACACACATTTATATGGCAATGGGATGTAAACTATCATTCTAATTGCAGAGTTTACTTGATCAGAGATCTTATGAATTCATGATGTGTTCTATCTGTTACTAACTAGTGAAATGCCCAAGTGGTATGAATTTCCAAGGGCTACACTTAAGTTCCTTACTTTGTGATGTAACACCATTCCTAAAAACCACTCTGCCCTGCAAAACTCTACATATGAGAAGTTACGTACTTCAAGTAAAGGAATATTTAACACTGAGCTATTTACCTATAAAATTAATGAGTCCCATAGAAAATAACTGAAATGTGTATTGATTTTAAGCTCCTGTACCAAGATGGATAATCTACTTCTTCTTTTTTTTTTTTCACTTATTATTATGTTAAAAGCAGAGAAACATTCTGTGGTACTATGCTGAAGATGGCTTCTGAAGCCAGATGATATCACAGATTGAGTTTTCCACTCCATTTTGGCACTGCTTGCAAGCAACAGCAAGTTTTCCAAGAGGCTAGTCCAGGCTGATGTAAGCAAAAGTAGCAGCCACTGTTGAGGTAACAATATGACACTTTTAGACCTTGTCAAAATCCTCAGATTGGATTGAAACATGTTCTTAAAAGTCAAGCATGATACTGACTGGCTTGAGGGGCTGGAGTCTCTTGTGAGTCATGCTAACACACAGCACACTAACCACCACAGAGGCTGAAGAAAACAAAATGATAAAGAAGGGAGGCACCAGGCAGCATCATCTTTGGCCACTTTTTGCTGTGTATCCTCCTAAACCGATTCTGCTTCTATGCTTGAATTCTGTAACTTCTTCTATTAGAATGTTTTAACTGTAAACAGATCAGCACTGCTGTTCAGACAGGCAACAGACTGACTCCTTTCCCTCTTCACTTGTGTTGTAAACCCTGAACAGCTCTGAAGGTATGAATGGAGTTATTCTAAACAAGCAAAACACACAGGATGTTTAGTTTTATTTGAATCCCTCTATTTGAAATGCTAGCCCCACTGAAGTTGGCAGTAAAATCCCACATCAAGATTTCACTACTACAGCATTTTTACATACCACCTAGTGTTCATAATCCATTTGATATATTTGGGTTGAAATTCCTTTTTCTGAGAAAATACTGTTACATGCAAAACAATAGTCAATAAAAAATATGAACACATACAATCTTGAAAGAAAATGAGAAGGCAAAGTAGCAAAAAACCAACCTTAGACAGCATTTTCTGAAATTAATAGATTTGTGCTGTTTGCTCTATATAAGAATCTCTCATCTGTTTTAATAAACAGATATATTTGTCCGGCTTACCTTCGTATAACCAGTCTGCAATTCCATTAAAAATAATTCCTTCTTTTCCTGAAGATGTCAGGCGCAATGAGCTACTCTTTACATCAGGCTGGTAGTAGATGTTATTTTCAAAAATATAAATCTGGATGTGGCAAGAAGGATGGAGAGAAAAAAGAACATTTTGGCAGATATAAATGAATGTTCAGCAATGAATAATTTCCTCAGGCTCAGAACAGTGTACTGAATAATTCAGTATAAGTTTTCACCAACAGTGGCTTCACATTTACTTTTATTATCAATTTGGACAAACTAGAGCACACTTTTATTACTTATGCCAAGGCAAATTCTTTGAGATTGTATTACCTGTTGAAATGTTTCTATATACTGTAAGAAATATTATTACATTCCTCAGAATCATACAGGAAACAAGTTTTATAACAGTTGGATAAATAAATTTTCCGTTAATTCCATTCTATCTAATAAAATAATATTTTTCTAGCAGTGAAATTAGACACACTTCTGCAAGTACATACGGCACAGTACATACATCATAAATGTAAGTTACAGCTTTGAGGGTGGTGAGGCAGTGGAACAGGTTGCCCAAAGGTATGGTAAATGTTCCATCCCTGGCAGTGTTCAAGGCCAGACTGGACAGAGCTGCTGGTGACATGGTCTAGGGAGAGACATCCCTGCCCATGGCAGGGGACTTGGAACTAGATGATCTTAAAGTCCTTCCCATCCCTAACCTATGCTATGATTCTAGCATTCTAACAATTCTATGATTTCATATCATGATGTGAGAGCATACTGGAAAAGCAAAAATAAACAGCAGATCCCTGTTAACTCTTCTCAGCTTGCTAACTCTATTTCTGGCTCTGACACAAACATTTTACCTCAAGTGTGCTATATGGATTCCTTCTATTTTCAAGTCTAGACTCCTCTTCCTTTTTCTGTAAATAACAGACTAGACAGACAACCCTTTCCTCCTTCTCTGCCACTTCTCAGCCTTATCTGTTTTTTTTTTTTTTTCTTGCTTGCTTTGTTGCAAAGGACTTCAGGTTCTCTTATTTCCAGAGACTGAGCTTCAGGCTCCATGACAAAGTCAATAAAAGAAAGATAAAGGCCAAAAAAAACACAACAAACTATGGCCCCGGAGGGATGGTAAAAAGGGCAGGAGACAAATACAGTGATGATGAGGAAGGTTTATGACATGGAAATTCTTACGTACTCAGCTGTATGTCACGACACGCTGACTATCTGCCTTTATAAGCCAGGAGACCTTTAAGCACTTCACTGCAGCACAATTTAGGTACAAGCTTGTCCCTGACTTCTTCATTGTCCCTATCTTTCCCAGCCCTGGTTAATAAGAAAAAAACATTTGAGATACTAACAAGCCAAAAGCTACAGATGGGTATAAAAAAGGAGAGCTACTCACATTTCCTCTAACAGTACTCTTCATCCTTTTTGTCTACTCCTACATTCCTCATTTTCCTGAGTTGTCAATGCCTCGTATTTCAGCTACAATAATCTCAGAGTTGTAGGTTTTTTCTTTATTTTTTTTGTTAACAATGGCCACGTGTGTGCTTGCACAGTTTAACAATAGAATCAAACTAGTGTCACTATTACGCACCATCTTGATTCACACTAAGAAAATTCATCTAACAGCACTAGAGAACAACACACAACAGAAATTTTTGTTACATTATTACCTCAATGTACACTGATGTATGGAGTCCCTGAGACTGCTAACATGCAATAAATATATTTCCAACCAAGACCTTTTAAAAATCCTAGTCATTTATCATTCTCACACTTCTATGATAATCAACTTAAGAGAAAATACTAACCAGAAGGCAAATTATTATTACCACTATTGCTTCTGATTGTTTCTAAATTACCATCTGAAATAGATTTCCCAATGAGTCCCCAAACTAATGGCATTTCTTAATTTTTAACAGTAGACACTTCAAATGTCTGCTCCAGAATTCAATAAAACTACTTTTTTTTCATACCATGAGCAATACAAAGATTTTAGCCATAACTGGAAATCAGGGGTGACTTGGAACACAATTCTTTATGGTCAGAAATTCAAGATTCAGCAGTAAGCTCAAAACTGAAGAAAAATAGTTCATCCAGTCTGAATAATACAACAAGTACCAACCAGTACTTGTGTTTACAGTTATATCAATAATATTTGATACACTGAGAATTTATGGGAAGCTGATGTATTCTACAGCATTAACACCAGAAGAAAACAAGGATTAGAGAACATTGGACATATCAAGCTTTTAAAAAATATCAACAAACACTTATTGTAATATATATTTACACAGGAAAAATGTACATTTTTTTTCTAAGGTAAAATAAATAAATACAATTAATAAAAAAAGGCATGGTTAATTGATGAATCAAGAAATACAAAATAATTTAGCCAAGTAATTGTTAATTAAGTAAGCTAAAAACATTTCTAACAGACTACAGGTGAGAAACACTCTATTGCCTGCTGCTTAGCAAGGAGCGACATCTTACATATGACAATCTTTCCTTATAAGGCCAGGCTAGATGGACACTTGGGTGACATGGTTTAGTTGGAGGTGTCCCCTGCTCATGGCAGGGCTGTTGGAACCAGATGATCTTAAGGTCCTTTCCAACCCTAAGTATTCTATGAAATAAATAACTGCTTTCAGGAGATTACCAAAAAAAAAAAAAAAGCCTCCTTGATCAAATGATTCTATTTTGCTTAAACTTATTTAATTAAATGAGCTCAAGCTAAGTAACTTTTGAAGATCAGAAGTATCATTTTTTATTCCCTCCACCCTTTTCAGGCCATTTGCGTTTTTAACAGTGAAGATACCCTTAATGACTCATCTCTGCAATGTTTGGAAAGACTTTCATTTAAAGCCATCACTGCCAACCAAAGTACAGGATTAAGAAATACTTGTTTTATGACTGAACCATGAAAAGGTCTTTAATTCTGTTATTACTAGTTAGCAGCATTGTTAATTCCATTTGACACATTTTAGATAAGCAAGTATCTCTGAAGGAATACTCATTGTTGTGCCACTGATTGCTGGCTTTCTAAGCTTTATTCCCCATTTACTTCATAAAGCAGCTTTGTCTTCATCCTCAAACTGTTCTCAGTCCCTTCTGAACACCCCCACAATCCTCTTAGTCTACTCTATCACCCAGAGTTTACCTTTTCTATCCATCACTCATGACACGTGTTCTTTCAACTTTGGAATCTACCCAAAGAACAACTTTTCTTGAACATATGGACTGGGACATTTTAAAGTTCTTGATAAACTTCAAAGCCACCCAGTGGCTCCCTCCCTAGCAAGCCTTGAACACATAAATGCCTCATGCTCGTTGCTTGAATAATGTTAATCAATAAAAATTATCTATTTATGTTACTTTGCAAAATGTTTATGAAATACAAATACTCATGTTCCTCCACATAACTAAACAGCATGTAAATGCACACTGATGATTTAGGGTTGGCACGCTGTCAAATATTTCTCTGCATGGCCTGCAGCATTTTGAAAGATCAATATCCCCATGTTTGAGCCTCTAAAAACATCTTAGAAAGATTCACTATTATGGTTAGTCATTTAATGTCATTTGTAATTTTGAATGTTCGTTACATTTCAAGAGGTGCCATTTTCCACATGAAACCTGCAAACTGCTGCTTCCATCAATAGGAATGGTTTCATGCATGCTTCCAACAATGATGCTGCCTACCCCCCTGCACTCAGGACTGCATTCTCTCCCATTCCTGAATGTGCCAAAGTGCTCATCTGTAGTTATCTAAGGGAAATAAAGGTGTGGGGGCTAAAATGTTGATTTCCATAGCAAAACAGGCAGCAGAGTTTTAATAGGAGTGACAACTATAATGTGAAGGCTGCAAGTAGTGGCCTGAGAGGCTCTTTACTTCACTCCCCTCCAAATCCAGGCATTGAAATTAATTAAGCACAAGTACTTTGTATAGCCACAAAAAACAGCCTCCAATCTGACATCACTGCCAGAACAATGCAGCGAAGAAAGACATTTCTAAAAGGCATACCCATTGTAAATTTTCTTCCCAGTATAATATTTATATGGTGCAAGTGTACCTCGTATATAACTCTAAAAACACTGAAATTTTAATAGATCACAATTTGAAATTAATTTTGTTCACAATATTGCTTGGTTTTGTCTAGTGTTTGCACATACAACAATGATCAGCAAACTAAGTTTGTGGGCTTCACATCCCTCTGAAATAACTATGACTAGAATAAGCCTGTGTACGGCTATGGTTTTACCAGCAAGCAGTGCAATGGCCTTTTTCTCCTGCTTATTCCTTGGCTCCTGTTTGCCTGCTGCAGCCACAACACCATTCCATACTTCACCTGCTGCAAAAAGTGGCATCAAATGTGAAGTGACTGTAGGAGAAAAACTCATACTGGTTTTATTTTATACGGATTATCACAAGTCCACCAATTCAAAGTAGAAATTGAACTATTCCTTAGCTAAACATGCAAAAAATCCTTCACCAGGCCCAAGAAGCAGACAAATTCCTTAAAATGTCAAGCTCTTCCCTCCCAGAAAAATTGCCTAAGTACCTTTTCTTTAGGTCATACATTTTTCGCCTTCTTGCTCAGTTTAACCACTGCCATCCATGTTTTCTCATGAAAACACTATCTGTAGAAAACTCCTAACAGTTCAACTTTATGCTGCACTGAAATACATTCCCAAGCTTTTCTTTCAAAAAACACAAAGATTAGGTCGAAATTTTTATATTTTCAGTGGCAGCTGCTGCTACTACTTAGCTGCAGTACAGCAATGCTGTACTGTAGTGCAAGGTCCTACACCTGAGTTGGAGCAATCCCAGGCACAGCTACAGGTTGGGCAAAAAGGAAATTCAGTGCAGCCCTGTGGTGAAGGACTTGGGGGTGTTGGTCAATGAGAAAATGAATATGCGCCAGCTTCAGTGTGCGCTTACAGCCCAGAAAGCCAACTGTATTCTGGGCTGCATCAAAAGGAGCGTGACCTGCATCAAAAGGAGCGTGACCTTTGCGTGCGGCCATCCACCAGTTCTTTATCCACCAAGTGGTCCACCTATCAAACTGATGTCTCTCCAATTTAGAGACAAGGATGTTGTGTGGGACAGTGTCAAATGCTTTGCACAAGTCCAGGTAAATGACGTCAACTGCTCCACCCCTATCCATTATCTTTGTAGCCCCTTCATAGATCACATTTATTTCAACTTACTGTGAAGAATTTGAGGCTCTGCTTTGTTTAATGTTCTACCTACAGCACTAATCCTTCTCTTTTTTCCACATCTGTCAGCCTTTCAACTATTTTTTTTCATAAACCTTCGAAATTAATTTATTCCAAAACACTTATTTATTGTTTGCAACTTGTTTCACAATTACATGACTTTATTTCAGGCTGAGGTCTTAAGCAGAGCACTCACCCTGAGCAGTTAGTTCCAGATGGCAGACAGCTGTGAAAACATAGAGACATCTAATCCCATAGCTGAATGGCAAACCCAGTGCCAACAGCTGGAAAGTCCCCCTGTGTGTCTTTAATAATTCTCAGCATTACAGGCAGAGATAAGCTGTTAAATTAGAGAAAAATACTCCACTTTTTCCCTTTAGGTACTCCACTGAAGCCTTCTGCATGGGTATATCCACACTTAATCACTCCTCTGATTGCAGGGTAGACTATCAGCAACAGGACAAGCTTTTTACTCACCAGTTAGGTATCATCATAAGTTTGCCTGGAGCTGTATGGGGGTCACCATTCAATCACTTACCCCTGCGCAGAAGCAGTGACTGTGCCAAAAGGGGGACTTTGAGCTCTCTATCAAAGCAGGGGGCTCTAGCAGAGGCTGCCAGCAGCCAGTTAGCCCAGGCAGTTGGGCGAATCACTATCAGATATTTGCATGTGTTCCAGAAATTCATCCAGACATCAGAGTTCAGACTTGTACTTATATCTGAAAGCCTAGTTCTCTTCAGGTGGAAGAGAAACAGAGATGCGTCCCTTGCTGGCAAAACCTATATCCTTCCCTGGAACCAATTATCAGTCTCAATTGCAGAGAAAACCTATCAAACAGAGAGGGAAATTTCTCTCAAAAATGACATTAATGAGGTACACTTAACAATCTAGCATTACTCCTTCCTCTAGCTTACTCAAGAACAAACTTATATTTATATGAATATGATAAGGTAGCTTACCATGCAACAACTTCTTAAAATAGATTATACAAACACTAATCAAGTAGGTATAACATATTGCCACTGCTGTTCCCCAATATGAGAAGGCACCATCTTGGTTCTAGAAACATTACTCACTCGTGTCATGCTTTGTGCAAGCTGAAGGTATATAGTTAATATACCTGGGACTTATTTTCCTAACTTAATGAGAAAACATTTATAATTTCTCCTCCAGAGTTTGAGTATGGCAGATTTATTTGACTTCCTAATTGACACCATCAGCACAAATATATTTTGCCATCAATAATACTAGAAAGATGTAACACCAAATGCAGCCATGATTTACCCTTATGCAGGTTTCAACAGCTCCTGAAATTAACTTTTCAAGATAAAAACTTAATACCCAGTCCTTCAGTACCTAAAGGGGGCTTTAAGCAACCTGGTGCTGTGGCACGTGTCACTGCCCACAGCAGGTGGGCTGGAACTAGATGATCTTTAAGGTCCCTTCCAACTCAGACCATTGTGTTATTCATCTGATTCTATGAATCCAGCATTTTGTCTTGAAGAGAAATGGCAGGGTGTAACTAATGGCATGATTTGTTATTACAGGGATTCATCAGGACAAAGAACTATTTTAAGGAAAGTGCCAACCAAACTCTGAAGCTACTTAACAGGTATAGCTGGAAAGGAAGTAAGGCATCTATATCTATGTGCCTTTGGTTAAAATAAAATAATGTCTGTACAAGAAGCACTGGCCTCTTCCTGTACAGGTAAGTGTCCTATATCTGAACCAAGGAAAACATAAGATTCTTCCACAGATTATCTGACCAACATTCAGATAAATAAGTATTCCAACTTGGAATAACTTCAGCACTCCCACATAATACTCCAGGGAACACAACAGTCTTCCTTAGCTTTCACACAGACAATATAAACCATGACAAGACTAAGCAATTTCTGATTATGCCCGGGAGACCTTCAGGCATTCAGGAAATGCTTCTGCTGCAGAAACCTGGCAGTTGCTAATGACAGTGCTAAAGATATCAACCTAAACAATCTTCAGGCAGCCCACCTCTGGCTATATTCCTGTGTGACCTTGACAAGGACATACAGTTCATTGCTCTTTGGACTAGCATAGATGCCTTCAGAACCCAACATTCTACTTAACAGCCCACTCAGCCACACTTTTTGCACTATGCAGAGGGGTAAGTATTTTCACTCATGCAGAAATAGGTGTCGTTTTGTGTCTCAGACAGTCTGGATAACCTGCTAACTCCACCATCATCATGGCTGAAAGCTACATCTTAGCATAAGAGCTATCAGACTTCACTTCCTAAGCATACGGCAAAATTTCAGCCCTTCTTTTTGTGAGACTGCCAGCTAATTAGTTGGATAATTAATTCTTCAAGAGCTTCAAGATGTTTTTCCATCTGGGCTTGCCTCTTACCATTTGTTCTATCTCCTGCCTTGCCATATATTAACCAGGGCCAAATTCAACCGCCCTTAGATCAGTTACTAAAATTTCCAGATGAAACATGTTTTATTGCTAAAACTATTAACAGAAATAATATCAGCTATTTATTAGATAGAACAAAGTCAAATAAAGAACGTTGTCTTAGTGGCTCAGCAGATGTTGTACTTTGGTCTTCAGAGATGAAACCATGTTTTCTTCAGTTTCAGGTACAATACTAAGTTGGCACCACACTATTTTGCAGTTTAACATCATACTGGGAAGACAAAGAAGATCCCATATGCAGCAGCTGCATTTCTCCCATGATGGGGCATGTGGTGGAACAAACACACAGCAATGGGGGAATCACAGAAACACAAAATCACTTAGGTTGGAGGAGACCCTTAAGATCATTGAGTCCAACTGTTAACCCAACACTGCAAAGTGCACCACTAAACCATGTCCCTAAGAATGAAAATAACTTGTTATGCTACCTAGACAACAGCTAAAGGAGTGCGATATGTAAGTACAGTTTAAATAGTTTTCATATATCCAGTTTAACCAGCAGTTAACTAGCAGTTAAAACACAGAGTTGAAGAATAATGGCACAGAGACCTCACACTTAAATGATAAAAGGAAAAATTAGCCTGAAATTGAATAGATTGATCAAAACTCGATTCACAATGCTTATATTGCATGATTACACCTATGCATACATATATATTTTATATAACTGAAGAGTCAATGTTCTTTGCTTCTTGACCAACATGCTGCTCCATTTGCAAAGTTCAACACAAGTGATCTTAAATAAACACGTAAAAAAGCAGTATCTTAAATAAGTTTAGAATTATTTTTAAGTGATTTTTAGGAAAAAAAAAAAGTCTTTTTAATTCCTACTGCTGCTTTCACCAAAATTATGGAAAATGCAGACATCTTTTGATTTGTAAATAATATTGGAACTAACTTTGGATTACAGGAAAAAATTAAATTCAAATCCCTGCATCCACATGGCAACTATTTGCTTGTGGTTTTTCAACATTTGTTGTCAAGATAAGAATCACAGAATCACAGAAGTTTGTTTTTCATTTACATACTTAGCATATTTGTTAACACTTTCTGGTTCATAGATCTGAGAAAACATACAAATAGATCTGCTTCAGAAACTTACAATTAGTTTTCACCAATTTAAAAAATATTGCAAATCAGCCACAGTATTTGTCAATGCATTACCATTACAAATAAATAGCTGGTTGGCATCTCCTGCACCACTGTTCAGTGTCATCCAAAGCTCCAAAAGACACATTTTTTCTAACAGAGCTACCGATTACGTTATTCATAGTCACAGTGTAATAATATGTTATCTTATTACAGTCCAAACTGAACAAATATTTTCTTGCCGTTTGTGATGTTAGTTACTATACCCCTGGGAATTATAGACTTACACTGAGATTGCCCACTGCTACAGAAAATGAGCACCCCTTTCTGCCCTTTTCCCTTGCCAAAATCTTATTTAGTTGAAGCAGCTTCCCACTGAAGAACAAGGTGTACTGAAGATTACGTGCTGTGTGCATCAATGCAACAAAAGTATAACTGCTGTTTTTTTCCTCCTACGCTAAAAAAAAAAAAATAAATGCTCCTTTTGGGAAGAAAGCACTTTCTAATGTCATCCAGAAGAACCGGGCATATGGCATTATATAGGAACAGCTGTTTATTATACACAGTTAGAAGTTCCATGATGGCAATCCAAACCTCCTGGTCCATATCAGAGCTCCTCTATGGCCAAGAGCCAGAGGGCACATGCTGCAGTGAGCCACAGAAATCCTTCAGGTCTCTATTTGACTGCAGAAAAGAGGTGGCTTTTCCTGTATTCTGTGATGAGCTGGTGTTTCTACCTACAGCTTGAGGCTCAACACCCATCTTCAGCATAACTGTACTGAACAAAGTGCTGGCACAATCATCACTCAAACTGTTCATAGGCTGCATGCATGGTAAGGATAATGTGTACACCACCAGCTTTCCCGTGACAATGGTCTATATGCTGGTGCTTCCAAGTTAGGTGTCAATTTATTGTTCCATACATGTGAAAGTGAGATCCGTTGTATACAAAATCACCTGGGGCATCCAGCTTTCTAGGGGACACTGCACATGTTGGAAAAGTAGCAAGATAAATGGTCAGTATCTGCCATTCTTGCCCACAGCACTAAGCTGTGGAAGATTTTCCATGGTAATGAAGTGGGACACTCACACACTGAGAGGCAAGTAAAATGCAAATGTGAACTATTACCCAAACAGTTATAATGCATTTCACTGGTGTGACTGATTGTTCTGCTGATGTCTTTCTTACATGTCCTGCAGCAATCTCCAGAACCAAAGAGAATTACTAAATTTGGGTAATATAAACCAGGAAAGTTTTACATAAAACAGGAAAGGCTTATAAACCCTTTATAAGTGTGAATTTTGGATGGTTGGAATATTCACTACTGGCTCTCTCAGTTATAATTAGGCAGACTTTTTTCAAAGTCCTTTCCCTTCCCCCCTACCCCCCAAAAAAATCTTACAAATTTTCTATCCAGATCACGTACCTTACAGCATGACTACTTCAAGGAAAGTTTTATGGAACTGTATTGCAAAGCAGGTTTATATCCCTTTCCTCTATATTATATCTATAGTCTATTTATATTGTGAGCTCCCACAAACAGGGTCTGCAGACTAAAATGTCTGGTACAGCTTGCAATACAGCTGCTTTGCAAGTCTCCAGTAGTGCAGAATGGCTCTGATCTCCTCTCTGCAGATTTTTTTTCTTTGCAGGTCAGTCTATACTGCCATAAAATTTTCAGAGCTGTTCAGCTCTGACTTGCTCCAGCTCTTACCCCATAGTTCCACAGACCACTAAATCATGCAGCTATTAGGCACAGCTGGTACCATCAGCTACCAAAGCAAAGCACAACAGTAGACAAAAATCTACCCTTATATGATCTATGTTTCAAAATCATCAGACACATTGCAAATGAGGCAAGAAACAAATAATAGATAATAACAAAATTATTATAATTGTAAGCAGTAATAACTATATTCACTCTTAAAGGTACCAATTTTCTAAAGATTGTGATTGAACTAGACATGCATTTTCCCAGAGGAAGCTTTCAAACCTTTCGATTATGTTGTAAATAAGGTGGAGAGGAAGTAGTTGTTGATCAGAGTGAAACATGGAGACCTCAAAATGCATATATCCCAATGTCATATTGCTGCCTTTTTTTAATCTCAGTTACAATATGTTAATTTTATATTTGCAGTCATGCTGCCAGACATAGAATGAACAACTGAAGCACCACTTTTCTGCTGTCTAGATTAATGTCACAGCATCACAGCAATGTGTTAGCACAATTGCTTCCGAACAACTGCAAACAATCTACAAGGCTATTATATTTAATTGCTATTTAGATAGTTTATAAATCTACTGTAAACAATAGCGAGGATGCACTCATAATGCATCTGTAAGATCAGTTACTAATGTCATGAAATAAACCAGGCCATGAACAGAGTATCAGCAACTCCATGATAACTCTGATGTTTATGTCCTTGATTTCCAATAAAAGTGAGGAAGCATTGCCCTCTTTTATTTAAACACACATTAATTATGTTGCCTTTCCAATGATATTGGATCATGACAATCATTACATTCACACCCTGTCGAATCCTTGTACTCATCAGTGCAAATGCTGTGCTGTATGCTGTGTAAACACAATCACATTTAATATCTGAACTATGACCCATACAAAAGCTACTTTATAAATCTTTGTGATTGCACAGAAGATCACAGTAAGACTGCCAAGCTGATCATCTGGATCTACTGCTTCCACTCTGTGGAGCTGCCTGAAGAACTATACCGGCTGCAGCACTGTACAAAATGTCTTTGAAGGATTGGACTGCTTAGCCCTTTGGTCTTCGCCTATGTAAGTTATGTGTATAAGAGACTTACCGATAAACAGTGTATGCTCAGGAACTCTCACTCCTTGTTCCTCGCATTTACTGATAACTTCTGACTAATGAACCGGCATTGAAGACCATGGACAGAAATGTCACTCTTACATGCTTGGGTTGCTCCTACAGACTTACAATAAAATCACAATCTGCCCTTATAATAGAATCTTTTAAAATTATCTCTGGTATTTCAAAGACTCATCTCACACTCATATCAAGCATTCAATTGTGTCTAGGCCGATCAATCCATAACAGAAGCTAAAATTAAATTTTTCAATGTACTTATTCTGGAGGAAAAAAAGACTATGTTGGGAGTTGGGAAAATATCTAGGATAACTGCCTGGGCTGGGCGCTGGAGATGGAATTTTCTCTAGTGATTGTATTTCTCTAGGAATTTTCCAAGTGATTATATGATCCATGGACACAGGTAAGTCTGCAATGCTTTTGGATTTTGGAGTTAAATGAAAATACAGTTCATATAAAGCTTCTTACCTAGTCTTTCCCAAATCTGTTTTAGCAAAAAGTTCAATCAGATTTTGACCTCTCTTTTCATTAACCATGTATTTAGTTTGCACGCGTGGCTATTTCCACAGAATTTTAGACTTCTTAAGTATAATTTTCTTGTTTCTGCATTATATAAAGCTACGCAATTTTCATGCAAGAAGCACAGCAGTCCTATTTTATGAGTCATTGGACTTGCAGTTAATATTAGCTAACAGACAGAAGTGTGAATATTCAGATATGCTTTGTTACACATACACATGCTGAACAACATGATAGTCTAAGGTACGTGTTGCTATTTTTATCTTTCTCTGCATGCTGCTGCACAGAAAAGTCCTGCTGATTGCTCCTATCAAATGTGTGTCTATGACTGCTTGGATGTCTTTGTGGAACTGTGTGTATATATATATACACACATATATATATGCACACCAATCTCCATGAGAAAAAATAGTGCTCTCTAGCACAATAATATATCAAATTTTCAATATACTTGCTTACAAATAGTTATTGATATGAGACTGTATAGAAAAACACACTACCTGTGTGCACGGCTGGCATACTAATTCAAACACTAGCTGCACACTAGAGCAGTGATAACAGAATAAGAATCAAGGAAATAGGAAAGGAAACATCTTTTATCTGCCCTCTCAAATTATTCATTATAAAGCTGTGAGGCCTTTTATTGTTTCACATGAAAAACAGCAGTAGAAAAATAATGCTACTATAAAACATATGATTTTCTCATTATTTCTTCACATCTTTTAGGTACAGCCAAGTACCTCTTCTCACAAAGGGCTAGTAATAGCTAATCTCAATATTTAATACTTTTAAGTTACCTTTGATACCAGGAAACATTCATTGCATTTCACTAAGCAAATGATGAAGCAACTTCTCTTTGGGTGACATGGTTTAGTGTGTGGTGTCCCTGTCCATGGCAGGTGGGTTGTAACTATGTGACCTTAAGGTCTTTCCAACCCTAACTATTCTATGATTCTGTGATTCTTCTGTACTCAACTTAGCCTTGCTTCTACTTGCATAAGTTTCTGCTCTTTAGGGCTCACAAAACTGTTACTGAATATATCCAACCTCGATATGCAAAATTTAGTTTTCTCTGTTTTCCAAAATCACCTATATTTTCTGGCTATATTCTCTTCTGGATATATTTTTTTTTATTTGAAGAATAGTTTGAATCTGATTATTTAGAGGGAAATGCAAAAAATGCGTACAATTTACAACCCTAGTTTGAGACATCAAAGAGAAAATACACAATGTAGTAGCAGCTTAAGAGGAGTACAGTTTTATCTAGGACTTTAAGTTAACTCTGATTTTTATGATAAGAAAAATATTATATTGCCCATGCTCACCATGACCCTGACAAAAAGCAGTTCTTATATCAAAAATAAAGCAGTGGAAAGCCTTTGCAAGAATGCTAGGCTTTGATATAATTTATAACAGGACTGACCATCTAACAAATTTCACCTAACACAAAAAGAATCCAAACAAAAAACCCCCAAAAACCAGAATGCCCAGTCTTGCAAAACAATCCATAATTTAACTTTAGTTGCTGGTCAAAAGTTCCTATTGTAAAGACTTTTTTTTTTTTTTTTTTCCACTTTTTCATTCAAATCCTCTGACACAGTGAGTTTCCCAGCCGGAATCTAGAAATGCAATAAAAAATTTTGGAAGTGAAAATAAAAAAGCTTTAGTAGTCTCCTTCATTTCTAATTCTCTTCAGAAAGACATGACTTCAGCATTTGCTCGAATTGTGGTTCAAGCCCTTAAAGATTTAACTAGGGGGGCTATGCTTAACCACAGAGTTTTCCTTTTCTTCACAGAAACACCCTCATGAACCCAAAGGACCTCCAAATATGCTCTGAATTACAGAATCTGTAAGGAACCCATCATACATTTAAAATAAGAAATCATACCTGAGATTAACGTCACATTAAAATGTTCTTGTTTATTTCTGGGTTTCAGAATAAATTCAAGCAGACAATTTCCTCTGTTTTCTGCCATTTGCCACATTAGCATCATGATTAGAAGGAAAGCTCAAATGAGGCCTTGACATTTCCATATGTGATTTTAAGTTACTCAGTGATTGAAAAGAGCAAAAGACTTAAAAAAAACCCAGCAGATTAAATATATTTATTTAGGACTTACTTCATTAGCATTAATTAAGCTTTGATTTGGCTTATGAACCCTGAGAGATCCCGCTTTTCTTCATTTGAAAATGGAAGTGATTTTGCCAGGAGAGGGTGCCAAGTACCCACACCATTAATTATGCAAAAAGAAAACACATGGCAGATATTTTATAGAAAGATAAGTTACCAATTTTTATAGTAGTTGTACTTTGAACCTTGAGAGAAGCTTTCAGCAACTAATGGCTGTTAAAGCATCTGTTGAGCAAGGTATGTCCTACTAATTTCCCATTTATTAAGTCTAGCGCTTATCTGGGTACTTGGCAAATAACATCAAAGAACTCCTCTGCTGCAGTATTTCTGTTATCCAAAACAGTACTTGAAAGCCTTAGAGAAAAAAAAAAAAAGGCAATTCAACAGTGTGATTGATATATGCATTTCTGTGGGGCAACAGGTGTTGATGTTGGGGTGAAGGCAAAATTAACCTCAAAACAAGACAACCAGGATAAAGGCCACTTAGCAGAGGGGTAGGAAGTTCTTACCTGGCACATTTATTAATAATAATTAAAGCAGGTACCCCTCTGCTTTTTGTCCAGGGTTTCTGTTTGTATGCTTACTTTTAGGTAGTTTTAATACAAGGTGAGGTCCTTTTCACTGGATTCCTTCCCCTTCCCCCCCGTTTTTTTTGAAAAAGCTTCAGGGCTTTTGTAAAGCCACTATTGCCTGTGTCTTTTTATGTTTTATTCTGTGGAACAAGAGGGCAATTTCTTGTTTCCTAATATTTAAAATATTTTCTAAACTTTGTTGAGATCATCCTGAATCCACAATTCAGCTACACACAACAAACTGTTCCTTGTTCATACAGGACAAGAGGTAATTCTACACAACGATGACCTGAATGACATTAAAGCATAGCAAAAGCTCATCTTCAGCATTACAATTTGATAATGTTATGTTTCTTGATGGTATCAAATTTTGACAAGGAGAGTCATCAAACTTACACAAAATTATCTTTTTTTTTTTTTTTACTATATTCTTGATTTCTGGTTTGTTAAAATATGCATTTACTTATGCATAAATATTCATATGTAAGTCAATGGATCATTATTTATGCTGATCTTCCAAATCTATGACTCAAGTTCCCTTCTAAAACACTTAATATATCAAAATAAAAATGAGCTCAAAGCAATAAATAACACAAAATTTCATTTTATTATAAACACAAAGTGACTTGCATGGATATATGTTCACAGAATAAAGTGAAAATAAAAGTACTTTACAAAAAAAAAACATTTTACCACCCAGGCATAAGAAACTTTATGTAAAACTTTTAAGAAAGATCTGTGTCAAACTGAACAACTTCTAAACGCGCTTCACTGGGTGCTACCTAAAGTAATCCATCCAATAACTAATCAGAAGAACTATCTGTATCACAAGAACCACTGGGAAGCAACACTACATCTTCCACAGAAAACTCTGCATACACCTGAGGTCAGTTTTCATATTCAGGGTTCTACAATGGCACATCTCCATAGATAGATCCAAACAGAAAAGGGGATCTGTCCTATCAGATACAAGCTAGGTCTAGCACAAAACCATGAAAACCTTTGCTACTAGCGGAGAAGATAAGGCCAAAGAAGAGAGAACACTGAATAAAAATTGGGTATTTCAACACCAGAGGTCCTTCAAAACCCTACAAGGCATTCTCCTCCTCAGTAAAGCTTTCCTACAAGGTATCTGATAACTCTGAAACATGTAATGGGGTCTCTAATCAAGTAAACTGGAGGCAGAAAATATGTGATAAAAGCAATTAGCTTTGCTGGTTTGTTTTCCCCAGAAAAACTTAATGCTGTGGTAATGGATTCTATAGAAGTGAGATAAAAAGATAAACAATCTCTTTTAAAATGTAAATCAAATATGAGAAATATTTAGCAAATACAAAAACCGTTTCCTAACGTACCAAGTCACACAGAAATGGTATTTTAGATCTGACACAGTTCTAACACAGTTAAAAGACAGCAATTTAAAAGAGTGTGACCTTGAAAACAGTTCTCAAAAATAACAGCTTTGTGACCTTAAAAGACATTAATTCATTAGATAAAAGTTTCTTCCCCCAACAGCAAACATTTTCTATTTCACCACCAAAATGCCATGACTCAAACAGCAGATGTTTCTCTGAGCTTTTCGCTTAATCTTTACAAAATCCTCCACTCTAGGTAAATAGCGAGAAACTGAAATAACTTGCAACCAGTATGGTAGCTTCAAAACAATAGTATTATGGCCCAGTCATGTGGTGTCTGATATAAACCTAATTCTGTTGTTCTTCACTAGGCACATGTGGCTTTCTGTCCCAGTAAACAGCCCTAGAAATTATTAATAACAGTAGATAATTTACACTGATACATGATTTTCACAAGGATGTAAAGAATTATTGTATGCTTGTTTTTACTGCAGCCATATTCCCTATGTGCAATAAGAAGTTCACAGCTTGATACATATTTTCCTGCTCAAACACTTTATTTCTGGGCCTTTTCTTTTCATCTTCTTATATTATCTATTTGGAAGCCTTGACAATTATCCTTCATTAGAAGAACTCAAATGAAGATTCCTGTGTAGGCTACACTGTTACTAGGTCTTCTGCAGAACTAATGATTGGAAACATTTTACACCATACCTCATTTATTGAAAATAGTTGATGCAAGTGCATGTGTTATCCCCTATCCCTTGGATTTAATCCAGAGCCTTCCAAACAGGTGCAATGTAAAGTCAGGATCTTTGGCGCAGTCAGACATACCTGTGCCTTGCAGTTTACATGTTGTGCTATTTTTGCTGACCAGTCATGGCTGTAGTATTGCTATTCTCCTCTCTACTGCACCTGGAAGGGTGTTATTCCTCCTCATTTTAGAGATCCACATATAATTTTTTAATATGATGGCCACAGGGTATGTGTCATGGGTCTTTCTAGATGAAAACTTTGTATACAATTTGTTCTCCACCTATTCTTAAATTGTAATGAATAGACTACAATCACCTTGTTTGGAGCAATTGTTCCACTGCTTTTTTTTGCTTATAGAAAATACTTACTATTTCCTTTTTTCATGGAAAAGACATCATTTCTCTACTGAACCTATTCTGCTGGAATGAATTCGACTGTCTTGTTTCTGCTAGAGGAAGCTGTTCCTTTGGACAGTGGCAACAACCATTATTCACAACAACTTTTACTCATTCATGCTTCTACAGTTTTGGCTTGCTGCTGAAGCGGGAGGTAATGTGGCAAGGCACTTCTGTCGCTTTAGAAACCTCCTTTTACCACATAAGCAGCTTCATAAGGACAACCTTCTTATTGGCAATTCTTATAGAAGTGACCTTCAGTATACTGTCATTGCAGGTGTATATCTATATGGCAATACTTGGTATCATTTAGAGTGTACAAAAGATTTTGTGTTTTAATCAAAGTTATTATTTCCTAATTCTGCAGACCATATGGCACCATAAAACAGTAGAGCAGATATTTTTAAAGCATGGCATTAACTTTACTAGGAACATTAACAAAGATGAGTAATGTTATCTTCACTGAGGTATTAATTATGCAAACGTTTTGGATGAGTCAGGTTGTAACTAAAACAACTACCTTTTTTTTCAAGTTCTGAGACTTAATAGGAGTCCACCTGTGCCCATATCTTAAGGTATTCATACGTAGTTCCAGAATGATAATCTGGGCAAGACTGATAAAGATAGCATTATTGTGATTTATTATTTTTCTGAAGGTTATGACTGGTAAGTCTGTCGCTGCTCTTAAGATATATCTCAGGAAAACAAAAAATGCACTTGCATGTAATTTTAGTTGTACTTTAGATTACTAGTAAGAATCAGAGCACAGGAATCTTTTGAACTGAAATTTTATTTAAATTATTTTAAAATTCTGTTCAATTTTGCAAATGCATCACCTTTCTGCCACAGCCTACATAGGTTGCCAGCTTCCATAATAATGCCTGGTAAATAACTTGTATTTGTTGCTATTAATCCTGTCACCATGCTCTCATTATTAATAAATAATATAGTTAATTATTAACACAACAAGCATGTTCCAATTACTTTTTCCCTCCTGCCTTCACTTGCTTAATGCAGTACCTTCTAACCAGAAACATTTTTACATTTGCACCATCTTGATGAATTATATAAACAACAGGGTATGTTCTCTAAACATGTTCTCTGCATGAACAAGTCAGATGTGCAAAGAGGCTTCTGAATCATGCCTGTGAGCATTAATAAGCTTATCAGAATAATGTAACAAGGATTACCTGCCCTATTCAGATAGTTGAAGGTTTTCTAAAGTCTCTTGCCTTTAACTACCAAGCCAGGTCAGTTTAAAACCACTGTTGTTCTAAACCCACAATTGTTTTATTCTCATACTGAGACTGGTCATGGTACTTAGATGATTTATGGATGATTTATGCTCTTAACAAGTGGCAAAACTCTTGGTACAAAGCAATACATGAAGCATAGCATTTCTGGTTTTATTACTATGAGTTCAATGTAGCACAACTAGCCTCGGCAATGATTTTAATACTGAAATCAAAACACCACTTTTCATTTAATCCATCACATCCACTTTTGGATGGCAAGCTTTTTCTTTTACCCACAGCTTTCCCTGATCTTGTGTTTGAAAAAATCCTTCACCTTTAACTTTCCTTCTTTCACAGCAGTAGTCATCAAGATGGTTATTATGAAAATTACTTGAGTGTATATTTAGATATGTTATTCCTTTAACAATTGTACAATTTGCTTATTGGGATTAGACTGGAAAAGCATGCTTACACGTTTTTAATAAAAATAAATAAATAGATCCCCAAAAGGGTGCAACAGGATCATACTAGCATCATGCAGAAATATATAACAAGACTTATTTTAAAGCTTTATATTTTTTTATTACTTCAATCTGTCTGGAGCAAATACATTATTAAGCCAAAGCATTTTTAATGTCTGTGCTTACCAGTTGCTGTCCTTGGATGCCCCACGCTGCATACTGCAAAACTGAATCCTCTACTTCTGGAGGGTTTAACTCCCAAACTTCCCTTGAAAAAATGTACACATTTTTACTTGAACACACTGGCATCATCTTATGTATAGAACCACTGAGAATGACATCATATTGAAAAAACAACATGACCTACCTTGTGTGTATGTTATAAATCACATATGAAGCTGTATAAGAATAATGAAAAACCTGTGACAAAAAAAGAAAACATAAGAATTACAAAAACAAATACTAGATTACATACAGACTACCACTACACTAGCCAGTCTTTCAATTCCTGTGATCATCGGTATCGTTACTAGTGAAAGATTTTACTAAATTATAACCAATAGACTGGAACCAGGATTTGAATGTTGTAAGACACACATACTCATCTGTTAAGTTAACCAGATACTTAACCTGTACAACAACTGCGCAGAGAATGTTCCTGTCAGAAAAATCTGTGCTCCTGTTTAAGACAAGGATTTTAAAAAGCAGAGCAAACCCAAAAGAAAACTCCAATAATGTACATTAGGAAAATAAATCACTTCATCAAGTTATGGTCAAAATGATTGTACAGGCATCACAGTTATTTTACTTGAAATGCAAGGTCATATGGTATTTTTCTGACTCCACGCTATCTATAGCCTGAATAACCTTCTGGGCTATGGCTCACAGACCAGAACAAACTGAGTGCTTCTTTGGGCCCTGTTGGTTGTAGTTTTCCTTAATCGTTTTTCAGTGTGATTTGACTGACTTTCTTTGAAATTCAGGTAAAGTTGTTGTTTTGTTTGGGAAAGAAAAGTAAATATACTGCACAGTCTTATGCTGCCATCTTTATTTGTTGAAAATTTTGTTGAAGTAAACTGAACTCAACCGAATTGCCATTTAAGTGCAAAATATCAAGGCCTGATGTATGCAGACCCAGAAGATCCATGGTGGGGAACAGCATGGTACAGTGTATAATGTGATGCACCACCACACCGAAAACCTGAAATAAAATCAAACTATTTTCTCTACAGTCAAATATCAGTCTATACACAAGTAATGAATAACAGACATTTTGCTGTCTTTCAGGCTTGGATGATTGGTTTTACCTAGCTTGTTTCTTTATCACTATGTCTCACATTATGAAAATAGCATAATTCCATAATAGTAATTAGTTTTATTATGAATTTTAATTAATTTGTGGTCTTGGAATATAAAAGATATTGGTAATTAATTATGACTAACAGAAGCTTTTTTTTTTTTAACTGTAAACTACTGACAGAAAGAAACACAGGGTGACACACACTAGAGTTGCTGTAGCTTCATGTCTATCGAGTTACAGTAACTATGCCTGGCACATGAAGGACATATGTCTAGGCACTGTCAGGCTAGTTCCAGTTAGATGGAAAACAGATACAGCTGTAAAGCTTAAACCTTGATATAGGTATATGGGTTCAGAACATTTCAGTTTGTTATCTGCACTAGGAATATTTCATTATCTCTTCCAAAGAGAAGAGACAAAGGAGAATCACGCATGAAAATCACGCATCGGAATTTGTTGCTATCACATATAAGAGGGGTTTCAGAGGTTATTATCATGTCTGGACATCATTCAGTAACAGAACCATCTAAAACATCCTTCCACTGACTCTGTTTCCATTATTAGTTTCTGGCCAACACACACAAAGTATTTAGCATGTCCTAAATCCTTGCTGGGTGATGCCACAGGAAGCCTACAAATGTCTGTAAGATTAGTAACTGCACTTCATGCAACTGTTGAATGTTCCTTTTATGAAATTTCCCTTTAAGACAAGAATCACTTCCAACATCTATGATGACTAACATCAAGTATTGCTTCAATGAGAAGAATCACAGATGTATTAACAATAATGCACCAAATTTAAGGGGTTTTTATTTTACAGGTTATGATAAAATGTTTGGCCATGTAAGGTCTGAGAAGTACTGTGACAGAAATAGAAACAAATGATAGTATTAGGATTGCTGTAGAAGTTACAAAGACACCAAGAAAAAACATTCTATGTAATTTGATCTGTTTTCCCTAAATAACTACGATAAACATATCTACTATCATGTCTCTACACAATATATACATACACATCTAATCATATATACAGTAGAAGTAGACTACTTGCTTACACACCATAATGTTTAAAGATCAGTGGGGTTTCTGGGAAAAAAAAATAACTTGGTAAATAACGTGATTGAGAGCGTATCAAGACAATTACTCAAGTACTGCTGGTAAGACAATGAGACAAACCACTGGCTTCAAAGCTCCTTCTTTCTTTTATAAGTTTTATGTTGCTAGAGAGGTAAGAGATGGCAAAGCAAAGGAACATAAACAGTTAAATGATGGTGGTTCCTGCACAGGGTGTACACTGCCGGAGGTTATCCAGAAGGGTGCCTGCCAGAAGCTGTTAAAGGGCAAGTCTCATATAGCCAGTTACAGCAAAGAGGAATGGGTCTTGCCCTTTGAGGAAAAGGGAAAAGGATGTTACAGATAACATGTAGAGGACTGATAAGTATTTAAAAAAGAACTATTTAAAAAAAAAAGAAAATATTTCAACAAGAAATGCTAAAATAATAAGTATTTTTGTTGTTTTAATGCAAAATATACTATAACAAGAATAATCATATTTTACATAGAAACTCTCTTCTTGCTTTGCAGTAAAAATGCTATTGGAATATTTATGTAGAAGTATTAGTATCTTTGTGTTAAAAGTATTAATGCCTTTGAAAGAGGTCCACAACCAGAGGAGACCAACATTACAATCACTGTCTTTGCCATTCAAATCCAAAGTGTTATCATTACTATTCTGAAATGTTTTGAAACATATTTCTTCCAAATTCAGGCTTTTATCAATTTACAAATGGAAGACTAGCTTTCATGTGATGCTGCTCAACACTGTAAAAGTTAGCTGCATTTGTATATGAAAAAAACCCAAAACACTGTATTACAAAGAGCCTAAAAGAAAAAGGTGAAACAAGTATTTCAAGACAAATTGTTCCAGTCAAAACTTACTGAAATAACAATCTATTATTCAGCTAACAGTCAACAATAAAAAAAATCCACACTTATCAATCATGACCTGAACTTTTTGATGACATAGTGTTTTGGGGTTTATATGTTCTTTATTTTCTACCTTTCAAGGAATGTCTTTCTAAGGTTTCTTAAAATGAAATACTATCATGGAACTTGATGCATAGGCCAGCAAAATTCAGAAAAGCAATGAGCCCTATATATTTAGCCAAATATACTAATTCTGTAATATACTCCAGGAAATATTCGTCTGTCCTGGGTAATTTGGAAATCATCCCTCAGCAGAATAATGTTTGTGCTAAAAAGCAGCCAAGAAAACCTCACTAGCAGTTTGGGGTTTTTTTTACAGGATGAAGGCCCTCAGCTCCAGGGAAATAGAGGGGATATGATGGCATTAGAACCTCACAGAGATATAATCAGAAAATACTCTGACATCCTTTATCAAATTCCTTTATTATTAACCAATTACATTCTTTTATGTGTTACTTACTTAGAGCAATAATGATGCCTCCTGGCTGGCAAAGCTTTTTGAAAAGTACTAAACTGACTGTCCTATATTTTCTTTTTTACCCATGCTGACACAAATACTCTGAACTCATCTTTGCAGTTCTCAGTGCTGCTGTAACTCTGTAAATTCTACTTTCAGGTTCAATAAAGACTTCTCAGAGGGCATAACAAAACTCAGTCTGAGCAAGAACGATAAAAAGTGACAGTATATGAAATACACTGAAAATTTTAGCATTTACAATAATATTTTCAGTTATTCCAAAGTTTATCAGCAAAATGGGGTATATATCTCACACGCAATATCCCTAAGGCAGGTATCTATTTATTTGTATTGTTCCTAGCAAATAACAGACTATTTAAAATATATACCCTTCCCACTAATAATAATAATAATAAAAAAAGCAGTAGAGTACCATCGATTCATAGAATAGTTAGGGTTGGAAAGGACCTTAAGATCATCTAGTTCCAACCCCCCTGCCATGGGCAGGGACACCTCACACTAAACCATATCACCCAAGGCTCTGTCCAAACTGGCCTTGAAAACTGCCAGGGATGGAACATTCACAACTTCCCTGGGCAACCCATTCAAGTGCCTCACCACCCTAACAGTAAAGAATTTCTTCCTTAAATCCAATCTAAACTTCCTCTGTTTAAGTTTGAACCCATTACCCCTTGTTCTGTTATGACGGTTCCTAATGAAGAGTCCCTCCCCAGCATTCCTATAGGATCCCTTCAGATACTGGAAGGCTGCTATGAGATCTCCATGCATCCTTCTCTTTTCCAGGCTGAACAGCCCCAACTTTCTCAGCCTGTCTTCATATGGGAAGTGCTCCAGTCCCCTGATCATCCTCGTGGCCCTCCTCTGGACTTGTTCCAACAGTTCCATGTCCTTTTTATGTTGAGGACATCAGAACTGCATACAATATTGTAAGTGAGGTCTCGTGAGAGCAGAGTAGAGGGGCAGGATCACCTCCTTTGATCTGCTGGTCACACTTCCTTGGATGCAGCCCGGATATGGTTGGCTTTCTGGGCTGCGAGCGCACACTGGAGCCGGCTCCTGTTCAGTTTCTTCTCGACCAGCATGCCCATGTCCTTTTCCACAGGGCTGCTCTGAATCTCTTCTCTGCCGAACCTGTGGCTGTGCCTGGTATTGCTCCGACCCAGGTGTAGGATTTTGCACTTTCCATGACTAAACTTCATAAGGCTGGCATCAGCCCACCTCACAAGTGTGTCAAGGTCGATGGCATTCCTTCCCTCCAGTGTATCAACTGAACCACACAGCTTGGTGTCATCGGCAAACTTGCTGAGGGTGCACTCAATCCCATTGTCCATGTCACTGACAAAGATGTTAAACAAGACCAGTCCCAACATTGATCCTTGAGGGACACTACTTGTTTCTGGTTTCCAGATGGACATTGAGCCATTGACTACAACACTCTGCATGTGGCCATCCAGACAGTTCTTTATTCACCAAGTGGTCCACCTATCAAACTGATGTCTCTCCAATTTAGAGACAAGGATGTTGTGTGGGACAGTGTCAAATGCTTTGCACAAGTCCAGGTAGAGCACATCAGCTGCTCTACCCCTGTCCATTAGTTCCATAGCCCCATCACAGAAGGCCACCAAATTGGTCAGGCAGGATTTCCCCTTAGTGAAACCATGCTGGCTGTCACCAACCACCTTGTTGTTTTTCCTGTTCGTTAGCATGCCTTCCAGGAGATTCTGCTCCAAGATTTTGCCAGGCACAGAGGTGAGACTGACTGCTCTGTAGTTCCCTGAATCATCCATTTTCCTCTTCTATATCCTACCATTCCCCTACCATAAAATAACTAAAATTGTAGTCTATGCCATCATGCCATTCCACTCATCTGAAAACACGCACACTGACTTGGAAAGAGAGGCAGTTTCTCAGATAAAGTTCACGACCATACAGATTGCTACACTTCATCAGTGTGATATCAGATCTTTTATGTGTTAGTTTACACTTCTGATCACATGGAAAACAAAGTCTAGTATTTTAAGAGACTACTACTCTGAGTGAAAAAATATTAGATCTTTGTTCTACAAATTAAAGGATTTAATTAGAATTAAAGCAAGTGACACAGCAGACAAAGCAGGGTGGGGGGTGTGGGGGGGGTGGAACAAGTTTATCATAGGGTCCATTCCAACACAAACCATTCTATAATTCTATGATAATCAAACTTAGGTGTGGAAAGTTTTAACTGCTGCAATACTGGATGCTTGTCCAAAAATGGATAATCGTCAGACAGTGTTCTTTATAAAAAGAAAAAGAAGCTGCTTTTATTGCTTCATAGGTATGAGTCAGTTATTATGCAGTTGAAAGCTTAGAGAACCTGACATGGAAAAGGTTTTGTGCGCTTGAAAGCTTTTCTATTTTTTCCAACTACATCAACTGGTCTAATAAAAGGTATTACCTCTTCCCACAAATCTTGTCTTACTTTTCTCTTCAGGCCATCACATCTATAACAGCAGTTTTACTGAGAAGCAAACATTCCTGAGCCCAGCTGAAAAAAAGGTCTACCTGAAACTAAATTTATCCTTCCTATTTAATAACCTGTGTTACACTTTATATCACGAAACACGTGTGAACAAAGAAATCAAGGGAGAGGTTACACTGAATCACAGAAATAAACAGGAAGATATCTTGCCAAGAACACTCACTTTTTCATTCACCCATGGCCCTTCTCACTTTTAAGATCTTTCATAATACATTAGTGAAATGATTCAGCATGTTTTTAAACTTCTTGGTGAGTGCCAGACACAGGAGCTACTGGCTGTTGTATGCAGTCTGAAGAACGGCAACATGAGTAGAATTTAGCCTTCATCCTCTTTTCCACAATTGAATTAAGCAGAATTAAGAATTACTGAAAAATCTGCTTATGCTCAAAACCAGAGCAAAAGACTTTGCCATAGTAAAACGATTACAAGGCCGAGTTAAAAGGTAACCAAACATTCACGCAAAAAAGTACTCTCACATGATGACACAGAATGAAATACAGATGCACAGAATTGTTACTGAGACTTTTTGAAGGATTACTGAAATTAATACACCATGCTTGCAACATAGTCACATCAAAAGCAAGTGATCAGGAGACAAAATGAGATTGTGTTGCTGACGTTGGATAAAATGCACACAATCCATCTAATTCCACGTGATCAAACCCCAGTCAACTGGGAGTGCAATGTAGTGCAATACTGAGCTAGTTGTGCATGAGTCCACATTGCTCACACACAGGGCTTTGGCACAGCTCCTCAAGCACTGCATTGATCCAGCCACAGCATTTTCAAACAGCAATTAGTATCTACACAGAGTGTAACAACATAAAAATCAAGGATGAAAGGAAGCTGGAGTGCTCTATAATGTTCTGCTGTATGGCAGGGATCTGACTTGTTACTTAATTTTTAGGTAGCATGAAATGAGGCAGCTAAAATAAATGTGTTACATATTTTTACTAAGTTGAGTTACTATACATTCAAGATCACTCTCTATACAAAAATCACAGCCTACACAAGTTACACAAAATTATACAAATTCTAATTTTCAGTAATGAAAATGGGAAAAGATTTCAAGTGGGTCATTAATGTCATATACAAACTCTCTATTCTGCTACACATTTGGAGAACATCGAATTATTTGTGGCCAAATTTTGTCCTTTGTGCTAGTCTGCTGAAAGCAAATGAGTTACACATTCTTTTTCTTTCCTTTAGATTGTGAGATTTGTGACACCATTGTTAGTAAAACCTGTGATGGAGTTAATAAGATAAAATCAGCAGGAGCATGATGACTACTGCCAAAGGCTGTAGCAAGACTACAGCTGCTGGATGAATCTTCCATCTATTTTGCAATTTATGTGCTAAATAAATTGTTAATGTCAATGTTATCAATAACATTACCAGGTTAAATCCATCTTTCTTTAACACTCTATTATCATTCACTTCAAATGTTCCCCACTTGCCTGTCTAGACTCTGTGTTCTCCAGCACAGGACCTGCTTCTAAAGGGGATTAAACAACTAAATATGGCTCAGCCATGTTTGGGTTTCAGGTAATTCACTGCTTCAGTGTTTTAACAGTAAAGAAAGACCTCTGCAGCATTAACTTCTGAGCCACAGACATATAAATCCACTATATAACACTGACATTACAAATTAAGAGTTTGAATAAAACATGCATAATATGAACTGACTCTGCATATTTATGAAAATAATATTGGTTAAAGATTGGATTTCTGTTGGTTTCATGCCACAGCAACAAATACAGTGAAACCTCAGACTGTGTATTGGTACCAAAGTTCAACTCACTTAAGGGTATACACCAAAAATGGTTCACACCATGCTCTAGTAATGTTGTAATTTTTGTTCTTGGAAGGTGTAGTGTTTGGCTGTTATTTTCCTGGTCCCAGATTCAGCAAGAATTTAACATGCGTTAATGACTACTTTAATATGGATTATATATGGAGTAGAGAGAGGCACAGAATTTAACTCCTTCATGAATTGTAGATTTGCACCACAATCCAGTAAAACTTTTCGGTTTACCTTAATTTTAAACTGAAGCTAATGATACATTAATTCATAGTTCCTACAGCTAGGAAGGACTGCTATGATCATTGTGCTTGAATAAAGTACTGCCTTGACTTCCTACATCTGAAACAAAGCTTATGGAACTTCTCATTTTAAATAATACCATACACAGAGATTCCCAATGTGTTTTTCAATGGATTTCAGAGTAAACTCAGAGAAATGACCGAAGTGTCTATAATAATGAGACGACAAATTCCCACACATCTTTGAATCCTATTGCTTCTACCCAGTTGTGGAACCAAAAAACTAGAGGCAAACTTTGCCAATATTGATGTCTAAATCTCTCTATTTTTTTTTTCAATATTTGGCCTTCATAGGTGGAATATCTCATTTCTGAAAGCTCTGTATCTAATTGCAAAGAGTTAATTTAAGACAGCTGGATG
The DNA here is from genome assembly GCF_012275295.1 of Melopsittacus undulatus. NCBI lineage: Eukaryota > Metazoa > Chordata > Aves > Psittaciformes > Psittaculidae > Melopsittacus > Melopsittacus undulatus. Next base: position 80,885,386 of record NC_047530.1, on the reverse strand, counting down.
CATTTGAGCACTGAAGTTAAATGACAAGGTTATAACTTTGCAAAGCATCATATTTATTTGTTTCAATCAACATCAATTACTTGTCATGACTGATAGGAACCATTGAATTTCACTGATAATAATTTACGGTTAGCATTAATACTTTGAGATATGAAATATTGCCAGCTGTAACAATGATATGCAGCCAAATCAAATAAATATAAAGGCAAGATATTTCTAGACATATAATTTATCTATAAGAGAAAAAGCTGCCATGGAAGCCTAAACACAAAAGCACCTCTAAAAAATATGCTAAAGCTGCAACTGTTCCACATATAATTTCTCAATAAGATTAATTATCTCAAGAAAAAGACATCCACTGCAGACTGTTAATTAATTCACAGTCAGTTAAACTCAGTTCTTCTAACAAACAGTAATGTGATACAAACCACTGTTCAGAATAACTGCTGAAACTTCTTTTTCTTCTACATCAACAGCTGAGATAGACCACCCTATATTTGGATATGCAACTCAATCATTTTTGAATATGCAACTAACTTCAGATATGAGTGAATTATTCAAAAAAGAATGTTCTACATTGCTACTTCTGAAAGCTCATATATCACTGTCATTTGAAATTCTATTAGTTATACTATCACGTAAAATATGTTTCTTGAGTCTTGTATGAGATAACTTATATGACAAAACCTTACATGATTTTTTTTTCTGGCTTATTTACTTTAAGCATTAAAGACCATGTATGACTTCACTGAAATCATTGCTACATGACAGCAAAACTGGTAAATCTCAAGCCTCAAGCCTAATATGTAATTTTTTTTATATTGATACACATGCATATGCATATCATTCTTACGTGTATGCTCACACTCATATTCAGTATGATTTAAATTTAGACTTGATGATTATTTCTGGATTTGTAGAAACTTGGTTTTCCCTGAACTGATTTGCAGGCAGCTTCACAATGTTCATGTGTACTTCAATCTGGACTAGCATTAAGGGGAAACAGAAGATATCAATTCTAACACAGCTAGAACTTCCATAAAAATATGAGGCTGCTAAGAGTTCTTGCTGCTCATCACTCCAGCTGAGGATAATAAATCTGTCTTTGAAAAATATGTATTTAAGTAATACTTCCTGATCATTTAAACAGTCTGATCTCTTTGCAGGGTTCTTCCAGTAGAACTCAAATCCTGCACAACAGTCATCCTTTATGGGAAACTTGGATTGAGTACATTCACACATATTAAAACTGTTAATTGAAACCAAAATATATTTTAAATCACAGATTCTTGAAGGCAGTTTCATCAAGTCTCCTTAGGTTTTAGTGACAGTTTAATTTAGTTTGCTCTTCTGATACTGTAGAAGAAAGAATCAAGCCAAGACTTGGTTTTCTTCTCAGCTTTTCCAAGGTAATATGTTCCTCGCATATTGTGTTTATTCATATAGATTGCTAAAGATAAAATAGGCTAATGCAGAAAAGGTAACACCTTGTTTTGAAGAGACACACTTCAACATGTGGTGATATTTACAAAAATGTACATAAGGTGATTCAAGTGAAAAATTATGTGTAAAGAAACGGATAAAAAAAGATGTCGAGAAAGTATATTTTCTAAAATCACATTCTATATAAAATGAAATGTCCAGGTTCTGAGCACAAAATTGAACTGAAGGTGCCCCCAAAATGATGATGATACAAAAGAAAATCAAGCTATACAATGGGCTGATTTTGAAGTAAAAACTAAGTCTCATTATGTCTTTTCTTCTCCAGGCAATCTGACTTACTCAGGCAGCAGTAAGAAAGCAGATACCAGGTGTTCCTCTGCTTTTTGCTTACAAGTGACATAAGGAGATGAAAAGACCCTGTGGAGCTGGAGAAAGGACAAGCAATGAGATAAATGGCTGTGGATCTGAAAAAATGCAAAGGGAAAATGGAAAATAAACTGGGCTGGGGAAAGCAGACGGGTAAACAAGCAAGCATGCCAGATTGGAGAAGACAGAAAGGGCTAAAAATATCGGGACAGGAAAAAAGAGAAATAATAAAAAGACAGAACAAGTTCATAGTGAACCAGAACAGAGTCCCTTACAGGGCTGAATATGAAGAGAATTGTGTCAAAAAGAGAATAGGCAGTAGGGAGGGAAAGCAGTAAGCAGATCTGCACTGTGTGGGCATGGTGGCTCTTGGGACTGATGAAGGAAAATTATGCAGGACAGAGTTGCATTTAGAGCTGCCTTCTTTTTCTGAGGAATCTGACATACAATCAAAGAACCTGAATACATGAACTTTCTGCCTTTCTCTACCTTGCTTACCATCATCATTAATTGCTTAGTGTGGATATGCCATATGGAAAAGCAAGAATGTAGTGGGTTCTCATGTGTAGGTGGGTTCTCATGTGTAGGTCATCTTCTCTGGGATTCTCCCACAGTGATATCAAGACATCTTTAATGGTATTTCTGGGTGCTAGACTGTCCAGGGGACTTCTTGTATGCTACTTTGTGGTGGGATTTTATTTTATTTTTTTTAATAAGAAAATGACTGTCTGTCTGTCTTGACTTTGTGTATTTATCTGGCTGTAAGTTGAGCTATGAACCGGTTTCCCAAATACTTTTGAAATCTATGTGGTTAAACACTCGTGTACTGCAACCAAAGCCTTATGACTCAGGCAGTCAACATGGCCAGGACTCCATCCCTCCAAACCATTCTCTACATAACCTCTTTAAACTCTTCAAACAATATAAATGCTGCAATTTGGATTTCTCCCCTTCTTACATCAGTTCTGCACCGGTGTGTGAACTCCAGTATGTTCAATAAACTACACCTGTGTCAAGACAGCATGAAAAGTATATCTTGACCATAGGGGTGAGTTCCCAAAGTACCATTATGGCTAAATTTAATCTTTAGTTTTAAATTTCCTTTTTGATCATGACCGATTCATCTCCCTTATCTCTGTGATTTCTTTAGTGCTGCTGGTCCTGCTAGCTGGCTTATATTGTTCCCTTCTGTTCCACTACCTTGTTACAAAACCAAGCAAAATATCACCTCTATATGAAGTTTCCAACAATTGAGCTCACAGCTAGTTATCCACTCCAGCACTTCCCATTAGCAGGCCATGATGCTGTTTGTAGTCAACTAGGCTGACCTTCACTAATTTTCTCTTATTGTACCATATTTCTGTATTAGTTTCTGTTGTGGCCATTTTATGATATTACAGTTCCTTTGACAGGGGTAACATGAAGTAGACTCTTGTAGCAAATAAAAGACCTCTTCATGATGAAGCGATTAAAAGGTCATGATAAGAGAGCTATTCATTTAGCACAGGGAACTACTTCACAGTGATCTCAAAGAAGCTGTAACAAAGTGAATACCTCACACCAAACTCGGCTCTCCAGGAAACATCTAATCTGGTGCTATATTTTCAGACAATAAATAGAATTAAAAAGGTTAAATTTGTGCAGGTGGTTGACTGCCTTCACTGAAACATCAATTTATTGCCTAAGGCCCCAGGCTAACAACCTTTCATGCTCAAATACCCAAAAAGACTTGTCTTTACTTAAAAAGAAGACAAAAATTGGATAATAAAGGGACACATCTTGATACTTCACTAAAAAGTGGACCCAACCATTTGATCTGTTAGGTCTGTCACACTATCAGTGTTCCTCAGAGCATGAGACTGAAGCCTGGTTTAAAGCATGATGTGCAAAGACAGCTTTGCAAAGATGTGCTTAAAACATTTCTCTGAGAGTTACATAAAGGTCTAGTCTTTGCCATCTACTTCAAGGTATTTCAACTCTGACTGTGTATGCAATTTAAAAGATCTCTCATTCTCTCTGTACCAAAGTAACTGCTAACTCTCATTTTGTAGGAATTCACGTATTCAACACTCCTCCTTTCAACACTGTTGAGAGATGCAAATGCCAGTAGATTAATCTGCTTTCCTGACTGACCTGTTGGCTTACTCAGAGAAGAGACAGCCAGCCAATTTTTCTTTGATCAAGGAGCCAGGAATGCAGCCAATGCTTCTTCTGAGAAAGATGGGATGAGTTCCTCCCGTATAATGTAGATGCAAGATACCCCTGCCAGAGAATGACCTACAGGAAGTGAATTCTGAGACAGGATAGTTAAAATGTTTGAAAACCACACAGACTTGTTTTGTCTTTGGGCATTAGTCTGGGACAAAGTTTTCAATTACAGAATTATGTATTACTTCTTAAAGGCCAAAGCAGTGCCAGCAATCTCCATTTATATCCACTTGCATCATGGATTCAATAATGTTGTTGCAATGGTGTTATTAGTGAAAGGAAGCTCTGTCCACAGCATTTTTTAAGCAATGACCTGGGTCCTTCTCCTTCACCCTAAGAAATTCTGTATTACTAGACACAGGCTTTCCATGAAAGTTACTTGTCCTTGCTTCAATGAAGTAGGAAATTCCAGATTCCAGGGATAAAGAAGCCAGCTTGATACTTCAATGCCTTATTTCTTTAGGTTTTTTGTTCTTTGAGGAAGTGACTGGTAAAGTGGTGGTGGGTTTCTTTTCATTTTAAAGAAATCTATTTGCATCCTTTTAGTTCATAGATTGTTCTTACTACATTTTTGTTCTATTTTAAAAACAATAACTACTTCATTTTTTCTTGATGTTAAATATTTCCTAGAAAACTATTTTCTGCTCTGACTGCAGTCACAGAACTCATTAGACCACTTGCTAAATTGCATCAGATATTGCCTCTTGTTAAGGAATACCAAAACCGGTTTATTTATCAAGTACTTTCAGATGCGATTGCCATGAATGGTGTACCTAGCAATGGCTACTGGCAAAATTTCTTCATTAATGCCACACATCTTCCTTCCATTACCTCCATGTAACATGGCTTTGACTCATCTTGTGTTAATACATCTGATACAGTGCAGTACAGTTTGCTTCCTGTTTGACACTGTGCTTTTGCCAAGACATTTAAAAGGGCCCTGCAACTATGCCATTCGTCATCTTCAACTACTGCCTTGTTAAAACATTGAAAGGCAACTTCAAGTATGAATCCAAGTAGAATAGAAAAACTCTCTATATTTTATTCATCTGTGTTGGCTGGTACAAAACATACCAAAAGTACAGGTCACAGATATTTCTGCTTAACTGATAGTACAGATGTTATTGCTTATATTAATATGGTTCCCCTGAGAATTAAATTTTTTGTGATGATGTGATGTAGACCTTTCCTCCCTCTCTTTCAACATTTAATAATTTTGTTGATCATGTTTATAGATTTCCCAATCTGTCAACTCACTAGTATCCCTATTTCCATCCAGAGACATCACTTCCAAGTATTTCATTAAACCCCTGTTCTGACAGTCTGTGCAACCAAGATTTACAAGGTAGTGCATCATGCTTACAAACTGACTGCATTTTGTGGTGGTTGCTAAGCATGTGAAGAGTGAACAGTTCCCAGCTTCAAGATGTTCCAGGCACATTTCACTATAAGATGCAACCTCGGGTGGCTATCTTAGGTATAAAGCTGCACCAGTGATTAAATGCATTTTTCTAATAATCTCTGAGCAAAAGCTACAGTAAGTGTGCTCAAAACTTTCATATCAGACACCAGCTAAGCAAGTATCAACACCACATATTTTCTTGCACATAGATTAAACATTTTCATGATCCAGCTTCACTACACAAAGTGAACAACTCAGCTGGATTTACTTTTTTTATCACCATTGCATGGGCTACAGGTCAATTTTCAAAACAGGTAAGCTGAGCGTTTTCTGAGCTTCTATTCTGATTAAAAAAAAATAGTTTGTGAGAAAGCTAGTGATTTAAGCTAAATAAAAAAATTGATAAACAAACCAGATCTTCATTACATGGAACATTCTTTTTGCAAAGCTTTTCTGGAAAATATGCTTGATTTCAAGTGCACTTATAAATGTATTTTTTGAGCTGAACATGACAATGAATGTGATCTTCAAAGGGATTTTTTTTTTCATTTGTGAGACTGCTCTAGTGACCAAAACTATTTTTTAAAAAAGCTCTGCCTATGAACTTCCTGTAGTACATAGGAACTGTGACCTTTGGATGAAACTTGTATAAATAGACATGTTAAATTGTACATACATCCTCTGCCAACCCCAAATAAAAGGAATATAGTTCAAGAAAGAAGTAAAAGTTCTGATGGGGGTTGCTACAGTAAAGATTAACAAGCTCAACAGCCACCCTATGACAACTGAATTCAAATACATTTGTTAAACCCTACATAAATGTTTCAGGTTATATTTTGAAGCAAATAATCTAAATTCTGATCTTGGCAGATCAACTGACAAAGAAAAGCAGAAGGGTAATATCCTTGACAGAAGAAATCTTATGTTATGGAAGCCTATCCACACTTTGGGCCTTTCAAATCTAGATATTGACAAAAATAGTTTACTCTTGGATCCTCTTAACCACTCCCACCTGTGACATGAATGTACCTGAATAGAGATGGTTACATGAAACTTGAATCTCTGACAAGAATATTGTATTTCTTGAAAAAGAAACATTTGTATTGATCTCTGTAAACTTTGCTGTGTTCATTTAAATGCACTTTGTATCCAGAAACAAATAAGCAGTAAACTGAGGTTTGCACTACTATTTAATTGACGGTAGTATATATATATATATAAAAAGAGAGAGAGATAGATACCGACAAAAGAATTGATAACTGGAGATTTTCAGTTATTTGCACAGTGAAATCCTATAGTTATTTGTTCACGGAGATAAAAATCAGCAAGCCAGGGGGAGAGGTTATAACTTCAACCGACTATTCTGTTGGAGCACTTTTGTAGGGACAATAATAACAGTTCTCTCATGGCCATATTTCACATCATTTTCAATCCTGCATTTAGGTGTCAGGTGAAGTCAATGAAATGCCAATAAATCAGTGAGATGCATACTTCTATCATGATTCTTAAAGATCATCTTTGGTGCTTATCTACATTTTAAGCATTTGAATACCTCTGTAAATCTGACATGTAAACCCTTGGAAATTGCTACCTTTACCCATTCTATGCATGCTAAAGCCACCATCAGATCACAGAATCATAGAATGGTTTGGGTTAGAAAGCACCTTAAGATCACCTAGTTCCACCCCTCTGCTGTGAGCAGGGACACCTCCTACTGGATCAGGCTGTTCAAGGCACTGTCCAGCTTGGCCTTGAACACTGCCAGGTGATTTGACATTAAAAACCTGGTGTAAATTGCTTATATTCCTCTCACATACTCAAGTGAAGCAAATTCTGTACTACTACTGCTTATTTGACATTTATTCATCTTCCTTGTAATTCAATGGGCAGAATTAAATGATTAAACCTAAAGTGGTTACATAATGAGTAAAAACAGATCAATCCTTTTTCTAATTTCAGTAGTGGGGGTTATAAAAACGTTTAAGAACCTTTAATATGAAGAACTACCTAGTAAAATTCACATTTGTGTCCTTTTAAAAATAATAATGGGACTTTAATAAAATTAAACCTCTTAAGATTTCAAAGTAAGCAGTGGCTATTTCAGTGTAATCCACTGGCCAAATCTGAAGTTGCTGTACTGTTTTCTAACTCTTTGGATTATATTGAGCTGTGTCCATTTTGAACATCTATATCCTCTTTTATAATATTTGATTTCTTTTTTTCATGGCATTGTTTTTTTTTGTTTTGTTTTTAATGCTGTTTATTTGTCATAAGAGCTATGTGATACACAGGCCAAGAGGGGATATGTGACACATAGGCTCAAGAGGGAGAACAACAATTTGTTTGTTTTGTATCTTGACCATCAAGTTACTTCAAAGCATCTCCTCCCTTACAGAAATTTATCATCAGTTTTGCAAACTAATAATTACTAACAATGTTGCAGCAGTTGACATGACTTTTACTTCCTTTAATTAATTTTTCCTTCTAAGATCTATACATTCAATATGGAAGCTGAGATTAAAAAAAGAAAAGGAAAGAAAAAAAAAAGAAAAGAGAAAAAGAAAAAAGAAAAAAGAAAAAAGAAAAGAATAAATAAAAGGAAAAAAGAAAAAAGAAAACAAACCACAAACATATATGATGATTCAGACTTCTCTCAAAGATAATAACCATGTGTGCAGACATGCACACAATACAAGCAGCCAAGCTTTCGATATGGTGATACGGAAGGATACGATTCCACCCTCTCATAGTGTGCAGATATATTCTCCATCCAGTTCTATGGCCTGAGACTGAGCAGTGTAACCTCTTTGGCACTCTTAGTCTGGAACTTCTGTGACTGAATTCAGTAACAAAATTTCATGGTCCTCAGTGGTACAGAGCCCAGCTATCCTCATGAACATACAGAGACATTTCAGGCATCTATTTCAGGTGTAGACCTCAGTTTGCCATTAAACAAAGAAATGTTTAGTAAAAGTCTACAGAATGACCTTACTATGCACTATTCCAATTCCAGCTAATATTAAATGAGCACAGACATCTATGGATTACATGCGAATGCTTTGGGAATGAGATTAAATGTAACCCTAACAATCAGTACTTGTTAAAAAGTTCATTGTTCTCTCAGCATTACTGACAGATCTGCCTACAGATACCTACAGATCTCTGTGGGCTACTGCTAGTTTATATTTGGGTGCAAGCTATATGATTAATTGCATATTCATTTAGGGGTTTAGGAATTTGTGAGGTTCTATTAAGAACTTTATTACTTATTAGATATGTCTTTTTTTCTCTTTTTTATTTGTTCAAATTGGGTCAGTGATATCAGACAGCTAAGTTATATGTAACTAAATGCTACCAAGTTCTTTCTCTAGCAGACACTTTCCTATCAAAGTTAGGCAGCTAAAGAACTGCTTTGACAGAAGAAATTTTAACTCTTATCATCCATTCCAGTTATTAACTGATGGGGCTTCCTACAGTCACCTGCTTTCTTTAAAGACGCATTATTCTGGTAGAGCCGATCTAACTGAACTCACACCCAGAAGCCCATTACTATTCTTATCTAGAAGAACCTGCATTTTCCAGTATCCTCAAGCAGATCCTTTTAAAATTCCATTTGCATTTATGGCATAACTCCTACTTGAATGAATCTATATTAGACCACCATTAGTTGTAAAATGTAACAGTAGAATTCTCTAGTCTTCCCATTGTGGGCACTGCACCTAATCTGTCCACACTGCTTCTCAAATAACTACCTTTCTGGTGACTGAAACGCTGAAATACAAAGGTGAGACAAAGACATTGCAATGCTGTGTACAGCAAGACTGTACCTAGCAAGGCTATCAATTTTATTTCATACTAATAACACATTTAATTTTTTAACACCTTCTCAAAGATTTTTACCACACAGCAAAGTGTTGCATTATAGTCCATAAATACATTATAAGAAATGGTTTAAGTGTAGAGAGCTATGTCCACAGGATTTCAGCAGTAAGTTACAAGCTGTTATTAACTTTTTAACACTGACAGAAGATTCCTTGTCTAACTAAATTAGCATAAAATTACTTGAGTATTAAAGTGCTGTGTGCTAACTAAAAAAAAAAAAAAACAACCAACAAACCAACCACAGAACCATAGAATAGTAAGGGTTGGAAAGGACCTTAAGATCATCTAGTTCCAACCCCCCTCCCATGGGGAGAGACGCCTCACACTAAACCATGTCACACAAGGCTCTGTCCAGCCTGGCCTTTAACACTGCCATGGATGGAGCATTCACAACTTCCTTGGGCAACCCATTCCAGTACCTCACCACCTTCACAGTAAAGAACTTCTTCCTTACATCTCACCTAACTTTCCTGTTTAAGTTTGAACCTGTTACCCCTTGTTCTGCCACTACAGTTCCTAATGAAGAGTTCAAAAATACATTTTTTTTTGGAAAAAAAAAAAGTGTGGAACTTGACATTCTTTCGTGGACTTTCCACATGCAGCTTCATTTTACTTTAACTAAATATTTGCTAGTAAAAAAATAAGAGCCACCTAAAACTAACATCACAATTCACAAATAACAAATGTTATATCAACATAACAAACTACTTTACGTCCTGGGTTCAGCAGCAGCAGTCATTTTTCTCCTTTGTAGTAGCTGGTGCAGTGCTGTGTTTTTGACTTCAGTCTGAGAATAACGGTGATAACACCGATGTATTTCGTTGTTGCTAAGTAAATGTTTACTCTGATCAAGGACTTTCGAGACTCATGCCTGCCAGTGAGGAAGGGCACAGGTCGCCGGAAGACAGGACACCTGACCCAAACTACCCAAAGAGGTATTCCACACCACAACACGTACTGGTCAGTGGGCAGTGAGTAATTGTATCATGCATCATTTGTGTTTATTGTTGTGTTTTTTTTTCCTTTCCCCTTTGAGTTTTATATTCTCTTCCCCCATTATTTCCCTTATCATTATCATTATTATTGGTGGTAGCAGTAGCAATTTTGTATTATAATTTAGTTAATGGAATGCTCTTTTCTCAACCTGCGGTATTTACATTCTTTTAATTCTCCTCCTCATCCCTCCAGGAGTGGGAGGGAAGAAGAGGGGGAGTGAGTGCGTGGCTGCATGGTTCTCAGCTACTGGCAGGGCTTAAACCACAGCACATTACTTTTCAGTAGGATAGGCACCAATAAATTTAAGAACTGTTGTTACTGAATTTTAGCTCTAAACTCAGTTTTCCATTTATGGCAGAAGGAAAATAGCAGTTATATCATGATCTTCTGAATTACTTCTTTTGGCCATTTTTTAATTCCTCCTATTAACTTAATTTTCCCAATCATGATGTGGTTTTTCCTTCATGATGCATCAGATGACTTAATATCTGTTTTTCTAACATGCTATTGTAAGAAGGAAGCTCAGTGAGGTAAAGAAAATAGAATCTCACAGTCCTATCTGCAGAAGAGCTGATAAATATTCTGATCATACTTAAACAGGTTTTGCAATCAATAGGAAAAGTGAATTTGTTAAGTCTCAAAGATGTGTGTAGACAGACTTTCTCTGTTACTGGATTATCCTCTGCACTGAAACAGAGTGAGCAGGGGACTGTAATACTAAGCAGTATGAGATTAAGTATCCACAATATGAATGCTTCATACAAAAATGATAGAAAAATCTGAGGTGCAGCCATATCTCACCTCAAGAGAGAATGAGCTGCCCCTAAAGCATACAGAAGATACTGGTATAACCAGATTACAAAAAAAGTGGAAACTCTACAAGCCTTCTAAGGAATTTATTTCAGTTTTTAACTCTCCTTACAATTAGAAAGTTTTCTCTTAATTTCAACCTAAACCTCCTTAGCTACAAGTTAATCCTATTACTTCTCCTACCACAAAAGCATATAAAAGAAAAAATGTTTATCATCTCACTATTTACAAGAACCATTTACAAATCTGAAGACCTACATCTCCAGCCTTCTCTTATTGAGGGTAAGGAAATACAATGCTTTATTAACTGAAATTACTGTTTTCAAAATTCCATGCTTAAACTGAAGTGTGGTATTTCCCCCCTGCCCTCCCAAATATTAAGACATCATTTTTGTATGTTCAGCCTGTGACCTGCCCCATATCCCCATATTGCTTTCTACAATATTACTGTTTATCATACACTTGTATACATATATATAATCTAGTAAACAAACAGTATTTTTTACTACAGTTATTCCCAATTAAGTGCAAGAGTTTGCCTTTGTTGCTAACGAATCACATTCCACATATTCAAAGCACTTCTCCAATTTTTTCATATAGCTTTCAATTTTAACCTTGCTGCCAGTAACCTAGTTTGATATAATCATAGAATCATGGAATAGTTAGGGTTGGAAAGCACCTTAAGATCATCTAGTTCCAACCCCCCTGCCATGGGCAGGGACACCTCACACTAAACCATATCACCCAAGGCTTCATCCAACCCGGCCTTGAACACTGCCAGGGATGGAGCATTCACAACCTCCCTGGGCAACCCATTCCAGTACCTCACCACCCTAACAGGAAAGAATTTCTTCCTTAGATCCAATCTAAACCTCTGCTGTTTAAGTTTCAACCCATTACCCCTTGTCCTGTCACTATAGTCCCTAATGAAGAGTCCATCCCCAGAATTCCTTATAAGCCCCCTTCAGATACTGGAAGGCTGCTATGAGATCTCCACGCAGCCTTCTCTTTTCCAGGCTGAACAGCCCCAACTTTCTCAGCCTGTCTTCATACCGGAGGTGCTCCAGTCCTCTGATCGTCCTCGTAACCCTCCTCTGCACTTGTTCTAACAGTTCTGTGTCCTTTTTAGGCTGAGGACACCAGAACTGTACGCAATACTCCAAGTGGGGTCTCACAAGAGCAGAGTAGAGGGGCAGGATCACCTCCTTTGATCTGCTGGTCACACTTCTTTTGATGTAGCCCAGAATACAGTTGGCTTTCTGGGCTGTAAGCACACACTGAAGCCGGCTCATGTTCATTTTCTCATCGACCAACACCCCCAGGTTCTTCTCCACAGGGCTGCTCTGAATCTCTTCTCTGCCCAACCTGTAGCAGTGCCTGGGATTGCTCTGACCCAGGTCTAGGACCTTGCACTTGGCATAGTTAAACTTCATGAGGTTGGCATCAGCCCACCTCACAAGCGTGTCAGGGTCCCTCTGGATGGCATTCCTTCCCTCCAGCGTATCAACCAAACCACACAGCTTTGTGTCATCGGCAAACTTGCTGAGGATGCACTCAATCCCACTGTCCATGTCACCAACAAAGATGTTAAACAAGACTGGTCCCAACAACGATCCCTGAGGGACACCCTCGTTACTGGTCTCCAGACAGACATTGAGCCATTGATCACAAAATAATCTGCAGATGTAAATAAATTTACTCCTTGTTCTAGTACAAATCATTAAGGAAAATCACTGGAATATCACTGGTCTCTGGCCAGAGTCTTACAAACCATAAATCCACCTTTTTTGACAGTAAACCATTTTTTTGCCAGCATTCACTCCAAGTACTCCAAGTACTTTTACCTACAGTGGCTCCATTTAGACCACATTACCTCAGCTCCCTGATGGCAATGCCATGGCTGCTCCTTTTCTACTCACCAGGCTTTTTATAGAATTACAGAGAGAAATTTGACTGATCCCTGCCCATTGCACAGGGGTTAAACTAGACGATCTTTGAAGGTCCCTTCCAACCCAAACCATTCTATGGTATTATGATTTGTTACAATTTGAACTTTACAGATGGATGTTGGCAGTTACCTACTGCCTTGTTAACTTCTAGATACTTTCAAGCCATTTAACTATAACTCCTCCCTAAAAATCAATCTGACTCTGTCTCTCCACAAAATTTCCCCAGAACCTCCTGTTTGGTTTCTTTTAGGGGAAGACAACTGTTTTTTGGTTTTATGGATCTTGTCTATCTTCCATGTGTCTTCACAAATAAAAAACAATCACAGTTACCTCAGGTACTTCCCTACAGCAGTATTTATCAGGACCAAGACACAATTCTAACCTTTTATTTCACTATCTTATGCTAAGTTCTTACCCATTTGTTGCTGACATTAAATGTGTTAGCTATCAGGTCATGGCTAACCTTGCTTGTGAGCTCTGAAGAAGAGACAACACTTCAGCCTTCACTGTTACTAGCAGTTCCTTCCCTCTCTGTCATAAAGATTGACTTTTTCTTTATTTTTCTTTTCATTATAGTGAATGCCTCTTTACTATTACTCAGTCACTGCAGGGGACTTCACAGATGCTAGCTACTGTATGTCCTGGCCATGCCATAACTACACAATGACATAAAACCAAAGTGAACAACTTCCTTGTTCCTTCTCTTCTTTCTCTCTTGTACTTGAACATGCACTGTGGAGAGATGGCCATGGTGCCAGGTGGGGAGGCAGAGTGATCTCCCAAGCATCCTCTACCCACAATCTGCAGTGCAATTAATACACACCTTTCAAACTCTAACCTATGGCATTTGATTTTGTCTACTTGTTTCCATGATTCTATTTCTGCATGAAGTTCAGCATAGGGCATTTGTTTCTTTCTTTGGGTCATACATTTTCTCCAAACTTCCAGCAAGGCTCACGCAAAAGCAAATAAAGAAGGTGATATTTGAAAATACAAAATAGATTGATTTCTAGCAACTGCTCAAATAAACTGCAAATAAAAGAATAAGAGGACAAAAAGAACCAGATATTGTTCTGCAATTATAGACCTGGCAGCTTATAGCAACTGTGCTGCATGTGCTGTGGCTCAGCCAAGCACCTGTGCATCACAATTCTGATAGAAGTTAAATGTTTAACTGCATCATGTGACCAAATTTCATTAATTTCTGGAATTTCATTAACAGCTCGAATCCTATGTGAATACAGCATGTCTTTTTCACTATCATTTAAGAGCCAGATGTAAAACAGCACTCAGGTTTGCAAAGTTGATCATAGGCAAAATGTAGGCTGCAACCCAGTATTGAAGCCGTGGGGAAAAAGAATCACTGGAAGAAACTCAGTTATTGACTACTCCTAGAGGTGTCCTTTTTACAATAAATTTCTCATATGGAGAGGAAAAAAAAAAATCACTGTTTTGAAACAGGTGCTAAATTGCTCTGCTATCACACACAAAATAACAGCTGAACTTCTGCTCTCCTCTATTGAAGACACTCAGACCTACCGCACCTACACATGCCATGCCACAGCAATCACTGCTGCCCTTTCAAATGCTCCTCAAAAGGCAGCAGCCATGGTGCCATACCTTCCAGCTGTCACAAGCACCTGGGTGTCCAGGAAGGGGTGTTTCTCCCTGCCTCCAGCAGACTCTCCGTGCCCACTGATATCTGAAGATGTGCTGCACCAGAGACCTGCCCACCCCCAGAGACCACTGCTCACACACTCCACAGGAAAAAAACTTCAAGGATTCCCACTGTGGTTCACAGCCAGCTGCTGGAAAAGACAGAGCATAAAGTGGGGGCCTCAGCTGGAGACTGCCGGTGGGAACAGCTCATGCAACAATCAGTCTGGGCATCGGATATATGGTTCAGATATGCCTCCTCTAACCTGTTTTGAGTTTTGCTCTCCCTCGTTTCAAAGCCAACCTCAGGAGAGCTTCCTCAGCCACTTCAGGGACATTTCAAAGATCCAAGTAATTCTAAATTGGACTCAGAGGGACATCTTTCTGTACATATTGACTTCCAAGCCAGGTGACATGCAATACTAAATGGGAAGATTTTATATTAATAAATAACTAATTCTTGTTTTGTCAGTCTTACCAGAAAAGAAATAAGTCTTTTCTTGAAGAGGTATTTTTTGGCATAATGGATAACACAGTATTGTATCTCACTGTTACATAAACACATACAATATCAATGCTTTGTGCAGCTCTGGCCCTCATGGCTCTGCATTTAAGGTGGTTTTTTTTTTTTTCTACTGATTTTAAAGCATAGCAACTTATAAGGAAAAAGAAATCACAGACCTTTTCAGAAAGATATTCTGTCTTGTATAATGAAGTCAGATTTTAATACATATAACCTTGGGGTTATACAGTCCGAGTTCTAAATGTGCTGTGCTCTGATAACACCTGACCTTTACAGAAACATCTACAACTACACAGTAAAGTTGATTGATAGCTTTCCAGAATTAAGTCTAGTCAGTGTGTAAGATTTTATACAAAGAGCTGAAAGGCAGGCGGAGAAAACACTCCAAGAACGGGATAAGGTCTATGGGTTTGCCCACATTTGATTTTTTTTTTGTAAACTTTATGCTGACACAAGAAACAATCTGCACCTGATTTAAAATTAAAAGACCTTTCAAACTTAAAAAATTAAGTAAAGCAGATATGTTCAAAACTTATTCTATGACTTTGAGGAAGAACTTAATTTCAAACATATTTTACAAAGGTATAGAACTTGTTTTATACATTTGCCCATATGTACAGTTTGTTGGTACCTCTTGAAACATTGCTTTGCATGCTTAGGACTGTCAGACCTTGAACACCAGTATTTTCATTGACTTTTCTTTTTAGTACAGGAGGCTTCCAGCAAACTGTATTTGCTTTTCCTTATTACTGTCTTCAAGAAAAACAGTTCTGCTATTTCTGAGAACAAACCTAGGAAACTTGCTGAGGCAGACAGGGAAGACAGCTGACAGCATGTGGCACAGAAGCAAAAGACTTCTCAAAGCACTAGCAGCAGCACTGGTTCCTTGGGATTAGCTGAATCACTATTAAAAGTCTGCACACTTCTACGAGCCCATGGCTCAGAGCCTAACAAAATCATCCTGAGATTTGCTGGGTTGGAGTAAAGAACTCATCTTTTCCACAGAGGCAAGAAGGAACACTGTTTATGAATTCTCTTCTCAAGGACAGGACAAAGTGGAGAGAGCAGAGCTCCCTACATATGTATATACATACACTCATGTCATCACACGTTCTGCAGTCCTTCACCAGACACAATCAGATGCAAACTGGTTAGGCAACATTTACTGCAGTAATTTCTTTTTAAAAGCTTCCATTTCATTTTGGGCACATCTGAAAATAATGATACAAACAGTTATAAAAGAAGAAACAAAAAAAAGAAAAATGAGTATGTATATATATTTAATGTTCCATCTTCAAAGAATGAAACATTAGTAGCTGTAGAGAAATTGAAATTGAAGGTTTATCTTTGATGACACCGTACTCACTAAGTTAACCATTATAAAAAACAGTCTGCAAATACTCTTATGATCTTAGGAAATCAAAGAGAAAGATGTGAAATTGTCACAGGTACTCACAGTTACATAGCATACACCCCATTTTGTAGAAGATGAAAGGACTATGCAAAAAATGCAAATGTCATTCTGAGTTTTCAAGGATTACTGTGGTAACCATGTCCAAGACACTTGTTTGCCTTTCCTGGGAAATTAAGTAACTTAAATGCAATAATGAACTCTTGGAAGAAGAGAATCTCAGGTATGGCCCGACTCTCCCCTGCAGCAGGAATAGGGAAAACAGTAGCACATACTTCATACCTCCTATGTTGTGCCAGATATACCCCTTTACACATGCCCACTGCTGCACATAACCTATTGAAGTTGGTTTAAGCCCAGCTGGTAACTCAGAACCACGCAGCCGCTCGCTTAATCCCCATCTGCTTCTTCCCCTGGCTCCCAGAGGGAAAGGGAGGAGAACTGAAAGAATGTAACTCCCACAGGCTGAGATAAGAACAGTCCAGTAACTAAGGTATAATACAAACCCACTACTGCTATCACCAATAATAATAATGATAAGGGAAAAAACAAGGGAAGAGAATACAACACCTCACCACCTGCCGTCCGACACCCAGCCAGACCTGAGCAGTGATCTCACCCTTCCAGGTAACTGTCCCCAGTTCTACATCCTGAGCATGACATGCTGCGGTATGGAATACCCCTTTGGCTACTTTGGGTCAGGTGTCCTGTCTCTGCTTCCTCCCAGCTTCCCCTCCTCCCTGGTAGAGCCTGAGACCCAGAAAGTCCTTGGTCAGAGTAAACATTACATAGAAAGAACTAAGTTACCAGTGCTGTTCCCAGGCTGACAGTCAAAACCACAGCACTGCACCAGCTACTAAGAAGGAGAAAAATGACTGCTACTGCTGAATCCAGGACACCTGTTCAATTCTTCTCAGTGGCAGACTTGGGATCAAAATAGAACCTGAGTTAAGGTTGTTTTGAAAAAAGCATGCCTCCTGTGCCATCTGTGAGCTGCCCTAAAATACTTTTTTGTTGAAATATTTACCAATAGTCTATACATAATTGCCAACACCAGCAAGTTCATGGCAATGATTTCAGTGATGTGAACTACTTTGAAAATTAGGAAAGTATTGGGCAATGTTATTAAAAAACTTGTAGTTTTTATTAGGGCTGGATTACTAAAAATGCCTTACCTCATGAAAATTAGTATGAAATGCTGTTATTTAGCTGGGGATTTTAATCTATGACAAAAGAAAGAACAAGCTATTAAACACTGAAGTACTAGCCCTGGAAGTTTTAATGTTACATTTTCAACCAACATTTCTGTCTTTCATTTATTCTATTACAAGTTCAGGCTATGGCACCCTTACTTACATTTAACAGTATCTTAATCAACTACTAATTCTGCTTATTTAGCTGGCATTACCAGAGAATAAATAGACTCCTCAAGATATACAGAACATGGAAGTAGCACTGGCCAATTTCAGTATACATTTTCTCTTCCAAGTGCTTTCTTCACAAATTGCAATGCCATTTTACAGAGCTGTGTCCTCCTGTATTCAGGAAAGCCACTTTCAGTGATTTTAATTAGAGTGAAAGTGTAATTTAAGGATTAGAAGTAAAGATAAACTGTACAAACTGATTATTTGTGATCTCAAGATGTACTTCTAAGAAAACACACTTCTTCACAGGACATAAACAGAACTGGAAAAGGTATCCAGTTTCTGGCATTTCAGAGTACTAAACAGGGATCAGAAATTAGAGTTTCTGCACCAGAAATTAATTACAGAGAACAGTATTATACTTTTCTTTTTCCTAAGGCCAAAAGTGACCATTATAATCATATAACATGAGCTTGCCAACCTCGTGCTAATGGCAGTGATTGACACATCACATCCATAATTTCTGTATGCTTTGAAAATCCCTTTAAGGAAACCATCAAGTCACTCACTGTCATAATCTAGAGTCAGCTCATCTTCTTCTTATAGCCAGAGATACAGCACCAGTAAATACTGTCTTGTTTAGGCAATCACTAAAATAAAGCAAGTAAGTTCGCTTCTCTGTTTTGAATAGTTCCCTTTAGGATTTTCTTTCTTCCTAGTTAAGATCCTTTCCTCATAATTTGATTATTTTACTAATATCTAAATACATGCTACAAATTGTGAACAGTGAGTGGGCTTTAAAAAACTAAATTGTGCTAATTTTTAACCACTCATTAATACTCTTTTTAGTAAGACTCAAATGCCATTATCAATCAAGGAGAAAAACTGTACTTGTGAATGTCTTTATAACTTCATATTTAGCTCTCCAGAAAGAAAGAACTGTTTTATTGGAATGTCTGACATACAATGATCCCTGATGGAGAAATGGAAGAACTTTAATTCCTCTTTCTTCACCCCTTGAACCAAAGCTCACAAAAGCAGAAGAGGCACTTCTCCATGCCCCAGCCATCTGACCCTGGAACATGATGGAGTGTGTCTGCTCCGAAAGCAACTCTGCATCTTCCTTTTCCTCCCTGCTGCTTTGCTGTACACTAACATGAAGCCTTTCTTGGATTTTGTAGAAACAAATGTACAATTACAAAGAAAACTAAATTTAAAATAAACAAACAATAATCTTATTTTTTAAGCTTATTTCTTCTGAGAGACTCTTCCAGACACTGAACCACCCCATCAACTAGTTACCCCAGGATTTGCATTGGCTTTGAGGATGAAGCCTCCTGGAGAGGACCTGCAGGCCCTCTGTACCACCACCGAGCATGTAGCCAGTTGTGGAGGGACTGAGTGGGTCATGGATCTTGCCTGAAATGCCTATCTCATTGGGGATTAAACTCATCAAACAATAATGTAGTTATGGCCATTCTGTTATGTTGAAATTGCTGTTTTGAAGTCATTCAGTAACCATAAGGAGAAACACTGAAGGCAGTCTTCTCTATTACCCTATGCACTCATATTAGTATTGCAGTTAGAACAAAATGCACATCATGATGATAGCTCCAAGGTGCTGCAGTCTGATTGCCTCATTGTAAATTCTACTAAATTACATGACTTTGATATTAAGTTCATTGATTACATTTTTAAGAGTCTCTGATTTTTTTTTCTGTGCCTTATCCTTTTTATTTCTATGCCCTATCCTTTCATAGTTCCACTGTTTGTACTTATCTTGGTTTCTCATGTTTAGTTTCCTTTTGTCTTTTTTTCTTTCTCTTGGTTTTATCTTTCTTTTTTCTCTTAGTCACTGCCTATAGGAAGATGATGCTTGCTGCACCTTTTCCCTCTTATTTTTCCTTCCTCCTAACTCTTTCCTTCCTTTTTCTTTCTTTAGCAGTTTCTACAGAAAGTAGGTTTCTTCTGCACCGAAACACAGGCCTGCTGAGAGTGGAAAACAATTTCTAGAAATTTCTGAGCTTACTCAGCTCAGCCTCCTTTCTGCACAAGCCTGTGGGTAACATCTTTCAAATTCAGGTACTCTGTTTTGCTCACAGTAATCAGAGCATGATTTCCCAGGAAACAAGATAAAATGTCCTGGTATCTTTAACTTGGCATCTTATCACCAAGATGATCCCACACAATATTTGGCCAATGTAGAAATTGTGAGAAAATTAACAAGGATACAGAAGTATGGGTGAGGATGAAAAAATTCCATTATGTGTTAGAATTTCCTAGACCTTCGCTCCAAATGAGTGGCAGGAAACACACATAATTCTACCTACTTATAAGACCACACAAATGAAAACTATCTATTAAGCATGAAGAACAGCTTTATACTATTTTCTCATTTAGTATAGGCCCTTCAGTGAGTCCAAATCCCAGAAACAGGAGCAGGTTTTGCAATTATAAAACCAAGTAAAATAACATTTCGATTAGTTGATTATTCAGAATTCCCTGAATGACTTTTGCTTTTTACAAATACTACAGTCAATAAAATTTTTAATCTGCACATATGTTTTCCTGACAAACACTCTTGGCTCACTATAATCTGCAATCAGGCAAGCAAATTTAAGTAGTAAGGATCAATGTTTTTTCTTAAATTTCTAATTATTATTTCCCTGCTTTTAATTTTGTTCACATTACAATAATATTGTGAGACATCAGGGCATTGACACTAACTATGTGTTTATCAATAATTCCACTGTAATCTTACTTGGAGTGGGTCTGGTTTTCCATCTCATTTTTAAACTTCACTTTTATTCCAGTTCTCAACCTATTAGTTTCACAAATGCTTCTTAAGAACCACAAGGCGGTTACAGACTACAAAGATCTCCAGCTGAAGAAGAGATGAAAATTAAAGTAATTGTTTTAAAGCACAAAGTCTATGTCGTCAAATAACATCCACTTAATACTTTCAAATTTTCTCACAAACTTATATCATCTCTTGGACCAATAGATAACTTTGAAATCTGAATTAAATTAAATTTTGTATTTTACAGGATCAGATACTACTGTTGTAATATGTATGCACTTTTGTAGAAGAAAATATTTAGACTGAATAATGTATGTTACCTGTGCCAGTGGATACAGCAACAGTTTGTAGATTTTAAGCTAAAACAGCAATACATAGCTAACTGCAGATATGCCGTATTTTGTTTATTGTAAGGAAAACAATGAAATAGTAGAATCCTCTAGGCTGGAAAAGACCTGTAAGATCAACTACAACCATTAACCCCAAACTGCCAAGTCCACCAGTAAACCATGACCCTAAGTGCCACATCTACATGTCTTTTAAATACCTTCAGGAATGGTGACTCCACCCCTTCCCTGGGCAGCCTGTTTCAGTGCTTGACAACCCTTTCAGCAAGGACTTTTTTTCTAATATCTAATCTAAACCTTCCCTGGAGAAACTTGAGGCCATTTCCTCTTGGACTATCACATTGTAACTTGGGAGAAGAGACCAACCCCAGTCTCTCTACAGCCTCCTTTCAGGTAGTTACATAGAGCAATAAGGTCTCCCCTCAGCATCCTTTTCTATGGATTAAACAACCTCAATGTTGTTTCTTTTTGTAGTAAGGGGCCCTAAACTGAATGCAATATTTGAGGTGCAGCCTCACCAGTGCTGAGTACAGGGGACAATCACTGCCCTGGTCCTGCTGGACACACTATTTCTGATACTAGCCATGACACTTTTGGCCTTCTTGGCCATCTGGGCACATTGCCAGCTCATATTCAGCACACAGCATGGTTTTCATGGAAAACTCTACTTTTCCTTATTAATGTAGTAGCCTAATAGTACACAGGTAGCATTTTCAAGGGCCCTTTTTCTGTATTGTTTCACACAGATGTCAAGGCCAGTCTTGAAATTAGAGTTCTTAGACATGGAAACAGCTGAGAATTTGCATTAACACATGCAAGATACAAACTCCAGCTAGAAAGCTCTGTATGTATGAGATGTACATATGAGCAGCCATACTCCGTAGTGAGCAGACCCTGCTTTAGGGTCACTGTCATATGAAACACTTGCAGAGGTCTGCAAAGCTTCCATCACTGTGGCTGGACACCATGAGGGGAGGCCAGTTCTCCCTCTGTTCTGCCACCACCAGCCCTGAAAGAACAGGCATGACCTGGATTCCAGTGACTGATACTGTTGGCAAGAAAAGATTTCTGTTAAAAATATCTAAGGCATGATGGTTCCTGCTTAAGATAATAAAAATGCTGCTTGAGAAGACAAGCCAGCATCTCTGGGAATCTCCTGACAACTCCTGTGTGACTTTCCACAGGAGAAAGGTCAAACTTGTCTCTTCAGAGCACTAAAGGCATGACATACCTCAGGCCGAGACACTGCCTACTAAGCTGCAGGCTGTGCTACATCTAATTATGAAAAAGGATTTTTCCTAAACCCCTTAAAAATAGAGTTTTTACAGAAATACTGACAAAGCCATAATTACAGTGGCAACAGTAGGTGATTCTATAATAAAATATATTTCTTCTCTGTGAAGATACTAATTTATTTTTTTTTAAATGTTCATTGCTAAGCCTAAAATTAAGCTTTTGAATTGTGTTGGGAGGCAGATTATGCATATAAGTAAAAATACACTCTACACTGCATGTACAGAACCCTAATTTAAAATTATCTATTTGCTATAATATACATTCAGTCCTCTACTGAAAAGTTCAGAAGCTTTTCCTCCTTCACATGCAGCACCATCGGGCTATTCTTATGCACTGGGAGTCCTGACATACATTTCAGATAAATTATGAGGCTTCTATTTCAATTTTTATAGCAAAAAGGTATAGTGCAGATATGCTAGCAAGTACAAGTTTCATAAGGTGAAGATTGAAAAGCATCATCATGAGGGCAGTTTCATTTATCAAATATCAAGCAGTGCTAATGCTCTACTAAATACGGTTATTTCCAAAAATACTTAAACTTTGTAAGACAACTGGTATCCATTGACAAGCACCAGCCTGTGAAGCTGAATAATATTTCAAAAATCAAAGGCAATTATCTACTGTGCCTCTCATATGGACAGAAACTTCTAAGGAAAACTGAAGCACTTCTTAAAAGTGCTATTGGTTACTCATAAAGATTTTAATTATTGAAATAATACCCCACAACAATGTTGTAAAACACACCACTTTTTGGAGATCCACATCTTATACAACACAAAGCCTGACACTGATTATTCCCAGTTACAAGTTAGAGAGCACAGTTTTGTTAGAAGGAGGTTTAAGTTCCTTGCTCAGTGAAGTAACTACTAAGCATATTTTATCCACTAACATCCATTTGAATTTTCAGTAGCATTTTTTGCTTTAATTCCTATACATCAAATATTATGTAAAATACCTTTGCTGGTAAAAATGTCCTGTAGAGGCACTAAATGTGTGTTCAGGAACAGCTTGCTGAGCGATGCAATAATCATCTGGGAGCTACATGCCTAAAACTGTCTGCCCAGAGAAAAGGATGTGTGTCTAGCATTGGAGATGTCACTGCAGCTGAAAGAACATGGTCAGATTTCAATAATCTGTAATGACCAACAGGAAAAAAAAAAAAAAAAAGCCTTAGGTGCCTTTGATTTTAAACAAAGAAAGCTGAAAATCTGATATATTTAAAAAAATTAAAAAAAAATCACAATTTTGCTCATCATCTTTTCTTATTGGTGCTTCCTCATGGAGCGATTTCACTGAGCTCTCTGTCATTATTTTGGATTCACATTATTTTTTATTAGATGTGAATTAGGCCCATTGAAATTTCTGGGTCTTTATTCTTCGGGTAGCTTGAGGAAAGGACTACATTCAGCCTTTTCACAATTTCGGTATGCTTTCACTTAGTTAAATAAAGCTGTTGTATTGCTCCTTTAGGCAATAGTGTTACACTGACTAAACTGAAGATAGCATCTCGACAGCCAACTGAGAGAATTTGTAGTAAAACCCTTGCAACCTATATCTTGTGTGACTTGGACTATGCTCTTAAGTACCACATAGAGCAGAAATCAAAGCAGCAAGGTCACAGCTATGCACTGTCATGAGAAACACAGTGACAGAAAGCACGTCTTCACATTGCACCATGTTTAATTCACTGACAGCAGTATTTCAACATCCTTTACATGGCTTGTCTAAAATCAAATGTGATGTTCCTGCTTCTTTATTATTAATCAAACAGAAATATTCAATTCAGTTTCCCCTTATAATTAAACTTTCACTTTATGTAATATGCCATTTATGCAGAATATGTAGTTGCAATCATTGCTAGAGAAAAGAAATGTCAACTTCAAAGTTAATACCTCCTACAAATTAGAAATTCTGTCTTTGTACATGATAGTTATAGCTTGTAGACTCTCAAAATAATTTAAATTTGGTTGAACTCTACTTCTAATTTGAGGAAGCACATATTCTTTTCCCATATATTACAGGTGACAATGAAACAGATTATTTGAAACATTTAAACCAGAGGATATTAAAAATACATAAACATACAGAAACACTGAAAAAAAAAAGTCAGGTAGAAATGCCATAGTATATAAACCTCATAAAGAATAATGAGAACAGAACTTGTACAAAATTACTATTAAAATTCACCCAGAGTTTCATTTTTAATTCTGTCACTGAAGTAAATTCATCCAGGTGCATTCTAGCCTGCATTCAAGAAAACCAAGGTACATGACTTTATTATACTAAATTATACCTATAACCAAGGTACAATTACTACTGCAGCAGAACATATTTGTTTTATGATATGTCCTCAATGACTCTAAAATTTTAACCCAAAGGACCTTGCTCTTGGACTTATGTATTTTATAAAGTAGTGTGTATCTTAATAGAACCTTACAAATTAATGCAACTTTATCATTAGTTTGCAGATGCATTTACTATTAATAGTATGAACTATTTACAAAAGTCTAATAGGTCACAGTCTTTACTACGGGACATAATTCCTAACAAACATCAAAGCCAACACTGACTGCTTAACATACACACAAATAGCTGAAGAATACTACAGTAGCACCAAAGATGATGAACTTGTAGGGTTAGTTCAGTGAACTATAAAATGAATGCACGAAAAAAAGCCAGGCATTTAGGAAACTGCGAACAGTCAGTTACAACCACCCGTAACCTAGGAAAAATAAATAAATGAGATTCCTGGCTTAATAGGATAATGTCAAGGTTGTTAGGTCAAATTCATCTTAAAAGAGATTCTGTCTTTTTTACCCTCTGCACTTAAAGGGCAGGGCAGGTCTGCAGGTTTCTAAGGCTGATTCATGCTAAGTCAGATAAACTAACTTTAGTTAACTAAAGAAATAATTAAAAAAATAACCTCTTCTGCCCACTGTGGGATTGCATATCTTCTGTATCTTGTCTATGCTGCAATTTATACCAGAGATACAATGTTAAATTGACTGAGTAAATAAACCCCATGTCCATTGTCTTATGATGAATCAGTTCTGCATCACTAAATAACATCTGCCTTCAGCACAGACAGCTTCCTAAGAAATACACAAGTACAATTCAAATATGTTGATCAAGGTGGCAGGTGAACAAAACACAGGTAAGAAGCTAAAGTAAAAGAAAGAATACTTGTTACATACAGAAAAACAGGGAAAAAATGATTTGGCAACAGATGGTGAGAAAGCTGGGAGCTACTGTTATAAAACAGTGCTTGAAAAGAAACCCTGTGTGAAAGAACACAAAAGGTTGAATTGGCAACTGTACTGCATGTAAAACCTGTAATCATATAATGGCCTCTCATCATGTCTGATGACGGTATTCATGAACACATTATACTTAGTAATGGTGGCTTGCTAATTCCATAAAAAACCTGAAGTGCATCCTGGAAACAGTGTGAGAAAGTGGAGAGGTTGGAGAGGATGACCAAGCACAGACAATGGGAATCACATGAATCCTGCAAACTCTTGAGGATTAGGAAAGCGAAGAAAGTTAAATATAGAAAAGGTGCCAGTTTGTGATTCCCCAGAATTAGAAGAGACTCACCACTTTTAGATTTTGATTTAACCTCTCAAAAAATTTTTTCCCCACAGTTTCTTTATGGCAAGATTTTCTATCACACATCATTTGGATTCCTTGGTAAAAACGAGAAGACAAGCAGAGGAAAACTTGAAGAATACATGTACCTTGAAACTTCAACACTTCTTAATTTTATCTCATAAAAGCTGTGTAAGAAATGCTAAAGTTTTGATGAGAGATAGGAGAGGAGGAGGAAAAATAACTGACTGTCAACTCCCAGGAACATTATTATTTTAAGAAACCAGTCTAAAAAACTGAAATGTTGTCCACTTTGATAAGCTTTTGATTTTCAGCAGGAAAAAAGGAAACAGGTGAAATGACTATAAAACATTTCATGAAGATTGCAGTTGTTTTTAGTAACACTAGATAAGAAAAAAAAAGGACGGAAGGATGAAAAGAAACAACAGAACACAGTATCACAGAAATACTAAAAAAAAAGACAGGAAGAAAAGACAACTGCCATATGATTACAAGCCATTGCCAAGAAAATAAGAACTATAATTATAATTTCTGAGGTGTATTGTTTCGAGTGTTCATGGAGTTGTACAGAACTACTAAGTCACTGCATGAAAAAGATAACTGACCTCCCCTGAGGAATTTACAGAATAGTACAAGTAAGCAGATTCACATTCAGCTTTAATTATTACAATGAAGCATTTACAGCTAAAATGTTGTGAACTGTCTAATGCAGGATGAGGTATGCATCCAGGTAAAATTCTTAAGAAATCCCAGACAATTCCTGTTATATAAAGTCCTTCAAGCATTTGAAATCTGGTTGAATATTCAAACTGAGTGAAGTCTGAAAATGCTCTACAGTCCTTTATCATGCTGTTCAACTTGATCTTAAAAGCAACAGAAAAAAAAAAGAGGAAAAAAAAACCAAACCAAACCAAACCCCAAAACCCCCAAAACCACAACAAAAAAAAACCAACAAAAAAACCAAGCAGTTTCCAAGTAAAAAACCTGCATCTGACATTGTGTTCTGTTAATCTCACATTAACCTGTTAATAATCAACACTCAATTTTCTCAAGTAAAGAGCCTGACAAAACTGGAATGATCTCTTTAAGCATTTATAATTACAATTTTTTATTTATTTATTTTTTTTTAAATCAATACCTGAAGGTATCCCAAAGTCTAACTTTACTAGCCTACCATTCTAGATTGAGCTTCTGCTCTGAATCACCCCTGTCGAAGATTTTCCTTTTTCAGAGAAAACAGTGAGACACCAGAGAAGCAATTCTTCTATTTTATACATCTGAACTGTGGATTAAGATCCTTTCCAGACCTCTACTGAAATGTCTTCCTCTTGTCCTGCTCATTTCCATTCATCAGTGTGATTTCTTTCGTTACACATTTTTAGGCAGAAAAAGGGAAAACGTTTGTTTTGCCTTTTTAGAAGTCCAGCCTTATAATCTCCAAAACACTTTCCTTCATTAAAACCCACAATTTCCTTGGAAATTACAGTCTGGAGAATTTAAGAAAAAGAAGGGAAGCATGAAGGGAAGCTCCTCAGAAGGGAGGAAGATGCAAGCATGGCAGATACACCTCAATCTTTTACTTCAGAGCAGCCCTGCAACAAGGACCTTGTGAAAGCCAATTTATCTGAGCTACTTGTTCATATTTAACGAGACCATGAGTGAAGTTCAGTACAGTAAGTTTTATAATAATTTACACTTTACCCACCTTAGATATTTTGATTTTGTTAAGTTATAAACTACATAATTTTAAAGTAAATAATTATCAACATTTATTTATGCCACAGAGCACTGTTAATCAAAATGAAGAGTAACACCTAGACATCTTGATTAATTGTATTTATTTATTCCATTTTGTCAACACCTGCTTTTGGGAGTCAGGACAGATCCCTCAAGGAACCTGATGAATCATGCTAACACAAGGCTTTCATTATAAAACCTTATCATGTTTTAAAGTTCTTACATATTGATCAGTATATGCAGTATCTGTTCCATAGTTAACTTAAAAGAATTGCCTGTAGAAATACCAGGATTTGAGCATTCAGCTCTCCAAAAATAGCTAACATCTTAACTTTGATGACCTGCATTTATTACTAGATGATAAACTGAGGTTCTGGCTTTCAAATTAAGATTTCATTTAAGATTCTTTGTTATGTAAAAAGCCTCCAGTACCCTAGAAATGAAAGCAACAGGTCCCATGAGAACAAACTTCTGATGAAAACCATTTAATAGATTTATTTTTTTTCCCCTGCAACTACCCATGTTACTCTAGTACATAAAATCTTCTGTGCTCAGCCTTTACAATATCTCATTGTTGTATGACATATTTCTACAGTGCATAGGAAATGTGGATTCCCAAATCATCTGGATGGCAACACTCACATATTCCGCTCTTGCCAGGTCCTCCATGCAGTAGAAGACCATGTATGGTATCAGTTGGGTGAAATTTAGGAATCCAACAGCTCTCCAAAATTTGCTATTGCAGTGGAAGAAGACAGATTATAAGCAGCACCAGCATCACTTTAAATAAAATTATTTTCATCTCATATAGTAATTTGTAACATGCAAGCTGGCTCCAAAGCATTTTCAGAGCAGACTGGAGTATTAACGACATTTTCTAACTTGCTATATTAGCAGGTTTGTTAGTTATTCCTATTTGACTTTCTTCAGATTCTTACTTGTCTATCAAGCTTCCCCTCAAGAAATTTTAGTCTTAGAATGATCCCCATTAACTAAGTAGAATTAATGGGTTTAAAGACCACTGAATCAAGTCAATGAAGTCAATGGAATCAAAAGCCAGCTCTCAATCACATTATTTTTTAAGAGTTTAGAAGCTAGGAAGTCAAGCACCAAAACACTCCCAGATTTCAAGGGTATCATCACAGTGTGGAACTGGACAAGGCACTGAGAATAATAATCTCTGCTCAAGTCAAAGACATTTATATCATATTTTTCCCTGAAAGCCAGAGTCCACCATCCACAGCAGGTTATGCAGGTACCAATTTAAAAAAGAAACAGCAGATGAATAGCAATTTTTATGCCAAAAAAAGAAAACCTGATTAGAAGATCGTTAAAGAAATACAGACCACTGACAACTAGCTCAACAATGCAGAACAGATTTTCTTTGTGTCACCTTCAAGCCCATCTCCCAGCACACACCAGTTTCATCCAATTGGGAGCCTTCTAACAAGTTACAACCTTTAAAAGATTAGTACACTAATGTGTATAATATACATAGCTTGCTGTGCTGTAGTCTACACTCAGCCTACTCTTAATAAAGGTACTCTGTGAGCAAGGGTTGAGCTAGACAGAATAGTGTTTTGTGTTACAATGCACCCACCACACTTGCAAATATTATGCATAAGAACGAATGCTACCTATTAGCAGGTTGGAAATATCCATGAGTTAGTTCAGAAAATAAATGTAAAAAGCTTTCCTGCATTGCTGTATTGGAGTTGACGGTCATTATTGGGAAATAGTAGTGAAAGAAATAAAAGCTTTGCTAAGTACAAGCTGTATTCACACATAAACAGCTGAAACACGCTGCACCCATCCTTTCATACAGACATCTTTCTTCTTTTAGCCTCCATTTATTTGTGCACATAATGTGCATTCAATTTCATCCATAATAGCACATCTAATAAAGCCTCCTATATGATATATGAAATTCTGCCAGTTATGTTAAGTACCAAACAAACCTGCAATGTTACTGCAGAACAAAACCAAAACAAAACAAGATGACCTAAGAATAACAGCCCCCCAAGTGAATACAATAATGCTGCTAGTTTAAATGTAACAGGGAGGAGAAGGACCCATATGTGGTCTCTGTCAGTCTGTTATACCTGCAGTCTGCTGCACTACTCAGAGTAAACACATGCTGTCACAGTCATATTGCTGTTGCATGTTCAGATTAAAAGGAGGTCATGTGTCATCAGTCCATTTCCCTTCTATATATATCATGGTATAAAAAGGCATAAATGGGTTGGATGAAAAAATCATTAAAAAATGTTCTAAGATGTATTTTGTAGTACCAAAACCAAGTTTATGTTTATCATATATTTGAGGTTTTGGCAAATACACTCCCAAGTCACATTTCCTAATGAGCTTTTTTTTTTCTCAACAGGTCTGCCTCACTTGTATGCAACCATGCTTTAGAAATTAGTCTGAAGTCTTTGCTCAAAAAAAGATAAAAATCAGAAAAAAAAAGAAAAAAAAAGGAAAATGAAGTTATATTTAAATTGAGAACTAGTCAGAAGCAATTCCAGTTCAGCATCTGAAGTTATGAAACTTGAAAGTCACTGCAATATTTCTCGTGTCTGAAGGCAGCAGTTGGTCTGGCCAAAGGGAGACAGTATTTCTCTTTGAAGTACAGCCACTGTGTTCATTTAGAGCTTAGAAGCAGAGAGAGTGTTTTGAGGGGAGGAAAGGACAGTTCTCATAATGACAGTGTGCTTCTGATTTATTTTGTTTTCATTAAACCTTATGAAAAATGTGTTTCAGAAAGCATACACCAAACCCAGAGCCACCAACTTTCAGTAAAACACAGAGTGCCATACAAACATTAAGGAACACTAAACCTATGACTTTTATTTCTTTTTTCACTGTTGTTCTTATTCCCTGTCCTATAAAAGAGGATTTCAGTTGCTGTTTATAAAAGTTTCAGGCTCCCAAACTAAAATGATATGTTTAAAGTAAACTGAATTATTAATGGATCAGAGAAATACATTTAATTCAAACCCTCACTGTCAACATATTGTAGTCTTCCTGGCGGGATTTCTTGGAATGAAGGGGGAGAGGAAAGAAGAAGATGAAGGGCAACCATCTTCAAACTGCAGCAGACACAAAGTTTTGACCTGTCTGCAGTTCACTTAGTCAACACTGCTGATGTGAGTAATACGAAAGTTGCTCTGTACTAATTTCATCTCGGCAAGCCCAGAAACTGCAGGTGATCTGCTAACAACTATTTTTGCTTTCCATTGGATTTGCAAATGTGATACGACTACCTAGAGTGTCTTGGAACCTCAGCTGCCTGCTTAATGTCATAAAATTCTTGAATTGCCTTTGCTTTGGCGCCAAAGGAATCTTGTTGTTAATCTTATTGAAGCCTGAATCAGAACTCTGAGAAATAAGCCACCATAAAAAGGCTCTTCTACTGCCCTGAGCAGCAGCCAGTCAACAACCGCTTCCCTCTCTAACACAAACATGTCACGTCCATGCTGACAACAGAAAAAAATCTGTACTTGTCTGTGACCATGAAAGCTAGGTAACTACCTCAGTTGCGATTCCATCCAGCATGATCTCCTTGGTAAAATGAACCCAAGAACGCTTGACACTTGGGATGGTTTTGGTGTTTTTTTGCCCTACACAAAGTCAAGACACACATTAGACCAGCCTTTATATTCAAAGCTTTAGAAGTTAAATGATCACCTTATTGAAATATATGGTATTTTGATTGAGTAAGATTGAGATTTCAGTAGGTATAGGCCAAAAACTAGCTATGCCCAGCTAAAGCAAAGCTCTCACCTCTTCTGTTTTCTCTTTGACTTGCAGAAAATACTGACATGATTGGAAATTATAGGGTTGAGAGTTTGCTAATTCTCACCATATATAAATCCTGTGATTTTTCCTTTTCCTATCAAACTATTTGCATTTCTTCTTTAGAGGGCAACACAGAACACACTTTTCCAAATTCATCTTCCTGAGGGAAGATGGAAGAAAATGGAGATAATTCCTACTTTTTTTGGTCAATACAATTTTCTTCACTTCTCATACATATGCTGTAAATGCATTTAACTTTTTTTCTTACCAACACATCAATTAAGTCTCCTTCAGTGCAACCTTTCTTATCCCAAGATAACCTCCTCTTAAAATTACATATTAAAAAAATCTTTATAATAAGCCTAAACTTCAAGATATTTGAATATGAATACCTGCCCATACAACTCCAGCACCCACACAAAACATACATCATTTTTGTCAAAGCTGGCAGCTCTGTTCCTGTTCTGTTTCTGCTCACCTCAATCACTTCATCTCCATGAAGTGAAGTTAAAACACAAATTGGAGTTGTGGAAACCAAACATAGAAGATTTTCTACTTCTATTCTTTTTTGTGCCTTCCTGCCTTTCTATCTGCCTCCTCTTTAGTCTTCCTGCAGTTTAAAAGCAATATCTGTCCTTGCGCTTAACCCTCACTTTCCTCAGCAGCTATTCCTGGCTATGAGCATCATCCCTTTTGGCTTCAGGCTGCACTCTCAGGTTTTGCAGGAAACCCAGCAAAGGTGGTATTTCACAGAGACGCAAGATCCAAGTAACAGCTGCTCTCTGCGCAGTTCTGGCAGTATGGAATAAGGACTGCAATCTTCAGGAAAAGAGGCAGGTGTCTAAGTTATGCCTAAAGTAAGACACACGAACTTCTCTTTTTGCAATTAATCCACTTCTTGGCAGGATCCATCCTGTGTGTGAGACAAAGCTTTCACCTCCCAAAGAATTTAGTCAGCTGTGACATTATGGGCACAGTCATGGAGACAGAAGTGTCAAAAATGGTGATGTAATCAAGTAATTGTGGAAGTGGCTGCTATTATTTTTAAGGGAGCAAAAGTAATGAAGCGTTTTCCAGGTAGTCATCAAATTAAGGAGGATTCTAGATATGATCCATTAAGGGCAGAATCAATATAACAGATTTGTGCTCCTTCTTAAAATACTACCACAATCACACATCTGAAAACAGCTGTGATGCAGAAGAAACAATGAATAGTATGCAAACGCATGAATTTGAAAAAGGCAAATGTAGTTAGCTGTGCTGTCATTGTTAAATGTCTACCAGCAGTTCTTACAAATAGTCAGAAGTGTGCGTTGCTCTCAACTCTTGTCACAGATTATAAAAGCATGCTGTTCACAGGTGAAAATTTAAGAGAACACTCATAAAAATGGAGCTGCAATATTTTCTCTGAAAAAGACTGCCCTTCCCATGGACAGCATTTATCAGCTGTGTCTTGCAAACCTTTGCCCTGGATAGCAAGGGAAAAAAAAAAATCCATGCCACTAGTATTCACAGGTTCCGAGAAAATAGCAGGCAAAGTGCAAAGAATTAGTTTTCATCTCTTCCCACTGTAGTAGCTCTCTGAGGAGAAATGATGCCAGTAATGGCTACAAGTGAGCAGCACTCATGGATCTTATCAGGGTTCCTCCACTCCTGGAGGGGAGCATAGGCAATACATCAACCTGAACACCCACCCTACTGTGCAAAACAGCTGAGCCAGGCAATAGGAGCTTCTCCAAAGAAATTACACTTTCATCTCTGAACCATAAATTCACAAAACTACACTTTTTCCGTGGCTGTATATGACGACAGACTAGAACACCCTTTTCATTGAGGCCATAAGGAAAAGTAAATTATCCCACAGGGCTCTTAAAGGGATCTTGGGTATGTCAGGCATTAAGAAATGAGGCAAGCAAGTGCCATGCAGCAGGAGCAAGTGCTGCCTAACATGTGGCAAAACAGTCTGGGTGGAGGAAGGTGTTTTGTCTGCTTTGTGTTTGCAGACAAGCCTATAGCTACCTAGCAATGCAGAGATAATCTCTGACAGCTGTGATGGTACTTCCATATTAGAACATGAATCCTGTATTCTGGAGACTATTAGCTGTTTTAGAACAGCTGTATGTGGGGTGGAGATACTAGCCACAGAAAAAAAAAAATGCAACACAACAACAACAAAACCCACAAAGAAAGAAACAAATAAAAAAAACCCGGAACCAGTGACAAGAACAACAAAAAAAACCCAAACAACAAACCCCCCCCCCCCAAAAAAAAACAAAACCAGCACCAAGAAAACATTTCAAGGGTTGTTTGTTTTTTTTTTATGTTTTAGGTTTTTTTAGGTTTACTTAACATTTGACAAACAAAATGATTGCCATAGCAACATGTGTATTCTGTTGAACAGATAACCGTGTAAGCACCACTGACGTAAACGTGTAATTAGCCTACCCTAAAACCAAATCAATACATTTTTACTACCTACTCTTTTTCTTCTAATTTTGGTGTTTATTAAACACTTTTTAGCACTACTCCTTTCTTTTGAACTCTCTTCTCTGCTGCACATGTTTCTTTGGAGTTGGGGATGAAGAGAAGCAGGGGACTCAAGACAATTATTTGCTATGGTTGTAGGAACTGAGAGCATACCCTTACATGGTATGTGCACATAATTTAGTGGGGCCCTCCCTAACCAGGCTCAGTTTAGTAGTAAAAGGAAATATGAAAGCCATCGGAAGCCCACCTACCCACATCTTCATTCACTGTATACCAGTACAGCACAAGGCTGGAGAGCTGCCACAGTTTCTCATTTCAGTCTCATGCTCAGAGTTGACTGGGCTCAGAGCTCCCAGGTTCCCACACTAGCCCCCTCAATAAGGCCTCTCAACACTTTGAACACATACCCATTTCTGTTACCAGAACAACAAACCCAGAGAAGTTTGACTGTTTGCCTTCATAGCAGTATTATGTGTCTAGAGCACTTTGAAGTATGAATGTCTCTGCTAGAAATAAATGCAGGTCTCAAAACTGCAAAATTATCACAGCTCTAATAGTCCCTCTTTCCACTTCGTTCAGCTTAATTCTTCCAGTTCTTACCACCACTAATTCTCCTCTACTTGTCAATATTACAGCTCATTTTGTGGCAGGCACAAGACTGCAAAATTATTTTTAAATATATGATTTGGATTAATAGGAAAGACACAGAATAAAAGCACCACCTCCTCTTGAGAAAAAAAAAAAAAGGACATTTTGTGACACTTGAAAATTCTTATTACTTTGCAAATGATGGTAAAATGGGAAAAGCAGTGAAAAATATTTTAAAAACAACCAAATAAACCTCGGGCACCTGAAATCTCCTACCTATTCCATAGACACAAGACGGCCTAAATGTACCTTGGAAATAAACTCTGAATCTTCCTGAGGTTTACTTCTAATTAACATAATTTTCCTGCAGAGTTATGTGGAAGTGCATTTGGAAAATTAACACGCGACCATGGAGAACAGCCGTGTTCAAAAGCAAAGTATGCTCTGCGTGAAAGTCTGATAATGCTCTGAATTTTAGAGAGCAGAGGGAAATGGAGATACTTTCTTGGCACATCTATAAATTGGAAAATGAGAGTGACAGTTCCTGAAAGCTATGCAGCCAGCAGAGATAGTGTGATTTCAGTTATAATTAAAGCAAACAAAAGTCTTTCTGGCATGGTAGATAACCTAAAAGAAAAAAAAAAAAGTATATAGCTTCTTAATTGGGTAAGAACTTGAGAATTTTTCAGCACCTTTTTCCTCAAAAAGCTGTGCAGATTTTTGAACAGAAGTCATGCAGATATTTGCAGTTTTTCTTTGTTAGCATTTTATGTAAATGCACACAGAAATACATACTGTTGCCACATCTGTTGACCCCAGTTTGGATGTTTCTAAAGATTATTTAATTTACTTACAGGAAAAACAATTAACCCAACCAATTAACAATTTACTGAAATATTTATCTGTCCTCACAATTGCTTTCTGTTCAAACAAGCGCCACATTTCACAGAATCATAGAATAGTTAGGGTTGGAAAGGACCTTAAGATCATCTAGTTCCAACCCCCCTGACATGGGCAGGGACACCTCACACTAAACCATGTCACCCAAGGCTTCATCCAACCTGGCCTTGAACACTGCCAGGGATGGAGCAATCACAGCTTCCTTGAGCAACCCATTCCAGTGCCTCACCACCCTAACAGTAAAGAACTTATTCCTTATATCCAGTCTAAACTTCCCCTGTTTAAGTTTTAACCCATTACCCCTTGTCCTATCACTACAGTCCCAAAATGTTGGTGCTTCACCTAAACTACCTGACTTTGGTTGTGTAAGCAATGTTAGTCGGTTTTATTTGTTCAGTCAGGCCCATTTGGTTTATGCAGTACAACCAAGAAGAGTTTTAAAGACTCCTTTCTATGTGAAACTCACTCCTGAAGGGGTTGGTAAGAAACAGTTTGGTAAGGATTTGTATGTTACAATTTCCATATAAGAGGAAGGTGTTTTCAATCCAGAGGCTCAGTTTGACTACTTGATCACAGATCAGATTTCAGAGGATACTCTTATTAGTTGATATTCCAGATCAGACTTAGATTTAAGGTTTTAAGTTCATTAGCTTTTTATTTAGAGGTAAGGAAAAACAAAACTCATTATATTAAAACCAACTTACACTTCATTTGCAGGTTCACTTCAAAAAATACACATTAAATACCCATTAAATGCACATTTAAACTGTTAGGACAACATTTTAAGTGCCAGATTGGAACATAAAAGCAATTCATAGTCTTTTGTCTTGGCTTTTATTTTGCAAATCTTGGCATTTATTTTTACATTTTGCGTTTTTTTATGACTAAGCATTAGCAGGGTGTGCCTAAATGACTGTGCTCTTTGACAGCTTTATACAATCACTATAAACATGGTTAAGATCTCTGTGGATCTAATTATTGTGTTTGATATGTAGGGTATGCAATACAGTACCTAATATTATGAAAAGTATAATGCTGAATTATTTAATTCTTCTTTATGCTTTCATTCCCTATTTGTCTGTTTCTGCATGCCTGGTCCTGCTCTTTTGATCCAGTTAGAAAAACACTTTGTAAAACTGGACGTGTGGACTCAGCATTGGAAGCTGCAATATTCCCACACTTCACATATCTCCCCCCTTCTTTCCTTCCTGTCAAAATGGCTGGATTCTCAATGGGGAGATTATTATGCACAGGAAAACAATACATTATTCCTCAATCAGGAATAAAATAAGAGCCCACATAAAGCATTTTCTTTATGTATACATTAGCCTAGTAACTTACATAAAGAAGAGAAAGGAAAAACACTCTTGATGTAACCAATAGGCACATTTCAAATATCAGGGTCGATGTATATTTGTTAGAGGTAAAAGAAAGTTAAATCATGTTGCCAACCACAGGAAGTGTCTTGGCGATTTATCCTGTTATACAATGAAACAATGAAAATTAGCCCCAAAATATGTTTGTAGGTTTCTCATTTATTCACTCCATGATCTATTCTGAACTGACCTTTAGGACTAGTGGAGAGAGCTGCTGAAAAAGTCTTCCACCATCAAACCTTATTCAAAGCCCAGGTTTGAGTTTTGAAAGGGTTTTATTTTAGCTCTGAGCACCATTAGTGATGTTGAACTTCAGAAAAACCTGAAATAAATCAAGTCGATGATAAACTGGTGCTACCCACCATAATACTACTTCTATTTCAGTAAAAAGGAGCTTTCAGGAAGCCTGACTGCAAAATCATGAAGATCTTAAGCTGAAAACTTCAGTGTACCATAAAATCTTCAAGTGAATGCAAATTCTTTATTTATGTAATGTATTCACTGACTTAACTTTTTTAAAGAATGATAAACAAGAGACATGCAATTTTAATCTTCCAGAAACAATTTAGGGAGCATAGTACACAGGTACGCAAAGAAGATCCTAGATCTTCATAGTATGCTCTCCTTAAATTCTTCCAACATATGTTTATTGACCTTCCATGCTTTCAGAGACAGAAGAACATTCAAAAGAACAAGATCTTCCTGCTTTGTCTGGAATACAGAAGTAAGAAGTGTGTTCTCCTCATTATGTAAGCAGTTATAATAAACACATGCTGAGCAATGACTGAGGGGTGAGGTTAAAAAAAAAAAAAAGTCAAAATTCTGCAGGTGATTTCTTGATTTCTGGTCCTCTACATTGGCCAAAAGAGCTCCCAGATGGCTTTAGAGTGAGTCAGCT
Source organism: Melopsittacus undulatus (assembly GCF_012275295.1). NCBI lineage: Eukaryota > Metazoa > Chordata > Aves > Psittaciformes > Psittaculidae > Melopsittacus > Melopsittacus undulatus. Next base: position 80,847,540 of record NC_047530.1, on the reverse strand, counting down.
GTTCCAGCTGTAGCCTTCTTTACCAAATCCTCTCCTCAATTATGCTAATATAGACCTCTAGATCTTATTATTTGCCAGAATACTATGTAGAGTAGCTGGTTTAACTTATTTAATAGCAGCTTCACCCAAACCAAATACCATAAACCAGCTCTAGAAAAACCTACTGCCAATTAGTTCAGTACAATAGTTTTTTCCTGCATACACTGAATCAGAAAGAGCTGAGAAGTATATTGAGTAGAAGATGAATCTGAAGACAACTGGAAGAGAAAGGAAGATCATATTTTAGGACTTCACTGAAAGATCCTACCTTTCTCACATTTCTCTAAATAATACAGATCATTTCTATGTTCTATGCTCATGAGAAGAGGAAGAAAGTCACAAATAAAAACAGACCTTCAGTAGTGAGAAAGTATTTTATATCATAAGCTTGTCATTCGTAATAGTCAACACTGTTTGATTACTTATACATATTACTTCATTTTAAGGTTATACTATCGCTTCTAATGATTTCCATGAAGATTGCAACAGAAATCCCTCTTGTGCTGAGTTACTTTTATTTATTGATTTTGTAAGTAAAATCAATACAAAATATTGTCCTCTAGAATACTATATTTGCTACTCCAAAGCAAGCAAACAAAAGGCAAAACAAGCTCTGTGCATCAGTGCATTAAGAAGCTCTTACATTGTTAAAATTACTATGCCACTACAAATTTTAGTCACCATATATGGAACTACAGACACCACAGTTAAGCAATAAGCAGGAAATGAAAAGATGGAAAAAAAACCCCCACCATTGCCTGATCAATCCAAAGACCTAAAGCACTTTGTAATAACGCTTAATGAAGCCTGCAATTATGCCTAATAACACATGAGAGAGGAGCAGGGGAATTAGGCAGGTGCACAATGTATTGCAGTCCTTTGTGGAGACAGCCTTTAAGGCAGCCCACCTGTGCAAGATGCAGACCGACCCCAGTGATTAATCCTGAAAAACAAGAAATAGTTTGGCCATGACACTGGACATCCCTACTGCTTCCAATGCTCAGTCAAGGATCACTGCCCAACATGCCTTTGCACAGTAAGTCATGGCCCAAGTTGCAGAAGCACAGCTAATTACATGCCTCAGCAGAATAATAGTAACTGCTAGAGAAACAGAAATTTTGCAGGTCACCCTTAACTTGAGCAAAGAGAGCTGAAGTCTAGTAGTAATCCAGAGGGGTCACAATAACATTCACTGCCTGCCAAGTAAGTTTTCACTGGTTACATCCACCCTAAATTTAAGCACCAAGACACGCACTATCCTGCATGCACAGCTACCATTTCCCAGCAACTGATTTTTCTCACTTTATTCCAAAGCAGAGACTGGGTACAAACCAGCACGATAAAAGAAGATATCAGAGAAACAGAACAGTTATCAAAGAGAACAAAAAAGGTATACCAAAATCATGACACAAACACACAAAAAACAACTTTGAAATTCATAATTGGAAGACTCTATGGAAAATCTTTATAAGTGATTAAATATTTGGAATAGAAGAGACTCCCCCTACTTCTAGTCATATGTGTAAATGAATGTCTATTCTTATCTAAGATCTAGACTAAAGCAAACAAACACACTAACATGAATCAGCTATAGATCTCTATATATAGTAAATAAATATAATAAAGCAAATTAGAGAAATATACATATAAAGAACAGGGGAAAATTAGTAATTTATCAAATAGACATCACCAGTCAACAGTGGATCATCATCCAGGCCCACACTTCAAGTTCGGAAGCCCCACTGCAGCCAATACCAGGAGTCTCGGGCAATTGGGAAAACTCTGATGCAGTGCATCCACCCATAGGTGAGGCTCCAGATTTGGCCGTAAGAGGGTCCTGCTTTTATACCCTTAGAAAAACAACCATCTTTATGCCCACTCTGTAACTGTTCATTCGTGAAGCCCTGCAGTTTCTCACGATCTCACTGCTGCCCATGCCGAGAGCATTGGCCAGGCACCCTGGTGTTGCCAAGTGTGAAGGTCATAAAGCAGCTGCGCTCCAATGTTTTCCTGTCTCTTTCTGACAGTCATGACAAAAAAAATATATATACTCTGCCAAATACACTGTGACAAAACTCTGCCAAATACACTGTGACAAACATGAAAAGATACATACATACTTTGCTATGTCTCTCAGTCATGATAGGAAATCAACTCTCATCCATTACAACTGTGTAAAGTTTGTTACTAAGCTTTGATTTTAAACTTATTTAATCTCAGGTATCTTTGTGCATTTTCAATACATTGACTGGATTCAATTCACCCTTGTATAGTCTCTTTCATCCACTGCCAAAACTTGACACAGAGGAAAAAATCCTTAGTAGACTTCACACTGCTATTTGACAGTAGATTTAGATTAGATATTAGGAAGTTCTTTACTGTGAGGGTGGTGAGGCACTGGAACAGATAGCTCAGAGGAGCTGTGGTTGCTCCATCCCTGGTAGTGTTCGAGACCAAGCTGGATGCAGCTTTGAGCAACCTGGTCTAGTCAAAAGCATCCCTGCCCATGGCAGGGGGGGTGGAATGAGGTGATCTATAAAGTGCCTTCCAACCTATACCATTCTATGCTCCTATGATTTTTTACTTTTGACTTATTTGAGCTACCAAATCCTTTCCCTTGCTTAACATGGACAAGTTGAAAAGAACTGGAGAATTTTCATTTGTCTGAAATTCTCTTTAAGTGAGAGGTTCTCTTGTATGTCAGTGATAACATCAGGATATAGCAGGAATTCACTAGACCAGAATTCCAGAAGTTTGCTCACAAACTTTTCTTTGTTAACTCACTTTGATGGTGAATGGTTCTGGGTGAAGAAGATTATAGATGAACGGTGCAGAGATGGGCAAGAGTGTTTTGTGTAGGTCTGGAAATAAATGAATGAAAGTCAGTTGAAAGCAGGAAAGCATCAGGGAGCTATACAGTTTAGAGATCAAAGGGATCAAATGCAATTAGACATGGAATATATCACATATATCACCCATTCCACCTACTTTATAATACAGAATTGTTCCATCTTCATTGCAGTTCTTTTTTCCTTTGAATTACGTTCACTTTGGTTATGAAAGTACTTGATGATCAGCTTCTCCTATTTTTTTAAATTCTACATTTTTTTTTAAATGCTGGAACTGCTGGTTGTAAACTGCACTGTAGCTGCTGAGTAGTAAGATTTAAAAAGACTTCGCCTCTGTCAGATGAATCCCCAATACTTCAGTATTCGACATATGCCCACAGTCTCTTGCACAGACTGATAAAACTTCTCTCCCAAAGTGAGCAGTTTTTTGCCTCTACTCTGCTATTGGAAGATTGGCCCTAGACCCCACTGCTCTGGGGGTTAACATTTTTTACTGATTCTTCTATTTTGCAGTTTACAATAATTTATTTGTTTTCATGGCAAAACAGTCCTTTAGTAATATACAACACTTTTTTATTCCATCCTTTTATAAAACAAACCAAGCATTCTTAGCTCTTCTTATGAGACAGCACATCAATCTCCTTGGATTTTTCACAATTTACCTTTTCACATCTTGAACAAAGGTGAGCAAAATGGCTTAGAAAAAAGAAAAATAAATCATACAATGTATAAAATATGCAGTGGAGACTGTCAGGAGAAAGACACACTGACACAACAAACCCTTTCTTTCAGGATCTTGACTATTTCTGCACCCTGCTGTGCAACGCCACAACAACTGACTTGCAAATCTTTGTGCCATTATGATTTAGTGCAGATGAGAGCAAGGAGCTTAAGGTAATCTGTCTCTTTCCACCTTTCTTAAGATACTTCTATATAATTTTCTAGTAATTCTGGATGAAGACTGATTTAACTGTTTCTATGATTGTTATCAGAACAAACTGCCTCTAGCACAGTGCTGTAATTTAATATGCTGCTCAAAAACAATGCAAGGGAAATGTTATTCAAGACAACTGTGCTGTTCTAATGTATGTAGGAAACTAGCTGGCAAAGCATTTTACTCTAAAAAATTAGAATATTAAAGATAACACTTTCTAACACATGATGATACTTTCAAAAAAAAAAAACAAAACCAACTTCTCAGTGAACTGTTTTTCCTTTGGCATATGCGAATTTATACCTTGTAGGGATAACAGAGAAAATAAATTCTAATGTAAATAAATAAGAAACACGTCAGAAACACAGATCTCTCAGAATCTATTAAAGTGTGTTTTATGTATTTTCCTCAATCAACAAAAACAAAATAACTATTTATAAACTATTTAAAAACATACAGAGGATTAGTGTGTCATTTCTGATAGTTTTCCTTTATTTTGGTGGTAATATCTAACACAAAATAGGTAAGCATAATGAAGGCTGTTCAGGATGGTATGAATAGGATTCCTGACACCAGTATGTGCTTTCCATGATCCTTCACAATTAAAGACATGGCAACTAAACATCTAGTTTCACTAAGATCATCCATAGACATCTCTTTTGGAGATGTTATGTGATGCTTTTAAACAATCCCTTTTAACATAATATTTTTTCCACAGTTTGACTGAATAACTATATGAAGTGCTCCCTATTTGTGTTCAGAAATACTTCCAAGAAATATTTTCAGTTTAGAGCAATACAGTTGCAAATACAATAGAGATGAAATTTGATATTTCATCTGTGAAGTAAACTACATCACCAATTTACTCAATAACTCTTTAATCAATGTTGGCAACCAATTAACACTCATTCTTGATGAATTGTAAAAGAACACGTGATCATATATCACTCAGTGATCATAACATTTTACGTTAATTGAATATACTACCATACATATCATCTCAAGGTTAAAAAGGAAAATAAAAAATGTCTCAAACATTTCTGAAAGAGATATAGCTCATGAATAGACCTTCATTTCATCGTTTAAGATAAGTAAATGTATAGATTGCTAGATACGCTAGCCACTATTGATAATACTTATCCATTTGTAATACTTCATCTGATATAAAAAAGTGGAAATGAGGACTAAATTTAGTTGCCAAAATTTGTCACCTACTGTATTCATTTTTTATTCTGCATATTATTTAAACTCATTTCTATATATGGGAACTTTTTGTAGTCTCAGACTTTTCCATTAAACCATCACGATGGAGGGAGGCATTGTATAGCACTTTGAACAAACTGGGCTGCCCTTGTAGTTCATGCCATCTAGCTGCACTTGTCAAGAACAAGACCATCTGCTCAGTTTATCAGAAAATATATCCAATCTCAATCATACAACACCTCTGAGCCTGAGATACAACCCGAAAAATGAGCAAAGATATTCTGGAATCAGGTATCTTCTCACATTTAATCACTTCCTAAACTCCAGTCTCACAGTGCAACCAAATTATAAGAAATTGCACAGAGACTATTTTTTTCTGAAACATACTTACCTCACATTTACCAAAAGTGACTGATTTATCTATAAAGCTATCAAATGTAAGACAACTAATAAGGACAGTAGGTATTACTAATTGTGAGAAGAGGTAAACTAATGAAGTAGACAGAATATGGATTGAGAATTTTTTGAGATCACAAAAAATATTTTAAAAAGGGAAGTTTCTCTCTTAGGGAAAGACAGAAAGAAAAAAGAAAATGAAGGGAGTAAGAGAGTGCATAATTATATTTCAGAGTGGATGGGGTTAAGAAACAGAAAGTTAGTTTAGTGAACACTGGACAAGGCAGAGGAAAGAGAGCTAAGAAGAGAAAAGTCAGAAATGGAAAAGGGAAAAAAGAAGGAGTGAGATTTCTCAAACACCTTGGTATTAAAAGGTTCTGATTATGGAAGCATACACAGAACACACATGTAGGAATTTGGGAATGCTCCCTGGCAGGACAACAAATTACTAGGATAAATTAAAACACCTGGAAGTTTAAAACTATTCAGATATATAGTAAAAAGAAGTTAAGAATGACATATCATTGGATAACAGTAATAGTGCAATCTCTTCCTAATTGTGACCCTGGCTGGTTCTGTGTTTCTCCCCATTCACTCGCTTGTCACATTAACAGAAAGTTCTAAACTCCTATTTCACTGTAAGGTTGCAAAAATTAGTGGAACACTAATATAAGCAAAGACCAAAATAGACAACCTTTCTTGAATATTCAGAACAGTTAATATGGTTGTTCTATTTTTGGAATACTATGCAAATAGAATATAAATTGGGACGAGCTACAATAACTTTAATACCAAGCTCATATTTAGTTTTTTTTAGTTTCCTACCACTGCATACTGTATGGTGATTTTAACTTCATCTGAGATACTGAAAAAAGAAATTATGAGACTGCCAAAGCAGATGGCTGCTGTAATGAATACTGCAGCTGAGACTCAGAGTGAAATTCCACTCTTGAGAAATATTACTAATAAAAAATTTTCTCAGCTTGATAGTCTGAGCTTTTGGAGAGTTCTAGTTTTTACATGTCTCAGGATGTTGCAAACCAAACTTTGACTTATTTGCTATATTTTTATTTTATGTGTCTATGTATTAGATTAATTGGTTTTAACCTTCCTATGTGGAAGTCTTACCAACCATCCACTATAAATGCTCTTAATCTTTCAACAAGCTGAATAATTAGGCCGAAAAATGCATCATGAAGTAGACTAGTAGTTAATCACGTAACTGTCCAACTGACCCTTTTTAACATTAAAAAAATAATATAGATATATTGATAAAATAGAACTTTCCTGCATCATTTAAAGTATAAAATACTGAAGTCTATAAACATATAACATATTCCAATTTAAAAACATCTTTGCAGGACTCTTAAGAGGTATGACTCATGAACTCTTTCATGTCACTTGGGGATCTCCAAACGAAAGCTACTATGCAGAGCATTTCTATGATTAGAGAAACACATTTTTTCATATTGAGACTTCAGAACCTTAAGTACAGCATTATGGGCTCACACATGGGTTGAAACTGACACACATGGAAAAAAGAATCATCACCTTAAAAGTAAGACTGATCCAAGTTCTCTAACATTCATACAAAAGCCTTATTTAACTTAAAAGATACAAGATTAAGTTAAGGAAAAAAATTACAAAGAAATATCCATACACTCCCTACCAAAACAGTAAGTACCGCTTCGATTTGCTAATTTAAGTCTAATTACAGTATAATTAAATTATTTCAAGAAAGTTCTTCAACCATAATGGTAGCCTGAGACTTTCTAGTACAATGTCAGGTTAAGATAGCACAACATCTTCATAAAAATCATTACAGAATCATAGAAATAACTAGGTTGGAAAAGCCCTTTAAAATCAAGTCCAACCATTACCCCAGGACTGCCAAGTCCACTACTAAACCAGGTCACTAACAGCCTCATCAACACAGTTTTTGACCACTTCCAGGGACGGTGATTCCACCACTTCTCTGGGCAGCCTGATCACCCTTCTGATGAAGAAATGTTTCCTAATATCCAATCTAAATCTCCCCTGGTGCAGCTTGAGGCTGTTATCTCTTGTCCTATCACTCATGACTTGGGAAAAGAAAGCAACCCCCACCTCAGTACAACCTCCTTTCAGGTTTTTGAAGAAAATACTCTTTTAACTTTGACCAAGGTTCACAGACATCACTATATGACAAATATAAACCTCATAACAAAGTGTAAAGCCGATACAGTACATTATTTACACAATCTACTATATGAAAGAAGCCTCCAAAAAAAGGTTACAGCAGCATCAATGATCAGCCCTTAACCTCAACGACATTTTGATGACATAAAAGCACATTTAACACCATGTACTTTAAAATCTTCATTATACTGCTGTACCAAAACTTTCATTACTGTTAGGGTTGCTGACTCAGTCAGACACCTTGAGACAAAAATAAAGTAGCACTGGCTATTAAAAATTAACACTGCATCAGGACCAAGGGAATTGAACCCAAAATGCTAAGGAAAATAAAGATGATGACAGTCCCTAAGGAGAGAGAACACCATGGCAAGCAAGATGACTAATGCTCACAAAGGTGCAAACAACCTGCAGACCTAAAGGCTGACTTACAGCCCAGATGAGACTCTGAAAACATTGATAAATCTATCCTCTACAAGATCCTGATGAAAATCCTGGTGGCACACTGTGCCTTATTCATTGTCCACCTGGCTGATACTGCCACAATACGGCAATGACTTTATTGTGTTTGTGCAATGGGTAAACAAAAGCTGATCCAGAAGTCCATTTTCAAGTTAATGGGAAATGTTCCACTGACTTTAATGGCATTTTCATCAAGTTCAGAAGTGATAGGCACTTCAGGCATCTGCAAGATAAAGGCTGCTACCTAAATAAAGTTAATGATATTGCCTGCACAGTGAAAGACTGTGGAAGAAGATTAAATTCTGATGCATTTCTCTTCTTTACTGTGTTCTTTATTGTGAGTGAGGGTAGTGAGGAACTGGAACAGGCTGACCAAAGAAGTGGTAAATGAACCATCCCTGGCAGTGTTCAAGACCAGGCTGCACAGAGCCTTGGCCAACATGGTTTAGGGAGAGGCACCCTTGCCCATTGCAGGGGGGGTTGGATGATCTTAAAGTCCTTTCCAAATTCTATGATTTGCATTGCTTCTGTGAAATGTGATGAGCAGCAGAACACTCTCCACTTTCAAGATCATTTTTGTGCAGACATTTAGGAAGAACAAATATCCTCTATAGGACAGCTTTCAAACATGTTTGTGCATATCCTTGACAATTTGCCATTGTTACAGGTTGTCTTTACCACAGGCACTGACATTTGAACTTGCCTTTGAAGTGACTAATTTGTTTCAGAAAGGTGTTTAAAAAAAGGCAGATTTCAACCTACTTGATTTTTTTTTTCTTATGAAAAGAAAGAAACAAAAAAGCCACCCCCCCAAGCAATATGACTGAATGCACAATACAAGAATTTTTGCCTTCAAGACTGAACCCACTTATTAAAATGTTAGTTATGCTTTCATTTTTTGCATCAAGATTCTTCTGATCAGAAACTTGCAATTTAGAACGAAAAAGCAGCTGCAAGTCTTACCCACTGCTGTGATCTTTTTTTGTTTAAGTCACTAATTTTTTTCCAACTTGTCTATCTTAAGCAAAATTTAATTATTATTCAATGTGTGCTGCTGCTAGGGACAGAATTATGCAGAATAGCTGAAAAAGCAGATTTTCTTTTTTTCCCCCTTTCACATTTTAGAATTTAGCTTCTAGATCTGGCCAGCCTGTGTGACTATTTCATCACCGTAAGAAGTAATTGTGAACAACACAGTCAGAGCTTAGTTTTTTTCCTATATCTGATTTTCTCATTTTGCAGAGCACAAACATTTCTGAACTTCTTCCAACCAAATCTGATTGCTTTAGTTAGAATGGTATCCATTGATGTATCTGGAGAGGCAGGGGTATGAGATTTTTCATATACAGACAGGTATAGAAACATGTGGAAATTAAGAATATAAGTGAATAAAAAAAAAAGTATGAATAAAACTACTGAGAATGGATTAAGGCATATTTATGTATTATTTGCCCCTTAACAAAACTGGGTATTTTGGTAGACATTTGACACTTTCTTTCTTGGGAACTGTTTCAAATGTTAAATTATTTATTTTTTTTTATATCTCAGGAATCTCTATCTCAGGGGGAAATACTGCTGATGCGATAATACTGATGCACAGAGTCAGCCAGGCTGAACAGATCTTAGGAAGTCATTAGTCCAACTATCTGCACAAAGCAGAATCAACACCAAATCAAGACTAGGTGGCCTGGGATTTTGTCCAGCTGGGTTCTGAAAGTGCACAGCTTCTCTGGGCAAAGGTTAATTACGCTTGATTGCATTTAACAAATGAAATAAGATATATATAATGTTTGGGGATTTTAGCTTCAAGATAGCATCACTGACAGACTTCAGTCAAAAGAGATAGGACAACACGGACAATTTTTTTTTTTACATACTTCTACTTTTCCATATTGTTATTTACATTCTAGGTTATTTTAGAATAAATATTTCAACCTATATTTATTTAAATATATACATGTATAAATGTGAAAACCAGCAGGGCTCCTCTACACAGAGATTTGGTTTAGCTTTTTGAAAGATATTAACCCCTCCTCCAATATCTCTACTATTAATGTGACTCCAGTCAATGTTGTGGAATAACTCTGCCTCTTCTATTTTAAAAACTATTTTTAACAGAAAATACCTTGAAAGATAAAAGCTTTGGGCTTCTAGACTGCTTAAGCATTCTATTTCATATATCAAATGCATCTGAGAAGATTTTTTTAACAAATGTTGCATTTAGAAAAGGACAGAAATTCATTAAGTTATCCCTAGTTTGTAAATCTAATTCATAACACTGCAGCCAAAGAAAGATGTTAATTCCTTCTGGTATAAAATTCATGACTGCTAACAACATATACTCGTTTGGCTACAAGACTAAATTCCTGAATGTACGATCAATGACTATTTTAAGATTAAGTGACCATATGGGATTACATTCATCAATACTAATGGTATCTTATTTAAAAGTTTAATGAGAAAGATATAATGCATATCACATTTCTCAGTAAGACACATTATTATTGAATTTCAGATAGAAGATATTATGAAAAATTAAATAAAAGCAAAGAAAAAACCCATTGTTTAAAATGGATTTTCTAAGTGCATTGAACACATGAACTGGACTGTAGGCATTTCTTAAGATGGTTGTCCTTTAGGAAATTCAATCTTGTTTATTTTCAGTACATATGTAAAGAGTATGTCTAAGTTAGATCTCAAATAAATCATTACAGAACATGCTGAAATCTTTATCATAAAAACCATATATAGTGTTTTCAGTAAAATATTTTAACATAATGGGTCAGTCATAACCATGAAGTGATTTTGCTCCTCAGAAGTCATTTATTCACTGTATTTTACATGACCCAGATCTTGTATCTGAGAAATCAATAAGTTTAACAGTTGAACTAACAATGAGTGATTCATGTTCAGGGTAAAATCTGTCAAAACTCAGATGCGTAAAATATCCTTTTAGGACACATTCTCCAGGTAGCAAGAAAGGGAATTATTATTTCTTAGGAGCACGAAACAAAAAAGTTCTTAAAACAGATGGGTGTATCAGATGAGTAGCTGCTTGTGGTGAACTCTGACAGGTCTTAATCCAAATTGAAGCTCTTTTCAGCTTTCCCATCCTCTAACAGCTAACTAGCACAGTCTCCAATTAGGATTCCTAACAGTTCTTGCCCTGTTGTTTACTCAGGTTGTCCTTTTATTTTATTATAAAAAAAACCCCAAACCAACAAAACAAACAACAAAACAAAACCTTGGGTTTGGTTTTGGGTTGATATTCTTTTTCTTTCAGCATTGCTGAGTTAGACTTATTCACACAGATATTTGATAAAAATATCACTAGAATCTCACTTTTTAAAGAAATGCATAAAGTACAATATAAGTGTAAAACTAGCTATCATTTGTTAACTATTTCTAATAACGTCATTACTACACACAACAGACTGTATCAAGAGATAAGTGGAATATAAAAAAACCTCCACCTTTTAAACACAGAGCTTTTTTATGTACAGGCTGCAGTGGACAAACCTTTCACTTACAATGGACATATCTGGGACATTTCTGTGTATTATCAATGTACAAAAGAGAAATAAAGGGGGATGTGATAGGGCTGATAGTTTCACAATGAAAGCCAAAATTTACACTATATATAATAAATTGTCCAAAGAACTGATGACAGATAGTGTAATATTGCCTATTTATATAACATTAGCACACAGAGATTCCAGTCCCCATGGATTATTATGTGATGTTGGAATACGACAATGTGAAAATCAGAGTTATATTAAGACTGAGTTTCTAAACTGCTGGATTTCTAAACATAGCTGGACACTACCAAAGTCTTCCTGAAACAACAGTATTCATACTTGATAAGAATGACAATATGTTGAAAATAAATACTTTTCTGTCAATAATCATTTTCTTCGGGAAGCTAAATGCCCTAGAATCCACTTTTACTGAACAACAGCAAAGCAATTTTTTTTTTTCAATACTGTCTTTGAACAAGAAGTTGAAAGCATGAATTGTGATTTTTTTCAACTCTGGCAATTCTGAATGAGAAAAAGAGCCATCTTCTGCCTAAATTAGCGTTACTTATTTTGTTTACTTATAAAACTTGAGATTGAACAGCAATTCTGCAAGTACAAATGACACACAGAGAGCCAGTAAGTTATTTGAAAAGCAGGAACATCTTGTCTCATGTTTTCTCCTATGAAAATTTGAATGCGATCTATTATACATTTTTGTATTTAAATATTTAAATATTTAAATATATATAAAAATATATATATAAATATAAGGATGCTGGGGAGGGACTCTTCATTAGGGACTGTAGTGATAGGACAAGGGGTAATGGGTTGAAACTTAAACTGCAGAGGTTTAGATTTGATATAAGGAAGAAATTATTTACTGTTAGGGTGGTGAGGTACTGGAATGGGTTGCCCAGGGAAGCTGTGAATGCTCCATCCCTGGCAGTGTTCAAGGCCAGTTTGAACGGAGCCTTGGGTGACATGGTTTAGTGTGTGGTGTCCCTGCCCATGGCAGGGGGGTTGGAACTAGATGATCTTAAGGTCCTTTCCAACCCTAACCATTCTATGATTATCTGTTTCTATATGAACACTCACTCCTATGGGATAATTCATGATAGCACATAGTATCATCAAATTCATTTAGCCAGTTTTTACTACAAAGATCATTATGTCCTCAGGCAAAGACCTTGTGTTTTTATACCTTTAAAATGCCTTGCATATCTGTGGAACTATATAAAATAAACTCAAATATGTAATAGATGGGCAACCTGCCAAGATCACCTGCAGCCTAGCTATTATGTTAACAAATTCTAATCTGTCCAGCTAAACCTTCAACTCAAACAGCAGCATTTAAGAGCTGAAAATTTGAGCAGCTAACTTCCATTAATTGCTCAATATCTGACTTTTATGAATACCTAATTGTGTTATAATTAAAAGAGGAATAAAATATATCACAAAAATATTTTCATAAAATAACTTCAAATTTTGGGGGTGGATCTGACTTATTTTTTTGTCACTGCCCTGAAACTGATAAAAAAATAGTAATTTTTGTTCTTAACAAGACATAAAGATAAATGGGGAAGTCGTGACTGGATCATATTTCTATTTATGATCTCATAAGTTCCAGAGTATGCACATGCATGATTTGCTTCTGCACTTATCTCAAAATGAACAAATTAAAGATGAAGATCAGGCTGAGGACCTAAGGAAATACACATGAAAAACAGATTTATCTAAAGAAGGATGCACTTCTGGAGGAAAAATTTGATAGCATGAATTTTATATCAGAACTTTACTTCATATACAGCACTAGATAAAATGTTTTCCAGATCAATGCTGGTTTAGGAAGTCTTCTGTTATTCTTTCGTATGGAATAATCTAGTTGAGAAAATATTGTTTCCATGTGGTAAAAGACATCTTTCATCTTTGTTGTATTTGATTCTAACTATTACCTGGTACTTCAGATAATGCTCTTCATACTCAGATTTTCATAAGCACTGTATAAGCTACCTTGTTGAAAAGACCTGCTAAATATAACACCAAAGAGTGTCTTGGTTAAAAATGAGACATAACGTAAGGTAATTTCTTTATCCTTTCTTTTTTGCATTAAAAAAAAAAAATCAATAATTAATTTCACTGACCAAGAAAATTGCAGACAACTGAACATTTACTTTCCACCTAATTGGTAGAAAGATAATCTCCTAATGAGGACAAATAATCATAATTCAAGACTTCATTGAGTTTTTCCCCTCATGGATTCTTCTAATCTGCAGACAAACTCCTGGAGATCTTTTCAGTGCATTCAAGTAAGGCAGGACAAAAGACAATCTCTAAAAGCTTGATGAACATGTTACATGTTGCTGTTCACCCTCATTTGCTGTAGACTATAGTCAGTACTCCCTATCATTATCTTCCAAAAATAGATATTATAGCAGCAAAGTGATGACAGGCATCAGCTCTAAGCAGTAACTTCATTCTCTTGGGGTTTCTTTGCTTCAGGCACTCTGTTGAACTTTCATCTTCAATACATCAAACTAGAAATATGTAGAAATGCTTTTGAAATATTTTTATTTTCTACTGAGTGATGTTTAGATCTAAAACTATTTTTTCTCCTAACTTTCTGAAGAGGATTTGATTATTCTTCATCCTGATCTTATGATCAAAATTATTAAAAGCTATTTTCACAGTGCTTTAAGCTAAACACATTGTTTCATTAAATGCTGTAGCTAAAAATATGACATTTTGAAATCCTAATTCAGGAAAACATTACCTTTTTAGACAGTGTATAAATGCTTATGCTTCTAAACTAGAGCTAAACTTTAATAGGTTTTTAAAGCACATTTCTGAACCAAGAGCTAAAACTCCCTACATAACTCATCTTGCATTGAAAGCAGAAAAGGATTAATTTGTAATAGTAGAGAATAAGATTGGAAAAAAATCCTAAAAGCTGGAATTCAAAACGAATTTGAAAGCAGGCAGAAGGAAAGGACAATTTGTAGGAAGGGATTATTAAATAAGTGAAGAAAAAAAGGAACTTGCAAAGAAAGAGATGAACTGATTACATATACTTCTGTGGTATATTATATTCTAGTAGGAGTATGAGGAGAACATGCCTACGATATCTCAGAAAAACCCAACAGATATCCAGAATAAAACTTATTTTTATTTCACGTGAACTCCAGGAATAACTCGCAAGGCATAACCTTTTGCTGATAGACACTGAAGTTCCCCAATGGTAAAGAATTTCTTAGACTGTCAGTGCTCACTGCACTGCAAATTGCAAATTTACTGCCCCATTCTTTACCATTAAGAGCAGAGTGTCTAATTTCCATTTTCTAATCAAAGTATAAATCAGGTTCTGGTAGTTGTGAATGCCACCACCAGCAGAGTGAGAAAAATTTTAAGTGACATTTTAACACCGTCCTTATTAAAAGCAATAGTGAAATATCCTTTCCTCCGGAAAGCTCAACTGGCTTAGATGCTCTGCCTCTCAGAGTTTCATATTCTTTACTCATACCCTTGAAAATCTTCAAAGGAAAATCAAAAAGATGTAGCACTGCAAAACTGATCCCTCTCTTCATACAATACTTACAATGGTTTCCCTGCTGCTGTGTTCCCACTGTCCCAGAAGAATCAGGATGGCAGGACATTCAGCAAGAATATGTGCTCATTTCTCAAATTAGTTCCTACTTACTGATCTGCTGCCTTGCAAAATGAGAGTTTTTCAGTAATGCCAACCAAATTATGGTGAGTGACAGAAAGTCTGAACTACACACAGTTGATCCATACAGTTTTGGCAAAGTAAAAAAACTTCGAGAATTTATGAAAGCATTTAGGAAGTTTGAACTATGAAGTACTACAGCAAAGAACACACAGAAAGCACCTCTGAAATTGCCACAGCCTTCTGTCAAAAAATAAAAAGCCAGACAGATGGAGGGAATCTGTTGTCCAGAAATCAATTTACAACTCTTTGAATTCCTTAGCAAAGGAATTTTCTTCCATGTGAGTTTTATAGAGCTATACCAAAACAGCTGCTATGCCACATGAAATGGTTCTGTTCATTCTATTAAGCATGATTTAAATATTCATTTAATTATTACTTTTGTATTCAAAGATGGCTTATTTTCATGCAGATTTATGTCCCGTTATGCATAAGTACATTCTTAATTGTGCTGAAAGAACTGCAAATTTAATTAAAGTTTGCCATTCCAAGCATAAAATAGATTAAAGAAAATGCTGACAACAGTAAAATAAATATTCAACTATTTAACTCAACATTTATTTTTAATCCAAACATCAAAATAACCTCATTTCTAATTACAATTTCATGAGAAAATGTCTTGAAGAAACATTTGTCTATTTTTCTCCAATCTGTTCAGCTGAAGCATGCTAGCTTATTTATAAAACTGATTAATAAATCCGTTCCAGTTGTATGACTGTATGTTACAAACAACACAGATTAATGTATGTAAACAACTATTATAATTTTAAAACCTCAAAGTCATGACTGTCGGCAAAAGCAGAACTCGCATCAAATGTATTACAGTCCAATTATACACTTAAATCGTAGCAAAGAAGAAAAAAAAGGAGGCAACAAAGGTATAAAGGTCCAAGGGTCTATGACAATTTATAGAAGTTGGTGAAATCAGTTAAATGCTTACTGTAAGTTACTTGCAGTTCCTTGAACTGGCTATTGTTGAACACTCAATCATGCATTGTAAAATGTGACAATAGGAAGATCCTTAGTTTCATGAAAAGTTACACTCAAAGGAGATTGGCCTGATTCTACTGAAACTGATTTTGAAAATCTACAATTAAGTTTGCTGTTTAATATTTTCACCTTTTAGGAAACAACTTTAATAATTTATTGTTAACAGTGGGGGGCGGGGGGGATTAAGGAATACAGGTGGATTTTCTCTCATCCAGACACAATAGATCTGCCTCTGACAGAGAGGAAAAAAAAAAAAAAAAAGAAAGAATAAGAATATGATGAACGCTATCTTAACCCTTTGCATTATTTGGAAGCACAAGTCATGCAGAAATAAAGAGGCTTTCCAAAGCAGTGCATACCTTTTTCCCAACAGATCTTGAGAAAAGTGCCTCACCAGCCTAACAAATATCCCAAGAATCAGTAAATTTGGAGGGAAAAAATGCTTTTTTTCTATATATTCACAGTAATATATCTTTGTAACTTCTGAAAAAAATCACCTTAAACTCTTTTCGGTTTTGTTTTTTTTTAACCCTTCCACTGTAAGCAACAGATTCTTCTCAGGAGTTAACAAACTTCAATGGCATTATTATTATTGTTTATATCTGACTAACAACATCCAGCTATTACACAATTTCAGCACCAGCACCACCACTTCTAGAGGATACAATTGCAGCATGTTTTTGGTTTGAAAGCTATGAGCATTCAAGCATAAGCATCACAAGCCTCATGCAAAGCCACCCATACTACCACCACAAATTGCTTGGTAAACCTCCTCATTTCTCATTTTAATTACTTCTTGTTAATATACTTGAAAAAAGGAAATGGCTAAGTGCAAAGCATAAATGCTGCAAGCCTCATCCCTCTAAGTAACAATCAGCAACTGGATTATAAATGGAAGAACAAGTTTCTTTTGCAACGGAACCAAGAACTAAATATGGAAAAGGAATGCTACCACAAAGGGTATATTCAACATGCACTGAGAGCAATTTGCATGTCAATGGACCATCTATATTGTGGTGCAGGGATTCCTCCTTGATGTTACTACATTTACATATAATAAAGTGTGAAGGATATTTTCCTTATTTTTCTCTATCAGTTATATATGCTACTACTATGAAAACCAATCCAAAATGAAAATCTGAATAGATCAAATGAGAAAATTAAGTCAGTATGAGCGATTATTCCTCTCTCACACAATAAGAAGCAATCAAGAAAGAAAACAGCAAGGAGCACTTATTTTTCAGACAGGAATCAAACTGGAACACTTAACAAAAAAACAGTGAACTGAACAACAGCAGTTCATTTCTGGTTTATTAATACATGCATATTGTAAAAGGGCTTAATCCAGGATCCACTACATTTACTAAAGAAAACTCTACATGGATTTAGTACCAAGTAAATGAATAATTTTACATCAACACCTTTAGAATATTTCAGATGAGCTTTCAGCACATTTTCTAGTTTGCAGGCACAGCTGCTGGTATACAGATCAATACAGCAATGTTACCAGGGGGACAGAAAAATTTGTATACTAACTTAGAAATGAATATTTATTGTTCTAACAATTTAAATCCACAACATACAGCTATTGTGTTATCAGTTACCAATATGAAACAGTAAGTAAATTACTATACTGTAGTATAACGTGATAAACAACAGCAATCTTTGTGAAGGTCATGTTAAGGTGATAATAAGGTCATGGATATTAACAGGTATTTGTAAATTTTTACTGTTCCAAAATTAAAAAATAAACCAAAACAACTCAAACTTGTTTGAATAACCACTGAATCTCTCAATCCTGAACTATTCTGTAGTGAAGAACAGTTAATATTTAAATAGCACTTTTTATACAAACACCAATATGCACAGAGGAAATTTATAAAAACACTTTCATTTTTGTTTGTGTTCAAAGATTTATTTTTGAAAACTCTATGTAGTATTATTGATTGAAACAGTTTTTGACAACATAATAGCTCACAAAATCACTAAATACTGAGAAACAAAGAATACAGTGCATTATATAGTCCAAGAGACTTTCAGACTCTTAGGTTTCAGACTACTGAAGACAACAAATAAAACTTCATTACATGAATCAGGCTAGATTATCACTCTTTTTCTAGTGAAATCCATAAATGACATGTACAGCTGCCTAAAACAGAAGAGATATCAAAAGACAGGCTTTCACATAACCAGCTTAAGGGTTATTAAAACTCTACTACAAAAACCAGCATGACCCTTCAGAGGAGCCACAGCAGTTTACTGATAATCTTGGCGCATTTCTGTACATACTTAAATACACACTTCACCATAATTGCATCGGAAGGTTTTGGGAAGAGAAATCAAGTATATGAATCATCTAATGTGGAATCACAAATGAAATATACAAAACAAGGGTGTCAGAGTTTGGATGTAGAGGCTCTTCAATTACGAATAGTTGTCTTACCTGTTTAACATCATATGCAAGAAGAACAAATCTTAAGTCTGGTGAAACAGAGTATCTTGATGCTTTGAACGTTACCTAAAATGAAGCAGCAATAAAAGTAAGTTTGCAATAAAAAGGATAATTTTTTCCCCCAATTTTTCTTATAGTTCATTTAAGAGCTTCCCATTTATAAGACAGAGATCTGGTCTAGAACACCAGTGCAGTTTTCATCAAAGAAGGACTCAAATAATTCTTACTCTAATTTGCTGGTATCTGTACAATGACAACAGATTAATCTGGCTTCAGCTTTAAATTTCAGTTAAGAAGCTGAAGAGTTTTTCATCACGATAGCAAGCACTAAGCTTGAGGATAACAACTATGACAAATTCATTTACAGACAATGAAGGAACACACTTTGTTTGGCGTGTACTTCAGGGATGATTACAAGGGAGATTCATCAATAGGTTAGGTTTAAAGATACCATACAAGAAAAAGAGTAAGTGTGTGCTATGTCTCTATTGCTTTCCCTTTAAACATCACACGCATAACCATTTTGCAAGACAACCTGCACTAAACAAAAACTCTTTCCTATAAGAAAGAAAATGCTTAGTGTAGAGCAAAGTGAAACTTAGCACTATAAAACTAATAATTACTTTACATCTATCCAAGATTACTTTTTAGGACTGTAATTTAATCAAGGAATAATATTATGTCAGAAAGAATTTAATGCATCTAATGTATGTGGAAACTAAGAACGTGCTTTAAAAGACACTGAAGGAATAAAAAATAAATTAATCTCAAGACATCTATTTGCAGAATTAAAGGAAAAGAGAGTAGTGAAAAATGCAGGTAAGACTACGAGTCAGACAGAAAAAATAACAGAATCACAAAGGTACAAGATGAAAATAAATAAATAGTTACATAGAACAGGAGCTATCCAATATTCAAAGGAAGGCTTTTCCTTTTTTTTTTTTTTTTTACTTCTTAAGCATCCTGTTCTATTTAGCCTAATCCCACTACTAAACTAATGAATTCAACAGGTGTTTAAGGAACCCAAATCAGAAGTCACAAACTCATATAGTCAGAGCAGCTAAGGTACTATCCTAATGATAATAAAAAAGGCTAAATAAACTGAGAAGATGCTGTGTTTTGATATACAGATTACACTCAGGTTAACTAGATTTACTAGTTAATGTAGTAACTCAGGTTACTAGGTAGTATAATTTGTCTCAAGCTATCCAAAGACAACAAAATGAAAAAAACAGTTTTGAACTGAAACTGCATTAGTGTGATACAAGAGCATAACAATATCAGAAGTTAGAAGATGAATCTGCAGCCTTGAGTAAAAAAGAGAAAAAAAAACAACAACAAAAAAAAGCTACAAACTTCCTTTTTTTACTTACAAAGCATTCAGAACAGATTTCTACTGTGCTTAAACTAGCTTTTATGAGTTAACCACCTTTAAGCAGAGACTATGTTAATGTCAGTCTATGGTTATGTTCCCTTTTCTTGGCACACACTGAAAACAATTTTAGGTGTGAAATTTCCCTGCTTTCTAGCAGTTTATTAATTATTCCCCCATTACCTCAGTCTTCAGCAATATAAAACACAGGCAGCTTTCCAAATTCATTCTCAGGGAGTGTGGCGCTTGTTATTTCATGCATTTAGTAAGAATCTTCAGTCACTGATTATGCCACCACAAAAGTAATGATGCACTTAATGCAAACACCTGAGTACCTCAGCTGCAAACTACTGGCAGTTTGAGGCAACACCAGCAAGAGAAACTCACATATTCTATATCCAAGTATAGAGTCTTGTGGGTTTGGGATTTAAAATCATTTAAATCCTACTGAATATGACCTTGCTTGTTCAGCTTGCATTCGCCTGCAAAATTTGGTTTGCCTCCTGAAGTGCTTCATACATATGGTGTAAAAGCAATGACAACAAACTATAAAATCCTGTCGACCAAAAGATTATAGCTTGACAAATAGATTTGCCAAAACTATTCCTGGCAACAAAACAAGTAATGTTTTGGCAAATAATTTTACTTTTGTTGTTGTAATGGCATTATTCTTGTTAAAAGGTGAGTAAAGCTGTTTCATAATTTTTAATGTTTCACATGAGAAACAAGAAAGTAAAAGACCAGCAGAAATTATGCATTCATTGCCAGCTAATTGCAACGCTAGTTTCTTTAAATTATCCTTAAATATAAATATTTATCTATGAATATAATAGATATATATTTTTTATTAACATGTTTTTGAGTTGTAAAGAAAGTGTTGGGAAAATATCATATTGGACACATTGGAAATGAAAAAAAAAACCTTGTGTATCTTGTTATCAAAAAAACGGAGGATGGTTGTTCTGCTATCATGTCTGCATATCTGTAACTTTTCAAGCTTCTCAGTTTGTCAGGTGCTAGTTAGCCTTTATTTAGAAAGACAGACATAAATGCTGCACCTTATTACTATGACACTTCGCTTGATCTCTAAGAAATGTAGCTCTGGACAACAAAGCCCTGAAACAGGGAGAAATGAAGCTGGCTAATTAGGACGGTCCCTGGATGCAGAAGCAGGGCTAGTTTCCCTCTGCATCACTGCACAGCATCAGCTAGTTAGGAGACTGAGGGTAAGTCAACACAGTGCTGCACTGTGCATTCTACATATATCCTTATGCCCTTTCCAAACCACAGCCAATGAAAGGGAGAAGAAATAGGGGAAGATAATTTCCCTAACATTTGTCAGTTCTACCTAGCCACATCAAGATTTAACAGCCTTATAAAAAACACTAGCTCTATGGCAAACATAAAACACTTTGACTAGGTAAATTGCTGGAATCCCTATATTACTGACATTTCACAATGTTGCATAATTCTAAGGAAAAAATAAAAAATAAAACTTTTTAATTACCTATACATTACCTTCCCTTCTTAATTCAGCAATCTGTCATCCATTTTTCCAATATTGCTGAATTTGACATGAGTTCACTGACAGGGATGCATGATGTGATGATCCCATGGACAAGCAGTGACTGCTAGTCTCACTTTCACCACAGAATGAAATGATAAAAGCCTAATGGAGGCAAAAAATCACAGTGCCTCTAAAGAGTATTTCACCCTTCAGCTTTCCAGCTTACTTCTCTCATACACATTCCAAATTTGGAACATATTTTGGCATGGAAAGAAAGATGAGAACAGCTTGAGACAGTAAAGAGTGAAAGCAAAGGAAAAAATGATTCTGCAACAAATAAATACAAGGGACATCCCATCACCACCACCACCCACAGGCAACTATCTTTTCTTCCCCTTTCCATATGGATTATTAAAATGGAAAACAAATTTCCAATGAACTATATTCCCACATTTGTTTGACATTTCCAATGTCAATATTTTGCATTAATGACTTTTTTTTTTTTAAGTTTGCATTTTATGTGTGTTTTACTCAAAACAGAAATGCCTGTTATGACTGTGTTTAAGAGAAGTTTTAGGCTAGGTTATGCAAGGGCCCTTCAGTATAACCTCATTTTTTATTTCTTCAGCTTTCTTATAGCCTGGTTATTGATGTACTTCATCTTTGCTCTATTCTTTCACCTACTATAAAATGTTAGTTTTCCTATTTTTATGAATTTTAACTGCTATAACATTTAAACCAATGCCTTATTCATGGTCTTTCAAAAATATGCTATACAGCAGATGGAAGTTACCTATAACATAATCCAGAACAGAGCTGTAAGAATGTAGCTTTAACATCTGTCAAACACTTTACAGTACTCTTTTGTCATCCTTTCAGTTGAATAGTTTTAAGCTAAATAATACACCACAGTTAAAACCAATTAGAGGAAATTTTCACTTTAGTGGAGTTTACTTCATTGTTGTTGTTTCTCTCCTTTAATTTCAGCCCTCCTGTTTCAGTTTGTTGTACTCCTACTTTTCCCATCAACTTACATCTTCCATATTCCTATTATTATCCTTCCACAATCATTACTTAGTGCTCACTTTACACACATCTAGGCTTAATTATTATGTTTTTTTTTATTAATCCAGAATAAAATATTGTAAACCTCCAGAATGTTAGTTTGAAAACTGGGGGCAATACCACTACTTAGGACATCATTCATATCTCCGTATCACATATCTACATCTGTATCACAATTTTAACTTAATGCTATGACTGAACATCGATGTATGGGAGTTCATGAGCATTCACAGGTATTCAGCTCAACTTATCAACTTATCAGTTCATGAGCATTCATAGGTATTCAGCTCAATTTATCAGACAGGCATTGACCAAATGGCAATGCACAAGAGGAATCAGATGGGACAAAATTACACTAGCTGCAAAATGAGAAAGCATTTGGCATGTAGCTGTTTCCTGGGGTGGCACCAGCAATCAAGGAAACAATGGGATTGCTGTGACTGAAAGGTGAAGATGGACCACCCGGAGGTTATATGAGAGAACAGCTGAGAGTGGAGCCCAGCAGGAGAGCAAGCCTTGTAGCAGTAAAAGCAGGGTACCTCTGAGAAGAGAGTCAGGTTGCAATTAGGAAAATGCAGTTATTAGAATGTTGAAAAACTTGGGTTTCCAAGGTTACATTTCTTATTGCAGTATTTCTTGTGTTACCTGAGCACTTAATCTAGATCCAAAAACCTTGCAATACTATGTGTCGTATTTGTTAACACTTGGTTTTCCTACACAGTGTAAAAGATTATTGTGCCTTAAAACATGATCTAAGCTGAACTCTACTCTATGGATGGGGACTACCCTGGAAGAGTGCTTCTCAAAAACACAAATCAAATTCCCCAGACTCAAGTGAAACTCTTCATGTAGTCCCAAGATATTTTCACACATGTAGAACATAAAAAAGACATGAACAGAACTTTGCAGCTCACACCATTGCCCCTCTAGCAGAAAAATCACCTCTAAATTGTAAATCACAGAATTTTCTTCCTCCCATTCCCCATCTTTGATATAACCCTTAACTATTTTCTGTATCAAGGAATGATCTCATCAGGACTGTTATTTAGAGAGATTCCCCACGAAGCTACCCTAACCTGACAATTCAGAGTACTGTCCCCTGCATTTTGCATGTTGAAACTTCCATTTGGTTAAAAGACAATGACCACCACCAAACCACAACTGCAAACCCTTCCATCTGTCAGGCTTTCCCATCTCTATGCACAGTGGTGCACTGTAACAATAAAGTCTACCCCATAAAAACTCCTCTACTGAAAGGGTTTTGCTGAAGGGGTTATTTAACATTTAGAGGAGCGTGAGAGAGCAGAGATAATTTTACAATGTTCATAACCACCTATTTACAACATGTGTGGGTCATTAAAATGTCCAGTGTTGCAACAATTACTAATATTTATGTGGTTATATAATCTTGTTTAATGTATTTATCATTTTTCACCCTTTCATTAACCTCTTACACAAGGGTCTTAAAATACAAGCATGTAAACTACTCTTGCAATTATATCTACATTAATCATAGAATCACAGAATCATAGAATAGAATCATAGAATAGCTATGGATGGAAAGGACCTGATGATCATCTAGATTCAACCTGCCTGCCATGGGCAGGGACACCTCACACTAAATCATGTCACCCAAGGATCTGTCCAACCTGGCCTTGAACACTGCCAGGGATGGAGCATTCACAACCTCCCTGGGCAACCCATTCCAGTACCTCACCAGCCTAACAGTAAAGAATTTCCTCCTTATATCAAATCTAAACTTCCCTTGTTTAAGTTTGAACCCGTTACCCCTTGTCCTATGAACAAAGAAACTATAACAGCATTGAGATCCTGCACTGAGTTTCTCATCAAAAGAGGAAAGGGGTGTGGTTGGTGGTGGGGAACACAAAACAAGCAAACAAAAATATCAAAAGGAAGACAAATATCAAAAAGAAAGGGTATTTATAAACAGTGATCTATGAAACACCACAAAACAGTCCCTGCCAAAAGCTCTGTTCAGACTAAAACTTGCATTCTCTGCTTTTGGCTGTAAGGCCTCCACTGGGTTTTCACAGCTGGGCTGCCACAGCTTAATCATGATTCATGAGCCAAGGCTACTCCTGCTCTGCTCCACCCTTCTGATACCATCCCCTGATTAGCAAGCAGCAAAAAGTAATCCTTCTCTCCCCATCCTTGCGTAAAAGATGGTCCACAGTAATATGACATTACAACATATCATAAGGCATACTCCCTGCAAGCCCCTGGGAAAAGATCTGCAGCTCAGTAATATCAGTTTGCTATGTAGCAGGATGCAGTTTCCCCATGAGATTGAAGAGTTGCGGGAAGGCATCAAAATCAAGGGTGAAAGCAAGTTAGAATTGCTGGGTTTTAGAAGAGTCAAAAGCATACAGATGCAGAGAAGCTGTTGTAAATACAAGACCCTGTATTAGAGTTTCAAAACTGAAAACAATTCTACTTGTATAGTTAGGCATCGCAAACAAATTGATAGCCTTCTATTTGATGAGTCAAAATATATCCCATCATTTACACAGGCACACTAGATCCATTTTTGACCCAGAATCCTGGACTGAGTGTTTGTCAGGGTGTATGCATGGTATCTGAATAATTTTGCATACATTCACCACAAAAGTAAGGGCTAAAAAAAAAGTGTTACCACTTCCGTAGTTACTACGGCTTTTTTTTTAAGAAGGGAAATTGAAGGCAAAATTTCTAAATATTTCTTTCAATGGATCCAAAACATTTGGAAAGTACTATTAGAGAACACACAGTTCCTACACATTTTCTTTCATCTCTGTGTTCCCTTCCTTTTGGTTTGGGTTTAAGAACTGTAACAGAATATAGAGGCTGAGCTAGAAACATAAGGGACCAGACAGACAACCCCCCCTAGGCAAAAGAATCTACATGCTCATCCATGCTTTCATCTCCAGTTTAGCCAGGTCTTGTGGCTGTGTTCTGTGTTAGCTGGTAACCTGCTCCTAGTGACTTTGTGTAACAGCTGATGGCAAAAGAATAAATAAACTGCTTGTTAACTTCAGTTAACCAGATGAAATTGCTTAGATAAATGTGGCATCATGTTACTTACTTTGGAACTGTAACTTAATAAAGTATTGCTAAATGCTGAAAAACTGGTAGGCATGTCATGATCATGGTGATAGGCACCTTGGATAGATGACAGGGAACATATTGTAACTGCATATCGAGGCAGCATCGTAAACATCAGGATGCCACACAGTGATTCATGTCTAGGGCCTTTTTTGGCTCCATTTAATAGAAGACTTGCCCAGCCTCCAGCTGTTAACATTTATATGCCGCTGGCTCTGAGTATTAACTGTTTATTAGACAGCTTAAACAGGATGCAGTACATGTATACACTGAGAGGACAAGCATGTATTAAAAAATGTCTTTACGTTATGCTATGTAAATATGTTAATATTCTTTGTGCTTTACAAATTACTATTTTCACTTACATCACTGTATTTGCTATCCATAATATTGCTTTGCTGATAGTTTAATTAAATACAAGCCAGATTGTTTTATTAATATATTGATTATAAAAAAGGACTCCATTTGAAAAGCATGAATGAAGTGCAATGATTTCTTCTGCTTCTGAATGAAACCCAACGAAACTGGAAAAAAAACCCTTTAATTTAGCAACTGTGGACAGATACTTCCCTATGGAAGAGAAATGGGCATCTTAGAACAATCAAATACTAACCTTTCTTCCTTCCAGATGCATGACTATTTTTAAAGGTTTGTTGTTTTTTTAAAATCTTTTATACCTGTAAATAGTTTAAAAAAATAAAAAAGGCAGTTTGCTTTTTTTGCTGATACACATGCATAGTATGCATAGCAGCTCATTAGTAGGTCTATCTGACTTTTAGACACTAAGGAACACAATGATGGAGAAAAGAAATGTACTTTGCACAAAAATGTACTTTGCACAAAAATGTCAGTCTCTAAGGCACAAAAGAAGAGCCAGCAATCCATGCACAATGGAAGACTGCTTCAGGGGATTAGGGCTGAGGAAAACAGAAAACCTCTTCTGGGCTGCTGGTTCATATACAGCCCAATCAGTAGTGACAAAGAGTCATTACTAGCCCCTTGCCTTCTCACAATGAGTTTATCATGGCAGTTCAATTTTCAGTAGACAATTATGAATGTTACTAAGAAAAACCTGCCACTTCTGCAGGTTGCTTGAGCAGAGAGGCAAACAGGAGAGAGAATGCAGATTGAAAGCATACAAAAACCTGCCACTTCTGCAGGTTGCTTGAGCAGAGAAGCAAACAGGAGAGAGAATGCAGCTTGAAAGCATACAAACTCCCATCAAAAGGTGACTCTTCCATGACTAAAACCCTTTGATATGGAGGAATGAGGGAACTTGTATTGCCATTGCCTATGTAGGATTTGTGCTGTATTTTGTATTAACACGAGTCATCTCTGCAGAGTCATTAAAACAGCACCATTCTAATTATGCACCAGCGATTAAGCAGATGTGGCACTGAGCAAGGAAAATGTTGATTAATGATCAAGGTGTCTGTCTAACTTTGGAAGATTACATTTAGCAGTGTGAATCTGGGGACAGTGAAGCTTAGAAGAATGGGACAGCTTTTTATTTCAGCCATACTGTCTACCTCTGTAATGTTATGATCTGTTAGGATCACTGGCCACCTTGTCAATAGACAACTCAGCACAGCAACATTGGCCATTGCTCTCTGCCAAATGTCTATCAAGAAATTTGTCTAATCTTCTGCTCTGTGTTCCGCTTTTTATGCTAATTCCCTATGAATAATCACCGCTGGAATTCACTTTATTTACCTCTAACACTCTTAGGTTCTGACTAAGAAAGAAACTTTGAAGGAAGATATGCATGTTTTTATTTGTCTCTGTTTAATACATAATTGTTGGATGGTTGCTTGAATATTAACCCTTTTTGCACCAGTTTCCCACATTTATAATTAAGCATAGCTATTGAGTGTCTAGAACTCTCTCAGCCTGCATGACTTCAGGATAAATCAATTCCATAAAAAGCAGAAAGTAGAGCAACATTGTGAGAAGAGGGGATGTTCGCAGTGTGAAGCAGGCTCTTCCATACTCATCCATCATTACTTGGCAAGACTGGTTTAGCATAGTGACCTGAATAGCTTGTTACGCTGGCACTGCACTTGACATTATGAGCCAAATACTTGCATCCAAAAGTGTATGAATTAAATCTGTGAGGAAACACAAATCTTATCACTACAGTCAAGTTTTACAGCCAGGGATGCCCAAGCAGCTGCTTGCACTCAGGTTATATGCTAGAGGCAATATATATGCTTGACACAGTTTATTCTCTACTTAACTAGGCAAGTGCTCACGCAGACATACAGATAACATGGAAAATGCTTTTTCAGTACTTTGTGGTTTGCACTTTACAGGAATTCACCTTTTCACCTACTTTTAATTGCGCCTGCTAGCTTTTTTGGCATTAAGTGGTACCCTGAGGCACATCCCAGCATATGGAAGGGTGCAGCTTACAGAAAGGGAACCTCACATACATAAACCATTAAAGTACAATTCTCTCCTCCTTTCTCCTTCATCTTTACACTGACCTAGGAAGTCAGTGTCACGTTCTTTCTCCTAACTTCTTCCTAGTTTGAGGACTTAGAAGAAAAGGTCACCGGGGTTTTATGCTTTGAAAGAAGGAATCTGTACCAGCAAAGGCAAGGAACAGATCAGGAATAAAATCAGCGTTTGCCAAACACCACTGATGAAAATCAGTCATCCTTTTGGGTCTGCAGGTGCAAAACATTTTACTAAATTAAAAATAAAGGGATTAACAATAACAGCCAGTGGTCTGTACAGAGAATTTATAAGTAAAGATTGACAAGCCATGTGTTTTTGCTGCAAAAACCTGATAAACTAGAATTACAGGGTAGGATATTGGTATCACTGAGAATACAGCATCAAGCAAAGCTAAAAAAAATGTAAATTAAGGCATTAAAGCATCTCACAGCAATTACAGCTAGTCAGAAAACTATGCAAATCACTCAGGTATAGATTATTTACTGGTCAAGAGGAATAGTCCCCAATCATCTAGCTTGCCATTACAACAGAGGAACAAGTAAATCAGAGATTAACATGACTAGGAAATATATTTTTCTTTCCATATTTAATTCCATAAAGGAATATCTTTACATGATTTTTGAACACTCTTCCCTTTTATAATAGTGAAAAGCTCTAAACATTCTGAGTAGCATTCCTCCATTTTATGAAATCTTTTATTATATTAGACATCAGATAAATTCACCAGGACACACACCAGCCATGATCCTTTAAATGGCCTAAGCAAAGGACAGACTACAGCCAACAACATATCCTCCAAATTCTTAGTTATTTATACATAGGTTGAATAAAGTAACAACTTCAGCCAGAAATTGTGCACTGACAGAGGAAAGTATTATACTTTCCATTTATATATAATATATAAATATATTTTCCTTAACCTTTATATATGATCTCTCACTCCTATTGTAGAAAAAAATGTCAGCAGACTTCCACGAAGAAATCAGTAAATAATATATATTACTTACAAAAGTTGTATTTTCCAATAATAATGTTGTCGTATTTGTTTCTATATTCAGTTCAACAACATGTCCATTCCTATTTTTATACACCACTGCTGTATCTGCAACAACAAAGGTATTAACAGTTAGCAAACAAATTCAGTGTTTAATACATCTGTAGAGAAAACCAGCATATTAACCAGAATATCTTTATTATAATACACAAACAAGATTGAGAGAATTGCAGTCAGAATATCTAGTTTTCTTGATTTGCCTCATGAGCTTCAAAGATAGCAATTTACATCCTACAGCTTTATCACCTCACTCAAAAATATTATTTGATTTGAATTGAAACATTTTGTGTGGCAAAAACGTACCCAATGGGATTGCTGTGAGCAAAGTAACATCTTGAATGTAAAACTTCTCTCACTGTCGATCTGACAGATTGGTATCACTGTCACTTTGACACTTTAGTGTCCACCCATATCCACTATGAAAAGTGCCATAATACCAAAGTTACATAATGCAACGAAAAAAGCTTTTGCTGGTGGACACCATATTCACATATCGATATGATTCTTAACAAAACTTCTGTACTGTTCCGTATCTCTGATAACTGGTCTGATAAAGACATGCACTATATCTTACAACAGTCCATGTCCTGTGTGATTATTGCTGGGCCACAGAATACCAGGTTGTCACATAAACTGAACGTTGTCAAAGAAGGATTAAAGCTATGTCCATTTGTAGAACATTTAGAATGCTGTGGGATGAACCATCATAATTTTTTCCTTCTACCACTTACTGCATTTGTAAGCTTCTATAAGAAAAACATTGAATCCACCTGAACTAAGGAAAAAAATAATTACAAAACTGATTGTGGCTCCTATTAAAAAGGCTTTCAATCTGTTTGTATCAATACCTGTGAAATTACCAAGAAATAGGCGACAACTACATAAGTCTTGATTTAAAAATCAAGAAAACTGGTTCCAAATTTCCTACTATTTCTAATATGAGATTGAACAGATTGAGTGCTAACTCTTTTCTGTTTTTTTAAAGCCATGCAATTGATATTAAATCAAATGAAACTATTTTGTTATAAAAATGTAAAAGGCATAAGGAAAGTTCTAAATTAAAGCCTAAATGAAACACAAAAGAACTTTACTAATCCTTAGTAATATCCAAAAAATTCATTACAGATCCCTGAATTTTATGAAGTGGGAAGTAAACATGGCTAGAGGAAAAGGTTATGCTATCATAAAAATGTGCTTCATGTTTCCAGAAAAACGTAGCTGTATTTTAATGGACTCCACAGAAACTCTAGATCTACAGCACTCCTGAATGTCCCCTAGTATGTTCTCTAAAATTCATAAAGCCTCATTTGAAGAGCTTGCTAAGCTATTTTAGGATCAGGGCTGAGAAATGGGGTGGGATTGATGGAGTTTAGGACAGTATTATCAAAGCTTTTGTTTAGGAAGAAAATTAGATGGTTAAGTGTGGAATTAATAGCACCATCTTATAACAAAAAAGATTTCAAATACTCGCTTTGAATAAAAAGAAGTAACACTTTGTAGAAAGATATTTTGGTTTTTAGGTTACTGGTTAGTACAGAACATTAAAGTTTTTGGAACTTCTTGTAGGGTTTTGTGCCTGTATCCTTTCAGGTACTTAACACAAATCCTCAGTGATGTTGTACCAGGGAGCTAAGCAATACTATAGTAAAAATTAGGCTGTCTGGCTAAAGAGCTGTCCCCAGTTACAAGCAAACCATAATGTGATAACCAGCACATATATAACTCAGAGACATTTAACTCCTGCCAACAACTAGCCATGTTCATTCCTCCTGCTTGGACAGTGATCTGAACAATGCATTTTTGGTCCATAGGTGAGACTAATATGCCACCCAAATCCAAACAACAGTATTAGAATGTAACTCCTTCTCAGTTACCTGCTTTTCTACATGCCGTGTACATTTGGCCAATAGGATTTATAGCATCATGCCTCATTAACTAATCTTACCAAGAACATTTCACCCAAATTAAGAATTGTCCCTTAAAATTGCTGAAAAGACCCTGAGTAAAATATACAGTCCTAGGGCTCTTCCTGCAAGTCATACACACAGGGTGAAATGGCATTTAGAATATGAAATACTATGAATGACATAAATTAAAGCCTTTGTTCTCAAGTTAGAAGAAAATTTATTCAATTATTAGACCAGAAAGGTGAGCCAGTCCTTTTCAAAAAGCAGGCTTTACTGTCCAGTAATTATACCTCTCACTGAACTTGGGCTTTCATCTCTGTATTGGACTCAGTAGTTAACTTCTGAAGTGCATAAATTAAATGAACGTTTGCAAAATACATGGAGATTCTCAGATACAAAATTATATCAAAATATAATGTATGCATTGAGCATGAACAGTCTTCACAAGTAATCATATTAATTAATAAGGAAGTCTCATTCCAATCTATAGATTGAGGTTTTGATGGTCACACAACATAATGATGATTTTTTCACTGATGGCTCAAAAGTAAGTAAAGAGCCATAAACGTACACTTGTTTTGAAATTCTTGTTACCGAGAGTAAAAACGTTCACAGAAGAAAATAATACCTAGTCCTTAATACCGTCCACTTACACAACTGATTTATTTATTTTGTTTATTATCTTGGTGTCTTCACCACAGAGAAGTCCCTGACTCTTCACACAATTATTCAGAGAAGTAGAGTTCCTACTTCAGAGAAATTCTTGTTTAATTTTAAAGAAAGAGTAGTATTACGTAAAAAACTCTCGGCTGGGCACAAATTGCAGCACTGAAGAGTCACCTAGTCTACCTAAGGTTCTCACCAAAGTAGAAAGCATTCTGCCTTAAGCAAAGGAGAATGTGAGGAAACCTCTGTAAAGAACATGTGCTATCAAGTCATCAGTCCAGAAAGCCAACCATATCCTGGGCTGCATCAAAAGGAGCATGACCAGCAGGTTGAAGGAGGTGATCCTGCCCCTCTACTCTGCTCTCGTGAGACCTCACTTGGAGTATTGTGTGCAGTTCTGGTGTTCTCAACATAAAAAGGACATGGAACTGTTGGAACAAGTCCAGAGGAGGGCCACGAGGATGATCAAGGGACTGGAGCACCTCCCATATGAAGACAGGCTGAGAAAGTTGGGGCTGTTTAGCCTGGAGAAGAGAAGGCTGCGTGGAGACCTCATAGAAGCCTTCCAGTATTTGAAGGGGCCCTATAGGGATGCTGGGGAGGGACTATTCATTAAGGACTGTAGTGACAGGACAAGGGGTAAAGGGTTAAAAATTAAACAGAGGAAGTTTAGATTGGCTATAAGGAAGAAATTCTTTACTGTTAGGGTGGTGAGCACTGGTATGGGTCGCCCAGGGAAGCTGTGAATGCTCCATCCCTGGAAGTGTTCAAGGCCAGGTTGGACAAAGCCTTGCATGGCATGCTTTAGTGTGAGGTGTGCCTGCCTGTGGCAGGGGGGTTGGAACTAGATGATCTTAAGGTCCTTTCCAACCCTAACTATTCTATGATTCTATGTACACAAAACAGATTTTAAAACAAATAACTGAAAAATTCCTATTTGAGATAGTTCTCAAATTTCTGAAAACTCTGGAAACTCCAGATCACTGGATGACTGATAAATTTATTCTCTGCTACTGAAAGGTGAGGACAGTCAACTAAACATCTGTATATGTTACCTTGACATCAGTCCCAAATAAAATAGTGGCCCAATAAGTCCAGGATCCTTCCTACAAAATACTGGCCAGCAATATAATTAACATCTGATAACATTTTATGGAACACAGACCTTCTTAAAGTTTGACAAGGCTATGTTTGATAGAGGCAACTATGCTGAAAATGTGTATTGGATTTTATTTGTGACATTCAATTTATTTTATGACATGATTGGAAAGCTTACATTAAATGGAATTAACAGGGAAACACAACAGGAGGATTAAAAATAGCATCACTAATTAAAATAAAGAGGAAGACAGGGGACTCCTCCCAAGAGATCTGTCTCACCTGGTTAAATGGTCATTGTTGTAGATGGGAGACTGGAACTGAAGAGCAGTTATGAAAAGAAAAGCTTATGGGCTCATACAGATAAATGCTGTACAACTAGTTCTTAATGCACTATCATGACAAAAAGAGTTAATACAATTCTTCAGTATAAGTGGATCACAAGTAAATGCCCTAGGGTGATCTTGCCTCTGCTTACACCACTGGTGAGATTGGGACTATTGTAAAATGGCCAGTTCCTGGAACACACAATGCAAGAATAGGAAATGTGTAAAGAGAAATGCTAAAAAACTCAGTGTAAATCTGGATCAGAAAACAAACATAAAAATGCAAGGTTAAAATGGCTAAAATTATTCAGGTTAACAAAGAGAAAGTTTAAAGACATCTAAGTCATATATATATATCTAGGGAAAAGTTGACAACAGTTATGGACGCTGGGATGTGTGGAAGAATTCAGCAAAGGAGATGATCGAAAGTGCAGCCCTGAGACATTTTTTCTTAAAGATATGGTTTAGATCTTTATTTCAAGAAATAGTTTAGTCTGAAGTTGAGTAAAAAGTATAAAGGGTGAGACTGGATGGCTGTAGCAATCTCTTCTGACCTGTAATCTGTGGATTTAACTCCCTCTATTGATTTTTCCCATCCCCTTCTGCAACAAATCTTTGGAAATACAGGATTGTCTGAACAATAAAACTCGTATTTGTAGCTGTGTGCTAAGACAATTTTAATAAAAATCTCAACCCTTGGGTTTTTTTTTAGCTGGCTGCCTATGGCAAGGGATCCTTGATAAATATCAAGGGATTTTTTCCTTTTTTTTCCTGACACATTATTCGTGTCCTGCTTGTAAGTTCTATTCCACTTTCCTACACATTATCAACCATTGCTCTCAGCTGAAGATGGGATACTGGGGTTGGTTAGTGACGCAGGTCCGTTCAGAGAATCTGCATGGACAGATGGCTGATATGATGCTCATGCAAATCCCACAGATCTCAAAAGAAAAAATTTTCCCAGGCAGATAAAATGGATTACCACTCTTTCTCCCCTCCATTGCCTAACCGTGAAACAGGTGGTTTAGTTTACTTGCTGAGATGGTTCTGGTTTGTCTTACCAAACTGATTTGCTTGATTTGTGCATGGGTTTCAACAATGACTGTCATAGACTTCTTGTTCTCTGTGTTGCATATGGAAGGTTTTTCACCAGAACTGCAGCATTTAGTTTAATTAAACTCATTAGGTTTTTAGAAGACAAACTTGATGCTTGTCTGAATAAAGTAACATACTTGGTGATTCATCAGTCACTGATAATATACAGAAAAAGGTATGGTAGGCTCAGCTTTTATTATAGATAACTCTCATTGGGAGGAATTTATTCCACCTCTGGTTCTGAGCTTATTTCTAAAGCAGATTGTGAGAGGCTCCCTAGCGGACATACACCTCTGTAAGCCAAACCTGCTGCTGAACAGGTTATCTGCAACTTATTTGGCTTTCATAAAGAACACAACATTAAATAAAACATTAAATGAAAGCAAACTAAAAACAAAGCTCTTCTGTAATTATTGCAGAGTAGTAATTTCACCTGAGTCAGCAACATATTACTCTTCTTACAGAATTACACTAACTGCAGAACCAACAATAATTTATTTTATCATTGTGAAGTTAAATATCTAAATTCTTATGCCATTGTTTTAAAAGTATATCTTTTCATTATGTGCTCAATGTCTAGGCAAAGAAATGAAAAACATTTTCTGCTGAAATGACTGATCCACACAATTTAAATAATAGTTTGGAAATATATCAATACCATAAACATAGCCCTCAGTGATGCAAATATTGTGCAAATACAGTAGCATCATAATCTCAGATATTTTTAAAGTGAAAGCAGTATTTCATATAAAGAGTTTTACTAAGGCTATTGTTCCCAGTTTAGGTTCAAATATAGTAAAGGTTCTGCTCAAGATCAGGGTATTTGTTGTTGGCAGGAGATGCAGCTCTATACTCTGCCTGGCCTAATATCTATTCTTATGGGGAATGTCAAAGTACAGGCAAACTATCACAAAATGCAAAAAAATCAATACAAAACTTTTTTATTTGATAAGCAGCTTCACCCCCTTCAATTCCGCAATAATTTCTTTACCCTCATTTATTGAATTTGCCCTCATTTACTGAATTGACAATACTCTGCCATGTCTTAAATGCTACAAAATTCATTTTCAGCACTTACTGTTCCAACTTGCTTCACATAAATGTTCAAATTATTGGAAAAATCCCAGGCCTTTTAAATTTGAATGGAAACTCATGTATTACTTGGGGGAAAAAGCAGACTAACCACCATCCTGAAAATCAAGCCCTAGATTTTGCTAGTGCAAGAATTTGACTCAGGGTCTACATGGCCTTTAATTGTCTAATTTTCTGAAATTAGGACACTGAATGGTGGTTGTTTATTTGATTAATATCTACTCTGATTTCACATGTCAATGAAATTAAGTAACTCATCCTGTAATTGAAACTACACAGACTGGATTGAAAGGGTAAGTTACTGTATACTTTAAAGAAAACCTAAATTGTTATTGAACTTACACGTTACAAACACTTAAAAACTTACTATTTTTTAGAGCTAGCCTCTATTACCTTTACTCAAAATTACAGTATCTGTAAGCAATGCTTTGGGAAGTGTATCAAGATTTGGCAACTGTTTTGCAAATAAATCACATAATTATTTCAAACAACAGTTATTCAGTGTTAGTCCGTGGAGCTGTTTTCTTTACTCTTTCACTAGTGCTCCTTCACCAACTTGAAAAACAAGATTTACTTACAGACAATGATTACACCTTACCTCACAAGATTATAATTAAGTAGGGCAAGTATTTCCTTAGAAACCAACCTTTTCCTTGTTTAGATGCACAAGTCTGTCCTGTTAGAAACCTTATTGCATATCATCAGTTTGCTGCTCCAAAGAATTATAAATGACAATATAAAAGACACTAAAAAAGAAGATACACAAAGAGCTGAAGTGATTTGCCAAAGATCACACAGCCCATCAATAGCATGTTGAGGAACTTAAGTCTCTTGATTTTTAGTCCAGTATCCTTTTCATTTTCACCTCAATACTGATCCAATTTTCTTAGTACTTGGAAGTTTTCTTCTTTCATTGGTGGCATCTGCATATTCAGACCTGTACATGACACAAAAGCTCCAGGCTACCTATCGTATAATTTTTTTTCTACCACAGAGTCTCTCCAAGAGACTCTCTGTGTGCCTTAAACTGTTGACACTTATTGACTGAGTATTTAAGCTGTACAAGTCAAGAGAAAGCTAGTCATATCCTACATGTGAATGAACAAAGGTGATGCAAAATGCTTTTTTCATTTCTATAGGTCTCTACATCTAGGATATATTACAAGAGATCACAGACCAACAGAGATATAAGGTATGATCAGTCAACTAAGTCTTAAGGGTCATCAATGCTGGACTTCAAAAGACCTAGCATCTTCAGGAACAAGTGGTGTTTGGTGATAAAGCATAAAAGCAGGAACCCTGCCCTGCATGGACTCTTTGAGAATTTATAAAAACTTAACAAGGCAGGTTAGCCTCACAAAGCACACAGGAATAAGAAGATTCCTGAATCAGAGCATCCAATATTCTTTAAGCTTCATCTTAGCCATGCTAGAGTAGTGTTTCTATGAGTGCATTTATTTTCTGGAGTATTATTCTAGTCTATCCACAGAGTTCTTAAGCTGTGAATGTTAAGGTTTGAATACACATTGTGGTTTTCCTCTAGCCTTTAACAGTTATCATAGCAATCCAAACATATTATAGAAAGCTGCCTAGCTTGTAAATCTACATTGTCATGTTCACTAGGATGAACTTGAATAATCTCTGCAGATGCTAATAGTGACAAAGAGTAACAGAATCAATAGTACACCTCTGGGAGGAAAAAAATCTAATTCCTACTAAATTCACAAGACTGTTAATGTCAGTTTTGTCTGCAAAACAAAAGCACTTTAGTAGAATATTTGCTAGATTTGAATTATTTTTTATAACAAGGTTTATTTCATGGTAACTCATGTGATAAACTTGTCCATCAATTTCAAGGAGACATGCCAAGTTCAACTTGCTAGGATGCGACTCAGTAGTGTTTTAGAATTTACTAATACTGAGTAGTTTGAATAAAAAACTGATTTATACAGAAGGCACAGAGAGCATACACAGCTAATTGCTTGCTAATATGCTCATAGCACTGTAAATCTTAGCCTAAGCTAGTTGCCTAAAGCAGCCCAGAAGTACTAGGCACTGACACTCTTAAGTATTCACATCCTAACCTTCCCTCACTTACAAACAATAAATATTACAGACATCTGATGGGCTTCTGTCCACTTTCATAGAGTCACAGATTCATAGAATGGTTTGGGTTGGAAGAGGCCTTAAGGATTATTTCGTTCCAACAGCCCTTCCATAGGTAAAGACACCTTCCACTAGAACAGGTTGCTCAAAGCCCCGACCAAACAGGCCTCAAAGAATTCCAGGGATGGGGCAGCCACAGCTTCTCTGGTCAACCTCCTCCAGTGCCTAGCCACTATCACAGTAAAGAACTTCTCCCTAATATCTAATCTAAACCTAACCTCTGAGTTTCACTATTTTCCCTGGTCTCATGAGAACACAGAACAGGGACCCAAATCTGGGGCTTTTCCCTATCCAGCAAGAGGAGCAGATTCATCCCCCCATCCCTCTAGGAAAGTCTGCCCTCCACTTGGTCAAAGAAGGCCCAGCTGATGAGCCCTGGGTCTCATTTTTAAGGGCAGGGCCCAAAGAGTTTTCTGGGGATAGAGCAGCAGCAATACTCAGGCAGTTTTTTGTATAGAATCCATCAGATATTAAGGCAATCTACCAGTCTTGAGAGTATAAACAGCATGCAAAAAAGTGGAGGAAAGAGGAGAGCCATGCAAGCAATGCTGAAAATCTCCACAGTAAGAAATCTTCAGGGCAGTTTTCACAAATACTAATAATGTTAACCTGAAGATTGCAAATGCTTTATTTCCCCATTCAAAATATTTACTAAGTTTTATTTATTTAGATAAAATTCTGCTTTGCAGCACAAACAGCAGCATTAGTAAGCATCCTCCTTTTCCTTATAATTTCTTTTTTTTAAAAAATACAAACGTAAGAGAAGGTTGATACCTTGCTGTCAGCAAATATGTCATTCAGCCCCTGATGCACACGGTATTATTAGAACTGCAGATGGCATTTCATTAAATTGATTATAGAAAATGTCATGCTAATTAAAATAGAGAATGATTTCTGATTTAATGAACAGGAGGTGCTAGACAACTCTTTGTCTAATTAAGTGTTTGCTAATTAAATAAAATAGTCATTTACAAAGATATTACAGATACAGACCAAATTTCAATATGCCAGATAAGTCACATGTCAGCTGAGTATGATTTCCACTGTTTTTTTCTGAAAGTTTAGTCTTGTTAGTAGTACTTTCAATTCTGGGCTGTGAGCACACACTGAAGCCGGCTCATGTTCATTTTCTCATTGAACAACATCCCCAAGTCCTTCTCTGCAGGGCTGCTCTGAATCTCTTCTCTGCCCAACCTGTAGCAGTGCTTGGGATTGCTCTGACCCAGGTGTAGGACCTTGCACTTGGCATGGTTAAACTTCATGAGGTTGGCATCAGCCCACCTCTCAAGCGTGTCAAGGTCCCTCTGGATGGCATTCCTTCCCTCCAGCGTATCAACCGAACCACACAGCTTGGTGTCATTGGCAAACTTGCTGAGGGAGCACTCAATCCCACTGTCCATGTCACTGACAAAGATGTTAAACAAGACTGGTCCCAACACCGATCCCTGAAGGACACCACTTGTTACAATGTAAACTGTGACTCTTCTAGACAATATTTCATTATATAGAGGATTCCTTACTCAAAGTGGTAGACACAGGTAATTCCTGTTCTTTCTGACTTCTACAGGTCTTCTACTTCCCTTTCTATTCTATACCCACATAAAGTAACCAAAAACCAGGTGAAAATCTTACAGCACAGTATCTACAGAAATGAAAGCAGCACAGTCATAGTAGCATCCCGCTGGACACACGGAAATTAGGTCTGCTGAGGATGTAGGTTTCTCAATTATTAAAAAGAACTACATGAATGGGAAGACAGAACCCAGAAAAGCAAATCTTGAGTGTTATGCTGATATTGATGAATTAATCAGACTAATAAAAACAATCTGAATTTTATTTATTTTAATTATGTTTATTGCATGTTGTATACTTGTGCAAAAAGAGGTAAGTAGCACAAACTGGGAGTGCAGGCATTTGCAAAAAACCTATCCTCCTCCTTTCTTCAACTCCAGAATAAAGTGATCAGGCATGCTGTATTGGTCTTGGAAAATTCAAGTCTTCATCCATAATCAGTGTAACTTCCTCTTTTCCTAATCTCGTCATGGCTATCATACCAAGTCATGCTCAACCTATGCCAATTTTCAGTGGTTCCCATTACTTTATTATATCAACATACGGAAATCTTCAGCTCTTCTCAACAGCCAATATTCATTTATAAAATTGCAGACTTCTTCCCTATCATGCAACTGCGCAAGATGATGTCTCATTAATAAAACTCCAAAATTCCTGATATCCACATGCCAGCACTTCAGACGGGACAGAGGAAACAGACAGCTCTTGAATATTAAGAAAACCACTGGGAAATTGACTTAAAAGAAAAAAATACCATAGTGACATATATATACCACAGTTAAATGAAGCCTTATTCTCAACTGAAGCAGATGAATAAATATTCACTGCAAAGGTACTAAAAGCAATAAGGTGAACAGTGACCATTAGCCACAGGTAATAATGCCTGTCATGAGCTTGAGTGGAAGAACCTGACTGTCTGCTGCCTGAGCAAGCCACTTCTGTACATGCTAGAAAGATGTAAATGCAAGATAAGTTGCTGAACTACATCAAAAGACAATAAAGATATAGCTAGATAGACTGAAATGCACATAACCACAGAGAATGTAGCTGAATAAAGTTCTAGTGACTATACTGGGGCTCTACCCAGAAGTTCTGTGGAATCCAGGTATATTGTCAGCTTAGTTTTCTCAGCAAAACTTAACCTCACACCCGAGTTTTTGAAAGATACATTTGACATCTGTATACTGCCATGACAACACAAAGCTGTTAAAATTTAGGCATGTCTAAGTTTTTCCTACAAGTTTACCTATTTATTAACTGGTAAGTTAAATTGCAAACCCTTGATGACTTGGATCTGGAGTCCAAGGAGTTTACTCACCCCTTTAGGTCCACATGAAGGTGTTTCAGGAAGCTGATTCAACCAGAGCTGATGGCTCAGTGCTTACCATTATGCTCAGGCTGAGGGCGTGCACTAAAAAGATCACAAGTGCAGCATCAATGTGACCTCAGGGTTGTCCTTAACTAGATGTGTAATGCAGCTCTGGAGAATGAGGCATTCCCAGCAGAGCAAGTCAAAGGCAAATGAGGTCATGGCATAGGATTTCCAGGTTTACACTGGCAATGCTGCTGCTTATTATTTACCAGTCTCCAGCTAACTTCTGTAGTAAATGGAAATTTTGGTAAATCCAGTACAGGCTATAGCAGACTTCATTTTGAAGAAATGACAATCAAAACAGAGGATACAGAGAACATGATTATGCAATGTAGTATCTAAACCCCCAGTGAGAGCAAGGGTAGTCTAGAGTCAGATTATTTGCTAGTGACAAAACATGCAGATAGTTTTGTGAAAAATTAGTATTCACAGGCACTTGAAAAGTGAAATAAATGTCTGTACCATAAAATTAGCTTTACCCAGATCTCATAATAGTTTTCACTCAGGATGGTGATACCTTCTACTAACATATCCTAACTCTCCAACGTTAGTCAATGCAATCAGAGGACAATATATTATATCCCAAAATAAAATATGCATATCTATCCCATTAAATACCTAAAGTGGCAAATAACAATCCCATTCAGTGCTCCATTTTCCTTAATTTTTAAGGACTACTCATTTCTTCAGAATAAACTTTCAATTGTCATGAAAATGACAAGCACCAAATTTACCCTGCCTGGCATTGCTATTACAAGACTGCATCACACACACAAAACAATTACCTCATTAACCACTACAAAAGCAAACTCTCCTCTGTAATGAACTTGGCCCACAGTCAGTACCAGGAGAGAATAATCTAACAATGAAAAGCATGTTGATTACTTAGAGTATGTCTTTATATTTAATGAGCAAGAGAATATTTAATTATATCTATCCTAACTTAAATGGCTTCTGTCATGGTTTAAACCCAGCCACACAGCTCGTTCACTCACTCCCCCCCTTCCTCCTCCAAATCACAGAGAGTTGGGGAGGAAAATCAAAAGAATGTAGCTCCCATGGGTTGA
Organism: Melopsittacus undulatus; assembly: GCF_012275295.1. Taxonomy (NCBI): domain Eukaryota; kingdom Metazoa; phylum Chordata; class Aves; order Psittaciformes; family Psittaculidae; genus Melopsittacus; species Melopsittacus undulatus. Next base: position 80,805,880 of record NC_047530.1, on the reverse strand, counting down.
GATAAGAACAGTTTAATAACTAAGGTATAACACAAATCACTACTGCTACTACCAATAATAATAATAATGATAAAGGAAATAACAAGGGAAGAGAATACAACGCCTCACCAACCACTGACCGATAACTCACCCCCACCTCGCCTGACTGAGCACCGACGATACCTCCTCTGATCTCCCAGAGCACTAGCCCTTCTGGGTAACTCTCCATTACATCCTGGGCATGATGTGCTGTGGTATGGAATACCTCCTTGGCTAGTTTGGATCAGGTGTCCTGTCTCTGCTTCCTCCCAGCTTCCCTTCCTCCCTGGCAGAGCATGAGGCTCAGAAACACCTTGGCCAAACCAAACATTTGAGCAGTAACTAAAAATGTAGGTGCTATCAGTACTGTTCCCAAGCCAAAAGACAAAACACAGCACTGCACCAGCTACCAAGAAGGAGAAAAAATGGCTGCTACTGCTGAACCCGGGACAGCTCTCTACTGCCTTTTCCATGTCTAGTATACCACAGAGTGAATCCTTATTCACAAATGGTACTTAATCAAGTCCTCATCAAAACCAGGCAAATATTCAAAAGAAAATAAATAAATAAAATTTTATTCATTTACCAATATGAAAAAATGTTAAGAAAAAATAGGGATGTCTCATTTATATGCACATGGTTTCTTCCTTGAGGCTCTGCACAAGTGAATGCAAGCCTCCTCCAGTGCCACAAATATACTGCCACTTGGTGTAAACACATGTCAAAACAGCTGCTTTTTTGGCTAGGAGTGAACAAGCTATGTCCACAACACAAAGTCTGAGCCTCTACCTCTAAAAATAGCTATTTCATCATCAGCTGGACAGTGATAACGTACTCTATTTGAGTTGTGAAACATGTTAGAACAGTTGCTAATTATCTGCGAAAACCAATTCCCTCTATTTTTATTACTTTGTGTGTAGGTCTGGGAGTGCATATCTGTTCACTACTGAGAGGCGACAGCTCAAATTTTGTGATCTTAAATACGTAGTTCAAATCTACTCTGAAATTCTGACTTGTAGATAGCAATGAGACATTTTGCAGAGAACAATTTGTGGCCACTGAAAATTAAATTAAATTTAAAATTATGCTGAATAATAAAGTATCTGTGTGCAATAGAGATGCTTCCTATTTTAATAAATATTCTTCATTATCACACTTGGTTCAAAAACTTCAATAAGCCACTAGTGTATTTAGCCTCAGCCCTTTTCAGCAAGATATTTACCATGTGCTTCATTTTCACTGCACTGAATCCAACAGCTTTGCTAGAATTTAGACATCTTTGTTAAAATCCTGACAGTATTGGAGATTATGAGTTTTGTTTCACAGTGTAGTGGACCCACAATTTAGCAGGTGCAGCTAAATGTCATAGAACTACATGACTAACAGGACTTTTTTTTTTAATTTTATACTGCTAAAGACTAAACAAAATAAGTTATTATAAAAATAAAAAGGTAGGCAATTTTCACAATTATTTAACCTGCTTTTCCAAAATACCAGATGTCTCATTCTGATTTAAAAGGCAAATTCATTGATTAAATGAAGATCATTAGCTTACCATGCAACCAGTAATATATAAATCACATCAAGGCACTGTTTTGTGATTTTGTTTGTATCCTTTTATGAACCTAAGATACTGGTCTAATACTAATTTCTATGGATCCATCATCTATACTTTTGACAGAAATTAGACAGTCAAGTCACATGTGTCATTAGAATTTCTGCCAAGAAGTACTAAATCGTGTGTATCTAAATCTAACTCATTAAATGAAAGCTCTTAAGATGTCTTGCTGTGGCAGGTGTTAATTTCCTACCATACTTCTGCAGTTCTTGGAAATATCCATGCTAGTTAATTTGAAAATTAAATGGTGAGTGTGTAGGTATCTAATCAACATAGATAAGGAAACACAAATTTGGCACATATATTTGAAAACACTGGCATATTTTCCTTTGGCATTCATTCGTTTCCACTGCTATGTTGAAGTATGGGGAATTAGACAGGCAGTGCAAGCAACTGTGTAGGATCACCATAACAGTGCTTATCTTTATTCAGCGAATCCTGACCTGCACGGCACACACAGTGTGAGCTCCATAAGAGCAGGAAGCAGGTCTAGAGGATGAAATAATTTAGGAAACAGTCTTAGCCAGGGTGCAAAGATAAAACTCAGATGTTTGCTCAAACTCAGACAAGCAACCCTTCTGATAGACCAACTGGCCTGGTGTCATGGTTTAAAACTCCACCTCAGTCTCCCGCAGTACCACACACCCCTTTCCCCCCCCCGGTTCCCCACTCCCAGAGGGAAGGGGAGGAGAACCGGAGGAATATAACTTCCACAGATGGAGATAAAAAACAATCCAGCAATTAAGGTATAACACAAATCACTACTGCTACCACTAATAAATCAATGATAGAGGAAATAAACAAGGAGAGAGAATACAATACCACCCGCCGAAACGAGCCCAACCCGGAAGAGAGCTAAATCACCCCCTTCCGGCCAACTTCCAGTTACCTCCCCAAGCATGACGTGCTGTGGTATGGAATACCTCCCCGACTAGCCCAGGCCAGGCACCCTATCTCTCCCTCCTCCCGGCCTCCCTCCTTCCCTGGCAGAGCATGAGACTCACAAAGTCCTTGATCAGACCAAACATTTGAGCAGTAACTAAAAGACATCGCTGCTATCAGCACCGTTCCCAGCCCGAAAGTCAAAACACAGCGCCACACCAGTTACCAAGAAGGAGAAAAAATGACTGCTACTGCTGAACCCATGACACCTGGGAAGGATTCTGATTGTATTTTGGAGCACTCACCAATAGATTTTATTTGGTGCAAAGATGAAGTCTTAGTTCCAAATGGAAAGAGAAATAAGAAACTAAGTTTCTATCTTAACATCTTCAAGTGCTTTGCTTTACCTTTCTCAAAATTACAAAGCTGAAACATTACTTAGGGACATTTTGTGCAGCTCATCTATGCAATTAATTTAAAATAAAATGTAGCTGAATGGCAATATTACAACAAGAAGATAATCAAGGAAAGGTTGAACAATGGCACTCTTTGAAAGCCAACAACTGTTCTTTAATAGTATGAACATCTAGTGATAATTTGAAGGTGAGTTACCCACAAAAGGAGGAGCACAGATCTGCTCCAGGTGTGATGTGCAAGTGAAACAATAGAACTTTTCTCTATACATTAGTCATACATTCATTACAAAGAATAATTCTTTAAATTATGGTTCCAAATTTATCCTATTGGTTATTCCAAGCAATTACACTGCCTACCTACTTCTGATAGCATAATTCAAGGTATTCACCATCTATTTCCCATTGGAATCATCTTCCCCTTTCGGATTAAGATTGTCACTGGAGTGTAATTTCTTATTTGCCCCAAGTAAAGGTGTCATTTTCACACTGAAATGCTAACTTCATTAGCAAATCTATACTTGCTCAGTAGCTGCTTTAGACACCTAGAAAATATTCTATTAAAAGTTCAACACACATGTTTGGAGATTTTTTATTTTTGCACTGAAAAAAACTCAGGAAAATAGCGGGAAGGACTGAATAAGCTACAGGATGAATGGTGAAAAATATACACCCAGCACTCATAATCTATAATTATTAAAATAAATGCATTTAGAATAAGCACCATTATGTCATGAGAAAACCCTGAACAGAAACTTCCTTGCTCTTTCTCTTCTACTCCATTAGCAAGGTTCTGTTACAGGCCATGTAAGAAGGACTGATCTGCAAATATTAACAGGAATGAATTTCTTTTTGGTGTAATTGTGCCTTTAGCACACCATCCATATTTTCAAATCTAGGCATTTTGCTTTGAAAGAATATCAAATACCTCAGTAAATGAAAGATCTTAAATGTGTCTACATTTATTCATTTTTATCATCTTTATTAAACAATTTCCTGATTTGTCAAACAGATTTTGCTCTATGATTTTCATTTTCTGTGCAATTAAAAAAACCATTCATGCACCAAACTGGAACACAGACAGAAATGACCCATTTTTTTTCCATATGCAGATCACTTTTATTAGTTGTAAACATGAATTTTATTCTGGTTTATAGGTTGAAATTGAAGTCAGTGCAGGGAACCTACTTAGCAGTTCCATGTACTCATACACAGTATATGAGGTGGATTTTGACTACCAAATTGTACATTCTAACTACATAATGGCTGGACAGTCAGCTGATGCAGATAGAATAAACTGCATTCATTATACACAGTAGATTCAGCGATTTGAAGGCCTAAAGGACCCATTATGGCCTTCTCTCCTGAATTCTTTCAGAGCAGAGATTACAGAGTTTTGACCTGCAATTCTGGCACCAGGCCTATAATTTCCTGTGTTTTTTTCTTTTATAAAAAGCATGCAGGCTCGCTTTAAACATTTTAATGCAGAGTCCACTATATCTCTTGATATGATAAATATGAATTAACAAACAAGAAAAACAAGTCCTACCATGATGCCATTAACACATTACCCAAAGAAAAACCTTTCACTATAATATTGCTTGGGGGAACTATCAATTTTAGAGTTAAGCAAATGCTAGAATTTGGAGCCTATTCTGTTCTGTGGAATGCATCTCTTCTACTGTCTGATTCCAGTTTGTGACACTGAAACAATTCACTAAAAGGGTAAAAATACAATGTTCTATCTAAAATTATCCAACATACTGCAAATATGTTTGTGGGGCCTATGGGACTAGTCCTACACTTCTGCTTCAGCACTTTGCCATTCAAGGTCATAGCACAACTGCCTCAACTATCTCCCCGTCACCCATTTGAGGAAACAGCCTCAAATACTGCCCTTTGAAAATGATGGCTTTGGAAGCATATTTCACAGAATCACAGAGTGGTTTGGATTGGAAGGGACCTTAAAGATCATCTGATTCCAACCCTCTGCCATGGGCAGGGACACCTTCCACTAGACCATGTTGCTCAGTGTCCCATCCAGTTTCTCTTACATATTACACATATGAAGAAGCAAATGGTTATATTTGCAAGTTCATCAGGATCTGTGCTTTCCAAAATAGTAAAGGGCTTAGAGGAATACAGTTAAAACAATTATGGAAGCAAATTTTCTTTAGAAGTCTCCACCCAGCAATGACAACAGAGACATGCATGCTCTTCTGTTCATACCCTGCCCACAGCTATGAGACGGTTTTGTAACCATCTGTAGGGCAGATTATGTCTCACAGCTGCATAGCACAGAGCTGGGGAGGCTGCAAGGGATGGCATAAAAATATTAACTGCCTACAAATAAAAGGAAAGTTAAAAATAAAAGAAGACCAGCAGTTCTTTATTGCCTCATGCCTCACATCAAACCTCCTACAGGTAGGATGGAGAGGCTTCCTCCACCACTGGAGATCAGACTTCAAGAATATTTTGTATTCTATATTAAAATAATCACACTACACTTTTTTAATCGGATCTGTGCCAAAGGCATAAACATGCACAATGCAAAGAACAGGTTTTCGTGACATATTGAAAATTTTTCTCCATGTAGAGACAAAAATAAAGGGAAGCATAAGCTGTAAACTCAAATTTAGTTTCTCAACATTCTTTTTTAGCCCTTCACATTTTTAGGGGCTGTACCTCCTAGTATGGCTCCATTTAGTGACACTATTTAAGTTTTCAAGGCTAAACCTATTCACTTTCTGTTACTTAATTTAATGAAGATGTGCACATAAGTTTCTATGCCATGTAAAAACACATACTCCAACAGTACAGAACACCAACATGCCTTTTTCTACAGTGGCATTATACCTAAATATGAAATCCAATAAACAGTGGCAACATTATTGTTATTTATTTTCAGCTCAGACAAAAAAAGCATTGGATCAGTTTTAAAGGCACAGCCCTGTGCTGCCACTTTTTTCCTCCAAGAAAAGAACCCACAAATGGAGTTTCTTAGGATGGAAACTACTTCCTAGGAAGAAAATAGCTACTACATTTGAGGATGAATAGTCTTGTTCCAAGCAGATGCCTAGTTTGGGCCAAGATCCCTTGGCCTGCTACCAATTACTCTAAGAAAGACTTTTTACATTTATTACTCAGCAGAAGGGAAGAAAGCTTCCAAGCTCCCTGGAGTGAAATATGAGCACTATGATTCTGTGCTCAGTGATGAGCACATGCTTGGCATACTTGGTTTGGGGGAGATGAGAGAAGTGCCTTAATTCTCAATAGAAAATAAAAAGAAAAAGAAAAAAACTATAAAACTAAAAAGAAAAAAAAAGGAAGAAAAATGTAGCTGTCTCTTGGCAAGAGCAGGTTACTTATTCCCTACAACATGGAAAGCAGCTGGGAGAAAACTGTAACTTTCAAAATATTTAAAACTCATCACTGACAAAGCTTGGCACAGTCTGGCTCTGGCTCTTACTTCAGGACTTAATCACTGTTCTTTCTGCTTCTAGGGAAAATATTGGGAGCACACACCAAATAATGGAAAGAAAAATATATTCATTATTTTCAGCAAATACGCAATAATTACAAGAGTACCTATGAAACATGATTTTGTTTTTAGCTATGAAAAAAAACAGGGAAAAAGCTAATATCCTCAGTCTTATAGCCAATTAAACTTTTTCTTCTGAAATACCACAAGGAAATGGAAAAAAAATGTAATGTAATAAATAACTTGCAATTTGTGTTTTTCTAAAATGCTAGCTTTTTAAGACAAAAAGCCCTTGAAGTCTTTCAGCACAGAGTTATCTCCAGGTACTGGGTTTCTAGGTACTACTTTTAATTAGTATCCGAGATTCTACTGCATTTATTTTTTGCTTGTAAAATAGATGGCAGGATATACATATACCTTGGGGGGGTTGAGGGGGGAGAGAGGGGGCAGAGTAGGAGTAAACAGCACAATGCTAGCACATCCTAACAGTTAAATATTAAAGTGATGTGGCACCTAACACTATACAATATATTTTTTATATTTTTCATGAGACAATTTACACATATTATTATAAATTCAATAAAAATGTCCTAGAAATAATTATCAAAAGATAAATATTAGCTACACCATGTAGACCACACCAGGATTTCCTATGTTGTAGAAGAGGTAATGTAATACTCATCCTCTTTAGCAGGTTACTCATCCTGTTGTGAAGTTCTTGTATTGTCCTCCTGTTAAGATAGTACTCATACACTTTACTCAATATGCCAAATTAACATCAATCACATCACAATAATGTGAGTATACATCACATATCAAGAAAATAATACAAATTCCACAACTTCATATACAGGTTACTTAAAAAATATAGTTCACATAACACAAACGCGAAGTAAATATGAAGTCCCTTCCAACCTGGTGTTCTATAATTCTATGACTAATTCTAAATAATTCTCTTTTAAGTAGCAGTTAAAAAATGCAATTCCTACTAAAATCATTATTCTCATGCAAAAGAAGCCAGGGCCATGTTATGCACCAGTCATTTAATCTGGATTGTGAATTCAGATGGATTTACTTGTGCATCAGGGTTGCTGGCCAAACTAATACATAATTAATCTCTATAACTGACAAGATGCTTCAGAAAGTGCAAAATTTTTTGTTTTTCTCTCATAATTATACTTCGATGATTTGTTTGTCAATGTTAAATGAATCGTTTCAATAATCTGTGAGTTTGTAAAAAAAATTAAACTATTTAAAAGCTTACTATATCAGGACAACTTCTGACTGATAAATCATAGAAACAAAAATAGTGAAGGTAAACCCCAACACAGACAGTGCTGTACTTGCTATATGAGTTATACTCCACTCACATCCAGCATATTTTGTCTGTCACCCAGACCAACTTCAGCTATAAAAGCACGCTGCCAAGCTTTGTATCCTTTAAGTTACAAAAAAATTCCCCTTCACAGCTTGAGTAGAGAAACAGCTCTGTACATAGTACTTCATTCTATGATTGCTTGTGGTGCTATTGGCAGTGATGGAAATGCAGTCTTCATGAGATGGTAGTAAAATTTCTGGTGGGCAGAAGGATTAAAACAAGTAATGTCTTTCATTTGGACAGCAAATAAGATGACCAATATTTCTAATTCAGTTATTATGATAGATTTATTTATGCCTCTACATCCCAACATTAGTAATGTACTGCAATAAAGATTGAACTGATACATAAAAAATACTATGAGCTCAGATAGCCAGTTGAGAGAGTCATTCATTCCTAAGAAATGGGCACTAGAAGAGGGATTCTGCATTGCATTTCATGGGAAAAATTGTTGTCAAGTCTAGAAGAATGCACAGGAAAACATCTCCTAGTTTTCCTTCCACAGACATTTTTGCTCTAAGAGATGTGCTTTCTAATAGCCCTATGTTTCAAGCAGAAAGTTAAAGCATTTAGTATTAGACTAATCCTTGGATCACGTTTTTTAAATTCTTTTGGTTTGTTTGGGCTTTTTTTTTTCAGGTTTGCTTCTATTTCCAGTGAACTTTTTCCAGCTAAGCTGAAGGCTAGAAGCTAAATGGGTAACAAAACGTTACCGAATCGGTTACCTGAACCAGGGCAACTCATATAGCCAGAGACAAGAGACACTTAACTGGTGCCAAAACAGACTGTTAAAGTCACTTAGCCAGACCTCTTACACATCATATTAATAAAATAAACTACCAAAAGACAGAAATTCTTCTAAAAAGCTGTACCAAGAAAGAAGACATATATATGCAAAGCAAAAAGTACCTCAAAGGAACATGTTGAACAGTAATAAAAGGTGTGCATGTTTCTATACCCCAGTACCTCATTAATACTATGAAGGTATTAGTAAATACTTTTTTTTTTTAGAAGTTCATATGAACTCATTAAAGATGACACAATACCCAATTAAGAAAACAAAATCATGTTTTGCTAGGTATAGTAATAAAGGAAGAATCTGAGGAAGTCTGAAATTTATCTCTAAAGTTTACAGCTGGGAGGAAATGAATTACAGACAAACAAAAATAAAACCCAAAGCAAACAAACAAAAAAAAAGAATCAATAGCTGTGTCATGTTATACAACCATAACATAGAAGAAAAAAAGAAGGACATGCCCTTAAACTGAAGGACATTCAGTGCACAAAAAGCATTTCTAAATGTGTTTCATCTTGGTACGAAGCATCTTCTACAGGCAGCAATAGATGAACTCTTATTTATATGGAGACTGGAAAAGACTGGCAACTATGCTGCAGAAGATAACTAGCATTGCCTATGACACAACCAGAATGGACTTTTACTATCTAGATTAAAAAAAAAAAAAAATTTGGCATTTACTTCATATCTAGTTGCTTATATAAACAACGTGGCAAAACTCTTGCATATATTTGGTTGCAAAGTTCACCAGTGAATTCCTTAAATAAATCTTCCCCCCTTCACAGGAAACTACTAACACTAAAAGAGAATTTTCTTCTCATTACAGAAGGTGTAAAGTTGCTTCAGTTCAACAACTGGTGTTTCCTGTAACACAGAGAGACACATGAATTCAAAACATTACCATATAATGTAACACTTAAGTTTTTAATTTAATCAATATTAAGAGTTATTGCTATTCATGGATGATCCATGCAGGAAATGTTTGTGTTATAGGAAACTCACCAACTGCAAATAGAAGGCACTAAAGTAAAAAGGCAGTTCAGTTTTCAAAAGCAAATACATACTTACAAGCAAACATCATACAGTCTCTTCAAATCTAAAGGAGACAAAGTGAGCTGACAAACCTTTCTTGTACTGCTATTTTTCAACAGACAGAAAAGATACCCGAATTGCTCCCCTAGACAGTCACCTGGAGAGATCCTGGAACAGATCCCAGCAAACCTTTGGCAAAGTTCAAGGTGTTGGAGTCTGCATGCAAAATCAACGACCTAAGTCATACACATATTATAGCAGGTGGCTGCACAAGGCCAATATTTGTATGTGGAATATAAATAAATTGTGTGGGAGCAATGTTCTCTCTTGGATCATGTAACAGTCACTTCGATAGAATTACAATGGCATACAACAGGAAAGGGAAGCCTGGTGGCTTCTGTGCTGCTAAGGCTAGAAAAGGAAAATGTGCTTTTCCCATGGAAACAACACCACATCAATTATGTGACTTTGATCACTGGCTCGTTGTAACCTTGCAATGACTTGAAACTCTTTATTTTCTATACACAGCTGTTTATATAGTGCTACATGTTATATCTCCATTGTATTTTTGACTTTTAAAGCTACATAGTAATCAATTTAATATGGTGTATAATATCACCAGGCAGACTTCCTATTAAATAAAGCTATTTGGAGAGTTTTAATACATGTCTTTATCACTTTGTGTTAATTTCTTAACTGCCATATATTTCTTAGCACAGATTACCCCAGCATTGATGTAAGGTAGCAGCATAGAATTTAAGTAGAAGACACATCACATTGAGATTAAACTTGCTTTGACACAAAAATTCCACCTTAACTAAGTGTCCATGTAACAACACCTGCAGGTAACAGTGGTAGTCCAAAAGAGACAAAGTGCTTATAGCTTGCAATTCAGCTTTAGCATTCCAAAATGCTGAGGACATTACCTGAAACCTTCTAGCGATCCAAAGAATCAAGTTTTACTCTCTGCAGATCGTATACTGTGATTTGCACACCATTCACATGCTATCCTGTGAATATTTGTTCAAAATAACTAAAAGCCTCGTTTACCTCAAATAAAGTTTTCCTTTTGATGAAAACCCTTAAGTATCTTGATCTTTGATTTGATCCATGATCAGCATTTTACATTCACACACACACATATCCCTCTGTCCCTCTTCAGTTCATCTGCTACAGCAGCACATTCATTCAGTGCACTCAGGTTTTCAGCTAAAAATGAGCAACTTTTGTACTAATATCACAGTGGACAAAACACAATCACTTCAGCATCCACAACAATAAAACCTTGCTTTAACTGCATACTTATGAAAAAGAACTGAGAACTGCTATTATGCCTTGAGTCCATCAGTCCTATGAAAAGAGAATTGGAAAGGACTTCCAGACAGGTTCCAGTCATACAGGTGCTGGAGGAATCATACTTCTCACCCTAATTTTCTCAATTTTATTCAAGATGAATAATTAATTCTTAGAGATGGCATCACCATACATACAGTGGATACTAAAATACAAAGTAAATGCTTCCCTGGAGATGCACTGAAACAAAACCTAAGGTGGAGACTAATACTAGGCTTAGGATAAAGCCAGAGTATTTCCATAGGCATCAGAAATACATATGGTATTGTATATATACTTGATTTTTCTGGGTTCAGCAGTAGAAGTTTTTATTCTTCTTAGTAGCTGGTGCAGTGCTGTGTTTTTGACTTTCAGCCTGAGAACAGTGTTGATAACACCGATGTTTTTAGTTGTTGCTAAATCATGCTTACTCTGATCAAGTATTCCTGAGTCTCAGGCTCTGCCAGGGAGGAGGGGAAGCCAGGAGGAAGCAGAGACAGGACACCTGACCCAAACTAATCAAAGGGGTATTCCATACCACAGCACATCATGCCCAGTATATAAACTGGGGGCAGTTACCCAGAAGGGCTAGATCACTGCTCAGGTTGGGTTGGGTATCGGTTGATGGGTGGTGAGCAGTTATATTTTCTTCCCTTGTTATTTCCCTTATCATTATTATTATTGGTGGTAGCAGCAGTGGTTTGTGTTATACCTTAGTTACTGGACTGTTCTTATCACAACCCATGGGAGTTACATTTTTATGATTCTCCTTCCCATCCCTCTGTGAGCGATGGGGGAGGAAGGTGGGGGAGTGAGCAAGCAGCTGCATGGTTCTGGGTTGCTGGCTGGCCTTAAACCACAACACTAATACTATCAAATTTCTGTTAGAGGGCATTATATAGGTGAGTATATCCTCTTGCTAATTTGGATGATTAAAAGCTTGAGTGACATTTGCCTTGACAAACCTAAGGAAGAACAACTGCCTAAGCAGAAGAGAATGAAGTGCCACTCTTTTCTCACTGCTGTTGAGGGTCCTCATGGGAGAAATATCAAAAGAAATTAATTACTGTTGAGATTTTTTCCATTCTCTCACTGGGATGCAGGGACTACAGGTCACTTTTTCTGTTCTCCTCTTCCTATAACCCATAATTATTTACTTGTCTTTACATGGGGTGGAAAATTCTTAGCCACAAAATAGAAAAAAACCTACTCAGGAGAAAAATCCACTTGATTCATTAGTTGAAATTTTCTTTACAAATATGTAATTTCCAGCACCAAGAAGTCAGATTAATTATAAATATTATCAGACCTGTTCTACAAACAGGTAAATTATCTGACAATCGTCAACAGATGTTAGTTGTTGCAGGCTTCTTATTAAATGTATATTTGAAAAGAGCAATAGTCCTCAAAAATCTGTCTTACCACCACAGCTTTTACAAGAAAACACAATGTAAAGATGCTGTAATCATATCTGCTGGACTGTGTGTTTACCACAGGATGAGCTCTTCTGAAATTAGACTACCTTTAGATATATGCAAGTGGTTTTTCAGTGTGCGTCTTTTCATCTATACCATATGTCCATAAGGAAGACTAAGGATGTCAGTATGATCTATACTACCTCTGCCTCTCATGGAAATAGAAGTCAAAACTGTTTTTTAATAAGGGGGAGTACTTTTAATGGAAATTGATGGTTATAATGTATCTAGTATTTTTCTTCTTTTCCTCAAATCAAGCTATGATTCCTTTTTTTATTATTTATATTATCATAGTTCCTTTAGAAGAGTATAACAAGAGAATCACTATTAATGTAAATGAAATAGCATCATACTTTGATTTATAATCACAGTCAAACAAACATTATGAGATAGGGTGTTATCTTAGCCTGCAGGCCTCATAGGCTTACATACATAAAAGCAGACATTGACAGTATCTCTGGGAGCCATGGAGACACCAGCACAGCCTTCAGAAGTACTTCCAGAGACCTTAGTGGTCTTTGACTCAGTCTCACAGACCCTCACTTGCGTCTCCTTAGTAAGGAAAGCCAGAGGCTGAATACCTGCTGGAACATACCAGTACAAACAACATTCCTGAAGGGAGCACTGATTTACAAGTAAAAGACCGACTGCCCCCAGTGATACCACATGAAGAATCAAGTGTTTGCATTGGGGTTCCAAAGCAACTCATTGTTTTTCCTTTTATCCTTACATCGTATAACCTTCAGACTTTGAAACTATTAAGTATTTAAAAGTCCCAAATAGATTATTAGAAGCTCACATTTGAATTTCACCAAATCAGTAGTAGCTGATGGTGTTAATGTTAATGTTAAAATTCCAAATGTTAACAGTGTAAATATTCACACTTAAGAAAACAGATTTCTGGTCACGCTAAACAGTATATTTAATAAAATCTCCTGACAAATAAGTAAACATTAGAGCCGTTTAGGGTGGTTTGATTTGCATTTTTTTTTTCATAATAATGACTGAGGACTAGCCTGCAACATTTTTCATGTCAGTAGTTCTAATGTCTTCATATAAATAAAAGTAGTGGTGCGAACATGGTCCTAAAAGTTTAATCTGGATTGTGTATAAATTAATGGACTCTTCTTGTTTGGAGACATAGATCAAGCCCCATCACAAAAATAAGATGTTTCAACACATCATCTAAGAAAGTATTTATGCAGTCCAGGACATGTTATTTAGAAGAAAATAGAGTACCACTAGCCCTAAAATTTTAATGTCCTGAGTGTGCAATAGTCCTCATCCCTGTTTGGGATGACCTATGGAATGGTCTGATAAAAGGAAAGACTGTTGACACAAATAGCTTTTCACTGTCACTGAAGGAGATGAGATAGGTTTTAAGGGCTACATAATAAAATCCTTATACATAAATAGTAACTTCGTATTAGAATTGTGAAAAGAAAGCAGAGAAGACAATTATCTACTTGTGGGAGCTGCTGTGCAAACCTCAGAAGGAGATAAAGACCATACTATCCATGGATTATGTTACTGCAGTACCACAGCTTCCAGTACCCACTAAAAAGGGACAAGGCATATGATCAAACAGAAATTATAACACACCTTCTCTTCCTTTACATCATTTTGCCTCGTATCTCCTTACTTGTGAAAAAAGAAAACAGGTACTCAGCAGTAAACTAGATGTGTTGAGGGAGGGGGACATCATTCCATTCCAACACACCCAGTCAGTTGCCAGCACCTATAATAAGTGCTTGGAGCAATGTAGAGATACTCCAGCCACTCCAGCCCATGAGCAAACTTCATTTGGAGCTCGGCTCAAATGCCTCTACACAAACGCCCATAGCATGGGGAACAAACAAGAGGAATTACGAGTTGTGTGCACGTCTATAGGACTATGATATAATAGGTATCACAGAAATATGGTGGGATGGCTCCTATGACTGGAGTGTTGGAATGGAAGGTTACAGGTTCTTTAGAAAGGACAGGCCCAGCAGGTGGGGCAAGGGAGTTGCTATTTATGTTAGGGATAGGCTGGAGAGTATGGAACTCCGTCTGGGGACAGGCGAGAAGTCAACAGAAACTTTGTCGGTCAGGGTTAAAGGGAAAACAGTGATGGGAGACATTACAGTGGGGATCTGTTACAGAGCACCTTACCAAGAGGAATCTGAAGATAACACACTCTACAGACACATAGGAACAGCCTCAAGCTCACAAGACCTTGCCCTCATGGGGGACTTCAACCACTCTGATATCTGTCAGAGGGAAGGTACGGCCCAGCAAAAGCAATCAAGGAGATTCCTCGATCATGTGGAAAACAACTTCCTTCTGCAAATAACAGAAGAGCCGACAAAGAGATGTGCCGTGCTTGACCTCATGCTCACCAAAACAGGGAAGGACTGGTAGGAAATGTTACACTCCAGGGCAGCCCAGGATGCAGCAATCATGAGATGGTTGATTTCAAGATCCTCAGGACAGTGAGAAGAGCGTACAGCAAGCTCACTGCCATGGACTTCAAGAAAGCAGACTTTGGCCTCTTCACGACCCTGATTACTTCCATGGGACGTAGCCCTAGAGGGCAAAGGGGCCCAAGACTCTTGGTTAATATTGAAGGATAATCTGCTATGAGCTCAGGAGTGTTTCATCCCGACTAGAAGGAAGTGCAGCAGGAGGGCCAGGAGACCTCCGTGGGTGGATAAGGAGCTGCTGAGGAAAATTTAAATGAAAAAAGAGGCTTATAAAAGGTGGAAGCAAGGACAGGTGGCCTGGGATGAATACAGGGATGTTGTCCGGGTAGTTAGGGACCAAGTTAGGAAAGCTAAGGCACACCAGAATTAAACTTGGCTAGGGATGTTAAGGATAACAGGAGGGGATTCTATAGGTACACTGCAAATAAAAGACAGACTACGGACAACGTATGCTCCCTAGAGAACCTATCAGGAGAACTGGCTACGCAGGACTTGGAGAAGGCTGAGGTTCTGAATGACTTAATTGCCTTGGTCTTCACTGGCAAATGCTCTGACCATACCATCCAAGTCTTGGAAGGTAGACACAGGGACTGTGATAATTAAGACCTTCGGCCCACTGACGGAGAGGATCTGGTTCGAGACCATCTTAAGAACCTGAACGTACACAAGTCCATGGGATCTGATGAAATCCATCCACAGGTCCTGAAGGAGCTGGCAAACAAAGTTGCTAAGCCACTGGCCATCATATTTGAAAAAAACATGGCAGTCAGGTGAAGTTCCCAACAACTGCAAAAAGGGAAATATAACCCCCATTTTCAAGAAGGGAAAAATGAATGACCCAGGGAATTACAGAGCAGTCAGTCTCACCTCCGTGCCTGACAAAATCTTGGAGCAGATTCTCCTAGAAGGCATGCTAAGGCACATGAAAAACAACAAGGTGGTTGGTGACAGCCAGCATGGCTTCACTAAGGGGAAATCCTGCCAGACTAACTTGGTGGCATTCTATGATGGAGCTACATAACTGATGGACAGGAGTCCCACATGACATTGTTGTCTCTAAATTGGAGAGACATCATATTAATAGGTGGAGCACTTGGTGGATAAAGAACTGGCTGGATGGCTGTATGCATGGAGTTGTGGTCAAAGGCTCAATGTCCAGCTGGAGACCTGTAACGAGTGGTATCCCTCAGGGATCGGTGTTGGGACCGGTCTTGTTCAACATCTTTGTTGGTGACATGGACAGTGGGATTGAGTGCACACTCAGCAAGTTTGCCGATGACACCAAGCTATGTGGTTCGGTTGATACGCTGGAGGGAAGTGATGCCATCTAGAGGGACTTCGACATGCTTGAGAGGTGGGCTGATGCCAACCTCATGAAGTTTAACTATGCCAAGTGCAAGGTCATACACCTGGGTCAGAGCAATCCCAAGCACAGCTACAGGTTGGGCAGAGAAGATATTCAGAGCAGCTCTGTGGAAAAGGACTTGCGGGTGTTGATCGATGAGAAAATGAACATGAGCCGGCTTCAGTGTGCAGTTGCAGCCCAGAAAGCCAACCGTATCCTGGGCTTCATCAAAAGAAGCGTGACCAGCAGGTCAAAGGAGGTGATCCTGCCCCTCTACTCTGCTCTCGTGAGACCTCACTTGGAATACTGTGTGCAGTTCTGGTGTCCTCAGCAGAAAAAGGACATGGAACTGTTGAAACAAGTCAAGGGGAGGCCTACGAGGATGATCAGGGGACTGGGGCACCTCCTGTATGAAGACAGGCTGAGAAAGTTGGGGCTGTTCACCCTGGAGAAGAGAATACCACATGGAGAACTCCTAGCAGCCTTCCAGTATCTGAAGGGGGGCTATAAGGATGCTGGAGAGAGATTCTTCATTAAGGAATTTAGTGATAAGACAAGGGGTAACAGGTTAAAGCTTAAACAGGGGAAGTTTAGATTGTATGTAAGGAAGAAGTTCTTTACTGTTAGGGTGGTGTGGTACTGGAATGGGTTGCCCAGTGAAGTTGTGAATGCTCATCTCTGGCAGTGCTCAAGGCTGGATTTGGACAGAGCCTTGTGTGGTATACTTTAGTGTGAGGTGTCCCTACCCATGGTAGGGGGGTTGAAACAAGATGATCTTAAGGTCCTTTCCAACCCTAACTAGTCTATGATTCTATAAGTCTATATAAAATTATAACTTTACTGATCAGCAGTTCCTTAGAAGGCATTGAAAAAACCCACCTATTAATGAACAGGATGAAACACACAGAAACATTCTAAAAGTTATAATATACAATTTGCTGGTCTGTGAAGGCAAAAAAAAAAATCTGTCTTGAATAAAGCTTCATGAATGATTCACAAGGCCCAGAATTCCCTCTACTTCCAGCAGTGTTCTCAAGCTAGTATAATATTTCTCAGTAAATAATTCATGCTACTTATGTTTCTAGCAATAGTGCATTCTCAGAAATGCTGGCTGCATGGGAGGGTGGGCTCTTTCCCTGGACTTTCAGGCTCTGCCATCTGAAAGTACAGCCCTTAATTCCACTACTAGTAGTGATCATTACCTTTTTTGAGTATAAATAAGAAAGAATTCATAATGACAGAGCTTTTCAGACATAGTTTCAGCTATAATGTATAAAAAAGGCCATGAGCTTTGAAAAGTAAAGTTAGTAACTGTTTTAGATACACAATCACCACAAATGATGGAATATGTCTTTGAGTGGAGAGTGAAAACTGAACACTCAGTAGTTCCAAGGACAGTCCTGCTATAATGAAGAGCACATAAAGATTTGAACTGATGTTTTGTTAAGAATAGTCTCCTGTATATACACTTACCTCTTATATTCTGCAAGGATACAGTTTAGAAGCACTGATGCTCTTCTCAAATACTAAATTACTACTACTACCACCAATAATAATAATGATAAGGGAAATAACAAGGGGAGAGAATATAAAACTACAAGGGGAAAAGGAGAAGAAAACAATAAACACAAGTGATGTGCAATAGAATTCTCACCACCCACCAACTGATACCCAGCCCAATCTGCAATCTGGACCTTCTGGGTATCTCCCCCCAGTTTATATACTGGGCATGACGTGCTATGGCATGGAATACCCCTTTGGCTAGTTTGGGTCAGGTGTCCTGTCCCTGCTTCCTCCTGGCTTCCATGCCCCTCCTCACTGGCAGAGTATGAGACTGGAAAGTCCTTGGTCAGAGTAAGCATTAGTTAGCAAGAACTAAAAACACTGGTGTGTTATCAGCATTGTTCTAAGACTAAAGTCAAAAACATAGCACTGCACCAGCTACTAGGAAAAAGAAAAATAACTGCTACAGCTGAACCCAGGACATACTTCAATCCTGAAAAAAGATTTTCCTATATGAGATAATACAGTTCTGTTGTATCCTACAGCATGCTAGCTGCAATAGAGCTGCAAAAAACTGTTACAAGCTCATAGTTATGAAAACAGACAATTTTAGGACATAAAAAAGGTAACATAGCTTTACGCATGCATTCTTAAGTATAATTATCACAAGCAGGTTCAGCTACCAGAACAAGCAGGGAACAATACATTTTCTGAGTTATGTGCAGAGTTATCTTTATCTTCTAAAATGCAGCAGGAGACTTGAAACCTCAGGTACTCATAATGGGAGTAGGTTTGGACCATCATGAATACCAGCAATTATCCCAATCACTGCAGTGATTTATTCTCGTGTTGTAACATGTAAGAGTAAGGAACCATGCTATTTGTTTCCAGAAGAGCACAGTAGTTGCTCACAATGACTACTCTTGTTATGTTTCTCCCTACTAGTTCTATGTTACAAAACTAAGATGCAAACTCATTATGATCCATCCATGAATGAATCACAGTGTGATTGCATAATGCAACTATGTAAGTCAAATGTGCATAAAATCCTAAACTGAGAGGAAATACAAGTATTCTGATCACAATTAAAACCCTCTTCACTCTGATCAATAGGAGTAAGTGGGCTGAGGTCAATTACACAAAGCTCAGTATCAAGCAATATCATCAGTATTAGTGATCAAGTGTACATATAGAAATAGGAAAATTTGAGGAGGAAACTCAAGCTGAGGGCTAAATTTTATTATTTGAGATGCAATCAAAGCACAGACAAAGAAAATAGTAATTTTCAATAATATTTAATACATATGAGCAGATAGGGAATACTACCTAGGCATTATCTGTTTGTATTAGTAATCTTCTTAAAGAACAGTCTATTAATCACATATTTTATTGCTGTCAGTTTTGTTTGCAGAATTGTCATGAATAATAAATAATTTTGTTATCAGCTCCAGAGGCTCAAAAAAAAAAATGTACAGCAAATTCATTTCTTCTCAATATGTATCTCTCCTGCAATTTTATGCCTCATTCTGTTTCAGTTCCCCCCCAGATGATGCATTCCAAGCTTGAAAAGGGAAAAGGCATGATCTATCAGAGCATGCTTCACTACTAAATATTAATCACTTGGTCTCTCACTGGCAGTGAAATCTACTTTATCATCACTAGTGGTGATATTCTTCGATTCTGACAGAAGTCATTGAAACAGACTTATAACAGCAACCAACAGAAGAATGAAACAAGTTTTTGGCATTTGGAATTGGTTTCAGTGCTATGGTAATTTCAATAAATCAACAAAGACTGATTCAAACTGAAGCTCAATGTAACTATTGATTTGACTGGATTTTTAAATGCTAAGTCTGAACATGTTTGCTTCCAAGATTTCCATATCTGGCATGTTTAGGGCTCTAGATTTTGTCATATATAAAAGTCTGTGATGATTAGCTGATGTTATTAGTTCCAATGACATTTAAGAACTTTTCCAATCATAGTTTAAAAAAAAAATCCCTCCCTCTGACAACTTAAAAAAGGTACAAAGATAAAAATAAATTACAGAATTAGATCAATGAGATAATTCATTATAATGCTATCATTAACTTGACACTATGCAAATTTACATTACCTCTGGAAATACCTTTTATTTATAGGCTTTTTATTTCAAAGATACAAAGAGCAACCATGCCAGAATAAATTCTGCAGTTTGAGTGTGTTTAATTTATCAAAACTACAAAATGTACTTTAAAAAAAGAAACTGGTGAAAAATTGCCAGTACTTTCCTTTGGAATACAGGTGATGTTTACCTGTATGCTAAGTGCTGGCAGAAATGCCATGCAGAATTTATAAGCATCTTTTAAATACAGCTGAAGCAATGTTTTTGTTGGCTGCCTAACTTCCCTAAAAGTGAATTTTATTCTTTAGAGCAGAACGTTTTCTAAGCAGTGCTGCTTACTTATGTCTTAGCTTGGTCATACCTATCGGTATTGCTTGTCTTTGACAAGTGTTAATTCCTTCCAAGAGGCAAGCCTATATAGCCCTGTCTATAGTTCTGCAACCAGGAAATTTCTAATAGTAACATTTCAGCCTGATCTCTGTATATTGCAGTCTGATATTAGAACTCAGTTGTGATTTTAAATGACTTATTATACCATCTGTGGGAATTCTTGATCTCTGCTAAATTGTCCACTCTCATCTTTAAAGTCCAGCACTAAGGTTAGTTTGAAGGAATATTTCTATGTGCCAGTATAACACCACAGTCTGCTGCAGATGTGTTTGGGTTTCTTTTCTAATTTCTTTAGAAACCTACAGTCTTCAAGAAAGTACTGCTAAGTCCTGCTGCATTTCCAGCTCTCAGCAGTGCACTGGCTTGAAAGGTTAATTGACAAAATGAAAAGACCCATGAGGATAAACATAATGTCTGCAAAAATGCAAGAAGAAAAGTTAGTTTCCCCCAGCAGTGTTAGGAGCAATCACATGATCTCTCAGCCAACAAGACAAAAGAGTTCCAGTGTGCTCACTGAAAGAGTTCCAATGACCACACTTTTTTTTTTGTGGTTTCACTGGTGTCCACAGCCACCTTTAGACTGACTGCTTACTATCACTGCAATACTTCAGCACACAAATATAATAGAGATT
Source organism: Melopsittacus undulatus (assembly GCF_012275295.1). NCBI lineage: Eukaryota > Metazoa > Chordata > Aves > Psittaciformes > Psittaculidae > Melopsittacus > Melopsittacus undulatus. The sequence continues at coordinate 80,785,016 of NC_047530.1, read as the reverse complement.
GGGCCTAAACAGAAATACACTTTATATAGCTGCTATAGTTTAAGAAAAAAAAAAAAAGTCATTCTGGAAATATTAAAGAGAAAGAAAAACACTTGAGAGTGAAGTTTAAGGCTTCCCCCAGGCAAATGTCAAATTGCACCTTCAACTCCCTAAGAACATGTAATAGGATACAAGCAAGCCTGACAGCTATTCAACAGCACAGATCTTTCAGTAACAAAAAAAAACAAGTTTAAATTTTCGGCTAAAAGTAGCCAAGGTTCAAAGAAAATATAAACAACTCAACTGTTACTTGCCTTAAAAATAACGTTCACAGGTATGTTGGAACTAGATGATCTTAAGGTCCTTTCCAACTCTAACTATTCTATGATTCTCTGAAGAACCTGAATATAAACTCCGATTACAAGCTTCTCATTCTCCTTCATTCATTCACGTGGACTCTTCAGAGAAGATACATTTACTGCATGAGCCTTGCATAAGCATGGGCACAATAAACATGTAAAATGAATGAAACGTATTCTGACAACCCCACAATGCATCTCGGTACTTACACATTCCATGCTAACCTATGATTCTTTTAGTGAATTTGAAGAAACAAACAGCATGTGAATGATATCAATAATGACCACACAATTCACATACACAATTGCTTGCTCTTTTTTTTTCCCCCTCCCACCCTTCAAGAATACGAAGTCTGTGGCAGATCACATAGGCTAGGTATCTGAGGTCCTGAACAGCTTGACTAGCTGCAAAGCACATATAAGACTTTGGTCTTTCACCGCATTGAGCTACTGGCCAAATTCCTTGAATGAACCTCCCACTTTCTGCAGCTTGTGGAAAAGTCATCTATCATTTTAAATATGCTCTACAATTACCAGATAGAGAGGTGCCAAACATTCTGAAACACTTTCTACTTCTCTGGGAGAACAGCGTTCACAATTATTTAGTTGTCAAAATGTGACACAATAATGCAATAAAAAAGACAGATATGGATGAATAAATGATGAGGGAACTGAGCGTACCCTCAGCAAGTTCGCTGATGACACTAAACTGGGAGGAGTGGCTGACACACCAGAAGGCTGTGTTGCCATTCAGCAAGACCTGGACAGGCTGGAGAGTTGGGCAGGGAGAAACTTGATGAAATTCAACAAGGGCAAGTGTAGAGTCTTGCACCTGGGGAAGAACAACCCCATGTACCAGTACAGGTTGGGGGTTGACCTGCTGGAAAGGAGGGAAGGGGAAAGGGACCTGGGCATCCTGGTGGACAGGAGGATGACCATGAGCCCACAATGTGCCCTTGTGGCCAAGAAGGCAAATGGCATCCTAGGGTGCATTACAAGGGGTGTGGTTAGTAGGGCAAGAGAGGTTCTCCTCCCCCTCTACTCTGCCTTGGTGAGGCCGCATCTGGAATATTGCATCCAGTTCTGGGCCTCTCAGTTCAAGAAGGACAGAGAATTGCTTGAAAGAGTCCAGCGCAGAGCCACAAAGATGATGAAGGGAGTGGAACACCTCCCTTCTGAGGAGAGGCTGAGGGAGCTGGGTCTCTTTAGCTTGGAGAAGAGGAGACTGAGGGGTGACCTCATCAGTGTTTACAAATATGTAAAGGGTGAGTGCCAGGATGATGGAGCTAGGCTTTTTTTAGTGATATCCAGTGATAGGACAAGAGGCAATGGGTGTAAACTGGAGCATAGGAGGTTCCACGTTAACATCAGGAAGAACTTCTTTACTGTGAGAGTAACAGAGCACTGGAACAGGTTGCCCAGGGAGGTTGTGGAGTCTCCTACGTTGGAGATATTCAAGGCCCGCCTGGACAAGTTCCTGTGTGATGTACTCTAGGTTTCCCTGCTCTGCAGGGGGGTTGGACTAGATGTTCTTTTGAGGTCCCTTCCAACCCTCGGGATTCTGTGATTCTGTAATAATCAGGAGCATATAATCAACTTGTCTGGGTCATCAGAATGAAGCACTGAGTCTTCAGTCTTCCAGATGAAATGTGCTAAGTTCCTGAGGGCCTGAAGCCAAAACTGTGATCCTGAAAGCCCACAGTTACTACCTAAACACAAGGACTACTAGACAGCAAAGAACTTTACCTTTTAATGTCACCTTTCTCCAGGTGCTTTAACTTCTGCTTCTATGAATTCGTTACACAACCAGAAGTAAGCACCATGGTGCCTATCTGCGTTCAAGCCCCAGTCCAAATCAATAGATTTGTCCCACAACTGAAGTTCTCCATGGGTCTCAATCGAGGCATTTGAAAACAAACAGGATCAGTACTGGGATCCTTCCAAATTGAGTAGCAGGTGCTTTTGTTCACATTAGTTTGGTGGAAACATTTTGTATCTAGCAACTGACTGATAGATATTCAGCCAGGATATGAAAAAACCTTTTTTTAACCCGTCTTCTTCTAAAAATTGTTACATTCCATCACCTATCTCCCCCTCAAAAATGCTGTCAATACATCAGGCTTCAGATTATTTTTATTTAGGAAGTACATTCCTCCTTCTTTACTGAAATCAGATAAAATAAATAATGATTCATTACATAAGTGAGCAGGACTAACAGGGGACCAGTTCTGCAGCTTAGTTCAGACTTTCACCTAAGAATGTGAGATTCCTCAGAGAAGAGACTGAAGCAAAGATAATGTTTTTTAACCAAAAGCTGCCCAACACAGGTTCCTCTACATCTCTAACTACCCGAAGCATTTTCTCAAGTCTTTCAAATGTATGTGTGGCTTCTGCCTTCATCATCTAAAATTTTGCAGCATGCTTTCAAAACTTGGGAACTCTAACCAGAAACAGTATTCCTGTACTGATTCTGCCAATTCTATGTCCTTAGCTAAAAGTCATCTCTGCTTCTACTCCTGCTTTAACAGTTGTGGGAACTGTGTGACAGTACCACTTCACCCAACCATATTTATACTAGAACATCACACTCGGAACTCACACATCCTTGCTTATCATGACAGCTAAAAGCTTCTCAGGGTCCCCTTATTTAAAATACAACTGTAACACAACAGTGGTATGATTACCACAGTATTTTTTTCCCTAGGAGTACATGGATTGGGATTTTTTTTTTCTTTCATGTATCTTGTTGTCTTAAAAGAAACATAAGTAATCTTGAGTTCACATGGGCTCATACTGTCGCTGTATATGACATAAGACATACAGCTTACTCTTGTGAGTATCTTAGCATTATTTACAGAAAATTTTAGCAGCACTGATTTACTTTGAGTTCACTAATGAACATACCTGCTAGTGTGAAACCCACAGGTCACCATGGGGAACTTGATTCAAACCATCCTCATGACATCACAACTTCCCACATTTTCAATCTGTCAATCAGCCAATTCTTAATCCATTTAAAATGCACCCTACTGCTATCCTCTACTTCCATTATATTTAATGTGTTAGGTAAAATAACTTGCACAATTCTAAACTACAATATTTTATTGAAAAGTAGTCACAGTCCCAAGTCTCCCATTCGCATCTTTTTCCACTACAGAACAGACTAGCATCCAGAAAATAAGTGGAATTGAAGCTTTTAAAAACATGTCTTAGAAGACAACAAGCCTTTAAAGCTAACAAAAGTTTGTGTCTTCCTTCCTTGGAAGTAAACTCTAAGTCAAAATCCTCCATCTCAAGTACAAGGTTACAGAAATGTGTGAAACAGAGCAAAACAGGATGGTTGGAAAAGCTCTTTGAAATGAAAAATAACAGTATGTGGCCAAATGGCAGCCCAGAATTAGACATCCTTGACAGAGAGGCTGAGAAGAAACTGTGCTCCTGGAGGCTTCAATAGCCCTGAACATGAAATACTGGACACTCAAAAGCTCTATGAAGATAAGGCAGGCTGATTTTCTCCTGACCTCTAAGGAGCTGCCTTGTGTACTATTGCATAAATGATTTTATGTAAGGACTGGGAAGGCAATACTTGTAATTTCTTAGAAAATGTATGCTTAGAAACAAATTAACCATAAAATATGCCTCCAAATGCATGCAGTTTGTATTTCCTATTGTTACTGATGGGCTCCAAGAGTGTTTTTTCGTTATTTTTTCTTTATCCTGGAGGTCTTTTTTGAAGGTTTCTTTAATTAATTTAAATCACTTGTAATCTGGAAAAAAGTGAACAAGAAAAATGAAATCTAAAAATATTTATTTGTGGTACTGTACTTCATTGAATCAGGAAACAGAAACAAAGGAAAATCTGTGCAACTGGCGTCTTCTCACACATGCAAAACAAAAAGTGACACTTCCTGACACCCCCTTAACTACTCCTCCAGATAGGCACAACTCCACAGATCAGTGTAGAGGAGCCATGTTCTTTCTAGGCAGAAAAAACATGATAAAAATTTTGCTACGGTTCTCCCTGTGCAAGCTCTGTGGGAAGGCTAAAGCACAAAAAAAACAGAACAGCCAGCCTGGTCTTTCACCCCTGGATTAAACCCCTCTATAGCCATGATATTCAACACAATTACACCCTAGAGATGGCTCTTACAAACTTTTTAGTCCCTTCTGTCTGCCTAGGTTGCCTGAACCTCTAAAAGTACTAAATAAACTCAATCACAGTGTTATTTTTTGTGTTGAAGTCAGTGTCCTATAGCTGTAGGCATAATAGTGAAAGAGTATAAAACAATTTCTATACCAAGAAAGAGCATCTTTCATTAGACCTTTGTTACAGCTGGAAAAAACAAAACAAAATAAAAAAAAAAAACAAACAAAAAACCAACAACAAAAAACAAAAGAAAGAAAAAGACAAGCTTTAAGAGAACAAAATCTCCATTACCCTTCAGATACCCTCCTTTAACAAAAGTTCAATTTTCAGCTGCCTTGCTTGCAAAGAAGCCACATAATAAAATACAGTAGTACAAAACACTACTTAATCATAAATGCTTGTTTCACTCAGAAAATAATCATTACTAGGATGAAGAAGAACCTGAGAACAAAACATTTCATCCAAGCCTTCCAAAATTCTCTCAATCTATATGTCAATATTTTTCTACTGCTGTTAGGACATGTGATCTTCAAGCTAACAATCATGAAGCTCCCAACACATCAAAGAAGTCCACACCTCCAGCCAAAGACTGAGCTATGACTAAAAAGTATTTATAACTCATTGTCATTAGCAGTTGTAAACAAATACTGTCTCTCAAAGAAAAAACATTGACGAGATTTTAGCATCACACACTCAAATATTCAACCCTAAAATGTTTTCTTTGGTGAAGCAGTTATTTATTCTGGGCCATTTCAGTGAGGGCTGCGTATAATTTAGAATCACAGAATCATAGAATAGTTAAGGTTGGAAAGGACCTTAAGATCATCTAGTTCCAACTGCCTGCCAATTGCAGGGACACCTCACACTAAAGTGTGTCACCCAAGTCTCTATCCAATCTCTTCTAAGATCCACTGCACAAGCAATAGGAAGGAAGTCATTGACATAATGCCATTTCAGCTAGGATCACACTCCTCTAAACCTTCCTCTGTGGGGCAGAGGGAAGAAACGTTGTATTACAGATACTCAATGCAGAAAACTGTTCAGCAAATTATTCCTTTTGCTGGATTCTTCTGGATTTAGGAACAGAGTTGGCTGTAAAATTTCTCCTCTTGACCCGAGTATTCCTCATCCATTTTCAATGCCATAGTGAATACTAAAATGCTCAGAAAAGCTTAACAGCATGATGTAAGAAACAGTAGATTATTTCCCCCCTTTATGAACAGGGCTGCACCACAATCGTATTTTTTGAGCAAAATCCTGCCCTCTTGGAATGAACACAGACATGGTGCAGCAACAGAGTCACAAACACAACTGAACACAGCAAGATTATATGGAAATTAGATATCCAAGCACTGTCAGGTTAACAGTGTTAGATTATTAGAAAGGATAGTGTAAAACAAGTATTACTTTAGCTTCTGCAGCAATTAATGCATCCCAAGGCCATTCTGTGCTTCTGATCCCATGGATACAGGTAAATTCCTTCATTGTAACTCCTTCTTAGTCAAAATGCCAATGATGCAATGCTACACTGTCTGATACTTCCTAGAATTCCTGTAGGATGAGGAAATTAACCAGATCCCATTAGATATATACAAAGATAGCCTGATACAGAACTCTCCAGTATTTGCCTAATAAATTTATGGCGATTGTTAGAATCAGAGGAGGAAAAAAATGAAATTACTTTTTAATTTTTGCCATGATAATGTACAACAAGGACAAATTCAGGCTAGAAAAATACTTGGGGGTGTGGAATTTGAAAGGGTAAGGGCTTTTTCAAGCTAAACATGAATAATTTTACAATGAATAATATTTTAAATGTTACCAAAAGGATCTGTTCTTTATATTTTTGTTCTGACCAAAAGGCTAGACTTTTCTTTTAACAAGTGTACTATTTCCATGCTGGTGACCATGTGCAAAGGTGCTATTTTACTAAAGGCAAACAAAAGGTTGCTAGTAGAAAGCACAATAGATGCTTAAAATCACAAAATCTGGGTTATTTCAGTCACACTTTCTGGGACAGGGAAAAACTTTAAAAAAAAAAAAGGGAAAAAGGTCAGAAAGGAAGGATGCTCATGAAGTATAATTTCTCTAAATTGTAATTGGTGAAAATAAAACAGATCTAAAAGGAAGTAACCAGAGCACTTTGCAATCTTTTATTTGTTTCAGGAAGGAAAATTGAACTTTTTCTTTTTTTACATTAAAAATAAGTTTATATTTATAACATGTTTCTTTGCTACAGTTAGTTTTCTCTTAATCTTTGACATTAAATTCCTGTATACTTCTATGGTACAGGTAACCATTATCATATATAAATACATGAATATTATTCATTTTCTCTTCAGTAATTTTCTTTTGAGAAAAAAAAAAAAAACAACAAACCAGTAGAGGACCACAAAAAAAAAAAAAAAAACAAGAACTACTATCAATAACTGTACATTAATAAAGCAGCATGGGAATGAAATCAAGATCCAACCAGAAAACTGGCTTGAATAATGTGTTTTAGTCAAATAAGCAAATAAGTTAAATTGCTAGATTAATAGATAATAAACGCTTTTAAATCCTAAGAAAAATCTAAGGAGGATTCTATCAGTTGAATTACAAGCCACAACTAAAGTATTACAACACAACATGATCAAGTCTTTAATTCAGAGCCAAAATAAACATTCCAATACCAAAACTCCTGTGTAAAATCTGAACTGATGCCTTAGGACCATCACTTTTTTCCCAATAAATCTCACATGTTAGCACTGCACCAGCTACAGGGAAGAGGAAAAATGACTGCTACTGCTGAATCCAGGACACAGTTTCACTTTAGCCTGAGAACAATGCTGATAACACATCAATGTTTTTAGTTGTTGCTAAGTAATGCTTACTCTGATTAAGGACTTTTCAGTCTCATGTTCTGGCAGGGAGGAGGGGAAGCTGGGAGGAAGAAGAGACAGGACACCTGACCCAAACTAACCAAAGGAATATTCCATACCACAGCACATCATGCCTAGCATATAAACTGGGGGGAGTTACCTAGAAGGACCAGATCCCTGCTCAGGTTGGGCTGGGTGTCAGTCAGTGTGTGATGAACAATTGTATTCTCTCCCCTTGTTATTTCCCTTATCACTATTATTATTAGTAGCAGTAGTAGTAGTTTTGTATTATACTTTAGTTACTGGACTGTTCTTATCTCAACCTAAGGGATTCACATGCTTTAAAGTCTCCTCCCATCCCTTTGGGAGCAGGAGGTAAGAAGAGATGTGAGTGAATGAGCGGCTGTGTGTTTCTGAGTTACTGGCTGGGCTTAAACCATGACACAGAATCATTTATTCTTCCAACTACTAAGAAATTGCCATACAACCTTAGAGAAAAATTCTGATGAACTAAAGTAATAAAATTTTTGTACACCAAAATCACAGAATCAGAGAACTGTTAGGGTTGGAAAGATTCTCTGGAGATCAGCTTGTCCAACCTCCCCTGCCAAGGCAGGGCTCCTAGAGCAGGTTACACAGGAACGCACCCAGGCGGGTTTTGAATGTCTCCAGAGAGGAAGACTCCACCACCTCCCTGGGCAGCCTATTCCAGTGCTCTGCCACCCTAAACATAAATAATTTCTTCCTCAAGTTGAGGTGGAATCTCTTGTGTTTTAGTTTATGACCCTTGTCCTGTTGTTGGTCACCACTGAAAAGAGTCCAGCACCTTCCTCTTTGCACCTGCCTTTGAGATATTTATATGCATTCATGAGATCCCCTCTCAGTCTTCTCTAGACTAAACAGACCCAGCTCCCACCATCTCTCCTCATAAAACAGATGGTCCAGATCCCTGATCATCTTTGTGGCCCTCTGCTGGACCCTTTCCAGTAGCTCCTTGCCCTTCGTGTACTGAGGAGCTCAGAACTGGACACAGTACTCAAGATATGGCCTCACCAGGGTCAAAAAGAGGGGAAGAATCACCTTACTTGACGTGCTGGCTGCACTTCTCCAGATGCACTTCAGGATACTACTTGCCCTCCTGACTGAAAGGGCGCACCACTGGCTCGTAATCCACTTGCAATCCACCAATGATCTCTGGTCCTTCTCAGCCAAACTGCTCTCTAGTAGGTCAGTCCCCAACCTCTACTGGTACTTGAGTTCTTCCTCCCCAGGCCCCCTGCACTTGCCTTTAATTAACCTCATTAGGTTTCTCTCCAGCTGATTCTCCAGCCTATCAAGGTCCCACTGATGACAGCACAGTCTTCAGGTGTATCATCCACTCTCCCAGCTTTGTATCATCAGTAAACTTGCTGAGGGTACACTCTAGCCCTTCATCCAGGTCACTGATAAACAAGTTGAGTAAGACAGGCTTCTCACTGAATTCTACTCCACTGATCAAGACCCTCTGATCTCTGCCATTCAGCGAGGTATATATGCACCTCATTGTCCATTTGTCTAATCCACATTTCCTAAGCTTATCTATGAGGATGTTACGGGAGACAAGTGTCAAAAGCTTTGCTGAAGACAAAGTAGATAACATCCACTGCTCTCTGCTTATCGGCCCATCTTGCCTGTAGATCTTACTTGTACATCTTGATGTACAGTTAGTTAACATTTGACTACATTAGATTATTCAGGACTCAAACAGTACAGCAGACACTGAGAAACATATTCCCTAAGCAAAGTTTTAGAGGTGTTTCAACCTGTAGAATATTTTCCCCCACTGAATACTTTTATTAATTTTACTACTGCTCACATTGGCTTACGTGCAACCATTCAAAGAATATAGCTGATAAAGGGATAAAATAAAAATACCAAATTAGACTAAAAAAAAGCATACAGACTCTCAGCTGTTGCAAATAAGTAGATACAAATGAAAAATAGTCTGGGACTAGGCTGATTGGGGTGTACAGCTTTTTTTTTTTTGCCATTAGATACCCTGCAGTTGTGGAGATCTGCCAAAGGAAATCAAGACATTACACTTTGGTGTTGCAACTTCCTCTCACAGTTCAGTCTTGGGATTCTGATACATTAGTGCTGCAAGTGGTCTGTTGAAAAGCAGAAAGTAGATTGATCTCTCACAGGTTCTCTCAGCTCCGGCTATATTCAATACAAATCAGGCACAAAGCCTCTCTCCAAAGCACACTAACTCAGATTTGCTATGCCTCCTTTTCCTAGCATCAGACTGGAAAAGCTAAAAACTTAAAATTTGTGCTTATGAATCAGAGACACACCAAAAGATTTAAGAAGCTATCTAAAACCATATTTTTAATGCACGAGTGTTTATGTCCCAAGACACCATGTGAAATGAAAACCAAATGAGCTCCTTCAGTAGCCAGCTCAGAGTATCCCAGATCATAGGACTAGCCTCCTTTTTTTCATGTGAGCAGAAAGCACAAAGCTAAAGCAATTAATCTCAACACTTTCAACATCAGTTTCTAAGACAATCCTTCTTTCTCCTTTGTACAACTCCCTGACATACCATATTGTGATACTTTAACACTGAAAGCAATAAAAGCCACCTCTTAAGACTATTTTGGGAGCATCTAGCACAACCTTGTCTACATGAAGAAACTGAAATAACATTCTTGTCATCAATTTACGACATGCATCCCATAAATTTATAGAAATAGCTAACTGAAAAGAACTAACAACTGCAGCTACTCACCATTCATCTATCAGCAACATTAAAAATAAGTTTTAAGTTCTTATGACTAGATGTCGGCATTTGCCTTGGAAAAAAAATGAATTCAGTGGGAACCATGCAGTAAGTCAAGCAGCCCACCTTTGAAACTTTTAGTCTGAAAACAGAATAGGTATTAAAGAGCTTTACAAAACAGAAGCCATTTTAGAACAGAAATTAAGTTGTATGAAAGAACTGTATTATCACACACAGGGCATTTCACGTACCTGTAATAACAGTGTGATTATACTATACAATAGTTCTGCAATCAGACATTCCTGCAAAAAGAAACCTTGGAAGCTTTTTCTACTTCAGCACTGTACTGCTGTCTTTTTTATAAAATACCATAAAAGCTTCTTACTTATCACTTCCTACTCCAGCATGCAGGCACTTACCTAACTAGAAACTAGGGAAACTAGAAAAGAGTATTTTTCAGAACCTCAGTCATGAAGATGGTTTTTTCAATATTTTTGTATTACTTTTTTTTTTCCTCCTGTTTTCCTTTCAGATCAACAGCATTTTGTTATGTCACTTGTCTGAAATGTGGAAACAAACAGGAACTTGGGCTCGCCTTCATTATCATTCTCAATATATTCAAAAACTCTCAAAGATCCCTTCTTATCCATTCTTACTGAATTGTTATTTCAGATGACCAAATAAATGGTCTTGGGATCCCTGCTGAAATTCTGTAGTTACATAACTGTGGGCTATCCAGCAGCAGATTGCATAAAATGTACTGCAGACTTTTGACATCCAATTTGGGAGTCAAATACCCTACTCCTAGCCAAGTACTTTGCTATAATCTGTGCAGCAGCCATAACCAATGAATATTTAATTATTCTATCCAAAATGAAGCCACTGCAGCATAAAGGACTGAAAAATCTCTGCTCCAGAACATACCAGAGGGTGGTACTTTCATCAATTACCTGGGAAACAAAAGTCAGTTTCAAATCCCAGGAAAAACTGATGTTCCTTGGCTATCTGATTATTCAAAAGAAACTCTATGAAATTTTAGAGGTTGAAATTTTCATTAAATATTGCATGCTGAGCAAGTGTTCCACCTCCGGACAGCATAGCGCTAGATGCAGCTTTGAATCAAATTGATTTTACAGTCCCTAAAGAAGGGCAAGATATTGGGCCTATGCAAAAGTGATGAGGGTGAATGACTGTAAAGGCTATCAATAAAACAAAAGCGGAGTCATCTGAATGTTAATCAAAAGCTCCTGCTACTTCCTCCTCACAAATGGCTGGAAGTAAGGGCTGAGAAAGATTGGAAGAAATTCAGAGTTTTAACGTTAATGACAATGAATGGAAATTATTTGCAAGGTCTTGGACACAGGATGCTGAACGATTCAGGACTCTCTGCTTTTTTTCTTGAATTCTGCAGCATAATAATTATTTATCCAAAGTATTTGGGAAGAGTTATAGATCTGACATTGCCAAAACAAAATAATGAAGCAGCTACAGTAGCACATAGATATAAAAGTTAATATAATGAAAAAGATGGGACTGACCTTCACAACCATAGTGAAGTGACCATCCTATATTTGTTAATTCAGGTCTTTTAGGACTACAATCTTTAGCAAACTATATTTATGCAGACTTAACCACTGACAACAGTTCATTTTTAAAAGTCAAACTCCAAGGACTAATGATGGATGAACCAAGGTGATAGTCCATCATCACCATTACAGCACTTCACCACCTGTAATATTGATTATTTTAGTAATTAAATAAAATCAACATTAAGTTCAAGAACAGAGCCTAGATTTCTTGAATCTTGTTTTTTTACCCAGATATATAATTTGTGAAATTTTAATTCAGGTGTTTATGAGTTTTGCATCTCTGCTCATCACTGCAATGTTTAGTATCAATCTGAATTAGTTTAGCATAAGGAAAATCCTATCAGGCTTTCAGAATTCCCTTGTCTTTGTTCACTCGGGATTTAAGACAATCAGCAGTATCCACAGGGCTGACTGCATTTCATTTGGATTTTTTAATAATAAAAGGTTTTCCTTCTTAGTGCCAGATCATCTAAGTGTTATGCACAGGGGAAGTGGCTGTCTACAGATGATGACATGAAGACTTACCTCACTTTACTTCTCTGTTTACTACCCTTATCTCAACCCCCATTTCTCAACTATTTCTTCTGCTGTAAGATAGAAGTTGCCTGAATCCACTCCCCAAACTCCATCGTAAGTGCGGTTCCTTCCCACACAGCCAAAAGTGTATGCTTTGGAGATGATAAGCCTCTGTGATGCCTTAACTGAAGTTCATGTGTACCAATAAAAGATGTGTTTGCCAGAAGCATCAGTGGCAGCGGAGCCAAGGAGGCAATATTAGATCGTTTGTCACCCCACCAGCAAGAGGCCTACCAGGAAAGCATCAGGAAAATCAGAAGGGCATTTAGCATGAAAACAATACATCATTTAATTGACTACACTAGAGTAAGCCTCTTCCCCCAGCGTGACTGGAAGAACAGTTCAACAGCTTGGAGAAAAAAATGAGCAAAGTAGAGACAAACAAAGAAGTATGGGTGCCTCCAAAATAGTGTTGGAACTAATCTATAGTTGAAGGGAATGTATGAGAAAATAAGTAGGTACCAGGCAGTAAGTAGACAATTTCAGTTCACAACTGCTGCTGCCTACAATTCTTACAGCAGCTTTGGAAAAATCACAGCATCTTTCTGTTTTAAATGGGGACCATTCCAGAAGTGGGCTTGGGCTTGATCTTCAGGAAGAACCACAGATATGAGTCCAAGCTTGTGTTGAGAAGATGAACTTTATACCCCACCACCTGACACTTCTGTCCAGACCACAGATTATGTTACAACATTCACAGTGTCTTTCAACACTTCCCCCTACTACTTTCCTGTAAGGCACAATAGCCCACAAAAAGAGGAATAAAATGCTATTGGCAGAGACAAAAACAAGTGAGCATACACTGGGAAGAACATTTTAAAGAATTTGTTTTAAAAAGTGAGTTTTTAATTAACTGCAATTTCTTACGAAAATTAAACAGAAAAAAAAGAGATATATTGTGTTTTCAATGTAGTACAGGATCTGACTGTAACAATCAAACCACATAAGGAAAAGAGAGGTGCTAAAAAGACATATTAAAAACATATCCATTTCATAAAGGTACATCTTCAATTAATTTTCTATAACCATGGTGCAAAAGAATCCATGGAAAGCAGAAGAATACCATTAGAAATACAAATTTCCATTTCTAAAAACATTTACAAACAATATACACAATTCAGAAATAAAAGTTGATAGAATAAGTACAATAACAAACAACATTTATATTGGTTTACTTCTCTGTAAAAGAAGTGCTTCCTTGATTACATTAAAATGGAGACATAATATGGATAGATTAAAGATTTTCTCAGAACATATCATGAACATTTTGATCTTGCTGTCATGGGAGATCTTGAGGCAACTGGCAATTAGACTGAGCAAAGCTTTGACAGCACAAAGTTAGATTTATGGTTGAAGCACAATCCCAAGTAAAATGGCAGAAGTCCCGCCAATTGTAAACATACTATCCTAATAGTCTCACAATCACAGGATTAGACTGAAACTGTATATCCCAGGAACAGGGAAGCTTACCTAGTTTTGGATTTCTGGTAGGTCAGACTACTAGACACCTACCTTCATACTGTCTATAAATTTAATTATGGGGGTTTTCAGTTTGCTCATTTGTTTGTTTTAAGCTGGCATGCACTTTGAACATTTTTTAAATATTTGTCTTTTGGAAAGGCCATAATGACAAAGATTACACGATCCAGCTCTGGAAAAGCTCATCCTTCCGTTACACCTGTACGGTGAAATGAGGCAGGACACCCACTAGCTTCATTGTCAGCATCCTCTACTCAACTGGGAATAAATACAGTAAGTCTGTATCTAGGGGGGAAAGGACAAAGACTCCTGCTTTTCCTTCTTACAACCGTCAATCTTTTGTATTGGGAGTACCAGTGACGCAACAGAATCCATGAACCTACTTATATGATGCATTATATAATAATTTATACTATATATTACACATGCACTTCTTACCTACTACCATGTACTATGTATATCCATTTTTAACCAAATAAAATGTAACTGCTTAATAATGGCTTTTACAGTATTGACTGTTCATGCAAAACAATGTGCTTTGAGTGTCTAGAACTAAGTTCTCCTTAGGTTTCACTGAAGATTTTAGTGTGGACTAAAACCAATAACTTTTAAGTCTGAGGTATCCTGACAAAAGCTAGAAATGCTTTTGTAGGACTCTGACTTATGAGTGGATTCTAACAAATGCCTTATTAGATAATCATCAGACTTTTAGAGGAAATAGAAATATGCTTGCCTGGAAGTCCTTCAATAACCTGTTCATGGAGAGCTGAAATACTACTTTAAAATCTGCAAAGAAACACTATCAGTCATTTGCTACACCTCACATCACAGAGGACCTGTTCTTAATAAGGAAAGCTGCACTTCCACAGAAAATTGAGCAGTATGTTCAGAAAAACAACATGTACAAACTGCCAAATTTCTACCTATGCTCAGACTGATGTAACTCACAAGTGTAGACTTGTTTACTGCTATTTTTCTTTGCACAACCTAATATTCTCCCTCCTAATTCCAACTGCCTAAGTAACCATGTGTCGTATTCATTAGTGCTCCTGAGATCAATCACTTCTGACCTTCACCTAAATTTAGGCTGCAAAGCTTTCATGAAAAGTCTGGTTTTGCACGTATCCCTACAAGGCACTACCCATTACAGGTCCTATAAAAATAAGCATTAGCATTAGACATTTTCACTAAAAACTACCCTGCAGGAAGAAAAAAAGAAATTGCTTTTTTTTTAAACCCCTGATTGGTAAGGTGCCTACTGGTTTTGGATTCAATCATGTAGCTGATGTTAATTACACTATATGAACATTCAAGTCCACAAATTTTCCAGTTTCATAAGGAGGTGCTCATCCTTTGTTCTCAGATTATTACAAACCAAAGATTACACCCACCTCTTTTTACTTCATCTGATGGGGAAAAGTAAGTTAATCAATATAAATGCATTTTTGTAATTTGATTTACGATAATTTCTTTTCCAGCTATGACCAACAGCCTACAACACTGACACATAAATAAGATGGCTTACCTGAGTATCAGAGTCCAAAACCTCTACAGTGCCATGCCATATGCGGCACACATGAATTTCTGAATAAAAAATTTACTACTAACAGTTTTACTCTAGCCATTTAATCAACGACTTTTCTGACTTCTCTCAGAAAATAATATTACTTCCCTAGCAAACTAATATTTAAAGATTCCCATTGTAAAGAGTAAGCCTAAAAACCAAATAACCTCTGGGAGAATCACCTACCATGAAAAACATCACTAATCCTTTATCTGAACAGGATACTCACCTAAGGGTTTTCTGCACTTATCCCTGCCACATTAAATATGATGGAGTGAGGCTGTCAAGGCAGTACTTTTCAAGAGGCAAGCATATACCATGTCTTATTATGCTTTGAGGAAAAGAGTCAAGCTTCTCGGAATGAGTCACAAGAGCTATAAGGGCTGACCTCTCTCATCTCTTTGACCTGCTTGCACTAAAACACAGTTCTTACACTGCAGCTCTACACAACTAACAAGAATTTTCATCTACCACATTTTGGGTACCCTTGAGCAAAGCAGAAGAGGCTTTTCCCTACAGAAAACTTAACAAAAGCCAAAACTAAGGAAGAAGATTTATACACAAGTTTCAGTTAGACGTCACACAAGCTTCCTAGAAGAAAAGAAATTGGATTCTCTTTGCAGAAAATAGGATTTTGGTCATTTCCATAATTACTGTGTGCTTGAAGAAGTCAGTATTCATGAAACTGTGCTTTTCTTCCCATTTCATAAGGTAACAGTTTCTAAGAATCTAAATTCTTAACACTTACGCTGCTGGAGAAAGGAAATTCAACTGCATGGTGGAATAAAGGACTCTGTCCTGAGTTTTTAACGTCTTCACATAGGTTTGTAATTAAAAAATGCTAGTCTGCCTTGGTTAGGCTCACTGTTACACCAACAGGCAAGAGGGAGCCTGTAGACCAAGAGTTATTTCAGTCCAAGTTTACTGCTACAGAAAACAACAAAGTAACACCTGAAATCCCTGAAGACTGCTTAAACAAGCATGAGTGACTCAAAACATACACATCCCCAAAATCTGTCAACAGAGTTGTTTAACAGAGTTTTAAAATAGAAGAAACTCCAATTTCAAATATTTTACCCCTGGGTTTCAAATTTGCTGTTGTTTCTGTAAGCACTGTTATCTAAAATCAGATTGCTTTAAATTTGTGATCCCTTACCAGCTACAGAGTAAGGGAGTTTACCTCGTACTAGGTCTTTGTGGGCAAGTGGCATTTTCTGCAGAGCAATTATCTTGGAATTATTTTACAGAATCATTTCAAGATTTAACACATTTCATGGAAACAGTGCTTTCCTTGGCAAGTGCAGTAGGGAGCAGGGCACATGGACTGAGGAATCTGACATGATTCTACATATTTTTTGGTTTGTTTTAGCAGCTGTTCTGAAACACTGGGTGCTGATGTGTATGGAAACATCAAGATTTCACAAAGAAACCCCCTTTCTTGAATAACACACAAGGATTCCAAACTCCTGTGGCTTTTATAGATTTGCCCAGCTTTGGCATATTTCTTTATGCTTGATCTAAACTTCACCATTCACTTACAAGGCAGCACACTGGGGCAGGGAAAAATATGGAGGCTCAATAAAGCTACTGAAATTCATTTTTTACAGCAACTCCCTTCAAGCAGCTTGATTTGAATTCCCTCAGGATTTTTGCTATTGGTTAGAGCACAGTCACTTTTTTTTTTGCATCAAGTGCTAAATACTAGCATTTAGACACTGACATGCATTTGAAAAGATATTTTCATACCAGAAAAGAACTGTAGGTCTAGAAAGGGCTGTAAAATATTATTATTCAAAGATGCCATTATTTATTTTTTTTCTTAATAGTGACTTGAATTTTTTCCTTTTAGTTTTTTTTTGGTACTGCTTATTTAAACATGCCATATAACAATGAAATTACTATGTATTGAGGCTAGGGTAAGAAGTGCCTCTGTTCCAGTAATGTGTATTTAATGTCTATAGAGACATGAGTGCACGCATACCTTCTTTGTAAAAGCATCATGATAATCAGCACTCTTCAAGAAATTCAAGTTTAAAATGTCTATCAGTTACTATGTACTTTAAAATATAACTTAATTGTTGGCTTAAATCAATAACCTTATTAAATAAAAATCAGTTTCATGGGCAGTGTTGGTTACATGCATTAAAAAAGTACATAGTGTTTAGTTCCTAAAAAATAAAACCTGAAAGCATACAATTGACATTAAGCCATTTGCATCCAATCCTGAATAAAACAGCAGAGAGTAATATGTTTTGCAGTATGTAATGCAATTCAAAATATTTGGGCATTATCAGGGAAGTTATACAGCACAGAGTTTTCATCTCACTTTATGAAAGTCATCCATCCTGAGTGGCTGTGTGATTAACTGCATGGCTTCAGATTATAGACCTTAGCACCATGGAGCCATCATGAGATGAAATGGGAAGAGACAATTCAGCACAAGTTCTCCTTTTCATTCCAATTAATTAAGTAGCCATTACAATTAGTTAAGCACACAACTGTAAAGGTTAGTCTACAAGTACCACAAACATTTGTGAGTTACTCTTGGTAATCAATTAAATCCAATTAAAACAAACCGGCAGTGCAGGCATATCCTTTGGGATTTAATATACATATTATGTAAAGTACATCAGCAGATTTTTTTTTGTTTGTTTTAATTAAACTTTACCTTTAATTGCTACCCAAGAGCTTTAGTCATCCTATTATTTTTGTGGGAAAGTTTCTAAACCATGGAATATCAGAATATCAGGGTATCAGGAATATCTCTCGGAGTTCTGTACTGCAAGTTTGTCATCACTGTCATATGCAAGAGGTATGTCCCAAAATAATGAAAACACAGGAAAAGGAGTGAAGAAGGCTGCGTTCACTTCCCAGGAATGCTCTCTTCACCTGTGATACTAGGAAAAACCTTTGAACTTAAAAACCAGTGAAGATAGACCAGAAAAGACATCATGAAAGCATTTATTCCCCTCCCTCAAAGTTCAATCCCCTGATACCCAACTCCTGCAACTTCTCCTGTCCTGCTTAGAACCAGCCTGCAGAGATCTCATCACCTGATTTTTCTCCCTTCAACCATACTTTGTTTCACATCACAATCTTGGGAGCACACAAGAGCCCTGCACAGTTAAACAAAACATCTGCAGAAGTGCACCTGCTGCATTTCAGCAGCAGTTCCCTTCCATTTATGGGACCAAACCACAGCTGGTCAGAAATAAAACATCCCTATTAGCATAAACAGTGGAAGCTGGCTCACTTTGAAAATCTTCACCTACAGGCCCAGGCTACCTGCTAACACAAACACAGCCTGAATAGACCATCTCTTGCCATCTCAACCCTGGAAAGAGAGTATATGATTTTCTTGTTCTTCAACAACCATTTTCACTTCTTCAGTGCTATGCCTTAATTCCCTCATGTCAGACCAGGGATAGTGATTGCCCTTCTTACTGATAAAGCACATGAATATCATGAGTATCTATGGAGGAAAATGTGCTACTGGGATGATGCATCTCTTCACTGAGGTCATTATTTCCATGGTTCCAGAAATAAGAGACTCCTGCTCAATGGAAGCAGCTCTTCTTACACTGATGCAAAAGGAAGAACTACAGCCTACTACTAGGTAATACCTCACTAGTTCACACAAATTTTGCTTCACAAAGGAATTTTTTTTTAAATGAAAACATGCACTATAATACCCAAACGCTCTTTAAAGACTAGGGATTATAGTAGCATATGGTACTCAATGAAGAGACAAAGGTTTACATCACACTTCATTCTTTTAACAGAAAGTTTTAGTTTATATGCACAGGAAAAAAAGCTGTCATCTCTAAACTCAGGTATGACACTCAATTTTTCAGAAGAAAAGGTTATTTCTGTTTATGTTATAGCTCTAATAGACCCGTAACCATAGGCAGTAATTTTGGATTCTGCTACAAAACCCAAAAATGTATATTAAATAAATCAATCTCAATGCAGGTTAGAAAATAAGCTTTGCCAACTTGTTCCCATTTTAAATAAAAACATTTTAATCCATTCTCCAGTTCTGTTGAAGCAATATAAAGCAAGAAAATCACAGACCAAACTATATCCTGTTACTGCAATTGATAAGTTATAATCAAATACCAAGCCAGAAATATGTAGTTAGGGCTGACAGCTCATCTGTTTCAGAACTCATGCAACTGAGATGGTCACTTTCCATTTAACGGCTGCTTTAAAATAAGACAAACTGTCATCTTCAACTCTCAGTTTCTTCCCTTTGTCATTTCATATTGCAGCTCTAATTTTATTTAAACATCCTCCTCTGTTGTGATTACATCCCTCAATTTGTTGTAATACAAATTAGAAAAGTATGTGCCAGCTTTTACCATTATCAGCACAGTTTTCTTACTGCATCTTGATTAATTGCCCACTAGAACAGATGAAACAACAGAACTTACATTTTGAGAGTGTCTTTTGTTTGCATTATGCAAGGAAATCTAAATCCCCATAGAGACTTGCACTTTTGCCATTACCACAATTACAGGTTTTCAAACTAAACTATCATATCAGCATATTCATTCTGTGTGGTTAAGGATGTCAGGATTTTCACCAACTCTATAGTCAAGCAAAAGGCCGACATAAGCCAGAAAAAGAAAATATTTCTCTCATGAAACTCAATACACACATGTAAAAGACATCTCTCTAAATGTAAAAAAAAAAAAAAAAAACAAACAGGTAGTAGATAATAAGAAACTAGAAACAAAAAGAAACAGTATCATAGAATCATAGAATAGTTATCCATAAATGGAGTTCAAAATGTCAGGAAAAGACAAAACATCTCATACTAAATGTAGTCTTCATTCAGTGTTAGAATAAACAACTGGAATTAATTTAACTGTGAAGTGTCATGAATTCAGCCCAAACTCTCCTTAGAAAACTGGTATTGTAGAATCATAGAATAGTCAGGGTTGGAAAGGACCTTAAGATCATCTAGTTCCAAACCCCTTGCCATGCGCAGGGACACTTCACACTAAACCATGTCACTCAAGGCTCTATCCAAACTGGCCTTCAACACCACCAGGGATAGAGCATTCACAAATTCCCTGGGCTACCCATTCTGATACCTCACCACCTTTACAGTAAAAAACTGCTTCCTTATATCTAGTCTAAACTTCCCGTGTTTAAGTTTTAAGCCATTACCCCTTGTCCTATCACTACAGTTCCTAATGAAGAGTCCCTCCCCAGCACCCCTGTAAGCCCCCTTCAAACACCGGAAGGTTGCTATGAGGTCTCCACACAGCCTTCTCTTCTCCAGGCTCAACAGCCCCAACTTTCTTGGCCTGTCTTCATATGGAAGGCACTCCAGCCCCCTGATCGTCCTCGTGGCCCTCCTCTGCACTTGTTCCAGCAGTTCCGTGTCCTTTTTATGTTGAGGACACCAGAACTGCACACAATGCTCCAGGTTAGGTCTCACGAGAGCAGAGTAGAGGGGCAGGATCACCTCCTTTGACCTCCTGGTCACGCTCCTTTTGATGCAGCCCTGCATACAGTTGGCTTTCTGGGATGTGAGTGCACACTGAATCCGACTCATGTTCATTTTCTCATTGACTAACATCCTCAAGTCCTTCTCCACAGGGCTGCTCTGAATCTCTTCTCTGCCCAACTTGTGCCTGCGATTGCTCCTACCCAGGTGTAGGACCTTGCACTTGACATGGTTAAACTTCATGAGGTTGGCATCAGCCCACCTCACAGGTGTGTCAAGGTCCCTCTGGATGGCATTCCTTCCCTCCAGCGTATCAACCAAAACACAAAGCTTGGTGTCATTGGCAAACTTGCTGAGGGCGCACTCAATCCCACTGTCCATGTCACCAACAAAGATGTTGAACAAGACCGGTCCCAACACCGATCCCTGAGGGACACCACTTGTTACTGGTCTCCAGCCCAACATTGAGCCATTGATCGCAACTCCTTGCGTGCGGCCATTCAGCCAGTTCTTTATCCACTGAGTGGTCCACCTATCTAACTGATGTCTCTCCAATTTAGAGATAAGGATGTCATGTGGGACAGTGTCAAACATTTTGCACAAGTACAGGTAGATGACATCAACTGCTCTACCCGTTGTACCCCTTCTACCCTTGTAGAAGTATTAAGCATTAAATATAAAGCAAGCATAAACAACAGTCAACAGCAGCACATATAAAATACTGTGGTTCTAGACATGTAATACAACTAAGATAAACATCAGACCTGCCGGTTTTGGTCAGAGGTTTGGTCAGACATGGAGATTATTCTGGTGGCTCCTTGCAGTTGCATTTCTACAGGTTGAGGATTTTTGCCCTTGCATCAAAAAATGCCTTTACAGTCTGGCAGTTTCATAATCCTCATACCCAAGTCTGTCTATGATGACTCCTCATTTACCTGCTGTGAGCTGCCATATTCACAATGAAAAGTAGGTAGGAAACTATACACAGAGTAAATACCTCCTGTGCAACCAGTAACTTTCTTGTTTCATGTACTTCGCATAAAGAAATAATGATGTATATGTCCCATCTAACCTTAGTGGTGCACTCTTTTCCCAAGACTGCTGTTAGATGCTTCTGGTGTGTGCATTTTCTTCTTTTCCTTTCACATATCAGTGGAAGCAGTGACTGCTCCCTCTAGTAGCTAGCAAATAAGCTGAATTCTGACAGCCTTTGAGTAGTCTAGACCCATAAATTTTGTTTCACTGCTCAATGAAAGCTGCATTGAAACAACTACAACAACTAGAAGGTGGATGGTAATGTGTATTCTCCACCAAAAGAAAGCATGAGAAGTATGTGGGTTTTTCTGGTTTTGAACTTCCGGTCTCCTGCACATTTTAGAGTTGTGGGTTTGGTGTGGTTTGATTTGAAGCTGCTATGGCTTTGCCAACAAAGCCTTATATCTCTTTCTCTCACCATAGGAGAAGGTCTACTTTCTTCTCTGCATCTCTTTGTACATCCTCTGTCTATTTTTATATTCTGGACTCAACAGTTAGCCTTCTGCTGCGCAGACACCATAAACCTGCTCTCTCTTTCCAGCAGATACTCTAGGTGATGCATCTGCCACCAAGTCTCTCAGGCCAAGAGTAAAAAGACTTCTGAGAACTCAACTCCAGCTTATGACAAAATTCAGCTGCAAATTTTATATTGTGGGTGAATAAGAATACATACAAAAGGTATCGTTACACAGATCTTGCTCAGCTCTGAGATCCATGAATCAGAGCTTGAATGCAATTTTTATTCCTCCACCCCATGTAATTTCTGTGGTTCATAGGGAGAGTTCAGTCTTACAGTGGATTTGTCAGATGGCTGGGCAGCTCTAAAAGTCATACACTTGGGAGAAGCAACAGAGACTAATATTAATAAGCTACTTTGGGGAAAAAGAAAAAAATAGTACTCTGAGGTCAGACTGACACATCTTTCACTTTGTCCTAATCTCCTACATTTACCTATCTGTTTAAAGAGTAAATTGCTTAACTGCTTTAGTTTTCAGATGAGCCTATTGCATCTGCATCACCTTCAATATGAGTGACTGCTAGCAACAACTTACCCTTATTTTTCCTTAAAGCTATTCAGTTTTTCTCAAGTTCTGTTTCCTGTTTGCAATCAGATTTGAAGCACAGTCTGATCTAGGGATAATTTATCCGTCTTCCACTGCTCACTGGTTTCTGCTCACAACAGGAAAATTAAGGAAAGGCACAAGGAACACCACTCACTCATCACTCTCTCCTTTAATTGGGTAAAGTCTGATGTGATGTTAACCTTGGAACTGGTAACTTAATGGAACACTCATTCATCTGTTAGCTAAAGGTAAGTGGGGGGGAAAGAGACTGACAGGAGGTAGGTTAGATATTTAAGAACTAGATGCGAGATGACTTTAATTGTCAATATGTCACAATGTAATTTCAGCTAAACATGATACTAGTATATACAAGATTTCATTACAATATATCAGTCAATGGCAAAGCATTCACAGGAGAAGGAGCAGGATAGAAATTCAGAAAAAAACTTTTCAACACCGAAGAATCTCTCAATAGCATCTCACATTTTCTCTAAAGTGTTAGAATTAATTGGAGTGTAGACTCTTCAAAGCATAAATGCATAACTCCCATTAGCATTACTGGAAGTTAGACATACTAATCAAAGGAAGAATACACTTCTACCTTTACTAAAGTAATCAGTGTGTCACAAAGCTGTATTTTTCTTTACTTATCACTCGCATGCTATGCAAACTGGGCACAAAGGTTTGCATTCATATAAATTCAAATTATGCACTTAGAAAAGATTTTTCCTTCACTGGTAGGACTGAATACAGGAAATCAGTTTGCTATTATGTTAAAAAAATAAATTGCAAATGCAATAAAAATAACTACCCTTATAATTAAAGGTTGTCATTGTAAAATGCTCTTAAAAATCCCATTATTGAAGCAACTTTTCACTGTTGTTCTGGTAAAGATGTAATCAAGTGATTCATTTCTATTGTCCTTTATTTAATATTCTCCCAAGAAATTGCTATGATTTTGTCCATCAGGAAACTGGTTTGGTATATCTAAATTATCTATTTGGAGACAGACTTCTTAGTAGACCCTGCAGCAATAGGACAGGTGATAATGACTTTGTAGATTCAGTATACAGATAAGGAAGAAATTTTTTAGTATAAGGCTGATGAGGCACTGCCACAGGTTGCCCAGAGAGGAGGCAGAATCCCCATCCCTGGAAGCATTCATGGTCAGGTTGGACAGGGCACCAAGCAACCTGATCTAACTGAAGATGCCCCTCATTGCAGTGGGGTTGGTCTAGATGACCTTTATAGGTCCCTTCCAGCCCAAACCATGCTATGATTATACGAACACGCAGTTACTCATGTCTTCATAAAGATGGTGAACTCATGGCATTTCTACAATAAAAAACAAGTTGTTTCTTTTTTTTTTATTCTGTAAATGCACTGACAAAGCAGTAAACATTATCCCTTCTTGAGGAGTGAGGAAGAGGGACACCATGATATACTCTCAAGGAAAACACAAGAAGTCATAGATACCTATCTCTCTTCTGAGGCCATTTGTTCATTAAGACCAACCACCCCAAAAAAGATTAGAATCCAGTCCTTAATAACACACAAGCTTCGACACTGTTTAAGAAAAAGAACACAACAAAACGTAGCAAAAAAACCTTCCTGAAAAGGCATGCAATAAACCGTCTTTGCCTGACGTATCAAACCAGAGTCTCCCTGGGCTCAGCACTGTACACTCAGTACCACTGTTGGTCAGTGGCTGTTACTTTCTCCATATCAGATTGACCATTTCCTAGAACTCTTCACACTTGTTTAAACATCATCTAACACATACTTAGGTAACTCCCAAACAAGGAACTACCCAAATTCTTTTATACCCAAAAAACAAAAAATGCTATTTTGCAAAGTCTTATGTTTAAATTAGCATACATGAGAGCATCACAGTAAGCTGTGGGTGCTCAGCGCTGACAAAAAATCAAGTTTTACGTTACTATAGAAGTATTTATTTTTTCTATTCACAAATAGAACATGTTCTGTTATTCAGAAGCATTAAACAGAAACACCAAAAACTCCCAAGCCTTTTTGAAATATTAATACAAAATTAATATCCATATAATCCTACTTTATTTAAACTGAAATATCCTTTTCTGAATCTCCATAATAATTTAAAAATATTATACGTATTGATATTCAATAACCCAGGTACTAAAAGAATAGGTATTCACGGAGTAGCTACAGTTCAAGTCCTGACTACAACTGTTTGAGAAGTTTTGCTCTGAGCTTTCCATCCTCATCAAACAAAAAGAAGAAGCAGAGTACAAAATACTAAATCAATCTCCACAAATATCCTAGAACTAAATTAAAAAATATTTTCATCCAACACATTATCAGTGTTGGGAATTAGGAAATTCCATGGTTTTCAATAGCATGCAGAAACTCCCACAAACCAGCCAGAAGTCAGGCTATTAACAATACTGTTTTCTTGCTCTCATCTCTGGAACATCTTGCACTCAGATACAAACAAACTATATTTCAAATGTAATTTTATTTCCTCAGAGTTCAGACTTAGCTAATTTAAAAAAAACAAACAAAAAAAAACCCAACCCCAAACAACAACCGAAACCAAACACCAAGCATTCACAACAAAAAATGTAATTTACTGTAATCTAAGACTTGTTCATTTTCATAACAAGGAACAGAATATTAGACACTGTTAATTCAGAGCATATTTTAAGCTGGTACAAGGCATTAGACAGCTGTGTGTTGCAGTACTAAGGAGAGACACATCCTATACTACAAAAAATATTTAGCTGAAATTAGCAAAAGATTGTTCTGAGGATAGTAAAAAAACTCCGAAAGCACATAGTCCTGAAAAACATAAGTTTGACACTGTCCCACATGACATACTTGTCTCTAAATTGGAGAGACATCAGTTAGATAGGTGGACCACGCAGTGGATAAAGAACTGGCTGAATGGCCGCACGCAAGGAGTTGTGGTCAATGGCTCAATGTTGGGCTGGAGACCAGTAACAAGTGGTGTCCCTCAGGGATCGGTGTTGGGACCGGTCTTGTTCAACATCTTTGTTGGTGACACAAACAGTGGGATTGAGTGCACCCTCAGCAAGTTTGCCAATGACACCAAGCTGTGTGGTTCGGATGATACGCTGGAGGGAAGGAATGCCATCCAGAGGGACCTTGACACACCTGTGAGGTGGGCTGATGCCAACCTCATGAAGTTTAACCATGACAAGTGCAAAGTCCTACACCTGGGTAGGAGCAATCCGAGGCACAGCTACAGGTTGGGCAGAGAAGAGATTCAGAGCAGCCCTGTGGAAAAGGACTTGGGGTCGTTGGTCAATGAGAAAATGAACATGAACCAGCTTCAGTGTGCTCTCACAGCCCAGAAAGCCAACTGTATGCAGGGCTGCATCAAAAGGTGCATGACCAGCAGGTCGAAGGAGGTGATCCTGCCCCTCTACTCTGCTCTCGTGAGACCTAACCTGGAGTATTGTGTGCAGTTCTGGTGTCCTCAACATAGAAAGGACATGGAACTGTTGGAACAAGTCCACAGGAGGGCCACAAGGATGATCAGGGGGCTGGAGCACCTTCCATATGAAGACAGGCCAAGAAAGTTGGGGCTGTTTGGCCCCAGGAGGAGAAGGCTGTGTGGAGACCTCATAGAAGCCTTCCAGTATCTGAAGGGTGCCTATAAGGATGCTGGAGAGGGACTCTTCACTAGGGATTGTAGTGATAGGACAAGGGGTAATGGATTAAAACTTAAACAGGGGAGGTTTAGATTGGATATTAGGAAGAAGTTTTTTACTGTAAAGGTGGTGAGGTATCGGAATGGGTAGCCCAGGGAATTTGTGAATGCTCTATCCCTGGTGGTGTTGAAGGCCAGTTTGGATAGAGCCTTGAGTGACATGGTTTAGTGTGAGGTGTCCCTGCCCATGCAGGGGGTTTGGAACTAGATGATCTTAAGGTCCTTTCCAACCCCAACTATTCTATGATTCTATGATTGTCTGCCTCTGCTTCCATATGCAATATTCCAAACAGTGGGAGGAAGTGGAGATGACTATATAACAGTACCTGAAGTAAAAAATTGTGCATCTTCACTTTCAGCAATTTCTCAATACTTTTTGCCCTCAGACATTAGCTAAGGAGTTAAAAATATAATTTAAGCTTATATCTTCTACTGAAATAATATGGGAGAACTATTGTTATTATTTCCATTACAGTAACAGGCGTGGGGCTAATTAAGGTCTTCAAAATTAGAGCTTTGAAGCCAAATTGTTTTCAGCTAACAATTTACCACAATGGGAGCACAAGAAATGGCTGGAAAACAGAACAGAGTATTAAAACAGAGAGGACCATTTATGTAATGTTCTAAATTTCTATGATCATTTCAAACTGCTAAAAAAAAGGACTAACTTGCAAGAACAGTAAGTCCTTGCCTCTAGGAGGACAAGGTACAATACTGTATATGAAAACGGAAGAAAAGATAAGAATTCAAAACTTATATAAATTTCATTACAAGTGCAGTTACCCAGAAAACACATAACTAGCATCTGCCATTGTAATATCTTGTAACAGGAGTAATTTCCACAACTATATACATCTGGAATCCATCAGAAATCAATGGAAATGCTGCAGGTTGTAATTTTCACTATGCAATTGATTTCCATGAATGGAACATGACACCAAAGTTTGGGTAATTTATATGGTGGTTTGGAGCTGTAATCAGTAATATGGCTTAGAGCCTCCTGCTCTAAATTGCCCACACAGATTACCAGAAAACAAAATATTTGAGACTGCAAGAATTTTTATTCCAAGTTAAAGAGAAAAACTTATCTGGAATTGGTTTTGTTTGTTACTGGGGGGGGGGGGGGGAGAGTGGGTGGAGGATGTTTTGTGTTTCTTTGTCATTTTATTTATTTGGGGTTTTTTCGTTTTTAAGAAAAGATTCCTCAGAATTTCAAATATATTACATGTAAATACTTGGTTTTAAATGCTAAACTGTTTATTCTGATAACACCAAATAGTGTGCACAACTAATAGAGAATCCATTAAAAAAATAGCAAAATGTCAACATGAAATTATTACCCTAAATATTTCAACATTTAAGCTAAAAAAATAAGAATGAAATAAAATCACATTATCCAAAAGCTGAAGTAAACTATTTAAACCTTTCTCACAAAACTTCTATAGAAACACTGCTTCATACAAAACTTGCAAGTGAGGACTATAAAAAAGAAATCGTCAGATCTGACAAAAATATCTTCAGCCAACCATAACTGTCACTCCGAATTTAACTTTTGCCCACAGTACCTGAAAAGTTCATCATGACCTGAGAGCAGCTCAGTGACCAGATGAGCTGTCTCAATTGAGATCCCAGGAACAAATACATAAATATCTGAATCATCATTACAGAATTAACAGATCCATGTTGGAAGACAAGATTTTAGACAAAACTCCGTACCTAAGAATTAAAATAAAAGGAGATGCTTTCTTATCCTAGAGGTGGGTGCTCTAGGATGGGGTCAATAACTATTACTTTTGAAGCTATTACAAATAATCCTCATGTAGTGTCTGTCCTGTAACAAAAGAGATTTGATTACCTGCCTAATGTTTATTTTGTTATTACTTAAAAGGAGGACTATAAACTCCTGAGTTTTCATGGCCTCATTTTTAAAGTTTTTCAAGAACTTTCAATTTTCACTTTGAAATTGCAATTCACAGATCTGCAGGCTGAACAAAACAATCAATATTCCATATGCAGAAATTTTATCAGTCATATGCCTAGGGTAGGCTGCCAGTACAGAAAGCACACTCCACATGTCCCTTTGAAGTACTTGTTAAATTAGGTAGTCTTCATTTATGAGTAAGCTCTCAGCTATGTATAAAAAACCCTCTCAAAACTGAAGAGGTGATTTTTCCCCCCCCGAGAATAAAAATATCATGGAAAATCTCAGCAAAAACTGCATTAAAGTTAAATCACTCTGAACATTGGAGGCCAATATCTAAATTCTTTCAAAAACCTGATTGCTTCTCCCAGTCCTGTGTTAATCTTATTTTAACAAAAATTTCTGGATTTAATTATACCACTAGTGAGGCTATGGGTTTGTATAGCCTATTAACAGATCAAAATCAATCTACTTTTACTGACTTGGCAAAACAATACATGGTTGCTATGATGCTTACTAGTTGGCAAATATCTCACACTAATTGCCTAGAAACTTTGTCAGATTGGATAAACAAGCAAATATCAAGTTGCCTCTGGTTCATTTCAATTCTACAGTCTCGTACAGACAGTGTGGGGCCACATTTGATTTCTGCAACAATAAATTAAAATTGCAATTAAATCAGACTGAAAAAAATATAGTAATTTAAAGTTAACAGCACTTTTCTTCTCACCAAAGTTTACACATCAATGTGAGGAAAGAAATTTTACAATTAGGGTCGTAAAATACTGGAACAAGTCGCCCAGAGAGGTGTCAGATGTGCCATCCTTTCCAGGATATTCTAGGACATATCAAAACCAGGCTAGATGTGGTTCTGGGCAACAAGATCTAGTTGAGGATCTCCCTGATCATTGCAAGGGGGGTTGGATTAGATGACCTTTGAAGGTCCCTTCTAACCCAAACTATTCTATGTTTCTATGATTCTAAAGACATAGGTAAAATTGTAAAGCATAACTTCTGGCCAGACAGAATGGTCAAAATGGCCAGGCAGGTCATGCCACCGGCTGCTCTTCAACCACTGTATGAGCAAGGTTAGAACAACAGTCTGGCTTTTGTCCAGTTCTGGGACTACCCACATGAGTGACGTCACATGAGTGCCTTTAGAACCAGCTTCACATCTCCTGCTCATCACTAAGGCCAGCTGTTGTCTCTCAAAGATCCAAAACACTATGACTAAGTGGAAATTTTCACTGCCTCTGCTTGTCCTCTGTCATGGTTTAAACCCAGGCCATAAATCAGAACCATGCAGTCTACTCCCCCTCACCCTTTCTCCCCCTGGTCCCAGAGGGACGGGAAGGAGAATTGAAAGAATGTAACTCCCATGGGTTGAGATAAGAACAGTCCACTAACTAAGGTATAACACAAACCACTACTGCTACCATCAATAATGATAATGATAAAGGAAATAACAAGGCAACAGAATACAATACCACCCGCTGACCGATAATACCCAGCCCAACCCTGGCAGTGATCCAACCCTTCTGGGTAACTCTCAGTTACATCCTGGGCATGACATGCTGTGGTATGGAATACATCTTTGGCTATTTTGGGTCAGGGGTCCTGTCTCTGCTTCCTTCTGGCTTCCCCTCCTCCCTGGAAGAACATGAGACTCACAAAGTCCTTGGTCAGACTAAACATTGGAGCAGGAATGAAAACCATTGGTATTATCAGTGCTGTTCCCAGGCCAAAAGTCAAAAACACAGCATTGCACCAGCTACTAAGAAGGAGAAAAATGACTGCTACTGCTGAACCCAGGACACCTCCCAGAAGCTACCTGGAGTTACAGAATAAAGATGTCCTTAATGGGAAACACATATGTCCTGTGGCATTGACAGAGCACTAACACAGGCCTCTGTGCTCACTACTGGACTGTCCCTTCATTTCTCTTTCCTGCTCCTGCCCCTTCTTTCTCTGTACCCAATTGTTTTCTTTTATTCTCATTAAATTTTTCTTGTTACTTGTTTTATGCTTTTACTCTATAGACTTCTCCCTCCACTGCTTTTCCCCACTAATCCTGACATACATAAAAGGAATAGGTCTAAAACTCAACGGGTTGCCATTTGAATCAAAACTGTAATACCTGGGTCATCTCCTCCTGCTCAACACAAGCAGTTCGTGGGAGAATTTAACAGAACTGATACACTGAACACAATTCTAAACATATGACCTAAGTATAGATAGAAATATCCACTTTCCCAAACATACTAAAACCAAAAGTCCTTTTGCATCACACTGAGAGAGATATCAAGCAGATTTGCTGAAGTACCAACTACATTTTCACATGAAGAATAATCTTGGCCTGGTACTCATTTCTGTGTGTCTGAACTGTCTTGACACTCCAGAGGCAGCGGATCAGTTCATACGTTCAATAAAAATAACACATGGCACGGAAAACAAAATAAACCAGGGAAACAAACTAATGAACGGCAAATAAGAGTGAGTGTTTCTGAAATCTGCCATTTGAAAAAGAAAAGAAAAATCAGAGAATACACAATGGAATAAATTCAAGAGTCAAAAAAAAAGAGTAAAAGGAAATAAACATAAAAGTATGCCCACAGATACATGTATGCTTTAAAAATGCAATTTTTATGGATCCATTACATAAGCATTTGAGCAATACAGAAAAGCACTGCTTTTACTACCTATTAATTCAGGATAAAAAACCCCTAACAGACAACAAAAGATAAGAAATGTAAAGGTTTGGGGTTTAAAGATTACTGTTTTAAACACCATACAGTTTACTAATCTGCCACAAAACACAACTGAGCATTTGTTAAAGGACTGTGTATTTAGACAAATAAGTAAGAAAACTGAAGGAAATTAAAAGGATTTGGTTTAGGTAAATGGAAACCAGGCAGAATCGTCCTACAACACTGCTGCATACAGATACAACTGAAAGTATATCCCCCTCCTGCACAGCACTCCTTTGAAGAGAATGAAATTGCTGATGAGCAAATCAGAGTTGACTTAAATGAGCCTGTAAGAAGGACCATAAAACCAGCTGCAAGTATAAACAACAGCTTCCAAAGGAAAAGTTAACAGGTCTACAAATCCAACCCATGATGAAAGGACTACAGCTCCAGCTGGGCAACAGGTGCCCTTCTGCTCAGGAGCAGTGCTGATACGTAGGGAAAACAAAACAAGGAGACACAGGATGAAAAGCATAGTTTTGATGCATATATAAACTTGGTGATGCATGAACACTTACATCTCTGAAGTCTTTATGTATAACACGAAAAAGTGTGGCATTCTGGAGGTGAACTCACAAATCTGTTGTATAGCACCCACCATCCATTACCGTTCGAAAACTCACAATCCACTGTTCAGATTTGCTTATGTAGTAGGATAGCATCCTAAGAGTAATGATGTAGCATGTGCAGTTTACACTTGTTCATCATATTAAGGGATTGCTTTCTTAGTCAAAAACGTATTACTGAGAAAAGGTCTCACTCCTTCATGGACATTGCTATGGTAACCGGCATAATAACCTTAGTACATGCACTACACTCAGGAGACGTCTGCTTCAACAAACAGGGAGAGCTAAGATTTATTGTCTGGTCCACTTTCCCAGAGGTTTGCATACTGAACTGGTGTACTTAACCCTTCAGCATTAGGCTAGTATCTATAAATATGGCTTGGAAAATGCAAAACATTCTACCAACCTCTTTCAAAATACAACACCTTATGCAACAGATACATAGACAATATTTACACAGACAGAGTGTAAGTATATTGTTATCTTTGTTAAATCTTAATGTTTTGGAATGTGGAATAAGTAAAAAAAAATCAATATGGACATATTTTAAGAAGCATTGCAATAATTAGCTGTATTTTTGACTAAAGGTAGCAATAGGTAGTTCGATCTTCCACTAGGTTAGAATACTTGATTTTTTTTTAACTTATATACTAATATGTGGATTTCATCCTACACAAAAAAAAAAAAAATAAAAAATCAGGTACTCTATGGAGGAAGTACAAAATGTCTAGTGAAAAACACCAAAAACACCAGACCCAAAAGTTCTGCAACCAATAATGGTAATGCACAAGACAGTGTAGAGGTCACAACTAATTCAATATTGTATTAATGTACAAAGGATATTGGTGAATGTGCATTAGGAAGTAACTTACAAAATACTGTGGTGACACAAGTTAATTTAGTACTTGTTAAGAGTCATTAACACTGGCACCAGTGTCGATGCGGCAATGGGGCCTTAACATAGTTGATCTGAGAAGAAATTACCCAAGACTACTTCTAAGCAAGTCATGTGGTACCTTAGAGACATCAATATTAGAGCAGAAAGTATAATGCATGCAGCTTATTCTAATAGTGTGGACAAGCAGGGTACATCAGTTAAAATAGCCACTAAGTAGCATTATTTAAAGGCTAGTCTGCATACAGTCTAGAAGAAAAAATAACTGAGGGAAAAATTCTACTGTGTTACAGCCGACGAAACAAAGAATTTTAATGAGGAGAACAAAACACCTTCCTGAGTGGCAGGCTATCTAACTGCTCATTCCACCAGGGTGGAGAGTCAGAGGATCAAAGGAACAGTAATCCTCTGGCCTTCTGCTCACAGGGGAGAGCTCCACAGCAATCCTAGTAAGTGTCCCACAGAGGCTAGGACACAACACTTGTACTGGTGAGATCCACTCATCCGAACAAGTCTCTGAATCTGAGGCACTCTGAGGCACAACCTCTGCTCCATGGAAGAACGTTAGCATTGCTTTGTGATAATGATTATTGATGAAAAAGACCATCTTTTTTTTCCTGATAAATCCTTCAGAGAACTTGGATGAAATCTCCACTTTCATGCAGACAAAAAATGCAGGCTTTTTCCCATCCTGGTTTTTAAGGGTGTGTATACATTCATGCACAGCTGCAACCCAAATTATTTCATGTTTTCTTATTTGCAATCCTAGTTAAAATGCTTCATAAAAATTTTTTCTTCAGTTTCTCTTTCATGTTCAATCTAACACTTTTGTAGCTTTATGCACCTCACAGTATTTATCTTCTGCTTTATATGCATTCTTCATATGCAATATTTAAAAAAAATCATTATTTAACAAGAGAAATGCAAAGAAAACAAAACCAGAGACCTACTGTACTTAAACTTAACGCCCTCTCCCCCCCAAAAAAAAGCACCCAAAACCAAAACCAACCAACCAAGCAACCAAAAAAAACCCCCCCAAAAAAAAAAAAAACACAGAAAAAAAAACAAAAAACACAAACCAAAACAAACCAAACAAGAAAATCAAAATTCTTCCTAAACCAAAAAGTTTGGCCATTGTTTGAGAAGCCACAGTTCCTGCACCAAAAGACCCAAGAAGTCACATCATGCCTGGTATCAAACCTGGCTACCTCACAACCTTAGCCTGAATGACCAATTACCCAGCTGGCTTGTAGGGAAGTCTTCAGAATCATTGCAGGTACAGCCTCAAACTCCTATACTTGCAATTCCCTAATGAGAGAATTAAATCATTCCATCCATTCCACAACATTAAATTATTTAACAAATTATTTAATAAATCAGTGGAACAGTACCAATCAAAACTTTTATTTCCCTTTTTAGCAGTTTGTGAGAGAAATTTCAGCCAGCCTAGAGACACTCAATATATCTTTCCAAATGTTCTGGGGATTTTCCAAAATGCAGTCTTTAGACTTGGCAAAAACTGGGTGTGTAATTCACAGCACTGCTAGACTTTTATGATAGATGATTTTTAGCTAAAAGCCTCCAAAAATTAGAGCACTATCTAGGATTTTTTACTTGCTATTCTATGTGCTGTTTTTCCCTGCACAGGGAATCAAAGTTCAACCACCCTCTGTTGCCCTTCAGAAATGAGCCCGTCACACTGAACCACTGGCAACAAAAATACTCCCTGGACTGGCTTTCAGCTTCAGGCTCTGCAGAGCTACAGATTCAGATAAATAATGAAAGCTATATGCAGAGATGGCAAGAGCACCATTGAATACACCTCTCTTCACTTCTTACCAAGTCCCTGACAGAGCATTAATGCATCTTATTACAACCTAAATTCTGAGCACCATATACATACAAGTAAGTCCTGGTACACTGAAAATGCACTTGTACACAATGGCTGCACTCCAGTCTTACCACTTCAGACTCTCATCTCATTAAGGGATGGGGAAAAAAAAAAAAAGACTTCACTCTTAATATCCACCATAAATGTCACGAGTAATGCCAACATATATAGGTATGCAATTCAAATAGAGATATTTCCCTGTTTATTGATTCCAACTCAGCAACAACTTTCTGGAGCAGAATCTGCTTTCTTTTATATCAGTGATGGACTGACTTCTTAAACTTGGCCCATATCTTCTGGCAAACATTATATGTTCAGCTTTGATAAATAAAGTTCGTATTTGCCACATTTGCACAGGAAAAGCTTCCTTTAAAAACTGTCAAATGTTTTAAACAATGGTTTCGTGCACGAAATGGGCACATGTGGTGCTGTGTGCTGTGCTTCCAAACCAGTTCCATTTTTATCATCCACAATTTTTAAACCACTTTCTAACATCTTTAATCCAGGTTTCCCAGAATCTTTTTGGTTTTTTATTTAATTTTCAGAATAGACAAGAGGCAACACAGACTCAAGGAAAACATAAGCTCAAGAAAAGGCCACTGTTTACACATTTCAGGTGGTAAAGGAAGTGTACAGTGTGTGAAAGGTGCTAGGGACAACCACAATTAAATCTACGTGAAGCCACTGTCTCTTTTTGTCTTAAAGAGCAAACCATCTCATTTGCTCTTTAAGGAAACCAAACATGTCGTGAGAACTAATAATACTTTTTCAGCCAGGTAATATTTTCCAAGCTAATACATAGTCTATTGCAGTGAAGTGACTGACTGTTCAACTGCAAAGCAAAAATGGTTTAATATTTCCTTAATAAAAAAGTAAAATAATAAAATATAATATATATAATATAATGAAAGAAAAAAGAAAACCACAAAACCCCACTACACTACTAAACACAATAAATGTTTGAAAAATAAAATGTGAAGGGGGAAGAGGGATTTTCTCCATAAACCAGTGCCTTGGTTTCACTGATTTTCAAAAGGGCAGGCATCACCCATTCTTTTTAAATCCATGCCGATAAAACTGACGCGTGAATCTAAATATGAAATAAAGATGCTCACATCAGAACTAGTAAATATTACTCAGAAAACAAAAGCTGAAGCTAATACAGGAAATCTAGGTGCAATATAAGAACAAAAATAAAACAAGTAAATACAACAACCTGAGTTAAAATGAAACCAGACATCTTTTGCTTTGATGCTGTTCTCAAGGTGCCACTCTCAAGAGTGAAAATATTTCTGACTTGAGATAGAGTATTTTATTATGATCTACAAAAAAAAAAAAAAACACATTAAAACTGTAAAAAGGGGGAAAATAAAAGGTATTGAAGTTTTTGGCTTGAAAACATACCTGCATGAAAAATTATTTGCTTTTAGAAATTAAATCCTAAAATGTTATACCTGCTGAGACTGCCAGCACAATCTAAGATTTTTTGCTGCATAAGTTTATAAACCTCATTCCAAAAATAGGCTTCTACAAAAGAAATAGGCACAAATGTACATTTTCTCCAGAATTCTCTCATCAAAATGGTGCATTTATACTTCCTCTGATTAATCAAAGAATAGAATTGTGCGCACCAGGGTGACTTCAAGGGACAAACCTACCCCCAACTATTTGAGGGTTCTCTGTGCCATCTGCAGCAGAGGATGCAGATTGCCAATTGCCTCCCTGCATCTGCCTTCCCTCCACACACATACACAGTCCTGCTTTAGCAGGGAGCTGCAATTCCTCCATGGGCAGGGCAGCAGACATCCACCTCCAGCAGCAGCCACCAGTTTGGCAGGCGGCAGGGTGGCAGTTTGCCAGGGACAGCAGCCTGCCCCAGCAGCCACCTGCTCGAGACACAGAGTATGGATTAGCAGCTCTTGTCTGACATGTCACAGGGAGGCAGGAAAAGGACTGATATTTAGAGAAAATGCAGCTTCCGTATGAGACAGGAAACCCTTCTCGAAACACAAGTTTCCACCTTATCCCCTCCAAGCCCTTCCCCTTGACACAAAGGTCAAAGTCTTCCTTCCCTCCTGCTTCTGACTTCCCAATGACTTCCTTATTTTCTCTCTTCCTCCAAAAGGCAGACAAGGCTGTTGCTTGTGAGATGAGCTTGTTTTGTAGATTCATACGGGATAAGAAAATCTCTGCTATCCACTCTTGCCCTCTCAAAGATCACTCTCCTCCCTAAAGTGCTACTGGAAGCCTTTTACCCTGCACTGGCACCTGCCACCTTCCCAGTCTCCCTCACTGCTCCAAAATCTTTAGCTATTGCATCAGCAGGACTGTGTTTGCCTGAAGAGATGTGATTCTGCCTAGCCATACATGTTACCCTACACTTTTCCTGTGACATGGTGTTGCAAGGGTAACTGAATACAGTAACAAACAAGTGGCACGCAAGACAGAGAGAAATATTTAATTTTCTCACAATCTCAGGAAAGCACTTTACAACCCTCAGCAGATGCCTACATCCTTCATGGTCCCATGAAGAACACATATACCTACTCCGGTGATTTGCTGCGCTTTAGCACAAGACAGGATACCAGGGCACAGCCTGCTGCAGGCCATCATTCAGACTTCAGGTCATTCTCCAATACCTTTTCATTCAAATCTGTGAAAATTTTTATAATTGTATTGACTATATACCTATCTAACAGAATACAAACAAGGAGTCAATACACTCTACACATATAGTAAAGGTTAGCAAAGATTTTCCAACAGTAACAGCCATATTCACCAAAGGAATATAGGCAAAGATTCTGAATTTCATTGTCGTTAACAGCCAGAGTCCCTGGTAATAAGACACACAAGCACACTACCAAAGATCTAGGGATTAGATTTACAAACCTTCTGAGCCCTCAGCATTTCTCACAGGCCAGCATACATATTTTCAAGTAATTTAATAGAAATTAAGAAAACATCCTGAAAAAATGCTTCAGTATGATTCAAAGATCCAGCTTCAGACTGCTCATATTGTCACTGTTTATGAACAACTAATACAATGATACATTTATTGTCATCTTCCATTAAATGCACTGTACTAGCATGCATGCAACATGGTCCTAAAGCAAAGTGTGATCATGACATGAGATGTTGTGCTCGACCTGAAGCAGAGATTGGTCCTTGTTGAAAAATGGCCAGAATCCAAGACAGGAACAATATGAGATATGTTAAGTCTCTTAAAAAGTTTTTTTGGCAAAGGAAAGCATAGGGGAAGTTTAACTCTGTTAAGCTTAATTACTCTGGATATGTTAAAATACATTGTAGTTTTGTACTTAAGTAAACCAAGCCATTTTACCACCTAATGCAAAGCCCTTATCAGTAGTAATGTGCTGTCAGATTTAAGTACTTTTATTGTTCACTAGCAGCATTTTAAATTCCCACCTCCTGTTAGAAAACCTGAAGATCAATAATGCTAAGGGAAGATGTTCTCTCATTTAACATCTTCAAAACTATGCCAAGGAACTGGAAGGCATCCTGAAACCACTTTCAGACTGACATGGATTAAAATAATTAATGGTTGTGTATAGTCTCCACCATGACATTTAAATACAGTTGAAGTGCTCAGATTTATAATTGAAAAAGTTTAGTAAGCTACAAAGTTATTATTTTCACGAAATATACTAGCCATCATCTGTATTTTCTTTTCTTTGCAAATTTTACAAAAAAATAAAGTAAAAAATCCAAGGTTTAAATAAAAAACACAAAAAAGCCCAACCAAACAAGAACAAACCCACAAACCTATCTTTGAAATAAAACAAAAAACAAAGCAAAAAAATCCCCACAAAAAAAAAAGAAAAAAAGGGGAAAAGAAATCTGAAAGATAGCTGTGTAGATACATCTTCCAATTACATTAATTGTGAATACATTTTGTCACTTTTAAAATTAGCTCAACATTTTTATTTTATTTTCTTTGGAAACAGCTGATTATCTCAGATAAAGGACAATATTTCCTCAGCAGTTATTAACTTTGGTGGCAAGCACATAATATTGTGGACTCAGTTTCAAGCAGAAAAGGAAATGGACTGTAAAGACATCTGTATGTAAGAGCTTTTCTTATTAAAGAGTAGACTAGAAATAACTATGTGGGGACAATTTTTGTGGTGGAGGAACCTGCAAACAAGGAAGAAAAAAGATTGTGTTTGAGAAATGTCTAAGAAATTCAAGCATCAGCATAGAAAATTTAATTAAATGGCAGAGGTTGAACACTACACCTTACCTAAGAACACAGTGATTCATTTAGCACTTGAAATCCTTAAATCAGTGATTTTTTCCACAAACTATTCTCTAGACCCTGAAGAAAGTGCTTACAGCATGACTCACTTTCTCAGTCTCTATTCCCCTCCCTTACCAGGAAGTCAAGATGATAAAACTTTAAGCTGGATACAAATTATGCTATCCCAAGAGGAGCAAAAAGTAGTAGTAAGTAGCTACTTATTTTTGGCTAAAATCTTCCTGTACAGAGTAGCATCCATTTACTCTGCCAATATCCAAAGAAAGTGCCAAATGCTTCCCTGCAGCACCACAATATTTAATGCTAAATCCTAAGTTATATATTTCATTCTCCATGCATATAATGCCACCACTGAAATGTTACCATGACAGGAAAAAAAAATAATCTTAATCCTAGATCTTAAAAATAAAACTAGAAGGAGGAAGCAGAAATGTTGCTTTGCAAGACTCCCCCTCATTTTGTTTACTATCCAAGATACTGTTTTCATTGACCACACTGGGAATTTTCAAAATAAATGCAGAAAGAAAAAAATACCAAAAACCCACCACCAAAATATTTATACATATTTTTCTATGTTTATCAAACATACTAAATGATTAGTAAAATCCTCCATTATCACCACTTTTTTCTCAGTCTCCACACACACACTCTAATTGGGAAATGTCCATTCTTCCTTTTTTTTTGTACCCCTGGACTTTATTGCTTCTTTCACAAATAAACACAGGAAAACACGCAACTGCAAGCTTAAGAGTTTTCATATTGGCTGAGAAAAACAGCTCTGCAGAAAGCCTGGATATTAGTACAACTGTACTGTCAATATAACACAACGCCTTTCCTTATTAAACAGCATTTCTAATATTATTTTCAATAAATGGAAAAGGTCATAACTGCACAGTCCCACAGGTTTTAGAGTAGACTGCTTATGACCTCTGTTTTTTGCATGATACAGGTAAAATTATCTTCCCCAGTATGAGTTTCCTAACACGGATTTTGAAGAGTACAAAAGAAACCTGTATCCATGCAGGAGTTTAGCACCAAATTCCACATTTCTTTTTACCACACCTGGAAAATTCTTAAAGGAAGCTTTTATCTTATTACAAGCTGTAGAATAGAGTTAAAAATACAATAAACTCCATGTTTTATTTACTTTTCTCCCTTTTAGCCTTTTTTTTTAAATGCACTTACTCTTGTTAGAACCATTTCATTCTTTGAAATTTATTTCAGAAAGCAATAATTGAATTAATCATATAGCTTCCTACAAATGAAAACCACCTAGTTATCACTTAAGACCACAGCTGAATTTTTACTTCCTGTGTAAAGTTATTCTGGATTTACATATGCAGTCACCAAATTTCCAAACTCCTACCTTCCATACAGCACCTCTTAACAATACTCTATTTTGCACAAAGCCTGTTGTTATTCCTTTTATTAACACCTGGAGTAATACAAAGGATCCAACTATAAGGACAGAAAACAGATGGTTGCTGTTATGTTACTTCTGCATTTCTTGCAAAAAGAAAGAATGTGAACAACCCATGTGATCAAGAGAAAAGCTCAATCAGTTGAAACAAGTACTTCAAATTTGTTTTCTTTTCTTATATTAAAACTGTTACACAAATTCTTTGGTAATCTGCATACCATTTATAAATCACTGAATAAAGTAGAATATTAAATACAATTACATAAAGTAAATAAAATACAGCTGCACAAATACACATAAATATTTAAGAATCCACACCAGATGCAAAGAACCACAAAGCTCTGATACTAGTACAACAATTTTATTTTATGAATAGATCTTTTTGTGAATCCACAAACAAGACCCAGTTCTTAAAAACAATTCAACTCTGGTTCAAAGTGAGTCAGTAGCATAAACAGAAAACTTTAGTGAGTTTCTACTAGATGGAGCTCTAAAATTAGAAAGCTACTTCAAAAATTAATGAAGTAGATACGATTTAGAACTACAAGGAAAACTGGGACACTGGCCAATTTCAAGAGAGTTTGAAATTTTAACTGACTCTATCTCAGAGCCAGGATATTCAACACTCAAAACTATTACCTAGTTGCAAATTACGTGAAAGATTATACACCTACCATTAATCCATTTAGCTTCTGGATTATGAACAATGAACTCTTTTCTGAAGAGATCTTCCAAGGACAATCGGGTTTCTGATGAATTTGCAAGTTCATCTAAAATAAACGTAACAACATCATTTTAGATAGTTATTAAAACCAATATATCCAGTGTAATTTCGAAAACACTGGAATTATAGAAACAGAACACAATGTCCTGATAAAATCAATAACCAA
The DNA here is from genome assembly GCF_012275295.1 of Melopsittacus undulatus. NCBI lineage: Eukaryota > Metazoa > Chordata > Aves > Psittaciformes > Psittaculidae > Melopsittacus > Melopsittacus undulatus. Next base: position 80,743,829 of record NC_047530.1, on the reverse strand, counting down.
CACCTTCCTTGTTTTTTGTTTTTTTTCACTTCAAGAAAACATTTTATTTTTCTTTAGTAGAGCTTCAGAGAACAAAGCATTGATACCTCAGACTGGGACATCTGAAGAATGTGCTTGGCACTATATTATACCAGAACTCTAAGTGGCAAAGGTCCTTCCTCCCACAGCCTTATAACAGAAGAGAAGTTCTATTACAAACCAGTACAAAAATTTCCTAACACTCAAAGAATGTAGGTGAATTGATCACCTTACACAGACAGAAACTAAGTAAGATACTCCTGTAAGTAAATTTGGAACCAATTTCACTCTATTCTATAAATTAAAATGTTTATATATATTTATGTGCACATTTACTAATCTGCACTTACTCTCTAGTGACAAGCACAACATAATATTGGCTAAAAGCCTTGTGTTTTCCCAAACATGATAGAACCCAGGAATATTGCGCTTCTGAACACTAGCCAACACTGATTTTCTAAACAAAATAGTAAGTTGTCAGCTCCTAAAATAATTTCCATGGTTCAGGAAAGGAAAAAGAAGCTCTGCTAAATTATACTTGTTCTGTAGGTTAAAGAAATCATAAGTAACTGAGATTCAATAGTGAACAGTCACACTAACATGTGAAATCAGAAATACTTTTAAAGCAAAAGTTCTGCTGTCAAAACAGAAGGCTTCCAATGAACATTCACTGATGGCAGCTATGCGCTGCACCTGTTTTAGGCTATTTGGAACAGCAGCTGACAAAAGCTGCAGTACATGTTGACTATGCGCTAGCAAAAATATGCACCTATGAACTTTCTAACATAATTAAAGAGAGAGATGCCCAGTCAGATCTTTTAATCATTTTACTGTTATTGGGCAGGTTTGCCACGGATTACTGCAGTATCTCTCTGCTCTATGAGCTTTCCCTTACAGTGTTCTAGGCATCCTTCTTCTCTACAAGAGGATCTTTTTGTTAGTCAGTTTGTCCTTAAAGATTGCTGATATTAAATAGTGCTGCTGATGACCTATAGAAAACGACTATCTAGAATCACAGCAGTTAAGAAGTAATGTTGTTATCTTTATGTCAACCCAATAAACTATGAGCATATTTTTAACAAAGAAATGTGCTTTGTAAATGTCATATCCTGTAATACATTTCAGATGAAAATGTGACTCCTTCACAGTGAATAAAGTCCATCATAGTTTCTTTATAGGTCTTTATTCAGCCAAATTTCTCATTTACAGGCTCAGCTGAAAGCTTACTGGAATAAACAACAATATGATATTTTTTGCTTTCATATGGCTTGGAAGGCGGATGCAGGGACTGCGAGAATTAAGACCTTAGGCCCACTGTACGAAAGGATCTGGTTCGAGACCGTCTTAAGAACCTGAACGTACACAAGTCCATGGAACCTGATGAAATCCATCCACAGGTCCTGAAGGAGCTGGCGAATGAAACTGCTAAGCCACTGGCCATCATATTTGAAAAATCATGGCAGCCAGGTGAAGTTCCCAATGACTGCAAAAAGGGAAATATAACCCCCATTTTCAAGAAGGGGAAAATGGAAGACCCAGGGAATCACAGAGCAGTCAGTCTCACCACTGTGCCTGGCAAAACCTTGGAGCAGATTCTCCTGGAAGGCATTCTAGGGCACATGAAAAACAACAAGGTGCTTGGTGAGAGCCAGCATGGCTTCACTAAGGGGAAATCCTGCCTGATCAATTTGGTGGCCTTCTATGATAGGGCTACGGAACTGATGGACAGGGGTAGAGCAGTCAATGTCATCGGCCTGGACTTGTGCAAAGCGTTTGACACTGCCCCACATGACATCCTTGTCTAAATTGGAGAGACATCAGTTAGATAGGTGGACCACTCAGTGGATACAAAACTGTCTGGATGGCCACACGCAGAGAGTTGTGGTCAACGGTTCAATGTCCAGCTGGAGACCAGTAATGAGTGGTGTGCCTCAGGGATTGGTGTTGGGACCGGTCTTGTTCAACATCTTTGTTGGTGACACAAACAGTGGGATTGAGTGCGCCCTCAGCAAGTTTGCCAATGACACCAAGCTGTGTGGTTCGGATGATACGCTGGAGGGAAGGAATGCCATCCAGAGGGACCTTGACACGCTTGGGAGGTGGGCTGATGCCAACCTTATGAAGTTTAACTATGACAAGTGCAAGGTCCTACACATGGGTCGGAGCAATCCCAGGCACAGCTACAGGTTGGGCAAAAAGGAAATTCAGAGCAACCCTGTGGAAAAGGACTTGGGGGTGTTGATTGATGAGAAAATGAACATAGGCCATTTCAGTGTGCACTCACAGCTCAGAAAGCCAACTGTATGCAGGGCTGCATCAAAAGGTGCATGACCAGCAGGTTGAAGGAGGTGATCCTGCCCCTCTGCTCTTGTGAGACCTCACTTGGAGTATTGTGTGCAGTTCTGGTGTCCTCAACATAAAAAGGATATGGAACTGTTGGAACAAGTCCAGAAGAGGGCCACAAGGATGATCAGGGGACTGGAGCACCTCCCATATGAAGACAGGCCAAGAAAGTTGGGGCTGTTCAGCCTGAAGAAGAGAAGGCTGCATGGAGACCTCATAGCAACCTTCCGGTGTTTGAAGGGGGCTTACAGGGGTGTTGGGGAGGGACTCTTCATTAGGAACTGTAGTGACAGGACAAGGGGTAATGGGTTAAAACTTAAACAGGGGAGGTTTAGATTGGGTATAAGGAAGAAATTCTTTACTGTTATGGTGGTGAGGTACTGGAATGGTTTTCTCAGGGAGGTTGTGAATGCTCCATCCCTGGCAGTGTTCAAGGTCAGCTTGGACAGAGCCTTGCGTGGCATGCTTTAGTGTGAGGTGTCTCTGCCCATGGCAGGGGGGTTGGAACTAGATGATCTTAAGGTCCTTTCCAACCCCAGCTGTTCTATGATTCTATGTCAGCACTGCCTGGTGCAGACATTTCAGTTCTTCAGCTACTATTAATAAGGTGCATCCTTACTGTATTGAAGAGAAACGCCTTTTTAATGCACATTGTAAATTTATGATAGACACAAGGCCCTCACAGCTGCTCATTCCACACAGCTGCTGCTTTTTTGCGTGTACCTCACTTACAGGTCTCAGCAGGGCCCCAATAAGCATTTACTGACTATAATCAACTGTCCCTTCACTTGACATCCTATGAGGTTAAGCATGCAAAATTGTTCAAATATTCTCACATAGGACAAACATCCTAATCCTTAAATAATCTGCTTTCCCTCTTCCTACGTTTCAGGAATCAAACTAACCTGTTTGGGTTGATTTTTTTTAGTCTCCAAGTCCAGCACAGGACACAGTATGCCAACAGGACACAATATGCCAATCTTTCTAGAGATTTACAGCAGAGTAACATTATCTCTCTTGATTTATACTTAATCCCTGTGTTCACACATCATGAGACCTTATTAGCTCTTGCTCCTGCCACACACTGTTTTTATCTTCAATGTAAGCACATGTTGTTACATATGCTCTACTCAGCTCCACAAATACATTCTCTGTCTTCAGAACAGCTAACAGCACCAAATACTGGGCTCTTCATATAGTCATTTTCCCCTTCCTCCATAACCTTGCTGACTACTGACCCTCAACAAGCTGCTTGCCATCATCTATTTTGATTCAACACACCTTGCTCCTGATGCAGTTTATGATCTCAAAAAGATTCTGCTTCTAACTTCTACTAAGTCTATCTCTGTTTATTGTGACCCCTTATATTCTGTCAGTTTGCCACTATCAATCAGGCTAACACAAACAGTTATGTTGCCAAAAATTGTCTTGTCAAAACCAGTTTAGTTTTCACAGGTTTTGTTTGTTTTTTTATTAACCGTTTTAATAAAAATCACTAAATATATCAACTGCGTACAGAAAGGCTGTCAAAATAGTAAGTTATACCAGCTCTGCTCTCTGCCTTTTATCTAAATCACAAGGAGCTCCTGGAGAAACTCCAGTACAAAAGAAGCCTACGGAAGGCGGCAGCACGGAGAGGTCACCTAGGAGGAACACAGAGAAATTATCTGAGCAGCCAGGGATCAGGTTAGGAAAGCTATTGCCCTGATAAAATTAAATCTGTTCAGGGATGTCAAGGGCAACAATTAAAACTTCTCTAGGTATGCTGGCCATGAAAGGTAGACTAAGGAAAAATACAGGACCTCTTTGGAAGGAAACAGGAGACCTGGTTACTGGGATAAGGAAAAGGCTGTGTTACTCAACAACTCTTTTGCCTCAATCTTCACCACCAACTATTCCAGCCACACTGCCCAAGTTGTGGCAGGGAAAAGCAGCCAGTGGGAGAATGAAGAACTGATGTAAGAGTAGACCAGGTTCAAGGCCATTTATGGAACCTGAAGTTGTGCAAGCCCATGGGACCTGAGCAGATGCATTCATGAGCCCCAAGGGAACTCGCTCATGAAGTTGTCAAGCTATTATCCGTCATACTTGTGAAACTCTGGCAGTCCAGTGAAGTTCCTGCTGACTGGAAAAGGGGAAATATAACCCCATTTTTAAAAAGAAAAAAAAAACTAACACAAAAAACAAGACCCAGGGAACTACAGGCCAGTCTGTCTCACCTTGCTGCCTGGTGGCTAAGGGATGACTCTCATCATCTACCTGGACATGTGCAAAACATTTGACAATGGGGAAAAGGGAAATATAACACCCATTTTCAAGAATGAATCATGGAGAATATAATCCTGGAAAGCATGCTAAGGCACATGAAAAGCAACTAGGTGATTGGTGACAGCCAGCATGGCTTCACTAAGGGGAAATCCTGACTGATCAATTTGGTGGCATTCTATAGCAGGGCTATATATATAGCAGGAAATGTTGCATAGGTGGAAAGAAGTTGACGTCATCTACCTGGACTTGTGCAAAGCATTCAACACTGTCCCACATGACATCCTTGTCTCTAAACTGGAGAGACATAAAACTTGATGGATGGATCACTCAGTGGATAAAGAACTGTCTGGATGGCTACACACAGAGTTGCAGTCAATGGCTCAATGTCCAAATGGAGATTGGTGACAAGTGGTGTCCCTCAGGGATCAGTGTTGGGACAAATCTGTTTAACATCTTTCTCGGTGACATGGACAGTGGTATTTATTCACCCTCAGCAAGTTTGCCAATGACACCAAGCTGTGCAGTTTGGTTGATACGCTGGAGGGAAGGAATGCCATCCAGAGGAACCTTGACATGCTTGTGAGGTGAGCTGATGCCAACCTCATGAAGTTTAACCATGCCAAGTGCAAGGTCCTACACCTGAGTTGGGGTAATCCTAGGCACTGCTACAAGTTGGGCAGAGAAGTTATTCAAAGCAGCCCTGCAGAGAAGGACTTGAGGGTGTTGGACTATGAGAAAATTAACATGAGCACTCACAGCCCAGAAAGCAACTATTGTTCTAGGGCTGCATCAAAAGCAGCGTGACCAGCAAGTCGAAGGAGGTGATCCTGCCCCTCTACTTGGCTCTTGTGAGACTCCACTTGGAGTACTGTGTGCAGTTCTGGTGTCCTCAACATAAAAAAAAGATGTGGAACTGTTGGAAGAAGTCCAGAGGAGAGACACGAGGATGATCAGGGGGATTGAGCATCTCTCATATGAAGACAGGCTGAAAAAAATTAGGGCCATTCAATCTGGAGAAGAGAAGCACGTAGACCTCATAGCAGTCTTCCAGTATCTGAAGGGAGCCTACAGTGATGCTGGAGAGGGGCTTTTCATAGGGGACTGTAGTGATAGGACAATGGATAATGGGTTTAAACTGAAGAAGGTGCAGTTGTTAGATGAAAGGAAGAAGTTCTTTACTGTTAGGGTGGTGAGGCACTGGAATGGGTTGCCCAAAGAAGTGGTAAATTCTCCATACCTGGCAGTTTTCAAGGCTGCGTTGGACAGAGCCCTGGGTGACATGGTCTAGTCTGAGGTGTCCCTCCCTGTGCAGGGGCTTGGAACTAGATGATGTTAAGGTCCTTTCCAACCCAAACCATTCTGATTTGAAATTGTCCCTCATGACATCCTTGTCTGTAAAGTAGAGAGGCATAGATTTGACACATGGACCATTTGCTATATAAGGAATTGGTTGCATGCAAAGAGCTGTGAACAACAGCTCAATGTCCAAGTGGAGACCCGTGACAACTGGTGTTCCTCAGGGGTCAGTACTGGGACTGGCACTGTTTAACATATTTGTCAGCAACGTGGACAGTGGGGCTGAGTGAACCTTCAGCAGGTTTGCTGATGACACCAAGCTGTGTGGGGCAGTCAACCTGCTGGAGGGAACGAATGCCATCCAGAGGGACCTTGACAGGCTGGAGAGGTGGGCCAATGCAAACCTACTGAAGATTAACAAGGCCAACTGCAAGGTCTTGCATTTGGGTAGGCACAATCAGAAGCAAAAATACAGGCTGGGCAGAAAATGGAGTGAGACTAGACCTCAAGGGAAAAACTTGGGTGTGATGGTTGATGAGAAGCTCAAAATGACCCAGCAGTGTGTGCTTGCAGCCTAGAAAGCCAACCGTATGCTGGGCTGCATCAAAAGCAGCGTGACCAGCAGGTCGAAGGAGGTGATCCTGCCCCTCTACTTGGCTCTTGTGAGACCCCACTTGGAGTACTGTGTGCAGTTCTGGTGTCCTCAACATAAAAGATGTGGAACTGTTGGAAGAAGTCCAGAGGAGAGACACGAGGATGATCAGGGGGCTTGAGCACATCTCATATGAAGACAGGCTGAGTGCTGGGTTTGTTCAGCCTGGAGAAGTCTCCAGGGAGACCTTAGAACAGCCTTCTAGTACCTAAAGGGGCTTACAAGAAAGCTGGAGAGGGATTTTTTACAAGGGCTTGTAGCTACAGGAAAAGGGGACATGGCCTTAAACTGGAAGATAATAGATTTAGATTGGACATTGAAAGAAATCCCTCCCTTTAAGGGTGGTGAGGCACTGAAAAGGTTGCCCAGGGAAGTTGTAACTGCTCAGTCCCTGGCAGTTTTCAAGGGCAGGCTGGATGGGACTTTGAGCAACCTGCTCTAGTGGAAGGTATCCCTGTCCAGGGCAGGGGGGTTGAAGCTATATGATCTTTAAGGTTCCTTCGAAGCCAAAACATTCTATGATTCTATGAAGAACTTGTTCTATTTTAAATAATGCACTTTATTCCCAAATTACCAAATCATCTACTATCTTTTTTTTCATTTCCATTTTAAATTTGCTGAATGTTTCCTTGAAGGAACCATATTTCCCCTGTCTTCACACTATTTCCCACAGATTTATAGACACTGGTGTGAAATTATATATATTACGTATAGAAAGTGAACACAGATAACAGAAGATATAAACAAAATCAAATATTAAAACCTGAATTGATACTTCTGAACTATACATGAAACTAACAACAGTTCAACAACTGTTGTGTATTTATTCAAAATGACAGACCTGTTTGTGCTTCTGAAACTGTAAGACTGCAAAACTAGAAATTAATAGCCTCATTACCTTTCATGAGTTTATAGGATATTATTTTTTCAGGTTAAATGTAGTCTATACACCTCATAAAATTTACCTTCTACCTTAGCAAATAAAACTAATAATGATGTAGTGTAGCATATTACAAACTCAAACTCCTTACTGGCTTTTCTGTGGAACAAACATTGGAAATTACAATAAAAGCTTGATGTTAAATGCCATCTGACATGGCATTTAACAATCTGGAAATTAAATTAAATGGGGAAAAAAACCCAAACAAAACAGTAGTAAACTGTATGCAAGGTAACAGCTCTATCAGAAATCAGGAATTAGTATATGAACTATTAGTATAGTTTGTATTATATTTGCATCAAAATAGAAAACCAACTTGCCATAAAGTATTCAGATATCAAACCCTTTTTGCCAATTTATAGTAGGTATAGGGAGCCTATGCAGCATTTAACAGAACCCTGAATCTTCTGGTAATGAATCTCCACTTCAGAAAAAATATTTTTTAGTTTGCTCTCTATGACTGTAAGAATAGCATGAGAGATGGTGGGGAGGGGTCAATCCCAACCCTGTTCTAAACAGATTTATCTGCTGGATATGATCCAAATGGACCCATTTTCTCGAGCCTGATTTTACTCAAAACAATTACAAAAAAGCAGTTTCTGTCAGTTTGGATGACATAAATATTCCTTGAAGCATTTTTTTTTCTGCAGAACTGTCCTTTTTTTTTTTTTTCCTCTCATCAAGATAGTAAACTCTGAATTTGCTCTGAGCCTATGATTATAGTTACATGCCATTTTGCTCAATGGTAATTACTGTATATCAGCATGCATGGTTTAAATGTTAATATCAACATCCTAGTAAAGGAGTTTCACATAGAGCATTGGAGTCTGCCTCTCTCACTTTCAGAAACTGTAAGTTAACACGGAAGTAGAACTGCCGTCATTCCAAAATGAAAAACAGCCTCAAGGGTGGCAGTAAAATACCTGTACAGGGGTGGCAATGTCTGTACAATTCTTAGGCTGTTCTTAGGTCATTTTTCATATACAGGCTTTCAGCTGCTAGTACTTCCAATTGAGCATTTCTCAGTTTTGAAATACAGATCAGCAGTGTCGATCAGGTAAGTCTTCAGGTAATTCCTACAATGTGGAATGCACTGTCATGATGCAAAGCACAAAACTATGCTGATTTAAAGACAGGAGTGAGGCACTGATCTCAGAAAATCTATCTATGAATATTTCACTATGTGCTGTTATGTGATGAAATTTCAAAAACATTAAATAGAATAAAAGCAGAACAAGAAAGATACCCATGTTATGCTGACATATAATCCAAATGATGGCATCTCAAAAATTTATATTTCCCAATATAAAGAAACTTTATGTATTTATTCCACAGTATTTTCTTCTTTTGTTCTCTCTTTAATACTTCTCCAGTAACCATCTATTAATACCCAAAAATCACTAGATGCATAATTAAATTTTCCCAGAGAACAAACAGGCTCCTGAATCCCCTAAAGTTTTTCCATGCTCTAGTCTATTTCATTAACAAGAGTAACCTCATTATTCGGTATCTTCATGCAGTTTATCATTGCACAAAACTAGCAAGGATATTTGCCTGCAAGCCTTCTACTTCTGGCTACAGAGCAGCATAGTATTTTGTACTCAGTGGGTGCAATGTTTGTTTTTTTTATTTTACTACTTAGTCCACAGAGGTTCACAGACAGCTGTTGAGCCACAGTAAGAGGTTACAGGACTGGGAGTCCATTGAGACTCTGCCACTAATCCCTTCCATTGCTGAATGGTTTAGTCTTCCATTTTTACATCTCTTTGTTCATAACACTAATACATTTATAAAGTTTCTGAGTATTATCAAAGACAAGAAAGCAATATAAAGGGACCAAAATATTATTAATATTGTTGGCACAACTTACTAAACCCGCAAACAGAATTGCCATACAGATATTCCATATCTTAAGCTAAAATATTAGTGGGTGAAAATACATCTCTTATTTCAAAACAGTTCCAGCTTAGTGTTGTATACTCATGCTGTATTTCACCTAATGAAAACCACTAAAAATGGAAATAAAGAATTTCTGTTTGCTTTTAATTTCACTTGTAACTTTAGTAGAACCTAAAGCTTCTTTGATGCCTTCTGCATGTAACTCAGGTTTTCCTTTAAAAGCTTGTTATTCTATATGGAAGCCTTGATCCCTTCATCATAAGAGGCATGAAAGCTATTGTTCAGAGTTTGAGTGAGGTCAAATGACAATTATTAAAGTCCACAGGGACCTGAGAGTTTCTTATATTGTGGACAATGTATAAATAATTGCAGGCAAAAAAGAGAATTTCCATTGGATTTGGCATATCAGTAAATACACTTTTTACTCTGCAAAACTTTCAACAAAACAATTAGACTTCTGAGCAACCACCATCTGAAATTCTTATCATCTCCACAAAAAGAAATAGCATGATGTACAGTCTTTAGGGGAATTTACATGAAATCTAAAAGGGATCCATCAGTACAGGCAGAACTAAACTGGGAAAGAAGTCTCTGATGCTCAAAACAGTATTAGAAATAATAAGCAATGCCCTCTGAACTATCCCAAGGTAGTATAGGACAATTCACATTATTGCACTGAACATCCTAATTCACAAATATTATATTTTATGAGAAGAGTTTTCAAAACCAAGTACTTATAACAACAGATTGGTTGCACCTTAGAACTGAGCACCTCACAATAGCCAGACCTGCAAGAAAGTTTTCCCGCCCCTTGAATGCTAGACATCCCAAGGTGAACTTACATATATTGAAGACCATGTAACCTCAGCTACAGTGCCTAGTACCTGTCAGCAAACCGGCAGGGTACCAGAATATTTTTAAAATTAAAAAAAAAAACAACTAATTAATCATGAAAAGTGAAGGGGAACAGCACTGACTAGAATCAAGACAGCTCCACAGTTTTTTTTGGAAAGCATTTCTGATCTGCAAGAAACTTCAGTTTTACAGACCTAGACCATCTTAGGAAAAAGGTTTTTATTTATATAAAGCTTTAGAGTCCCTATAGGATATCTCAGAACATCTGAGCTGACAGAACTAGTTTCACTCGCATGACTTGAACTGAAATGTAGGTCCCAGCTTACATTCAATTTTCAAGCACGCTCTCTGGATTTTGAGATGTTGTAATTCTCTGAGCTTTTTTAACATAGAATAAAAAAAATAAAATAAAATAAATTAAATCTCCCTAGGCTGTTTATTCTTTTTTTCACAAGTGCCTTCAAAGACTTTGATTTATGTTTTTACATCATTAATAATTATATATAGAAATTAGAGGCAGAACTGGTTTTTATTATTCTGGATTCCAGCATAACACTTTTGAGATTTTACAAGCTTTAAAAAAAAATGTTACCTCTCCCTGAAAAGAAAAACAGTTTTCTGTCTTAAAATGTATCAGGACCACAAGGCCATCATTTGCCCTCAACATCCATTTTTATGATTCCATGAAGAAGCTCTGATATGATGAGTCTACACAGCAATGTAGCTTTGCTTTCATTGTTCTCAAAATGTTCTAAGTAGAAATAAGCACAGTCATCTCTTTATCATTCCTTGGATGGCACCATGCATATATAATAGATACTTATACAAAACAGAAAACAGAATATTCCATAGTATTCCTACATACTCTCTCCAGCTGCCTCATTCCCTCTAACAAGCAAAGCTTTCTGATGCTTTTGTATTCAGTCTCACCACCTTCCTTTCAAGCAGCAGCAGTCAAACACTATACTTCCTTATGCACAGACCCAAGCAGCTTCACTTGATGATTTCATCCAGTGGCCAAATTGTCTGGAACCATTACTCAACTAAAAACCACTTCATTAACCTTTTTAGTTACACAAACTGGGCATTTGCATGGCAGAATATCTGCACAGCAATATTGACTATCTACACATCCAATCAAGTACTTTAAATAATAACTTTAAATCTGAGAAAAAAAATCGAAGGTATTTTTCTTTTAAACTTGTGTAGTTTTGCCTTCTCTTAGGTTTCTAGCCACAGCTAAATGGTTGCTGCCCCAACAGTAAAAAGAAAACCTTTAGAAAAATAACCTGGATCAAATCAGACAACAACAAAAAAAAAAAAAAAAAGCTTAACTATTTTATGTTTTTTTGTCTACTACTTGCCTTTCATCCTGCTTTTTTCTGTAACTGAACCATTAAGTAACTCCTCTTTGTTTTTGAGAGAAGAAAAAGATAAGAAGCTTGTGCGAGTACATATGGAAGATGCATGCTTCTGATTCAGTGAAAAGTTGCATTCTCAGCATTAGTTTTCCATGACATACAGCTTTCTCTTAGATCATCTGTGAATTTGAAATTGCACCAAGTGACAACATCTTAAAGTCAGGTTACACCTGCTAAGGCTAATAAGGATTGCTTGTAGCCATTTCGAGACTGCAACAATCCTGAGGACCTTGCTGCCAAAGTCAAATGCTTCTGCTCCACAAGGCCTCCTGTAATTCAAGTCCCTACAGGAACCAAATTTATAGTAGCCAGAAGTTAAACACACTTAAGGATACTTTAACATTTATATGCAATTTAAATAACTGCATTATGAATCATACACTTTCAGTAAGATAAATAAAGAAGCAGGTTACCTGGGGTTAAAAGAATGACAGACATAGTGATGAGTGAACAAACAACTAGAATCACCAGGAGCGCAATCGCAATTCCCTTCCAGTTCCTCTGTGGAGGGCTGTTACTTCCAAGTTCCTACAGGAATGGAAAAAAATAAAATAAAATAAAAGGAAAAGACCATGTTTCATAATCATATATTTCTAGAACTATTAGCAATAGGAAAATTACTCTGTGTATACTCATAATCACTGCATGGGAGGTGATCGTGATCCCTCCCCTCTCAACCCTCTCAAGTGTACACAGAGTCATCCCAAAGGTGTTGAATTTTTTTAATAGAGAACTCTCTTTTTATTTTAAACACATATATGTACATATACCCATAAGAGATAATCAAAAGAGCTTATACAAGCTGTCCAAAATACAACTCGTGTTAAAATGTGCTGAACACAGATTTCAGGACAATGCCAACTAGCAGATTATGAGACAATCACAGAAATGAAATGTAGCAATTCACTGTAATTCCACCTAACATGGTATGGATCATAAAGTTTTAAATACACTTCCTTTCTAATGCACACTATTAAACTTATTTGTAACAGAATACATTTACAAAACTGCCTGAAGCTCCAAGTATTCCATCTGAGGCTACACAGTTCTTCTTGTCTATACAGTACTTCAACTGTAAACTGCTCCCATATTATTTATGAATAAAAAAACAGTGGTCTATAACAAATGTTAAATGAATGCTTCTGTAACTACCAGTTACGTGCTCTGTAGTTACATGTTTAACTCCTATTGACTACAGCCAGATGCCATTCAGATAGCAGCAATACATCATCTGTGTACAGCTTCAGAGCAAAGAACACAAGCTCCCACTAAGCTTCAACTAAATAGCAGGTGAGGCAAAAAACTTGCACTTTAAGACAATACCACCCAAAAACTTCCCCTCCCCAGGACCTGACGCCACAACATGCACGAGCAGAGCACTACAAGGCTGCTTCTCCAGCGAATGAGCAAATGTGACAGGAGAGATTAGTTGAAGTCTTTCCTATTTGATCTGAGATCCTGAGTTTGTTTATCTTGCATGTACACAGCAAGAATATTCTTTTATCTTTCCCCTTTCTGCTGGACAAAAAGGCAGAGAGACATGACAGATCTGCCACCTCAGCAGGTGCAGGAAGGTACCTCCTGCTATGTCTTATAAGTTTCCAAAGGCATATTAGTATTTCTTCACATACACGTTCCTTCATTTTAAGTTTTCTGAATTACAAATGAGTACAAAATGGAGACGCCTTAACAACAGAAAATGACAATGTTCTTATGTCGAATTGGCTAGTGTACACCACAACAATACCATACATTACCCAAACAAGCATGTCTAACAGTGCCTTCAATTTTTAACTTTTTTTTTGACACCTCACTTGTTCGTTTCTACCCATGAAAGCCAGTTTCTCTTCCCAGTACTCTTTTTCCAGGAAACATAAGAGGAATTCCGCTACAGAGTCACTAAGCAATCCCACAAGAGAAGTCAGTCAATCACAGCTCCCAGCAAGGAGACACACATTGCCCTAACATAGCTGCTGCCCACTGGGCCCCATCCTCCTGCCTGGCCTGGGCCTGCCCGAGCTTGCTCATTTCAGAGGTTTTTAGCCTCACCAGATGGGAGAAGCACCGGCTTTATTTACTCAGTTTAAACCCTAGACCATAGCTGGTCTTCACAGGATCAGCTCCCTCACCTGATCAGTGTTAGCGTTCCCCTCCCCACAGCTGAGGCCAGCCATTAGTGGTAAATGGGCACCAGCCAGCCTGGACTGCTCTCAGCACTGCTGGCTGTAAGAGTAATTGTACTTTTCTATTATTACACAAATCTCCTCTCTGGTGTTGATACTGATTGAACAGCAGATAATGAATGATGTTCAATTATAGCACACAGAAGGAAATTACTAAAGACAGCTGCAGCTCAGTGTTAGCAGACAGACCCTTTCAGACTGAAACCTGTGCAGCTTTTCTAGGCATCACCATGTAGGAGAAGCCTGATTACCATAACCAACAATACATCTTTGATGCCCATATTATTTTTACTAAACTTCAGGGCTCCTGTCTGCCACAGGCAGGGTGAAAAAACATGGTCTAAGCAGAAACTCCTATATCCACCTTCCTTTCCCATCTCACCACCCATATTTCCCAATGCCTTGCAAACTTGACTGCTCTCCTCATTTCCTTCAGCTCCTTGTGGCTGACTCCCACCTCATTAAATACTAATTACCATAGCAACTTCATGATTATCCTTAGAGACAGTTGGTCTGCATAACAACTTCACAAGCCCCTTTGGTGCTCCCTAGGACATGAGGATTGTGTAGTTCAATTCTTTCTGGACAGCCCTGGCTAGTGATATTGCAAGGATCCCCAGCCTTTTCACAGAAATACAAAACTTTCACATCCTCCACATAAACTAAGGTCCACGCTATTATTTTCCCTTAAGTAAGAATTCTTTTAATATTAAAAGCACAGATTAGAAAATATAAACATATTCTAAACATAACAGTGTAAGTCTTACTCATATGACACTTAACTGAGTTCAATTGTAATAGAAGACCTAGCAGCTCATACAAGCAAGTGGCAGTGAGAAAACAGTTAGTTACACTCAGAAAATCATGAAACCCTAATTTCAAAGAATTGACTTCAAATGACAAAAGCTGAATAACTTGATGAATATACTAAAAAACTAGCAGGTTCTCGTTATTCAGAAGGTTATTCTCTGCAGACATGAATATTGTTCAATTTCTAAAAATAAAATTCCATTTTAAACACTTCTGCAAATTTCTGCAAGAAGAATATCAAAAGGATGAACGTGAGCTCTGAGCATACAGAGCTCACTGGTACCCATAGTGAGAAAGATGCAGGCTTCCAGATAGCTGAAAATCTTGGAAGACTGGCATAAAAAGGAGGACTGGTCTCTGACTTAGAATAAAGTATTTGGTTTTAATATTTTGATAAAATTTAAGAGTTGCTCCAAATTAATAGATTAGAAATTATTCAAAGGTCATTAGGATGTTCTGATATTGAGTGACAACATTCTGTTAAGACATTTGTGGACTTAATATGCAGTAATGAAAAAGATTTGATGAAATATTAGAAAATTCCTATAATAAGGTGAATTCATAGCACAATCAGTATTGTCAAGGACATCTCAAATTAACTTTTGTGATGCTAATCAATGCAAATCTTGGACTATAACTTACAAATTTTAGAATAGAGTAAGCTGCTGTTCATTCACAATAACATTTTTAGTCTTGCACTGCTTTTCAAAATGGTAATAAGCAAAAGGCAGTTAAACAGGTTTTTAGACCATATATCACTATCAAGACAGAAGCTGTCACTTTTGGGGCATTCAAGAGGAAACATCATAGACAGCAGTACAATAAGAAACTTTTGACATCCTATAGTTTCCCCGTATCTAACTGATAACTAGCATATGTGGATAAAAAACTGGCTGGATGGCCACACGCAAAGAGTTGTGGTCAACGGTTCAATATCCAGCTGGAGACCAGTAATGAGTGCTGTGCCTCAGGGATTGGTGTTGGGACCGGTCTTGTTCAACATCTTTGTTGGTGTCACAAACAGTGGGATTGAGTGCGCCCTCAGCAAGTTTGCTGATGACACCAAGCTGTGTGGTTTGGTTGGTACGCTGGAGGGAAGGAATGCCATCCAGAGGGACCTTGACACGCTTGTGAGGTGGGCTGATGCCAACCTCATGAAGTTTAACCAGGCCAAGTGCAAGGTCCTACACCTGGGTCAGAGCAATCCCAGGCACAGCTACAGGTTGGGCAGAGAAGAGATTCAGAGCAGCCCTGTGGAAAAGGACTTGGGGTCGTTGGTCAATGAGAAAATGAACATGAACCAGCTTCAGTGTGCTCTCACAGCCCAGAAAGCCAACCGTATCCTGGGCTGCATCAAAAGGAGCGTGACCAGCAGGTCAAAGGAGGTGATCCTGCCCCTCTATTCTGCTCTCGTGTGACCTCACTTGGAGTATTGTGTGCAGTTCTGGTGTCCTCAACATAAAAAGGACATGGAACTGTTGGAACAAGTCCAGAGGAGGCCACGAGGATGTTCAGGGGACTGGAGCACCTTCCATATGAAGACAGGCTGAGAAAGTTGGGGCTGTTCAGCCTGGAGAAGACTGCGTGGAGACCTCACAGCAGCCTTCCAGTATCTGAAGGGGGCCTATAAGGATGCTGGGGAGGGACTATTCATTAAGGACTGTAGTGATAGGACAAGGGGAATGGATAAAATGTTAAACAGGGGAAGTTCAGATTGGATATAAGGAAGAAGTTCTTTACTGTAAGGTTGGTGAGGTACTGGAATGGGTTGCCCAAGGGAGTTGTGAATGCTCCATCCATGGTAGTGTTCAAAGCCAGGTTGGATGAAGCCTTGTGTGGCATGGTTTAGTGTGAGGTGTCCCTGCCCATGCAGGGGGGTCGGAAGTAGATGATCTTAAAGTCCTTTCCAACCCTAACTATTCTACGATTCTATGATTCTATATAACAAGGAACACGCAGATAGAGATTTAAGGATCTAATCTTCAAAGTAGGTTTTTCTATTAATGTGGTTTGAAAGAATATAAACTTTTGATACATTTAATACTACCTATAATGTTATTTTAGATTTTACAGTCTAGCTGTAATGAATCAGAAAATGGCTGCTCAAAGCATAACAATCCCAAGTTTTCTCATTATTTAAAGTACCTTTTCACAAATCATTTATCTGCATCACTGCCAAAACCAGATCTTAAGTAATATATATTTTTGAAGAGAATTTGTGATTGAGTAATACCTAAAACACAACTACAAAGAGAAAAAATCATTATACTGCATACACAAAAAACGGTGCACCAATGTTATAGAACCTAATGCTTTTGGCCTCTCCTGCCAAATGTTAAAGACCACATTTACCATGAGTGTTTAATCACTACCATCAGTGAACACAATGTATGCAATTAAAGGGAGATTCTAGCCTAGAAGCTAGAGACTTTCTGCTCTGTGATTGTCTGAATTTAGTCTTTGTTGAAAAGTCCCCTAAATAAATTTAAAAAAAAGCATAACTTGCTGTCAAGTCTGGCTTTCCTAGTTTTATATGGTATTACAAGGCATTATATGGCATTACAGAGGTTCCAAATGGGGTACTTAAGTGATCACACCAAAATTTTGCAATAGTAATGAAAATAAAGGCTAAAACAAAATTCTGGAGAAACTGGACATAAAAAAAATACAGCTTGAGGCTGTCAAAGGGGAACATGAGTCATTTCCACCCTTCTGCATCCCTCTATGCTAAATCTCATTCACCACTGCAAAACAAGAAATTTTAGATGGAGATGCCAAAAAACTATACCCAGCAAATACACAAGCAAATACAAATCAAATATGCTGAAGCATTTTCCTCTCTCCTTTTCTAGGCTGATTTCTAAATATATATGCCCCCTCCAAGCACAATTTACAGACCTATGATGAATTGATTCACTACAAGCATGAAAATTTTTAAAGCACTAGTAGGACATGGCTTTGAATTTCACAGTCTACAGTGTGTAAACTCATCCAGCAGTTCTGAGGAGCTTTTCTCTATTTTTGAATGAAATGCAGAGTCTAATGTGGATGTTTCATTTTGAAAATAAACAAACCTATAAAATTACCTCCATAATGGCTGTGTTACACCTGAATGTAACAAGATATAACCCAAGTTCCTATTACAATAGAAATAACATTAAACTGATTTCCATTAAATTTATTTCATATAGAAAAATCTTTTATCCCTTGACATTGAAATGCAACTGCTTCAATTTAAGAGTGATGGCTTTAAGTACTGTATTCCTTTTAAGTATTGTAATATTTAAGTATTGCATTGCTTTTATAGATTGTAATATATAAGTATATATATTTAAGATATTGGTGACATCAATTTGGGGAAAAGAATCACTTAAAAGTAATAGATGTAGTACCTTAAAAAAAAATAAAACCCCTCAAATATTTCCATATTTTTACCTGAATAAACTTACAATCTTTCCTGTAAGAAGCAAAAGCAGGAAAACAAAAAGCAAATAAAAAAAACAAAACAACAAAAAACAACAAAAAACCACAAAACAAACCTCACAGCTTCCTTCCTAAAATTTATCAAGTTGCAGTGTTTTATCACAGTTTTATTGTTAATCAATGAGGATATAAAGCCCTTAAGACATATTTATTTCAGCAAGTGTGTGCAACTAAAGAGACAACCAAAGGTCAGAAAATACTGCTGTGATGTGCTGCATTCATAAGTCAGGGACCTGAATCATCTTAATAGCATTTTTCTTATGTCTTGGAAAATTATTTATGTAAATGACAATGCAATTTCTACCATGGAAATAATAAGAGAAGCCTGGTGCAAGCAGGCATACTGAAGAGCACTGGATACAGCCTGAGGCCTAAAAAGTGCCTCTGCCAGGTTCTTCTAGAGGAGGTGGGTTAGCTAAAATGTATCATTCCCTTTGGGCCAAGAAATTAAAGCCAGACTTTTAAAGACAAACTAACCCTGTGAGCTGGCATTTAATTAAAACTTCTTTTTCTCATAGAAATACCTCCCCATACTGCAATCAACCTAGCTGATAAATGCTGCAATGAGCCAAATATAGAAAATATCCATTTATCTGTAAAAATTAAGAACACAAACTCCACTGGTCTTGACTCTTTCTGCTGGGTAAAGCTGGGTAAAGCAAAAGCAGAGATGCTGCCATTCTTTCTGCCGTCCAGAGTAAACTTTACCAGTCTGACATGCTCACTGTTACAAGCATGCAGAGACACATTGGTGTGTATACCTAGACTGTGAGTATCTATAACTGAAACCCATCAGCACTGAGTCACAGCAGTGACTGTGGATTGCCTGGTTTTGTGTTGAGGCATTAAGGGCAGATGAAGGATCTTAGCTAGAGGAGACATGGTCTGCAGCAGTTTCTGACAGCATCTTCTGAACCTCGAATGAATTGCCTTTTTTCTTTTGGCTAGTTTTGGGGTTGTTTTGTTTTGTTTTTTTAAACTGTTCCTGTACTGTCACCAGCACAAAACCTACAGGAAAGCTCTATGAAGAATCACATCCTCCCCTCATTTTGGCAAGAATTTCAGGGGCAAAGTGCATTTGTGTAGGAAAAGCAAATGCAATCTGCTCTGCAATAGGAATGAGAATGAGAATCACTCTGTAGCTAAGATGTAATCAAGACAATATCACTTAATGACTCCTCCAGCGTCTACTCCATTAAACTCTACCATTTGCATTCCTCAAACATGAAGGTGATAAACATAAAAAGACAAACAGTTTCATGTTGTATTTCAGGTGTTTTAAAAGACAGGCCGAGAATACTTATAATAAAAACAATGCAGTCTTTCCAGAGTTTGTTACACAGCTCATCCTCCAACTAGTATTAAATACTAACTGCCTTGATTATGTTGTGTACTATTTGCAGGAAAATTACTGCATCAAGTATTTACAATTTGTGATTAAATGACTGTGTCCATTCCTTCCCAGCTGTTTTTGAGTAATCCCATGGCCTAGATATCAGAGATACTAAAAGACTGATCCACAAAGTGGCACAGGACAGTTATAATCCATTTGCAATTTGCATAAGTACCCATCATTTTCATCCCTCATACTCTCTTTAAAATATGCCATGTTATAAGATCCTTTTGCTCCAGTCCTTGTCTGAATGATTATGGTCATACAATTACTTTTCCTGGTCAACATCTCTATTCATCAAAATGTTGGTGCTTCTTTTCAGAGTCCTTATAAAATGCCACTTCCATGGGAATGCATGAATCTCAGTCAGCTCTGTGGGTAACAGGCATTTTAAAAAGAGAGCAGCTTGTTAGCAATTATCCTGCTTAGAACAGGTGCGGGATTTGGATTTGGATATGGGACCAATCTGTCTTAATATTTTTATTTCCCTGGGCTGTGCTGGTAAGAGAAAGCCATTCTTTTAAAGAGCCAAACTGAAAAAAAAAAAAAAAAGAAAAAAAAAACAGCCAATCCAAAACAAATAAACGAAAACCCACCCCTGTCTCAGTAAAAAGAAACTAAAAGAATAAATGTGCATATATATAACAAATCATTCTGAGAAGTGTTAATCACCCACACTAGTTATGTATTTTCTTAACCCTGTAAAACACATTGTGCCTTCATTCAGATTTGAGCATTTTTTCCTGGACCTGCAAGTGCCATTCATGAACCGAATTTTGGTAATTCTTAGTATTTTAGAAAAGTTTTGTCAACACCCTTAGTTCCAACTACTCACAAAAAAAGGATCAGATAAATTTATGGACCCTATTTAATGTATTATGGCTATCATTAGGATGCATTTCACATCTTCCAAACCTTTTGCAGCATACCTTATAACATTACTCAAACACAATGAGCTAGCTATTACACTAGACAAACAAGTAAAAGCCTAACTACTAAAGCAAAATTCCTGTTCAAGGTCTAATCACGGTAGATTAGTTTAATATTTTGGTCATTGCTTATACATGTAGTAAACACAGAAGCAGGAATCGGCACAACAGATCAAAACAGCATGGCACATGCACAAGTCAAAATATCTGGCCATCCACCTTTTTTACAAATACAATAATATTCACATTTCCAGCATAGGAAAGCAAAGCGGGGGGAAAAAAAAAATCAGACTACCATGGTATAAAATAATGAAAAAATATGTAAAATGCAGGTCATGGAAAATACTGCCACAAGGACAGTTGAGTAGCTGGGGCAGAGGGAGACTTGGATAAAATAACAAACTGGTTAATATTTGAAATAAAAAACAGTCATGATGTAGAGACAAACTACATCAGTCAAGGGAATTCCTTTGGCTTTGGGGAGCTGAGTTGAATGTAAGACTTCTATGAAGAAGTATAATGTCATGGAGAACTTTTGCAGCAACTTCATTGAGACTCAGTATTTTGAAGCTGTGAAACCTTTTCATCTTATATTCACAATCTTTCACAGCTAGTTTCTAACAAAGTTTCAGAAGTAAAAATACTGTACTCTTTTTCCAGTCTAGCAGAAACACTAGGAGAATTAAGGAGAATATTGATGTTCTGGCAAGATGTGATTATCTTAAGACTCAAAAGTACTCATGTACACAAAAACTAAAGATAGCCACCTCTAGGGATTTTTGTAAGCTCCTGAGTAGAACAGCTACTGACCAGCTTCTTTATTAAATATGCCTGTTTGCAACACTTATTCAGTCTCCACTGCAAATCTCACCTCCAGACAGTTGGTTGCCAAGGAATCACACACCCTCTGGGGGTGCTGAGGCTCACTGCTAACCTGGCATGACTCCAAGTTATGTTTCCCATGTACCAAAACCCCAGTATTCACACTGTGCTACATATTCTTTTCCTCACACAAGTCTATCTTGAAGCTAATGAGATTTTTTTCTGAATATGAAAAGCTATCTCTGTGCCTTGAAGACTGTCTGCAAGATTCCATGGAAATAAAGCAGGCAGCTCATTTCCAGAGAGCTCATGCATCATTAGTATCTAGAGGAAATCAACAATTCATTTGCCATAATTAAAGAAAATTCTTAATGTAGTTTACTAAACAAGTAATGCAAAGTACAGAAAAAGATGGTGAAGCAACAGGCAAAAATTATTTTATTCAGGTTACCATGATGTAAAGGAAGAAGTCTATATGAATACTGACAGTCAGTTATGGACAACATCATATTTTCACATATCCCTATTGATCTAAACTTTACTCAAACTCCACAAGATAATAGCACATTTCTTCCACTCTTCTAATGCTGAAGAAAAATACCCCAATCAAGCAAACTAAAGTATGTAAAAAAAAAGACATTAGAAAAATGGATGAATACAGGCTATATGTGTTGCATGCCTATAGTTCTTTCTACAGATATAACAAATTTGTTTGTTTGAATTTGCCCTTTTCATTACTCAGAAACTAAATTATACTTTCCCTGATTTGCCTTAAAAAAAAAAAAAAAAAGATTTTTAAAACTATTTTTATCTCTCAATATATTTTCAAGGTCCCAGAACAGATCACTTTTAAAACTAACATAGTCATTTTTGGCATTAATAAGCAGATCTGTCTGACAACACAACATTACACTTCACTGAAGGTTAGAAAAACAGGAAAGGTTACTATGCTGTAGAAATGACACGTAAGTCAAATTCAGCTTTATACCACATTATTTTACAATTTAAACTGAATACAGTGCCCCTGTATTTAGTGGTATAACACCAAGCTCTGTGCTAGAGCGTAACTTTGAAGTAAGACCACTATTAGATTAGAAGAACCAAAATCACTTTCTGGACTTTCTCATTTTTCAGGTATTTGTACTTGCCTAATTTTATGCCATTGAAGAGTCCTGGAGAATGGATTTGACAAAACCATTTTTTTTTAGATGAGTGATATTAAATCAAGAGTTGCCAAAAGATGGAAAAAAAATTGCAAGGGTTATTTTGTAAATTTACATTGACATTTTTCTATTTGTTTTCAGATTTACACAGAAGTTACTCACAAATAAGTAATTCAAATCCAAATGTGCCTCAATAAACCTTTGTCTGAACATATACATGTACACACGCTTATCACGAATATATATACAGCTAAATAGTATTCAAGGCAACATTCCTATAAGTTAAATGTAAATAAGCTGAAGAGTATCAGTACCACTGGGATTCTGCATTTAGGAGGATGTAGGCTTGTAGAACGTTAGATGAGTTTCACAAGGTCATGTAAGAACGGTAAACCAGCATCTCTTTATGTAAATATTTGTTAACAAAACTGCAGCAAACAAAATTGTTTGGCCAGTATCACTGGGCTCTGATTGTGAATTTATAATTTAGTTTTTCAAAGTGCTCTTCATGATGAAGTTTACCTACTTTACCAAAAAAAATGAATTTTACTTAAAGCAGAGGAATGCTATGATTCATCAGAAGTAAAGATATGCTTTTCTCCTGCATTTTGTTAGCAAAAAACAACCAGAGGCGGGTTCAAGAAATCTGTAGATTAGACACTATATACTATGTTATATAAAGGTAATAGATACAATAACCCAGCAGAACCAAGATCACAGTTCATTTAAAAACAACGTGAGTCCTCACAGCAATAATAACATCACATTTTTTATACACACACACAGTGCTTATAAAAAAGCACTTTCCAAAAGACTATGGGTCACCAAATCATCTCTTTACACATATTCCACTCAATTAAAAAGCAAATCCAGTACTAGGACAAGAAAAAAAAAAAAAGAAGAGGAAATTCTTGGCTGTGCTTCAGGATTCATTGATCTCAGAAGTGTACTTCAAGATTATGTAAAAAATATTCTTTTTTTTTTTTTTCCCTGCAAGCTTATCTTACCATAACTATATCTTCAACCCTATCTTCATATGACACTTCAAAGGCCCTTTATCCACTATGTTTCCTGGGGAAATGTGAGCCACTCAACAATGTAGAAGCTCTTGATTTATCTGTGGAAAATGGGAATGCCTCTGGATGGGCTCTCTAGGTGTCAAGACAGTTCTGCATGCAGGCATGCCTATCAGCACCCACTCTAAGGCAAACTTAATCACAGTAATTGAGGGAAAAGACCCACAGACAAACCCAAAACATTAATAGCTTTAAAATGGAGGGTGAAGGGGGGATTGCCTCAACCACAGTAAGTAGTCTATCACTTAAGATTTTGAGATTTTTTTCCTTAACACATTTTCCATCTGACTCCCACACTAACTCAGTATTGATGCAAATGTTATTTTCTTCAGCTGAAAGATTTTAAGTGCTGAACAGCGATCCTGTTAGGTTCACCTCTGCTGCCAGCTCATTTAATGCATGGAAAAGGACTTCCTGACTGGCTTACTGTACCGAGTCTGGCTGTAACAGATTTATCTTTCTCCATAGCAGCCTCTATGGTGCTGTGTTTAGGGTCTGTGGCTAAAACAGCACTGATAATAAAACCAATGTTTTGGACATTGCTAAACAGTGCTTGCAAAGCATCAAAGCTTCATCAAAGATTTCTCTCTCTCTCTTTTTTTCTTAACCCAACAACAGGGAGGCTGAAGAGGTGGGACAGAAGCTGGGAAGTACCACAACCTGATCAGCTGAAATAAACTGGCCAAAGAGATACTCTATACCATGTAATGCCATGTTCTGCCACCAAACTGGGGCACAGGGTGAAGGGAGGGTGTCTTCCAAACGGCCATTGCTCAAAACTGGCTGGGTATGGGTCTGTTTGTAGGAGGTAGCGAGTGATTGCATTGTGGGTTTGTTTCTTTTTTTCTTTCCACACTTTCAAACTCTCTTTATTTGGACCTACAAATTTTCTTGCTTTTGCTATTCCTATTCTGTCCCTGGTCCCACTGCAGTGGGATGCTGTGGTATGCTCAGCTGCTGGACAAGTCAACCCACCATAAGTACATATGCCCACTTCTCACAATGTTCTCTTGGGTCTACATTTAATGACTGTACAACACATTACCTTTTATTTCCTTTTAATGAGATTATATCATAGCCACCCTCAGCATAGCAGGAAACTACAGACTCTCTGAAACAGAGTGAAATAAAAGTCAAGATGCTCCTATTGGCATGCTTTTCCTGATGCTGTTTTTATTGGAAAACAAAAAATGTGTTACTAAGGTCTTCTTTAGCAAAGCTTGGACATTCTGAGAAACACTCAAACGAAATTTTTATTGTGGGGATAAATAATCCCTTGTCACCTACCTTCTGACTCAGTTAAAGCTCCTATTGCTGAGAAGTTCCAGCCCTGTAAGGGACATACAGAATGAAGCACAGAAGGTGCTTAGATCTGGTATTTATGGAGTTAATAGAGATAAAACAGGTTGGAAATGAATGCCAGAGAATAACCAAGAAACAGACACTTTCTAACTCTACATGGAGTTTCTACTTTAGGTATAGCTCTTTGTTTAACATGGCAGCATAAAGAATACAGAAGAGCAATGAACCGCATTACTGTTACAGTATGAGAATGACAAGCAGAAATAACACAGGCCAGAGAGATAGGGTTTAGTGCATTTTTTTGTAAAATAAACATAAACAGAAGAGCACTGTGGTTAAAAGAGAGACTGAGCAGTAGTAAAAGAGTCATATTTTCAGGGGCTCTGTCACACTCTTAACAAAAAAATAACAGATAGTGCCATGAAAAGCAATGATACTGTCACGCACCACATGCATGCATTAATATTTGTACTAATAAAGGTGAGAGCATATAACTGAATGTCATGGAAATTTTGGCAGAAATACATCCAAACTAGGAAGTTTGACTTAGAGGAAGAAATGAATGGCACCTTTCCTTTTTTCCAGAGTGATTTCTTCTTCCTAGCAGATTCTCATGAAAAATTAGGTAAAGAGTTTTAAAAGCACATTATTATCTATTTTTGTTGTTTTCTTGCCATTTTGAGAGTTAGAAGAGTTATAACTATAAGTCAGTTGAACAGAGCCAAAGAAAGAAGACAAAGATCCCGCCTATGAAGAGGTGAGTACCTGGCCTTTGGCAGAGCTGTTACACTCAATTGGATGAAAAGTTCAAAACAGCCTCGTCACTGAATTTTCCATTAATGCACGGAAGGTAATTTTCTGTCTACAGATCCAGTACTCACAACAGATACACAGTTCAATACCACTCCTTGTCTCTGAGCTTTAAGACAAGAGCCAAGTAATTCCTTCAGATCCACTTTAACAACTACTACTGAAATGCCTGGAGGCAGAGGACAGTACTTGACTCAAAACAAGGTGTTGGCTACAAGACAGGCTACAATAACTGTGGCATTCTTATACATATACTTACAGAGATGTACTGTAGGTTTTAAAAGAAATTGATTATTGGGATACTCTGTAATTCTCCAAGTTAATAATTAAAGAAGTGAATGTTAACCTCCTTTTTCTAAATACTTTTCAACAGTTGTTTATTTTTCAGTGAGACTGAAGGAACACAATTCATTCTGTCCTCAAAAATGAGCTATTAGAAGTTAGAATCCAGACCTATATGGACAACTAATCTGAATATTTTTAATAAGCTACAAAAGGAGAGTTTTTCCAGACTCATGCAATGCAAAAATGGGTTCATAGGTAATCTTGAATGTTCAAAAAATAGAAAACACTTTCAGAGCAAAGACAGGGGGAAAAAAACAAACTAAAACAAACCACCCACCCACAGATCATAAGTGTAGATTTTTTCACAGATAAGTGGCAATGACTAACAAATATCTTTTCAAATTTGTGGAAACCTGCCAAGAATTATATTTTTAGCTAATTCACAAAATGGAATGGTACCAAAAGTGCTGGTGTGGTTAATATCTGACTTTCTCAGGAAAATTTCCTTCTTCACATTTTCTGTTGATTTTCTGTTCATCTGTGGGGTTTCTTCCTGTTTTCTATAGCTCATAGTACCATATGTTCCTTATTCCTTGTTGAATAACCGAATAATCCTTTATATCCTTGTCTCTTTTCTGTAAAAATTTATTAAATTTTCTGGGAGCAGCTATATTACAACAGCAGCTAGGTTACAACTTCAGGCAGCTCTAGCCATTCCCACAGGATCCAAATTTTTATTTCAAATCAAAGACTGTGGAGACATGCAGTCAAATCCCCATGCCTCTCTGCTGGATATATGGCATTAAAAACCACAAAAAACATCTACTAAAGTACCTGGTGTATAGCACATTGAGTGGGAAAATAAAGCCCAGAAACTGAACTCCATCCTTTCTAGCTTCCCCACCAACACAGTCAGAAAATGGACCAGCTAGTTCAAAATTTGAAATTTCCTCCCCACTGCCCCCAGTTGCATTGGTCATCACAAGCCTCACAAATAGGCCCATCGTACCTTCTTAGCAAAAGAACACCCCAAGACACTTTTCTGTGCGTAGTATTCTCACCTAGACTTTATGGGGGGTGAATGGAGACAATACACAGTGATTTTTTTTTTCATGAAAACTAGTGTATGTAAAAATGTTCAGCTTCTAAAATCAAATCAATCAGTAAAGTAGAGTCCTGTTTCCTTCAATGTTTTCTGCAGAAGTCTTTGAGGACAAGAAGGCATGGCTTATCACACATTTGAAAGTGAAATAAAAGTATTAATCTCATCAGTTCCTCAAGACTACTGTCTGCAACAGAATCACTTGCAAAACAACATAACACTTTAATCACATTTCAGCATGATGCAGCAAAAGAATTTGAAGCAATACATCTGATAGGAAAAGTATTTGAAGTTTCTAATCCAATATACCCACATTGCTGATATTATTCTTAAAATATATCAAAATGGCTACCCATGTAACATAGCTGGAATATAGTAAGATGGAGCATTTTTGAGAGTCGTATTTCTGACCAGCTTCTGAAACAAAAAGCTACTAAAATATATACATTAATTCTTCTGGCTGCCTTTATCAAAAAGGCAATCAGAAATTGCAGTTTATCCAAAATCTGTCTATATACGACTCAGCATCTCCCAAAGACTGTACCCCCTCTCCCCTTAGCCTCTTCTCTCTGCATATATCTGAATCAGTAGTCAACACACTGCAAGACATCGCAGTAAGAGTGGTTTATATTCTGTTTTCTGTACATCCCCTGAGGTTATTAGTTGCATATTTAGGTAACCCTGCAAGGAAGGAATGAAAAAAACCCTTGGTGCTTTTGTCAATGATTTATTTTAAGGCTGGAACTTCAAAATATTTAAGCATACCAAGCAAGAAAAGGGCATAAACTGTTCTATAATATGCCAGCCACCCAATAATTACTGTGTTAATGCGAAGGTTACAATGAAAAGAAAAACATATGATTCAGATTACAAGTCAAGTTATTGTTATCAGACAAAGGAAAAGAATCAAATCAATGCCTTAACTACAGCTGCTTTATCAGAAAGTGCCAAAAACAATACTCTGCAGTTTCCTTCATGACCACGCATTAAGGCTGCAAATCCTTGCTAGTCCTCCATTTGTGCTCTAAACTGAAGGTGTAATTACTTGTGCTCTGACTGCAGCCAAGTTGATTTGCAGGCTCCATCAGGTAATTAGGCACATGAATGGAACAAATCACCAGTAAAACTAATTGTGGCTCATAAGCAGAGGACAGCTTCTGAAAATCATAGTCAGAGAGAAACTAATAGGCATAAGGAAAAGCAAGTGGAAATTCACTCAGCTTAAACAGCGTAAGCAACCGTGTGCAGCAATACTTCCCCAGCTATTCCTTTCTCTGTGACTGGGTTTCCAAAATCTCACTCTTGTGAGAAAAATATATTATAATAAGACCACTCTCATCTCAGGAGTGAATATTTTCATGACCCACATCTATCCTGCTACCTGTATCTGATCAGCCAGTTAATGATAGCTAACTTAAAGGCAGATCTAGATATTGCCAGATAGCACTAACACGTAAATGTGTACTTACAGAAACAATGATCACAGTTTCAATTATATATCTGATTTTCAATCATACATCTTGCATGGGTCACTATCTTCTGAGATTACAACAGTGATTTTTATACCTAGTTTAGATTGATAACCATAGAATGAGTAAAACTTCATTAAGTACTGTAAATAATTGTACATTCTACAAAACACTAAAAAAAATGTTTTCCTTACACTAACTCAAACAGAAATGCTAACTCAAACAGAAAAGCAGTAGTCAGAACATCAGCTATGCTGCTTGCTCTCTCCATGTATTTTGCCTTCTATCAAAATCACTCCACAAAATTTTCCCAGTCTGAGCTATTTTATTAATTACAAAGGGTTCTGAGCCTGACTGCAGTTTAATATACCAAGTAACATAGATGATAGAAGATCAAAGGGAAAAAAAATACTAGTCAGAATGAGTTTGGAAATTTTCCATTACAGAAACATCATGATTATGTAAACCCAAAGAGCTGCCTAAAATATGACTATGAAGTGCATTTCTGCTTTTTTTTTTTTCTTCTTATTTACAAATCTTCAGTCTCATGTGCCAGCTTTCGATCTAAGTCTATATTCTATATTCTGGTATCATGGGTTTGCTATATCCAAACAACAGAAAATTCGGGGGGAGGGGGGGGGGAACAAAACAAAACAACCAAAAACCTTAGAAGACAAAATGTATAAATTCAGAACTTAAAAAAATTATATGACTGGCAAATCAGGTGGCTAAAGCTTCATGAAAGCACAGCATATAGCACAGCTATATTAAAATCCTTAGTAAACTTAAACAGAAAAATTAAATTACACAAATATTTTAGTATCAGTGAAGTTCTCAGTAGACTGAGAACAGCAACATCCTTGTAGTGTATTTAGAGTATGGTAAATTTTTATTTGAAGACTCAGTGCTTGACCATTTCAGAAGAATAAAACCAATAGAATAAAACTCACTAGACAGCATTTTAAGTCTTTTTTTTTGACTCGTTTCTTCAGTTCTCAGGTGGCTTTTCATTTTGTCATTGTGCCATAGAAGAAATCATCCAGCTGACGGGCTGAGGAAAATCACAACCCTGGTCTACTAAGTCGTTCACAAATGAGATGTAAAAAATGATCACCTGAGGTGCAATTACTTCCAGTAGTCTTTAATAACTTTTGGATTCATACCGTCTGGCTTGCTCCTTTACAATACATTAGCCAAACTCAGTCTCCGTATCTACTCCAACCTTTTGAACTTTGCCACTACTATTTTTAGACTCTCTTTAAATTACAAAAAATCATCATTAACATTCGACTTCTTTGGAATATCATTTTCCTTATTCTGTTTGGTAAAGCTGTAAGTAGAGAGAACAGTTGTTGTAGCAGGTGACTGAAATTTCATTCCCCGTCCCATTTACCTATTATTCTACTACACTTATTTTTGGTTTTTTTTACCCCTAACACTGGGGGAGAGTTTAAATTATCCCTGTTTCTTCAAAAGCTCTCCACTCCCTCTCACTTTTACCTTTCCACATTTTACAGACACCATACAACTCTCTTTTCCCTTCCACTGTTACCATTTTCTCTACATTACAGTTTTATTATCTAGAGGTTTAAGTACACCAGTTATCTATAGTGACCATTAAGAACATGAAAGGCAAAGCCAAATCACCCTGCTTTATCAAATGTTCAGTTACAAGAATAACTTTTAATATTTTTAATATATATAAGCATATATAAGTATATAAGCAGATAGGGCTTTCTTTGAAAAGAACAATATTGTATAAGATACAACTAAAAACTCTATTTATGAGCAATGTTGCATTGTAAAGCTAATTCATGGTCAAGTAACTATATTTTATAAAAAAAAAATCTTTAGAAGTAAAATCTAGACATCATTTTTATGATCTTCAAAGTTATAATGCCTCTGAACTGGTAAGATTGATCCAACTACTCCAGCAGAGAGGCAAGGCTGACTTTGACCTCTGCAGTCCCTGTGAATGATAGCACACATGCAAAGGAGCCCCACAGTTATTTCACTAGTGATGCACCTGCAGTGCTCACTGTGTAAATTAATTAGAGTTCTTACTTAGCCTTCAGTAACTTCTGTATTTCTACAGTACTTTGAGCATATAATGCACAATGCAAAGAAAATTTACATTCCCTCCAAACACCTGGTAATCTCCAGGATTTAATGTGCAATATCTATTAGCTCACATCAAAAAGGATTTGCCAAAAATAAAAAGTACTGCCAATCCAATAAAATCCACACAATTTTTTGCTGTTGTAGACTAAAACCTTTTTCTCTCAATTCTCTCTTGTGAGCTACCACTATACTTTTTTATGAGGGTAGCACATTATGTGTCTTTGTAGTATTTACAAGGAAATGCTACATTATACTAAAACTTTATGCATAACAATGAACAACTACGTAACTAAAATACAGCACAACAAACCTG
This sequence comes from Melopsittacus undulatus, assembly GCF_012275295.1. NCBI lineage: Eukaryota > Metazoa > Chordata > Aves > Psittaciformes > Psittaculidae > Melopsittacus > Melopsittacus undulatus. The sequence continues at coordinate 80,712,876 of NC_047530.1, read as the reverse complement.
GAAGGGTAATGACACCCCTATGTCAAGCAAAACTTCAGAATGTTAGAAATGAAAATGAGGAACATAAAAAAAATTATATAGATACTGGCTTTACCTTGATCAGATGCCATGGGTACAAATCTAAGACACAAATTGCACCTCAATACAAGTCATTACTTTCTGAACTGAAATGGATTTTTAATATCAGGTTTGGCCGTGGATTCTGCTTTAATCCACTTATGTAACTTTAAAAATTTGAGTTTCATTTTTGAGAGGTAGATGTAAGGATTATATTATTATGCTAGATTTGAGTTAAAGTGTGAAAAGTTAGGCTTTTTCTTAAATTCAGTTTTAACACTTGAGTAAGAACTCACAAAAAAGTCTTTCCCCAAAAAAGGAGAGCTTCACAGAAACTTCAGAAATGCTTTATTTTATAATCACAAAAGATGAGGTAAAACAATTCATACACCGTGTTTATTATAGACAATCAGCTCTATTTTAATGTGAATTACTAATTTTGAATATACACTCTGTAATTGTATTTGGATTGTATATACTTTATACTGGCTTTTTCATTATGAAAGGATCAGGCAGAAGCATAGATGGACCTCATACCTCTTCTAAAGTCCTCAGCAGTCTCTCAGGGTCAGGCTTTTAATAGTACCTAAATTAAATCTATTTATTTCAATGGAGATGACTTACTTTACCTTAGTACAAACAGTTCCACTAAAGTCCTAATAAGTATTACGAAAAGCCCTACATTTTTATTACTCTGTACTTTAGTATGTACACATAGCAGCATGCAAACCTAACCTATAGCACTTGGATGTTCTCCCTTCAAAAAACAAAAACAGAGCAGAAAAGCAGATGTTAAGTATCAGTTGAAAATTGTTGTTGAGTGAACACACTAATTTCTGGGTTTATTATCCCAGTGTATCAACAGAGAAAATCTGTCTACCTGGCTAGAACATTCCCTATTTACCAAGCTTAGCTGAGACACTAAGGAGGATCAGCCATTCTGCATATCTGGGCATCAGTAATTAAATCACAGTGCAGAAAACGTAACTGGATGCAGCAATGGGAGATGACCTCTTTGGGGCCACAGGGCCCCAAAGAAGCCAGCAAGAGCTGTGTGCCCAAGTGGTGAAAAAATGCTTATTTGTCCTGAAAATGGGCTCATATGAAGAACAGCAACCTATCTGAGGATGAAACGTGCCTTTGCACAACAGAAGCATATGATTTTATTTCACCAGAGGAATATTTTTTTATTTAGTGTATCATAGTGCCACCCCCCACAACACAGAACAACTAAAAACCAAACAAACCCACAACAAACTTAACACTAGGTGTAAAAGCATTAAAATGAAAATGAGTTTAGCAAAGATGCCATTTCGGTATCACGTTTTCAAAATGATGCTTCTACTCCTCACATGTGAATTTCCAGCTTACAGGCATTATGGGTTTAGGTATAACAATTTTATTTTAGCAGTGTGGTTAGAGGGACTCTAAGCCTACTCAGCCAGAATTCTCTAATTCCAGAAGAAAGAAGTACTAACACTGCTTCCATCCATGCATGTACTCAAGGCCATTTTGAGGACAAAATCTAATTATAATTTTGACATAGTTTTACTTTCAAAACCAAACATGAAAGTAATAGTATAATATGCCTCATTTCCCTTGTCTATTTTTTTCTTTTTTAATTTTCTAATTTTAATGAACAAAGGCACTCCAGAAGCAGATCCATTACACATAAAAATAGACTTCAGTCTTCAAATATGACCTTTTAATTAAAATGTAACAGATCATTTAAGAAAAATATTTCAGCAGTTGAGAATATTGGAAATACAATTCTCTTAAAACTCTACAGAAGAGAGAAGTAGTGGCCAAAGTTACAGACACTTTCATTCTCAATAGAAAACTAATAATATTTGTAAAGTGAGTGGAGGACACAGTATATCACAACTACATGATTCATTTTATGCTGAACTTGGGCTTGAAGGCAGAAGTGGAAATGATATACAGCAAAACCTTCAGTTTTCATCAGCACAAACCCACACACATATGCAATGAATTAATGAAACAGCTTCTAATAACTTTTGAATGAAGGAGGACTACAGTCAGAAAATAGAGTGGTGGTGTTCTCACCATTACAACTGGAGCATCATCTTAAACATAGGACCATGGAGCATTCTCCATTCTCGTCTCAGAGCAACGGTATGAAACACTGCTCAGAAAATATTAAAGTGAGGAATCAAAGCTGCTTGAAAAGCAAGTTAGATAGAGTTCAGCTAATACAGATAAGCCAGGAGGTAAATCTGCTAAGGCTCTACATTTTCACTCAAAGTAAAATTGTCACAGCAACTTTTCTCAAAATCAGAACAGTCTGGGAAGAGATGTTATTTAATAAGCAACAGGTGGTATTACGAATAGAAACAAAGAGTTTTGGAGAAATACCTGTATGACAGAAAGAACAAGTGGGATAAAAAGGATATATAACAGGTCAGTATCTGGCTTAAGAGAAGTCCCAACTAAGTACTCATCCCTCGCCTGTGGGTCCTGCACAAGCAGAGGCTGTGTGGTCTTGACAAAACAAGGCCACATGCCTGTGTACAGATGTTGGATGCTTTGCGAATTACAGTTTCCTTCTGGAAAACTCACTGTTTCTGCACTCTTCCTTACAGAAAGCCAAAATCAACATAGCAGCAACTACAGAAATGTGAGATGAGCTCTGCTCCCTTTCAGTCACTGAACTCCCACCATGTGGAGCCAGACAACTGGATAAGAAAGGGGGAAACACTGTTTTTCTAGCAGAGAGCGAGATGCGCACACACTATATCTCCTAAGTATTCTTGCATAAAACCTGTGCACCAGCAGCTACCTTTCCTTTGATGTTCACCCAGAGATGGGACAATTTCCATTGTCTCTACACAGACAGTGAGGCCACTTCCAGTCCTAAACCTGTTTATATACTAAGCAATCTACAAGGAAGAATGACCCTTCATCTTCCCCAAAAGTTCCTACTGGAGGAAAGTCGTTTTTTTTTTGTTCTGCTCTCGACGGCAGCAGCAAAAGAGATAATTCGTAACTACAAATGCTCTTCCTTTCTAAGCCAGTAAAATTATCTACCTCACATCATGCTCGTCTGCGTATCAGTGCACTGAAGACAGCGTAATAAAATTCAGCCTTCTCAAGCCTTTCTCCTACTAAGAAAGCCCTTTTTATAAATTTATAAATTTTTTATAAATTTCTTTAACTTCAGTTTAATGAGAGATACCATTACTCATCCGCGTCCATCATGACATATCTATCAGGAACAGATATTTTTATGAATGTTTTTCTCCATTAGTTCTTATCTAAAAGATACATTTTTCTTGGACTATTGGTGACAGAGACAATTTCTAGGAGAATGGTCATGAATTGCTTTCAAACATTCTGAATTGGCAAGTTTCAGGAACACTTTCTGAGTGCTCGCCATGACCATAGATTCCAGTGCAAACAGGCACCCAAGAGCACTGCCTTTGCCAGAGTTTATGGCACATTTTTAAAAATAAATACTTCCTGGTGGCTGCACACTCTCTCTTTAGCCTGCCAAATCCATGGGGTTTAGTATTAGGCAAAAGGTAATAATTCATACAGCATTTCAAGTTTCAATAATTGTTTGGTGCCTCACACTATTACTCAGAAGAGTTCTGATCTCCTTACTTCAGATGCAAACATGGATCAGAGCCAGACTTAAAAGTATGTAAATTGGAACTGCTGGAGAAGTAATGATTAATTAAAGAAACTGCAAGTTGATTCAAAAAATGTCTGAGGTAACATTCATTTAAAAGCTGTCTCAATTAGTATTCTACACACATGCCTAAGATTTTCTATATTGCCAAACATGACGAAGACGACAACTTTTGAGGCAGATTATGAACAGTTTGAGTTTTCACAACAGTCTCTTTCATTTTCTGACTGCAGAAAACTGAAAAAATTAGATATGCAAGGTTTTGGGTTTTTGTTTGTTTTTTTTTTTCTGTCTTCTCTCCCATTTTAACATCTGCAAATGTTCTTGTAATTTCCTGGAAACAATTCTCTTTCTGCAGGTTACCATAAATCAGTCCCCTATTTCAGGGTTAACAGCCACATCTTGACAGAAAATAGAGATAAAAAGAGCTGAAGATTACAGTTTATCCCACTTCAGAAAACTGTATGTTAAAGCATGCATCTTCACAAGAACATTAACTGGGTTCAGGTTATTTTTTATAGCTCCTTAAGCAATACAGTAGGCCAGGTTCTGATTTTAGCTACAACTCTGGAACAGCAGTACCAAAGACACAGGAGATGAGTCCAGCATAGATGAAACCCAAACCAAATTCATTGTTTTCTTAGGCAGAGCACTGTGTCTTTCACCTGGTTAAGGTATGGGAGTCACATAAATATAAATTTCCAAGACAATGACACATTCCCCTTCAGCAGCACACCTCAGAAACCCTATCAAAGATTTGCAGTCTGAAACCAGCACATTTTAAAGAAAAGGTAGAATGGGTCATACTGAAGGGATCATTACAAAAGAATGCCCTCCTTAACAAGGACTTTTAGCTGATAGTGAGGCACACCAGCTACCTCAAGCAGAGATGATGGGGACTGAATCCTAACGAAAGACTCTATATAAGACTATATAAATCATCAGTTGAAACTCTGCCCTTGATGATTCCTCAAAGCTGCTATTGCTTTAGTTGAGTAAGCCCTGAAACCTTCTAGGACTGAAGACATTTACTTTTGTGAGCTCTTTTCCTACAGTACTTAAACAAAGAAAGTTTTTGAAGCAGACAATCCTTTATTGACTTCACCACACGTAGAATCATAGAAGAGTTAGGGTTGGAAAGGACCTTAAGAGCATCTAGTTGAACAGAACAGGTCACAACACCGATCCCTGAGGGACACCACTTGTTCCTGGTCTCCAGCTGGACATTGAGCCGTTGATCACAACTCTCTGCGCGGGCCCATTCAGCCAGTTCTTTATCCACCGAGTGGTCCATCTATCAAATTGATGTCCCTCCAATTTAGAGAAAACAAGGTCATGTGGGACAGTGTCAAACGCTTTGTACAAGTCCAGGCAGATGACATCTTCTGCACTAACCCTGTCCATCATTTCCATAGCCCCGTCATAGAAGGCCACCAAATTGGTCAGGCAGGATTTCCCCTTAGTGAAGCCATGCTGGCTGTCACGAAGCACCTTGTTGTTTTTCAGGTGCCTTAGCATGCCTTCCAGGAGAATCTGCTCCAAGATTATGTCAGGCACAGACGTGAAACCAACTGGTCTGTAATTCCTCAGGTCATCCATTTTCCCCTTCTTGAAAATGGGGGTTATATTTCCCTTTTCCCAGTCATCAGGAACCTCACCTGACTGCCATGATTTTTAAGCATGATGGCCAGCGGCTTAGCAACTTCATTTGCCAGCACCTTCAGGACCCGTGGATGGATTTCATCAGGTCCCATGGACTTGTGTACATTCAGTTTTTTAAGATGGTCTCGAACCAGATCCTCTCCTACAGTGGGCCTGGGGTCATCATTCTCACAGTCCCTGTGTCTGCCTTCCAAGCCTTGGGGGGTGCGGTCAGAGCTTTTGCCAGTGAAGACCAAGACAAAGAAGTATTAGGAACCTCAGCCTTCTCCAAATCTCGGTAAGCCAGTTCTCCTGATAGCTTCTGGAAGGGGCCTACATTGTCCCTAGTCTGTCTTTTATTCGCTACGTACGTACAGAATCCCTTCCTGAAATGCTCTCTTAAAATCTGTGGATCTCTCAACATAAATGAGCCACCCTTCTGGAGTTTAGACAATAGAAAATGCCTTATAATTCCTTTGATCCTCCTGAGAATTGGGGCGTCCTTATTTGAACAAATAAGTTATTGTGTGGTAAGCCTGGATCTGGATGGTGTCCGTCACAATAATGAGCCGAGCATTACTCAGTACCAACAGTCTACTTTCAAAACATAGCAGTTTTTTTCTGATAGGTTTCAGTGCTTCACCTGACCCTTCTGCATTCAAATTTTTCTTAGTGCATGAATGCAGCTCACCTCCAAAGCCTCTTGTGAAATGCTTGCTCAATGATGCTTTCCATGTATGTACCAAAAAGCAGCATTACTACCTTCAGTGTTCACACTCACCACATTTCAATAATTTAAGTGATAATCTGTTACACAGCATCCTACAAAATTGCTTTGGTAATCACCTCTAATGGTTACTATGTCTATCTTTTTGTACCACAAAGGACTCTCCAAAAAGAAATGTCTACAGACACCATGCAGAGAAAGCTGTCCAACAGCAATGTCTGCCTGAACTCCTTCCATGTTTCTTTATTCCTATCTCTCCCTGCTCTTTCCCTATCCTTTACTAACTTTCTACTTTTTCCTGTATCTTCATACATTCTTCTGGCAAATTGTTGCTGTTGTCCACCAGATATCCCTAAACCTGTCTTAACTGTCTAATCAAGTTATTTTCCTTAGGAACATACTGTATCTGTCTAAATTTTTGAATATTGCCTTGTTTCCTATTCAGGTTTTACCTTTCCTACCTACTTGCAGGGTTTCTACTGCCCATGCTACCACTGTTTCTAAATCTTAAGAAACATCTCCAGATATTCATGAATCACTGGTCCTTTACTAAGGACTCTGCAGAGGAAAACAAGTATCACAGAAGTAAAATACAAATAAAAATTGGTAATGTTCTCTGCTTTACACACCAAGCAAGTTTGCACAACCAACCTGCAGACGTCTGTTCCAGTACAGACTCTACAGCATACTGAGTATAGGAAATCAAAAATTTTGCCTTACCCTGCTCTAGACATACAACGCTTCATAATGCTGGTACTTAAAGTGACAAGGATGTCTCTTAACTCTTCAGCTGTATTATTTTGCCCATAATTTCTGTAATGAATGTTTAACTTTTCTCTACTATTTTAGCAATGTATTACTTACTGAAAAATAGGTTTTATGTGGTATTCTTAGCCTTCAAACTAACAGAGAATACATGTTTTCTAGCCCAAGGTGAAACGAATTTGACTCTTCCTCCATACTTCTGTGTCTGTACTGGGCATACTTGTTATGGAAGGCCCTGTTTATATTTGCATACTCAGTCAAAACTGTATCTGCTAATTTTATGAAGAAATCGCAGTGTCCTAGCAAGAAATGCGAGACCAGAAATGAGAAAAAACATTAAAAAATATTAAAAATATTAAAAATAATTTTAAAAAACAATTAAAAATACACACATACACACAAAAAAAAGGCACCAAAACCAACCAACCAAAAAGGAAAAAAAAAAAGCCCCTAATCCTGTTCTTTTAAAATCTATTAAAAACAACCACAGTAAAAACCAAGAGCAGCAACAGAGTAGTACCAACTGTGAAGTTAATAAAAATCCTTTCATAGTCACAAACAACAAACTGGAAAAAGTAGATACAGCTTTTTCCCCTCCCACTTATGTAATACACTAAATGATAAGTCTTTAAAATGCACATTAAATCACCAACCATAACAATCTACTAGTGCATGAAAAAAACTTCCAGAGAAAGGCTTTGCTCATGCTACTCAGGGTTATGCTAGCTGCACCTGTGTTGCACAGCACTTGAGGTACACCTCCTTTAGCCCCCATGAGGCATCTTTTTTGCTTTAAAGTATAGTTATTTTTCTGTGTGGGACTCTTCTGGTTCAAAATGCCTGAAATAAAACAAAACCTGTGCTGCTTGATTAAAAGCCTATTTTAACAGCACACAGCACCAAGTTGATACACAGCAAGTCCTGAAAGACTGTCCTTGTTGTGTGCACCAAACTTTCTAGAACAGTATTGGAGAAATACATGGAGGCTGGGGAAGGGGGAGGGAAGCAAGGGACCTCGATGCACTCTCAATGATAGCACCTAGAGAGAGCAGATCCTGCACCAGACTAAATCCAGAAACTCACCTAGGTTTTGCCTTTGAAAGAGCAAACCAGGCACCACCAAACAGAAGCCAGGAATGACTAAACTTGAAGGGAGTTGGAGTGACTGACAACAGGACCCCAGAGTAAAGCAGGGAATAAAGTATTTTTGCAGTATACTTCGTATCCTGTATGTATGATGAAAGGACACATACTTATCACCTATTTACTATTGCAGGACTTACTTTTCATTGTTAAATATCTGTATTTATCTATAAAAATTTTACATGCATTTTAAATACCAACACTTCACTATATTTGCAGTCATTTTTAAGTGTCCTGGAAACGAAAAAACAAACACGATATATAGCTATGGATAAGTAGTACACTGTTTATAAAAATTAAGTTGTGGTGACTATGGACATGCAGCCACTAAAATTAGAAAACAATACTAGCTTTTTTCATAGGAATATAACACAGGACATAGAGTTGTGGTCAATGGCTCAATGTTCAGCTGGATACCTGTAACGAGTGGTGTCCCTCAGGGATTGGTGTTGGGACTGGTCTTGCTTAACATCTTTGTTAGTGACATGGACAGTGGGATTGAGTGCACCCTCAGCAAGTTTGCCAATGACACCAAGCTGTGCGGTTCGCTTGATACACTGGAGGGAAGGAATGTCATCCAGAGGGACCTTGACACACTTGTGAGGTGGGCTGATGCCAACCTCATGAAGTTTAACCATGACAAGTGCAAGGTCCTACACATGGGTAGGAGCAATCCCAGGCACAGCTACAGGTTGGGCAGAGAAGAGATTCAGAGCAGCCCTGTGGAAAAGGACTTGAGGGTGTTGGTTGATGAGAAACTTAACATGAGCCAGCTTCAGTGTGTGCTCAAAGCACAGAAAGCCAACAGTATCCTGGGCTGCATCAAAAGGAGCGTGACCAGCAGGTCAAAGGAGGTGATCCTGCCCCTCTACTCTGCTCTCGTGAGACCTCACTTGGAGTATTGTGAGCACTTCTGGTGTCCTCAACACAAAAAGGACATGGAACTGTTGGAACAAGTCCAGAGGAGTGCCACAAGGATGATGAGGGGACTGGAGCACCTCCCATATGAAGACAGGCTGAGAAAGTTGGGGCTGTTCAGCCTGCAGAAGAGAAGGCTGCGTGGAGACCTCATAGCAGCCTTCCAGTATCTGAAGGGGGCCTATAGGAATGCTGGGGAGGGACTCTTCACTATGGACTGTGGTGATAGGACAAACAGTAATGCATTAATACTTAAACAGGGGAAGTTTAGATTGGATATAAGGAGGAAGTTTTTTACTGTAAGTGTGGTGAGGCACTGGAATGGGCTGCCCAAGGAAGTTGTGAATGCTCCATCCCCGGCAGTGCTCAAGGCCAGATTGGACAGAGCCTTGGGTGACATGGTTTAGTGTGAGATGTCCTTGCCCATGGCAGGGTGGCTGGAACTAGATGATCTTAAGGTCCTTTCAATGTCCTTTCCAACCCTAACTATTCTGTGTTTCTATGATGCTGTAATTCATATGTCAAAGATGCACCTACCATTTCCTTAAGCAGATGACAAAAAAGCTCATCAAAATGGCTTCAACTATATGAAATCACTGTGTTTTTTAAATTCAGCACAGCTAATCAAATGATTTCATAAATCCAAGTCAATGACAGTATGGGAACTTCATGCTGTTTGCACCATGGTTTAGAATCAGGAAAAAAGAACAGTAACAAGCAGCTCTGTTAAGGATTAAATACAAAAACAGTGGTACGGACAGCAGATACTGAATAAATAAGTATTCAGCACAATTTCATTACGCTGCCACAGCAAGACAGATAGCTTTTTCTTTGGGATGGATGTGTTTGCTCTCAGCTGCATGCTGTAGAGCAAATATCAAAGTTCAACCTATTCCACAAGAATCTGAAGTCAGCAATGGTTATCAGAATACCAGCAGTTTCCAAAAGTATTTACTATTAATTAATTATGACAAGAAAAGTCTTGCTAGTAAACTCAATGAGATTTCAGTTACTAAAACAAATGCAGTAGCAATCTTTCTTCAACCTTGAATGCTGCAAAAATCTACTCAAATTTGCCAAAGTTGTGACTCAAACCTACTAATTCATCTATCCTATGTATTTTAAACTGTTTATTTTGTGTAGTGCATCCACTGTGTTGTTTCTCAGCTGAAGCAGAGATGTTCCTGGCAGATACCTAAATAGCTTCCAAAGACAGAACTTGATAGTTGAAAAAAATTACTGCAATGTGACACAGTAAAATATGTACTTTAGACACCACTCAAAGATAGTTCCAGTTTTCTGGGGGTGTCATCCTCTTACATGCTTTCATGGCAAGAGTATCACCAGGAATGTCTGTTCTGGTGCCCTGCCTCCAACCTGACTCAGCGAAGCACAGAATGCATTCAGTACATTAATGAGCATGTTACTGCTCTCATTTTTTGTGCACTCCCCAGCAAGGCGCTGGAGTGGTCGTTCAGCCTCCCAGCACAGACTCTAGCAGAAGGCTCAGCACCTGGTGATCTGTCAGTTCTTGAACCCTACATTTAGTTTACTACTGCTTTTTTCTCCTTTGCATATGATCTACCAGTGAAATATCTCCAAAGATGTCTTGTCTATTCATCAAGCAGCTTTGGCATCATACAACTGGAATAATATTCCTTTTCTTTCCTCCACTCTCAAGATCAAAGCACCCTTTAAGCATTGGAGCACACAGGAAAGCTGTCTGGCTTTTTGTTCTGGAAACACACTTCTGTCTCCAGAATCATAGAAGAAATGACAAATCAAGCCATTTCATCTTTAAAAAGCCACCAGAAAAAAAAAATATATATATATACGCTTTTTGTGAGTTATGTATCCAAAATAATAGAATCATAGGATAATTTGGGTTGGAAGGAATCTTAAAGATCATCTAGTTCAAACCCTCTCCCATTGGCACAGATACTCTCTACTACTAGGTTGCTTAAAGCCCAGTCCAACCTGGCCTTGAACACTTCCAGGATAGGGCATCCACAGGTTCTCTGGGCAACCTGTTCCTGTGCTTCACCACCCTCACTGTGAAGAACTTCTTCCTTAAAAATGGTCAAATACAAATGGATACATGTTGAACATCACACCAAACATCTTCATACATAAAAAAATACATACAAGTATCTTTTCTCATTGAGGACTTACCTAAAACCCACTTCAGTCTGTCAAAGCAAACTATTCCAACAACCCAAAACAAGTTGCAGGCATTCCAATTAGCTCTGAACCATCACATTGTCTATATACATTCTGCTTAAACTAAGCATAAAATGAGGAAGAAAAGGCATTATGTATATTAATTATGACTTTTAAAGTCTGAAAACTTGCTGAAATCATCGATAATAACCATTATTTATGATTACTTACAGGCATTCCTTTGTTTAAACTAAACAGTGTTAAGTCAATACTATTGTTAAGAACTCTTACAGCCCTATTTAGTTCTTTAAAATGTCCTGAGAAGTTCCATTAAGTAAGATACAAATCAAAATCACTGCCAGGACATGTACAAAAGAAACCTACCAATCTACAGCCAACAAGCCTCCCTTTGCCAGCTTGCAGCAAGGCAACTTTTGCCCTTCACTAACACAGCAAACACTGTAGAGATTATTTATATGTTGCTAATACCGGGTAAACAACGCAAAAAGAAATACTTGGATATCTGCTATCCAACGTAACTTTTGAGTTAGGCTGCAATGAACTTTACACAACTCGTACAAAAAGTCTAAGAAGCACAATTTTACAAAATGAAAACAACTAATCTGAGTAGAAAACACTTCAGGCAACTGTGCAGTTTCCACTGTTTCTAGGAAAGTAGGCATAATTATTTTTTTTAATAGATTTCGCTGTTGGTTCCTACTGATGCTTAAGTTTACAAAACATTAGTGTAAGTTCCATGCTAAAAGTTAAAAATAGTTATGAAAATTATGAATCTGCAGTAGGTTCAGTAACTTCTTTCCTAAAAAACAAGGCAACAATATTATACATGTGTAAATTTTCCTGCATCTTTTATGAAAGAGGAAAAGTATCAGTTTCACTAAACCATTACCAATATGCTGCATTGTTTCTGCAAATGGTTTCTAGGTAGTGAGGTTCAAATTATATACAGCCTTACAGCACATGCCACATAAACCTATAATAAAATATATCACTGAACTAATCTTCAGTCACTGTGGGCCTACTTCTGTTCCTATCTCAATACCAAAATTTGGTACCCTGTAAGAGGAGTATAACATTACTCAAGCTGATGCAGTGTTCAATATGTTCACTGAGTTTGCAGAGATGAAAATTAAGCACAGGCTTTGCTAGTAGCAGTTGAACAGTAAATGTCTTCCCCACTGGCTGATGAAACTATCAAGAAGACTGAGCTCTAGTAGGATAAATGAGGTCACTGTTTCCAATTCCCTGCCAGCTTTCTGGTTGAAAAAAACAACATTCGTCAGTAAACCTAAAGCAAAACACAATATACCACAAAGCTGTTCCTAAGTCATTGTGAATTCCTCCAAAAACTAACAAACAAAAAAATTGCTTTTCATTCTGAACCACATCCTGTACACCCTTACTGTTGTAACCATGATATTCATCTAATCACTGAATGAACTTAATCAGGACCTACCAGGAAAAACAAAAAAAGCCCTAAAAAAGAAAATTGAAAGTAACGGCTGTAGCACTGTTTCCTAACCAGCTTCTCCACACACATGCTACAAACTCTTGGATGTCCAATATTTATACGGGGGCATTAAATCATATGTAGCACATTCCTTGTGTTAATCAGCCTTAATCAATAAGTCTACCCCAGGGCTTTGGGCAATCCTTTGATGCTCGTGACTGCATTGAGGAACTGCTCATGGAAGTTAATTTAAGACTTTTAAAGAGAATACATAGCGAGAAGGAAGTTGTGCTGAAGGACTTAGCAGTATTGTTCATGGAAAATGGCGTGTTCCAGCCCATGGTTCTTCTGAGTCCCCAGAGATCACAGATACTGGCATCAAAGCCTTCTACCAACTCATGGTTTAAATCACCTTGTGCTACCACAAAATGAATAACTGTGTGGGACAGTTCATGCCAGGACATTTGACTAACAAAACCAACAATAATAACAAAACCACACACAAAAAAAAAATTTTTACCTTTATCCATTTTTGATTTGTCTTTGTCAATAAGAAACCCTGGATGAGCATTACACAGCTTGCCACTACTGCTATATGTAAGGTTGGCACTGTTTCTCCTCAGCAATTCTAATCCCACTTTGAAAAACAAAGTGTCAGCATCAGGAATTAAATGCGTAAAAAATGAACCCAGGAATGATCACACAGGCCATTTGTTCTCTTTAAATACTTCTTATATATAAATAGATAAAAGTATTACAGGGATAACTGAAGATGCTTTGACAAGCCCTTCGGGGGAAAAAAGCCTGTTACTGTCGACACAGTGCAGGAGCACACCTCTTTTAGAAACATTAACAAGAGGAGGGCACAGCACATGGAAAACCTCTCACCCCTTCACAGACCAGAAGTCAGGGTGTGAAGGAAGCAGAACAGCTCCACCCTACAGCTTTGAAACAGACACATCTAAACAGACACACAGGGACAGAGCCCTCCTGCTCACTTCCCGCATTTGATCAGGGCCAAAAGGCGCTGTGTATTACTGGGGAGAACATCTTCCTTCCTTGGAAAATCCCGTGGGTATGACATGCATCCCAGAGCTCGTAGCTGGGGGCCACAGATTTGGGCTGCCCCCACTATGGTCAGAGGGGGATTTCAGAGGTGAAGGATGTTGTGGTAGGGTGCAGGATCAACTGTAGAAATGAACCTCATGAGTTAGATCCTGCACCTCTGCTACGTGCAAGATCTATCTGTGAGATAATGCTCTCTACTAGCAATACACAGTTTTTCCAATAAACTAAGCAATGTAATTACTTATTTAATATACAGTAATAATCCTGTTTTTTTCTGTGATTTTATAATGAAAGCACAGCATGTGGGTACAGGTTGCAGTGTTATGGCACTGGGATCTGCCAGGCAGCAAGCAACTTGTGGATGCAGTAACACCCTGCCCAAGACTTTAGCAGGCAAGAGAGCACTCAAGGATTTCCTTCTTTAAGTAACTGAATAACTTAAATCCAGGAAACCCTTAAAAAAAGTAATACAAAAAATGCAATGCAATTATTTACAACTGCTAATTTAACAGTTTCTTAAAATGTCATTTCCTAGATGACTGCTCATGCTTCCTGATAGGGGCTGTGCTCAGCCAGGGAAGGGTCTGCATTTCTGGCATGGCTGTGCTTGCACACAACAACTTCAGAAACACAGCTCCATATTTGATCTGTAAATACAGCCCACAGAAGGAAAACTAGGCTTGTCTAGGATCTCAGTCTCGCCCCACAGCTTGCTCACATCATCCAGGACTGCTGTGGCATAATGCCAGAGGGTTTTCCTGGGGAGCAGGGCTTGTCATAAACACTGCATGCAGGTGGGCCAGGCAAAGTCACTCCCAGATCGTTTATTACCACCAGCATGCAAAAGTATTTTCAAACAGCTCTTCTCATTTACTCCCTGACAGAGAATTATATGGATACATATAAATGGACACGTATAGGATCCCTGTCTGTCTTCAGACATTCATGTACATTTTGAGATACCGCAGGAAAATTTTACGGGTTTTCAGGAACCGCGAGGCTCTCAGTCATGCACAAGGTGCCACAGCTGCCACAACTGCATCCTGACAGAGGTCTGATGTGCAGAGTGTGGAGGGGCAACTGATCTGCACCACATCCAACAGCCCAGAGCTCAGAGCTTACCATCTGCTTAACAAGATACCTCACAACTCCCTAAAACACATGGGAAGGGACAATCACACTAGCACCCATCCTGACACAGCTGGGCTTGCATTGGCAAAGAATACTCTGCCAAAACAAACAGCACAAAGAAGCCAGGGACTATGCATGCAAATAGTCCTTTTCACTAGCGAGAGCAAAGACTAACCCAGTCATGCACTGTCAATTATTCCCAAAATGCCCTGATTTTCAATAGGATACTATCTATGTTTCAGGGCCCTTGCCTTTATGAAAATGGCTACATATAGCATGGGGGCACACTAGCCCAGCCTGCCCTACAGTACCTGTAATTCCTGAGCACTGACTATGAGTGAAGGACTTGCTGCTGTCTGATTTAAAAAAAAAAAAAAAACAAACATAAAACAGGGAAACTCCAACTGGTACATGGAAAAGATGGAAATTTTTCCAGAGGCAAACCAAAAATAGTATAAGAACTTTCTATTTCCAAAACACAGTATCTGGAGCCTTTTATCTTCTTAACACACTAATCCAGGTGACAGACAGGTGGGGAGCAGTACACAAATAGGACCTTAGAAAAAGTGGTTGATGAAACAAGATCAACTTGAAAGTAGCTTTGTTCTGAAGCCTAACAACATGCTATACCAGCCAAGAGCATCCTGCAGGCTCCACTGTTGAGAAAGGTTTTCAAAACCTATCTCTTACAAGTATCTTCCATCAGCACCTCCTTTATCTCACACAACAATAAAAGCACTATTGTGGTGAAATGATTTTGCTTTGACTAGCTGACATCTCGACTTCTCTGTGATATATTTTTCAAAAAAAGTTCCAACAACATTATTATAAAGTAAGACTGTGCATGATTATTACTGCTCTCTATTAGAGAATCTTGCTCCATGAAAAGGGTGATAAGAACTATAAATTTTGGAAAGTAATCAAACATTTATCTGACATGAATCTTCTTTCTGTTATTCATCTGTGGGATAAACACAGAGATTGTGTCTTGCTGATGTAACAAGTGAACAAAGATAAAGCACATTGCTGGGAAGAAGAAATCCCTCCTTCCTGCTGCCAACAGTATCTGACCTACGCTATCTGCCAGGTTTTATACCATGATGTTCCTACTTGGTCCACAGATGTTTATGTAGCAGAAATACTCACACCACCCATATTTCTTTAAACAAATTTTTATCATGTGCTTGTATGTGGATGTGGGGCAGGCCCCACTGAGGCTGACTAGCCATGTGTAGGCAGTAGCCTGTCTGCACTGGAGCACCAGGGAAGCAGGGCACAAACTGTCTTCCAGCATGGCAAAACACAGGGAGACATGGTGTGGAAGGAAAGGGGAAACTGGGAAGACCCTGTTCACTTTGCTCTTCTTTTCCATTGAAAACACTGTCTATTTTATCACAGGTCAAAAATAATTCAGCTCTGTTACCTCCTTTCTTTAAGGGCTGCCACGAATTGTCTGCAAAACCAGAAAGAGCTAAGCAAAATGAAGCCTGCAAAGATCCAAACAGCTTCAGTCAGGCACAGAGCACTCTTATGCCAACACTGAGGCCACTCAGTATGAGAAATCAAGGCAATGGGGTGAGATATCTTCACTGGCAAACAGTACTTTAATTCTCTTTTCTTCCTTGTTGGAGTTATGCTTTGCTATGGTCTATACGGACCACTTTTCCTGATTTCAGCCACCTGAGGGTGGACCTGGCTTTGAACCCCAACAGAATGCACACAAATGTAACTGAGAAGAGCTTTCTACTACAAGTCAACGAAAACACTCAGCAAAAAAACACCTGTATTGTAGCTGATGCTTCAAGGAGAATAGTAACACTTTTGTCTTTCCCCGCGAAAGCCACAGAATTGCTAGAATGATGATTTCCACTCTCTTCATGTGACAACAAAAACATAAACCAAGACTGTTAACAACTTGGGTAATGTTGCAAGGAACAAATTCTTCCTTTAAATTTCAGGGAGAAAAACATTTCAATAGTGAAAACCTGCATATTTTTAATATATATTTTAACTTTGGACCTCAAAGCATATTCAGGGACTTTGCATAAGCCTCAGAGATGTCAGTGTGCTGCATGTTCCCTGCACTACTGATAGCAAAACGCTCTCATGAACAAGGCCAATAAACAACTCAAAGCAAAGTGGCATTTTTACTCAATACTAACCAAGGCTCTTGTTACACAGAAAAGTTAATTTTTATGCTGCTACACACACACTGTTCTGAACAACTTGCTGCTTTGTTTTTTGAAAAAAAATACACAGTACAAATGTCTTCAACTTTCTCTTCTTGTTCACAATTACAAAACATTAATCGTTGACAATCACCTTTGTTTACTATTTACCCTTTTTGACCCAGAACACATTGACACAATGCCACTTTCTCTCCTGGGAACCACAGCTTGAGCCAACTCTGAAATCATGGCACAACTCTAATAAATCCCTAGAATTATGCCACCAGTTATTGGGTATGAGTCCTGAGGTAGATCCTATGATTTTTAGTCATCAGTCCTACACCACCACAGCAGTGGTTCAAAGGTATTGCAAACCAAGCCCCTTTTCTTTGCTGGCTGTAACTGTCTTGCCTAGTTTCTCCTTACACTGAAGTTTCTTCTGCTTGCTCTCCATTTCAAAAGGAAATACAGGGAGACATGTGAAGAAAATCCATCTCAGACATTGCTACATCTTATGCATAGGAACTATTCATAAAAATGAATGAGAACGCAATTTTAATAGCAGTGAGAAGAAGCAAAAAAAAAAAAAAAAAGAAAGAAAAGTTGTGTTTCAGATTTAATCCTCCTGTACTGGTCCTGAAATCATTTTGCCATGCTAAGGTCCAGACTTATTTCACCATCATTGCAGACATCTAATTTAACAGCAAATTCACCTAGGCTTCCCTGAATAATTAACAGCAAAAGACTGATGACCTAAATTGTTCTGCTCAAACACCTAAAATTTGTCTCATCCTCCCTGCTTATTTAAGATCTTCATCTAAAGACTTAAAGTCAGGTAAGAAATCAAAATAAATAAAATAAATACAAATTTTATTAATAAATAAATTTTTTAAATCAAAATAAGCTCCAAAAAAAAACCACCCTGAAACCTAGAATGGGAGATAAAGTCTGCTTTAAAAATATAAAGGCCAGATGGCTACTCAAATTTCAGAAAATATTTAATGCTTATGCATTAAAATATGCTAAAAATTTAAAATTGGGTTTACAGTGTAATGAAGCAGATGGGCAGAGCATGTGATGTTTTCTATGCACAAGAGCCCAATCAAAGCAAAACAACATCCCTTCTAATGTCCACATGTTGCTACTCAAGGGATTAATAACAATACATCCAGAGTGTTAGTGTTCCGCTTCAAAAATTTTTTGAATTAAGATTAAATTTAACAACTTGATGCTTATCTGATAAGGAGCACTAGAAATACAGAAAATACATATTTCAAAGTTGCATTTTCAAGCAATTATTTGAAAGGATTTGTCACAGTGTGTGAAAATTGGTTACTGTCTACTGGTTTGTAATCGTTTCTGCCTTAGAGTGGTCTTCAGGAGCTGAAGTACTCCAGGGCTGGATGCTGTGAGCATTTGGTATTTCTGAATATTGATCAGTCATGTTCCACTCCAGAGAAATGAGTTTGGAAAATCAGTCTTTGACTTTCTTCTCAGGTCTACCATTGGCTGGGAGAGGTGAAGGCACACTTTTGCATCTGTAGCTCCAAACACTGGCAAATCATCCTATTCATACTCAGAAAGAGGCAGAGTAAGAAACTGCTGTGCCAGTGGGTGGTAGGTAACATGTTAACACCACCACAACATCCCAACTGCACACTGTAGCTGATGATACCAAAATTAGTGGGTGCTGAAGCTGCAGCATCTGACACTACACTCTGATTACACATGCTGCTGCCATGTACCCATATCCTTCCCCAGCCTTTTCCATTACAACATGTCAAAATGCACACGGTCCAAAGGAGAGCGGTACCATTGGGTACTGGTACAACCACAATTTCATAGGACCTCAGACAGTTTCTGTGTACACTGGACTATCCCATGGTGCACAGAGGGTGGCCCACCCACACTGTACACCTCTTTCAGCATTTAAGCTATCGATACCTTGTCCGAAATCTGCAATTATAATAATATAAAAATGTCATGAACTGCTTCAATATATATATGTTTTTTTTTATATCACAGCTGTATCATGATCCACTCCTATATGCTACTGCAGGAGCACTTCACAATGGCCAGCAGCAGAGCAAGAGGCAGCTTACATCCAAATAACTGGTAGTTTTATTATGTAAGATTTCAAAACAGGAAAATGGAATTTGGAGCTTTAGCTCTGAATGTTCAGGGATTGGGTGAGTGGATTAAAGCTTTTTACTCACTGTTCTGTTACTCCTCTCAAGATTGGTTTATACTGCAGAGGAAAAGGGGATATTGCTTAGACGAAAGGGTTATTTGCTCTAAGCTCTGTCACCTTAGAGTCAAGAGTTAACATGGATTACATCCAGCTTTACCAGCTGAGTATCTTGTAAGAATGGAGAAACTTCTGTAAGGCTGGTTTCTTCAAAGCCGTAGAACAGTGTTTTAGAATACAGCTATTCTCTGAGCACCAGGGCTACTTGTAGCTTCATTAATTTCTAAGAAAAATATTTCCAACTGAATTTACATAGCACATATCCCAGGATGAAGACTTAAGTAAATCTCAGCAGTAATAGCTACATGTTTATGAGCACTTCTAGTGGGAAGCCATGTATTTTAGGGAATAATAGTAACATTTAGCATTTTCAAAGCACCTATCACTGTAGCATTTCAAACTGCTTCACAAATGTTAACTACCCAAAATGTATACTGTCCTGGGAAGCAGGTATTACGTTCAATTACAGCTTGGTTTATTATCACAAATTATTTGATGCCTCCAAACTTCCAATTCAGCTGTAAGCACTAGGACATTTTCCAGGGACATGAGTACACTTTGAAAGAAAAAGAATAATAAGCAGGAGGGGAAGGGCAGACAATAGCTTTTATACATCTTCGGTATCATAAATACAGGCATGAAAAGACTCCTCCTGATCAATAGCAAAACTATAAAACTCAGAATAAACCATACTGTTTCTTCCAGAAATTATGTTTAGACTCTTTGAAAGGGCTGGTGAGGGGCACACACCCAAAAAAGAGGACAGAAAGTCAGTCTTACAGCTGTGAAATTGGATGAATACACTCACAGTCCTTTTCAGAAGTGATAGCTGATTTATCTTCCAAATGACTGTTTCAGAGGCTTTTTGCAGCTTCCAGACTCAATAGCTCATGCGTAGCCATACAACACCCAAGTTTTTAAGTCACTACAGCAAAGCAGGACAAAACCAGCTCAACAGTTGTCATGGCCCAAAGAGTGGGAACTTATCTCATGGTTCAAGATACCAACACAGGGTAGAGAGTGAACTCTCCAAGTCAGTGTATGCAAATAATTATAACACAGATTGCAATAGATATATATTCTCACTATATGGTATGCTAAAGACACTCATTCAAATTCATTCCTTGCATAAAATCATTCATGTTCACCAGAAGCCCTTGAGCAAGAAATGTCACCATGAAAATAATCCTAAAGTTCTAGTTAAAGGTTTCCACACTGATACCCTGTAGCTACTTCTTTTCCCAGTATACAAACTTACCACCTCTTCTTCCAATTTGATGGTACTGTCTGCAAATATTCTGTCTACATACTGATTCACTGAAATCTAATCACTTGAAGCGAATGAAATCTCTTCCCTCCATACTCTCTCTATATGGGGGACACTGTTCCCCTGTCAGACACAGCCAATGCAAGCTGCTGACAGGTTTGTCAGACCTCAGCAACTTGCTTCCATTTTAGAAAAACTGAGATAGAAAAACAGAAAATGGGGATAACAAAATTATCTTTCACCCACTTGATACTTATCCCATCTATTTAAATTTAAGAAAAATACTTTTGTTTCCCTCAATGTTTGAACAGCAATCCAATCTTGGATGAGGACTGAAGCCTTGTCACAGTCTAAATAAAACTTTCAGAAACGCTGATGAACCATCTGCTCTCTCAGAATTAAACTGGAAGTGCTGAAGTACAAAACCACACAAATAAAGTCTTTGGTGCCTTGTAGCTGAGGAACAGAGCCCTCAAACAAAAAAAAAAAAAAAACAAAACAAACAAAAAAAAAAAACACAAAAAAAACCCCAGCGGCTGCTTTGAAGAGAAATAATGAAAGGTCCTTGTCGTGGTTTAAAACCCAACCACAGCCTCTTTCACTCACTCCCCCCTTTTCTCTCCCAACTCCCGGAGAGCTGGGGAGGAGAATCCAAAGAATGTAGCCCCCACGGGTTGAGATAAGAACAGTTTAATAACTAAGGTATAACAGAAATCACTACTGCTACCACCAATAAGAATAATAATGATAAAGGAAATAACAAGGGAAGAGAATACAACACCTCACCAACCAGCCGACTGATAACTCACCCCACCCTCCCCAGCCAAGCACTGACCGATACCTCCTTCAACTCCCCAGAGCCCCAAGCCTTCCGGGTAACTCTTGGTTACATCCTGGGCATGACATGCTATGGTATGGCATACCTCTTTGGCTACTTTGGATCGGGTGTCCTGTCTCTGCTTCCTCCCGGCCTCCCCTCCTTCCCTGGCAGAGCATGAGACTCACAAAGTCCTTGATCAGACCAAACATTTGAGCAGTAACTAAAAGATATCACTGCTATCAGCACCGTTCCCAGCCCAAAAGTCAAAACACAGTGCCGCACCAGTTACCAAGAAGGAGAAAAAATGACTGCTACTGCTGAACCCAGGACAGTCCTACAGTCTTGTACACTAAAAAAGATGGGATATTTCAGCAACTTTGACAAATTCAGAGCTATGTGCCTCTGTACCAGAAGCCCTGGTTCAGAGATTCATAAAGGAACAGGCTTTTCTTGGTGAAAACAACACACCCTCACCCAGATTAACCTCCCAGCAGCCTCCAAATCCTGTTTTTACTTAGAAGTTTTATACTCAAGGTGAACTTCTGGAGACTCTTAAATTTCATGCTTCACCAACATCAGAGAAGGCTGCATCCTGAATGCATTGCCTTTGGGCAATATCTTAAAAGCCAACTAACTTCTGATTTTTCCCAAATGATGTTAAATCTTGATAACAAGAGACTTGTTTTCAAAAACTTCAAGGTGAGGTACAGACACTTCCAAGTCTCAGAAGAGGACTGTAACATGATCAGAAAGTAGATGTATTTTTTGTAAGTATTAATTAGAAACCTAATTCATAAATACATGAAGGGCTCAAATGGTAACAGGCAAGAATTTTTTTTGGTAGCAAAGAGAGTCACAGGGATAGGAATAGCCATGAAATATAGCACACAACAGAAATAAAAAATATAAAAGGAAAAAAAACCCAAACAACCAGAAAGAGCTTTGTGGTGTCGCCAGTTCATCAAGGTGGATTTGTAAGAGGCTTAACATTAAAAATACCTTCATAACATTAAAATATTATCTCCATTATGATCTTCACAGAATCATAGAATAGTTTGGGTTGCAAGGGGCCTTCAAAGGTCGCCTAGTCCAACCCCCCTGCAATGAGCAGGGACATCTTCAATGGCATCAGATGATCTTCCCCTTCTCCAATGTAACCTGATTAAAAAAAAAAACAACCAAAAAACCCCAAAACAAACAAACAAAAAAACAACCCCCCAAAAAACCTGTTAATATTTTCTGGAAGTTTTCATCACAGTGGAACAAAAATGTGAAACCTTTGTTGGCTAAGAAACAGCTATTACAGTGTTTTCCACAAAGCTGTTAGAAACTGATGAGGGATCACTCCAGATATTTCATACTGCTCACTGGTTTATTTGATGAGGTTTGAAAATCCCTCAAATGCCCATGAAATTTTAAGGATTTACACTCTTCACACGTCCCTCTACAACAACTGAGGCTCTTAACTCCAGCCTGAAATGAAACATCACATGTTCTAAGCCTTGCACAGATATCTACGAGTGCAATGCCTCTGGTGACTCTGCTTTTTACAGAAACGACTAAGAGATGCACTGCACCGCACTGGATGCTGTTAAAGAGATAAAATGTGAAGGAATCATAGACAAAGGGATGAGCTGTTATAATGCCTTATTTAAGTTGATGAGTACAGAAATGAAAACACAAGACATTGCATGACTGTGTTTTTGTGTGTTTGTGTGTGTGTGTTTATATAAAACATAAAAAAAAAGATTGACAATATAAATCAGACTTTTGAGTTATTAGAGGAACTGACCGCAGTATTACTATGGCAGTAGCCCTTACAAAAGTACCCAAGAAAGCAGACTCAGAATAATGATCTGGACAAGTAAGTTATCTCACACTCACACAGCATATGGTGGATATTCTAAATTTGTGCACTGGATGTTTCTTTGTTGTTTTTCTTTTTTCCTGGTAGGAAAGAGGATAAGGAGAGGAAATTGAAACGTGAGAAGTTTGCCCAGCAGTACTGACAAATTCCACCATGATCTGCATGTGTGCACATGTAAATATTACGACTTCCTAGACACCACAGGCATTCAGTAAAAATACAGCTATCCTAACAGGAGAGAGGGAAGGGGAAAAAAGTTATTAGTGTTGGAGGAACCCCAAATGAATGGGAGATAAAGCTTAAGCAGGCACCCAAGGCTACAGAGCTCTACAAAGTCATCACGCTCCCTCTCCACTCAGGCTTCTCAGACCAGCACAGCAACTTCTTCCAGTTGGAAAAGCCAAGCCAGTTTTGGCTTGCTGTCCTACTTCAGAAGTTCACAATGCAATCAGTGTGGTGCCTCTCCCAGACAGATTCACTTTCTTCCCACTCCTCATCCCAGCCAGTCTTTCCTGTCCTCTCTGATCTGACTTCAGAATATGTGCTAAACATTTCCTCTCTATGGTTGCCCCACCACAAAATGTTTTCAATTTTATAATTTGGAGCTGCGGCTGTAGTTTTGAGAATGCAAGAACTTACTCCCTCCTCCTCCCGCTGCAAAAAAAGGGTGTATACATTGCACAGCCTGAAGTCCAACCGATCTCTGTGCTAAAACTAAGAATTCAGGTTATTTTTAACTGCAGTGTATGTGGAACAAGCTATAGAGGCCATCATTTCAAGGCTAATCATTTCATCCCAAGTTTAACTGGATCAGCCACCTAGAACTAAATTATCTCTCTTGAAAAAACAAAAATAACTTTCATTTTTTGTTCTGATGAACTGTTGGTGCTATAAGCAAATAGCATTGGAAAATTTAATCATAATCAACAGAAAGTTCCATTTATTGAACAGACACCTCATGACCTTAATGAAACAGCAAAAAAGAAAAAAAAAAAACCAAACAGAGATATATTAGAACTATTGCACACTACTCAAGCCATAGCTATAGATACTGGGCATAAGAAGTATCTTCTCTAAATACCTGCCAAGCACACCAGTAGAGTATGCGGATAATTCAGTCATTGGTTATTTCTGCCATGATGCTGGGAACAGACTTGCCTGACCCAAGTTAAGGACATATGGTCTCTGTCAGATGAAGGCATTTTTTATCTCCAGGAACCACAAAACCAAAAAGCCACGGGCAGCTCGCCCAACGCCATGGGAAGGTGGGATTTCTGGCTCTTCAGATAAAAGACAAACCATTGTCCCTCCATTATATCAGAAGCAATACCCCCTGGAGAGCACAAACATCCTGCCAGGGGAATGCCTGGGAAATCCAGAGAGTCACAAAACCTACAGTACAACATTTTTATTCCATGTGACAGTTTTAATGACTACCGCATTTTTATGTGATCATACGTGTCCCGTTTCCTTAGGATAACAAGAAAATTCCTTTGTGTAGCACCTTTATGAACAATTTTCATCCATTATGAAAATATGCCAGTCATTAGTGAGTCAATATGGTTCTCAGTGTGCATGTCATCCCCACAAGCACCTGCAGCAGTGAGGTTTGATTTGCTGCTGGATTTCAAAGATGACCATTTCCCAATTCCTGAACAGCAAGTATATGTATTCAAAGGATGAGGTACTCAATCTAGAAGAGACAGCCAAGTAGTTCATGCATTGAAACTCAGTGAACATTGAACCTCATTGAAACAGTGACTGGAAGAAGGGGGGTGGGGGGAGGGGAGAAAGAGAGAAAAGAAAAAAGGCATGAAGGCATGAATGAGTTACTGTAACGCACAACTCTGCAGAAACCAGAAATGTATGCACAGATAATTTATGTAACTTACGTGTTTCACATTCCTACTGTTCTGCAGCAAGCTGTAAAACCTGCTGTTATTACATGCTATACTGGCATGTCTATTACTTTCCAACAAGAAAATCACTACTTTGCCCTGCCTCTTGATCTTCTTGAGTTTTGTATAGCTCACCTGGCCATTTCAAAATCACAAGCTGAAAAAATATCTGTAAATCAGATACTTGACAGAAAAAAAAAAGTATTCTGCACTACTTAGCAAAGCCAAGGCTGTACTGCATCAAATTCTACTGCCCACTTTTTAACTACACCATCACTTAGAAAAATTGCAGTAATATAACGGTTCAATATTCAATACAATGAAGTAGGCTCAACAATGTTCCACCAGTCACAAAAGAGACATTACTGTCTGCCATTTGTGAATAAAATTCCCTTTGTTGGGATTTAATCAACCTCCATTTTTAATCTGCATACATAAAATATTAAATACTAGAAGCTTTAATTACTTTGAAAAACATTTGTTGAATAATTTAATCTCAAAGCAGAGTTTTTTTTATACCAAGAACCTCAAGAATGTACTTACAGGCAAAATCCTTCAAACACTCTATCAGCTAAATCTGAGAGCCTTCATAGAAAGTTAACTCATTTTCAATGACTAAACACTTGTTCTATAAATACTTTTAAATACAGACCTTGTCTATATATCAAGTGCAATGTCAGGAAGAGAGAGACAGCACAACAAAATATTTTCGATTTGGCCCAGTCTCAAAATCAAGTCTAAATATACCAGATGTAAAACAAGACTTTTCTTGTTGGGAGGAAAATACTTCCCTGAGGTACAAAGTAGCTGATACACCAAACAGATGGTGTCACCCTGCTAGAGTTTGGTGGACATTACTCATTTCTATGGCCAAACATGTATCCACTAAAGCCATGAAACAAGTGTTAATGTATTTCTGGACCTGCTTTAACTGTAACCACCACATTCCACATTCATAAGGAAGACACACCTTCAGCCTCTTTCACTGCAGTAGTCCATGCAGTAAAAAGCAGAAAAGGAAGTATTTTCCTCAAAATTTATATAGCAATTGAGATGCATTCTAATTCAAATTCTTGAGCTCTCAGGGAAAAAAAAACCCACAACAAACAAATAAGTATGTTTGTATAGTACTGACAGCCAGATAAGGGTCCTAGAACCAGAGCTAACACCAGGTCATGGATGAACACTGACCCATGGCAGGGGGGTTGGAACTAGATGATCTTAAGGCCCTTTCCAACCCTAACTATTCTATGATTCTATGAAATCCTTTCCATAATCACAATTGCAGCTTTCAGACCCAAAAAGTGTATATATATATATATATATATATATATTTATTTATTTATTTATTAAGTTTTGTCAAGTGCTGTATAGAAACTTCCCAACAGTAGGATTTCATATTCCAGACTGCAGCTCTTTAGGAAAACTTCCCTTTAAATCACACATAAGATAACTTCTTATTTCTTTGCTATTACTACAAAGATTTATAGTAGCATACAAGAAGGAAAGGAGAAACTTTCTATCACTCTCAAGCAGCTGAGGGGGAAGAAAATGATAACTGGTAAAAAAGGTGGGTTTTTTTTCCTTGTAGTTCATTTATAATGGCTATCAACAATGGTAAAACTACCAATAATTCACTGAGTCACCAAGGCATCAAAAGGGATCCCCATGATTTCATCTTCTGTAGACTGCAACCCATTACATTTTGCTGGGATACTACCCCTGTCCAAGATCCAAGAATTTTGCTTGGGTATCTTTCTGGAAGCCACTTTTATTTCAAATACATCAAAAGGCAGAGAGTTCAAAACTTACCCAAGCATTTCCATTCCAAGGGTTAAATTGCCTCACCTGAAAAATACACTCCTTATTTCACTTCTCCCCCCCCCCCCCCTTTTTTTTTTAATTTATGTACCTTTTGGTTCTTGTTACAGTCTTTCATAGGGACACCTGAATGTAACAAAGACTGGAACCTGGAAAGTGCTTCTTACCATGTGTCTGTTTTCTCCCTTAACTGGTGAAAGTCAGGGATTTAAGTCTCATCCCTCTCTCCTATTTACATGCATTGTTTCCACCAAGCATGGCATGCACATGTTTTACACGGTGTACGTGCTGGAGTTCCTGCTTTTAATGGAAATCCACTACATTAAAATAGGTAATATCATTCTCCTCATTAAGGGAAATAATTTCCATGTAAATGTGACTATATTCATTACTCTATACTCTACTTGAGCACACTTTCTAAGTGCAATGCAGATGGACAAAAAAAAAATTTAACAGATTTTTCAATTTGCTAAAATTTTATGTGCTGCTCCCCTTGTCCTTATCAGTAGTGCAAGTTCAAGTCTCTACAAATGATGGAAAGACTCACACTGATACGAAGGCAACACTTAATATGGTGTCTACAGATTGCCGAAACGTAGGTGAGTGGTTAAGCTTCCATTCTGCTCAGCTGAGTTACACAGGATTGTGCTGGCAGCAACAACAGACCAGGAATTTACAGACCTAATCTGCTGGGGTTAGACAAACAGGGGATACTCATTTTATCCAAAAATATAGAATTATTCACATAAAATGTTTCCTGAAAATTATCCCTATTAACCACTTTATAACTAATCACTGAAAGATATACTGGATCATACTTGTCATGGTTTAAACCCAGCTGGTAACTCAGACCCATGCAGCTGCTCACTCACTCTCCCCCTTTTTCTCCCTCCTGCTCCCAAAGGGAGGGGAAGGAAAACCAAAAGAATGTAAATCCTGCAGGTTAAGATAAGAGCAGTCCGATAACTAAGGTATAACACAAATGATGTTCAAAATTATTCACATTATTCACAAATGAAGAGTATTTTCCAAGATTTATAGATGGAGAATAGATAGCACAACAAAAACAGACTAAACTCATTTTCCTACCCAGCAGCACACTTTAAGTACAGCTTTTTTTTCAGGACTGCACAAATTTTCTCATGTAAAACTCCATGCACAGAAGCAATTTGTACTGAAATGAATGAAAAATCTTGCACATGGCATTTCCAGGATTTAGCCTACTTTGATGGTTTTGAGGATGGGTATTAACAAACTCTGAGATATTTCCTCAGCAGGAGTAGTACACTTTATTGCAGCCACCCTTGGAGCTGCCCCACTGACACAGCAAACAGCCTTATGAAAGTGCAACACTTTGGTAGCAGTAAGTTCACCTCGAATGACAACCACCATGAGCACCACATTTAATAACATCTCAGGTTCCTGTCTTCAGGGCACAAATCCAGAGCCTTAGCCAGCTACCAATAACACAACTTTGACATTTCCAATTCACAGAACACCACCACTCCTCAAACCCTGCAGCCACTTCTGCAATTGTATCCTTCAAGAACACACTCAAGTCATACAGAAATTCTGCAAACAGCCAAGAACAGGACAAAGGCTTTTAATCTCAGATTTCCTAATCTCCATCCTCTTTTAATTAGTGGCACTCTTCAGATACATCCACCTATACAGCACTATAGATACATCTATTACAAAAGATCATATGTCCTACAAACCTCCAGCAAGACATATTCATGTTCTTTCCTTGTGTCTACTTTCTCTCCCATACCCTCATAGGCATCTGTCTAGTGAAACTAAGACCTTTTCACCACCTGCAACCAATTAATTTACACCATTGTATTTCCATCCTAACTGGGGAGGCAACAAATACTAGTATGTTTGAAAAACAGCAAACAAATACCTCAAAACACCTAAGAAAAATCTAGTGTTGCAATAAAAAAAGTCTTACGAGGCAATTGCATCAGGCCTACAACAAAGTGAAAAACAAAACAAAAGCATACAATTGCTTTTAGATGTATGCATTTATGCATCACTTTCTGTATTTGTTTAAGCTATGCAGCAAAGAGAAAGGAGCAGAACTGGGGAGAAAAACAATTTATGTTAAGGATCAGATATTCCCAACCTCTATGTTTCTGGGTGTTACATGGACCGGCTCTAGTCTGACCCCCACTAGCAGCTAGAGCACCCCCAGTGTGCTCCTGAAGCACATCAGCTTCCTTAATTTTATCCTAAAGGAATCCAGTTTGTGCTCAGAAACCTCTCTGTGAGGCAAGCCAAAGTTCAGCAAGTAACAATCAGGATTTGTTTCACTGGCAAGTGTTTGATCCAAATTAAAATGCTACCATGGGCTTACCCAAGAGTTATTGTACTACAATACTGAAATGTACTGCAGACCAAAGAAACATCAAAGGGCAAGCTTGCATACAAACGCTCACAGAATATTATTTCAGTAGAAGTATTTCCTCATCTAGAGGTGAGCGATGAACAAATACATTCAGCATCTCCCCCACTCTACTGCTGGGGAGATGGGAGAAGGACACTGACAAAAAGAAATGGAATAGTTAATTATAAGTAAAGAGATTTATACTTTTGTAAGCTAGAGTAGTTTAAAAGATATTAACAGCAGCAGGCAAGGATATATATTTACTTTACACTTTCAGTGTATTACTTCAGAAAGGCAGAACTGTTCTTCCCTTTTAAAAGGAAGAGAAGTCCTTCACTGAAGCACTGTTTCATCCCAGGAAAGAAGTGCTATTACGTCCATTTCAGCTGGCAACTGTGAGAGGAACTAAAGCAAAAGCTGGCATTGCATTGCACTCACATACTAGAAATGAATCTTTACACAGTCAGAAATGAGGCAAGACTTATGAAGAACATAACTAACAGTTTCCTAAATGTGAATAATACATTTAATAAAGTATAACCTGAATGAAACAGAAAATAAAGGGGAAAACTCAAAGCCAGTTTTGTGGGGAAGTACTGTTCTGGGTTTAGGGGTTTTTGTTGTTATTGCAGGTTTGGTTGGCTGTTTTTTAGAACAGAAAGATCCAGCCTGATTTGGATCCCCAGCTGGGCTGGGTACTTCACCCCCAGTGGAGAGGTGGCCAGAATAAGGGAGGTAAGCAGACCTCAAGAAAAATACCTTTTCAGTAAAAAAGTTTACTTTTTCTTTAGCCAAATATATTCTTTGTTGACATGACACATGCACCCGCATGTGCTTCTTTCAGAAATTACCTATCATCTCTCTAGATGCATTATAAGCAGTGAGACACCTATAGCAGATTCTTGGGTTTGGTGTACAGGACATCTCTGAGCTGAT
The DNA here is from genome assembly GCF_012275295.1 of Melopsittacus undulatus. Classification (NCBI taxonomy): domain Eukaryota; kingdom Metazoa; phylum Chordata; class Aves; order Psittaciformes; family Psittaculidae; genus Melopsittacus; species Melopsittacus undulatus. The sequence goes on along the minus strand of NC_047530.1, from coordinate 80,682,732 downwards.
ACATAAGGCTGCTCTGCTTGAAGAGTTAGTCCACTAAAGCCTTTTCTCCTGAAGCTTTTCCTTTTCTTGAATAAGTAGGGGGTTTCTATGCTACAGCTAATTATACTATGAGAAAGAAAAGCAAACCTTCTTCTAAATTCTTGTAGAAGATATCACCTATCACAAACTCTGAAGCATTCGGCTAATGTCTGTTTATGTTTACACACAGCAGAGACCACAAATAAGAATTCAGAGTTCTTCTGACATTACTCCATTTTCATCTGCTGAGCAGTATATTCTTTAAAATACAGGCTCACTGTGTTAATGTCATTAATGTTAAGGGATGGGATATTCAAAATGTGGAGTTATTCTAACAGAATAAAATTCTATGAAATGTCTGTCTGTCTTCTATTGCTTCCATACATCACTTGGGCAGCTGAGACAGAAGACCACAATGGAACTCTTGGTTACCATGAGTCTATCCTCTTACATGCCTGGATCACAGTATCAAAACACATAAATTCAGTGTATATTCATTATTATCCTCTGTTCTGAGACTCCTCTTATGCTGTGTGAAAGCTAGCAGTACATTTAAGTGAGACAACATTCTTCAAGCGATTAGCAACAGGGAAATAAAAGTAAGGAAACACAGATTACAAAGATGTTGCTTAGCTTACAAAGAGAAATATGACACTGGAGAAAGCAGAAGGGCTGTTAGAAAAAAACGGTTAGAAAAACTGTGTGTAGAAGATTAAAGATGGGAAGCTGGGAGGGGAAGTATGATACAGGAGAGAATCACATGGATATGTAACAAAACTGAAGGGAAAAAGAAGCAAGAGAACACTGAGAACTGCTCAAACAGAACACAGCATTTTACAGAATCAAAAATGTATCTAAAGAGAGAGTGTAAAGGGACAAATTAAATAACTAAGGATGCAACCCAAACAGTCACACACGAAAAAAAAAAAAAAACAAAACAAAAAAACTTCACTGGAGTCTTCATGAGCCCATCCAGACTAGCTTTCACCCTCTTTCCTTCCGCTGTCACTTGTTACGCCATAATGAAATCAGAAACATAGGGTACACTGCTACTTAGGACTCTAATACCAAGCACATTTCTACCTACGGTGACAAGACGCAGAAGGGGGCAGTACTCTTCAGTACAAAATTGCATGTAGAGACCCCAAAAGAAATACAAGGAAATATATATGCTATATATAGTCATGGGCAAGCAAGCAACTTGCATGAACTGACAACTGCCCTCAGGAACCTTTCCAGAGTCTGGTACATAATAATAGCATTGTAGTTTTGGCCTTTTGAATTTGAAAATATGTCAGGACACTGAACACTTACTACCAATAACTTCAGAAAATGCCAATGACAACAGCTGGATAACCACCTTTCATGCAGTTTGAGTACTGCAGCTCGATCCATTTTACTGTACACCAAAGGACATTTTTTCCCCAAGATACAATGAAAATTAGCGCAGTGCAAACACAATTAGTCCTGCAGATATTATTCATATAAGTAGTTCACTGACTTCAGTGAGGAAATCCATGTAAGTAAGAACTCTAAGGATGGACCAGGATACAGAAATATTTTCAGCCATCTCAGGGACCAAAAGGTAATATTATCTTCAATGTGCCACAATACAATGAACCTTTGAACTAAATAGGAATCTTTTCAACTAATTTCCTTGCATTGGAACTACCCACTCATTCCAAAGCCTCCTGACTTTGTGGACTTATTAATTCAAGAAGATTTAAACTTATATTTATGCTTGATGATATCATGACCTGACTCACACCACGTAGCTGAGGCCCTCAGTGCCATGGGTTAGCGGTGGCCTTGGCAGTGCTTGGGTAAGGATTGGACTTGATAATCTTAAATGTCTTTTCTAACCTTGCTGATTCTATGATAAAATCATGAGTGCCTAGAACAAGAAGGACCTTGACTAAATCTTCCATTAGTGTCTTTGTTATGTTGCTATTTGCACCAGGATATTGCAGAATTCATCACAGACAAGGTGGGAATTGCTAAAAGGAGATTTCCCTTAGGAACTTTCTGAACTGCACTTTTTCTGACTCAAGCCACACAATTTTTATAGTCATTTTGTGTTTATTTAGAACTGTCATTAGACCACCCAATTCAAAGTCTTTCCATAAGATTCTGAACTGCAGCACATCATTATTTCTAATTAAGTGTGCTTATCTCAAAACCTTACTCTGAAAAGCTCCCCCAATATATACAAAATGCTTTGATTTAACCAGCCTCTGAAGCCTTAGGATGGGTAAGGAGGAAAGGAAGTCAGCAGCCTCTGTGCCGTCAGGAGCAGAAACTACAAATGCTGGCAGTGTTTGATTTAGTTTCTTGCACTCGCCCAGCATTTCAAACAAGTTCAGTGGGCTTCCCACTAGCATGTGGAATTCTCTCCATATTTCCAAAAAGGCAAAGTCTAACATTTGCCTAGTTTATTTTCTGGAAAGCTACAAAATGCCTTTTTTATCTCCCCAGGGGAAGGTAAACTGCAAATATTGCCCCAGGTAGTCTTAAATAACCCCAAAAAGCATTTAAAGAATCTTTATTTTCTTTAATTTATCACATTGTTTAATACTTCCTAATTGATTTTCTTAGACAATATCCTCCAAACACCAGAGGGCTTTTATCTTGGTTTAGAATCATCCAAAACTATTTACAGATTCTCTACATAAATAACACATAATGAGTTATGCGGCTATTGCCAGCAGTGTTAAGAAAGATTAGAAAAGGTCTCTTAGCTTCAGTTCCAGATCTGTAGGTCATCCAGTGTCCTTCCTAATGGATAAATACAGTAATTTATCATCATCAGTCACCATAAGCATTGTTCTTTTTACTATCATATATTCATGAACATTATTCGATGCAGCTGAGTAGAGCGTAAAAGAAGGGTATGATTAAAGTGGAAAGGGACAGAGTTTAAGACATCCAGGATTTCATGACTAATGCATACATTTGAAACATAACATGGGTCTTTTAAGAGAATTACAAAGACAGCATCAACAAAATTACAGCTACCTGCTGGCAGGACACAAGCACCTGGAGCAGCAGATGAGCCTGCTACGTCTTTCAGTGTGATGTTAAAGAAAGTATAACATGTGAAGTACAGCCTTGTACACCTACAGGTTTTCCATAGGTCAGACACATTTCAAAGCCATATTAATGGAAAAAGAAAAAAAACAAGGCCAAACACAGCAACAACAGCAAAGAAGATACCCCTCCAGAATCACAGAATCCCAAGGGTTGGAAGGGACCTCGAAAGATCATCTAGTCCAACCCCCCTGCAAGAGCAGGGTAACCTAGAGTACATCACACAGGAACTTGTCCAGGCGGGCCTTGAATATCGCCAACATAGGAGACTCCACAACCCCCCGGACAACCTGTTCCAGTGCTCTGTCACTCTCACAGTAAAGAAGTTCCCCAGAGATCACATACAGTATTTATCCTTATTACCACTGTGGGAAAAAGGTCTGTGTTCATATTTTTAACATATGTATGTGATCTCTGAATGCCCTCAAATTAGTAAATGCTAGGATGATGGTTTTCAAATTCTAGAATAACATCAAACAACAGGTCTGCTTCCTTAAAGAGTTTCTCCTTCTCGTTAATTATCAGAACAGGCTACCTGAAGCAATACTTGCAGCTGGAAGATACTGGAAAGAAATACTGAAAGTATGTTTTAGGATGAGTAATACAATATGTAGGTTCTAATATCCGAGGCTACTATGTCACCTACAGCATGACTGCAATTCTCTTTAACATAGAAGAGACAAAAAGATTCAGTTTCACAGGTCTTGATTTACTGCACTAAGTAATCCCTTTAATTTACCTGCAAAGCAGAGGGCTCTAAATGCTGGAAAATCAGCTGTTGTGTTATGCTGCACAAATTCCCACATGCTTTTCTGAATGCAAGACATGGAGAACCCATAGAAAGGCACTGGAACCATGAGGGGAGGTCAGGACACTGTCAGCATGATTGCCTTGCCCGGAATCCATCAGCAGAAATCTTCACGGTTATAGTCCTGGTAGGTTCCCAGAGAAGAGAGTGGATAAAGCACTGGAAAGTTCTTGGTAAAGTTTTCTGCATTAGAAAAAAGAGTTTCTGAAGAGCCACTCATCACTTCTGAATTTGAGATGTACACTGAAACACACTTCCATGACATACAGCCACTTAAAAACATTTGTCTCTGCTCTTTCAAGCAACCTGAGATCCTTCTGTATGTACACAGACTGTTTACAAAATGTCATATAAAACGATGCTTCTCAATTAAAAGGAGAAGCAGTTCACCAAAAAAATGAGATCCTACTCTCCACTGCTACACAGAGCACAGAGCAGAAGAAGAGAAATGCAATGAGGATGGAAAATGAGCTTCAGGCTTTTTGTGCTCATCACCACAATCGGACACATGACTGAACTACATCAAAATAGCCACATGGCAAAGAGACAGTGAATCAAGGCCACACACAGCATTTAAAAGATTCCGCTGGAACTTGAATGCTGAACAATATTCCAAACCACCACAGTTAATACATATTCACATAAGCTTCTTGTGCTACTGGTCATATATTCAACAGATATTGCAAGCCTGTAATATCTCTCTGGATCCAGCAGAGATATAGTATGGCAAATATATAGTGAACAAGAGTATTTAGAAATTAAAAATGTTTACTCTTTATGAAATATTCTGCATATAATAATAGAACTTTATTTATCCACTTTTATCAGCTGTTTTTTACCTGATGTTTCTGACATTATGTTGAACCTCATAATCCAGTATGTTTGAGACAGTGCCACATTAAAACAAGTTTCACTAGGTTGGTGAGAAGGAAAAATGCAAAGTCACTCTGGATTATGTACTAGAACAGAGATTCTTGTTTCAGCCTGAAGCCAACTCTGAACACAACAAATAGCAGGCGACATGGACTTGACTACCTAACTAAATCTTTCAAGTTACTGGAATGTACATACATGATTAAGAGTTCAAGTTTCTCCCTGACCCATCAAGCTCAAAATTACTTAAATAGGGCAGGGGAGAGCCCCTTTACCTTGATAAAACCCTGTCAAGATGAATAAACACAGCTATCTATCAACATTTTTCCTATTGCAAGATCAGAGTCCATTTTTGGGAAAAAGCAGCAAGGCAACAAAGAAAAACCTATAAGGATAAACTATTTTGGCTTTAGTCACCAACAATAAACCATGGATTGTTCTCTTTCATTCAGAGTACTTTTAGAATATACCCTTTGTTTGGTGACCACAAAAACTGGTCCTGAGACAGAGAAAATTCAACTGCTTAAATCAAGACAGTCAAGCAAACAACAGCCAGTTGTCCTTGTATGTATACTTAACATATATTTTAAATGCTTATCAAATAATCTCTCTATTTAGTGCAACACAATACAGTCTGATTTCACATTTTCTTACATGTTTTAAGCAGAATAATACCGTAGATTTTAAAATGACATACAGTAAAGGAAAAAAAATGTTGCTGGGTCTTTTTTCTTTTTCTATTTTAAAATCAATTTTAGAAAGACCTGAAGTTCGAAGAGTAAAAGAGGCTCAGGAGAGAACGATTATAAATTTCAAAGGTCTGTCTTTATACACACAAAGAAGAGCAAGTAGCACCAGGTGGTGTAGATCATCTGTTTTTTGTAAACAGACTGAAGCCTCACAAAGGTAATACCTAGAGGAATTATCTTAGTTTTTCATCTGCAAAGACAGCAGCATTTATCAACCAGCAAGTCATATGGGTACATTATATTTTTCAAATAGGTTGTGTCCACTGACTATCAAATGGTTGTGCATTCTAAAAATGATCACTAAACATCATTGTCCAAGACCCCAGGACAGTTCTTAAAAGCTACAAGATGAAAAACACTATTATTTGTACTCTCTAAGAGGAACTGAGGGAGCCACATTCACTCTCAACACAAGAATTCAGGTGACAAAAGTCTGAGCACTTTGATAGAGCTTTCCAGAAATAAGCAGAAATACAAGTAATTTACAGCTGTTTTCCTTTCTATAGATATATCATCTGAACATAAAGCTGTAATTTTGGCAATAAATATAAGTCATCATTTAGCAAAGAGCTGAGAATAAATCTGGCTAATTTATCAAACCAATTGCCAAAACATTGACAGCACTGCTAATTCAAGTTGTTATTAGATGCTTCGGCCCAGGGGAGCCTTCGTTTAAATATGCTATCAGGGAAAACATTGGATATGAAGTTGTGTCCAATTTATTTATAAGCTGATGGCTATGGGTGCTTTACTCAGTCAATCCAGGCTTTTATTTAAGTGGAGAGTCCCAGCATTAGCTTGTTGTAATTTGAAATTACAGCTCAGGTTGCAAGCCTATAAATTTACCACAAATGCATCAACTTCAATACGACTATTCTCAGTAGTATCTGTAAAATTGAATTTTGAAATCAGGAGATTTACACTTAGAAAATCAGCAAATCTTGGTGTAATTCCTTGTTCTTTCTGGAACTTCCCACAGGTCCAGCAACTTCTCTACCAGAAAAGATTTGCTGCTCCTATTGCCACAGGAAAGCCTCTCAGTGCAGATGTGGCTTCCTGTTAAAAATAAATAAACAAACTACAGGAGTCACATGTAAACATTTCAGGTTTACACAAGCTCAGGAAGACAAATGCACTGTTAAACACGAGTACTGCGACAGAGATTAATTCCTTGAAGGCCCCAGGAAGACTGCATTTCCCACAAGGGCCAGCCCTTGACACTGCTAGGGGGGTATGGAAAACCATGGTGAATGTATGAGCTCATTTGAGCTCCCCATGCTCACCGCAGCACCCATCTCAGCTGCAGCTCTGTAACTGCAACCACACACACACACACAAAACAAAACAAAACAAAAATAAAACCTTCAAACCCTTAACATCCCTCTGTTAAGATCCCAGCCACATCACATTGCTATACTAAGAACAGTTCCTATCATAAACCTAGAGTTTATGCATTTTGAATGCTACCAAGGTGCACAAGTGGCCTTGGTGTTCACAGAGATCCGCTAACCACAGCTTCACACTACTTGGAGCTCACTGCAGGATTTAGGCCTGCATCCTTATTATTAGCATTTAAAGCTATAAAAAGCCTTGTCACCCATTAAAAGCAACATTTGTATGTGATGCTGTTTTACTGCAAGACATCCTCAGCACCTAAGACAACAGGCAATTAACAGTTGATTCAATATCAACTTTCATCAACAAAATCAAACTTGGGCTGGAAGAACATTCACACTTCATGCCACCAGGGACAGAAGATAGACCAGTGGATCCCCACCCACCACCATGAGAAACTGAGAACTCCAGAGCACTCAGGTAACAATGTTTCTATATTTAGGATAAACTCCTAATATTTAGCATATTTTAAATTGGAAAGTTACTGCTGTTCCTCATTATGACATAAATGTGCAGTCAAACTGGTAATTTTTTGGCATATAATATTAAGCCTGCTTTGAAAAGATTTCCACCTCCGACAATAAAAAAGCCATTCTGGCAATTCAACATGCCTGAACTAAATATAAAGAAATAAAGATTAGTTAAATTCAAGTACTTCTTATTATATTATACATAAAAGTAGTAATCCTCTAAAGCAAAACAATTTCTCTGAAAGGTATGAACTCTGTGAACCTCTGAGACTATTTAAAATGAATTTGACTTTTCCATAAATTCTGCTATTTGCATGAAATTTAGTACTGATGTAAGTTACCCACCTTTTTCAGATAATGTAACTCATGCAATTATTTCATTCAAGAAGTCTCCTCAAACTCAAATATATTATTTTATCGGTACTACATTGAAATGTGCCATAATGCATATACTTTTTAGCAAAAAGGATACATCTTTAAATTTATTTAAATGGATGGGTTCACTGATCCTGGAAGGACTACCCAGAAGCTTAACATGCAGCCTGGCTGTGCATGCTATACTGGATATTCGGGTAGGGACTTTCTAATCCATGGCTGTGCACAGTGTTGTGGTTTTTCATTCAATGTTAATATACCAGAGGAAAACTGAGCTCTCTGGATGTACATAACAGAGAACGGGAAGTGAAACGCGGGTTCCCATGTCCTGCAAACCCCGTTCAGCCTGCCGGAGTTCAAAACGGAAGGCGATGCGTACTGACAATGTGCAAAACAACCCCTCGGTCTCGGAATGCAGCTGGAGTTTGCACATTTTGGGTTGTTTGCGGGCGAGGGAGGGATGCGCCGCGGGGCCTCATCTCGGCGGCGCGGGCAGGTGCGCGGCTCCGATCCCGCCGCGGCGGGGGTCTCTATGCGGACGCGCACAGCCCCATCCCTCCCGATGCGTTAACGCCATTGCCCCAGAGCAACGGCGGTCTGATGAAGACAACTTAGATTTTGTGGTGGTGACAGCCGAGTTCAGCTGCTCCCGCGGTACCCATCACACACGGAAGCTGCTCCAGGCTCGCCCGTTTCGACAGGGAGCCGGTACCAAAACACACCGGTACTGAGACACGGGTGCCCCAGCCGGCCTCCCTCCCGCCATCCTGTGGGGAGGCACCCGTCAGGCCAAGGGACACGACTGCGGCTCGGCGCTGCCGAAAACCTCCGGGAAACCAATCCAGGGGGCACCTCTGGGAAGCTCCCGCCCCGCCGCCGACCGGGTGGCGATGCGGAGCACGGCCCCGCACCGTCCCCCGCAGCCCCGGCCCGCTCCACGGCACCATCGGTCATCACCGCCGGCAGCCCCATAGCGGCGCCTCTGGCTCCTAAGATATGACAGGAACCCTCACCCGTAGGTGTAACCCCCGGCGCAACTCCCGGAGAAGCGGTGCGCTAACTCCTGCGGGACTCGCTATTGACAGGGTCCGGGGCCGACCGACACCCCAGCCTCGAGGCGGGGAGGGACAAGGCTGGGTCTCCTGCGGGCGGCCCCACCGCTACCCGCGCATCCCCCAAGACGGCTCCACGGGGATCCCTCTTCCCCGGGCAGAGCCGCCTCGAGGGCGCCCGTCCTGGCCCCTCCAGACTTGTACCCAGCTCCACACAACTTCTCCGGGACGGCGAACGTCGGCCCCCGCCCCGGCCACCCCTCGGCGTCTCCCGCCGCGGGTCCCACCTGGTCGGGCTGCGGCGGCGGCGGGTTCCCCCTGCCGCCCGGGTGCGCCGGCTGCTCCTTCATAGCTGTCATCGCAGGGGGCTCGACTCGACTCGACTCGACTCGACTCAGCTCGGCTCGGCTCGGCTCGACTCAGCTCGGCTCGGCTCGCTGCCTCTCACTGCTGCTGCGGCCCCGGGCACCCCTCCCTCGGCGCCAGCCGCATGACACCAGCCTCCCCTGGAAGTGGCGCGGCGGAGGAGGAGGAGGAGGAAAAGAAGGACGGGCAGGGGGCGCGGAGCCGTTGTTGCAGCGCCGCAACCGCAGTGCCCCGGCGCGCCGGTGCTCAGGGGGCGCCCGGCCCCGAGGTGTCCGCCGCCGAGCCCCGCACCAGGGGACGGCACCGCATCAGCGCCGGGCACCGGCCGCAGAGCGCCCCGCGGCGGGCACACTCTGCCTGCCTGCCTGTCTGTCTGCCTGCCTGCCTGCCTGCCTGCCTGCCTGCCTGCGCCGCTCCGCTCCCCTCCCCTTCCCTCCGCCCCGCCCGCCGCCGCCAGCAGGTGTCACAGCGGTTCCCGCCGGCCCGGGAGAGACCATCCGCGCCCCCGCCGCGGGGGCGCCGCTGCTGGCTGCGGAGGGTCGGCGCTGCCCGCTACCATCCCGCATGAACCGGCCCCTGCCCGGCGGGGACATCTCCCGGGCCCCGGCCGCTGCTGCCCCCCCCGCCGGCAGAGAAAAGCCTCGAGGGGGCAAAGGGAAAAAAGGGGGAAAAGGAAGTGCAGCTGCGGGGTTGATGTTAGAGGTTCTGTCCCGGTGCTCCCCAGCCCCGCCACGGCGTTTCGGCAGCGAGCAGCCAAAGGTGCGGCCCCCGAGCCCTGCGGGGATGGCTGCTAGCCTGGGGAACTGAGCATGGGGCATCCCAACCCTTGTTTCCACGAAAACACTTCCATTAGGAAGCCCATGATTATAAAAGGGGTCTCAAGTATTTATCCTGTTTTGTGATGAACTCAGCATAGGAGACTTTTAGGAAGCTGTGCGATAGAACTTCAGGGAAGACCTTACTGTGCGTCCCAAAGCATCAGCTGGTTTGAAGGGGGTTTTTATAAGGACCAATAAAGAAGACTGTCTGAAATTTGTTTCTAACCAGCAAGAAGGGAACAGTTGAAAATGTGGAGGTAGATGCTAACTGGAGGAACTGTGAACATGAGTTTTTGTAGGGAAGAAGAACCTCAAACGCAAGCAAGTGAAACACTTAGGCTTAGGCTGAGCTGTTTGTTAATTCAGATGGGTTTCAGGATCCCACTCACAGTAGGACTGCATAACACAGGATTGTCACCTGGGGGTGACAACGTACTGGGACAGGAACACCTGCCTGACAGGAGCAGCCCTAGCCTGGATGCCAAGATATGTCAAGGTAGAAGAAAAGCTGTCCACAGACAGTGAGAGAAGTGTTTGAACTTCTTATTTTTTGCATCCAGCCTCACAAGAAAGTTAAGTTCTGAGTGGACAGTGAGCATAATTAATAGCAGTGACAAAGATCTATGATTTCAGCCTATGGTGGTTAGAAAGGAACAAGAAGATGACAAGGTACTAAGGAATTACAGACCAGCCAGCCACAGAACAGTGTTGGGTATTTCTATCATTCTGTATCACCCATCAGTCTGCTGACTCCTCCACAAATCAACAGATGCAATTTTTCATGAAGTCCTGGTAACAGTTCTAGAAATATCAGCAAAGTAATCAAATTAACTTTGCAAGCACCTAGATGAAAACTAGATGACGACTAATGGCCACCATTAATTTGTCAAGAGCTGATCAAGTCAAGTCCAATTTCTTTCTTTAATAGGGTAACAGGCCTTTGGGCAGGAGAACACTGAATGTCATTTATCTTGATTTGGAAGGGCTTCCAGCACTGTCTTCCAGGACAGTTTCATGAGGCAGAAAGAAACATAATCTGAAATAGAACTAAAACAAGCATCTACAAAACTGTCTCTGCTATCATTTTCAGGGGCTCCCAGCCACAGCAAAGCTGCAGAGCAGGGGTTTTTCAGTGGTCTGTGTGGGCTTCGCCTGTGATTCCACAAGCACCATGGTGGCTGTGTACACTACACTCATCAGATCCACCAACAGCATGAAGCTGCAGAGGATGCCAGGTATTAAGAGGACATGGATGTAGAACAGGTGAGGTCATATTTCAAAATGAGAAATGGGACATTACAGAGGATCTCAAATCTGCACCTAAGGCAGTGTCCTGCTGCAGTGAACCTGCCCAGTAGTGCACTGTGAGAGACAAGCAGGACTAGAGTTGTCACAGTGCATGGAGAAGTCCTGCTCTTGTCAGTGCTGGCAGGCCATATGCTGAGGAAAGCAGCCAAGGCCAGATGCACAGTAACATAGATGTGTGATGAAAAAAACCAAAGGAGTGGCAAGAGCATGCTCTGAATATTGCTGGGATCAGATAGTCTTAAGGAGAGAAAACAGAGGACAGATATGGAAATAGTGTTCAAATGCTTAAAAGGTGCTACAAAAAAAGAATGAAAATAGCCTCTGTGGGCATGGTGGATGGGTTGAACAGCAATAAATGTCTGTCTGGAGTGATATGAGTACAGTTGGTGCTGCCCATGATAGAATTGTCTAAATTAACTGACTCAATCTCTTTTAGTTGCTAACTTTATGATTCCTTTCCAGCATGATACTTCCAGCATGATACACCTGCAGCCCCCTGCGTGGGACTTAGCTGCAAAAGCCTGTGGTGAGGGCTTGCACTGCATGCCCTGGATATCTGCACAGTTGTTTTCTCTCAGCTCAGAGTCAGCCATTTCTGCACTTCTCATCATATCATCTCTGCCCTTACCTCTCCATTTCATATCCCTATTTTCTCTTTTGTAATCCATTATTTCCCTGCCTTCTGTACCCTCATTGCTGTCTGCCTTGTCCCTTTACCTTCTTGCCTTCTGCTGCTGTTTCTTTTAATATATTTGTGCTATGCAAAGAAAAAGGAAGAAGGGCAAGCAAGATGGCATCTTCTGTATGCCAGTACCTATTGCTTTGTTTCATTTCTGCAGAGCAGCCTTCAGTGCCAATTCTTCTTTTGTCTTAGCTGCATTCTGCAGGACTAGGGGTCTTATTTTTCCTGAGCAATGCCTAACATGGCTTTGCCTGTGGCCTGTAGGTGCTACAGTAATACAAATAATAAGCCTTAGAAATAGAGACGTTCTAATTCATGCTGTTTATGGCACAGTAGGTATATTGCAACTCAGCTAATTACTGAGCCCCCATCAGAGCTGAAGAATTCTAATGATTTAGGGTTTGAATGGACACGTTTCAGTAGAGATTACTTTCAGCTTGTTTTTGATGAGATCCGTTGTGAGGAGTTCTGCTATTAATCAAGAAGGAAAAAGACATTAGCAGTCAGTTTAGCTGAAGCTTGATTATTCATTCACAATATATTCACTGTGAGGTTTTATCACTGTAATGGACTCAGATATGGACTGTCCATTTCATAAAGGTCATGCATGCTTGTGGTTCAGTATTCATAAATCAATCAGAATTATTGGAAACATATTTTGGTGTAGGAGTTCGGGGATTGGCTCTATACACACTGAGTCTTATCTAAAGCTTCTTAAAATCAATACCAAAACTCTTATAAATGACACCAGATGATACCTTTTATCATCACTTTTGAATGCTGGTTAGTTGGTTCATAGTATTGATGCTTTGGGGATATTAAATTAATTTACCATTTTTCACTACTGCCCACACCAGGTTTTATTTGGGTCTTTTTTAGTAAATTACTGTTCTATAGTAATTTGACTAGACAGTTTAAAAGAACAGTTGTTTTACAGCTGTTAAGTGGACACTTTGAAACTGTAGCTGGGTATTAAAACAGATGCCATATGGATAAAAGCGGTTAAGATATACAGTATTTATGGTAGTTTCTTGTACCATTTTCACCAAAACACCTCACAGTATCAGCAGGAAAAGCACTTAAGGCTTGGGCAAAAAAAGCTGCAGAAAAAAATGGAATTACGCTCTTCAGTTCTTTGCAGAGCCATTACACTAACTCATCTGTGTTTCAACTGAAATGTTATGTTACAGACTCCTTGTAATTTCCTCCACCTTCCCTATCAAACACAGCATCTGGGTGTATGAGTCAAGATGGAACATGATTCTTTTATCTTCCACATAAAATTAATATGAACTCCATCACAGTATTATTTCATTATTACAGCCTGTATCACACGATGACTTAATAACATATATGTTTTGTTGATATAGCAGACTAATACAACACATTTTGGACAGGCAGCAAGTAAGCCAGGAAAATGTTAAGGGAGTAAAAGGGTCAGATGTATGTGCAAAAAGAATATAAAGGAGGATGCCATAAGTGAGGGGAATTCGCCCTTTTCGTTTTGAAGAAGCCCTAGTTGTTTACTGCTCTCCCAGACAGCTACCACTTCAGGCTAGAGCAGTTACTGACAGCACCCCTCAGTACCAAACGCTGTATGTGTGCCATGTGTTAATCCTTCCACTGCCCTTGGGAGGTGGCTGGGAGGTACAGTGTCTGAGCTGAACTAAAGACATAAATCCTGGGTTTAAATAAAGTCCTGGTTATCAAGTGATTTAACTGTGTTGCGTCACTCAAACACTGCCGCTGTACAGATCACCATGAAGAGGCACAGTCATTACTAGAACAATGGAGGTCTTGTCCCTTCCTTCGAGAGCAAGTTTTACATTTGGTAAGTCCACTGCTGTTCCAGCAGTGTAGTTTCAAAGAACAAAAACTGGAACAGGTAGCTTTGTTTTCTGTATATTTTATATGGCCCTTATCACTGCGGCCTTAAACTGTACAGCCCAGTGAAGATGTAAATACTACTTGATTGCTAATTAGCATTCCCATCAAAATAAGAAACTTGGTTCATCTTGGTGAACTTGTGTCATGGGTTCAGCAGTAGCTCATGCTCTGCCAGTGAGGAGGGAGAGATAGGGCGCCTGGTCTGGGCTAGTCGGGGAGGTATTCCATACCACAGCACGTCCTGCTTGGGGAGGGGACTGGAAGCTAGCCGGGAGGGAAGGAGTTAACACGCCGGGCTGAGCTCGGGAAGGGAAGGGGAAGCTCGGGCTGGGGCTTCCGGCTGGGGGGTTCCGGCTGCTGGCCTCGTGGCGGCGGGTGGTATCGTATTCTCTCTCTCTGTTTGTCTCCTCTAACTTTGATTTGTTATTGGCACCGGTAGTTTACTTCTGTTATACCTTGATTGCTGGATTGATTTTACCTCGATCCGTGGGAGTTGTATCCCTCCGGCTCTCCTTCCCATCCCTCCGGGAGTGGGAAGGAGAGGGGGGGGAAGGGGAACAGAGGGGGAACTGTGCAGATTTAGTTTAAACCGTTTTTATCTCAATCCGTGGGGGCTACATTCTTTAGATTCTTCTTCCTAACTCTCCGGGAGTAGGGAGACTTGATTTAAACCACGACATTTTTTGGCGCCCAACGTGGGGCCCGAGGGTTTGAGATAAGAACAGATCTGAGCGGATTTATAGTAATTTGTCACAATGCTGTTTTATTGGCTCTCACAGTTTTTTCTCTTGCTCTCACGGTTTCAGGATTTTACCAATTACTTTTCATATATACTAGCTGTGTTAGTGTTTATCAATCATGGGATTTGGGCTAAGGTTCTGGTCTCATTGTACTTTATGGTAATGACTTGTAATACAATAGAAACATTAATCATGAAACTGATTTGGTTTATGCTCCCGGTATGGTCTCCAACTTTATATTTTGGGAGGTATATAATAGAAATGCTTGGGAATTTCACATCTTTTTTCTCCTTCTCGGGTGGTCAACCTGTGAAGGAGACATTCTGCTATCCTCCCAGTGTTCTCTCCAGATGGTCTACAACATCATTTGAGGGTTTTGAAGTTTTTGAATGGCCTTTCAATACTGTTGAGACTTGTATGCTGATTGCGATGGGGATCACCATATTAGCACGCATACAGAGTGTGTTTTGCCCACAGTTATTTCATCTGATTTCAAGAGTTAAGCGGAGTCAGGTCTGGTCCTGTGTTGGGGTTAAACGACGAAATAGGAGGACCAGGAAATCTTCCCAGAGGCTGGATAGTCATGAGTGGCAGGGTGTATGGGATAGTATGGGCAAGCATCTAGGTCAGTGGGCCCCTCCAGTACTTTGGAATTTTACTCCTGAACAAGTGAAGAATCCGGAAGAATTAGTAAAACAGCTAAATGAGGTGTGTTGTCGTCCTGGCCATACCAGAGATGGACAAATTACAGCAACGTGCTGGGGCTTGGCCTATGCTTATAGGGCCTTGATCGACATTGTCCAACATCTTCAAAAGGAAAAAAATGCCCCTGGATCTGATAGCAACACAGAAGTCAGCGCAGCTGTTCCAATTCCAAGTACAGCAGCTACACCATCCCCAGTAGTAAGTACAGTTGCTACCCAAACTGCTACCCCAGCAACAAGTACAGCAGCTACTCAAACCTCGACTGCGATAGACAGTGCAGCTGAACTACAGGACCAATTCGTACCAATATCGGTTGCTCCTGTACACAAGAGAAAAACCAAAAGAGAGGCAAGAAGGACGAGGCAGGATGAAGAAACTACGCATCCACTACCTGGTCTAGTATCTGATCAGGGGTCATCATCACACGACGAAGAAGAAGAGGTGACTTCTCGATCTCGGACCTCAACTGAGCTGCGGAATATGCGAAAAGATTTCACCCGTCAGCCAGGGGAGCACATCATCACCTGGTTGCTCCGATGTTGGGATAGTGGGGCCGATGGTCACGAACTAGCAGGTACAGAAGCCAAGCAGCTGGGGTCACTTGCTAAAGAAGGGGGAATTGACAAAGCAATTGCAAGAGAGAAAAAGTCCCTCAGTCTTTGGAGGCGGCTTTTGGCAGCTGTGAAAGAAAGGTTTCCATACAAGGATGATGTTATGAGTCGTTCGGCCAAGTGGAATATTATAGACAAAGGCATCCAGTCCCTGAGGGAATCAGCTATCGTAGAGATGATTTATCACATCAAGCCGAATAATGGGGATGTACCCATAGACCCAGATGAAGTCGAATGCACACGACCCATGTGGCGAAAGCTTACACGAAACGCACCGTCGTCATATGCCCATTCATTGGCAACGGTAACTTGGAATGACATAGTACCACCAACAGTGGATGAAATGGTTCATAAACTCCGAGAATTCGAAGACAATCTTACCCCTTCCATCATCTCAGCTGTGGAAAAAATGTCTCAGGATCTCAGACAGGATCTCAGACAGTTGAGGGATAATCTGTCTGATTTATCTAGCTCTTCACGTGTGCCAATACGTGTTTCAGCTATTAACAAAAGGCGTCCTATTGCTCGAGAGAGAAGATATATAAGATACACACCACGGGCCACCCTATGGTTTTACTTGCGGGATCACGGAGAAGACATGACAAAGTGGGATGGAAAACCTACTTCAGTCTTGGAGGAACGTGTGGGTGAATTGAAAAGAGGAGCAAGGGCCAAGATTGATCGCCCCATGAGAGCTGCAGCTTCAGTCTCTGGTGAACAGGCTCCCAGATGGAGCGGAAGAGCTGATTTTACTCCAGCTCCTGTGATAAAGAAGAATGATCCATTTCAATACGACTTAGATGTCCAAGATTGTGACGACGATGACTATTAGAGGGGCCCTGCCTCCAGCCAGGTGGAGGTAGGGGACAATCGTATTTACTGGACTGTGTGGATCAAATGGCCTGGCACATCAGTCCCACAGAAATATAAGGCTCTAGTTGATACCGGTGCACAGTGTACCCTGATGCCATCAAATTGTCAAGGGGTGGAAAC
The DNA here is from genome assembly GCF_012275295.1 of Melopsittacus undulatus. Classification (NCBI taxonomy): domain Eukaryota; kingdom Metazoa; phylum Chordata; class Aves; order Psittaciformes; family Psittaculidae; genus Melopsittacus; species Melopsittacus undulatus. The sequence goes on along the minus strand of NC_047530.1, from coordinate 80,665,795 downwards.
TATCTATATTTCTGGAGTGACAGGAGGGTCCCAAGAGTTGACTGTACTAGAGGCTGAAATTAGTCTGACTGGGAAGAAATGGCAAAAGCACCCCATTGTGACTGGTCCAGAGGCTCCATGCATCCTTGGCATAGACTACCTCAGGAGGGGGTACTTCAAAGACCCAAAAGGGTACCGGTGGGCTTTTGGTATTGCTGCTTTGGAGACTGAGGAAGTTGAGCAGCTGTCCACCTTACCTGGTCTCTCAGAGGATCCTTCTGTTGTGGGGTTGCTGAAAGTCGAAGAACAACAAGTGCCAATTGCGACCGCAACAGTGCACCGGCGGCAATATCACACCAATCGAGACTCCCTGATTCCCATCCATAACCTGATCCGTAGACTGGAAAGGCAGGGAGTGATCAGCAGGACCCGCTCACCTTTTAATAGCCCCATATGGCCAGTGCGAAAGTCTAATGGAGAGTGGAGACTAACAGTAGACTATCGTGGCCTGAATGAAGTCACACCACCATTGAGTGCTGCCGTGCCGGATATGTTAGAGCAGGCGCCCTATCTCTCCCTACTGCTGAACCCATGACAACTTGGAACATGTCCAGTTCATCCATTCATTTTTCTTCTGCCATACAGTCAATTGACTGAGATCAAAAGATTCTCAATCAGCTCTAGCCTAGAAATTGAGGTTTGTATCTCTTGGTAGCAACCTTACTGCTCAGACTCCTATAACCTCCAATCATATTACCCACAGCCTCTGTGCAGCCCAACACTGATGAGGTCATGAAAGCTACAAGATCGTGGCTTGAGAGCTTGTCAGTGGCTTTTAAAATCAAATTTTATGAATATACTTTGATTATGGATTTCTGTTGCCTTTTAAAGCTCTGGCAACTGGGCCAGAAAAGTCCTTGAAATTATAAAGTCAAGGACTTTATAATTCAAATTATTTTAATTTAAAGATCAAACTAATGTGACCAAATAACAAGAAAAATTAAAATGATTGCTCTTCAATGGTGTTTTAAGTGGCTTGCAAAAACTAAAGTTTTGGGGCTTGAAAAAAATAAAAATACTTGTGCAGAGGACAAATAACTCTAAGTCACATAAACCTGAAAAATAGACAGAATGTGGTTTTGTACAGAATACTCTTTAAATTATGGTTTTAAATGACAGAATATTTGAACTTTGCTTCTTAAGAAATTCTTTGAAAGAGGGAAAATTCCAGGCAACTTCTTTCAGAAATACATTATATTCTAATACCTGCTTCAGTGAAAGGCTATTTTCTTTGCAAATAAATTGTACTCATGTTTTCTCTCTATGTCTTGTTTTAGAAAAACAGCCAATGCAAACACTGAGTTCATACAAATAAATGCAAATATATGCCAGCAGGAAAGTTATATAAAACATATGTGCAAATATTTCAGCAAAAGGAAATGTACAGAAAAGAACTTAATTTCCAAAAATACCTCTCATTAACCACCAAAATGCACAGCCAGCATTCCAGAGAGTTTGAAGGAATAGTTCATAACAGAAGAACACAGGAGCTGTGATTACTGATCTATGGCATCCCCTCCTGATTACCCAGCAATGTATGGAGTCACAGATAACAACAGTTTCCAAGAGAAACAGATACACTAACATATTTTTCCAACACCACAGCCTGGAACTAGGATTTGGGGGTCACTGTAGATGTCCTGAGGTGTCCAAGCTACATGCATTCACCTGGCAGAGGGTCCTGCAGGATCTTCCTCACCCACCTCTTTGTGAGCAGTAGCCAAGAGCCAGGTATGATTTCTATGCCTATAGGGAACAATTTCACATATTCAGAGGAAAGCTTTTCATTTGCTGCAATTCTGACCAGCTTAATTATATTTATAAAATAATTCTTCTTACCAATGTTGCACAGAGCAAATTTGCAAAACGTAAGTATGAAGTGAAACCCAAGGTAGTATGGATATTCTGACAATACCTTACCATATACAAAGTTCAAAGGGAAAGGCATGCCCTACTTCAGAAGTTCTCTACAAAGTAACTTTGTACAAATCTACTTGTGGATTTTAAATACTAATGGTAGCTCACAGCAAAAGACCCTGATTCATATTTATCAAGCAGTTCACTAACATAAGACTACTTGTGCTCATCACTAAAACTACTTTTTACTCAAGAAAAAAGTTATAAAAGTTATGTATTAGGTAGGGAAGAGGCAAAACTACATCAAACATGTATTTCCCCTTTCATAACCATTGCATCACATCTCTAAGCTGGAAAATGTTACTCTAGGAACCCTTCACCCATGAAGACCTGTTATAGCTGAGCTTACATACAAAAACTTTTGGCTTATTTTTTAATTCTTAAGAAGACACACCTGAAATTGAGGGGGAAAGTAGTACAGTTTGTACTGAGGATGACCTGCATAGCAGATAAAATTTAAGGTTCAGATCTTTAAAGTTCTCTTGATGCATATTGGTAGTAAAATACGTGATTCGAGAAATATAAATATATTGTAATTGTTATTGACAAATCTGCTAACCTTTTACAGATTAAATCAGGTTAAATTTGGTCAACAGCTGACTCTCCCAGGAGCTCAGAAATCTTGTACCGACATAGGTATAAATCAGAAGTATGTCTAGAAAAAGCAAAAAGTTTACTAGTGCAACTTTATGGTTAAAAAGCCACAAGTGGCAAAACCGATTTTTTCTCCTTGGTGGTTGCTACACAACTATTCTTCAAAGAACTTCGTACAGCTTGCATGTACAATGACACTAAATGCTTGTTGATGACCTCCTACCAATGATAAATAATTAATAAAGAACTCAGACTAATATTCAAACCCATTTTATGTCCACAGTTTACCAAAATGAAATTGCTGTATTCAGGAATCCAAGATCTACTTCCTACTCTTGGAAGACTTGTCAGATTCACAGGCATTTAACCATCAGGGATGTAACTAGGAAGTAAGTGGAATCTTAAAAGGACCCTTAATAGATTAGGCTCTTCCTTATTACTAAAAATTGCCCACAGTGAATGCTTAATTTAATTGAGCTATTTTGAAAATGTTGCTCTTATAGATTATATAAATCAATAGGGATGGATTTGAAAGACCAAATTTCATTTGCTAATTTAGGGGATGGGGAGGAAGAAATGTAGGATCAAAAAAAGAGAATGAGTGGAGTTAAAAATCAGAATAGAGTCCTAATAAAATGCCATAGCCTACAGTAAAATTAAATTTGGGGAAAAAAAAAAACCTAACTGAAATGTTTTAATAGCACTGAAATATTTTCTTATTACTGAAGCAAAAGGATATGTTTTCCCTATTACGTTACTTAATTTAGTGTCATTATTTCTATTACATAGAAGTAACACTATACTAATTTTACTACATTGAGAAATTCAGAATTAATTTAAGCTAGAAAGTTAAAGAAAATATTTCAATAACAGTCCAAACTATTCTATGCCCCTTTACTAAAATTTTGTTAAGATTTGTATAATCCCCCACCCTTTTGATCAGACTCCATTCTTGCAGGGTGATTGTCCTGTGAAATATTTTCTATACAGCTCTAATTCACTCTACGACTAAACCAACAAGCCATATGATGCTAGCACCAATTAAAACACAATTTTCTATTGAGAAAGTTGTTTTCCTTTGAAACAGAATTATGACTATGTGCACTTACTTTATGCTTAAAATTATAAAAATCATCTAACACTGCACAGTTTGGTTTTAAAAATGGTAAACTCCATTGGCTACCTGTCCTGGGTTTAGCAGTACCAGTAATTTTTTCTCCTTCTTAGTAGCTGGTGCAGTGCTGTGTTTTTTGACTTTTGGCCTGGGAACAGCACGGATAACACTGATGTTTACTCTGACCAAGGACTTTGTGAGTCTCATGCTCTGCCAGGGAGGAGGGGAGGCCGGGAGGAAGGAGAAACAGGACACCTCACCCAAACTAGCCAAAGAGGTATTCCATACCACAGCACATCATGCCCAGGATGTAACTGAGAGTTACCCGGAAGGGAGAGTTCACTGCAGGGTTGGAGGAGGTATCAGTCAGTGCTCAGTCTGGCAGGATGGGCTGAGTGATCGTTCAGCGGGTGGTGAGGTGTTGTATTCTCTTCCCTTGTTATTTTCTTTATCATTATTATTGGTGGTAGCAGCAGTGATTTGTGTTATACCTTAGTTACTGGACTGTTCTTATCCCAACCCATGGGAGTTGCATTGTTTGGATTCTCCTCCACATCCCTCCGGGAGCAGGGGGAGGGCGGGGGGGGGGGGGGGGGGGGGGGGGGGGGAGGAGGGAGAGACTGCATGGCTGACCGTGTTTAAACTATGACACTACCATAATTCTAAAATGCCTTACCACATTGAGGAGAAAAAAGAGAACAGCAGTTCTGTTTTCTGTTCAAAGACTGTTTTCTGTTCAATACCCTTAATTCTGATTAGCAATCACTGGCTAGAGTATGCCTTATAATCCCAAAAGACTTATTCGTACATCAAAGGGAAGGAGAAAAGATCTTGTATAAAATTATACCACTGAGTTTTTTTTCTATGATATTATTACAGTATGGAATGGAACTGTCACAGAACTATATGATAAAAGCCTATTCATCTGTAGCAGATGTCACATAATGAAAGGTATCAAACATTTGTATAAAAACACATATATTATCCAAGATTTGTACAATACCTTTTCTTTCCCAAAGGATCTGAAAATGTTGTACAGATAGACAAATTATCCCATGCAGAAAGCTATTCAACCAAGGAATAACAACTACAGCCCAAGGCAAAGCAGAACAATACAAATACACCAAAAAAACCCCAAAAAACTTTAGAAATGAAGGAAGTATTCTCCAGTCAAGACTATGAGGAGGATGTTAAGTGTACAGTATGTAAATATACAGGATTTAGGAAAAACCTTGCTTTTATAATCCTGATTCTTTAATAGAATAAAGTAGCATGTCTCTTAAACGCTGTCCATCACAGCATTAACTGAAAGAAATAAATGCTTATGACTATTAAATATAGTAATAAAAATGATAGGTTATGCTGATTTGGGCTGTGTTAATTTTCTTCATAATAGTCCTGTATGGGACTATGCTTTGGATTTGTGCTGCAATGTCAATAACACAGGGATGTTTTTGTTACTTCTGAGCTGTGCTTACACAGAGTCAAGGCTTTTTCTGCTCCTTACACCATCCCACCAGCACAAGGCTGGGTGTGCACAAGTAGCTGGGAGGGGACACAGTGAGGACAGCTGACACTGACTGACCCATACCTTATGGCATCATGTTCAGCATATAAAGCTGGGGGAGAAAGAAGTGAGGGGACATAAGAAGTAATGGTGTTTGTCTTCCTAAGTAACCATGTGATGGAGCACTGTTCTCCTGGAGATGACTAAACACCTGCCTGAGCATGGGAAGTGGCGAATGATTTCCTTGTTTTGTTTGCTTTCATGTGCAGATTCTGCTTTACCGGTTAAACTGTCTTTATCTCAACCCATGAGTTTTCTCTCATCACAGTTTTAAATTCTTACTTATTAAAAAAACCCATACAAAACAACAAACAACAAAACCTCAAACTTCCTTGTGTTGATGCATTTTATCCCCAAAACAGGGGTGTCTAGAATAGCTAGAAAGGAATAATTAAATGAATACCGCACTGTACTCAGCAACAGTCTATATAATTTCTGCAGGCACAAGTTTATATGATTGAGTGTTGGCAACACTGCCATTTGGATTACATATGGCTGAACTCTCAGTTCTAGTTCTGATGGTGACCAGACATTTTATTTGGATAATACTCTGTAATTTTATCAGAACATTTTTAGTTTGGCAGTCATTGTAGCATTTCTGCTCAATAAAGAAGGTGGCAGGGACACTTGAGGGTACTTGAAGAAGTCAGAGGGTGTGATTTGAGGCAGAAGAGATCTCTTTCCATTTCAACATAATTATCAAGAATCTCTAATTAGAAGCAAAATAAGTAAGAAAAATGCAGACAGTGGGAAAGTTAATAAAGTTGAAGACTTAGGAGGTTGCATTAAGAAGAAGCATTACAGAAACTTTGGGACTATTTTTAACCTTGAGAATTAGACACAAACCTCAGACTTCCCAACTGTGTTGATAGTGTCCTCCCAGGAGACTGTCAGAGGACCACATATTGGCACACTGGTACTTTGATTCTAAGTAACTACCTAAAACCCGTCCTCAGCATCATTACTCATCTGGTAGCCACATTCAGAAACCCTCTTGAGAATTTTGACAGGCTATTGGGCAGGAGAGACAGATAAAGAATTGCTGATGCTTCTAACCCTGGAGAATCCAGTAGGTTTGAGGGGGAAAAAAATGGCTATTAAGAAGAGCTATCCTTCACATCACTCCCCCTTAAGCTAGGCTGATACAGTAAAAAAAATCACACAGATGAGCAAAAAAGTGGATATTGTGAAAGTCTGAAATTCTCAGACCAGTTATTGGCTGGGAAATTGAAATGGAATTATAGGAAAAGAAATAATGGAGCCCCCAATTAAGTATCTATGGTAGTGATATGTAAATGCCATGAAAATGAAAAACAGATGCAAAAAGCTGAAGGTTTAGCACACAGTCAACAACATAAGCAGCACTACAGCATTAATAAAGTATGTTGCAGAATTGGGATTTTGCTGTAAATGGGTAATAAATTGTTCAAGAAGAGCAGGAAGAGAGAAAAAAAGGCAGCCTTGCCTCTGTATCAATAACACGTATCCTGGTTCTGAATCTTGCAATTCAACAAGTCAGAAGGAATTACTGTCATCTTGAATGACTCTGCTTAAAGATAAAAGGGACCATGAATAGGGGTGCTATACTGTAGGGAGTCATTCGTTCCCTATTTAACCTTGAAGATCAAGCACAATCCTTAGCCTTCACAAACCTCCTGAGATTCACATCTTTGTATTGAAGGGAGTAATATTCAGAAATATCCTAGGGAAGGATCAGGCAGCAAGGAGGATTTTTATTCTACAAACGTCTGATGGAAAAGCAATACATGCTGACAAAGATATGTCACCTTTCTGAATACACTGGGGACAGTATTTTCTTTTCCAAAAGAAAGGAGAAACCACCAGTGAAATAGAAAGAGGATAAAAAAAAGGGTTAAGAATCTAAAGTTAGAAAATTATTCCAATGAGATCATTATGAAAAAAGAAGAAAAAGGCTAAAGAGTTTTCAAAGAAATCTCTGAGAAATTCAAAAAGATGGGGTAATTCTGGTGGATTGGAGAATGGCAAAACCTGCTTGCCTTTAACAAGGAAAAGGAGAATAAAATATATACAAACAGCTTAGCCTTCAGGTATCTAAAAAATATAAATACAGACCTTGGTTTTATAGAAAATAAAGTGATAAAAAGAACAGCCAGCATTAATTTATACATTAATTTATCCATACCAGGTAATATCCAGCCAATCTAGTGTTTGCTCTTTAACAGACAAGCTGTGGATAACAAGGAAACAGTGGTGTAAGACTTCAAGAGTAACACTACCTAATTTTCTCAGAAGAAAATGAGATTTAGATTAATATAGCATTGCACAGCTGGTTGACAAACTATGTGAAACATCGGGTTTTAATATTTAATTGACAAAAGTATTTTCAATTATGAACTTTCATGGACTTTTGACCAAGTCCATTATTATTCATCATTATTTCACTTATTAGAGAGTATACTTACAGGCATTTATAAGTACAAAACTCAAACTTAGGAATCTGCAGAAAGGCGGATTACAAACAATATCAAGAACAGGATCAGAATTGAAAGCAGGCTGGAGAAGTGATCCAGTATGAACAATGTGAAGTTCAATTTAAAAGTGTGTAAAGTGCAACCCATGCAGAGGTGAAATCAGATGGACAAAAGGAACAAGCTGAAAAACTGCAGTCCAAAAGTAATGGAGAATCATTTTCCCGTGCTACATGTTGCAGCAAGCCGAGCTAAACACAGCTCAGCAGTCTGATGCTGTTCTCCAAAAAGCACACAACAGTCCTAGGACAGATAAAAAGCAGGGCAAAAAAAAAAAAAAAAACAAACTATTTGATCTGTTTAATAATCTTGAGGGTCTATTGTTAATTTTAGTCACTACACTACAAAAAACAAGATGGGGAGCAGCAAGCCAAGTAGTAAAGGAAATACAAGATCTGAGGAGCAGTTAAAGAAATGGGATTTACTTAATCCAGAGAAAACATTATTAGATTTTATTTGCCTAGACTTGGTAAATCTTCCACTATGTGAAAAAGACAGGGGGTACCTGTTTTTTAAAAAAGCCTGTTTTAGGGAAAGACAAGGATTTTCAGTATAGGAGCTACAGAAATGGCTCAGAAGCATGTCTCTAATGCTATAGAATTTCCCTCATTACTGACTATATCTTAATCAACAAGGTACCATCAGAGGTGTTTTACAGGTGCTTCAGCAATGGACAAGAGGAATCTGAGGAGTTCCTTCAAACACTCAGTTTCCATGACTCCCAGCATTCCCTTTCCTCCCACAATCCTCCTTACATGGTAGCTGAATACTGTCCTGAATTAATGTTTTATCAATCCTTAGACTGCTGTAAAAATAAATCCAATGACACTTTACCACATACCTGAAATTAAGCACATGCTTAAGTGCTTTGCTCAACAGCAATATACTTTAAGCACATACTTTAAAACTCTGCAAACTGTGGCTTTATAGCTTTCCAAAGTCATTACAACATTGACGTAGGTCTAAATTATAGCTACACAAGAACATAATTGCCTGCTATAAGAAAGAGACCTACAAAAGAGAAGAAGAATGCAGAAGACAACTGCTAATCTTCATTTTGTATGTTCACACTGTATTTGGAGGAAACTGATGAAAATGGTAGTCTCTGCATAGTCCTCTTCTTAGAAAGGTATTTTCTAAAATCAGTTGCCATGCAAATTCTAGGTTTGTAACATTGACCTAACATACAGGTGACTGGGATCTAAGCAGCTTTACACAATGTTGTGGAAATCAGGACACACAATAAACTCAAACATAACTTTAAGGCAGAAGGGAAGGGGGGTGCTTTCTGAATGTTTGAGGTTTTTCAACCTAAAAAACCCCAAAATACTCTTAATGCTACCAAACATGCCTGGTTTGTCTCACAATTACTTTTTTGGGGAAAAGTATTCTATGACAAACCTATCTATATGCTTTTCTTTCTTTGTTTTCTGGCTCCCTCTTTCACTCCTACTAAACACTTATTTCTACCCTTAGGTTCAAACACTGACAGCTACTTTGGTTTAGTCGATATTTAGCTGCCCGATCAAAAGACATTCAACAGAAATCAGTATCTGTGTTTTCTTGTATGGTATCAAGCAAAAGATACTGCAGGATTGCAGTTTACTAAATTACCTATCAGGGTGCACAATCTTTTTTTTTTTTAATTGCATATTTTATGGTATGCTTAAATTGTACTTAATTACTTGCTGCAGAATGAAATCTTTACAAGGGTATTCTGCATCATATCTTTCAATTTGACTTTATTTAAAGGATGAGACGTCTTAGTATCTTCCTAACCTTGAAGCACAGTCTGCCATGTAAGGAAAATCATATATAAACACAAAGATTTAGACACTGTTTCTTAGAAAATCTGTCACCATTGGACATTCATAAAAAAAAATATAGGAAATAGGAGGACAAGAAATTTTCTATCTAAAAAACAGACCATCAGAAAATTATTATTAATCTTTATTGTTCATAAAGTCAGTGTTGAAAGTAGCATTATCAGTGATGTGGCATCAAGAAGAACTGCAAAGCCACAAAGATGACAAAGTAATTTTCAAAAGTACAGTAGGCCATCACAATGATGCCAAGATAGCTTTAAGTGATAGACATTCTGTGTATGATCATGTATTAAACACTCTAATATAGCATTGAACCACTGGGTTCAGGTCATAACTTTACATCTTTTTTAATACATTAATGACATTTAGTGATCAAAATAACTTCTTTCCTACTGAGGACCTGTCCTTGTTTGTAATTTCTTTCCCTTTAATTAAAAAAGCCCAAAACCAAAAAAAAAGCACAACTCTGAAGAAAACAGAAGTGACTATACACTGCTTCATTAAAAAATAACAACTTGAATGCACATTTTGGAGGTGGCTATTGAAACAGTTTCATTAGGGTTTACCTTATCTTATCCAATAGCCACACTGTTCTGTAACATTTACCCCTTAAGAGGGAAAGAAAACTGTGACTACTTTGACATTCAGGAATAACTTTGTTCCTCATGTCTGCTCTGGACTACATTCACCAGAGTTAAAGCTTTTCCAAGACAGCAGCATTTCTTCAGAGTAACTCAGCTCCAGCCTCAGCCAGCATGAATCTGGAAGCAATAGGCAGGTAAATATTCAGATACTGACACCCAACAGGAATCTCTGAGTCATGCCAGCAATGGGTATTTTGCTCCATCAGTGCTGATTTTAGCTTCCAAATGCAGAATAGGGTACTTTATTCCAACAGAAAGTGTAAGGCTATAAATGTTAATTGACTGAAACTATTCAGATTAAAGGGACCTCCAGCTCCCCACAGGTTTGGTTAAAGAGTTCAGTATTTCTGAGAGTAAAGAATTCTAAAGTACTGAATTCTAAAGAATTCAGTATTTTTGAGACCTCTTGCAGTATTGTGTACAGTTCTGGTGTCCTCAACATAAAAAGGACATGGAACTGTTGGAACAAGTCTAGAGGAGGGTCACGACGATGATCAGGGGACTGGAGCACCTCTTACATGAAGATAGGCTCAGAAAGTTGGAGCTGTTCAGCCTGGAGAAGAGAAGGCTGTGTGGAGATCTCATAGCAGCCTTCCAGTACCTGAAGGGGGCTTATAAGGATGCTGGAGAGGGACCCTTCGTTAAGGACTGTTGTGATAGGACAAGGGGTAATGGGCTAAACTTTAAACAGGGAAGTTTAGATTGGATAGAAGGAAGAAGTTCTTTAAGGGTGGTGAGGTACTGGAATGGTTTGCCCAAGGAAGCTGTGAATGCTCCACCTCTGGCGGTGTTCAAGGCCAGGTTAGACAGAGCCCTGAGTGACATGGTTTAGTGTGAGGTGTCCTTGCCCATGGCAGGGGGGTTGGATCTAGACCTTAAGTTCTTTTCCAACCCTAACTATACTATGATTCTATGATTTCAAAGTACATTGCTGAAGCATTAACTTACAGTGCTTAATCTGAAACCGTTTGACATGAAGTAAATGGCAAATGTGCAATATGTGGATTGTTTAAAGCAGAAAATAAGACTTCAGGCTCAGCCTTCAACTCAAGCTCAGCACTCATTAAGTGTGGGAGATGGAGCTGGCTTCAAGTCCTCTTGCATCATTGGCATTTCTGGGATACTGATAACATTTCACAGCTTTAACATACTGTTAGGCTTATAAAACTATTGCATATCAACTACCTCTTTGCACCTAATCTTTGACTTTTATACCTAGGGACAGAGCAGCTGTGAAGCTGTTTTGTCTTCTTAACATAAGACAATCCATCCTTCACATCAAGAGGAGAATTCCTGAATTTCCACCTTTTCCTATTGTTAGTGTTCTGAAAGAGCACTAACATTTCAAACCATTCTTAAGAGCTTGTCAGCTAAAGGAATAATAAAAGTAGAAAATTAAGCTGCATATTTCACGAGCAACTGTTCAAGTTTTGTTCTGTTCTAACATGATGAGTTGTCTGCTAGGTTTGCCTCGGCAGCAGCAGAAGGCAGCCTTACTTTTCCTAAAATTCAATTATTTCATATCTGTAGAGAATAAAGAAAAGTTATGTTAACTCTTCAAGCTATTTTCCTAGTGAATATTCTAGTGAATGAACACTTCTATTCATTCTGTAGTATTACAGATTCTAAATATTGAATCTGCTTTGCTGTTCTGTATTTTTTTGCAACCATTTACATCTTTGTAAACCGAGCAACATAGACATTTGTGCTAACTCTTTCTGCAAATTACAAAAGCTGAAAATCAGTGTATAATCAAACCCACAACCCATGGTTATTATTCTTTCCAAATTGCTCTGTTAACTCCTAACTTTTATTCTATCCTTGAAAATTATTGCTTGCTGGTAGAGAATGTCATTTACAAATTGAAAAAGGAGAACAAAAGAGAAGCAAGCCATTCTTTCAGTAGCATGTCAAAAAAAAGGTCAATTATATTATATTTCTATATAAAGAACTAATTAACATAGTTCAAGCTTTATGAAAGCACGCTTGCCTTGGAGAAACCAGTATCTACTGCAAAAAGAATAGCAAATCCTAATATTGAGTACAGCTAATAACTGGAATTAAGGACATACTATAGGGTGTACAATAAGGAACATTTGTTTTCCAAGAAATAGTCAAGCCAAAAGGCAACAAAAAGCAACCTCAGGTGGATGAATCCATTCCACATCACTGTAAAAATATCTTTTACCTGCTGATTGACAGCAGTCCCACTGTATGGCCATATAGCAGTAACGATATGATCTCAGTAAATTTGGTAGGGTTGTCCATGGGAGATGCATGCTATGGATTTTTATCTACTGCGAAAGCAACATGCCAAACCTCTTTCAGAGTCATCTGAGTTCCCTTAAAAAATCACTGTTCCTTCTCCCTGGTCGATACTCCAAAATACACAAATACAGTAAATGAGACACCCTTTCTGCTCTGGAACTATTTCTAAATTATTTTTCCTACATATTCTGAAGACCTCAAGTCTTAAAATGCCTAACAGCTTTGGATGTTAGACACACTTACTTTCAATAAAGAAATCATAAGACTGTCACATGTGCCTTTATTAATGTACAAATACTCCTGTATGAACCGGAGTTCCACAAAATAGTAAAAAACTTCCTGCATTTTTATTAAAAAATGAAGATATCCTAGAACCAGCTACGGGTGCAGAACCTGTTCTGAAGGACTGTCATAGAAGCAAGGTTTTTTTTCTGTCTCACAATTCAACGCTTGCCATGTTATTAGAGAAAACCCTCATCTGAATAAAAAGATATTTGTTAGTACCAGTAACCAAGACTCTAGAAATTTGATTACATTGCAACAACTTTCCCCTTTTACCATTTTTAATTAATTCTATTATCTGCTTCATTTTTAATCAACAATAACCCAGTTCACATTTTTTTCATATTCTTTACAGTTATACATTTTCTCATTGCTCGAAAGCCAAACAGAAGTTTGTTCATCTCTGACTTCACCCTGGGGCTTTGCAATGTAGGTGTTCTTGCAGCAAGGAGTAGTATCCATGCTGACATGCTATCCTATTAAAAAAAGCAGAGCTGTAGTAAACTGGCATTGTTGAATTTGCCTGCTTAACTAGTTTAATAATGTTAAGTCTCACCTTTAATGGGTGAGTCTCATACGTCTGTTCCCAGTCACATTAGCCCACCCCAGCACTAACAGTAAACACAGCTCCAGGCTTTTCTCCAGCCCTAGGAGAGACACAGGTGTCTGCCACCTGCAGCTGACACATGGGATGGTGAAGCACAAGAAAAGCTGCTCCATGGAGCTGCCAACATGTGTGAGTCTTTTCAAGGGTTCAAAGTGGTGTTGAAATAGACCTGTGGCCTTGCATTTGGTTCCTCCCTTCCTCTGACTTAGGTTTTGCACAGAGTGGTTGTTACGACCCCTTAACCTAGCCTTAAATACTGAGTAAAATGGTTCTCATACCTGAAGCAGCACCTCATAACCTGTGCTGCCACTGATCCCTCCTCATACTTTGTGTTCTCTAAAGGTTTGTGCTTCTTGATTTTGCCTTTATCAGATAATTTGTTTAATAATTAGTCCCTAAAAACATATTAGCAGAGGAACTGATCCCTCCAAGAGGTGGTACAACCAAATTGAATGCATAAATCTCTAAAGACTGAATATTTGCAAAGCATCAGCAGAGGTAATGTGTAGAAACAATGAGTCAATATGAGTCACTCATTACAACACCATTAAATCCTAAGAGATAATTACAGCACCAAAATGCTTAATTTGAAAGCAATTCTAACTTCCTAAGAAAATTTGTAATAAATGGGCTTTTGGCAATGTAATGAAATTATTACTATGTGCCACAACCATTAAATAAACTTGCCAAATAATCACGAAGTTCTAGTACCATTGTATGGTGCTGGTTTAAACCTTCCTTTCAGATCTAAAAAGAGGTTAATATTCTCACATTTTCATGCTAGGTCTCAAAAGACTGAGGTAGAAAAAAAAAAGAGAGAAAACAGAAATTGAAAGCTAGAACACTACATAATGTATCTGATGAGCCATTATTTAATTTCAAAATACTGACAACAGTGGACTTCTGGATCAATGAAACTACTGTAGAAAAACACCCTGTAACCACCACTGTTGGTTCAAAAAGCTAAGAGAGCTTGTCCACGGCCATAATAAAGGAATCCTGCATTTAATCAGTTATTCAATGCTCAAATAATGAGAAAAGACACAAAAAGATGCATTTGGTTATCTTGCTCTAAGCCCTGAAGACATGGCATATCACACTGGATATATATGATATTCATCATATAAACCTGCAAGTAGATTTTCATTTTATGAAAAAAAAATACTCTATTTAATATGGCTAAACAGATATATTCCAGGGTTTTATAGCAATGGGCAAAAATTGCCATTAATAGAACTACTGATAGCAGAAATAACTTCTGAGCATTTTTTAGACTAAGGAAGAACAAAAAAAAAAAAAATCACAACACATTGCACCGGTTCAGACACAACCAAAAATATTTGTTGCCTTTATACTACATCATGTTCTCAGTGAAAAAGGCACCTTCATTTATGACCGATCACAGATGGCAAACTTCATTCCCCTCAGAAGAAATCACAGCAAATCATAACAAAATACCAAAATCAAGCAGAAAAAGCCCATGCATTAAACATTGTAGATCTGTGAAAGATGCAAGTAGTTAAAGAGCCTGAGTAATGTACTGTGCACTTCTGTGCATGAAAATGAAGTTGACAGCTCCAAAGATACTTTCTCTTTATTTCAGGGAAGATCCTCCAGGACTCATGGCACTGCCCACTATTATATGTAGGGGCCATTTACTAAAAAGAAAACATACTTATTAAATTATAATTACTTATTAAAAGCTTATTAAAGAGAAAAAGTTTATTAAAGAAAAAGCAAATATCTTACCCCAAGTTCTTACTATATAGGTTGGTCATAAACACACTGCAATTCTTCAGTATAATTTAATATATTTATTAAAGTTACAGGAAATGGCTAATTATGTGTATAATGGTTTTAGTTTTGTTTCATTAAATAATGTTCAGTATTTATCTCCAGATGGATTACATAAGTGTACAAACAAACCACAGTAATTTATATCATCCAATGTGAAAAGAAAGAAGACATCAAAAATCATTTAATAAGAAGTTAAACAGAACATCCCCATGAACCCAGGATCACAAATTAAACTACTTTCACATTCCGTTTACATTAGATAGAGTTCTGATGTAATATGGTCAAGAAAGACTCAAAAGAAGCCTAAAACACTCTACACATAAAGTCATTTTGAGTAGCCATTAATGTTATACTTATTCCCTTTTCGAGTGTAATCCTGATCAGCTGATTAAGACATTTCAGTTCAGAATATAATGGCTTATCCAAGGTGTCACTATAAAAATTAACATCTCACAAATTTTACTTTTCAAGGAAAACATTTATAGCAAAAGCAAACATTACAAATTTAAACTACCAAAAACCTAGTTTTCAAAAAATATTTCTGGAATAAAAACAGATGGCACAGCCCAGAAACCACGCATATAGCCTTCAGAAATCAAATCCTAATTTGCACCTGTTTCTTTCCTGTTACCTCTCTCCTTTTCTTCTCTCTTAACTGACACAGCACAAGCCTTCAATCTAACACTTTGAAGGTGAGGGGAGATTTCAGAAACAAGGTTTTAATTTCTATTATATCATGAAAATTCAGATCCAGCATTTTAAAGAACAGGATAACATGAGGTAATACCTTATAATAGACTGTGTTATACCTTAGTTACTGGACTGTTCTTATCTCAACCCATGGAAGTTACACTCTTTTGATTCTCCTCCACATCCCTCCTGGAGCAGGGGAAAGAAAAGGGGAGTGAGAGAGCAGTTGTGTGGTTCTGGGTTGCCAGCTGGGGTTAAACCACAACACAAAGCAACAAAATGGGGAATTAATTTATCATGCCTATTATCATGCCAAAGCATCGGAATTCATGCTAATGTCATAGAATCATAGAATCATAGAATAGTTAGTGTTGGAAAGGACCTAAAGATCATCTAATTCCAACTCCCCTGCCATGGGCAGGGACACCTCACACTAAGCCATACCACCCAAAACTCTGTCCAACCTGGCCTTGAACACTGACAGGAATGGAGCATTAACAACCTGCCTGGGCAACTCATTCCAGTGCCTCACCATCCTAACAAGAAAGAATTTCTTGCTTATATCCAATCTAAACTTCCCCTGTTTGAGTTTGAACCCATTACCCCTTGTCCTGCCACTGCAGTCCCTAATGAAGAGTCCCTCCCCAGCATCCCTATAGGCCCCCTTCAGATACTGGAAGGCTGCTATGAGGTCTCCACGCAGCCTTCTCTTCTCCAGGCTGAACAGCCCCAACTTTCTCAGCCTGTCTTCATACAGGAGGTGCTCCAGTCCCCTGATCATCCTCATGGCCCTCCTCTGGACTTGTTCCAACAGTTCCATGTCCTTTTTATGCTGAGGACACCAGAACTGTACACAATACTGCAAGTGACATCTCACAAGAGCAGAGTAGAGGGGCAGGATCACCTTCTTCAACCTGCTGGTCATGCTCCTTTTGATGCAGCCCAGAATATGGTTGGCTTTCTGTACTGCAAGCGCACACTGAAGCCAGCTCATGTTCATTTTCTCATCAACCAACACGTGCAAGTCCTTCTCTGCAGGGCTGCTCTGAATCTCTTCTCTGCCCAACCTGTAGCTGTGCCTGGGATTGCTCCGACCCAGGTGTAGGACCTTGCACTTGTCATGGTTAAACTTCATGAGGCTGGCATCAGCCCACCTCACAAGAAACATATAGGTGTCACCTATATATTTTCTAATTCTAGCAATTTAGCAATAGCTAATATATACTGAAAATATACTACTGATAAATTTTTGACATCTTCCATTAGTATAACTTTCTATTCTCTGATTTAAAATGTAATATTAAAGCATTACACTTGTCAAAAGCAACTGCCTACTTAAAGTATTGCTCAAAGTTATTTAATATCTCATTATCAGGAACTCATAAAGGAAACTATTCAACAAAATTTAAAACCTCTTTAATGCTTGATTACATTTTTGATTATTAATTACATCTGCAGATAGACATAATTTAAATCTTAATTTTTTTATTTACGTTTGAAATAGTGTTCGTCGCACAATCGATTTTATTTTAGTGCAAAGACAAAGACCATGTACTGATGAATCTTCCAAAAGAAACCTACAGTTCAATCAGAATAAAACATATGATGCGGTCTCTACCATATCATAATATGACAATGGAAAAGTCAACATTGCAGCTGAAATCTTGAGATCCATGGAAACAGTCTTTAAGATTCATTACTTATATTTTTTATAAGATAAGCTAAGACATGAAGACTTTTTATTTATAATCATCTACTACAAAAGTGAAGCCAACTGAACTTGTTACTGAAATGAGAGAAGTTCTTGTTCTCCTTGTCCACTACAGAAAGCAAAGAGTAAGGAGTCCAAAGCAAAGATCTACATATCTAAGTGCTTGTCTGGGTTAGTAGCCCTGGTGTGAAGCCCTTCCCACATCTCCGGTTCTGCAAGACAAGGGCTCCTTTCCAGCTCTGGTGTACGTGAAGATTTATATGGTACATTATCTAATGGTAAAACACTGGCATTCTACATCTCCTACACTGAAATAAACACACTTCTCTTCTGGCTTAAATTATATCTGCTGTGCCTTCACAGGCACACTGTGACTGAAGAAAAATGATCCTGACGTTATTAGGTCTTGGAAGGGTGAAATGCTGACTGATCTGACTGAGTGGCAGGACAAGCTCATGAACTCTCTATTTATGAATGTATAACTCATTCTGCAATGGATTTTTCTAAACCACAATGTTGGAATGATTCTGAGATAACAAACAATATTTTTCAATTCAGTAACATGACAAACAAACAATAAAAAGTTTTTTTCTAAGGAAATAACATTTACAATAGACTTTTTTTTTTTTACCAGTATCACTCATGACAAATAATCCTGCTTCATTTTCTTTCTTTCCTTATCTCTCTTTTCCAACATAAGTAATTTGAATTTTCTGTCTGCTACCTGATTACATTCTATTCCTTTGCTTCCAAAACTGTCTTATTTTCCAGTACAGTTTATTTAGGAAGTTCAGGCTTATAAATAATAAATATGAAAATATTAGGAGACCCACAACTGTACTTACTATCTTTTAAAAAAAATACAATTAGCCAAAGCTAGTTATTAAAGAGACCATTCTGTCTATTAAACCTAGCTCCATGAATGAATGAAAAGTTCAGATGTAAGAAGTTCAGCTGGAAGGATACGAGAAAAAGGAGACCAAGTTTCCCACAATATTTTTAGCTGTATATATCTCACTGCTCTCCAGTCTTTGAAGCTTGTGGTTACGACAGAAGCATTTTGGTTAAAGACTTAACTATTTGTATTATGCACCCCCAAGGAAAGAAAATAATAATAATATGAGTGGGTGATACATTAACATAACAATAATGAGGGATGCTCAGTATTAGATAGGCCCTGCAGTGCGTGCTTAATTTTCATGTGCCTATTTAGGTGGCATAAAATGATGTAAGGTTTAACAATGGACATCATATTTACAATTGCACTTTGGAGATTTTTTTTTATTATTCTTATTGATACCAAGTTCCAGCAATATTTTCAGTATTCTTACTACAGTTAGACTGGAAGATAGACTTTGGAATAATAAAAATACCCTTCACTGAATACTCCTCTGGCTGTTGCTTTATTTTTGTTTAAACAATGAAGATGCATATCCAGCTCCAATTCATTTTTATTTATAAATACAAAAGTCTTTTGCCTATTTTTACCAAAACATATTTGGGAAAACAACTTCTTCAAGTCAGGCAAAAATAAAGCTTAATACTTCAGTTTTGACATGAATTAGTCTGAAGATAGACACTTCAGATAACAACTTAAAAAAAAAATCAGGGTTAGATAAAAATACGATAAACACAACAGGATCTTTTTGATGTGTTCTAGATTATTTGTACCCCTTATGTGGGGTACAAAAGCCTCCATGGCTAACAAGGAAATTAAAGGAGACCATGGACATCTCAGTCACAAGGTTTTTATCCTATTGTTAGGTGTACCTTTAAGAATTTTTCTATTACTTATCAAAAAGATTTTAGGCAATTTCATATATTTTGGCAAATCTGCTACTTCCAGATAGGTATTTTTTTTGTAACTTCAAAACTCAGCTCAAACTTACTGTATTTTAACAGAATAGTAAATGGTTAACTGAAACCACAAAAATCTTTGCTGATATATTTTTAATTGCTAAATCCCCGATGCTTTTGAAGATCTTATCACTCTTGAGTTAAAGCTCATCACTGCCCTGCCTTTATTCACTTATACCATATACCTGAGAACTCCACAGCACAGAGGCCATGATTTATGCACCCAGTCCTCCTCCTGTACTCTAATTTCACTGCTTTTATGAATCCCATGTGTTGTTTTTTCCTTGACCTCACTTTTCAAATGAGAAAGACCACTTATCAACAGCTTCCAAACTGCTGATTTATCTGCCTCTAATAGACAGCTTTACACCACTTCATACCATGTATCTGCAGGCATTAAACCATACAGTTTCCAGCTGGTGCAGCAGTGCTTTGTCCTGGAGAAATGCACAATCTGTTTTTAAATCCAGCAATGACTGGGACCTGCTCTGACTAGCAAACAGCATTTCCTTCGACATGGCATCTGACAATTAAACAGTACTAGATTTTAAGATCTTGCTTTGTTAAGGATTATTAAGAGATTAACATTTAATCCATTCTAGTACATAAATGATGAGGGTGTAGATAAAATACTGAATCTCATTCTTCTGGGTACAATTCTCTTTTGGGGAAAATGAATTGCTGGTAAAAGGGATAGGTTAATGGTGCACCTGCTTGCTTATTTGTTTGGTTAAAGATAGAAAAACCATCAAACTCATCTAAGAAAGGAGTCCAGAGTCTATAAACAGAAACAGTCTTGAAGGTTCTAAATCTTTTTCACAGCACAATGTTCATAGGGATTTTGAATCTTCAAATGAGCTTTTTGCTTTTACTTGGGAACGTATCCTACACCAAATGTAAGTAATGATTTGGCTATTTAGAGCCATCTTTCCTCACCTTTGAGTTTTAACATGATGTGATAGGCATTGGGAAATACTTTGTTGAATGTATTTTGCTCTTTGACCTATGAAAGTAAAGAGAAATACTGAAGTAGTGCTTATGCCCTTGATTCCTCCTGTTTTCAAAATGAGACTGTAAGGGAAGAATAATGATGTGAGTTGAATTCTTTATGATGGTCTTATTCAGCGTTTTGGCACACACAGGTAATACTTTAAAGAGATGAGACAATAGTAATGATTTAGTTTGCTGAGGAATCTCAATGTTATTTGAAAGCATAACTCCTGAGTTTGTAAATGTACTCTGATTGTGATTCTGTGCTCACATCCAGCACTTCTATAGTTATACCCTGTTTTAATACTCCATTATAGAATTGTCCCACACTTTCCTTCCTATCAACTCTTTTTATTTTAAATAATCCACAGTACTAGATGAATCTAACCCCTAATGGCTAATAAAACCCAGCTGGATGCTAAATAGACATCTACTTTGTATACCAAGTTCTTTATTGCTAAGGGTGGTGAGACACTTGTACGGGTTAGCAAGAGAAGTTGTGATTGCCCCATTCCCTGGAGTGTTCAAGGCCAGGTTGGAAGGGCCTTGAGTAACCTGGTTTAGTGGAAGGTGTCCCTGCCCATGGCAGTGGGTTAGAACTAGATGAGTTTTAAGGTAGAAGATGATCTTAAAGAAAGTATCTTAAACAGAGCTGTTTAGCCTGGAGAAAAGGAGGCTTGGGAAGGCGTTATCACTCTCTACAACTATCTGAAATAAGGTTGTAGCGAAGTGGGGGTTAGTCTTTTCTTCCACATAACAAGGGATAGGACAAGTGGAAATAGCCTCAAGTTTTCCTAGGGAGGGTTTAGATTGGATATTACAAAAATATTCATCACTAAAAGAGTTGTCAAGCATTGGAACAGGCCGCCCAGGGAAGCGGTGGAGTCACCATCCCTGAAGGCATTTAAAAGCCATGTAGATGTGCCACTTAGAGACATTGTTTAGTGATGGACTTGGTAGCACCAGGTTAATTGTTGGACTTGATCTTAAAGGTATTTTCCAACTAAAAAATTTTACAATTCTATTCTATGATAATATCAGGAAGAATCGTTCAGCCCAGAATAAGTATCTTCACAATACAGTTTCTTGTTCTGTAGGGTTTTGGGTTTGTGTTTTTTACATATTTATCATAATAATTCTATTTTCCTCAATTCCTGTCCACCAGTAAGTATTACTGCTTAGTGTCTCACTAGAGATACGTTTCAACCACAAAATGAGCTAATGTGCTCAACTCCTGAAAATCGGTAACCCATTTAAAACTCATAGTCAAATGTTAAGCATGTAGCAAGTGGGCAACTGCCATCAGTTGATACCAAAATACTTTGGACACAAACCAATTCAATACAATATTATCTTACTTAGTCTATAGCATCCAGATTTAGGAAGATTTTTATTATCCTTTAATGTTTTTAATACAGGTGGCTGCTATCCATAACAGAAAACTCAGTGGAAAAGAGAGAAGATTAACAGAAACCTACAACAGAGGGAAGGAAAGTTTCCTTTCAAATTTAGAAACAGAGTAGCTATTCCTGCTATTCTCCTATACTGAAATCCCCTAATACCACTTTCCCAATCTCCTGTCACCTGACAGGAAGCATACATACCTCTCAACTTCCCAAGGGCTAACAGCTTTACACAAACATACTGAAAAATGACAGAAAAATTATTTATGCATCAAACCTAATGCAAAATTTCTTTTTTCAATATAATTTGCATTTTGAGTAAGGCAATCAGGTGATCTCCCTTATATGATATAAAGAATATCAAATAATAAAAATGCTCAGTTACATAATTTCAGCCAGAAATACAAGGAGGCATTTGAAAGACAGTCACAAGAATACTGAGCAGAGTATCTTCATACAAACATGCCTCTTGAGCTGCTGTATTTCAATGGAGAAGGAATACTATACCTCTTCAAGTATTAGACAAGGTGTAGGAGTAGAAGAGCAAGAAGGAAAGAGATCTTCCAAATGAGAACACTCTTGGTGAGTCACTTGGTGAGTCATAAGAGGTAGAGTAAATCCTACTCCTTTTCAAAGACTTCTGAGTGTTCTGGGCCCATTTATCTGCTTGTAGGATGCAGGGACAGATGACAAGTGGTGGGGATAGAAAAACTGATGGACTTTCAGGACATTTTCCCATGACCCACTCTTGTACAGCTCCCAGTACTTACAACATTCTTTACTACATGCTCTTCCTATTTATTTTGCCAGTGCCAACTAATAAACTTCAGTCATCTTACGTGACTAGCTAGTAAGGCAGAGAACAGTAAAAGCCTACACAGGCATCGAGAAATTCTGACTGAACAGGTGGAAAAATGGTAATTTTTTTAACAGAGCTGAATTTAAGCTTCTAGCAAATGTGACACCTCAGGTGAAATGCAGGGATCATTTTCTGAAGTCTTTTTTCTCCTAAACCCATAGCCCAATCAGCTGTACTGAACTGATAATAAATCCTCCATCAGTCAGCACCAGCTCCTGTAGAACTGCAGTAGTTTTGCATATCCACGTGTAACTCCCTCATGCAAGACTAGACAGGAAAATAATTTTGTAGTTCCACACTTTCATAGGCCTGTTAATTAACTGTTTTGCTCTCCCTAGATGAGAACTTCATCTTCTTCAAGTAACTTATCTTGCATTATTTAGGCTTTTCAGTGAACAAATCAGGTTAAGGAAATGCAAGTCTTGTATCAGAAAATAAACAACTATACTCCATCTGTTTAAAAGAGATTTTGTCTTGAAATTATGTGCTCAGAGTTACTCACACCCTGAGGAAGCCCAAATTCATCTTCTACCTTGGAACTTACTATGCTTGTTATTAATATATATGGACCTGAGATAGGCTGTAATTCAATTTCAAACAGGTGCTGAAGTTTTTCTCTTGAAATTGGCTGAAGCTCTGTTTAGCTCAATGACACCTACATCCTTTCTATTTTAGACACATATATTAGGTATCCTAAATCCTCCCACAGGAAGAGGGAGTTTGCCACAAAAAAATAGTAGTTGGTGCAAAGGCCAAGGCATCTGAATCATACAAACTCATGCAGATCATAATAACAACTCTCTTATCAACAAAAAAGAGGAAAGGAAGAAAAAAATAAAAAAATAAGTTCTCTTGTGTATGAATGTATAAGAAAAATATTACATGTCAAGTGATAGATTGCTTTAAATCATGAAATACTGAAATTTAAAGTAAACTACCATTGGGATTGTGCTTTATGATCTGACACAGATTACAGTGAGGTGTTAGCAAAGGACTACCACCATACAATGATTATGCAAGCAGCATATTGCCATTGTAGAATGTTTCCTGAACAAAACAGGGTATTAACTGAATGTTAAATTTCTGGATTTGGCACTTGGAGGCTTTGATGGGATTGGAATGAATGGTAACCTCCTGGGTAGTAGGAAAATAATAGCCATCGTAATGCTGCTAAGTGCACTGCAGACTGCTGATTCAAGGACACATGCAGCAGTCAGGTGAATTTAAAGCCACTATATTCACATCTGTACGCAGCAGGAATCATGCAAGGTAATAGCATAGGGAATGTCTCTATGAATAAAATATAACACAGGGCTGTTTCTTAACAGGGAAAGAAAACTGTAGTATGCTCTGAAACAGCTTGTGACTGGGCAAAGCCTATGTTCTGTGCTAGTTAACACATGCTTTTCTTTCAGTTGCTTACCTCTTGCCTAGTATGGTTACTGTGCAAATTAGGGATGTTTGAAGTATACTGCCTGTGTAGTGTAGCTGGAACTGTAGGATCACTGGATTTACAAAGCTCTGTTTCAGCCTCTAGAAGCAGGCTGGCAAAGTATGTACAAGAAGGATGGGTCCCAGCCCAAACTTGCATAGAGATTTCCAACGCTCCATCACATCACCAAAACCAGTCACAGTGTCCCATGTTACACCATCCCACTAATTTATCCCAAGAGTATGCATCAATGTTTGCAGTGTTCTATTTATGGAGGAACAGACTGAAAGTACTCTGACCTGGAGATTCTGTATGCAATGCACTTGTTGAAAGTGGCTTTCAGCAGCACAGCAGAGTTGCTGAAAGGCAGCTGGATGTGGCAGAGCCCTGGGGATATCTGTACAGCAAACACAGCAGTAGCACAGGCAGGTATGCAGTTAGCACCAGAAGAAAAGTCCTCATGGAGTTTGCTGATGACATATTTTGCAATGCTGCTGATACACAGGTGAACTGGGATATCACATAAGAATGGTAAGACTGAAAATAGCAGCAGTGGGTACTCGAGGTAATTTGATAGTACTGAGTACAAGGGACTAATAAGAATCTCAGTTAAACTGGGCATCCGGAAGTTAGAAATTGCACAGGAGGTAAGGGATCAAGCACTTGTCAGCTGTGGAGGAAGTAGGAAAAAGGAAAAAAAGTAATTTCTTGTGTGGGCAGACAGATATTGCTAAGATATGGCAGGTACTAAGCAGAACTGTAAAAGGTGCTAGTCCTTGTCTTGAAGGCTCTGAACAATTCAGTTTATCTGTGTTAAAATATAAAGAAGAATTAAAACCTGAAGAGCGCAGAGAGGCACCATTATCAGGGGAAAGTCTTCAATCCTAAGAGAAAAGGTTAAAACAGTCTGTCTTGCTTAGCCTAACTAAACAAGGGCTGAGAAGTGTGATTCCTCTTAGAAAGCACTTCACGGACACACCAGGAAGGGAAAAGACATTTTTTTAAGCTAAAGGATAATACTGGCACAGGAACAAATCAGTATTAATTGCCTCGAATATATTTAGGCAAGATATTAGAGCATGATTTCAATCAGAAGAGAGTTCCTATAATATTTTCCTCAGGGGAGTAGCTAGGGCATAAAAATACCCCAGAGCAGTTTCTATATGGGAATTATTTAGTTTATTAAAAGGATTAGATACTATATTTGCACACCACAACAGAAGACTGCTTTTGATGACCCAGAACCTCTGAGAATCCTGTTCCCCTTGTATACTGGCAACTGTATATAAAATCAGGACTTAAATTTTAGCAAGATGTATTTAGTCATAAGAAAATTCATGTCTGATTATCTCCCAGAGCATACTTTTTAGCCATGTCAATTTTCACCTAAAAAGAATGGAACACCATGTATTTACTAAAGCTGAAAAATACTACTGAAGGTTACCCTTGAATGCATTGTCTTATTGAATTTCACTAAATGAAAGATGTCGATATTAGGTCTTACTCATGTCAATCTACAGGTACTTTAAGCCTCAGATATATTTTTGCTATTAATATGTTCAATATGATAGACAACAATTTTGGAAATTACAAACCAACTGTATCATGCATTCTTATTCTAATTTAAAGCATTTTATGTAATTTTATAGAATCACAGAATGGTGTGGGTTGAAAAGGACCTGAAGATTATCTAGTTCCTACCCCGTGCCATGGGCAGGGACACCTTCCACTACACCACATCACCCAAGGCCCTGTCCAACCTGGCCTTGAACACGGCCAGGGATGGAGCCTTCACAACTTTCCTGGCCAACCTGTGCCAGACATTAGCATACCAATTCCCACCTTAAAAAACTACACTGGAATTAAGGATTTATATTTTCCTTTTATCCAAAGCACTGATCAAAGATGATACTGTATTCTAGCTATTTTGTATTTTCACTGAGAAATGCTACACCATAGCACTGAATATCATGTCTCCTTATGTTGACTGAAGAGCAGACATTTTCAAAAAGTGAATATTTGCACAGCCAATGAACATCTCATAACATGCAGTAAGACATGTAATGTCAAATTTGCATGAGCTATTACCTTTTATAAACAGCTAATGTCTCTCTCATTATCCCCTTTATGAGGCTGTTGCTGAAGGTGTTTTTTAAGAGCCTCATAATTTTCATTTGATAGGTTATAAACATAACAACTTGATCTGGATATTAGCTTAAAATGTTAATCACATTTCAGATTGCATAGGCTATAACTCAGCGCTGTCAGCATTTAGACATACTACAATAAGCTGTGTCCCATTTTAAAGCATTCATGACATAAATTTTGTGTTGTATGAAAAAGTTTGATCTGAAATTGGAAATGCTAGGATGAGTAGATGCTACTAAGTCTATTTAAACCATAAAAATTGTATCTGTGCTGCAAGGCTACTTCTGAATACCCACTCATAGTCAGGATGACTAAAAGGTGTCTAACCCTGTATCATCTTTATCTATATGGTGAAAAGTATCACTAAAAACCACTATACAGAGATTCAACTTTTAATGAGAGCTTCTGGTATTTGGTACTTACATTTGTATCAGGCAGAATGATTTGTCTGTGATTAATGCTAATTAATGTCTGTTTAGTTTTTCCTGTATAGCAATGAGCAGTTATGTTATTACTTGAATTCTCAGGCTCACATCACTGGAGTTTTATCTCCTCTGATACTGCAAACAGAAACTGGCAGTGAACAGTGAACAGCATATTTTAATTTCCCTGTTCAAAACCAGAGCAAAATACTTGCTCACATTCACAAAGCATGAGTAAACAGAGAGGGCTCTATTCTGTCCACCAGGTTCAGACTGGTGTAACTTGGCACTTGTACAGTAAATTCTAACAAGTACTGGAACTGGGTTACCAAGTTCTGGGATTTTTTTCAGCTGAAGCTGGATGAAGTATATACAAAACACTTTGCAATATAATGAATGGCTTCAGGAGTCAGCTTTCATTATTGCCTGGAAGACTAAATAAGCCCACAACAATTGTTTACTGTATTTCAGACATTTACTGTAGTAGGTCGAAAAGTTCATATAGGGTTTCTACTGATTTAACCTTGTTTATTTATATATGGTAATCTAAGCAGCTGCTAAAAGCATGCATTAAACTCAGGCACATTTACAGTAATAAGATTCAATAAAAGATGGATTGTGTATTACTATGTATTACTATTAATTTTGAATGGATTTAAAGCTAAAACAATGCTTTCTTTCTAAGAATCCCACTTCTCACACTAGCTGCACACTAATGTAATTACAATTATTTTGGTTCAGTCTGCCCCAGAATAAGCATGAGGCAGCCGATTCAAGAAAAAGAAGAACATGTACAATTAAAAACGTTGTTCTTTGGGGATTTTTAGACTTTTTAGCTGAATTTCCAATCTTACAGGCTCAACAAGGCAAGTTTACAATTTTAGCAGTGAGTGGTCAGCTTTGGGGTATTTGGAAATGTGACTGCTCATGTGCAGATTGACTCAGCACTGAGTTTACTCATCTATCACACCTTGAACAATTCAGCTATAGCACTTGTACTGTCCAGTTGCACAGTGCCAGCTCTATGCTTCCCAGTCACCCTGGTTATAGGATGGGAATTTGCACTAAAGTACATGCATCATTTTATGCCTTATTCTTAAAATGAGGCACTGAAGTACATGCATCATTTTACCATTCCTAAAACAGATCTTCGTGTAAATTCTTGTTCAGAGATTTATTACTGATGCTTTATCTCTAGCCACCTATGAAACTTTCTTTCTGATAGAACCACATAAATATACATTCATCCATTACTTCAGTAAAATATTATTTCTTATTAGGAATTTAGTAAATTATTTTTATCCCTTCATTTTCAAACTGCAGTTTAACAACTGGAAAGAAAAGACTGGTACAAGTCTCAAGCTGACATAGTTATTTTGCCCCTGGTTTCTATTTCAGTCATTTTACCTCATCATTGCTGCCTGAGGTTCATAGATCTTTCAGGTACCAAATCATCACAATAGCAACCAAAATGCATTTTATGAAGCCAGGAAGCCCTCAAGGATAGCACAGTGGTTAGTTAAATTGCTGCTTTTTTCAGCTCATTTCTTTAATCTGCTGGGGATATTTCCTTGGGCTCTGGCAGAAGGTAATGCGCATCTTATGAAATGACATCCCTGCTGATGTCACTGATATTACTGGTGAAGAAAGCACCAACATTTCATACTGCATGGTGAAGTTTGACTTAGAAGGACAGACCAAAACTAAATACTAATAACAGCAGAAGAGAAGAAATATCCACAACCCCATCAGCCAAGCCTTTCTAATTGTTGACCCCAAATTTGGGAGTTAGAGTAGAGTAAAGGTTTGTGAGCTGCTGTGACAGCCACACCGGAAGGAATCTGTTCTCTGCAGAAGTGCTTGTTTCTCCCCTCTCCAATGCAAGCTATGGTATGGATGATAAAATAAAATATTTTGGAATTTGGCAGGCAGCACAGGTATTTCTTGTACAAAGAGGCCTGCTGGTGTTGCAGACACCTTAAAGAAAGACTTCACTGAAGCTTGAAAGCTTTTGACATCAGGTGCACCAGGAGGAGTGACACCTTTTCACCATCGCCCTCCCCTAGTGACCTCTCTGTGGAGCACTTGCATGTAAGCTGTTGTACACATCCTTGCAATGGAAACAGGTTACACCAGAGAAAGAAACAGATGTTCAATAGCAAAAAGCAGAGTGGTGGGGGAAAGACTGTTGACTCAGGCTGTGCAATTTACTATCAAATAATATTTCCAGGTAAACTGGTAAGCTTGCCCTGCCACACATTCCTGCTTTCTCTGCTCACATAAAAACTAGCATGAACTGTAGTCAGTCTGATTGCATGTGGCTGGAGGGCACATGCAATCCTCTTTGCTTGTGGCCTTCTTCAGAGGATGGAGCAGTCAGATCTCTCTGTAGAGGGCACAGGTGTTTTCACAGGGGCTAAAAAACATCAGATACCATGTTGAGTATGGCTGGTGCAATATACGCTCTTGAGGAACACAGGTGGGACCCATCTGGGCAGAGTCTACAGAGCTAACCCACAGGGCTTCATCTGTTCCTGAGGGGGGTATCTGGAGATGGAGGTAAAACTCTCCAGCATTTCCTTCTCATCCACTTCCTCTGAACTTTACAGCAAAAGGACATGATTTAGGTCCATACTTGCTAACAACTTAAAATACTAAACCCTGTAATACTTACTATATGCAGTCATGGTGCATTTCACCTTCTGCTGGAACCATCTTATGGAATGCTGATTTTGAGACCTCTCACTCTACAGTGAAAACAGGATAATCAATGAGAAATTATATCAAAACAGACCTGAAGCATGCAAACAGGCAGGAATGGTTTGAATTTCCCAAATCTTTGGCAGATCTGCTTTTATTCTGAGTAAATTATAGATCTGAATATATTTCAGGCAAAATGAGGAAAGGAAGAGAACATCAACATTTATCTTGACCCTCTAAGTATTTCTAGTGATTAAAGTTACAACTGTGGTTGTGAATCACAGCATTCAAATCTTATTTGTGTAAATTTACATTTATAAATCTGCTTTACTTATGATAAATTAAACCTTGAAGACATCAGTAAGGTGGAGTGATACATAAAGGAGCTACTGAACTGCTGGAGTCAATACAGAAAGCAACCTGTCCAAGGTGAGCATGACTTTTAATAACAAGCAGTACAAATGAAGGTTACAAAAAGATTCTACAAATGGTAATTTGAAAAATCATGGCAGTCAGGTGAAGTTCCCAATGACTGCAAAAAGGGAAATATAATCCCTATTTTCAAGAAGGGGAAAATGGGTGACCCGGGGAATTACAGACCAGTCAATCTCACCTCTGTGCCTGGCAATATCTTGGAGCAGATTCTCCTGGAAGGCATGCTAGGGCACATGAAAAACAACAAGGTGGTTGGTGACAGCCAGCATGGCTTCACTAAGGGGAAATCCTGCCTGACCAATTTGGTAGAAGTGATGGACAGGGGTAGAGCAGCTGACGTCATCCACCTGGACTTGTGAAAAGCGTTCGACAGTGTCCCACACAACATCCTTGTCTCTAGATTGGAGATCAATTTGATAGGTGGACCACTCAGTGGATAAAGAACTGGATGGATGGTTGTACTCAAAGAGTTGTGGTCAATGTCTCAATGTCCAGCTGGAGACCAGTAATGAGTGGTGTGCCTCAGGGATCGGTGTTGGGACCAGTCTTGTTCACCGTCTTTGTCAGTGACATGGACACTGGGATTGAGTGTGCCCTCAGCAAGTTTGCCGATAACACCAAGCTATGTGGTTCGGTTGATACGCTGGAGGGAAGGAATGCCATCCAGAGGGACCCTGACACGCTTATGAGGTGGGCTGATGCCAAACTCATGAAGTTTAACCATGCCAAGTGCAAGGTCCTACACCTGGGTCGGAGCAATCCCAGGCACAGCTACAGGTTGGGCAGAGAAGAGATTCAGAGCAGCCCTGTGGAGAAGGACTTGGGGGTGTTGGTTGATGAGAAACTGAACATGAGCCAGCTTCAGTGTGTGCTCAAAGCACAGAAAGCCAACTGTATCCTGGGCTACATCAAAAGGAGCGTGACCAGCAGGTCAAAGGAGGTGATCCTGCCCCTCTACTCTGCTCTCGTGAGACCTCACTTGGAGTATTGTGTGCAGTTCTGGTGTCCTCAGCATGAAAAGGACATGGAACTGTTGGAACAAGTCCAGAGGAGGGCCACGAGGATGATCAGGGGCTGGAGCACCTCCCGTATGAAGACAGGCTGAGAAAGTTGGGGCTGTTCAGCCTGGAGAAGGCTGCGTGGAGACCTCCTAGCAGCCTTCCAGTATCTGAAGAGGTCCTATAGGAATGCTGGGGAGGGACTCTTCATTAGGAACCGTCATAACAGAACAAGGGGTAATGGGTTCAAACTTAAGCAGGGGAAGTTCAGATCGGATATAAGGAGGATTTTCTTTACTGTAAGTGTGGTGAGGCACTGGAATGGGTTGCCCAAGGAAGCTGTGAATGCTCCATCCCTGGCAGTGTTAAAGGCCAGGTTGGACAGAGTTTTGGGTGGTATGGTTTAGTGTGAGGTGTCCCTGCCCATGGCAGGGGAGTTGGAATTAGATGATCTTCAGGTCCTTTCCAACCCTAACTATTCTATGATTCTATAATCAGAGTTTATCAGCTCAGTTTTTCACAGACATATACACGTGCAAATTCAGCTGCCTACAGTTCAGTGTATCTCCTCATGTGCCAGCATCTTGCAGACAGGCTGGATTCAAGATGCAGCACGTGACATCTTCAGCAGTCTAACTGCCTTGAAAATATAAACCTCACTTCAGTATACATACTTTGATGTGTGTTGTAGATAAGCTCCTACTGAAACTTCTCATTGAACCTAAGAGTCTCCAGATTAAGCTAAATCCTTATTCATCCTTATGTCACAGGTCCTTATTCATCGTTATATCACAGCAGCACATTTTCAGGCTTCTTTATTTTTTTTATATAGGAGATTTTTTTTACCATCAATAGAAGCAAGGTCAGCCCAAATGCCTGTAATGATTGCTCTGGTAACTAGCCTCAGTGAACACAGTCATTCACATGAGGGAATGCAATCACATGACAAAGCTAATCATTTTGTTACTCTGTTTGGAACTTTATACTCCTAATTTTTATTAAAAAAAATAAAGATATTTATTAACTACAGAGACAAAGAAAAAAACCAAACAAAAAACAAACAACAAAAAACCTAACAAACAAACAAACCCCACACAATTGAACAAGATTAGCAACACACCACAATTACATCATTGCTGAGTTCACAATAAGCTGCTGTCGACTCTTCCAGCACGTGCAAAATAGAAAACGGTTTTACAGGCTGTCACCATCTCCTGACAGGCAGGCAAGTCACTGCTAATAATTAAAACAAGGCTCCTTTCTGGGTCTGACTTCTCCCAGGGATACTCTGCAAGATGACTGTCCTTAGTTAATTCACAACTAGAACACGTTTTCCCTCCCAGTGTGAAAATTGTGCTCCTTCTGAGAAACAACCAGAGAGGTGAGTTCTCTCCTTTGAACTGCTTTTTCCAAGCCTGGCAGGTAACTCAGGGGCACTTGAGCCCTGTTTGACACAGCAAGTATTTGCATTACTCATCCCTCAGGGATTTTTACCAGCAGTTGTTACTGGAAGTAGACACTGTACTGATGTTTGTGTTATGAGAAGCACTCACTAGCTAACCCTGCAGGGTCCTCTTAGGCTTTGTGTTTGATAATTGTTTTTGAAGCAGTAACAAAAATTTGGAAATATCACCATTCTTTACCCCCAGGTTCTTATTCTAGAATAGCCAAGTGGTCATGAAACATGAATATGGAAGATGTGTGTAGAAGATGTTTGTCTCTAGTTTGGAGCACACAATTAAACTGCTTGTAAACAACAGGTGAAAACAACAGACCACCTAACTACAGTCCTAAGGTAGCTAAATGAGGCAGATTGAAAGTGAGAGCTTCAGACACATTTAATGAGTGAATGTTGATGCTTCCAGACCTACAGGCCAGATGGTCCTATTTCTACAAAGCCCAAGGATGGAAAAAAGTAAAAGCCTCCAGGTGTCTACCGTACATTTCAATCTGTGATAATATTCAAGAAATGACAAGTCTGATAAACGAAAACCCCAGGAGGCAAAGTCAAAACCAGAGAAAATTTATAGAAAAGAAGCAATTTATGAATTAACTTATGGAAACAAAACAGCAACTAAAGCAGCTTCCTACAAGAGAATTGTAATAATTTTATTTAATCCAAAGAATGTAATGTTTTTGGATTTTTTTAAATGCTAATCTGGAAGAAACCATTATTTGATAGTCTTCACCACTACTAAAGTTTTCTTTTTCCTTTGGACTTACATCACCTGGCTTGTCCAGTTGCACCATTAATGCCTGCTATGTTGCATACTGATGTTTTATTTGCACTAACATTATGTATGGCCTTGCTGCTACAGTGTGTCTCAAGCAGATGGATCCTGTGCTTTTGCAAAACCCTACTGCAATAGAAAAGGTACATGACCTGCATGCCAGGCTTACTCAGAAAAAAAACTGTTGCATAATGATGATCTGGGTGAACCCCAATTTGGGCATATAACATTTTAAACATCACTTTAGGCAGGTGTGAATTGCTAATTTCAGTTCAGCTGCACCAGTTTTCATCTGGAATGCTTTTACATTAGGTTGGGGTTTGTTTTGGTTTTGGTTTGTTGCTTGGCTTGTTTGTGTGTGGGTTGTTTTGGGTTTGGTTCTTTTGTTGTTGTTGTTGTAAGTTGTTTTGGTTTGCTTTTTGGTTTTGCTTTTTAATTTAGAAGAAAAAAAAAGCTATTGCTTCCTGACTGAAGATAATCTTGCTTGAGCTATAACATACCTTACTCCAAGTAATATAAGCGAGGTGTTCAGAAAGCAAGATATTTATTTTCTCAAACAGGCAGGAAACACACACTATAGAACTTATTAAAAATACCCATGTGGGTATCTTATTCCAGCTTCAGTGCTCTTTAGTTTCACTACAGCAAGGTTTTATAGCTTATCACTTCTGTACCATACAGTCTTTCATTAAAATTCCAAGTTCTCAGAAAACAGGAGGGTCATTATTTTTCAAATCTACCTATATTTCAATGCTGAAATCATTTATCAACAGGAAGCAGTGTTGTTGCCATACAAATAGCCATACAAATACTCAGTAAGTAAGTAAGTAAGTCATTCCCTCATCCAGGTTAAGGCATTTGAAACAGAAGCCTACTGAATTTGGTCAATGCTGCTGCAAAGGTAAAGTACAAATCTCCTGGTGCCCACTCAGCAGATGTGAAAATCAAAAGAATTGTGATATCTAGACATCAATTTTAAAGTTACCCATCACACATGCTATCAGGGAGAAAAAGGATTTTTTTTTTTAATAAATTACATAAGGACCCAAAGAGGTAGAAAGAAAAGGTAAAAGAGTCCAACTATGATAAACAGGACCTTCTTTTGAGAAATAATGTCCAAATGAAAGGAACAAGACATTTTTGTTCATCCAGTGGTATGTAAGCATGGTGGGAAAAGAAACAAATTAGCTTACTACAGAAAACATCCTACTTACTTCCCAAAGACCATTTATACATTTTACTTTTTTCCTCTAGATTGCTCCAGGTCATGGTCCCTAGGAGTGAGACTACTCCAGAAACCACAACCAATTTTGGAGACACTGCCATGCCTGAGGAGCAGTGTGGGAGATGTGACACTAACTCTCAAACCTGGCAGCTCCCTGAATACAGAGTGCAGTGTTAAGTCTCTGCACTTCAGATGCTCTTGTAGGACTGGATTTGCTAATAGCTCCTTCAGTGTTATGTTTGATGGGGGTTGCTTTTTCTAAGGCATAGTAGGTGTAGTAGAGGAGTAGACTCTCCAATTGCAATGACACAGAGACACTCACTCCAGAATGAGTTTAAGGAAAAGCATAAAACAAAGCCCACTCCCCTCAATGCCAATTAGCACTGGTAAGCACACTCAGCTCACTGACAGCAGCCAGGGAAACACAGCAGCTTCCCCCATCTCCTGTGTTTGCATCAAACAGGATGTCGCAACAGAAGGAAATAGAGCCATTCAAAAATTATCATTGTGCTATACCTGGTGTCATTTACCTTTGGCCTCCTCCCCACTGCTCTTCATCATCATGCTGTGAGTAAAGGAAGGCCATGTGACAACTAACTGTGAGGAAAAATATGCACAGAAGAATCACATTTCTTAAGACTGCTGTTTTCTGCATTATCTATCAGAAAAAACATATACTTCAGAGTTTAGGACACTCTCACAACATGTTCCTGGAAATTATGAAATTTGCATATTCAATCTTGAGGTGAATTATAAAAGTAGCATCTATTTAATCTATAATGAACTTCAGTGAAAATAGCTGTCACTGCAGAGAGGTCTTACATCAAGGGAACCTTGCTAACAAAGACTTGCATAGTGGAGGTGCAGTGTATCATTTACATAGCTGTATCCCACAGCTCTCTGGTGTTCTTTTTTTCTGCCACTTGGAGATGTGTGTTATATTTAGCCACTGCTCCTGCATTCCAGTTCAGTAGGTCTATGTGTGCAATCTCTCACTTTCCCTCTAGAGTTATAAAGTCTCTGACTAAGGACAAAAGAAGAAATTCTCTCCCAGTGTTGATCCCTATGGAACATTCAGTTATTACACCTTTCATTTTTCCTGTTTTCCCACAATGCTGTCCACATGACAGCAAGTTTTGCTTCTTATAGTGGTTATTGGATTTTTGTTGTCTTTTTTTTGTTGGTTTTTTTTTTGCTTTTATACATTGTTTTCCAGTCGCATCCCTCCTTTCCAGAGCAGTATTTTTCCTCTCTATAAACTGCTTTGATATGAAAGCACTTGCTTTGGCTGAGAATGGTAGCAGTGGTTGCAGTCCTCTAAAAATTCCACTAGTACCCATCCTGTAATGATTTATTATTCTTGAGCTCCCAATGCTTTAAAAAATATACTTATATCATCACCTGGTTAAATAAATATTATAAAATTATTAAGCAGATTAGATGAAATTATTAAAGGCTAGTAATTTCAGTTGTAAACCCATGAAAAAAATGAGAGGAAAAAGACCCAAAGAAATCATAGATCAAAAGTAAAAAATGTTGATCTAGGAGACACCTCCAACTTGCAGCATGTTCAACTATATGCACAATTCCTGCCTAATCTGTCTTTAAAACCTCTAGTGAAGAATACTCAAAAGCCTCTTTAGGAAATCTTCCAGTGCTTAACCATCCTCATCATCAGAAGATTTCGCCTCACATCTATAACATCACAGCTTTATTCAATGCTATACATAATGGCATTAACAGCCCCATAATGACAAAACCAACATGAGAATAATTAGGAGGAGAATATACAAACCCTACAATGTTCCCTATGCTACTTCATAAGTAGCAACTGGAAAAAAATGTCAGTGTATAAGGAAAAGTGCATAACTATGATTTTGTTTTCACAGGGTAATACTGAACTGCACAATCAAGCCACTAAAACTGGTGTTACTTGAGACCTGAGCTGTATCAAAATTGTGGTATTCCCTGCTCAAAATCAAACCTAGTATTAGGACAACAGGAGCTGCCTTTGCTACTGCCTCAGCTGCAGCATGGGATCTGAGTGACTGTATTTTTCTAAGTCCTGCAAAAGTTGTAGGATGATTTAAAAGATGAGAAAAGGACCATGTAAATGTCTCAGACCTGCAAGAACTCTGACCAAGGCTCTATCTGGGAAAAATGTGGAAAAAACAGAAAGGCGTTGTTTAAAAAAAACATACTGTTGCACATCTTTATTTGGATCAAAAATGATCTTTAACTGGGATTATCCCAGAATAATTTTCTTCATTTCAGAAATCTGGGCCTCATTTTGTTTAATATCAAAACATAAAATCATACAAGCCCTTGATTTTTGAGAACTATAAGCCTTTTCAAATTTTAAGTTAACAGAATCTATATGTCCATATTCTCGGAAAGTAACAGAGCTTGGCTATATAGAATCAAACTCTTATTGCCTTATCTCTGCTGAAAAACATCTTAGAAATTACTTCACAGTTGCCAGATCAGTTACACTACTTACGAGCTCACTGCCTTCTCGAAACTAAATATAAAAAAAATGTATCTCCGTAAAAAAGATTTTCCTTATTTTGACTTTTCTGTCAAGGTCCCAAACAGTGAGAAGTGGAAACCTGTATGTATTTTCAAGAGATTATACAGACTGCAGATCTGCCTTACTGTTAATGCTTGCATACACCATCTCCTTCTTGATGTACCTGCAATCTGTATAGACCAGTAAGATACAGAACTTCTATACCGGCATTTCCTAATGAGCAGAGGCATGTATTTTAGAATCTGAGGGACACCACTCGTTACTGGTCTCCAGCCCAACATTGAGCCATTGATCACAACTCTTTGCATACCGCCATCTAGCCAGTTCTTTATCCACTGAGCGGTCCATCTATCAAATTTAGAGACAAGGATGTCGCATGGAACAGTCTGACATTGTCCCTCAGTTTGATCTGCTATTAATGAATAAAAAGGTGAAGTATAGCTTGAGTATACATCTCCTGTGTACAACTTGCAATTGAGTAAGATAAGGAAAAAAGTAAAAATCCTTTGGGGTTCCCAAGCATCTGAAATACACACAGGCAACCATTGACTAGGAAAAAAAAATATGAACACATTAGCCACAGATGCTCAGGTAGATTTTCCCAGATCTTGGCATCTACCAAATCAATTGATTATTTAGGCCCATCAGGTTTAAACATGAACTAACCAATGACTACAGCTTTTATGCAGTCACCCTGTTATTCCAAATTTGACTATCTCAGGATAGAAAGTGCAGAGGGATAGCTCCTATGACATTCTGGCAGAGACAGTGGCATAGGAGCTCTCTGGCAGGGAAACTTTGACTTCCCATGAGTTTAGGAAACTAAATACTTATCATATCTAAATACATTTTATCAGCAGAACTTAAACATTCTTAGTAAAGCTATATAATTAACATTCGAAAGTCAGAACTTTCTAAGAACTGAGCAAATTTGTAATGGTATTGTGAACTGTGTCTCCATTTGCAGTGAAAATAGGGAGAAAGGAGAACAGGGCTTGGCATCCCTCAACAATGAATTATTGGGCTATACAGCAATAAACTGAACACTTAGATTGTAAAAGGAACCATAAATAGAACCACAAGACCTTGATTTATGAACTAGATAGATCCTGGTTTGAGATCTAGATTAATTCTTTAATAAAGATGCTATCCATCACTGAAAAAGACCTGCCTTGGTTGTTTATTTGCCTATCATGAACAAAGAGTGTTAATTATGTTGTTTCAAATATACTAGGTCATCCCTAATACTTACAGTCTGCCACACTACAATATGTCTTATGCAGGAATGCATTATATTTTCAACAGAAAATGACTTACCAAATTGAAAATATAATTTTTTTGTCACTGTAAGCCATATAATGTATTACAGCAGGCACTGCTACAGAATAGCAATAGGAAAAAAATATCAAATCTGCACATACTTTTACTGTAGAAAATAAAACTTTATATTATCAATTATCAGTAAAAGAAATGTCCCTAGGGATGAAACAAAACTAAGGAGTAGATTCAGGAATGTCAAAATATCATTAACTGTTCTAAAAACATTTCCACATACAATAGTATAAATGTCCTAAATTCAGGCGTTCTGGCCAGTTTTCTATCAATCACCCTGAATAAAAACTTCACCAGGACAGCAGTTCTTACACAACCTCACCTAGTACTTATTTTGGTTATAGGTTTTCTTCTGGGACAAATCAAAACCTCAGAAAAAGTACATGAAGAATAAAGGATTTACACAATCACAGCCAAAATGGAGGGTGAGCTGATCTTTGGTTGGCCCCAGCTGGCACTCTCAGTTGCTAGCTTTGACTTCTCCCACATTGCAGCTGAATGCTACAAAATAAAAACTTCCCCAAACCTGATGTATCCAGGTCAAACTGAGACAGTTCTAACAAAGCCTTCAGGAATTTACCAACTCATACCTAGAGTGCATTTCTAAAACAATTGTAATTGCCTCTCTATCACCCACTGGCAAATCCATTGAGTTCTATTACTGTTATGAAATGGAAATGCATGAAAATGTGGGTTAAAAACCAATGACAATTTTATATAATGTTTTAATATCAAACTTGTATATGTGTTTGATAAAAAACCAACCAACCAAACAAACAAAAAACCAACAAAAAAACCTAGCAGATGCTACAGTGCCATTCAGAAGTGAAAACAGTTTTTGATCCAAAAGAAAGGTATTCCTGATTTGAAACAGAGTAAGTCTATTGAAATGGCATAAAATTCAACACCTTGTTTCAAATGTCTGATTTGTTCCAACAATTAAGTATAAGCACAATTTGTTGGGTTAAACAGCAGGCAGAAGCCTAATTATGTAACATTACCTCAAACTCACATTGAGCCTTACCCAAATATCACTGAAGCCAATGAGTATCTCCCATTGATTTCAGTAAGTTTTGCATTAGATCCATGCTCATTTCCTTCCAGCTAATAAAGTGTTGGCATTTTCCCAATATCCTTTTGCCAGTTTACTTGTTTGTTTCCCCTGTGATCACTAACATCTCAAAAAAAAATAGATAATGGATTCTACTTTATTTTTTAACTGAAAACAAAGAAAATAAGGCAATCCTTTTGCAATATACCTATATGCTTTAATCCAGCTTCTTACAATGTCTACATGGCCATGTTATTATCGTGTTGGTTTTAAAGTGACCAGTCTTTAGAATTTCTTTATCTGAAGTCTCTGGATTAAAATTCCTGTGATGACAAAAATGAGAATTCCAGCAGTTCTTGAGTCGGGGAAAAAAAAAAAAAAAAAAAAAAAAAGATTGGAATATTTTCTTCCACTCCATCTACAATCACAAAATGCAAGCACTCCGTCTTATTAAAAATCACATATCAGAACCTGAGGTTTCTTGAGTCTCAGCAGCTCAGCTTTGGCTTGAAAAGTGTTTTGGATGAATGATCAGATAAGGTGGTTGGGTTTTTTTTTCTAATTCTGCCTTGTAATCCTGAGAGGTACATTTCTTTATCACTGTACTGCTAGTTTCATCTAAAGTTTTATTCCTATTCCTTCCCAGGTTGTCAAGTTATCCTAATTTACATTTTCATTCTTTTGGCTTCAAACCTATACTCCGCTCTCGTGAGAACTCGTTTGGAGCACTGTGCGCAGTTCTGGTGTCCTCAACATAAAAAGGACATGGAAGGAACTGTTGGAACAAGTCCAGAGGAGGAACAAGTCAGGATGATAAGGGGACTGGAGCACCTCCCATATGAAGACAGGCTGAGAAAGTTGGGGCTGTTCAGCCTGCAGAAGAGAAGGGTGTGTGGAGACCTCATAGCAGCCTTCCAGTATCTGAAGGGGGCCTATAGGAATGCTGGAGAGGGACTCTTCATTAGGAACCGTCATAATAGAACAAGGGGTAATGGGTTCAAACTTAAACAGGGGAAGTTCAGATCGGATATAAGGAGGATTTTCTTTACTGTAAGTGTGGTGAGTTGCCCAGGGAGGTTGTGAATGCTCCATCCCTGGCAGTGTTCAAGACCAGGTTGGACAGAGCCTCGGGTGGCATGGTTTAGTGTGAGGTGTCCCTGCCCATGGCAGGGGGGTTGGAACTAGATGATCTTAAGGTCCTTTCCAACCCTAACTATTCTATGATTCTAACCTATAGCACAAATTTGTGAATGATTTTTGATAAGCCAAGACAGCTATATCTAGAAGTTACGGTAAAACCTACTTTAAAAAAAAAAACTTATACTTTGATTTACAGTTTAAAATCCATAAAAGCTTTCCCTCCTCCCCCCCCCATATATACTGGTATGTCCATTATAATTTGTCTTCTCCAAGAACTTCCATTCCCTTTGAAGTTTCCTTTTTTCTCTAAAAGAAATTCCAGTTAGTGGCCATGTAGTCCTGATTGAGACATGCACTAGTTTGACCTTTTAATTTTGTTTTCATTTACTTTAGAGATAACAGAAGACTGATGTTAATGTTCTGTAGCTGGGACACCTGTACATTGTCAAATCTCCTTTAATACATGGTGGTAAAAAGCGCTTATCTGATGCTCAACCTGTATTCACACCATCCAAAATGTTTTTTCTCCTGATTTACATGATTAACTTATTTAATGAGGCAGAAAGAAGGTCTCATCCATTGTAGTTAGTCACAAGCAATGCAGTACTGAAGAAACAGCAACAGCACATTAATCCCTCTGACTTTTCATTATTATCCACTAACAGGAATACATTTGTACCTGCTTCCTTCTCTGGTTTTAAGAAGGAAAGAAAAAAAAGCAACCCCAAAACTGTGACACAGCATATTAAGAAATGCATTTCAGATATTGAAGAAAGTGCATTAGAGCCCAAAAGGCAGAGTTTGTGTACATCCATCTGTTAGAGGTCATGTGGGCATCTGACACCATTAGAGAAGTTTAAGAAAGGAGAATATATGAAATAACACATCTAGAGGATGAGGGGCAAGTGCATCAGGCTCTCCATCTTCTCCTTTGAGCAGGAGTAAAGTAACCAGAGATTAATAAATTCTGGTCTTCCATGTACAAGACATGGAAATCCACAGTCCTTCTACACAGGCAGACACATAGGGTCTTTCTGTCTCCTCCAGCTGTTGGCCCCATGGTGGTGTCTTTCCACACTGCATTATTTACCATGCACAGTGATAGATACTATCACTGTATATATACATATATACACACATTCACATATAGTGAATGTATGGTTCAAGATCTAAGTCTGCAAGTAAAAATACTGAGGCAGAATCAAAAGCTAGGCTTGCCTATGTGAATTGCTTTGGCAATTTGGCCTTTCATCTGAATTTTTAGAAAATTTTGCTTCCTGCTACATAATATGTTTGTTAGAGTACGACAGTTGACACAAACCTGATCTGAACATTAAGTCTCTTACTAGGCCGCTGATAGCCATACTCAGAAAGCGATAAAGGAAAAGATCCCCACAGCCATGATCATAGCTTTTCCACAAAGGCTGCACCTCCCTAGACCCTCAGACAGGGCCACATGCCAATACCAGTTTGCAGCAAATCCACGGAGTGCATGTGTAAAGCAGGAAAGAATTAAGCTCTGAGCAGCAAACTTTAAGGAATGTGTTAATAAATAATGCTGATAGCCATTTCATAAAACTGACTTTGTAAGTATTTTTCTCACAACATTTCCGCATCATTGTCATTGGGAAGAGAAATAACAGATTTAAATATTATAGAAATTTAGTACATCTTTTAAACTTTTTTTTTGGGGGGGGGGGGAGGGGGTTCTTTCTTTTCCTGTATTTACTTGGCTTTTTTGTTGTTTTTTTCTGCTTGGCATATACACACACCAGAATATTAGGTCAGAAATTACTTTAACATGGTATGAAGAGATAAAGTGTAGTTTTAACTTTTTTTTTCTGAAGATACTAGTATCATAAGCAGTACATTTATCTTGTCCATTATAAATAAACTTTTGAATCATAGGAATTAAATATTAGGTAGATCTAACTTCTGTGTGCATAAAAAGGGCACTACTGCTGATCAGCAGTACTTTGAAGTGCTCTAGAATACAAGGGGGGGTTGCGAAGTTTTTTTATATTTTCTCTTTAATGAACCCATAGACAAACTTTGAAGGAAGGGAATATAAAAGTAAGCAAGGGAACAGAGTCAGTTTCCTTTCCATTTTCGTCCTTGTGCAGGTTGAAAAAAAAATCTGGCTGGGAATCAGATTTTGTACTGGGCTGAGCTGCCACTGATGCTATTTGTTCAGTCCCAGTGCATAACAGCAGGACCAAAATCTTCCTAATCCACTGGACTGATTTAAAGAAAGTAGTGCATTTTGAGGATGGAAGAGCTGTTTAAGACAAAAAGAAATAGCAATTAATAGGAAATAGAAACTTCTATATGTAGAGAACCAGTAAGAAAAGAGAAACTGAAGACATGGGGTGTGGGTGGGAAAGCATGACTACAATGCAGGGAGAGGGACACTGGGACTTGCTTTTTTTTTTCTAAACACATTGCAAGAACATAGGTCTATGATGAGGCAGGATGGTATCACTCTTAGTAGTACCAAAGACAGAGAACAGTTTAGTAGTTTTTTCCCATTTGTATCTGGAATTGGAAAAATGTGCATACATCTCCATCTCCCTTCACTAGTAACCAAAGTCTATAGGAGACAAAATCTACCTGGGGTAACTTATAAGCCACTTGTACTCAGGATTCATAGCTTAATAAATCTTGGGGCTTCAAATATGCTCCAGAAGACTGGAAAATTGTGTAGTTGTAACAGTGTTGTAAAATATCCAACCTACACATTCTTACTAGGAAATAACCCAAAGACAAAGAACTGTTTGGTTATGTGATAAAAATCCAAAAGAATTTATCTACCAGAAGACTTGGGGGAATTAAAAAGAGGTTCTCTAGCAGAACTGGGTGATAAACATCAAGGACACAGGAGTCATAGGAGTAAATACAAAGTGCTTGATAAGCCAGCAGGATTTGAGTAAGATGTATCTCAACATAGGCAAATGCAAAATCGTGTCATATACATTAAAAATTCTCACAAAATGAGAGATTATGTCCCTGAAAGGGAAAGGGGTTATAGTGCATTAATGAGTGAGCTACCACTGGGACAATGGGGTTTAAAATTGTTACTAAATATATATTAATACATAGGCATTTTTCACTCTGATGAAACTGGGTATAAATCTACTATTTTTCATTTAAAATATTAGGAACTATAGATTATATCACAAGCAAGAAAGAATGCCTTACAATTGAAGACAGATTTTTTAAGCTCATGAGAATGATGACTGAAGGACACTTGAGAGTGTATGTACTGCTCAAGAAGAAAAACTGTAGGTATGAAAAGAGTGCTTAATCCAATTGTGAAGCCAGAGTAATAACCAGTGCTTGGAAGCTAAGCCAGGCAAATAGAAATGATGCATACATTTTACAAGTGAGAGATTAGCTAGCTGAGCAAACGGAGGATGACTGGTTCCCTGGCTGTAACTATTGCACTGTCTGTTATTCTGGGAGGTTTTTGTCTCTCTGACTACAAATTCCACTCTGGAACTACAAAATTACTTGATAAATCTTTATTTTCCAGTGGAAAGAGTTTATTCAAAAAGTCCCTAACCAGCATTAACCAAGTCAGACATTTTGCTATATAGAAATTTCCCAGAAGTTGAACAGAGAGCTGTTTATAAAAAAAAAAAAAAAAAAAATGGAACCCATAAAATATTCAAAAATGTATAAAAAATGTGTGCCATATAGCCTAGACTAAGAAGAGAACAACCAACTACTATTACTGGCTATATCTACTGTATCCAGTATATGCCTCTGTCCTGAATGTCTAAATTCATTCTGTGTGAATGACCTGAGGAAATTTGTATTCATGAAATGAACAAACCAAAGAACCACACACAGTGCACAATAACTCTAACTACATTACATAACAATACAGCTAAATAAACCTTAACTTCATGGCATTCCAAAAGAATCATGTATTAATTTCTGATTTGGAAGAGCTTTACATGTCACTCTGTATATTTCATATTTGTGCTCAACCATTCAAACCAAAACTATTTTCCCGCTCTAACATTTCATCATATTAGAACAGTGTTAGAGACAAAGAGATTTCATATACTGGATTTTTTTTATATTTTTGCAGCATTCATAGAAGAGATTACAGTTAGAAAAAAAATATGGAATAATTTTCCATAAAAGAATGCAGTCTGATCAAATCAAAAATATCTTGCAGTGGAAATGTAGGAAGTGAATAATTTTGATCTTGCAAACTGAAAAAGGCAGAAAGATTCCATTTTAGCTTTCATTTTGAATAACTTAATTTCCATTCCATTTACATGTGTACTTACATAGAAATAGACTAACCACACATGAAAGAAATTAACACAAAATTAGAGCTACTTGACCCCAAAAAGCCTCACAGTGTCTTTTTGCTTTCAAAGAAATTTCAGGACTACAATGTCCGTTGTCTTCACAGGACTTCTCTAGATGCAGAGAAAAACATGTAAGATATTTGTAAAGAACATAGCACAGATCATGTTAGTAT
Source organism: Melopsittacus undulatus (assembly GCF_012275295.1). Classification (NCBI taxonomy): domain Eukaryota; kingdom Metazoa; phylum Chordata; class Aves; order Psittaciformes; family Psittaculidae; genus Melopsittacus; species Melopsittacus undulatus. The sequence goes on along the minus strand of NC_047530.1, from coordinate 80,620,978 downwards.
CACAGATATGGATGGAGGTTTTCATCGTCGATTCATATCTCCCATTCCATCTATGCTGGTCTGATCAGGTGATGCTACTACAGTAGTCTTACAGTTCTTCATAACTAAAGAGGTCTTGTTGTGACTAGATCAGATAAACAGCTACAACTTCAGAGCATAAGAAAAAAAAAGTACACCCTGGATCTTCTCAACTGAGAGCCCACCCAATCTGTGAGCCAATAAAACAAGAGTGATTTCCATGGAAAAGCACAGTTGCTTCCTTTGTCACTCTCATGTAAATATTCACTCTCCCCGGCAATGGCAAATAAACCACTACAACCAGATATGCTACCATGCAATGTACATCCAGACTACTAGGTTACATGTTTTCCCTGCTAAAATAATTTATTTCTTAGAAAATAGAAAAAAAAAAACCAAAACAAAACACAAAAAAAACCCATAATTGGAGGACAGAAATTCACTACTAAAAGACTCTTCATACCACCACTGAGTAGAGTTTCAGTATAGTAATGCTGATCTCTGTCTTTGTTATGTTTATGAAAAGATAATAACTAATGCTGGAAAGCAAATTCAACAAATATTGTAAAACATATGAAGTTTCACCATTAGTCCCTGCAACATAATTTCACAGGGAAGCTTTGGTAATTGTGTGCCATCATAATCAACAGCTACAGAGGCAAATCAGCCTGTAGAAACTACTGTAATCCAACAAGTGTGTACCAACTATTTCGTGCACACAAATACAGTGAAAATAAAGCCCTGCACATGTTCTCTGCTTTGTTCCAATATTCCAGTACAGAAAGACAAGAAGAGTTTGTTTCAAAATCACTGGTGTCAATTGGAAAAAAGTAGACACAGGAAAGAAACAAAAAGCAGATAAAGGTAACACAACAAGATAAAATACAATTACGAATAAAGAGGTAACATGATTTTAAAAAAAAATCAAAGCTAAAAATAAAACAAACCACAAGTCCCATTTCTTTAGACTGCATCATCTATGGAGCAGGCTGATTCATTTGTTAATGCATGCTGTGTTTACAGAAACCTGGGGACCGTGCAGCCTGATAAACTGCTGCATCAGCCTGTAGCTCTACCGAGCTGGGAAAAAAAAACAAACCTACTTTTCCTCATTGCTCATGCTTGTGATTAACAACTTACTTCCTCCTTATATGGTCTAAAAAACTGGGATATGAGGATGGAAACAGAGATGTGGCTAAACAGGTTAAAATAGACACACAAATCCTACATTGTCACATAGATAAATGAAGCTCATCTCTGCCTCTGCTTGCTCTGCCTCACATCAATTTCCCCTGTGGCAGTCAGAGGGTTCCCTCTGCCCACAGATATCTGAAACACCCCAGTACAAGAGTCCCCTGTAACTGAAGTTACAGGAACTGCTTGTGTACCTTTAAGCTTTAGATTTAATTATGACCTTCCATTTCCCAGTACAGATCAAGGACCACCCAGCAAAAACTATTTCCTTTAGCTATTCATCACAGCTGCCACAAATCCACCTCAGCAGTCTTATATTTAGTATTTTGGAATAAATGTCTCAAGACTTGAAACAAAACAAAATCAAACCCTAAAAAATAACTCTTAAGCCAACCCAACAACAGTAACAGCAACAAAGCTTTCTGACACTTATTGGAGGTACAATTACCCTAGTGTTCAAGCAAAGAACAAGAAATACACAGGAAATATCAAAATTCATTCCAGCACTGCATTAGATACAGAGTACCCAGATACCATACCATTATTATGTGCAACCATTTCAATTACAAAGACTGCTAAAGCATGTAATTTGACAGCCACTTCATACAGTATTTCTTCAGCTGATCTGACAATAAAGATCACTGCTTGCAGATTAGGTGCCAAATTCCCAAATGAATATGAATGTTACTATTTACTTAAAAATTTACTTTCTCATTTTAATTGCATTGTGTAAATGAGTTTCTTCTGATGACAAATATCATAACCCAAACATGCCACTTGATAAAGAGCAGGGTTACTTAAAATATAACCATATCCTACCTGCAATGTGTTTCAAGCCTGTATTTATGTTTTTTTACAACACTAGATCATCGTTCAATGTTGCAACATGCTGTACATTGTTTAAAAATTAAGGAGTATTATGACAACAGAAGTGTTATCATGAGAAGTGTTCACTCTTTGAAATTATAAGAGTATTCAATAGCCTGGTTAGCATTAGTTTCTGTATATTAATTTTGAAACCTGATAATAACAGTCAAGGTCTATGGCAGAACAGCTTTCATGATGTGACATCAAATTATAATATAATATTAACAATTAAGCATGTAAAAACTGTGTCAGAGATCCCAACAAATATGCCTAATTAAATGCCTTCAAAAGGGAAAACTGAATTCACTTGGTAGGGTAGGTTAATTTTATGCTAATCAAACAAAACAGAGATGTTTTCCCCCATAGTTTCACATATATTTCTTGCTTTGACAAGTATGGAATATCTCAGTGAACAAATGGCAGTAGCAGCCTGAAATATCCACATACTGTCCGTAGGAATCACAATCCCAAGAAGAAATTATACAATGCAACATTTTATTGTCCAAAATGCATATTTTCTCAAAAGACTTCATAGGATTTTAAACTGACAACTTTCATTTGACAGATATTTCATTTCAGCAAAATACTGAGCGTGACCAGCAGGTTGAAGGAGGTGATCCTGCCCCTCTACTCTGCTCTCGTGAGACCTCACTTGGAGTACTGTGTGCAGTTCTTTTGTCCTCAACATCAAAAGGACATGGAACTGTTAGAACAAGTCCAGAGGAGGGCCACGAGGATGATCAGGGGCTGGAGCACCTCCTGTATGAAGACAGGCTGAGAAAGTTGGGGCTGTTCAGCCTGGAGAAGAGAAGGCTGCGTGAAGACCTCCTAGCAGCCTTCCAGTATCTGAAGGGGACCTATAATGATGCTCTTCATCAGGGACTGTAGTGATAGGACAAGGGGTAATGGGTTCAAACTTTAACAGCAGAGGTTTAGATTGGATATAAGAAAGAAATTCTTTCTTATTAGGGTGGTGAGGCACTGGAATGGGTTGCCCAGGGAAGTTGTGACCGCTCCACCCCTGGCTGTGTTCAAGGCAGGTTTGGATAGAGCCTTGGGTGACATGATTTAGTGTGAGGTGTCCCTGCCCATGGCAAGGGGGTTGGAACTAGATGATCTTAAGGTCCTTTCCAACCCTAACTATTCTATGATTCTATGGTTTAACCTGTGCCTCAACACAAAGGTTTTACTCCATATATATACTGAGAAAATGAAGCTGTTCATAATTGTTAAAACTAAGGTAACACTTAACAAGCAACAAAGTATTTCTTGGCATAAGCAAGTCAAATTACAGTAGCAATAAACCATCTATTTCACCTCTCAGCCACTGGTATATTGTATTTATCTTTATCTACTGCCCTTTGATTAGATTGCTGAAGGACGGGAAGACTTGAAGTCTATAAAAATAGACAGGAAGATCTGTCTATTTTTATTTCATTTTCATTTTGCTGATTTTACAAAACAGTAAGAAGGCATTTACCAGATGAATCATTACAGGGACAAAATACTGAGATGCAAATTAAGCTATATCTTTGCTTAATTACGACTATTAAATGCTTTCTGCATTAGTAACTGATGGGAATTTAAACATTAATCCAGTGAAATACATAGCTGAATCTTAGAACAAACAACAAAGATAAAGCAGTAAATTCATCCTCTGATCATGTTTTGTGTGAAAAGAGCATGGAGCAGGGGCAGGAGCAGACAGAAGGTCTGCTCCTTTTCTGTGATTTCTTGAAAGCTATGTTAGCTGCCCAGAGACCCTCAATCAGAATATTGAGGAACTTTGTACCTGTATCATGTAAGTACTGAAAAATTACTGCAGACTGTGCAATCATGCCTCATTCACTAGAACTTACATTATCATTTGCCCACAGTCTACTGGTCATAACTAGAGTTTGGTACAACGAAATATTTTACTTGGCTCATTCTTCATTGTGTCTCCAAAACTGATCTTTTTTTCTGAAGAGTCGTCATTAATAAAACTTCCCTTGGTCTGGCTTTTACCTTACTGTCTATTCCTCTTCTCCATCTCAAGAGTCCTCTAATGTTTATTGCTGTCTCCCTCCTTACCTGGAGTTTGTTCTAATAATCTTCAGTGCTCAGTTTTCAATACTTAATCTCTGCTCATTCACTTGATACTTTTAATATACATTTTTATTTACAGTACTAGCTTAGCGTAGCATACTCACAAGTCCAACTCTTTACTCAGGCACTTTCCTGTCTGATCCCAGATATCCTCCAGTCTCAGCCCCAGGTGTCTCCAGCTTGTCATCAGCATGTCAAACCCTCAGTATTTTCCAATCTCTTCTTCTAAAAGCTTCCTTGTCTATCCTTCATTGCAACTGGAAATTATGCTATTTTCTCTGCTGTTCAAGTTTATAATTTCAGGTTTCTTCCTGATGTCCTGCTTTGCCACCTTCCCTACATACCTTCTCTCCTTAGCTATGGTGGCTGCTAAGCACACAACGGTGCATATTTTCATGCTGCCAAGGTACCAAGTGAAGGTGCCCTTTTTACCCAAACAAACAATGTTGAGAAGGGTTCAGCTGTTTTCACTTAATCCTCAGTCATCCAGCAACTAGAAAATATGGGAGTTCCAGCAGGCACCTCCACCTGTTCTCTGTGTTCACCATCCAAAAAAAAAAAAAGCTTCCTGCTCCTGTTTCTGGTCACTACATCTTAGGCAACTAGAAAATAATTCCGTTGCTCCTACCACAAAGAACTCAGTTTAGGACTGCACATGCTGACACTCCACTAAGGCACTGCCCACTTAAAAAGAACTGAGGTGCTGGTGTATACTATTCAATAATCAGTATTTGGCTGCGTTAACATCTGTCAAGCGACTGCGGGCACTAATTCCTGCCTTGTCTTGCAGAAGGCACCAGCTATTTCTATTATTGGGAAAAGAGAGAAACATTAATAACCCTTCATCTCAGATTTCACTAGTTACAAATACTGTCCAATTTAATAGGATTTTGGAGGATCAGAGAGTATGGAAGGCTTCATTCTTTGGTTAGTTGGTTGGTTAACAGCTTTAAAGCCAAGTCTCTCTGATTCAGTGATTTTCACTTGCATTCAGTTATGATTCCTGAAAATGATAATGAGATCTTTTAGCTTCAGCCTCCTACTTGGCTAAAGACGATAGACTTAGTAGTTCTCTTCTGTGTGCTATAAACATGCTAGTAAAGATGTGATGGCTATGTGCTTTTTTTCCCCTTAATTGAATGACATTCACTAAACACTTTCAAGCTGAAGACTTATCACTTGGCCAAATACTTATCCAGGGTGTCACCTTTACAAAACAAAGCCAAAACAAAACCCGAAACAATCCCTGTAGTCAGTAACATTTTATTTGCAATTGTTATTACAATTATTAATGTCTTTTCTAATTACTTTCAAAATCATACTATTGTCCATGGTGTTCCACTACTTCAAACGTAGCATGCTTTCCTATTGTATCTTCTCTCCCAGTTTGCTCTTGGAACACATGAAGCAATACAGTATTGTATCACTGTTAAATCCAGCCTTTTCATTTTAGCAAAGTGATGTGAAACTGATTGGTTCAATCTTTGACTTATTCATAAATCCCTTTTAAAATAGTTTGAGGAATATAAGCTAAAATTCTGTGGTACCTCCTACCCTTTCCTTAACATCCCAACTAATATTGTACCTGACTACTCACAACTGTTTTTTTTTTTAAAGAAAGGATAGCTATAAATATTGCTTCTCACTCATTGCATGTAAAACTAGAAAATAATGTTATAGACAGATGATCCAACATCCCTTACAGCCAAATGCGACTACTAATTGATACGTTATGGTTATTCATTTCTTACTGAATAGCACCATAAAGACATTGCTTACCACACAGAGTAAATAAAATATTTTTTCTAAAACCTGACCATAGCCAACTTTATTGTAGACATTGAATGAAATACAGTTTGTGTGCCTCCTATCAGCCTGTTTTTACCTCTGCTTCCCATGAACACCATTAAGTGTTTAATGGAGCTTGCCTTCCACAGAAGCAAAGCAGGGAGTGAGCAGTTAATGAGACTAAGCATTGCATAATTTACTTGGAAATAGTGAAGTCTGTAAGTTCCGGAATAAGTGCATAAAAAAACTTAATATGCAAAAGTTACATGCCAAATACATAAATGACTATTCATAGAATCACAGAAAGGCTTGGGTTGGATGGGACCTTAAAGATCATCCAGTTCCAACCCCTGCCATGGGCAGGGATGCCTTCCACTACACCAGGTTGCTCAAAGCCCCATCCAACCTGGCCTTGAACACTTTCAGGAATGGGGCATATACAACTTCTCTGAGTAATCTTTTCCAGTGTCTCACAACCTTCATAGTAAATTCTTCTTAATATTTAATCAAAATCTACTCTCTCTCGGTTTAAAGCCATGTATAAAACCTATTCTTCTTTACTATTTGTTGATCCCACTTGTTGCAGGCTGATAGTACAGCTGAACAGACTAATCCTGTGGTGTAAATAATTACAGAAGTCAACTGAAATACTGAGAAGTCATAGCACATTACTGCTCTGAAAGGAAGATTTCCTGATGCCCATTTAAAGATATGTTGTTTCACTTCTACACAGCATTAGCTCCATGAAACGTCTGTGCATTCTTTCATACAAAATGCCTCCCCAGTGGCAGGTCCCCGGAAAGACCAAGGATGCAGTAAGAAAAGTGCAAGTTTCTTTATGAACAAAAACAGATTATACTAATGAGAGATGGGATTCATTGCAACTGGAGCACATAAAAACTCACCCCACCATCATCTCTATGGGCAAATCCAGTGTAGAGAAGTCTGCATTTTACAAGACTAAAATTATTACTGACTTTCCATGAAAATACTTACAAAAAAAAGCCATTGTTAATATTTGTATTTCTCCTAAAAAAAATAGTTTCTTAGTTTTTTTATTTTTTTAATCATTGCAAAAGCAGTAATGTCTTGTCAGCCATATTACCTTCTGAAAAGCATAAGTTGCTAGAGAAAATTGCAGCCAAAATGCCTGTTAAGGTATAACAGTTATGCAAATAAATTTCAGCATATAGTAGTTAATACTGGAAAGCTAAGACTGCACTTTCTAACACTGCCCCTAGGCACTCTCGTGTCCTTTCAAAGATGTTCATAAATCTTTACTATTACTATCAATTTTAAATAAAAATGACAGAGAGGGACTCTTCATCAGGGACTGTAGAGATAGGACAAGGGGTAATGGGCTCAGGCTTAAGCAGGGGAAGTTCAGGTTGGATATACAGAAGTTCTTCACTGTGAGGGTGGTGAGGTACTGGAACAGGCTGCCCCAGGAAGCTGTGAATTCTCCATCCCTGACAGTGTTCGAGGACAGGTTGTACAAAGTCTTGGGCAACACGGTCTAATGTGAGGTGTTCCTGCCCACAGCAGGGGGGGCTGGAACTATATGATCTTAAGGTCCTTTCCAAACCTGACCATTCTATGATTCTGTGATTCTATATATCTAGTCTTTAAATATTACTAGAGTAGTAAGCTTGTGTTTCTAGAGAGCTCAGAGTAGTCCTTATATGCAGCTATCATATACAAAGTTTATCATGTGTTTCAAATTTTTTAAAATGTAGTCCAGCTGAGCCAACTGTTTTCAACACAAAAAGATAAAAGGATCCAAACATCTCCACTAAAATAATTCTTCTGAACTATTTTCACTAGACAAAAAAAAAACCCACAGGCTGTATAAATAGTAAACATTATTTTTGCAGCTTCTCTTGACTCTCTATGATTTCTTGAGATGGGGTTGAGAATAAAAGGAAAGGTAGCGAAAGTTTAAAAGAAAAGTTTAAAAATGTTCTCCTTGGAAACAATGCCAAAACAATATATTCAAGTAAAACAACAAATCAAATTTAATAAAAAAATTGACAATCTCAGAAAATAAATAATTTCTGTAGAGCATGAACAGGAGAAAGTCTAGGTCTGAGCAATTAATTGAAACATCTCAATTTAAAAAAAAAAATCTATACAATATATATTTTTAATAATTAGAATATTTTAGTTTTCAGATAACCTCTACTAGTCTGCTCTAGTGAAGTATTTCTAGGTTTGCTTCCTATTCAGTTTGAAAGGTACTAATCAGTACTCTAATACAAAATTCTTGTATTTAAATGTCTTTTAAATGGGATCAGTATTCTTCCAGTAATTACTACCTGACTGAACTCTGATACCTTCTGAATATTTTCAATAAATCAAGGCTTAGATGAAAGATGGAATATGGTTACCAGCACTACTGCTGAGGAGAAGCAAGAAGCAATCTTAGATGTGAGTGATATTACTCAGGTAGCAATTACAATACTTTATATTCATTTCTCTAGCCCCCAGCACTGCTCCAGCACCCCTGATGTCCAGCAGCATGCAATCCCACAACAGAAAGATCCTGTGTATTCTGTCTGCTCAACATGGGTTGCACTGCTGAATCATATACCGATTCTGTCAATTACATTAGAATAAAATCAAGACTAAATTACTTTCCTAAAAGTAAAACCTATTTTCAAATTTCTCTATCATACAAGGTTACACTATGATACAATTCAACAGCTCCAGTCTCCAGATGACTACTTCATGTTGAGGATATGCATTCTTAATTGATTTAAAGAGTAAAAATTGAACAAGAACATAAATAACAAATGTCAGTACAATCCACCTATGTTGTTATTTTCTAAATATTCTTCATATTTCTGGATGTTACAATGACTTTCAAATACCAACCAAATTACTAACCTCCTCACAACCTGACTGATATTATAAAATGAATATTAACTGCATAGCTGCATCTATTACATCCTTGACTGCATTTTAGACGAATAACTAATTCAGCTCTCTTGGAAAGAAAAAAAAAAACAAACCACACACACACAAAAACCCCCCAACAAAATAAAACCTCAAGTGGTTACCAAACTTAGCAGGGTACTGCAAGGTACAAGACGTTCACATTTATATTCATCTGTGCAAATGGAAGGTATAATGCTGGGACACAGCGGCTGTTCTTTCCAGATAATTATATTTTGGAATTGCAATGAAGCAAACAGAATTTCTTCTACATGGTGCAGAATTTCTTACAGCTAAAGATACTACATCTTACTGGTGTGAGCAGATAACATAGTTTAGGGGTTAGAAAAGCTGCCTACGCTGTGAAAAACAGCCTTTGAGCTGTTTCCTCAGTACTAGTATCTATGCATGAAATGATCATCTTGAAGGGATCCATGATGCTGACCTTGAGACTCTCTGCAAAGAACCGGTTTTCTTTCAAGACTTACTAAAAAAAAAGCAGCATCCAGGAGGCTGTACATACTGAAGATAAGGGTTTGGAAAATGTTTCCAAAAGACATTCCCTGGCTGTTGTAAGATTCCTGACCAGATTCTCATGAGCAAGCACTGCTCATCAGAGCCTGTCCTGCAAATCTTGCCCTGTCATTTATTTGTCTACCAGATATGTCTCTCTTTAGTGTCTGTAGCTCAGATATTGATACAGCCTAGAAAAATTGCATGGAGCCCTTCATGAGCAAGAGGAAGAAGTTGAATGACCCCTGTTCACTATCAAAGTCGAGGGGCAAGCTATAAACAAATAAAATGATGTTTTTGTCCTTCACACAAACATAGCTAGTCTGTGGAAGTTCTTGCCACAAGATACTTGTAGATGCAGATGCTTTATAGTGGTTCACAGAGAAGACGCCAGGTAAGGGAAGAGAAATCCACTGAGGTTTCTGAAAACATAAAAGCAATCCCTGCCACAGGATGCAACAGACATTAGAGATCTGGGATACCTGGGAAGGAATAGTCAGCATTGTAAGTTTTATGGATTTTTAACACATTGCTTTGTGTTAAAAATCTACTTTAAAAATACAAATTATAAAAAAAAAAAAACATAGGAGTAAAAAAATATTTCATTTTCACAGCACAGACTGACCTGGTTCTTGACCTTGCACAGGCATTGCTTTTCAGTTGCTATGTACCAAAAAATTATTTCACACATCTGCCTCCAAAACAGTATTGTCTTAATTCAAAAGCAATCACACACAAACCTGTTTTTCCAATTCAAATTAATGTTAAAGATGTATTAGTTTTATACAAACCCAGAAAGCAGTATACATGTGGATTAAAACCATTTATAGAAACAACAGGGGTTTAAACTGCTAAAATAATTTTACCTACTGGATATTCAAGGAGGATTGGGAGAAACAGGTATACAATTAGAGTGGATATTCAGATACCAGGCTTCCTAGTACCTCAACTTTACAGATTAAACACTTTGTTATGTTCTTAAAATTCAAAAGAAGATGTCAAGTTTCTTCATATTGCATGAGTTTGCACAAAAACACTGATGCAAGAAAGCAGGAGGGTAGAAAGTTTCAGCTTGTCTACTGTTTAGAAGAGGGTTAAAAAAAAACCAAAACTGGGCATGTACTTATTGCTTATACCAGAGGATGATGAAGATGATATGTTGTTACCTGAAAATTAGTTTTAAATATTCTGGGTAAAATAAAATATCCTCTTTTTTTTCATTCTTCAGCTGTGATCATTCACTTTTGTGACAACCCTGTAACCAAAGTTGTTTATCTTCTATACTTTCTCAATTTTCTGTCAAGGCTTGTGGCTTAATTTTAATGACGAAGAAAAAATAAGTATGTCAAATATAAAGACTCAACACTGCAGACCCTACATTTGCTGCAGTGATTAGAATGCAAACATAAAAAAAAAAAAAGAGAATAGAAATAAAATAATCCCCAAATGTGCTTTGAAGAATAGACCAACCTTTGGTTCATTTCTTTACTGAAAAACATTACTTTGTTACCAGAAATCTTAATTTTGAATTGCATCTTGAGGGCATTTTACAAGAGTTGCCTCTATGTGCAGTACAGTAATTACTTTTTGAAGTGCACTTGAAAAAGGACAGGAAGTCAGCAGGTTTATTATCTCAGAGCTTTTTTATTTAATTAAAACTCATTAACAGCAGCCATCGATACTCAGTTGCTGAACATAGAATCAGCTAGGTTGGAAAAGACCTTTAAGATCATCACATGCCCAAACAGAGATCTTTAACGAGAACCTGGAAGATACAGGCTTTAAAGCTTGCTCAGGTTGGATTTAAGGCAAAATTCACTATAGAAAGAACAGCAAACATGATAATAAAATTATTATCATTATTAAACATTAAATGTTGAGCTTATTGTGATTAAAGGTTAAACTTAGTAGAAATATACTAATGTGTATTATATTCCCTTCATGAATGTGTTGAGTATTAAGTCTGTTCTTGATTTATGGCATTAGAAACTTTTGAGTCACACGTTGTAATGTACACGTTCAGTCACAGCTGAATCACTCACTAATGTGCTATATTCCCTGATGAGCTGGCCAATTTAATACCCAGGCTGATGCCAGAAACTCAACACAATGAAAACCCCTTCACTGACATTCTGGTGTAATATCTAATAACAGTTAGACTCTTTTCCCTGGTATTGTATGTTGCTATTGTCATTCCAGCAACAGATGCTTTTCTTATAAACCACTGAATTTACTCAATGTAAATGTCAGGCAGACCAAGTGAATGCATAGTCCATGAACCTGCACTAGGGAAAATGAGCTCATATCTGTCTCATTATAATATATTATATTTCCATGTCATTTACTTTCAATTCTTAGCATAGTTTCAAGCAATTTTTCAATTTCCAAACCAAGCAGCGTCTTAGAAAAAGTTTGGTGATTTTTTTCTCTGCCATGTCAGAAAATGTATTGTCTGTTGGTATATTTTTACACTGTCACAAGAGACCCCAGCATAACGCTGCTCTCACAAATACATTGTTTAACCAGACAGCAAAGCAACAAAAGAAACCACTGTACAAAAGTTACCAATGCAGAAATTCTACAGTCAGGTTTTCTGATGAACACCAATGCATAATTCCAGGTATCATGTACATGAGTATACATTTTTTACATTTCATAATTAAATGAACGGGATCTCACAGGGAACAGTAAGAACACAGCCAGGCTCCAGCAATCTACAATTATATGGATTGCAGTGCTGCAGTTCTACAGATATTTAGTGATGCAGGTAATGTCTCAAGGAGTTTCTAAAGTACTTTACTATTTAGGGAATTGGGTCCTCAGATGTTTTCTGCTGCATCTAATTAGTTACACCTTTAGGCACATCAGGTACATAAGACAAATCTTGTTGCTGAATTCAATACCTGGAGATTAAAATAAAGACTTGTATGTGGATAACAAGTTCCAGATCAGTCTCCATATAAATCATTTAATGTAAGCAATATTAAATATTAAACTTTAAGAGCATTATGACAATTGGTTTGTCTGATATTCTTGAAGTCACTGGGGAAAATCCAGTAAATTCTGAAAGCCCAAAATACACTAACATGGTGCAAAGGGCAACTCCATTTGTCCTAAAATACAAAGCAATCTCAGCTGCTGCACTTTTACCATTATTTCAAAGTGACAGCCAGTTTCTTGTTTACTTGCAAGAAACTTCAGGCTGCTTCATCCAAAATTAGCCTGTTCCTTCCCAGTCTTTCAATATTTTCTTATTGTCAGGAATTTTAAATGAACATTTTATTGTCAAATTCCCTGGCAGCAGCCCATGTGAGTTGGGAGCATAGTTAGAATATGAATGAGAAAATTAATTTGTTGGTGACAGTTTGGAATATTAGTTTTCAGCTGCCATTTTTTGTTAGGTCTTTCTTTTTTTGGATGTGCATGAAGTGATTGACATCATATTTGAGAAATACATAGGATGCTTAAAAAAAAAACACTTGGACGGGGAATACACATAACACCAAAATGCTAGACTGTAGTTAAGTTGAATGAGTACACTACACGGAAATGCAGGAGTTTATCTGTTTTTTTCTTTTTTTGCCAGATTCCATCAGCAACCCCAAGTCTCACACACTAGAAACAAGTTTTAAGACTACAAAAGAATAAATGTGTTGTTCTTTTTCTCAAAAGGTCAGGTGATATATAGCTTTACTGTCCAAACACTGGTCTACAGATGTATTTTGTATCTCAGCAGCACTGCTAAAACTCAGTGGCTCTGTGAACCACCGTAAAGTTTGCACAAATAGTGGAGTTGATTACTTCAGAAATAAGATTTTTACCAGAAGAAATAAATGTTAATTACTTCGAGAAAAATATTTAGCATAAAAATCATGTTTCTTGAAAAATAGATTTAATAAATTTAGTAAAACATCTGGACAAGATTAACATTTGAACCTTGTGGATCTTAGCCCAAGTAAATTTAAGGTAAATATAATACGGTGATAACTTTCTCATCACTGTGCTTCTATGTACTTTTTTTATTGTTATTATTTAAGCTTGGAATTTTAACTTTTTTATCTCATATATATTCTCCTGACATACAACAAAATAAATTTTTAGATCTTGATAGGGCATTTTTAGCTCTGCTATATTACTGCACAAATGCGAACATGCAGATATCTTATTAAAATGTCACTGTTTCAGAGATGCCTTTGGTGCAAATGTTGTTATGTAGATGAAAACTGATTATCACAATAGTAACAGCTCTCATTCTGTAAAATTGCATTTTAGTCCAGCCTGCTTTAGAAGTCTACAGCTGTAAAGCCTCCTATCTTTCTCTTGGATTTCTCAAGCAGATGCATTTTGTTTGTTCTTCTAATAAAACATGTCTGTCCTTTAGCTGATTAGTGCAACAATGAGAATGTAACAAGATATTTGCTGTTTCCAAAGGTTTGCACATCAGAAAGAACTTAAATAGCTTGGTGAAATGAATTTCATTTGATAAAACCTCAAAACTGCAGGATGACATAAACAGTTAAGAAAATATTTAGAACAGCAAGCAGCAAAACCAAAGGAACAGGCCAAACTGAGATGAGAAAATGTGTACCAATATCAGCACACCATAGCATCTTCATTAACAGCTACTCAAGCCATAATCCCATAACAGACCAGAAGGTCAAGTCCTCATGGACTTTCCTCACTATGAAAACAAAGAGAATTTTCTATTCAAAATAACCAGGTATAATAAAACGTAGATCTATACATGTGCCAATATTTAGAAGAAAACGTATTATGAAAATTAAAATTAAGAGTAGTCAGAGATATTAAGTTGATTCTCACAAAAATCTCCTGAAATCATATCAGTGCTGTTTTATCTGTGCAGTCGTATGATTAACGAACTGCATTAGGGACATATAGCTATTTACTGTACACTCTGAACTCCTGTAGGGAACAGAGGGCTTAAGGTTAAAAGGTCAACTGTGTTAACTCTCTTAAAATTAGTTATTCTTTCAATATTTTCTTGTTGTCAGGAATTTTAAATTGAAATTTTATTGAAATTGAAATTAAATTAAAATTTAAATTGAAATTTTATTGAAATGTTAACTTTCTATTCCCTACTCCTGTATGGCTTAAAGTTAAAAGGTCAACTGTGTTAACACTCTTTAAATGTCTTTTGCTCAAACATGAATCCTTAACCAGTTCACATTTGTTAACTACTTTCTCCTTTTCCTAAAATTCTTGCCCTGCTTTTAAGGTGAAATAAAAACGCTGTCACAAAATCATAGAATAATTCACTTGGCATGATCCTCTGAAAATTCCTCCAGGGCTTCGCAGGATGAGAAGCCAATACAGTCAACATAGAGGAAAAATAAAAGCCACAAACCAAACCCTAACATAAGCTTAGGTTTATGTATCTAGTCTCCACATGTTCAAAAGCACACCATAGCCAGCTACCTCACATGTCAAAGGACCTGGTAAAGCATTGTCCAAGGGACTTCCAGAGCCTTGATTAGTAAACTAAGTCTTTAAATAAAAAGTCATCTGCATGGCAATTACTTCCTTCTGCAGAAAGAATAATTTGAAACTTCTAAAAGACTATCCACATTCCTTTAAGTTTTTCTTCTCTTCCTTATTGATATTCTGCTGCATCACAGCACTGACCTCAAAGGTCAAAGGACTAACGGTTTTCGCTACAGTGATAATTCAACTTTAAATCAACTGCTAGGGAGTGTATGGGAGTACTGCCTCTCTGTCCACCTAGATGAAAGTATGACTTCCACAAGTCTCAAATTTACACTGAATTGATGTGTTTAATCATTTTAATATTAAATCTGTTATATACTCCAGTGGTCCCTGCTCCTTCAAAACTTCACTGTCTGATTAGAGAAATAATAAATGCAAACTCTACATTCTGATTAACAAGTCATGAACATCACAAGAAAGCAAGTGACCTTTTTTGTTCATTTCTGCAAGCCTTCGTGTAATCAGCATCACAAATATTTTGGCAGGATTTATTTATTGAATATGCACTGGAGCAAAATGCTGTTTTCTTCCTATTTTGGCTCTTCTACAAGAAATGCAATAATGATATAGGTGTCTAGATTCTAATAGCTATGTGTTCTGATTCAAGCTGCATATGGCCATCTAACTCAAGTTAGTCCATCTAATCCAATTGGGGCAAAGACTGCAAACAAACAAAAAAAACAAACACACACAAAAAAAACCCACCAAAAAAATGAAAACAAAACACAAACCCAAGAAACCCCCCACACCAAGATTCAAAGAATACAGTGCACCAAAACACGTAACTCAATGTCCCTACACCTAAGGCTGACCTGGTGATTTTGTTATTGAGGAGTTTGAGCAGCTAGACAAAACCCCTGTCATGTCATTACTTAACATACTGTGTAACAGCCACTATAAGTAAACTGTTATTGTCAAAGGCAAACAGGTTTGTTTTGAGACTGGAAATGGGTAACTGGTTCTATCAACTCAGATTAAATCTTACTGCTCCTTCTGTGGAAGTGTTCAAGGCCAGGCTGGACAGAGCTTTGAGAAATCTGATTTAGTGGAAGGTATCCCTGCCCATGCAGAGGGATTAGAATGAGATGATCTTTAAGGTCCCTTCCAACTCAAACCATTCTCTGATTTTCTCATTCTGTTCTGGACTGGGGACATGCAGAGGAAAAGAGTTGTACTTAGCACCCAAGAGGTGACCTATACTTCCCTTGTAATACCAGGGACCAGGGAATATTATCACTACCAAAATGCCAAACATATTATTAACCTTGGAACTAGATGATCTAGGGGTTGGAACCAGATGATCTTAAGGTCCTTTCCAACCTTAACTGTTCTATGATTCTATGATTCTAACCTGAGGGAACTATCAAGAATGCATCAGAAGGATATACAGCAGAAGAATATAGTCAGAGCCACTGTTCCCCAACCTCTCCACAGGTGAACATCTAAAGCAAGGTGGGTACCCTAGAAGAGGCTGAACAAAACAGAATATAGCATACAGTAGCAAGCATCTTAGGAAGGACAAAACTGTTCTCTGCATAATTTTTCTGATACTCCATGGAAATCTTTATTGCGATTAGTTCTGGGAAAGGAGGAAACAGTGCTGAACTTAAAACCTAAGAATGTCGGAGATCATATATGGAAACAAGTATCCTAACTGACCTTTCTAGAAACTAGAGAAAAGTCTGCCTTAGAGAACTATAACAGATTTTGGTCTCAGAGAGGTCAAGATAATTCTGAGGCTACTGAGGATATGGCAGATATATACTTCTATATACAAAAAAGAATGTGATCTATGCTTTTTAAAAACAAGTGAAGCAGCCCTAAGTGGAAACATCAGGAAGTTTTATTTTAAATAGTCTCTTCAGAGATTTCACTGGCTCTTTCTGATGATGATGGGATTTTGCTGTATTTACAATAGCCATGTAGCTACATATCCAAACAACGGTCATGCAAATCAGTTGTGCAGACAGAAGCACACTAATTTCAATATTTAAGAGGCAAAAGTCAGCTCTGTAGTAGACTTTTTCATGGTATACTAGAAGATTTAGAAACAAAATCTATTAATATTCTTCTGCACACAAAAGGTTGATTTAGGAGAGACTAGATGAATTAATAATCAAATACAGTAATGCATATTAACTAAAAAAAATATACTATAAAAGGTAGAGATATGGTTGAGAAAGTTTGGTTAAAATGAAGGCCCAAGCACTAATTGTTTCCAGCAGAAAGAAAGCATCCTTGCAAAATGTTATTTTTATCTTGTTCCAGAGCCTGTGATCTTTATTCATTTATTTTGTATTAAGACAAGATAATGTCTGGGGGCCTGTTTCCATCACTGCTAAGTGTATGAATTAACTGGCTTTTTGCCTCAACTGATACTTTCTGAATGAATAAGGACATTAACTCTAAGGAAGACACACTCCAGCAGCATGCTGTGCAAGGCTTCTCATATGCCCTTCTGGGCCAGCAGAGAAAATCAGTTTCCCAATTTTGCCATTCATTTCTTTTCTTAGGGATCTGTTGTGCCTATAAAATCTTGGCAATGCTAAAGAATATTGCATGCTGGATAGGAACAGTTGTGACTACCATCATTTGTGTGAAGAAGATATTGTAGGAAGAGAAAGCATTATATGGCTCCTCCTCCCCTTTTGCATGCTGTTACAGAGCCCCTTCTCACTCTTACTCTCTGCTATCCAGTCTCTCCTGTGGTGGAATAGGTCATCTAGTCACTGCCAAGTAGGAAATCTGTTAATGGCAGGGGCAGTTCCCAGAAGAGGAGGGTCATCAAATGCATCAACAGGGCTGGCACCTTTCACCAGACCTACAGAGTTAATTGCTCTCTCCTCTCTAGTTCAGTATCTGATGTCAGCTCTCTAGAGCTTAATGAAGCTTGATGGTAGAGGAATGAGGAGGCTGCACTCATTCAGTTATTACTGTCCAGGCTGCACAGATTCTTTGACTAAAACACAACTTTAATCACCAGTGATCTTAAGATGGCTTCTCTCTCAAATGCACCTTTTACAAACTGGTTCTAGGTAGAGGTGTCTCCCAGCCTGAAGTCAGGATCAGCTCAGTATCACACTGTTATTAATAGCATTTCAGAAAAACCATACAACCCTGTATCATCATGAGATTCATATACAGAGATATAACTCTGCTCTTACGTATGGCTCCTATATATTTCAGAGCAGGGATAGGGTGGAAGGGAGGAGACATTTGCACAGAGATTCTTTGGCTATTTCACAGGATTTACCTTCAGCCCTTCACATTGGCACCTGGAAATCAGGAAGTCCTCAGATTCAACAGATATAGCAAGATACTGATGAATAATAAGTCTTCTTTAAGAGGACTTCAGGATTATCCAAGACAGCAAATAATGTCTCAAAGTTTTGCTGCATCCAGCTGGAAAAGCAGTGGGTTGGCACTATCATCCATTCTATGTCCAGAAATGGAAGCCCCCTTCTGCCCCATAGTCCTTGGCTTGTTAGGTTCAGAAGTGGAGAAATGAAGGACAAGTGACTATGAGAGAAAACCAGGCAATGTAGTGAGTAACACAGAAAAGCTACAAGGCTCAGACCAAACTGGTGGGAGAAAAGAGGAAGGAGGTTGAAAAAGAAAAGGTACTTTATGGAGTCATAAATATTGAATCCCTGGAGATAATGGTGAAATTATGTCAGTTTTCAGAAACAGATTAAAACACTAAAAAAACTGAAGAGCACGCAAACTGCTTGCTATTCCAGTATCAACTTCACAAGCAGCAAATGGAAGAGATTTTCAGTTACTTTGTGTATTGAATACAAACCAAAGTCTAGAGATTAAATGTCAACAAATGAAGGCAAAGCATTAATCTACTGTGCCATATCACCTCACTTCTAAATCACTAACAAGCTACTATCTATCTTATCTCTGCTTCAGTAATCGACAACCTCCATTTGTTTCATCAAGAAAAGGGACAATCCATTCAGGACTCAGCATACATCATCCTAAATGGAAAGACTATGCAATAAATGGCAGCAAAGTGATTGACTTTGTGCACTATAAGCAGAGCATGCCTTGCTTTAACACAAAAGTATGTAGTAGAAAAGTATGAAAAGCATTATTTTCTTCCCTTTATGTAGACCTCTCTCAAACACCCAACTTTCAACTTTCTTTCACAGTCCACACCAACACACTCAACTGCTCACATCAGCTGTTGGGTGAGCAGACTTCGTTCTCTGTACCCTTAGGTAAAATTATGGAACCTCTAGGACAGCTCTCCTGACACACTATTTTTTGCAACAAGATTTGTTTAATGGGACATGCCACTCAATGAGAACAGGCTTTCAAGCAGACAGCAGTGTAATATAGAGCTAAAGAGCTGTATTTAAGAGCTCCTCAAGAACCAAAGTGTATCGAGGAACCCAGTACCTATACAAGGCTCCTCACAGGGGAACAGGAGACATTATTCTTTATAATCATTGCCTTTAAATGGTAGAGAAGACAGTTTTGTATTTATTCATTTCATACCTGTAGCTCATGCTCTTCAGGAAGGCTTTGTGGTGACTAAACCATCTACCTTCAACAGACAGAAGGTCATAAAATGAGCAATCTCAATAAAACTTACAAAATTCTCCAAATGTAGCTCCCTTTTAACCTGTGAGATCCAACACAACAAGCACATAAAATAGGAAAACAGAAAGATTTTGTCAGCAAGAGCTTGCAAGGTATCTGCACACAGATTATTTGCAGGTGAAACAGAAAAGTCAAGGGATTCCTGTCTCTTGGCCAATACCTCTACAGTAGGCATGATAATTGAGTAGGAGAAATTAGGTATTAAAATTCAAATGAAAAAGTTGGATGCTGTGGTTATGGTGACATTTATGATGTAACCATTAGGGAGGTTTGAAAATAATTTTGTTGCTTTACAGTACCAGCAGACTCATGCGTGCAGAGCTGCTACAATTCACCTTCAGTTTGTATTTAAAATAATTTCAAAATAAATGAATGGTCCAACCCCCTGTTTTCTTAATTGAAAGCTACGATTCTTCAATGCATCTGTCTAACAACATGACTGGCAAACCTCAAGGCCAAAGCAGAACAAAAATATCACAAAGTACACAAGATCCCAGGTAAAGGTCACCACCAGAGATGGATACCAGACTTTATGGACCATTAGTCCAGTCCACTGTGCCTGTATTCAGTCAGAAGGAAAGCAGGCAGTAAAAGAAACTCTGCAGTTTAGAAAGGAAAGGAGGAAAATTATGTAGGGAAGTCAGCTGAAAAGAGAAGCTTCTCACTGAATTTCCCACTAACATTTTATCACATTATAACTGAAAAGAAATACTTATGCCTTGCCAGGTTAACTACTCTGCAAATAAATACATTGCAAGCTGGGCTAAGGAGATGTAAAATCAATGCCATAAACATGTGTCTGTGCTAATATTTGCTCATATTTCTACTGTTTACAGCATTTAACCTACACCTCAGAGAAGTTAATAATTATTATATCAATAATGAAGGTCATTGTGCCAACAGCAGCTAAGAAAATTTTGCAGTTTTGTCATGACGAAGTCTGAAACAGCATGACACTTTAAATCAAAACTGGACAGTTAGGCAAAAATTCTGCCCTGCCTACCTGCACACTTATCAAGTCTTATTTTTGTGCTGCATTTACTGCTGTAACTAGAACTACAAGATTACTGAGTATAAAAAGAAAAGCCAGAGAACAGCATGCCAGAAAGCTAATAGTAAAGTTCTGTTAAAAGCATTAGTCATAACAGAATAATCAGACAAAATCAGAAGGTGAATAAGCTCACTTGTAAATCTGAGGAAACACAACATTTCTGATGCTTAAGAAACAGCATAAATTATTTGTTAATGTAATACAGTATTCACTTACTAATGCATGACTGTACTTTTGAATGTAGATGCAGTATAATTAGTTGAAATAAGAAAGCAACAAATCCTGTGTGTTTATCAGAAAATGTATATAAAGAAGCAGATAAAAGTGCCTTTACCTGGTAATATTTCAAGATAGTTACAGTGTGTGCCAGACATCTGCAATAGTTTACATTCATGGTAAAAGGATGGACTGTGTTGATAAGCACGAAATCAGAATGATATGAGCCTTGGCTTAGTTCTTAATGCTAAACTCTCTGTAAATGTGAAAGCTGGGCTCTGGAGATAGTAGACAAAATGTCATATTTGAACAAATTATATTGGGCAAAACTAACTGGAGGTCCCAGAAATAGAACTACAGTGAAGGAGCAAAACCACAAGGTTAGTAACTTCCCAGATAGTATCTAGACTTCATTCAGAACAAGACAGAGGAATACGTATTAGAGACATCTCTATATTGCTCAGTTACAGAGAGAAAAACACTTTTAGTGGAATTATAAAAATTTCAGATGTGATATGCATTTTTAGGTCACCCAGGCCATCCTCCATCACCTCTGGAACTGAACAATGCCACCTGACAAGCATCTTAATGATTTGTCCAGATTACTTTTAAATTACAAGAGGCAACACTTTAATTCATTTCACTGGCTTACATGAAATAATGTTAGTATAGCCAGTAACACCTATAGTAGCCAAGAGAATGGTTGAGTATTGCCAATATGATATTATGCTTTTAGAATCTCAAACTCAAACTGTTTGCTCCTCATAGGTATATTTTTCCTACACTATTACAGACCCTATTTTCTGACATGTATTTCACTATTTTAATATCTCCCAATTTTAGAAACACAATTAAAAAGAAAAAAATAAATCAATAGCATAGCTAGGTAATTTACTACTGGGCCCTACCACTGATACACTTTAATCACTGTTGCTATTATGTTTATATGAAACAATATGAAAACTGTTTCTCCATTTTCTCACCATTACCAAGGTTGTCATTACTCCAATCACCAAATCCTTTCCTGTATTTTTGTTGCAATTCATTCATACAGCTATTTGCAACCTAAATTAGTCTTATTTTTCTTTATTAAAAGTCTCCTTCCCTTTGAGCAATGTTTGCTTCTCAGTACCACTGACAACTGTACTAGAAAGTCATATATATATATATGCATGCATACAGACCAATCATTCATGTGTCTTCCTGTGCAGTAAAAACTGACAGATTAAAATTCACTTGTTTGCTGTTCCAACCTTTTATTTTCAAGTCTTGTAGCTTTAATACTTTCTTCTCTTATGAACAGCCAGATCTTAAGTGATGATTATAAAATATTTTGCAGATAAAGTGTTAAAACTCCCACAGGTTAAACACAAGCAAAACAGGGTTTCTTTGGAAACAGCTAACAACCAGAACATTCTCTACAAATGTTTCCCAGTAAACCCTGGAAGTTCAAATCATATCTTATACAGTTCCTTAAATAACAAGGAAACATGAATTCTGCACTCTTTTGGAAAGCCTGGCATTTAGGAAAAGAAAGGAAATAAGGCTAAGAAAACCTGGGAGCGACAGGCAGTAGCAAGACTTGGCAGAAGACTCAGGAGGCAAAATAGTGTTCACGCTTCCCTAAAACATTTGAAATACTGCTGAAGAGTGGAGTAGGATCTGTTCCTTGCTAGGGGTTATCTTAAAACCAAAAGTAGCTGAGTAAGTGGCAGACATGGAGAAACACTGCTACAGTCAAGAGGACAAAAATGGCACAACACACAGAACTGAAACAAACTAAATTTAGAAAGATGGGGGCGGGGGGTGTACGGGGAAGGCTCTCTTTTATTTCACACTTTTGAGTCATGAGCACGTAAAGCATATCAAACATACAGCTTTCCTGGGCAACTGATGCCCTAACTTCCACAAAACTTCAATACTGGGAAAGAGCCTGTTAATAACGAGCTGACACGTAATGTAACAAGGTAGTTTCTCTGGGAACCACCAGCCACCTCTGACAGATGGAGATGTTATATAAAAACTGCTGCTTCACAGAGTCTAGTGCTTACTACAGTTTAGGAAGAGATACCTGAAGAACAAGCTGGTGCTAAAGTAAAATAGTTGAACTTCAAGAAGTGAAGCTTTTAACACAAAAAAACCCATCCTAATTAGTTTGGCTCAAGCCTTCCTTTTTTTTCATACCTTTCTAAACACAATCCCTACATAAAGTAATCAGTTCAGGGTCACCCCTTGAGAAGACAGCTTATAACAGTTTCTTATATTTCACTACTTTACAAAGGCCTCAGAGCCCACGGCAAAGGATGATTTTGCTATTGTGAACACCTGAGCAGAATGCATACAATATGATTTAGGAAATCTCCAGTATGTCAAGGCTGGGTTTTGTTAACCCCATGTCGCTATGTCTGTTTTCCACTCCACCTGTTTAACTTGACTTTTTAAAATATTTGTAAGAGAATTGGGACCTCAGTTGCCATGAAAAATTGATTTAAAGGACAAAAGCAGACAAATCTTTATTAGCAGTTCTAAACACTACCTCACTAGGTACCCTTATATATACAGACTCATAAATATGCAATCACTTCTTCAGTAGCAAGTACGAATGTTGTAAGTTTATCTTTCCATTTGCTCTATCATTAAATATTAAGGAGACAAAAACCTTGAAACCACAGCCCGTGGAAGACTAAGATCCCAGAGGGGAAACAGCAGAGAAATGGAGTGTCATAGGAAATTTGTGAATGCTTGTATTAGCAAACCACCAGGTCTTCAGCCTGCACAATCAGCTGTTAATGACATAACATCACACCAGACCATGGTGACAATAGCACGAGTAAAAGCAAGAATGTGTTGTAATTGCTTTTTCCCCAGACAAGATTGCAATCAGGACTTCCCACCCCATTGTGTTTTAAAGCAAAAATTCCTAAAAGTGACCGCATTTCAAAGTAAAATGACCCCAAAGTTAATAAATCAGAGCTGTAGTTTTAGCTTGCATAGCAGATTTACAGAAATGGGTATAGCTACACTAATTATTATGATCTTTGACAGAAATAACAATGATTTAGAAAATATTATTCCTTTCATTCATGTTCCCAGTGCTGTATGTTGGTTTGCATTGCTGCAGAAGACTGATGTGTTGGCAAAGCTTTACTTGGAACAATAACAGGAAAAGGATTTAGTTTAAAAACCACTGAAAATTTTCTGGACTACTTCTCTTGCAGGTATAGTTAGTCGCAGATTTAAAAATGTATTACTACAAAGTCTTTTATTTGGCAAAATCCAAAGGAAAAAAAAAAAGACAAATTTACTGGGTTTCTCCCTTTCAAGAAGGTTAGAGAATTCCAACCCTGTAATTTAAGGTTAAGAAAAAATATCCCTGGAAAGATGGAACAACATGCCAAAGTAGCAGCACACTTTAGGATGCATCATGTGCAAATGAGCCCCTGTAGTGGTACCACTCCCACTTTACTTCCTACCTTCCTTATCATAGGTTCAGAAAAAGTGAGACTATTACAGACACAGCCAAAATGTTGCTGGCTTTCAGATAGCACCATTTCTAAAAAAGCATTTGTACCTATGGGGAACTTAATATTGATTACAGTAGCATTAAAATTGTTTTAACTTAAGCCAGGAGGCAGGCTCAAAGGCAAATGTGATTTAAACCCTAGTTTTACATCACCATCGATTATAATATTAGATTTGTCTAACTACAGCTATTCAACTCTGAATGGGTAAAGGAGGATACCATGGTGGGGATTAATTTTACCTTGTTTCTTGTGCATCCCTTGGATCCTTTGGGTATGTAAATTAAAAGAATAGTAGTCATCTCCCACTTTCCTTCTTTCTCTTTGCAACTGCACAGCAACCGATAATTTTATATTTCTAACTTCAGTAGATTAATTTCTGCTTCTAGGTTAATGAAAGAAATGGAAAACCAGCAAAAAAAAAAAAAGAAAAACAAAACGGATGGTACTGTAGAAGGAAAACCAAACTCTCCCTTTGCCACTGTCAGAGCCAAAACAAGAAGTTCAATATTGCCTCATCTCACTAACCTCTATTAGCATGTCTCAGAGTGCCCTGATACTTCCCTCCCAGGGCAGCTGTATCCTTCCTCAGCCCCTCACAGGTGACTGTGGTCATCCCTGCATTATGCTTCTCAATTTGAAGTGTTGTATCATTCTGTGTCTTTGCCACAGAGCGCAGCACAGAGGTATGGTATCCTGGAGCATCACATTTCTTTTTCTGAACTGGCAAAACCTCTATCCCCTTTGAAGTCTGCCCTTCACTAATGAATAAAAATGGATTTTTAGAGCTGGGGTTGTCCTTTCTGCCTTTTCTCTAATTATCACAAGGAAAAGGTACACTTTGTCCCATGTTTAACCAACTGCTCATCACCTAACTGCTGAATCTATATCAGACCAACAGGGTTGATAGGGGGAACATGAACAAAGTCATCTAAATCAATGGAATTGGATCAAAAGAAGATAAATTACTTTAAAAGGACTTATTGTGTGGTCAAAACCAACAAAACTTTGTGAGGATCATGCTCTGTTGAACCCAAGATGAAGCTCATAAGAAGAAAAAACAAACAAAATATGTACACGTAATTTGCATGTCTCCAAGCTGATACCCTGACTCAGTAGAAACAGAATAGAGCTCTGAGTAATCAGAGCTCATATGTGATAGTTTTCTTCATTTTAAAGTAATCAGGATTACTTTCAAATACACCCCAGAAGCAAGGAGACTATCTTAGTGTTCGTAATTACAAATATTCTGAGCATTGGCATAACTACGAAGTATTCATAGATTTGCATTTCTAACTGAAGAATTTTTTTAAAAGTTCTATTTATCATAGTTAGTAGAAATAATACAAAAGGGTGTCAGCAACCAACCATAACTTACAAATGGCGCAACAACAGATCACTGTATCAGTTTTCATTTTACACCAAGGACTATTGGGTACGGAACGTGAAAGCAAACATTTTGCAAACAGCTTGTATTTTTTATGTAATTAATGATTTAGAATTTGAAACATAAGTACATAAAGAATATATGAAGAAACAAATAAACCCAGACAAGGTCCAAAATTAGCATAGAGGATTACTGCTTATATGTCAAGCTCAAAAATTCCACAGAGCCAGGAAAACAAAAATACTGTGGAGGATGAAGTTTATGTATGAAAAGGCACAGGCAGAGGTGAAAGCAATGCAAAAAGCCTATCACTGAGGACCTTCTACTGTAGGCAAAGGTTATAGATAAGTTCAGAGTTTTCACCTAAAAATGACAAAAAATTCTGAAGGAATAATAGAAATGAAGAATCCACTTTTGATTTTAAATGTATATGGTGTAACCAAATTATTGAATTTATGTTTTCTTTGCACTGTTTCCCCCCAGAGCAAACCTATAAGGATGCTGGGGAGGGACTCTTCATTAGGGACTGTAGTAACAGGACAAGGGTTAAAACTTAAGCAAGGGAAGTTTAGATGGGAAGTAAGGAGGAAGTTCTTTGCTGTTAGGGTGGTGAGGCACTGGAATGGGTTGCCCAAAGAAGTTGTGGATGCTCCATCCCTGGTGGTGTTAAAGGCCAGGTTGGACAGAGCCTTGGGTGACATGGTTTAGTGTGAGGTGTCCCTGCCCATGGCAAGGGGATTGGAACTAGATGATCTTAAGGTCCTTTCCAACCCCAACTATTCTATGATTCTATATAAAAACATATCTTTAAAAACAAGAAGACTGCATTACTTGAAGAAATAATTTATCAGCAAACAATAAAAAGCATTTACTACTTTAATAAAAAATTACAGCTTGCTTTGTTTTGTTGTTTTCAAGATACTTATTTTCTTCTAAAGAAACATCTGCATCAGTCTTATCCAGCAGCCCATTGTTTTTATCTTGTAGACAGCTAAACTTCTCTTATGCTTGATAGTGATGAAATTATATATGACAGTGCTGATACAGCTATTCACTTGCATGTTCAAGCCTGCATCGGTAATGAGTATTTCTCAAGCTCCTTGGAAGCTTTATGAAAATAGAATAAAATTTGATTACTGTCACAGTAATACTGCTAGATTTCTTAATGAGACAATATTCTTTATTTTCTCTCAGACAGAATTTTACAGATAATGTAAAAACATGATTAGTACTTCAATTAGGCTTTGCTGTGCTACATTCTAGATTAAATTTGTGCAGATGTGTCCTTTTCCCTCATGCTTCACAAAACTTTTCTTCAGATATTAAAATTTTGTTAATTTAGGTACAGATCTCAAAGACAAAATCAAAAAACAGACTGATACTAATGACGCCTTGGATAGAAAACGCAGATTTTTCCTCTCTCCATCCCTACTCTTTCATTAAGCATCCCTTCTTCATGCTTCTTCCTAATCCTCTTTCCAGAAAACTAGCCAGATCTTCTTGTAGCATCACAAGCAGAAACAAACCCAAAGTGAAACACAGGAACTGAACACCCATGATATTTCAGCAAATTCAGAGTAGGATTTGATTAAATAATGTACTTCATTTATTATACCCAATGCATTACAAAATAAGTGACATTTGCCTTCTTCAGAAAGACTTAGATTGCAGTAAGAAACATGGCCCTCATCAGGAACCCATCTGTGAAGCTGATTGCATCCACCTCCATCACAGCAGGTTTAAGTCTCAAGCCTATGTCTCCCAATATCATAAGAACTAAATTCTTTCCCAATTTTCTTTTACTTGATACCATAGTATTCCAGAGGTTCAAAGGGCTTTCTATATCTCCCTTTTAAAAACAGACAGAAAGCAGTACATATTGCCCCACAAACCAGTTTCATATATCAGTTAGAAAACCTTTAGAAATCCAATATAGGTTAATATCATATCTGTCATATCATTTGTACAGAATACTGCTATTTCACAGAAAATATACATTCACTAAATATGGGCCCACATTTTTGTGTGTTAATACATACATGCATAAAGATAAGGCAATTCACTTACATAGAGTATGATATGTAAAAATCCTCTAAAAGACAATATATATCCAAATATGTGTCACATTTCTTTGTGTTAATCAGTGTTTCCCCCCCCAACCATTTTGACTGATTCCTTTTATTTTTTTTATTTACTTAAAGAAAAAAGAAAAAAACCCAAACAATATATATCATAAGTTACTTCATAACCCAATAAATGCAAAATGCCTTCAAAGAGATGAAGGAGGTAATAAAAAAAAAAAAAGTGTTTCAGCATAGGGAGTCACATTTTGTCACTAAGCTGCTCTAGAAGGGCCAATGCAACACTTGAAAGTAGTATATGGGTCTGCAAAAGTGTGCAAGTTATATTTTAATTATGCAATTACTATCCACATAATATTTATAGGAAAATCATTTACTTAAACCAGTAATAATAAAAATATTGTAGTATATGAAACCATTGCGTGAACACATTTATTTCTTCTTTGTGTATATGTAATAATAGGTTGGAATTGCTAAATTAAGTTTTTTTACCGTACTGACAAACCTTCTGCCATTTTCTGCAAGCCTACCTTTGCATGTTTAGGGGTCTCCAGAAAGCTGGGTTCATGCTTTGCTGAAATAACAAGAACAAAAGGTCATCCTTCCCCAGTCTCCCAGTGTTAAGCATAGTTGCTGGTGCAGAAAGACCAGACTTGAAAGTTTTGTCTCTTACAACTCAGAAGACTAGCATTGATCAATAATAATTCCTTCCATTAATAATTATCCAGATAAAGCTGGTGAGTACCGCCTTTATCACTGGGATAGGACCACTTGACTTGTAAACCACCTTAGATGAGTTACAAGGAAAGACTGAAAGATCCTGCTGCACTGTTCAAGGTACAGTGACAAGAGGTCACCTGAGTTCTGATTAATTTTTCTGGCTGACACAGCACTTGTCGCTTCACAGTACTTTTAAAATTCTGCTACATTCCCTTCACTTATTTGCAATATGTAAGTCAGAGAAGTAATAAATTCCTTTGTCACACTTTTGTGCTATTTGCTTGGCAAGGAATGTGGGAAGATAGAAGACAAGGTGAGCAATGACAAGGACATTAGCAGAGCAGCCCAATAATGCAAGCTCAAGTTATAGAGTTTGCATTATTCAGCCTGGTCTGTGAATACTGATGATGTGTTTGAACCTTTTAAGGGCATTGATATGAGATTTAGAAACACTGCTTAAAATGTTTCCTTTTCCAAATATGAATCTATTGGTTTTGTTGTGGGGCCTTTTTCCCAGCTCTGACACTTTCTTCATTTTTCTTTCATCAATTTGCTAAACTTAGGTTCTATTCTTTTCTTTATTTGCCAGGTGTTAACGTATGCATAATTCCTGTAACTTATGGCTTTTCTTTATTTTCACGAATCACTCTGCCATTTTTCAATAAGCACAGAGAAAATTCAACTTGATTATCTGCCTGAACTGCAATAAGAAGTTGATCCTAATGATATGGTTCAAATAGCCATGTTACTTCCATTTTCCCTTAGACAAGAAAAATCATTTGAAATTAAGGTAAGATTACTTTCTAAAGCTATGTCAGATTTCTGACAAGACAGGTAAAGGATGGACATTCAAGGCTCCTATATTTAAAACAAACAAACAAACAAAAAAAAAAACAAACTCCAAAAACAAACCAGAGAGAGAACAAGAAATAGGGAAACAAAAGAAATAAAGAACAAGAAATTATCACCATTTCTTCCATTACCTTCCCAGAAATCAAACTGGGGAGTGTTGGGTCACAGTTTTCAGATGAGGAGGAAATCATGGCCACATAGTCACTTGCTGGTATTTTGTTCTCCATAATAGCAAACGAGAGCAAACATTATGTCTCCTTGTACTCAATCAGACCACTTGAATTATAGCTCCAGATTACAATAAATAGCTGCTGGCAACTGAGGTTATATGGGCGCCATCAGAACACATATCTGGATAAATCACTGTGACTGTCACCCCCTCTGTCTCCAAATAATACCAGCATATTTTAAGGCAGATGTCACTATTGTGAAGTTCAGTTTACCGCGTGGCATTGAAAGACTGACAGACCACATTAAAAAACAACAGCAAAGGAGCAGTGAACAAAACCATCACATCCTATAAACTTTACCCAATATTTAAGAAAACTTGTGATCATTTTTTCTCAAAATGTTGAAAACTTCTTACTGAACTGTTTGATGGTGACTAGAGGCAAAGAGCTTATTACATTAATTGTTATCATCTCACTGTTACCTTGTTCCCTGTGCATTTGCTGTTTTTATTCACCTATTGTCACATCTTAATCATAGAATCATAGAATAGTTAGGGTTGAAAAAGAACCTTAAGATCATGCAGTTCCAGTCCCCCTGCCATGGGCAGGGGCACCTCACATTAGATCATGTTGCCCAAAAACATAGACTGTAAGACATTTCAAGAACAACATATGTTTCCACGATGTGTACAGACTATGGCTAAAATACCAAGGTCATGTTTTCTATCTGGCCTGCAGATCCCACTGTGATACCAACATTAATAAAACCTTGAGAGGAAAAAACCAACCTAACCAATTATGGAAACAAGCTCATCAAAGGAAAAAAGATTTTCCAGGAGAGAAAGACTGCCGCTACAGCTGGTGTCAGCACTATTAGGAAACTGAGGGACCAAATGTTAGCTGGGATATTTCAAATGAATCCTGAACTATAAACCAAATGGTAATAAACAAAGCTATTTGTCAGTTGACCCCCCCTAGATGTTGTTAACAGGCAAACAGCATGCCCATAGCCCGTGGCAACCCACAGACTCCCAGTGATAAAATCATGACAGCTAACAGATGAATCCTTTCTGAATTCTATTAAATAAATTAATAATCTCAGCAACATCATTACAGCAAAACATCCATCTTCTGCAACAGCTGTTCCTTCATTGCTTGTTGCATTTATTTGCTTTGCTTTTGCCATGCCTTATGCAGTAGAACTTAACTCACAAAGACTAAACTTCAGTGTATAAATGGCAGACCTATAAAAATACATTATTTGTAATTTTTATGCAGTTCCATCAGTTTCTGCAAAACTCAAGCTCTTGCTTGAACAAAAAAATAAAAATAAAAAAAAATCTAGCTACTCTGTCTCTAAAATAAACAGCCATAAAATTTGGTACTCTCTGATAAGAATCAACTGCAAACCTTAAAAACCAGACAACTTCCACTTAAAACCCTGTCTGGATCTTTCAATTCAGCAACCAAGATATTACATCTCATATGCTCTTGTCCCATCTTTAGCTAACTGCCTAATGCTAAACAAAAATTTTGGAAGTTAAGGTATGCTTTAAAATGTACCTACTGCTGTCAAATTGCTTCTGAGTTTTCATTTGTACCTCTGTAACCTGAAAAGAAAAATGCTGCTAGCATTCTTAGGAGGTCATTTCTAGGAGAACACAGCCAAGATATGCCATAAACAGTTAGCTTAGGAAAGAAAAAGTACAAAAAGGAAAAATTTCACACTTCACATTGAGTCCAATGATCACTTCTCCAAGTCATCACCACTTTTGAATGCACAGACCAGTATATTGCTACTGTTTGCAATACCTAAGCCTTATACCTAATTCTGGAAGTGGGTAGTTTTGATTTGCATGCTCTTTCTAAAACCAAATGGGGAATTTAATCAAATATTTATATTTTTCTATCTCAGATGAAATGATCATACACAGGAAACTTAGCAATCTTTCAATCATTAAAATCCCATTTTACTTTTGGTAACATCTCCTATGCTATATGAAATCAAAATAATACTTTGCAGAAGTAGTTTCCCAAGAGTAATAATGCACAAACCACAGGTGCTTTTTCTTCTAAAAGCTCTGACAATTCCTTTTGAGGTCCCTAGTTCAGACAAGTATTTACCATTAAACAAACATACTTAGCATCATACACAGCTTCCTCTATTTCATCCCCTATATGGGAAATGCTTTTCTCACATTTATTTAATCTTGAAAATCAAAGGAGAGACCTGTGAGTTCATTTGCTCTGCTAGACCTTCTATGCTGTGATTTCCAGTTGCTGTAGCAACAATTCTTGTAACTTGTTCTTTAAATCCTGATTTTGGGGGAAAAAAAAAAAATCTTCTAATGGAGAGGCCCATAAGTTGTAGGGCTCTCCATGTTTGATCTGTCAAAAATTACTGACACAAAATTATTTTAAAACTAACTTTAAGTGCTTTGTTCCCTGGATATACATGGCAGTATTTCTATGGGACTTAAGATTTACAGAAATTTCCACATTTAGCAGATTTTTTTCCTATTACAATTAATTTAAACTTTTACTGCTCTATTGCAATGTTGCTGTTCATTCAGCAGTAGAATTACCTATAAAGTACAATATCCTGTATTGCAGAGATCATCTTGGTGGTACACTTGCAATAGCACTAATGGCAGAAGCATCTCAGAACTTTGGTAAACTTTCAGCAGCTGTATCTAAGCGAGGAACCTAAATGCCCAAAAACTGTGTTTTTGGTCTGGCCATGCTACTGACTCGCTAAGATTAAGTTCAGTTCCTCTCTTTAGGGCATGGGTATAAATTAAGGATAATGGTACCTACCCACCAACCAGAGCTCATATTAGAATTAGTGGTTGACAATGTACTAGGCATAGATTTTGCAGTAAGACTGATTTAAATTCAGGTAAAAAAAGTATCCCTTTTCATGTCCTTGAAAAACCACACAATACAACTGTTACAGTATTATTTTATTTATATCTTCACTGTCTTGCCTGAGTATCTCACACAGAAAGATAAAATGTAGAAACAACATTTTCTGGAAGACATTTTTACAAAGCTTACAGTCTCAAACATCAAGAAAACGTAGGCTTAGTATGCTATGAATAGATTGCCTGCACATAACTCTTTTCAATGACAGACACTGTTCAGGTTCTTCCAGTATAGTATCAGGCATGTAACGTATAGCAAGTGGCAAACAGTTTTCTCTGAGCATCCTACAAGAAAATTTAACAGATTTCCACTGCCTAATAGAACTGAAAGAAAAGATAAAATTTACTACGCCTAATCATTTGAGATACTATACCTAATCATTTAAGATACTATGCCTACATAAGCACATTGTCATTAAAGAGCTTCAATGATCATATAACAACTAGAAAAGAAGTGGTTTATAATGATAGGAGAATACAGTTAAGCCTAGTCAGCTCCATCTGCTCTAATTTATAACAGAGTATCTAGTCTTGTCTTTATTTCTGTAAGATGATGTTTGTCTCAGGCAAGGAAACATTCCCAAGGGCTTCTTTTCCTCTATTCAGTGCTCCAATGTAACATTGGATGTCAGGAGGACCACTTAACAAAGCAATATCATATTTAGATGCTGAATTGAATCTGAAATAGCCCTCATCTACCCTTTTGGTTTGCTATCCACACCTGCTATGGCATAAGAATTTCAATAAAAAAGTATTATCATTAAGTTTTTCCTGATATTCCTCATATCTATTTTAGTATGAGGAAGAGCACTTTATCTTCTTTCTTCACATAAAGCAAGGAGAAAGCCCTGCTTGACTTCAAGGGGCAAAGACTGTTTCAGTATGCCTTTGCTCTCTGCCCCTTCTGTGTTCATGCCCATCATCACCTGAGATGCAGCTGTACAACATAGCATAAAGCCACAGGATGGACCTATCCAAGAGCTGACACAGATTATCACAATCTCTGAACAGTATCAACACAACTGCTTAACCCAGCACAACATCTGAAAGCAGAGTTCAAATTACAGGCCAATTCTTCCAAGCCTTTCTCATGACGTGCTTCAGGAGCCAAACTGCTTAACATGGGGTCATGCAACCCATTTGAGCAGCCAGGGACTAAGGAGTCCTTTGTTCTCAAGTCCTTCTTGGATCATGGCCAGACTGTTTTACAGTGTGATAAAATTTAATTAAGTTTCATATGTTAAAAACATTTCTTCACTGTTGTTGCCTGTCATAAGGTTTAGAAATGCATAATCAAGTTTCTTTTTACTTCATCCACAAATTTGTTATGAGATTACTGCCCCTGAGAGCTCAGCGCTACTAATATTTTGTAGTTTCAAGTGACTATAGAACATTTATTCATAGATTCTTCTATTATTTCAGGTAGAAATAGACATATAGCACAAAAAGTATGGCATAAACAAAGTAAAAAAAAATCCACTACACAAAATATGTAAAAAGATCTATGAAAACATAAGACACCTCACATAACTGTGAAGGTATAATGTAAGCATCTATTTATTCACTGGGAGGGAACACCATCCCTTACAATGAATTATCATCCTGTTAAGGGCTCAGTCAGTCATGGGACTAGCACCTCTGGGCACAAGAGAGCATCAAGGCTCTATCCAAACCTAAATCTTTTCTTGGTTGGGAACAGGGATGCCAAAAATTGGGTTTGAAAGGGGAAAATTTTGAATTATCTCTCCAGAGTAGAATTGGATTATGAAGGGAAAGGGGTTGTTCCTGGTCTGACTCATTTTATGAAGAGGCATGGCTGTACAGGCATCAGAAGTATCAGCTGCTGCACAGCCACCAAATCATAACCTCAACCACAAAGTAGCTCCTTAGAACATGACGAGACAGTTCCATGGACTTAACTCTGCTTATTAACAAAGGTAACACGCCATCTCAAGGTAACAGCCAAGTCTGGGGCACCAAATAGCTCCATATATCCAACACAAGGTCTTCTCCAATCTTCATATCAGTATGGCCCCCAATATCTTGCAAGGGCAGTCGTGGTCATGCTCCAAATGCAGGTGATAGCATTACAACTGATAGGTCAATGACAGAATGAACTGCAAATACTGTCCTCCAAATACATACAAACACCCTATTCTAAAGATCCACCATTAGGCATTTATTTGGGGACAGGACTGCTTGAGACTTTAAAAGCAACACTGGTTACATGGGTTTGTGGTGCAGTGATTCGGGTGAGGAAGAAAAGAAAGATGAAGTTAGAGGACCTTAGCTAACCTGCGAGCCCGTCATTCATTTCAGTCCATTCTTCTGTTCCCTACTGGAAAGTCTCAGTTGCATGTGGAGCAGAGTGTAGAAGCTCACCTTATTCATCTCCACATAGAAGAACAAAAGCTAAGGAATGGCACACTCCAGTAGTCATGCCCTCTGCTTTAGAGTTTACCCTCACCTGGTGTGTAGCTGCTCAAAAGTTAGTTTCTGCCATCCCTCCCCCAATTATTATTGTATCAAGTTACAAAGTTTCCTGAAGTCCTTTCAATTCGCTGGTCTTTGGACCCAGCTTCTCATCCTGAAGAGATGAAAGTAGGGGAGTAAACCATTCAGCTCAGAAAGTGAGGTCTAAGTGGCCTAAACAGCAGGAGTTAATTAAATTCCAGATACATCCAACCCAATTTGAAGTTCTATTCTGTCTGACCTGTCCCGGTGATCAGGTCATTCCGTACAAGAGCCAGCTATTCAGGCTGGAATGGGAAGCAGAAAAGAAACCTGACAGCAGTCTAACCTGGCATCCAAAGCTCTTACTCAAGAGACTCCTTAGTTCATATGGTACAATGTTAAAATCAAAGACATTGAGGGTGGACCAGTGATTGTTATCTTATTTGTATCAGTGGGGCTCACTTATCAAACATACATGTGATAATATTTAGGAACAAGATTACTATTCATTACTGTATGAAGGGAAGATATTAAACTTAATTTCATGTATCAGGCAAAAAGTGCCCCCAGCTGCCCTACTGCACCGTGTTCCAGCTAGGGCTGAGGTGTCTGAGTCAGGCACAAGAGAGATAATCCAGATTGACTGTGAATGGTCACTAGCCCAGAGCAGTCATAAAATTATGTTCTATGTATTCATGTTGTCCACCTAGGCAGTCTAAACACAGAGCATCAGACTCTTCAGAAATTTCATTGTTCCTCATGGCAGGTGATTTGGGAGCTCTTCTGGATCCACAAGAGCCTTGTAGCATCTCCTGGTCAATATCATTAACCTGCTATCATCACAAGACTGAGATAGGTTATCCAAGAGGTTGACCATACTGCAGAAAAACTTGTTCTGAGGCAAGCTCTGAAGTACTGGCTTGTTTGCTCTGGAGCTGTGAGGACAACATTAAGGATCCAGAATAGACAGCAAATTTGGCTATGAGTCTTGACTTCAAAGTCATTCTGGTACCATGGGTTAGATGCAGCCCATGCTTCCACCGCTTGACTTCTGCATCAGATGAATCTAAGTTAGAAGTGAAAAACCTTATACAGTGGTTCTAATTTTGAAAATTTAAACCTGATTTATGGTATCACTTGATTGAAAACCCCATAATTAAAAAAAAAAGATAAAAACATTTTACATAATTATAATTTTGAAGAAAACTTTAAATTACAGACCTGAAAGTCCCTAAAAATAAGAACATACAAATTTTGGTTTTTTTTGTTTTTCAGAAATCCAAATGTTCAACTATAAATTCTCTAACAGAACTGTCTGCTCCATAGGGTACAACAGCAGACATGCGCAGGTGCCCTTCCTAAAAGGCACAATTTGTCTTTTGGTTCCACAACTTTTCCAGGTACCCACCAGTGCTTCCAATGACATCCAGGAAATAACCTCATTCCTAGTGGGAGCAGCTCTTTCTTAGAGAAAGATGGCCTGAAGTCTTTGGATGTGTTACCTCCCATGCAAAAAAAAAAAAAAATAAAAATCAGGTTTCTCAAAAATCTAGTACCTATCACTGTAGATTACAGCACAGAGGTGCACTAAGGTTTTATTTACTGTTGGTATAAAGCGATCTAAAAAAATAAAGGAGAAATATTAAGCCACTGCTTATGTTCATTTGGAAATACATGATGTTACCCCTTTTTGTTCAACATGTTGAAGTCTTCTCCACAGTCTATTAGAATCTCTAGAATCAGACCAAAGAGATGTTTTTTTTTTTCCTGCAGCCTTAACTGCTTGCTTAGTAAACCCCAGAATACCTGCAAATGGAACTACACTTAGAACTCCCTGGAATAACATGAGAATAGCACAAGTACCTAATTACTCCAAACATCCTTCAATTTCCCAAATATACATACTAAAGCAGAAGAGTGAAACATACTATTGAAATTTCCAAACCCTTACACAGCACTAATCCACCATAGAGGAAATATGACTGCCCCAAATCTCAGTTTCTTTTCCATGGTGACACCTGTAGCTAACAACTTTTCCACATTCCCTAACCTATTTTTCATTTAGTAACTGCAATATTGTGAAAGCACTCAGTTGCAGGTGTAAATTCTGTTGGCCTTTATGCCTGCAGATCTGATATTTGGTTTGTATGCCTGCAGTTCACTACACTGACAAAATCTGGGCCATAATCCTACAAATCAGGTTGAGGCTCTTAGAAAGAAAAAATGAAATGGACAGTCAGACTTTTCAGAAAATTTATTAATTTATGTTTTGTGTAAGCAAGTCATGCAATAAGCAGCCATTTCTATCCTGTGCTAATTCATAGCAGATGGGTCACACCTATACATACTGCACATTCAAGCCCCTGGTTTCTTTGGCACCACTATATGTTTACAATTTTGTCCAATCATGACACAGAGTAAGGATATTTTGAACTTAGTAATGTGTATTTTCTATAGCTCCACAACACTGTAAGAAACTATGTGCCTCTCAACCATCACGAGAAATTCTGGCAATATCCAGTCTTGCTACAATCCTACAACTCAAATTTTCCCCTCACTGCTCTTCACTTTCTTGTACTTTTTATTAAAATGGTGAGAAAACATACCGCCTTTGACTGTGAAGTTACTGTGCTTTCTTTAATGACTGCATTCTCCTGACCAACAAAACTGTAAAGGGGTAGAGTTAAAATATTCAGATAAAATCCCTGTATGAGGAATATAGATACATTTTTCAGGTGAGAAACAAAAAATATTATCAGTCTTTATGATTGAAGCATAAAAAAAAAATCATTACAAGACTGTATTATTTCTGATTTTCATTCACAAAAAATCGCACCCTAAATCATCAACAAATAACACAACAGATTGGGTTGTTTTTTTTTTTTTTAAGATGCCTAAGTATTTTACAGGAATTAGGAAAAAAAATCTCTCAGGAGAAGAGTTACTAGCTTCTTTCCAGTTTTGTTGGACAGGTGTCCAAATAATAAAAGCCTCTTACAGTTCAAGTACAAAAATAGTGTTCTTATTGAAGGGCCCCATTTTACTGAATTAGCCACAGCTTTAAATCAAAGGTGTTTTCTTTTTTTCCTCTGATTCTTTGCTCTTATGTTCATTACTCATGTTACTTTAACTCACAATTACAAAAAAGTATTTTTTCATGGACAGACCATAAGACCATGATAAGTTTTTAAGGTAAAAATCAGACTTTTCAGTGAATCTTGTTTATGTTATGTGTTAACTCATGCCTACTGATAAATACAGCTTTATGCTGATTTTGATCAGACTTGCAGGGCAATCTTCTGCTTTTTTCACTCAGATGAAAAAGTAATAAATGCCATGAATGTGATATATAATCTATCCTTCAGGCAATTCCAGTAGTTCAGTTGGGTAATTACACAAAGCAATTCCCATCCTTTCAGCTAGAGTCAATAACGAACTGTGAAGTAAAGTTCTAGAAACACAAAAGCATTAATGTGTGTCACAGTCTTGGACCCTCTACACAGAGCAGAACAAAGGTGTGCCTGCACATCCATACAAATCTCCAAACCATCCAAAATGTTTGGAGCTTGAAAAATCAACCTTCAGATGTATTACTGATGCTATGAAAACCTGTGTACACCTGCACCATCCTAGTGCTTTCAGTGTGTCTAGCTGCACGTTAACAGCCTTGAGGCAGAAATCTGCCAAGTCTACAGTTAAAACCTTTGCAATGAATATGATGGGACAAGTGCTGGACTTCTTGATCACATACATAAACATATGTAGCTAAATGCTTGATATTAAAGTAACACCTTTTTTATTTTTTTTTCCAGGCAAATATTAAGATACAGAAGAAAGGGGGAGGGGGGAGAGTAAGGAGTAACAGGCAAGAAATTTCTCCTGAAATGCAAAATGGCTTACACTTGAACCTAGAGTAAAGGAGTACACAGAAATCAAACATTATAGTGCTTTATCTGCTTCTAGAGCACAGAAAAATGGTACGGTCTCTGCTAAGTCTGAGATGTAATCAGATTTCTTTTTCGTTCCATTAGTTTCACAGATCATGTACAAGTTGCCCTATAACATAAGGCCTGTAGTGGATAATCTACTGCTCATGCCAGAGATAAAAACATCAAGATTGCCACATAAAATAACTGAAACAAAGCATGACACTGATTGTACTTTAATATATTGTCTGCTTTAAGTGTAGAATGTATACTTTAAAATATTTCTTCATAGTATCAAATCCCTTTTCACACCCAATAATTTGCAATAAATGACTTTAATCAGAGCAACATTAACAATGTGCCTAGGGCAGACAGGTAGATACACATATCTAATGGCCTAATTCATGTGGCAACTGATAGCACAGAAGGGAAATTTCATCAGCTTAGATTCTAATCAAAGAAAAGGTCAAGTTTCCTGCAGCTGTAAGTCAATTGTAGGAATGATTAAGGGTGCATCCACCTGCCTGGTAGGCACTCCTACTCACAGCCCTCCCCACAGCCTGGCCTCTCTCCTTGTCCTCTCTGGGAATCAGGTGTCTGCCAGCAATTAGCCTTAATGAGCCAGCAGCATTTTCCTGAGAGAGATGTTGAGAAACCTAATTACAGAAAGCATCTGTAGAGGCTCTGCCTGCTAGAAACAAAGCTGCAATTCCTGATTTGCCAGGTAGCCTGCAAAGGTCATGAACTGGACAAGTATACCTCCAGACAGTAAAGCAGCTGGGAATGCTGATCTTTACAGACTTCCTGGAAACAAGGGTTTTAGTACAGTACTTGGAAACTGTTACACATCCTCAGCACAGACAGCTTGATTCATATTTCGGGTACTGATATCTGCCTCAAATTTTGAGTGGCCTGCTCTCCACTTAAAACAATATTTTCTGTGAAACTAACACTTTGTATTTTACTTTTGTAGACAGCTTGTGGTGTAGGTGCATTCATTACACTGTAGTTACTCATATTACAATATGATTCTAATTTTGATGTCTGTAATTACTACCAGTTCATATAGCTAGAAGCTTAATTTAATGCCTGAATTACTTTTAATGAACTCTTAAATTCCTTACTTTCATATTTGATACATGCACTTACTGCAAAATTCCACTATCAGAAGATTAACTTAATTACCTTCTTTTCAAGTGAACTTTTATTCTTGGACAATTCCTAGTGATCTGTGCGCTTACATCTTTAATTAGTCTCCAGCACATTATGCATTTCTGTGTTGAGAATGCACTACTTTAATTGCCTTCTTTATGTACCTGGTAATTGCGTGCAGTTTCCAAGCTTCCTGGAGTTACATGTGTGACACAGATGACAGTTTCAGTTTTAGACATAGTTCATTATACAACACAACCTGACTGAAACCCATCAGTAAAGCAGTGCAAAAATTTTACCAAGCTCCTATTTCCCGAGTTCTGTAAAGAGTATAGTCAAGAAATAAATCTCATGCACACAGTTCCACCAACAGGGCTTTGTGATGCTGTGCAGTTTTCTCATAAATTTATAAATTCCATTAAAGCTCATTGGTCTTCACTGTATGAGCGTATGGCTGCTATATCACAGAATCATTCCGGTAAGTTAAATGTAAAATAGATCTGTTACAACCTCAGGGAGCAAATCCATGTCTAACACACTGCACTGATTACTCCCACTCAGAGCTGAGTTTCAAAACCAACAGGGACACTGAGTATCAAATGAAAGTCCTTACCACACCTGCAAAACAACAGATGGTTATCTTCCATTACTACTACAATGACAGCAACCCCAATAGGTATCCTTGCAAATTTGCATAATAATAATGTCATTCAGTCATCAGAATTTTTTGAGCAGGTAACAGAATAATTGTATTTGAAAGTCATTTATTGTTATCTTTCTGGCTAGGCAAAGGACCATTATGCCTTTTTGACTGGACGAAATAATTTCAAGAAATGAATGCACAACAGGTTAAAATACTTGTGATTAATTAGAAGCATTAGATCATATTTAGTGCAGTAAAATACTTTCCATTCATGGGACTTGGATTTACCATGCGGTTTCTGAAAGCAGAATTTGACATCAAAAGACTAAAACAGGTTGCAAAATGATCCAGGTCCTTTCACGGTTAGGATTAGCAGATACTGTGCATTTTACTGCTTATACAATAGCAAGTTCCTGTTTCTTAA
The DNA here is from genome assembly GCF_012275295.1 of Melopsittacus undulatus. NCBI lineage: Eukaryota > Metazoa > Chordata > Aves > Psittaciformes > Psittaculidae > Melopsittacus > Melopsittacus undulatus. The sequence goes on along the minus strand of NC_047530.1, from coordinate 80,579,939 downwards.
GGCCCTAAAAAGAAGCATAAGACATATCAATATTTATCACACTGTGATTAAAATAAGTAGGAAAGCACAAAAATAACCTTTTTTTTTAATAGTAGATTTTCTGAGATATACAATTTTACAGTAGATGTGAAAATGCTGAATAGTGATCAATGCATCTAATCTCATCAGTTAACTGTTGTAAAATGTGAGATGAGATGCGTTAGCCATCTTATGTGCATGCCTACATAACATCTTCTCCCAAGAGAGCAAGTGATGCCATACAGGCAGAGGTTTTCTGCACAAGTTGTTCCATTGACTTTGGTAACATTGTTCAAATAGGTAAAGTTAAGCACCATTTTTGAACTGAAGCTTCCTGATAAGTACTACTAAGAGATGATAATGTGCAATAGAAAGAGAAAATCAAACGTTATAAACCACTACAAAACCAAATGAGGTGGGCTTCTTCACATAGAAAATACCATCGATTCTGAATGAGGTCAAGAGGCACAGCAAGTACTTCTCCCTTCAGAAAACCTGGTTAAACTTTTGAGTCTGTAATATGCAGAACGCATTTATGCCAAGAGAACAGAAAAATCTCAGAAAAGCAACATTCTCAGTTAATTTCCTTTTCTGTTTGGTGACCAGCATAATATCAGCACAGTGATGAAATGTGTCCTATGACAAATTCTGCTCAGCTATTCGAATCCCTTGCATACAGCATTCTTGATAAGGATCTAAAATTGTTTTACCAGTGTTAATGTGCAAGTTAATTGAAGGGCTTATATGAATCCATATAAACTACTGAAGATTGATTAAAATAACTGTATGAAATGTACTCTAAGCCAATGCTGTTTTATGCCGTTGATTAGTTTCTTGATGAGATTCCAGAGAGAAAAGATATTAAGTTAAAGAGCAAAATGACTCTGAGAAGAAAACTCCAGTGATGAAGTTTAAGCACAAATGTTCTCCACAGCGCATACTGGCTCTTTCTCTATATGCAGCTGTCTGTATACATACATACACACAGATCATATATAGAGACAAAGCCCTTGTGGCTTTTCTCTCACCCTTCACATTTCATTCCTTAGATACTACCAAAGCAAACAAAGAAGGATAATGCAACAGGACACCAACTGCTATAACTTTCTGGTCTTTTGATATGTAGATTTTTAGGCTGTTGATATTCAGAAAAAGTTATTTAGTGCTACTAATTCATTACATACAAAAAAAAAAATAGATGTGCTCCAGAAATGTGGGCCTTTTCTAGGATTTGCAGGTTTTTTAAAAGTGTCCTGTTTAAGCAGGTGCCAACTATTCTTATTTTGTGGAAACTTTATAGTCAACATGTGATGAAAAAAGGGTCAAAACAATTCATTGGCTGACTTTTTCAGCTTAATCTCAGCAACCTAACCAACAGCTTGCATAACTCATAATCACACACAATTTAATGTTTCTAACACTTATTTGCTTGGTAGTTCAAATAATAGCTTACATATTTGTAATTAAACTGTTGCCTAACAACCCTAATTTAATGGGGGATTACTGGCCACTTTGCCTGCACGGAGCTTTTTGCATTTCAGACAGTCTGCTTCCTTATCAGAAAAAAGTTTCTATCTATCTATCTATCTATATATATATATATATGTGTACACATACAACACACACACCCCCACTTTGCTCATCAGTTCTGAATAATAACATCTTTTGTCTGCCTTTATATGTAGAAATGTTGTAGAAATAAATAAAAAGTTGTCATGGCTTAAAACAAGCCGCACAGAGCTCATGCAGTCACTCCCTCCCCCCCCCCCCCCCCCCCTTGCTCCCCCAGCTCCCGGAGAGCTGGGAAGGAGAATCCAAAGAATGTAGCCCCCACGGGTTGAGATAAGAACAGCTTAATAACTAAGGTATAACACAAATCACTACTGCTACTACCAATAATAATAACGATAAAGGAAATAACAAGGGAAGAGAATACAACACCTCACCAGCCACCGACTCATAACTCACCCCACCCTGCCCGACCGAGCACCGACCAATACCTCTCCCAACCCCCAGAGTCCTCTAGCCCATCCAGGTAACTCTGTTACATCCTGGGCCTGACGTGCTATGGTATGAAATACCTCTTTGGCTACTTTGGATCAGGTGTCCCGTCTCTGCTTCCTCCTGGCCTCCCCTCACCCCTGGCAGAGCATGAGGCTCAGAAAGTCCTTGGACAAACCAAACATTTGAACAGTAACTCGAAACACACTTGCTATCAGCAACCATTCCCAGCCCAAAAGTCAAAACACAGCACTGCACCAGCTACCAAGGAGAAAAAATGACTGCTACTGCTGAACCCAGGACAAAAGTCATTGTCGAGACCTGTCCTTTTTTTTTTTTTTTTTTAAAAAAAAAACAGAGCTAAATTTCAAGTATATTCACAGCTGATTCAGATCTTTTCTACAGCTCTTGACTTCACAGTCCTTGGGGAGGGGGGTGGGGGGGAAGAATGGCCTGGGACCTTGAAACACACACAGGATTAGGCTAAAAAGTCACAAAACTATGTCGCCCAAATTTTATCTTTCAGCATTTCCTTAGCTTGATAGAGAACACTTAAACAAATAGTATTTATGGAAAGCTAATTTATCTGCAGGTGTACAGTTATCATGAAACCGTTTGAATCTTTAACTAGATTCCACAAATCATTTTTACTTATGCAGCCCATGAAATTTTAAATTAGATTGGATTTTTTTTTTGTTAACTACTTTCTGCAAGGCTTATTAATATTCAAATTTCAGTTCAGGAAATGAACAAACACACTGACTCAGAATTATACATTTTGATTGATACGACTTTGCCAAATGTTTCTTGGAGGATACGTAACAATTTTTAAATCACTAAATGCCACAAAATGCTATTTGATAAATTCTTACAGAAGCAGATGAGAAATGGGTTTCCAGCCCAGCTAATAACAATTAATTGAGAAAGGAAGCCCTGTATGGTCATTCTATAAAGCACACTACTGCATTAATTTTTTTGCAAAGTTTGTACTTTAAAATTCCAGAAATGCTACAATGCTACTTGCTAAAAGCCCAGATTCTTTATCTTTTCACATGGTGATTAGTACATTGACTATCAATCTTTCAAATGATTATTCATATGCTTTACCTATGTCAATAAAAATTTTATCAGACAATGTTTACAAACAAGGAACTTTCTTCAGCTTTTCAATGGATTTCAAACAGCAGCAGCAGTGATTGGTAATTTGTACATATAAATAAAAGAATTTCAGTTAAATGAGTTGTAGTTACAGTTATGGTCAAAGTGACAAGTGAGGCATAATTATTTAGAATTTAGAATAGTTATGCCTCTATCTAGAAAGTTAGACCTATTTTCTTGTAAATAGAGGACACTGTGCCTTCAAAGCCTTTGCCATTCTTAGTAGGTATGTCTAGATGGAGAAATACTTTTTCAGATACGCATTTTCAGATACAATTCCACATTCTGCATTTGACAGACCAACATGATAATTCTAAACTCAAGAGGTAATTACAGAGCACTGTTTCATGACTGAAGTGCTGATTTATCCAATTATTTCCACAGCCATGTTTGCCTTATATTTTTATCTCCAAAACAAATCAAATTTGTTGCTTGCTCTCCTGTTACACACAGACATACGCTAATTCACCAATCTTTTCTATCTCTTGGTCTCCCAGTTGATGAGATGACTTTCATGATATATTTATCAGGCTGAAGAATCTTGCTTTAGATAATTTAGCATATTGAAGCCTGGTTGTATGCTAGTTTATAATTAGGGTTCCAACTTACCAATGTTGTATTACAATACAAAAAATTCAGATGGTTCAAGGTAATGTTACATTTTGTTGATACATCAAACAATTCAGAGTAATGATTAATTCACTGATATATAATCAAAAGAACATTGAATTTGTAATATATTACACTTAATATATTATTGTAACAACATGTCCTTAATGATGCTCTGAACTTAGTATCAGTGCAGCATCAGCCAAGAGGTTTAGAATGTAAAAACCCACACTTCAAATGAAATCGTTGTAGAAAACAGTTTTAAAAAGGCAGCCATCTCCTTAAATGCCTTAATATTTGTACTTCAAAGAGAAAACACAGAAGAGAGATTCTGAATTTAATTCCCATAGCTTGCTGTAGGCTGCAAGGAATTAATAATTCTTCTGCATGACAGTTAGAGACTGTCTCTAGGGTCAGCATGAATTAGCTATAAGAAATTTTTTTTGCCAGATTTGTGTTTTAAGTGCACATGTTAAGTATCTGATCATACACCAATTACTGTGCTATTCCACCTTTAAGGGTTGAGTAGAAGTTTGTCACAGAACTTAGAACAGAATCATGACCTCAAAGCAGCCTTCCAATATCTGAAGGGGGCCTACAGGGATGCTGGTGAGGAACTATTCATTAGGGACTGTAGTGATAGGACAAGGGGTAACAGATTGAAACTTAAACAGCAGAGGTTTAGATTGGATATAAGGAAAACAATTCTTTACTGTTAGGGTGGTGAGGCACTGGAATGGGTTGCCCAGGGAGGTTGTGAATGCTCCATCCCTGGTGGTGTTCAAGGCCAGGTTGGATGAAGCCTTGGGTGATATGGTTTAGTGTGAGGTTGTCCCTGCCCATGGCAGGGGGATTGGAACTAGATGATCTTCAGGTCCTTTCCAAGCCTAACTATTCCATGATTCTATGATTTAAGTTGGAAAAGACCATTAGGATCATTGAGTTCAACTGTAAACCTAGCACTTTCAAGTCCCTCACTAAACCATGTCCCTAAGTGCCATGTCTTCATATCTTTCAAATACCCCCAGGGGTGTTGACTCTACCACCTCCCTGGTGTCATATTTTCATCCCATCTGACAACTACGTACCACACAGCTGCTCAGTCACCACACCCCCACAGTAGTGGTATGGGGAGAACTGGAAAAAGAAGGTAAAATCCACATATTAAGAATAATTTAATAATAGAAATAAAGTAAAATATAATTATATGCTATATAATAATTTCATCAAAATAAATAATCTTAATTTATTATAAATAAAAAAATGGTAATGAAAAGGGAGACAAAAAAAGAAACCCAAGTGTTGCAGAATGCAATTGCTCACCACTGGCTGACCAATACTCCCTCTGTCCCCAAGCAACGATTGGCCCCTTCCAGCTAACTCCCCCTATTTTATATACTGAGCACGACATGGTGTGGTATGGAATATTCCTTTGAGTAGTTCAGGTCATGTGTCTTGTCTGTGCTCCCTCACGGCTTCTTGTGCCCCTCCTCACTGGCACAGCATAAGACTGAAAAGTCGTTGACTTAGGATGAGCAGTAAGCAACAGCTAAAACGTGGGTGTGTTAATCAGCATTATCGATATACTAAATCCAAAACACAGCACTATACCAGCAACTAGGAATACAATTGATTCTGTCACAGCCAAAATCAGGACCCCTGGACAGCCTGTTCAAGTGCTTGAAAACACTTTCAGTGAAGAAACTTCTTTACGTTCAATCTAAACCTCTCCTGGAACATGGGGCCAGGAGCTATGTCTCTGTTACCAAACGGAATAGTGCTTACAGAGAACCCACCACAGCCAGACATACTGAGATTAATTCATCTTGGAAAATGAACACACATTTTTAAAAGCCAAACAAGTGACCAAGAAAATATCCAGAATGCCTGTGAATCTAAACAGAGTCTTTTAACAAGATATGCTTGGGGAAGAGATGGGGAAAGGATATTCCATTTAAAAGGGGTGAAATGTAATAGTTTGTGACATACAGATTAGGTGGGATGATCAAAGAGGGGAGTTTGGACTTCACTATATATCTGTAAGTGCTCAATCCTAAGCGAGGTCAGAAGGAGTTAAGAAATCACCTGGAAGGAAGCATTAAGCCGCTTTCTTCCAAGTTAAAAATAATATCCTAAGTATAGCCATGGACAAGGTGCCATGAGCAAAGAAAAAATCAGAAAGATAGCAAGAACAATAAATAGGTTTTGAGCATTTAATTGGAGAAAATAGGTTGAAAATTCCCATCCTAGCAGTAAGGAACAAGAAGTGAGAAAGTGACATGGTTTGTATCTTCTTCATGTTTTAGGAGAATTTGTATATACCTTTCACCTTGGTGACATGGGCAGCTACTTCCAATTAGTGTCGAGAAAATAAAATGCTGAAAAAAAAAATTTAAACAAACAAAACCCTACCCATGTGCCTTTTTGAAGCTACTATTTGAAATAGAAGGAGCCATGTTGTATTTTTGAAGCTACTATTTTACTTTAAAGGTAACTGCATAACTCAAATGATGAGTTCCATGTTTTTGTGGAATAGGTTCTTCCCTCTACCTTCATACCTTCATCAGAACCCAACCCATGCCATGGTTAGTCATGACCTAAGGTATGGTTCAATTCTGCTTTAAGTCAGTCCTTCACTGACAATCACACAAGAGGCACCCATGGTACTAGCATCCTCTTCAATGTATCTCTATTTGCTGCAATAAATGCTGCTTCTGTTCTTCTCTGATGCTTTCCTGTCTTAATTTCCTCATCTTTTGTCTATTTTTCCTTCTGTGACACATTCCATTATCACTGTAATCTTCTCATATAAACAGATCCAAACACCAACTCAGTGCTAAGTCCAGCACTTGCAAATTTAGGATATATTACAATATCTACCTTTAATTTTTATATTCTCTACATCAGCTTTATTTCTCTACTCTAATGTAGAAGACTACTCACAAACTTTTCTAATTCTGACCTCTTGCTTTTTCCAAAGGAAATTCAGTTTTCTAAGTCATGCAGTAACCTTCTGATGGGAAGTTAGAACTGCATCATGTATTTGCAGAACTAAGTAGACAGGTCAAACGAGCAGATGAGCTTTGTACGGTGGGGCTCCCACACATGAAGGACTTCATGCCAGGTTACATCACTTGAGGTACCAGCTGACGGCAAGCTTCCTGCCTCTCTGAGCTGACTAGGCATATCAAATAACCCCAACTTTCAAAAGGATCTACAGGACTAAGAAGGATTTGAAAATGTGAAATTTTAGTGTCTCTGACAGAAGAGATGAACACATTATAAAAACATGGTGTAACTGCACTACAGAAGGGAGAACTAATTTAAAAATTACATAAGCCTTTAGGACACAAGGAAAAGCCATTAAGTCCAGCAAAGTTCGTTTTTTTTCTGTTCTACACTATGAGTATCTCTATTTCTGAATGAACCCACTGGTTTTGTGCGCAGTCTTGCTGGCTAGAAAGTAGCACATTCGTAACTTTAAAAATATAATCTCCCTAAATGCTTCATTATCCTATTATCTGCATGAGTGTGGAAACACTAACTTGAAAAGACGTTATGGGTAAAATGTCCTTTTCTGATTTACTGTACAGGTGTACATATTTAAATATAAATTAGTACTGGCAAATGCTTAAAAATATATATAATGTTCTATTTATAAAAATGCCAGTTCAATGTAAACATAAATGCATGTATATAAATGCACACACATTACATACAAAATATGTGACATATATGTTATATATACATGTGTATATATATCTAAGCACTTACCATTAGTTATTTACTACAAAGGAAGCAATTCCCTTGGCTTTTGATTCTAGTGCCTGCTTATGGCTAGACTGTACCAACAATGGCGTTAAAGAAGGACACAGGTGCATTTATGAGAAAACTCATTAACTTCAATTGCTCTGCAAATTTCACAACACAGTTTTAGATGGCAATCTAATTAATGCAAAAAGCTATAAATTTATAGATCACTCTAAACCTAGAGAGCCAAAAAAGGGAAAAGGTATCCAGGATAAAACTCCTACTGTCCTGATGTTTTCCAATATCACTTTATTTTCTTACACTGGGCTCCTGTCCTCATTTGACTGATCTCTTGATAGACAATTTTTCCACACTGAACAATATCAAACATTACAATTGAAAGTAAAACAACTATTTTTTGCAGCTAAGACTAAAATGCTAACTTTGGCTTGTGGTTTTTTCTGTGATTTAGGTGAATGTAAGCATCCATTACAACCATGTAAATCTTATTTAAAATTACCCAGCTTTAATTGACTCAAGTGCAAATAATGTATTTTTGCAAATCTCTTCATACTCTACAACTGCTTAGGACAATGTAAGCTTCTGGAATATGTATTTAGTTTTATACAGGACAACAGCTGTGAGCACCCAAGATTACACATTTATCACACCATAGTCACTTGGAATTTCACCAAGATATCCATGACTGAATGTAAATCCTCATCTACAAATGCCAACATCAACCACTTGAAATAAAGGGAATTTCCCAGACAAAACTTGGCAACTGTCACCAAATCAAGTAGTTTCAGTTCCATGCAAGAAAAGCAATAAATGTCCATAGAGCAGCTGCCACAGAAATACTGATCTACACTGCCACTTCCACAGTTGTGTGACTACTCATAAACCTGCACTGGGCAATTAAAGATGTCTAACAAGGATATAAAGAGGGAACATTTTGGATTAAAATGACTACATATTCCTTCCTTTTCCAATTTAACATTTGTTCTGCCCTCGACTTAATTCTGCAGGCTCCTGGGAAGTGGAACAGGATGATATTGTTCAGTCCTGCAGCAGCAGCTGTAAGCGGGCAATAACACAGCCCTTCCAGGTAAGTGGCTTTGGAATTTTTCTGGCATGTTTTGCTATTCCTTTATGCTGTCAGGGTGACTTAAAGGTTGTGCAATGTTATGCAACTATAGGGCAGCCCTTTGGGAACATGCAGTGTATCTGATGAGGCCATAGAGAGTGCCAGGAAAATTTATTTGCACCAACAAGAGAAAAATTAATTCTTATCTCTTCCATAGGCAGGCAAATGAGCTCCAGTTCCTATAATGTCCAAGATATGGGTATCCTGATGATATTCCGCATTTTTAAACATTTTAATAACCAAAGGAAAGTTCTTAAAACAATAAAAATTACAGTATTACTACAAATTTAAAGATTTTTTTTACTCCAGCTGTTGTTCAAGGAATCACTAGTTCAAGTATCACTAGGTCCTCAAGGGCTGACCTTCAAGTCACTGTTTCTAAACAAACTAAGGTCTGATTATATTATTTTCACCAAGTCTGCACATCTCTTTACCTTAGCAGAATTTAGCAGAAATCTACCAATTAGTTCTTTGCTATTTTTATCAAACACTGTTTCCATCATTTATCACCAGCACGACTACAAACAGCAGCAGTCTGAAAATATGTTTAATCAAAGCAATCTTCTGTCTTAACTAACGTTTGCAAGAAATGTATTAAATACTTTGAAACACACGTGAACGTCTGGTATCAAAAGTGACAAACAGGTTTTTTGGGTTTGCATATTTTTTTTAGCTCCTCTACCCTGGATTTGTACCATTAAAGAACTACAGAAAAGTACACACACACAAAAAAAAAAAAAAACCAAACCCACAAAAATCCAACAACAACAAAAACCCACACCAAAACCACACCACCAAAACCAAACAACAAAACTGCTTTTAAAGTAGAGGGAAACAGGCTTACATGAGCTAACAGATCATGTCCTGAGCCTCTAATGTTCTCCCAGATTCTCTATTTTAATTTCAGCCAAGGAACTTCAGGAAGGTTGAAAAGGAGATCAGGCTGACATGCTTCAACAGATCCTTCAAGTGTTATCACAATACCTGAAACACTACTACCACAAAGAAAGAAGGTACTGAAACTCAGGACACTTTACAAACTGTGGGCTGATGCCATATAAAAATGTATTGCTGCATATTACACAGATATTTTGCTCCATTTGCAGCTTTGTGTCATACTGCTTCTTCATATAGCTAATATTTTGTGTGGTACTTTTGAGTAACAATTTTTAACTTGTGAAAATAGCAACAATACTTGGTCAATGCTTGGGTATTTAAGTAGGCAGAAAAATATTCAGTGAGTACTAAAAGACTATAGTAACTGTTGGGAAAAACTCATTAGGGAAGCACAGCTCTTCCACATAGGTGATTATTAGATCCCTAGCTTTAGAACCAGAAAAAAATAATATATAAAACAGATTAAACAGTTTAAATGTTCATACAGTAAGCCAGTATCCAAACCAGAGAAAATACTCAGGAGGGTGGATACCCTAATCTTTAAACTATTGTTGGATCACTCCCATCAAATGTTGGTAATTTAAGCAGCAGCTTAAAATAGTAAAAATTAAAACAGGAAGAAGAACATGAAAAATTCATGCTCAGCTGCACACCTTACTTCAAAAGGGAGGTCCAGAACATCACCATGGCAAATACACATTCATATTATAGTCATCGTATTTCACACCATTTCTATTACCAATCACTAACAAAGTACATTAAAAATGGGACAGAAATAATATGTTTAATTTTAAATGTTCATTACACAAACATCTCATGAGATTGTAATGCTTAAAACTCAAAATGGACACCATGTATTTTCTATTTATCAAACTTTAATCTGCAACTGGTATCAAACTTCCCTGAAAGAAGACTTCATAACATAACCTCTGAATGAGGGGCAGGTGAGTACAGGTTTCATAAATACATATTTCCACATAAGAACATCACTACTAATAGGACCAGTGCATGACTGACTCCAGCAGAGTTCTGTGAATAAAATCCACTGCCCTTATTCTCACTTAATAAGTTACCCAGGAACACAGTCCCATGTCTCTACAGAATCATGATATTACCCAGCTCTGCAAATGCGAACAGAAAATGTACTTCTCAAAATCAATCACTCTCCATATCAACATTCAAGAAGCTAACACTTTTCAATTAAATTATTCATTTCTTTCCATGCAGCTAATAGTGAAGGTCCCAAAATACATGACAATAAAAGACAGTCATAAATTCCAGAAAAAAGTAAATATTGGAAGCAAATGTCCTGTGACAGCTAAAGATCACCTAATGAGATACCTGGCTACTAAGAGTTCCTCCCAAGTCTGTTGGTTTGACTACATCTAAATCCAGACAAAATCCCCTTCCCTGAAATAATTTGGAAAAAAGAAAGAAAAAACAAACTCCTATAGATTTTGTCCTTACAGTTTTTCACGGGAGGGTATATTCAGCAAGAGGTAAGAATTCTGCTTAGGATAGCTATTCATTCAGTAAGAAACTCTTAGTAGGAAAAGTCTAATCTTACTACAAGGGTCACACAATCACCAAGAGGAGGTACTGTTGAGTTTCTTACTGCCCTGTAAGAATACATCGCGAACATGTCAACAGTCACACATGTTGAGACACATGTAACTACCCATGCATCTATGTCTCCAAAAATCCACGGATTGGCTGGCAAATTTGGAAGAAAGTCAGTGATATTAGGTAACACTGGAAAAAGTACCATTTCATTAGGCACACTCAGGTGAGTGGGGAAAAGCAGTTTCTTTCTCAAACCTAGTGATGTGCACAGCTCCTTTCAGTAAGATCTAACAACTCCTCAGTGTTAGCTTCAGATGCAGAAAACCATATTGCTAGGTGTGTATGCTCACTTCTAATCTATGCTTGAACAGTACTGTGATTCCGACATGAATCGGAATCCAGGATCTTCCCAAACAAGTAACTATAGTCTTGTGCAGCAATCAAGACAGTGAGTCATTACAGGTCTGATTCTTTCCCTGTTGCCAGACTGGAATCGGGTATAGTGATGTTACTGGCAGATAAAACAAGAGAGCTACAATATCCTTCTGAGACATGGGAAGGATTGTTACACAAACAGACTGCTATCAGCTGAAGGGTTTTGAAGAGGAAGGAAGAACTTGAAGTAGGAAGATGCTTCATTTTCTCTTAATATTCTACCATCTGGATCTGAAAGGCACTGACCGTTAAGGAAATTTTTCATGATATGCTGTATGGTAGCATCTGGATTTATACTCTTGAGCTAAGAAAACAGAAGAAAACCCAGCATGTGTGAAGCTTACGGTCCATAAAAGGAGGGGAGTTCATATAATCAAATAGAAATAATGAAAAAAAGATAAAATTGATCCATTTAACTTTTAAAACATTCATAAACTACCAAATCCAGAGGGTCTACGTACAAATAGCAAATAAAGTACCACCAACAATTATTAAAGTATAGAACAGCAAAAACTTCAAACTACAAAGGCATCTGAAATGAGTTTCAAACACAGCTTTTTAAAAAGTGGAAGAATCCAAAGATGCAATAGACAATGAGAGGTAAAGAAATCATCACAGGAAAAGCATAAAGGACACAGAACCCTCTTACTGAAGTTTTCTAAAAGATATAACACATTATTCTAAAAGGCTTATCAAGATATACCATTAGCCCAATTTCAGACTTTAATAAATTATTAGAAGCATTATTTAGTACTTTAGTGACTCTAACTTAATCTCCTCCTTCACTAAATAACATTCTGATTTATTATTTGATGAAATCTTGTGTCTTCATGTTGCTGGAAAAAGCATACACACAGAATAACTAACATGTTTTCTGTTTCTCATAACTTTTTGGAGATTTCCCCAAACTTTAAAAATTCTAAAATTCCCTCAAATAACAGCAGGGTTTTTCTTTATCAGAAACAAAGGGCCAACAATTAAATCTAGGTGTAGGAGAAGAATTCTCTGAAAATGTGGAATGCCATACAGGATTCAAAGGAACACAGTTTCTTCACACTAGGTGCCTATTACATAAATCTCACCAGCATTATGAAGTAGGGCAATCTAAGTGTAAAATGTATAAATGGCCATTTTAATAACCAGTTTCAAAAATTTGACATGCTGGAATACTGTGTCTATGACAAAGAATGGTATCTGTATTTGTGTTTATTACCTATCATACAGCTAATAAAATGTACTATAAATTGCTCTCTATGAAGAAAGAGAAGAAAATATGGGAAACAAGTCAGTACTGGAGACCTTTGCAATAAACAAGGATGGTGGTTTTCAACAGCAAACGTCCAGAACCTACTGCAATCAAAGGAACAGTAGTGATGATTTAACAGAATGAAATTTGCTAATTGTTTTTTTTCCCTCTTCAGCATTATGCTAAGAACTCAGCATTCCTCTTCAAAAGAGAAGAGGAGGGAGGGGAGAAGATGAGAAAAGACAGTAGTAGTTTCTTACTTGTGAAAGCAGAATAATGTGAAGAATAACGGGAAGTTCAGATAAACAAGACTTACATAACAGTTTACCACAACGACAATTTAAAGTATCAAACCAGAAACAGGCTTCAAAGCATCACAAGATTACTTAAAATACTCCAGATTTAACATTAACTTGTAGTTCTTCCACTGGCTTTTAAACTGAACAAACCTGAGATTTAAATTTTGGAGTCTGTACAATCAGAAAGCACTTCATAAAAAGCACAAAATATCATAAAACTTATAATATCCTAAAAGTGGTCACCATGAATGTCATCTATGAAAACATACCAAAAGCAACCTTTTACCTGCTGATGCTCTTTTGTGTCATCACCATTAGGGCAGTGTACAGAATATCTTCATATTTTTTGTATTGAAGCAACACACATCACACACATCCTTGGTGAACGCTCTACATCCAGTCTACCAGGATGAGACAGCCCACAGGAAATAGAGTGTACACACATAGATGATACTGTGTCAACATACACCCTTGATTTAATACTGCCTGTAGAAAAACTTAAATCCTCATTAGAACTCACCCTGAAAGCATTCTAGATTTCTGTCACCTAAACATTACCAGATCAATACTTTGCTTCACTCTTGTCAAACAAAACTGCAACTGATGCAGCTTTACATGGAAACTGCACAAAACTAGAATAAGTCTTAGAAAAATCTTCAAATAGAACTGGCTTGCAATTACCATAATTCTGGTTCAGAGTCCCATCATTAGCCAGGTGAGTATTGGTTCCTGCAAGTTAGATGCTCTTACTCTCTTTTATATTTTCCTCACATGGAAAAATATTTGAAGTCTGCCCAAACAAATCAGCAAAATTCACATGTTTCCTAATTAAAGGTAAATGTACTTGACTTGGGTTTTGGCAATCCATGTGCATTGACGAAGATATGTCTCTGGTAAGTCACAGAGCACAAAAGTTTCAGCACTATAGAAAATAAAATACAGTGGTACCAGCAGTGGTAATCACTATAAGCATTGTTTTTTATGGGACAGTAGTAAGTCTGTAATTACAGAAAAGTTAAAAATATCAGAGTAAAATAACCCAGCTTCCTTATCTCTGTACCGTTTTAAATAGCAATGGAGGTTTAAATAAGTTTCCCTAAGGTCTCTGAATGAGAAAATAAAGTATCAGGAAGCACAGAAGTCTGTAAGAAACTACTCTTGAAATACTATTTGAACTACAAGGACAGATGCATTTCTTTACTCTAAATTTATCTGAAGTTTTCTTGTAATAAATATTTTTTTTTTCTTTTACTGATGGAAGTTCAATGCAATAACACATACAATTAACAGTATCAATTCTACAGAATCCTCTGTGTGGAATATGTGTACTATCTAGTAGACTCCATCAAGAGGAAGACCTTTTTTTTTTTAACATTAGCTGCATTTTCCCTTAATACTAAATCAAGAAAACCTTACATGCTTGTTTGCCAGAACACCTGGTTCCAAAGGGAAATAACTGTGTGGGTTCAGAACTTCAAAATGCTCTCTATGAGCTATCTGCACCAAATTACTTGACTACTTAATGAAAAAATACAGAACCAAAATTAAATTAACAAAGGATTTGTGTTGCAAATGTTTTGTGTTGGGCCTCAAAAACAAAAAAGAAAAGCTCAACAGACATTCATAGAAAGCAAGATTCTTTAAATGCTCCCTTAGCCTTCAGGTAAATCAGTGAGATTCATCCTGCTATGACTTGTGCAATGTGACTGGGACAATAAAATGATTTTGCAAGTGAAAACAGCTTTCTGTTTTATGAAATGGAAAGCTGCCTCATCAAAATGAGGAGAAAGAACTGAAGGTCAGAACAATGAGTCATCTTCCTAAGGCAGAGTCACATCAAAGAGACCTTGAAAGAGTCAAGTAGTTACTTAAGAACATTTGAAAGTGGAAAAAAAAAAAAAAACCAGAAAAATCACATAAATGAAAATTGTCTGAAAATAAGCACCAATTGTCTGTCTGGTTTTGGAGCTATTGTGTCTTCTGCAGTGTATCACTAAGGTGGGCAATTACAGCAAATTATAGTAAAAGACAATCTTCTAGAGAAGTTTTGAGAGAGACATTGATTGGTTAGTAAGTGTACAAAAGATGAGGAAAATGAATAGCAATAAAAAGAGGGAATGCATTAAAAAAGAATAAAATAAAGTCAGAGAAAGAAGCTCCTAAAGTTTCTTCTTTTGTTTAACATTAATCCTAAGAAGTGAATGAAACATCCTTCTAAACTCAGGAGCATTTTTTGTTTCCTGGTTACAAGTAAAAACCTAATCTTTCCCTCACGTCTGATATGGTCTCCACAAACATTAGTGCTGAACAAAACTCCCAGACAAATCAATGGAAAGAGTCCCTAGACACAGCAGGGAAAGTCCTTGTGCATCCATAAAATAGGTTGTCTCTTTTTCAAACCTGTGTCTGTAACCAGCAAAGCCATGGAAACATGGAATTATTATCTGTGTTCAGAGTGCAGAGGGACCCATGGCTAATTGAAAGATAATCAAGTCACAGCATCTGTATAGTGCAACATATTTGGATGCAATGTGAGGTAGCTCAGCCTTAGGCCGAGTTCCCACACAGCCTTTCAGCTTCCTTTGCATATTATAAACAGCAATAAAAAAATAAGGTTTCTAGATGCTCCAGCTTAGAGGCCACCCTAAAAGAAAAAAATTAATCATTTTAGAGTGCCAGTGAATGTGGCCCACAGCAGCTCTGTAACCCTTGTTACTGTTTCTTTTCTGCAAAGGAGAGCTACCAAAATATTTGTTGAAAAGGAACTGAAAAACATTGGTAGGAGAAGTTAAGATATGTAAAGGGTGGGTGTCAGGATATGGAGCTAGGCTTTTTTTTCAGTGATATCCACTAATAGGACAAGGGGGAATGGGTGTAAACTGGAGCATAGGAGGTTCCACGTTAACATCAGGAAGAACTTCTTTACTGTGAGAGTGACAGAGCACTGGAACAGGTTGCCCAGGGGGGTTGTGGAGTCTCCTACATTGGAGATATTCAAGGCCCGCCTGGACAAGTTCCTGTGTGATGTACTCTAGGTTACCCTGCTCTTGCAGAGGGGGTTGGACTAGATGATCTTTTGAGGTCCCTTCCAACCCTCGGGATTCTGTGATTCTATGTTTTCTTAATTGTAAGCATTCTCCTGCATTTATATTCCTTCAGGGGACTTCCCTTTCATTTTTACTGTCTTCATCTCTTCTCAAAGCCCTCTTTGCATCATCCCATAGCATACTTTGATTTACTAATGCATAGCTTTGTCACAGGACCCTCTGTGTGACAGGAACTCTGTGTCACAGGATCCCCACTAAAATTCAACAGCAGACTGATTTTAACTAACCTAATATGAATATAACTGAATTCTGGCTCATATACAGTACATGCAAGTTTAATTAGAGCAAGGAGAGTATGGCCAGAAAAGAAGGACATAATCCCTTAAAACAGATAGAACTCGGAAACATAAGCTTTATTTTCAAACTGTCCTTAAAATTTAAAGTATATTTCTTGCAATTTGTATTTTACCTGTTATCTAAAAATTAACCTTAGTAATCTAATCATATTTGCTTTTTATTTTTACTTATGTATTTAATTTGCAAAATTTTCAGAGTAGCAATTGTGTTTTAACAAAAAGATGCAAATTACTTAGCATAATAAGGAGAGCAATACCTGGTAAAGCTTCAACAGAATCTGATGTTAAGAATATGTTTAATCCTGAACTGAACTATGAAAAATACAGAAAAGGTGTCAGATTTTGCATAATTAGCTACAAAAAAGCAATTATTTTGTGATGCACATGACAGGATGCATGACTAAACCCACAATGTATTTGAACCCTACTGTATCACAAATACACTATGATATAGTTAAAATCAAATTTGGCAAGGGATCTGGAAAGATAACAGGACAGGATTCTATAGGTACATGGCAAATAAAAAAGACAGACCAGGGACAACCTGAGCCTTCTCCGGAAGCTATCAGGAGAACTGGCTACACAGGATTTGGAGAAGGCTGAGTTTCTCAATGACTTCTTTGCCTCAGTCTTCACTGGCAAATGTTCTGACACACCACCCAAGTCTTGGAAGGCAGACACAGGGACTGTGAGAATGACAACCCCAGGCCCACTGTAGGACAGGATCAGATTTGAGACCATCTTAAGAACTTGAATGCACACAAGCCCATGGAACCTGATGAAATCCATCCACAGGTCCTGAAGGAGCTGGCAAACAAAGTTGCTAAGCCACTGTCCATCATATTGGAAAAAACATGGCAGTCAGGTGAAGTTCCCAACAACTGCAAAAAGGGAAACATAACCCCCATGTTCAAGAAGGGGAAAATGGATGACCCAGGGGACTACAGACCAGTCAGTCTCATCTCTGTGCCTGGAAAAATCTTGGAGCAGATTCTCCTGGAAGGCATGCTAAGGCACATGAAAAACAGCAAGGTGGCTAGTGACAGCCAGCATGGCTTCACTAAGGGGAAATCCTGCCTGATCAATTTGGTGGCCTTCTATGATGGGGCTACAGAAATGATGGACAGGGGTGGAGCAGTTGACGTCATCTACCTGGACTTGTGCAAAGCATTTGACACTGTCCCACATGACATCCTTGTCTCTAAATTGGAGAGACAACAGTTTGATAGGTGGACCACTTGGTGGATAAAGAACTGGCTGGCTGGCCGGCCACACGCAAAGAATTGTGGTCAATGGCTGGAGACCAGTAACGAGTGGTGTCCCTCAGGGATCGTTATTGGGACACATAGACAGTGGGATTTAATGCACCCTCAGAAGGTTTGCTGATGATACCAAGCTATGTGGTTCAGTTAATACACTGGAGGGAAGGAATGCCATCCAAAGGGACCTTGACATGCCTGTGAGGTGGGTTGATGCCAACGTTTTGAAGTTTAACCCTGCCAAGTGCAAGGTCCTACACCTGACAACTGGGTTGGAGCAATCCCAGGCTCAGCTACAGGTTGGGCAAAGAGATTCAGAGCAGCCCTGCGGAGGAGGACTTAGGGGTGTTGGTGGATGAGAAAATTAACATGAACCAGCTTCAGTGTGCACTCACAGCCCAGAAAGCCAAACGTATCCTGGGCTGCATCAAAAGAAGCGTGATCAGCAGGTCGAAGGAGGTGATCCTGCCCCTCTACTCTGCTCTCGTGAGACCTCACTTGGAGCTTTGTGTGCAGTTCTGGTGTCCTCAACATGAAAAGGACATGGAACTGTTGGAACAAGTCCAGAGGAGGGCCACGAGGATGATCAGAGGACTGGAGCACCTCCCGTATGAAGACAGGCTGAGAAAGTTGGGGCTGTTCAGCCTGAAGATAATGCCACATGGAGACCTCATAGCAGCCTTCCCATATCTGAAGGAGGCCTGTAAGAATGACAGTGAGGGAATATTCATTAGGGACTGTTGTGATACGAGAAGGGGTAACAGGTTAAAACTTAAACAGGGGAATTTTAGATTGGATATAAAAAAGATGTTCTTTACTGTGAGGGTGGTGAGGCACTGGAATGGGTTGCAAGTGAATGCTTCATCCCTGGCGGTGTTCAAGGCCAGGTTGGACAGAGACTTGGTTGACATGGTTTAGTGTGAGGTGTCCTTGCCCATGGCAGGGGGGTTGGAACTAGATGATCTTAAGGTCCTTTCCAACCGTACTATTCTATGATTCTATGGTTCTATGATTCTATGTCAAACCTGTATTCAGAGAGAAGTCTATGTAAATTTTGACTAAATTAATGATATGTATTATGGTACCGCCTAAAAGTACACCTGATTGGGAATCACTTTATGCTGTCTCATAGAAGAAAATACTGTACTCAAGGGCTTCCCAGGTAAGAAAGAAATGAAACAAAGCACAAAGGGAAGAAAAAGCCTAGGGGGTGAGACTTTTTCTGAAGTCACTCAGCCATGGATGTGAATTGGAGATGTTTCTCTGTATTAGGAATATTTTTATTGCTGCTAATTAAAATTATCTGCTATTCCAAAGCAGAATGAAGAATCAGGAATACATTCCGAAATTCTGAAATATCTTGGCTTAATTTCAATAGAATATACTAATTATTACTATATATTTTATGACCTAAAGACTTTAAGTGATGAAAGCACTATCAGTGTCGTCTTAGAATTCTGATTGAGTCAGCTCCACTGATAAACATTTATGTGTACTCTGCAAATAATTTTTACTCATAACCTTTCTCTGCCTTTCAAAACTAGTTTCTCCTTAGCCATAACTGGTTCTCCTTTTCAAACTGTTTCAGACTCATAGCAAATTCTATTGTTTTCCTCAGATTCAAAGTCTGCAGTAAGTTCACAAAATATCATGAAACTTTTGTAAACAAGCTAGAGTAAGATGAACAAACTAGGACAAAATATACCTAAAGCACACTTGACGCATGCCAGAAAACAAGCGTAAAGGCATGAAAGTACAATAATTCACTTCTCATGATGAATCTTTAAACAAAAACAACGTGAAATCAAATCACTGTTCTTAGAATTTTAACACTTAGACCTCGTTCACCTACAGATGCAGCATTAATAACATTGTAACATTATTTCTGTATCCTTTCAAAATGAGATGGTTTGGTGGTATCTCCCATTCATCATATCTTTTGCTATTATTATGGCATTAAGATGACAAGTGTACTATCTCCAGATCACAATGAGAACTGGTGAAAATTATTTCCTTTTCCACTTTGATATCACCTTTGTCATAGCACAGATTAATTCTGCATCATCTGGAACATATACAGTTACACTATTTTAAGAAATATTTTACCTATGCAACAACACTTTGACTTTCAGTATTCAATCACTCCTTCAAACCTCCTCTCTTTATAACATTCCTTCATAAGGCTTCTTCCCTTTTAGATACTAATTAATGAATATGAAACCTGACTAACATCCCTGTAAAGCAGTGAAAAGCCTGAGAATTGGTATCAAAATGAGGGTGGAGTGTATTGTGCATGTTTGCCCAGTCTACACATCCCCTACGGGATAATAAAGCAGTTAAAAAGAGCAGTGGAATGGCTACTCAATCAAATTACAACATGTAGAAAAGGTCAAAGCAGTAGAGCACAATGATATAATTCACAGATAATACAAGACATTAAAATTCTGATATGACAGTCTTTGAGACAAAAGGATTATAACAAGGACAGAAAATGGCAGGACATTAATCTATTCCCATGATAACATTTGTATCCAAACTGGAAATATGCAACTACAACCTTTACAAGCCTTTGCTAAGACTAGTTACCTGGTTTAATTTTGAACACTAAATATTGAATCCCTGTCAACAGGTTCTGCTTATATTTTGGAAGTAGGTAAGGGGGTGAAGTTGAAGGATACAAATTATATTTCTAAGGATATACATATTTTCATCATATCTATGAATGAATAACGCATATTCCAGTAACTCAGATAAGAGCACCAAACATATGAAATAGAAAATCTAATATAACAACTGTTTAAATATAAAACCACAAAATCACAGCAAAATTTAGACTGGAGGGGACCTCTAGAGGTCATCTAGTCCAACCTCCTGTCCAAAGCAGAGCTAACTTCAAAGCTAGATTCAGTTGCTAAAGGCCTGAATGAAATGTGCATAGATAGTACCAGGACTTCACATTTTCAGGAAAATGTTAGACTATGGTCTTAAGATCCCTTTTATGTTCTCTCTGGTCCTGTGGATCTCTCATGTCTTTTTTTCAGATGGTAAGTCAACCTCAAAAGCTACCTTAGCTGGTTAAAAATGCTGGTCAGAGTCTTTTTCCTGTTTAGCATGGTAACAGAGGCTGAAACTTGATTGACATGACTGAAGCAATCACATTACACATTATTAAAATACTGATAAAGCCATGCTTTGTAACAAAACACTCTCTGAAATAACTAAGTCACAGTTTTTACCTCAAAGCAGCTATACGCCTCCAAAAGGTCCCATGAATAAACTCAGAAGCAAGAATAGTTCTCTGATGTATTTTCCCACATCCTCCTAAGAAAGTACATGATGTTGGTTAAAATCCCACCATTACGAGACAATGTCCTGAAGGACACTGATTTTTCAGTGTACTAACATGGATAAAAGAAATACTTACTGAGCTACCAAGACTGCCCAAGCAGTCTCATTCCAGGCCTCAAGAGATTTGAAAACTGCCCACTTAGTCTCAGCTTGTAGGGTGTTGACACATGAACTCTTCTCACAGTGCTGAAGCACCTCTGAAATGGATGTGCAGAGACCACATGCCTTTGTATGCTTGTTATTAAAGGTGCCTAATAAAGTTATAAATGTTTTTACTGGCTAACTCTCATAGTAAGAACTACATAGTTCATGCAGGAAGCTGTATTCTCTTGCTGTTACTTGTAAGGAACAAAATCAAAGCTTCTTTCATCCCTGCCATTATTCTTTACATTTTGAAACCAGCACTCTACTGGAATGAAAAAGACCTGCCACATACACAATCTTTTCCTAATAACAAATTAGAGCTTCTGTGCAAAATACATAAGACTATTGAAATCAAAAGACTTACACCATGGATAAACCACCTTGGTGATATTTTACAATTTAAAGTCATTAGAACAGGAGCTTTACCTTGTCTCTGTGACATACAGTGCAATGTTCTTTTGAGAAGTAAATTCTGTTTGTTGCAAAATGTTTCAGATGGGACTCTTTACTGTCTTTTCCCATTCCATTTTTAATGTTTGATATGTATCTCTTCAGGGAATGACCTTTCTATTTGCAGTGTCTTTGATTCAAAGATATTGCCATCTTCTTCACTTAGGAAGTACTGAAAGCATATAGTTTATTAGTAGGAAATCTGTGAGCTAAGATGCGTCATATTTCCTAGCTAATACGCTAGGCATAAGCAGTACATAGCATTTGGTGTTTCTACCACTAAAAGAAGAGAGGATGACCTTGCACAATAGAAAAGAAATACACTTCTAGCATTAAAGAAGCCAAAGCTCCTCAGAAGCATGTGGTAGCTTCATAATTTCTTTTCTATCACTAGTGCTGATGTGTGCACTGCTGCAGAGAAGGGTAAAAAGAATAGAAAGGCTGGGATTAAGTGTAAATATACAAAAAGATGAGGACAAGTAATTAGACATGCAATGTATTTAACACTGTATCACAAAATAGCAATGGATAACTCTACACCATTCTGTGCAAATCACTGATTATGATCAATTTAAGTCTTGAAAATCCACACTACAAGTTCGTAACACTAAATTTATGTCTACAACAAGATGAAATGCTGATAGAAAGAAAGGATATACTGTGATTTTCTTTTGTTATTTCATAAGAGACCATAATACAGAGAATAGTTGAGTCTTAGGCAGCCATATGACAATAAAAGTACTCTATAATCTTTTCTTCAATTTTACTAATCTTGCCACATATAAAGACAGAGTATAATTTAGGGTGTCTGATACATAGCAACAAACAAAGTATTCCATACTTTACAAAAGCTCCTGAAGATTCATATTACCTCCCATTCTAACATGCTTTAAATAGATCAGTTCCTTGCCACGAGCTCCACCTACTCCTGGGACAAAACATAGCAATTGCGTGTTTATTGATATTATAACTCAGGCTTGGACCCACTGGCTCAGTGCTGTCATACAGCAAATAAACTGGGTCTTCTGGTAAGTAACAGACTCATGGTATTGACTGAGCAGCAGCAGCCACAGTTGAATGTTGGGAAACAGCATGAGGCAGCCTCAGGTTACAAGACCTTCTGACTTTTCGATTCCTTGCATAGAGGATTCTTTATGTTGAGGCCAATCAAGTGTGATGGAGACTACAGATTTCAAAGCTAGACCAGCAGGAAAAGTGGCCTATGTTCACATTGCATGTGGTCAGAGCCTTTCTATTCAATGGATTGTATAGGTAACAAACATCTAAATACATAAGAGAAATACAGACTGCATTCAAGTACTAAGCCCCAGGTTTTATAAGAGATGAATATGAGGTTAGAAAAGAGATGAGTTCAAATCATCACTCAGACAACACATACCCTGTATGTTGCTTGGCAGCTTCCTCCTCAACATGTCCATTATGACTATTAGACTATGAAAACACTGGAAAGTCAACTGAAATACTGAGACAGAAGCTTCTTGAGATACAAATGTTAAATTGGAGATTTACAGAAACTCACAACAGCAGCACAGCACTGTCAAAATCAGTATAGGAACTGTCCCCAAAAGGAACAAGTTTCATAACTGAGACTAATTTAGAGTGAAATAGTCTACCTTTCTGAAGGAAAAAAAAAAAAAAGAAACAAACAAAAAAAAGATTACCTCCTATGACAGCCAGAAGATCTAAGGAGTTTTTGTTGTTGTTAATTTTCAATTATGAGTAATTATGAATAATTTCAGTAATGAGACCCTAAACCTATCCCAGCTCCCTGGTGGGACATCACTATACTTGCTATTATTATTAATACAGCTATATTCTTAAAATAGTGCCTAAATATCAGTCAGGTGACCTCATTCTGCCAAATGAGAGTAATAATTAATTAAGGAAACTGCTAATGATCTATAACTATCAGATGAAATGATACTGTGTTGCACATTTTTCCCCTGAAAAATTATGGCTGTCATTCTAGAGAAGAGCATTCACACAATGCCAGGTGTAGGAATGTCTACTTGTATATTATTCCATTCACACCTAAACCTCCAGTTTTTCAAACTGTGGCCCAGTGAAGTCATAGAAAGACAATACTAGATCAGGTAGTCCTAAAAATAAATGACAGAATTTTCCTTTTGTTATTTATTGAGTTTTATCATCACCCACTTCCCTACATTTAATATACTTTGTCATGAAGTTCCTCAGATGTGACACTTGCAGCCTGCCACACTACCTGTCCTGCACAGTCCTTTCCCATTTGACTGAACAACGATTCCTTCTAGCTTACCCTGACACATACAGCCAGCTACAGGAAGACATTTAATTATGACATGCAAAATAATTATTGACAATAGAACTGAAGGAAGGAAAACAATCCTACATTTAACTTATTTTTCCTGATGAACATGTTAATAGAAATACATCACAATTAATTAATTAAGCACATGAGGAAAATTCAATTGTATGTTCTATATACATCAGAAATCACAATTTTATTTTCTGTACCACTTTTGCCCTCAATTTGCAAAAGCTGAGCAATCAAACACTCCTTGTCATCAGCTTTAATTTCTCCCATATCCAGTGTGTAAAAGTGCTTACCACTGTAATTCTTCAGATACGCATTTTAAAAGTGTCAGTTTTCTCATTTGTTAAAGTAGTTAACTTTAGACCTCACATAATCATACTAAGCCATTATCAACACTGCATTGTGTTTTTTTAACACTTAAACCTTCTTTTATAGCATATATCTATGTAATTGCTGAAGACATATGCTTTTTTATAACTAAATCTTTGTTTAACTAAATATTTGTTTAACTTCTATCATTCAAATGTGTGGTGGAGGGATAAATTCTGTGAAAAGAACAAATTCTGTCTAAAAGGACTGGATACATTACTTCACACATAAAAATAGTTGAGGAAATATCAGGAAAGTAAACTTGTCAGTATTTTTTCCAGTTTACGACCTTCTGTACAAAACACAAGTCTGTTGCAGAAGGTTAAATGGTAATCATAAAAATAAATTTTTATCAAAATATCAGCTATTTTAAACTGATCTGAAATCATGAAACACTCTTCTTGATGCATCAATGATTTTTACTATGATGGTGGTATGATAACCAGAGTTATTGGAAAAAGTAATTTCCCAGTTATTGTATTGAAAGGCAGTAATTACTTTTTCAATAAAGAGAGAACTATGGGCATGGCAAAAGAAAAATAAATTAGTTTTATACCCCACACTCTATTAAACTACCATAGCAAAAAGGCAATGAATTAAGGTAATTTGAAGGAAGGAATGCGATTTTACCTAACAAAGTGTTTAAACTTTTTGAAAACCCACTGAAGTAAAATAAGATCAATATGACTATGCTAACAGCTCCTTAGACCCTATGTAAAAATTAAGTTTTAAAATATTTCTATTTGTATAATTTAGCATGTGATTCTGGCACTAAGTATACAGTGGTGTTCACCAGAGACAGTCTTCTGTCTTGGTGTACCACAAATTTCCATAATTAAAAAAAAAACAAAACCAGAAATATTTTAAGAACTAGCCATAAAGCTGAAATACTTTTTAAGAGGATCACACTTCAGCCATTGTATGTTTTGCACGTACAAGAGCACAGTTTCCAAGAAATTCTTTTCTTAAACACAAATTCAGAATAAGAAGTCTGTTTAAGAAATTCCTTTCTACATACTTTAAAGCAATCCAAGTATTTTGTGGCCATATCTTTTTAATGCATTTTCTTGCATCTTTAGGAGGATTAATTATTTTTTTAATTGTTTTTCTATTACATTAAACATACATCGAAGGCTGTTCATGGAAAATATTTGCCCATTTTACCCCAATAATCTCTAAAAAACAAGGCAAGTAAGAATTTTAAAATTCAGGCATAGAATCATTCTATGAATCACATCGCTACAACAATAAAAAAAAAATTAAGCAATTTAAGGTCTGGAAATTGGGAGTGCTTCTTAGGTTTACATCTTGCAGGCCAGCTCTGAATCAAGAGATCTATCTGAATGCTGTCTCCCTTTTACCAACCACATGCCACAATTTCCACAGGGGAAAAGCAAACAAAACTACAGAACAAACAAAACATTAAATACACAGAGCAGAACATAATGACTGCAGGCACCCATTGGGGTCTGAAAGTTCAGGAAATCCTCTGTTATCTAGTCCAAACACCCCTAGTCACCTTTGGTCCGCCTTCTATTCTTTTTAGAATGACAGATATAAGTAGGGAGATGCTCCTTTTGTTTTTGTTATCTAAGTTGAACAAGTGCTTACCCCTCTTTGAATTATAGAAGGGCTACTGTGAGTCTACACTCTTAACTTGGAGATCTCAGGTGTCTATCAAGAAAACAAAATGTGTCTTAAAAATGAGAGAAAATTTAATTTTGATTCATTTGGTGTGACTAACTTCATTCCACATCAATACTTATGACTCTCAATTTCTATACTAAGGAGATTTTATTTAGTTTTGTTTTTCAATTTTTTCTTTAAAGATCACAGTGTGAAAAACAGCTAAAGAAAATAGAATAATATAAGGCACGTTTTTGTAATAACATTAACTTCACCAACACCTACCAAATATAACATTGAAAGAGGAGTGATCAATCATAAGTTTTGAACAAGGTGACTAAAACTATAGCAAGATGACTGGTCACGTATGAACTATGATCTTCCTAAATCTAAAACAGAGTATTCAGTCTTTCATGACTTAGAGAACATTGTCCTAACTTAATAACTAAGGCAAAAAGGAAACTAAGTTCTAGCTATGTTTAACTATTAATATGCAGGACAGCTACAAAAAAATATAGGCAATATTTAATAGCTTTAGGGTTTTAGTATCAGAATTTTTTCATGTAGCAACTTTAATGTATGCCAGCAACTGTGGTCCATAGCTTGCATACACCCATTTAATTTTCTTGCTTAGCTCCTTCACCAGGCACAGTGCAACACTGAAACAAGTTGCCACATTATCTCCTCAGGAGCTTTACCTAGCACAATATTTCACATATTAGCACATCATGGCTAGGCATGACATTTAATGCAAGCAAATATAATTTTTTTGGGTTTTTTTGTGAAACTGACGTAAGAATTGTCTTCAGATCTCCAAGTGATATAGGAAAAATTAATTCTAACTTTCAGAATTGTTGGGTTTGTGTAACCTAAGCAATTAAAATAACCTATCCCTATCAATAACCAGCCATACTTTTCTGGACAAGAAGGTATACCCGGTTTTGATCAGCTATTTTCATGGATATTAAACGCGGGAGATTTTTAATTCCTTTTTTTTTTAGGTTTAATAGGTTTAAAGTAGGTCCAAGTAGGTTTAATACAGACATGCATACCAGTAACTTATCCCAGTACCTCATTTTTAATAATGCCTATAATTACTGTATATCTATATGACACGTTGAAGGCAAAGCCTTAATGCAAAACAGACTTCACAGTCTTAGGAAATACAGGAGTTACTGCTATCAGAATTGCACATCACACAGTACAGCAAAC
The DNA here is from genome assembly GCF_012275295.1 of Melopsittacus undulatus. Taxonomy (NCBI): domain Eukaryota; kingdom Metazoa; phylum Chordata; class Aves; order Psittaciformes; family Psittaculidae; genus Melopsittacus; species Melopsittacus undulatus. Next base: position 80,552,688 of record NC_047530.1, on the reverse strand, counting down.
ATGCAGGAGGTAGGAAGACATTTTACACAAGCTGACTATACTCAGAAACAAAAATGACACTGCAAGAGGTGTTTGCTTCCCCACAATATTCAACAGCTCTGAAAAATCAAAGCCTGCTAGTGAAGCACCAATATATTCGAAATTCTGAAAAGCAAAATACCGCAATGTATTGTACTCCTACCTGTTTCAAAAGAAATATTACTGTTAGTACCAGAAATATTACCTCCTTATTTCTTTGATTACTATGCTTACAGCACTCTCAAGCAGTTGAACCAAGCTCTCTTGATTTACTGTGAATGTCACTGAAGGGAACATTTTACCTACTAGATATTAAAAATCCAGCATGGAAACTTCTCAGAAACTCAACATAAACTCATCTTACTGAAAAGAAAATTCAGTAACATTTCTGAAATATTACACTACACAGCAAAATCTCTGTTCATTTGATATTGATAAGCCAGTTAACTATCCTAAGGCCTAACACAATGAAGCTAGGTTTTAAAATGTTGAATTTTATTCACCACCATAAAAACTACTTCATCCATGAAAACCATGAAATACATTTTAAGCTGTAAATCAGTCTGCTTATATTTTTTCTAACTGCCTTTTTTTTATAATTATGGGTAATTTTATTGATTGCAGTTATGCTTGTGCTGAATTACTCTGTCACAAAAGGAATGTTTAGAGACCTCTACTACTACTACTATAAGAGCTAAAAGTTCACTCATTTCAAACAATATGACTAGACACACTCCTGTTATAACTGAAGAATCCTGTTGTACCAAGAACAATAACAGATCCCTCTTTGGCACTGTTCGAGGTGGTGCAGACTGGGCTATTTCATTCAAAATTTGAGCATGACTGCAGTCATTTCACCTGGCCCTACTTCAGGCAATCTTCCTCCAGCTTATTCTCTTTGTACCTACAAAGGAACTGAAAAGTGGAGCCAAAAGAAAGTAATTCAGTATCTCCAGTGAAGGTAAACATCCATATTACAAAAGAAGATGGAATTGTCTTAAGCAGTTAATAGTTGGTTGCTTGCTGGTACTCCACAAAACATCCAGACCTTTGCAAGTTTCATTCACAGGCTAACTCTTCTTGACAATTTTACTGAAAATGTAGGCAACTCAGATGAAAGCCACCTGAGAGCTCAGAGCAAGCCACCCTGGGGATCTACTAGTTTTGATACCTGAATCTTACTGAAGTAGTTAATAAATAATCTATACTTAGATCCCAAAATACTACAATCTACTGAATAATTAATTTTACGAGTTTTAAATAGCTCATGAGACCAATAACAAAGAGGTGGTTAAATAATATTTATTTCCTACATGTAACACTGAAAAGGCAACACTCAAAAGAAGATATTTACTATTAATGCTGCTGTAACATTTTTCCAAAGCAAGTGAGATATTTTTTTTTAAACTTTGTTGGGTAAAATTAAACCAAGTTTAGATTTTTTAATCTATGTCACACACTCGTATAAACACTGGGCATATAGGTGATACCACACAGAGCATAATATAATGCTACTTCACTTACTGAATCAGCTCCTAAATTTTAAATCTCATCTTCTGATATAGAATGAAGCTACAAATAGCCATCTTTATCAAGTCAATCATTAATAGGGGGATGGGCCATCCTAAGAAGTTTCCTGTAGGTGTACCTGAAAGCAATGATGGAGATCTGAGGAGTAAAACAAGCAGCTATAGTCAAACACAGAATCACAGAATCAGAATAGTTAGGATTGGAAAGGACCTTAAGATCATCTAGTTCCAACCCCCCAGGGTGATCCTTGAATATCAACCAACAGTCTTGGTGCCCCCTGCCCTCTAGGGCTATATCCCATGGAACCTTATTAAGCAGGTTCCTGAAGAGGCCAAAGTCTGCTCTCCTGAAGTCCAGGGCAGTGAGCTTGCTGCACGCTCTTCTCACTGTCCTGAGGATCTTGAACTCGACCATCTCATTATCACTAACATGCTGATTGATATTTTGAAGATAATGCCCCTAAGTACAGAGACTGAAAACTAAGTTTTGGTGGGGGGAATTTGCAGTGTCCCCACACAATCCTAGAGAGAACTATTAGACCTCAATAGTCCAACTAGAGGATTTTTTAATTGAACATATAATGCTATACCACTGCCGATTAACACAAAGACAAGCATTTGCCACTATGTTCAACAACACTAATAAAGTCTTATTCATGGAGTCTACTTTTCTAGATGACATCATGTGAATAAAATAACTAAGAGAGTAATCACTGTAATTTAAGGAGCAGAGGGGAACCATAACTTTACACCAAAACTGGATTGCAGGTACTGTGGTGCAACTCCATGAAACTGAGGACAATTGTTTTAGATATTTGCCATCATTTGCTGCAGAATCTAGTTACATTTATTACAACAGGTGTCACAAGAAAAGTTTGCAGGCACTGGGGCTCTGTGCATTACTAAGTTCAAAATCGAAATGTACATGCACTACCTACAACGTAATTTCAAATTGAATTTACCATACAGAGGCAGGTATCTATAACTTAAAACAATTTAAGGTACACTTAACACTCATTCTGCTTCAAGAGCTAGACTGCTAGCCTCCACTGAGTTAGCTTGTCACTGTGAACAAATGTGACTCATTAAGATCAAAGAAATAGAAAACAACAAGAACGCAGGTAATTGCTTGAAATTCTCTTTCTTATCCTGGAAATAAGCAACTCTAGAATATTTATTGTATTTATATAATACTATTTCTATTATGACATATATATATATCTATATTTATGAATATATATCATATGATCATAGAATGGTTAGGTTTGGAAAGGATCTTGAGATCATCTAGTTTCAACACTCATGCCATAGGCAGGAACAGCTCACACTAGTCCATGTTGCCTAATGCTCTGTCCAGCCTAGCAGCTTTGCACACTGCCAGGGATGAAGCATTTACCACTTCTTTGGCCAACCTGTTTCAGTGCCTCAGTGACTTGGTTTAAACCACGACAACAGCCGTTTAGAATCAGTAATTAGCATATTTTAGTGAAAATATTTAGTGATGAGAGAATTTCACTGTTCTGTCCTAAAATGTACTGAAAGATTGACTGATTCCTGCTCCCCTCCCCTTTTTGTCTTAAAATAATTCCATATAAAAATGTTCTAATTACACCCAATGGTAATGGTCACTATATACAAAAACTCTGGAATTTATCTTATTTCTAACGTGTAGCATATTAGTTATCATTACTGACTATTCCAATGTCAGATCTCACATTTCCTTAACATAGTTCTAACTGCATTGAGGTGTTTGGGTAATTACAGAGGGAGTCAACTGTTCTTATCTGAGGCTATTTGCTTGAGATACACAATCGTTATTTACTGTAGGATTATCTCTGTTGGTATACAAGCATGTTTTTAGACAGCCATATAGTACCTATCATCATCAATCTATCATCAGTCCCAAGCACCCGAATGATAATGTCAAGCACAGCAACCTAAGTGGTGATACACTTTGTGCTCTTGGTTCTTGAAAAGACAGTTGTCTCCCTCAAAGTACCATCTGAAATCACTGATGCACTCTGTGGCAAAAGTTGGGATATTCAGGGGACTTTTAAAAACCTGGTCATCCCAGTACTGACCTATACTTCACCTTGACACAGCTTTTTGAGAAAATAACTGGATATCATACACTCTGCACAACACATTTTATAGACTTCTGGCAGGTGTGTGATTCAGTATATTGAACAACTGAAAGCTTCTGATCAGGTGTACTTGAAAGGATAGCATTATAGACAGAAGAGCTCTAAAATGGGCTTGAGATCTGTGTGCTGACAGCATGGTGGACAACTTCTCCAACTTCTCCAGTCTTGTGTCCTGTTATAATTACACACACAAAGAGAAAGGTTCATTACAGCCAATTAAGACACAAAGTAAGCCCTTGCCATAAATATTAAGCAGCCTATAACTCCTCAGTAATAACTAGTCTTCAAATGTAGATTATGAAAATATCACTACGACTACATTACTACATGATAAATAGAGATTTCTGTCGACAAACTTAAATCACTGTATTTCTGATTACTCATACTGCTTAATTCTTAGCTTACTGCCTAATACAGTTTTTACACGTCCAGTTCTCTCTTTTCAATATAAATCTGCTCCAAAGAAGGATAGCCCTAACCAGTACTGAAATGATCAGGCCATACCATTCAGCTTTAGCAACCAATCCCCAGTCCTCTTCCATTTAGGAGCAAAAATGCAGCAAAAGAGAGCAGAGGAAACTTGTTAAAGGGAGTGGATCCTTATTCAGAAACTGCCAGCATTATGTCCGAGTCCAATCACTATTCTGGGTAACATGATACTGAAAACATGACACCAAACCAGCCCCAAGTTACAGCTCTACATACTATTTTATTCCACATGCGTGAAACTGGGCTGTTCAGGAGCAATGAAGAACTGATACATTCTTGTTTCTGCCTGCCTGCTAAGGTTAAGATAGGCAGTGTGGATATTGATTACCTATATGGAGTAATGGCAGCTGATACTGGCTCTTGTTCAGTTTTGGTGACTCAGGTTCAGAAATATCTTGCACAATACAATCTCACTAAGGAATAACACTTCAGCATCCCACTGCATTGTTCCTACAAGGCTTGGTGAAAAAATAATATTAAGAATGATGTATAGTCAAATATCTCAAAAACTCTTACAAAATTCCAGTTGAGATTCAATGTATAACCATCAGTGTACCTTATTTAACAATGACATTGTTATGGGTTGTGTCAGATTACTTTTAGAGCTAAAACTCCAATGTCTTACATGTGTAATTTAAATCTGCTCATCATAAGTACCTAAATATATTTAAAATCTACTTAATGGATTTTATAATATTAGACTAATTTATGCTGACTTTGAAGCACTAATTATATAGATACAGGCAACACAATGCTCAGCCTGTGACCAGGGAAAGCAGCAGCCCAGGATACCAGCAGGTGGAAGGAGGTGATCCTGCCCCTCTACTCTGCTCTTGTGGAACCTCACTTGGAGTATTGTGTGCAGATCTGGTGTCCTTACCATAAAAAAGGACATGGAGCTGTTGGAACAAGTCCAGAGGAGGGCCATGAGGATGATCAGGGGACTGGAGCACCTCCTGTATGAAGACAGACTGAAAAAGTTGGGGCTGTTCAGCCTGGAGAAGAGAAGGCTGCGTGGAGACCTCATAGCAGCCTTCCAGTATCTGAAGGGGGCCTGTAAGGATGCTGGGGAGGGACTATTCCTTAGGGACTGCAGTGACAGGGCAAGGGCTAATGGGTAAAAACTTCAGCAGGGGAAGTTTAGATTGGATATAAGGAAGCAGTTTTTTACTGGAAGGGTGTCATGGTTTAAACCCAGCCACACAGCTTGTTCACTCACTCCCCCCTTTTCACCCCCAACTCCCCGAGAGTTGGGGAGAATCAAAAGAATGTAGCTACCATGGGTTGAGATAAGAACAGTTTAATAACTAAGGTATAATACAAATCACTACTGCTACTACCAATAATAATATTAATGATAAAGGAAATAACAAGGGAAGAGAATACAACACCTCACCACCTGCCAACCGATAACTCACCCCACGCCACCTGACCAAGCACCAACCGATACCTCCTCCAACCCCCCAGATAGCACTAGCCCTTCCGGGTAACTCCTGGTTACATCCTGGCCATGACGTGCTGTGGTACGAAATACCTCTTTGGCTAGCCTGGGTTAGTTGTCCTGTCTGCTTCCTCCCGGCCTTCCCTCCTCTCTGGCAGAGCATGAAACTCACAAAGTCCTTGACCAGAGTAAACATTTGAGCAGTAACTAAAAACACAGGTGCTATCAGCACCGATCTCAGGCCAAAAGTCAAAACACATCACTGCACCAGCTACCAAGAAGGAGAAAAAATGACTGCTATTGCTGAACCCAGGACAAAGGGTGTTGAGGCACTGAAATGGGTTGCCCAGGGAAGTTGTGAATGCTCCATCCCTGGCAGTGTTCAAGACCAGATTGGACAGAGCCTTGGGTGACATGATCTAGTGTGTGGCGTTCCTGACCATTGCAGGGGGTTGGAACTAGATGGTCTTAAGGTCCTTTCCAACCCTAACTATTCTATGATTCTATAGCCCCGTTTTTTGTTCCATTTTACAAAAATATTTGGATTCTATCATACACAATCTCACAAAGAAACTTCTTAGTTTTAAATATATTTTTACATGATGCTTAATGCACTTAAATGGCATATTTTTTGTTCTTTAAAAAATAGCTTATCTACACATATTCCATAAAATATCATTTAACTAGGTATACTTCTCACTGAATGCCTAAGTTCAAACAGAATTAATACAAAATGCTACATAATTTATGCAAAATTGATTATTAATTGAAACAATCATAACTGGAAAGAGCATTTTAAATTACCCTTAAGATAAAAATTAATGTACATAAGGTAAGCAAAGATGATGGTAATTTAAGCCTCTACTGTATTTTCAAATTATTCCTATTCTTCAATGGTTTATTAAATATGCCAATCAATGGGCTGAATTCTGAGATCATGATTCAGGAAGCAATGAAGACTTCAAGCTTAGGCCAAATGATTTAATAACCTGACAATACTGTTAGTAAAAATCTATGTGTGCATTTAGATTTATAAATTATCAATGGAGTGGTGAAGTAATTTCTGTAGGTACTGCCTTGGCTGACACACCATAAAGCAAATCAGATAGCAGCAGCCCAAATGTGTGTGCTGGTATAGCCAAAGCTTTCTAATTAGGAAATGTTTATTTCAGTTGAGGGCAGGACACGAAATTCAGTCCATGCACTTTCTTTGTTCAAAGTGCACTTGTGCACAAGCATCACTGGGCTACAGTGATCCAAATTCTTCACTAACTTTACATGTTGCCAGCAACAGTTGCAGAAAAACCCACACCTTCTGTGTCAGAGATCTGCTGCATTTTCCATGAATCAGGAAGACCTTCAGGGAAGTGGGGGAGGAAAAGGGAGACCCAAAACACTCTATTCTGCTCTGCATTAAGTAATAAACATTTTTAAGCTTCTCATGGAAGGGTAAAAAGCCGTATCTTGGCAATTGGAACATTCTGTTTTACCAACAAACAGTTCTGCCTCAGAGACCAAATTCTGATACTTGAGGCATAGCAGGTAAAAGCCTAATACCTCTGATTTATGGAGTTGACCAAGCCAGCTGCAGGTACAAGAGACAAATGTTGCACAGGGAATAAGGACCTCAGTTTACAAAAAGGATGGCATGATCACCCATTAGCTTGACTTTGCTAACACGTAGAATTTAGAAAACATTTTAAAGGAATCTGCAATGGAAGACAAGAAAGTAAATAGAAAATGAGATAAAAGCCAATGTAGATTTAGGAAATGTAGATCTGCCAGATAAACATCCTATCTTTTTTTTGAAAGTTAATTGAATTGCTTGATAAAAAGCATGCAGTAGATATCATTTCCCTGGATTTCAGGACAGCATTTAAGAAGGCATCATCTGGGAAATACTTTGAACTACAGAATGTAGTAATTAATATATAATTTACAGCAGTATATATACAAGGACAGGGAGAAAGACTAGAGATCCTCTGCCTGTAGTCCAAAGCTCGTAAGTAGCAGGCTAGCAATGAATTAGGAGTGTCACTGGTGCTGTGTTCTGAAAATGCCGCTATCAAGCCCATTTTACTGCGAGTTGTGTTCGATTTAATCAGTCGTACTATTAACATGGATAAATATATCCAAATATGCACAGAATGCATGTAAATTCAGCAACACTATTACAACAGAAAAAATAAAGAAAAGAGAACAAGTTTCGAGCCATTTTGCTGTCTGTGGTCTGGGTGTAATTTTTTTCTTTTTCTGGCAGATAAAGAATCTAAACCTAGGGACCCCCGCCGGTTAAAATCAAAGTTAAGCTATATTACTCACTCCAGCACTGGCAGTCCTTACTGTTCTTCAAATGCAAACCTTAAAACCTAGCATTTATTCATGGGTTGCAAAACAAGCAGAGGACACACATTTGACAGAAAAGGTCATAGATTACATTTTTTAATGTTGGGCAGCCTTGGGTACAGGAACAAGAAAAAAAAAATCTCAGTGGTCCCTGCTCAACTTTCACGATTACATCAGCCTTGAAAATCAGTACAGAATGTGTTGAAATCTACTGTAGAGTAACAGAAAGTAACTAATATTACTGCCTGAAATACTAACACTTCAATGTGTTACACTACTAGCCTCTAACTGGTCTGACATAGAAGTGTTACCTTTTTTTCACGGAAAAGGACGAGCATGAAAGGAAATTTGAAAGCTGTAAAACTTTATTAGCTCCATAAAAATAGAAATCAAGCCAAGAGCCAAGGCTTGCATTTTGAGTGCAGTAACCATGATTTCTGGTACCAAGTCTATTGCAACAGGACACGACATGGTGCTGCTCTAGAACATAAAAAAAAAAAAAGGAGGGAATTTATGCCAAAAATCCTGTAACCTAATCAAGGTAAGAAGATTAAAGACCAGAAAAATGCAAAAATAGAGAAACTATAATTGAGAAAGGACTCCTACAAAGATACTAATTACTTATAGTCTTCCACACCAAGAAGCAGTGGGTGTAAAAGATGAGGGATTTCATGTCAGCTCTCCAGCACTCAACTTACTACAGTCTCCAATCAAACTGAATATACAACTGTCCAGAAATAACACAGGAAAAATGCAATTTTTTTCTCTTTCCATCACACACAAACACAATACAGCATACATAGGAAAGAGATAAAGACAAGTGTAGTCGCAAGCAGGCTGACAAATTTGGAAATGCTTCTCCTTGAGACCATTACAAAAGTTCTAGCAGCCCATGAAGAACCAAACCAATTCCTCTTTCATTTCTGAATGAAGAATATGAATGCGATGATCACTACCATAGCCAAACTCTAGGACCTCCAATGAACATAATTTAAAAACAGATCTCTGCATTCTGTGTTGTACAGACATGCTGGAAAGAAGAGCACTAGCACTCACATGAGCTATGAATCTGTACATAGAGATACAAAAGTCAAGAGAGTAAAATATTTCTCTTTAAAAGTTAAATATTTCAATGGACTGAGAATAACTAGTTTAAGACACTGGAACAAGGGCAGGCACCAAGTATAAGCTCTGTAACTAGCAAGATTGTAAGTATATATTTGGCATTTTATAGAACCTTCAGGCTTAGTTTGATTAGTTACTAAAATTATGACTAGCCTAGAGGGAGAATCACAATAATTGGCACAGGTCATAGATAATCAAAAGTGTGTTTCCCAGTGGGATGAAACCTATTAAAATCAGATATTTAAATCTCTTTACACTTTCATATTCAACTCATGTGCAAAATTATTTGTCCCAAATCTTAGTCTCCAAGGAACACGGCAGACATTTTCACTGTTCTTTATTTGTTGCTAATTAACACTTTCAAGAGGTCTGAGAGAGACAAAGCTCAGTATACACCAAAGAAATTATTGTTACTAGATGCCAGATCCTTGCTTTATCTTCTTGAAAGAATCAACTTTAAAGCTCTCAATGTTTAGATTACTTCAACTGGTATCTCAAAGACTAGTATCTAGAAAAGAATATTAAGTACACCCTATTATTTCTATTGTGATGATCTGAACTTAAAAGAAATGTTAATCAGAGAGATTTTAATTACTTATTGAAAAGTCCAGCTTTGCTACTGAGACTACTATTGTACTTTTTCCCTCTTAATAATCATTATGAGAAAATAATCAGATGAAATCAAGAATTATTGTGTCTAGCAAAGTTAAAAAAACCCAACCAAAAAACAGACACACAATAAAAATAACTGGCTAATATGTATTGTGCCATGAAAGTTATTAATGTGAAGTTAAAATGTAACTGTAAGTGCCTGACAAAGTCCTATCAAAGCCAACTGGATGTTTAGATGTGACTGGATGTTTTCACAGTGTGAAAGCATTTCATACTGTCCCTCACAACATCCTTGTCTCTGGAGACACACACATCTTACGGATGGACCAATTGGTGGATAAGGAATGGTCACACCCAAAGAGCTGTGCTCTGTAGCTTCATGTCCAGTTGGAGATCAGTGACAACTGGTGTTCCTCATTGGTCAGTAATGGGACTGGCACTACTTCACAATTTAGCTGGCAACACAGACAGTGGGATTGAGTGCACCCTCAGCAAATTTGCCAACACCAAGCTATGTGGTGTGATCGACCTGCTGGAGGATGCCATCCAGAGGGACCTTGACACACTTGAGAGGTGTGTCATGCCAATGACACAACTCCAATCTCATGAGGTTCAACAAGGCCAAGAGCAAGGTCCCACACCTGGGTCAGGGCAATTCCAAGCACAGATAAAGGCTGGGCAAAAAATGGATTGAAAGCAGCCCTGCAAAGAACTTGTGTCGGATGACAAATAGCTCAATGTGACCTGGCAGTGTATGCTTACAGTCCAGAAAGCCAAATGTATGCTGAGCTACCTCAAAAGACATGTGATCAGCAGGTTAAAGGAGGTTATTCTCCCCCTCTACATTACTCATGAGGCCCACCTGCAGTACTGCATCCAGCTCTGGAGCCCCCAGCATACAAAGAACATGGAACTGTTGGAGTGAGTCCACAGAAGGGTCATGAAGATCAGGGGCTGGAGAACCCCTCTCGTGAAGACAGACTGAAAGAGTTGGGCTTGTTCAGCCTGAAGAAGAGAAAGCTCTGGGGAGATCTTAGAGCAGCCTTCCAGTACCTAACAGGAAATCTAGAGAGCGACTTTTTACAGATAGGTAGGATAAGGGGTAATACCTTTCATCTGAAAGAGAGTAGATTTATATTAGGTCTTAGGAAGAAATTCTTCACTGTGAGGGTGGAAAGACACTGAAACAGGCTGCCCAGAGAAGTTGTGCCAATGTTCCTGGAAGTGTTCAAGGCCAGGCTGGATGGGGCTTTGAACATCCTGGTCTAGTGGAAGGTGTCCCTGTCCATGGCAGGGGGCATAGGACTGTATGATCTTTTAAGGTCCCTTCCAAAATCATTCTATATTCTATGATTTTATCACTGACTTTAAAAGCTGTGGGGTTGAATTCTGAGAATTGTGTGTACTTAAGAGCTCTAAAGGTTGGATTTTTTGTGTAGATTTTATTTTTATTCTCATGTATAATTAAGACTAATAAGATTTTTAACTATATCTCAGACAAAAAAGGAAAAACAGTACCTAGTAAGACAAATCTTTACAAATTTTTTGTTACTTAACAAAGATTCCTAAGATATGATTTATAGTAGAAATTTACTACTAAGATCACTGTATTTGTTGTGGTCTTATTTAGAAATAAAAAGTGAAACTTCTCTTTTTCACTAGCCATAATCCAGTAAGAGAATAGAAAGGAATTTTAAATAGTAGCTGTCTCTTGGGCATACATGAAGCCCTTGATATTTGGCCTAAAGCTCAAGTTTAAACATTAAAGCTTTAGTTCTCTGGCACTATTTTAATGACAGATGACTCTGTGCTTGCCAGTCTTGTCATTGGTAATATCATTCCAATCAGCTGTGACAAAAACTCCTTAGAATAATTATACAGTATTTTTTGCAACTCTTTCATGATTCACAAATCCCCTCAGTTTCTGGGAATGCTTTGCTTTGATAATCTTTCCTCAAAGTATAAAAACAATTTCTTTCCTGTAGGTCAGGATATTTATTCAGTAAATGAAAGTGTATGAATGGAGAGCAGGAAGAAGGCAGAAACCATGGTTACTCGACAGTCGAGTCAATACACTAAAACAGTTTTTCCTCACCTTTACAACTTCTCTGCACATACAATTCAGTTGCACTATTATTCTTAATAGTTTCACTATTATTCATCAGTTGAGATGCATTCCACGTTTTCATATTCATGAAAATTCTATGAGAAAGGTGTTAGATCTTTAAAGAATTCACTTAGTCAAGGCTAAACATGAATTCAGTGCCTGTACAGAAAAGGACACATGGGAAAGCATTCAGCATTCTTTATTAAACTATTACTAGTGATGTAATTTTTCTTATCGGCCTATAGTGGTATACTATATAATATAACATTTCTGTTCTTGCCCAGACTGTTCCTTTATGTGTCAATGTAAGCTTTGTTACAGACTGTATGACAAATGGATTCACATCTACCAAGAGGCAGCAAAATGACCACTCCAAAGGCACTTGGCACTAATAGAAATTATGCAGCTCCTGATTAAGCTAATTATGTAAATGACCTGCTCACTAATCACCATGAAACTCAACACAAAAATATTTTGTCATGACCATCTACATTGTTTTTTAAGGAAATTAATGCTGATGTAAACAAGGTCTGGAGTAACAGCATATTACTGCTACCATGTTGGGAAACCACCAGCTAGTGTGCAGAACAGTCAGTCACTGGCAATTCCTTCTTTATGGCTCAATGAGGAAACAGTTGGGATTAGAGCATGCAGTCAGACACTTCTGTGGTGGAACACAGCAGCTAAGGACCACAGGTTTAAGAACAGCAGACTTGAGAAGTCTTATGGAAAATGTACGCATTTAAAAACCAACTTCTATATATTATTTTTTCTTTATTTAAGCCTCATCTTCCTTTTTATATGCCAGCTCTCCCTGTTAGTTTGGGGGAAGGGACTGGTTCTCCACAGTATTCCTACTTGAAACTTTCAACATGTCATCTATTGTGCTAATATGGAAAAGCAAGGAAAATTGTGATCTTCATTTATAGATCTCTGTTGAGAGCTTGCAAGTCTCGACATGGAGGAGAGACCCAAACCAACCCACTTAACTTTCTGTACCAAAATTCATATTAGATATACAATGCTATGGGCTGAGGGAACAAGAGTGGTAAGAACCTCTGAGTGGCAAGAAATTGCAAAATGAGATCGGAAAAGAAACAAAAGCCTGCTAAAGACATAATCTCTGGTCAGACACACCTAATTTTTATTCAAGTTTTAAGAACATCCTAATACTTCAGTGAAAATAGTCTTTCAATATTTAGTTTACTGGATTGTAACCAGTAAATGGTTGCAGAACCATTAGTTAATGATTGTGGTGTTAGAAGCCTTCCACATTAAGGTTAGCATTAGAGTTAGTTTAACAAAGCAGTATGTTCACTGGTAGGAGAACACATCCAATAACACTACTCAGCAGGAATATCTAACATGATCTGTGACTGCCCTGAGCATTGAACAATGCCCCCAAATTTTGCTACAATCAAAAACTGGACTAAAATTGAGAAAATTCCAGGAAAACAGATATATAACATCTTACATATACATATGTATAACATCTTACCATGATTTTTTCAAGTGTTTCCTAAAAGAAAATAATAGACAAGACAGTATTCGATATCACCAGCATCATGAAATAACTTTTTTTTGTTAGGAAGTAACAAGGGATCATTCCAAGGAATGAACTCTGAATTTCTACAAAATGTATTAATAAAAAAAAATAAATCTTACTCATCAACAGACTGCTAACATTGTCATGTACTTAACTTACAAAAGTGGAAGTTTTGCATTACCAGAGATCACCCTATAGCACTGAACTTGCCATTAGTGCAACTCGGCAGAATATATTCCTTCCTGCTGTTAAAATCTGCTCCTAGAGAGCAGCCAAACATGCCCAAAACTGAGCATGCTATTCCATGAAGTAGGAAGAATATTCTTTCTTTCCTGAAAGCTCTGAATCTGCTTCCCACAGCAAGATATGGCTTTATGGATACCTGGAGCATGAAAGAATTTTATTACATTCCTTTGTGGAGTGGATCTACTTTGTCAGATGGATCTTGTCCCTCTTTCTAATAGACCTTGATACTCAAAGGGGGTCCCATGTTTATATAAACCTGATTCCTGTTGTTGACATCAGCTGTGCAACTGTTTGTTGACCTGCAGAATCCATCCACTCCCTTATGGCAGGACCAAGGAGAAAAACAGATGGGCCCCTATGCTGTTGTCCATTATTCCCAGAGCCATGAAGTTAGTTTGCATACTCCTGGGCCTCTCTGGCAGTATCGTTGGTGCCCACATGGAAGAATGGCAGGGGATAACAGTGTACAGGCCAAGAAAGTCTACATAGTCTTTCCACAACATCCCAAACCTAACCTCTGTGGCAAGCAACAAACCACCTAAGACACCTAGTTAGGGCAACTGATGAACTTTCTCTATTGCACACAGCAGAAAAACTCTTGGAATAACAACTCACCTCTTCCTCACAGATGTCCTGCATGACACAGTCTAAGCCAGCATAGACACTCTGATGAACTGATGCCCTAGGCTCTCCACCTACTGTTTTGGCATTGAACCTATTCTGTAGTTACCAGTCTGCTGGCAGAGGAACAGACTTCCTCCTGGTGTAAGAAAACACCAGCTTTCAGCCTGCATTATCACAAGACACAAAAGGAAAAATTTTCACAATTAGAGTAATCAGCCATTGGAATAATCTCCCTAGAGAAGTGGTGGGACTCTTGAACACTGGACACTTTTAAGATTCAGCTGGAGAGGGTGCTAGGACATCTGGTCTAGGTCATGCATTGCCAAGAAAGGTTGGACCAGATGATCCTTGAGGTCACTTCAAACCTGGTATTCTATGATTCTGTGATTATATAATTTCCTAGCTTTATAATCACAGGAGAAGACCACCTCCACCTGCTCCAGGTTCAGAGGCAGGCTCCAGGTACCCATTCACCTCCCCTGCAGGGTAGCTATGCTTTGTAGTCCCCACCAGTGTTGAACACTTGTACAATATCCTTGGCCAACATTTTGGCCTTGCTCTACATGCACAGCAAATTGTCAGTCTGTTGGCTGCCTTCGTTAGCTGTGTTTTCAAACACAGCCCAACACACATCATCTGCCATTCTCTAAACTCTTCCAGCTGCACCTGCTGTAAAAATAAGTACTGAAAAAGGAAGAACTAAGCCTGGGGGAGGGGTGGAATCCTCCTTGTCTTGTGGTTTATAGAAAGATTAAACACAGTAGTAATATCTTCTCTTAAGGAAAAAAAATAAAAGGTACCACTGTTATAAAGTAAGATGAAAAACTTTTTCCAGTTCCCCTGATAAGTTAATAAGCCCCTGACAGAGAGAAGCCCAGAACAGACAGATATAACAGCTTTCAGTCACCACATGTATATTTCCCAGACGTTCACATATAAAGAGACATAATACTCATATCAGGTCTTCACACTACAAAATTAATAAACCTTTCAACAACTATGTTATATTCTAATAACAAAAATGCCACAAAATTGTTTTTTTCTGAAAACAACTGGAACACTAATATTTCAAATCTGACTTGGTAGGAATGATAGAATTTGTTGTGCCAGAATAGTGTAAAAAATAATAAATTCAGCGTATCAAGTACAGCAGAACTCCCATGGATTTTCTTTACTTACATAAACAAAAAAAGCACTGTTCAAGTAAAATACAATCAATTAATGCACTGAGTGTGAAATGTTAAGTGAGATCACGGGGAAAAAAATCATTAAATAGATACAGACTGATTCTTTTGAAGCAACTAGTCAGAAAATCCCAAGAGCGCTTGATTTAGACAAACTTTGTGCAATACATGTCTCATGATGTAACCACTCTGAAACTGTGTTCTTACATGTTATTCAAATGAAATTAAAAAGAAGGGGGAGGCGGAACCTACCTAAAAATTTTCCTTTCAGAAAGAGAAAGGATATGACAGTGTCAAAACTTACCCAAAGAAAATAACAAATAGCCAAAAGACTAACATATTGCAAAACTGAAACACAACAGAGTAAGCAAACTACTTTGACAACTGTAATTTTAAAAGCTTCTTTCCTACTTTGTTATGCCCTCAAAAGCTGAGAGATAAAACAACAGAGCTGTAGAGAAACAGGAAGAGTAAAAGATGTTTCAAAACATGGAGGCCACATTAACAGCTTTGTAGAGGAACCTCTACTATTTGAGACACACAAGTGCTTTGGAAAGGGGATGAAGAGAGAGGTAATAGTACCCAATGATGATACAGAGTAGTAAAACCTAAAACAGACTGCAAAGAATTGCAAGAGAATTTCATAATGCTGAGAGACTGGATGATCAAATACCAGATTAAATTTAGTCTTGACAAATATGTAACACTGTAAATGGAGAAAAAAAGTAGCCATTCTACACCCACACTTATTTGGCTCAGGACAGGTATCTCATGGATAATTCCCTGAATACATTAGCACATCATTCAGAAGCCAGCAAGATGACAAGAAGAAATGCTAGGAATTCTTAGCAAAGGAACAGAAAAAAGGACTGAAATAATATCATTATTCCACTACATAATTTCACATTTTTCCTGCATCCTCAACAGCATATGTATCCTGATTGTTTCATCCCAGGAAGAACATTAAAAAAGGGAAGAACACCAAGGACCAGATATCTCCTCAATATAATAAGAGTTTAAGTAGAGATGGACTCCTCAACTGAGGAAAAATGCCACGTGAGGAAGGATTAATATGGAATGATTAGTTACTACTTCCCATAAAATAAGAACTAATGGACACCAAATTAATCTTTTAGACAGCAGATATAGAATGAAAAAGCAAGCAAACTAACAAACAAAAATTTCACACACACATAATAATTTGATTTCTTGCTGCAGCCAACAATAAAGAAGGATTTAAAAAACAAATACACAAATTCAAAGCTGATTAACGTAATAGGTTGAATGCAATTTCCTCCAGTTTAGGAAGCCCCTCCACTTCAGCCTGACAAAAGTTGCAAGATACTATGATAATAGCGTTTTGACTGCTATTTTTTTCTGGTATTCCTTTCTAACCTTCGAACTTGCCATAATACAGTTTCAATATAGTGTCTCAACAGCTGAATCACCACAACTGGGAAAGCAGACACCTTGAGTTCTAGGACAAAGGGCTCAGCTCACAAGTTTTAAGACCTGCCATAGCTGTGTAAGCCTTATTGATGGACTTAAACCAACTCAACTGCAGCGTGCCTCCAAAATAGAAGGACCTACCTTTGTCTCCATAATCTCAAATGATCAATGTCCCTGGTGTGGACTGCTATCCAGACACAGGATCAAGCAGACGGGATTGACCTGACCATGTGGCAGCTTGAACAACTTCTGCTTGTGGCACTGGACTGGTACATACTGTTTACCAAAAGACTTCTTTCAGTATCCCGTCCTCCTGCCCAGAAATATCAGGGTGCGTATTGTGGGGACTATTATTTAATAATGCTAACTTTTTAACATGTGGATGTGTTTTTCTTTAAAATTCTAAGGCTACTCATGGCCTTGAATTTTAAGCATGGATTCACAGCATTAATAAAGATAGTATTTTCAGAATAATGACCAATCCTAAACATGCTTTTTCCACATGATCACAATGCTTCTGCATTTTGGAATTTTCTTGTCCGTACGTGCAAAAACCCCACATAGCCTCATTTATTCATTAGCTATACATTATATGCTACTGTTCAACATTTACTGTTTAATTATATTTCACTAATAAAACATAACCCTCTTCCTCTAAAATTTTCTTCCTTTAACTTCACAAAAAGACATTTTTTTTCCCTTTGGGGGAATTTCAAAGCATTTAAACTGTGATTAGCCTCCAAAATAAATTTTAAGTATCAGATACATGCTGAAGGAAACCAAAAGGTACTTTACAATGCAAAGATTACACACTGAAACTCTGCACACAGAAGAGGTTTCCTTTTCATTATTTCATAGAATGAATACTAGTACATATTTCTGAGTTATACACATACTCAGTAAAATTAAATGACTGTATATAAGGCAGTGAAGTTTTGCATCTAGGAAGCAATGATTATTTTATGTAGTACCTACAGCTGCTATCCTGAATAAGAGTGATGTTTTAACTTCCTGAGACACATAAATTATAAACTTCAAGGCCAGAATCAGACATCTGCTCTACAAATTCTTTCAAAATCCTAATATTAATGTTATCAATAACCATACATGGCAGCTTGAAATGCTTTTAAATGAAAAAAAAAAAGAAAAATCTAAACAAAGCATACCAAATAGTCAATAAAATTTGTAATTAAAATAGGAAGATTGTATACAGTTCTCAGAATACTGTTATCTGCTTTGGCAAACTTTCAAACTGGTTTAATTTAATTTCTAGGGTTTTCTCCCCAATATTCTTATTTTTGCAATTCAGCAAGCACTACTGCCATCTCCTGATGTTCAGCTGTATATATCAAAAGATATCTTTACATCCTGCAGAAATGTTGTTAAAGCTCTGTAGAACTTAATGTTCAGCCATTTACTGTTAACTTTTTGAGATCAATTTTTCTAGTATGTTGACTCTATTTCTGTAATTCTCAAAGGTTTCCTTTCTTCATGATCTAATTCCTTCCCATCCCCTATTTCTCATATCACTGACACAGATGTAATCGAAATTACATAATGAGGTTTATCTTCGCCTGAAGTCATTTTACCACAAACACCCCTCTTTGGCATGGGTCAACTTTTGGTCCTAAAAAAACATCACTAACATTTCTCACCTAGACATGGACAATATTCCTTAGTTATCTAGGCATTAAAAATACTCCATATTGTGTTGTAACAAGCAAAAAATATTTCCAATTTGTAAAAGCAAAAAGGGGATTAACAGAAGCTACATACTGTTTACAGATAGGGTCTTAATGCTCACCAGAGCTCCCCAAGTGGTAGTTCTGACCACAGATCTGAAGTCTGTTTTGCAGGTTCTTCTCTAGCTTAAGTAATTTATATACAAAGAAAAGCAGAGAGAATGAAGAGAAAGAAAATAGATTCTTCATTGATAGGGATGTGGCAAATACGCATAACCAGGATCTAGATCATTGCTTCAATAGAGTTTCAGTAAGCAAGACAGCTCGTGTAGGAGAGGTTTATCAGGATCTGCATCTCCTACTCATCTGACCTGCCAGCTTGTTGGCTAATACATGAGAACTGCACATTTTAACCAGAAAGGCCAGCCAAGGCCAAAAAAAAAACCCCAAAACCAACCAAATAAAAAACAAAACACAAACAAAAACCTTTTCTTGACAAAAGTATTGTAGGCCCTTTCACCATAACATTTTAGCATACACACATATTTCAAGAAGCATCTAATTATAAATTTTCCAAGCAGCTCTCAGAGGCGTAGGTCTGAAGTGGGAAAAAGTAAAAATTAATACTGGACTATGAAAGCACCTCTCTTTTGGCAACCAGTAAAGGACAGACTTATCCCAGGACTCTTGAAACACTTCGGAAAGAGAGGAGAAAAAAGAAAAATCTAATGAAGGTAAAGACCATCAACAGTAAGAAGCACTGATGCCAGTGGAAGACAACTGTATTTACCTTCCTCTCTTGGCTTGCACTGGTTTCACTATCATGTTCCAAAATTTAATAGCAGAACTGGTCCTGTAGTCTTCAGCACAATTCCTCATCTGATTTAAGACTGTAATTATTTACCAGATCAGACTATATACCAGAGTCTTCTTCAGGGTCACTTCCTATGGAGCCCTACTAGGAAACCACAATATAGACTTCAGAAATTCTTGAACCAAAGTTGGTTTTGGCAAACAAACCATAAGCTCTGGTTTGCTTATAACAATTTTACCTCAGCATAAGTTTGGTGAAATCTGTAGAGTGACTGATGATATGCAAACAGGAATTAGACTTAAAAAACTATTATAATATTTAGCTCATCATATTGACAGCAGGGTACAGTTGCTATATACTTTCCAAGGTTTGTTACTTTATCATTGCCAACTTATTATGTCTTCCCCAAAATTAGTTCTCTTTAGACAAAATATACACTCCAACTTAATCATGCAGAAAGCAAACTACAGTTTCAGATATGGAACCACTACTTGACCATTTCATCCTGTTGTGAATATCACCTCCCAGAAAGTCCTATTTATCCTTAACAACTCTGAAGTAAAGACTGTGCATTAACTAAAAGTGATACCCAGAATATTAGCCAAGTACTGTTTTGGTATAACAACAAGGCTTTTAAATAGACCCCTTTTTGGAGTAAGATTTCACTCATTCATGGAAACACTTCACCAACCTGGGTAGATCATATTATACAATCATACATATATGCAGTATATAACAATACCTATTTAATAATCTGGAATCAAATTATGTAATGCCACTTCTCAGCCTAGCCAGACTTCTCTAGATTTTTTACCTTCATCAGAGATATTCCTGAAGATATGCTTTTAATAAATTAAACAACAAGAACATTAATCACAACATATTTGTAAATTAGTGGCAAAAAAGCCTATTTAGAAACAAGATGCATCAGAATCTACAAGCTGGACAAGTGTGACACTGAAGTCACATTTTCACTTACTATCTCTAGCCTGATTTTTTGGCACAAAACCATATTTTTCTACTTTACTGTTGGCTGATATCCATGTTGAGGTTTTTCTATTAGCACAACCTATTTCCCTTAGTGTTTCAGAGGGCTGCATTCAATTTCCCCTCTGGGAATCTGAGCAGAAAAAGGGATTGGCTTGGCACTCTTCTTAAATTTTGAAGCTAGTTTCAGCTAGCTCTTTCATTATTCCCCCGCTTCCTTTCTTTGAACTGTGTGACTGCACTTTTCTTATCCTCCTCCATGACTTGTTTCATTTCCTCCTATACTCTTCTAATTGGCAACCATATTCATCATCTCAAAGGATTCTATTCTAAGGCATGTCACTCTGATAATTAGATTCCTTAGTTTGTGAGTTAAAACACACCTTGACTTTGTGTAGTAGCAAAATAAAAGAAAAAGGAAAAACAAAGGTAACATATTAGCCAAAAGTTCATTCACAATACTGAAAGTCTATATTTTTCCCCTCCCCTGAGGTAAGCATTTACTTACAGTTAACCAAATAGAAAAAACAAATATCAGTGTAAGATTTCTTCAGCTGTTACAACGCTCCCTAACACCTACTCCTGAATTATGTTGGTGTAGATACAGAAGTCTTTCCCCCCAACATCCAGGCTGAAAAATGTAAGGTTTTACTAGTCAAAACAGATCAGTAATTTCTAGTCTTACACAAGCAATAAGGATCCTTATAAATGATCAAAAATATGCTGAATTGATCACCTCATGGCTTGAGTATGCAAAAGGGGCACTGCCCTTTAGCAGGTAAAGCATAAGCATCCTTCATCACCACACAGTGCATTGAAAACATGCTGCAGATATAGTGCTGGCACAAACAGTAGGGAGATGTCAGGAATACAGATATGGGAAATTAACAGAGCGGTATAATTTTGTCATCATGTCCTAAATAAATGCAATGCATTATTAGACTAAGAATATGTTATGTAAACAAAGCCTGTCTTTCATGGTGACTATATGATACCAATTAAATAGCTGTATAATTAATATTATGTACTACTCTGGTTCTTAAGACAGGCCCCTTCTCAAACCACATGCAGTCACAGAACACAAAACCAGGTGATGCACCATTACTTTTTAATAACTGACTTTTGACCAACAATGATATCATAACTCCTTTTAAAATACAGATTATTATATGAATGTTTTTTACCACTTTTGAGGTATAGCTTTCATAGAAGTATATGCATACAGGAAGAAGAGTCTCTCATCAATGGGTTGATAGCTAGCACTGCTATTCTTAATCAAAATGCTATTTACCTATAACTAGCTAAGTCAGTCTTTCTGCCTTGGCAGAAAGTTCCAGACTGAAAGTTCTTTCAGTCTTATGGAACTATCTAGATCTAATTACAGGAAGAAATGCAACCATGAGAACAGAACAAAACAAAGTAACATACACTTCCTACCTATTACTCTTCACATCTTAAGTTTCCTACCTCTGTTCAACATGGAGCAGCAGATGAGGAGCAGCAGCTCCTACATCTTATACAATTTGATGACTACAGAATACTGCACAGTCACCATCTGTCATGTTGTAAGTTTTATTCAGTGCTTTTTTTAAAAAAAACCCAACTCATAGTGAGTTAAAACATTTCTTTGCATTCACTGGGTCTCTATGTATTGCAGTATTATGGCAGCCAGTGAACTGAAAATCAAGACTGCCATAAACAAACGTACTTCACTGAAATGGCGCATTTAAGCAGAAAATAAACAGTTTGCCTCATTAAATCCACTGGATCTTTATCTTCAACAAAATTAGGAAGAGATTGAATTTCAAAATCATTAATACTGAAACTGATTTTATGTTAATTATATTAAAAACTGAAATTTCTAAATTGCAACGTCACCTTTTATGTACTGCCTTTCATTCTCTACAAGAAATACTGTAGCATTATTTATACCAGGCTGAATTAAATTATTTAGTATTATTCACAAGGGTAGTACTTCTCTTTCCAACCACTAGGTTTATTTTTATGGTGAATTAGTAAACCAATAGTTCCTCATGATTTTAAATGAGCTCTTACCATCACTTATAAACTACAACAGGCATCTTCCTTCTAAAGTAGGATAAAATATTGATAGCGCTGCACATTTAATACCTACCAGGCATCTGTATGATTCTCAAGGGCTTAGATATTTTGTAGAAATGGATTGTAGAAATGTTGTAACATTAGATGCATAATTATAAAAGAGAATGAAATTTTTGCAAATAAATTTTCTCTCTTTGGGATGTTACTGTTATAATAAATAAAGGATTACTGATAATGACAGTCATATTAATCTTCTGGTGATATTTCCCCTTAATAGACTCACTCTCTCTTTAAAAGACATTTACATGATAGGAATTACATTAAATTTCAGTGTTTGACAACCAAGAATAAAGGCATTGAGCTGATACATAGCATGTTCTTTACTTAATATTAGATTTTTATTTGTGTGTATGATTTGGACTGAGTACCGCACATCAATGAGGAGACTGGCCATGCTGATATGTGACTTCTCCAGGAAACACTGGTCAAGTGTGTACCAAACACTTTAAAATAAAATTGGACAATGCATTTGATCTTTAAAAAAAAATACAGAACCATTCAAGTGCATCTAATCTCTTGATGCAAAACTTGCTACAGTCAAGGAGAGGGATCTCACAGGTCTCACTGTGCTTTTGACTGGGGGTCTTAAAACCCAGGCTGCCTATTTCTTCAAAAACTCCAAGCCCACATCTTTCACACACACACCACACACACTCTCCTGGGTTTAGCAGTAGCAGCCAATTTTTCTCCTTCTTAGTAGCTGGTGCAGTGCTGTGTTTTGACTTTCAGCCTGGGAACAGAGCTGATAACACCGATGTTTTTAGTTGTTGCTAAGTAATGTTTACTCTGACCAAGAACTTTGTAAGTCTCATATTCTGCCAGGGATGAGGGGAGGCCTTGAGGAAGCAGAGACAGGACATATGACCCGAGCTAGCCAAAGAAGAATTCTATACCACAGTACGTCATGCCCAGGGAGGTAACTGGTAATTACCCGCAAGAGCTCACTCTCTTCTGGGTTGGGCTAGTTTCGGTGGGTGGTATCGTTTTCTCTCCCCTTGTTTATTTCCTCTATCATTATTTTCATTGGTGATAGCAGCAGTGGGTCTATGTTATACCTTAGTTACTGAACTGCTCTTATCTCAACCCGTGGGAGCTACATTCTTTTGATTCTCCTCCCCATCCCTCTGGGGGGGGGGGGGGAAGGAAAGAAAGGTGGGGAGGGGGTAAGAGAGAGAGACTGTGTGGTTGGGTTTAAACTACAACACACACACATACACTTCCCCCCCCCCCCACATAGCTCGATTTAGCAACTACAACCTATTTTCTAGACAACATCTATAATTAGTTTCCAAATTACTGAACACATTCCCTTTGTTCCTTTGCATGGGTGTGATCTTGCCCTAGTAAGACTCAAAACCCACAAATAATAACAATCTTGCCTTAAATGAGACAGGCATTGTTCTTCCAGTGCTTTTGCCAAATTAATTTAACACCATTAACTCCCACCTCAGCTAGCTGGCCTTTTCTTCTCCTGTAACACAACCAAAACGCCATTTCTGTCTTTTAGCTTGACTCAATTTGCTACTATTGTTTTCCTTAAATTATTTATGAATCTTATGTGTTATCGTATATATGAGAATTTCTGAGCACCAACAAGCAGTCTGAGAATTACTCCATCCATTTTAAGAACATACGTCTATATGGTTTAGTTTGGAGTTCGTTTTTTGGGGTATGGGTGTTTTTTTGGCTTTGGGGGAGTTGATTTTGGAGTTTTCCTTTCAGTTTGGGTTTTTTAAGTTTGCCCTGTCCTGCTTAATTTATGCAGATTCATAGCTGCAATCCAACAGTGCCATCCACTGTTTCTCAGAATTATCTTACTCGATGGACTTTTCCTACTGTTAAATAAGATGCTCTGTTTTAGAGTCTCAGTGCTTGCAAACACTGGGTTCCTGGTACAAGCAAGAGCTTAATTATTCTAAAGAAAAAAAAAATAACTGCAGAGATTTGCATGGACAATAATAAAAAAACCCAGTTAAGTCCTACAAGAAACTTGATGAGCAATTTTTTTTTTTTCCTGGGACTGTAGTCATTTATTCATATGTACTGTACATAATTGATTTTTAAACTAACTTCACATCTGTCATGGTTTAACCTCAGCCATCAACTAAATGCATCATGCAGCCACTCACTCACTCCCCCACCCTTTCTGCCCTCTGTGGTGAAGAACTGGAAGAAGGTAAAACCCATGGGTCAGGATAAAAAGAGTTTAATAACTGAAATGAAGTAAAATAATAATAAATAATGATGAAGAAAATAAAAAGAGAGGAATAAAAGCCAAGAAAGATAAGTGATACACACTCATCTGAACTGCTCATCACCCACTGACCAACACCCAGCCCACCCCAAGCAGCAATCAGCCCTTTTGGGTAACTCCCACTAGTTTATACACTGGGCACAACATTTTACGGTATGGAATAATCCTTGGGCTAGCTTGCATCAGCTCTCTTGGCTGTGCTTCTTCCTGGTTCCTTGTGCCCTTGGCAGAGCACGAGAAACTGAGAAGGTCTTCATCAGGGTAAGCGCGACTTAGCAACAACTAAAACATCTCTGTGTTGTCGACATTATTCTCAGACTAAAGCCAAAACACAGCACTTCACCAGCTACTATGAAGAAAATTAACTCTCTCCCAGCCAAAACCATGACAAAATCCAAATCACAAATGGGGCTACTCTATTACTGCACTGAATAGCTGTTAACACAACTAGAACTGATGTTTCCTCCAGAGGTGTTAAGCTGCCTGCACAAGTGGGAAGCTAGGCACAACACCTGCACTTATACTCACTAAAGGTATTGCAGCAGTACAAAGCTACACCAGTTTTCAATCATTTCTCCAATAATCTAAGTGGAACTCTATTCCTGTATGCACAGGTCTTCTACAGATAATTTTTACTAATCGAAGAGGGAAGCAACAACTTTGGAAAGACATCACCAATTAGTCATTTATAGAGAAACAATAGTATATTCATAATATAGGCAAAAAAGAATAAGTTAGTAACAGATAAGGTACAACAAGATGCAGCACTTTTGGTATGACGCCATCAAATTTCCAGTTTCTGTGAGAAATTCAGGTCAATATATCATTCTAGACAGGTTTAAGGAAGTAGAGATCTATGCAACTGCATCTAAGTGTTCTTTCCTAAAATGAACACAGTTATTATACGGACTGGGATCACAAAAAAAGCTGTAATTACAGACTTAGCAACTAATGCAATGGAGCCTATGCACTGAAGATCAAAAAATACTGGCATATACAAATCCAGTATAAAATAAGATTGTACTTAAAACATTCATGTAAGAATAAACACCATTACAGTATTACTTTTTCCAGTAGTAATACATTCAGTGAATGCTGAAAGGCTGTTATATTAAAAACAGAAATTCTGATCCATATAGCTCTAATTCATGTAAAAATTTAAGCTCATGAATGCTTTACCTGGTGAATAATGAATGCCACAAGCTTCAACAGCCCTATTTAAAGGAAAAAAATACTTAAGTAACTTTTTGTATCCCTTTGTTAGAACAATAATGCAGGCTCACAGGGCATTCATCTGTGTAATTCTATAATTAATTCTTCTCAGACTATCACAATGGGTTTTTTTTTTTCAGCAAATATTTTTACATAGTTTTACGTTCTAAAATAGTTGCTACTTCTGTATAGAATCATAGAATAGTTAGGGTTGGAAAGGACCTTAAGATCATCTACTTCCAACCCCTCTGCCATGGGCAGGGACACCTCACAGTAAACAGTGTCACTCAAGGCTCTGTCCAACCTGGCCTTGAACACCACCAGGGATGGAGCATTAACAACTTCCTTGGGCAACCCATTCTGGTGCCTCAATACCTTTATAGTAAAAAACTTCTTCCTTATATCCAATCTAAATTTCCCTTGTTTAAGTTTTAACCCAGAACCCCTTGTCCTACCACTGCAGTTCCTAATGAATAGTCCTTCCCCAGCATCCTTATAGGCCCATCCCTATAGGCTGCTATGAGATGGTCTCCATGCAGCCTTCTCTTCTCCAGGCTGAACAGCCCCAACTTTCTCAGCCTGTCTTCATACGGGAGGTGCTCCAGTCCCCTGATCATCCTCATGGCCCTCCTCTGGACTTGCTCCAACACTTCCATGTCCTTTTTATGTTCTCAAATGATACTCAAGTATGATCTTTCAAAAGAAATACAGACCTAACTGGTAAACAGGACTAGCTGAAAAGCTAGCTAGTAGCGATCGAAAATTAACATCTATGTATTTTTACATTATATATACACAAGTTAGCATCACAGACACCACATTTTGGATAAGCAATGAATGTTGTAATTCAGTTTCAGTAAAAATAAAAAATAAATTATGAAGTTTGTAGTATTTGTGTTAGTATACAGCTTCTCAAATAGGTTCCAATGAGGTCAAAAAGCACATATCAAAAATAGTTAAATTAATGCCTGTTGTATTTTTTTTACATTCATAATAAGCAGATTTATAATACTCAAAACATTTTCTTGTGATACACCATCAATGCTAGCTGATACTGTCAGTCTTGGACAGAATACTTCTTTTTGAGCAAGGTTTCAATCCCCTGGTACAATTATGGAACTTGAAATGTAATTCTCTTTAGAACTGTAAAGGAATTAGACCAGAGAAATTCTATTAAGGGTAAAGCATGATAAAAAGAAACAGCTTCAAAGACCGCTTTTTATATCGCTGTTGCCTCATGTCATGTTATATTCTAAGCCTGAGTTGTGTCAATGTCTGTGAAAGGACAATGACAGAAAAAAGAAAGGAAAAATATCTGTGCTGCTTAGCATTTCAAATAGCCACAGAAAAACATTAGCTGTTGTCCTATTACAATTTAACATTCTACTTTGGGATATGCCTTTGAAACACAATAGTTACTTGGTAGGATGTTGACAGAATCATCAGTAATTATTGTTGAACTGAACAATGTAAGGAGGCAGAGAGTCTTTAGTTTGATGTTTGATTACAGTGGGTAATGGAAATTTTTCTTTATATTAGTGTTGTGAAATGTATACCTTATTTTGAACATGCCACATTAACAAAAACACTAAGCCTTGAAGAGATACTGAAAAGCCAAACCATACACACACACACAAAAACAAAACCAAATCAAAACAAACAGAAAAACTGTTCAACTCTACACATCTGTATGTCCATAGAAATGGTCTGGAAAAACCTGCTTCTGTAGGAGAGCAGCATACAGCACAATCAGATGTACAAAGGTAGCTTTGTCACATCTGTCCATGTGTTTCCTGGTTAATTCCAAAGCATGTCTCTACTTAAATTTAAACCATGAAATGAAATATAAAGCAAATATTTTAGCCTGAGCTGAACAAACCACTCCTATAATTCATGGACACTTATGATTACCTAATTTCCGTTTTGCTCACTACATAAGTGCCAATTTATTTATACTATTGATTGGTTGTGTTCAAGGCCAGGTTGGACAGCCTTGGGTGACACTGTTTACTGTGAGGTGTCCCTGCCCATGGCAGAGGGGTTGGAACTAGATGATGTTAAGGTCCTTTCCAAACCTAACTATTCTATGATTTTATGATTCTAATTAGAATTGCAGTTGTTTCTCATATGAGAAAGTGTAATAAAATATTAGCTCAAGCAATCAAAGTCAATATTCATCTACACAGACAGTAACTACATTACAGTCTATTGATGTAATTTGAAGTTGTCTATGCAGCTATTAGCACATTGTATGACTATTATTCTTTGGAGTTTTCATCTGTGTTCTCAGGCAATCTTTGCTTTTGCATAATCCAATCTACTGTTACTAATCCCGACTCACCTAGTAGATGTGAGAGAGCTAAGAGGTTAAACAAGTTTAAAAAATAGTGAACAAGCAAAAGAAAAAAGAAAAATCCCCAAGGGAAATCGTTTAACTTTCTGCATCTCAATTTTCATGAAAACATTCTGGAAGTATGAAGGCTCACAAACCAGCAGCTCTAATGACTGCTTACTAGTAGCAGACTGCTAAAACACACAGCCTGCAATTGTATTCTATAAATTTGTAGCTGTACAGTGATGTAGGAATGCTACCAGGAAAATTTTTTTATATGTTCATTTGTGTACAATACCCTCTTAATTTCACCTTTACACATAAACATTCAAGAAACAGAATCATAGAATAGTTAGGGTTGGAAAGGACCTTAAGATCATTTAGTTCAAACCCCCCTGCCATGGGCAGGGACACCTCACACTAAACCATATCACCCAAGGCTCCATCTAACCTGTCCTTGAACATTGCCAGGGATGGAGCATTCACAAACTCCCTGGGGAACCCATTCCAGTGCCTCACCACACTAACAGGAAAGAATTTCTTCCTTATATCCAGTCTAAACCTCCCCTGTTTAAGTTTGAACCCATTACCCCTTGTCCTATCACTACAGTCCCTAAGGAATAGTCCCTCACCAGCATCCCTGTAGAATATATGCCTGCTTCCCCTTTGAACAGTGGAATTCCTTCCCCCACTGTTGCTAAGAGAATCAATGCACCTTCTGTCTAGTGCCTCTTTACAGATACATTCTATACAATTCAAAGAGCATATGGCTACTGGAGTACCTAAAAAATTTCACATATCCACAAGCAACCTGACAAAGATATTGATTGCTATGCAGACTAGGTAACAAAAAGTAGACTAGTGATAATTTAAGATCAACTATTAATTTACAATACTTGTAACATTTTGATCTGCTTTTTATTTACTACTGCCTTCTAAACATCCTCCATTTTCCCACACATTTTACAGAATCTTACTTAGCAATCTGGTAAAACCATCATGTGTAACAGGAGTTTTCATCTCAACAGCTCTTTTAGTAATGCCATATTATTACATCCTCAGTTGGTTTAGGTACTTTGATTTAACTAAATTTAAGTGGAGGAAGAACTGTTGTTCTTGACTGGAGAATTTTAACTCCTGCTGGGAGTCTGACCTACAATGTAGAGCTGACGTATTCTATACTTTTCATGTGTAGTTTAAAAAAATAAAACAAAAAATACCAAAACAAACCAACAACTATCTCTGATCTTCAAATTATTTAGATTTAGTGAATATCAATAAATTACTAACATGACATGTATATTACCTGTTACAGAAATTTATACTGCAGAAGCAAAGGAGTGTTACAGCTAGTGACAGACTTACCAATCATGGTTATAAACAACCTACTAATAAACCATAAAATGGTTACAGTAGTTTAAATAGGAGCTACAACATTTCAGGGCTATTTTATTTTAATTTACTCACACTTTAATTATAGCCACTCTAAAATATTACACTGCAAATAGTAAAAAACTTCCCAATCTTTTCTCTGTAGAAATTCAGCTTCTATGCTCAGTTTATTAGAGAGGCAAAAAGGATGGCTACCAAAGAGTTAATCACCTTCCACTAGTTGCTAGGTAACATACTCTGCCATCCCTGCATCCTGTCCCAGGGTGTTCAGCAAAGCCTACAGAAAATCGCTGTTGCTTCATCTCAAATTTCATTACTTGAGCAGGTGTCCCTCTCTTTCCCAACTATCCCCCCAGCATCCAGAACTGATGCAGGACAAGTATCATCCTGCAGTAAAGTAGACCTAATTTTCTTGACTTCATCTTTCCTAGAGCTTTGCTGCTTTTCTCCCAGCCTTGCACCCTGATCTGCAGCCCTGCCTCCTTAGACTTGTTTCAGCAGCAACAGTGCTGAGAGCTCCTGGGAGCAGGAGCTACAGGAGGTGGCTCCAAAATGCACAACACAAAATAACCTCTGGCTGTCAGCAGCTGAACTTCTGCTCCCATTGTGCTCTGCCTTGCATCTTAATTTCCACCTATAACCAAGAAAAGCGTATTTCAATCATATACTTTTGAATTCATTGGCTTTTGTTAAATCACTTTCAATCTAACTGATTTTTTTTTTGTGGGGTTTGGGTGTAAGGGAGGATTGGGCTGTGTTAAGATTTTTTAGAAAGAAAAAAAATCAGTGCTGTCAGACCAGAATGAACTAAAAGCACAGAAAGCCAACATCATTTCAACAAAATCGTAATGAGGGAATTAAACAGCTATTTCTGAATTCTATTACAGAAAAGAGCAAACAACCTGCTACTCATTTCTGTCACTAGGTGAGTTTTTCCACACCAAAAATTCAGCTCTGTTTCACAGCTCTCTCTCTGTTAGGGTGACTTTCCCCTCCAACAAAAGGTCTTCAGAAAAAAAAAATGACAATGAGGTTAACCATGGCAGGTTAAATTTCACTGCTGATCTTTTAATCAGCTCCAAGTAAAAGTATGCTGATTCCAAATTAAAAACTTTGTATCTCTCTCTTGAATTTGAATCACAGGTGCTGCAGAGGTAGATGATTGTGCAAAAGGCAAATCCAGTGTCCCACCATGTGCACATCATTAGCACACACAGTAGAAGGCATTTCCTGTTTGCTAGGAGATAAAAAATCACCAGACCATACGAAACTAACACCATCAAATTATTTCAGCCCTATAACAAACACTCACTGTTGGAATTAAGTTTGATAGAAACATGTTTTTGTTATTCAACATCTCTACAGAAAAGCCCATAGTAAGAAAAAGCACTAGAAAAGACATATCATTATGGACATCCCATTAACTTCTAAATGATTCAAACTGTGTTTTGGTTTGTTCTTTTGATAAAAACTTGAAGACATGGGAACATTAGATACAGGCTGATCATGGACATTACCGATACAAGATTTTTAGTTTGGAAGTAATTTCTTTCATTGTCTATTACTAGATGTTCCAAATATTTGTTATAAACAAAATACTGAAAACTTAATTACAAGTCTTTAACAACTGACCAATTCTTGAAAATTAGTAGGTAGATTAAACACTATATTTAAATACTATAATTAAATGAGGGGGGAAAAAAAGAAAGAAAAGCAGATTCTGATTATTTTTTAAAGCCTGATGAAGAAACAAGCATCACTGTCTTTCATTACTTCCCACTTCCTTTAACAAGTCATTGGGTCTTACTGCTTAAAGCCTTTATGTTTATTGTTAGCAGATGCTGACTAAAGGGGATAGTTCTCCATGTTCTAATTAAACCATTTTTTAATTCCCGCTCCGAAGGCATAAAAGTTTGAGAAACAAAATGATTACTGACTAGTACAGAAGTTCAATCGATACTGCCCAATTCATTCATCATGTTGCTTTATAATTTAAATAGAATACTCATTACATATTACAGAGCAAATAAAAAGCCAGTACACTACTGTCAGGCTACAATTGCAACAACACTAATTACTGTTAGTCTTGTCTGAAAAAGGAGAGAGGGCTTGGGGGAGTTTTGGTGCTTATGTTTCCAAAATATTACATCCAACTATGAACTAAGAGTTTCTCCACTAAAGAATAACTTCATAACACCTTTTGATTTACTCAGAATTCGTACAAAAACATCAATTTTTAAATTTTGGGTTTATGTGATCCATTGCTTTTGTGTTATTGGGGTCTGTGTTTCCGTTTAGACTTTATGTTCTATTTGTGCACAAAAAGCTGCTATATGCCTCGGACTGTGGATTGCTGAGAGTAGGAAAATGAGGCCAGTAGCCCATTCCCTCTGTACCAGAGCACTGGGCTGAAGAGTGCCCCTTTCTTCCGCTGACATGAGGTGCCATGGAGGAGCTCAGTGTGTCTGAAAGCACGTGGTACAACAGGTCTAAGTCTGAATTTCCAGTTCACCCCATCCATTCCCTCCTTACTGCCATTATCTTCCTGTTACTGTTAACAGCTTAGCTCTCACCTCTCTGCCCAAGAACAGCAAACTCCTCCAACTCCAATACAACTGAGCAGCTGAGAGGACAATCCAGGTAAGCATATACCTTAGATTGATCAAAAACAGGGCATACAAGCCCATATAAAATTTAACTTCCTGAAGCTGCAACCAGATCTAACTATCCTAAAAGGCAGTTGAGATGTACCTACATTTCACAGCACAGCAGATAAGTTACATTTGAGGACACAGATATTACCTCAGATAATGTCATGCCAAATCTAAGAGGATTAGAGAATGACGTAAGATCCTCAAAGGGAAAATAAAAAATAGAATATAGCAATTGGAGTGAACCTTCCCTGCTGTTATTGCCCACACATCTTCACAATTGATAGCTGACTCAGGGCTGAGAAAGAAATACCTGCTTCTCCTCTCTCTTCTGAGGGCAGTCAAAAGGACTGACCATATATTTAATATATGGCCTCTTTGGGAGGCAGAGAAGAAGATCGTGCACTTGCTAAATTAGCTCAGTGTCTGAGAGGTAGCAGCAGTTCATAAATGTTTATCTCTCTTACCAAGAGTCAGCACTGTGGATGTCAGTAACTCTTCAAGGATCAGCCAGGGCTGAAGGTCAGTCCTAGTCAGTTCCAAGAGGAAAGAGGATAGTTCTGGCAGGGTCCTGCTCTCAGTCAAGGAGACATGTCTGTGCACACAGGGTGGTGCTGATGGGAAGAAGAGAACAGACACCTTGCCTGTCTAAACTGACAATGGCTTAGAGTAAGGCTAGGTCAGGCAGGCTGGAAAAGACTAAGTGAGCAAGAAGCCTAATTAACATTAGGTCCCAAATAGCAGGTTTTAGAAATTACTCCAAAACAAAGTAAAACCTGTAATGTGTACTAGGAAAGCCTCAGTTTTAATTTAACCTGCTACTCTTTGGTAACTTCAGGACTCATCTTGACCCTCAAAGCAGAAATCCTTATGCTAGTCCTAATGCCAAAACATGAATGCAGACAGAAAAACAATTAGATGCAAGCTGGAAATAACAGATCCACAAAGAGAGTCACAGTTTTGAGTTATAAAGTGATAATTATTTTATTTATAATTCTTGTTGAGAACTATGCTGTACTCTTTCAGGCATTGTAAAAGCAGATAATGATAGTCATTGGCCTAAAATATTTGCAACCCAGGGAACCAAACAGGACACAGCATATCATTAGAGTAGTTTAGCCATTACTTCCACACCCTCCCTCCCCATATTAAAATTGGAATAGAACATAATTTCCAGCTGGAAATCCCATTCTAACGAGTTCTGTGGGAATAAATAAAACTGACAAAGGCACATATCTTGTTAACACTACAAGTATTTAATTATTCTTCACAAAGCAAAAAAAGAAATAATTATATTCAGTTTAGCATTTACTTTAGTTTGGCAATAGTTGCATGTATTTAAAATATGTATATATCTATACCTATGCATAAAGGTATATACACATATATAGTATGCATATATATGGATATTTAAGTCCCAACAGCTATTTGCAAGCCTGATCATTATTAGCCACCTAATTTCTGACATACATCAAATGTAAAAGTCCCTTTCTACTAGATAAGCTGGACTGGTTAAATTACTTTCCACGCTTGAAATAACTCAAATGGGCCATTCTGTTTTACAGATCATATATATATATATATCAAGACAGTTATATGACAAAGTGTTGTAGTGAACAGCAACAAAAATTCTGCAGCATTCCATTTAAGAGACAGATTAGCTAATCAAAATCTGCCATTTATGCTTTGTTTTCATGGGTAATTTATTCTACTAGTACTTCCAGTGCTTTAAGATGGTCAGAGACAGGTACTGTTTCCTCTGAACATGCTGATCATTGCCCTTTGAAAAAAGTCATAATCTGAAGGAACCTCAGTTTAGACTTCAAGATGCTGATGCATTCCTGCTTAAAAAATTCAGGACAGATCTAGCTTAAGGGTTTGTGCTGTTTGAATTTTTTGAATATTTTTTTCTCATAAGCAATCCTTATTATCAAATTTCAGTGTGCGCAGAATTTCTGTCAGAAGAAAGTCTTAAAATTGAAAACACAGCCAGATATTTCTTTATATTCATGCTAGGGAATAAAAACATGAGTATAAGCCAGCAAAGCATAAGCAAAAAAAATAAAAAAAAAAAGAAAATAGAAAAACACCACAACAGGCATCAAACTTAATAGGGTAGCAAAAAAGGCATTAGATGCTGTGGACAGGGAGTAGGCATTTAAATAGCATACATGTCATAAACCAATTGTACAAGGGAAGAAAAACAAGAACTTGAGAGTTACAAGGTCAGTTGACAGGCTGCAGTACATCAATTAAGTTGAAGTCACGACACACTCAACAGAATGCAACTTTTTGGCTATATATGCATTCCCATTGCAACACAATCTTGCAGATTTCCATACTGCACAGAACAGGGTGATGTTAAGATAACAGGTATTGCTATAGATGTTAAGGAAGTTTCAGTAATGCTGAAATCCACATGGGAATAGATTTGGGGGTTTTCCATCATTTCATATCACTTGAGAAGGCACTATTTACTGCTCATATAGCAGGTTCATGAAAACCTGCTGGTATGTGTTTAGATTCTCTGAACTAGTCCCAGTACAAGCAGTAGTTAAATGTCTACAGTTTAAGACTGCCACATTTAAATCAGCCAGATGACTCAGCTAATATTGTACACATCCTTAATGGCTTATCTGGATCAGGACTTACTGCAGGAAATACATATTAAGTGTAGCATATATATCACCACATATATCAGCAGATACATCATCAGGGCTGGCCAGAAACCAAGAATTCTATTTAATACAGAAAATGTTGAGTGTTTGACATGTTTTCACTTAATTAGGAAAAGAGATGTAGACAGTTTAAGCATAATTCCATGAAAAAAAAAAATCAGATTAGAGACTGACCAAAGAAAGTACACTAGAAAGTACTCTTTCCAGACTATCTAGCTTGGACTCCATTTATGCAGAAAGAAATTCCCTCCTCTGCTGAGAATGAAGACTTGAATCTTGATCTCCCTTGCCTTGTAATGTAGATCTCTAATGTTGTTCTCTTTTGGTCTCCAAGAACTTAATTGATATTAATTCCATAAATCACTTGTATCATGTGGTAAATACAAAGCTATTTCATATTTCACTTGTGAGGTTTTTTTTCCAGTAATGTTTAAAGAAACAGTTATACTGATACTAAAAATGTAAGTATGTATCTAATACACATTCTTTTACTGATCTCCTTATGTTTCAAAAAAATTCTTTATACCACAGTTTCTACAGAGAAAGAAATCTTTATCTATCTGTTGTCACTAACCCTAAAAGTTACTAACACTACCAAATGGAGATTAGTTAAATTCAAGTGTGGCCTACTGCTAACTTCCTGGGATATACCTAGACGTTATCCAAGAATTCATAGTAATCTAGGCAATTCCTAAAATGAATTAGTGTTGGTATTACCCAACACAGTTCATTAAAACCATCTAGAAACTTCTCAACCCTAGCACTTATTCAATTCTGCATATAAACATTTCTGGGGGGGAAGCAGTGAAAGGGATTGAGAAAAAATCCCAGGTTGTTCCCAGAATATCTCTGGTGAAGGAGACACCAAAAGTGGTGTATTTCTTGACCCAGGGGCATCCTTCTTCAAACCATCCGTGAGATCCGAATGAAAAAGCAGCGGTGAGTGTAGAATACTGCAAGGTTAAAGGTTATGCAAATTCTTCAAAATTTTCCCTACCTAAAAAAACAAACAAAAAAACCCACCCCACGCTCCCCCCCAAAAAACAACAAATCACTAAAAAAAAACAAACCCAAACACCAAACACTCAGCATGTGAAGACAGGCTAACTTATTGAAAGGGGACAATTTATGCTATTTCTGCCTTCACAGTTTCTAAATATTCCCTGGAGGAGAGCTCCAAGGGCAGGTATTCATCATCAAGACCCTGGCAGCATGGCTCTTTCACAAAGAATATTTACAGCTGCAATAATCCATTGACTACATTAAGAAACCCTAATCCAATAATGATTAGCTCCCTTTTTCCTCAGGATCTCCATGGCCAGGTGCCACTTCGGCACCTATATGAATCATTGTTTGTCTGCAAAAGCCCCTGCATTGCTTGTGCTCAGTATGCAACATGACTTGGCACAACATATCACAAGGTCACTACTAACTTTACCACAAATTTTGACATTTTTCCTTGAGTTTGTCTCACTGCCAGTCATGAAGTAGCTCATAAGCACTCCTTTTCAAAACCTGTTTTAAGAAAAATCTGTGCCTTTACTCAGTTTTTGCGTAAGTCTCCTTTTCCTTAGGTTTCTTTAATTTACCTAGTAGACTGGTTAATATAGGATATTTTTAAAAGCATATAAGGATAAAAAAAAAATCCCCTTCACATTACTTCATTCCCCCTCCAAGAGGCACCAAACAGAACACCTGAAAAAGTGGTCTGCTCCTTTCTTCCAAAAATCCAGATCAAAAAGTCTGGCTTATTCTTAATCTGTCTTCCTCAATTATACACACCATTTGTTCATACATTTGTTTTCTTATCTCCTCAGCTACAGCATTTACTTAACACACATCGAGTTCTATTTGATGAGTAACAGTACACAAACTAGTATTTACTGAGCATGAATATTCTATAAGATGCTTAGGAACCCTAGTTCATCGAGTTCACTGTCATTGGAAACAGCACTTTGCTGTTAATTTTTAATATGCATATATATAGAATACCCAGGAATTTCAATTTTATCAGCAACCTATATCGACATTTTGTACCAATAAATTATTGCTACAGAAAGGAAAAACTGAAGAAAACATTTCAGATGAGAGTATGAGATGCTTCAGATGAAGCATCTTTTTAAAATTGCCAAACTGTGTAACCAGGATAGTACCAAGGGCTACTTGCTGCTCCAAAAGACCTACCAGGCACCACCAGAAATTCTGATGAGCCAGTCTTACATGGGGTGCAAGAGAGTTTACAAAATCATTTTGTCAAAGAAAAGCTTACATTTCTGAGGACTTCTAAACTGGGTGAAAAATGCCTGTCAGTCCAAATCTGCCTGCTTTTCTAGACATTATCAGTTTCAGTGATTCTTCATGGTTCCTAGCCACCTGAAGAAGCTATAAGCCAGGGTACATGGTGGGAGAAGCACTGGGGCAACAGTCTCTTCTTGCAGCTCACTTAGATATAGTGGATTCTCTAGCATTGAACAATATGGATCAGTCACAAAGAAAAGGTAAAATCAGCTTGAGAGGCTGAATCAATTCTTATTATCTCTCCCAGATTTAATCCATTTCTGACGTAAAGATATTTGAAGGAATTCAAAAAGATTAATTTTGACACAAACCAAGAAAAGCTGATATGAAAAATATGAGGTATCCAGAAGTAATATTGCATAAAGTCAGAACTGAACATTTAAAACTGGAATGCATAATTTTTAAAATAAAATTATACAATAAAAACTTCTTTAAGATGAATTAGTATAAATTCATATTACTGATAAATTATAACCATTTTATGTATTTCAGAGAACAAACATTAAAAAAAAATCACCTTTACAAGCCTTATTCTTACCTTTCTGAAATATAAATTTTTCAAGTAGATCAGGTGCGTCACATATAACTGTCTCTTAAGTTTGCTAGCAACAGTCATCACACCTTTTACATACATGCATTTAAAAGAAACTGCTCATTTCAAGTCACAGCTGTATAACTCTGACTTTTGCATATGGAAGCATTTTCAAAATATGAAGCTGAATTTACTTAATATTCATTTGATAGTTTGATGGACTATGCATTTGAAAGTCAAATGCTAATCCATTTCTTCTATAATTATGTCCATGTTTAAAAAATGTTATAGGTTATTTGCAACAAATTAAAAGAGAAGCCTTCTGCTATCACTCAACAGGAACCAATTTATTTCCTTAAACAGAAATCCACATTTCCACCCTGCTTTACCTCTGAAAATTCAGCTAAGCATATTGGTCTTCATTTTATCATCATCCTTGGATTTCAATGCCCACTGAAGTTTAGAATATTTGGAACAGGGTCAAACAAAGTATTCTTAGACCACATAGATAAATCTTACATACAATTTCAGTATGTATGTGCTGAATCAACCCCTTTTCTGCAACATTTAAAAACAAATATCTGTTCATATTATAATCATGATGAAGTGTCCATTTATATCTGAAAAAAATGGCAAAAATTTACATGTTCATGCAGAAAAATGACAGTAAAATACTTTGGGTTAACAAGTCCAAGTATTAGACATCTGTCACACCACAGTTAGCAATCAGGTAAGTACAAATGTTGCTAATGTTCTTGCACACTTATGTATGCAGTATATATTTATAAAGGCTATCAAATACAAAGCACTTCCTCCCCAGATTAGTATTATGAATAAAATGCATTGCACCATTTTAATACACAATGTACATAAGCCCTTTCAGGCTCCAGAAGAATGAATCCTACTAGAGAATGCAAAAGACAAAAATACATTATTTTAGCAATGTGTTAGTAAGTTATAGCTCACACACCTTATTAGCTTTTTTCTCATAACTTTCCCACTGAATCCTCAGAATTCCATTAGGCCATATTAGAAAGGCCACTCACAAGGATAATGTTGATTCCTTCCATGAGTCCCACTTTAGTGACTTCGCCTTTCAGCTCTCACATTAGGTAACTCGACAACAAAACCAACAACATGCAAACAAATGGGGAGGTAGTCCTCTAAGATCTGCTATAGTAATTATATCTGCTTTTTCTATACACCTTGCTGTGTTCCTGATACTTCACTGAAAACAACATGTCTTCTGTTTGAGATTTTTGCATTTGGGAGCATTGGTTTTGTGGGGTTGGCACAGGGGCTTTTGTGGAGTTTGGTGGTTCATAGAGGTCTTTTTGCTTCTTGTTTTTGAGGTTAAATACTTATTAATAACTTCCATTTCAATTTAGAAAGCAAACCACCCTCCAGGTCTACAAATTGGCTATGAAGATCTTCCTTCTAAAAGTTTTGTAGAATAGGACTGCCCAGAAAAGTTGCGGACGGAAGTGTTCAAAGCTGACATTCCTTGAGACAAGGAGAAAAAAAAATAGTTCTGGTTTGCACAAAAGAAATGCATTAAAGAATTAGAATCAAATAACAGCTAGAACTGTTACTTTATGCATTAAACAGTTACTTAGTTTGTTCATTGCCATGAATACCTAATTTTAGGGGACTAAAAGAAAACTTGAGATTGAAATTTTAAAACTATGTTTCACAATATTTAGTAGGGTTTGCACACAGGCAAGAGAATTTGGCAGCATGAACTTTTCATTCTTAAAATAATCACAAGGTATCAACAGCACTGACCTGTAATACCCATCTATTCAGACAGAAGAGCTCAAAGGTGAGAAGCCAGCACCCATAGCACAGGTGTTTCAGGAACTTATTTTGGTCTAGTTGCTGCAAATGTTGTTCAGGAGGTTGAAACAACTTCACTCCAGAAGAATATTTATTGATGCCATTTTATCAAAATTTGAGATCTTAAGGACACTCCACACTTAGAAGTAGGACATGTCAGAAGTAAAGACTAAAACATGACTGTTTCAGACTCTACTGCAGGATCAAGGAAGCAGAAGCTCCAGATTTGGAGCAACTGAATATTCTCTTCCACATTTTCTTTCCCAAGTAATTTGCAAATTCTTGTTAGTTCTATAGCTTTCACCAAGATTCGTATAATTTATATTTCCATACTGAACTAAACAGATAACTAAAACCAGACAGAAAAGACTAGCTTTTATTAAGCCTGGCTTCCGTTTTATCACATTTATAGGTTTTGAGAAGTATCTGTATCATGCAGCCTCTCTATCAGTCTGTTCTTTTCAAAAGCCAACTTTTTCAAGGTTATAAGTTGACTTTCAAGAA
This sequence comes from Melopsittacus undulatus, assembly GCF_012275295.1. Classification (NCBI taxonomy): domain Eukaryota; kingdom Metazoa; phylum Chordata; class Aves; order Psittaciformes; family Psittaculidae; genus Melopsittacus; species Melopsittacus undulatus. Next base: position 80,512,535 of record NC_047530.1, on the reverse strand, counting down.
GTGAAATGACAATAAAAATTGTTGAGATCAGAAATTTTACTTTACCTGGCGTTCTAACAAAGCTAGTTTGTGTTTTTACAGCATCTTACAGCATATCAAAAAAGTGCATGAAGTACACCTTTTAAATGTAATTTCAGGCTCATTATCAGCTGCCTTTGTTATCTTCTGAGTCTACTGATACTTGCTTCTGACTTCAATAGACAGCATCACTTCTGATCAATGCTATTTCTGACATGTTATGACTTGGAAAAAATTGAAAGAATCTTTTTAATAAAATGGAAATTGTGTTCACTCAGCTTTAGGTTGAGAAACTACTTAAACAAAGGATTACATGTACAAATGCTCTATTATGTCATAAGGAGAAAAATAAATAGAATAGTTATACAGAAAGGAAGGTTTTATCATGAGGCTAAAAGACCGTACAAATGTACTTGAAGTTCTAAGGAGTTCCAGTTCCATTGAAGTAGGAAATAAAACTGATTCCTTTTTATGTAAAAAACACAGAGAAACTTAGTCATTTATTAGTAAGAGCTTGACCAGCATCATGTCTCTTTTTGTTTAATTGTTAAACTATTTCTGTATATTTACTTTCCACTAACACCCAAAATCAGTTTCCACTGTATTGCTGCCTATCTAGCAAGTTCTCCACATTTTCTATTTGTTCATTTAAATTCACCTTTCCAGATACAGTATTCAATTGTGTTTACTGTGTTTCCATCTTCGTAATTTCAGGCCATATAGCTATTTTATCAAGGTTATTTTTATATTCTGATTTGTCAGGAGATACTTCCAACAAGAATTATTTCAGTTCAAATACTACCTACAAATTTATCAGTGTATTCTCTATTTCACCAGCCAGCTTCTTAAGGAAGTTGGAACAAGGCTGGATCCAGAAATCCCTGGGGGACCAAAACTCTGTCAGTAAACACAATTATAATGGTTCATGTTCTTCCAAGACCTTACAATGATTTAATTTAATCTGGATTATATCTGCCAAGTCAACTAATGGCATTACTATATAGAAAAGTATTAAAGTTGATATATCACAGACTACTTCTACCTTAACCACAAAGGCAGTTACACAGGTATGATGTGCCACATTTCTGAAACATCATTGCTAATTATTTTGTTTTCTAACCATCTTGTTATTACCTATCTGCTTACATATTGATAGTTTTCAATTTACTCTCATCCTTTTATTCTCCACTTCAGATGAATACTGTTCGCTTTCTTGAATCTTCAAAAACCTCCCTTATCTCCTCCACCCTGCCCCAAATATAATTTGTAGGTAATAAAGTAATGATTAACAACTCTAAAATTCCTCCTTCCTTCTTCTATGGAAGCTTTCATCAAAAAATGTAAATTTGAAATTTCTGTTACAGAAATAGAGTTTAACAACTTTTCTTTTTCACAGCTACTTTTTCTTGCCCTTTTTCAGAATTAAATTATGTATATAATTCATCTTTTATTCTGCATAAAGACTGCTCTTTTGGTTTTACTAGAACAGAAGACCAAAAGTTTTAAATCAGATGCCCATATGAGTGTGTAATGACCTAGCCATCTTTTCTGTAGACTCATTAAACAGATTATAGACAGGTCTGAAAGGATTTGTCTGCTAAGGCAATCCCTGTTATACAGCCCTGCTTTCAGTTGCTTGTAACTTTGCACTAAGCCTGCTTCAAGGTGTTTATAGTCTCCTTTGCAAATAATTGAACTGTTTCCCATGACGAAGAAACATGAATTGTGCTATTTGTTATTTTTCTTGGAAAATGTAATATCCTTATTCTGGCCTCTCCTAGTCCCCGTGCCTGAGCAGTCAGCACACACCTACAGCCCAAACCCCTGCAGAAATACTTTGCTATCTCCACTGGGGCTAGGGAGATGCATAGCATAAAGGCAAGAGTATTTTATCCCAGTTTTCTCCAGTTAACCAGTGCTCAGACTGACCCAAATGGAAAACTTATCAAAAATTCAGTTTGCAGTATTTCAGTTTGCTTTTATCTTCAACTATTTCTTCAATTACAAAGAGCAGAGAACACTGTTTACTAATACCCGTTTCAACACTCTTTAATACCTTTTCCTTTTTAACACTGCGTTAAAGGAAGTCCAGGAGCAGATCTGCAGAACCACAGACTCTTCCTCTCTGTATAAAGGACAACGTTCCTGTACCTTTGCAGTGAATCCCCAACAGATTCAGTGCAACAGAACAGCATGGAGCTCCCAGCGAGGAGGTATACAAATACCTGGCACTGTGCTATATTAACAGTATGTTGACCTGAGATACCTTGCTAATTTGTACCCTCCCTAGACAGTTGTGAGGTAACATGATTTTACACATTTGTAAGCTAATTCAGAGATGAAACAAAAAATGCTGCATTAGGGAACAGTATGCATATTGTAACACTCCCAGCAGACACTCAAGACTGTCAGAAATATGTTGTTACTAACTTCTTTAGGTAGAACTTCCCTGAAAATTGTGTTTTATAGCAAATTTTCCTTGTAATTCCTTTTCTAAAAGAGACCACTTAAAAGGTAATATACAACAATTCCAGCCTAACACAGTTCACACCAACAGAAAAGAAACAGAAAATTATTTTGCACACTTCCTGTTATAACTCACCTGTGGGAACAGGCTAGAATCCTCTAAGGTAGTTTAACCCCACTAATCTTTGTTGCCCTATTCAGGCTGTTAGTCAGATGCTGCTGGCTACCAAAGTTTAACAAGCTTCTCTCATCAACAGGATTATATCTTGTTCTCTGCAGAATCAGATATAATGAAGTTGCTCATTAAAAATAATGAGCTGCCTTAGGAATGGGCCCTGATCTACAGCTTCAGACAGTGGAACATCTTATTTTCAATTGAAACATAATTAGATTCAACGGAGGTCCCCAAGTTGGGATATTAGAGGTAACCACAAAAATCATATTTAATTATGAAAACCAAATATACTGAGATTTTCAAAGACTCCTATGTAATACCCACAATGTTGAAATACTGGTAAATATTAGTTTAATTGTATTTATTTATTAAGTTTTTATTTTTTTAATTAATGGTTCTTAATTGGTTGTAGAACTGGTTTGCAAAATTCAAGCCACTACATTTACATCCAATTGCCTGAGGACAATTGTTTACATATTTAAAGTTAATGACTTGAAATTCAGCAGTGTTAAGCTCAAATGACTTCCACTGACACCAGCAAGAATTAAGCAAGTCTGGCACTGATAAAATCCAGGCCACTAATATATGCACAAAACTAAAAATAACTCTTGGACACAAATACAAAAAGTTAAAAATATTCCAGCCATAGGATAGAAGTGAAGATCCAGAGATAGTTATCAATGCAAGGAACCAATATCCAAACATGATGTAAACCAAGCCCATGCCTGTGTCTGCCTGAGTTCAACCATGCAGCACAGCCAACAAACAACAGTAATGCACATCTGAGAGTCTCTAAACTGCTGCTTATCACCACCAGCATAATGATGTCAAAAGGAATTTTCTGAGTGACAATAATATTTAAGAGCAGCTAGCTCTTAAAAGAAATGGCCCAGCCTGTCAAGTTACAGCTCCTGCTGACTTCCAAACATGTCTCCACTGACATCCCCTCTGGCAGGATCTCTCTGACCGAGAGTCTCTTCCTTCCCTTTAGTAGGGGCTCCATTCGCACAAGCACACAACACTTACTTCGCATCAAACTTTTTTGCAATGCTGCAAAGAGTTTGGAGGTTGTTTTGAGTGGTTTTGGAGAGATGTTTTTTATTTTGTGTGCGTATCCATTGCTTCTTTAACATCCTGTCTTCATGCAAACTGTCAGGGCTGAATATGGCCTTAAATGCCTTAATATGTTCTTTGAACCTAACTAAATATTTTTTTAATACACAAGATAATGAATTAGCACAATCAATGACAGAAGCCTATGAAATAAAAATACATCACAATAGACTACCTCTAACATTCAAGTATTCCTATTGGGATCAGCTGTGGTGTGCATTCCTCCCACCTCTCATCCGCTTGGCTACTCTATAGTCTAAGGAATGCTCAACAGGCTTTGGCTTCTGTGTAACAAATTGGGTAATGAAGCATCCCATACCTGGAGCTCTTACACAATTAAGGAGTGAGGCACTGATCGGGACACCTGTCACCTCACTAAGGCGAGACACAACACACTCAAAGTAGCCATGACATGTTATTGAAATAACTCTTGACAGGTAGATATCAGCAATGTAGAAATTAGAAGCAGCTTCAGTCACCATTCCGCTGCCTCCTGATTTTAAGATAACCTGCTCCACTGCACAAAATAATGTGATGTAACTCTCCCAGACCACCAACTGGTTTTACAATGATTATTCCTCAGTGGTAAATAAGATCTTATATAAGATCTTATAGTGTGGGCCAATAAAGAAATCCTCCTAAATATTCATATGAGCAATTGAAAAAACATTCTGTCCTCAAGTATACTGGTCATTCTTACATCCCACAGTGCAATATAATCCAGCTAAGGATATTTAGCCAAAAAGCAGCAGGAAGACAGGAAAGCTGAAACAGATGCTTCAGACCCTTTCAGTAACTTATTTTTTTTCCTGTTTTGAAGATTCTCTTGCAAATATTTTAAACCTAGTAAAGTTAGCAACACATAGGTAGTTTGATATGGGGGGCAAAAATGCTAGCAAACCCTACATACTTTTTGCACATTTTAAAAGGATGTTTTTATTCTTTAAGCAGTGGACTTTAATTATGACCTACAAAATGTACAGTAATAGAAAAAGCAATTTTACCCCTCCTTAATCTTCATTTTTCAATCTTCTGCTTTTTAATCATTTGCTTCATTGACCACTTACTTGGTTAATTTCACTGAATTATTATACTGAGCCCCAGAATATTATACTTTTATTGGTGAGCTTAGAAAGGTAGCTCATTATAGAACTTTAATAACTTTAAAATAGACTTTTGCTTTAGCCAGGAAGCCTTATAAAAATGTTCTACAACATTTACCACTGATTGGGTGGCAGACCTTGCTTTTTTGTAGCAATTGAAATATTAAAAAATTTTGAAATAAAAATCAGTGTATTGTTATCATCACATATATATTCATTACAACACAGAATGAAAAAGGCCTCAGACTGTGTTTCTTCTGTATCCAAAACTTTTAACTGTGACTCAAGATTTTAACATTTTCATGTGTCTCCATTGCTTTTATGTCAGGCTATGCCTACCTTAGCTACAGCCCAGAGTATATCAAGTTACACATACACTCACGCAACTCCCAGAAAAAGTGGTTGCAAAGAGCTTCCAAGGTGCCCACCAAGGCCAGAGGGAGAGGGTGTCAGTAGATGGTTTGGGGTCCTTGCAGCAGCACTGAACAAAGAACACAGTGGGAAAGCAGGGAAGCAGTGGGAAGCAGACAAGTCCTCTGGGTTTGAGGGCAGAAAGATATTAAAGGAACCTACAAGTGTTGCAAAAGGAAAGAAACTTTGGACTGCTGAAAGAAAAAGCAAAATCTGTGAGGAAAAAAGATCAAGTGAAAGACTGTGGAAGAAGATAAAGGTTGACAGTGATTTAGGAAGAGAGACTATTCTGTCTTCCCTTGCAAGGAAGTAAGGATTGTTTCAGGCTACAGAAGCAAACAACTGTTTATACTACAGGCAGTGGGGAAATATTGGTAGCTGAAGGGATGAAAAAAAAGGGGGGGGGGGGGGATGGGGAAATAAGCAGAAAAGTTCTTGGAGAACTTTTTCCCTGCAATAATGGAGAAGCCTTCATGGAGTTTCCAACTGAAAGGCAACAGAAGAGCAAGACTCTGGTGGGGAAAGCACATGAGAGAAAATAAAAGAACCAGCAACACTTAAGGAGATGTAGGACATGCAACTTCTTTCCTTTTCCCACTCTTACCAATATAGGTATTTGGCAAGATGACAAAAATTAAGGATTCAGTCAGTATGTTCACTTCTGGTAGACAGCTGTAGGACTCGCATGCACTGAGTTCACACAATCATAAACTCAAGAATTATATCTGTAGCTGAGCAAGGATACAAACCCGCACACCCACACTCTTCACTGCTCTCACAAATGAAGTCCAAGTCTCCAACTACCATTTGTTTCTACTGCAGCAACCCTAAAGTACTGTATCACCAGCAAAATTATAACCTGCCAAGAAAAAGACTAACACTCTTGACAGCTTAACTCCTTTCTTTCAATAAATTGTTAGCCACCTCTAAATTGTTTGATACTCAAAGATTAAATACCTATCTACAAGTGAGCAACTTATCTCCAAATTCACCATGAGTTGAGTTTCTTATCTCCCATTCACAAGCCGCAGTTCACGTTACCCACTGAGGTCCATTTTACAATTACTTTTTTTTATACAGCTATAAGGTTTTGTTATTACAAGCACTTGAAACTAATGATAACCAAATACAGAGGCTACAGAATAACTGCAACATGAAATGCCTGTGTGTATATTTTAAAGTCTGTATCATAATATATATCACACACTAGCTGTCTGTAATGAACTATTTAAAAAAATGGCACCAGATGAGATTGTAAATAACAGTTACAGTTCACATTAAGACCAAATATTCCAAACGTTATTGTTAAATAAAACATACTTCTCAAAAAAAAATGACTAGTTGGTTTTTAATTTTGCATTTAGCTTTTCATAGTCAAGAGAGAAGTGAAGGAGCTGCAATTATGTTTTATTTTAACACTGCTTTTCTTTTTGGCAAACTCCCCAGATATTAGAAAACAAAGTCCTAAAAATTTAGAACATCTTCAAACAGAACAGATTAAAGGGGAATTTACAAGATGCAACAGAGCACGGTGCAAAGATCCCAACAGGAGTTCAACTTATTACAGTACAACCATGCAACTCAGTCCGGTACTGTGTTATTAGCTCAAAATGTGAAGACTATATAACTATGTGTTTTCTTACTATTATGCTTACAGTATTAGCCTACCTCCCAGCAGGATTTAGCAGCTCAGTCACAGCTTCACTCGGACTGATTTTGGCTCCAAAGCTGTATTAATAGCTAGCTCAGAAATCTATGCACTGCACTCCGAAACACAGCACAGACAAGTCTGAAGTTTGGGAGCTTCTGAAAAGCAGCAGCCCTGGGCTGCTTCTGCTTCCAGCATCTTCAAGTGAGAGCAGACTCAAACCAATGCAGAACAGTGCCATGCTCCTAAACCTAAGACTTCAGGTCAGGCCTTTCCGGGGGAAGGGGGGGGGGGGGGGGGGGGGGGAGAAAAAAAAAAAAATCAAAAAGAAAACCCATAATACTACCCCAGCCAAAACCAGGACATCATCCAACATGAGCATTTCATGGGAATCATGACTTGTTTTCAGATAGACTGAAACACAGATTTTGCTTTCATTACTTAGTTATCACAATTAGATTTAAATGCAGTTTCTCTTAAAAAAAAAATCTCTTAAACAGGAAGAACTCTTACATTTATATAAATATGCAAGCCTTATCACAGACCTGACAAAAGCAGTGCTAAGCCAGCAGCTTTCTTGTAACCAGGAAACAAAATGCCAAGGCATTCCTCAAAACTGTAGCATTCAGGTAGATTTCAGGTTAAATCTTAAGATGAAGTATCTCCTTTCCTGTGAAACCACAGCAAATCTCATCATTAACATGGAACTCATCTAACTAAACATTAACAACTGTCAGAAGAATGGTCAAACAGGATTTTCACCAAAACAAATTCAGACTTGCCGGTGTCTGTTCTATTCAGATTCTTTTATGGTACATGTGTATCTTCATTAAAAGCACTCACTAGTAGTGATGATCTTATCTATGCACAGTTATACCTATTAGTGACAAAGTAGGTTTTAAAAAGGTGCCGCTAACAGTAGAACACAGGAGATAAGAGCACTCAACCACCTGAAGGTTCAAGTACATGTCAGGGTTCCTGACATGAGATACAGCCATCCTCTGAAGTGACACTGAACTGAGAGAAAAAAAAATACTTGTATCTTTTGAATGAATTGGCAATTCACTGACTTTTCACAAGCCTGACTCATTTGTGTGCACATTGTTTTATTAAAGCAGTCAGATCTGCGCAATCATTATATAAGACTTCATGCTGTTGCTCAGCTGCTTAGCAAATGTAAAAACATATTCAGCCGTAGCCCATTCTGACAGCAATAGCCTCTGTTCTTCCTAGAATTTTCTAACACAGCTGGGACAGCTATGCACTGAACAGCAGAGACAATTTAGAAGCCCAAATGATACACTGAATAGTGGTGTATTCAGCAGCCCCTAACTCTGTACTGCCTGCTGGGATCATATCTAACCTACAGATATTCCCTTGGCAATGTAGCTGTGTTCACAGTTCAGTATCTGCAAACAATTAAAAAACAAAAAAGAGAGGGGCCACTTAGTCCAAGCCCTGCTGTCATATCCATGTGGTTTCTAACAGTCCATAGTGGCAGAGTTTACAGCCTGCTCCAATATCCTGACAAAGTTTTTCAGGCCATCAAATCTAAGTCTCCCACACCTAAAATTAATCTCATTACCCCCCATCTCACCCGCATACACAGTACGTATATTATTTCTTTTCCATGTTACATGTCTTAGGACTGGAGTGTGTCTTGCTTCACTTCCTTCATGGCTTGCAAGACTCATAGTCATTGGCCTCATCAGAATTCTTCATATCCCTCTCTTTCAGGAAATGCGATGCTCAGAACTGTATGCATCTTCTATCACTGCTGAATATAGCAAGAATCTACCATGCATCCTATCTAGTACATACCAACTTACATATTACATTATGCAACATCCACAAGGACTTAGGCATTGAATTATTTAAATGTCTGTCCTCCAAAGCAGAGGCTCAAATCTATTCTCAGTGACAGCAAAATGTTATTAATGGCTTGTTACACTAGTTCAGAGGCTCATTATCACAAAGGCTTACCCTATATTGCTATTAATTTGTGCCTTCTGTCATTTTCAAGACCAGTAATAGTCAATCCACACTAAAAAATGAAAAAAAAAAAATAAAAACATCAGCATTTGAACATGATGCACATTTGGAGCAGCATGTAGATTTGTTAACATAGCAAAACATTACGAAAGAAATCTTTAAGGGAACCACTTGTATTCTTAAAGTTAGGCATGTGTATAAAGCATTTGTTGCGATGATAGCAGAAATTGTCAAGAAGCAGACTGCATTTCTACATTTGTTAACGTCACTCTGCGCCTGTGACAAGATGCTGAAGAATACCACCAGCTGAGCCACAGTACTTTCAGTGGTAGCCTTCAACAGACATTTTACAAATAAGTAAAGAGTGGGTGTCAGGATGATGGAGCTAGGCTTTTTTCAGTGATATCCACTGATAGGACAAGGGGCAATGGGTGTAAACTGGAGCATAGGAGGTTCCACGTTAACATCAGGAAGAACTTCTTTACTGTAAGAGTGACAGAGCACTGGAACAGGTTGCCCAGGTGGGTTGTGGAGTCTCCTACGTTGGAGATATTCAAGGCCCGCCTGGACAAGTTCCTGTGTGATGTACTCTAGGTTACCCTGCTCTTGCAGGGGGGTTGGACTAGATGATCTTTTGAGGTCCCTTCCAACCCTCGGGATTTTGTGATTCTGTGACATGGTGTGCCCATTTGCAAACACTGCTAGCTATGCTGCACTAATTTGTCAAGCTACTAGAACTATTATAGGGGATTCCTTTATTGCCTGTCCAATTTTAACTAAATAATGCAATTCTTCATACTCATATTTATTAACATGACTTAAAATTCATATATAAATACTGTGTCTAACTATCAAAATCAGTAATTCCATTAATAAAATTAAACCTAATTTTCAGTCATGTAATATTCTTAGCACAAGATCTATTTAGGCCAACTATTTTATGCTGACAAGAAATCCAGAAGTGATCTACTACAATATTTTTTTCTTCAATAAAATTAGCATCCCATAAATACAATTAATATATCAATTAGGCAATGCTATTAAAAGCATTTAAGCCAATAAAAATCAAACCCTGTATATTCTGACTTTTTGTGCATAGATATTAAGCGAGAACCTTATAACAGTCTAGCAAGTATAATCCTAGCAGTATATTCCTGCTACTTATGAAAAAGGTGAGTGTAAACAAAAAAAAACAAAAAAAAACCCACAAAAAGGTGCTTTGTACTAAAGCAAGATGATCAAGAACAACTTCAGCACAAATGCAATTTGTGCAGTTCAACATAAGCTACATACACACTGGACCCACTTCAAGACTATCCCTGCTGCTCCCTTCCCATAGCTACAGCAGCAGGCTTTTCACATTCAGATTATTTTGTAACCCATTTAAATCTAATTTCTTTTTAAGTAATAATGGGACTAAGATAAAAAACGTTCTTTGGTGTCTAGCTTAAAATTTATTTCTGAAAGATTAATTTTTCAGTATTATATCTCAATTTTTTTTTAAACCATTTATTTTTTTTTTTCAATTGAGCAAGTTCAATTAGATTCTGAGCACTGGCAATTTATTAAGCCTATTCACGGCTGAATTAACGAGCATATTCCTTTGAGATACTAATATAAAAGTAGACATATTTCGACACCTGTTCTTTCAATTCAGAGTCTAAGTTAAATAATAAAAGGACAAAATGCTTATCATATGTAAATAAATGCACAAGATCATCCAGTTGGCACTGAAAGGGGCACCACTGAAGCCAAAAGGTGGTTTTCAATAAATCCTAATGCAGTTACAGCAAGATAGCGTATGGTCATTCTCAGCACAAAATAACACAACACAGGCACAGCGACACAGCAAATTCATTGAGATTTCTACTAGAAGAAAGTATATCCCATTCATTCCCTGGAGCCACAGCTGCTCCCAGGATTGCCTGGGAAAAGTACAGCACATTGGGCAATGGGAGGAGAGACATGAGCCACTTAAACCAGCACAAGGAAGCAGGAAGGCACCATTATCATTATTAGCACAGGCACCCATTCGGAAACTGTGATGATGCAGATCACAGGTTGATGATGATGCAGAGCATCAACAAGCTGCAGCTCACTTCCTAACAGCACCATGAGGAGAATGCTGGTGTTGAAGGGGATTCTGCAGATGGCCTTTAACTGCTATGGGACAATGTCCAGACTTCTCCCACCTGTCACTAAGCTTATCTCTAAAGCAAGTGAATTAGGAAGCAAATTGCTTACGGTTTCTTCCCACAGAGCACATAATACACGTTCAGAGAAAGTGGATCTCTGGGTACCAAGCATACAGGAAAGCTGCAGGTCCTAATGTAGTCACCCCAAATAGCTTCTTGAAATCTGGAGAGAATAATCCAGGCTATACTGTTGCCATTCATATGGGCTAGTCAAATGAGGGTGGTGAGTTGTGGGGGTTTTTAAACACTGTCCTTGAAGTATTCCAGTTTCTTCCCAGTCTTGCATTACATTTGTAATTTAAGTTTCTCTGAGATGCTTTGTAAATCTGACAGATTAGCCAGTTTGTGAACTCAAAGTATTTTATCTACTTGCTGTCTATATGAAAGCTTTCCTATATTTTCCAAAACTTCAGTCATTTGGTCAGGCCCTGTTCTGAGACTAATGAGTATTTGCAAGTGCTGATACTCAGCAACACCTTCTAAACACACTTCTTAAAATATTAAAAATTAATTCTTTTAATTTTTTTTTTAATCACCAGAGCATCAGGAATCTCCCAGACAATTTTTTATTTCAGGACGTTAGTAGAAAATGCCTTACATCTTAAACTCTTATCTGCCTGGACCTGTAGTCAAATCTTATCAGCTGCCACAGAAATCTGGGGATGGGGCTAAGGACTTGAAAGTATGCCAATTTCCCAGGCAGGACTCTGCCTCATACAGTCACACTTTATACAACAGCACGAGAAAATCTGTGTTCTGCATTTGCACCCATGTTTCTATGCCCTATTTGCCAGGAATGGAGTTTCCTTGCTGTGGTCATTTGTCTTAAGCATATTTATCAGTGCTGTAACACTTATTCATTATTAGTGCTTAGCAATGAAATAACTTCTCATCCAAAATTTAAGTAACAAAAATAAGCAAAAAATATTTCTTGTTTGACCTACTGGCAAGGAAAAAAAAAATGAATCTGAAGCAGCCTTTTTCTTTTGCTACTAGAATAAGTAGTAATAAAGCACTATTCTCCTGATCATGCCCCCAGGGCTTCAAACTGCCTATTTTACAGGCAATAGCAAAAGATAACATATTTTTAGAGATATGATGAATTATACATCAGCAAAGGATGTATTTTACTAGTTTGACAAATTCAGAAACATCCTCTGAATAATCATTTCTCATATGAGCTACCTATTAGCACTTCATAGATGGTCAGACATTCGGAGAGCTCACATGTCACACTTCCCTCTCATCCACACCATATTTTTTTAACCAGACATCCTGCAAAAATTTGCTAAAAACTAACAACATAGCCCACAGATCCTGGCCATGTTAACCAGAGCTAACATCTGCAACTCTGACATTCTGACAGCAGACAGGAAATAAAGACATCCCTCTAGTAATTAATGTCATGACCTTATTTTTAGGCTCTCAACACCTTTGCTTACATTACAATAAACACACAGGTTCAGGTATTGGTCTAAGCTGAAGAGAATTAATGAACTTAAGTAGAAAAAAATTAATATTGGAAAGATTGCCATGATCATCTAAGCAACAATAAATTTAACTGGTTTTATATATTTGTTATTTTAATGACATGGCATTATAATATGAATTCTAAATTAATTAAACAAAAAAATGTATACATGCCCAATTCATGCAACCTTACTGCTGCTTGCATACTGTATGAGTAAAGAAAAGCAATCAAGAAATCACACCTGAGAACAATAATCGAAAAACACTATCATGAAGGGCAATTAAAGAAAATGAGTGTAAGGCCACATCTGGAAAGCATTATCAGGAGAATCAGCAGAGACCTGATCACTTCAGTATCCTGTAATGTTAAATATTTTCACTTTATATCTTACCAATTCAGTGAAAGATAGTACAAAGCCTGTTTATTGTCCACTACCTCATCCTGCTAGTTGGTAATTTGGAATCAAGAATATTTGTGCTGGGAAGAAGGGTAGGCATAATGGAAAAGTAGGGCAACAATCATGGTCTTTGAGACAGCTCATTCTACTAACAGAGAAGACTCTTAATGAAGAAAAAACCTGTTTAAGCTAAAGTTTACAGGTGATTTGAGAACCTGTTAACATTATGAATATTTAGTTAATGGCACTTTCCAGAAGTGGAAGGATAATTCTCATTTACAAGAATTTCTAGGCAAAACTCCAGAAGTGCTGAATTTTCCACACCTTTGAAATAATTAAGGAGTGCAAGTATATCAAATTCTCACTCCTTCCTAATATGACTAGAATATAAGCATATAATTAAAAAAAATTACTAGGATGGTAAAAAGAAGTGTAGCTGCCTTAAGTTTAGGCATATAATAGAATTCAGCCCTCAAAGAAATGGACTACATTTCCCAATAAAGTCTCCAATTTCTAATTCCTATTACCATATTATATTGGAAAGCTTCTTGCAAGTGACACTGGGTACACATCAGCCCCCAGGAAAAAAAAATATATATATATATAAAGAAACCCCCCCCCCCAAAAAAAAACAAACAAAGCCAGCCTCCAAGAATGAGTTCTGTCTCTTGCAGATAACTCACACATACGTAAGCAAAAAACTAACATTATGTTCCATCATTGCAAGAAATACAACAGTAAGACACAGTGCTAGAACAGCATAACCAGAACATCCAGTTTCTGCAGGCACCAGCACATAAATGGAAGATGTCATTTGCTCACATTTACCAGTGTCGGAATTCCCAGGTACTTGTTTTCAGCTAACTCAAAGGACTTTCAACTTGATTTTGGGCCATCTCAACCTTAGTCTTCCAGATTCACAGCAACAGGCCACAGCCATCTTGCATAACATCCCCGGAAGAAGCACAACTACTCCACTTCATCACTTCTATGAAGCTGACATTTTCTTACCAATGTTGACTATGACAGACATAGATGGACAGTATTGATCAAAAAATACACTACTGTGACACATTAAGCTCTGCTTACAAGCATATCCCAAAAAAGAAGAATGTGGCAAATCTCCTAGTGTTCTGTTGGAAAAAAAAAAAAAAGAAACACATCATACATGCACTCATGCATTCACAAGTAGAATGCACTACACACAGCTACCTTCATGTTCAGTCGTAATTTAGTAATAACCTGTATGCTACTAGAACTTGAAAGCATTATCTTGAGAAAGAAGTGCAGAGTAAATTTCATTTGAATGTTCTACTATTAATCAATCTTTTATTTTCATTGAATGGAAGCTTCAGCCTATTTTTCCATAAATTACATTTATTAAAAAAAAAAAAAGTATCGCAGAGCCTTTGATCTTACCCCAAATTTAGTCAAGACTTTCATGTTTAATTTCTTATGATGCACTGCAAAAACACAGAACCACCTAAAGTCATAAAGATGGGTTAGGAAGTGGTGAGGAAAACTATCTTGGTATCACAGGTCTTTTACGTCCTCTTAGAGTTGCTAACATGATGCACACCCAAGCAAATTACCTGTTTTTCTGAAACCCATGTATCTTCCCTGTATCTGTGTAAAACAATTTGCTGTGGCCTACGTACAAAATCAGACTTCAGCTATGTATTTTAGCATATAGAATTCAAGATTTGGTTTTTGACATGGGCCTACAAGAAAGCAGGAAACAGACCTTTCATAAAAGCAAGTAGTGATAGGACAAGGGGGAATAACTTTAAACTGAAACAGGGTAGATTTAAATTAGATATTAGGAAGAAATTCTTTGCTGTGAGGATGGTGAGGCACAGGAACAGGTTGCTCAGAGAGGTTGCGGCTGCCTCTGGCTCAAGGCCAGGTTGGACAGGGCTTTGATCAGCCAGGTTCTAGTGCAATGTGTCCCAGCTCATGGTTTGTGACTTCCAACCAAAACCATTCTATGAGTCTCTACAATACACTTAATGCTTTCTAGCTTAGATTGGATATAAGGAAGAAATTCTTTACTGTTAGGATGGTGAGGCACTGGAATGGGTTGCCCAGGGAGGTAGTGAATGCTCCATCCCTGGCAGTGTTCAAGACCACAATGGATGAAGCCTTGGGTGATATGGTTTAGTATGAGATGTCCCTGCCTATGGCAGGAGGGTTGGAACTAGATGATCTTAAGGTCCTTTCCAACCCTAACTATTCTATGATAAAGGCTCAGCAGACAGGCATGGAGATGGAACAGCACCAGTACTCTGTTGCTACCTCTCCCCAGCACACCAATTGTGGAAAGCTAAGAAGGACTTGTGACACTGTGGACCAGTCTTCCAGATGGAAAATTGAACCCATAATTATCCAATATAACATGAAGTAATATACATGTTGCTGTTTGTTAAGCTGTCCTTCGTATCTGTGAGAACATATTTCTACAACAGCAGCCAAAGGCACTGCCCCAGAAGAGGAACCACTGTCTTGGTAGGGCTGAGCAATAAGGAAGGGTGCACTGAGAAAGTGACATCCTGTTTTTAACAGGTTTCATTTCACCCATCAGTTATATACTCATCACTGCTCAAGAAGCACTGCCCACTGTAACCCGAGGCTATACACAGCCTCCCTTCTCTGCCTGCCAACATTTTCCCTTGGTTGAAGAAAAATTGCTGTCATGCTGAAGAAAACTATAAAAACCTGAAAGATACAATAAATTTGTTTCAATAATACATAAAGCCCCACATCATCTCAGCTTCTCTGTCAGAGTCTGGAATGGAGCCCAATAGTCCACTCTCACCTGTACTCCTTCCACTCCAAATTATTAACAGGCTGGTCAGCAGCACAGCCAAGCCTACACATAAGTTTCCCAATAGCCCCAGCTGTATGTGCAAAGAAGGTACATCTGCTCTGAAATGTAATACCTGGATTCAAATAAAATATAATACTTCATCTTCTGTTCTCTCCAAGCACCTCCCAAAATATCACAAAAAAAAAAGTTTCAGAATTACTATTTCACTTCTTTCCCAACTCCACCACTTTATTTAACCAATTACTGTTCACCCAAGCTCTCCTCCAAGTAAGCACAAGCTATTCCTTTCAACTGGAAAATAAAACAATCCTAATTGGCATTTATCACAATTTTATTTATGCTCTTTGTATTCTCTTAACTTACTTTTTTAGCTGAAATATCCATTAACAGCTTAAAATGAGCCGATAATGAATTCTGAAAGATGCACAAACAGAATCATTACACTGCAACTCCTATTCCTTCTCAAATCCTGAAGACCACCCTTAATGTTCAAGTGTCTTCATCTAACTAATCACAAATTTTCTAACAGAAAAGTAGGTGCATTGTGTTTCAGTATTCTTGTCTCTAAATTGCTTCAAGTGTTTTGGGCCACACACTGATGTTGAATTAGAATGCAATACATTAGGCCACGCAACAGAAAAGACATATCCTTAGTTCATTAAAGTTCTGAGTCCAGATGCATAAAATGATGTATCAGGAGAGGAAAAATAAAACAAAGCAAACCGCACAATAAGAAAATAAAAACAACCAACAAAATACACACAGTATATCTAGTTAAAACAGCACAGTATATCTAGTTAAACAGCACAGAAAATGCAGGTCCTTAACACAAAAACCATCCTTCCAACTCAAGCAGGCAAAAGGCCTAAGGTTGAACTGACCAGCACTAAGCTGCACTTGCATTCCTACTCCAGTACACCATTTTCATAACAGCTCATTCGCCACCCCATCTCTTTTCCTGAGTAACTTACAGCACACATCTCAACTTCTCTGCACAAGGCAGTCACACTTCACATGTAGTACTTAAGTATCAGGATCTGGGCAATAAACAGGAGTAGAAATCAGGTTTTTAAGCATACGCAGACTGTCTACAAGCTCCCAAGTTAGCAAGTGAGAGAGCACAGGGAAGACAACCAGGAGGCACAGCTTCCCTGAATGAAGAAAAGGGGAACTCAGCATGCAGCAGGTTACCATTTCCCTAGCATATGCTGAAGCAAATAGTGGTTCAAAGCAAACTGTAAAATAAATATCCTTTGGGAAATAAGCCTTTAAATATAACTTAAGCTGAGGAAATAAAATTTCAAGTCAGCAAATCAGCAGTCACTTGTGAGGACTTTGCTTTTATGCATTCTAGCTATCCTGTTTATCGCTAAAATATTCAAGGTTAACTCCAGTGAAGGAATAAAGACTGCTACTCCTGTATGTATGGGAGGTATCTACCTTTTAAACATCCCACTCAACTTTTGAGGGATCCATTCAAAATAGATTTATATGAGATTTATTTGAATGATGCTCTTGGTTCTTTAATATCACTATAATAGATGGCAGTTTTCAAGATATTTGAAATGCATGGTAACATTTACAGTAAGTTTCCAGGGGCTGTAGAGACTGATATATGTGCTTTTAATTTACTCTGAAATGTAATGTTTTCTAGATTTTGTTTGAGCAATTTCTGCTTAAAAAAAAAAAATCAACAAATTTCCACCTGCTTGGTTTTTTTTAGAGAATAATGATTAATTTTGGCTGGCTTGTTACCGCTGAAATTTATACAGAACTAAGATGATGTTTAGCCCATCACCTCGAGTTGCATAGGCTATTTATACACCCTAGTGGAGAAAGGAAGAAGTGCACACTTCAGAGAAACCCTGAAGAATAGCTGTATTAAGATATGGAATATTTGGAGTACGATACAAGCCATAGAATGAAGCAAAATAACGACTGAGATAGACCTGCAATATCAGACCTTTAACATTCAAATTCTGGTGAACTTATTTATGTGAAATGAAGCCCAAAGTCTGAAGTTCAAAAGAAGCACTCAACTTGAGAAAAAGCAGCATCTGAAGTCTACTATGACTTTAATTTACATTTGAAAACACACATAATTGCCATCCTTTAAATCTCTCTCTCTCACATCTCCTACAAAGGCTGCAGAAAATGCTTTCCTCAATATGCAGTGAGCATGTTATTTCGGATCAAACTGCCAGTATAGCCATTTCTCTTATGCTTTTTTCTCTTATGCAATTTGTTGCTTCATTTCCTCAAAATTACAGAACATGGAGATAATGTGTATTTATGTAAAATTATCTATAAGTATGTTCCCTGAAAACAGAAGTCCTATATAATTGAATTCCTGTAAAAATAGAAATTAATACTAACAGAAACTTCAGATTAGTCACTCAACTCCGCTTCCAAACTAAGTCACAGAACAATTGTTATTCACTACAAAACCTAATTAAAAAAAAGAAAAAAAACAGAAACAAGCCACCTCAAAAACATAGTTTGAAGTTGAAAATACACTTTCTGTACTTTTCTATCAAAAGATGCATCACATTAGCAAGTTCTGCAATGGCAATTTTCCCCAGTTGTTATATTGCTCTTGAAAGAAGTGTAGTTATGGGGGTTTTTTTTCTGGGTTTTATGTAATTGCAATTTTTTAAACAAACTCTTGTCCTAATATTTATTTTATATTATTATAAGGTTTAAATATGATATGCTTCATTTAGTTTACTCAAACTGAAGTTTAACCAAATCCTTGTATTAAGAAAATTGTTTCATAACTAAGATGTTTTCTGTAAAATGTTTTTATAATTCCATATTGATATTGTATCCTTAAGCTTCATCTGCAGTACTAGCGATACGGTGCAGATATCGTAGTTGTTCTTTTTCTCCTGTAATAGAATCGTTGTCATAAATTTCAGTTTACTGGAACATCACAACAGAAGACTATGAGCTCATTTTCCACATTCCAGTGTGGAGTTTCCTGTTCCATCTATTTTTGAAATTAAAGTATAGGAATAGCTTGAAAATCAGGCCTAAGTTCTGCACATGGACATAGTACCTGTGAGGTACATCAGTCATTTTGTCCTTACCCCCAACCTGTTTTGGACGTATAGGAATCACAACTAAATCTGGCAACAGATTTCCCATCTTCTGTTGGAAGGAGCAGAGGAAATGGTCCTGCTGGAATGCTGCATCGTAGGTTCACTCTTTACTACAGATGAAGAAATTGACAGTGAAACTCATCCTCAGGCTACAAAATCCCAGTAGAACAGACCCTTGTGGTGTCATTTTTAATGGAAATGCTTGGTTATCTCTACAGCTCAGATCTGGGGACTGCTAAATACATATGATTATTAATAGCTATTCTGCTTATGGGTTTTTCTTGACCATTGATCGCTGATAAACTGTAAGCAGTTCTGTGGTGCAAATCACTAAGCTCTCAAAGTTAGATATTTTTAAAACATGAAACTTTACTTTCAGGTTCCAGATGAAGATTTTCTACATGGCAACACAGCTGTTAATTCTGTAAAAAAAAAACCTCCACTGCAGCAGGTGTGTCTCAGCCACCACGTTAAAACCTTCTTCCTTCACACATACAAAACTTACACATAAGTCAACAGAACTGAGTAAAGAGTATTTGATGTTTCTACATATCAGTCACTAAGAAGAACATTAAGACAATTTCACATGCAATCTTAAACACTTCACCACTCATCTCTCCCTGCTTGCATAGACGTACACTCCACAGAATGGGTGGTCCTTTAAACAGAATACTACCAAAGATATTTTATTTTCCAGGTTTTTTTCTACATCCAAGCCTTAGAAAAACGAAAAGCCAAATTGAAAAATTACATATTTCCCCCTGCCCATGTGGTTGCTGTGATAATTGTAAGAAAAATTGGAAAGAAAACCCATGATTTTTGTGCTACTGGATTTGCTCTAAATATGCTTTAAAAAACCAAGGAGAAGCTGCAATAAAATCTGGAGGTAGCTTAAAATTAGGATGTACGGGGAAAGACTAGAAAATACCAGACACTGAGAGGCCACTCCCATTCACCATAGCCCAGCTGGTGGAGCTCGGCACAGAACTTCTGTGTCCTCATAAACTGACAGATGAATACATTTTCCTAAAATTTTTTATATACAGAATTTTGCCATATCTTAATTCACAAGATAACATTTGAAAAATTCTTATTTACAAATTTTATATTTTATCCATCCTTTGTAATGGTTCTTAACATAGGAAAAGTGAGCATCAACTCCTGTAAGTCTTTGCACAATTCTGCAGAAAATAAAACTTTTCCCTAAAGCACAGCAAGACACAAACCCCATAAAACTAACAGGACTTATACCAAACAGTGAAGTAAGCACTGGCAAAGCTGTTACCTGGTCTGCTATTTCTCCTGCTTTTAACGCAGTATAATAACCAATTGACATTACAACACAAGTCATCTTAGAAACAAGCTGAAAATCAGAAACATGAAGCTAAAAAGTAAGACTCATACAGTACTTCCTAAACTAACCTAAAATATTAATTTTATTATTTCTGAATTAATCCTCATGAACACTTCCTGATATTTCTTTCATACTTAGGAATTTCTCTTATTGAAGATAATACATTTTGTTTTTCACTACAGTCGAAACTGCTCTTACTACTCACAGTAAACTCAGTTCATGTGCTATTAACTAGACCTGCTACAGTAGTAAGACCAGAGTGTCTGTAAGAAAAGTCAAGTTCTCCAAAATGTTTTCATTGTTATCCAAGCACTTGCAAACAAACAAGTGACAAACACAAACTTCCATTTGTTATTGGCCGACTACCATTTACAGACAGCAGACTGAGTCCTGGTATTCCCACTTGCTCCATTTATACCATGTTTCCCCACAACCACCTCTCAATCTGGTAAAAACAACATGTGTGCTCTTTAAGCATATCGTCTGCACATCCTGTATCAAACAACCCTGAAAGTAGCATCAGAGCAACTTCCATGAGAACTCTGAGACTGCACAGGTGATACCTTTAGTTGGGAATACCCAGCCTGTAAAGATCCCCTCTGAAAGACATTCAGTCTCTTGTGCATCTCTGTAAAAGCCTACCTGTTTCTTAACTGATGAGATACTTCTTTTCTCTATGATCAAAAATGTAATGGCTACCACTGCATTTGAGTGCCTTTTATAAATCATTAAACCTTTCCCTGACAAATATGAATTAAAACCAACTTTCTTAATCAGGTTTCTCAAACATTGCATGTACATTTATTTGTCATTAGAATTTCTTTCACAATTTTATTTAGATAGGCATTTTTTCAAATCCATCTTATCCCTCTAAACAGTTGCCCTCCCTCTGTTGACCTTGATCCACAGTAATATGTTGAAAATAAAGGTCCATTTTTCTTGCCAGACAGGGTTGATGGTTGTCTGAAGTGAAAAGTTTCATTTCCCAGCATCTTTCATTGAAACTATCGCCTGATAATTATACAGAATAGGAAGTAACCGTTCATCAAACTCATAATATCTCAATTTATCATGACAATTCTCTCCACACGAAACATGAGAACCAAAATGAATCAGCCAAACCAAGCTTCATCACACCAACATTTAAAAAAAGAAAAAGAGGATAAAAAGCATTTTCCTCATATATCAGAATGATTGAGGCACTATAAATGTTAAGCTACATTCTGTCATTATAGGAGATTAAAAAATCTCATATCCTTAAAATTCAAGCAAATATGAACTTATTGGGAATTCAAAATTATTAAACATTATCTGACTCTCAAGTGTGGGTAACAAGATTTTTCATTCCCATATAATTTAGTTCAAGTATCATTTAAACTAACATTACCTTCCACAAACAAATCCATCTTAAATGGATCCTATCAGCTAAAAATATACATGTATACATTTGCTTTAGCAATATCTAACCTTCAGCATCTCTTCAACATAAAATTATCATAAATGCATTAGCAGATTTGTTACTTTTGGCTGGCCTAACATTACTTGACTCATACAATTACATCTTAGACCAGCTAAAAAAAATTAAAATGTATTTCCTAATGTCATGATTCTCTGCTATTGCCTCCTGGAATTGTGTTCACAGAGCATTTGTCATTCCATGCAGCAGGTGCCAAAGTGTGTGTAAAGATGTCATTTCTGAACAGAACACATTTTCCTGAACAGTCAAGATAATTAAAGTAATTTTCCTTATAAGCATCTGAATAAATAAATACAAGTCAGAGCCATTTGGCATTACCTGAAATAAAGGTCTATGGATCACTTTGGGGCTGGATTTCTACTTAGGAAAGTGCAGGAGAAGCAGTTAGAGAATGACAGCCATGCCTACTCAGACCCTTTTTGCTATCTAACAGGAAGGGTTTATACTGTTAAAGTAACACCCATTCCTCTGACCATACACACCTGTGGGCACCTTTTCTACTACTGCACAGGGACTGAGAATGTGGTAGGAGCAAAGACACACACATGCTTCTGCCCAATATCCTTCCCAATCTGTTTTGTCAGAGGACTGTGCAGAAACTAGCAAAGCTCACCTTTCTCCGACAAAATGGAGGTGTGAGAGAGATTTTAAAACCATTTGGAATATAGACATACAAGACCCCAAATCCTACCCAGATTTATAGCAAGCTGAGGAAATAGTCACAAGTTTTCTGTATGTCAAAACTAACCAAAATCATAAGAACAAGTTTAGTCTAATTAACTTATAATAGTTAATAATATTATATAGTATATATTATATACTATCTATTCTATATTAAATATTTACAATAGGGAAGTACCATAGTTGTCAGATTTTTTTCCACGTTTCAATAACCATTTACTCCTGAGAATACATGTTGAATGTCTAATTAGCAGCCAAGGCAGAAGGGTATGCAGAATCTCAATAACAAAATAAAGACATTTTATACCTTTGAGAAATAGTAACTAGTCTTTTATTCTTACTACTGGATAAGAAGCAATTCTTTCAATGCTCCTTCACAGTTTCTGTGATCATGCCACTCTCACATGAGGAGGAGCTTATCCCAAAGCCACCAAGCCTGGCAAAAATCTAGCATGCATATACTTTGGTGTATATACTTCTACTATGTGCTTCTACAAGAAAATTCACCGAGGAAGAAGAGGTGTTCCTGTATAGTACAGGTACACGATGCTGCTGCACAGCAAGCCACACTGGAGGACCACCACCACTCCCAAACATCAAGGCAAAACCTCCATGTGGAGGTAGGGAATCTCTTTTTAGGTCTTACAGGCATTTTATTGAACTTCAAGCACTGTCTTAGATCAGGCCTTATTAATCTGACCTCCTATTTCCCCTTGGGTATATGTTCACTGTTAATGACAGTCCTTTATCTAACTTTTTTGTTGGCTTAATAAGCTACTTAGTGGTTTAAAAAAAGGCATGAAAGCAAGCTTCTTTCTCCAGCTACCCCATTAGTGGCTCTACACAAAGCAGTAACTTTCTGGTAGCAAGGAAACCTACCAGGTGAACCTACCTAAAAGACACTGGAATAGAGATTCTAGATTTTCTGATATTACATTGTTTAATTAAAACACAAACCTTCCTATGGCTTTCCACTCTTGAAGGCAAGACCTGGCCTATTATGACCTGAAACACAGTTTGTATGTGAAGTAAAATTCTACAGCAGGTTATGCATTTTTTTCCAAACTCCTGTCACTGAAGAATTTGAAAGAGTTTAAGAAATCAGAATTAATCATAAGAGCTGCATTAGCAGTGGTTGTGCAGGACATCACCCAAAACTGATGTCAAATTCCTTTACTTCCAAGGCTTTGTCATGCAGCTGTAATCTCAGCATAAAAGAAATGCTCAGACACTAATTTAACATAAGGTCAAAAATTAATGAGAAGAATAATTTTTATTTTTGCCCAAAGACTTTTTAGTCAATTTATATTCTAAGAATTCAGTAAATTATCAGAATATACATTTTTATAGAGGCTCATCTTGTAAAAGCAATGATTATACATATTAATATAGTTCTTTATATTAATACTTCTCAGTATTTCAGTAAATATTTGCTGTTGTAAAATCTTAATTTTCCAAATCTATATTCTATATAGAGACAGGTGTATAAACTGTTCTACACATCAGCAAACTATTACTCAATTGAGTACATCCTCTGATTGATTACCTAGAAGTAAAGGGATTCACAAAGTGGAGAAACAAAAAAACATTATTTCCTTACCCTGATCTTCTAGAGCCACTGATAAGGCCAAAGTCCCAGTTTCAACAGGGATGCAAGGGGGAAAAAGGAGGTGGAGAACAAGAGGTACACTTTCTGTGTTACAGCTAATAGGCAAGTGTACAGCAAAGTTTCAGCTTGGGCTGGAAATGCATTTTTGAGGGAATCCCACTGGCTCACAAAGCCTGAGTTGCAGCACCAAGCAGGCATCCAGGCACACTCCCAGGACACCCCCAAAGGCACGCATCAAGTTCCTGGTGGGTGCACAGTCCCACAACCAGGCCACAGCCATTGTTCACAAGTGTCCCATATGGATGCCAGTTTCACCCTCTTCCCACTGGAAAGACCTACCACCACATCACTTCCACAGGAAGGCACTGCCAGAGGCATTAGCTACAGCCAGACTCCCACTCCTCCTTCACATGTCTCTGAATTGCATCTTGAATTGCATCGTGATTTTATAACTTCTAACCTCCTAAACTCTGCCATTAAATTTACTGTTCAGTCACAAAAAGCCACTTTAGAAAACAGTACAAGATCCATGCTTTGAACCTATGTTCCCAGAGGATACTTTGGAGATAAGTCTATTACTGCCAGGAATGCAGCGACTAAATAAGAGAAGTTCAAACACTATCACCTCCAATTTCACATAGGTCTTTCCTTTTTAACCTAAGTCCTCCTCTGCCCTACCTTTCAGTCTCTAGGTGTCCTTCATGTTTGCTACGCATTAAGTAATTTCCAGTCTCACTGGCCTCCATACACAGATCCCTCAGACACAAGGTGGGGTATTTACTGTCACTTAGATGGATGAGTTTGAGTCTCAGCAGCACTGTTGTTTGATGTGCTACTTCACTGATGTCTTTAACAGCATCAAGATTGAGAACACTTGAGAACAGCAATTTCAATTCTTTATTATACTGGCTCTTTCCTTTTACATACAACTTCTGCTTCAAAACACTAAACATTTCATTTGTATATTTGAGGTTGATGAAACTAGTATTCTTGTGAAAGGGCTGGTTTGCAATATGTGTGAAGGTAGGGCAGACAACTGATTGCTTTAGCACACAGTCCTGACTAGATACAGCCTGGAGATCAGTTAAATCTGAAGTGTCAGGTGGGGTCTCCACTTCCTGTCCTGTGACTGTGTTTGCTCTGACAGACTCCTGAAATCTAAATGTCACCTTCCTCCTTACACTCCCCATCAGACCTGTGGTTATGCTCAGCTAAGGGGCTTGTTAAGCAACTGAAAAGCCTTTCAGTAATGGACATTTTAGGTAACAGCTTCTTATGAATAACTAAAGTACTAGCATACATCTTTACTTGTCAAGACTGCTTTGAAAACTGAAATTATAATTGTCATCAAGGGAGATACAGCTGCAAGATCTGGGCACAGTGACATCTTTACCAGTTGATAAAACAAAAAGATTTACAATAGGAGCAAAAATAAAAGCAGCTAATAAATCCATGAAGACTTAACGCAAAATAACTCATTACATATTTAAATACATTTGATCATTTATTCAAGACAAATTATGAGTCTATAAGCAAGAAAGCAGCAGGGTGAATTTCCCTTTACTTCAAAAGAACCCTGTAATGTCAACATTTGAAGTTATTCTTTTTTCATACTTAATGAGCAGCTATACACTTACAGTCAAAAATGGCTTACTTCACACTAAGCAAGCCTCCCAGAAGGAAAAAAGCAAAATCTTCAAGAAAGTTCATTGTGAATGAACTTTCATTTGAATGAATTTTCATTTCACCAACTCCTTGCAGCTACAGGAATAAAATCTATTTTTAACACTCAAGCTACATTAATTAATTTTGCAATAAATTTTCAAAAACATAAAAGAAGATATAAGCACCTCAGTTTTGCAGTTGCACACAGCACAAAAAGAAGTTGAGCTTTCAGGATGTACTGCTTTACTTTCTGCAGTAACATGCGGTATAGCTTCTTTTTGCCTTTTAGCTATCTGAAGTGCTCCAAAAATCTCCCATTTCCTTCTGGACTGAAGTCATCTTTCCAGCTTTGGATACATTAAGCAAAACTATCAGCATCTATCTAGAAACTTACTACTCTTCTAGAAAGAAAAATAGTATGCTAAAAGAATATCTATCATATAGATATATCATAGTGTACAAGACTTAACCTTATAAAAAAACAGTGTTGCTTTGTAACCCAGGTTGCTTCTTGCAGTTTTGTCTCTAACTCTGAAACAGCACTGGCTACCACTATTAGCAAACAGCAGCAGAGCTGGAGCTGTCCTGCAGATATACGAAGACTTCACTGCCCTCAATCACCTCTGAAATCCAGCTTCAGAACTACTAGAAAACAGCATGCACAGCCAAAGATGTACACATCAGCTGCTGCTGAAGATTGCAGATTGTTGTCTCAATCTACCAAGTTATTTACATGAAGAAATGTGAAGAAAATTTCCACAGCACTTTTTAACTGACCATTTAGAGTCAATATATTTATTCACGGTTTTAGTTTCTGCTCATGGTTGTCATGGGTAGTCAAAAATTAAAATTATTGGTGCTTTGGCATCCTAGAATAAATGCAATAGGTCAAAAATATGCTTGAGTGAAAAACAGACTAACAGTTCCTGCAGTTTCACATTCAAAGGATTCTGCTTTAGGTAGTGTTTTCAATTTCCTAGATTAGGAAAGCATAAGACACTATTATATGGGTTGGATACTTCTGCTAAGAAATTGATGCACTGAGCACTCAAATTGCAGAGCCAGAGAGATAAAAATTGTTAAATTGCAGCAATTTGAAGTCAAACAAATAACACTGACTTCAAGGAACATTTAAGCAAGTACTCTGCCCTGAGTCCAAGTGCTCTACTTATATTCAAATAAGCTCTCTCTTAAAGCAAATGAAGCACAAGTTCAAGTGACTTACTGACCTGGAGCTTAAATGGTCAGAAAAGTTGGAAGACAACTTTTGTGCCACTAACATCAATTCACACTGATCCAGCCACAAGTGGCAAAGATTTGAACCTGAACACGATGCACTATTAGAAGTTAATTTTGTTAAAGGTTGAGTAGAACCTGTTCTACTCTGGTAAACTAATATAATTGCAGCCAAAGTTTACTTTTCATTTGGGAAGAACCATGCAGTCACGCAAATATTCCATACAGACTATAATTAGGTGATAATCTGTATGTCAAGCTACTCACAGAATAATCTCACAAAGCCCACTGATTTTATTTGAGCCTTATGTTTACTCATTGCAATGCTTAATTAGCCATAAGGTATGAAGTCTAATACCAGTTCAGTTTTGTACCCCCTACCAATTCTTTGCAGTGAAAAAAAAAAATAAATGTATTTTTGTTTAATCAAATTAAAAAAAAAATCAATTGCAAAGTCTCTAACTGTAATCTGTCTGTCCAATATCAGCAAGACTGCAACTGGGACTCTGTTTTCCAAGAAGAGTCATCCTACATTTTAGTAAGTTTAAGTGTTTCAAACAACCTTATTCTTGTATATACTTATAAGTTAAGTGAAAGTAGGAATAGAATTATTTCCAGTACAATGAATATAATCACCATGATAAAGATGCAGCACATACCTGAACCATTCACTTGCAAACTCAGTAAGAGCCAAACATTCTAAACAGACAATGAATCAAAGTCATTATGAATTAATTCAAGACAGCTTGTCCTACTGTTGGAGAT
The DNA here is from genome assembly GCF_012275295.1 of Melopsittacus undulatus. Taxonomy (NCBI): domain Eukaryota; kingdom Metazoa; phylum Chordata; class Aves; order Psittaciformes; family Psittaculidae; genus Melopsittacus; species Melopsittacus undulatus. The sequence goes on along the minus strand of NC_047530.1, from coordinate 80,484,831 downwards.
ATACACATAAGATACATTTTAATGTATTATATTCATAGAAATTGATTACATATGCCTTTTAAATACAACTTTTACTGTATTTATATCTAATAGAATATGCATATCATTATCGATTAGAATGTAGAAAAATATGGAAACCAAAATAATTTGCATAGAGAGGTTGAGAGATTGAATTCATATCCAATCTGCTGAAAAGAATTTTCATTTGAATCTAAATTCCAATTCACAATGCATAACCTATGGCTATTTATTAGTGTTGTGTCATTTGTCACTTTTATAGAATCCACCACATTTTCTAGGCTATAAAATGCCTTAAAATTATGCAGCAATGATTTATGTTATTATTTTTCTTTGCCAATGTTTGGATTACATTCAGCAACACAAAACAGGGCTGATTTATAAACTGAATAAATAACAGCGTTCTTCAACAATGCATGTGTATGGAAGCTTCATTTACTTCATGATTCTAAACCATATATTCAAACAAATATTTGATCAAATGAAATTCAAAGCATCTCATTTCACTGGACTGGTAGAAGTAACTGCAGCAATTGCTGAAAGAGCATAACTTTCCTGCAAACATTTCAATAGGGGTGCACTGCTGCCACCAAATTTCATTTATAAACAGATTCTCATTCAGAAGATAAAAATAGCCAACATTAAAAGTCTGTACAGTAGGTTCTAAATCTGAGGGTTTCTAAAGAAATTAATGTCTAAAGCAAACTATGCTTACAGTGACTGAACTGTAACTTTACTACTAAATCAAAGTCTGAATTTCAAAACTACTTTGATAGTTCAGTCATCTCAAACTTGTGAGCCCACTGTCAGTTCATAATTATCCCAGAGGGTGTCACTTTCGTAGGAAAAATCCTTTGGATTATAATAAGGATGAAACCTCTAAACAAATAATGAAAAGTTTATTAGGAAAAACTATGTTAGCTAAGGAGTTAAACAGAAACTTGTAATCATCTATGAAGATCTGGCAGGCCTGCAGCCTCACAGGAAAGGTATAAATCTACCTAACAGCACACTTCCTCCCTTTTAAGAAGTCCTAACAAGGATATAAATACCTAGCATATGTCCACTGGCCTTGCAATCTAATGGTGCTGAATTTTGGGTTGTTTTTTTTTTTTTTTGGTAGCAATACAGCAAGTTACTCCAAGAAATTCCACATCACAAGTGCCTAGGAAGCACTTCATGATGCTGGGAGGACTGGGAGGCATCTGTGAGAGACAGGAAGTGACCAGTGTAGCTGACTTTGAGAGAAGAATTAATGAAAAGTAAACCAAACAAACCCACAGCTATTTCTCTTGGCTTTATTTGAAATAGCACATTGCACATCAATACAGTAAAGTATCAGCAAACAGTAGAAATACCTAGAACTCAGAAAAGAACCATTCTGACACAAAAAATAATTTGTCTTCACATGCTAACAAGGATAATTATTAAATCACCTTGCTCAATTACCAAATTGAGAAAGGAAGAAGAAAGTGGCCCCATATAGATAAAGGTATAATGCTAAATCAATAGCACTGGGCACCTCCTGAGCAAGAGAAGATTAACCCACAATTCCCTGAAGACCTCACACACTAGACAGGCTTGCCAGCATGACTGAAAATAAAAGTATTTAAATGAGTTCAGAAAGGCACTCCAGAGGAAACATATGTTGTTCTTGGCTATAATGGCTGCTCTGATAACTAACTTTCACAAGGACTAAATGCATATTATTAAATATTTCCTGCATCTTCAAACAGTTGCTCCTTAATATATTTTTGTAGATCAAGGTAAAGAGGAATTAAAACTAACTGCAGCACGCGAAAGCTCGTTTCTCCTACTTGTTACTTGTTCAGCATTTCCATTTAAATGACCATGCCCTTGTTTTGCCCTTTGCTTTCTTGTTGATGCGAAGTTTTCAGAAATTATTAGGATGCCTGAAATAGATTTCCAGAGCATTGCCTGCAACTTCCTGATAGTGCCATAGGGCAGGTGGGGAAAATGCACAAGGACATCACCTCACTAGACAGTACTTGCCAGAAGTGACAGGAAGGTATTTGGCATTAGGAAGGGACTGAGAGAATCACAGAATCAGTTAGGTTGAAAAAGGCCCTTAAGATCATCAAGTTCCAACAACCACCCCAGGACTGCCAAGTCCACCACTAAGCCATGTCAACTGAGGGCCCAGGGAGAGAAGAGAAAGAGGGAATATAAAGCTGAAACAAGGGAATAAACAGAAGAAAATGAGGGGTGCAAGCAGGGATCTCCATGGAGCAGATTGCCAAAAGAACAAAAATCAGCACCAGCACATCTCCTGAAAGAATTAAACAGAAGAAAATGAGGGATGCAAGCAGGGATCTCCATGGAGCAAAGATTGCCAAAAGAACAAAAACTCAGCACCAGCACATCTCCTGAAAGAATTACACAGGGTCATACGAGCACAAAATTAGAAGTGAAAAGCCAGGGAACAGTACCTTTAGGTTTGGGATGCTTTACATTTATCAGCTTCACAATGTAGTTCAGTCACCTCAGTTATTTCAGAATTTTGGCTATGTTCCATAAACATCCTATTTTAAAAATGCCCAGATAACTTTTTCATTGTCATTAGTTCTCACAACAATAAACTTCAGTTATTCTCTACAAAATCTGGGCTATTCCTAGGAAGACTACAAAATGCCAAAGCCCAAGGATGACTCAAATATTTGCCATCAGGAATGCTACAACTCCATTCACTAGAAACCTCTAATTTTCTTCTGCTGCATCTCCCCATCAACACAGTGTGCTGATAACACCAAGATATTTTAGCTCCAAAGATATAATTTCTATATGTCAGAAGTGATCTGTGACACATACAGGAAGGAGATGAGTTAATGACTTGAGGTGAAAAAAAAAAAAAACAAACAAAACCAAAAAACAAAAACAAAGCAGTGTGTACTGCAGGGAAGGGGTAGCCTTCCACCCCATCTAAGGCAGACAAAACATATCTGAAAGGTTAGAAGACTTGTCATTCTAGACATGGAGGGCCATACAATCATTCAAACCTCTGAAGAATTTAAGCAGCATATGAATACAGCAGATAAAATACTTCAAATGAAGACAAGATGACAAAGGATGTAATGATAAGACATGATGAAAAGTGTGTATAAGGACAGCTGATTGAGAGCTGGCAAGATACAGGCAGCAGGAGCAGAAAATGTATAGTGAGAAGAAACATTAAAAAAGCAAAAATGCTTTGCAAAACAGAAAAGGAACTTTGATACGCACTTCATAATCTTAGGTTATGGATACAGAGCTGATTTATAGCCAATGAAGTACAAATCTAACTCAAGATGTTAAAAGGAAAGACCCATCACACTATGTAAGACTACTGCCATAGTACGAGATACACATGGAAGACTAGGATTATTTCTGATCATTCACAAATAAAGCAACACTTTAATTAGAGAATTCCATGGCTCTGTGACCCAAAATACAGCAATATAAGCAGGAAAAAAAAAAAAAACCTTCAGGACAGTAAAAGCTATTGTATCAGATGTCAAAGGCAATACCTACATTCACACTTTTTACAGTGACAGAGCCCACTGATGGCACATGTGGAAATTTTCTTACTGTGTCTGATGCTCTCGCAATTAGATAGAGTTGCAAGAATTTGGGTTGCTTCTCAACAACCACATCCACAAAAGGAAAGTGTGAATGACTGGGAATATGCTGCTCACTACCTCACCTTCCATAAAGTGCTGAGAATATTCCCAATCTGATCTGATATTTCTACAACTTCCTAGTGACGCTGCTGAGCCCTGGAAACGTTAATCTTTACACTCTAAGCTTCAAAAAAGACAAATTGGCAGTAATTTTCACACCGCATATGAACACAGCTTAAAAACATTTTATGATTTAGCAGAATGAATCTGCTAAAGAAATGCAAACAGCTGGATGTTTTTTAGTTACTCAAAGATATTGAGACAAACCTGTTGCCCTCTCAATTTTAGGGAATACAAAGACTTGTCAAAATTGTTAATTGAAATGGCGGAGGTCCCTTTCCAAGTTTTTTTTTGTTTTCTTTTTGGCTGCTACATGACCATACAGGACGTCCAACAGGCTAGACCATTCCAACAGCCTTTCAAGGAAAGCAACCACCTCTCAAGTGTTCTCCTCTCTGGGTAGTTCTGACAGCTTGTGACAAAACCATTGTCATAGAATAAGAAATGTGTATATATTTAACTTAAAACGGTAACTTCTGGATGCTTTTTTGCCTCAATGGGCAGTATGTTTCATAATTTAACTGATAAAAATAAAATAATGAAAAAATCCATTTGGAATCTGACAAATACATGAGTCAAACTAAGGCAGGTAAGGACCACTTAACAAGGTGGACCTTTGTGTCCTTTTACTTACGGATCCAAGAGGAGCCTCAGTACCAAGTATCAGAGACAGGCAAAAATACTCCTTAACAGCAGCTCATTACTGAACCTGGCTGAGCTCCTCTCACCAGAATGCATTGAACCATTTCTCCATAAGACAACCATCTCATTGCCTATATTAACTGCCACACTGAGAGACCCAGTGATGCACTCAAAAGAGAAAACACCTCTTTTATTTATTTCTTCTTTTCAAGGCAGGAAGATAAAAGACATGGCTGAGCAGCCACAGTAATTCTACAGATATACAATGTAACAAATTTGATCAGTTGAAGAGTAGCAAGTACTTTCCAGCCCCAGAGCATAATGTACTTTAGATAGAGAAGGCTTTAGTTTTTCAAATAGGGACTGTTTAAACATAATTGAAAACTTGCTCAGGAAGAAATAAAAAAAAAATCATTATAGGTGTAGAAATCACAATCTTACCCATCTCCAATAACCGAAGTCACAACTACAGAAGTCAAACTTGTACCACATCAGCAATGACAACATAAATAATTGTTTTACAAAGCAAACCTGTAAGCTGAAAACCTTAGTTCTTCCACCAGAAATGGTCTTGACTTATTCTCATAAAGTACTGGATAGTTGAGAAAGTCAAATTTTACTACTTATAGAATCATAGAATACTTACGGCTGGAAAGGACCTTAAGATCATCAAGTTCCAACCTCCCTGCCATGGTAAAGGGCACCCCACACTAAACCATGTCACCCAAGGCTCTTACCAACCTGGCCTTGAACACTACCAGAGATGGAGCATTCACAACCTCCTGGGGAAACCCATTCCAGTGCCTCACCAACCTCACAGCAGAGAACAGCTTCCTTATATCCAATCTAAACTTCCCCTGCTGAAGTTTTAACCCATTAGCCCTTGCCCTGTCTGCAGTCCCTAAGGAAGAGTCCCTCCCCAGTATTTTTACAGGCCCCCTTCAGATACTGGAAGGCTGCTAGGAGGTCTCCACACACCCTTCTCTTCTCCAGGCTGAACAGACCCAGCTTTCTCAGCCTGTCTTCATACAGGAGGTGCTCCAGTCCCCTGATCATCCTCATGGCCCTCCTCTGGACTTATTCCAACAGTTCCATGTCCTTTTTATGTTGAAGACACCAGAACTGGACACAATACTGCAAGTGAGGTCTCACGAGAGCAGAGGAGAAGGGCAGGATCACCTCCTTCAACCTGCTGGTCACGCTCCTTTTGATGCAGTCCAGGATACAGTTGGCTTTCTGGGCTGTAAACGTACACTGAAGGAGGCTCATGTTAATTTCCTTATTGACTAACACCCCCAAGTCCTTCACCGCAGGGCTGCACTGAATTTCCTTATTGCCCAACCTGTAGCTGTGCCTGGGATTGCTCCGACCCAGGTGTAGGACCTTGTACTTGGCATGGTTAAACTTCATAAGGTTGGCATCAGCCCACCTCACAAGCATGTCAAGGGCCCTCTGAATGGCATTCTTTCCCTCCAGCGTATCAACCGAACCACAGAGTTTGGTGTCATCGGCAGACTCGCTGAGGGTGCACTCAATCCCACTGTCCATGTCACCAACAAAGATGTTGAACAAGACTGGTCCCAACACCAATGCCTGAGGGACACCACTCGTTACTGGTCTCCACATGGACATTGAGCCATTGACCACCACTCTTTGTGTGCAGCCATCCAGCCAGTTCTTCATCCACCAAGTGGTCCACCTATCAAATTGATTTCTCTCCAATATAGAGACAAGGATGTTGTGTGGGACAGTGTCGAATGCTTTGCACAAGTCCAGGTAGATGACATCCAACTGCTCTACCCCTGTCCATCTGTTCTGTAGTCTCATCACAGAAGGCCATCAGATTGGTCAGGCAGGATTTCCCCTTAGTGAAGCCATGCTGGCTGTCACCAAGCACCTTGTTGTTCTTCATGTGCCCTAGCATGCCTTCCAGGAGAATCTGCTCCAGGATTTTGCCAGGCACAGAGGTGAGATCGACTGGTCTGTAGTTCCCTGGGTCATTCATTTTCCCATTCTTGAAAACAGTGATTACATTACCCTCTTTCCAGCCATCAGGAACTTCATCTGACTGTAATCTTTCATTGTCTGCCATAGCAGCATAATTACATGTCCATGTATTTCCATACAGCAAAGTTCTGTTGCTGCTTAGTGTATTAGAAAGGCTATAAGCAGTCAGAAATCCTACCACCCAATTCAAGAAAAAAAAAAACAAACAACAAAACCTGAACCCGTCTTGCCTGTGTTTTCGTGTTACGATCCTATGAATAAAATCAAAGATTTACTGAATTAGTGGAAAAATCTTAATATTCAACAAGCATATTTTGGCAGTCCTCTTCATTTATGTGTAATTCATGCAGTTTGGCCTTAGAAACATGGCCTATTTTTGAAAAGGGGAAATAAAAATTGTCAAGTGTTTTAGGTTTGTAGATGATAGAACAGTTACTTGAAACAACTGGGAGATCCCCAGAAAAGTAAGTTTTAGCCAACAGGGATGGAACAACAGTTTTCTATTCAGAGAAAGAAGAAAAAAATTAAAAAAATAAAGTTTAGCTATTTAATACACCCCTCCTACAAAAGTGAAATTCTAAATTTCAAGTACTTTCCAAAGCAAACTCTCTGTGCATGCTTTTCACATTTGATGTGAGCCTCCCAGCTGTTGCTCAGCACAGTCTTTTCACTCTGTAATTAAATATGAATCTCAACTCTTCATTAGCTACAGACTATTCAATCATAAAAGAATTAAAGGGCAGAAACCAGTAAGGTCAGCACAGCAAAACAGCTCTTTCCATTGAAGGCTTCAACAGTTAAAGACCTTGCACTATATTAAGCTTCATTACTGAGCAAGAAACACCTCCATTACCTTGGAAATTACACTGTGACGTTTATGGTAAATGCTAAACAACAGCTGTTATAACCCAGTCTTCCTACTTGCTTTAAAAATGTTCCAGGCAAAACAGAAGACACAAAAACATAACTCAAACCAGACTTATCCCTAGAAGCAGAGAGCTGTACTTACCCCAGTAATCTCTCCTAGGCTCTATTTTAACCACAGATGCTTTGAGGATAGAAAACAACCTACAGAAAGACACACCGTCTTTGGGTACCTTGCACAGAACTGTGTGAACGTGACATAGGAATAATGCTGTGAGATATGCTCAGGGAAAAAAGCAGCCACAGTGCAGGCTGAAGGATAGTTTCCTCCTGTAAAATATCATGAAAGTCATGTGTACATGGAACTTCCTCTGCTCCAGCTTTTTTATACCTGCTTTAGTATCTACAAGTCTCCATGGACTCCCAGGAGAATATTTGAAAACCTGGACTGAGTATTCACAAAAGGCTTAACGTACATTTGAGGGGGAAAGAGAGACTCCATGTACACTTCAAAGTATGAGCCTCATTTCATTCCTAAAACCTGCTTCTGAAAAAGCATATCTTACCTCCTGAGGGCAGTGACCATGTCCCAACACCATCAGGGTCACCAGGTCCATGGCATTATCAGTGGCATCAGCCTTTCACCCTTTCAGTTTTTCAGAGAAAAGAACTCTACCATTGTTGTCAGGAAACATCTCTTCCCTCTCCTCTCTCCCTCCACCCCAGCAGAAATCTGGGCTTTTATGACAGATCAGTCTTTTGCCAAACCATGCCCTGGTCTTACTGAATCACTGCACTGAGCCTCCCCCCTTCTGGGAGAGGTCTGGGGGGTTTCTGGGCTATGTCAGAGAAAAATGGCAGCAAAACTGCAGTTAAATATTTGTGACCACCTCCTTTCAGCATCATAGGCATTGATTTGCAGCAACATACCGAGCTGAGGCACATTTAATATATCACAATGTCATATGTGCGTGCATGCATGTTTAAAAGATAAAGAATGAAGCATTTGTCTTTTATAATCATGAAAATATTATTAAATATGAAAGCCACACGCAAAATGGAAAAGATGATTTTCAAGTCCACTGGAAGTGGTGCTGATTGCTTTCAGAGTCAAGAAAAATCTGAGTTTCTTTCAGCAAAATCTACTCTCCATAATCTATTACTCCCTTACGTTAGTCATATGCCTTCCTGCAACCATGAAAGCTGAACTACACTGTACTGCCACTGGGAGGCACAGTTTTTACAGTTTGGATTTTCATGCCTTTATTTCAGAAACCTGTCTTAAGAATTTGGCTAATACATTCAGTTTTGCTCCACACATGCGAGGCATTCAATCATTTTTAAAAAGTCCTTAATTCTACCCACATATTGTTATTAAAGCAATCCACTGCCAGAGTAGATTTTAGTTATTTCAAGTTGAAGGATGACCTCAGTTCAATTTGAAGTCACAAATTTTGCCCACAAAATTCTAAGATTTTTTTTTTTAATCACATCCTATAGATGGCTAAAATCGAATACACTTTTAACTGCTTCCAGTAGTGTAGAAAGAAAATTTCTTAGTAAAAAATACAAAAGATATTTATTAACTGGATAGTGGAAGTTGACTAATTATTGCATTAAAAGAAAATGTGGGGGGATTAATTGCAATTTTAATGCTGCAGGGACAAATACATATGAATTCAATGGCAGAAGCATTGCTCGCTGCTATCGATTATTCTGATTTCAATCATGTTTGATTGAAGCTTCCATCCACTTGGAAAATAAATTACTGCTTGATAACATGACTTAGTGCTTCTTTTAGCAGGTTATATTCCCTTTAATACTAATCTTTCAATGCAAGTTGTTTCCACAGTGGGATACAGAGGAAGAAAAAAATTTGTACATGTTTGAATATGAGAATAACGAATCAGAGCACTTTGGAATCTCTCCTTTTGGGAGATTTTTTTACAAAAGGGAGCTACAATAGTAAACACAAGCAGGTAAATTTTAACTGCATTATCTTTGCAGTAGATCAGAAAGCCCCACCGAGTGTGCAGAGGCCAGTATCTGGAGCAAAGGGAACAGGTGTAGCTGTCTGCTTCCAAAGCACCAATGCTGAATGTTCAGTCTAAAGTAAAATTGCCATTAAGTTATACTGATGTAACACCTGTAACTGCTTTTTAGCCTCTTAATCACCTGATGGTGAGGCCTTTACAGCTGAACATGTCCAATATGTGATACACTTAGTATTTTGTAAACAGTAGTGTAGAAACCCAATCCAACAGTATCTTGAGGGTAATTTGGAGAGAGCAAGTGCCAGTGACATTTCCTGACGACATCCCTTTTCTGCCCAGAGCCCTCACCAAAGGCTCAGACAGCCCAACCATGACTCAGGCACAGCTAAATGCCTCATTTTAGGATATCCCAGCCATGGCCAGAAGTCAGGCTGGTCTTTGCCAGGTGCTTTCAATTGCATCAGGGTGAATGCACACACTGAGGCAAGCTGGTTCAGCAGGGTCTGACATCAGCCTCCAAACCAGAGGAGAGATGCGCCCAGAGACTGGGCCTGCTTCTCATTCCTGCTCTGCCTTAAAGCAGGAGGATGATGACAGAAGTAAGGAAAAGTCCTTTATGAAGGATGTCTGAAGTGTGCATGGAGTAGCTGCTGGAGTACAGAAGTGCACAGGGGACCCTGTCAGGAGCTTCACACAGCCCTAGCGTTAAGTGTTGCACCTGTGACTCTGTGGAGGCTTCCAGAAACCTTGCAATAAAGACGCAATAAATGCAGTGTCCAAGACTTAAGTGATTTAATTCAGGAATGTAAAAGGTAGCTGTTATATTTTACCACTTTATCAAACACCATTAAAAATATGAAACACAGCTTTTATCCAGAAACCTAAGTGTCAGTACACAACCTACTCACTACATACTCAGCTACTAACTGAAAAAGTACACTCTGCATTTAGACATAACAGCTTCAAAAATGCTTTGATAAATGCCATTAAGAAAATAGCTGGTTTAGGAGCAATATAATCTGAACATGATTCAATCTAAGTGTGGTGCTGTTGCTGAATTGCTAAGAAACTCGACAGCTAAAGTACCATGTTTATAATATTTCAGGATAAAGTATTATGAATTATCTTATAAGTAGAATAACCAATTGATATAAAACTGCAAAGCTGAAGAAAAAAATGCTAATGTAATAGGTTACCAGTTGGGGGTCTCCCTGTGTCGCATAGAGCAAGTCATTTTAGACTGGTATTTTCAAATATTTATCTAACTAAATATGAAGAGAGATAGACTGGCAGCCATCTGCACTTTTTGACAACATCCAGATGAGTTAGGCACTTAACTTCCATCACAGCCAGCAGGAGTTAGATGCTTAATGTATTTGGATGCTTTAGAAAATCACATTAGGCACTTGACATATTTAGGTACCTAAATATCTTTCAGTTTATTGCCATTAGTTTTCAAGTGCCTCAGTCCTGCACTCAAATGAGAATAACTGCATTTGCCTAATTCAAATGGGAAATAGAAAAAACAATAAGGACTTTGAGGTGTTTGGTTATTACAGTAATGGTATATAAATACCACAGAGGAAGAACAGATCGAGGGCAAAATGCAACTGGATATTAGGGTGCTATCAATAATAAAATTCACCACCATGACTCTGCAAGCAGCAGCAAGAGAGAGGAGTCCATGAGGTAAATGCACAAGTGTTTAGCAGCTTATTCAGAACAGAAGGTGGTCTGTTCTGAATGTCATTCATATGAAATAAGCAAGTGAAAAAAACCACTCTGAAAAAGTAGGATACTGCGCCTAGGAGGCCACCTCCTGTCTCTTTTCATGAAAAGGAATACAGATACTTCACTATTCTTCACACAGTAACAAATCTATTGCGAATCCCTCCTCCTCTTTCCTATGGAGGTAAGCATCTTGCCTTTTGCTTTAACATCTGTATAATTCTTTTCCAATCTAATAACAAGGTCTCCATCCAACTAACAGTAAAAACTGTCAGGACCATCCCCCACTCACTTTCCTCTCAGGGTACCTTAAAGGCAACAAATACTAATAAACTTGAATCTGAGTATCAGGAAAGTTATCCTGACTAAACATAAAATTTAGTCCCAAGGAAAACAGATACATTTCCAGTGTAATTTTTCACTTACATGCCTGATATAGCCCACTTACTGGTATCTTGTGGAAAAAAAAAAAAAAAGAAAAAGAAAACATACTGATGGAAGCATCACATTCCTTGACAAGTAAAGTCCAGGACTTGGGGGAAAAATAAACATACAGCAGCAAGATTCTTGTTCAGTCAGGAGAAAGACGAGGGGAGTTAAGAGGCCATCTCCATTTCTAGATTCTGTAATTGTCATGATAAATATGCCTAAAGCTTCATCTCGTCACACTAAATCAAGCAAAGTATCTGAGAGATCAAAGTAACTTATACACTTAATTGTCCAATACTGTCTTAAGCATAAAATCAATCCAATCAGTAATTCACCAAAAAAATCAATTCTGCATACTCTAGAGAAAGCAGATATTCATTATTCAATAATTGTTACACAGCTGCTATAAATGTACTATAAAGAAAAATGACCTTGAAAGCCATCAGATATGCTCCTACATTTAGCAAAGCACATCTGTCACACAGCATTGACTTTAGCCTTCCTTTGGTAAGACTTTCTTTTTTTAAGTTGAAATTCCATAAAGGCTGTATTATTTTAGGGTGCTCTCTAAGTAGTGCTTATCATGCAGCCAACACATGTCACCTCTGCTGATCCTGGAGCAGTCCAGCAAAACATATCCTGCTTGTTAGTTCAAGTAACTGCAGACCCAGAAGTATGCTGGAACCCAAACCCAGAGCCATCAAGTATGCTACAGCCTCAACCAGAGTTTCCACAGCATGCCCAGAATCACACTGGTAAGCACACTTACAAAACACAAAACAAATTCAAGCACACAGGTCAACACCTCAGCATGAATATGAGTGAACCTGCTATGGAGGTTACTTCTGAACCTCCCTGTGTGTTCCACCTCATTGCTCTCCCATTTCTCTTTCCACCCCTTTGGGGTTTACACCTGCACAGCTGGTTACTACCTGCGGCCATGCCTGCAGTTGTCAAAACACTGCAAAACGATAAAACACCTCACAGGGGTTTGAATAACTGCCAAAAGTAAACCCTTCCTTTCCCCACTGCCATTCATGAGAAGATTTTCAAGATAATTTGGTGCTTTATTGTCCATCCACCATCTGTCTATTAATACATATTAATACCTATTGTCCATCTGTCTAAGTGGCCATGTGGATCCTGAACTGCTAAACAAGTCATACTCAAGAATAAACAGCAGCCCACACCGTCTAGAGACTACCCTTCCCTGTATCAATTTTGGTATAAAATACTCTATCTAGGTGTTCTCTGATATCCATCCTTTAAACAAACAGTGGGGACAGAGTTTTAGCTTTAATTGCCACCCCTCCCCACCCAGCCAGAACATCTGAGGTAAAGCAGGATAGTCACAGGTCACTGTTGGTGTATAAAATCACCGTTTTACACATGAGCAATTTCAAAAATTCCACTGGATATCTGAAGTTATTATAGCAACAACCATGTAGGTTTCTATGAAGGTCCTTAAAAACATAACAAATCTGACTTTTGCTCCTGAAGAAAATTCTCTACTGTGATAAATCAGCATGGGGATACTTTAGCAAAATACATTGTTTTCCCCATAGTGTTTACTCTTTACTAGCTTGAACAAGCTTTCTCCCCATTTAGTTCATTTTGGTCTTATGCTTTCTTCCATAAGTAAACAAACATTTGTGTTCATTTTTCCTCTCTGCTCCTGCCAGCACTATATTAAAGGCAGGAAAGCACATCACAGATATTATTACTGGAACATTGTGAAAAATAGAGTTTCAGTTCAGTGAACAAAAAAGATGAAAAATTCATTTCAGGTCACCCCAAACTGAACACGGCCTCCCGGGCCAGGAGGCTTATTCCTTTAGAGCTCCTTGGTTTTGCATTTTCAGCAAATTTTGTAAGTATATTCATAATGTTTATGTCAAGGCCATTAACGAACATATTAAAAAAGTCTGAAGCATAACCACTCCAATTTTTTCCTCATACATTCATTATCATAGAATGGTTTGGGTTGAAAAAGACCCTTTAAGGATCATCTACATCCAGCTTCCTTATCACATGCAGGGAAACCTTTCACTAGACCAGATTGCTCAAAGCCCCACCCAACCTGGCCTTGAACACTTCCAGGGATGGGGAAGCAACAGCTTCTCTGGGCAGCCTGTTCCAGTGCCTCACCACTCTCACAAGAGAATGTTTTCCTTACACCCAATTTAAATCTATGTTATTTCAGCTTAAAACCATCAGCCTTTGTCTCATCCAATTAAAGCATCTCTATGTTATTGGCTGGACTGGTCCACCAAACCAGCTCATGCAGCCAGAGGAGCATTACTGGTGGTGGAGGAAGGGGCGGGGTGGGGGGGGGGGGGGGGGGGGAGGAGGGGAATTTCAAATATGGACCACACTGGTAACTCTACATGTATCATTGCAGATCTAGTTCTGTACTTATTTTGTTCGGGTTTCCACTGAATGCAAGCTGGGCTTGCATTTGCTTTTCCCTTACAGCAAGGTGAGAACAGGGATCCCTTGGCAGGCTGTGAATGCACCATGCACTCCAGCCATTTCCCGCCCCAAAGCTGAAGGGAGGACGGCGTTTTTCAAGTTACGATCTGCTTTCCGTCTCTTCTGGTGCTTTGCCAAAACCAGTACAAGGCACGCAGCTCCATACCAACCATTTCCCGCACCCTGACACAGACACCACTTTCCCGGCTCCGCAGGAGTGAGGAGAGGCCGGGGCTGCCCCCTGCCGGACACAGCCGGTTCCGCAGCGGCACCACGGCAGGGAGCGGCTGAGCCCCCGCAGCGAAAAGGGATTTAAGGAAGGGGAAGTAGCTGCCCAGCAGAGAGGTGAAAAGCAGCTCTGTGGCACAGAAGTGGGGTGGGAGAAAGCAGTAGGTGGAGGTTCCGCGAGGCGCTGCAGCCCACGGCGGTGAGTTGAACCGTACACCCAGGAGCTACAGTGGGTTTTCAGTGCTACCCGTGTCTGAGCACAGGAAGCGTTTGGGGACAAGAGCTCTGAAACGAAGTTTCAAAGCTTTTCTTGAGCTCTTATAGGAACTTTCTGATCTTGACGGGTAAAACCAGCGTACATTCAGCTAATATGTAAATAAGCTGCCGATCAAAACTGAGTATATGAATTCTCAATTTTCTTTCCTTGTTTCTTCTTTTCCCCTCCTTTTCTCACAGGTAAATACAAGGAGACAGGTTCTTTGTGCCATTCACCTCAAGTTTCCACATACATATTCAGCTCATGAATCAGGTAAGCCACACAGCTAACAGTTATCATAAGAAAAAATACATTAAAAACAACATTTACTAACTCTTTCAGAACCACAAACACTGCTTAAAGGACAACACCTGTACCATTAAAAAGGCTTGACAGTACCTACTGCACATTAAAAGCCTGTATTCCACAGAAGAATGAGCTCCCACCTGACACCTAACATTCTTTCTATTAACCCCCCGGGGAAGGACATTTCACTTCATACTATTGAATTTCATTTCATTTCTATTACTATAATCAAGGTTATGCAATTCATCCTTTAGGGCATCTCAAGTCTTATTGACAGTCTCTTAGCTTTGAATTTTCAGCAAATCATATAAGCATGCTCATATTTGTGCCAAGGTCATTAATAAAAGTATTAAACATAATTAATCCCAAAACCATTCTATGGGAAGCTCCATCAAAAACCTTGCATTTGCCAGTTGTTGTGTCCCTGTAACAGCAGTCCTAGCTCCACTACAAGCTAATGGCTCCCGAGGTCTCCAGCACTGCACCAACATTTGGCTTTCTCAGCCACAGATGTTTCCAGTGGCTTTTTAGCTCATTGATCTGGGTTTACTATTCACCTGTAAGGTTACAGGTCTGGCTACTATATTATTTACACTCTGACTTTGGTTAGGTCTTCCAGCAATTGCTACCTCAGTCCATGTGGGAACTAAGTTTACTAAAAAAAAAAAAAATAATAAAGGTCATCTCTGAAAATACTGAATTCCATTCTTTGAACTTTGCTAATCTTTACCTCACCTTTTCTATGACATTTGCTCAATCCCACTTAAAGTAATGAATACTGTAGGGGTTAAAAAAAATCTATTCAATAATTTTTAACATACCTCCACTGAGCTGATTCTTTACAATCAACTCAATCCTGAATAAGATAAATGCACACACAGTATATTAGCATAGATCTTCCTACATAATTACACTGAAATTGTTGCAGACCACAGCTATTACTACAGTGCTACAGGGGAACTTTGTCCTGCAAGGACACTCATAAACAAACCTTCTGATTTTTAGGTTCAGACAGAAAGAGCAGCAGATAAATTTAATGCTATCTGGATTGGCCAGGTCAGGTCACAAACTATAGTAGGAGCCCAAACAGCAAACACTTGTGCCTACTAAGTGGAAGTTGTCTTTCCTGTTTTCCTCAGCAATGAGGATATTCTTCTGCCCTTTAAGTTAAAGGTGACAAGAATATTCTGAAGATGGATTATGTACATGCATTGAAACTTGTAGATAGAGCATACTTAACCAAAGCAGTAAAAAAAAAAAAAAAAAGTCCAAGCTTTTTCAAAATAGGCCATCTTGATTTGGCTTTAGAGCTCTGAACTACAGAAAAATATCTGATTTTTAGAAGATATTCCAGATCAGAAGAATGTTGAAAAAAAATCTTAAGACTACCTCTCATGGTCAAAGTGGACATAAACTCACAGGCAGTTATATCACTTAGGCACCACAAACATTTAAAGAACGTCTTCTTATTTTAAGATTTGCTCAACTTCATTCTGAATTATCCCATACTTTAAAGTTAACATTATATTAAAGGTTAAAGCTCACATCCTGTTGAGAAAGAACACTGAAATGAAAGCTTTCAACTTTAAAACTGAAGAAAAGGTAATTTTCAGTGGAGCTACTGTTCAATTCTGTTATCTTTTTATATGGCCCAAAAACAAAAACCAGGCACCCTTCCTCTTCAGCAGCTAGATAATCTTCCTTGGTTTTACAAGCATTTTTTTCTGAGATGAAAGCATCAAGTTCATAGTTGCTCTTCTTATCTTCCTTATTATAGACCTTTATAAGATATCATGGATAAGTAGATTTTTCCTATTGCTTCTTAAATGTATCAATATTAGAGACAGAAGCTTGGCTTAGCTACCAGAGACTATCTTCCCCTATTGCTGCATTTTGAAATAACACCCAACTTTTGCAGAATTGTAATCAGATATACGCTAAAAGTAACTTGCATAGTTGCACTTAAATCGGTTACTTTTATCCCTTTTCTGTTGCAGTATCAGAAACCAAGGGATACCAAACAGACAAACAAACCCTAAATTTCATAATTACAATCTCCTTTCTGCCTGGTTTGCACTACAGTAACGCTTACTGCAAGCAGGTGCACACTATAAACCTTCACTCAAGCAGCTAGAGAAGATCTTACAAGAAAAAATGGATTGTCTAGGCTGCATTTTATTAGATTATCTTGCTTGAATGTAAATGAAAAATAAATGTAGAATATCTTTAGGAGAGCACAGACTGCAGGTTAACAAAATCTGAATCTGATCCTACATGCAGTAGTATGAATCTGTTACTTTCAGTAGTACCAGCTAAACTACAGCAAAGCATAACAGAATTTGAAAACCAAATTGCATCTTATGTACTTTTGTTTTGTACCTTAGATCCCAAGAGCTCGTCCCGCAAGCAGGTCATATCTAGGCAGCAGCAAGCATCAGCAGATTTCCAAGGAACTTTCTGGTACCAAGACAGTGATGATGGAAGATGGTTTTTTTTTAACCACAAATTGCCTATTTATTATCAGTTAGACAGTTGTAAGCAGTAGAGACTGGATTAGTAAACCTGCCTACTAGGAGAAAGTTCTCTCTCTGGAGAGAAACAGCAAAAGGCAGTATGCCCTTAGAAGGTTATATTGCATGTTTTGCAAGGTGATCCTCATTAGCTAATTAAACTGATAATGTGAAACAAGGCAGCAGGTAATTTTCTGGTGGGCACTTCCTGATTAGGTACAGATGGATACAGACGAGTAAAGCATGGTGCTAACACCTGAGTACTGCAAATGGTATCTAGCCAGAAGTTAACTATTATTTTTAGTGGTATTTGAACAGGGTGGAAGATAAACATTTGTTGTCATGAAGTACATAGGTATTCTTTGCAAAGTACTCTTTCAGTCACTTCTTAGACTGCCATTTGAGAAATCAGTGTGTTTTCCAAAACACAGTCAAGTCTCCTAAACCTTACATCATACTTTTTCTGCCAATAATCAATCATGGATAACAGGTTTAACTAAAAATTGAACTGTCAGACAGACCTTGTAGCCACACCACTGAATTTTCAGTCATTGGTATTATTATTATCATTTGGCCACACATGGATTTTAACTGTAATTTGTGGCCATCAGATTCTTTTTAACTGCTTAAACCAAAGCCTGTGCTCTGCACGGAAGATTAACCTGAGTAAAGTGACCAAATTTAGCATGCTTGTTTTAGCAGT
The DNA here is from genome assembly GCF_012275295.1 of Melopsittacus undulatus. Classification (NCBI taxonomy): domain Eukaryota; kingdom Metazoa; phylum Chordata; class Aves; order Psittaciformes; family Psittaculidae; genus Melopsittacus; species Melopsittacus undulatus. Next base: position 80,466,937 of record NC_047530.1, on the reverse strand, counting down.
TTTAGGCTAATTGATTTGACCTTAATCTGTCATAGTTGTTCAATGTATATCATAAAAGGGCAATGTTATTTTTCCAGCTTTTAGAGCATTCCGGTGGAAGTTAATCAGGGAATCCCTCTAAATTATCAGTTAGAAATTATTTAGGAGCTTAAAGAGTAATTTGCTGAAAATAAATCACAGACTTACCATAGAATCACAGGATGGTTTGGGTTGGAAGAGACCTTGGAGACCATCCAATTCCAACTCCCCTGCCACAGGCAGGGACACCTTCCACTAGACCAGGTTACCCAAAGCCCCATCCAGCCTGGCCTTGAACACTGCCAGGGATGGGGCATCCACAACTTCTCTCTGCAATCTGTGCCAGTGCCTCACCACCCTCACACAGAATTTCTTCCCAATACCTAAATTTACCCTCTTCCAGTTTAAAGACATGACCCCTTATCCTATCACTACATGCCCTTTTGAAAAGTTTCTCTCCAGCTTTCAGTTACACAAGACAGAGAAACAAAATTTAAAATTTATATTTACATTGTTTTTCAATAAAATTCCAGAACCACTATTCCTTAAAAAAATATTGCACAAAGGTTCTAGTTACAATGTGTTCCAATGCATTGAAACATTTTTAGGAGCTCTAAATCTGTTTGCACAATTTCTATAATTATATCAATAGAAAAAAAAACCTCACACTTTTATTAGAAGAAATTACTTCTTTTTTTTTAAGTCTACATGAAAGCAAATAGCAAACATATCCCCTTGTTGCCACAGTTACCAGGCTACTAAATTGCCCTTACAAACTTATTCTACAAAAATAAAATAGTTGCTTTTCCCCCCTTGAACTGCTGCTTTGATGTGTGTTCAAAGGTGGGTGAACAAGTGGTAAGACTATTAAATGGTCTTGCCTGCTCCTTCTTTTTAACAAGGGACTGAACTACAGACACATCTATAAAACAGCAAATGATGTCCAGCATGGGAAGAAAGAAATGCTGCAGCTAACAGAGCAAAACCTTATCTTTCCAAGTGTTATTTACTAACACATGTAAATCATTTCATGGATTTAAGAGGCATACCCAAATACATGAAAAATAATTGGGCAACAAAAGCAAAGGGGCACAGCTGCCATTAAAGATTTATAGACTCTTCTACAAGGGAAAAAATTGCCTGCAGAGAAGCCCATTTAAGCAATCTCTGGCCTACTGAGACTCAAGCAGAGCCTGTTGCTCTTCTTAAGAAATATTAAACATATTAATTTCATTGTTGGTGCTTCCCCTGAAGCTGTCTGCCAGAGAGGAACTGCTTGCAGGGCCAGGGAGATGCCATGTGTTTCCGCATTGCTCCACAACTGCCAGTAAGGAGACCTGATGCAATATGCCTCACATATGCCAACCAAATTTTTTTAGAAAATGTTGGAGTTTCTAATGAAAAATGAATTCCCATATGACTTCTGTTAAATAACACAGCATCCACACCGTAAGGCAAGGAGAACAGGAGCCCCATCATCTGAAATCTGGAGACAGAGTGAAGGCATTTCTCCAGAAGACATCTACCTGCTCTGACAGGGTGCCTGAGAACCAGGTAGCCTGGCAAGGACTGGAAAGTCTGGCATTTCTGAGGGAGTGAAGTAAACTTTCCAGAAACCTCCTCCCTACCTGCACAATTTATGGGCAGTAAGTCACACTTCTCAGTTAGAGATGTCTAATGCAGTAGAGGAGTGCAGGTTTGTCAGGACACTCACAAATGAGTATCTGCAGCTCTTAAGTAGGTGGGTGACCTGAAAGGACCTTCTCCTCCACACCCCTTCTTCCGCCTCTCAGAGGCTTTGCTCTCATCTGCTGGGTTCATCTTGTTACGCTGTTCTTTGTCCCATTCATATATACTAAAGAAACATAATAACTACAGCAAGTTATAATAAACTCTTCTGTTTTTTTAAAGCGTATGCTTTTCTACCTAATAAAGAATAACTCTTTATGTCATATAATGGTAAAATAGGTCAAAGAGTTATCTTAAGAAATATGGTGAATCACACAATATTTAATTTTTTCAGCTCCTTCTGATTTAAAGCCCAGTCATTCATGATGTCTTCTAACATACTCAAATCTCTCCATACACATTACAAACACCTCATTTACTTTTACTGATACCTCACTAAATCAAAATCTTCACAGCATTTGCAAGCTGGAAATGGTCATTTACCATCTTAAGTCTAGTGGATGTTCGAAGTATTAACAAATCAGATAATTTATGCTAAAAATATCCATGTATCACTTTGATGTTAGCCCAGTAACAGAGTTTGTCTCAACCTGAGAATGGCAAGAAAACATGCTGGCATGCCAGACTTTTGGTATCAAACATTAGCCAGGAGCCCCCATAGCTGTCAGCAGCTTAAAAGAGTGACCATGAAAGACTGGCCAAAATTAGAATTTTCAATTTCTGCAACAAGGATATAACGTTATATATTAAAAGAGAGAAAGTGAATCCACAGCCCTACATTATGTTGGCTTTAAATCAAAACCTAGGAAGGCCTATTATAAAGTAATTTTACTAGAACAGGTGAAATCACAAGAGAATTTTATCTTGGAAACTGGAATCCTTTCAGCCCAGAGATAAATTCCTTGATTTTTACTTGACTCATTAACCCTATTCCTCAACCAAAATTCAGACATACCAAGAATACACCTACCATCATCTCTTTCACTGAATGACTTACCATTTCATTCTGTACTGATACCTGAACTTTTTAAAGTAAATTGAATCTGCATTTCCTATGTGCACTGCACAATGCAATGGAAGATTTGGTACTGCAGTATCTAATATCACTAAATGTGTTTTAAAATAGTGGAAAACAGGCTCTGTAAATAATGACTGCCTCAGTGATTCTGCTCTCTTTTGCCTTGAAAAAAAATAGCCCTGATAGTCTGGTGGACTTGGTAGTGTTAGATTTACAGTTGGACTTGATGACCTGAAAGGTCTTGTCCAACCTAAACAATTCTATGATTCATTAGCACACAGAAATTTGGTTTATAGAGATCTACTAAATGACACCCTGACCCTTATTTTGCCAGCTAGTTTTGAGCCCAAGTTGGTCCTTTTTCAGTATAACTTTATTTTAGTTTATTCAGCTTCCAAATATGGTACCATAAAGTTGAAGCCCACCAGATACAAAACAGGCATCTCCCTGCCCTGAAAAGACATGCAGAGGTTAACCCTGTAGCTTCACAGTAACAACACAGGATAACAGCAGCGGCCACATCATGAGATTCTGTTGGCATCCCTTGTCAGAAACATAACACGTTGATTGTGGATAAATACACAACAACCTGTCAGAGAGTAATCTGAAGATTAGTAGAACTCAAGTCCCTCTTTATCCCCAGTATGAACTGACCTTATTTACAGGTGTTCAGAATATGCTTTAACCAGACCATTATTATAGTTAATTAGGTAGTTCCCTGAGCAGCAAAACTGATAAAAGGGCTTTTCAATTTTTTTTTTGAGCCTGGTTGTATTGCTGGATCTTAGGGAATGGAGACCCAGTGTCATGCTCTCCTCCATGGCATCAGAGTAAAAAAACTTTCCTTCTTGGGGACTCAATGTTGTTTAATGAGGCCTGAGATCACTCTGACATTTTTCTTTCTCTGGAGACATTGTCTGTGCATTGATTAAAACATGCTGACAGGGAAAAAAACCAACCAAACAAAAAAACCTGCAGCCAATGAGTAATTCCCAAAACATCACAAGGTTTTGTTTATCGAAGTTTTAAATTATGACATTCCATCAGGGCAGGTGATGGACAACAGTAGTTCATTAACTTTTTAGACAAATGCGCAATTGTTGCGTTACTTACAATAACTTCTAAATATTAATGCATATTTAAAATTTTTGTACCCGGTTTAATGCTGCAGTTTGTAAACCTGATGTGTGGTACATCTGGAAAACAAATTTCTAACTAGAGCAAATTGCATTTTATTTAGTTTATTACCTACTTGTACAGCTTTCCTTTCAAATGAAAATATGTTCACCTAAAAGGGAACAAAGCCTTCTCCAAAATTTATCTTTTATAGTGTGTAACCCATACTGTACACCATAATTTCAGCTGCTTCTTTTCAAAGGGGAAATAAAAAATTTGTTCAGTAAAGTACAAAAAATATCACAGGTTTCTCTTCTGGAAATTTCCATTACAGAAGAGAAAAGCTCATTTAACCCATGAGGAAAGGTTACTGGAGAACCTGAGAAAATGTAATCCTTGTATGGTCATCTCAAAAAAATTACAGTGCACTGTTGATTTAGTGACATAAGAGACTTGCATGGGACTCTTTGAGAGGAGAAGAGTTACTTATTTTAGGTCAACAGTATTTCTAGGAAATCCATATTCTGTTCTTGTTTTGTGGTAAAGGCTTTCTGTTTCTGCATATTGTAAGCTGACACTCAAGTGCTTCCGGATAGTATCTGTGTACTGAGTTGCTCTCATTTTAAGAATTCCGGGAGACGTAAGGGAGACAAATATTTTCTCACCCTGAATTAGTTGGGGTGAAAAGTTTTTAAAATACAAAAACAAAGCTACAAAATAGGCAAGTGCTTATTCTCAATATCTTGTACCTGTTTTATTTTACTTCAGTTCATATTTAGAAATATATTAATTATATTAAATATATATAATATAATTATATATATTATACATAACATATAACTTTATATAATGCTATATATTTAAACATATTATAGAAATATATTAAATATAGAATTATAGAATATTTACGGTTGGAAAAGATCTTAAGATCATCTAGTTCCAACCCCCCTGCCATGGGAAGGAACGCCAAACACTAGACCATGTCACCCAAGGCTCTTACCAACCTGGCCTTGAACACTACCAGGGACGGAGCATTCACAACCTCCCAGGGAAACCCATTCCAGTGCCTCACCAACCTTACAGCAGAGAACTGCTTCCTTATATGCAATCTAAACTTCCCCTATTTAAATTTCAACCCATTACCCCTTGCCCTGTCACTGCAGTCCCTAATGAAGAGCCCCTCCCCAGCATCCCTATAGCCCCCCTTCAGATACTGGAAGGCTGCTATGAGGTCTCCACACAGCCTTCTCCAGGCGGAACAACCTCAACTTTCTCAGCCTGTCTTCATACGGGAGGTGCTCCAGTCCCTTCATCATCCTTGTGGCCCTCTTCTAGACTTGTTCCAACAGTTCCATGTCCTTTTTATGTTGAAGACACCAGAACTGGACACAATACTGCAAGTGAGGTCTAACGACAGCAGAGTAGAGGGGCAGGATCACCTCCTTTGACCTGCTGGTCACGCTCCTTTTGATGCAGCCCAGGATACAGTTGGCTTTCTGGGCTGTGAGCACACACTGAAGCCAGCTCATGTCCAATTTGTAATTGACCAACAGCTCCAAGTCCTCCTCCACAGGGCTGCTCTGAATCTCTTCTCTGCCCAACCTGTAGCTGTGCCTGGGATTGCTCTGACCCAGGTGTAGGATCTTGCACTTGGCATGGTTAAACTCCATAAGGTTGGCATCAGCCCACCTCTCAAGCGTGTCAAGGTCCCTCTGGATGGCATTCCTTCCCTCCAGTGTATCAACCAAACCACACAGCTTGGTGTCATTGGCAAACTTGCTGAGGACGCACTCAATCCCTCTGTCCATGTCACCAACAAAGATGTTGAACAAGACAGGTCCCAACACCTATCCCTGGGGGACACCACTCATTACTGGTCTCCACATGGACATTGAGCCATTGACCACCACTCTTTGTGTGCAGCCATCCAGCCAGTTCTTTATCCACCAAGTGGTCCACCTATCAAATTGATTTCTCTCCAATCTAGAGACAAGGATGTTGTGTGGGACAGTGTCGAATGCTTTGCACAAGTCCAGGTAGATTACATCAACTGCTCTACCCCGTCCATCAGTTCTGTAGTCCCATCATAGAAAGCCACCAAATTGGTCAGGCAGGATTTCCCCTTAGTGAAGCCATGCTGGCTGTCACCAAGCACTTTGTTTCTCATGTGCCTTAGCATGCCTTCCAGGAGAATCTGCTCCAAGATTTTGCCAGGCACAGAGGTGAGACTGACTGGTCTGTAATTCCCCAGGTCATCCATTTTCCCATTCTTGAAAATGGGGATTATATTTCCCTTTTTCCAGTCGTTGGGAACTTCACTGACTGCCATGATTTTTCCAATATGATGGCCAGTGGCTTAGCAACTTCATTCACCAGCTCCTTCAGGACCAGCGGATGGATTTCATCAGGTCCCATGGACTTTTACACATTCAGGTGCTTAAGATGATCTCGAACCAGATCCTCTCCTACAGTGGGCCCAAGGTCTTCATTCTCACAGTCCCTGTGTCTGCATTCCAAGACTTGGGTGGTGTGGTCAGAGCATTTGCCAAGCATCAGACCGAGGCAAAGAAGTCATTAAGAACCTCAGCCTTCTCCAAATCCAGGGTAGCCAGTTCTCCTGATATCTTCCGGAGAGGGCCCACGTTGTCCCTAGTCTGTCTTTTATTCAGTATGTACCTTTAGAATCCCTTCCTGTTATTCTTAATATCCCTAGCCAAGTTTAATTCTAGTGGGCCTTAGCTTTCCTAACCTGGTCCCTTGGTTCCTGGACAACATCCCTGTATTCTTCCTAAGCTGCCTGTGCTTGCAGCGTTTTCCCTTTTTCCAGTTGTTGGGAAATCATGAAATTTAATTATAAGTATACTAATGTTGTGTTTATTTCACAAAATTGCTTAAGTAAAATATCTTCAGAATTTCAAAGGTTTTTTTTCTCCCATTTTATGAGCAAGGCAATACACTGGAAGAAAAACTTTCCCATTTTGACAAATCAGTATTTTCCAATGACAAAGTCTTGTTACAAATATTTTCTCTGATTTTCAATAGCACCAAATGTTCTAGATTTTAACAGAAAATTTAAACAGTTAAAAGCAAGTCAAAATAGCTTTTTAAAAGCAAGTCAAAATCAGCTGTCTAATTTTATCCCTGGAATGGCTTTAATAGTCATGCAAAGCTACCCAAATTTTACAGTATCTCTCCAGCAACCTTGGCCATATCACCTAACATTAAACTATGCTTGACAGAAAAGACAAAACAGTCTCAGACTCCATTGCAACACCAGACAGACGTAAGTGTAAGTGGTAGTCTATCATGCCTTCAGATCTGCTGTGGGGACTGTCAAAAACAGATCAGATTTGGAAGTTTAGGTTAGATATAAAGAAAAAGTTCTTTACTGTGAGGGTGGAGAGCCACTGGAACAGGCTGCCCAAAGGAATGGTAAATGCTCCATCCCTGACACTGTTCAAGGTGAGGTTGGACAGTGCCTTCAGCAACATGGTCTAGTGTGAGGTGTCCCAGTCCCTGGCACAGGGGTTGGAACTTGATGATCTTAAGATCCTTTCCAACCCTAAACGTTCTATGATTCTATGCTGAAGCCATCTACGTGTTTCCTTTCCCATAAGGCAAGGAAAATACCTCAAAATGATGTTACTGTTCAAAGTACCTGAAGTCATACTTTGACATCCTTGGAAGCCTACATCCTTGGTGGGATCTTAAAAAGCACAATGGTACTTTAAATCAGTATCCCACTGATTTTCAACAGAATGTAAATCACATCTTTGCTTTTTGAAACACCACACAAATAATTGGTTTGACAGCAGTCTTCCTGCACTACAAAAAAGCCAATTTTAAAAAAAAGAAACCAGAAAGAAAAGCCAAACCCATATCTTAGGGTTAATGCATCATTGTAAACTGGAATTGTAGAATTTCACACTTGTCAGCAATAAACATTTACATCCAACTTACTCTCCCAGAATTTCATCCTCTTCATTTCCTTTTCATTTAAAATGACACACAGAAAAAATCTAAAAGAATGGTAAGAATAAATTGTCTGATCTACTCCTTTTATCTTTTTAAGGAAGAAAATAAATGTTAGTACAAAGCAGATGAAAAGAAATGAAAAAGCTGTGAAGACAGCTCATTGACAGAGACCTGAGCACACCCTCACACATTAGCAGCACCAAAGCAAGGTGAGGGACTCTGTACTTAGGCCATTAAATCCTGCCCCAAATATTGACCACCAACACAACAAACTGCAAGAATGACCCTTCAGGATCTCCTTTAACAGTGTTTCATTACTTTTCAAGCCTGATTGCCAAATCCAGAGGGAACATTGCATAGCACCACGGGGGAGTAAAACTGCAGCTTTGTTTTCACATTTTTCAAAGCATTGTTTGTAGTTAATCAGCAAGGAGGCCAAACTGAAAATGGCATAAGGGAATGAGGGGCTGCCTGCACCACAGCTCTGTGCTGGGAAGTGAAATAACTTCCATCTCTTTAGGGTCTGTATCCTCTCGCAGAAGAAACTGGGCATGCACTTTCACATTCAAGGCATGGACACCTACTTGTCCTTAGTTCATCCAACCAGGAATACAGGTTTGGGGCTAACTGTACAGCAGAGCTCCACTTTGAGGACAGACAAGTTCTCTGTGTGGATCAAAGCTGAGCATTGTCATGTGCTGATCATTAAGGCCTGGGGATTTTGAAGACAAAGCTGTTTGCAAAACTAAAATGAATGTTTCAGTTCTATCACAGTGTCTAAAGAACTAGAGAAAGACAGTACTGGCCCATTTAAGCTATTGCTATCTGCACTTCCATTCTCCAAAGCCTCTCACAAGTAGTATGTCTTTCATCTTCTCCTGTTTCTGAGATTACTGTGTTCTGACAGGAGTCTTTGGAGTGATCTTTAGAGTGCTTTTAGAGGATAACATGTGGAAATAAATAATTCAAATTTTTCTTGAGTGTTCCTTTAGTGTCTCAGCTTACATAGGGGGAGTGCTTTTATGGAGTGCTCACCTGTAAATGGGCTGTACTTTCTGCTAAGTGTTTTGCCTGAATGACTTTTGAATGCTCTTCTAATGCAAAGATAGTAGGCTTTTATATCCCTACTATGGTCACATTCCCACTAGACAAGGGATCTATGCTCTAAGTACTGGACACAATTACTGGCACGATTTTCGTCAAAACCACACATGCTTTATGAATTGACATGCAGTATGATACGAAATTTTAACAAACTGTAAAAAACAGGAACAGTATGAATATTGGAATAAAAAATGTTGGAGAATTTTTTAAACAACAAGGCAAGATTAAGTAATGCCAAAATAGAGGGGTAACAGAATAACCATTAAGGACCTGAAATTACAGCTGCAAGCATATTCCACACCAGCAACAGGTAATGCCAACAAAGTGTGTTAAATTAATCATATCTGATGAAAACTATTTATAGATGATATTGATTATATATGATATTTTCTGATTATAATTCCTTGCTAACACATGATCCACATCAAAAGAAATATGCATTTTTCTCCTGAAAATGCTAGATGTTCTGCTGCCAATTTCTCTTAAAATACTCATATTTTAACACTTGCATGTACACTCAGGATCATGCAGTAAGAGAAAGCCACAGTTAGCACATTACGTGATGTTTTTCTGACATTTTCTGTAAAAAATACTCATGACTAAAGATTTCAGTAGCTATGGATATGATTTATAATCCCTTAAATTTTCACAGGATAGCAGTCCTAAAAAAAAGTGGTTTCAACCTCTCTTTCTTTCTCCCTCTCTTCTTCTTTACAGTCCAGGAGCTCAGCCCTTAGGAAAGAAGCATGGCTGGTGGCATCAAAATTAAGGCTTCCATGATGTATTAACGTGTCTTGGAGGGCAATGATTATTGTACAATGGAGATAAAATTAAACTTCCTGGCCCAGCGATGTTGAACAGTTTATTTTTTTTTTAATGACCTAAAGTCCAGGTACTATTTTTATCTCTCAGTTAACAAACAGCCTCCTCCAATATACTCCTTTGCCTTTGTTTTTCACCACAGGCACTCATGCCCACCCAAAACAATAGGAGTGCACAGAAGTTGGGCAGGTGAAGCATGCGGGCTAAAGCTGACAAAAATTTCAGTTGACTGGTAGGATGTCGGAGGGGCAGACACGTGGGGTTCCCTGCATCACTGTGGGTACAGAGCAAACTAAACATTTACACTCCCAAGAACATTTGTGCTTCAGCCTGACCTAACTTATTAGATAAACACAAAAGTAATTAAACATATTTCAAAGCCTTCTATATGTAGGAACTGGGACTGGATGAGCCTCCAAGCATAAAATGTACACCACCACCTAAGAAAAAAATCTTAATAACGTGAATACTTGGTTTTGAAAAGGTGAAAGCAAATAAAATAATGAAGGTTGCACAAAACTTAGGTTGCGTAGTTTTACTCATCCCTTCTACAAAATATAAATAGTTGCCACAGATCAGAGAGGCAGCAAATCAGCCTCCCAGCACTGGTAGTGCCAATCTGTCTCAGCAAGGAACAGAAATGGCTGCATGGAAAATGCCTTGTAACACAGGGGAACTGGCCAACCTGCTGTAGAAACCAGACATCTTTCCCCGAAAGTTTTCAAGTGATTTGAGTTTACTACACTAAAGTTATCTTCTCCTCTGCCTTGTAAGCAGCAGTTATTTATAAACTGCATCTTCTCTTCTTCAGTGCAGTGCTGCTTTTGTCAACCCAAGACACATTCATTCAACCTTCCTAAATTTCACTGATAGATGTAGCAAGTGCAAACCAGTGATAAGATTAATGGTTGGAGTCTATTAAATGTTTCTTGAAAACAACCTTTAACTGAGCTAATGAACTTCCAGTTCCACCTAGATTTACAACTTATGTATTCCAGAATCCTATTTGACTATATGTTAGAGCATAGAGATTTATATTTCCTTTCCCAGCAGATTCTGGCATAATACCAGAACACATAAAAGATTCAAAATATAAAACTATATGGTACCATATTGTTTCTCCATTGCAGGATGAAAGCAATGAAAATGTCGATTTCTACAGAAAAACTTGTTAAACATTTGCAAATGGTAACCTGCAATTTTTGCTTTCAGCAGAAGCAGCTGAGAACAATAGCTAACTTATAGGCAGGAATGCTTTATATTATGTTGTAGTGCTGGTCTGTCAGATGACCCTTGCAGAAATAACTTATCTACACATGAGGTTTGGTGCCTCTTCTCCCACTTCATCTCTCCTCAAAAGGCTCACAGACCATGCTCTCCTGTTTTCTCTGCTGTTGCCGCTGACAGGAACAAAAAGATGCAGTGTCAGACAGTTCTCTTAGGTTTTAGTTTCAAAAAATGCTGTACTATTCCCTACTGACATATAAATGCAGAGGTTGGAAATCTTGTATATTGATAATCTTGGTTAGTTATTATGAAACAGTAGTCACCAGTGGTACACAATTATTCCCCATATATGCTTATGTGTTACTTCAGGCTTCAACTTTGGCCACTGAGAGCCCTCAGAGGTACAAAAATTACTTAACTGGAGTAAACTGAAAGCATAAAGAGACAGACCAGTTTGAGGAGCAACCCAGGGCTTGGTAGAGATGTAGCCCTGCTGCTCCCACACCACAGGGAATGGTCCTCATTTCATGAAGCACACTGAACATGGCACATCCAGCATGGCACAGCATCCACAAAATAGGATTTCAGCTTCTGAAATGAAGTTATAGGTGTTTCCTCTTCAAAACTTGTTTGCTGAGAAAAAGCACTGGTCTGGCTGGTCTTCCAGTCCCTGGGTGGCAACTGAATGCTTCTTCCCACAAGCTCCAAAGGGATGGCAAAAATTCAAGGAAAAGCTTTTTTCCTAATATATTTCATCAGTTGCTGAAGTTACTCTCTCACTCCAAGCATAGTTTTGATTTCTCATTCTTCCGAAGTACCTGTGAAAGACCAGATTTTCCTCCTGAAGCAAGACCCTTGAAGGACACAGACAGAAATACCCTCATTAATTTATATACCAGTTTCTTGACATTTTTCAGCAAATCGCTTGACAAATTTCTTTGAAAAAAAATCTTGGAAAAAAAAAAGAAAAGCAGATTTCTTGACATTTTTTAGCAAACCCTCCTTCGCTGTTTCTCCATTTTGCTTAGCAGGTGCAATAGGGGTGCAGAGCATATCTGTGATTGCTGACTACAGCAACATAAGAGTATTATGTTGTTGTAAAATTACTTTTATGCTATGTGATATGTTCTTTGCATTTCAAGGCAAAGCATCCATATTTTAAGTAAAATTAAGTACATTCTTCTAAGGGTTGCACCAAAGGCATTTCTTTAAGCAATTTACAGTCAATTGCAGCTTTGACTCCAGATAAGCACTTTCTTCTTTCTTGAAATGCTTAACTAAGAGGGTGAGTTATACTAGTCACTTAACTCGGTGCTGTTCTTTATCTGGCTCCCACTTTTGTGTTAGATCAATACTGAATGCTGCGAGACAAAAGGAAGATAATCAGATTGTTATTTTGCATTAGTTGGCCTACATGATAATGCCATTCAACTGCATTTAGGAAAATCTTTTTGCTTTTATGCATTACGACTCTGCACATAAATTAATACTGGCTCCCTCGACAGACAGCTCCCTATAAACATTTACACAGCTCTGTTGTACAGACACATTGTTCTTTAAAATTTTACCCTGGAGTAAGAACCTACTAACGGACAATATTTAAGCTACTTCTGTACTTAGATGATGTGTTTTCTTGCAAACACCTCCCTCTGAGTGTATACATAGGACATCCCTGAAGTAAAGCTGGAGTTTAAACATGTCTGCAGGGTCATTTTATATGCTTCAGGGTTTCACAGCTGGCCTCCAGCTGATGCCCCAAAGGACTTGAGTCACCTGTAGATGCCATGTCATACATGCCAATCAAAGAGCTATTTCAGCTACCCAGGGCTATCTTAACCGGCACTGAATACCCATGGCCAGGCAGCTCAGTCCCATCCCCTATCTGTGATGGCCAGCTCTCTGGGAACATCTTTCTTTCTTCACATGCACATTACTGTGGAGAGCTGTATCTAACTTAATGGCACATACATGTGTTTCTACAATAAGGCACACTAACCAGCAAGTCACATTTAAATTAATACAGCTATCAGTACAACGCTGTTATATTACATATGTATTGATATATAATATACATCAGTGTTCCTTAAACCCATCTGCATCAAGACACAGCCAGGCTCAGTGAAAGCTTTGGACTGGAGAAGACAGAGAAAGAAAAAAAGTAATGTATTGTAGCTCACTAGTATTTTTAGCATCACCATTGCTCTTCAATATAATCTTCATAATTCACTTTCCTCTATATATGTACAATTTTCTTGCAGTTTAGCATCTAAATTCAACTATCTATTTTGGAAGGCTCTTGTGAACAGAAGCAGTTACTGATTTGGGCTAAAAAATAACAGGAACCTGAAAAAATATGAGGGAACTCCTCCAAAACCTCAAATTTTTATGTGGTTCCCCAGAAAGTCATAAATCGTCATGGTGAAAATTGGTTCCAAACTCACTGACAGTTGGCAGCTTCTAGAATGTTCACAATAAACTAAATTTGAAGCTCTATGAAACCCTATTTAAAAACAAACAAACAAACAAAACAAAACACAAGTAAGAATCCAGAGCCTTAAGTTCATTTTGTATCAGATTGAATTAAAGTATCTCAGTAATTAAAGACACAAAACATAATCACTAATGACAGCCTTCCACAGAGCAGCATGAGGATGACAATGATGCAAGCTACCTCTCTTGTACATGAGCAGATCAGCCTGAGACAAAAAAAAAGCAGTTTGGTGACCTAGATGCTAATTCCACTACAAACTTCTTGTGGAAAGCTAATGCATTATTTACATATATTCAAATGCTGTGGGGATTTGTGCGCTCACAGTTTCCGTGTGCTGCTGGCTCAGCCTGTCTATGCTACTCATGCATAAGCAGATATTACTGAGCACAGTTTTACAGTATCTGTTCAGGCTGTAAATGCAGGCATCTTTCTAATTAATATCTTATTAAAGATTAGGCATACGTCATTCTTAATCAGCTTATGAAATGTGCCTTCAATTTTGCCTCCCTGGACAGCTATCAAAGTTAACACAGGACTGCCCAAACCCATGCCCATTACAGCCATGGCTATATTAGGTGCTTCTACACAAACTCTGTTGCTGTTGATAATTTTTGCTACTGGTGATGGAATATTGCACCAGCTGCATTTCACTGTATATACTGATACAGTACTTGGCAAGAGAAAGGGTTCCTCCTTTTCCAAAACTAATCTACATTAATTTCTTACCACAGAAAAGTAAAACCCAGATCAATGCACAGGTGATTATTTTTTTTCAGTTTCTCTTAGACTTCCTTTACTTCACAAATTAACTAATTAATTAACTGTACACCAAAAATTAGACCAAGAATCTTCAACTTACACCAAACTGACCAAGACAATACATGGCAGCATGGGGTTGCAGCGTGATGTGGTGGGCTGGCTGAAGTTGATGCAGCAGGAGGGGGCACACCAGCAACTGCTCCTGTCATAAACGTACTTGTGCCATCTTGAGTAGCCAGATGAAGGGAAAAAATAGACCAAGTTCATCCAATACTGATGTTATTCCCTCAGTGAAGGTGAGAAATTAGGTCATTTTTAGAAGGGGAATCCTCAGTGTTGTTTCTAGCTTTTTAAGTCTCCCGTTTCCAACAAGAAACTAGCCAAAATATCTTTAGGGCTTCCATGGGATTGAAACTAAAGAAAACATTTTTCTCTCCAAGAAAAATCCTCAGAGGCCCCCATGAGATTACTGTATTTGAGAACACTGTGAGGCAATCACAAGAGTTTTAGAAGTCAGATTCAGAAACTTTTGACAGTCCCAGACAGAGGAAGGAAAACATCAGTATTCTAACACTTTGTAAAGCACTACAGTTTTATGGTATTTTGAATTTGTTTTGCATCTTTAATGTCAAAACTAGCTGCTTCTCACACTGCACGTTAGGTGTTTTATCACCATTTCCAGTAAAAGAAACTTTAATAAGACTGTCTTTTTTTAAAAAGGTACTTGGCATCTTCAAAGCTCCAGAGAGGTTTTTGCCTGCAGCCCTTCTCCTCTTCTGGAAAGGCCTGCAAGGCTTCTGCTACTCACCTGCGTAATCCTACAAACTGTAACAAATTAGAGGGATGGAAAGAGAATGAATATTTATTTGTTTACTCTTAAAATGTCTCAATATCCCCCACTGCTTTAAACTGGGGGGCAGACTACTAAGCTTGACTTACAAAAACAGCTTTGAGATTTCTGATTCCTTATAGAGCAAAAAGTTTAATTTTTACAGCATTTTAATCTCTAAACCATCAAAAATGTAAAGTTTACAGACTACCCTTACCTTAAAGTCTTACCGGAATAATACATGCTCAAAACAAATGCTGGTTTTCTCCTATGTGATTTTCTCCACATACCTATATTTTCATCATACATTATCCTTCTTCCAGGTCAACAGATAAGTTTAAGTTTTGGGAGTCACATTATTCTGGAACATAGCAGTGAGGAGCACATGGGGAATCACTTATGAAGTAAATGCTTATCAGTCTTCCCTGAGCTTGTATCAATTTAAAGACTAGAATAAAAGGCAATATCAGACCTTTCAGTAGAGTCATGTAAAGTGTTTTAGACTCAAATTCTGTTGCATTTAACTCCTATGTATAAGATTCTATACTAACGAATTCTTCACCAAATAATTCATCTGTTGGAGCTTTTTTCCCAAGAATTGGCTGAATTATTCTTAAATGTGACCTGAATTTATTCTGAAACGATAAAATTTGCTTAAGTCTTCACTTGGTTACCAAAACTAGCTCTTACTGATCATCAGCTTTACTGTACAACCTCAATATGACTATTAGCATGTGAAATTTGACCTCAGTTCAATGCAGAGTTTGCAAATTATGAGGGTATATGGTTATACAAAGTACAAGTACTTCTACTTAAAGATCCATTTGTGTTGTAGAGAAAAAGAAAATTTGCAGTTCTAGAGGTAAGATTAAATGCAAAATATATATATACTCTGACAATATTTTTCATCAAAATCTATCTTAAACTCCTCCCCCCTCAACTGCCCTCGCTCCCCCCTAAATATCTTTAAATGTAGATAAGTTGAGAAATACTTATTCTTTGGACCATCATGAGCCTTGGATGAGCCAAACCAGCACTTTTTCTTTCAAGAGTTGCTCTTTGGAACAACATGCATGGACGAACGCAGTGCAATAATACTTGCTCACATGCGGTGTAAAAGCCTGCATAACTTTTTAAATTTTTATATTTTTTTGGCATATGCCCTGTCAGGAGAAGGAAGCCACATGCTGACTCTGACTGTTCCATCGTGTTAGCTATGCTTTTTCATACCACAGCCAACAATCATGAATCTGAAAAGCTTTTCATCCACAAAGATGGTCTTGCTATAAAATGCTAGAGCTCCTTCTGGAAAATGTACAGAGTTGAATCAATTAGGTATATTTTACATTGCTAATTTATAGGGAATTTTATATTGTAACATCTGGGTAAAAATGTTTAAAGGCAGGAGAAAGAAAGAAAGTCTACTGCAACATTAGAGAGACGTCCCATAGCAATTTCTGCTGTATGACCTCTTGAGCTGAAGGAGGAGTTTTCATTTCTGAAGATATTTTATTCAGAAACAACAAAAAGCCAAAAAACATAAGCCACAGCTCTATACCAGCTCTGATATGACCTCTGTTTTTCAAGCTAATTTAGGCTTCTGTAAGACTGTCTAGAATTAGCACTGCAGAAAATTTCAATAACCCAAAGCATCAAGGAAACATCTTCTGTGTCTCAAAGAAACATCTGATGTAGAAACTTTATTTTGCTTATGAGCTGGCAAACCTAATTAAAGGATTTAGGATATAGTGACAGATTTGGACACTAACACATATCTAAGAAACAGTCTGGTTTCAAAGTACCACACAGAAGCTTCTATTTATAAATCTTTAAGTATTAATTAAAAAAAAAGAGAAAAACTCCTTCTTTTTACTCCCTAAGGGATTTCTCTGGAACAAACTAGATGATTTCCAGAGGTCTCTTCCACCCCTAACAATTCTGTGATTTTGTGTTTAAATCTAGCAACTTCTTAATTCTTACAGATATGGAGGGATTTGACATAAACACCTGTTTTAGAAAGGCTTGTGAAAAATTCTAGTTTAATAGCAGATGCTTTGATGTGTAAAACTGGTGGGTCCTTCCCAGAACTTGTGGCTACACCTTCAACTCTGCCCCATCAGTATCCCAGATAGCCTTTTCCAGCTGTGTAAGAAACATCCTCAGGGTCCAAGAGTCCATGGCATGGGTCCAGCTTTATCATTCCCTGCTCACTCAAACACTGCTTCTAGGATTGCACTTTTAGCTGCAGGTATAAATGCCTTTATCAACTCTCTCAAAAGACCTATCTTGGGTTCCTTCAAGCCCTAGGAAATCTCCAGAGGATAGGTAAATCTCATCAGCTGCTCTTTAAGGAGCTGAAGGTCTTGATCACTCATGGGAATTACCCTTCTCCTTAGACAACTCACTAGCTGCCTGTCTCACTGGCTGACAGACTGGATTGCCCCCACAGATCTAGAGAGGCAAGATCGTCTCTCTTCCCCTGTCTATGCTGGTCCTCCATTTTCATAGTCACTCTTAATTATAACAAAAGTGCCTGATCTTCTTTTAACCAATAAAACCTTCATTAAAATGACTGCTGCAGTACCATATGTCTTTTAGGTCACTGCTTACTAAAACGTTATTAGATCAGAAACCTAAAGTGAATCTCACAGTAATTAAATAAAACTTTGAAGCTGGCATTAGAATTGAAATAATAATTGGCAGGCTACTAGTCTTAATTGTCCAAGAGCCACCTACTCAGATTAAGGAGAAGATCAGTGGAAGTTGCCTACAATCACACTGAATCATGAAGTCACCCATTATTTTGTGTGAATTTAATGTGCAAACATTCTAGCCTTTCTGCCACAGTGGAGACCATCTAAGCTTGCCCTCAGTGCAGAAACTGACACTGCAGCCACACCTTTTCAAATCAAGTTGTTTTGAAACCAAGTAACAAAGGGTACAAACCCATAATTAGATGCAGTCCTGTTTCAGTAGCTGACAGTCATCACATGTCAGCTGAGCTAGTGTAATGTTCTGTGTGTTCCTACCTAGCCCTGTTTAACTGAGCACACCAGAGGGTAAAAAAGTTGCTCTGAAGCAAATCCCCCTTCCCAATATGGCTCTGCAAGCTGCTGTGAAGCAAAAAGGCAAAACAAAGCACCTGCGGACTGAAACCCGAGCAAAATCCAGACATACTTGAACTTCCCTTTGAAACATGAACTTCTGAGCATATGCATAACAAAACTGTTATTACCCTGGCTATTACTTGTTATTTATCAATTACACTCAGCATCTGCAGCAGATTTCAACAATTATTCTAGTTTTACTATTTGATTCCATCCACATTTCAACAGCAAGCTACTACAGCATGCATTATGCATGGTGTATATTCCTCCAGCATACTCAGTATTCTACAGAGAAATGATGTATCCAATAAGCCCTTGAGTGAGCCTCAAGAAAGTGGTACTATCAAGTTGTCTAATAAGATCATTTGATGCATGTTGATTACGCTCAACTAAACCAGCTTTCATTTGATCAGGCAACTTGGATCATATCTTGCCTTCAGGGAAAGGAGGACAAAAATCTTTGTAAGTTGCCACTAAATATAAAGCTACATTATTAAGAAACATAACTCAGACTCCTTCAGCAGAACCAGAGCAAGACAGATTTTCTAGCTCTATAGCATTTCTTGCTGAAAGACAAGCAAATCAATCAAATATGGTTGGGCAGGGAAAGATTTTCATTACATGACTTGCTAAATTTTTGTTAATCCTTACTCTGTTCTTAACACACACACACACACACACAATGAAGATCATAACTACATCAGTTCATTAATTTGGCAACACAAAGATGGTTAAAAATTATTCATACAAGTATTCCTTATTTATAGAATATACTACCTCCAAATTTTATGCCATTCTGTCTCTTTAGGAAAGATGAATACAAATAATATAAATCTTGGCTAAAAGACAAGCAAACAGTACTTTTTTTGTTCATCTTCAAGAAAACTAGGCATAAATGCTAAACATTATTCAATGGGATACTGTTTTTTTAAAAAATGCAAGGTATAAAAAGTACCTAGGTAAATAAAATAGTGTGGATTGCCAAAACCATTACTGATGAAGGCCAAAAATAAATTAAAGTGAGAAATGAGAAGGAAGTGGTATTTTGAAAGTGGAATGTTTATAAGCAATTCTCAACACAGCAGGAAATGAAAAGTACGTGATCCCAAGGGGCATTTCTTCCAGCTTCTCCCATACACAAATACTGCGCTTTCATCACTGCCCAAGCAGAGCTCTCTGCTCTTGCTAAGGAATGCAAGGAGGAGGAAACTGAGCCAGAAGCAACTCTTCCCTCATGGGTGCTGTGCCACCAGCAAATGGATGTATCTGGTGATACTGTAGGAAACAGCAACAGAGAGAAATACATTAGCAACATTATTCTAAACCTTGCCTGAGAGCCTACAGCTGATCTATAGCTCAAGATACCGGAAAATCTGACAGCAAATAATAAATTCCAGCTGAAGATTTAGAAGCCATTCAAGTTCAGACTTTGGAGCGGTTTTAAATACTTTGCCCATCACTGGTCCTTCCACGTTTGGGTAAGATTTGTCTTAGAGGCAGCTGCATTACTTAAATAACATAATTGTATTTTAATGTGAGAATTCAGAACCCACCTATCAAGCGACTCTACCCTCTTAAAAATCAATGGAACTTTAGACAGTCTTACAAAGGACCAAGACTGGGATTTTGGAGACAGATAATATGAAGACTGTGCAAAGCTCTTTCTCTGGGTCACATTGTTCAGACAACTTCTATTGCAACCAAGAAAGCTGTAAGTCAGATATGCACAGTGTAAGAGAACAAAGTAATTCTGTATTGGGTAATACACACAATGGATAACTAGGATGAATGAGCAATTATGCTAAGGATTAAAATGCTGCCCACCCTGATGAATGCAACCATTACTTAGCGTATTTTTTCAAATGTGAATTGTCACCAATGGGAAAGTTTAAATATCACAGGCCTGGTTCAGGAAAACACATGCAAAAAAAATTGAAAAGAAGAACTTTGATTAAATAATGATTGTGGGATTAGATCTGTTATTAAAAGGATAAAAACAGTCTACTACCTAGGTTTTGTAGATTTATGTTCTCCATAAATCATAATTAATAATGTAAAATAATACTGAAGTTAGAAGTCATCATTGTCATTTCAGTATTAATACCATCTTTGTTTTCTTAGAAACTTTTTATCATCTTTTTAGAAGTGCCATTTTGAGAATCAGGTATCTAGTATTTTCAAGAAAAAACCCTCACGGAAAACAGTTACGAGTATTTTATCTCTTTTCCTCCCCTTTCTTCTGAAAGCTTCGTCAGCTCAGCTTATTACCACTACCTTTGATCTACATGACAGTTCTCCTCTGAAAGCAAGATGAAAAATACAATAAAAACAGAAAAAGTTAGCACAAAATAAGGTATGATCCCACAAGAGACAAATTGTCCTTTTTTTCCAGGCTGCCTCTCATCCCCTGAGAGGGGACAACTCTGCTGCCATTGCTACTACTTTTAATTTTCACTTTTTTTCATATAATCACAGAATGGTTTGGGTTGGAAAGGGACCTTAAAGGTCATCTAGTTGCCACAGGCAGGTACACCTTCCACTAGAGCAGGCTGCTGAAAGCCCCATACAACATGACCTTGAAAACTGCCAGGGATGGGGCAGCCACATGTTCTCTGGGCAACCTGTGCCGGTGTCGCACCACCCTCACAGCAAAGAATTTCTTCCTAGTATCAAATCTAAGTCTACCCTCTAGCTAGTTCTAAGCTATTCCCCTTGTCCTATCCCTACTTGCCCTTGTAGAAAGTCCTCTCCAGATTTCTTGCAGGCTTTCTTAGGTACTTGAAGCTGCTCTATGGTCTCCGCAGAGCTTTCTCCAGGCTGAACAAGGCCAACTCTCTCAGCCTGTCTTCAAGGAGAGGTGTCCCAGCCCTCTGCTCATCTTCATGGCTTTCCCTGGACTTGCTCCAACAGGCCCACATCTTTCCTGTGTTGGGAGCTGCAGAGCTGGTCACAGTACTCCAGGTGTACTCTGTGAAGTAAGACTATTTTACGAGATAACTCTACCTCACCTACAACTTGAAGCTCACAGCTGACTCTGCTGCTGATGGCAGTTAGCCACTGTTTGGGAGACAAGAACTTTGATGCTTCCACCAACAGTCTTGACATAAAACCATATATATGACATCTTCAGCCTTAGAGGTAAAGGGTCATCAGTTCCAGCATGGATATTTTCTGGGAAAATGAAACTATCAAAGATAATGATTAAATAAATAAATAAAAAATTGCATTGTATACCTTGAATTGATATCAGTATTGTATTGGTATCATCATTGTATACAGTGAATTAGTACTCTGCAGGCCTGGTCTCACTAATAAAACAAATATCTAGGGACTCTGATTTCTCACTCCGTTATGCATTATGATGGCTCATAATTGATTACTGATGTATAGAATCTCAGCATTTTCCTTTTACCGAACATTTTCATATTACAATGCCAAAAAATATTTCCATTCTAAGTTTTTAATGGCAGAAATACATTGTATTCATCTTATATCGACCGTCATCTGCTATGCATTACTCCATGTCAGAGGGAGTAGTCATTACTGTTCAACAACGCCAACATTATTAGACATATAGCCAAGAGAACCTACATAGTACATTGAAAAACTGCCATCCAGCCTTTTCCCTTTTTACATTTGCAATTTGCATTTATCTTTTCACTCTTCCAATATGCTACTTCTCCAAGATATTTCCTCTAAGATATTTTATCGTTTGTTTACAGTAATTTAGCTACTTCATCAACCATTTAGATGATATATTTACTCAGCTACTTCATCTGGAACATGTTTCCTTTTATGTCTATTAATCTACATTGCACTTTCTGTAGTAGAATTGTAGCTATTCAATAATTTAAACTTTGACATTATGAGACTTTGCCAAACATTCACAGTATTATTCTGGAGAACTCTTACACTATCACATACTACTTAATATATTCTATACCTGTAGGTATCCAACATTTTAATTTAAAAAGTTAAAACATAAAAACTAATTGTCTAAGTGTGCATGATCACACATGTCATCATTAGAAGCCAAGTTTTATTAAATTGAAGCCAAAATTTGTGGTAGACTGTAATGTTAGTCATTTCATTCCTTCACTTTATATCTAGAAACTATTAAAGACCCATCTCTGAGGTTTCAGATACGTACTGTTTTCTCCACAGTAACAATATAGAAGAATAATGAGCACTGCATTGCTCTTGAAATAACTGAACTGAGTATCTTAAGACAGCTTAAGAATCGTTAGTGTTTTTAAAAATACTGTACCATAAAAAACACAATTCTGTCCAAATCTGTTGTATCAGTTGCAGGTACCTTTCCAAGATCTCAGAATGCATTTTTTCTGCAGTGTGTGCAGCACACATCAAATTATAGTATCCAGTACATTTCTGATCACAGTTTAAAAATTAAACATAAAAACCTTGAGTCTCAAGTGCAGGTTTCGTTTCATTCAAACTCATTCTATTTCCATGGCATGTAACCCATGTCAGCCTTATTTTGTAGGGCTTTGTACAGAATGTACCCAGAGGGTGACACAAGCAGAAAAAAAAAACCTGTCTGTAAAACTTTTTCAAGCTGAGAAATAATTTTTTAAGATCATGCAATGATGATTTTTTTTTCTTCATCAAAATTTGGTGCTAAATGATTCCAATCTGGAGCTATAAAAAACATGTTTCAGGAGGAAAGAGGATAGATCTGTTGAAATTTAAAAGCTTTTTCAACTATTCCATGTAAAAATGCAAATATGCTCTATAAAAGCTGTTTTAATTACAGAAATCTTAAGTATGGTGACCCAAATTCTCTACTGGCCCCACCCTCATGCAGCATCATGAGAGTTACTTCGGCAAGCAATGTTATGCATAACACTCATTCTAAACACTGCCTGAAACTATAAATACACTTATTTTATGCAGCTCTAATCCAGTAGAAAAATTACAGAACTGTGCAAGGAACACAAGGCCAGGTTGAAACTGTTGAAGTAGGTCCAGAGGAGGGCCACAAGGCTGCAGCACGTCCCATATGAAGACAGGCTGAGAAAGTTGGGGCTGTTCAGCCTGGAGAAGAGAAGGCTGCATGGAGCCCCATAGCAGCCTTTTAATATTTGAAGGAGGCCTACAAGGATGCTGGAGAGGATGCTCTTCATTAGGGACTGTAGTGATAGGACAAGGGGTAGTGGGTTCAAACTTAAAACTGTTTAAGTTCAAGTTATATATAAGGAAGAAGTTCTTTACTGTGAGAGTGGTGAGGCACTGGAATGGGTTGCCCAAAGAAGTGGTGAATGCTCCTTTCCTAGCAGTGCTCTAGGCCAGGTTGGACAGAGCCTTGGGTGACATGGTTTAGTGTGAGGTGGCCCTGCCCATGGCAGGGGGTTGGAACTAGGTGATCTTAAGGTCCTCTCCAACACAAACCATTTTATGACTGTATGATTCTAAATGGCATCAGATGCTTGATGGGTTTCTCCAATGATCTCATGTGACCTCACTTGAGATGCAAATAGTGTCACCAGAGACTTCTAAATAACTGAAGGGGATGAAGCAACCAGAAAGTCTGGGAAATGTTTAGAGAGGAGCAAACACTATTAAATAAATAAATAAATAAATAAACAACCACAAACCAGAAAATCACTAATCTTTCCTTAATTATTTTGTGGATTTGTTTTTTATGAGCTTTTGTTTGCCCTCTGCAAACATTTGCATAATCAAGTTTCAGAGACGTTAATGTTCCCAGCAAACGTACTACAGCTGTTGAATTATAAAACTGTGATTTTTTCAAACTCCAGACCAAATCTATACAAAAAAATATGTACTTATGGATGAGATTTTACTTAAGGCACTGTGGGGAATTCACAGCTCAAAGATTATCACAGGGAGAGAGTCATGGGTGGCATATATTTGGTCTTTAAATAGACAAATCCTTGGTTATATTGACTTCCAGAATTCAGATACTGTGTGAAAAAATAGTGGAAAATACTTCTCGCATGCAAACAACATACAAATACTCACAGTCACCAACCCCTTCTCTGTAGCACAAAGGAAAAGAAAGCGTGAGGCCTCAGCTCCCTTCACCACAGTGCTAAGGGTACTCTGACCTTCAGGGTAGCTGGGTCAGCATGGTAAATCAGCAGTTTTCTCCCACCTCCAAAGGAGAAGAAGTTGGAAATATTCAACATAAATCAGCAGATGCAGGATCTCTCCCCAGGTGAACATCATTATCCCTAGAGGTAACAGACCTTGTGACCCCACCCTGAACTCCAGCTTTCCAGTTTTTAGCTCCATTCATGAGATATTAAGTGCTATAAAAACAAACACAAAAAAGGTCATGTAAGTAATTACTGACATGTGTATAAGTCATAGCAATAAAACCTTCAGTCAATCATTCCAGCCCTCCTGCAATACTTTTACAGATTTGGATTAGCAGGAAAGGGAGAGAAAGGATCCTTACAAGCAGCAGAAACTAATACATCTTAGAAGGGGCCAATGTAGTAGCACAGCAGTTTCCTTCCAACCTCAAGGACGAGCAAGGTTAGGACAGAGACTAAGTAGACTATCATGCTGCTCAGTGCCACACACACTGGATTTGCTTGCACAGGAAAAAAATGTGAGTGATGGGAAACCTCAAAAGCATTGTAGGATTGATCCCTTTCAGCACTCAGGAGCTGCAACGGTAATTTCGGAACATGTCCAGACTTATTTATACCAACAGTTTTAGCAGAAAAGTAGAAGTCTCCTCCCTTCCCTAGATTTACCCACAAAGCTGAACTAAGCCCAGAGTCTTCTCTGCTGTTCAGCAGGACCAGCCTCAGTTCAGGTTTTAGGACACCAGGCTGTGTGTGCTCATGAACAGCTTGTCGAGTTGAATGTGGAGGGAACTGCGTGTACCAATGCTCCCACAGTGCATGCAGAGATGGGGACACAGCAAAGCCAAACCCACAGCAGCCAGAAAGCAATGCTAGCAATCACCCAAGCCCAATGAGACAGAGGGACTGGGCGAGGGGATGGATGGGCCATCAGGGAGAGGGAAAACAGAGACAGATTTTGGCTCTCAGTTATCACGCACAAGGAATTATAAAAGCTATTTTTTAACATGATGCTCATGTCTGCAGGTCATCTCTGCAGCAAATATGTTTGAGGCATTAATCCCACACAGGCAGACTGATGCAGCTTTCAAGTTGAGGAAGTGTTTAATCCTGTAAAGGGTGGGGGAAAGTATTTCTTTTAGATAAATTGCTTAATTGGGAAGTGAGAAATTCTCCTGCCTAAGCAACTGATTGAAAAGAAGTTTATTTCAATATGTAAACTTGCTATTCTTCTATAACATCCAGGGAAAACTAAGACAAAAAGAGACACCTTTATATTGCTGAAACCACAACTTTAAATACATAAAAAAGGCTAATAAACCAATATGATTTAAATAAGGTTTCTTTGTACCTCAGTTGTTGCACTGAACAATGATCTAGCACCAGGCACACCAAGTTGCCAGATCACTGACTGAACATTTCCCACAACAGCAAGTACCAAGAAAATGGGGTCCCCAGAGGGGCACTCAGCCCTTACCATTGACATCTAACACTTTTGGAGATCAGCTTTCCTTAAACTTAATGGAATCTGGTGTACTGAATCACACGGCACTGGAGATCTCAGAGCAAAATTCCAGTACCTTCCCCACCTACGCAGGAGCACAAATGGGGCATTTGGTGTGACTGCTGGGCACAGGCATCTGCCTGCCTGCTCTCCTTCTCCCATGGAAACCCTTCAGCAGGTCTCATCCACACAGAAAATGTTTGCATCTCACTTAGCCACAGGATGAGAAAAATCTTTATATACCACACCTAGAGATGAAAACCAGGGCTCTCTGAAGAACAGCCACAGCACACATTGCCAGCCAGGGACCTCCCCTTGGGCAAAGCACAATTAGTACAGAGAATTAGGATCACTGACAGGGGTCAGACACAGCACTTGCCCAAGAGTCAGCTGCAGCAGGAGGAACAGGATTACCATCTTAAAGAACAGGCCCACCTTTGAAGAAAGTGTTCACGTTTTTAATGATACAAACATTAAAGCAAATGCTATATTAAGTGCCATTATGTCGTAACTTTCTCAAGCTATAGGAAAATAGAAGCCTAAATGTTGTCCTTTTATATAACACAATGTTGTCATTTAATATATAATACCATTAACCTTTCTGTGCTTAGCAACCCACTAAGCACCTCTGATGTTCACTACTGTAAAACACAGGAGCATGCACACTTTTGATACACAAATAGCTTTACTTGTGACTTCTCCGTAACTACATTAACGTAAAAATTCTTAGGAATCTGTGAGTGTAAGTATCAGTGGATTACTATACTCAACATCTCTTACTTAGAAAGGTAGCTCAAGTTTTACAAAAACTAATAGGCTTATTATTATTATCAGAATATTCACCTCTATAAGTAACATCAATTAAAACATTACAGAGTAAGTTTAAAACAACTTACAATTTTGAAAAGACTAAGAACTTAACACCTATGTATTGTCATTGACTCCCACGGTGCTAAACTATCATTGCACAGGAAGCTCAATTTGGACAAAGATTACCGAAATATTATCCTTGTATGCTTCCAAAACACTTTTTTTAAAAAGGGAAAAAATTGTAATATTATTGTCTTAACTTTTCCAACAAACTCCTGGGTTTGGGGCTTTTTGTTTTGTTTTTGTTACTGTTTCTATGTTACTACACAAATCAAGGGACCTAATCATAACTAATCCCATGTTTATATTTTTCTAAGTTTCCTCCCCTATTGCCTAACCCTTCTAAAGATACGTATATAACATACACACACACGTAAAGCAAATAAAACTGGGTGTAGAACACCTATTAATATGGTCAAAATATTGGTTTGTTCCCCAGCATGATGTTTGTGGACACTATGCTATCTTGCTTCTAGGGAGCCACACTGAGATAACACTGCAAACCCCACCTCTGACACTGCTCAATAAAAGTCGGATATCTCTGTCTCCTGCTTTCTTTTTAAGGCTCCGACTTTCTGTTACAATTTTAGTGTGACTCGCCAGATCTAGCAATGTAATCTAATCTAACAGCCAATATCCCTAGTAGCAGGTATTTTAGCTGGAGCTGGAATACAATACTCCATTCCAATCTTTCTTGAGTTGACAGCTGCCTTTTAACAGCCAGTCACACTTGAGATTCCACCTTCTTGTGACTCGTGTGTCTCTGCCTTCTGCCAAGCTGCTGCCATGGCCTTGAGGGTGTCCTTCCGCTATCATCTCTGTTTCCTTCTCAACTTTCTGTAAAACTTCCACAGGGCTCACCCTCCACATGTTTTTCCTTCAGTAAGGTCACGCACAAACTCAAACTGAACAGCTGCCTCTGGTGTTGTGGAATCACAAACTGGTTCAGTTCCAGTCTCCCTCTTTCCAAACTAAAATTTCACATTATTTTTCTGATATATCCTCAGGAAAGGGGTCAGCACCTTAAAACCAGCATCATCAGCATTAAGCTTTAAACATCCTTGGACTTGATCCCATTTACCTTGAGGCCCCTGGATGGCACCAGCATCCTTCCTCTTTCCAGCACACCTAATGTGGGGATGAGCGCCATTAGATGCTCACAGCATCTGCCCACCATTGACCTTGTTAGGTGGTGCTGCCTCTGCCATCAACACTTAGAAAATAGCACTTTAAAGCACAATTCCTTTAAACTATTTTACTGCTTATACTTACTATGAAATGAATCTCACCCACATCTGCAGCAGTTGGTTAACTTCACAGCTCAGGATTGTGAAGTCTTTAATTAGTCTGATTCTAGGTACTGCTTTCCCTTAGGTACCTTGGGTTGGCATATATTGCTTTGAATTGCTCTTAACTCCATTCACAGTGTGATGGACCTGCATGTCTAATTCTCTTTCTTTGAAACTAAAAGTCACTGGGGCATTATGATACTATTAAGTGCCTCACTTTTAAGAATCATAAAAGTTAATTTTGCCTAACATGATTCTTTGCTTCTGCCACATACTGCTGGTAACATTGGTGTTGTCAACACATGAGAAGTCAGACACCAACCCAAAAACCCAATAAATGATTAACAGAGCACAATCACTAATCTGATGTTACACAATTTAACATTTCTAATTCAAGTTGAGGACCTCAGATAAAAATCTGAAAACACTAAAAACATGAAAGGTCCTAAATAAATTCCAAAACCATGTTCAGGTGATAGACAATATGCAGGTCTTACCATGCTAGGTGTAAGAATGAAATACTGATCAAAATAAGCACAACACTACCTTTGCATATTTAGTAAAATAGTTTTGTATTAAAGAATTAGAAAGATTAAATTCCTCACGATGTGCTATCCTTTCAAGACAGTCTTATCTAACATTCACAGACCCATATCTTAAGTGCCTTCAGAGAGAATCAAACTTAATGCCCTATTTCTTAAGGTAACGATTTGCAGTAGGAAAATTTTCATATGATTACAATCTAGGAAAGTACTAACCTATTATGAAATACAATTTATCATTATGCTCATGTATATTTGTGTATATTAGCTTTAAAGTTACAGCCTTTTGAATTACTAGCATTGTCATTAAATTGGAAGCTATAAATCGTATATGTATTATATGTGTTGGTGTGCACAGCTATATATATTATATATATGAAATCTATGCCACAGAATCAGGCTATATGTACTTAAACATATCCAACTTTTACATGTTTTGCTAATTGCTTTTAAGTTCTATGAAAATTAAGGGAATTAAGAATGGAAAGTTTTTAAAGCATATTAATGACAAGTACAGGCAAAGAAAAGCGACCCAGCAGTGAGTACACAGCAGGCAATGGAACTGAATTCCCTTTCAAGGAATGTCTCGACTGCTTCCAACCCTGCTGAGCACTGCTGGGCAATTGCTGCTGAGATACAGCACTGGCACATGTACGCTGACACTGTGTTGCACCTGACAGCACGAACTTGGGGTTAGATACCTTCTATTTCCTATTCCCTCTCATTTTTATTTTTTAATAGTACTATGGGACATTTTTGCCTAGTTCTAATTTTGTTCCAACGGTACCAATTGAAAGTCACTGAAATAAACTACTCTTGATGCTACCTCTGGCACAGAGCAATTGTTTCTTCATAGACCGGAAGGGGAAAATAGAAGTATTTAGAATATTTGGGGTTTTTTTCTCATTCCTGCATCTTTTAATTTGTAACTGTGCATCTTCTTATGATAGAAGAAGGGTTATTTTTAAAAGGAAAAGGCACTGGTTATTTTCTGGTTGTACAGATGTTGGCAAGCAGACATAAAAAATACAGAACAGTAATAAGTGGAAATGAGAAGATTTACAAGTTGTGATTAGTTCTTCAAATTTCCATCTAGAGACCTCCAGCTTGTTTTCCCCGTACATACACCTCTCTCATCATGAATGTCTTTTAGGTTTGTAAAATATAGGTCCCTGCACACTTTCAGAGTACCAATAACGGGATAAACACAAGGGCATCGTACATCTATCTGCTCAGCACTCATGAAAATAAAAATATTTACTTTGTTCTAATCGAGCATTTTGAAATGGACACATCCAGAGGTGTAACAGGGATCTGCCCTCCCCATAGCCATTCTGCTTCCAGCCTCCACTGTTATATTTCAGCTGGGTATAGAAAAGACAGGAATCTTCAAGGTCTCGTCATCTTTAACACTAATTCTTCAGCAGCCTTGCACAAAACAAAGTTTCTTTAGCCTCAAGGCTCATCGTAAAAGGGAATTAATAGAGCTTAATTGTTATCATGTTGGCGTGTGGCACGAATGCAACCATTACTTTGCGTATTTTTTCAAATGTGAATTGTCACCAATGGGAAAGTTTAAATATCACAGGCCTGGTTCAGGAAAACACATGCAAAAAAAATTGAAAAGAAGAACTTTGATTAAATAATGATTGTGGGATTAGATCTGTTATTAAAAGGATAAAAACAGTCTACTACCTAGGTTTTGTAGATTTATGTTCTCCATAAATCATAATTAATAATGTAAAATAATACTGAAGTTAGAAGTCATCATTGTCATTTCAGTATTAATACCATCTTTGTTTTCTTAGAAACTTTTTATCATCTTTTTAGAAGTGCCATTTTGAGAATCAGGTATCTAGTATTTTCAAGAAAAAACCCTCACGGAAAACAGTTACGAGTATTTTATCTCTTTTCCTCCCCTTTCTTCTGAAAGCTTCGTCAGCTCAGCTTATTACCACTACCTTTGATCTACATGACAGTTCTCCTCTGAAAGCAAGATGAAAAATACAATAAAAACAGAAAAAGTTAGCACAAAATAAGGTATGATCCCACAAGAGACAAATTGTCCTTTTTTTCCAGGCTGCCTCTCATCCCCTGAGAGGGGACAACTCTGCTGCCATTGCTACTACTTTTAATTTTCACTTTTTTTCATATAATCACAGAATGGTTTGGGTTGGAAAGGGACCTTAAAGGTCATCTAGTTGCCACAGGCAGGTACACCTTCCACTAGAGCAGGCTGCTGAAAGCCCCATACAACATGACCTTGAAAACTGCCAGGGATGGGGCAGCCACATGTTCTCTGGGCAACCTGTGCCGGTGTCGCACCACCCTCACAGTAAAGAATTTCTTCCTAGTACCAAATTTAAGTCTACCCTCTAGCTAGTTTTAAGCTATTCCTCTTGTCCTATCCCTACTTGCCCTTGTAGAAAGTCCTCTCCAGATTTCCTGTAGGCCCCCTTTAGGTCTGCTATAGGTCTCTGCAGAGCCTTCACTTCTCCAGGCTGAACAAGGCCAGCTCTCTTAGCCTGTCTCCACAAGAGAGGTGCTCCTGCTCTCTGAGCATCTTGGTGGCCCTCCTCTGGATTAACTCCAAGAGTGACATCCTTAGGTGGGGGCCTAAGGCTGGATGCAGTACTCCAGGTGGGGTTTCATGAGAGCAGAGTAGAGGGGGTGAATCACTGCTTTTGGTGCAGCCCAGGGTCATCTAACCATCTAATACCTTAAACAAAATACTACACAAACCCACTAGTTTTAAATGCATCACTTTTTCTTGAGTGTTTTGCATAGTTATGATGCTGTAAACAGTCTACCTACCAATATCACAGCTGTGTAATATTTGTGCCCTTTGTTATGTATTATCCTGGATAATTCATAATTGAACACTCACTGAGATTATCTGTTAGTGACTTGCTTTTGATGTAATGGATTTCAGAAATTCTGTTCTCATTTTAAGGGATTTCCTAAACAGCTGGTAGATTTGGCTGATTCTCATACCTGCACAAAGCTTCCTCTATGCACACCCTGTGGGCATTTAAAGATCTTTGTACCTTAAGTTTCAACCTAAAAAGTATTACTGAGCAGTCTTTATGAACAGGAACAGCCACACAGTATGTCTCTACCTTTAGGAGGAGGTGCATGTGTAGCAGTTTCCAGTAGCAGGCAGATGCTTCCTTCTAAGATGCAGGTTTGATGTAAAAATCTTAGTTGCTGTAAACATATATATAAGCCCACAGGAAACACAACTAACCCCATTTATATATGTGCTCCTCAACCTAATTGCAAATAGAAAGTATTAGCAAACCACTGTTCATTAATTAGTGAGTGCTAAAACACAACCATAATAAACCTGAAGTGTAAAAATTCCTGGTACTATCCCCAGATACTGATGGAACTTTCTGCAGAATTTTTGCTAAGGACATATCTGCTCTTGCCTTTTATAGTTTACATTCTAAAAGCTAATGAATAAATACAAGTGAAAGGAAGGCAGCAAAGAAGGAAGAGTAAAAAGGTATAACACACATATTACATTACACAGTAATTATGTGCTTCTGAAACGCCAATTAGTAACTCTTTCCAGGATGCAGCTCACAGTCAGATCAATATTAGGTTGATAACAGCAAAGAGTCATGATCTGGTAGAGAATGTTTTATTATTAAAGACTGTACTGAATATGGAAAGCCACAGAAATATTAGCTTAACTCCTCTTTAAGTGCAAACTGTAGCCCTGACTGTGTTAAGAGCACAACGTAAGGTTTTCTCTTCTGTGGTCCCTGTAATTTCAGTACAAATGTTTGATGTGAAATAATTTATAATGGCAGACCCTAACCAGCCAAGAAAATAATTCTTTTCTATTTCTGGGGTTTGATTTTTTAATTTTTATTTTCCTGTTAACAGGACAAACAATGTTTCACCAGACTTTGTCCTCTGTCAGGGAAAAAATAATAAAAAAATTAAAAAATCATTTGGCCATCAGTGCAACATGAAAGTGCACAAGAGAGCGATTCTTCTGGAAGAGGTAATTTACTTGCCATGTTGACAAGATGAGCCAAGAGTGTGAAGAATAAAACCAGGTTCATTGCCCTGGAGGAGGTCCTAGAGTCAAGGCTGTAATGATACAGAAATAAGGCAGGGGTTTAGCATTCCCAGATAAACCCTAAAAGTTTTTGTTACAGATCTCAGAGTGAAAGATCACTATTCATACTAGTGTCAGCAAGGTGGTAAGATCTGCAATCATTTCACAAAAGCTGTAAAAAGGCTTACAGGTAAAAGCTGGCTCTATTAGGAGATTTTGCATGTTATCCAAGGAGTTTGGTATCTTTAAGCTTTTTTTCCTTGCCTTACATTAGATTTCCTCTGTCAACTTCCTCCATAACCAAAACTACTTGGATGCAGTACACTCAGTCCTTAGTGCTCATGGATGCAGAGTTGTACCTTTCCCTCAAGAAAGAAGGCTATGAGAAAGGGAAGGGATGTCCTTAAGTCTGGACACCAGCCCTCCTGCCATCCCAGGCTAGTTCAGAGCAGGAATTGTCACAGATAAAGTTTGCATGACTCAATTTACCAGTGGTTTGTTCTACTTTTTGTTATCTGGATTTGACAGTTTATGCTGCATTCCAGAGCAGTGAGTAGCTGATCCAATAAACATTGAGAGGTAACATTACTTTGATTGTAACACACAGGAGCTGAGATATCATTGGCTCATGTGCTGGAGAGAAACAAAAAGAGAGAAAAGCAGTTTTATAGATCTCATTACAGTAGGCATGAAGTTTTCCTGTAACCTTTTTCTTAAATCCTTATAATTGCTAGAACTAACACTGTTTCTTCTCAAGTTACAATTAATATGTAATTTATATTTGTCTGGTCGCTAATGATGTATTTTTTAAGTAATTTCCAATACAAAGCCGTCATTACCATAGGGCACTTACTGCTTGTCTATGGTCACAAATCTTTCTCATGGCATATCCATTTGCCTAGCACGGAAGTACATGAAACTATTTATAAAGCACATTTTACACCTGACACATTGAATTAAGAGCAGAAAAATGAGAGAGTTTTCTAATGGCAGCAGTATTACTATGTTGGTTGTAAAATGGACTTGTGTCTAGAAGGCTCTGATTCATGTTTTCTCTTTTTGAAGACTATTGACTTGTCTGGGTTTTTTGTTGTTTTGGGGTTTTTTTCCTTAATGGCATATTGATATTGATTGTTGTTGTTTTGGCTTAGAAATCCAGGCAAACGAGTTTAATAAATGTTGCTGTCAGTGAAAAATTAGCATTGACTGTTCCAGTGTAAGATGGAAATACTTCCCAAAGCAAATACCACACTGTTCTCAGTTCTGTAGTACTTCCAGAGACAGACCTAGAGAGGATGAAATTATTTTACGCGATTTAATATTATATATGCTGACTCTTTGAAGTGGGCCAGGACAATTGTAATTCATCACTTCCCATGACCTTGCCCATTTGAACATGAACTAACCAGCCATTTATGGTGTGATGAACAGTTATGTGTTACACAACAGGTCATTAGAGCCACAGGTCAATTCCCACCTCTTTCTCCAGCCTTACAGACATTCTGCATTACTGATTATACACTGCAAAGTGTAATGCAGCCTATATAAACCCAACAGTGCCATTAGAAGATTTATACCTCTAATCCCCTCCTGTCTCAGCTCTAAGTCACAATTTTCATTCCCAGCACTAACTAGATAAAGCCCAACTGACAATTTGCTAACACCACATGCAGTTCAGCTGCTCCTTCTCAGAAGACAAACTCCAAAGCCTCCAACCCTGCCTGCAAACGCAGCGAACCCCTAGCAGCTCTCCTCGCCCCACACGAACCTTGCACACTGCCTCATACCGAGTGATCCTGAGTCAGCAACAGCAAAGTGAACTTTCCAGGCTCTCACATCATTCAGTGAAACAGAATAGCTAGTGTAAAATTTCTTGATGCTATTTCTTTCAAAACTAAGAATCAATAATCAAATACTGTCTCTGATTGCATTGTTATTTCATTTCAGGGGAAAAAAAAAGGAACAAAACACTTATTTCTGCAGAGATACTCCCTGCTGAATGTAAATCTGTTTAGGGATTTCATTCTATCACTGTAGAAAGCAGTAACTCGACTAGAAAGTAGTTTTAGATCAATGCAAAAGCAGGATCGCGTCAGAAGCTTGGGAGAGAGGCAGGCAAGAAGAGAGCCCACTGTTGCCCTGAGGTCTTCCCCCACCATCATTCTCACTGACCAGCCACAGTACCCACACCCATCTCTCACTCGTGAGGACAGAACTACCAGGAAACACTCTATCTCCTATCTTCCTGGATCGTTCCCACCAGGTGACGGCAAAATCAAGACTAACAAGTAGATTTCATGTTAAATTCCTCAATCACAGCCTTTAACAATACCCTTACTACAGAGTAATGATGAGGGAGACAACAACAGCTCCATGCCTAGGAGCCACCTCCTCCACCGCAAACTTTCGGAAGGGGCCGGCGGAGTGGCACAGCCGGGAGCCCCAGAGCTCCGCCACACCAGCGGAGAAACCAGCCGCCGCCCGCCCCTTGCACTGCCCGGTGCTCCTCCCTGCCCTGGAACGAACTTTCCCCGCGCCCAGCACGGCTCCTTTCCTATCCCGGTGGGTGAGAGGGCGCAGAGGCGGCCGGGCGAGCCCCGGATCCGCTATCGCCCGCTCCGCTCCCGGGCGCCGGCCCTACCTTGACTGCTCGGGAGGACTGGCACTGGACGTGGTGGGACACTGTTGCCGTTTGGTTCATGTTGCCGCCGCAGAGCGCTCCAGCGGCGCTGCGGACACAGAGCGCCCGCGGTCCGGGCGCCTCCGAGCTGCCTGGGGGCGGTCCGGCTCCAGCTGCAGCTCCGGCGGCTTGGAACCCAGGGGCGCCGCGACAGCTCCGCCCGCCCGCACCGCCCGGCACCGCCCCGCGCCGCTCGCCGGGATCGGAGCTGAGCGGGGGCCGGGTCGCGCTCAAAGCGCAGCGTTCTCGCCCCGGAGCGGGGCAGCAGAGCTTGAGGGCATCAGTCTCCCTGAGAAAGCCAAACTCCGCAGTGCTCATAGCTGAAATTAACAGGATTGCAGCACAGAGTTTATGTTGGATGCTTCTTTCTTCTTGTTCCCCGGCATTTTTTCCCTCCTTTCATCCCCTATTCCCATCTGCCGCCCACTCCTTAGGCTCTAAAACGACAGCAGCCCTCTGCGGTATCGACATGCGGGCATTGTTCTGTGACACAGGTACGAGACGCGAGCGTGAGCCTTGCATCCATTGCCAGCGCACAGGGGACATCTGAAATCTCGGATTTAACTACTGCAAGAGCTCCACGTTTCCCCATAGATTAAAAGAAATGCATCTCTGATTGAGACTTTCACCCAAATAACTTTTTGTGGGTTTGCTTGAGGTAGTCTGAAAAACTATCCCCTCGAGACTCATGAGCAGGACTTGCCAGAAACATGCAAAACGCTCTCTCCAAACGTTCAGCCCAGAGCTGATACCAAAGCCAGAGGATTCGCGATGGAAGCTGATAAGCTCTCTGAGCAGATTGTGACACCTCAGGCTGATAATGAGCAAGCAATATTTTGTATATACATAACATTCCTAAATTATCTCTTACTGTAGAGAAACCTCTCAGTAAAACAAGACACAGGGTGCCAAACAGCAAGGTGTTCATGGGGCATCTTTGGGGGGGTGTGGAACTGCAGCCGAAGCAGGTAAAGTCAGTTCAGGAGGAAGCAAAGAAGAAAAAGGACAAAGTAGAGCCAGAAGCCATGGCACATATATCCCAAAGAAACTGCTGATTTGGAGGCTCTCACTGTGTGAGACTCCAGCTTCAGGCGTCTCTGAAGCGTCTGTTCTTTCAGAGAGAGGCTGTTGAGCTCTATTTGATACTGTATCAAAGCTTACACTCCCGCACAAGAAGCTATGCCTCAAAAATAAAATGGTTTTTAAAAATTCAGGCCCGAGGTTGAGCTCATTCTGTAGTTCTAGCTCTTGGGTTTTCTCCCTACCCTCTTTTTTTTTTTTTTTTTTTTGATAGTTTGAAGAAACTGCACAAAGTGTGTGTCTAAAAGGTAGGGATGCAAGAAAACAGTTTTGCTAAAAACTTCAAGCTGTGCTGAGAGCAGCATTAAGAAGTGTCAGGCAGGCACTCACCTCCTCCAAGGACCTACCCAGAGGCTCCTGCGCTCAGGCCTGAAGGTGCAAGCTGAAGGTCCATCTCACTCTGCAGGACATGGACAGGCAAAGGGAGAAGGCTGAGAGCTTGCTGTGCTCACAGCTCAGCACCTATTCCAGGAGGACTACAGAGACCTTAGCTGTGCTTGTAAATCTCATCGTGACTTCAGATGTCCACCTGAGGTCTTTTAAGTGGGGTTCATTTTCAGAAGATGTGAATATACTGAAAGCATATCTGCTTCGAATCACCTCAAATCTGATATCTTCAAGGTCAAAATTCATTTTGCCCTTCTCAACTAAGACACAGAGGCAGGTACTACTGCAAACAGCTGGCAAAAGAGATAGAGCTGGTGAGGAAAAGACTGATCTTCTGCTTGGTCTGCAGAAAACTGCCAAGAAAGCCCTGTATGGGAAAAGGCCCTGGGTAAAAACATCCCCTTCAGGGAGGGGGAAGCACTCAGATGGTGCTTATTCCACTGAAAAATGTCATTTCTGATGGAAGCCAAACGTGGAGGAGAGGCACAGCAAGAGGGTCCCTCCCAGCCCAGACATGGTACCTCAAGGCACCACAAGTGCGCCATCCAGCCTGGCCTTTAGCCTGCAGGGCTTGCTCACATTAGCTTCCTTCACCTTATTGGATTTATTGGATTTGGAGCAAGAAAAAAAACATTTAGCAAGGATATCAGGGGCTCAGCAGTGCTCTTTCACCCCTCTCCCTTGTATGCAGACAGGAGTGAAACTTAATGGATACAGATGAGGAAAAAAAAACTCAGAAAATTGAGACTTACAATCTGACTTGAAGGTTCTCTGGTTGGCATTGAGGAGGAGGGAATAAGTAAATGGCTGTTTGGGAAAAGGGCTAACAGTCTCATTTTCACTATACTCATGTCTTGTGCTCAAACGTTTGTTCTGAAAAGAAAATGAAGGCTTTGAGTTATTGGCAGCAGGAACTCAAGCGAGCAGAGGCAACCTGCAAGATTCAAAGACATTCTTCCTTTTTTCATCTTGAAATATATTTGTATTTAACAATCTCAGGTAGAAACTTCTGTAAGGCAAAAGAATGAACTTGGAATATTCTTAGTTGGACTAAGTATCTGTGGATTTTTATAAGCTCCTATGAGGACTTTGCATAAAGTTTTGATGCTTGATTTTATGCTTCACAGTAGCTGATCTTCCATGCAAGTTCCAAAAATGGATTTAAGGTAACACAAGAATCTCTTTCTTATAATAACAAAGAAGCAGCAGCTTTGGTTACAAAACTTTCAAAGATAGAAGTTCAATAATTTGCTGACACTGTTTTTAAATGAACTTCTACAACTTTTAATGTATCTATTCCTAGAAAGTAAAAATTTTGCTGATTAACCTCTCATTCTCACAAGGTGGAATCTAATAAGAGTGTGAACCTGAGAAGGGCGATCCGGAATTGTAATGACTCTATAAGTGCATCATTTGTCATTATAAAATATCTCAAAACCAAGTTAGATCAATAGAGTGGGATTTCACAACATGCCAGCTGAAATCCTTCAGAGCACAACTCTGTTACTTACTTCTCTGGTAATGTCATTCACTGCCGTCCCTCTGGTTCCTCTTTGCAACCATTAATCCTGTGTCATGTGTAATCTTCTGTGGGAGCTGGCTGCTTAGCAAAATGCAGCTCACCCTGGATGTTGACTGCTAATGTGAGTATCCACATTAGACCTGCAAGGAGGTTTTCAAAATTTTCAGTGCCTTTAGGGTGCAATTAAATAACTGAGTGATTATCAAAATATGCTGGAGAATATTAAAGCTGTGAGCAGATGCCTCTGTTGCACATTTCAGTAGAGCAGGTTGTACCTGCTGGTGTTGGAGCAGCCCCTCAGCACACTGAATGAGCCTCCTTCCTGAAATATTTAAAATTAGTAAGAAATTGACATAATCAGCCAGGAAAACTGATTAAGTGGAAAGCTTAAGTGAAGAGAAAATCACTGTTTCTGGTAGAAAAACTCTGCCTGCCCCACTGTACAAATGCAGTGAGTGACTGTAGGCAGCTGGAACTGCTGCTGGAGGCAGCTTTTTCCAAAGGTTCCTGATCACTATTCAGGTCCTGCAGTAACCTGCTGTTAGTAACACCCAATATAGTTCCCCGGCCACACATTTTCCTGCCTATTGCTTGCTCACTTGTTTTCCAAGCCTTATGCTCTTTAAAAAAAAATCCCCACAACCCACAATCCTTTCTTAATTTTTTTAAGTCACATTTCATTAATTACACTGCATAATTACTATATCAAGAAATAAGAAATTAGTGTGAATTGGTAGTTACATATACTTCATGACAACATGCTTTTCTATAGCTGTTTGCTTTCATTTCTGTTTTATGCGAGTTCATGAATTTTACTGCTGTTCCACACGCCCAGGGCCTAATTCTGTACTCACGTACGTTGTCAGCTATTTGACATGAGAGAACTCAATTTCTAATTCACACCAGTTCATAATCAGGTTACAGACTTCTCTGTTTATGGATGAAGAAGTTTTAATACTGCAAGGGAGGATGATTTGGGATTGATGCTAGGCTGCCAGCTTCCTTAGAATTATTAACTGCAAGGAGCTGCATTGCATGTCAGTGCAGGGCTTACATGAAACAAAGACAGGGCATATCCTCACTCCAGTCAGCTGTGAAAAAATCCTCTATTTCTTTCCTCTTACCCCAACCAGCTGTCAATGGAAAAACCAGCAGCTATCTTAAACGGCTGGTCATGGACAGCAAGTTCACATGCATCTCAAAGTATCTCAGGAAAAGCCATTCCTGGAAGATGGCAATGATGCTATATGCACACACATGTACAGTCATGCACAATCCCATGGGCTCTGCAACCATCAATCTGGCTGCAGCTGGCAAAGTGAATGTGAAGGAGAATTCCCCCAAGAAAAGCATAACTTCTGATAGATTCAATAAATCAGCAGGATACCAGGCTTCAGTCTGGCTGCAGTGCCACGAACTACTCCTGCTGTTAACCCACAAGTCAATGGTTGATTACTGGAATGAGGAATTCCTCAGAGTGGACAGTTCTCTCATTGTGAGAGCACTGCATTATCCCTGCAAGGTGTTGTCTTACTGTACGTATTTCCACTCCTTCTACTATCCCCAAATTCCCTCACTGCCTGCTGTCTTCAGGTTTTGAAGGGGTGTTTTCTAAACCATTGTTTAAGTAATTGATATTTTGAACCAAACCAAGGACAATTCACACCATTGCTGAAAGACATGCTTAAAACTTAAAACATTCAGTCCAGTATATGAACTGATGAAGTCCAGTATATGGATCTGTAAGAAACAAATACAGATTTTCCTAATTTGTACAAGCCAATATCTGCAGAAATAGACAAATATGTTTGTTATGATTACTTTCTGATCTTCTCTACATTCATTTTAAGAAAATGTTTAGATTAAATATTTGAACCTCTTTTTGTAAACAAAAGGTGTACTAAAATATTGTATATGCACAATGATTCCTTCAATTAATTTTCTGTTAAAGTGAAGGTGAATAGTAGTAAATTACAGCAAGAAGATAAAAAAATGCTATAATAATGAATTATTCTGACTAGATTTTGCCTGCAAACATGGGATGCCATGAAAATAGGATCAGTGATGTCTACATATCATTGACTCAATATGGGGAGTATGTTGTGAGAAACGATGGAAGTTAAAAACAGCCTGCATGCAACTGCCTTGTTACCAGGGAAGACAAGCAAGTGGTTTTTGATATGAAAAGCTGTAAGAAGAGGGAAAATGGTCTGTGTCTGAACAAACTGAATGTCACCTGCAGAAACCTGCACAGACAGTAGGTGACTTTACAAGTGACACTTAGTAGTGCACCTCTTAGCAGGTGTCTCCAGGCTGCTGAATGAATTCTGATGAATCATAAGCAGTGGCAGAAGCTAAGACTATCTTTAGGATCCCTTCAGTCTGATTTGTGTATGCCTGTTACCAGCATAACATTCCCTCAAACAGGGAATGAGAAAAGAACAAACTTTGGTCCTTTTTGTCTTCAAATGAGGCTTCAAAGTAATAGCCAATACTATTTAAGAAAACTAAACAAAGTGGAAAGAAATATTTATGGCTACAAAACTACATTAATATGCTTTAGCACACTAGTATCCAAAACTCACAGGTGTTTCCTTTTGATTGCCTAGTTAATATTGTGGCCATTCTTTAAGCACCAGAGACCAAAGTAGTACTATGTGAATGTACCAGTCACACAGCATTTACAAACTGGCCAGAAAATGCACAAAAATGTATGAAATAATAGAAAAGAAATACAGATACATAAGCTTTACATATGATGAACTTCAGGAAAGAAGAACAAATTCTTTCTCTTCAATCTTATCCAAAGTCCATAGTAGATCCCAGGAGACCTATGCTCCACCTGACTGAATTCATTTAGCCTTCTGTCTGCAGAAGCTACTGCATTATAAAAAGAAAGATGTGAACCTGACTGATCTGAGAAGTAGTTTTAATTGCATGCATAACTATTACTCACACTGCTAACAGGATTCAATATTTCTACCATGTGAGAGCTATGGGATGAGTAATGTTTTTGCACACATGAAGACTTAGAGGAGCACAGCTATCTCCCCATCTGTAAGTGTAGCTGTGTTTCCAGTC
Organism: Melopsittacus undulatus; assembly: GCF_012275295.1. Classification (NCBI taxonomy): domain Eukaryota; kingdom Metazoa; phylum Chordata; class Aves; order Psittaciformes; family Psittaculidae; genus Melopsittacus; species Melopsittacus undulatus. The sequence continues at coordinate 80,425,678 of NC_047530.1, read as the reverse complement.
TTATTCCTCAACACTCTGGAACTGCCACAAAATACTGCAGACATGCCAAAAGTAGTTTGAAGTTTCTTTCTGTACAAGTTTATGTTTCTTTGAGCCTTAAAATCTTGCTTGCCATGGAAGATGCTGAACCCCATGCAGAACACTTGGGCTGCAGGATCAGCAGAGCCCTGTCCAGTGCTGATCCTCCAGGAGCATTCTTGCACACTGAAGATAGGCCTGAACATGGTATTTCTAGTTTGATACCATATCCAAAATCCACAGTCCAGAGAGGCTTTATTGAAGGTTCAAGATTAGAGCACAAGCTTGAACAAAAAGTCTAGCAAGATCAAAGGTATTTTGTATTCAATATACATAGCAAGACGCCCAGAAACAATCTCCCTTTTTTAAAGATTGGACCTCAGCTAACAGCTAAACTCCTAAAACATTATAAAAATTCCCACAATGAGAGTCAGCTCAGCTTTTCAAGTATTTATGTACCTAATAGGTAGCCCTGCAAGCTTGTCAAGGGTTTGCCAAGCTTACTACAACACAACTTGATGAGACCAATTTCTTTGTCCCCTCAACATGAAGTTACTCCACACCACCTTCTGCATCTGGGATATCTGTTCTAAACACCACATGCAAGCAAAATTCATTCCGAGCCATTGTGTTGGGCTGAGGAATTTTATCTCAAGCTGTTTGTATAGGGTTAGCATCCTACAGTCCTGCAGTTGGCAGTAAAGCTGAAGACAAAAAAAAAAAAAAACAAAAAGAAAATTTCTCATATTTGAAGGGTTTAAAGTTTGAATTAATAGTTTCTGGCTATGGAAACTGAAGTAGGGGAGTAGGGGGGTTATGTTAGATCTCAAAGGCTGCAGGAAAAAAAGACGCTTTCCTGATTACACAAAACAGAAAAGTTCAATGACAACAGCAAAAAAAAGAGAAAGCAAATTGAGTACTGTAGACCATTTTCCTTCATCTATCTGGATTAATACAAACCTAAGCAAAATTTTAGAGGCATGTTAGCACCTCTGGGTGTAAGATGAAAAAAAAAAGGCTTTAGAAGAATAATACTGAAACCCTAATTATTCCCAACATTACATGTTACTGAATAACAGACCAAAACTCTCCCTTACTTCATTCAGTGTAAATCAAATAGCACATAACATAATTGGGTTTTTACAAATGTAAGATAATTCACAATCAAATTAGTACTTTCCCTAAAACACTACACAGTGGTTTATTCAAGGAGCAACAAGAAATGGCTGCCATTAGAAGTGAAAAGATGCTTTCTCTACAACTCAAGCCAATCCAAAGAAACGTATTCCTGTCTCCCCACTTTAAAGGTGATTTTACAAGGCTCTTGGGATGCTGAAGAAGGATCTAACTCATTGCCACATGTATAAAACAGCAGATGAGTTATTAATCTTCTGGGCTATTCTTTCCTTATGGTATTAATTTATTGACTGGGCATAGTCTGTGCACATGTTTCTTTGTCATGTCAAAAGCCATTATTTTAATTAGCAAAATGAAAGATGGGGTAGCAAACAATCCTGTTAGAAGGACTGCAGCTCAGATTTCCAAGCTGGCTATTAGGAAAATGCTACTTTGTCTCCCCACTTCTGGGGCAAGAAAAAGCAGCCTGAGAATAGCAGCAGACTCATGCAGGCTGCTAGCAGTTGTTTTGTCTTAGTTGCCATCCAAGAGTGAGCCTACCTGGTAAACTAAGCACCAGTAATGAAAGAGGCAATAAATCTCACATGTTAGGTATAATCAGTACCAACGGGCTATGAAGTTGATGCAGTCCAAGACCAAACTTGGCCATGCTATGCCCTTGCCTGCTATTGCTTACAGCCATAAATGCTGTTCTTTAGCATGTTCCTGGGAGACAGTCCTCTTCTTCCATGTGTAACTTTTTTCAGTCTCTTCAGATTTCTGATGCCTTTTCAATAAGAAAACATCTGAAATCCCCCTTATCTCTCTCTTTTCAGTCGCAAGTGTGTCAGTCACAAGCCCACGCTACTCAGCCAACATGATTGCTGCTGCACTTCAGCTGACAAGCTGTGAAAGTTTTGCCTGCCCAAGATCATTGTGAACATTTTTACTTCCCTTTGTTAGAATTATGAGATGTTTGCATCTCATTGCCACATACCGATGTACCTTCATACATATACATCAGTGAGTTTTAGTGACATCAAGCATCACATCCAACTAGTCAGGAAATACTACCTTGTTAATGAGATTCAATGTTACTGCCAGCTGCTCATTCCAATATAACTTAAACATGCATTGAAATAATTTCTTTATACTTTATCATCCTTTTTATATTCTAGTTATAAAAAAAGTAGAACATTATGTGGCAAAAAAACAGTCTGGATCATCCACTGCTGTATTTTGCAATGAACAAAGACTATTTCAATGGAAATTACATTCAATGTTTCAATGCTTAAATTAACCAAGGAAGAAGATGTGAGATTACAATTGTTTCTTTTTCATGTTGGGCTGTGAGTCTTTGAGTAAATCCTGGATAGCTCTTGAAGACCTGTGGGACTACAATGTTGGGAGGAATCAAGAACAATTGAGCCTCCTGTGCAGTTACATGTTCTCCAGCAACTGTGCAATCTTCTAACAACTAACTCCAAAAATTATATTATCCTGCTCTCATCTCAGGTAAAATACTACAATTTATGCTTATTTGGATGCTGATGGCCTCAAATACAGGCTTCACTGACAGCTGCAGTACCTGTAGGCAAACTCTGCTCATTACATTTACCTGTAACTTCTGAGACAAATGTAACATAGCCACCCTGCATGCACAATAAAAGGACACTACCTGCAAACAGATAACCCAGCCATTATTTTGATTACAGTATATTTTCCAAATAATTCTGAAAATATGTTTTTTATTAAAGTACATGATTTGTCAAAAGTGTTTCCAGCAGGTGTAGGAAAAAGAGCAGAGAAATTGGAGCTTGCCTAACCAAGTTTATAAACCTGCTGTTTCAGTCTCAAAGATGAATTACACTGCAGGAGCACGTACACTAAATGTTCATGCTCTCCTTCTTGCCCTCCTACTTATGTTCAAAGAGTAGAATAGAAAAACATAAATCAAAGTCTTAGAACATATTTCTTTTCCAATTCCAAAGCAGCCATATCTTTATACTAGAATCATAATCCCCCACAATACAAATAAAAAGCATGGCCCAGCAATCACCACTTCAAAATAATTACAGGCAACACAGTAATTTACACTTATCTAAAGCCTTTCACCCCAAGGATCCCAAAGCAATTTATACGCAATATAGATGTGGTTGATAGAAAAAGAATAATGCCAAGGAACTACTTGGAAACTGAAGGATTCTCTGAACTATGCAGATCTCTGCAGTCCAAGAATTTACATATCCATTATCCTGCTAGCACTTTGAACAAATCTATTACAACCTTCTGTCCCAAATTTAGGAATAGTTCTGAACCTTTCTTCAGTTTCAGTTGATGATTCTGAGAAATTAAGATTAAATTAATAATACAACACTGCCCATCAGACTTACCCAAGTTCAGGAGGTGCTCATCTGAAGCACTACCAGGATTAACACATTCTTCTGGAGAGAAAAGGGGTCTCAATTTCTATGCTTACTTCCCATTTTCTTTATAAAATTTATTTCTGATCCATGCAGGCTCTGAGTAAGCACTGGCCTACAGGCAGAGCCTTACTTCTTCTGTTCTAGCTCTGAAATATCATTATTTCCTACCAGCTGCTCAGCAAACTAAAGCAGTCTATGGGTGCTTTCTGGCCTCCCAATAGTTGATAGCACCAGGCCATGGAGGTACACATCGATCTTTAAACACAGCTGTAATATAGTTGCTATTTCCCTAATCTCAAACCACATACCTGTAGCGGTGCATGAAAGGAAGCACAGGGAATTGACTGGGTATGTATTTCTAAAAATTAACTGGTAATCCACTTACATCAATTTTCACATAGGAAAGCGCTAATGGCTCTCTCTATATTATAAAAAAATATTTTGCATTGGTTTTCCTCAGTTTTCAAAGTGCGAACACACAAACTTTGAAAGCATTAGCTGTGCACTTTGTAGGATCCCCAAAGGGCAAATTTAGGGAAAACAAAATTTCTTTTGTAATGTGAGTTATAGATACCGGTAGCAGCAAAGCTCCCTGTCCTTCCCCAGCATTTTAGGGGAAGCTATTTATTATTATCCCATTTTAGAACTGGGAAATTGAATCAAAATACTGTAATGCCATAGGACACTTCAGTCTCAAGGGTAGGAAACTTACTCTTTTCCCTTATTCAGTCTGCTGTAACATATTTCTCTACCAGAACATATGCATAAGCCTGTCAGGGTTATACAGGACTTTTAATGGATTGAACAAGAATAGCACATACAACAGGACTGCAGCATCAGATCTGCATGGCTAATGCATCTGCAGTCAATCTGATCAGAGAAAAGGACTGTCCCCACTCCTTGTTATCAGGGGTGCTACTGGCTTAGGAAGGAGGAAAAGCTAACTGGTGTGTGTGTGTTTTGTTTTGTCATTTTTAATAAAATAACATTTGGGTAAATCTTACCATTTTTGCTACCCACATAGCACCACATTTCTGTTTCACTCCTGGGTGGCAGCTGCAGCATCTCTCAGCAGGGAAATAGAAGTTTTCTATGAAAGTACAGAAAGAGAAGTGATTGGGTGGGAATTTTTTTGCTCTTCCTCACAATCCCTGATCCACTGACATTTGATCTGCAGAAGACACGACAAGTGAATTGTTCAAGCAGTTTTCATAATGGGATGCTGGAGATGGTTGATTGCATTGTCTTACAACATATTTCTTTTCCTTATTACTTTTTTAAGTGGCAAAGAGGCAACAAAATTAACATCTTTCTTTAATTAGAGTCCTTAGAAATTGCAAATATTCAGTGCTGTTAAGAAATAGATGCGAAATAAAAAAGGTGAATAAATAGAGGCCTCATAATGAGAGTGTTTCAGGATAAACTCTGAAACTAAACCAGCAAATATATAGGGTTTATTTGTTTTTCAGTCTTCATACTGCTTCAGTTTGTGGTTCACATCTTCAAGAAGAGAAAAACAATTTAGTAGAAAAGCTACCCATAGAAGCTATGCCAATTTATACCACCTGGGAATCTCACCAGGTGCTAATCTGTTTCATTCATCCCCATTTCTTGACATGTAACTGCCAAGGGACTAGCCTGGATCTGGAAATGTATTACCCAAGTGTTACCAGTAATGCTGTCTCTCTCTTCCATTCTCTCCAGACCATCTAAGCCAGAACAATCTTCAAAACTGGATTTGTGAAAGTGAGTGGAGGCAAGGTCAAACAACAAAAAAATTGGACTGAAGAAGGCTCTGTTGTTGCCTTTACTGCAGGCAGGAGCTAATTCCATAGTTCATTTTTATCTTCTGTGTTCATATATTTATGAAAATGATTTATAACATGGAGCTTGTAACTGCGAGGGAGTGTATTAGATGACCCTAGTGGTCCCATGAATCTTCATCTGTGGTTTCACTGCTCTCACGGAGTGCAGCTGCTGTGAGAAGTTGGTCTGGAAACAGCAAGGATTTTGATTATCAGTGCAATAGTTCTTGCACTGACTTTGGAGTTCAATAAAGAATCATTGCAGACACCTGATAACAGGGAGTACATATTTGCTGTTTCCTATGTTTCTAATTATAGTACACTAGACTGGAAAGACATTGTGAGATATTCAGTCTAGTCCCTGGCTCCTGAGGTGACCAAGTAATAAAATCTATTTTATAAACTGATGGATTGCTTTGTCCTGTCAAAAGATATTTCATGTACTGTAGTTTTATTTCTAGTTACAGAAACTTTCAGTCAGTGCCAGGCATACTCTTGATGGAAGTGTCTTTTGCAGTCTCAGGATAGTAAAGCATTAGGAAGGAAGGAGGAAAGCGAGAGGCCTGAGGAGTATCCTTAAGCTCAGACACAACTTTACTGTATTAGGTTAAGAAAAAATATTCTTTAAAAGGAGCTGAATTCTTCAAAATTCAGAAGCGCCATTTTCTCCTTGCCTCATTTCAGAACTATGCAAGTTCTTACCTCATCTAAAAAGGGGAAAAAAAATAATCCTTCATATACAACTAATGCAGACCTGAGCCTTTTGCATATTGATATAATTGCAGCCACCTTTGCCTCAGTGGTTTTGTGCATTTACTGCCCAGCAAGAGGTAGTGCCTAGCAAGTGGCATGGATGCAGACTCACCTAGGAAAACATATCTGTGCACCAGTGTGCTGTGCTCAGACCTGGAGGTTGTGCTGCTATCCTGTCCACTGGGATCTTCGAGAGACAGTTTGTGTGCTTTCCATGCTCAGTCATAGCAGCCTGTGGAAGATGTGAGGCTCCACAGCTCTAGGAAAGATGAAACATCTCAGTATCAAAAAATATGCATTAACACACAATCAATAAAGAATTAGGATTTAGGAATATATTCATTTACAGTGTACATGACTGTATGGAAAATAGGCCTTCTCAAACAAAAATCAAGTTGTCTTACCATTAAAGTGCAAACTTGACTGTAAAAGGAGCTGTGCCAATGGAATAAAATTCCACTTCTTGTTTGATTTTCTTCGAGAAAATGCTCTATCTGAAAAGAGCAGTATGAGACTACACAACAAAGTTCGTTCTAAATGGATTAAAATTATAGAACTGATAGATCTTAAAGCATAAATTTAAATGTATCAGTCTTAGTTCAGTGCTGCTGCATTGCATTTAGAAGCAGATATAAGTGATCATTAATAAAATACATAGTAACAATAAAAACTAGTGAGGTAGTCAATAATATTGGGAACTGCTGGATTATGTGAATCAATTGGCAGAGTAATGCAGATTTTACAACTGCAAAATGTCAAGTATTAAAGTTTCTTAAAAGATGGGAAATAGCATAGCTGGGCAGGCTGGCAAAGAAAGAGACTCATCATATAAAAAACCCAATGGAATGTGACATCCACAACTGAGAAGCTATGAGAGGTCAACCAAATATTTAGCTACATGAGGAGCAGAACCCAAAATGCCTAAGAGGGATGTTTTTCATATTTTTAAAGGAGCTGTTGAAAATGCTGGAGAAGGGCAGGGGAAGAAAAGAAAGGTGAAAGTAGAACAGGGCAGGGCAGGACAGGGTGCAAGTTGTGTGATGGACATGGAGATATTATCAACACTGAATAACTCAGAGCTCACCTGGTATCACGTAGATTTATAACAAGGATATCAGAGGTTTCACCACTGTCACGGCTCACACCATTCTCACACCAGATGATGTGAAAGTTTTCACTACTCTCCTGGCTGCTGTTGGAAAAAGTCTTCTTCACCTCCAGCTTGTAAGAATTCTAGTATCTTACAACTTTTACACTATTTCATAGAATTACAGAGTCATAGAATAGTTAGAGTTAGAAAGGACCTTGAGATCATCTAGTTCCAACCCCCCTGCCATGGGCAGGGACACCTCACACTAAACCGTGTCACCCAAAGCTCTGTCCAGCCTGGCCTTGAACACTGACAGGGATGGAGCATTCACAGCCTCCCGGGGAAACCCATTCCAGTGCCTCACCACCCTAACAATAAAGCATTTCTTCCTTATATCCAATCTAAACTTCACTTGTTTAAGTTTTAACCCATTACCCCTTGTCCTGTCACTGCAGTCCCTAAGGAAGAGTCTCTCCACAGCATCCTTATAAGCCCCCTTCAGATACTGGAAAGCTGCTATGAGGTCTCCATGCAGCCTTCTCTTCTCCAGGCTGAACAGACCCAACTTTCTCAGCCTGTCTTCATATGGGAGGTGCTCCAGTCCCCTGATCATCTTTGTGACCCTCCTCTGGACTTGTTCCAACAGTTCCATGTCCTTTTTATGTTGAGGACACCAGAACTGCACACAATACTGCAAGTGAGGTCTCACAAGAGCAGAGTAGAGGGGCAGGATCACCTCCTTTGACCTGCTGGTCACACTTCTTTTGACGCAGCCCAGGATACAGTTGGCTTTCTGGGCTGCAAGCGCACACTGAAGCCGGCACATGTTCATTTTCTCTTTGACTAACACCCCCAAGTCCTTCACCGCAGGGCTGCTCTGAATCTCCTTATTGCCCAACCTGTAGCTGTGCCTGGGATTGCTCTGACCCAGGTGTAGGACCTTGCACTTGGCATGGTTAAAATTCATGAGGTTGGCATCAGCTCACCTCACAAGCGTGTCGAGGTCCCTCTGGAAGGCATTCCTTCCCTCCAGCGTATCAACCGAACCACAGAGTTTGGTGTCATCGGCAAACTTGCTGAGGGCGCACTCAATCCCACTGTCAATGTCACTGACAAAGGTGTTGAACAAGACCAGTCCCAAAACCAATCCCTGAGGGACACCACTCATTACTGATCTCCAGCCGGACTCTGAGCCATTGACCACCACTCCTTGCATGTGGCCATCCAGCCAGTTCTTTATCCACTGAGTGGTCCCTCTATCAAATTGATGTCTCTCCAATTTAGAGACAAGGATGTCATGTGGGACAGTGTCAAACGCTTTGCACAAGTCCAGGTAGATGACATCCAACTGCTCTACCCCTGTCCATCAATTCCGTAGTCTCATCATAGAAGGCCACCAAATTGGTCAGGCAGGATTTCCCCTTAGTGAAGCCATGCTGGCTGTCACCAAGCACCTTGTTGTTTTTCATGTGCCTTCCAGGAGAATCTGCTCCCAGATTTTGCCAGGCACAGAGGTGAGACTGACTGCTCTGTAATTCCCTGGGTCATCCATTTTCCCCTTCTTGAAAATGGGGGCTGTATTTCCTTTTTACAGTTGTTGGGAACTTCACCTGACTGCCATGATTTTTCATATATGATGGCCAGTGGCTTTGCAACTTCATTTGCCAGCTCCTTCAGGACCTGTGGATGGATTTCATCAGGTTCCATGGATTTGGTAGATATCTTGCTAGTTTATTGTAAAACACTTCCCTGAAGTAATACTCTTTTCATTCCCTGTTAACTTTGTATCCAGCTTTACACAATTAATTAGGGAAGTGTTCAAAGACATAGATTTTAAGCCACTTAATTAATAAGGATTGAACATTTAATGGCTATTCCTCTCAGACCATTTAATTTCGTAAGAGAATTTGCAAGAAAAAAGAAGCAAGAAAAATCAGTTTAGCTTATTCCAAATTGCAATGGAAAACAGAAATGTCTGAGGTGAATATCTGTATCTGTTTAGCATTCAACTGTATAAGAGCATTTTTGATCATGGTGATGCAACTCATTAGTTCCACGGAACTTCCCAACTCAGTCAAACAAGCTGTTATATCCATCACATCCCAGGATGTCAAGGCTTCCATCCCACCTCCTGAAAACAAGACCCAGAAAAAAAAAAAAATAAAGAAAGAATACAGATTTATCAGTTGCCCCAGACCCAAGAAAAAGCTGGAAAAAAAAGTAATGAGCTCCTGAGGTTCGGGACCCATCCTGAGCACACGTGCCAGTGACTGGCATTCAGCTCAGCATTGCACTGGTCCAGGAAGTTGAAGGCACCCATCATGGTACTGCAGAAGAAAGGAGACCCTATTCAAAAGGAAACCGGGCATACATGGCATCATGATGTCCCTGACTAGAAAAACTATTGAGTCCTCATCTCAACACCCAGCTGAGCAATGTGATTTCATGCAGGACACACTTACTTGAACTGAATCCTTCTATTATGGAAAAAAAATCATGCAACAGCAGCAGCCCATCAGTTTTGTTTTGTAAGAGACACTGACATCTCCACCATCTGAAAGCAAAATACCTTCTTATGTCAGTGGAAGGTTTAAATGCCAAATGATAGGAACATGCCAGTCTAAGTTACTGAAATATTTTTAGTTGTTTCATTCCCTGAGGTATCTGCCACTAATAAGAAGAGCTGAAACTGAAGACAGGATAACTTAGTAAAAAGCACTGAAATACTTCTTATAAGTAAAACCTAAGAAAATATCAAAGCTGCTGTTACACTATGCTATGTTAAGACCATAAAAGAGACTGCCCCTCTTCTAAGGCATTTCAAATTTAAGCTCCGCTTTTAAAATAAAATTACTCTGGTACACAAAAAACATCAGGCTTTGTGCTGAGGAGAGATGCTGCTTTGTTGTTTTATTTTAAGAACTTGGAGTCTGATAAGATCTAAGTATAAGCATTCAAAAAAACATTAAATTTGAAAAAAGGCTTTGTTAATCACTGCTGGCAAGACTGATTTGTGTGAAGATGAAATGAGACCCCAATGTGTATAACATTTCAAAATAAATACCAGTGGGTAGCATTGCCATGATTTTGCCAGCCATCTCCATGATTCATCCACAAATGATGGTTTAACCACCTATATGTTTTTGCCAAGGCATTTGGAATATAGGCTTGCTGATACTAAGCATAATGTTTTTTTTCCTTAAGCTATTGCTGATTAAGCCTACCACAGGAATTTGAATCAATACGGTAAGACTAATTGAATGAGCAACAGGATTTAGATGAACTTTAAGGTGCCTTCCAACCTAAACCATCTCCACAGAACTGGGCTTCTTCTGCAGTTCATCTAGAAAGGTATTTATAACAAATACTGCTATTCCACATTAAGAATTGTGGGGTTTGGTTTTCTTTTTTTTTAAAAAAAAAGATATACCCTTTTGTCAAAAAGAAGGGGGGAGGGGAAATAATAAGGTAAGCTTTTTGGCTTTCAGAGGGTAAATCTGAGCACAAAGCCGAAGAAACTCTAAGGAGTAAGGAATAAATACCACATTGGCCAAAAACCAGCAAGACTGGCTGGATAAGTGAGCAGACAGGGATAAACAACAAAATGTTCCTCAGCAAATCCCTGAGCCCATCCCAATAAATTTTAGTCTGGTCAGCAGCAGTATCTCTGCCAAAGAGGCAGGATGCCTCTGCATTTTCTCTTTCAGCCAGGATAGGACTTAACCCTAAACATGTAAAACAATCATTTGAACTCTAAAATATATGTAACCACTTAAGACTAACTCCTCATTATATCAGAAGTTATAGTATCTGCAATTATCTCTCTAGTTTGGGGTTTAAATTAGTATGAGTCATTCTCCTTCCATTTAAAACCTCATTTTCCACATGTACAACACTTCCAACCAGCTTTGGAAGGGAAGTATCAAAAGGGCTAATTCCCCCCTGTTTTAATCTAACTGAAGAAAAAAGAGTTACAAAAAAACCAGATTTGAATCATTACAGGATGTCTGAGCTCTCATAAGGAAAACAGAAAGCAATGGCAAATCTATGGGTGCATAAAAAATTCAGTGTCTCTTACTGGATTTTAATGAGGCACTTTTGTTTTAACTAAGGAGAGGGCAGGGAAAGAGGAAAATATTTCTGCAGCACCATACTAAACATACCATGGAACAAGACTTGCTCTCTTCTCTGATCCCTATTATGCTCCTGAAATTGCTCACAAAATGAAGCATAATTGATGTGTTTGTCAAAATCCCCTTTCTCCAAGCACCATAATAATTCCCTGCAGCTAAATACCACGGGACTTCTGTCAGAAAAGAAACTCTCAGAACCATCCAAAAAACAGCAGCTTTCTTGGCACTGCCATTCTGTTTCAACAAAATTATCTAATCTATATGCTAAATTATTCCCACATTTAGAGCTGCACCATCCTGTGCTGTTACTCCAGCACTGCCCCAGCACAGCTGGTTCTTGCTTTGGGACATTTGGTAAGACACCAGGCAGGGATGTGAGGGATGGTGTGTTCAAATCATGGGTGTGCCTTCCGGATTTGACCCACCAGGTGTGTATTGCCAGCATCCCCTTACTGTATGATTTACAGCTTCAGGTGTGTACAGACAGAGCGCTGTGATGCCTCCCATCAGCTGCACATGCCTCTAATTCTCTCCTAACCTGCACTACAAATGTACTCCTTGGAACATAGATCAATTAATTATTCAAATATTTCAGCTGACCTCTACATACGGACATCTTGTCAGCTTCCTATGACTGCAAAAATGATTTCTCTTCCTCCAAAGTCCAGGCCATATCTGACCATACAGGAGATGCCAATACTTACATATTTTACTACATTTGCTGCATGTTCTATATCAGCTTTAGAAGTATGAATTCCCATGAATAAGAAATTTATAACTGGGTGCATTTTGGCTCCCTTTCTGTATTTCTGCTTCTATATTGGAAAAGCATAAGGATTTAGAGTTAAGAATATGTGCGTACACAAATATAAAATCTTGTTTCTTAGTTTCAACTTTAGAATTCACTTCCCAGATAAAATTTGAATGCTCCAAAATAAGCCATGAAAATTATCAAAGAGAATTATGAACAAATATTTGAGAACATTTGAGAAATTTGAGACCAGGGGTTTGCCATACTGGTTTGGCTCCATATTTGATGGGAATGATCTGAATTCATTGGAAGACTATTAAAATGCTTCCCTCTTTTGCATGAAAAAATAGAAATTCTCTTTAAAATTACTTGAAGTGGAATGCATTTTATTCCATCCCAAGAGATATTTTTGTTTTGAGAAAAGCCAGATGCATAAATACTTGTGATCTTTATGCACACAAGTAGTTAAAGCTGTGTATAATGTATCATTTAGAAGGCACCTCCCTAAAAAAAGCACTGCTGAAAGATGACAGTAGAGCAGAGAACTCACTGTACACCTGGTCTGGAATGGAAGGGAACCTGTACATTTCTGGTCTGGAATGGAAGGGAACCCCTAACAAATTGCTGTTGCAGCAAGACAGTTTCTTTATGGGGGAATCCAGGAAGGCAGACTGCCAGCCAGCTAAAGGCCAGCACAGAGGCAAGCAATTGCTGTCAAGAGGAGCAGCAGCCACTGAATACCAACCCGTGCTAAAATAACAAGAACTAGTAACAGACAGTTACTGTTGGTGCTGGCACTTCCAAAATTTTCTACATAAATATATTCCAGGTTTTGGATTGAAAGTTTTAATTTTCAATGTTTTATATTTCAGTTCTAGATTTGAACCAAAATAAACAGATTGCGCACACTTCTCTCGCACACAAAAATCTCAAAAAAAATCCTTCAATTGAAAAAATAATTTGCCAGTAACAGACAATTCTGACAGAAAAAGTTGTCCCATCCCACCCTGGTTCATGCATAGTAAAAATGAATTTTTAAAATACTACAATACCTACAGGATGAAGCAAATTTCCCTCTTCCCTGTGCATTGCATATTCAGTTTGGTACCCAGGATGTGGACACCAGCTCTCTAGAAACTCCACCAGGTTTGAGCAGTGCAATGTACAACACCGCTGTTACATTTGAAAACACAATGATCAGATGAACACATTGAATGAACGACACTAACACATTACAAAGATGACAGAAGTAAAAATTGCAGGAGAAGCAAACATCTATGAATGCTATATTTAGATCTAGCCATGATTTGGAGTAGCTCAGCACACCTCTGTGAAATTATTTCTGTCAGCATTCTTAAAATATTACTGCTAACCCATGAAAATGTTCCTTATTGATTTTGACAGGTATATATATTTGAATCTTACCCAGAGATGATCTGTCAGTGACTGATGTGCTAAACTTTTCCAAGCCAATTTTCCTGTGGGGGAAGCACTCTTCATGGCTCAATTCTCACTGTAGCTTGAAAGACTTCATATTGTCAAAGGTTTCTTCCCTAAGAAATATTCACAAATTTAATATCTAAAAAGGTAGCTAAGTAATCTGTGATTGACATTTATACACACACATTCATATGCAATATATTAACTCTGTGTTTATGGCTCTGCATGCAATTAAGAGCATTGCAATTAAGTTCTGGCATAATAATACATTTCAAAAAGGCCAACAAAAGAATGAATGTAAAATAAACCAGCAGAAACAAGTCCTTTATTATTGCATTTTCCCTTAGTGCCTGCATCCTTGAAGAAGGACTCACAAGCACTGGGAATGGGCTGAGCCTGTGAGATGTTCATAGAATCATAGAGTCATAGAATAGTTAGGATTGGAAAGGACCTTTAGATCATCTAGTTCCAACCCCCCTGCCATGGGCAGGAATGCCAGACACTAGACCATACCACCCAAGGCTTCATCCAACCTGGCCTCGAACACTGCCAGGGATGGAGCATTCACAATCTCCCTCAGAAAACCCATTCTAGTACCTCACCACCATAACAGTAAAGAATTCCTTCCTTAGATCCAATCTAAACCTCTGCTGTTTAAGTTTCAACCCATTACCCCGTGTCCTGTCACTGCAGTCCCTAAGGAAGAGTCCTTCCACAGCATCCTTATAAGCCCCCTTCAGATACTGGAAGGCTGCTAGGAGGTCTCCACGCAGTCTTCTCTTCTCCAGGCTGAACAGACCCAACTTTCTCAGCCTGTCTTCATATGGGAGGTGCTCCAGTCCCCTGATCATCTTTGTGACCCTCCTCTGGACTTGTTCCAACAGTTCCATGTCCTTTTTATGTTGAGGACACCAGAACTGCACACAATACTGCAAGTGAGGTCTCACAAGAGCACAGCACAGGGACAGGATCACCTCCTTTGACCTGCTGGTCACTCTCCTTTTGATGCAGCCCAGGATACAGTTGGCTTTCTGGGCTGTAAACGTACACTGAAGGAGGCTCATGTTAATTTTCTTATTGACTAACACCCCCAAGTCCTTCACCGCAGGGCTGCACTGAATTTCCTTGTTGTTTTTCATGTGCCCTAGCATGCCTTCCAGGAGATTCTGCTCCAAGATTTTGCCAGGCGCAGAGGTGAGGCTGACTGTATACAGTTGGCTTTCTGGCCTGCAAGTGCATACTGCAGGCTCATGCTGAGTTCAATAGTCCTGATCTTTTTACTCACTCACTAATGTAAACTGCAAAAGGCATGAGACAAATATCAGACTAAATAATACTAGCCGTTCACACTATTTTTTCTTAGTTGTACAACATCTTTTCTCAAATTACTTGATGAACATAAAACATAACATAAGCATAGGAAAGGCCCCATGTCACTATCCATACTCCATATCCAGTACTCTATTGCATAGAACTATCAGAAAGAAAAGTAAATGTGACTGTACAAAATGCTCTTCACTTTGGAGATATTGTTTCTCTGATATCACCACTTCTCAAGTTGGCAACAGTCTTCTAAACTGAGTCCTATTTTATTCATAAGCATTATACAGCACTTTCCCTAAAGCAGTTGTTAACTACCAGTCATTCTGCTTTTTAAAGGTAAGAAAACTATTCTGTTTTATTAACCAGTACAGGTTTTGTTAGTATCCTCTGTAATACAAGGGATTAAACCCATTGCTTACCAGGGTGGCATGTGCTGATTAGCTAAATTATGCTTCAGAATAAGATCATTCTGGATTCTCAAAATTTTATGAGAGGTAGATTATCTGGCTTATCAATCACTCCAGAACAGTGCATATCTGTTGTATTTTATCCTTGCATAGTAATCAGAAACCTATTTCTGAAAAAATTCTAATGAGCCTTGAGTGATTAAGAGTTAAAAGGCTGGGGGGTGATGAAGAAACACAAATGAGCATATCACAATGCTTTCTATCTGCTTGTGGCAGTTTAGCATAGAGACTTGAAATGTGTTTGCTACCCAATTAATGTTTGTTTCTGTCTTTCGGTATTTCAATAAATCAGGTAAGTGAATGAAAATTGCTGATGGTTCTGGCTATTTTGATACTAAGCAAATTTAGCATGGATTTATAGCATGTTTATTCAAACACAGTTTGTGTTTATATATACACACATATGCACATTAGGCATAATGATCCATGAAATAAGGGTTGAATAAGGCCATCTCTTGGATTATAATTTTACAGTCTCAAAAAATCGATTTGAAATTGCTTGCCTGAATCTGTGCAACACCCCTTTCACAAAACTGTATCCAAAGGTTGAATCTCATCATGTGTTAAGCCTGTGTAAGTGGCAGGTGACAGTCTAGTGGCTGAAAGGCAGTCTCCTTCTTCTTTTCTATCTCCATGTAAAATGGTGACAAGTCTCCCTGTTGATATTAAAAAAAGCAGAATATAGCTCTATATGAAGTATTTAAAATTAATGAGAAAAAATTAAATGCCATTTTAAACAAAATACAGCTTGAAGCATCATTATGCTGCATGAATTGTGCTGCATGCAGGTTAGCTGTTCTGCAGGTACTTTCCCCCGCACTAGTAATGGCGTGGGAGAGGCACCACCGCAGCACCATTTAACTCCTGCCTGCAGGAAGCTGTGTCCAGCAAGGATTTATTCATCCTGCTCAGCACAAACTCAGCAAGCCTTGAAGCTTGTGCTCTGGCTAATTATACATTCAGCATTCAGGTAGCCCTATAGCAGGACCCTGGACCTTCAACTGTGAATCTGACATGGTGCTTCTGCAGAGCAGGAGCTTGTGTAGCATGTCCATGCACTGGTTTCTTTTCACATGCTCAGACAAGGCAACCAAAGACACTTCTCTGAGTTCAAGAGTACACTCAAGCTGCCCAGTGGCTTTGCTGGTGTTGCGCAATTCCTCTAATACAGCAAAACTGTATGTCCCAATACAGCATTGCTCCCATAATGTATCAACACTGCTCTTCCAGACACACTCATGAACTCTTTCAGGACACAGAGGTAATTTATATTATCCCTAGCTGCATTTGAGATTATTTCCAAACTGTATTTGTGGCTGTAGCATTATTGCCCTACTTCACACAGTATTCTAAGGCTTCTTTAATATTATTCTAACTATGATATAAATACAGCAGTGTCAGGCAGGAAGGCAAATCAGAGGCTTTGGGCAGAACTGGTCTCATTTTACTCCTCATCAGACATCACACCTAGCCTTGCTGGCAATAAATTTGTTCAAAAAGAAAAATGCCTAAATATTTTTGATAATACTTGTTAAAAATACCACATATAACTCCAGTCACATGTCTCAGTCACCCAGATGGTATAAATACTCTAAGAGTTATAAAATAAGCTAGTCCATAGCCAATGAAAAAACTGTTCTGGAGGCAATAGCTCTAAATCTAAGAAAAATGTTTTTTTTTGGTTTTTTTGCTATTTCAGTATTTTAACTTTAAAAACCAAAAATAAGTGAATGCAAGGTAAAAAGTCATTTTGGAGATTAGCATTTGAGAAAAACCTGACTAATCCTGATGCTGTGTTTCTACATGCTTTTGAGCTTAAAGTTTCATCAGCAGTGAATTTATTGTGCAGATTATGATCAGAAAAGGCTGGTTTGCATGGAGTAAAACTATAAACTCAGAAGTGAAATCCTCCTTTTTTCCATTTTGCTTGTCTTCTGTTTTCAGCTGAAATAGTTTGTTTTTTTCTTAGTAGCTGCTACAGTGCTGTGCTTTGGCTTTAGTCTGAGAATAATTCCAATAATACACCGGTTTAGTTGGTGCTAAGTAGTGCTTATCCTAAGTCAAGGACTTTTCAGTCTCCCATACTCTGCCAGTGAAGAGGGGCACAAGAAGCCAGGAGGGAGAAGAGCCAGGACAGCTGATATAAACTCACCAAAGTGATATTCCGTACCACAGCATGTCATGAAACTGGGTTAGAGACAGCTAGGAAGGACTGATCACTACTTGGGGATAGGCTGGGTCTCAGTCAGCAGACAGTGAGCAGTTGCATTGTGCATCACTTCTCTTTCATGGGTTTTATTCCTTTTCTCTTTTTGTTGTCTCCCTGTTCATTACTATAGTTATTATTATACTTTATTTCAGTTATTAAATAGTTCTTATTTCAACATCATGGGTTTTAGTTCTACCCTTTTTCGATTCTTCTCCACACAGTGACTGTGTGGTACTGAGTTTCTGGCTGAGGTTAAACCACGGCAGTTTGATCCAATCGATTTGCACAGTGTTTGAATTCTTCTACAAAACATAACCAAGCTTAACTTGGACAGAACTTTTATCGCTGAAAAATTTACATTGACTGTCATTACTGTTCCTACTGATCTAGATAGTTTCTGATCACATTTTCATGCAATATCTCTATTGAGTCATGGGATTTACTTCATTTAGACACGATACATTACTTACCGCTTTGCTATTACCTGAATTCTTCCTGTGTCCATTAAACACAAAAAAACAAATGAAGCTGTGTTACCTTCTATTGATTGTAATGATGACAAAATGTTTTGAACAATAACTATCAACCTATCATAAACTTCAAAGAAACAAAGGGTTTAAAAAGCATATTACACTATCTTCAGTTTCTGCAATATCTGACTAGGACTAAAATATTAAAATGTGAGAAGATCAATTATTGAACCATGTTCTTTATTCCCTGACACTTTTTGTCAGCTAAGCCAAGATTCAGCTTCTCAGGCTTCCTACAGTATATTTTATTATAGTAATTTTTCTTTTCACATTTTTCCTCTGAGTTTGTCAGGTTTCTTAAAACTCCTAGATCCAACCCTAACTATTCCATGATTCTATGGTCACAGAGGTAGACTGCTTCATAAGGTTCTGTAATGCAATAATACCATTTTATAAAAACTCCGCAAAAGGGAGTTTTCTCCATGATCTTCTGCTGCAGGGATATATGGGATTTTCCTCAGGCAGACTTTTCCCCTTTCCCTTCACAAAACAAGGCATTCATGCTAGTTCTCACAGCTAGACAAAAAACCATTATTAACTCTTTACTCTCATTGGAGGAATCCCTTCCCACTGCTCAGTGCTATTTACACAAGGGTATACAAGATGCAGCAGGTTCAGGCAAATACTGAGAAAAATAATTAAAAAATGGAAACTTTCTCACAAGAATTAGCACAGACTGTTTCTGTCACTTCTCTGGCAATACCCACATGATGAAAGTGGTATTTGTTTTTCTGCACAGGTAACCTGCAGCAGAATTGTGTTTGTATTCTGGTAAATACCAGCCCAGCTCTCAGTTAGCTATATGCACAAGCTTAGCTGAAAGGCCGAAGTGCCAGTTCTCAAAGCTATTTAAGCATCCAGTTCTCACCCTAATCATAGTTTCTGGCCTGGGCTTAAATAATTTTTGAATGCTTGATACATTGTACAAACAGGTTATCTGTTTTCAGAAACCACTGCAAAAATTTAACTTGTTAGAAGCTATAATCTATGGGCTCTTCATAATTCCTTGAATAGGTTGTTTGTAAGCTGTTCACTGTGATCTTAGAGAGAAACTATTTCAGGAAATGATTTTTCTTTTTCTTTTCTTTTATTTTTTTCTAAAGTTGCTTGCTAGCATATAATTCAATAAGGAATTGCAAGCTACTAGCCAGGTAATTCAATAAATAAGAAATGGGTTGCTGCCATGCAGCCTCTGTCTTCCAGGCTGAGTGATCACCCGATGCTGCAACACATTTCAGGGACATATCCATTTACCCTTCTGTACAAGTCCTTTTATCTGTCTGTTCTCTGCAGTGTCTGAACACTTTCCTGTAACACATTAAACAATATGAATATTATACATCACCTCTATGGTTCTCTTTTTCATGTTCATGTGGGTGATGAGAGAAATATATTAATGTTAATGATCACTTTAAACTTCCTTAGTACTTGCCCTGCTTCCAGCTTTTCGGAGCAGGGATTCCTTTTCACTGGTTAGACAATTTGGGCTTAAAGCTCATTCTGGATTTAAAATGTATTACAGTGACAATGCTTGAATTTTAAGGGACCATTATTAATGGATTTAGTAACCTCTCTAAAGCAGCCTGTAGGACCTGCGAGATATTCATGGACTTTTCAAGCTGGTGGGCACCCCAAGGTGGGGTCACAGCATGGCTGCCTTGCTGACCCCAGCACTGTGCCAGGGATGGTCTCCAGAGCCTGTCTGTGCCCATTGGTGCCCCATCCTGTGGTGCTCACATGTGACCCTCCCTGATAATTTTTCAGTGCTAACAGGGCGAGCAGCAGCATGGGAGATTCAGTGACTATGGGTCTCTGAGGTTTTAGTGTGCTGTATCCTGGCTGTTCCTTGAGAGGAATCAGTTTGTTATCTGATTACTAGCAGTTATCTCTGATTTCTCCTGACAGTGCACTGATATTTTATCATTCATTGCAGTTTATATTTGGTGTTACCATAGATGAAACAGCCCAATAACATTTTCATACAAAAGGTGTTACGCCCAGATGGTTCAGGCAATTATGGTACATTCTGGTACAACTTGCTCCAAGACAAAAAGTCTTAAGGCAACCTTTCAAACCTAGTGACTTTGACAACATCCCCCAGTTTCTCTTGGTGCAAGAGGCAGCTGGAGTGCCTGCAGCATCCTGTGCAAGAAGGGATAGCCCAGGGCCAGGGTTTGCCCAACCACCCAGATGAGAATCAGGACCACACAATGCACACTGAAATACTCCTGCTCTGAAATCCCAGTGCAGGAGAGCACAGCCAGCCCACAGGCACTCCTTTAACAGACAGCAGTGGAGCACTTGCTGAGACTCACCAACCCAATCTCTCTCTCCATCTACTCAGTCTCCATTCAGCATTTCTCTTCCAGCTGTCCCAGAACCTGAAGACATCTGCTCCTCTAAACTGCTGCTCCTTCTTCAGAAATAATTTTTGAAAAGCTGTATCATGATGCAAGAAAAAAACCCGACACATTAGTACTTATCTTTCTGCTAACATGGTTTCCAGTTGTTTGTGGGCTTTGTTTAATATCATCTTTTCAATTTAAATGTTCTTACTCTGAGATAAGAAAAACAATTCACTGACTTGCATTTCTTTTATCTGTTCTAATTACTTTTCTAATTAATTCATAACTCCAAATGCCTTCATTTATTTCATGTTTCGATTTAACTTCCTAGCTGCCATAATCAGATTAGCAACCAAACCCATTTTGAAAATATTTCTTCTCACAGGAAGCTGAGAAAACTCATACAAAATTGCCTCTGTGAATCTAATAAGCTTACAGTTTCTGCTTTGTTCTGCCCAGTCTAATTTTCAAGTTTGCAAGCATCCCACTCAAATCTGATGTGAACTTACCCATACAGGAATTCTTTCCCCCAGTAACAGCTCTGTTATTATTATTTACTGGTGTTACAGTGCTTGGAAAGGAAACAAAGGTGTAGGGAACTGGGTTACACTGAGCCACACAATGCCTCCAGGGTATAGCTACACAGGGGCACTCAGACCTCCTGTTTCTTGCAATATTGCTCTCCCTGCAGTGCCAACCCATACCACTCTTCAGAGGTGACAAGTGACATTTCACTGGTGTATTTGGAAAACAGTCCATTAAAAAGTACAGACAAAAAAGTGTATATCAAAAAGGATGTGATCAAGCAGAAGCAGATAGCAGGGAGTCGTATCCTTCTCCAAACAGTTTAACTGCATTGCTCTGATTCAGGGAAAAAAAAAACAAAACCTTTGGGAAAGCACTTACGTATGTGCTTGTCTTCGAATATATGCTCAGTCCCACTGAAGAAGCTGAAAGATAAGCATTCTCAGGAACATCTTGAATAAAACCAGACTTAGTAGGTGATTACACTCCTTAGCTGATATGGGATCTGGAAAATGTAACCGAAAAAATAGAAAGTCATTGTCATGGCAGATTTACAGAACATCATGACACTGTCTGTGCCTATCATGCAGGAACACTAAGATTTCTTATTCAGCTAATACTCTCATTCTTGCCAGTTTTGCCCTAGAATTGAAGACATTCTCCATTTCCTACAGCACCCCTTCTAATCTTTCTGCTATAAAACTTGGCAGTTAACCAGAACTTTCTCTCCAGTCGTTTCTCCCTAGTGGTAGTATTTATAACAGTTTTCTAAAAAATCTAATAAATTTTGCATCATTTTTATGCTCTTTTTCAAGTATGACCTGACACCACAAAGGACTCATTCAAAACAACCTGAACAAAACAATGGTTCACACTACATTCACAGACTCTATACCTTAGAATACTTTTTCTTTAAATGAAATAGCATGCTATTTTCTTTCATAGTGTGTGAAGAGACAGGAAAAGGTTAAGAAATGGCACAGAGAACTTTTTTTATTTACATAAACACACATGAAGAAGCAATTGAGAGAATCACATTATATTGACTTTAACACAGGTATTGCAGATGCAATTTTTTTAATTCTCTGAACACATCTAAACCATGAAAGTTTTAAAATTTAACTAAACATTTACCTCCCTACCCACAGAAAACCCCATAGTGTCTGGCCAAGGTTAATGCAATGATTGAAATATGCACACATATAGAAAGAAAAGAAGAATACTTATAGTGACATGTTCAACTGCTACACTAAGGACAAGTTCAGTTGCATAACAGCTACAGTATGGGAGCTTTACCAAGGCTCAAAGGTTCCTGCATGCAGATGAAGAAAGCTTGAAGAAGACAGCTACAAAAAATAATTTAAAGTAAATGTAAATAGCCATGTATTTGTGTAACATTAAAGTCTCTATTGCTTTAAAAATAATTCAGAAGAAAGCTAAATGGCATGACATGACAATTCAGTTTAAATTAAGTCACTCACATTAATCAATATTCACTTATTTTTATAGCAAGTAATATAACAGTGTTGTCAACATTTCATCTTTAAAAAAGGATTAACGACAGTAAAAACAGCTCTCATGATGAGAGGATATTAAATGTGTTCATTCTTGCTAAAGAATAAATATATTACCCCTACCATGTTACTATATTAGCTTTCAGTGAATTCATAGCATTTGCATGTTTGCACATCTAACATTTATACTCATGAACTGCAGGTTCAGTGCTGAAACTGTTAATTGTGCAACTGTATAAAAAATAAATAAACTAATAGGAAGATTTTCTTCTGCACATGCTGTCATGTAAAACACTGCAGCAGCTGACAGTACCCAGATTCAGATGTCTGTGTGGGCTGAGTGGGAAATAATTTTCCATTAATTTCTAGATAACTCCTGGATGCCATGAGTGGCATGCTCTTCAGTGTCATGCTTTTCTTGTTCTCTTTAGTTTTTCTTTTTGACAACTGAGAACTACTCAGAATTCATCTGCTTATAAAAGCAGCCTTATGAACACGTCAGAGGAGGGGACAGAGAGACACCTGTCATGCTGCCGTGCACAGGCATCTCAGAATGCTCTGTGTCTGTCCCCTCAAAAAAATGCAATTTGGCGGTAGCAAAGGTGTGAATACATACCAGCGTCTCAGCTCTTCTCCAGCATATAGTACCACCAGGCGTAGGTACAAAAGTGAGGTCTTCTGGGCTTGGGCTCCAGAAATACTCTCACACTGCAACCTATAGTCCAGCTAGATTTCGATACATTTCCAAAATCCCAAGAGGCCATTCAGAAAACCCCAGATATACCTATGTGCTACATATGCAACATGCAGGGACTATACACCATCATTTATCCATCCATCCACACAACCCATTTCTGCTGTCAGGAGAACAAAAGAAAAGACAAAAATCAAACCTGCAAGCAGGGCAGTTTGAGGTCTTTAGTCTATTTGCAGTTGTCTCCTGCTGTGCAGTTTGTGCATCACTTGGGTACAGCAGCTGCAGATGTACCTTTGCAGGAGGTAGCTTTGAGCAATTCTTTTCTTCACAAGGGCTATTTATTATACAGCTCCTAAACTACCACTTTGCTTGAATTTCATGTTATACTAACATGCATAAAGTGAAAGTTATGCAACAATGAAGGATCGTTATCTGTAAAAGCTGCAATTTCTACCTTGCCCCCTCCTTTTCCCATGTCCCACTCAGTACTGCCAGCCCAACAGCAAGAGTGACCCTGTGCAGTGGCATTGCTGGATGTGATCCAATGCAGCAAAAGCAGAGGAGCAGTGGAGCATTATTGGCCCAGACTGGGCACACTGGATATGCAGTGCGATGCTATCCTCTGTAAAGCAATATTTTACATATAATCCATCATGCAATGAAAGACATGACAGTTTAGAGGATGTGTCACTTTTTAACACCATGTCCGCACATGCATTATCCTCTCTTACAAACACCTTCTGCCTGCAGTGTGGGTGTAGGGACATTAGCAGAGATGGTGCACTAAGGAATAGCATTCAGCTGCCTTAATGCTTTCCTAAGCATCTTGCTCAAAGGATTTAATACTTCCCATCATCTCCTTTTGCTACACATCCTTCTGTCTGACACGTAAATAATGAAAGTGTACTCTTCCAATTTTGGTATCTTGTACTGACAATCAGCTGCAGGGAAAACACAGTCAGTCAGTTTTTGACAGGAATGAAAGAGAAAGCAGACTGAATTTGACCCGTGCAGTAAGTTTCAAAGGCAATCCCATAAACTCTCCTCAGCAAGGCTGAAGACTAACAATACCAGCTGTCAGAGATGCTTGCCCCTTTGCAGAAGACCCTAGCTCCAACAGCAGTTCCTGTAACCCACTAAATCATATCTTTATCAGAAGAAAACCAGAGCATATAACAGCTCTAATAAGCTCATGACTGGCCATACATCCCTGTGTTTTAGGATTATGAGTGAGCCTAAAGTGAAAAGCAGAAAAATTCAGGCAGAAATAGTGAAATGTGACTGTCATGCCACTGTTCTGACCACAGCAGTCCCATGCATGGCCACTGTGCCATCCACAGCCACACTCACTGAAACACCTGTGTGCCTGGGACCAGAGTGACACCTGGAATGGTCGCACCAGGGCTGGGAAACTCAGATGGCTGGGGAAAATGTCTGAAGGGTTTAGCAGCCTGAATAACATAGAGTGGAAATGCCCATTTGCCAAATCCACTGGGAGGCAACCAGTATTTCACTGGTTTTATATTTCTGAAGCTCAGATTAAGATGACTCCAGAACTAGATTTTCTGAGCTATAAAGATGGTTTTAATATTGATCCTTTTTGTATTCTCTTACATCAACTACTATTTACAATTGGATGGAAATCTTACAGTAATATTGCAAACAACGAATGGTTTGACAAACCTGATATATTTTATCCACGGAGATGCTCCTTACACTGTAGGAAATAAGAACCCTTCACTAAGAACCTGGGAAATATTCATTATTTATACAACAAAAAACACTCTCAAATCTCTCTCTGTTTATGTAGTTCTCCATCAAAAGCTTTTACATTACTCCTGTAAGTATCACAGCCTGCTTTTTTGATAGTGAAATTTCACATCCTTATTGAAAATTTAGGCTTCCAATAGCTTGCAACCGCTCTGCACTGGAGTTGATTCACCACTGCTATATCTCTTACTGAATATTAAACCTATGCTGAAGTCAAAAAGCATTTGGTCTCACTCTGAAGTATTTAAACCCTTTTCCCTAGTTCCCTTGTATAGTTATCCACATAGCAGTAAAGAAGCAGGCTTGGTACTTTATTTTCACTCCATATACTTCTCACAGAATGGTTTCTCACCACAAAGGAAAATTTTTACCCCAGTGAAAATTTATACTGTGGAATTCCTGAAAGTGGGCGTTCAGGCTCCAGCACCTAAGACCTTAGCTGCATCAGTTAAGGAGAGCATGTACCATCATAACACTAACAAGCACCAAGAATTTACCCAGTTTTGGGCACTTTGATAAGAAATGTAGTTGCTGATGACCCTATATAATCCATGGAAAAAGATCATTCAGCTGGAAGCACCTCTGTGTCTCCACTGACTATGCAGACATCCCAGTGCAATTACTTTCCTAGCCTGGATGCCTCAGGTGAGGTAAATCCACACCCCTTCAGTGTAGTCTCAGCACTAACATGGCCTGAATTACTACCATCTTACCTTCACGTTCATCCTCTTCCTTTGTATTGCCACAGATATGCACAAAACATCTCATACTTCCCATTCAGTCAACTATTATTGATATTTCTTGTCTCTGACCTTCCACAAACAAAAAGTCACACAGGTTTCAAAATAACAATGGATGGAATAAGTAGCTACAAATATTTTTCTTGATATATGAAAAATAATGACAGCATAGAACACCAAAATAAGTCTTTGAGAGATTTCCTAACTGAAGGGAGAAATAAATTAAAATGTGCAATGAAAGTTTTATAGCAGTTAGTGATTTTACTTTGGAAAACCTGCTTAGGAACAAGGTTAATGGCATGATAAATTCCTTTATTTTTGTGAGAAATTATTACTTGGGGTTTTAAGCTTTGAAAATTTCTCGTAAATCTAATCAGCCAGCTAGCAACTAATAAAATTAAATTGCTTCATGGTTTTCTGCATGGGCATTGTCATGCTGTGTCAAAGCATACACCTTTGAACACCCAGATTTCACTTAGAGGCGAGTTCACATCAGCTGCATGCACACAAAAGCAAGCATTTCTAAAAGTATTAAATAACTGTCAGCACAAGCTCAGGGAAAGGGATCAGAGGACATAAGATTTCTGCCAGCATGGATATTTTATTTTGGATTCCACCTGCCTTATCTTTTGTGTTTCATTTTAACTCTAAGAAAGAAGCAGGTAATTTGAGTCTGACATGTCCCAAATCAACAGTCAAACCCTCTAACTTACTCTGGTTTCATCTATTATGCTTTTGATCCTTGAAGGGATGGAAATCTGTTTGAAACAAATTATTTTTCACCTGTGTGGATGACACTACAATTTTTAGCTACAGACCAAGTTCAGATGAGGAATGAGGCAGTGCCAAAATGTCAAAGACAGGGAGGTAGAGATGGCTTGGGTACTTTTGTTAATTTGAATCCAAGATGATATACTGGAGAACAGAGCACAGAAAAGAGTATGTGGTTGAAATAAACATAAAAAGATAAGTGGGACAACCAAAATTCAAATACAAAATTCAAGAGGTTCATCTCCTTTATAACCCCTGCTTCAGAGTTTTGCTCTAAAATTGAACTAACCAAGAGTTTAATGGCAAGAGATGATGTGAAGATGAATCAGTGGTTGCAGCCTGAAGTGAAAATTCATAGCATCATTACACAGGAAAGGAGGCAGTGCAGTGCTGATTGAGGCTTAAAATCTATATTTGTCCATTATAATACTTTTTCTAAGTTATTACATATCCCTAAGAAAAATGAGTGTGTTACAGTGGTTTTATTTAAACCTCAGTGGAGTCTGAAGTTATTTGGATTTTGTCTTTGCACCATTTCATTTATTGCTCTTCTTGTCCCCCATAAGCAGACATGTAAGTCAAAATCCTGTTACAAAATCATAGCCTAGGAGTTCCTCAGGACATCCTGATTCTGTCTGTCCACAGGAACTTGTGCAATGAGCTCCATATCCTTAGCCAAGACATTTCACATCTTACTGCAATGTAAATCCTGCTGCAAGCATAAAGTACATCACTTTTATCAAAAATTTCTCACTTCAAAGGGAAACTGCAGTGGAACAGAGCATCAAACAGATCCGCAGGGCTCATAAGCATTTATAAACCTCCTAAGAGCAAAACTCCTATGGTTCATCTTCTCAGCTAAAAAAAAGTGAAGATTTAACTTCTTTTTTTACACTGAAATACTATAATACCTGTGGGCTATCCAAAGCCACAGTGAAAATAACTCGGGTATCCTGGTCACTCCAGTGGAAGCAGCCTGCACTGTTGCAAAGAAGCCTGCAGCAGCCGCCAGAGAACCAGCAGCCTGCACAGGTGGCAGCTCCCTTTGCCCAGCTCAGTGCTCCACATGATTGCCCTCTTGCAACCCAAACCCTACCACTCTCCAACCAAGAGGGCAGCAAGTTACTCAGCCCTTAGCCTTAAGGCAGCCAAATCACCTTCTGCCACCACTGCAGGGACGTCATAAGGCAGCTCCAAAGGCAGATGACTGGGACCTGGGAAATCTGACTAATTATGGGTTTACCGTGCTTGTTATAGGATAATTAATCAGGAGCACTAATTCTCACACCGCCACTGTTGCAAAATGCAGCATGACTGTCCTATACAATGACGTTGCATACACATACTGTGGAAAGTGAGCTCCTCCAAGTACAGCCAGATCACCACAGCAGTGATGTGTCAGGGCCAAATATACCAAAAACAGGCAGAACACATAGCCCAGCACAATGGGTCCATGGTGCAACACCACATACTGCCTTATCAGCTGTTCCCTGGTTTCTGGTCTGGTCTTTTTGAGAAACGAGTAAAATTAGACTTTTAAAAAATCGTATTACAAGTGAGTAATATGATAGCAAACATGGCTGCATGCAGAACTCAGGGTACCTATTCCTATAAAAGTGATGTGTGTAAGCGTCTATTTAATTAGTGCTGCCAGTGCAAATTGTTTTCGCTGGTAATGATGTGATAAAATGTTAAACAGCAGGTGGGAGCTCTATTACTAAATGCCCAGGGAAACCAGATGAAGGATGGTTTTTTTGTCTGCTGAGAATTGACCATTATTATAATTGAATAACCTTTTTTAAAAAGAGGTACTAAGCTACGTTTTTGTGACCTTAATTGCTCCATATAACTTCACATGTCACATGCTGTTGTTCATATCCTAGGTGTCACTTGATATTCATGACAATCCATAAAGTTTATCATTTGCAATAATTGATGTCATTAATATACATTCTTTGAAGGTCTTTCTGTAATCATTGGCTAACCATATGGGATGTAAAATCAATGATCTGAACAATGTCATTAATAATAAGTTAGGTGTGAATGGGTTTTTCCCAAAACATGAATCCTGCAGGTTATTTAATTTTGTTTAACACTGTAGAGAAACAATAACCTTGACATAAACCAAAATTTCCATATGACCTGACACAGTTATTTAATATTAGCTCCTTTTTTAATTTAGCTAGAAAAAAAAAAGTTGACATTATTTCTTATACACCATACAAAGCATTAGTCCCAGATAAAATAAAATTTTCCAGTGGAAATGCTGAGGACAAAATCTGCTCTAGGTCTGAGAGAGGAGAGCAGTAAAATTTTGCCACTAAATTCATGGATAGTTCAGTGTTATCTTTATTTCCGCCTTCTCCCTATAAATATCTACAGGACTTTGTGTCCTGTAGGCTGCTTTTTGCAGAAGGCAGAAACATCAAGTCACAGGAGAAACAATATAAAGGAAATCACATAATCTCCTCTTTTCTATACTGTCTCTTTTAATAACTTCTGTTTTATAAATCAAGTTATGGATAGGCTTTTCTTATTGTCCATACTCTCATTTGGCTTGGAGGGAAGAGATCACTGCAGTCACAAGAATTAACTCCAGCTACTGATGGTGCAAAGTAGATTCCTCCTGGGTCTCACAATGCAGTGCTGACACTTCCCAAAGCAGGACCAAAAGGCAGCCCTGAACATCACACCTGCTAAACGCCTCCTATGAACTGCCTGTCCTCAATTCTGAAGCTTTTTCAGAACTGGTTGTATAAAGGCTGGTTGGCTTTTTCAGCACTTGAAGACATGAACATCAGTAGTTTTTCTCCAGCTGAGAGAATGGATAGACCCAGAAGACAGAGGTTTCCTGGCTAAATACTGCCCCAAGGCTTATAAAGAACCATAAGTGCTATTTTCTCTTGTGAACTTTGAGCCAAAGACTGTTGAGTCTTCCTGACTCTGTTACGCTGGTATTTTAGATTTAAGCTGATGAGGGCAGTGTATCATCAATACACTTGAAGCAAGCAGCATGCAGTAGACACTCAAAGGCCAGCACAGCTCCCAGCTCCTTGGGAAGCACTAAAGCAGAGATATCTGAAGCTTCACCCTGAGAAGCGGAAAGCAGTGGTTACAGAGCACAAGCCTGGGAGAGACCTTCTCCTGGAGACAAACCGTGAGGTGTAACCTGTCCGGAAGGGAGACTCCTCTGGGTGCCCTCATCCCCTGTCCCTGCTCACCCAAGGCTAGCCTCAGACCTGGGATGGGGTGGGGAGGAGGGTAAATCGAAACCTGTGACTGTGTCTTATCTTAAGAGGAGGTGCTAACACACTGCAGTCATGAATGCTGAGCACTCCTGATATTATATCCCTATCCACATGCTACATGCAAATTCCAAGCTCTACTTGGTAGTGCATCTTGTCTTGACTAAAAACTCCACAAAATGACAATTTTATAAGACAGATGTTGCTGAAGACCAGATCTGACTGAGATCTTTACAGATGAGGTGCTGTCAGGCAGAATGTATCTTGATTGGTGGATTTGCAGAGAAAATGTTTTAAATGTTTACTCACAAGCTCAGCAGTTTTGCTACAAAGGAATTAAAAGATATTAACCTAGAAACTTTAATGCCATTTTATGAGAACTACTTTAAAGAACATTACCTCACTACATAAATAATACTTTGCTGTCTAAAACTGAATAATTACCAGTGGAAAAAGCAGCAATGTGGCTCTGAATGCCTGAAAAATCAGTGATGCCAGTAACACAGATAAAGAGAGTGTGTCTGCTTTTGCCTTAAAGGAACATACTCATAAGACCATTTTTTCGGTTGGTCCAGAATGCTGGGATTTGTCCTGATAAACTTCTCCTGAAGAAACATAGTTTCTCAACAGAAAGCGTGCACTTCAAAACAGTTTCCAATGAAAGAAATGGTTGCTCACCGAAGTTGTCTGTCTCTGTCCTCTGCTGCTCTGTTTATTAAATCATCATGGATACAAATTTCTCTTTGCAGTTTATGATCCTTTGACAGTATTGTTTCTAAGCAATTTGCTGCAGAATGAAAAAGGTTACTATGCTAAATGTCCCCCGCAGGAAGGCACCTCACTGCAGTTTCTTGTTTTTTATGTGCATACCCAGAGCTGGACACTCACCAGCATAAGGTAAGAGAGAGAGGCTGCAGCTGCCATCATTTCCTTCAGCATGGGGCAGAGTTTCTGTTTTCATCACAGATCAAGATAGCTTTGATCAGGCTCTTTTTATTTTGTATTACATTTTTTCATTGCTGCATAATCCCTTCTTCTTGCCTTGAACTGGACCACAGTGAGTTATCTCCCTGTTTTCAATCATCCATTCTTTGGGGAAAAACGAAACGAGGCAATCACACTACAGGGACCACAGCATCTTCTTTTATGAAGATATTCTGGATGCGTGTCAGCGAGACTGGGTTTTATTCTGATCTTTTAGTTAGAACCAGGGGAATATCTTCAAGAGACTGAACTGGCATTTGGGCGCCTATCAAATTTGACTTTCACTAAAACTCATTTCCTTGCAGTCTCCTTGAATTAATGCTGGCAATGGACACATGACTGTCCTGGCTCAATCTGAAGTTCATTTCAGACCTCACAGAAACTCTATTCCTTCTTGAAAATATACTTGTTTTCATTCTAAATTCAATTATTTTAATTGCCAGCCACAAGAATTTGCTTTCATTACACTCCCATAAAGCACAGCATTTTCCCCCTCCTACAATCACTAGCCAACTTGTATAAAAGAAAATACATTAAATTGATTTTTTTCCATAGGAAATACATCAAGGAAAGGAAAGGATTGATTTCCCTCCATAGGAAACAGGACATAAATGTTTTTAATCCAGCTGCTGCATTCGATTATCATGTACAGTATGAAAAACTGTGCCATAAAAATGAAATTAAATGCATAATAGCACAGATCTCTCTTCTATTATGTTATCTTAAAGTATCCAGTCTTCTGGCAGAACACAACATCAACCTTTGAGCATTGCCTACACCCATCTATTTTCCAATGTCTTACAGTATTTATGCATCTTTCTGGAATGCCTTTTGGAAAGAACCATGTTTCATCATCTGTCTCTGATTTCAGTGAGCAGCCTCTGAATGCAATAGTACTTACTAAATTTGAGTAAGAGTGGCAAATCTCACACTGCTATGGCAGACTACACCCTTCCGTCATATATCAATCCTATGAGGATTTATAACCAAGGATATAATTCACAGCCAGCTTTAAAATCATCCATGCAGATTTTCAAGGGTCAAAGATGTAATTATATCAAATTTTAATAAATTCTTTGGCCTGTGTAAGGCAGAAAAAAGGCAAAGCTAGAAATACCAGATTCAAGCACTGCAAAGTTTGCAACTCAACTGCTACATTAAAGCGTGGGCTAATCCCTAGTGAAAATACATTAGTCACAATATCCTTCTGAGGTCATTACCATGGACGAGCTGCTGCTGAACAGGAGTATTCCCCTATACTTTGCATTTGAAAAAATAATTTCCAACACCTCCTCTTTTCTGTGCTGCAGGCACAAGGGGAGAACACATTTTTCTATGATCCAAATGCTTGTAGAAGACGCTTAGTGTTATAAAGGGGACACTGACTGTTTTTCAAGCAAAAAGGATTCATGTCCCATCCCTCAGTCTGGGTAGGTAACAGAACCCAGGAAAGTGCAACGGGGAACTGTGCCACCAGTGCCCCCAGTAAAGGAAGAATATTCACTTGCTGCTGACTGATTAACTTCTGAGCCTTCTACTGCCTTGAGCACCACATTTACCTTTTCTTTTCAAGCCCATTTCCCCAGTTAACAAATGCGAGATCTTCTTTGATCTATATTCAGTTAAAGTCGGCAGATGCAATTCTTTTGGATGGCATTTTCTATATCTGTAAACAAAACATCAGTGAAAGGTTGAATCTGTTCTATCTTCCAGAGAGGGACACAGTTATTGATCTGGACATTAGACTGCCATTTTATTGAAAGAAAGACTGATTATCTCTGTATCTAAAATGGCAGAAAATATCAATAAGAAACTTCCTACACTTAGCATAAATGCAGGCAGCTCCTATTTTAGGGATAGTATGTTGGCAATTAGCACAAACATGACTTTCCTCACTGTTCTATAACAGTCATTATCTGCTATTAAAAACAGATAATCAGTTTTAGATCAATATTTCTGAAATGGAATACATGAAATGTCATAACTGAAACCGGAGATTAAATGCAGCTTCTAGGGTCTTTTTAATTGTTCAGCAAAATATGCAACCCTAGTTTTTCTAATTGCCCTCTGCCATCAGTATACCAGAAGCAGCCATTGCCCATGTCTGATCTCTGTCTTTGGGTTTGATTTACCTGTGTAGTTGTTTTGAATGCCCTGAGCTGTGGACATCAAGATTTAAAACAAACAGAAGAGAAAAAAAGTCATACTTGCTTTAGCCATGCATTCATCATATCTAAACTGTACAGATGACATGAAGAAAAGGCCCCGGAAAGGGTAAAAGAAGCAGTATTCTAGCCACCTCTGCAAAGGAAATGAGAAATGTGGGTGGTTATTTGCTGTATAAGGAAACAATTTCTGTGTGAAGCTGGTTTGTGCTAGCTGTGTGAATTTGCTGCTCACAAAAATGCGGGAACCTGTGTAGGCTCTGCAAAGCTTTTCCTCACTCTTGTAGCTCCTACACTAGGTTTTCTACCTTTCTCAGAATTTCATTCATCTGCCATTCTAATATTTTTTTCAAAGGATTTGTATTTTTTACCAAAGCTCAAACAGATTCCTTATCGGGCTTTATTAATAGTTACTCTAAGGATGGGAAGTCAAGAGTCTCCTGCAAGAGTACCATGCTGACTTATAGACCGTCATGAGACAGGTTAGTTTTACCCCACTGATGATGTGTTGTTGCAATAGTAATCCTGCTCAGTACAAGAGGAACTGCAGGTTCAGACCCCTGGTGCATGTGCTTGGCTGAGGAGACACTGGCACGAAGCTACCATTTGCAGGCTTATGACTGAATGTCTCTAAGTCAGAATCCTGCCTAGACATTTGAGACTTGCTCTCACTTGTCGGTATGGACAGGCAAGGGTCGAAACGGTAGGTGACAAAGTGCATGGGAGAATGCAGATCCAGCCTTGCATGCGGGGGGACCAGCACAGGGGTAGCTCAAGGTTTCTCTGGATATGACAATCCTGGTCAGACACTCCCTGATTGCCTAAGCACCCTTTTCCAACCAGATTTGCGTATCCCACATGCCCTTGGTCCTCATGCTTGAAGTAAGCATGGTTAAAGCCCTTCCCAAATCTTCACTTGCGAAGCCAAGCAGTCATAGACAGAAAAGTAAACAAATCCACAAAAGGTATTCATATAAATCCCCATAAACTAGAAGATTTCAAATTATCAGTGTCCTTTAACCAATCTGCATGCCTTTGTTAGATGTGTTCCTGTCTGTACAACTGCATGACAATTTATCTGGACATGAAGCTATGGATATCCAGGAGGCGAGTGTGGGACACAACCACATAGCCTGTTATGAGCCATTTTAGATGTACTTCTTGATGTCTTCAATGGCTTCCCAGAAAGTGTCCCCATCCTAACCCTCAAGTTATCAATGGCTTTACATAAATCAGATTTCCCATAGCTTCAGAATTAAAGTCATGGTCAAAATCTATCTAGCAGGTGAGAAGACATCCCTTGTCACAAGGGCTGCACAGGCAAGGGGCAGCAGTCCCCCACTGACTCAAGAGAGATATTGCAAGGCATACAGCCTCTGTGTCAAATAGAGGCCAAGAATAAGGTTTCAGCCATCCTTTTAGTGTACATGATTCTAAAATTTACTGGACAGTACTTAAGGATTATAGCACAAAATTACATGCAAAACTTAAAACAATGAGCTGTTTAATAGTGAAATGTCACCGCATATTTGAGAACAATTCATAGTAAAGCTGTCATGTGCTGCTGCCAGCTTATTTGTTTGATTCTATTAAGCTGTTACTGAGGCAAACGTCACCCTTATTCACTTGTTTTTCACATGTGGCATTTTGCTACAAACTTTGCCCAAACTCCCAGAAAAACAGATGAGGATTTCCAGCCACTGCTCATTTATAAATAAACACAAATTCAAGCAACTTAAAGCCGTTAAAAAGAAAGATATAGTTTGCTTGTTCTGCCCTGGTTATTTATACTGCCTCTGTTAATTTCAAGAAATAACATTGCTACTTTATAGTTCAGAAGAGGTTGTAAATTAACTAGCACTGAACTGGATATATTCACAGTTACCATTTGCCATTGCCAACCACCTATAGATTTCCAATAAACAGGTCTCATTTATTGTGAAAATTAGATAATTGAAACTATCTGTTTGCTTCAAGGCTGTGGTCTCAGGGGTTACACTTGCATGTTGCCATGACAAGTATGTGACAGCAGCTGTAAATCACTTCCAAGGCATTCTTTGCTCATTTTGTTTGTCAGAAATAAGAGCATGTTATGTAACACTGGAGATTATAGTTGGGCTTTTCCGAAAGCTCTTCTTCCTGAGGAGCTCCCCTTTTTCCCTATTACCAGGCCTATCTCAGTAGAGGTATTTAAAAAGGATAAGAGAAAGGAATCCTGTCAAAACTAGCAATCTCAGTCCACTCCATTAACTTTTCCATGCTGCAGATTGCTAACTATTGATTATTATGCAAACCCTGAAGCAAATACAATAGAGCAAGAGAGAAATGTATAGCAAACACAGCACAACAAATTTGCACACAGCCATTTCCATGGAAGAATAATAGAATAATAGAATAATTAGGGTTACAAAGGACCTTAAGATCATCTAGTTCCAACCCCCCTGCCATGGGCAGGGACACCTCACACTAAACCATGCCACCTAAGGCTCTGTCCAGCCTGTCCTTGAACACTGCCAGGGATGGAGCATTCACAATCTCCCGGGGAAACCCATTCTAGTGCCTCACCAACCTTACAGTAAAGAATTTCTTTGTTATATCCAATCTAAACTTCCCCTGTTTAAATTTGAACCCATTACCCCTTGTGCTATCACTACAGTCCCTAAGGAAGAGTCCCTTCCCAGCATCCTTACAGCCCCCTTTCAGATACTGGAAGGCTGCTATGAGATCTCCAATGCAGCCTTCTCTTCTCCAGGCTGAACAGCCCCAACTTTCCTAGCCTGTCTTCATACAGGAGGTGCTCCAGTCCCCTGATCATCCTCGGGGTCTTCCTCTGGACTTGTTCTAACAGTTCCATGTCCTTTTTATATTGAAGACACCAGAACTGCACACAATACTCCAAGTGAGGTCTCATGAGAGCAGAGTAGAGGGGCAGGATCACCTCCTTCAAGCTGCTGGTCATGCTCCTTTTGATGCAGCCCAGGATACGGGCAAAGGTGTCATTAAGAACCTCAACCTTCAAACCTCAAATCCAGGGTAGCCAATTATTCTGATAGCTTCCAGAGGTGGCCTACATTGTCCCTAATCTGTCTTTTATTTGTAATGTACCTATAGAATCCCTTCCTGTTCTCTTTCACATCCCTAGCCAAGTTTAACTCTAACTGGGCCTTAGCTTTCCTAACCTGGTCCCTAGCTTCCCAGACAACATCCCTGTATTCTATTCAGGCCTCCTGTCCTTGCTTCCACCTTTTATAAGCCTCTTTTTTCCTTTGAATTTTTCTTAGCAGTTCCTTATCCATCCAAGGAGGTCTCCTGGTCCTCCTGCTGCACTTCCTTCTAGTTGGGATGCAACACTCCTGAGCTTGTAGCAGGTGATCCTTGAATATCAACCAACAGTCTTGGGCCCCCATGCCCTCTAGGGATATATCCCATAGAACCTTACTAAGCAGGTTCCCAAAGAGGCCAAAGTCTGCTCTGTTGAAGTCCAGGGCAGTGAGCTTACTGCACGCTCTTCTCACTGTCCTGAGAATCTTAAACTCGACCATATCATGATCGCTGCAGCCAAGGCTGCCCTGGAGCCTCACATTTCCAATGAGCCCTTCCCTGTTGGTGAGCACGAGGTCAAGGACAGCACCTCTCCTTGTTGGCTCCTCTGTTACTTGCAGAAGGAAGTTGTCTTCCACACAATCGAGGAACCTCCTGGATTGCTTGTGCCGGGCTGTACCTTCCCCCCAACAGATATCAGGGTGGTTGAAGTCCCCCATGAGAACAAGGTGCTGCAAGCGTGAGGCTGTTCTTATCTGTCTGTAGAGTGCTTCATCCACAGAGTCTGGTGGTCTGTAACAGATCCCCACAGTAATGTGCCCCATCGCTGATCTTCCTTTAACCCTGACCCACAAACTCTCTGTTGACTGCTCACCTGTCCCCAGACAGAGTTCCATACTCTCCAGCCTATCCCTAATATAAAGAGCAACTCCTCCTTCCCTCCTGCCTGGCCTGTCTTTTCTAAAGAGCCTGAAACCTTCCATTCCAGCACTCCAGTCATAGGAGCCATCCCACCATGTTTCTGTGATTCCTTGATAGAGTAGATAATGTATCCACTGAAGTTTTCATTAAATGCTTTTGCCTTTCTGATTAGAATCTTAGGGTTGAAAATGTGTATCTTGTGTTAGGTTGTGCAGTGAAGTACAAGAGGTAGAGCCAGATTCAAGCAGTATAAAACATTTGCATGACATATAGTCAACCAAGTTATAAGTGTACAACTCCAGTTTAAAAAGGAAAAAAAAAACCAAAAATGACAAGAAATTAGAAGTTTTCCACTGACAAAATCCCTCTTTATAATTTTCTCAGTATTCTGTTCGGCCAGTGCTACAACATGTTAAGTGATTCCTTGATACAGTGGCAGTCCAATTAGCCATCAATTGTTCAAAACCTGTATTCAGCTGTGCCATGAGGAAATGAGTCTCTCTGGGATGGATCTCTCATTTGGTGCTATGCTATTTGTTTCCCACAACAATCGTGATCATCAGACTACATGCTCCCTAACTCAAAATTACTCAAATATATGTAGTAGCAGATAACCCAATAGTTCAGGGAGTTGGTGACTGCATGTTCCATCACCCAGTTTGCAGACACAGTTATTCTTGAGCCATTGTGCCTTGTCATCTGGCACACTACTGCTTGGATCCTTGGGAGGCAAATTATAAAATCGTCAGTTATTACTGTTTATGTATTAAGTCAGTTTTCTACTTTATGAAATAATGTGGCAATATCAAACATTACTTAAACTGCTTATCATTAAATTGAAAACTGATTCAAGAAGGTTTAATACAAAGCTGGTTCCACAGAGGGAAGTCCCTGACTCTGATTTCTACAAAACCAGAACATACCAAAACTTTCTTATTTTACCTTCTGTCATCATTTCGTTATTCTTTGCAACAAAAATACTTTTGAGATTTTTCTACAGAATATTTTTTAAAAAACTAGTCAGGAATTTTTAAAGGAAACTTCTTGTTTTGTTTTAATGCATGAACTGCTGGCAGCTGGATACGCCTTGCACTTGGAAATCAGGGGGCAGAAGAAACTGATTGGTGATCCTGCACTCCCATGTCTCCCTTGTCACCAGGATCTTCACTGTTGCACTAGAGCAGGTCTCTCTTCTTGGAAAGGAGGACTCTGCACACCACCATTTTTTGGATACAAGAAGAACAGATCATCTTTGAAAGAAATCTTAACTGAAAACCTTCTTGGTGAATAACGTACCTATGCAAAGTGGAATACCATTTACAGAGATGTGGGGAGACCCTCAAGGCATCCCCAGTGTTGCAGACTCACAAGAACTGTTACAAGGGCAAGCTGAAGGCAGTACTCTCACCAGGGAACTGTGGGTATTTGGAGCCTTTTCTCACATCCTCTGCAAACTCCATAAGCACACAGATAACAGATACATTGGACTGGATGTTTGTCTCAATTATTTTCATGTAAAGGAGAGTTTCAGCTCATGCAAAGATGTTTCTGAAATAATATAAATCTCCAAAATTTCTGCTTCTTAAAAAACAGTTTTCTCCTAATGCAGTGAGAAAGTCAGCTTAAACTCCAACATCTCTGTCTGGCTATTGTTTAGGTGATTATCTAGTGGGTTCCCAATATCATAGCTTTTGCTCACCTCTTGTGAGATAACCTGACCTCTGCAGGGAGAACATGCCAAAAGCAAAGGAGAAAGAAACAGCAGCAAACATGGGGCAAAGTGATTTGTTTTCCCTTCTCATGTAGGACTTGCTGCAGTGGCATCTCTAAAAACAGACCATTTCCACTGCACTCAAAGATAATGGAATTTTGTATAACTTGTGTTAGTAAATATGGCTGCTCCAGAGGAATGCTTGACCTGTATTATCAATTCTTTTCCCAAAAGATGGGAATAAATGAGAGTAACACTGGCAACAGCCCAGGTTAAAAGGACAATATTGCTCAAGAGAAACCATCCTCAGCTACAATGGGAACATTTGACTTAAAAAGTAACTTGGAAGCATCAAGGTCTCTGCCTTTGAAATTACATTATTCTTCATGCGTAATTTCAAGCCATGTTCTGCATCATTCATTTCGTGATCAAAAATGATATTTTTACTCTTGCTAACAATATTTAAACTATGATGTACCTGCAGGGAAATACATGATTGCTCTGCAAGAGAACACTTCAGATACTGAAATTGGCAAGTCCTTTATCCATAAGCCAAGAGATTCATTGCACTTGTTAAAACTGATTTATGTGATACTGAAAAAGAAGGATATAATTATAATTTATGGAGAGGGTATTCAGTAAGCAGTGTGACTCCAGTTGTTTGTATGTGCTGCTTTAAATAACCATCTTTCCACATGAAGAATTCTGTTTAAACAGAACAAATGAAAAACTGGAATTCAAGTTGGTGTTTTACTCTATACAATGACCATTCAAATAGAAAAATCTCTACTGATTACATTTATTTGTGGGCTTTGGTAAAGATAAACTATTTTAGCTTATTTATGAAGATTAGAATAGTCATGACTTACAGGAAGCAATTTATATAAGCAGTTCTAATATATACTTTTGATCAAGAAAGAGCTAAAATTCTGCCTTTGGCTGCATTAGCAAAAAGAAAACACACAATAGAATTGATTAAAATTTGCATAATATCTGTTAATTAAAAAAACAGTGTTATGTATTGTAGCCAATAGATTGATCCACTTTTCAACCACTTTTAAAAGAATAACACAATTCTAGATCAGAAATATTTTTTTTCCTCCAAGCAATTTGCCAAATAAGGGGCTAAAATGTAAAATATTTTTTCCATTAGTTTTAGGTAATTGAAATGCAAAGTGCTAAGCACTTAATCTTTCCAGGCAGGAAAAGCTGCCTGCTGTCAGATTTTGTTAAGTCTTTTTGCTGCTCTTTGTATAGTCAATAACAAGTGTCTAAACCCAGGAAATGATGTAGAGGCAGTGTTCAAAGGTAAGGATATGATAAGGCAGTGTTTTCATTCAGGATACTATGAAAAAGTCCAACATGTACACAGAAGATTTTTCTCCATGTCAACTAATTAGCATGTTTATTAGAAGCATTAATTATTCTGACAACCATAGAGATTATTAAGTGTGTTAACTCCTCACACGCTCCTTTCCTACATGCCTTTCCAGGCAGTCTGTTTACATGCCAGCCCTCATAGGTAGATTTCCATATCTTAATAAAGATAAATGAAACAGTTCTTTCCAATTCTAGCATGTGTTAGGAAGTAAAGAATAAATTCTACCATAAATATGTGAGTTTCAAAACAAACCCAAGACAAATATAATTTTGATAAAAATTACAAAATCTTTGACATTTTCATGGAGGTGGCCTTCCACCAGAGCATATGGTGCTATCTAAACCTCAGAAAGATTGATCAGATTTATACCTACAGCTGGAAAAAACAGATAAGTTTTGATCCCAGTATCAAAATAGTCACCAAAGATAGCACACATCCATTACCTGATTGCTCTTGATTAGGAATTGCTACTAAAAAAATACAGCTTCCTCATGTGTCCAAACATGTATGTCCTGGAAGCCCAAATAGAAAGTGTTACTTGCAACCTAATGTGTCTGGTTCTTGTTGCTCTCTTGCAGAAACGGGCTCCATCTTCCGTACTTTGGGTCTGGAGCTGGAACCTGCTTTATACAGGAGCCTCCTGCCAAAAGCCTGCTCTGCCACATTGTGCAAAAACGACTGACAAAAGTGCTAGAGAGGGAGCTGCTGCCTAACCAAAACTAAATCCTGAATAGATAAATAGGAGCACTGGCATTCAATTCCATGTGCAACACTAAATAAGGGTTTGGTGCTTTATCTGTTCATAAATGAAATTAATTTATAGGTAACATGGCTACTTAGAGAAACAACTGCATTACTAAGACCACTGTCTCCCACCTGCCTCTTTCGCAGTGTCACTCCTGCTCAGGTTTAAATTTTTAGGACCAAATAATCAAAAAATGAATTTTCACTGTGCCCAGAATCACTGTTTGGAACAGCATTTCCCAGCCTCAGCCTAACAGAGTTGCTCCCTGCAGAAAAAAAGAGGATTTTTTTAGATCTTTGTAGTGTGCCAATTCACAGTTTTTTGGCAGCAGCACAAATATGCCCTATTTTCTCCTATTTTTCTTCTTTCCCATTATTTTCTTTCTACTTTCATTGCAATTTTTCTTACTTTCATTTCCTCTAGTGTTATTTTCCTTGTCTACCCTTCTTGCACTGTAAAATTCCTATTCCCAGTTCTGTCTCTTTATGCCCACACCTGAATCAATCTTTCTTTCCTGACTCTACTCACTTTTCCTCATGA
Organism: Melopsittacus undulatus; assembly: GCF_012275295.1. Taxonomy (NCBI): domain Eukaryota; kingdom Metazoa; phylum Chordata; class Aves; order Psittaciformes; family Psittaculidae; genus Melopsittacus; species Melopsittacus undulatus. The sequence goes on along the minus strand of NC_047530.1, from coordinate 80,384,521 downwards.
TTTCTCTCATCTCCAACTTTTCATTTCACCATAATGTTTGAATTGAGGCTATTCAGCATATGCTTTGTACACTCTCCTTCTGCTACATGCATGCATAGAGGTATCTATTATTTACATGAATACACATGCAAGGAAAATTGGGTGTTTATTAATAGCCTGAAGTTGCTGACCTCTGACTGAGCCTTTTATTGCATTCCACTAAATTCTTTTCTTAAGATTTCCTCTTACTTCTGTGTCTACATTACAGACCAGCAAGATAAGGACCTTTGTCTACATACATTTTGAAAAGCCTCAAATCTAAAGCCACCACTAGCCTTTTCTTTCTCTCAGGCAAGCTTCTTCCAGTTTCCTCTTCCTCTGAAAAACTAAACAGACACAGACATAATTATCAGTATCTCAGAACATCATTAGCAAAGTAGGCATAGAGTGAATTGAATATCTCTTCAAGGAGACCATTATTTGAATAATCTTACAAAGCTTTTTAATATACCTTTCACTAAAACTGTGCCCCCAAGCATTTGGCAAAAATTCAATAATACACTTGTGAGGCTGAATAATTTGGGGTAAGAAGAGAGAATTTAAGAATCTACACACAAAGTAAAAAAGGCTAAGTTAAAGTAAAATCCAAAGAGCAGCGAAGAGACTGTGGGTGAATTGATAATGATGGTTGCTTGCAGATCCGAGCTCTCCCTGCTGATAGAGACCTGATATAAGAAACATGTCTGCCATGACATGGGTGCAAGTCTGTCATGCATATACTGGTATGTAGAAAGCTATAGAGAAATCAAGTCTTGAAAACACAAAGCTTGCTTGGGGTATTTCAAGAATGAAGTAAAAAGCAATGTTGCTTTTACTCCCTCCAACAAGGAGCATATCTGCACCACTCATGGGAAAAGACAGAACAGAGTAAGCAAAGGAAGCAAAAGATAATTTGGGACACCCAGTACATGTCTGGAAGAAATCCCAGCAAGCAGGCTGAGACAGAAAATTTTCCTGTAAGAAACAAAAACCTGAGTGTGATGTACACTAATGGCACACCTTCACACTTCAAGGCAGCTCCTCACCTGGGATAATACCAACAGGACTCCAGCAACTTCAGTCATTTTCTGTAAATAGTTACAACTCAAGGGTCATAATGTTGTAACTGTTTAGAGGTGTAGGGGTGCAGATAACTAGAGCTCAAAAATCCACTATGGACTCATCAGCCTTTTTAGTGTACCAAAATCTACAGCCTTGATATTAAATAAACTAGTGGCACACACTAGATACAGCAATAAATTTGACATTGTGTGGTTTCAGACATCTTCCCGTCTCACTTTGGTGTAGCAGAAAAAAACTCTCCAAAAGGAAAAAAATAAAAAACATCTAAAAGAACTCTGATTAAAATAAGAGGAATAAAGTTAAAGAAGAAAAGAATGACATTCATAGAATAATGAACTGAGCACTGATGATAGATTACTTACTTATTATGACAATTATATTAATTTATTCTTAGCACTAAAATATACCTTTTGGATGAGACAACCGAAGTTGGCTGTAAAGCCAGTTCTTCCCCATGAGAAGGAAAGGCAATCCAAGCCAGCAATGAAGATCTTCAGCCAAAATACTATTTCACAAAAGACTAGAACTGAAGGGTAAAATAAATTGCTGAAAAAATTATTGGCTTGATATTTAAAACTGCTGAGCATCTGCAAGTCCTGTTTAAGTCACAAGAGCTGAAGGCATTGACAGCCTTTTTAAATCAGGCTAAATAAGTGGCAGGGCCAATAACTAACCAGGCTTACCAAAGAGATTTCAGAAGTTAATGATGTGAATTTAAGAGTTTTCCCTTAAGTTTACTGGTTAAAAAAAAGAAGAAAAAAATGTTTAAGAAGAAAGCTCTTAGAATTCATAATGTAACCATTTACCAATTTATTTTGTGGGTTTTTTTAAAGAAAGCTCTTTTTTCTCTCATGTTTCTGATAAGCAAAATATTTCAGTAACAATACCAAAGCAAATCTGTACTAACAAATTAGTATTCCAGACAAATTTTAGTAAGAATATATATGTGTCAAAGTTTGCCTCAGTGATCTTTTAACTTTTTTTTATATATACTGAAAATCAAGAGGGGAATATTTTCAGAATCCTTTGACATTGACATGCTTAGGTTTACAAGCAGTACAGAGAAAGCAGAACAAACTGACCCTTTAGTCTTATCTTTCCCAAACCAGGAAACAATATCAAAGAATTCCATTTCTTTCAGGAATAGAGGACTGGAGGGTACTACCTGATACTTCCTTGTTTAAGTTTAGGATGTTTTAGTTGGAGCCTTCATGAAAAGTATTTAAAACTGGAGAGAGAGTGGCCATATTAAGTTTTTGGCAAATATGTAAACATCCATTGAGAGGCTAAGAGGGAAATTTTTATCATTGTGTGATATCTTTTGGCAGGTAAGGGAAAAGTATTTCTAATACAAAGCTGGAAACTAATACGTTAGCGTGGGAATGTATATATCCTCAAAACTAGTATTCTTTTACCCTCGTGATTTTCCATTACCAGCTCATCTGAGACCAGCAATTTCCTTTCCATTAAATCTGCTCATTTTTAAATTGTGGTCGCTCTATTTCCTCAAAATGAACCACAAAGCTCTGTCATACACGTTCTTCTCAGAAACAAAACAAAACAAGACAAATGGCCTCACTGGAGTCAGGTCAAAGTCTGTTTGATCAGACCGTGGACCAGAAGAAGGTCCTGTAACCTGAGATGGGCTCATGTCTGCACTGGAATGAGTTAATCAGCCCGCCTGAGTATCGGTATTCCCTCCAAAAATACTTCGCTCTTTGTCAACGCTTTCCCACAAGTACCAACAGTAGAAGGAAAAGACCTGAAGAAATCTATTAATCCGCAGGAAAAATGTATGTTTCCTCACTCAATTAATATTCTCTGCAACACATCAGCTGGCCAATAGCTGGATCACAGTTCTCTCCATTTGTGGGAGCTGAGGTTAACAGGGTGGCAAGGAGGGGAAAGTCCTTTTGTGCACATCGGAGGAGGGACTTGCCCCATACAGCCTCTAGACTGGGATTGAGCCATAGGGATGATGGACTTTCCCAGAGTCAGGTTCTCTATGGGGATGCAGGCAAAGAGGAGAATGAAGGCAGTTTTGGCCTTGCTTCTTGCTGTCTGCTTTGATGAGAGATCCAAGACACCATTCCCTGTGAGCGACCCTGTAGGCATCCACTACATGTTTCAGGCCTCCTGCCGCCTGGTTCAGCCTCATTGCTGACAGCACAGGCATGCAGACTCTGCTCACACTACCTGGATCCTCTGTTCCTGTCATGCCCCAGCAGAAATGTCACCATTCACACATCCGCTGCCCAACATGCTGCCACACAGAGGACAAACATAAATGTGCAGACCAGCAGTTCTAGAAGTGGTTCCCCTTGTCCATCCCGATCAGAGGATAGGTCATGCAGGGATATAAGTAATCCTAGGTGTTGGATCATGTAACAGATGAAAAGAGTACTCTTAACACCACCTAGAAAATCCCATTTTCTCAGATGCATAAGACCTTCCCAGAAGGACTTGGAACAGCCATGGCCCTTAGACATACCTCCAGTCTAAAGATGTTCAGAAGTCTAGAGAAGTCATGGATGCTCTCCAGGTAGAGCAGCACAAAACCCAATATGATTGGTCCAGTCCAGCAGCCCCAGGATGCTCCCCTGATGTCTTTTGGAATATCAGGTTTAACATGATTTTTTACTGGATGGTAGACTAAAAAGTGTTTGAATAGCTCTTTGAACTCAAACTATGATGTTTTCATTTCTGTGGGCATCTCTCTGTGAGAACAGATTTGTAAAGAAGGCAGTAAACTGCTGAAATCTTTGGGCACACTGAAGTAACAGTAGAGAATTTAAGAGTTCTCTGAAATGACATCCTAGGTAACTGCTTTGAAAATTGTTGCAATCTTAGGAACAGTGAAAAATTATTTTAGGAGCATTCATAAGGAAAACTTAAATATGTTCAATTTCTTTAACAACACACAGGCCACTTCAAATGGTTGTGTGTTTTGTAATGGAATACACTGAAAAGATCTGACTACTAAGATGCTATTAAATTAGAACTACTCATGTTGAAAAGTGTGTCAGATTGCCTTATTTTTAGTAATAGTAAGAAGAAAAAGATGTTTTTGCTCCTTCCTGTAATTTGCCATAGCCACACAAATCTATTACATGGCTTGACACTTTATTGAAGAGTAATTTCTGACAGAATTCATATGAATCCACATTCCAAGATGCAAAGAGACATCTCATTGAAATAATGTGAAGATCATCACCAGCAACCACACAACTAAGTGGATGTTTTCCTTCCTTCTACACAAAGAATCACTTTTGCACTCCTTTCCATTCCCAGAGGTCTTGGAAGAAAACACATGGGAACAAGACAATATGCTGCTACCATCCCACAGATTTTCCAGAAAGCCTGTCCTACCCTGCACAAGTCAACCTACTGCCCAATACTAAGGGAACCAGCCTGGGGAGGAAGAGCTTCTGCTACAGAATGCCACTTGTTTTCAGAAATTACTCTCTAGCTGCAGAAAATCCTGTGAAAATAAAGACTGAACCACTTACTGGCCAACAGACTAGAAATCTTCAACTTCAGTGAAATGCTGTGGGACATCCACCCATTTCAGAGGGGAGCAATTCATCTAAACACTCCTGTTCAGCATTTTTCAGGCGACTAGTTAAAGGAGAAACAAACACAATCCAGCAAATAATCAGTAACCTGGCAGCCGGACACAGCACAGCATGAGGAACATGAGTTGGTAAGACCATCTGAAAGTGTTACATCTCCAGCACACATCAAACAAAACATGAAGGTTACCAACCTGTAAATTGGGAAAATATTAATTAATCTGGAAACTTATGACTTTTTGATTTTTTCTGTAGATTCACTGTCTGAAAAATAAGGGTAGGTGAAGGAGCGGAGAGAAAACTTCTCATGTACTACAGTCACTCTGTTCTATTACATTTTCTGAAGTGTGCATTTGGGTTTATAAAGCAGATGTGGTCTAGGCCTCACCCACTTTCTCTCCACTATGCATGTCTTCAAGGATTTCAGTTGTTAAGTGAGTCTGACATTGGATGATACTTTTCAAGTCTTGAAAACACTAGAAGACTTACTTGTTTTCAAGTACAGGCAGATTTTGTTGTATCAAATTTAATACATTGAGCCAGGTATCACAATACCCGGTATCACAGTATCACTGATTTCACACATCTGTTGTGACACTGTACAATTATACCAGGCTAAGAAAGATCAAAGTCCACTCTGTGTTGAAGAGTTTACCTTTCCCTCTACCTTTCAGGTTAGCTAAATACTTGCTTCCAGTCTTCTTAAAAAGAGTCCAACAAAGGTTATCACGCTGAAATTTGGTGAAGAGAATGATTCATGGTGTAATGCACACCTAAATAAATTATTTTTTCCCTGTGCAGTTCTCCAAAGGGCCTCTCAGCAGACCCATTGAAAAATTGCCCCAACTTTCTCAGCCTTTGGGAGGTGCTCCAGTCCCCTGATCATCATCATGGCCCTCCTCTGGACTTGTTTCAACAGTTCCATGTCCTTTTCATGTTGAGGACACCAGAACTGCACACAATGCTCCAAGTGAGGTCTCATGAGAGCAGAGTAGAGGGGCAGGATCACCTCCTTTGACCTGCTGGTCACGCTCCTTTTGATGCAGCCCAGAATACAGTTGGCTTTCTGGGCTGTAAGCACACACTGAAGCTGGCTCATGCTCATTTTCTCATCGACCAACACCCCCAAGTCCTTCTCTGCAGGGCTGCTCTGAATCTCTTCTCTGCCCAACCTGTAGCTGTGCCTGGGATTGCTCCGACCCAGGTGTAGGATCTTGCACTTGACATGGTTAAACTTCATGAGGGGAGATAATGATTTCAAGTGAAAATATGAATGCAGTAAATAATCCTTTTTCCTCTGAAGGAGGAACACAGTACATTTCTAAGATTTCTTTCACTGTTTTCCTCCTCCAGGTCATCTTCACCTGGCTCAAGGTAAGGCAGGCTCAAAACCGAAAGAACAGCTTCAGCAAATGGCTCACATATCTTGTCTAGAAATTCTGGCTGAGCTAGAAAACACCTTTCAGAGGAACACACAAGTGTGAGAAGGAAACGTCTAAAATTTTGTTCATAAACAGCTTACCACGATGGGCCTGCTGATCTCAGATGAGGTCTTTAGGGTGTTGCCATGCAAATATCAAGTTAATTTTCTTTGTGAAGACATGGTGGTTGCTGTTTTTCTTTTTAGGACACTAGACCTTTCTCCAATCATATGACAATTTCTCATTCAGATTACAATACTAACACCTTTATGGATCTATATGCTTGCACAAAATAATTGCTTCAGTTTAAACACTTCAGTAATGAAAGTCACAGAAGCCTACTGATGCATGACATTTTATATGTATTTCCAGTACTAGTCAGGTATTTGTTACATCTGTGAAAGCACATACCAGGGGTAATGAAGAGCATTACCTTTTGATCCTTCCGTATTCTGTGGTGTGTCTTGTCTGATTTATTCACATATCAAATACCAGTCACTGTACTATAGAGAATCTGCTAAGCCTCAGAAACAGGATGTGATAAGATTTCCAGGCACCTGGTGTGGAAAAACAGAATAGTTGCTTATATATTCTGGGAAGTTTGCAAATACGGGTTAAATATGCACTATCCATAAGATGCAGAGCGCTTCATTTTACAACACGAGCAGTAATAACTGTGTGAGAATATTTATTTTGTATCGTAGCAACTAATGAAGTCATTACTTTTTTCTGAATCCATCTCACTAATACTTTCAGTGGAAGACTTATTCAAAACACTTTGCCAGTGGCATTCCTAATGTTCCACCAGTAAATAACATATTTCATTTATAAACCTGTTTTCCGTCCCACTTGGCTGGTCCTTTAGGAACCTGACAATAGACTAGGGAAATCCAATTTTCAAACTCAGCTAAATTTCATTTTCAAAAGTGACTTCAATGCTCAGAACTTGTCTTTAGTTCAGTCAAAGATATGATTGTAATTCAGATAGGCTTCTCTACACTAGATAACTGTGTAAGGTACTGATGCAGATACACCTGCCACAGCACAGGTGCCAGCTGGGAAACCTTGCACTAAATCCTGGGATGGTTTTTTGACCCCTGCTTGTACCAGTTATATTGCTGCCAGATGTTTAATGCTGTCTTTGGTCTCACTATGCAAACTGTAGTTTTGCCCTTCACAGACTGGGTTTGCTTATGCATGATTTTAAATTTATATGCTTTACCTTACACTTGCAATGACTTTAAAACTTATTACATAGCTTGGATCCTATGGAACGTGAACAAAATCTGAATTCCAGGTCAGGCCCACTTTAAAAGCACTAAATGAAGATTCTTTGCACAATCTTAATTTCTAAAACATTTTAAAATGTACAGTATTAAAATTCAGGAGCTGATAACAGTACCATTGCATAAAAGACAGGAAGGGTCCAGCTAATCAGTCAAAAATTGTTAAATTGAGCACACTACTAGCACATACAGAGAGCTAACACCTTTTAGTATGAGCATTAAGCAAAGAGACAAGTTTGCCGCTGAGTTGTGTGTTGCTGCATTGCAAGAGCCACCACAACAAAATGTAACCCCCTCACATCAGTAGGTTTTGTGTCTTTAAAGCTTACTCTAGTTCTGTAAGTCTGGAATGTGAGTAGGTGTTTATAGTTACAGCAATTTTTAGAATGGAAAATACAAATCCACACCTTATTTTATTCAATAAAACATTCAAGCCCCCTGAGGGTCTTGTAGGAGTGCTCCTGAGCTGAGTATATTGCTGAATAGGCCCACTGCTGAATGAGGTGGGTGCCCTGGAGACAGAGGATACAAAGAAGGCAGAGGTGCTGAATGCCTTATTTGCCTCTGTCTTTACTCCTGCAGACTCTCCCCGGGGGCCCCAGATTCCTGTAGCCCCAGAAGGAGTCAGGACAAAAGAGGAGTTTGCTTTAGTAGATGAGGATTGGGTTAGGGATCAGCTATGCAATCTGGACATCTATAAATCAATGGGTCTGGATGGAATGCACCCACGGGTGCCGAGGGAGCTGGCGGAGGTCATTGCTAGGCCACTCTCCATCATCTTTGGTAAGTCGTGGGAAACGGGAGAGGTACCTGAGGATTGGAGGATGACAAATGTCACACCAGTCTATAAGAAGGGCAAGAAGGAAGACCGGTCAGCCTTACCTCCATCCCTGGAAAGGTGATGGAACAATTTATTCTTGATGCCATCTCTAGGCATATCAAGGATGAGGGGGTTATTAAGAACAGCCAACATGGTTTTACAAGGGGGAAGTCATGTTTGACCAACCTTACAGCCTTCTATGAGAAAGTAACTAGGTGGAGGGATGATGGCAGAGCGGTAGATGTGGTTTTTCTTGATTTCAGTAAGGCATTTGATACTGTCTCCCACAGCATTCTCATAGATAAGCTAAGGAAGTGTCGTAGTTTAAACCAAGTCCCCCTACTCCCGGAGAGTTAGGAAGGAGAATCCAAAGAATGTAGCCCCCACGGATTGAGATAAGAACGGTTTAATAGCTAAGGCATAACACAAAACCCCTACTGCCATTTACTACTACAAATAATAATGATACAGCAAACAGCAAGTGAAAAGAATACAACACCCCACCAGCCACCGACCCATAACTCACTCCACCCTGCCCGGCCGAGCACCATGTGCTCCCTCCTCCATTTTTCTCCAGAGCTCCCTCCCTCCAGCTTTCTCTTTCCCAGTATGCATCCTGGGCATCACGTGCTATGGTATGGAATACCTCATTGACTAGCCTGGGTCAGGTGCCCTGTCTCTCCTTCCTCCCGGACTCCCCTCCTCCACCTGGCTGGAAAAAACCTTGAACAAAAACACCCTCAAAACATGCTCAAACCATGACAGGAAGTGTGGGCTTGATGATCAGGTAGTGAGGTGGATCAAGAACCGATTGAAAGGAAGAAGGCAGAGAGTTGTGGTCAATGGGGCAGAATCTAGCTGGAGGTCTGTGACTAGTGGAGTCCCTCAGGGGTCGGTGCTAGGACCAGTGCTGTTTAATATTTTCATCAATGACCTGGATGAGGGAACTGAGTGTACCCTCAGCAAGTTCGCTGATGACACTAAACTGGGAGGAGTGGCTGACACACCAGAAGGCTGTGTTGCCATTCAGCGAGACCTGGACAGGCTGGAGAGTTGGGTGGGGAGAAACTTGATGAAATTCAACAAGAGCAAGTGTAGAGTCTTGCATCTGGGGAAGAACAACCCCATGTACCAGTACAGGTTGGGGGTTGACCTGCTGGAAAGGAGTGAAGGGGAAAGGGACCTGGGGGTCCTGGTGGATAGGAGTATGACCATGAGCCAGCAATGTGCCCTTGTGGCCAAGAAGGCAAATAGCATCCTAGGGTGCATTAGAAGGGTTGTGGTTAGTAGGGAAAGAGAGGTTCTCCTCCCCCTCTACTCTGCCTTGGTGAGGCTGCATCTGGAATATTGCATCCAGTTCTGGGCCCCTCAGTTCAAGAAGGACAGGGAATTGCTTGAAAGAGTCCAGTGCAGAGCCACAAAGATGATGAAGGGAGTGGAACACCTCCCTTCTGAGGAGAGGCTGAGGGAGCTGGGTCTCTTTAGCTTGGAGGAGACTGAGGGGTGACCTCATCGGTGTTTACAAATATGTAAAGGGTGGGTGTCAGGATGATGGAGCTAGGCTTTTTTCAGTGATATCCAGTGATAGGACAAGGGACAATGGGTGTAAACTGGAGCATAGGAGGTTCCACGTTAACATCAGGAAGAACTTCTTTACTGTGAGAGTGACAGAGCACTGGAACAGGTTGTCCAGGGGGGTTGTGGAGTCTGCTACACTGGAGATATTCAAGGCCCGCCTGGACAAGTTCCTGTGTGATGTACTCTAGGTTACCCTGCTCTTGCAGGGGGGTTGGACTAGATGATCTTTTGAGGTCCCTTCCAACCCTCGGGATTCTGTGATTCTGTGTAATTACAACATCACAGAAATGTACCAAGCTAAAAAAAATAATCCAGATCTTTTGCAACAATATTTTGGCCCACAAGGAAATCTTATTGGGCACAGACAAACTAGCAAAGTCCAAAGAACTGGTACAGCTTCACTCATTATGCCAGTAAAAGACATTACAAACTCCTTGGAAGGAAATTTTCTCCTTTAGCAGCTGAAAAATTTTAAGGAAATTTGAAACATTTTATGAGCAGAAATACTAAGTTGTGAGAAAAAGAGGTCTGTAATCAATTGCGTAACTTTATCTGAAGACCCAGGCAGTATATTAGCAGTTCAGAAAGAGCTTGTTGCAGATACAAGACCACAAGAATGGGTAAATGTAACTCTACAGAAGAATTGTGTAAATAGATCTCACAAAAAGCTACCACGTATCATTTTCTATATTTGGAAAAGAACATTCAGCCAATTTAGCTATTGAAATTGATTCCTGATTTAATTACTTGAATTTCCAATTCTCAGAACATTAACTCTTACATACAGTAAAATGACCTCATGACTGAGAATTAGAACCAAATGATATCACACTTGAAAAAAAAAGCTGTAGCACTTTACCATGCTAGAGACTGCCTACTGAAATGAGAAAACAGTACATTTACAAAATTTTCTGGGAAGTACTCACTGATAGCTGACACATATAGTCAGCTTCTTTTCTCCCGCTAGATTTTAAATGACACTGTCAAGGTACTACATATTTCCTAATTTTAAAAACATTTTCTCCCTGTCCTATTTCTAAAACCCTCTGGAAGTTAGTTGCTTCCCTCACCTAAAGAAGCATGTATATAGTATTTCTTGTGTTTTATTATGTGTATGTGAATGATTTATTACTGTAAGATTGCTCTCAAGTACAGGTTGACACTCAGAAATGTCCCAAGGTTTATAAAATAACTTGATTGCAATTCCAGCATTTTCAATATGCTGTGAATTTTTTATCTAAGCAGTGTTTTACACACACAATCCTTTCTAGTACATTCTTTTACAAATATATTCCATAAAGCAATAAGGAATGATCACACTGGTATTAAAGCTGCTACTTTTGTTTTAAGAGTTGTTATGATGGGAACAAAAGAGGTTATTACACAATAATCATTGTGCAAAACAGGCATTTCTCAAAAAAAAAATCTCTTTTCCTCTGATCACAGAAAATTTACAGTTCCAAAATAAGGGAAGAAAAACCAACTCGTCAGTTTAGTGATTAAAAAAATTCAACTGTTTTTATCTTCTCAAGAGGAAAGGTGTTGCAAGGAAGTACATTCCCCTCTATTCTGTTTGATATCCTGAACCTTAGGAAAAGCCATTCTATTATTTTTTTTTTTTGAAGCATCTGAAGATGCTGAAAATCTCTGTCTATGAAGGAAACTTTATCCCAGTATTTCAAGAATAAATCAACATGCAGTACCATGAGGAGCCAAATGGAAATAAAAGAAAAAATTGTAGAAGGAGCAGAAGTTTTAACAAGCATTTTGTTGATGCTACTCATTCTGGTATTGAATTGGGAAAATTATTTGGAAATTCCAAATATTTTTCAAAAAATTTTTAGTGTCCTATTCTGTCAAATCTGAATGTCAGCCAATCTGGTTGATTTTGCAGGATTATTTGTGTGTTAGTGTTTCAGAACGATGCAAAAAATGGGAGTTAAGACCTAATTTGCTTTTTCTGATAACCATCAACTTGTATTAGCTTCTAAGACAGCTGCAAACATACCATGTGGAGCTAAATACCTTTGAATCTGACAGTTACTTCCCAATAATTTCTTGAGTTTGCTTTCAGAAGATTCGGAAGTCACCTAACAGTTCTTTCACTGAGCTGGCTTGCTCTGATCTTAAAGACTGGAATTTTCTTAAACTGAGAAAAGCATCTATTTACAAAGTAAATATGTTTACAACACATTTGAAGGGGGCAGGTATCAAATTTAGTGTCCAATGGGAACCATGGAAATTTCATACAAGATCTAATGAAACAAGATGGAGGAAAAGAATGAACAGTTAATATATACTTTTAAGGTTTTTTTACATGCAGGAAACAGAATAATTGTCAAAAGCCCAAAAGATTATTTAAAATTTATTTGGAAGGTGAATGTATCTGAGGAAAAAAAAGTAAGAGACACTTTCATTGCACTTGTAAGCTGCCAAATCCAACTTTCCTCTGCAACATCATCCAATAAATCTTGCCCTAGGCACACAAGGAGAAAAAAGCTTTTATAAATTTCTCCTACCTAAAAATTGTAATGTCAACCTCTTCCCTCAAATTTAATTCAAACAACTATGGAAACCATGAACTGAGAATTTTCATTTATGAAATATGTGTAGAGTAGCATAGCGAAGGGGTTTGTGTCTCTCATTAATAATAGGACATGCACTGCTACACAAATGGTCTTCCCTCAAAATCTAAATGAGACCAGACACTTAAATCATTTCAGACCATATCTCATGAGCCTAGTCCTATCTTTAGTTACAGAAGAGCAAGGCGAAGAAATCAGCAAGGAGGAAGCAAGGGCAGCACCAAAGCTCATCCTAGAGTTCTGACAAGCTGCAAAACTCAGGTCCTGGCCAAGACGAAAATGTCTTGCCAAATGGTCAGTAAAATCAATAGGTATCAGAAGGATCTGCACACTTTCTGTCTGAGAGAAAAAGGGCTTTGGAGCTTGGGGGAGGTGGTGGGATTGAGCTGTTTTTTTCTTCATGAACTCTCTTCATTCTGCTCCCCTGTCCTTATTTCTCATTTATGGAATTTGTGTGGCCTATTTCACAGTGCTGCCTCTGTGGGCAGAGGTGTAGGTCTGGAAGGGGAACAGTTCAGTTTGCTTCTGCTTGGCTATTTATTTTCACAAGATGGTAGTCTAATGGTGGGCTGCAAAATACTGCTGAGCAAAATTTTCTAACAGTTAATTAGTTACTGTTAGGATGACTGAAGTCTGATATCTTGACATTTTGTTTGTTTTGCTAAGAAAAAGATAATTGAAAATTTATAGGATTTTATTTTTTTGCAATACTTACATTAGCATGGCGTCATAGTCAGGTTCAAATTAAACATATTTTAAAGATAAAGTGGCCACTTTGATGTTTAGAAAATAATACAAAAGATAAATCTGAAAAGCCAAAAGCCTAGACTTAGAGCAGAACACTGATTTCCTTCAACTCACAGCTAAGACCTCCAATTCTCTTATGATAGTGAAATTGTCATGAACAATATTTGCATTGTTTCACTCTACTATATCTCAGCTTGAAATAACTCCAGCTTTTTATTAACTGCAAGACTGAGTCCTATTTATCAGTTAGGCAGGTGTATTGCCTGATAATGCAATAAGCCTTCTTGTATGTGCAACTTTTTTTTATTTCTTTTATATCAGCAATCAGTTCCAAAAACGTAATAAAAACAAAAGGCTTCTTTTTTTCCTTAGTGGTAACAGAGTTGTAAATTGTCACCCATCAGCAATAACTATTGCCATTTAATAAAAAAATAAACCTTTCCTTAATCTCACACTGAACATAATAGATAAGAATAGATAAATAATATTAAAGTTGGTGCCAAAATGAAGGATTGCTGCAACTGAGGATGTGCAGTGAAGTTATTTATGTAGATAATACAGTTAGGCAACAAAAAGGAACTAATTTAGTTGCAATAAAATAGATAATCCAAACTTTCCTGAAATAGAAATAGTTATAAATAGTAATAATTCTAACTCATTCTCCAAGTATTTCAAAGGCAAAAAAATAGTCAGAAACAAAACTAAATAAAAAAAAAATCAACAAAATCAAGGCTGAATGTTCTTAATACTTCACCTGCAAAGCAGTTACAAGCTGTTCACCCACAAACAGTAGTATATCAGGATTCTACAAATGTTTCACATTTTATCACCACTTTTCTTTTTTGTGAAATAAGACAAAGTGCATAGTGTGTACAACTGCCCCAAAGCACTTCTTATACTAGCAGCAGGAAAGCCCTTCCCCAGCTGTGTACCCTATGCCTCACACTCAGAGCTGCCACAGTCCATGCAGCAAAAAAAGGTGATCAGCACCTCAATAAGCCAACAATATCAACATGCACAAGCAGATCATTCTCCCAGGAAAACTGTCTGTGGTTGGACTGATTGTCTTACTACCTGTCATCCTGGGAATATGACAGTTCATCCTCTATCTTTCAGCTAGATAAAAATACTCTTTTCCGTTCGCACAATGGGCAGCTGGCAACTGGATTATCATTTCTGTCTTTCAGGAGAGAGGGATCCAGTTCTTCACTTGCACAGGGTCAGCGAGGGGAGCACAACCTTCACCTTAGATTGGTAAGGCAACAGAGGAAGCAGAGCGCAGGACCAGATTATGCTGAGGATCAGCATAATGATCCTCATGATGCCTGCCCCAGAAGCCTCATACAGGCATGCATCTGCAATGCCTGAATCTGAGGTTGGGAGGACAGTGCCCACAGATTCCTATAAATCCTGAAATTCAGTACTGGCTTCTCTAAATACATAATTGCATTAACTACAGGAAACATGCATTATGACCCAGCAGTAAAATTCATAGGGATGCCTCTTTTTCCTTTTTTTTTTTTTACTTAAGGTTTAAAAATGGAAAATAACTTTCCGTTACCTCTTTTCTTGATATATAAGCTTTATAAACCACTGGATCACTGGCAGTCCAGTAGTTTACACCTGGAAACTAATATATATGAAGAAATAATAATGCTATTTCATGACTTTTTGTTTCCTCACAGAGCTGACCAACTCAAGGCCAAGGAAGATGCAGATGAGGGACTCTCAGTGTAGAAGATAAAGACATGGGATGGAGAATATGCCAGTGAGGATACATAGGACACTCGACTGCAGTGTAGCATACTCATAGGCAGCAGATTTTATCCATGCCTTGATCACCAACCACAATGGACCATTTAACAAGCCATATGTGAGACAGGATTGCAAAAAATAATGTTGGTAGAAGAAATAAATATTTCCTATCCCTAGTCACTTGGTATGGATTAGGGATAGATTTTGGGAAGTTGCACCTCACTTCACTAGCAAAAGTTCTTTTACACGGGCAAAAGTATTAACACAGTTGTCTCTTCCAGCCCTTTCTGTAATACTTCTTTTTTATCCCACTCATCCCCTTTTTACATTCTCCTTCCCTGCTCCCAGTCTCTAGCAGCCCACATAAGCAGCAGCTCTGTCCCTTTAGCTTTTAGTGTTCCCAAAAATGAAGTTCTGCTGGAGGTTGGATCTTGAGAATGTGTCAGAGCCTGGGGAAAGCCCAGGGCCCCACATAAACATCTGCAAATTCTTTCACATGGATCTTCAAAGAAATATTTGTAGGGGGAAAAAAAAAACACCTTACTGCAAACATGTTTTAAGGACCAACTCTATAATTTTTCCTCTGCAAAGAGAAAAAGGCTTCAAACTTCTTTCCTACAGGACTTCACATCAATAGTATAACATACAAAGGCATCAACTGGTACTAAGAGGAGGGGAAATTTATTGCAAACATTTGCTAGAACAAGTTCAGCAAGACACCCAGTGTAACATTATAGACTTAAGTATTTGGGCATGAGAAGTCACACTTCATGAACTCACTCATTACAAATCCTAAGAAAATCATGCTGTTCTTACTGAAGATGGAAAAGGGACAGAATTTGTTAGTCTCTGAAAATAATACTATATGCTTCAAAGATTAGCAGCATAAAATTTCTTTCATATTAACTGCAGCAATTCTTCTGTGCTATAATAGCTTAACAAATATACTTAGTTTTTTTACAATAAAGAGAAAATGATAAAATAATTATTTACTACCCACCTACCTTCAAAAAGCTTTGAAACTATTAATTCAACTACTATCAAAATTCCACATTAGATTAGCAAATTGAAAATTGTAATCTAGTGCAAACCTCAAATGGTGGCTTTTCAATCCAGGAGTGATAACATCATTTCCAGCTAAGAGAGAATAAAAACAAATTATTTTTTCGTCGTGACCATGAAAACTTTCCAGTTACAATTCACATGCAGTTCAGTATTTTATGCAGAAGTGAAGGAAGCAAGCAACATTTAAATGACAGAGTTATCAGTCTTTTTTGTATATTGCAGCTGTTTGGAAAGCCACAGGGCAAAGGCATTTATATATGAGATAAGCTCAGTCTGTAGAACAAATTAATGCTGGGTAGTGAATTAAATGGCATGTCTTCGGACAGCTAATTAGCTCTGTGCTGCTCAATTAAGCTTTGAAAGGACATGTTGTGTTTCTTGATGGAGGACAAAATATTTCCAGGCTGTTTCACATTCTTGGCACTCTCTGTTTCTTTGACTGAGAAGTCTAAGAAGAAAAAGGAAAACCCAACAGCCTTACCAAAAGGTATCAAAGTCTAAACTATAAAGTATGCAACAAAGTTATTTTCATTAGTCACAAAAATCTTTGATTTAATGTCAAATGGCTTAAAAGTATAAGCTGGTTTTGGATAGGAAGGAACTACAAATCCATTACTTCAATGCTTTTTAAACCAGAAAAGCAGCAGGACTCCTTTAACAAGAGGATAGAAAAGTTGTATACAGCTTTCAATGATTTGTTAAAATTGCAACTTTTTTCCGTTAATCAAAAAATTTCTGCCTCTTTTCCTTCTGACTAGTATCCTAAAGTTGGGTGTCAGGCAATAAACAAATGCCATTTGGTTTCCTCACTCAATAGTATGAAACAGACATTAAAGGT
This sequence comes from Melopsittacus undulatus, assembly GCF_012275295.1. Classification (NCBI taxonomy): domain Eukaryota; kingdom Metazoa; phylum Chordata; class Aves; order Psittaciformes; family Psittaculidae; genus Melopsittacus; species Melopsittacus undulatus. The sequence goes on along the minus strand of NC_047530.1, from coordinate 80,367,753 downwards.
TCAAGTCTTGATTCACTAAGAATGATGTTTCTCTTGTTATCCAAACCCTTTGAAACTTAAGCAGTAACTGTAAACCCTCCAAGATCAGATTTCTCACAAGAACTTCAGTACTTCCATGTTTTTTCTCTAATGGCAGTAACTAGACTGCTGACTTCTAACTTCTCTTCTGCTTTCCGACCTAAAAGTAGAAAAGTCTGGTTAAATTATTAAAGGGGTAAAACTAAGTGAGATTTGTGGATAGAAGTTTTGGTTTTCAAATCTAAAAACCATAGTGAGGCTGCATTCGCTGTATCTTCAAGCAGGGGAATCTCTCTTGTAAAATGAGAGATTAAATTCTCTTTCCCCATTAAATTTTCACTGCTCTGCACATTAATTTACCATTGAGCTGCAAACTGCACATGAACAATATTTATTCAGTGTGAGCCAACAACCACCAAAAAGAAACCTGTGATCAAATACTGCCCTTTGGCATTGTGGACTTCATGGATCAGCAGTCTCTTATCAGATTTTCTGACTTAGCAACTGCACCCCAGAGGCAGGTGTAGAAATCCAGCCCAAGGAAGGACTGTTATCTACCAACCTGCAGGTGTGAGTATGCAATACATATATAGCAACCTAATTGTACACATACGTACCCATGTGTATGCATTACATGTAACACTAAGGTGGGACAGTATAAACCTGCCTCTTCAGAGATATTCCCTTTGCAGAAACAGAATAGCTGGATACCTGTAGTTTTCTATAACTATGCTGTTAAAGATTTGTATTTCCAAAGTCCCAGTTTAGTATAGTAGTTTGTAGCAGGAAATTCTGCCTAATTGTGGTTGAAAGACCTCCAATTTCACCCTACTTACATAAATTGCCAATAAGGAAGGGGGGTGATACTGTTTTTAGTGTTGAAGAATGCCAAGACTAGCCTGTCTCAACAACTCCATGAGATTAAACCCAAGAAATATCTGAAACTGATGTTTCCTGACAGAGGTGACAATGGCTTATCTTGTGAAACATAGTTAATCTTTGGATGAGTTATTGTTACTATTCACGTTTCACTAAGCTAGTAAATCTAACCAAATAACAAATGACATACAGTCAATCACTTCATACTATAAAAGCTTAGTTGCACGTTTTGGTGCCAGGTATTCTAACACACCCCTCTCCCAGGAGTGTGTAGAAATTCCTCTTTGAGTGGGCACACTTATCAAGGGTGCTCCTTGAGGCTGAGCAAAGGAGTTGCCACAGTCACCTGTATCAGTGAGTAACAACAATATCTACTTAATTATTAAGTTACCTCTGAATTATAGTAAATAGTAGTTTGGCATTTATACTGTATAGTAGACATTCTTGTTAAAGTCCTTTAGCCCAATCATAGTATTAGCATTATAAATCATTATTGCCATTATCACTACCAATTATAACAAAGTCTTTATTTCATATATGTTTATACTTTGCCACCTTTAACCCAGTGGGATGAAGGGCTATAAATTTTTATTATACATATAATCCTTTAGACATAAAGTGTTGACCAAGTCTGGGAATAAATCCAGGTCCAGCTGAACTTAAACTTTTCTCTGAGAAGTCAAGAAAGCAAAGGGATCCTTTCTGAACCTCATGACTCAAAGGCAGGGTCTCCCTAAAACCTTTGTCCCAGGTGCATCTCCCATTCTGTCTGCAACACACCTACAAGTGTGTGTATAAACACATGAATGTGTTCCAGATATAAAAATATGGCACGTACACTCATCCGTACAGATGACAAAAAAACCCTTTCATATACATGCAGGTTTTGTACTTTACTTTCTTGCTTGACTCTGTCTTGTCTTCCTGCTCTTGAAACCTCTGTTCAGGGAGGAATGAAAAAATTCCTCAGGGTTAAGCAGGAAAGTCCTTGAAATCAGGGGTTCAATCCACAAGAAAGCAGTAGGTTTTATGAGCTCAAATGAAAACTCATTCGGAAGCCACTAGGAAACATTAATACTACCTTTTTAAAAACCATTTTTGAAGTGATGCTGGAGCTTGTTGTATGGTTGTTCAATCTCTTGTAGGTCTTCCATTACAGTGAGCCTTCAAAACTTAAGCTGTACATGCCATTAAAGGCTTCATTGTGGTTTTCCTCAAGTATTTACATGAATTAGCTCTTGATGCTCCCCTACTAAACTTGGAAGAGGAAAACAAAATGGTAGCAAAAGCAGCTGACAGACGCAAGTCCTCGTGGTAATGGACAACTGTACTGCCCCAAACTGCGCAAAAGAAGCCTCTTCTCCACACAGAGAAGTCTGAGTACATTATCACTTCGTGCTGACAGCAGTTCTCCCATAAATACATGAAGATTTCACCTAAACCATATTTTCATTAAGAAACCTACTATGAGCTATTTATCATATGTCAGCAGCAAAATCAAGCATTTCATTCTTTAAATACAGAAAGAGAAAAAAAACAAATCACATTTTCAGTCTCCTCTCTTCTTTGAGGCACACTTCTGTGACAACCAAAGGGCTGAGATTCTTGAAACTAGACAGGATTTAGATTTGTGCTTGCAACTGCCTGCACATGGTTAAAATCCCACAAATGGCCTTGAAAATTTTAAGTCATAGCTACTAAGCAAATATTTTCAATTATTTGGTATGTTTTTCCCTTTTTTTTTTTTTTAAGAAAGGCACCATTAGTTTTATTTCTGTCTGGATTCTCTCTAAACATTCATACTGCAACATTTAATTAAGCAAACTCTGACAACACTGAACACACTTCAGCTATGCCAGGCATCATAAGCCTGTATGTAACACAGAAGTGCTTCATATGGAAAGCTGTCAGAATTGGGAAACAGCATTTGTTTGAGCTGTATTTAGCATTCTCAGAGTGACTCTGATGTTGTGTCAAGAGTGAAGAATTAGCAAGAGCCAAACATGAAAGGAAGAGAGCTTGCTTTGTTCTGAGTCCAAGAAAATATTCAGCATCACTACTTCCTATATAGTATATGAATCCTGCCCCACTTTGTAATTCAAAGACCTTAATGTGATGTATTTAAGGCAGAAATACTTCAAAATGCACCAGTGATAGATCTGCAGTCGTTAAATATTGTACTGTATCACCCCTGCAAACCCTGCAATGCCAGTTCCCAAACTAATGATACGAAGCCAGGACAGAGGGGAACAGTAGCTCCTTGAGCACTGATTTCTAAGACTTTGCAGAAGCTAAGGTCACTTGGAAAGAAACCAACATACACAGAAAGGAAAAGCAGGGAAAGAATTAAACAGAAAACTCACAATAGCTGAAACCCAACAATGTATTTTGGCAGAAACAAGAAATAAAAATTTTTTATCATGTAAGAAATAATAACATGTGAAATCTTTCACAGGTATTACCAGCCTTCAGTCATGCAGCCCATGTGTTTTGGTGCTGGCTACAGGGCACGTCTGGGGCAACACAGACTTTCCTGTGCCCTGCACTGTGTGCTACAGCACAGCCTCAGTGATTCCTGCAATTGCACCTGCAATAGTCCAGGCTGATGAGCAGTTTTGCTTTCCTTAGAGGTTTCCCATATGCCCCTTCCCAGCAAAGCCCCTTTTGAGCTCAGAAACCACCCTCTGTGGGAAATGCAGGGCTGCGGGTAAGTTCTGATGGACGTTTCAACCTTAGCAGCCTGTGCACAAAGATTAATATTAGCAGAAACCTAGATAAAAGCTTGACTGCGTCAAATGCCAGAAAGATTTCTTATTTCCTCTTTCATTATGAAAAATTATTTTATCTTGACTTTTTAGAAATACAGTATGATTGCCCTTTCAATTAGCTTAGTGTTCTGTTTCCCATTAGTACAGTACAGAATAACTGTAATGCATTGTACCATCCCAGGGCTTTTTTCAAAGATGCTGATTTACAGGATTTTATGTTTCTTGCCAGTTATACAATTGCTAAGGTAAAGCCAGGAAGCAGACACGTTAGCATTCATTTCATCTGCAGCTCCTTCTATTTCCCAAAGAAGGCTGCAGCAGGCAGTTCAACATAAAAGAAAGTTATTAAAAAATCTGCACCCTTGAAGCAATCTTCATAAAACCGATAACAAATTCAATTTTCAAGTTGCTTAATACAGCTTTCTCTTGACTAACACAGTTATCCTAACTTAAGGACCTTTTAAACTAATGACCTGGAAGGAATAGGGAATATTTCATGTGAATCTGTGCAAAATTTGAAGAACTGCTTCGTAGTCTGATTTTCTGCATCTCTTAGTAGTAGTCCGTGAACATCCCTCTCTGCCATGGAAATTTCCAGGGAAAAACAGGGTGATTCATAATGCAACACAAGTGCTTAAGTACGTTCAAACTCAGAAATATTAATAAGTTGCTGGTCACATACTTAAAACAAAGTCATGCATAAGTAATGCCTTACAATTCCCATTCAAATATTACAATAAGTAAAATCCTAAAAGTTTACTTAATTAAACCACCTAAGACCAGAATATGTAAGAAATGAACTTCAGACTTCAGTTATGAATTGGAGTTATGATCATTTACATCTTGCAGCTCTTTTTCAAATACAACACTGGATTAAAAAAAAAAAACTTATGGAAATTAGTGGCATAAACTTAGATTAAAAACTAGATTTACAACTTTATCTAGCTTGCTGAATATCACAGAGAAGATAGTTTCTAAAATCTTGCTTCCCTACACAGGAAAACACACATAAATCAATCTGCAATAAGTCTAAAAGTCAAATGGAGGCTAAACATTTGTCTTTGTCAGCCCCACTGGAAGACAGTGGCCTAGATTTCTAAATAGCTTTGTGAAAAACAGCCACACAGAGGTACAGAGAGATTGATCACACATGGTCCCAGGTGATGACGTTGGCCTCACTGCAGTCCCCTCCCATTCCAGGCTAACTCACACCTGGCACAGCCCCACAGCAAACAGGAGTTCAGCCTCTGAGCTAAACCAGCATCACAGTCGGCTGCCAGCATGTTTACATGGTCATTACTGGCAACACACATTCCACAAAAATAATTCATTCAGGGTAAACTTTCCCATAACAGAAAGCCACAAGCACTGGAGATGACTTTCAGGCAAGCACAAGTGACAGACAAAGCTCCCAACTGGCATTTTAACAGAAAGCCTTCAAATTACCCAGTTTTGCCTAATATTCAGATTCCACTGTGCTACTTGCTGATAGAGTTTAAAGTGCCTGCACCCTGCCAGCGGGATGACCTGCTCAGTAAAGAAGCATGAGCAGTATTAAACAAACATGAGAAAAGGTAGTATTTTGCAGCAGAGTGTTCCCACAGTCCCCATCAAAGCCTTCCAGCCTCTCACAGGGATGAACCCTTCTACACACCATGGCTATTCCTTTTGAACTTCTGCTGGGGTTTTAGTTCTGATTTTAGAACAAGCTTTGTATTGATTAGTGAGAAAAAGGGGAAAAATCCAGCTTTGAAACTGGTCTTTTGAAGATATTCCCTACCAAGTTCATGTAGATATCTGATGAATTTGGGAAATATTTGCAACATCATTCAGTAACTGGATAAAATTTTAACACATAAAAGTTTTCAATCTGGTTCTAGGGAGTGTTGCAGAGATTTGGATGAGCAAGTATCCACTTGGACTCACATGCTGTATTTAAGAGCTACTTTTAAAGCAAATTAACAGAAAAAAATAAATTACATTTAAACTGCAGAAAATGGTTTCTTTCAAGTATTTTTATAAGTTGCATTTGCAGCTTCATTATATGACTAAGCACAGTGCATGTTGTCAAATTCAGGAAGTAACATGTTCATACATTAATCAAACATATATCTAGGAATAGCTTTCATGGCTCTTCACATTGTAATGTATACCATAGGGACATTGAGTAATATCTGGATATCTTTAACTCTAGAAATTTCTGAAGATTCTTTGATTAGTTGGGCTCAAGAGCAATGTATGTTGTTACAACTAAGCCTCTGTCACACCTGGGAAAAAATATCAAGTAGCTCATAGATACAATAAGACCACTTCAGAGCTTGGTCTAAATAGAGACAAACAAACAAGAGGAAAAAACCTTAACCCCGTTTGACAGGGAATTTAATCTCTGAGCAAGGTCTAGAAGGGAATTTTCCCCCAGAACAAAGGCCTGAGCCAACAGTTTCTCAAGCCCCATCCAAGCCCTTGTTAGTAAAACCATCCTTACTCAAACCACCCTTGCTTGATGTAACACAGAGTGCCACTTTTGAGAAGCATTTACTATTGAGCTTCACCAGCTCCCTTTAAAGTCAATGGCAAAGCTTCTTCTGACAGCAGTATGAGCACAGGCAAAACAACAGGAAGAGGCTTTAAAGATCTTCCCCACAATATGCACAGTGAGAAAGCAATTTTACTTGCACTGTTGGTTTGAACAAAGCATTATCATGCACTGAGCACACCTATTTTCTAGTGAGCTACAGTGGTTGTTAGAGCAGAAGCACAATCTACCATCACATAATAAAGTCAACACATTACAGTTTAATTGGATGGAGTCATTTACACTGCAGTAACAAGGATTAAGACACAGAACGCAACAACTCACTTTCTTAAATCTATAAGCAGCTGTTTTCACTGCAGGAGTAAAGAGTACATGCCTCACTCACCTCTTATTAGTCTGCATGTTTTGCCAGGTAATTTAAAAAATGTTTACCAAGCAATCCACTGTTTTCAGAGACTGAGGCATTCAGCAGTGCAGCTGCTCACAGAGGAGTCAATCTGCATGTGAGTACAGAAGGAGCTCCTCTAACTTTAACAAATCTGCAACACTCCCAGATACAGAAAGCAATCTGCCTAAAAATCAAATGAAGAAAAGTCCCAGTGTTACAGCTGCTTTCTGAAAGACTTTGCTCTCATGTACAATCCTCAGATGAATGCTCCTAGAAAACTTTCAAACAACTACCTCAAGATGTAGGACCACATTCCATGTTTTCTGTAGGACATGACTGTCAGCCACAAAAATAAATCTCTTTGGAGACACCCTTAGTTTCACTTACCAAGCAACGCCACAGCACCTGTGCACACACTGATCACACATCACATTGATACCTCTCCAGTGTCACAGTATTGGCACCATTTTATAGTTCACACATGGCACCTGGGCAATTGAGGGGCATACTCAAAATGCAGAGATGACGTTAGTCTAAGGCTCCTGAAGGCAAAGCTCTGCTCACTGCAAGTTTCTGAAAGTTTCTCATGGCCTCATTCCTGAAAAACAACTAATCATAAACTTCGGGGGGGGGGGGGGGGGGGGGGGGTTAGCAAGTGGCTTCTGAATCACTCCGTGCATTTAAAAAACCGAAACTGAATCCCTTGTTTCTCTCTATTTTTGGCTAACCTTTCTGTTTCCACAGTTTTAAAGGAAGGAGGAGACAAGACTGAATTTTGCAGTTTCACAGCACATCTGAGGCTGAGATGTGCTGTGGGGATCAGGCAGGTGACAGACGCCTCCAGCAGCACTGGTGGGTGCCATGTGGGTGTCCCTTTAGAGCTGCCTCCCCTTTGCTCTCTGCAGCATGGAAAAAAAAGGAAAATATGGTGAAAATGGTAAGCCAAACTAATGACTTGTTGGGACAAATTATCATTCTGCGAGTGGCTTTTTGTATTCTTTGATATTCTTGCGTTACTGAGCTGACTGGCATGAGGTGGCATCAGATATGCAGTGTCACCAGCACATATGGTGACTAACAGATGACAGCCACAGGCTGACAAGAAACAAGCCTCCCCCCAGCATGTCTGTGAGCAGCTACCAAGCAGAATGCAGAGATAACATAGCACTTATTTGCCAAAATACAGCTTAATTCAGTAAGCTGACAGAGACAAGGATTGTCTATTATAGAAAGAGAAAAAAATATAACCATAAAAGATTAATTATTTGCTGCAAGCTATTTGCCAAATTAAATCTCAGTATTTATTTGAACGTATTCACTGGCTACATTTTATTCTAAATGAAACTTTATAACCTTTTAACCACATCTTACTAATTCACTCTTGCTGGCTTGATTATCACTAACCAGATGAAACATTTGACTGAATAAATGCACTAATGTTTTCTCTTCAGTTGCAAACACACACTGTTGCCAGAATCAAACATACAACTTTGAAAGCTAGATCTGCTGTCCAACACCATCTTGCAAAAAACCCCAAATGTTATGGATTATTTTAGAAAATAAATTCTATAGTTATGCAACCACTGACAAACCTGATTCATTGCCAAATGTAATGAGTATTTCCATAAGTTCTTTGACATAATTCATCTGAATTTCATCATTATGTTTCTTCCCCTCCCTATGTTTGTGCGAGGGCTTGATTTCCAGCAATAGTAAATACTGCTCCACACTATAGGCAGTGCAAAACTAATAGTCCAATGTGAGAATATTTATATCCAGAGACTGTCTTTCTGGCCATCTGCTGCATGGGTCAAGACAAACAAGTTGAACTAATGCCCAAAAATCCATTTCCTCCAATGAGCATTATTAGAATTTTGTAGAAAATTAAACTGAGGTAAAGCCCAAAAATAATCATTCAGTGATAATTTAGCATGTCCAGAAAGAAAATTGCATTTTTCAAAAAAAAAAAATATATTCCCAAGCAAATACCTTTCCAATTACAATATATTTCCAAGAGCACCCTGTGCAGTGCAGGCCAGCTCAGGGCACTTGCCAGGTCCTGGCTCAGAGCAGCAGCCTGGTGCATATGTTGGCTGGACACTGGGTGCGTTTCCAGCAAAGCTCATGCTGCATTGAAAGATTAATCCAGTTCAACATGTTTCCATGAACCGTTCCCTTATGAAAAATTGGCATATTCTGACAAAGTACCTTCAAAAATTTCTGAATAGCTTCTCTTGGTGTGATTTTGCTACAAATAAATCTTGACAGCATTTATTGCCATCTACCAGGACTCCACTAGAAGAATGGAAATTCAGCATGAGATGTTTCTTATAAAAGTTTGTCATCATTTAAAATTTCATCTTCACACATAATTTTATTTCTTTGCTCCTCTCTTTTTTCAAGACATATATGTTCCTGAGTGATCTGTTCAGTCAGTTTTTGGGGGTAACAACTCAATGTATAGACCAAGATAAATATAGGCTTTTAGTCTGTTCAGTGCTAACTACTTTGAAACAAATGCATTTAAAAGCATGTATTTGAGGAGATGCAGTTATAAGCAATACTCAAGGTACTTTTATCTATATGGCTTATTTCCATAAACAGATTTGAACAATATTCTCCTACCTTCACTAAAACAATTGCTTCTAAATATGTATTATTATGTAAAAGAAAAACCCTTACAAACTGACAGCTCACACGGTCTTCTTTAGATATATGGCATAATATTGTCCATGCATATATTGTCTTTTAAAAGCCCTGTCAGGTCCCATGAAACAAGGTTGTTCTTCCTCATTACACTATGGTTCTTCAGCATCACCACCACTATCAGCTCCCCTATCCCAGAAGCACCCACTTCCCCCTATCAGGCTGGGTGCAAGCCTGGCACCCATGCCTATGGCATCAGAACAGAGCCTCAGCAAGGATAAGGTGAGTGAGTGCTGAAAAAGGCATAGCTGGCAGCTCCACATAACATAACTGTTCCTCCCCATCACTCTTCTTTCACCCAATCCAGATCTTAACCCATTTTGGAGGTGATTTTCAAATTCAGGGACAAAATGGCACTGAAACTCTGCACAAAAGTTTTTCTTTTATTTGGGATTCAGTTGGACCTGAATAGGCTGGAGAACTGGGCAGAAAGAGACCTAATGAGGTTCAGCAAGGGCAAGTGTAGGGTACTTCACCTGGGATGAAGAACCAAGTACCAGTACAGGACCTACTAGAGAGCAGTTCAGCTGCACTGGTAGATAGCAAGTTCACTATGAGCCAGTGGTTTGCCATTGTGGCCAGGAGGGTCAATAGTATCCTGGGGTGCATTGGGAGGAATGTGGCCAGCACGTCAAGTAAGGTGATTCTTCCCCTCTACTTTACCCTCGTGAAGCCACATCTGGAGTACTGTGTCCAGTTCTGGGCTCCTCAGTACAAGACAGAAAAGGAGCTACTGGAAAGGATCCAATAGAGGGCCACAAAGATGATCAGGAGTCTGGAGCATGTTTCTTATGAGGAGACATTGCAGGAGCTGGGTCTGTTTAGTCGAGAAGAGAAGACTGAGAGGGGATCTAATGAATAAATATAAATATCTCAAATGGTGAGTGCCAAGAGGATGGTTCCAGACTCTTCAGTAGTGCCCAGCGACAGGATGAAAAGCAATGGCCATAAACTAAAACAAAAAAGGTTCCATCTCAACTTGAGGAAGAAGTTCTTTACATTGAGGGTGACAGAGCACTGAAAGAGGCTGCTCAGGGAGGCTGGGGAGTCTCTGTCTCTGGAGATATTCAAAACCCACCTGGATATGCTCCTGTGTAACCTGCTCTAGGAGCCCTGCCTTGGCAGGGGAGGTCGGACAAGGTGATCTCCAGAGAACTCTTACAACTCTAACACTTCTCTGATTCTGAGATGTAGAAACAGATGTTGCATACACAGCACATCACTATATTAAACGTAACTGAAACATGTGATATTGGATATGCAAACTAGGGGAACCTAAGGCCTAATTTTAAAATTGAGAACAGCTTTCTAACATATCTAGCACTGATCACTCCTACAGCAAAATTAGGACACTTTATGGTTTTTTCCTGCTCTCACATGTAATACAAGGATGGAAATATGCCTAGTGTATTATGAAGCTTGCACTTCTCCCCATTCGTTGCATATAGAAATGCGTGAAATAATGCCTTTACAGGCACAGCAGACGATGCAGTCTGGTTTTAAGCTAAAATGCCTTCAATTAACTTGAAGGATACCATAGAACTAAAATTAGAATGACCAGATCATATATTATTCATTGTCTTAATTTAAATTCACATACAAAAATTAATCTCTAGTTCAAAGAAAGAGCCTCTAAATTTGTAAACCACTTTTTCTCTAAATTGGTGGGAAAAATCCATCAGTGTTCAGAATTAGCAGCTACTGTAAGCTCATTTAGGTTTCCCAGAGGTAATGGCAATGTGGTATTGCCTTCCAAACTAAGAAAAATAATACAGATGGCTTTGATACCAATTATTGCTTTTACTACACTGTACCTGAGAAGATTTCTTGTCATTGTGGAAAAGGCTCATGTAATGTTAGAGAGCCAATTAAAACCTCAGAGATGCCAGTGTAGTCACCCCAACCTCTCCTTCTTCTGGCCTTCAGTGGGAGAGTCATTGCCCATAGACTTTTCAGATTTTCAACATTTACATTCAATGCCCAAAATCATAGAATCATAGAATCATAGAATAGCTAGGGTTGGAAAGGACCTTAAGATCATCTAGTTCCAACCCCCCTGTCATGGGCAGGAACGCCAAACACTAGACCATATCACCCAAGGCTTCATCCAACCTGGTCTTGAACACTGCCAGGGATGGAGCATTCACTACCTCCCTGGGCAACCCATTCCAGTGCCTCACCATCCTTACAGTAAAGAATTTCTTCCTTATATCCAGTCTAAACCTCTGCAGTTTAAGTTTCAACCCATTACCCCTTGTCCTATCACTACAGTCCCTAATGAATCCTGCAGTAGGTATCCAGACCAAAGCATTGAAGAAGCTTTTAATGAGTTACAGTGCTTCTGTAAAATTCTCCTTGATCTCTGAGAGTTTCCTGTGCTGAGGTGAAGGTACAAGAAATGGGAAACCTATTCCTCCAATTTCTCACTGTTAAAAAACTCCTCCAACACCAGGACCACAAAGAACTTAGAGTAAAATTTGCAAAAAAAAAAAAAATGTTATTTTTATAAGCAAGCCTGTGTCCCAAAGAAATGAGTAAGCTCCAGGTCCAGTTTGTGGCTTTAAACACAAATGGGAGTAATGGGTAGATGATAGCTTGTAATTACATACAATATATCTTCTTGAAAAATAGTGAGACAGTACAACCCTACCCAATCTGACAAAACCTTGTTCTTCAATGTTACCTTTAATATATACCAGAAAGAAGTCAGGAATTATTTACTACCATTCATTTTGTGCTAAATTTTCCTCAGAGGAATTGGAATATGTTTTAACTCCCCATATGTCTGTGGGCAGAGCCTTCATGGGAGTTTACCTGCAATAGCTCTACTTACTTTAAAAGGCAGGTTAAGAGAGTAGTTTTACATCTCTGCGGTTGGGAGAGGGGACACCAAGGAGCAGCAGCACCAAAGCTTGTCCTTTACCCATCTCCACTGCCTTACACAAGGGTAATGCAGGAACTTGTACATTCTGCAGTGGTCTGCTGCTTTCTGTTCATATTGGGAGAGAAGAGAAATAGTCCAGGCCACCTTGTCTGTCCAATGTTAACTGCACATTACACCCACCAAGAGGCTGAGAGTGCACAGCTGCCACCTCGGGCTGAACAAGCACAGCTACACTGTCTTCTGCAGGCTGCAAACATGCAAAGTCAATCTCAAGTTTTCTGTCTTCCAGCATTTTCTGAAAATAGTTTGGATGCTCAGCAAGTTTAGGCTCAAGTATTCACCTTCAGTCAGAAGAGCATTCTCTGCCACTCAGACAGTATGCTGTCTTTATTCCCTTGTTATTCTCCCATGCTGTCATCACTGTTATAACACAAATCACTCCTCTTTGCAAACTAACTTCTGCCATTGAGCTGTCTACTACCTGCTTTTTTAGAAATAAAATACTAACCCTCTTCCAGAAGGGTGATTGGAACAATATATTAAAGTTGCAAGCTGTAGTGTCTTCAGGATACACTGTTTCTCAGAAGGTCTTTGCTCAATTAGTCAGATATAAAGAATTTGGCAGTATCACCATCTGCATGCTGGTGTCAAGGACATCACTCATGTGTCGTTCCTGTAATCAACCCAATTTGCTAAGCTTCCAAGTTCCTTGCCGCAGCCTTTAGATGGAAATAAAGCCCAATTTGTGAATCATGAGGATAACGGATTTTGCTGTAATTGACAGTGACAGAAGTAAAACCAAATTGCCTTGGGTAAACAATGAACTAGCAAAAGCCTCAGCAGCAGCCAGCTATGATCTGCATTTTTGAAATAACAAAAGCTGCAAAAATGCTGCTGCAGTGAGAGATGCTGCTGAGTGGCAGAGAGAGATGTGCACACTTCCCAGTATTTCTTGAGCAGCAAAATTCCACTCGTAATTTTACCTAAAGCAACAGGAGACAGATACCTCAGGGAAGTAAAAGCCTTAGAATAGAGGTAGAGTGAGAAACAGAGTAAACTCAGCCAAAACAGCTCACAGTTGATGAAAATTCTGCACCTGATCCCCACATCCAAGAATTCACCAGCTTCAGAACAAAGCTGTGCACAGGGTGACTGCAGCAAACACCTTCCCTGCAGCCACACCACTGACAAGTTGGTGGGTGCAAAGACCCAGTTAACCAAAAGTTAATCTAAATCACAGAGAGGAAGGCAGCTCTCCTCCGTGCTACCAGAAGGGGAGCACAGCTGAAAACATCAGAGATGGCACAGTCTGGATGTAGCCAGGGCAAAGCCAGGCTTACCTGCCTGAGGACTGCACTGCACCCAGCCTGCTGAATCTAAAGCAACATAACTGTGTTTGTGTGGGTAGAATCTAAAATATCAAATTGCCCTGGACCCTAAGTGCCACTGCACCACTCTGGTGTGTATCTGGATATATGGTATGGGCTGTATCTGCACACATGGCTAGCTTGGAGAAACCATCCATGTCTACCCCTTTAAGAGCTGCCCTCACCTTACAGTCTACATTCTACATAAGCAGTGAAGAACACTACCTGGAAAAATGGGCACCTGCCTTAAACAAAGTAAAACGTTTTACTGTTTATTTGTATCACAATTAGGCTCTATCATAAGATACATTGTATCGGATGCACTATCCAGCAGGAGGCCACTTCTGTCCTACAAGTTAAGAACAGGTAAGACCAGGTAGGAAGACCAAGGTGAAGAGCAAGTTGTCCAGAACACCACTGCCAGAGTATCCTCTCCTCAAAAGTCTGTATCTTCAGCTCCACAATGCACTATCCTTTTATCATAACTTATGGTATTAAAACATCTACCTAAATGTAAAGGAGGAAAAGCCTTTTTTGCGAAGTTGTATTACTCAAAGGTATGACATCAATAGAAGTCAATGCTGTTTAATTTGTAAATGCTGAGAAGTATGAAACATCCAGTTCTTGTAATGCAGAAACAAACAATTCAAATGAAGGCCAGAATTTACATGCAAAACTTTTCTAGGAAAAAAAGCTTAATAACTGTCATTTTTATTTGTACCCTGCTGTCACTCCAGTGGGTACAGTCCAACAACAGATGCCCATTTTGATATCAATCCCTACTTTAGGATTATTAAAAGAAAAACCCATTCATCATAACATTTCAGAAAACCACAGCCATTTCAGAGCTTCCAGCTTCCTGGTTGTGGATCACAGATTTAAAGGGCTGCCAGGAGAGTAAGACAGGGAAACTGTTACTGTGGAAGGATCATGCATTCAGACTTAGCAATGTAATATAATAATTGGAAAGCAGGATGTGTTTGGTAACAACTGTGCATCCAGCCTTATAGTTGGCATGGGAACTGGGGAAAGTGCTTTTTTTTATGTTTCCAGACATAACTTTTCCCTTTGTCAACTTGCCATATAGCCTCGTTGTATTGTGAAAACAAGACTGCATTTGCACTGTAGCTATCTGAAAACTTCTCTTAGTTTAGCTTCTCTGGACACCCAGACCAGGGAAAAGATTTCAAATTCATTCTGCAGAAGAACAAATTGAGCAACAAAATCAAGCAACTTGCTAAAGTATACTTTGTTTCACTTCAGCAAATAAGTGAACTTACAAGACCCCATATGCTATATTAGAGTTTCTTAAGATACTGAGGGTGTAGTAAAAAAATTCTGGACACTGTGCAGTTTCAGCAGCATGTGATATACAGCTAGACCTGACAAATCCCTGGTTCTTTTGCTGGATCAGTCTGTGTGGTTTTGCCAACAGTTTAATGTACAAAGCGGTATTAGCACATTGACAGATATCATTAACAGTGCCACTGTACTACTCATCCATTACCTCTCATGTTTCTGAATCTTTCACATTTAAAGATTCTCTGTGACAAATATAGGAAGTTTTGGAGTTCTAACCCTTCTCAGCTTTCTTTTTTTCCTTTTAACTTTTTCCACCAGGAGCACTGAGGACATCCTGTTGGCAGTTCTGACACACTGTAAAGCACTTGTGCTTACCTTACAACACTCAGCACATATCATCGCTGATCCAGTGACTCACAAGCTGCTCTTATAAATGTTATATGTACAATATGAATACTAAGGACCTGCTGTCAAACAGCATTATAAAAATCCTTTAGAGCCAAGTTCTTTAAACATTTATGGCTAACTGCTATGCGAGTCAAGTGCACTGTTTATATTAGCAAATGTCATATCTAATTCCCTGTTATGAACACTTGAAATAAAATTATGTGATAATTACACAATCTGTTTGAAACCTGACAAATATATCCCCAGTACAAATGATTTATGAAGATAATATGTTGCTATAGCATAATGGTACTTCTTAATGGAAGCAGTAAAGCTGTTTTCTATGCTCTGATAACCACAGTGATTTCTTACACAACTACTGATTAAGCAATAGATAATGTAGGCATTTTGGAAACTATATACACTACAGATTTGTTCCAGGCTGTTCAAAAGTTATGGCCTGTCTACCTAACTGGCCTGTTAGCAAGCTATGAGCTTCATTTGGGCTGTTTTGCTCGCTCCTATCCAATTTAGTGCCACTGCAATAGATTTATGTTTAAAGTAATGCACAGTTTAGTCTCTTTTTGTAAGAGCTGCTATTAATCAGAGAATTAATGACTTGGCTGGTATGGTGTGAGATTAGTAATGCCTACCCTGGTCTCCTGCAAGGGACTTTGGATTAGTAACTGGTGAGCATTCAACTCCCACACCTGCGGAAAGCACTTTGCTGACGATTAGCTAGCTGTGACGAGCAAGCCCTGCTGCTCAGAGATCAGCACTAGTGACAGTAATTGAGGCACAGGCAGCAAAGCACAGCATAGTGGCATCTTCGGTGTGCTTTCCCTCCCACCAAGAGGGGAAAACGATACTCCAGAAAGTGATTCAATACACTTTTTTCTGGGTTAAAACAGCCCTACCAACTACATATTACCTTATTTCCATACCTCCTTTTCCCACCAAGTAAGAAGATAAGTCTCCTCACACCTGTTTCAGCATCATTATAATTAATATATATGGCAGATGATCAAATTAATTGCCTCCGAGTTCAAATCAAGTACTGGTAAGATGTTAACAATTTAAATGAGATCCTCAATTTTCTACACATTTCTGCAGAGAGGTTAGTAATTGCTTTAGCTTTGTTCATTCTGCCAATCCATGCTTCATAACACTGATTTCATTAATGAGCAGCTAAACATGCCTGCCCTGCTGATGGTTTGTCCCTGTGCTACCTTTGAAATGTCATTTAAAACCACCTAGGCTCAGTAAAAGGGCACTGAAAATTTTTAAGTGGCAGCACTTTGTTTTACTCCAAATTATTACATGTAGAAGAAAAATTCT
This sequence comes from Melopsittacus undulatus, assembly GCF_012275295.1. NCBI lineage: Eukaryota > Metazoa > Chordata > Aves > Psittaciformes > Psittaculidae > Melopsittacus > Melopsittacus undulatus. Next base: position 80,351,180 of record NC_047530.1, on the reverse strand, counting down.
ATTGTATACAGCCATATCCAAAATCACATTCAGAAATGATGATGGGTGTTGTGAAATTATATCTGGTGTGAAAAAAGACAAAAAACCTCACTATGACAATTTTTCTGAGGTTTAATTAACATAAATGTATCTTTAAGTGCACCAGTGTACAAATCATAGTCTACTTAAGGATGGGCTCTAATCTGGTTTGTTCTTACCTTTACTCTCCTTTTTCAGTAATGGTAAATCTGTAAAGCATGAACATTTAATATTTCAGAACCAATGTTAAGCAGATATATCATTCAGCAGTACAAAGGCCATGTTCACTTAGAAGGGACAGGACAAAGGGCATCCGACACGTTCATCTCTGTGGGTGGAACACTTGCTTACAATAGCAAAAAGGAGATCAGCATGGGGGAAACATACTGTGCTGATATCAGAATTTAGGCATCCTCTCAGATAGGCTAAGTTGCATAATTTTTTTCCTGCTAGCAATACAAGTTACAGAGTTAGGGAGATTTTCAAGTAACAGCTTGGTCTCCCCCAAGAAATCACCTTTCCTACAGGTGCTATTATGTCCCCTAGGGTTATTCTGTTACTTTAGTCTGAATACTCACTTACTATACAAAATTCACTGAACTAACACTTGCTTTATAAAAAGAGATTAGAGCATTGGCATCTTGTGAAATACATTAATAAAACTTCGATATTTGCGAAGTATATTTGGTGAGCTGCAGAATTTAGATATTTTTAATACATCAAAGCATTTAATCTTTAGAAGAAACAGGTGGTTGCAGATACATAGGAAAAAATAAAGCCTTACGTATGGAAACATATGAGCTGACCTACTGAGAAGCGATCTTACAGAGATCAGCTCCCTGCTAAAATGAGAAGCAAATTTGTGGAAGATGTTGATACTTGTAGAGGATTTGTAGAAGCATTCTTGGAGGTCTCCCCAACATCTTTATCTACATTCTGTTTTCCTGTAGAAAAATTCTTTCACATATTGAAGTACTTAAGGGGTTCACAACTTGCCTGTTTTCACTGACATATCTTCACTGTAATAATTCCCATGTCGGTATTTCACAGAGCTCTTACCCTGTTCCTTTATCTGATCTTTCATCCTTGTTGTGTGCATGTATATATTTTTTGCAAGAGGTAATATCACCACCCTGTTTATTCATAAGTTTTGCCAAATTGGACACTTGGATTGACATTTTTTGTGACAAGCATTTATTTTGAACCAAATTTAAGTCTCTGCTAATCTTGGCTCATCTGAAAGCAAGACTGGAAAAATGTATTATTTCTTCCTCAGTGGTATTTAATATTTTTCTGTGCTTATCTGACAACTTCTGCTGTTCCCATACTTTCAGGGGAGGCAGAAGAACATAAGTTAAGGGAACATAGTATTACATACATTTCTTACTATTTTGGTTGGAATACATAGTGATATATTTTCACTTCCAGGTTCTTTTGTTATATGTTTATACATGCTCAGAACTTGACAGATAAATCCTTCAACTGGGACAGCAGGAGAGGAGCAAGCATCCCACAGCTTTCCTTCCTGACAGCTGGGGAGGAGAAAGGGTAGGAGCAGAACTGGGAGATCAGTACTGTGGACTTGGACCCTGTCAGATAAAAACACTCAAGACAAGGGAACACTTACTTATCTACACCATACAAATCAATTCACTGAAATTCTGGGAAGGTTTATGATTGCACTGGGATTTGTTTCAATATTTCCCCTGCTACTAACTGAAGTTAGATCTCTTAATATAAAAAGTTCACTCTTTCAGTGCTCTGCAGATTACCAAGAAACCTACTAGCTCTGCTGAAAATTGTTATAAGAACAGCTTTAACACGAATAAAGTAAGATTTTTTTTCCTTTAACTTCATTCTGATTCAGTAATTTTAGTTGAACCATTCTTAAGAAAAGTATGTCTTGTGACACACTAAAGGACTGGTGGATGGACAGATATAAGCAACGGAAAGCATGGTCCTAAGGAAAGACAAACATACAACCAGGCATTGTTACCTGTAGTGCCAAAGGAAGGATTAGCCCTAAGAGAAGCATCAACAAAATACTGTCCTCATGAATAATTTTAAGGTGGTTATTTAAATTAGAAGTACAGCAGCTGTTAGATACCAATCAGTTGTGCAAAGTAATTACTAGTTCTATGCAATGCAATTGCAAATGAATGTAACAAGCATCAAAGTTGGGACAGGGGTGTGTGAGATAAAAGAAGCAAGCGTAAAAGCCTGCAGCTACACAAGTGAACTTCACGCATTTACTTATGAGGTAGAAATGGGAACTTTTACTGGACACATAACCATGCCATGTCTAAGCAGAGTTACCAAAATGCAGCAGAATGGACAATGCTGAGCTTACAGCAGTTGTCTGTTCTTCACAACATTTAAAAGAGCAGCTTGAAAAATGCAAACAGATTTTGTTAACTGCTATGTTATATTTCCATAAGGGAATAAAGTTTACTGGTATTTTGAGACATTGTCAGATGTGAGAAGAGAACCACAAGAAGCCTCACACAATTTTGATTCAACTGCTGACTGCCTGTTTTCCTTTCCACTGTCTTTCATGCACACGCATGCCAGAGATCACCTTCTTCACTCCAGATTTCCTTGTTCATGGCAAGCTTGGACATTTGCTGCTCTACAACCTGTCTGCATAATGAGGCAGGTCCACCAGCAGTCCTCTACCTGGGCAGATTAGAAGCATTTTGCCAGGAGTGGGTAGGACCTAGTAGCATCTTCAGCTTGTGGGATCCCTGCTTAGAGTAGAGTATAGGCAACAAGAAATCATTTGTAAATGTGCAAGAATTTCCCCAGAAGAAATCAGTTGGTGGTAGGAAAGTGTCTGAGGAAGCCAAGACCAGTTTTACAAGAATGTAAAATATTTTTGAGTTGGGGAAGCAGAAGTAGGTAGCTGGAGGCTGAGACAGGCCAGAAAGCAGGGGAGGAAAGGGAGGTTTCCAAAAGATCCCACTTACTGTAGGATAGTATCAGGCCACCCTGTTGAAGACAGTGTGAAAATCATTGAAGACCACTGACATTTAGCAATATGGAATAAGAAGAAACCTAACAGCAGAGGTTTAGATTGGATATAAGAAAGAAATTCTTTACTGTTAGGGTGGTGAGGTACTGGAATGGGCTGCCCAGGGAGGTTGTGAATGCTCCATCCCTGGCAGTGTTCAAGGCCAAGTTGGATGAAGCCTTGGGTGATATGTTTTAGTGTGAGGTGTTCCTGCCCATGGCAGGGGGGTTGGAACTAGATGGTCTAAAGATCCTTTCCAACCCTAACTATTCTATGATTCTATGATTCTAACAGGTACATTGCCCCTCCAGCTTGCCACCAGCAGAGGAGCTGTGTCCACAATCCCAGCCCATAATGACATTTGCTGCACGTTTTGAGGTGCTTCTCCACATCCAGAGACTTCTTCTGGCCTCACTTTCACAAACATCTTCCAGTGACCTCCCACTCACAGAGTACTTCAACAACAGTCACAGCTCCAGAGACTAAAATGTAGGTCCTAGGGGTTCCTTGATCAATCCCAGTTCAGAGCACAAACCTGCCTTCATGCTCTGAAATTCTGCATTCATCCAAGACAAGCCACTGTTTCATACTTGTTCTAGCTTCAAATGGAAAATGGCATGGTTTCTATGATGGATTTCTTTATCTAACTAGAAAAAACATATATTCTACAGGTTGGAGGGCATAGCCTTATTGTAAGGAAGAATGTTGTGGTTTTTTTTTTCAAGTAGACAATTCACATGTAGATACATCTTAAAATCAGAGCAAGGGAAACGATTCTTCTGTGTATTTTGGAGTTATTGACCTCTATCAGTGTCCAGAAAGCAAAACATTTGACTTTTGAAAGGTTTTAGTAGCTGTTCTAATTCTCAAAGGATCCTGGAGTGACAATTAGATCAATTCCTGTCTATTAGAATTTGAAATTAATCTATTTTGCGACAAGTGAGTGCCCTTCTAGTATTTCACTGAACATTTTGATGGATTAAATAGAACAAAAATGTATCTATTACCAAAGTCATTATGCTTGTTCTGATTTAATCAGGATATTTGTACCTTATATGCCCATTAGAATATAAATGCGAAGATGATTCATACTAGGTTTCTTCAAGGAAATAACAAACATTTTTTAAAATTTTATGCTTCAACACTGTGATTTGTTTCTTGTAAGTACCTACACTGCATCAAGCCTTGGTATGTTAATTGTGCATCTCTACGCAATTTCAATGCTTTCTTAACAAAGGTGCCATAATTTATAAGATGCTGTATGAAGAACGGCATTTTACCTTTAAAAGGTATCCATAACTCAAATGATTATTTAGACACAAATGAGTGTGTAAACAAAGCTTCTGGGGAAAATCTAGTGTGTGTTTCTCACTCACATAAGGAGAGCCAAGAGCAGGCAAGGAGCAGGAATATGGCATCATCAGTGCTGCAGGACAACAAAACGTGTTATTATAAATGATACTTTAAAGGTACATCTCATTAGGTTAGACACTTCAGGAAGGACTTAGAAAGTTCAGCTCCAGCACATTAGAAATTTCAACTCAATCCAGTCTGAAAACCATGACAAACCTGAGGATAACAGTACAATGAAACCTGAAAATGTTCCTTCAGAAAACAGGTGGGGAAAAAAACCTGTTTCTGCAGTTATAATCTTCATAGACAGTTATTTTTAAATCAGAATTGTTTTTTAATTCTTTGTCAATACAGGTAATTTCCATATATTTTATTCTACTATTTAAAAGGTGTCTACAAAAACAGACTCCCTTTTTTACAAGGAATCACATGGAAAAGACAAGGGGCAATGGGCACAAGTTATTCCTTGGGAGATTCCAATGGAACACAAGTTAAAATTTTCACAATGAGAACAATCAGCCATTGGAATAATCACCCCAGGGCAGGGGGAAACCCCTAGATGGATTCTCCAATATTGGATACACTTAAGATTCAGCAGGACAGGATGCTGGGACATCTAGTCTAGGTCATGCTTGCCTAGAAAGGTTGGAACAGGTGATCCTTGAGATATCTTCCAACCTCATATTCTGTGATTCTGTGACTGAAGTTAGTAAGGAAATGTTTTCCTTGCTTCTCCATGTTATTCAGACCTGTTGTCTCACATAGTAGGTGCTTAGCAAAGGTTTCACAGGAAGTAGAGCTCATTTAACAGTTTATGACATTAATACAGCAGAGCAACATTGCTCTCCACCCTGCCTCTGTTGCATGAGAGTTGTGCAGATTCCTCTTCCTCCTTCCTTCACAAGCTACAGAGCTTCACCCAAACTAATTTAAATTAAGAGATCACAAACCACTTCTCTGTGTTGGTTTTGCCTGTATGCGGAGAGGACCAGAGCAGGTACAAGGCCAGTGGGGAAAGCACACAACCAGAAGCCAAAGTCTTCCTTCCTGCTAGTGTGGAGTCTGCACCTCCTCATCTCTTGAATCTGTACCCTCAGCCACAGGCAGCTGGCCTTCGCCAACCCTGAGATAACCCAAAGTGCATTTTACACCCAGGAAATCCAAAGCAGTGAAAGACTTTCCCTGTCCCAGAAAAACACTCCTCTATATTTCAAATCTTTCCCTTCACATCTGAAGCAGTATCAACCAATCTAGAGGTCCCGAGTACATTCAAAAACAAATGCTTTGACAAAAGACCTATCTGACCTCTGATGAATATTTTCCTCCAATCACTCTCTTTTTCAAACTGCAAATCAGCTGAGGTGGCATTTGGTCTCTGTTGTTACTTATTACTCAACAACTCACTTGACAACAGGTGAGTTATTTACAATTGACTGACACCAAATGCAGTTTCATCCTCTTTTAGTCATGCAGCCTGCATAAACCATTTCAAGAATAACACAGAAAGCAGTGCAGAAAGGGGACTATTGCATGGCAGAGGATGTTGGCTCTTGTTTACTTCATGTTTGGAAATGAAGCAATAACCAAACCAAGTCTCATAAGAAAGCAGTTCACAGCTAGGGCAATCAGTCTCAGAGGCTTGAAAAGCCCACTCAGTATTGAGGGACCTGTCAGACAGCATTCCTGCTCTAAGCACATTAAGATTTTGAACTATTTTCAGGAAAAAAAAATAAAAAAAAATATGTACCACATGTAAAGTGTCATGAAGACACCATTTTTTTCTGCCATGGATGGATCCACTGTAAGTGCAAGACAAGCATCTCAAAAAGCAATAAGCAGTGGTGTCAGCAGTGTTAAGATTGGTTAAAATTCTCTAACTGGATTTTATGAGATATCAACTTTCCTTATCCCTAACATACCTGAAAATCAGTTAAGAGCATTCAGCATTAGGAAGCTGGGTTTCAGGTTTTTAGATACACATTTTATTCACAGAGGGCAGATAAGTATTAGTGGTGACCAATTCAAACAATACAGACTGCAAGAGCTACCCGTACATGTCACACAACTCTGAATTCACAAAGCATTTTCCGAAGTAGCTCAGCAAAAATCTCTGCTTGAGGCAAAGCAATGGTCAAAAAAAAATCTAATAAAACAATTGGATGCTTAGAAAATCTGTTAGAAAATACTTCAATTAGAATAATGTCCTCAGATCAGTATTACTCTTTCAGAATACATAGACTAATCAGCCTCACGGCAAAGAAAGGTGAGGTTTTAAGCTTCAGGTTTTACTCAGTCTACAGAAACGCATAGGGCTTGCAGAAAAAAAGTGCAACTTGATGGTGCCCTGGTTTTAAAATTGCTTGGACCCCTCATTACAGCAATCAGTGTGAATGTACAAGAGGAACACAAACCCAAGGCTCTGTCAGCATCCACAAGCTCTCTCTGCTCAAGTTCTCAGTCTTACAGGCAGAACACTTTATGACTCAAGCTGTCTGAAACAGATACTGTGGACAGCATTACAAATACTGAATTTGTCAAGAGAGCTGACACTGCATTCAACACATCTGTAATTGCAATCTGGCCCCTACCAGAAGTAATTCCAAGCAATCACTTACGAACAATATTTTTCTCCCCCTCCCTTTCTATTTTTAAAGAAATTCAGTGACAGTCTCTTCAAATGACTCAGTGCTCCTCATTGCTGCTTCCAGCCAGACTGAGAGGCCAACCCACATTTGAAAGCACACCCACACAACTGGAAAATACAGCAGCTGCTGCCCAAGTCCCCACTGGATAAGAAGGGTGCTCTCAATCTTTGCTTCAGCACTTGGTGAATAATTTCAGAAGGATAAGTGTTTTGCTGAGCCATTGCAATCCTGTTAGTGTCCTGCCTTCCCAGGACTTCTGCACCACCAGGGAAATGGTGACTGCTTCACCAGCCAGGAGGACCTACAGAGCTTGTCAGAGTATAGATACCTAGGTCATCACTTTCATTAAAATCACAAAATAAAAACATTTACAGTTACATTTATCAGCAGTCCCTGGAATCCCAGAGGGAAATTTCAGGAGCTCTTCTCTCCAGAACTGCTTTTGGATGAGTAGTGTTTTCATTGAAGGAAGAAGAGTCTTACAGAAAGTTCTTTTGCTGCTGTACCCAGCTAGCACACAATTCACATTTGTTAAGATATGGTCAAGAGGGAATTTTGGTATGGGTAACTTAATCACTGTCTTCCTGATAGAAAGGCAATCCCAGGCTGTTAAATGTCACAGCAGGTGCTAGACACAGCTAGCTACTAGTATGTGCTTAAAACTTGCCGTACTCAGTAGCAGGTAGAGGTGTTTGCTGAACTGAGGTCCCCAGTAAATGGCATTCAAATGGCAGCAGACCTCTAATACAACTGCTAATTTTAGGATAACGTATTAAAAAAAAACCCAAACAACAAAGCTCTGATACCTTAAACATAAAAGCTCTGCTTCCCTTCAACTAGGGAAATTGTAATTTATAGCTTGCACATCTAGATTCATGCATTCCGAAACTCGAATTTAATGTTATGTGCCTTCACATTGGTTTTTGTCAAAACTGCTTGCTTACCCCCCATTGCATAAGATCACAACTGAAGCTAAAGCAAATGCTTGATCAAAGCTAAAGTTGTTTTTTAGACAATGGTAAGAACACTTAAAGAATTATAACATTTAAGAAAGAATAAAGTTATCCCATTAAGGAAAACAAAAAAAGCTAGAAATGTTACCTGCTATAGTATTTTCTATTGGAATGGCAACCTGTTTTTTCAGGATGCCTTTTTTTTTTTTTTATTAAATGAATTGCTGCCCTGGCCTATGCAGAACTGGGGCCACACTGCGGACCATCAGACGCACAAATTGTACCATAATTGCCAACTATTATGGAAAAAAACTAAAAACAACTAACATTTTTCAGGCAAATTGTTTTTCCCGTTTCAACTTTTTAAACAAATACTACACGTTTTTAAAAGATAGAAATCAATGACTACTATAATGAGTTTCAGTACAGCAGTTACAATGCCAAGAAGTAATTATGGTTTATTAGATTTGCTATTTTACTGGAAATCCCTACACTTATGATAAATTGTTACACCAGTGGGTCTATATGCTAGACCACATCCAACATTAGAAGAAATGGCGAGTTTAATTATACTACTTGTGACATCATGCTGGCTCCTTCCATTCAATGGTACCCCCTTCCCCTTGAGAAAGAACAGGAAACATCTGAAAAATTTTGGTTCTGTACAGCCAATAAAATAAATTAAGGTTCAAATTTTCCAAAGAGAATTAATTAATATAAATTTAAAGTTTAAGCACCTTAGTTGCTACTTTTCAGCCATATTTGCTCCACAGTCATTTTAACTGGGTATCTTTTGTAATTGTGAACAATCATATTTGATTTACAAAGATATTCTTTAATCACTTGTAGCCTACTTTTGTTGGGAATGCAGCATTAGCATCAGTGAGAAACACTGCAGTGCATACAAGTTTGAAACAAGTTGAAGTGGATACCTTTTCTACAACTTGCAAGTTCTTTCCCTTTGCTGTAATGCAGAGATCCACGAGAAGGAAGAGGTATAAATGAAAGAGATCACTACTGGTAACTGGGCATGCAGGTCTTGCTGAAACCAGCCACCTCCAGTCTCCCCAGCCTTCTCCAACCACCATGCCACATGTTGCCACTGGTGTGCTGCTGGCTCCAATGCCCACACCACCATCCCACACTGGTGGCTGTGAGCAGGAATTTGGCAGTTGTTTACAACACAGGCAGCTACAGATTTATCTCTCTCTCTCCCAGAATCTTACTAAAACCAGAAGGCCACTGACCACTGACAACCGAAACCTCAGGAATGATATGATTCAATGTTTGTTCAGAAGCTTTTCAGAGGGAGAAGAGGTACCCAAGTACACACACATACCTTTATCTCTCCATATTTTTTCTATCTCTCCATTTTGAGGTAGCGCGTCCTTTCCAAGCTTGCCTCAGCACTACTGCCAACATCCTAAACCCAAATTGCACAAAGGTGCCTGAGGGGCTCATAAGTACTCTCACCTGTTCTACCCTGGCAAGCCCAGTGGTGCTGGAGATGGGTAATGACCCAGCTGGGGTCAGCCCTCAGGGTCGGTCATAACCCAAGAGGGGTACTAGGGAGCAGTAGCCCTTTAGGGATAACCTGAGAAGAAGAGCCCTGAGCTAGTCACAACCACAGGCATGGCTGCAAAAGAAGTGTTGCTTTCCTAAATTCAGTTCCCAGAGAAAAGGGAAGTCTAAGACTCATCAAAGAAAAAAAAAAAAAAGGAAGGAAAAAAGAAAAACAAACCAAGAAACAAAAAACAACACACCCACCAAATAAAAAACAAGAAAAAAATCCCCCATAAATACTGACTTACAGCAGAAGATGGGGAGGCGGGGACTTGCTGGGGACCTGCTCCTGGCAATTCCTTACAAAAGTGCAGTGAGAAGTGAGGGAAAAAGTGTGAGGAAGAGCCCAGCAAGTGCCCAGGTCTGGGGAAGAGGCAGAGGGGAAGGCACCGGTGGGGGCTATTTCCCTGCAGTCCATGGAGGGACCATGGGGGAGAAAACACACTGCAGCCCATGGAGGACGCCACACCAGTGCAGGGGGAGCCCTGAAGGATCTGTGGGGAGCCTGCCCTGGGAAGAGGGAAATCATGGGGAGCAAAGAGTGGCAGAGAGGAACTTCTATGGATTCCCTGCAAACCACTATATGTGTGCAAAGTACATCTCCAACATGCTGAAATTATGGATGCCTCACTGGAATTCATTGAACGAATTGTTTATAGCACTGTTTGGTTCATACTTCCCCCTTTCCTGTCGTTAGAGAAGCACTGTTTATGGTTATTGTCCCTTCTGTCTTTATAGCAGGCCTTTATTCACTGCACTTTAGGCTGCAATTTTGGCACAATTCAAAATGGACAGGAGCTAGCTCAGACTGCTTGTACAGCAGACCTCTGAGGAGCACGTGCATTGCAATACTTCGGGGGTAGAAATCTTTCCTCATATCAAAACCCCAGCAGATTTCTAGAGAATTCAATGCTGTTAAATAATGTATTTCTGATATCAGAGGCAAGAAACAGCTCATACCATAAGCTGGTCAAATTTAATCAGAAGCATTCATCAGCAGATAGCTATGGCCATGCAGGCTGAAATATTTCTCTCTAAACATCTTGAGCTCAGTGGATTTTTCCCGAACTTTCAGTCTGGCTCCCAGAGCAAGGCTGATTTCCAGGCAGACCTTGCCAGGATCCTTAGATCTAAGACAGATCTGCCACAGGGGAGACTTCCTCTGAAAAGGGATGTTATCTCCAAGTCCTGTCATCCTTTCCAAGACTTCTTCATTTCTACTATACACTCAGGAAAATGGCCTTCCAGCTCTGCAAGTTAGAAAGCTCTATGAGTACTGAATGCAGTTGGGCTCTGACAGCTTCCAAATTCTCACTGCAGAGGTGGGACTGAGGCCAGAAAGGAGTTCCCTTCATTTGGGTGTTTGTATATTTCCCTAGAATTTTCAGTTGGTAGGAAATTTTGAAAGTTTGCAGGTTTTCTTCACTTGGGATTGAAAACACATATCAAACTGTACCCACACAGACAGAAAAAATCTTGGCAAATCTCTGCCTAATCCATCATTTAAACCTCAGCGGTGGAAATCCTTCAGACTTCTACACTGTGTTTCAAACGAGAAAAAGACATTGAGGAAGAAGAAAATCCTTGCCCATGCCCCCATGGAAAGTTACAGACTAGCCAGTAGCCAGTCTGAGAACTGCTGATGTGGACTACATTGTAGCACACTGTGATGTATTTTTATCGTCCTCATAGAGTCAGAGTGCCCTCATGCTAGTCCAGCAGTACAAATGTCTTCCTAACGCCTAGGTTCCCCCTTGCTGCAATTTAAGTCCAGCAATTCTTCTTTTACTTGTCATACCCCTGGAAAAAGTTTCTTCCTCTTTGCAACATTTTCTTCAGCTTATATTTCAGGCCTGAGATCTTCTACTGATCCTCTCTCCTCTGCAGGATGCCAATACAGCACCTCAATCTTTGTTCATACATCTCACTTTCAGTAGCTCTGAACTCCCTTGGACACATCCACTTCATATTACGAAGAACAACATCATATACACCAGTAGGATACCTTCCTAGAGCACTCTGTACACACTACTTCAAATATCTTAAAAGCCATATTCCTTCTTTATATATTGCAATAATTTTTATTTGAGGCAGGGGGGAGTAAAGGTGTAAGAATATGGCATTCATGATTTCTCTGACAGAGCAGAATTGCTAGAGGATAAATCAGTGTGGCTCAAAGAACCTTTTTATAAGTACAGTTTGTCACCTGGTTTCCATTTTCTGTAGCAATTCCTCCTAAAATTTTCACTAGAAAGCTTAGAGTTCAACTACCTACCTCTTCTCCACAGCAGAATACTTTGCTTGCAAACTCCTTAAGGAGCAGCCAAGTCTCCTGATTACCTTTTCTCTATAGATTTTTTCCCATGCAGAAATCTTACCAATTATTGGAGGATGCCAAAGTGTCTTTAATTCATCCTCTTTATTATCTCTCTTTGCCTTCCCAAGAACAAATTACTAAAGTGACTTTTACCACTGTATTCTCAGTAGGTTCCCTAGGCTGATCAGATCAAAGCTCCCTGTTTTCTCTGCTTCTCTGTCCAATCTTATCTGCATCTTATTTCTTGAACTTCAATCTGTGCCCTTGAGCAGTCTTCCCTCTCATAAAGTGCCTTGTCAATCCCAGTCCTCTCTTCAGAAGATGCTATTTGTTGCTGCTGAGGTCCTGTTCACCTAATGTCCTTACCTTGGCCCCTACCACTGACACCCTCATCCTTCATTCCTTTCACATTTAACCAGGGACTCTAAATTACTTTCTTCCCACTACTTTCTGGACCTCAGAGTAGTTATACAGCTCTTTCCTTGATTTCTCCTCATTCCTTCCACCAAAGTAGTATGCATATATCTAAAGTACTTGTAAAAAAGAACCTGCTTGGAGTTTTTTTGTCCTTCCCAATGCTGACTATGTAAATTCCAAAATCTTTCCAATCCTTGACTATGCAAATTCACATAATCACCCCTCTTCCTCACATGTCTATGTCCAAGGATCAGCTTGTCAGTCCCAAACCTCATTCACTAGTTTGCAGTCTTACAACCAAGACATTGAAATTTAGATTTTAGACCATCTGATTTTCACATCACCTTTTTTCCATGGGCTGAATCACTCTACCCTGCATACTTGATGGAAGAGGGCAGGTTCTCACAAAAGTGTTGATTAGCAAGATGCAAATAATCACAGTGTTTTGGAACCAGAAGAATATACTTTAATAATTCCTGGGTTTCAAACATTGATGGGATAAAACCAGAAAACTTCTATCTATATGTATGTAGAAAGATTTATGTGTATATACAGACAAAGAGAATTATAAATAAGAAAAATTGTTCATCTGCAGAGTCTCTTAGTTTTAGTGCATTTTCCTGTGGCTTTATTATAGATGGGCATTCTTTAGATCGAAGTCTATCTTCCTGGAAGCACATTTTCATAATTTATTAGTATTAAAAAAATAATCCAAAAATACTGCAAAACTTCACATACATATTACATGACACTCACTTCGAATACAAAAGACCAAATGCTGCTTATCATGCAGCAGTAGAACACCCACTCAGTGAAGTCAAATTTTTGCTAGGGTAGCATAGCAGGTTTTGTTCCAAAATGTTATTTGTTTTGACTTTTATAGACTGTTTTCTGCAGAATTTTACAGTGAAGAGGATTTCCAAAGTGCAAAGCTATGCAAATATGTTAATCAAATTACAGGTGGACACGTCTGTCACAGAAAATTTGTTATCACTTGAAGGTAAATAGGAAAAAAATGTTTTTAACTAACATGAAGAAAGGATGATGCAACCCCAAGAATGCTAAATGTTTTAAAGGAAATGGGACAGAAGAGAAAGAAAGAAAGAAGAAAGTGATAATCAGAATTTCACTTTTAGGCCTCTGTAACACAGCTTCTTCTTCACCAGTTTTTTATTCATCAATTCCACTACATAGAAAACAGTTCCATAAATCATCTTTTGTAAGTGAAGTACGTATGCTCATCCTATATCCCACTTCTGATGCTGTAAACAGAAAAACTCTCGAAACCTAATGCTGTTGCTGAAACCTTACACAACTGAAGGTGACTTACATCAAATGACCCAAAAGCCAATGTTCAGTGTAGCTACGGGTCTGCATGACTGAGACTTTCCAGGAGCCCCATAGAGCTGCTCCCAGCTCTGCAGAGCACTTGCACACAGGCCTCTCTGGCCCCTCAGCTGGCACAGCTGCCATATCTCACATGGTTCATGGCAAATGATCTTACACAAATTTCCTTGAAACTTTCATGAACTGCCAAGCCCTGAAGGTTTTGCAGGACCAGGATGAGCTCTGTAATTGCTATAGACATCAGCCAGATTGAACAGAGGATGTTTCTCTCATCGTTCAATAGGAAATATCTCTGTATATCTGCTTGGTAACCACAGGCATTACGCTGAGGGTTGGCAAACTGTCTACGTCTTGGCCCAGACCAGGGAACAGAAAGCAGATCCTGGCAAGGATTGCAGGGCAGCATCAGCACAAGCCGCAGCCATAGAGTTAATGAACTCAAGGAGTGAAGCTCTTAAAGGAATGAATATCCCAAAATTAATGAAATTTTTCATTTCACTAGGAAGTGAATACTCTTTCTTTATATTCTACATCATTGAAACCATAAAGAAGGCCCCTATGGAAAGGGAAGACTCATCTGAAAAACTGATTTCATCTTTATCTATTATCTTTCTAAAAGCAGCATCTTAGTGCCTGTGCTTTGAGTGCTCTCCAGAGAACCAAAAAGGATTGCTTAATGGACTCTCTGTTGGGCTGTGGGAGGATGGCTCTTCCATTTATTTCCCTGCATAGCTTCACCTAACGTTATAAATGTAGCACTGCAGCTGAAAAAAGAAAGGAAGTTGTCAGTTATTGTCTTGCTGTGAGAATCTTTCTTTTTCAGTGCATCGGGGGGGGGGGGGGGGGGGGGCGGGGGGTGTCCTATGACAGGGAGCTCCAGTCCAAATTTATGTGTAATATTTAAAACATAATTGTGTTTAACAAACCCAGCAAAAAGTGTCAAGCAATGCAACAGTGAGGTAAAGACCAGGCTTGTTTCCAAACAAGCCCTGAGCTGGTTGAACAAGGCAGCTCTCAAGAGCTGCACCAGAGGACACATGCAGCAGGATGGGGTGACACAGGGGACACAGGGAGCCATAGGGCAGATGAAAGATGCATGGGGCCATGGCAGGGCCAAGAACTGCAGAGACAAGGTTTAGAGAGTTTTGGCAGCCTCTGCTCCTGCTTCCAGCACTGTTGGTCTCAGTGCTAGCCCCCATCCCTGGACCCCTTGCAGGAACAGGAAGGGCAGCCAGCCAGCAGTATGGTTGGGTGCATGTAGATTTCCATGCTGAGAGGAAGGAGGGAGGCAAGAGTGGCCTCACATCTAATTACAAAAGTCTGCAGGTCCAGCCTGGCCACTTATGCTGTGAGTAATTAAATACCACTCTGATACTTAAGCCAAATACTTTTGTTTAACCAAAGATATCCACTCTGGGTTTAAGACAACTGATTGTGATTTGAAAACATCAAGAGACTGTGAATCAGCTGCTTCACTTGGTTATTTGGATGTTTAATCACCCTCACTGCTTAAAATTGTGCTGGGTTTCTCATTTGAATTTATTTGGCTTCAGCTTTCAGCTATTCCTTCTTTTTAAACCTTTTTTTTTTTCCCTGAGCTACTTAGCTCTATAGTAACAGTTGGTTTTTCCCTGTGGATTTCCACTGTAATAAAGTTCCCCCTCCACCTCCTTTTGATAATCTAAACAATTTAAACTCTTTAAAGGTGCTATTTACAGATGGAGTCTAAACAATTCTGCAACCTGTAGTTCTGTGTACAGCTTTTTTTTTCTGTACCCCAAATAATGTTCTTCAATATCCTTTCTAAAATATCAGCCTTATTAAAATCAGATTAAAATGCATTTTGCCCAAATAAACCCTGCCTCCCAAGTAATCTGTGTGACTTCAATAGATTTACCCTTCCTCACGTTAGCTCTCGCTTTGCATGCTTAATAAGATCCCACTTGACATCTGCCTTTTTCCCAGTGTCCTGGGCTCAGCAGTAGCAGCCATTTTTCTCCTTGTAGTATCTGGTCCAGTGCTGTGTTTTTGACTTTAGCCTGAGAACAACACTGATAACACAGTTAGTTCTTGCTAAGTAATGTTTTCTCTGATCAAGGATTTTTCAGTCTCATGCTCTGCCAGGGAGGCTTAAACTATGATACCCAGCCTGATTCTGAGAATCTGTGACCTATCCCTCCTGTGACAGTAAGCTGAGTGACTGCCTGGATTGGTACCTGATCCCGCAGAGTGGGTGGGCCATACAAACTGCAGCCCCTGCACCCTACTGGATCAGCTCCAGCCATCCCTACTGTCTCACGAGAGCCATTAGGTGTACAATGGTATTTACATTGGCATTTACACTCCACTACATTTGTTGAGGTATTCTCTATGCAGACAGCATCATAAATAAAACAAGGCACATAACACAGGATTTTTGTTGACATGTCTTTGGTGCAGTCAGACCTCCCATTGCTGTTTACCAATACCTCTTTGTACATGAGGATGAGAGATGAATTAGCAATTGGACAGCTGAGGCTCAACTTCAGCTGTTCAACGTTTTAGAGTTCTCCTTTTATAAACCACCATAGGTACCATATTTTTTTTTCTCACAGTACCTATACTGGTGCCTTATCCTTTTTAATTTCCAGTAGTGTTCATGCATCCAGATCATTCAAGATAAAAAGCCCAGAAATAGCCCCTTTATTAGTTTTGATGGCTTAGCTAAAATTGCTATTTACAATACAAGAGTAACACCAAGAAAACAAAGGCTGGGGGATGGCAGAGGAGTGGAAGCAAAAGCATTGCTCTCTGCCTCTGCCATCTCTCCTTCACCCCCCACCACTCGTGCAATTCCTTCCACTACACCTGTAGCCAGGCTTTTGCAGACCCAGTGGTGGTCATTGCTACAAGCCTGTCCTTTTGAACAGCTATGTAAAATTGGAAATGGTATTCCCTGGTATCTCCAGGGCTTCAGACACAATCCCACTGTGGTTTGTATTTATAATTCAATATAGTTTCAACTGTCTCTGGGGGAATTAAGGAAAATGGGGTTGCAGTGAAAGATCTGTTTGTATTTTCAGAATGTATCTTGTGAAATTTCTCCCAGGATTCACCTTTATGGATTTCTTGAGTCATGAGTGAGTAATGTGATTTAGCTTCTATGTTTTATGGGATCTGCAGCTGCAGAATTAGAAACCAGAGCCAAATAAATAATAAAAGTAAAACAAGAGCCAGAAAGACACTATTCCCATTCTAAGCAGAAGGCAGCTCCTGTAAATGGGAGTGCCATGCAGAGCCTGCTGGCTTTCCTCGGGGAAATAACAGGACAGCATCTTTCCATCACTTAAATCAGCTGGGAAACAGCCTCTGTAGGAAGCTCTCTACAGCTTCTTGTTTCTCGTGTTGTCTTAAGTTAGGTCAGCCATTACTTAGGGACATGCCATAGCTTATAATTTAGCAAATAAAGTATCATGTATGTGCAGAACCTAGCGGCTGACAGAGAAACAGATACCGGCAAGTGTGAAAATGGGCAGTGGTGTGTGATAGTGGCCACACATATCCTCCTTTGTAGTGCACAGTGGTTGACACTAAGCAAACCCTGAGTTAGTATTTATGTTTTCATAACTAAAGATAATAGAAGAGCCTCACCTGACCTTCTGGGAGGGAGCTAGTCAACCCTTTAGGATTTATTTTCTTGGAGGCAAATTTAGTACCAGAGAAACCCTGGTCAATGTCAAATTTTCTTCATTGCCTCTTCGCTGGTTGGTGTGATTGCTATGCAGCACAGTGCAGTGGGTGCAGAGTCCATGGCTCCCACCATGAGGGGAAAGCACTGGTAGAGTGTCAGAGGATACACGGTACAGCCAACTCAGCCCTCAGTGCAGCAAGCAATTTTAAAGCAGATGGTATGAATTCATACAGTATTAACACATTTTAACTCTCTTTTCCTTCCCCTTCAACCACACATCTGTAATAATTTTACCGTTTTATTTGCTAATGAAGTCAGAGGAACCAAGAGCAGCAGCTTTAATGCCTGATGAAATGCACCTCCCCTGGAATGCTGAGTGTGTGAAACAGCATGGGGGAGCACTGGAAGTTAGGACAGTTTTTCTGTGAGGTGTCTGTGCAGCGAACTTGACGTCTTCAATTAGAAACACGGGCTGACAGATAATTTATTTTCCATCTCTCTATTACTTTGCAATAAGTCTGAACAGTTTTATTCTTTCAGATTACACTGAAAACATATTTTTTTAACAGTTTGAAATCTTCTTTCTTGTTTTATTCTTTTTCCTGGACAAGGACTCTTTTTCTGTCTGGTCCTTACTGGAATTGATATTTAATTCAAATTACTCCATGTCTAGGTCATCCTGTCATCTTGAGAGGTGCAGCCATTACATTTCTGTCTTCTCAAGTTTCGAGCACATTTTTCATTTTACAGCTAGAGAAATCAGATCTCTTTTCTCCCAGAAGTGCAGCAGTTACAAGAAATGCACATCTTGAACAGCAGAAAAGCAAAAAGTAGCATTAAGCAGAGCCCTAGCAGAAAACCTGGGGAGTGCACCAGTGCCCACTGCCATGTTTTGAGGCAACTTCTTTGCTTGTAAGGTAATCAGAACAAAACTCAGGT
Source organism: Melopsittacus undulatus (assembly GCF_012275295.1). Lineage (NCBI taxonomy): Eukaryota > Metazoa > Chordata > Aves > Psittaciformes > Psittaculidae > Melopsittacus > Melopsittacus undulatus. The sequence continues at coordinate 80,332,948 of NC_047530.1, read as the reverse complement.
TGCTCCCTGGGATGGGGGAAGATGACTGTAGTGAGGGTGAAACAGGTCTGTAAATGTACAGCCACAGTGCAGTGACACTGATTTGCTGTGATTTGCTTTTAGATGCAATGATCATATCAATACTTTGATTTTTCAGGCAGGTAGTTCCAGTTCACTTTTCCACTAAAAAATTTTCCACTTTTCCACTAAAAACCCCACTTTATTTGTGGGGGTTTTGTTGTGGTTTTTTTCTTAATGCAGTTGAGATTTTCTATAAAATTTTCTGATTTCCATTTGAGATGGAAATTTTAATTTTTCATTAGTTTTGCTGAACTGATGAACTCAGAGTTTCACTCATTTTGTTTTCAAATGTGGCCAGAGCACTGCATCTCCAAATGCTGCATGCTTTCTCCCATCTAGCTCTTATTTATTCTTCTACCTCTGTGTATGCTGGTCACCTTTCACATTTTGGAAATTGCTTTAGATGCAAATAAATCTATTTGTGGCTCCACACTCAGGATTTTAAAAGTTTCTAGAAAATTCAAAGTAACACATGACAGATCTGAGCCTTTGCTGTTGATTCACATAATCGTTTTTAGGGGTTTTGGTTTTCTCATTTTCTTCTTTTAATAACAGATGTTCTCTTCCATTTTAAAGGGCCTCAAAATGTTAATTGTTTAAAATACCACGCCTGATCATTCTTTATCCTCTCTATGCTTCTCTTCATTTTCTTTCAGCAAGATTACCAACCAGTAGACAGCACATTTAATTCACTCTGTAAACCTTGGTTATAGATTAGTAGACTGATTTCTTTCACACAGCATGCTGAGATTTAAAGAAATAGAAGTAAGTAGAAAATACCCTCTTTAAAATAGGGGTTCAGACAGAAAACCAAGTTATCATGGCTTGGAAAGTTTACAAGAGGCATCTGGGCTGCAGGAACTGTCTATATGCATGCTCTTATGTCCATCTTCAAATGGGAAGATATTGATTTAATTTTATCTGCAAGATGGAAAGATAAGCAAAGTCCAAATATCTGGTATTTCCAGTGGGCTCAGCCCAAGCACACAAACCGTAGGCACAGCTCAGCTTTGTCATGGCAACTTCTTCATTCATGTTCCTGTTTGCTGCCTTTGAGCCCCACATTGTCATTGACTCAGACGAAACCATTTGGATGGGCTATAGGGCCTATTGTCTTGTGTTTAGTCATTAAATACACGATTGTGCTTAGGGTTCTTGTAGGTTTCTAAGCAGGTGAACATTTCCAGGCTGAAATCAAATGATGAGCTCTGAATGATCACCTGGAAGGTCCTGGCTTCAAAATGTGACTCCAACCACAAGCCCGAGAGCCACAGGACCCTCTGCCTAATTGGAGCCATGAACAGGTATCTACACAAGGAAAAGGTAAATATCTTTGGTATTCCTTGAGCAAAGATTTCTCTTCATGCATTGCTTTCCAGATCACCTTGTCAAGTAAGTGGGAAAGACCAATGAAACTGCTTAGAGAAAAACCTGGAGACAGAACAGGAATTATTAAAAGTGCCACACACAGGTACCTGCACCTGAGTCAGCCCATGCCACAACAGCAATATCAAATACTGCAGTTACTTCTTGCTATTTTCTGGAAGTTATTTCAGCTGGCTGTAGAGAGGGGAATTCAGAGACAACTTTTCCAAATTCTGCAGGTGATTGGGTGTGAAAAGTGAGTCTGTTTCATAGTGAGGAGAGGGCAGAATAATATACCACTTTCTGTATAATTCTGTATAAGATAATTTTTCTCCTTCTGTCTGCTACAGCATCTCTCTTCATTATTACTGCAGCCCAAAGAGATCCTCACTTTACATCTCCCCTCATCACTCTTCTCTGTCATGTCTATACCAGCCTACATGTTATTGTCTCTTTAAATTTGCTAGGCAGGACTTCATCATTCTTTACACCATCCTACACATCTCTCTCGTACTACCCTCTCATTTTATTTCACACTATTTATTTTGTATTTCCAGGCAGTTGCCATTTCTGTCAGTCCTGTTGCTTTACATTATCCTCCTGATTTGACTATATGATCACCCTACTAATTACATTTCACATTCTGCTTTCCTCAGTTATTATGTTTTTCAACATTTTAATTTATTTTGCTGGCAAGGTGTTGGTGTCAATTCACCAAATGAATTCTTGCTGTCACCACCTGCTATTAATATGGGTTAGATGACTATGTACCTTTGAGAACTTGAGCCCTAATTTCCACCAGTTTTAAGGGGAAAGAGACAGCTCAGGGCTATCCTGCCAATTTGGAAGCCCTGATGTCTTCAAAGAATGCCTGTACTGGATAGGCAGTAAAAATCTGTAGTATCTTGAATGAGGAAAAGAAAGACACCTTCAGCACCAGAGTGTGGGGAAAACACTGACCAGAGTCACCAAGGGAGCCGCAGAGCCTCGTCAGACCTTGCCCAGGGGCTGGCAGTGCTGCAGACACAGCAGTTGTCTCACAGGGCACAGTGCAGGAGGGACAGCTTGCATGGACAGGGCCCAGTAGCCCAGCAGGTTGCAGACGTGAACTCGGCCCACAGCCATCCAGGCAATGCTCTAGGATGGCATCCTCCCAGCAGAAAGCAAAGAAAACTAAGGCCTCTCTGCTGGCCTTGGGACATCACAGCCCTGACAGAGGTTCCTCATAAACCTGTAGCTGTCCAGGCGTCTGGCTGTAGTGAGTGCCAGAGCTATTGGTGGTGTTAGATGGTGGCTGTGTCAGCAGGTTGATGATATGCTCTGCCTTGTGGCAGAGCTACAGGAAGAGGTTGAATGGCTAAGGAGCATAAAGGAATCTGAGGAGGAGACTGACAGGTGGACCTGCACTCTGCCATCCCTGAGAGAAGCAAGCCAGCTGCCTGAAACAAAAGAATTTCAGGATCACCTGCTTCTTGTAATTGGGAAGATGGAAGGGACCTAGGAGACGGGGGGGTGGAAACAGGTTACTCAGAGTAGACAGCATATTACCCCCCTCCCCTCCAGCTCATATCACCTTCCCAAGTACCCCTTCACAACAGATTCAAGGCCCTGGTACTTCAGGATCAGGAAAGTGAGGAAGATGATGATAAGGGATCATCCAGGTCAGAAGAATCCCCACAGAAGAGTCAAAGAACGCCTTGTATTACAACCAAGTACTAGAAAAAAGGAGTGGTTATGATTGGTGACCCCACCCTAAGGGAACAGAAGGCCTTGTGTATTGGCCTGATCTGGTGTCTTCCTGGGGCAGGGTAAAGGACTTAATCAGAAAACTCTGTCTGGTACAGCCCTGCAACTACTATCCTTTACTGGTCTGGAGAGTAAGTCTTGTGAGGAACCCGGGGGGAGCTGGGGTTGTTTAGCCTGGAGAAGAGAAAGCTCAGGGTGACCTTATTGCTCTCTACCTCCACTGCAAGGAGATTGTAGTAAGGTGGGGGTCGGTCTCTTCTCCCAAGTAACAAGTGATAGGACAAGAGATAATGGCCTCGAGCTGCCCCAGGGGAGGTTTAGATTGGATATTAGGAAAAAATTGTTCACTGAGAAGGTAATCAGGCATTGGAACAGGCTGCCTGGGGAACTGGTGGAATCACCATCCCTGGAAGTGCTCAAAAAACATGTAGATAAGGCCCTCAGTGACATGGTTTATTGGTGGCCTTGGCAGTCCTGGGATAAAGGTTGAGCTTGATGATCTTTAAGGTCTTTTCCAACCTAGTTGGTTCTATGATTCTGTGATTCTATGAAAAGAGCAAACATCATGTTTATTACACCAGTAATAATATCACAATCAGTATGTCTTGCCTTATTCTGGATTTATAGCTGGGATCTGTGAATGCCCCAGGGCTCTGTATGTAATCCCAAAGACACTCTGTTTGCATGTACCCTGCATTCTATAAATAAAAGATGGAAGCGTCAGAGAAGCATTTTAAAGCACTCTGTTATTAAGCAGTTATCAGCAGATCTTGTGCTTTTCGGTCATTAGTCTTCTACAAGTTTTCCCTGTATGTTGTAACAAGCCATAGATGTTCTAACTTTGGTGCCAGACTGAAAACCAGAGAAAGAAAAAAAAAAGAAAAAGAAAAAAAAAGAGGGGGAAAAGGTTATCTTTAAATTTGTGTGTCTTAGATAAAACCCTGCCTGCAGACAGACCCAGACTGGCAGAAGTTGTGATGGCTAAGCCCCATTTCCTTCTGTGACCAGCCACTTCACTGCTTCACTGACAACCTTAGACATGCAGCCCTATGTTCGGGTAGACATAATGCATAAAGGACAGGTTTTGCAGTTAGCAAACAAAAACAAAGCCAGTGTTAACACAAAAGACTGACTTTTTACCCATTCACTCTTGTTCTGTTCAAGACGTGGATTCATTCAGGACCTGAGAGATTATTAAAGCAGTACAAGATTATTAATTGGGCAAAAAGCATGAGGATATTCATTCCTTCTGAAGTGTAAAGCATGCAGAGGAAAGAATGAGAGCTCCAGGGTCTTTTAGCAGGGCCCTGTCTAAGATTCCTGCAGCATGTCTCTGCTTCCCCAAAAGCCCGTTTGAGTGGGCTGACAATCAGCTCTCCCTTCCTTTTTCCTGACACCAGCAAAGTAGAAGCTTAACATTCCCTTTCACTGGGGCTGCCAGATTGGAGGGGAAAAACAAGTGGCCCAGAGGGAGTCCCCCACATCCTCACTGATGCTCTCCCAGTGTTTACTTGCCCCCTGAAGCTGCCTGCCCTCAGGATCTGTCCTTTACTTTGCTGACCTTTATTCTGCTGATTTCTTTCTCCCTTACCAGTATTATCTGATTTCACTTCTTGGCATCACACAGGTTCACGTCAACTAGATAACCGAGGGATATACAATGTATTTGAACACCCTAGTCAGCTCCCTTACTTTTCACCTTCTAGAACATAACTTTTAGTTTTCCTTTTCAGCAGAAGGCAGAGCATTGATATGTGATGACCTCTCAGAGATGAGTAAATTTATAGCTCTCCCACCCCTGCAAAGGCAAAAGCAAAAATTTAATTTGCTCTCCTAAATCAGGGCTCTTCCCACTCCATTGTGTTAGCATTTACCCACTGTCAGGGCCACGGTGCATGGTGTGAAAGAAGGAAAAGCAATTCTATAGTCACAGTACATACAACAATTTGTGCTGTAAAGTACCCCAGTCATTAGGTAATTTATCTGAATTATTTTTGTGCTTGAGCTGGAATAGAAGGATGAGAGCTCAGTGAGCTCTGAGAGCTCTCAGTGAGAGCTAAATGTTTGTGTACCCCAGATTTGTTGCCTGTGACTGTAGACATTTCACCATTAAGGGTCACACCTAGCACCTACACTGGTAACAACAAACACAAGCCCGTGTCTTTCACTTCCCCACCAGCTCTGCCAGGCTTGGTGACTTGGTCAAGATCTTGCTCTTTACCAAGTGCCTTGAAGCCATAGCCCCCAAAGGTGAGGTGCCAACAGGGAGGTGTATGAGCAGAAGGAAATTTGCCCCTAAACACCTCTGGCAATCTCTCTGTTGCCATGTCCCATCTCAGAGGGTTTCCACAGTCTGATACCTTCACAGATGCTACCTCTGGGGATGGGGCTGCATCTACCAGCTCTGCTCAAGCAGGTGGGTAGACAGGGCTCACAGCCCCAAAGAAAAGCATCTGAATCAGAAAGCCAGGGCTAGACAAGTCACCATGCACTGTAGCAAGGTAAGTACATTTTTGCAGGCATGCCTGGGATTAGGTAAACAGGACAAATCCCATCCCTAAACCTAAGCTAAGTTCTGGGCTTCCCAGAGCAGGTGGTCATCAGGTGGGCAAGGCCATGGGGGTGGAGAGCTCTGACACCCTATTTCCTCAAAATGAGAAAGCAAGGATTGCTCTTCATTTAAGCAGTTTCAGGAGCTGGTTTCCAAGGCAGCCCCACAAGCAGTTGCACAGAGAGGACTGCAGGATCACAGGCTGCAGCAACTATCAAGCGAGAGGGGAGAAGAGGGCAGTTTGCAAAGGGCTTTTGTGTTTCACATACACCTTCACACCTCTTTTTTCTGACATCAATAGAGGGTCCTACCACACATGAAGTCACCCGCACCTCCATGATCATTTGCCTGATTTACTGTTGGGTCATCCCAGTAGAAAGTACCATCACACATGAAGCTGCAAGTTTGAAAATCACTGGCTTGGGCTTTTTGATTATTATTCTGTTTCCTCTGTGAGATATGTGCTGCACTCCCCGCTCTGTGTTCTTTATTTGCAGGTAATTTTTACATAACTGCACTATTGATCCCAAGATGGATAGGAAGCCTGGCAGCTTAAGCACTGTCCCTGAAGGTGTGAAAGCTTCATTAGATTTATGAAATTCTCTAGGATACACTGAGACTCTGCAGTCCATCTAGCAAAAAGGCTTTACATTTTCCTTATGCTCCCATGATTTGTATTCCTTGATGAATTATTGTATTTTTATTATTGTTGTTGTTCAAACTCAAGGCTTCTCCTCTAACTCAATTGCATATGAAATGCAGTCAATTAATAGAGGTAGAGAAGAGGTGTCCACCCCCCATGAGGCTCAGATAGCCCACATCTTAACCTCATCCTAACACTACAATCTCTCCTTCACATCCTTCCTCTCTGGCAAGGCAGATTCTGATATTTTCCTCCAAAGGAATTAACATGGCTTCAGAAGCTTTCATTATTTTCACCTGGGATAAATGAAAGTGTCTTTAGAAATGGTCAGAGAAAAGCAAGAAACAATGACCCAGAGGTTAAAGACATGTCCTGGTTTTGGCTGGGGTAGAGTTAATATTTTCCATAGTAGCTAGTATGGGAATTTGTGCTGCAAAGTGTTGATGACAGACGTTTTCATTACTGCTGAGCAGTGCTCACACAGTAGAGGCCTTTTGTGCCTCTTATCCCACCTCATCAGTAAGCAGGCTGAGGGTGCACAAGAAGCTGAGAGGTGACAGAGCTGGGACAGCTGACCCTAACTGACCCAGGGATATGCCACGCCATAGAATGTCATGCTCAGCATGTAAAGCTGGAGGAAGCAGGAAGGGGGACATTTAAAGTGATGGTATTTCTGTTTCCAAGTAACAGTTACACATAATGGAGCCCATCTTTCCTGGGGATATTTGAACACCTGCCTGCTCATGGGAAGAGATGAATCAATTCCTTGTTTTGCTTTGCTTGCATATACATCTTTTGCTTTAACTATTAAACTGTCTTTATCTCAATCTACAAGTTTTCTCACTTTTACTCTTCCAGTTCTCTCTCCTATCCCACCCAGGGGGGAGTGGGCAAGTGGATGTGTGGGTCTTAGCTGCCAGCTGGGGTTAAACCACAACAAGATGCAAATAAGAACTGCCATTCCATTCTGGCAACAGTGCTCAGATAGAGAATCACTTGGCAGTGGGACAGAGCTGTGAGGCAGCACACTGCACACCAGGTTTCATGAAGCAATGCTGTATACGTGGTTCAGTGGCTCCCCCATACCCTGATCCAGGTCTCTGAGCAAAGTGTGAGTTTAGCCCTCAGTTACCTACTTAAGAAAAAGGAAAAGGACTGGATGAGCTACATCAATACACTGCTTCCTCTACCCAGCCCCCCCAAAAAAACAGTTGCTGCTCTCTTCTCATCTCCAGCACCTGCCAAGTTCCTGTAGAGAGCAAAACATTCCTGGGTTGTTTCATTGCCTCTTATTTAATGCAATAATACTGACTAAAGTGCTAACAGGGCATCAAAGTGACTGCTTAGGACCAGCACTGTTAATAAGTTCCCTGGCCTTGTGGTTGGGGGTATTAGTGGCAGACTCATGACATTTGTAGAAAAGACTAATTCAGAGGCTGAGGAATCCGTAGAGGATAATGAAGTTAGACAGATAACAGCTAAATTAGAAAGAAAAAAAGGCCACCTTGTATATATCTGAAATATAATAAAAAATGCGATATTTTCATTCAAAATGAAAGTGAAGCTTGGAAAACAAAACCACAGTAGTCCAAGAACAAGAATGGACAATAAATGAAGTAAGTCTAAGAAAAACCTGTCAGATGTCACCAAAACATGACCATGACTAGGTGCTGTTCCCTGGAATAGCCACAGGCTCTGCTGCTGCTCTAGGAATACAGGCAAGCAGTATGAACACTTGCTGGATACACTGGCAGGATCAGGGAAGAGGATGGCAAGTAATGTTGAGAGCAGCAAGAATGGCCTTGGAGGGGCTATGCGGGAGACATGACAGCTACACGCTTGAAGATTTTGCAAAATGGGAGTATCCAAAGACATGCATGCAGGTTTCAATACAGCTGTGTGTGAAGGGAATAAAAAACAGCCATCTGGAAGAGCAGGAAAACCTCCCTGACAGCCAGATGTCTGTGAAGTCCTATGGCTTCCAAAAGGCAGTATGGAAGCATCATTCATTGTTGTGGTTTAAACCCAGATGGGAATTCAGCACCACACAGCCACTCATTCACCCCCTCTTTTCTCCCTCCCCAGGCAGGATGAGGAGGAGCACCAAAGGAATGTAAAACCCATGGGTCGAGATAAGAACAGTTAAATAACTAAAATAAACTAGAGTGATAATAGAAATAATACCAACAATAAAGATAATAACAATAGTGAACTATAAAAAAAAAGAAAAGAAAAAAATTCAGAAAACCCAAGTGATGCACAATATAACCACTCACCAACAGATACCCAGTCCCGCCCAAGCAGTGATCTAGCCCTTCCAGGTAACTGCCCCCAGTTTATATACTGGACATGACGTGCTGTGGTATGGAATATCCTGTTGGATAGTTTGGGTCAGGTGTCTTGTCTCTGCTTCCTCCTGGCTTCCCGTGCCCCTCCTCACTGGCAGAGCATGAGAGACTGGAAAGCCCTTGATCAGAGTACTTAGCAGCAATTGAATACATCAGTGTATTATCAGTGTTGTTCTCAGACTAAAGACAAAACTCAGCACTGCACCCATTACTAGGAAGAAAAATAACTATCCCAGCTGAAACTGGGACATGCATCAGTTTTGGAACAGTGCAAGCACTCTCCCTGTGGGCACTGGTACCCAGGCACAGCCACAGCCACAGCCCTAGCCCAGCTGCCTCAGAGATAACCTTCCACCCTTGCCAGCAACATGGCTCCAGCAGATAAAACGAAAACATTCCTGTTTGCCTTTTTCCCCAGTTTTGATGAAGCTTCAGTATGAAAAACACAGAAATAACATCCTTTTAGGCATTTCTAGGTTTTGTCCATAGCAGGAAAACATGTTTTTCTTCACAAGAGGTAGGGATTGTCCCCACTGTTAAATGGTTGTTCGGATTTTCATTATGTTTCCTACTTGCAAAAATCACTGGACATGAGCATTTTTATTTAAGCTAGCTCTAGCAATGATAATGAAGTAGTAATGAAAATGGAGCTTTAAAAGGCCCTTTACAGCTCTTTGATTTTCCTCAGCTCTGCCCTTACAGCATCGAAGTATTTACTTGCTTGTTTTTTTCAAGGCAGTATTTTTTGGGACTACTGATATATTTTTAAAGAGACATTTCACAAGCAACATTCCCACACCATGGGCAGTATCCATTTTGTACAAGTATAATACCTACAATACCCCAGAGCAGTTGGGGTCACAGGGATTACAGGCTGGAGCAGTTGGATGCAAGTTCATGTGTGTCATCATCAGCCCTTGGTGGGCTGCAGCCCCACAAACCAAGCCCCTTGTCCTCCCTGACAGTCACTTTGCAGATGCAGTGTAAAATGGCTCCTGATCAGAAGCATTCTGCCCTGTTTCTCTCCCTTGGCTGCAAAGGGAGCTGGCATGGGGCACCCCAGTGTCCCAGTCCTGCTGTAGAGAATGACACTGGAGCAGACAAAATCTCCCCATTATATTGTCCCCGATGTAAATGTACCCTCCTTCACTATGCACTAGGTTACACAGGTCAATCAGCCCGAGCATGGCTTCAGTTAACCACCAGTAAATAGTGACAATGCACTGACCTTGAGCAGGCAGTGAACGGAAATGCTTCTTTACGTGGAGAGTTCCTTGAGCTTCTCAGACAAAAAGCACTATCTGATGAGCAAAGTACTACCATAATTAAAACCTTTGCTGAAAACAATTGCAATAAGCAGTCCTCTGCTAAATAACTACTTTCAGATGCAAGCCTCACGTCTAACTCTGGCTGACCTTTAAAGAGCTTTTCTGCTGTGCCATTAATTTCCAGTGGTCCCTTAGCTAGGCACTTCAGAGTGCAGAGTTTTGAATTCTGCAATTCCAGTGTTATGGCATTCCCATACACCACAAAGACCCATGCAGGCTTATTTTCTTCAATGTTATTTTTATACATCCTTTTAATCAAATATTTGGCTGCTGCAATCATTCTGATTAATGAATGTAAGCAGGACCCTTTCTTGTTCAATGACTGGGTTCATCTCTTCATTTCACATCCACCTCACTCCATTCCCTCTTTAATACAGGGACAAATGTATATAGCATCTTGTCAGAATCTAATTTATTATATCTAAGAATTACCAGAATTTATTTCTTCCTCTTGAACTAAAATCTGAAATAGTGAATTATTTTCCTATAAGGTAGGTTACCTTATGATTAAGCCTATGATCATGTTGTTTATTTAAATTTATTATTTTTAAAAGCTATTGGAAAAGGTCCACATCTGCTCAAGAACATTTTTCAAGATCCTGCTTTATTTAAAAGCACAGCCCTCATAAAAACCTCTGAATGAAAACACTAAGCATATTTCAAAGCTGTTCAAGAGGTATTTGGGCTGATTTAACAATGTCCATGCATTACAACTGATCAAGGCAAATACTGCAGTGACAAAGAGAGACCAGTCAGCTTGAAGTCTTGTTTTGGCCACAGCCGCTGCCTCAGAAGAGCTCATGGTAATTACAGCCCCACAAGAGGCATAATGGGATGTAATCTAGTGCAGTTCATGAAGTTCAAAGTACACCTGTGGTGCATCATATTCTACAAACAACTATGGCAAACATTATATAGCTTTCCTTTGGAGACTAGTGAAAATTATACACATGGGGACTCAAAATCTATGAAGTTATTCAGCAGGTAATAATTCCTGCCAAAATCAGGCAGTTACGTTAGCTGCTTCTTAGTTGTATTAGATACCTGCAGACAGAAGACAACCGACATTGTTCCGTGGCACAGTAATTTCCTTAGATTTGTTTCAGGCCACTTGTGTTTGTCACCCACCCTGCCTCAGGAAGCCACAGCCTGAAATAGGTTAGCTGTAGGCTTGGATCTTTAAATTGATCTTTGTGAATTATGGCCATAGAAGCTGTGGGCTGAATTACACCCAGCTGTCTACAGGGTTGTTTTAAGAGCAGATTGTACTTTAAACTCAGGTGTGCCAGGGAAGGGCTAAGGAAGTTCTGCTGCTGCAGTATATTGTATTCTGAAAGCTTTGTGGTCTTCTCCAAAACACTGCTGCACAATGAACATATACAGGCTAACTGGCCCAAGTGGTATTAGTGTTTGTCTCTGACATAAGGTTTAACAGATAAAATAGTCTGTGCCCCCGCAAGATAAGAGAGAAGATGCATCAATCGATATTTTATAGATATAAAATGTAAAAATTAGATTTCTGTCCATTATGTGGCTCCTTGACCAATTATTGTGTGATAATCTTGGGGAACAATCTAATTTAAATTTCTATTTGCTGTTACTATTTTATAGCCACCAAGAACAGCAGCCAGTTCCACTCCACTCCTTTCTCCTGATTGCCTTCACAATTTTACTGTGGAGCTGAAACTCCATCTTGAATTCAGCTAACCCAGGAGTACCTTGGGCTCTTTTGGTACCTGGGGTACCAACGAGCAGCAAGCACAGGGAGCTCTCCTTTATCACCAGCACACATCACTGGCAATGTTCCATAGGTTTTTAGCTAAAAATTTTGTCAAAAGCAACAACATGAAAACAGATGAAGTGCTCGTGCCAGCAATGCATTCTCCTTGGATAGAACTGCTTTGTAAAAATCTAAAACCTGGTTGCAGTGCAGCAGAAGAGATACTACAGAAATCTCCAGCTGTGCTGCTGGGATACAGGGAATGTGCTGCTGTTATTGGAGAAATATTAATTTCTCAGGACCCCTGAAAATATACATGGGCATTATCCAACCTCTGCACTGAACTTTCAAAAAGTAAAACAGACAAAAAATGTCAACCAAAAATCCTGCCAGAAAAACTCAGAAAGAACAGGTGACCTGGTTTGAGCTTTTCCTAAAATGCTGTCTTGTCTTAGTATTTCCTCCCAGAAGACTTCAAGGCACTGTTCAATATCAGGGCAAATGCCAAAGCGGGGCATAGGCCTCCACTGTCACCTGTGTGAGATGAAGTTCCCATCAACCCTCTGGGTGTTTCCACTCACAGGTACCTATGTGGGGCAGCGAAGCAGCAGGTCATAGAATCACAGAATGGTTTGGATTGGAAAAGATGTTAAAGATCATCTAGTTGCAAACCTCCTGCCATGGGCAGGGTCACCTTCAAAATAGCTCAAAGCCCATCCAGCCTTCCAGGGATGGAGCATTCACAATTTCTATGGGTAACCTGTACCAGTGTCTCACTACCCTCACAGTAAAAGAACTTCTTCATCTCTACTACCTATATTAAGTCTTCAGGCAGTCCCTCCTATAGCTGCTGGTGGGTGAGGAGAACGGAGGCATGCAGCCACCCATGAGGAAAGCCCCCAGGCACATAGGTTTCAGACCCTGTGGCTAAGAGCCATCCATTCCTCTATTCCTCTAATAGAGTCCTCTATTGTGTGACTCAATCAAAAACCAAACTGGATTTTAATTATCACCTTATTTCTATGTAATAACTAAAAAATCATTACAGAGGTGCACAATATAAATATATATTATACAGCAAAGAACAGAAGGCTTGCACTCATCATGTAAAGCCCTGACTGTTAAATGGTCTTTTCCATCACATCTGTAGTTTTAAATTTAAAGGGCAGATACAGAGTTACTAGAATCACTGTTACCAAAAGTCTAATATACATGATTAGCTTCATGGTGTATGATCCAGCCACAAATGAGTAAAATCTCCTTTTACTTCAGTACTGCCTGTACAGTTTTAGTTTCCTATCAATATAAAGACAACATGGAAAAGTCGGTTTTGTTTACCTAGTTAGCATGTGCATTTTATATGCTCACTTAAGCCAGAGGCAAGCCAAAGCTGTTATCAGGACGAATACAAGTACTATAGGAAAAAATCATGCAGTTTTTATATTTTTTCAGGTTCTTCTTAATTTTATACTCTCCTGCTCCTTTTTTATTCCCTGTGTGAATGGGAGGCACCTTTCCTCTGCTGAAATACTAACCAATCACAGCCTCACTGCAGCAGAAAGAGTAAAAGCCCCAAGAGGGTGGCTCTGCATCTTGCTATCAAAGCACTGGCAAGGGGCTGTGAAGTGATGGAAGTCGCAGAGCTGGGCCAGTAGTGCCACGTTAATGTGAAGTCTGAAAGCTCGAGGTGTGGAATTTGAAGCAAGGAGCCTCCTGGCCATGCAGCCCCCACCTTCTGCTTCTTCAGCAGGTATTGATCTGATCACTTCTCAGGTATTGGAAAAGTGCCATTCTTGATCTACCATCCCAATTTGATGAGCAGGAGCCCCCATACTGCAATTGCCGCCTTCTTTATGTCTGGGCATTTGTTCCTCCCTGTCTCAGGATCATCTCTGGGAATTCCCACTCCCTCTCTTATCTCCTCTGCTGCTCACACACCCCCAAAATAAGTGAAGTTATCCCTGAGCTGAGCAAGGAAACACCACCACCACAAAACAAAACAAACAAACAAAAAACCAACAAAAAACCCAACAAACAAAAAGCCCGAATTGAGAGCTAGCACTCAATGTGAATCAGGGCGTAAAGGCAGAGAGACAATCCTGGGAGCTCTCATCCACTCTTCTAAAAGAGAGAGGAGCTGTCTTCCCCAGATCAGCGTTAAGTCACAGAGCATGTCCAGCTCCTGCTGCATGCTGCTGACCCTCCAACAAAACCCAAGATGATTAGTCAACTAGCTTCTTTAAAATAATGCTTGTAAGTGCCCTTTGCAGTTTGTACAGACACCACTCTTTGAGAGCCATATGTATATATATGTGCAGGTGCACGCACAAGTATAAGCATTGCTCCTAGAGAATGAAATGCCCTGATTTCAAATACTAACCATCCCTAAACCAAAAAGTTTTTAAAATGGAGGAAAACAAATCCTGCATTTTCACTAATTCCCCTGAAGTTTTCCAAGTATGGAAACAAGAAAATAATTTTTCCTCAGGGAAAAGAGAGCAAACAAATAAGCAAAGTGACTTTCATTACTTCTTCACTTTAGCCACACTAGCAGGTAGGCACGAGTCATACTTACAAGGGAGGCTCGGGGGACTCACAGGAGCCGTATAGCCTATGGTCCTGCTATAGCAGCAGACATCAGCTTTGCCTACATTACAGCTGAGTCTGCTGGGAACATCCAGCACTGCCCAGTAGAAAGAGAAAAATCCTGCAGATACAATCAGGCAGGTCCATAGTGTTTTCTACCAATGAAATGTCACATTTCCAGTGTGTTTTAAATTACAATTTTAACAGGGTTTTTCATCCCCCCCCCCCCCCCCCCCCCCCCGTGAATATTCCCTCAGCTTTTTATTCCAGCTACTCCAACTCATTTAAGGGAGTTCCTAGCAGCAGCCCATCCTAAAGACTGAGAATTGCCTGAAAATTACTAAACTGTTACTTGGCTATATATTTAATAAAATTAAATTCCACTCCCAAGGACCAAAAGCCTACAAACACTGAAGAAAGCACAAATTTGGTCAGGAAAGCTCAGGTGAGATGCTCAGGCAGGCTGGGGTGTAAGCAAATAAAGCTTCCCCTTGTCCCCAGGCTGGCCCTGGGCACCCACCTGCACCGATCTGCAGGATTCAGCCCTGTGCAAGCACTCTGTGTAACTTCTTAACTGCACTCTGACTGCTGCGGCCAAACAGGTTTCTCATTTAAAGGAGAATCAACCTCCCAGGTGAAAGCCAGGGCCCCAGGCAGCACACAGAGGCTGCAGTGGGAAAGCTGTGGAAATCCCAGTTGGCACAACATTATACAGAGGGCTGGAGCAGTGCAGCTGTGGGGCTGGTGCCATAGCTGCCACTTCACTGCATACCAACCTCTCTGTCAGCACAAGCTCTAGGTGTATTTTATCTGTCCTTCTAATGCACACATTTACAACATGTTTAAACTTTCAGGGCATTGGAAAAAAGCGTGTGATTTGGTTTCTCTGTCCTTTAGAGTTTGGAAAAGCCTCTGCTGCATTTCTCTGTAGTGTTGGACTGGTTCATAGCATGTGGTCTCTGCCATTACCTGGAGAAACTATTTAAACATCCTGCTATTCAGTAGGTTTTTCAGCTGGGATAGGAGGTGGGGAGCAAGCATGAAGGGGAAGCTGCACACAGTCAGCACACCAGACTGGTGACCGTGACCTGAACCCACCAGGCACAAAGCCTTCCAGTTCCCAGCACCATCTCTGGTTTCTCAGCCTGCTGCTCAGCTCTGGTGCCATTGCCAGAGGAAACCCACACCACTCATTGAGATACTGATGGACACAGAAAAAAGCAGTAAAAAATCCACAGAGAAAGGCATTTGCAGAGTGCTACAAAATGAGACATCGACCCCACAGCTTGTGGAGCATTGTCTCACTTCGATCATTAGTTTTGATCTATTTAGCTCTGTAGGGCAAAGATGATAAATGAGAAACCTTTTCTCTAAATACAACAGGAGAAGGAGAGGAAGCAAGGGACTGTAGATATTTAACAGTCAGTAACTTGTGCCAGAAGAGAGCTGCTGCCACCACAGCTTCCCAACACAGAGGCTCAATTGCCTTTGCTCGTGCAGCACATCTGTGCAGCGAGGAGCTGAAGTACTGAGTGACAGAGTCTATCAGAGAAACCCCTGTGAACACCCCAGATGCCCAACATCACCCAGAGAAACGCACAGGCTGTGCAGTGGGATGCAGCCTTGTCAGGCTCCTGTTTGCCTGCTCTATAACCCACGTTCAGCCCCTCTGGCTCAGCTCCTGAGACAGCACGCACACTTTCACCCTTACCTTAGAGACAGGTTGCTCTTCATCTGACTTGGACAGATTTCAGCAGCTTCTAGGGTGCTGCAGCAAGCTGTGGTCCTGCAGGGGGACTTGCAGGACAAGCAGGGAAAAGAGGAGCGAAGGACCACAAGTTGGATGTGATTGCACAGGCATAGCAGAACCATCCCCCACCTCAGGGTGCCTCACAGCTGAGGAAAGGTGTATTCTGCACTTCCAGGTCTCACTGTCAGCTTGCACAGTTTGGCAAATAAACCATGTTTGACGTTTTGTAAGTCAGATGAGTTAATGGAGGTGAGAGGGGGGCAGGAGGTTGTCAGGTCACAATGCTGATAAAACCAAAGTGCATTAGACAATAATTAGGAGAGTTCTAAAAATACTCAAAGGTCCATAAAAGGTGAGAGGTGCACATGGCTTCTGCCCAGCTCAGGATGGGCCTCTGCTCAGGATGAGCACTGTGACCACACCAAATCAGCCTGATTATGGCTCAGCTCCCCAGAAGAGGGCTGCAGGATGAGGACTGACTTGGCATGTAGCTCCTTAACACCACACTACTTGTTGAGAAAGTCCTGGCACATTGTTGTATATATTTTGTCCCAGTTCTGTTTAATGTCTTTATCAGCAATCTGCATGAGAGAATTGAATGCACCCTCAGTAAATTTGCAGACAACACTGAACTGGGCAGAAGAGCTGGTATGCTGGAGGATACAAAGGTTCTTTAAAGGGACCTGGGCAGGCTGAAAGGAGGTTGGGGACCAGTCTTTTCTCCCCACTAACAACTGATAGGACAAAAAAAAAAATAATTCTATTATTTGTAGACCTTTCACCCTCCTGCCCTCCCCTGGGACCCTGGTGCTTTTACTCCAGGTTGGCTCCCAGGCTTGTGCAACCACAGCCTGGCAGCCCAGCCGTGCAGGGGCCTTCAGCACTGGTTTCCATACACTGTCTCCTCCCTGCACCCTCCAGGAGCATGAAGTTTAGCTGTGTCTTTGCAGCAGCTACAGCAGCAGAACAGAATGGGTTTCAAAAGCAATGGGCAGGGAGACATCTACCCACCCAATTCACAACATATGCTCCAGAACATATAGCTAAACTGGATTAGGCAGGCATGGTTTGGACACATTTATGCCACACCATGCTATTTGCATATGGGGAAGACTCAGCCCCATCCCCACTGCCCACTGCTCTAGGGTTTGACCAACCCACCCTGCCTGCAGGATGAGTGTGCAGGCAGGCAGGCTGGCTGGCACTGCCCACCCCACGGGAGGCTCTCTGCAGCATGTGCAAGCCTGGAAAGCCCCACAGCTGCCCCACACAACTTCTTGGGCATTCAGAGAAGATATTTAGTCAGAAACAGAAGTAGAAATGACAGGTTCCCCACTGTTGCTGGTCAGACTGAATAAAGAGCATGGGGTCAGGATTTAGGCCAAGGAGTGCTCAAGTCCCAGGTCAGGAGCTCTGCTGGGAATGGATGCTGGCAGAAAATCTGATCGAGCATCAGAAAAACCTTCCTGATGAAAATACCATACTGATGGTAAACTTCTGTCAAAACATTCCTCTCTTACAAACCAACTCAGGTAAAAGCATGTTTTGCTCAGAAACACAGGCTATACTGACAACACTGCTGTGACACCTGTGCAGTAAGTATCATCACATCTGGGTAACATTATTGTTATCTACACTTTGTGGATGACAAGTACAACGCACTAATGGCATGCACTTAAAACAAATCCCTATCAAGACTCTGCAGAGCTCTGCCTGGCTTTATCATTGCCTGTGGGTGCATCAGGTCTTACAAGACTTCGCATCAGCCACAGCATCCCCAGGCTGTCTTCTGTGCACTCCCACTGACCAGGTGCAACGAAAGGTTGAACTAATTCAGAAGTTAACTGCAATGAGAGTACAAAAACCTCCTCACAGTTATCACCTGGAGTGGCTTCAGTGCATGTGACATCTCCCCATATGCTGATTCCCCTCCAGTGCACCTCTGTTACTCCCTGTGCTGAGGACTCAGTGCAGCTCAGTGTCCATAGGTAATCTCACACCACTTCTGTTGGCTGAAGCATCTTGCAGGCATCTGAGCACTCATGTCTGCAGGGAGACACTGATTTATTGGGTCCAAATAGGAAGACAAGGCTGAAATCTTCCTAACTTCCATGGGACTTGAAAACATTAGCCTTTCCATGAAGGTTTACCATCAGATGCTTTCAGTTAGATGCTTTTTCCATGCAGGTTGTGCCAAATGCTTTTCCAGGTTGCAGCGATAAGGATTTCTTGTGGGAAAGTGCCATCCTGTGGCTAAGTGTGAAACCCTAACTGCATCGTGCCTGCAAACATGGCAAAGGATCCTGAGACATCCTGAGAAAAATGTAATATGACCAGTAAATACACATGTAAGCACAGTCATGCTACAAGAAGACCAATTACCCACCTCCCATCTCCATGGTGTTTCAGCAGGAAATCCACATTATGACAGCCTATTGTGTCTTCCTGATTTTCTGTCTTCCTTCAAGTTTTATCAGATGCTTCATATTTGTTAGTTGTAATTATTCCCTGCAGCACAACTTTTGTTATTTTTCACCATCAACATGGTCTGGCTAATTCCCAGATTGTGGAACTTGAAGAAAACAACAAAAACAAACCAAAACTAAGCACCACCTTGCCAAGTGGAGGGTTTCAGAGGTTTTCATCTCAGACCAGAGCTGCTGCTGACAGACCTCTTATCACACCATGGGCAGCAGTGTTCAGCCTCGGGGCTCTGCCACAGGGGATTGATGGGGAGACACCTGGTACACCTGCCTGGATACACAAAGATGGACACAATTTTGCCTTCCCAACTCAAGCCAATTTAGAAACCCCTCCTCCCCTAGGCACCAAGCATGGCTCAGGAAATACATTATCTTCAGAAGAGCCACTGTCATTACCTTGAATCACTAAATTTTAGACATCAGTACATCAAAAATACCTCCCATATGACATCATACCACTACACTCCTGCAAAGTATCGAGCCTATTTCTATGGGATTTCCATGTGAAAGAAGATCAAGAGGATATCTTATTTAATCTGACCTCTATATTTGTTTAAAACTTACACCTACCTAAGCTCAGAACATTTCAACAAGCAAAATGCACTAAACTGTCATAACAATGACAAACTGAGGGTTCAGCAAAGCCTCTCTCTGAGGCTGCCGGGACTTGCTAAAAGTGTATTTCCAGCATCACCTTACAGCAGAGAACAGCATCCCGTGTATGCGACTAAAAGAGGGCGTCAGTTAGCTGGGAGGGCGCAGGAGGGGCAGGGTCCATCTGTGCAAGGAGGAGGTCTGCATAGAGCTCTGCACTCAGGGATGTGTGCTGAGGCTGAACTACCAGCAGCAGATGCAGGCAGGGCTGCAGAGCTGCTCCTGCCATCCATGCATTTCACTCCTTGAGCAGAGGAGTGACAGCAGCAGTGAACGGCGCAGCTGTGGGTTGTTACTGCTCTTGCATTCCCAAGCTTTTAGATTATGTCCTGTGGGGGAATTTGGGTCCCCAGGGCTGTGCCCGTGTTCATCCATTCCTTTTGGCAGGGCTGCGCTAAGGCCCCCAAAGGCATCATGCAAAGCAGGATGCTGCTCACCCCAGCCAGACAGGGAAGGAAGAAGGGACAGCTAGTCCCTGAGTTCACTGGTGAAAAGGGATTGACCACTCAACTCAGACACAAAGAAGATTCAAACCTGGGCTCCAAATCATGACATGCAAGCTTTCTTCCAGGATTAGTCACATAAAACAACCGAACCAGTAAGAATATTTAACATAAAGCCTAGCAGCCAGGCATTTAGCTGGGAAGGAGAGATACATTTAAGCCCCTGCTCCAGTTAATATTTAGAAAACAACACAACAAGATGTTAAAAAATATTTTGTCCTGGATGCCCACAAAGCACCTTCTGGACTTTGGAGAAGTGAAAATGGCTTCTTCTGTGCTTGTCTGACTTTCAAACAATACACCTTTCCCGACCTTTCTATAATCCACTGAAAGAACAAATAAAAACCCTTTTATTTTCTCAATCATCAGTCTCTGTATCAAGCACTACATATTCAGTTTCTAAAAACTCACCACTGTTGTATTCTCTGGGTCTCTCCAGCAGAGAAAGGGTGCACTCAATCCCCTCATCCAAGTTGTTGATAAAGATATTAAACAGAGCTGGCCCTAACACCAAGTCCTCTTGGAATACCTCGAGATGGGCTACCAACTGGATATAACCCCATTCACCACCATGCTTTGGGCCTAGCCATCCAGACAAGTTTTTACCCAGCAAACAGTACATCCTCTCTCAAGCTACTCACCTCACCCATCCACGACATGAGCTGTCAGCTTCCTTGCTACTCAGGTGGATCCCCTCTGGCCCCATAGACTTGTGTGTGAATAAATGGTGCAGCATGTCACAGACAATTTCCCTTGGATTGTGGGGCCTTCATTCTGCTCCTCAGCCCTGGGTTCTGGTTCAGGGGGTCACATACCCAGATAACTGGCCTTACTACTAAAAACTGAAGCAAAGGGTTTAAGCACCTCAGCCTTTTCCTCATCCTTTGTCACTATGTTTCCCTCACATCCAAAGAAGGATGGAGATTCTCCTTAACCCTCCTTCTGTTGCTTATGTAGAGAAACATTTTTAATTTTCTTTCTGGCAGTAGCCAGATCAAGCTTTAGTTGGACTTTGGTCCTTCTAATTACACCTCTGCATAACCTCACAACATCCTCCCCGAGTTGTCTGCCCCTTCTTCCAAAGGTCATAAACTCTCTTTTCCTGAGTTCCAGCCCAAGCTCTCTGTCCAGCCAGGCCAGTTGTCTTCCCTGTCGGCTCATCTTTCAGCACAAGGGGATAGCTTCCTCCTGCACCTTTAGTATTTCCTTTCTGAAGAAAATCCAACCTTCCTGGATGCCTCTGCCCTTCAGGACAGCCTCCCAAGGGACTGTCAATCAGACTCTTAACAGGCCAAATGCTGCTTTGTAACATCAGTCTTATTAAATCTTCCATTATCCAATAAGCATATGACTTTGTGGTACCTTTGATGATTAAGAAGAAATGCCAACGTTGCTTTTTTGCCACCTCATGTTTTGACATGCATGTTTGGATAGTTCCAGCTCAGTCACTCACAACATTCCTCAGGCACAGCTCTGCCCTGGCTGCAACCAGTTCAGCAGTTTGAGATGCATACTGTATCCATCCCTGCCCAAGTTGTATCATAGAAACATAGAGAATTAGGTAAAGAATTTTGTGTGTTCTTGGGATGTTAGTTACCAACAGGGCAGGATTTTGAAACCAAGAAAGGAAAAGAAAAACAGCTAAATTTATACATGGGTATTGCAATTGCCACCTTTATGTTATCTCCTAAAAATGAACCTTAGGAAAAGAAAAGCTGTGATTTTTTTTTTCTTTAAGCACTTGCCTTTGCAATTAACCTTTTAGATGTGTTAAACCCAGACCAGCACAGAGCAATAAGAAGTACAAATTTAAGGTGAGCAGAGGGTTTTTCTGAAATTGCTTTTTATTCACACTGTACAGTGTCTGTTTCACATGATCCCTGGGATGACCTACCCACAGGCTGCTCTGTCCCTCTACTACCTTACCAGCACCAGCAGCTCAGGTTCAGATCCGGTGTTACAGGTGCAAAACACGTACATGAACCATTTCCAAAGAGTTACTCCCAGTGCACAAGACTGTAACTGCACATTGTATCTGATGTGTCTATTTATGACCTCCATTCAGTCCAGGAGTTTTCTACTTCAATAACACACCAGAGATCAGCCATGCCTGTATACCTCCCTCTGAAATTATCTCTACTCCATATACAAGAAAAAAAATAAAATGAAAAAATAGAAAACACCACGCGAAAAACCTCCCACTTAGTCTACGAAAAACTTAACATCATTTTAGGTTACAGCTATAAGAAAGCAACTGTGGTGTAAGGACATGGGTTCTTTGCCCTCCTTTCTCTTCTACACAAATGACTAATACAACTTTAAAGCAACTTTCTTGGAGCCTAGGGAAGACTAACACATATTGGAACAAACAAGCATAACAAAGGGCTAAGGCTCTTACATCCCTGACTTTGAAATTAATGTGCAGATAGCTAGCTAAACTGTACATCTCACCTGAGCAAGTCAGGCCACACATGGGCTGCTCAGCAGCACTTCAGGCACATATGCCACCTTTCCCAAGAGCTGAGGTCCACCAGTGAGGCAACACTGAAACAACACAGCTTTTCTTTGGAGCATGAGATTTCTAGTTCTGCACACAGGATCAAGAGATCAGTGCAAAAGGTGCCTACAGCTATCCTCTGCTGCTTAGCCACTTTATTTTTTGGCAGCATGGATCCCTCAACCTAGGGAAAAACCTCCTGGTCTTACTGCTGAGCATAGCAAATTTGTGATGAAAACCCCAGTACCTGCGCTTTCTCCACTCAATACAGCTGGAATGCTAAATACATCTTATTTCACAGTTGGCAGCAACTCCTGTTCTCAGCCTGACAGCTTTCACACTCAAATGTCAACTCTTCCTCCTATCAAAGAGCTCATAAATGAGCTGGCTTGTTTCCTTGACATACCAACTACTTTTGCTAATCCAATTATGGTTGTACCACATACACAGTACAGCTCTAGATGGCTCCCCCTCACTGGGCAGTGTATATTTCTATGAAACACCAACCTAACAGACGTGCCTGAAGCAGCCTTCTCCTGCAAGAGCCGTACTGCTGAAACAGTACACAAGAATGGCCTGTCTCTCATTGTCCACCTAACCAAGAACAATAAATTCTGAGTATTTTTATGCCACCACTCTCCAATCCAGACACCTGTTTGCAGAGCAGATCCAGCCAGCTCTGGCAAGTGATAAGCTTCTCCAGAAAAGATCTGAGGCATCTTTGCAACTCAGAAGAAAGCAAGAGATCCCCCCCTTGTGGTCTCTTGCATAAACAACCTTAACCACATTGTGAGTTCAGAAGCGTATAAAGAAGACTTTTTTTTCATCAAATACTATCAGAAATTGTAAGTAATTCCATTCAGTAAATGGAGAGTTCTTCCTAGAAAGAATGAGAAGGAGATATTTTTCACTTTATTTTTATCTACATGGTATTTTCTTGCAGAAAAACCACACAGATTTAGAATGCAGCGCTGTCTCCTGTACAGCCCCCCTTAAAAGAAAGTAGTGGGGAAAAAAGTTACAGAACAAAGTAGATGAACAGACCTAACAATGGAGAAGATGTTAGGTTTATATAGGCAAGTGCTATCTAGATGAACATATAAGCTGCAGTTCCAAAATGCTCACACTTCGGTTTACACAATGCACATAATGATCTCTACCTTACAGACCAATCTTACTCTTCAAAAGCCAGAGAGGATATGTAGGATATGCTTATCACTTCCCAAATAATGAGATTAATAAGTCTGACACAAACATAAAAAGAAATTTTGTGCCTTTATTGGAATGGTGTTAGGCTTTAAATACACCAATTTTGATAACCTGATTATTTGGTTTAATTAGAAATGACACTACAGAACTGCAATACTGGTCCAAAAGTCTTGTCTTTACTTTTTTCTTTTTTTTCAAAGCAAGAAATAGTATGAAAATGCACCAAGTAATCAGAAAGCACTAGCAGGCATCGGTTAATCCAAGATACTAGCTTCTTAGTTCCAAAAGCACTCGCATTGTATGGAACCCAGGATTTAGACTGGTCATGATTTGCAAGAACTAGTTGCATGAGTCATGACTTTTCTGTTTGTTTTTTTTTTCTTTTAATTTACTTTCAAGTTGGTCACTGGTAAATTTTTTTCCTCAAATATTACAGTTTAATTCATATTTTTCCTCAAAGTATAAAAAAGTATGAAATATAAACAAGCTCCTGCATTGCACCCATGAAAGGGTACAATGGAAGCATTAGAGAGCTGACTATCTACACACCATCAAATCCCATCAAATCTTGGATAGTTCATTAATATACAAAATATCAGGGCACAAAAAGAACTAAAATCCACTTTCTTTTTTGTTACGCACAGGTTCAAATAATCAATCTAAAGAAAAAACATGATCATTTTGGCTTTCCACTACATCCGCATGTTGAGACACTTATTAAAATAATCCTGCTTAATTGTGTTTGGTCTTTTTCTTATTGTCAAGTCATGTTTGTTATTTTAATACCAGCCATCAGACAAACAAATAATCAGAAAGACTCCTCCTCCTCACCACCTCCCTACCCCTGACCCCTCTGAGGTCAGTTTTAAGACATAACTCCAAACACAGGGTTGTGACGACAGATGCTAGGACCAATCTCTTCATAATCTTTTTTGGTATGGCATACTTGGTAGAATTCAGGCTGTAAAGGAAAGCAGAAAAAAAAAATAATCAATGGTACATCCACCTTATTTAATAATACTAACATTTATGCAGGAAAATGAACCTCCCAGAGATAAGTTGGAAGTCCTGAAATTAATATTACATCATGCATGGCTAAACACCAATGCAACCACTGTACTTCACCACAAAACTAAAATGCACTATTTAACAACTCACACAAAGCTGTATTTCAGCTTTTCACATGCTCTTTCAAATCTTTACTGTCTAATGCAAAAACTTCAAAGGGTGCAGGGAGGGCACATTTGCTACCTGAGGCCTATCAGAATCCCCAATTACGTTTCATATAAAGTGAAAGAGAAGAGAAGTCCAAAAACATTTGCTCAGATTTATAACTTACTGTGGAAGCTAGCATTGATCCTCCAAACCAAACAGCGTATCTTTGCATATGGTGCGTGATGACTTGTACATCAATGGGCTTAGGCTATAAAAGAAAAAAAAAACCCACAAAAACAAATAGAGGAACAATGTAAATTTTGCTGGTAAAAATTTCACCTTTAAAACAGGTGTACATTCCAAGTTTACTTTTCCCGAATTAGTATTTCCTGAAATGCTGGGTAAGTTAATTACAATTACAGCATTAGATTTTCTCTTGCACAACCCAGACTAAGAAATAGCTTTTGTTTATAAATTGCCATTTACTAACTTCATCAGGCATTAAGAGATCCTTGCATTCACACCAATTTTCTCCCAAGAGCTCCACTACAGTGTTCCTTTCCAATTATCCACATTCTATTTTCTGCTGAATTTCTTGAGGGACTGTTTATTTATGCAGTTGTAAGAACAGATCCATACTACTTAGCCCTTTCAAAAAAACCTACTTTAGAAAGCTAATTTTTAAGGCTTATGTTATTATTTTAGTTGCAGATAGAAAATTTATCTAGGACTAATACTGTCAAAATCATGCTTTTCAAAACTATAACACTCACTGAAGTTAGCCCCTTCCCCTTCATATCCACACAAATCTTAATTCTTTACTTGTGCTTATCAACAATGGCAGTATATGTTTCAGAAAGTAGTCATTTGGTTGTTCCATTAAAACCTGCCAAAACCAGAGTGATTTGAAACAGTACCTAAAAATCATTTGTAGTACACCTACAAAATTCAAGACAGCCATTTCCTGCAATGCCTAGTACTCTGAAGAAGGAAAAATGACAACAGTTTTCCTTATTTATATCCTGCTTCCTTACTACTAAGTGGTAAAAGCATAGTTAGGAGAACCGAGAATAACCTACACGACCTGAATCAGTGAATTGTACATAACTGAAATTTCAGAATTGGCTATATGGCATATTACGAAGCTACATTGAGGGTTTTAAGGATTGTTTGGCTCATCTAGCTAGATTACTACTAAAAAAATACATTAGAAAAATCATTTAAACTTTGCCTTAAAAGAGAGGACTATAAAAAAAAAAACTGCACAAAATAATCTCTGAATATCTTTTATGTATGCAGAGTCAACAAAAAAAATTTGTAAGATAGATCAGAGATCAGAAGTAGAAGGAACATAAATTAAGGATCATGCAGTTTAGTAAAAATATGAAGTCATTTCAATTTAGGGTGAAAGACATCTCAGTATTATGTCTAGTTCAGCCTCCTGCTCCAAGCAGGGTCAGCTGCAAGGTCAGAGGAAGTTATTCAGATTTCTATCCAGCTGAATCTCAAAAGCCTCCAAGGATGGAGACTGCACTCTCTGGCCAGTGTGTTTCAATGCCTGATTATCCCCACAATTAAACTATTTTTCCTTTTATCCAAGTTGTGCCTCTTTTGTTTCAATTTATACCTGTTGTCTCCAAGCACACAAAAAAGCTGGGGAGTGAGCAACTGCTTTTACATAACAGGTATAAGACCCATCCCTCCATTACGTGTGACTGATTCAGTTCAACTATAAGAGTCAAGCAGCACAACCTTATACCTGGGGAAATAATTACTGTAACTTCCTACAAGTAAAGGTTTATAGAAGTACCTTCCAATATCAGTCTAGAATATCTGAATCTCTGAAAAGCTTCTGTAAAAACTTTAAATGAAAATAAAGACAGTTTAGCAAAAAAGAACATCTTTGCATTATGTTATTGTCTCATTTTCCATGGAAACAAGGGAGAGATTACTGTTTAGGAAAAAAAACAAAACAAAACCAATGCATTAGCTGCAAGAACTAACCTTCAGTCTGCCACCACTAAGTTCTTCACTAAGTTTCAGTCTGGCATCAACAGTCCTTTTCAAGTCTCGCTGTAAACGACGACCAAAGTCCCTGAACATGGTTGAGCCTCCGGAGAGGACAATATTCTGTTTTGAGTAAAAAAAATTATTAACCACTTCTGAAAAACATAAGCCTCCAACTTTATACAGTTCTGAAATTCTCAATATCTAAATATAGTTTTTAAAACTACAGTTAGCAGGTATGGTTTTAAGTTTTAAATTAGCTAACAATTAAGCATAACAGAATATGAATTCACAAAGAGTTTGTCACATTAAAATTAGCTGTGCTTTAAAATCCATTTGTAACTTAGTACACCTCACTTCTTTTGCTCAGTTTTGTTTCCCTTATTTCTTTCAAGTAAGAGTTTGAGCAATGGAACATCACATTCTGAAAAAGTGTTGGTGGACAACATAAAGCCTTCTGCATATCTAATTTCTAGACTAATTCCTAGAAAAAAAATGTCAATTTTGTTTACTGGGGTTTTTTAACTAGAATTTAAAATACGTTTTTACAATCCTTCTAAAATGAGTATAAAAAAATCATTATAGCTACTGACCTTATACAGAGGACGTCTAACATCAATGGGACAATTCTGAATAACTTCATCTACTACTTCTGAGATTGGTTGCGTGAAGTCAGGATTAGCAAACTACAATTAAGAATACAATCAAGACAAGTCAGTATGTAGGACCACATATTGCAAAGGAAAAGGAGTAAGGAGAAAAAGGGAAGAATCAACCTATTTATAATAGAGATGTCATGAAAACTAATAATGGAAATAGTTATGTTGGCTAATTTTGCTGCCATTTATAAAAGGTTTGAAAGAATAGTAAACCTAAAGTATCTGTTTTGCCAGCTATTTTTTCACATAGCTTTTGCTAACCAGCAAAATAGCATAACGTGAAAAAAGCTGTAACACGAGAACATAGAGGGACTAGGGCAGCAGGAGAATGCTTTATTCCCCTTAAATTTTTCCCAACACTGGAAGAGAGACTAAGGGTATAAAGGCAAGATGACAGAATATTTAGAAATTTGACTTTTCAGACAGATAAGGAAACTGTACAACATGGTAAGACCTGGAAATTCTACTGAAAATTGCAAGAAGAAAGTATGGAGGTAATAATCGATTTGTTAAAAGTTTCAAATATAGTGCTTTGTTTGGGCATCAACCTGAATTTGTATAAAGATTAACAGCAATCAGGAATCAAAGACACATTGACTTACAACAAAACTGGTACCTATTTACAAGTAAGGAGAAATATAAGTTGGGATAACCATTTCTTCACAAGTTTGCAAATATTATTTATATGCTATCATCTAAAATGCACCTAAAACAAAGAGCGAACAATTCAAAACAAGTTACCTCAGGATGGAAGAAAATCTCTGGCCCCAGGAATCTCTCATAGCCCACATCAATGGTAAATTCTTTCTTTGAGATAGCATTAATTCCAGTATACTGTTTAATCCACTTTGTACCATCTGTGTCATACTTGTTAAATTCTTTTACTAAGTCAGGACAAACATAACTAAAGCGTTCCTGAAAATTGAAAATGTATAGTTAGAAGAATCTTCTCAACTTCTTGTATAGCAGAGAAGATTGCATGAACTTTTAAAAAGTGTAGCAATTTAAACTTCTAGGAACAAGAGTTTTAAACTGGCAGATACAGAACAGGACTTAAAAATGTCTGATCTGACATTTACTGTACACAGATAATGGTTCTGCTACTAAAAATCATTTCTGTGCAACACTGAAAGCAGCACATAGGCTAAATTAATTTTCTTCTATTTTTCCTCTGCACTTCTACGATGGTGAGAAATGAGTTCTAAAGCATATTGAAGTATTGCCATAGGAACAAGGTTTAAGTGTACTTTAAGCTGAATGCCTTTCAGAATAGCTTTGTACTACAAAAAAGAACATAATCAACATTCAGAAAGAATAAAAAGTAATTAAAGCTCTTTACATTAGATATCCCACTAAGAACATTTCCTACTGAATAGTACAGTAACAATAAAGGAGGGGAGGAGAAAGGAGACTACAAGTGAAGAGGGAAATTCTATGCCAAACTGATCATAACCCAATCGTATGCCTCAAGTTTAAGGCATTTCAGGTTATTATATTAGACATTTTTATATTACTTAGAAACAGAGCACCATTACTTGGAGAGACAAGGATTTTGAGACAATATTGTGTTTTAAATATAGATATCAAGATCTGATTTAATATAACCTTAATGTCTGCAATGGCCACATTACCTTCACTGCTTTAGCTGTTTCCAAGGATTGTTCAGGAGGAATTCCTACTTCTCGCTCCCTCAGCAACTGCTGGATGAAGTACGTTATATCTCGCCCGGCAATTGGAATGTGTTTAATACAGCTGCCAATCACGTATCCTTCAGCCTATAAATAAAATTAATTGGGAGAAAGATACTGACAAGAACTTTCCACAAAGCTTAGGAGAAAGACAGACATGGAGACTAAATTCCTATTAACTACCTGCAATTGTTGAGATTGAAGCCCTTTAAGACTAGTTCATTTAATTATTAGAGATCCAGTATTTCAATAGTATTACTTTACACATTAACATGTTTCACTTTGTATTGGTTCATAATTCTTACAAGGTTAAGAGGAACAGAAGGTCACTAGTACATGAGGCAAAAAACAGCTATACTCACTATTCCTTGGCCTTTATTTTTTCTTCAAAATGAGGTTACTCTTACCAAAAAGATCAAATAACCTTGTATCATGAAATATTATTTTAGAATAAATGATGTGGCTCTGTAGTCACAGCCACTGATGTAAGACATTACAATCCACATGAACCAAAATTAATTTTCTGAAAGCAGGGAGAAAATGCACCATTTCAGCATATTAACTGAAACTGTTTAGAACATCAGACTGGCCCATACTCATCCATCAGTCTACACTTGTATGTCACGCACATCATGAGGACCAGCTTTGGGGCAATAAAAAATATCTGATCTAAATATAGAAACCAAAAGGGCTCAAGACTGGCCTTCAACCTTGCCAGATCTGCGATGTCCAAACAGATGAATCCAGGTATCACACTAACACTAAATGCTCGAAGTTTCCTACATACATCTTACATCCATAGAATCACAGACTGATTGGGTTGGAGAAGACCTTAAAGATCATCTAGTTCCAAAGAGTTCATATCAAGAGTTCTTTCTAACTTAAAAATAATGTCACAAAAAAGTGTACTACTATTGCAGCTTCGCTAGAGAAGTGTCTGTTAGCACCTCTTACGTATTTCATTGTAAAAGTGATATATTACTGTTAGTTTGCTCAATAGGTTTAAAAAAATCCCGAAATTAAGTAAATGTCACTCTGCAAAGGTGCTTAATGCTTCAAGTGATAGAGAATACCTACTCTTATTTCAATTAAAACAAACCCAGACACAAATCAGAAGTTCAGCTGTTCTAAACAGCAATCTGAAGACCAATTAAAAAAGTTTACATACACAAGGTTTGAAATGTCAATTGTTTCCTACGTCTTATTAAAAAAATGCCATCTTGGATGAACAAACTAAGCAAAAATTTAACCACTATATTCCATCAAGATTAATAAGAAATTGCTACATCACAACAAATGTTCTATCACCACCAATGCCACTATTTGGTATAATAATTCATTTTTTAAAAAATTAAAGTTACTGTGACATGATAAAGCTTTGTACAGATTTTAATCCTGAAAAATGTAATCTAATTCATTTTGAAAAGAAAGATGCATCTGGTGTGTACATGTGCATTTAACTTCCCAAGGAAAGATGGGCAGAGACATATTGCCAGCCACTGAAATACAGAACTCTATTAAATAATTATAGCATTTCAAGTATGTAGCTTTGTAAAAGGAAATGCATACCTACAGCAAAACCAATAACTCTATAGAGTTAGGAAACTGCAGCTGGAAATGTTGATTATTTACTAAAATATTATTTGATCTAACTAAGTTTATGCATTTAGTAACTTGATATACTGGAACAGATACTCACTAATTAACCTTAGGGGTTGGTTTTTAACCAGTCAGGTAAGAACTTTTTTCTTTTGGTTTGTACTGCTGATGCATGACAGCATACTACTAAACACTGGTCAACAGATGGAGAAAAACTGTAAACAATATTGCCCTCACAGATTTTTGTATTATTTTCATTTATACACAAATTGACTGAATTAAAAATGTTTCCAAATTCTTATCTTAAATATCATATTCACTCCTACCAGCAAAACAAACTGGAAATATGATAAAGCAATACAATTCCATTGATTACTTAACACAGCCTTGGCAAATCACCTTTTAATATTAAGTAATTGAAAAACAATATGGCCTGACAAACTCAGGGTGCAGAGAAGTTTTTCAAGAGTATCTACACTACAAAATAAGCAAAACTCCACACCCCTAGAAATCATCCTACATTTCTGAAGATTCTTAGCTATACTTCAGTCTCGGTAAGTGTAAACTTCAGAAGTTACAGGACAAACTGTTCCCACCCTGAATTTTTCTGTGGTTTTAACATACACTTACCACAGGAATAACATGAGTGACGCCATCACCACTGTCTATAACTGTGCCAGTCAGTGTTCGTTCTCCTACTTGTCTTGACGTCCAAGATGCAGCTAAGGCAAGCACAGCCTTGTAATAGATCACACACACACAAAAAGAGCCTTATTAAAAGCACTCCATTACAGATCCCACCTCTCACTACCCCTCCCAGCAATACACAGGCTGACACACTCATGGCAATTTACGGCATAGAAATTGATTTAATAATATTATGTGTACACAACAGCTTACAACAAAGGCTACATACATGTAGTTTCTGACTCCTGTCTGATGCTTTTTTAGCCACGTTCAAATACCTATTTTGCTGCTCCATACTGAAAGGGATTCAGATCTTGACCTAATACCATTATTATGATGTGGTGTGTTAGGGTTGTTTGTTGGTTTTGATTTTTTTATTTTTATTTACGACGCAACAGATATTATACTCTACTACTTAAGACACTTTCTTCTATACAAGTAACAAAAGAACAGTACCTAGCTAACAGACCACAGAATCAACACATCACACATGTAGTGGTGAAACAGCTAACTAAAAGTACATAAAAGTATGCCAAATACGACTTATACAGTTTTCATAGCAAAATTAGCTTTAATTTGAAGACAAATACTGTAGCTGTAACTGTCAACAGCCTTGCCCTTACCTGAACAGCAATATATAGCCCTGGAACATTAAAAGACTCAAACATGATTTCAGCAGTATATTCTCTGTTTTCTGGAGTATTTAATGGAGGCTCAGTCTGTGAGAGAAAAGAGAGAGGAAAAAAAAAAGTTTTACTTATATTCAACTCAAACCACCTAACTTTCAAAAGAAAAAAAAAAAAAGAAAAAAGTCACCAAATTCTAAGTTTGAAAGAAAGATGAGTCATTCCACAACAATAGCATGTAAAAATAGTAATGTGCAAAGGGTGCTTTTAAAGGCAAATAGTGCAATTAAGACAATCTAGAAACTCCTCTGACAATAACAGAATTTATGCAAATTACATTTCAAAAACGTGATGATTTCAGCAAGAACAGGAAAACAGAAGTGCAATAAGAAGATTATAGTAATTACTGCTTAGGAGTCTACATTGAAGGCCCCACTTGTGGGTTGGATAGCTCATTACAACTTTTCACTTCACTTGAAAGAATCAAGGACTATCAATCTAAATATATCAAAGAATGCAGTTTAGCATATTTCAAGAATGACAATTATTTTAAAAATTTCTTTGATTCATTAAAGAAAAAAAGCTGGCTTCTTCAGAAGGCAATCACTAAAACAAGTTGGTATGATCAACTGTGGAAACGTACCCAACTGAAAAAAGCTAGCAACAACATACAATATGCTGTGATAGCATGCTATAATTTTCATTAAAATTGCAAACATACTTAAATCACTCCTCTGAAAGAGCAATTTGGATAGTGCTACTGAATATTTGAGGAAAAAAAAGTATCACTCTTCCATTACATGAACTAGGAGGGTAAAAAGAGGAGGTAGCCAGCCTCTTCACAAAGGTGACAGGACAAGGGGACATGGAGACAACCTGCAATGTGGGGAATCTTAAATAGGAATTAGGAGGAAAAAAGGTAACTGGTCAAATATCGGAAAAGGCACCCCAGAGTTGTTATGGCATCTTGATCCTTGGAAATATTCAAAGCTTGGCTGGACCTAATTAGACCTGCTTCAAGAAGACTGCTGCTTAGATGTTCTTTAACAAGTATGGTCAAAACCTCTAATTTCAAACTTGCTCTATAAACATCACACTAAAACAGACTGCCTATTTCAGTGGCTTTAAATACAATACTGAGGAATAGCAGATGTTGCAAAATAACACTTCTGATTTAA
The DNA here is from genome assembly GCF_012275295.1 of Melopsittacus undulatus. Taxonomy (NCBI): domain Eukaryota; kingdom Metazoa; phylum Chordata; class Aves; order Psittaciformes; family Psittaculidae; genus Melopsittacus; species Melopsittacus undulatus. Next base: position 80,299,906 of record NC_047530.1, on the reverse strand, counting down.
GAAAAAAAAAGACAAAATTTGACTATCAAGACATATCATCCAAGCGGCAACATTAGGGTCAAAACACACGTGTACTTTTTTGCTTCAAAAACATACACTTAATCACTGAATTCAGTGGATAAATGATAGAAGTGATGAAGCAGAGAACAGGAAAAAGTTTGCAGTTCAAGACACTGACGTCTTTAGAAAATTAAAGAAACTGGATGGGATAAGCGAGTCAGGCAAGATCCTGGTAATTTATATTTACTTTGCTTTTCAAGATAAACATACTCATATTTAAGAATTATTACATAATTAAGCACAAATTACTTACTAGTTATATGCAGATTCATAAGTAGCACATAATTTTACCTACCAAAAGAAAATAATGATCCTCAGGTTCTGCTCTTAGATACTTAAAGATAACTTGCTCCATAAACCTCTCCATCAAGTCCCAATCTTCAACTATACCATGGCGGATGGGCCACTGTTGCAGAAGAATATCAAAATAAAATTGGAAAAAAAAATTCAAATAAAATTAAAAAAATAAAATAAAAAAAGAAACAGTGTTTTCAACTCCAGTAGAAGCATATGATCTACACATGCAAGAAACCTTGCATTATGTTTTCCCTGTTCCAATCTGACACCTATGCAAAATTCAGATTCCAATCTTGAATAGGAGTGAATAAATCAAGCTCTAAGTACAACAGAATGGAAGCACTAGGATAAACCAAAAATTCCTCCTAGCCTAGCATTCTGACTTTGACATTGCTGACAAAAGATGCCAGGGAACATGAAAGAACGTGATATTTCTGCTTAACACTCTCCCAGCCTCCCTTCACTTCAAAAGAAACAGATAATCACATACTGCTTTTCAAATTCCCACAGGCTCCTGAAGGTCAACAAAACTAACGCCAAACCCTATTTTCCATTAATACAGAATTAATAAAAAAGTAAGATTAAATTTAACCAAAAGGATTCTTAAGCTGCTTCCCGAAGAGTACTGGAAAATCATTTTAAACATTTCTCTTAATACCTTGGTTGCGTAAGTTGGTTTTTCTATTGCTTCATCCCCGATAAAGAAGTCTAAATCATCAACACCTTTTAAAACCCTCCTTTGTGCTTGGTCGACCACTTTTGCTGATTCTTTGATAGCAATACCTTTAACAGAGAACACAGACAATACTGGAGATCATATATCCTGCACTAAAAAAAGAAAACCTCAACATTCAAAAATAAGAACACACTGTAATTGTATTCATCCTTTATTTCAGGCACAAGCACAGAAAAGCTAAAGTAAATACAGGCAATCTGAATTCCAATCATAAGGAAACATAGCTAGGATTTATGAAGTAAAACAATTACAGACCTAAATACAGATTTAATTGTTAGACAATGTGTGTTATCTCCCTGACTGCATGAAAAAAATCACAAAGATACAGTAACACTACAGATTTCATTTTATTCAAAAAGTGTGCTAATTATCTGCATACTCTGCTAATAACGATAATATTTAAAAAAAAAGAATTTGTATGAGTTGTATAAAGAGCAAGAAAGAAAACATGTTGCCATTATATAAATAGATGTTTTGCTTCACTTGCACCAATTTATTTCTGGATATACTATGAAACTGAGACAGGTCACACAAAAGGGACTGACTAGCAACTAAATAAGCAAAAGATATACAAAAGAAGGCAGGAAGAAAGAAGCAGGAAAAAAAGTAAGACATACAGAAAACGAGTATTGAGCAGAAATAAAAGGAGTATTTTAAAAGAACAGAAACTTGTATGGCTACTTCATGTACCTTTAGGTACTTTAAAACAGGTTTTCATAATGCCTATGTTTAATTTCTCCCTTTAAATCCTACTCTTATCATTAAGAATAGGATGTAGAATTTCATTTAAGACAGACTATCTCCTTCTCTTCAGGGAATAACTAGCAAAAGTTAAGAGCATGCACTGTGGCAATATATTGCTTCCAGGGTAATCACTCATCAAAAATAAAATTTTGATAATAAATTTATCAAAAAAAAAATATTGGCTGAGGCTAAACACAGGATGCTGGAAAGATGAATTGGTGATTAGATACCACAGGAACACAGATGTTCCCTTTCCTCAACTTTTACATCAGCCCCTAGCTACCAAGGTTACAATGCCAGCAACATCTGCTCTACTTTTTAAAGTCGTACTAATTGTCTTTAAACAGAATCCTTTATAAAAATGAGGGAATTCGTATATATAAGAAACATTAATATTGTTCTCAATTATTCGAAGGTTGTGATCTAAAAACTCTTTCAAAGGCAGAACTATTTTGCTAATTCTCACCTCCAGCAGGAATATGTTTGCTCTCAAATTTAAAAACTTTATGAAAACAGTTGCTGCAGCCTCAAGCCCACCAGGCACAGGGCAGCACAGCTACAGCATTTGGAAATCAATAGCATGCTAGGGTAAAGCACTGTTAGTGCTTTAGAAACTCCCCATCTGTCTCCCTTCTCTTCCCATAAAAAGCAACAAAAGCAGAGCTGTGCAGCCAGAGAAACTAAAATACTGAAAGTTGTGAAAGGCTGAACAGGATAAAGCAGGAGACATTATTTTGAGGTCTTCAGGAAGAAAACTGAATCATACTGTAACTTCTGAAGCAGCTTACAGGAGAGCAGAGAGGAAGTAAAAGGCTGGAGGAAGCCAAATATCATGGCCAAGGGGGAGGAGGAGGGAGAGTACAGATAGGAAGTAGAAGCTAAAATTGTGGAGAAGGAGATGTCACAAGGCCAGTGTATGCTGCAAGTCAAAAGAAGAATCTTGTCAAATACTTTTCAGGTCATCATTACAGAACTTGCAAGCCTTGGGGAAGTTTTTCTGTCCAAATACATGTTATCTTCAAGAACTTTCAAGTAAAATTCCATCACTCACGACAGGATTACAGAAACTTTCAAGTCAAAGTGGTTTCACCCTGTTACTAGACTAAAACAAGATGGGAGCTCTCAGTATTTTTCTGACCTTGAGGCTAGCCTGTTCAGTCCCGGTTTTTTAAGTCAGAAATGAGAAGGAAACAACTTGAATCAAAAATCATATCCTGAAAACACAAACAGAAAAATAAATATTGCTGAAATCAGAGCTAGGCTACTGCAGTGCCTGAAGGTGGGCAGCACTCCAGCGGTGTATCAGAAGTTCTGCCTTTGGTTTGCTTGGCACAAGACTTAAGAGCTTTTAGAAAAAAAAAAAAAAGACTGCTTACATCAAATCAATTTCAGTTGTTTAACCACAACTCAAGTACATTTTTTTTTCTGTTAAAGGTAAAGGGCCATCTAACATGTAACCTAGCACAGATAAACTGAAATAGATGACAGATCAAAAGAACTACAGGGTAATGGAAAGAAGTTGGCTCCTATTTTAACATACAGCAGGAAAAAAAGGATTAAGTGAATAAAAATTGAGCAAAATTAATAACCTGCTACAATCTAAAAAGCAGTAAGGGAAGAAAGCAGTGAACCCAAGTTTCTTCAAGAAAACCCATCTTGGCCTATAATATTCTCATTTACTTCATTTTGCAAGCAAGCATTTATCATCACTACAGAAGCATATTCAGAATTAAATCACGAACACAACATAAGGAGATAAGAATTTGTTAAGAGCAGGAGTGAGATAAGCAGCAAGTGAACAAGGTTGAAGGAATGCTGCTCAAACCTGTTTAACAGAAAACATTTTTTTTAAAGAACTAAATTGTTAAAATGCAACCACCTTTCCTGGAAGTCAAAGGACAAACCAAACCATGTTTCTACTGGGGATAATATTAAGGAAATTAAGGACACCAAAGCAATTTGAAATGATCAATTTTTCTTTTGTAATTTTATTTTGAAACTAGGTACTGCTACCCTCCATTTTCATTTCTCCAGTGTGGATTACACCAGTGCTATTTTATTTCATTTGAGGCAGAAGAGTAATGCAAACTCTTGCAGTTAGTGTAATTATCTAACTTGCATTACAGCACAAATGAGAAAAATGTCTTTTTCATTAAGAGAACTGCAGTCAAGGACCATTTCAGCTGTAGGAGCCTCTAACATAGAGCATTTTTTTAAAATACACCACACTGTATCAAAAAGCTGTCCAAAAATCTCATTGACCCCCTTTCTCTTGGACTCCAATAGCATTCCTGTTGTATAAATTTCTCTGCTTAATGATGTAGCAGATCATTTTATTCCCAGAATTTGTTTAAAGAGTCATCATACCTCTTCTTTTTCAGAACAAGTGATTTCAAATTAAATAAACCAAATTTGAAGATGCAGAAAAAGTATGGAAACTGTTTATCTGAAATTCAGTAATCATTTGTCCATTTTTAATTTAAAGACTGCTATGAAGTTTATGGAGCAATGTAAGGTTTTTCCCAATGGCTCAGTAACTTTTTAAATCTAATGTTAAAACTTGTTTTTGTATGAAAAACAAAACTGCAGAGTATATTTGCTATGTCACTGAGATAAATCAAATGAAGTTCATTTGGAAGCTGAAACAAATTAAGAACTACATATTAAAAGATAATTTGGAAGAAATTGAAAGAATTCTCCCATTTGTATAAAAATCAGAGAATACATTAAGGGAATTAACCTTAGTTTCCATGACAATCATTTTTTGAATCATGTTTTCCAGAAAAATTAACATAGATCCTCAACTACCAAGTTCTATTTCACAGTGACTACGCTGAAGCAGTGTTAGTTCTATCTCTTTTCCTGTTGCATTTACAAGGAAAACTGGGTGTACTAATTATTCCTTTTTACCAGGATGTAATATATGATTACTTTGGCACAGATGAATAATGACAAAATGCCAAATGGTGTAGGAGGTCAAAAGGTGAAGCATTTCTAAACACAGCTGATAGAGTTCCACTTTCTAGAGTAGAACCATATCACTTCAAGCAGGAGAAACAGTTCAAAAGACAGGGAAAAAATAAATAAGCAATTTTACATGGTGGGAAGAAATGTTTGTTTGTTCTATTTGCAAAACAGCAAACTAACAGAGCTGAAACACTGAATAATCTTTGTCAAGTATAACATCTTAAAACCCTGAAGATATTAAACTACATATTTGAAAAATATTTTTGTAGTTATAATCAACTAACTTCTACCTGATAATACATGAACAGGGGAAGAGCCTTCTGAGAAGTAAATATAGCCATGCTACTGTATTTTAATATTATTTCAGTTTCCAAAAAATTAATTTCACTTCATGTATACTATTTTAATGAATGTATCTTTCTAAACTGAGTATCCACATAGCAAAACAGAACAGAGCCATGCTACCACCCTGTGTCATCACTAAGAGGTCTTTTCAAGTTGCTCATTTTTAACTGTCTTGTTTTTTCTTTAACATAGCAAGTCATAGAAACGCCAAGTGTAACTTTAGCATTCATACACAAGTAACAAATACTTACATGAAGGAATAATGAACTGGGGTTCAGTATTACCGGCATATCCGAGCTTTGTATACCTATGGAGGCAAAAAAAGTTAGGTTTATTATTCAATACAACACATACCAAAGATACCTTCAATACCTTCCTTTCTTAATTAACAAACCCCTCTTCCCATACCAAAAAGACCCACTGACTTTCAAAATCCCTGTTTTTCTTTTTTAAAAGGTAAAACAATGCTCCCTACCACAAGTCAAGCATCCATGCTTTTACTCCAAGTGAAATTTCACTACCGAACAGAAAGTATGTAATTCATTTTATCAGTGCTTAGAAGAATAATTTAGAGTCAAAGTAGTTCTTCCCTGCTCAGTAGCTAGCATTTCTATAGAAATATTTTCATAGAATAAGTGTCAGCAGAAGTGTTTTTGCAAGTGCTAACTATAGCCTACAGACTGCCAGCTGGGCACGGGGCAGGGTTGGCCATCATTCTTCACAAGTGTTTCCCAAGATGTCCTATTGTAGGACAGCTGATAATGACAGTGGTAGCAAAAGAAACTGCATTTAAGAAGTGGAAAACATCCTTGAAAATGTGTTTAATAAGACTAAGGAAAGTAAAAAGGAAAAGAACTACAAACCTTCACTCACCCGATTTCCAGATTATGCTACAGATACATACATAATTTCCATTGTTATGAAGAAATTACACTGCAATCATAAAAAAATAACCACAAACTCAAGGTACCAAAACTATCCTGCTGCTAGACAGTTAACAGCAGCATAGGTAAATTCTAAAACACGCAGACCAAAATGCATACTATATTCAAGAACACTGCCTACACACAAGTTTTCAATGCAGACATGATAAAGTTCTCATTTTCTTTACACAGACAGCTGTACTAACTAAATTAACACCATCAGCAAAAGCATGAGGCACTGTAGTAACACCTCTACAGTTTTCAGCATTCTGACACAAACCTGGAAGACCTTAGCTGCGTAAGGCAATTTTAACTTCAAGAATCCATACATTTATTTCAGTAACACAGCAAAATGCCTGGCAACAAGTACAGTAAAAGGCTCGTTCTTAAAAGCCAGAAGAGGAACACTGCTGCAGTAGGCCTTGCAGTGATGCCACTGATGCAAGTTTGCAGCTTGCTCCTGTGCACACTAACACCTACACAATTTCTGTTGCTGACATTAATTGCACACATAACTGCTGGGACAAGAGAAATCTATCCTCAGAAGGAAGGCATATTTCTCTCTGAATAACAAAGTGGTTTAAAGCTGCAAACCTGTTATTGTCTGTCATACACTAACAATACAGAGTAATCATGCAAAAAAATTTGACTTTCTATTGATCAACAGAAGTGTTTACTGAAAAAGAAAACATCACCAGCAAAGTAAGGCAAATAATTGAAAAAAAAAGTAAAGAAATACCAGAAAGAATTCACATCTTACAAAGAGATCAGCAGTATGCACTGTATGTGCTCAAACTCTGGACATGCAACTCTGATTTTGCAGACTCCAGATACAAGATATTTTTAATTGTCTTCTTAAATTTCTAGTTCCTAAAAAAAAAATAAAATCTTAAGAATTGCAAACTCATGTTTGTGCAAATCTTAACTATAACCCATCATGCAGAATAAAACTATTCACTGTATCTATATGGTTTTAAGAGACTTTCAGTGCCAAAAGAAAATAAGTAAGAAAACCAGCAAATACTGACTCACTCCCTCTGCCTTCCCCCTGCAAATTATGAACTGTGTCACACAGATAATAAAGCTACATCTACACAGGAACTTTGGAGCCTGAAGGCTACATAAACCTACAACTAGAAGTACCTTAACAAGCTAAGCTGTAAAGCCATTTGATTATTAAACTCTGCATTTTAAAGAAAACAAAAGCTAAACTCTTGCAGGTAACAGGCTGCTTAGTTACTTGTGGTGTGGGAGACTGCCCAGTGCACACACAGAGCCAGCAGACTGAAAGAAAAACAGTCAAATAAAAGATGCATTTTACATAAAAAGACCATATTCAGACATAAAATCAGCATATCTAAAAATACTATGGCCCACTCAGCAAGAAGTCTCCTGACTCATTTAAAGGAAAAAAAAAAAATCATACTTTTAGGCTTCCCAAGAAGGAAAAACTAAGGGAAAAACCCTGTATGGCTTCCGGTCTCTGAATATTAAAGCATTATATCAGCAAGTCTCCAATGTAGTCTCCAACACAATGCTTCACAACCTCAGTGTTGGTCCAACTTTCTTGCCCCACTCTCCTCCCACTTCAGGAATTCTGCCTGCCCTTCGGTCAGGGAAGGGTGCTCCCTCCTGTGCTTCAGACCTGTCTGCCAGCTCCACACTTGCAGGCACAGCCAGCCTTTAGAAAGCAGTCATATGGTGACTGGTACTATGGGGCTTCGGACAGTAGCTAGGGCTGCCAAGGCCTACAGTAGTACACATAATAAATAGTAAACTTGATTTGCATAATACATAGAGACTCTTAAACTTGTATCTATGTTTAAAAATGTGATAGGCAAGACAAAAAAAGGCAAGCTAAAAAATAAAGAGACGTTGATATAAATCTTTAGTTCTCCAAATACACAACAATGGGGTGTTTTTTAAATTAACTTTTGTAAAGATGAGGATTTATTCAGACTGATCAGATCTATTCTAACACTGTCACCTGAAGTAAATCTTTAAATCACATGAAAGAATATCATGAATGAACTACATTTCACAAGTATACATGCAGTTTCCACAAACAGTTCATACAGGACAAAGCATGTCTGACTAATGTATGATTCATGGGGGAATGAGGCACACCCTGCCTTCATCAGAGCAGCAATCACTGCCACTACAGAAGAAAAAAATCCTGATATTAAAGATACTGTAAGGCAGTACCAATACTGCATCACAGTTTTCCAGTAAATCACAGCTTGTCTTGCCTGGTACACAGCACTGAAGAGTGGAAGAGGGGACTTCCACGGAGACAGGCAGACAGATGTCGTTTAATGAAACACGAACTCAGCTTTCCCACAGTGAATTTGGGGCACTTCAGCAATAAGAGAGCAAGGCACTGCACACATGAGTATAGAAGTATAGAGATTTTAATAGAAATCTGCTTAACACAAAATCCCAAAAGTGAAAACCTGAATTCAGTCTTGATCATTCAGATGTTTTCATTTATTTTTCCACATTCAGCTACCTAAAGTGTTTCTGTAGGCCTATTTGCTCATTTAAGTTGAAAAGGAAAAGGGGAGAAATAAAAAAAAAAAAAGAGAAAGAACTAAAATGCCAAGTATGGCAAAAAAAATTGTTGGATAATCATAACCTTCAGATCTACTTCAGCAGATAAACCACAAAGTATCCAAAAGCAGTCCACAAAGTATCCAAAAGCAGTCCACAAAGTATCCAAAAGCAGTCCACAAAGTATCCAAAAGCAGTCCACAAAGTCTTGATATATATGTACATACAGGTATACGGAGAAACATATACACACACACCTATCAAAATACATACATATGGCGCTGATATTCCCCAGTAACTTCTCTGCAACATCTTCTCCAAAAGGCAGTGTGGTCTCACACACCATTCTCTGGCCCATGCAGATGCAACGATATGACAAAATATGATGGGTTTTGGTTTTTTTTTGTAGGGGACATTCATACCACAAATGGGGTAAGGGTAGCAACTAACGAAGGTTCCTTCTCAGTTAACACTACTAATCCACATCTCAATTATCAATGGAGAAATATTTTTAGAGTTACATTCACCTCAAATTCATGCCCTGAAATTGCAAAGTAGCTGCGTAGTGATCTGCCTCAGACCTCTCTGGAAGGACAGCCAAAAGACTCTCCACAATGTTCTCAACTGCACTAATGGGATTTCTTCTGTGTGCTCTCTCGCCTAGAGTGGATGTTTCTGAAGCTATGATATGAAAGCAGTATCACTTGAAGGTTACACATGTATTAGTCATGCAGACAATTTTAAAACCAAAAGGAAACAGCAATTAAGGTAAGAACTTGTAATGAGAATGTCATTACCAGAACCTCCATCTACAAACAACAAACCATGACACGACCATGCACTTTTGCTCCACTTCTTTCCTGTCCACAGCAAATGTCATTCTGTATATATTCTCTCAAGTTATACATCCTAATTATAGCCCAACTGCAATTTTCACAAAATGGTGGGGAATAGAGGGCCAACTGCTTTGTGGTCAATGCATTTGTTCAGCTGCTCTGAGAAATACAACAAAAATCGGGGAGCCCAACATGAGTTGTATCCTTGCACCATTTTGCCAAAAGCTCCATGGAAAGACACAGCTTAGCCAAGCACAAGCAGAAAAGAGCACTAAAGAACACATCACCTGATCTTCAACTTCTGTACAGCAAATCCCGCTTACAACCTGCCCCTCAGCTACTCCTAAGGACCTGAACTAAAAGCAATTTCATATATGTAACACTTTTTTTTAAAACGCACGAACAGGAATAAGTTCTACCTCCAACACTGGCCCCATTGAAAAGACACGACTTTAAAAACAAGCCAAGCAACCACTTTTCTGCCAAGAGGGAGGAGTAACAGAAGTGGAAGTAACAAATCTGAAACTCTCTGGAAATAAATTACTGTCCACAATCTGAGCCACAGCAACCCTTTTGTGCAAGCTCTCACTCAAACTGCAACACTGCTTGTCTCTTACCATGCACATGCAATGGGCTTCCCAAGTGCTGTAACCTGTACAACATACCTGTTAGCTCATCTAAGTCCTAAAATTCCACTACTGTGTATACCATAGCCTGTGCACCAAGCCCAGCAAGGCTTCTATGACTAAACACACCTCTGTGAAGTCCTACACAGAACCCACCCAAAGGGTCATGCTCTAACCAAGTCTAACATTCACTGACAAGATTAGGCTTTATGCAAAGTTAAACTGCCTTTATTCTTAAAAGCAAGCTGACACTGCCTCTTGCAAGGTGTCACACTTGCTCAGGCACATGTGTACTCCATATCCTGTTCCATGCAAATGGATTTAAAGCCAATCTCCCATTTCCCATAACAGCCTCTAGCAATTTGCTTATGGGCCCTCCTGAGGCAAGAGCAATGTGCATTTCTTCCCTGGAACCATGTGGAAAAGGCTGCAAGAAATGAGGGCTGAAGTAAAAAAAACAATTACACAGTAACCACAACACACATCTTAGAAGTACAGTTTGGACCCCTCCTCTAAAGACTGCTTAAAAATTTTATTCCACAGGCATGGATATGGATACCCTACAGACGTGCTATGTACTGCTTCCGGGAAGAAATTTTGAGTTTCCTAAGTGATATTGTCCAATGGGAGTCAAAAATTATCACTACAAGTTAACAGCTGCACATAATAGCATTCCAGACATTTATAAGAAATGGAAACAAATGAGTGGTTTAAAAGCAGTAAACCCTGCTAATTTCTGAATGCAATACAGATACCAGAGTCCAGGAGTTGCAGGCTGGGGAACTTGATTAAACTATTCTCCTGCAGTTTTAAATTGAAATCCGAAAATTTCCAATACACCCCATCATGTCTGTTGTCCTGCTTAGACAATTCTTACTTATCATAGAATCATAGAATAGTTAGGATTGGAAAGGACCTTAAGATCATCTGCTTTCAACCTCCTTGCCATCGGCAGGAACACCTCACACTAAACCATGTCACCCAAGGCTTTGTCCAGCCAGACCTTTAACAATGCCAGCGATGGAGCCTTCACAATTTCCTTGGCCAACCCATTCCAGTGCCTCAGAGCTCTTACAGTAAAGAACTTCCTCTTTATATCCAATCTAAACTTCCCCTGCTAAGTTTTAACCCATTACCCCTTCTCCTATCACTACAGTCCCTAATGAAGAGTCTATATCCAGCATCCCTATAGGCCCCCTTCAGATACTGGAAGGCTGCTAGGAGGTCTCCATGCAGCCTTCTCTTCTCCAGGCTCAACAGCCCCAACTTTCTCAGCCTGTCTTCATAAAGGAGGTGCTCCAGTCCCCTCATCATCCTCATGGGCCTCCTCTGGACTTGTTCCAATAGTTCCATATCCTTTTTATGTTGAGGACACCAGAACTGCACACAATAATCCAAGTGAGGTCTCACGAGAGCAGAGTAGAGGGGCAGGATCACCTCCTTTGACCTGCTGGTCACGCTCCTTTTGATGCAGCCCAGGATACAGTTGGCTTTCTGGGCTGCGAGCACACACTGAAGCTGGCTCATGTTCATTTTCTCATCAACCAACACCCCAAGTCCTTCTCCACAGGGCTGCTCTGAATCTCTTCTCTGCCCAACCTGTAGCTGTGCCTGGGATTGCTCTGACCCAGGTGTAGGACCTTGCACTTGGCATGGTTAAACTTCATAAGGCTGGCATCAGCCCACCTCACAAGTGTGTCAAGGGCCTTCTGGATGGCATTCCTTCCCTCCAGCGTATCAACAGAACCACACAGCTTGGTGTCATTGGCAAACTTGCTGAGGGCGCACTCAATCCCACTATTTATGTCACCGACAAAGATGTTGAACAAGTCCCGTCCCAACACCAATCCCTGATGGACACCAGTCGTTACTGGTCTCCAGCTGGACATTGGGCCACTGACCACAACTCTTTGTGTGCAGCCATCCAGCCAGTTCTTTATCCACCAAGTGGTCCACCTGCCAAATTGATGTATCTCCTATTTGGAGACAAGGCATATGGAAATCCAGTATTAAGAAGCTGAAGAGCCAAACTAGATTTCACTCCATGGCTTTCTGAAGCACCTCGTGGGTCTACTCCGAAGTATTTAACAGAGAAAAAGACTGCATAGGCCATTTCTTCAGATCAACCAAGAAGAAAGAGAAACTCCGAAAACAGAGGCTTCAATTATGTAAAACACAGAACAGCAAAAAATCTTACTAAGTCTGTTGCCTTTGCACATCAATTACCTTCATCAGCATGGTCTGCAAGCCATCCTGCCATTTAAATCCAGTCTCATAACCTCATTTCTCTGAAGACACCACAGCAGTAAATTCTCCATATATACTACTTGAACACCAGCAAGGACCATTGTACATGAAGGTGTTTACTAAAATAAACTTTGTTTATGCAGATTTCCACCATCATAGCTTGACACTTTGCTGCATAACAGATTTTACAGAGAAACAGTTAATATGATTGAACAAGAGTACTTTAACATTTCCATTTATAACATTTCAAGCATCACTTATATCTCTAAATTAAGTAAATAACATTATTTTGAATGGCTCAAAAAGATGCAAAAAAAAAAAAAAAGAACCACCAAGTTATTTTACATTTCACTTTTTTATACTTTCACATCAGGCCACTGCATGAAGGCATGCAAGACAATGCAGGCACAACGTGAGTTCACTGAAGCTTGTAAAAATCCTTGTTGCAGGTGTGCATACAGCAGCGAAATTAATTGTTGTCTATGTTACTTTAATTCTAGGAAAATTGCAATGAAGTGAGCAGGTTGTAGAAGTTGCTACAGAAAAGCTCAGCAAGTGGGGAAATTCTAAGGAGGTGGCACATACTACACATGCATTGCAATATATTCAAAATGGCTTGAAATAAAGTAGACAGCAGTAACTCCAACATTTAAACAGAACAGAAAGATTCTTCTCTTCGATTCCCAGCTCCTTAGAGATGGTCTGTCCATTAAAAACATCAAAAAAAGCTTAATATCCTTTCCCATTTTAACAGGGTAAATTCTACAGACAGAATTTGTAAGACAGAAACAGTGGTTTTTATTGTCTTTTAATAGCAAGGTTACGTTAAAAAGTGGGACACTTCTAAAACATGCATGACCCCCTAGACCTCATTCATAAAGCTTCACATGATTAAAACCCTGAACAAGCCTTTATGCTTTTATTTGTTGCTTTTATCATCCTTCTTGTACACCCGGTTAGACTAAAAATTCTAGGGAATGTTTACTTTTCAAATCCCCATAAAGAGAAGCAGTAAGCAGATGATGGTGAAAAAGGAAAGCCATCTTGCCACTTTAAAAAAAGGTCCCAGCTCTAGCATCAGAGGCGAACTGGTTAAGCAACAGCAAATTAGAAGTCCCTGAAGGAACAGACTATATTAGGAAAATAGGACTTGTATTAATATATTAGTTTACTGTCTCTTTTCAAATGTCCTTGATAAAACACAAGATAGCAAAAGGCTTTGAAATGAGTCACGCTTTACATATTTTTATATCTTTCACCAATATACATATATTACCTTTTACACAACCAGTTTGCATTTTTAAATGGTAATCACTTCTGTCAACACTTGCTGCTCAAAAAAGGTTCTTAAGTAATCAATAGTGAAAGCCAAAGAATTATCTCTATAAATGGAAGAACACACAAGATTAGAAGTGCTTTCTGATGAAGAAAACCTTGTTACACTGTAGACAAGACACAAAGTATGGCTGGTAATATTTCAGTGACACACGGGACCCCTACACATCAGAGACACTACAAATCTGACAGTCTGCAACCCTGGCCTTTGCATTAATTGAATTCCTATGTACCTGAAATTATTTCCCCTGAAAAATACCAGTCTACTTGAATGACAGCTTTCACCCTGACAAGTACTACTTTGCCACATACTGTAACTGTCACAGTAAAACAAACCACAAGCAGATTGAAGTGGTCTGCAATTCAAAAAGTGAGCTCAAAAACATCCTGAAAGATAAATGCTTCTAACATTTATTTCAAAATAGGAAAAAAAAAACCCTCTAAAACAATTTAACTTTCTTAAAGTATCTGTATTTTTGTCTGAAATATTTATCCATAGCTCCTTTTTATCAGCCACTGTATCTACAATTTAAAGCACAAACATGACTGTAATGCTTGCTAGTACAATCTAGCTAAAACGGGTAGCAGAAACTACAAAGTCATAGCCACAAACAGCCAGACCAGGACCCTCCAGGTGCATGACTAAGAGGGGACACAGAGGCAAAAGCAGCACATGGTACACACTATTCAGAATAAACTCAAGTGCTTTGTAAGAGTCTCCAGGTGATGGTTTTTACAACAATATGGAGAACAAAGGAAGCCACCACAGCTTTTGATTTTACTAACATTTGGATGAAGAAGAGAATCGACTTTTAAACTTTTGCTTTATGCTTACTAGCAGCAAAACTTAAAAAAAGGAAAACCGCAGCAGCATCAGTAACTTGACTCTAGAAAGTTTCTCTTCTCCTAAAAACAAACAGGAGGGTTATAATAACACATTTATTACCAAAAAATTCTAGTTTATGATTGAGTCATGGAAAGTGTAAAAAATAAATAAAAAATTAAATAAACCCATATTTAAGAGTTTAATACTGCCTGAACTTGTGTTTTGTTATTCTCATTATACTACCATCTTGATTTCTAATTCTAGTCAATTTTATATTTGTAAAATCCATTTTAAATATTTAATGCTGACATGTAATTTAACACAGAAAATAAAGTGAGCTTTCCTTTCACTACATTTTCCTCAAAGTAAGAGGAACAAATGGTTTTGGATATTATCTTTGTATAATGAAAAGTAGTTTGTGTTGGCAAAAGCAGAATGCTCTCTTTTTACTTAGTGCTTCCTTTGAGACTTCTAGGCTAATTCATTCTAATAAGCATCTTAACAGTACCTCTGTGTTACACCACACCAACACAATACTAACATATACAGCTACAGGGTTCTTAGTATCTTTTTACTGAACTTAATGAAAGGTTTCTGAGCACTTTCCACACTACTCCATGGGATATTTCAGAATGATGAGGAAAGAATGATCCAAAAGACTGGCAGTCTGCAAGACTAATTACTTACTAGCATAAATTACTTATTATGAGGAAGAGATTAATTTGGCAAGTTTTATATTATTTGCCCAAAATAAGCTGAACATTGCACAGACATCAGCAAGACAAAAACACAAGAATATATTAAATGTACACACTTTTCAACAGATAAAACAAGGAAGGATCAATTGAACCAAAAAATACATCATTTCCAAGTAAACAAAATCTTGCACTTGAAGAAATTAAGTAAGTAAAATCTAAGTCAAGAGCCACAGCTGATATAACCTTGACTTGGATTTTTTTTCAAAATAAATGCAATACAGTGGGCAAAACCGTAAAGTTATGCTATACTTGAAAAAAAACAATTTTTTTGTTGAGCATTTGTGCTCATTATTTGCACAATTTCAGCACCTGAGAGCTCCAGCTTTGAATCAACAGCTACTATGCTATCACCCCAATCACATCAATCTGAACAGAGGGTAAAATGAAACTGAATGGAGAGATGGAACATGGACAGGAGAGAAGCAGCACACAGCCAGTGCACAGGAGACTGTCCCAGCACACTTCCAATCTGCTCAGTACACCAGGTACCACTTCAGCATCTGGGTAGGTTACGAAATGTTTTCCATCAAGAACAAGCTTGCATTAAAATACCAGTTTACATATTTATCATGTTTCACCATGTTTCTAATAAGAAACAGCTTCCAATTAGAAACAGTTGTCTTATAGGAAAAAAAACATGCCCCACTAAGCTGTGGACAAAAACATACCACTGAGTTTTATTTAAAATGAAAAGTAGGTCTCATTTAATAAGATCACTGAGATTCTGAAGTCTGATTGCAAATACGCAAGCAGTCATATTGTGAAAGCTGTTGCAGATGATAAAACAGCAGGATAAGTCTAAGACAAGTCACGATAAATAAAATGCTAACACTGCAGAAACAGATAAAAGATACTGCACCGATTGAAGAATTAAAATTTGGATTCATTCACTGACAGCAGCACAATCAAAATGAAGCATCAACAGACAACCTCTTGTCTGCATCTTGCTCTCTACAGACTGAGCATACCAAAACACATCCTGGGCACAGCTGCAAACACTTGCAATGACCACAAGAGAATAATAAAGAGAAAAGGGAAATCCCAGAACAAGAAAAAAAAGTATCTAAATTTATCTGGAGATTTTTCCATGTCTTGTTTTAAAAATGCGAATTCATGTTCAGAGCAAAATGAATAAAACTGAATAATGTTATACTCTACATTAAGGCAGTGGATGAAATTAAGACTTTTTCAACTTTAAATATAATCCTCACAACTGCAGGATTTAAATCACTTTTTGATTAGGCAAAAAGGACAGCTGCTTTATTCTAATGATTAAGCTAATACTGCTAGTGACTGTGCAATCAAATTGCACATTTTAATCATCTACCCAAGGATTATTTTTGTTATATTTATACACCTGAATATAGGTGAGCTCAGTGACTAAAACAAACCAAAAATTAAAAATTACAGCAACAGAGATTCCTTTTCTTACGCAAAGCAGAAAGAACTCATGAATTTAATTGGGGATAAACTACAGTTTTACTTATTTTACCTTTGAATTTAATGTTGTCTCCTTAAAAGTCTTTAAATGAAGAATGTTCAAAATTAAATAAAAGTTTGATTAAAATTATCAAAGCCTTTTTGCATTTCCCAAAGAAAATCTACAATGATGAAACAATGTTGAAACATTATGTTGAAACTTATAAATTGCATGAACTAAATGACCAACTGCAAAGCTTCTTATATATGCCTATAAAAGGAGGATAGTTACTAGTCAGGAACTTGCACAATATTTTTCTGAACTCCTAGAAACTGCATTTTCAACTAATTTAGACAAGAAATGTCCATCACATTCATGCAATCAACATACTTTCTGGGCAGAACACTCAAGCCAAGTACTAAACAACTACAAAACAAGAAGGAAACCTGCCCTGTCCCGTCCACACACACCTACAACCACACCCTCCCTCAAATCTTTTCTCACAACAAGGGCTGTACTCTGGTCTCAGTGGCTCAAAAGCTTCCTTGCATGCATGACTAGGAGCTCTGCTGTATAGACAACACAATTTGTGTATCATTAACTTTACAAATTCAGCCCATGGACACAAGTGGGTTTGTCCTCTACTCAGAAACACCACCACTAGCACCCCCTTTTATTTATATGTATGCATAAATATATCTCCAGTATCAGTGGGACACAGGAAGAGAAAAGCAGAAACATACATTTTCTGAGGAACACGGCTGGAAGGTGCCATGCACCTTGCATGGCTTCTGATATGAAATCAAGTAAGATACAAATTGATTCCTCCAATGGGATTAAAAACCCCAATATATATACGTGTGTTTGTTTATAGGAATATATATATTTCCATCTGAATTCCTATTATTCTTAGTTATGCTCTGTGCATTTAGTATTGCAACACAGACTGTGATGTATTTGAATCATTTAAAAGACACAAGTCATCATGGGTCTTCAGAATCTCTTTGCAATTATTTAAAAGAAGAATTATTAAACCACAATTCTTAATCTAGCACAACTCCTTTTTCCACGTTAAGGATGAAGACTTTTGCCCTCCCCTCCCAACCACTTCAGCTACTGGCAAGGAAAAGATCCTCTTAAAATCCTGGAAGAGTACTTTTTCCATATTCCATTAAGGAATTGTTTTATTCATGTTTTCCATAATGAAAAATTACTCCTGGAATGACACAACATAGAGAAAATTCACCCCAAAAGAGAACATAACCAGAAAACACAAAAGGTCATGACAAGATACCCAATTGAAATATAAGCTGCAAGTACACCATAGTGCTGAAATATTTATACTAAATAGAAGTGATGATCTGAAACTCTGTGAAAATAACCCAGGTCTGGAACATCAGGAAAGAAAAATAATTTCCAGGTTCAGTACAAGATACTACAATTTACAGAGCAAACAATACAGCCTATTATTTCTTACCTTGTTTTTATAGCACTGGATTTCTCTTTTCATGTATCTTTACTGTCTATTGAAGACTATTAGCTTTTCATAGATCTTGTACTCATTCACACTACCAGGTCGAAACCCAGAAGAGAAACAGAACAACGTAATCTTGTCATAACTCCTCACATCATAAGACACCCAACCCATAAATACTTTGCTTTACTTAGGAGCATAAAGCTCCTAACTTCAGTTGAGGTGTTGCATGAATTATTAACTAGAGAAGTAGTGTTTGTAGAGAAGATCCCCTACAGAAAGCCTGCTTCACTGTGCACATCAGCACCAGCCAACTTCAGCTTCTCTGAGGTTTCATGTAGCCAAGTTTCTCTTTTCTTCATTTACCGCAAAACTGACTAAAGAAATTAAACAGCCAAGAAACTCTCATACATACAAGTGACTCATTCCAAAGAACAGCTTGCAACTTCACAATGAGAAGGATTGGAAATCCTGAGCCACCTCAGTTTTCTAGGCTCTCCACTCAGAGCAAACCCAGACTGCCTTAAGTTGAGAGACTCTTGTACTTCCATCATGAATAGCAAGTCTCTTTCCAGTCAACCCTGACACCTTTAATTCTCCCCTAGTAGTCAGGAAAGAGAAAAGACAACAAAACCAAAAAGAACCCCAACCCAAACAAAACAAACAAACAAAAACATAAGCACACCCATTTTTGCAAATTGTGTAAGAAAGTGGAAAAAGGGGCCTAGCTTGAGATATGAGAGGAGATGTAAGAAGGCAAGATGTGAGATAACAGATTATTTTTTTCACCCACACAATCAATCACATGACCAATTTACTCAGGAGAAGGCTAACCAACACGTATGGCCCTACCAACAGGAGAGTCTTGGGTACATTAGAGAAAATGGTCACCAATGACACTCAAGCATTTAATGGATCTACTTGACAGACACAGAAAAAAGGCACACAAGCCTACAGAAAACAGAAAGTACTAGTACATGAAATATAAGTTACTTTCTCTAAATCACTTTCACTGCTAACATTAAGTTCTCATTCTGGAATTGCAGTAGGCTACACAGCCGCTTACTTGAGCTCAGCTGAAGAGGCATTAATTTGAACACCTGCAATTATCTGCTATCCCAAATGAGCTAATTCAATGTTATACAAGTTTATACTAAGGGGGGGAAAAAAACAACAAAACACATTCACACAGAAAGACACAGCTAAAATCTAATTGTCAACCTAATCAAGCAAAATTCTGAAGAGGCGTAGGAAGCGCTTTTAATCGTGACTTGCAGGCTGTGTTGTGTTTGCCTGTAGAACATGCAGCAAAGAACTATTCAAATACCCAAAAGGCACAGAGCAAGACAATGCAGCCTACTGAGATTATAAAAAATTACTAAACGCCTTTTTCTTTCTTTGTTGTGTCATTCATATAATTTATGGAAGTAATTTCATGTTATTTTATTTTATCTTTAAATGTATGTAATCCTTAGATACGCCACAGGCCAAAGTGAGTCTCCTTCACAGCATATATACCAAGTTAGTGAACATCATAAAAATCTATGGAGGATATGAAGAGAACAGCCTATAGATGCTACTTCATACCTCATTGTTGAGGGACACTGTGCCCGTGTTTCATGGAAAGAATAGGACTTACAGAAGTCAACTGAAATCAAATTCAGCACTGACATAGAAGAGTACTTCCTGACAATAAGATCCACAATGTTGTTTTATAAGTTTCCCAACAAAACAACAATATACGTAAAACTAAACCAGGTCATACTATTAATTATAGAAAGAAATAACCCTGGATTTAAACAACTAAGTTAACTAACTTCACTCTTCAGATTTTTCATTTCTATGCCTTTATTGTATAATTATGGGACACTGCTTCAGGCAGGTAGCTTTTTAAAACAACAATTAAGTATTTACCTGCTCTTACTAGGTATCAATTACCTTATTATCTAGATATCAGGTTTGCTTAAGCGAAGAATGCAAATTTCAAGATAACAAATGTAACACCAGAAGAATTGTTGCTGTATTCATAATCTGATTGCCATATCATTAACTTCACCCATTTGCCTGTTCCAGCTGTATAACATGTATTTGGATGATCCCTAAAAAGTTTAACTAATCTGCTAAAAAGTCCAACAACAAAAGTCAGATAATTTCCCCAAATTTTTTTGTGCTTTCACCTCTATGCTTTGAAAGGGGTTCTTAAAATCTGTCTAATCTGAGCAGGCTAATGCTGGAAAGCATAATTCTGCCACTTTTCTCATCCATTGCTTTCTCGGTCTTAGCTGGCAAAAAAATTAATACATACACACACAAAACCAAACCCAAACAAGCACACCTCATATGACACAAACTGAACCACTGGCTACAGGCATAAGACATGTAGGAAGATACCCTTAATACCTCTCCTATGTTTGCCCTTTTGCTGATTAAGGTAAATTCCACTTGGACTGTAAATTATCATCCTTTTCCTCTAGAAAAAGCCTACTTATTGGAAAATCTGTGCACTTTGAAAGACCTGTTTGTTCTAAACAAGGCAGCTTCTTTCAACCTTTCTGTTTTGGTTGTATTTTTGAAATCTCTCTTCCTGTTTTCAGGGGCCATCTTTAATTTGCTTTCTTTTTAGTAGACATGATAGTACCTTATGTGAGACCCCAACTAATCTGGCACAGGGCACAAGGCTTATATAATTTATGTGTCATGTTCTTACACACACCAAATGAGATGGGCTGGGTAGGCTTCACCAGTTAAAAAATAAATACATAAATAAAACTATGAGCATGATTATACTATCACATACCACTGCACTACTACCCATCTGCTCCTTATTCATCTCAAGTATTATATTTTTCCTTTTTAAGCACATCACTTCATATATTTGTCTACTGTAATCAATGAATTCCAACACTGTAATTTTTCCAGCACCAAAAATCTTTGCCCTCAGTTACCTGAACCAGCGAAGAAAAACTTCCGACTATGAAGTACATTAGAAAGGAAAAGCCTGAAGAGAATAGGTTTGGATGCTTTAAGTGTGTGTGTGTATATACACAGAAAGAGAGAGAGGTGCACAATAACAGAGTATCTTGGTGAGATCTTTGAAGACTGGGGGGAAATAAATAAAACAGAAGCAAGACTGGGTTGACATCATACTATGAATGATTACAAAGTAATGTAATGTAAAATTACAAAGTAATGTAACAAAGAATGTTACATTCTATGCACGAGGCTATGCCTCATGCACTGAAGTCGATTAATGTAATACTTGCAGACCTTCCCTGGGAACATTTGTTTTAACACTGTCCCTCAGTATACTGTTCACATTAGAAAGACAAAGTAATTTCTGATGCAGCTATATGCTAGCATGCTGTTCCTTCTTGGCATCACTGAAAGCTCTAAGTGAATCTCTCTGCTCCAGTGGTCATAACCTGTACTTTGCAAACCCACAAATACAATTACTGACTTTAATGGGAGTACCTGCAATGCACAAACATGTGGGATGGAAAAAAGCCTCTAGTGGCATGTGGCAGAGTACATTACAGATCTTTTGTTCTGAAAGATAAACAGTGCGTACACGCATCACATTAAACTTGAATATACTTCTATTACACTTGGCCACACACTCTCATTCCTGCTGTGCTAACCTTCCTTCATCCCACAAAATTCAAGGTTTTAGGTCTTGCTCTCACTACAGGCATGATTTCTTCATGCAGCTGTTAAACATGCATACATTACATACACATATGTACCTGCTACTCTCACAGACCAATTTATTGATGTCCTACACCAAACGCATTCTCTTAAAAGGAAGGTGAGCATGTGCTTTCAAAAAAACAAGCAGTCAAGTAGTCGGATTTAAAAAGAACAGGCCCTTCCAGAAGAGTACTGTCAATATCTGTGCCTATATTCATTGAGAAATTTGATTAGTCTTAGCAGGATGGATGAGAAGTGAAACAAAACCAAAAAAACAAAAGCTGTTTAAAGAATCAGTATGCCATCAGTGGTAGCTAAAGAGGAAGAACATTGAAAATATACTAGTACTTTCCTTGCCAATGAAAAACTGATGCATAACTCCCAAAATGAAACATTACAGCTTTAAAATCACATCACAAGCAGCAGGTCACAGTGCGGTTTTCACTTCCTGAGTGCG
Source organism: Melopsittacus undulatus (assembly GCF_012275295.1). Taxonomy (NCBI): domain Eukaryota; kingdom Metazoa; phylum Chordata; class Aves; order Psittaciformes; family Psittaculidae; genus Melopsittacus; species Melopsittacus undulatus. The sequence continues at coordinate 80,277,618 of NC_047530.1, read as the reverse complement.
CTCCTGCAAGCAGTACTATGTAACCCTTCCAGGTCGCTTCCTTACAGATACATCTGAGGGCTTGCTCCCTAGCCCAAAGCTTCTAGGATCCATACCACGGCAGAAATGAGCCTGAATCTCAAGGGCTTTCTCCCGAATCACTTTTTCTGCTATATATCACTGGCACCACATTCTCTTCATCATCTGGTAGCTGCTAAATAAAAAGAAGAATTTCTAAAACAGATCTGGTTCAGGTTTGACACTGAAAACTGCCTTATAAGGTATAAAAGCCCGAAAGCAGGAAGAGGCTTTGACAAAACTAAGGAAGTTCCTATGCGCTTGCTCGGTAGAGGGGGAGGGGTTTTTTTCTTCCAGAGAGAAGTACCACAGAATAAATGACATTATGCACATATTACGATTAATAAATCAATACACAAAAGCCCCGCAGACGGCACCCGACCAAGCGGTGACTCCCCTCAGCAAGACCTTCCGGGAGTTCGCAAACAGCCGCTCACGGCAGCCGAGCGACCGCGGTCGCGGCTCGCCATCCCCGGCCCCGAGAGTCGTACAGGGTCCCCCGCTCCTCGGCGGGCATCGGCCGCGGAGCCGCAAGAGACTTTTCTAAGCAGCCCCGGCCAGCCCGAGGGCTCCCGGACAGCGAGCGGGAGGAGCGCGACCCCGGAGAGAGCCGACTGCCGGGGCGCTGACTGACGGCGGGGCAGCGGGGCCGCGCCGGGATACCCCTCCCCGCGGGCGCCCGCGGCGGACCTGATGGAGAAAAGAAAGCACCCGGCTGCTCCCCGCAACTCGGCCCGGCACTCCTGCTACCGGCATCGCGGCGACTCGGGGACGTCTGCCCGGCTTGGCTTGGCTTGGCTCGGCTCGGCCCCGCCACAAGCAGCACGACCCCCGCCGCCATCTGCAGCAGCAGAACCCACCCAGCCCCGCCCCGGGCGGCACCGAGCTGTCAGCGGCTGGCCCAGCCGTCGCTCACCCCGTGCCGCAGTCCACCACACAGGCCGGAAGCCGCCCTGCCATGCTCCTCGGTAGCAGCGGTGCTGGGGACGGCGGGCAGCCCTGAGCGCGCTGCGGCGGGGCTCAGCGGCAGGACTGAGTACACTTCCGCAAGGCGGGCGCTCCCTCCCCCGCCCGCTCACTCTCAGGCACGGCCCAGCGAGCCCAAGATGGCTGACCCGCCCCTCCCTGCGCTCGGCGGCGAGGGCGGGCGCGACAACCCCAGTCCTCGATGACGTCCGATCTCGCGGCCTCGCCCCTGCGAGGCGATGCGAAGTGGAGCAGGCGGGAGGATTCTCGCCCAACGCCGCCAGTCCGGTGGCAGCGTCAGGGGGCCGAGCAGGAGAGGGCGGTTGAAATAGTGTTTTAATGCTGAAAACCCGAGAGAAGATGGGGCGGGGGTTGTGTGGTGTGAGGAGGGTGCTGACAATGACAAGGGGACTGTGTGTTGCAGGCCCTGCAACTGAAGGGCTGAAAGTGCTCTACAAAAAAACTGTTCTTGAAGGCCAAATGGAGGAGGTCACTCTCTTCATTGTGCTTGTTGGTACTGCCATGTACTAGCAGGGTCGACGAGTAAAACACCTGCTGGGGAAGGTACCACATACGCCGCAGCACCAGCCTGCAAGGAAAGTCAAACAAGACTCAACGAAAACATGATTCTTGTATCAAAAACTTGTATTCAAAGGAAACCCTTGAGCTCTTTTCACCTATTGCCACCATGTGTGTGCCATGCTCCCATGTAACTGCAGCAAACAAGCATGGCTCAGCCTTGACCAGCCATTCCAGCATCCCTGCTGATGGGATTGGTGGTGTCTACCACTTCCTGAGTTTAGCCATAGGTCCCTGTCCTCCTGTTGAAGTCCCAAGGAGGGCAGAGGCATGCACTGCTGGGGCTCTGATGTTCAGGTGGACAAAACAAAAAAAAATCTGTTCAAGGGATTGTCCTTTTCCTTTCTCTCTTTTCACCTTTCACAGCCCTTCTAGGCTTTGAGGGACAGACAGCTGTATCCACCAGGTCTGGCCTAGTTCTTGCCCCAGGGTGTACTGTAGCCAAATGCTATTTTTTTATTCTTTTAAAAGTATTTAATTGTTTTAACAGTTCTGGTATTGGAGCTTTCACATGTTTGCTTGTTTCACAGTCCTTTGCTTGGTGCTACCACCTAAGCAACATAGGCATGGGAGCTTCATGGTTTGATGGAGTGTCACGCTGAGGAGAAACTTGGTAGTTCATCAGAAGGAGTAATTGCAGGGGTCAGCATGCACTGTTGGGCCTTAATGGCTCTCATCAGCCTCATCTGAGACCTCCACCCCACACTTCCTGCCCAAGAGCACAGGAAGCCCATTTTAGCTCAGCCGTGGGCCCTCAGTTTTTGTCTGAACTATGCTGTAGGTGTGTGTTGTCCTAGTTTTGCTTTTTTTGCTTTAGACTTGTCTTGTCCCTTTGGGCCTCCCTGGCTGCTATCACTGGCCCTAGTCCTGGTCGGCAGTCTGACATCCTGGCTTCACCTTGGACCTGTTTCACAGCCATGAACTTGTCTGGCAATCTGGACTCTTGATTGAATCTGGCCACTATCTTCGGATCTGCCTACCTTGCCTCAGTCATGTACTATGGGATGTGCCGAGGCTGGTGAGTCCCCAGCCTTGCTGGTTGTGTTACTGCAGCTGGCCTCATGTCCCTTAGCCCTCAAGGTGGTCTTGCTTCTTTCTTAAAGCATTAGTCCTCCTCAGTTTAGGCTATCTCAAATAAGCTCATTCCCCGAGTTCACTGTAAAGCAGACAAGAATCAGTGCCAGTGCAAAAAAAAAAAAAAAAAAAAGCTAGGTACATGCCCTTCAGGGTGAGTTGGGAGGGAGCAAAATCATCCCTTTTTCCAGCAGCAGCTAGACAATTCAGTTGTGAAGTTCAAGCCACCATCTGGCTTCTGTGGGCTGCCAGATCTTCCTGAGGAACATAAGCAAGGAAAGGAAATACTGAGAATATTAACATTTTTTCTTTAATGTCAAGGCAAATTATGAATAGAACATTATGAGGCAGTTACAGATAATGAAAGGGATTTCTGCAGGATATTGTGTAGCCTGTGAGCTATGCTGTGCTAGAAAATTAAAGATCAGTATCTCTGAAATCTTTTCAGAGAAAGTAAAAATAACCCTGTTTTTAATGCACATGCATCTGTGTGTGCATAGGTACTTACTTATCTAAAATAAATAGAGTTATTATGTAAAGTAACATGTGGACTTTTCACTTTCCTCTTGGTTTTATTACCTTGTATTCAGGGTTATACATGCGGCTGGTTCAACTGCTGTATCTGGCTAATGGAGTCCTGAAATGAGAGAGCAGCTTAGTGCTCCAGTTGCAGGAGTTCAAATAACCCCCATAGGAGCATGAGACAAGGGCCCAAAAACTGTGGCATGCATAAAATGTGGAGCTGGCAGGTCTTGTCTTAGCTATACAGCTCATAGAGGCATCAGAGAGGGGATCATATTCATCAAGTTAGTATGCCCAGCTGTAGGGAGTTTTGAACAGTGTAATCATCAGTGTACCATACCTGACTTTATTACTTAGTATCTCCAAGTAATGCTCCTTATTAGTATAGAAAAACCTTAATAGAAAAGTCAAAAGACAGATAGAAGACCATCTATAAAAGTAAGTTGATGAGTTTCTGGTAACAGAACCATCATTTCACCGTAACACTTTAAACTCACACACACAAGCACTTACTATAGTGCACTCTACAGAAAATATCCCATAGCTGTATTTATTTCTATTTTCTCCTTGCTAGTACAAATGTTTTCTGTGAAACTGTAGGACACTGAGAGGAAAAGATACCAAACTGCAGTTTATATGAAAAGTGAAACAAATCTGTTGAGCAACTCCATTGTGATCTTGTGCTGTTTGTGTTCTTCCTGAGTCTTGCATTACAAATGGCATTGAAAGAGAGCAGTGCTGTTTCATTTTGTTTTTATTAATTACAGTGGAATTTACATTTGAGGACCAAGAAGCATAGGATTTCTCTCAATATTAAGGTGTCAAGTCAGTCACAGTTTTGCAAGGGAAGGAGTTGAAAGACTGAACTCCCTGGCCATGATATCTCATTTCATTTTATTAGTCTTGCCAGATGCAGTTCTGCTGTGGACCCAGGCACCAATCCAGTAAGAAAGGTGTAGAGTCAGTGGTGTAGTATATTCTCAATCTTCCCAATGGAAGAGTAGTGAATAAAATCCTAAATGGCCTTTATCTGGTTCCATGCTGTACAGCACACATAATCCAGCAATATCCTCTTTCTGTGATGCATCACAGTCCAGCTTTTATAAGCACAATTGGATTGCAGGTGATCTTTTCCTGAATATCCATGATAGCAGAAGTAATTACCATTGCAGAGCATCCTTCTTCTGTTACTGTCTGCCTCCCAGCAGGTTACAACATAAATATAAAAGAAGAGAATGCATATGAATACAAATGCGTAAAGAATTAGAAGATAAAAGTTCAAAAGGGAAGCATTTCTATTAGTCAACAAGTAAGCACAGGAGCAGTCTTAACAGTTTGGTTTAGATGGAGGGAGCTTCCAGACAACTTTCTACAATTTTTATATAAATAAGTCTTGAGGTTCCAAATTTTTCCAAGATGCAGGTATGATTTATTAGCTCTGTCAATACTACATATTAAAATTTCACAAGTCTTTAACTAGACAAAAGCATTACAAATCACTTGCGAAGCTACATAGGAAGATTTTCAGAATCCTGCTTATTCTGGACCATTTTCATGCAGTTAATGGCCTGCTCTTGAGCATGCAGACAGAATAACTCTGTGAATCCATATATAGATCAAGGCCTGGGAAGCACAGTAAAGTGCAAGGAACAAGAAAAAGCAAAAGGCAGTAAAAGTTGCAGGGGTGAACGGGTTTTGGAAATACCCAGAAGGACTGAGAATCTAAACTTGCCCAGATCAGCATGTTGCCATTTAGAATGCTATAAACTGAATTTAAAAGGCAAGTACATCCCACTGGACATACTTTAAGCCCAGGTAAAGCTGACAATAAAAGCTAGAGAAACAGACAAGGAAAATTAGATCTAGGTTATCCATTAAACAATATTCACTTTATTGTATTTATTATAAAGTACATTACCTAAGCATTTTAACATAAGTTAAGTTCTACCAGTAGTTGGTGGAATACTACAGACAGCTAAACAAGAAACCATTTTATCTACCCCCAAACAAGATGTATATAGATTTCTTCCAGGAAGGGCCACAAGCAAAATTATAGTGTTACTGGTTGATTTTGGCATAGCTATAGCAACAGCCATATGGGAGGCATGTGGAGCTGCACATGGTGAAGTCATGGCAAATTAGCAGGATCTCATTTGATGTGGCTACTCTCCAAGAGTTCTGACTTAGATCAACTAAAACCATTAACTTTCAAAATATAAGCAGTGTGATCATATTTTTTTAATAACAAATGGAAAAAAAAAACCCAACTGTGATTGTTTGTACACTGAGACAAGGTATGTAAGGAGAGAAACTCAAAAACTGAGGATAATTTATATTCTTGGACTATTATGATATTAGGACTATTGCTTAGCATATTTGGTAGGAATAACAGCAAAATGTGTGTCAGAAGATAAACTTAGAAAACATAGAGGAAGAATTTGACTGAAAATGTGATGACTTAAATAGGAACTTGATGTTCTGGGCAGAGGCAAAATCTGCGAAAGTCATGCTGTCCATAGAATAACTGCATTCCTATTTACAGCTTGCTTCACCAGTCAAAATGTACAGAATCAGAGAATTGTTAGGGTTGGAAGGGTTCTCTGGAGATCATCTGTCCAACCCTCTCTGCCAAGGCAGGGCTCCTAGAGCAGGTTACACAGGAAACACGCCCAGGCAGGTTTTGAAGGTCTCCAGAGAGGGAGACTCCACAACCTCCCTGAGCAGCCTCTTCCAGTGCTCTGTCACTCTCAACATAAAGAACTTCTTCCCCATGTTGAGGTGGAACCTCTTTTATTTTACGGCCATTGCTCCTTGTCCTGTTGTTGGGCACCACTGAAGAGAGTCTGGCACCCTCCTCTTAGCACCCACCTTTAAGATATTTACATGCATTCATTAGATCCCCTCTCAGTCTTCTCTAAACTAAACAGGCCCTGCTTCTACATTGTCTCCTCGTAAGAAACACACTCCAGACCCCTCATCATTTTTGTGGCCCTCTGCTGGACCCTTTCCAGTAGCTCCTTGTCTGTCTCACGCTGAGGGGTCCAGCACTGGACAGAGTACTCCAGATGTGGCCTCCCTGTGGCTGAGTAGAGGGTGAGCATCACCTTGCTTGATGTGTTGGCCACACTCCTCCAGATGCACTCCAGGATACTATTGGCTGCTGGCTCATAGCCAACTTATCGTCTACCAATATTCCCACGTTTCAGGTGAACTGCTCTCTAGCAGGTCCATTCCCAACCTGTACTGGTACTTGGGTTCTTCCTCCCCAGGTGCAGTACCCTACATGTGCCCTTAATGAACCTCACTGGGTTTCTCTCTGCCCGATTCTCCAGCCTATCAGGGTCCCGCTGGATGGCAACACAGCCTTCAGGTATATCAGCCTGTGTTTTTTTTTAAAAAAGGCCCAGCTTTTTATCATCAGCAAACTCCAGGTCATTGATAAACAAGTTCAATAAGACTAGATCCAGTACTGATCCTTGGAGAGCACCACTGGCTACAGGCCTACAACTGGATTTTACTCTACTGATCATAACCGTCTGAGCTTTGCCATGCAGCCACTTTTTGATCCACCTCACTGTCCATTTATTTAACCCATATTTCCTAAGCTTACCTACAAGCATGTTACGGGAGACAGTGTCAATAGGCTTGCTGCTGTTGAGGTAATATCCACTGCTCTCCCCTCGTTGATCCATCCTGCCATGTCATCATAGAAAGCTATCAGACTAGTCAAGCTTGAATTATCTTTCTGCTGATATTCTGTGCTTTCTTATAACAAAGTCTTGTTCCTTTATAATGCTTCTGTAAGTGCATTAGTAGAATGATTACAGCAGGATTCCTACAACAGCAAAGCAGGATACAGACCTCTGTGCTACACCTATACCACACAAGCTCCACACAGTCACACCTGGGAGCCAAATAACAGCTTGGTCATGATGAGAAAATCTGTGCTTTTGCATGTAATAGAAACATTATTATATGTTCTCAGTTGTATGTATTTACTTTCTTGGCTGGAACAAATGTGTATTGCTACCTTTTAATATGACTTATTATACTCTTTGACAGAACTGAGAACCTAAGTCAGTCACAGCTCTAAGTATCTGATCTGTTTCAGTGGTTCTCCTTTAGGTGTCAACTTTTGTGTTCACCATGTTATAAATCACTGATTTGAGTAACAGCCATTACAAGTTGCAAACATTCATAAACCCACTATTTTTAATTTAGTGGTATTTAATTTTTTATTCAAAGATGTCATCCCTGTGCTAAATCAGATCAGTATGTCACTAGTTTGCAGTTTAGCAAGCCATTGCAGGTATCTTTAACCAGTGAGGCTTCCAGCAGAGCACAGAAGCTCACCATGGTAAAACTAGGCCTTAAAAAAGGTGGCATCTATAAGAACAAGAAAAGTGCCAGATCATCCATGCTTAGAACAGAGGATCGAGCTCATCCAGGTGGCTCATTTCACAAAAGCAGTAGCATAAAGAGTCATTGAGCATATGATGGCACCATGGATTTTTAAGCTATTCATTTGAAACCTCAAGCAACTGAATGTATGACAGGTAAAATCAGTTTCTGTTCTGAGACACTTGTTCAGATTTTAACCACTGTTTACCAGCTTTTGAGAGGGCTTTTCATAAGAGGATTATTTAGAAACACTTGTATTTTACCTTTTTGTGTGTTTTCTTTGTTGTCCAAAAACTGTGGCAAATCATGCTCAGAAACATGTAAATTTCACAAAACCTTATAGACAGATTATGTTAGCTCTTATCATAAGAAAAGGGGCATTCAAATACCTATGTTGGGTACTACATGCCTTTTCAAGTTGATGTGCCATCTAACAAACCAACCAACTTGACCTTTCAGGACAATAAATTTTGAAAACTCACTGTCTGAAAACAAGGCACTGTCAAAGCCCAGCATCAGTAGCTCTGTCAGTGCAACATCTCACTGCATTTTTGGTGCAGTTTAAGAGCCTCTGCATTGAAAAGACCATGGGTACTTGTTAATGTTACAAGATGTGAAAAACGGTATTTCCCTGCAGAATAACCACGTTTAATCCACTTGTGTGCTCTATAGAACCTATATATATATAAACAGCATGTCTCCCATGCTGATTCTGTTAAGAATCAATATTGGATGTTTGTTCCTTTGCTTTAGGCCCTTCTTATGAGAATACCTGACTTATCTGGAATATTACGCATGCCCAGCAAGGGATCAGTTAACTATTACTATATTGGGCAATACTGCAATTCACTTTGAATAGTACCTTCTGTTGCAATGAACCTCAGTGAATCACTGTGATTATTCATACAGGAATGTGCAAAAGCACAAGTATAAAAATCTATTCTGTGTTCTCCTGATCATGCAGGGTTAGATTACATGCAGTTCTAACGTTTCAGCCTTGTTCTGGGAAAACTGCCTAACTTGACCTTTAGGAAGTTGCTTTTTGGGGAATATTCACTGCAAGTAAAAATCACATTTGACTCTCTGTTAAGGCCTGGTTTTTTATGGGTTTTTTGTGGATTGCATCTCCAGACAGAGCGAGTACCCATGCTCACAAAATCATTTCTGCTAGCTATGATATTCAAATGACTCTCTACTTGTTACATGTGCAGTCCCCTTGTGCACATGATTTTTCTCAGTGGCATGGTAATTCTGTAATTTGGAGCACTTCTGAAAGGTGTACTTTCCATTTACGTTTTGTTTTGCTTGGATAGGCTTCCAAATGCTTTTCAAAATTGTCTTTTTAAAAGAAATTATGATTACAATTCCTCTACTGAAAATAATTAAGTGATAGCAATTTAGTAATTTTCAGTCTGGAAAATACCATTGCCAATTAAGATTTGTGTTTTCTTTACTAATATAAATCAGCAGAGTAAAGAGACTGAACTAAGTGGTGACAAGTTCCCCAATGAGTTGTTTTACTAGCCTGTAATCCTAGTACTAGCTAATATTTGTAAATAATGTTCAGTAGGAAGCAGAAAAAGCTCTTGATTCTAGTTCATTTTCTGCAGCTATTGAAAGTAATGGCTGATAAAAAAACTACATTGCAAAAATATTTGTGCTTTTTATTTCAGCATCTCAAGAATTAGATGAGGAGGGGAAGGCAGTGAAGATGATCCAGCAATTAGAACCATTCTCTCTGCCACAAATGGCTTCATGAAAAGTGGAACCTAGGTTGTGAAGGCAGTTGAGGACAACTCTAAGACACATTAAAAACAGTGCAAAGAAGGTGAAGTGAAACAACTATTGCAAATTATAAGATTATTAACCAGTGGCCTAAACCCAGAAAAAAACCAAAGCATTTTCTTCTATGACACAAGTCTCTACCTAAATAAATCCTATATTGCTAATGTTTTATAGTATAACTCGGTTCACAGAAGGAATTAGCCAAATTCATTGGCCCATCAAAAGCTATTAAAGATATTGGCTGAATTAAGGACTTCCAGGTAAGGATGCTGTAAACCATTTACGTCTAAAAACTACAAGGATATGTCATGGAAACAACTACTCTGTAGTGTCTTGTTTCCAGTACCCCTTTCACAGGCATTCATTACGAGTCATTGTGGAGACACAATTCTGAGTTAGATAGACTGTTGGTCTAACTGAACAGAACAGGGTAAAATTCTGCTTTCATGCATCCTATGCCATGTCTAGTCCTGCACACTAAAGTACATTCTTCTCCTAAGAAGGACATAAATTGATCAAACCGGACTTTGTCACTTTGTATTTTAATACAGTTTCTTCTGCTGCTTTGTCTTGTTCATTAAGATGGGCATATGGTTCAAAGATCTGATCCAAATCCTTCTGAAGAAACTTTTTTTAAAATAAGTTGATTTAACTCCTTTGTTGAGATCTATTTATGAGATATACAGAGTGTTACATTTCCTTCTTATGATTTGATAAATATGCATATAAATTTATACATTAAAACAGAAAAAAAGAATAGCTATTGTAATATTTTTAAGGTTAATCTATAAGCCTATTTGGGTATATTCTCTCAGTTGATACTGCTGTGCCAAAATGTGTTCCACAGAAGGATGTGTAAGGAGGAAAAAAACCTCCTTTTTAACACTGAAAAAAGTAATGCTTGGATTTATTCAGCTTTCAGAAATGATAGGTTTAGGAATTACTTGTTAAGCCTTGGGTGATATGGTTTAGTGTGAGGTATCCCTGCCCATGGCAGGGGGGTTGGAACTAGATGATCTTAAGGTACTTTCCAACCCTAACTATTCTATGATTCTATCATATATTGCATCCAAATCAGCCATTACATTCTCATAAGCAGAGTGTATATGAGTAGAAACTAAATGCAAATTTTAAAGTGCAACTTAGCAGGTCTGTAAAATAGAGGGTGTTTTCTCTTATAGAAAATATTACAGTGCTGCTGGGAAGTAGGTATATAATTTTGTTTTGCCTATAAAAGTGCTATTTATGTAACCAAAATATTCACAGCAAGAAAAATAAATATGCAATATGTGATATTTTCAAGATACATAGTTTTATTACATGTGATTACTGCAACTCTAATGCTAAAAAAAAGGAACAATAAAAAAGGGGGGGGGAGGAGAAATCATTGTTGTAATAGTTTCTTTCAGAGAAGACACAAGATCATCACATGAACTTTTACAATAGGAAGCAAATTACTTCAGAGCTAAAAATACCTAAGTCCTGCAATATTTCTAAGTGTAAAGTACAAACTTCTGGGCTTCTGACAATGTCAACTGATTTTTCTTCATATGCCTCAGAAACCACAGCGTTAAGTGCCTCATCCTGTGGCGGAGAAGCTTGACACTCAACTGCTGACGTCTCCTATTTGCCTGCCTCTGTCAAAATATTTAGAATCAAATCATTAAGAAGTTAGATTTAGCAGCATTGCAACATTAAGATGCAGCCTGAACAGCCTCATAAAAAAAAAAAAGAAATACAAGCATACAGGGAGGATGTAAAGCTACACTCAAGAGAGATGGTTTAAATTCACAGTTGAGATTTCATATGCTTTCCACTGTCAAAGAAGACTAAAGGAAAAAAAGATACAAAATCTGTAAATCTCCAGATGTTTTGCCATCCCTAGAACCAGCTACTACCACTCACTGTGAGACAGCAGTTGGCAGGAACAGCAAACCAAGCTGAGCTTTATTACGCTAGCTTTCAAAGGTGAATTTCCCCTCTCCAGAGCTTTTCAATCACTTTTGATCAGGTGAGACAGAAGAGGCTGAGAATCTGTGTCTTCCCTGTTGTCTTTGTTGTTCTCCCTGTTCACAAATGTAGCTTTTAAAACACAAAACATTCATTGTATATGTCTATGTCATTTTTATGCTATTAAAAGTGTGTTGATAGTCAAGCAGACTGAGAATTTAACTAGTTGCCACTACTTTCCAGTCCTGTGAAATTTTGTATCACCAAGTAAGGACAATGGTGACCATGAAACAAAGATTCCACCATCTCACTGCATTTTAGGTCATTTCTCAAGGGTCTTGCTCACTTTGGTTTTTCCTTCTTCCCGTTTTTTGACAGACTAGTTTCAAGCTCCATCCCACTTCTCCACCTCTAGTTCTGCAGTTTGTGCTCTTGGTCTTTCTGTTCCTCTGTTTATTTATTTGACCTTATCTCACTGCTTTGAAAAAGGCTGTGTAAATGCTAGATAATGGCTCATCTAGCCAAAGAAAGCTCGCTTGGTTCAGATTTATTCTATCCATTCTCTCATTAAACATGATCAATGTAGATGGTACAGCAGGGGCTGTTCCACAGGTGTCAAAGCCTGACCCAGCTGCAGGCTTGCTTCTGAGGAGACAAAGTTATAGAATCATAGAACAGTTTGGGCTGCAAGGGACCTTAAAACTCATCTAGTTCAAACTCCCCTGCCGTGGGCAGACACCTTCCACCAGACCAGGTTGCTCAGGGCCCCATCCAACCTGGCCTTGGACACTTCCAGGGCTGGGGCATCCACAACTTCTCTGGGCAACCTGTTCCAGTGCCTCACAACCCTCACAGGGAACAACTTCTTAATATCTAATCTAAATCTACCTTATTTCAGTTTAAAGCCATCCCCCTTTGCCCTATCACTACTTGGTATTATAAAAAGTCCCTTGCATACACCTGCTCTTATCAAAAGGCCGGGTTCACCACACTTAGACGCATCCCAGCGGCGGCGTACCGTCGTTGTGAGCAGCAGTGACTCCCGGTTCCCACTGGTCAGGAAGGCCCAGCCACCGACCGGCGGAGCCCTTTGCTGCCACCCTTCCGGAGGCGAGCCCAGCACCGGTAAGCATTTTCAAGGAAGACATGAAGTAAGGCTCCGTTCCGCCTCCTTGCGGCCCTGGCTCTTGCCCGTTCCCGACGGGGCGGCGGCCATTACCAGCTACAAGGCAGTGCGAGCCGGCACCTGAGACCTCCGCGCAGCGGAACATGGAAGCTCAATGCCTGAGCCGACAGGCAGCCTGGGGAACGAGATGCTCCTTCACACCGCCTGCCGGTGCCAGGTCGCAGGGCGCGGACGCCCTCCCGGCCGCTCGCAGGGGAATGGCAGCAGGCAGGGGTGGCGAGCGGCTGGCCGAGCGGCTCGATGGGTCCGGCCTGTGGGCGGGGCGGGGCCGCAGCTCGCTCGTGGCCTCGGAGATGGATTCTCGGCCGCTCTCGCAAAGCCACCATCTTAGAGGGCGGGCAGTCAGGTGGGGAGGGGAGGAAAGGAAAGGAAAGCGAAGCGGGTGGTGCCGTTGGAGGACGCAGCTCTGGGCCCCTTCGCGGCCTCAGGTACCTCCGCTGTCGCTGGGACGGGGCTTGCGGTGAGCCCCAAGCGGCTGTGCGCGGCAGGATGCGGGCCGAGGTTCCGCGGTTGCTGCTGTCTCAGCCGTACTGTCCTTGTCAGCTGTCGCCGGGGGTGTCGCGGGCAAGAGGCCTCGATCTTCCCGGCCCGCGGGGTGATGGGGGCGAAACCGGGCCCTGCCTCGCCTTGGGAGGGGAACTTTGCCCCCTCACGTCTCTCATGGACGGCCCAGGCCGAGCTTAGGAGTGCCGCTGCCGTGCGCCCGGGTGTGTGGTCGTTCTCCCACCGTCCGTTCCCGGCGTCTAGCGGTGGTTGGAGGCGGCGTGTGTCGCCCTCGCCTCCGGCTACCAGACCTCGGCGGCGTCCCATTCTCGTCTGTGTCAGCGGCGTTAGAGAAGCACTTTCTTCGCCTCAGTCAGGCGAGGGTGTCCGTCGTGCCCGGGGAAGCAGGAGATATGTGTGGAGAGATCCCGCTTCCTCGGGAGAGGGCAGGTGACGAGGTCTCAGTCTAGCCTCGCCTGAGGTGCGAGGAGGTTCGGGCTTCCCTTACTTCCGCTGCGTCTCGTCTCCCCTGCGGTCTCTTGCGTTACGTGCGAGCCCAGGACGGATACTCGTTCTTCCTCCTCTGTGATTTCCAGAGCTTGCACTCTGTTTCTTTCTCCTCAGGCATACACTTTTTTTCCTGAGTGTGTTAAGGAGATTTACTCATTTCGTTTTTTGTTCCTGCTACTTTTTCGCCGAAGGTATCTGTCGGCAGGAAGCAAGGAACGAAGAAGACCAATTCACTGAAAACACTTATCTGAATGTGGTGCTTTTGCTTGTTTCTAGCATGCCTGGAAGGCTCAGCTTTCAACTGCAAGTGTAGTTTTGAAATCTGCTGTGCTTGCTCTTATCAGAAATCTGTGACTGTTTATCCTATGATAAAGCATGATATGTTTAGATCTTACACTATACAGGATTAGGTGGGTAGCACGTGAAATGGATGTCACTTGTTTTAACTATTTTTATATATATGATATATATAACGTATATAATGTAGCATATATTATATTTTATAATTCAATTATATATTATATATATAATATTAACTGTATAGTTACAGCTGGCTAGGAGATTGTTCTGTGCATGGAAACACTTGAGGCCTCAGCCGCTTGACATTAAGGTTCTCTTCTAATGTTATTGAAAGAGGATAAGAAGGAAGGCACTGTCGGTTCCACTTTGCTAACCTGAAACTAGTGTGTTTTTAACGCAATGTGATCATAGATGCTCATGTCAAACAGGGTTGTAGTCATGATGGGATGCTGTAGGAATGAATCTGCGAAGTATATGGTTAGATAGTGTGGTAGGTTGTAAAGACTCCCAAGTATGCAATAGGTTAGTATTCTGCATTACTATTCTTTTTATATGAAAATTTACTTGTAACTTTGATCAATTTTGAGTAAGTGCTGAACATGAAACTTTTTCATGTGTTCCTTGACCCGCTGTGCCAGAACAGTTTGGTAGTATGACTGCTACATTGTGCACTGCCAGATTGTTAAAACATCTCATTACATTAAGCTGAATTCTTTCATTTTGATACTGAATTTTACGTGGTTTTTGTGCAAACTTAAAGTCTCATATAACTTTCTGTTTAGCTAGGAATGGTGACCTCTACTTGTGGTACTCAGTACTGGCATGAAAAACTTGGTTTCAGTTTCTCTATTGGGGTCAATTCCTCCACTATATTCTGCAGATTCTACGGGAAACTTTACTTGAGTAAAGATTAGAGGGCTGTAGTGAATGCCATGTTGCATGGGGTTTACCTTTCCATCTTTTCTGAAGATTATTACTTTTGCTGTTGTTGTGTGATGCCCCTCGAAAGTTGGGTGAAGGTCAGTTGTGTTAAAATTATGTTGTATATTATACCTTTCCAGATTTAGGAGATGGATGTAGAATGCCAATTTACTTTCAGCTTTCTTCTTGTTAGACTCAAAGCTGTGTCTCTGTTTATCTTATCTCAAAAGTAATCAAATATAAAATGAAAATCACTTGATGACTGTATATGTTAAGTGGGGGTGGGAGGGATGAGGATGTATCGGGGAACTCGTATTGTTGGAGCAGCTGGTATAACTGGAAAAACTAAAACCATTTCTTCTGCATGCAAACCTTATCTTGGTATGTTGTCTTTCAAATTGTATATGAAATAATTTTGAGTAAACACAAGGAAGAATTTCAAGTTGAATTGCACCATGGTCTGTGACTGAGCTGCTATTCTGGGGCTCTTGTTATTCATGTTATTATTTACTTTTTTTTTCTTTTTGAGGGGTATGTGTGTTCTTCATAGAACAGCTATAAGCAATACTTCTTTTTTGCAATGATTTGGCAGTAATTTTACTTATGATGTTCTTTTCCCTAATTGTCGATACAGTAAAAGCTATTTCATATTTTGTGAACTTACTATGATTTTTTTTTCCTCTTTTGTGATAGAACTTTGAATATGAAAAAAATTATAATCTGCACAAAGAAATATTTAGTGCTGTAGAAATAAGATTGCCTGTTAAGTATCAATGGTGGTGTTATACATCCTGTCCTAGGAAGTCACTTACTGGATGTTTAGAACAGGAGAGTTGGACAGCTGGTTGGCTTCAGGGTTATCAGCGAAGTGAACATACATTGTAGATTACACAGCAATACCATTTTAAATTTTTGTGTATCATAAGTCAAAATGGTGATTCAGCTTAAATGATCTAAGATACTGTGATATTTTAAAAACAATACAATGCTATGACAAGGGAAGTTAAGTAGATTTTTTTTTTCTTTTTGCAGAAGGTCTTGATGTAACTGGCTGAAAAATGGTTCTGCAAGACGACAGCATCAACTTTAACGCTGTTAAAATGGTAAATAGAATATTTAAAAATACCTCCATGCCATTTGCTGATAAAAAGATATTAAGAAATGTTCTTAATTTGAATCTTCCTTCAAATGACAAATTTCAACTGGTATTTTAAAGTTATACCATGTGGAAAGCATATTTATTTCCTAATAATGGAAATGAAAGGCAGGCATGCTGAATTTTCTACTGTATTGAATAGAGTAGAATATTGTAGTTATTTAAATTTTTCTATTTCAGCTTATATGTCTTCTGGTGGCTTAAATTTATTGTAACTCTGTGAAATTGATGAATTAAATGTTTTGTAAAAAGTAAAGCAGCGTCCTTAGAGAGAAGTGTCTTGTTTTAGGTGTTAGATATTATATATGCTGGTTTTTTTATCCTTATCCTGAAGTGGGTTAATTCTTGGAAATAAGAATTGAACTGGGTTCTGTGTGACCAACTCTAGTTAGGACTACAGCCCACAGCAGATCTTGCATGCTGATAGAGGGTAATATATATGTGTTAGATAATAACTGAATTTAGGTACAAGTTCTGTACGTTGTTACATGAGTATAGGTAATATAGATTAAGTATGGGTCAAAAGTAAGCGACTGAATAGTTTCTTTCCCTTAGTGATATTTGGTTTAGTGTTCATGGAAGGAAGAGTTTTTAAGCATCTTTATTGGTTTCTGTTTCTTTTTATTATTTTTATGTTCAACTCTTTTATGTGCATAAACCAGACATGCACAAACTGTTATTTTGTGCATTTGTTATTTTGAGCTTTGTATGGATAAAAGTCTTATGGTATAAATTTTGGTTATCTGAGATACTGATCTTAATCTTTAATTAGGTTGGTAGCATAAGAAAAATATGACCAGCAGCTACTTTTTGTATGTGAGGGCACTGAACTAAACAGATATTCAGGATCTACAGTGAGCATAGGCTTTGTGGTACAGAAGGTAGATAACCACATGCCTGTGTCTTAAAACTACATCTTCATTTTTATGTATTTATTTGTTTAAACCATCTATGGTCATTTGGTAAACTGTGTGATAAAGGGCTTGAACCTGCTGGATGCTAAGCAGTGTGTAAATCTTGAATTCAGTGGGAGCTGAATCATAGGCTTGTGTGGTCCATCTTTATAGACTACCTTTTAATCTTATTTGCAGTAGGTGAAAAGCATCAATGTAATTTTTGCCTCCTATTGTAAGCTTTCCACCATGCATGACAGGTAATCAAAGGCAAAATTTAGGGTAAGCATTTAGCTTTGCCCTCAACTGCTACCTCTGTTCTGCACATTGGTTTGTGACTTGTTTATACAGGGTATGTCCTGTTGATACAGGATAACCTGAAGCCAGAGTTCAGCAAGGTTTCACATGAACAATAAAACGAAACAAAGCAAAACAAAACAAACCAGACAAAAAACAACCCAAAACAAACAAAACCCACAGCAAAAATAACAATAACAACAAAAAAACAAACCAGCACTTCCAGGCAGTAAAACTTACAGCTTTAGTATTCCTGGTTGCCAGTTACAGTTCTCTTTCGCCTTCTCTTGGAGTACCATATACTTGCCAGCATTTGGATTTGCAAATTATTGCAGATTAGATGGCCTTCTGACTGGTGTAGTGTAACACTTTTTTCCTTAAGTTCTTTATATATAATGTTCCTTTCCCTACATAACAAAGTGGATTTTATTGAGTGTCTTTATAGGATCTGGGTTAAGAAAAAAAAAGTTTTAGATGAGCTTTGTTTGCGGGTTTGTTTGATTGTTTTGCTATGGTTATAATACTGTATTGAATTAAGAAAAGATACTGGGTTTCCACAAGAAGTAACATGGAGCTGCCTTATCTTTGTAGACGATTTTAAAGCCAAAAAGCCTATATGCTCTTCCACTACCTTCATAATTCTAATTTTTAAATTCTTTGCTTAGGAATGTTGGCTTAAGAAATAGGGCCTTTCTGTGCATAGCTTAAAAAATTGGACCTTAACATTATCAGTTTCTTGGTTCTCATGTAAACTTATTATTTCAATGAATAAAGATGGGATCATATTCACTGAAATATCAAAAACAGTAAATAATCCCATTCTCTTGCAATTCAATGCTGTCGTGGTAGCATTTTTGATGTGGCCAGAGTTTTTAAGGTTCTGTATCTGTTTGTCCCCAACATTTAGGACTTGGACTGTAGCAGGCACTTTCGCAGCTTGAAATTGTAGAAGATATCTTGCAAGGATAAGTGTATCACAGACACATGCACACCATTTTTCAAGCTTTGCCTGTTTTTCTTTTTTTCTTTTTAGGAGACTGTCTTCACTTTGACGTGATGTGTGAAGTCTGTTAGCATTTTTTGTTTGGTTTTTTTTTTTACAGTTATTGTGGAAGGTATGTATAAGAAACACAAATCTTTTTCTTCCTGTGTTCATTTTAGTCAGAGCATATTACCATCGATACAGAGGCCTAGTAAGAGTTATGTGGAATTGTATTTCATTCCGAGTTCATGAATACTGATATTTTGTCAATGAGTGGGGATAATGTATCTGTCTAAAAACTTCTCAAAGTAGTAGTTTCTATCTATCTTTATGTTCTGTGTGAAGTTTCACAGGTTTTAATTCTGTCCTAAAACTTAGTGTATAATTTCCAGCAGGGTTTTGTTTTTCTGCTGATCGTTATAGGCATTTTAGTGTTGCGCATTAAGTAACTTTTTTTAAGTTGACTACTAGCTTCAGGATGCACTGTGCTGCATGAAGACCAAATCTGTAGTCACTCCTTCTAGTTAAGCTTTTTTACTTGTTATGGAAGAACCAAACAAAGGGCTATATTAAGCACACAGAAATATTAAACAGACATTTTTGTACTCAGTAATACAGTAATAGCTGCTATTACTGTAGCATATAAAAGACTGCAAGACATATGTATGGGCTCTTTAATTAGAATTTTCAAATTTACTTATAAGTAGAAAAGAAATGGTGCAATATGTACTTACACTCTGAATAACTTTATATGTGACTTCTTATTTAAGAAGTATTAGATATTCTGTCATCCTGCTAAGGAAAGGGATTTGTGTGAGCCTAATGTAAGCAAGTTTAGTACAGTATTAAGCAACTGTGCATGACCTCTAAGCACAGTGTATGCGTGCCATATGCTTTGAAGCAGTTTGTGGTGAGGACAGAATGCTAGGGGTGCAAGCATCTGATGCAGAACCATCAAGTTGATCAGGCTTCCTGTCTCCAGCTACCTCTCCCCCTCCTACCTGCAGCATGTGACTGGTAGAAGGCTGGAGTGATTTCTATTTCTGGTATGCCTTACCACTATTAATGTGTTGTGCTGCAGCCTGACAAGGAGTAAGATTTCTTCTTTCTAGCTCATTTGGAACTCTTTATGCCCAGATTCCATTTTTGATGCATTTACTCAAAGACATGAGCAATTTGTAGGCTATGTATAATATAGTGGCTTGTAGGCTATTAGTCATAATAACATGAAGGCAAAGTTTGTAGAGTGTAATATGTAGTATCTACTAGACCAATTCATAAAAACTGAAAAAGCCTTTATAAGCTTTCAAGCATGAAAATCTTTCTTTTGGCTTACTCAAGTTTAACATAAAATCCCTATTTATTCTCTCTTTGAGAGAACTTCAGTACCTTGCTGAGTCTTTCATAACTTTGCCCCTCCCTGCTTACAGGCTTGTGCTTTCTTTTGTTAATTCCACCATTTTATCAGAAAAGCAGAGTAATTATCCAGAACTGATGCCCACACATGGAATATATCAGCACAGATCTAGTGGTATAATGATATTGCAGGAACTCTGCCTGTTGATTTTTTCTTTAGAAATAAGCCCTTTGAGAAATGGAGGAAAAAAGGTCAAAATTTGAAAATGGCAGAGTGTATTGCAAAGGAGGGGCATGAGTCAAGGCTGGAAACAGTGTAGTGATCTCAAATGCACTTGTGCATGTGTAGGCATTTAAATCATCAAACTAAAGAATAGGCTAGTCTGGGAAAAAAGAAATGTAGCTTCCTTACTGAAGACATTGTGGCACTGTGATAAATAATTTGTAAATAATGAAAAGAGGGTATATATTTACATATGGAAAAACAGTGTAATTTAAATTCACTGAACTTTATTAGTAAAGCAGATCACTTTTATTTACTGTGAGAGTCAGGAGCTGCTCTGTAAAGATGAATTTCAGTTCCTTGTGTTCTCAAAGATAGCCAGTGTTTTGAATTCATGATGATAAATAGAAAGGTATGTTATGTAATCTGTAGCAAAAATAATAAACTGGTTTACTTTTAAATATTATTTGGATTTTTTTTCTTTTTTTTTTTCCTTCTTGAATCACTTTATTCTTTGAGGGATCATAATTTACCCAAATGGGTAGCTGTGTCTTTGGAAATGTTTGAATGCTGAACTTTAAACATGTTTCTGACTACCTTTAGTAGAATTGTATTTGACACAATACATCAAACTAATTTCTAGTCAGCTTAGAGTATCAGAATTTACAAAAATGTAGTGGTCTCAAATAGTGTAGAGTTTGTAGCATAGAAATTACAGAAAGGTGTTAAATGTTTTACCTACTTTTACTTCCTTCAGTGGCAGAACAGCTGATAAATCCTTGAAAAGATGATATTTACTTTCTCATTGCCTCTAATGTCTCTGAAAATGTCATGCCAGGTCTGTGAAAGATCTGCTTTTTAAGAAGTACAAACGTGTTTCCTGGCATAGTGGATCTATTTCATATCTGTGAAACATAGACCCCCCCACTGTTTTGGATTTTCTTGGGTGGGTTGTTGTTTTGGGGTTTTTTTTCTTGGTTTTTTTTTTTTTTTTTTTTTTTCAGTCACTGGTTGTGATCTTCTGGGGTTTATTCCTTTATCAATCTTGAATAGGTTACAAATGGTGTGGGTTTTTATCATGAATCGAATGAGCTCCCAGAGCAGTTCATCCACTCAACGTAGGCGAATGGCTCTAGGAATTGTCATTCTTCTCCTTGTTGACGTGATCTGGGTTGCCTCTTCAGAACTCACTTCTGTAAGTATTGTTCTGTGCACCTTAAAAGGAAAATAAAAGCCTATTTAAGAGAAAGATGCAACAGAAGCATGATCACTCAAACAGTCAGTGTTTCTAGTATAATGTTTAATTAATTCTTCAGTACCAGAACATTGTATCTTTTGGGTTAGTGAGCTAAGCTGCATTCACTAAAAGGTACAGACAAGCTCAGCTCTGTAACTGTTGCTTTCAAGATAGAGGAAGTTACTGATGATATAAAAATTAAACAGCATAAGCTTATAACTGTGTAATTAGGGAGTTAATTTTGTTTATTGCCTGTTTGATTAAAATAATGCCCATATGCTTGTCAAGAAACAGTAAAAGAGCTGTAATACTGCAGGGTAGGTGGTGTGTTAGATTATAGTTCAGAACATACAGAAGTCTAGGACCAAAGGACTCTGATCATGGAGTTTAAACCCTATAATTGCAGACAAATTTGTCATTTCCAAGTTCATATATTCTGCCTTGAAATTAATCTGGTATTTACTTCATGTTGAGTTTTAGGACTTAAAGCTTTAGCAATGGAAAACAAGTTTTTAATACACTATTGGAAATTTATGTTTCTGAATGGGTATTAAGTTTTTACATTCTATATCAGTTTTTAAACTAAGCATATAAAAATGTTTGCACTTAACATGCTATTATATTAATAAAACATTTTTTTCTGTCAGCTGGTGTCATTACTATTGATACTGAAAATTTACTTAAAGTAATGTCTAATTTGTGCTTACTGTGCTATTGCTAATAGAAGTGGTCTTTCATTTAGAGAACATTTGTATGTAAATGCATTTTCAGTACTATTTGAGTTCAGTGGAATATTGATTGATATGTTGCTTGATTAGATACAAGTAATGAGTATCTTTTCTCCAGTGGCATTGTATCTTACAAAATGGCTCAATGCCTTCTTGTTGGCATTTATGATAGCTTGGGAGAGGATACCAGAATAAGTACAGCCCCTTGTGTCTTTTGGTCACACATGCCAATACTTGCAGCACTGACATTTTGGGAATCAGACTGTTCTGGTCTAAAACCTGTTCGTTCATCTTGTGAATTCTCACCTAATTGTTAATTTTGGATACTGCAATTATTTTCTTTCTGCAGTATGTTTTTACAAAATACAACAAGCCTTTTTTCAGTACATTTGCAAAAACATCCATGTTTGTTCTATACCTCTTGGGATTTATTGTTTGGAAACCATGGAGGCAACAGTGTACTCGTGGATTTCGTGGAAGGCATGCAGCTTTTGTAAGTATTTTAGCTCTATAAATGTTTTGATATTTGTTCAAGTTTGTATAGAAAAAAACCTTAATAGAGACTAGAAAAAAACAATATTTACATATTTGTAAAATAGTGCTTTCAAAAAAGCAATTATAAACTAAATTATGGCACAGGAAGACATGATAATCCTAATAATACTCATGTAAGAAGAAGAAAAGAAAGTAAATGAGGAATATGAAGCATTTCAGGAATCCTAAGAAATGTTTCACTGGGCCAAGCCATTGGTTCATCTAGCCTGGTATTTTATCTTGGACAGTTGCAGTAGATAATTCTTGTAAAAAAGAGCTTATGAGCCTCATAACTCATGTTGGCTGTGGGTTCCCTTTTATTCCTCCAGCATCTGTAACCAGTGGAATCAGTATTTGAACTTTGCAGTTGATTTTCATTACTGACTCTGTGTCTCTGGCAAAACTATGAACTGTTTGAGAGGTTTTGAGGTTTTTAAAGTTACATTTAGGAAAAGTGGTAGAATTATCATTTTGTTGTTGTTAATATTGTATTTTTATAGCATTTATGCACAAGTGACATTATGGTGCTCATTCTACAACTAAGCATTATTTGTGTTAGAGTCTAAAATTACTGTCATATTACAGAAATACATACTCTTTTCCAAGGAAATTAAGTGTCGCTGAGAAGAGCGCACATGCTGTGCCAGTGTTTCAGAGTGCTGAACAGCAGGACTTGGGAAGCAGTGAGGCATTTGGCCTGGTATTAATCTCACATTAAAATAACAGAAAATGTGATTCAAGAATATGCTGTTAATCAACATGTCTTTATAGGAAGTAGCTTGTGTGAAAGGAGATTTGATTTCAGTTCTGGATATATTAGACTTCACTGGTAGTGACAGTTGTAGGAGCAGCAGACTTCAATTGAAGTGTTACATGACATTACGCCAAATTATAACACCCCCCTCCCAAAAAAATCCAAACAAACCAAACAAAAAACCTCAACCAACCAAACAAAAAAACCCACTAACCACCAACCAACCAACCAACCAACCAACAAACAAAAAGGCACCCCACCCCAGAACAGCAAAGCACTGCTAAGAGGAAGAAAATCCAAAACAAGCCCCTTAAACCTTTTGTTAAAATAAGCAAAAAATCATGTTAAACATACAGAACATTTAGAGTTGGCTGATATCTTGAAATAAGTTTTGGTAGTCAGCCTTTAACCTGAAGTGTCTGTGTACACTATGGCAAATGCTAGACTTGATGCTATTCAGGGTCTTCGTAAGATAATCAGGAAATAAGCAGAATTTACAGATTCTGTACTGGCATTAATGGCCAATAATGGTGATGAAAGCATTATAGAATGATTAGTTGAACAGAACAATTATAGTGACCAAATTTATTAATCTGAGTAGAATAAGTGGCTGTTGCCTAGTGTGAATTGTAGTAATTATCTTGACCAACTGAATCTTGTGTAGTGCTATGTCAAAGAAGGAAATAATATGAGCTGGACAGCCATGACTAAGAGTGCTCAGTCAGTCACATTTTGTGTGTGTCACTCATGGCAGCACAACTGGGATCTCATTATCTTTCTAATCCTACAAAAAGTAATTTTTAAAATAATTTGTAGGAAATAGCCGTTACTTTTGGTGTCAGCATAATTCAGAAGAACAGGCAGAGACAGGACTGTAGGGTGTAGGTAGAAGATTTGATTTATTTATTTATATCCACACACCCACTTCCTGAGTTTAGTTAAACATTTAACTGTGTAATTACTACAAGTGCCTGTGAAATACCTTGTTTATTAATCTTGAACAAAAATACTACATTTACAGATTTCTTATTTCAATAATGATTTCTAAGTTAAGCACTCATACTTTACTTTTATGCTGTCTTCTACATTAGAGGACTTGTTTAATAGATTTCTTACCAGCATGGTAGAACAGCAAGCTTCAGGTGGGGAACATGGGTAGCAGTGCTTGTTAATGTGAAGAAAGGAAGAATAAAAATTACACTTGACCCAATCCTAGTTTAAGCCTTGTTAAAACTAAAGCAGAGTTCCAGGTTTTTATGCAAAGGAACTTTGCCTCAGTAAAATGAAGAATCAAGAGGCTGTTGTCAACACATGCACAATAATCCAGTGAAACATGTCTTGCTAAGACTAAACTTCACAGTTTTGTCATTCTGACAGCCTGATCCTGCATTGCTACCTGGGTAGTTGAATGGGGCTTTCCAGGAGATACAAAGAATTACTGAAACTACTTACTGGACTTATAAACCCTCTTGATTTTTTTGAGAGGAGGCCTAGAGGGAGAAATTGCAATAGAACTGTGAAAAAAAGGCATTAAAAACTTATTCTAAAAAGCCCCACAGTTATTAATAAGTGTGCCTTGATATATTATTGATTTAAGGTTCTGTAATTAGTTTGCAGATGCTGAAGGTTATTTTGCTGCTTGTACAACAGATAACACTGTAAACAGTTCTCTGGTAAGTGCCTTAATTTGTGAATGTCAGTGCTTTACCATAACATGACACCATTGTACAAACTTACTGTTTTTAAAATATGACCATATTAAATGTAATAGTTTTTGGCAAAGGGAATTG
The DNA here is from genome assembly GCF_012275295.1 of Melopsittacus undulatus. Lineage (NCBI taxonomy): Eukaryota > Metazoa > Chordata > Aves > Psittaciformes > Psittaculidae > Melopsittacus > Melopsittacus undulatus. The sequence goes on along the minus strand of NC_047530.1, from coordinate 80,252,934 downwards.
CCAACTTAGATGTTACTAATAAGTGTTGCAAATAATGGTGTTGCTTATTGTGAGAAATACAGGTTCTCAGCTCAATAAAACGCTTGAATGTTTCTGTACTAGTCTGTGAAGTAAATATTTGTCATGCAAAGGAAACGTTTACATATTCAGCTCAGTAGCTGATAAAGCAAAAAGCGGAGAACCAAACAGTTTTCAAGACCAAAATACAAAATGAAATCAGTTAGTTGAGAATGTTATATATGAATTGGTTAGTTGAGTGTGTTGTACAATGTGAACCTGCATTGCATTTTGAAAGAGAAATGCAGTGGATTCCTTCCAGTGGATGGAGCGATTACTGTTTACTGAATCAGATGTCAGTACTGCTATTCTGCTGACAAGCTGCATTGCCAGATAGCATTTTTGTGGTGATTTTTGTCATCAGTAGGTGACATATGCCCCTGTGGATCACAGGTTACTCTTTAAATCACATGCCTAAATCAGAGGCCAAATTGGGAAAGTATCCAGAACACAGAACTTGCACTATCTCTGTAATAGAGTAAGGGAAGGCAATTGCATGTTGACAAAACTGCTTACAGTTATTTTATGCTGAATAGGGAGTTGAAGAGAGATTTTTCAGAATGGTTACTCATTTCATTCTCCCCCTCTCCCTCACCCAACTTTATTGATATTTAGGAATAAAATCTTATGAGGTTGCTCAATTCATTAAGATCCTCTGACTATAGAAGCAGGATTCATCCTTAACCTTGGAGAATTCTGCAGTAATTTAAACATTCACAAAAAATCTGATCCTAAAGAAGGGGACCAACCAAAATGGAGCTGCTACCAGATCATTCTCATTACTTGACTCTTAGAGTTTATGAATTTTATTTAAACAAGCAGCTTAAAATTTGTATTGTTACAAGTATTTTAAGCAATTGAAACTTCTGCTATGTGCCTATTGTGGTGCATCCCTCCACCCCCCATCCCCTGGGCTACTCTGCTATCTAAGGAATGCCTCTCAGGCCTTGGCCTTTGTGTAATGAGTTGGGTGGTGAAACATCCCTTTAACTCTTGTATGGCTGAGAACAGAGACACTGATTATACCAGGGACTCCTGTTGCCTTGATAATGTGGGAAGCAGGAGTGGGGGTAATCAGTCATTCCCTGGCAGTGCTGGCATATTCCTTTGCTTGATTGTACCCTGAATGGGACAGTATCACGGTCACTGGAAATTTGAAGTTTCTAGTAATTATCCACTCAGGTTGTGGCCAGGGTGGAAATTTACTTATGACTGAAGCCAGTCATCTTGCAACTTGATAAATACTGGTCCTGAGTGAGGCCCTTTGAGCTTCCTGGGACTGCAGTGGCTTATGAACAGCATCCCCTTCTGAGCGGGATGTCTCTCAGAGCTCACAAACTTCCCAAGTTTGCCATAATGAGAGGACCATCGCTGAAAGCTGATGATGAGACCTGGGCTCAAGCCCTCCAACTCCTAAGGGAGTTTTAAAACTTTGAATTACTTTTCTAAAGTATTTTGGCTTTTAGTTTATAAGCATTTAGGGTCATGGGAGGAGAATGAGCATGTATTCATTTTTGTATGTGAATTCTTATGGGTCTCATTTATCCTTTGGACAGAAACTGATGAAATGTCCATGATTTTGATGAACTGTATTCTGGAGATGAGTTTTTATTCATGAGGATATACAGAAAAGTGCATTGTTATTTTTGAATACATGTTACCAATATGTTTAACATAAAATACAATTTATGTATGAACATTTTTGCAAGCCTATCCACTGTGTGCAAAAGTACTTTGTTAAATTTATTTCTTACAATATTCACGAAGTTTTAATTTAGTTTTCTAATTCGCTAAATTAATTCTACTGCTTATAATTTAAATATCCTGCTTAACTGTATTTTTACTTATACTGATTCATTTCAGAGTGAACCTTTATATGTTCCTGTAAAGTTTCATGATTTGCCAACTGAAAAAAATGGCAGTAATAATAGTGATGCAGAGAAAAGTGAGTAAAGACTTTTGGAGTGCTGAAATGACAGTTCTTTGTGAAAGAATTACTTTCCTCTTTGTTGGTATAAATGGTGTCATGTTGCAGGACTTCATTTTGGCTTTTTTTTTGTTGTTTTTTTTTTGTTGTTTTTTTTTTTCTCTTCACCCCTGTCTTTTTTGGTTGGGTTTTTTTCCCCCTTTTTTTCTCTTTACTTAAATCTTATTGCTTGAATTGCAGTCTCATATATTTACTTTAAGGTAGAGAAAACATAGGCCTATCGTTCAGTTTACCTTTCTTGGTCACTACAGATCCAGCCTATGTTTATCTCAAGGGACCAGCTGGGTTCAGTACTTGTGATTCTTTCCTTCTGGGCTTGTATGACCAGCAGCAGTGAGTCAGCCTCTGGAAAGACAAGCTATTGTCCTTTTTAGAGCAGGAGCAAAGCAGTCAAAGTAAGAATTTTAACAGTCTATGTGCATTCTGATTTTATTTAAGCCTCACTATCATGTGATAGTCGCTGAAACAGACCTAACTGTCCCAGACAATTATAGATAAACTGGCTGTCAGAGAATCCAATTATCTGATCCTCAGCAAGAGTCCCTGCTTACAAAAGGGAAATTCTCTTTGTTAATTTCTAGATGATGTGTTAAGAACTGCTTTCTTAGGCTCTACTGTGCTAACATGCACTTCAGGGTTGTGTGAGCTGTAGGTTTTCCCTTTAGATATTTTTATTTATTTATTTATTTATTTTAGGATATTAGTTATTGTGTCATATTGAAACCCTTAATGACACTTAAATAGTGATACTTGAAATGCCCTTATAAATAAAATGTGATCCTGGTTTACAAGCTTAGTTAAAGGATAGATTTCATTTGAGCAAGTGACCTTATGATCTCTGCTAAGCTCTGAGGTCTGTTGGACACTCATCCTCTGAATGAAACACTGTTCTTGCAGTTAGGGATACTTCTGTGCAGTTTTTGGCTGTTTGACTATTAAAACAATGAAATACAATCTTATTGTAATATTTATCAATACAGAATAATTCCAACTTAAAAATGCGTTGTTACTTTGCATGGATTTTTTTGACTGTGACAAGGGATGGTGCTTTTCAGCGTGGTTTTTGTGGGTAAACAACTGCTGATTGAAAACAGTAATTGTGCTTTGTCTTATTACTGGCCTATCAAACAGCAAAATACTTGTTTAATAGCTAAAAATAATGGTGTGTCTTCTATTTGTATATAAGCCTATTATTTGTCAAGTATTGTAATGAGTGCTGTATTAGAACATGGTAATTTTTCTTGCTTATGGCTTGTAAAGTTTAATGGTAATATGCAGCTTGTTGTTTTGTTTTTTTTTTTTTCTTCTCTTTTCTTCCTAAGCTCCCAAAAAGCCTCGTGTAAGGTTCAGTAATATTATGGAGATTCGACAACTTCCATCAAGCCATGCGTTGGAAGCAAAGTTGTCTCGCATGTCATATCCAACAGTTAAGGACCAGGAATCAATATTAAAAACTGTAGGAAAACTTACTGCAACTCAAGTAGCAAAAATCAGCTTTTTCTTTTGTTTTGTGGTATGTATTTCATTCTTTCAGAAGACTTAAGTATAGATGCAGTTAAAACTTGGTATAGTAATTGTGAAACAGTATTGAGATGACTTGTACTCTATGCTTCATTGTATAAATACACTATAAGCATCAAAACTTTCCTCATGCTGGACATTAAAGTGCAGCTTCTTAAAGGGAGGGTAGTAGAAACATCCTGATTGTGTAGTTAACTGTAAGGGCAGTTACGCTTTTGTGCCATGTTGTCCACTGTTGGATGTGTTTGGTACAGCAAAAACTAGGATTACGTGCACACTGTTAGTAGCTGCAGTGAGACTGCATGAAATGGGTTGATGTCAATATGTCTTCTTTCTGGGCAGTCACAGAAAAAGTACCGTCTTGTGGCTCACTGTGGTGTTGTGCCCTCCAGTAGCATGAAGAGAAGATAATTGCCCTTTAGCTCCATGGAGGGCTGGGAGATCTAGTTATGAATCCATTGGTTGCTGCTGTTTCTGCATCACTCCTGAGTTCTAGGGGAAAAGAGAGCTAATAGTAGCATGATATTTGAGAGACAGTAAAAACTTAGAGAGCAGATCAGTTATAGCTTTCTCAGAAGTAGCTTCACTGATACTGCTGAATAGGTTATATGTAATACGGACCCACCACTACTTTTCCTCAGGAAGTAGAGCTCTTTAAACATTTGAAATAATAATAATAATAATAATAATAATAATAATAATAATAATAATAATAATAATAATAATAATAATAATATTTGTGGACCAGAAAATGGTGATGTACATTAAGAATGTGCACACAGCAGCAAGAAAACAATAATCGACTCATTAGTGATTTTTGGATGGATGAAATAGCTTTTTAAAAAGTTATTTAAAATTCTGTGTGACTTTGTGTATGTATATATATATATATATATACACACATGTATATACATGTAGAATTTCTAGAATAGAGTCCTCATGTTCAAAACAAATCCTGTTTATGCAATTTGTGGATGCTGCTACCTATATATGTATTTCTTCTTGGACTGTATAAATATTTCCACCTAAGACTTTAGAGAGTGGTAACTTCCTTGAAGATGTATCTGAGATCTTATTAATGAGATTTTAATAAAGAAACAATTAAACATTTGCCGTTTATTCCTTTAAGGAGAAATTGACAGTCATGAATCCTTCCAAAATATTTTTCAGGTACTGAATGTACACTGTGCTTGCTTTTTAGGTTGGAGGTGTGTGCCAGTTTTAAGTACTCTTAAAAAATCTCATTAGGCCAACTAAATGTCCCATGTATCTCTGAAATGTGCAGTTACAATCTTGAAGCATTTGCAAAACACCTCAGAAGAATCTTTAGTTACTACAGAATAGTTGGTATAATGTAATTTCAATCATTTAATTATTTTTAAGTTCTTAAATATGTTATTTCATTATAAAACGCATAGTTTAATGTGGTTGATTTGGGCCAGTTCCAATTTTGCTTCTGTCTTCTAATGTACCTGCCACTTTAATAGAACTTAGAAATCTCTTTGAGGTAAAAGTCTCATTCTGATTTTATTTTTGGATAAATAGTTGAATTTTTTTTTTCTTTAAGTAGGATTTTATCGCACTGAGAAGCTTAAACTCTCGTGTTGTTATCCATATAATCACAAAATAATATTTCTTTTCCCCCCAGTGGTTCTTGGCAAATTTCTCTTACCAAGAAGCTCTGTCAGATACCCAGGTTGCTATAGTTAATATATTGTCGTCAACCTCTGGTAAGTTTTATTACACCACCAGATGTGCATTATAAGGCTGTTTATAACATGAAAATCTCTTTGGTTACAATGGACTTGTGTAATCATTTACCTGTGGTTTTGGGTGAATAGGAAGGCTTAAAGCCATTGAATATGTGCATTTAAAAATTTTAGGCTATTCTCATGATGCCCTTGCTTTTTGATTTTCAAGTTTGTGTGTGTATTTCTGCTGTTGTGTATTAAAGACGTATATTGGAAATGTAACAGGTTTGAAGGAAAGATGGTATAACTTTTTATTAAAATAGATATAATTCAGAGTAAAGTCTTCTTGCTAATGATTATTTGTTTGTTTAAATAGGTTTATGGGTAAGGATCTTAAACCACCTAAATACTATGTATATCACTTGCTTTATGGGTTTTATGCAAGGCTCTAATACAAGCTCTAAAGTATTTGAATTATGTGACAGTCCATGTTTTGAGGAGTAACTTAAGTTGTTCAAAAAACAGTTCTAAAATCACAATTATGTGATTTTTTTTCAGTGACTTTTCAGGCTATTGCAGTTTATTTTGTTCGTATGGCTAGCCTTTCTCAGAGTTGAGCCTCTATTTGCTCATCTGAGAATTCATATCACAAAGATGTTAGTTTCATAGTAGTTCCAATAAAAGTTAGGGATGCTAAGATCAGGTAGTTAAAACAGGTATATGTAAAAGAGAAGAAAAATGTGCATTTTTCTGGACTAAATAAGAGCAAAACTTGATTGTATAAACTCTTCTTAATTTCTTTTGCAGGGCTTTTCACTTTAATCTTAGCTGCAGTCTTTCCCAGTAACAGTGGAGATAGGTTTACCCTTTCCAAATTATTAGCTGTCATTTTAAGGTAAGCTAATGGGCTGGAACATTTGGTCAAGAACTCCCTGATACCATGAGAGAACTACTGTACCTGTGGTATCTGTGACAATGTGTGATATGCTTTACTTTTTAAAAATTGTTTCACAGATAAACTGAACAAGTGAATTAAGTCTGTTTAAATACTTCATATCATGAACAATTATTGCATTGCATGCTCCTGTAGGAAATTGGGTTAAGTAGATTTCTGTTGGAAATATGTGGACTTACTTTCTTGTTGTTTAATTATGGTTTCTTTATTTTCGTGTAGATGCAGGGCTGGGGGGAAAAGGAAGAGGTTTGACGTTCAGTGTTGTCAGCCTGTTTCATTAACTGCCTGGTGCACTGTTCAAGGAAGTTAAAAGTGGAGGTGGTGTGTTTGGTTTTAGCTTATGATAAGGCCTTAGCAAGACAGAGCTCCCTTTGGCTTTTCCAAAAGTGGATTTTGATTAACTAAAATACCTAAAGAGAAAACTGTATGATTATATTTTTCTGCCTTTTTTTGTTGTTTTGTTTGGTTTTGTTTTTTCTTTTTCTTTGAAAAGCAAACCTCTTGGGTTTAAGTAATGTTTTGCATTCCTTCTTTTTCACTAGCATTGGTGGTGTGGTACTTGTTAACCTTTCTGGATCTGAGAAATCTGCTGGAAAAGATACAATAGGTATTATAATAGGCGTGTGTTGATCTTGGTGGGTGTAATGTGTTTGGCATGTCTGAAGTGACTGGATATTTCATTTTACAGGTTCCCTTTGGTCTCTTGTAGGAGCAATGCTGTATGCTGTGTACATAGTAATGATCAAAAGGAAAGTAGATAGAGAAGATAAACTTGACATACCAATGTTCTTTGGTAAGACTAAAAATAACCCTATTGAAAGTTTTAATTCAGTGTGTGATTAAATTGTTTGCTTTCAGGCACTGAATTGTATAGGAGAGGTAAAGGGGCACAGAAAAGCCAAGGAGGTGGAAAAAGCCTATTGTTAGCATGGTTATGAGTACTCCAGAGACTGGTTGTGTGAATTGTTTCTTCTTTGCAGTCTTAACAATGAAAGATAATTCTACCTGTAGGAATGCAGGCAGTCCCTTTGATTCAATGGTGTTTAGGTTTTTTCTTTTTTTTTCTTTCTTTTTTCCGAAACCTGTAAATATCTGATGTAATTGTTGTTTATGAATTTTGGGTTACATTTCTTATATTCATTTCCTTTTGATTTAAAATCGTGCTCTATTGCTGCTTTTATTTATGTATGCTGTCAAAATAATGTAATTTAGCTGAGGTTTTAGTTAATTTATGGATATGTATTGTGATTTATCTAATATTGTCTTTATATTCAGGTTTTGTAGGGCTGTTCAATCTGTTGCTGCTGTGGCCAGGGTTTTTCCTGCTTCACTATACTGGGTTTGAAGCGTTCGAGTTTCCCAGTAAGCTGATATGGATGTGCATTGTTATTAATGGCCTTATTGGAACAGTTCTGTCAGAATTCCTCTGGCTGTGGTACGTAATACATGCTTTCTGTATGTTTCACAGAAATCGCCTTACCTGTGTTCTCAAATGTTGAGATGTCAAATTTGTCTAGGTAGGGTTTTCTTCCTTTTAAATTTTTTCCTGTCCATGTTGAGTTACAGGATGTCATCCATGTCATAATGTCCTGTTTAAGAGCAACAGCTTGACTTCTAATAGCAGGCCATGTGATCTTGTAGTATTTATTAAGATACCGTGTTGCTCAGCTCATTCTATAATTAGCATATTGAGAAAAAAAGACTTTGTGCTCTGGAGTTGCAGTAGTAATGGGACAACAGGATTTTTCTGTGGGAACAGTTCTTTAGTTTCCAAGACCTTGTGCATGTTGGATATATACATGATCTAGAATCCAGTATTCTATAGCTGACAAATTTGTTTAAATCTTCAAATACTGAATGAGAAAAATCTAATCAAAATGTATTAATCATGAAGATTTGGCAACTCTTAAATTACCCTTGCTTTTGTTTAGTAATTTAATTATATGATAGTCTGGATAGGTCATCAACAGAGGATTAAACACCAGACTTCTAGATTATCTGCTCAAATGCTGTAGCAGACTTAAACCTTTGCATGGCTTTTAAAAGTGCGGTGTTACTAGAGAACTGTTCAGTAAGTCAGGCTCTCAGCTTGAGAGAATTCAGGAAGTCTGAGTTTCTTCTAGACCAGCATTGTTAAAATAGGAGTGTAGCAGAAAATTCTACAAGCTGTAAAGTCCTGTTGTATTCTGGAAACCCTGAGGAAGTGTTTCCAAAAAGAGACATGCTTCCAATGCCATACTCAGTAAACAGTTACTTAGTGAACAGTGTCAGTTTTGGTGTTAGTTTTGAAAAGGTATGACATTTTGTGACGTTTTGCCTGAGAACCCTTGGTGTGTGGGCTGTCAACTCAGCGGTAGAGAGACTGGAAAACCTCATAGGGTAGCTACTCTGGAATGGAGATGTCTGTTTTAGGATCATAAGTTGTACAATAAAAGATCTAGGTGAAGTTCCTTGAAAATTGCATAAAGATTTTTTTGTGTGTGTGCATTGTTTTTGTTTTGTTTAGTTTTGTTTTCAGAATAAGCTCAAAGTTTAGAAAATTCAATCGTGACATTTTTTGTTCATTTGCAGACTTTTACACCAGTATTAGTTGTAAGTGTATTGCAGCATATGGTTCTTTGTAAATTAATTTCTTTGATGGAGTGTTTTTGTTATGATAATGCCATCGTGTAAGGTGAGACTACACTTCAGTATTAGTGAAAAGGTTAAGTGTAATTTCAACATAGGCAAAATAACAAATAAACAAAACCTAAAACTCCCCAAGCCCCCAGACTTGGCTCTTATACCAAAATAAAGTATTAGCATAGGGTTAAGTACATGGGTGTGCATGGGTGTGACTCTTTGTATGCATGCCATTTGTGTAATTACTTAGAATGATGATCCAATCAAAGAGCTAATTTTATTTCCAGTTCCATTTCCCTAGAATTTTGGACTAGGACTAATTTCAGAGTGTGTGCTGACATCAGTCACCCTTTTAGCTGTCCAGTGTGCCACAAGTATCGTCCTCTTTCCTTTGAAGTAAATATTATGATTTAACCTACTTGTTTACTCCATCTGGTGACATACTGCCAGCTTGGTGGTAGATGAGACACTAATAATTTTTTCTCCAAACTAGCTTATAAATTTCATTGGATTCTGTACTATTTATGGTTTGATGGACGGGGCAGTTCTAATTCTGAAGTAGTCAGTGCAGATACAGAGATATTCTATTATGGTATAGAAGGAGACTTAGAATATTAGGAGGGAAGTTTGCAAAAATGTGGAGTATTTAAATTGCTTTGTTTCTGTTCTGTTGCTTTCTCATCTGTATACATTTTTCTTTGCTTTGAGGACACAGAACATACAAAGTGATTTTAAGTACCTGAACTGGTAATTTTTGCTTGCCTGGAAGTCAGTCTTATGGAGGACCTACTGATTTGGTTTGCATGTATTTCTCTAATTCTCTAAACTCTTCCAGTTTAATTAGAGAAATAAATGCATGAAGTCATGTTCTAGAAAATGTTTTCCAAATATGTGTTCAAGTCTTTGTGTTTAAAAGATATTAACAAACAGATGTGAGGTGAATGAAAATAGCACTTCTATGATGCTGTGTCTGTTTAATTTTTACAGTAATCAGAGTAAAGAATGAGAAGGTAAAAAAACAAATTCCAGAATTCTGCCAAAAATTGCAACTATGATAGTTTTCCTTCTTTAAAAATTGCTGTATGCAGGACTGATTACAGTTCCACACAAAAGCACAGCTGGTACTGTTTTCAGTACTTGCCAAAGATGAAGGTTGCCTTTATCTTACTAAATAAATAATTTTTGGGTGCCTTTGGCATAAGAGGCTGACGCCATAGTGGGCATTACTGATTTGAATTGGGTAGGTACCCCTTTGTATTTATTTTCTTCATATGGTAGTCTGTCTCTATTTGCTAACACACCTTGCTACACTTGGTAACTTTTGACTTGGTCAGCCATAAAATGGAAATTGCAGTTTTTTTGTGTTGCATGTTAATGTTCTTCATTTGGTATTCAAATGGATCAGACTAGTCATGTTGTATCTGTAGAGCCTTATATATTTAGGCTTGTGTTATATATGTTATATTTATAGGCTTATATCAAAATGCCAAAAGTCTTGAGATCTCCTGTGTGTTCTGAACTCTGTCCTACATAAGCTTTGAATTTTTATTTTTTTTTCTAATTTAAAAAGCCTTCAGTAAATCAGTCATTTACAAACTAAACAAGACTTGCAAAGGAATTTTGGGGAAAAGGGTCAGTATTGTGAGGCTGTTTGAGTACTACTTTGTCATGCATGTACTTCTGTTGTTCTGTCATTTAAATAAATTATAATGGCTTTGTGTGGCTCAGTGGTTTAGTGAAGTCTAAAGACTTTGGTCCTGCTTGAGAGGTATTAGGAGACCACTTGCAGAATGCAGAGAAGCCTTACTGAGACTCTGAAGAATGGGTTCAAGGTTGTATTTTAGAATGAGATTTGAAAAGCACAGTTTGTTAAGAATTTGTCTGCTGTAAAAATGTTTTTCTTTTTGGCCAGCATTTCTAGACATCAGTAACCTTTCTTTTTTTAATTAACCAGACAGGGGCAAAATAGATTTAATTGCTTTAGGCTGATACTAAATCATTTCAACATGGAAACAAAATGCAGGTTTTTCTAGGTGGAGTCACACCATGTCAAGTCGGGAATTTTTCATAATCTCAAAAAGTTTATGAGGGAATCAAACCTCACTCCAGAAGACATCGATAGTCTAGTTAAGAATTTTGAGCAGTTTTACGGATTTATGATGGCATGTGGGTATCTTTATTTTTGTTTTTTAAAGCAAACAATATCTAGCAGGCTTGAATAAATGTCTTCTGCAGTTTGTATTACTTCAGTTGTATTTTAGCTTTTAAATAAGACCCTTTATTAATACACTTTTTAATTATCTTTTAGGGGCTGCTTTCTTACCTCATCACTGATAGGCACACTTGCGCTAAGCCTTACAATACCTCTGTCCATAATAGCTGACATGTGCATGCAAAAGGTAATGTACTTACCAAGTTCTGAGCATTATTAACGGAACTTTGAATTAAATAATGGTGTTATTTTTAACAATGTATGCAATGAACAATAGTTTACTTCCATTTATTTTTTAATAATCTCTTGATATTGACAGTTACAGTAATCTTGCATTTACAAACGTACACTTGTACACTTAACCTTATGTGCTTAAGATGCAGCTTGTATGAAGAGTACCCAAAGTCATTAGCAGTGGCTGGCCAAATGTTTTACCTTGAGCAGGCTCTTTTCAGAATTAAACAACTGCAAGTACAGTACCACTTAATACCTTTACAATTACAGAATTGTTATAGACTGCCTATCTTGAAGATACTCAATTAGTGACAAAAACAAAAACATGCAGGTTTACCACAAAGGAATGTAGCAGCTACAAGGTTTAATTGCACTTTATTAGATTCATGCAGATGTTAGGCTTCCATTTAAGTGTCCTCCTTCAGGTTAGTCTAGTTTCCCTGGTATTGAGGTAAAAGCTCTGGAAAGCCTTGCATGTAGAGAAAGAAAAGAATCTGATAATATGAGATTAGAATAGAAACAGTATGAAGTCAGTTTAAAATACTTCTCAAGCTGTATAGATATTTTAATTTTCCTACTGGTGGGCTAGAATTCTCAGTTATAAATATTTAATTATGAACTTCAACTCTGAATATTTGATTAATATTAAATCAGTGGCAAGGAATATAAAATTCTTAATTTCATGTGAATAGTGGTTATGTAGCGTATACTTTAAGCATGCAATTATTAGGGTCTTTTTGTTTGTTTGGGATTTTGTTTGGCTTGTTTGTTTGGGGGATTTGTTTGGGGGTTTTTTCCTTTTAAATTGAGGTTTTTACTTAATGTCAATGTGGATTTCAGAAAATAAATCTGAAAAATAAAAGGTTAAAAATAAAAAAAGGAAAGTCGAATTAGAAAATAAAAGGAGAGTTGGACCCTGAATAAATAGTTGCGTAATGAACATGTGAGGTGCACTGTGTTTCATATTAGTAATAGCTGAATATTCAACATGGAAATACAGCAAAACCTTGCAGTGATTCTAACAGTAATAAAACATTTGTTGGCAAGATAACTGTGTTTGTGTTGCTGTTTATCTGCAACATACACTTGGAACATAAATTAAATAGGAAAGTAAATACCTAATGATAGCCAGTAAGGAAACAAGGTAAAAAAAAAGATCCATAGACTTCTCCCCCAAAAATTCACTTTAGTGAGGTGGAATAAGGTTTAGGTGTGAGCTAATGCTGATAGCAAAACCGGAGAATTTTGTGTGTGTGCGTGTGTGTGTGTGCATTAATACATATTTTATATGTATATACTTGTGTGCATGCAAATACATATTTAGAGATGTGTGTATATATAGATACATATATACAAAGCTTAGCTTGTCTTCTGAAGTGATTACTCTAAACTTTCTTCTGGAATACATTAAAAAATTGAATAAGCTTTTTTAATTCTCAGTAAACAACTTAATGCCTAGGCTATTTAATCTGAGTAAGCACAGAGTCCAGATCTTTTAAAATTAATTTGTTCTTCATGTACTCATGCAATATTGAGGCATTTTAAGCAGCAGAAATATCTTTAAAGCTCTGCTGGATGACTTTCAGTGGACGTTGGTAATACAAGGACAAGTTACATTAACTTATTTTTATAGTTTGTCACTGCCCAATTTTTATTTATATTATTGATATTTATAAGCAAACAAAAAAGCTGCACAAATGTAGCTAGCTATCAGTCTAACTTTCTGTACACCTTGTATTTGCTCTTTTCCTATTTCTTATTTTAAATCTTCCACTTCCTGTGTTGTCTCACTTTATGTGCTTGCAACATCTTTCATGATATGAATCTTCATGCCTGATCCATTTCATCCATGATTCCTTGCTGCACTTGATTCCTTCTGGAGCTTGTGTTCTGTTTACTTGCTCCCTTCTGTTCCTTTTAATTTTTCTATTTTTGTTTGAAAAAGCTGCTTATTCTCTTTCTCTGGGCAAATACAGAGCCTGACTGGTTTTATGAAGCTGGCCATTAGCTGATGATGCTTCTAACATCTTGCCATACGCAGGAGAGTAATCAGGGAGGGGTTGGGGGTTCCTTTTCTTTTTTGTTCCTTTTCTGGTTCATATATGCATTTCACATTTCTGTTGCCCCTCCTTCTTCCTGTGGCTGTTACATACTTACTGTCCAAGCTCCTGCTTCCTATCTGTTGGATGCTTTTAGCTTGTGGTGGCTGCTGCTTGTACATTTACGAGAATGGAAACTTTTTTTAAGAAATTACTAGTAGTAAAAGCACAAATGAGTGACTCTAAAGGCAAATTCCTGTAGAATTTAAGGTTGTTTGTACCAGTGTATTTGTGCAAGCATGTCTGTGTCTTACAATATGCATAATTATTAACTTTCTGGGTGTTAGCTATTCTGTAATAGTCTGACATACATCGGAACCTTAAGATATTACATCCAAATTTTTAATAAATATTTAAATATTCCTTTTGGTATCTTATGTGTTTATGAATTTCTATTAGAAATCAGTAAGGATAACATAAAGCTCTTGAAACTGCAGTTTATTAGGTTTTTGAGAATGAGCATCAGCACTAAGTATCACATCTGTACCCTTTTTCTCCAGTTTTCAGCTTTGCAGATTTCTCCCACATGGGGGAGCTATATTCATGGTTCATTGCTCTGTTGGCCTCAGAGGTGTTTCAGAGGCTAGTTCTTGTTCTTAGATCCTCGATTCAGAATCATAAAATCACAGAATAGTTTGCATTGGAAGGGACCTTAAAGATCATGGCATCCCATGGGCAGAGACCTTCCACTAGATCAGGTTACTCAAAGCTCCATCCAACCTGGTTTTGGACACTGCCAGGGATGGAGCAGCCACCGCTTTTCTGGGCAACCTGTGCCAGTGCCTCATCACCCTCTACCTTTTTATAATTTTAAGTTTTAAACAGTGCCAGATAATCACTTCTGAGTGTAGTAGTAGATAAAATACTAGCAGAGCTACAAGTAGAATTTAATTTAAATTGGGAAAATAGTATGCCCTACCTTTTTTTTTTTAATTTAAAAAGAGAATTTCTAGTAGCATAGTCTTTCTGTGTGCATTGATTTCAGCAGTTATCACTTCGTGACCGTATATTCATAGTGAATAAACAGATGTACAAATCTTTCAGGTAAAAGAATTTTTGAAGTGTCTAAGGGACTCTCTCACTGGTACCAGTCAGACAGCTAAAACCTCAAATTGAGACAACTGGAAATGGCAGTCTTCATCCATGTCACAGTGCAAACAGTATGTTCCTCTATAAAGCAGGGATGAGGAGAGAAAAGTTATTCATTTACTAGAAGTAGCAGTGGCTATAGAAATTGTACCAAATAACTCACCCAATTTAAATTAACTGAAACTGCATCTCAAACTCACAATAATAATTATTTCAAATATATAGTGTATGATTTATTTATTTATTTGTTTATTTTAAGACTATTGAGTGAATGATGTTTGTATTTTAATTCCAGGTGCAGTTTTCCTGGTTATTTTTTGCAGGGGCAGTACCTGTATTTTTTTCTTTTTTCATCGCAACTCTCTTGTGTCACTACAACAACTGGGATCCAGTGATGGTGGGAATCAGAAGAATTTTTGCCTTTATTTGTAGAAAACATCGAATTCAGAGGTAGGGCAGTCACAAAGTATAACCCTATCTTTTCTTTAGCCTTTCCGGTTTGTCATACGCTTTTCTAAGCCACATTACTCATACAGTATTTATTTTAATCTAATTTTATATTCAGGTGTATTCAGGTATACTAATTTTTAATAGTAGTAGTTACCAATCCATTTATTAACCTATGCAATGCTCAAAAAATGGGAAGAGATGAAGTCTCTTGACATTTTAAAATAAGTTTCGTAGTGGCTATCAGTTTTCTTTTTTTTCTTTTTTACCTTAAGGCTTCTGTGATAACTGTCATATCCAGAACAAGCAGCTAAAATCATGCAACTTGAGTCTACTTTATGGAGTTGAGGGGTCTTTGTATGGTTTTAATGGTTGCAATTCAAACAACTAGCATACTTAGTACTTACGTTGGTTTCATGACAACCAATTTGATATCACTGTATAACCTTAAGTACTTTTGTTTCTTTTAAGAATGCCAGAAGAAAACGAGCAGTGTGAAAGTCTCATTCCTATGCATAGTGTTTCACAAGATGGAGACAGTTGCTGTTCATAGACAAAAGGTATGTTTAATAAACTACAAACAATGCACAGAAAGGTAATGATTGGCTTTCATCACAGCATTTGTGTTATAGAAGCACACATTTTTACAGAGCATACAGTGAATCTTGTGCCATATTGATAGAGTTTTGAAGGGTATTGTCAAAATTATTACTTATCGCCAAGCATTATCCTCACCTTGATGCAGGTCTTGGTGAATGGTTTTGAAATGTAGGGTTTTTTACTTAAGAGTATTACAGTGTTCATCGAAAATTGAACTTGAATTGATAAACTGGAAGAGGCATATAACTTTTTTGTATGGGTATTGTGTATAGAGGAGCTATGAAATAATTATTTCACTCTCTTTAATGCTGTTGAGGTCTCAGTTTGGGCTACTGCTGTTGATTGAAAACGTAAGTGTTTAAGGAAGTTTAGAAGACATTGTTGGACTTAATCATTATGGGTCTAGAAAATGCAAAGGAGTCTTTTTGTGTATGTGGTTGACAAGAATTAAGCTGTTAAATTGCACTAAATATTAGGGAAAATTATTTCTCGTGATAAGGGTAGGGAAACTAGATTAGAATAGCTAGGGAGTTCACAAAATACCCCTCTCTGAGGCAGTTACACAAACCTGTAACAGGGACAGTACATGGTTTGTTGATACTGTCTAGGACCATAAAGGCAGACATAGTTTAGGAAACTCTCTTAGCCCTGTGCATCAGGGCTTTAGTTTTCAAATAACACATGCAGAATTACATGATGAGAAATTATTTTCATTTTCCAATGTTGCTTAAATCTGATAATGAAATTAAAAATATCCTAACCAGAACAGTAATTGTGATGTCTGAAGACACACGTATTATTTATTTTTACTAGTAAGTTTGAAACAAATACATATGGAGGTTCCCTTTTTGATGATCTTTAATTATGTAGCCCTAATAATTTTTTATTTTTTTTCCTTTAGTTTGAAAATGGAATGATGCCCAGCGAAAAGACAATCTCCTGGAAAAGTCCCTAAGGAATCATGTTCCAGTGCCTATTCCGAATTTGTAGTAAAAATAAGAAGTTTCAGTTCTTTTGGAACTCTAAACTTTTCCTCTTTCTTGCTTTCATCTAGTTTTATAAATGAACAAATTTACTACATGCCTGTCACCTTAGGGAGTTAGTCTGTCAGAGCAACCAACCTGCCTTATCACACAGAGCTCATGAAGTTACTTGACAAAATCAAGAATCAAGAAAACAAATGCTGTTAAAGTGATTTCTTTCTTTCTTTAACTCAACGATTTTTTTTAATGCTGGACAATGTTATTTTTTAAAAATACTTTCAAATGAGTTATATAAATAAGTTTGCAGGTCATCAAGTCTTAGCAGGCTTTCAGATGAAAAGCTAAATAGAGATGTTACCTGTAGTAAGTACAAATTAACTGTTTTATGTTGTATAAACTATTTGGATATTAATAGAAGAAAATAGAAAAATAATTTATTAAGTGCATTCTTGTAATTATTAAGGCAGGATCTTTGTACGGTCCTGGAACACTACATATATATCATATTATGCCATTTTCAGAAGAACTGTAATGGCAATATGTGCTGATGTTTAAAAATATTTTGCTACCTAACAGTCTGGAATGTTTAAAATTTTAGTGAATGGTAGAATATAAGAAATTATACTACATTTGGATATACATTCTCAAAATCAGTGTTTGTTTTAAAGAGACTGATTCTGTAACCCATTCTTACTCCCAGTTACCTTACATGGAAAACTAAATTTGAACATTTTCATGCGTATAGCTGCCAAGTTCTAAAAGAGACCAAATTAATTGTGGAAGTTTTTGGTCAATGGGTTGGCACTACAGTAATTTACTAAACAATCTGGAAGATAAAGGTGTCTGATTGATTTTCCTCACACCCCCCCCTCCCCCTCCCTAGTTGCATTAATAAATTTATTCTAAACCTGATAATTTTCCTTATAAACTGTTATTTTCCTTCCACTGCAGTGCTTATGTCCTATTTGATTCTGAAAAGTTATGAATAGTTATATTCAGGAATATTTGAAATGAGTCAATGCTATTTTCCTACTTCTGGCCAGTCAGACACATGGAGAAGTTAATTTTGGCTTTTGATGGATTTAATTTTTTTATAATTGATGGAGGATGGATTTTAAGCCAACACTATTCCATGTAACAGGATTATTAATAATGCAGGGTATCTCTAATGTCCTTCCACACAAATACAGAGGGATGATATGAAACAAATGCCTTTTCATATCCTGATACTCGGAAATTATCCTTCCCAAATTTTGGTGGTTTGTTGATACAACTGCCAGATGAGATTAAATGCTTCATTTAGAAGGACTGATAAGCAGGAGCTAGAATTTAATGTAAAAATACGCAAGTAGAGAGGGAAGGAAAAATGAACCTGGGGACTCTTCTGGTAAAATATTGCGCCTTTATAAAAATTTACCTTCCAATTTTTAATATTGAATTACCTTCAGATTTCAGTGATCTGAGGTGTCTCTTGAAGATGAGATGGTACATCTTTCTTTGGACACCTGAAATAGGAAGTAAAAAAACACCAACAAACCAACCAAACAAACAAGAAGCAACCACAGAAAATCCCCCCCAGTCCCCAAACAAATAGGATTTTATTGCATTCACATAGACGTTTTGAGAAATGTCACTTTTCAATTTCCGAACCCTACTAGTAGAAGGGTTGAAAATGCAATTAAGGGAGTTTCCTTAGTTGTTTGGTTTGGGGATTTCTCTTTTTAATTTTTTTTTTTTTCCTTCTCAATTATGACAAATTGGAGAATGTTAGCTTCAACTTTTTTCTGAGCAGTAATGTAATGTTAAAGCGTACTGGCAATAAAAAGTTAATGTCTGTTTTTAATTAATGATATGTTTCAGTGAAATCATACTAAATATACAATACCAGGCATTAACTACAAATTAGAATCAGTCAGGACTTGTAGCATCAACAAACTAAGCCTGGGAAAACAGTTTGCTCTTGGATGGGCAACTACAGAATTTTTAGTGGAGTATTCTAGTGCCATGTTTTTGAAACTGGTCATACTGATAGAATTGGAGCAATGTATAATGGCCAATTGCTGTTCATACTTGTCCTTAAGTTCACGACTTAAAGTGAAAGATCATCACAGTCTGCCATGTATATGAGTTCGGTTAACTTCCGCTATCCATTAGTTGAGAGGTAATAAGTAGTGTAAGTACTAAGAAAATACTTGTCTGTCTTTGTAGGTTGAAGAATGTTGAGTAAACTCAGAGTTAGGGCCTTTCCACTGTTAACAAAAATACGGGTTGTTTTTTGTTTGTTTGTTTGGTTTTAATTTTTTTTATTTAGGGTATTAAATATTTTAATCACGGAATCATGGCATGAGGTAGCTTGAGCTTTTGAATTAAATTACAGTTCTTTAAAGAGTAAGAAATAAAGGAAACTGTCCTTCCAGAAAGGATTTTTAAACAGTGGTGCCCTGTAGTTACAAGAAATGTGTTACAATTTTAATTACAGAAGCTATGACACGTAACATTTATTCCTGCATTTAATAGAATGTGCTGAGTTTTTTTTCTACAAAATCTTGTAACTTTTAGTCCAAGAATATTCTAGAAATATAGTTTCTAATTTGAAATGTAAATTGCGTAGCTCTCTAATGGGTGCTTGGTAAATGCACAAGAGTTTTAGCTTTGATTCTCAGGTACCTCTGACATAATGGAGACATGCTGGGTTTTTCTTTCTCATGACACAACTGGAATGTGAAGGAGCTCTCTTATAAATGCTTTATCTCTGTGTGCTAGCATAAATTATCACTGCTCTTACTGTTTCAATTTGGCAGTGTCTTTATTCTGATTTATTTCTTGTAGGAAGCACATACAGTTTAAAAAAAAAAGTAATGAATTTTTATCTCCAGCATTTCTTGGAATGTCATTAGATGCTTAAGGAACAGTGATTTCCCATGCCTACAAAATGGAAAATGAATACTACATGTGTTGCTCTGTCAAACAGTTGAACTAATTCCTGTAATCTTACAAGACAACCAACAATTTCATATGTGTGTGTGATTGAGGTTTTAGAACTGTTTGGGTTTTATATATGGAGGAAATGATGATAATTTGCCAAATGCCACATAGCATGCCTTTGCTTTTAGGGTTCTGGTGAGTCTTGCATAGTTACATATGCTGCGTACTGCACTCCAAAACAAAGGGGAAAAAGGATTGCAGTTTTTCTGGGCATTTTCTGTCAGGTTTCAGTCATGCTGAAAATGTGTTCACTACAAGGTGCTGCTGTAGGTGTAATACTAATTCAGGAAAGAACTGAAATACATGTTATATCAGTACTTGACAATTACTTAAAATATGTGGCCCATGAATGCCACTGAAGACACTGAAGGCCTTATGTTTCTGTTGCCCAGTGTGCATTGCATCATGCTTGTTGGCTTTTTGCCTGTGGAAATCCATGTAAGGTGGGGGCTGAAGTATGTCACTGATTTGGCTGTTTTTGGAGCTGGGCTGGAGTGGGCTGCACACTGAAACTCGGAAGCAGGGAGGCTAAGTCTAAGGCACTGCCTGGTTATCTCACTGTGGTGTTGCTAATGAATTTTGTGGAAATACGATGTTAAGCAAGGCTATTCTTTCAAGGATAAACCATGGTGCTGCATGTGATACTTGATATGGTGTGATGGTATATGCATTACATACCTCCTTGTAATGAACTAGCAAAAATAGGAGAGGCTGCAGACTACTTTTCTTGGTGCGTGCTGTTTGGCATTGTCTTTCACAATACCCATTATGCCTAGGTACTGCTATTCACAATGATGATTGCTTTCAATAAGGTTGTAAAATGACTTCTTTGTAGTTCTTGGTTCCATCTCTCTTTGTGTTGAATGTCGTCATTCCTGTTCCCTATTAAAAAATCATCCTATTTTAGGGAAATTAGCAAAACCTCCTATCTTAGGGAATGAGCTAAGCCGGGCTATCAGAGGAGGGGAAAAAAACAGTTAAACATTAGACATGGGATGTGTTTATGAACACACTTTTAAATTTCATATGAAAATGAGCCTCAATAATGCAGGATGTGTTTCTGTGTTTCTAAATGAAGCCAAGAAGTGGCATACTCGAAAATCAAGAAACAAAACCTAATATTAGTATCACAATGTTCAGTTATATGGCAAACTGTAGAATGGTACTTTTAATCAATTTTTTTTATTTGGGATAAGTTTTGAGTTAGTTAACATTTCTGTTATGGCTGTCATATGTAGAGTGTACAATTTAATAGTAGCATTTAAGTGTTGGTTCATAAACAGTTGCTATGCATGTTCAGTTGTTTCTATTTAGTGGTTTTGGGGTTTTTTGTTTGTTTTGTTGTTGTTATTTTTTTAAATTCTTATTATTTTAGTCATTTTTCTATAAAATCCAGGATTGCATTAATGCTGTATTTTGTTTTACATGATTGTTGCAGGGCATGATTTCTCAGGGAAATACGGATGATGCCATGTGTTGTGAGAGCTGATAACTAACTCCTGCTTATAACATTGTTACAAACATTTTCATGTTTCACTCAAACATTTCCATGGTGTGACTTTCATGCTGAATTCCTTTACACTTGCCAGGTGTGATGAGAATGTTAAGAGCATTTAAAGGTGACAATAAAATACACTCTGCCTAATGCTTCATTATTTTTTTGGACAGCAATCCATTCTAAACTGATGCTGCAATTTGGGTGTAGTTTTTACCTTATGGTACTGTGCACCATATAAATTAATAGTTACACTGCTGATTTTGAAGCTGCACTTATGGCATGACAGTGACAGGACATTAACTTTCAAAGTTAGGCAGTACTAATACATAATCTGATTCTGGGTAAAGTACCAGTATAAATCTATGACACAAATGTATTTGTAAAAATTTAATGATATAAATGAAGTCACTTTGGGGTTTTTTGTTTGTTTTTCCAGTAAAGCTGCTTTGGCTAGACTGGGATTTGATCCAAAGCCCACGAGAGTCATAGACAGCATTAATAAAGTAAAACTTTACTGAAAAGAAACTCCGCAGTCAGGTTGACCTTTATGCCTTTGCAGTATTTCTGTCTGCAGAATACATTTGGAGTGGTTTGCTTTAAGACTTCAGTAACATAAATTTGAGGGATTTTAATGCTGGTAAAATGGTAAGCATGCTACTGTAAGTGGTCACAAAAATATTTCCCTATAGCCAGCATACAGCTTAATTATTTAGAAGGCAAATTTCTTTGACTTTTCTTTTAAACCAGCAGTACAAGAAGTGTTAACCACTTAGTTGTATACTTTTAGAACTTTTTTGTCACTAGAACATCTGGTCATAGTCATTAGCCTTGAGGATCAACTTCCTCTTAATGATTTCTAATTTGACATTTACATTCAGTTGACAAAGCATGCAATGGGGCATTTCCTTTCCTCTCTTGGTGTAAAGCTACTGTATTTGTATTTGGCTGCCCTAGTTCTCTATATTGTTAGAAATCTAACAAAACAGATCAAACACACAAATGTGCCTCTACTTGGTTACCTGTGTTCTCACTCTCCTCTGAAGTACTGCATTGTTACATCCAGTTACTAGTAGGTTACCAGACTTCTTCAGGAATGACTCCTGTGATGTGGAACGCATCCACAATTTCATCTTGTTTCATATCCTATTTTTAAAAATCATAAGAGCCTTTTCTCTGAGGATTTTTGTAGAAAGCAACTGATTCTACAAGTGCAGAGTTCTTTAGCTGCATCTCAGCTTATAAAGTTGCATCCAATAAACTTTTGAGTGTTTTGTCAGGGAAGGTGCACAAATTTTATGTATGTCCCATAAAAGAAATGTAACTGGATACTGGAATGGCCTCAGAATAAAAATTCAGGGATGTTTCTATACTTCCTCACATGTTCCCGAAGTTTTTGGGAAAAAAAAAAAAATTAAACCAGCCAAAACCAAATTCCATACTTAGCAGCTGAGGAAACTGGCCATTTAGCATAGAAATAATTTTATTATATGCAAATCACTGTGTTTTCATTAGGGATATCCTGCAATATATTACTGATGTTGCTAGCCCATAGATCTTTTCTTCCTTTTCTGTGTTACAGGTGCTGCTTCTACCTAAATCTGACCTTCTGCATGCCAATTAAATGAGTTCCTCTACCTGAATGAGTAACTTTTAAAATATTTTTAGAATATCCCTCTTTTCCCCTAGCTGAGGGAAGAGCAGGGGCTTTCCAGCCAAACAGTATCCCTCATCCACAGGAAAAGAAAAAAACCCCAACACTTAAAACCAAAAATCTTAATTGAGAATAAAGAATCTTACTGGGCAGCACATGCGATCAGCTGTAAAACCACCGGGGTAATTTCTCGCTTTTCCCAGTTACGTACAGGAAGTACTTAGTCAATAGTATATTGGACTGATCTCTCTGATCTTCAGCTGATACAGAATGTAGGTGTTTTAAGTAATTTCATATTGAAGTGGAATGCTTAAATGCAGTCCTGTGATTTGTGGGTGGAGGAGGAAACCACATGGAAAAAAGTTCTATTTGGCAAGTGTACATACTAAGGAGTTTCTTGCCTGTATTTTGGGGATTTTAGGTTGAGGGATATTTTCGTGTGAAGTGTGTAAAAGCTCTATATACCATCCAGTTACAAGTGAGTGCTCTATTAATTGAAGATTGTGAGAGGCTGTTCACACAAAACTATTGAAAGCTTAGCCAGTTGATCAAGTTAATGTTATCTGAGCTTAATTAGGGAAATGCAATGAGCTTGTGATGCAGTCTCAGCACTGTACAGCTGATGGGGTCCTTGTAATGATTCAAAATTTAAGTTCTCTTTGGAGTGGGTATTAGTAAAACAAAATCATACATGAAACTTTCCTTATTTGTTTATGCAGGTTGATTTATGAAATTTCTAGAGCTAGTGTGCATTAAGAAATGCACAAAACCAGTTGTTAGTAGTTTTGATTGTGATTTTGGCATTACATTTTGTACTACATTTCAGTGAATTCTGAATAACACTTTTAAAGCAGAAGCTGCTTTAACTGAGGAACTTCCAACTGAAGAAAACTTTTGTTTGCATCAAGTCTGTACCGTTTGCTGTTAATTCAGATATTCTGAGGGCATGGCTAGTTCCAGGTGTGTATTCTCTATGAAACATCTTTTAAACATAATGTTTTAACCATTTTCCTTAGTGAGACCAGGATGTGAATTGCTGATGTCTATTGCATTTGCACTCAAATACTCGATTTCAGCGTGTGTTAAGTCTTGATCTATTTTTGACAAAATAAAGAAGAGTAGCATTTTTATCTAATTTCCGTTTAATGATAAGTATATTAATTCAAGGAAGGACATATAATCATGGCTTGATGCAGCAATTTTAAGCCAAGAAAACAGCAGGGTGGCACTAGTAAATCTGAAATGAAGATGTATGTCTCTTCAGAAATGCATTCTGTTTTTTTAACCCTCTTTATACCAAATTGGTCCTTTCCTTTTGCCAGAATTACAGAGGTGAAGCAAGTACCAGAACTTTTGCCCTTTGTTTTTTAAAAATTAACATGGACCTTTTCCCAGAATGTCTTTGTCCTGTCACTTCATTTTTGGGGTCGGGGGAGAGAGGGGAATGATGGTTATGGTGGTCTCAGTTAAATGAGAAATACAGAATGAGTATTTTTAATTAATATCAGAATTAAGCTATTATTTTTAAATTTTCTATATTAATAGAGATCTACTGAATGGAAATTACAGGCCTATATTGCAGATATTGAACAGTGGTTATGTGTTTCTAACAAAACCAGCATATATGTGAAATTTGAAATGTGTAAAGGTGAAAATTGGAAGATCATTCCTGTTTTTATTGGTTTAGAAATTGAAATTTGTAATATCCAATACCAAAACCCTACAAAAGGGCTAATGTAAAGAAAATGTAATGTATTTTGATGAACAGCCTGTATAATACAATCAATGGGTGTGCCATTTTTGTTCTGTATTATATGTAAGCAAACAATAAAGATTATAAATCTTTTTTCCTTAACAGAAATTGATATTTGGTCGGGGTTAATGTTTAATCTGTTTTATGCCTTCAGATAAGAAAAAATGAATGGTTGGGGTGGGCTGCTTTGAGAGAATAGCATAATGGTAAAAAGGTCTCGACCCACTTAATTCCCTTCTTCCACCCTAAAAAGTGAGTCTTGGGATGGCTTGTTTTTGGCTCAGGTGCCAAAAGGCTCTAATTTGATCTCAGATTGGTAATTTAAGTTGTAAAATACCAATTTTTCATCTATTTTCGTGGTTGAAGGTGATATTTACCAATACATGAGTAATATACGAGAAGACTGTTTCATCAGCAGGGGGAGCTACTGTAGCATTCCAGAACTCTAGTATAAGAAATTATTTAAGCATTAAAAAGGCAATTAACTTAGCTGGTTTATCATCCTTAATTCTTGGAGTTAACCAGGACTAGATACAGACCTTCCTTTATGGAGCCGAACCTTTAAAAGTTTCTAACAATTAAAAATCTTTTGGGGATGATAGGCATTTACCTAAATACATAATTGAAAAAGTAGAAAAACTATTTTCCTGCCATTGGCTTTTCTGAGTTTTCTGGATTGCCTACAGCTGAATTATGTTTACTGATACAATCAATGCTGCTGCACAGCTGTAGCAAGAAGCAGATTTTTTTTTTTTTACACCAAAACAAGGGGATATTTTCTGTGCCATGTCTGAGATATGCAAAAATGCAGTATGATGTTACTGACAATGCAGGTACCAAATAGTTGAATCTTGAGGTTTAAACTAGAGTTTCTGTGAAAAAAATTATAAGCATAAACATAAAGACATCATACCAACTATAAATCACAATGTTGGAGGAAGGCGAGTATGCACATTTCTACTCTAAAAAGTGTTTATAAAAACCTATTGAAATTGTCACTTATGCAACAATTTATGCTTGATGCCAAATGGACAAGCATTGTGTCTTCTGTTGAATATGGAATTGTCTGTGTTCTATCTTACTCGGCAAGGAACTTTGAGAGATACTTAATGTAGAAAAAATTCCTAGTCAAGGCTGTAGCGCACATCAGTACTTACAGTTTTGTGGGGATGTTTTAACTAACTAACACGGGGTTCATCTCTTTGTGTTCCCTGACCAGCCACAGGAATTTGAAGTAAGTTGGTTTAAAAAAATTTCTATATACTTGTTAAAGCAACTTGACAACAACATGCCTGTTCTATGTTCTAGGGTCCTAACTGGCGGATGGAATCTCAGTCATTGTGTGCTTCCTCCATTTTTAGTCATAGAAATGAGTAAAATGTGAAATAATTTTTAGGAGGTTCTGTACTTAAAGCAGAAATTTAACCTAAAATTTATCACTTTATCAGGCTATTTGAGTACTCATAAATTGTGTTGAGTGGACAACTGGCTGCATAATGGCTAGGGAAGGTGGTCACCAAATCACATGAAGTAGGCTTTTCCATGGAAGTTCTGATGAAGATGTGTGCAGACTCATAAAAGAATGTTGGGAGTTGGCAAGGGTTTGCCATTTTTCACTTTCTCCAAGGGTGGGGTTGCTACTGGGTAAACAACTGAGATAAGTTATTTTGTGATTTGGTTTTTTGGTTTGGCGGTGGTGGGTTGGTTTGTTTCTTCTTCCTTATCCAAAACATCAATCAATGTATTTTTATTCTGTTAGGCTAGCAAGATCTAAAGTATTTTCTTTGATATCTTGACACCTAGCACTTTTCTGTATACAATGGGATAAGCTAGTGCAGGCTCACTAGATTGCTTTCAATCTGTGTGATGTGATTTGTTGACTATCTTATCCTTACTCTTATTCTCTTCTTCAGTTTTAGAAGATAGATTTCGTAGATGAAACGGGTTGACAGGAAAGCTGGAGAGGGACTTTCTACACTGGCAGATAGGGATAGGAAAAGGAGATGCTTTAAACTGAGAGTAGATTTAGGTTATCTATTCAGAAGTTCTTCACTATGAGGGTGGTGAGGCACTGGAACAGGTTGCCCAGAGAAGCTATGGATGCCCCATCCCTGGAAGTGTTCACGGCCAGGTTGGACAGGGCTTTGAGCATCCTGGTCTAGTTGAAGGTGTCCCTAGACTTGGCAGGGTGGTTCGAACTAGATGATGTTTAAGGTCCCTTCCAACCCAAACCATTCTGTGATTTTACATCAATGTGAACTCTTCAACCTTTCTTCCTCCCATTCCCACCCTATCTATTCCCAACCTCTTGTGCAAGATTATGCGAAAGAAAACCCAGTTGTAGTTTGCAGGTTTGCAAGCTTTCAGGGCTTTTTTGGTAGTGTTATCTACTATCTTACAATTTGCTGTGACATGAAGATGTTCATACCATGAGCATTCCTTAATTATCTAAGTAGGTTCTTCTTTGTGGGAACCTTTCAGTGTTGTGTTGTTTACTAGGGTTCTTTAACTACTAGGATCATGCTGCTAACGATGATGGAAAACTCGTGATTACACTGCAAGTGCACATTTACACAATGTGAAGGAAGCTTCATAAACATAAAGGAGCATTCTGTCTCCCTGTTCCCATTTAGAAAGAAGCTCATCTGCCAGTAAGTATTTTTTGTTGTTGTTTTATCCCAATGGAAGGAAAAATTATCTGAGTTTTTTTAAATTTTATTTTAAGCAGATGGCTTTTATGGCTGTGGTATTGCAGGCAAACAGGCAAGCAATGCCATAAGAGGTTTCTATTCATGGGGCGTGTGGTGATCAGAAAGGAATGGTTGATGAAGAGGAAGTCTGATGTAAGGACCACTGATGAATGGAGTTTGGTCTTACATTACTTTTCTTGAGTTCTCCTTGTCTCTTTATGTATTTTCTTACAAAGGAATATACAGAAGACTCTTCAATAATTGAGAGGATATCACCAATTCATATTATAAATATTTAAAAACATTATGCAAGTGTGCTAGTAATTTAACAAATGTCTTTTGTTAAAAACACATTTTGACAAAACTGCTGACACTGACTTCTACCTCCTCTCTTCACTAATCACAGGTGGAGCTATATCTGCTTCATAGGTAAAAGCTGATATATCTCTATCTGTCACTCTTATGGAGGTGACTTTTTCCCCATAATTTGTATATGATCAGCCACCAGTGACTGAAAATATGTCTTTAAGTAACTGGTGCTGTTCATTTGAAGTGTCTCATTCTTGTATGCAAGTGCTTAAAAATGAAGTTAGATTAATCACTCTTCATACAGGAGTGTGTTTGCCATAGTGCCACTTTCCAGTGTAGGAAGAGAAGCTCCGGAATAATGTGTGCCTAGAATAGGGTAAAAAAGAGTCTCAGCAAAGTATTTTTCTCAAGGAAACGGTTATGGACTAAGCCAGTGTCCTTTCTGAGATGCAAAGGGGCAATCAGGGCCAGTCTAACCTAGAGAAGAAAAAGAACAATGCAATGATCTACCAGAAGCTGATGGGGAACCACAGTAAGGGAACGAATTGCCCTTCAGAACTCTGAGGAGGTGCATAATAGATTTCCAGTAAGCGAGCTCTCACCCAAGCTCTTGCAGAAGGAGTCAGGTGAATTTGAAATAATTTCTATCTGTGTCTGTTCCTTTTGTACTTGAGGGTAGGGTAAGAGATGGAGCCCTTGATAAAGCTTCAAGACAGAACAATTTTGTGAGAATCTCAACTGTTCTGTGTATAGCGGATGAATAAGCTTCAAAATTCTCACTGATTAAAAGTTTCAAAACAGCCAAAAATTTAAATGGTAGAAGTTTTACGTTGTTTAAAAAAAACACTAATTTGCTTTTAGGGGTCTATAACTGCTAATAAAGGTTTGGTGACACAGAGACTGTCATGAAATAATACTAATGTTGTGTTGGCTCTCTGTCAAAGTAATTCCTCAAAACACCTTGTTAAAGCTTTTAATCATGTGTCTCTGCTCTCTGGCTCTGGTCTGCCATTATACCTGCCAATCTACGTCCTCTCTTCACAGGTGATTTTTGAAACTGACACATTTATGTCTCCCTTTACAAATTCTTCACTTTTTTTTCTTTTTTCCTTCTAAAAAAAGACTGTTCAATTCTAAATTGTTTGCAGAATTGGCAACAGAGGTGTCCTAGCAGTATAATGAAGAGGCAGAAGGACAGAGGAGTTGAGAATACTGCATATTTCTCCTCACACACCAGTCTGTTTAAATCTAGAAGTATACATTGGCCTTGAAATGTATCATCAAGAAAGCTCCTAACAAAGCATCTTGCTCCACGTAATATTTGGGAGCTTGCTATTCTACATTTAGAGAACGTTGTACTTTTTGTTTCATTTTGTTTTTAGTAGTGGATAATGGTTTCAGGGTAAAGGTTGCTGTGTGTAGACTCACCACAAAATGATTCTAACTTTACAGTCTTACAGTCAACTTATAATGTTCTTTTTTAATTTCATCCATATCAAGGACTGGGTCTTTTATGCGATGCTTTAAATGTTAGGAATGGACACAATACTACCTCTTTCCTTTCCTTATGATTACTTGGGAAACTCCCTTCACCTTTCACTGGTTTGGGTTTTCCTTTTCCTAAAGTTATGGTAGTGGTTATAACTTTATCTTTTGTGAGGTAAAAACATCATAACATGGTTGGCAAAGCTGCTGTGGGGCTTGGGCAGAAAGCTGTGGTTAATATTTCCTTAAGAATGCCTTACTTCAGGAGATAATAACTACAGCTTTCAGCCCAAGCCCTACTGCAACATTGCCATTTTTTCTCTCTTATTCTCTTAAATCTCCCTAACTCCTACTGCCCTGCCCAACCTATGCCAGTTGGGCAGTCAGTCCACTTCCCAAAGTCCTTAATCAGTCCTCACTAGAGATGTCAGCACTAATAGATAGATCAGTGTTATTGCCAGTGTGGGGCCAAGACCTTTAACACAGATGCTGCGAGAGACACCAATGAAGATGAACTGCTATTTGTTAGATTTTTAAAGGAAGTCTTTTAGCTGTTTAAAAAGAGAGTAGGGATTGTTCCAAACAGCTAAGAAACTTATTTCTTCAGTGCAAAAAATGTCAGTTTATCTTGATTGCTGCTACTACAGCTACTGCTGCCATGTATCAAAGGGGTGAGTGTAGCAGAGCCACAGTAACAGAGATGTGGAAAAACTGGAAACTATGGCTGAGATTTACAGTGCTGGAGGAACTAACCTAAGGTCTCAAATAACACACCTGTAAGAGACTAGGGGTAAGCCAAGGAGGAGAGAAGGAGAGGAGATAAATAGAGTGGCACAAAAGCCAAGTGTATCCTGTGCAAGTGCTTTACATTTGTCCATCTTTAATTTTGTTCCTTAAGGTATTTCTCAGTAACTCCTGAAGCTGGAAAAGATGGATCAGATCAAGCCCAAGTCTGAAAGCACCTTCATAAGGGCAATCTCTCTAGATTAACTTTATGAGGTGATACCTGGAGATACCAATACATAGACAGAATATAACATTTATGCCAGATTCACACTAATCTAACAGGTCATGTTGCCATGTATAGATGAAGTCAAGGCACTCAGTGGTATGCTGAGCAGCAGTCCCCATAAAAGTGCAGTAAAGCAGTGCCTGATTCTCAGGTTCTGGAGTTAGCTGAACACCAGAATACCAGTTGATCTGTGTGTTGAACATGTTGCTCTTGATTTTAGGTTTCTCTGTGTGCAGAGATACATCTCATTCTGGACAGTCACCTCAGCTGCAGAGATACATCTCATTCTGGACAGTCACCTCAGCATCCCCTTCTTCACAGCTAAACCTTTAATGCTACAGTGTAGGACACGTAACAGATTTATCCTAGTATGAATCCATCTATTTAGCTGCTGAAATAACTCACAGAGAACATGACAAAACCAGACCCAGTCTAGACACAACATTTTCAATGTTTAATTATTCTGTGAGGTATTGCTTTTTAAAGCTGAGAAATATTTTTTATGTTTACTGTCCCTTAGGCCAGATGCACCTTGGAGCATGAAAACACCCAAGAGGTGTCTGCATATTTACTTTGCTGTTTTAGAAAAATCTACATATAGTAAAAAACAGTTTAAAAACATATCGGTAGCAGTAACATTTCATTGCTTTCCACCCACAATCTACTGAGACTGAATGTTTGCTTCCTCTGAGCCACCTCATTGCCTCTAAACCTGTTCATGTGCCTCTAAAAATGCTTTTGCTGCACTCCGCAAATCACCAAGCTCAGGTTAGGCAGGAAAAATTCCTCCACTGGTAAGCAGACTGATTATAGTGGTACCCTGGTGTGGATTTTGTCTGTTTTTTAATCATATGGCAGTTCCACAAACCCACTGTGTTTTTGTTTTCTCCATCTTTGTATGCTCAAACTCACTCCTTGGAGATAGTCTAGCTTCCAAAAGTAGGGAGTCTGAAATGAGTGTCTTTACAGAACAGATAATTACATGTAAATTGTAGTTCTCTGAAGTTATATCTAAAAAATAGCCCTTGCCCACATGCTCACCTTCCTACTGGGCTGATATTTCTCTATGTTTTATGGGCTTTAAAAATAGGGTGTCACTTTTCCCCCTTCTTAATTTGCTGCTGTAGTGGGAGGGGTTTTTACCTTCTTTTTGGAGAATTCAGGATAGCTGAAACATCTCAGCAGGTGTAGTGTGAAACTCTGCTTGCTGTGAACACTGACTTACAACTTTGAGCTCAGAGGCATCCCACCAAGTCTCTGTTCAGCTGAACAAAATCCCACTTCTTCCCAGAATGTTACAGGCTGGATGAACTGGGACGAAAAAGGCATGGCCCCATTTCTTTGACTGGAGCTCTGCTAATTTATGTCAATTGAAAAATCTGATTTTAAAGGATAATCTGCACTTAATCCTTACAGTGGGTAAGTAACTGTATCTTATGTTACTTATTTTCTGTTAATTTGATTTTTGTAACTTTTCTGCAGGTTTTTTCTTTTTTTTACTTCAAATTAAAATTCATATGACTGAAAGGGGGAGATATACCTGGAGCTCATTGTTAGAGTAAAAGTGAAAGAGTAGGAGCAACAGTGATTGTCTTTTTCCTTGATGATTACATGAGGCAATGTGGATCACGTGAATTCTTTACATTTAGTATGTTCTTGCCACCGCCCCAAAAGTAATACAGAGTTTTAAATTGATCTTCTGTTTATATTTTAATTACTGCCTCAGTTCTGCCCTGCAGTGTACTTGGAATTGTCTTTTATTTCCAAAATTGGTATTATGAATATTTGTGTTAACAAAAATGATATTATTGCTATTTATTTAGTAACAAAAGTGCATAGCTTCTTGGTGGTAGTAATTTCATGGCTACATGCTTTTTACAAATTTTTGTATGTGGTTTAACAAAACATGCCAGGGGAACAGAAGAGCAGATTGTCCTTTACCCCTGTAAATATTATTGTTGATTTTCATATAAGGACTTTTTCTTATATCACTAATCTTGATCCTTTTGTAAAGTAGGTACTTGCTGATATTTTAACTTTTCTGTATACAGAACGTCCTTTTAAGTATCAGTTATGTACACTGGAATAATTATTTACTCTTAACTAACCTGTGAGGATATTAGTGGCTATTTATAATCTTTTAATGGTCATCTGTTATTTTCAATCCAGGATTGGCAAAATTTCTTTGCCTGTAGTTCCTTGAGCAAAAGGTATACACCTAATTGAACCCCTTGGCTCTTGTTGTTAGCCTGTAGATGTCCATCTTGTTCAAGCAGCAGTATAGAATTTTCCAGGCTGGGCTGATGTTTAGAGTCTAGCTTTATTCACTCAGCTTAATTATCATTTGTCCCAAGTGAAAGAAAGGTGAAGACACCTTGTAGTGAAGTATGCTGCAAGAATTAGGAGGCTGATTCATTCTTCTGGCGTTTAGTTATCAACCAGAGATCATGTTATCAAATATACTGTATGAGTTGATTTATTTAGATAGTGGTATCATATTATGCACAATTATTAAAATATTCAGACAGTTACAAGATAAATGCAGGAGGCTTAACCTGGTAGCTGACACAGTAGCTGGTATTCAGCTCAAGATTCCTCCCTGGCTTTACAGATACCAAGACATGGCCAGTGAAAAAGGGACAAGATGCATGGGTTGTATTAATAGATCGTCACACTGAAGTATGTGATTCAAATTCACTTCAGGAAACAGAACCAGGTATGTAAGGTGCAATAGCAAAGTAATCACACGTAACACTGACTGACATTGAAGGGCTTAAATGCACAGAATTTGGAATTCTACATGGCGTAATAGAAATTCAGCAAAAATACTATGACAAAGAATGTATATTTGTATAGGTAGTCCATACAGCCCTCACAGTTTCCAGCTCTCAGAGTCTGTGCCTGTTTCAGAGTTTATCACCAAGTGAGCTCACCCAGGCAGAAGTACTAACAACATGGTACTCTTGTCAACTGGTGCGAGACTAAGTAGTGCCACCAAATGTTGTCTCCATCAAGAAATGAGAAGAAAAGCCTCAGCTGTTAGACCCTGTCATCCTCTCTAATCCCTTCAGGCACTTAGTGCAGAGGAGTGTTTTGCTAAATTTGCATAAATGTATCTTAGTTCCATTTTCAAACCCTGGCTGACTTCTTTATTGTGCTTTCTGAGGTGGTAGGCAGCATGCATACACTGGCAACCAGCTTTGCTGTATGAGGCCCTACACAGAGTTGAGGAGGGAGCAAGATCCTAAAGGCTGTGCTCAGCATCCAGGGCTTAAACATCAGAGGGAGATGGGTGAGAAGCTGCAGTTCATTGCCAGTGACCTGTGTGGATGGAGAGGCTTCTGGGAGCCCATAACCACTGTTCTAAGTTCTGATTAATGAAGGGAAAATTCGTTGTCCCTGTGTAATGCCAGAGGTGCCTCCACACAGCGTGAGGCAGGTGTGGGCTTGGACTTGGCTGAAGGACAGGGTCCCATCCAGTTCTCTTGCTCCCCTTCCTCAACAGGACCAGGGGACAAAATAGAAGGGAAAAGCTCCTGGGTCAAGATAGAACTCATTTACAAATCACCTTCACTGGCAAAACAGGCTCATCTCCGGGAAAATCAATCTAATTCATTGCTCAGACAATGAGCACCTCCTCCTTCCCAGACCTGGGCACTCGCTGGACTGTTCCTCACGTTTTTTCCTCTCTGCCCCTGTGGTGTTTTGCCCTTCATTAACTACACTTCCCAGGGGTGCAACTAGAGGTGCTGATGGGCTCAGGCGTGCACCACAGTGAGGGTAGGGTCAGCTGGAATCGGCTTGGGTCCAGGCTCTCACCCCACAGCCAGCTCCCGGACAGCTCACCCGGTGCACCAGAATTTCTGGGCTCTGCTCTTGATTCTGGTACGTTTATGGATGATTCCGGTGTAGACAGCTCTGGAGAAGGAGCCCCAGCTGCTGTGCCACAGCTTCCTGATGCCAGGAGGGCCAGGTAAACTCCAGAGGCTCCTGTCGCAGTCCCACATATGTGTGTATGAGGGGTTCATACTACAGTTTGGAATTAGGAAGCTGGCAAAGCCATCAAATCGGTATCTAGCTCTGTTAGTTTATTCTTTCCCAATAAGGAAACATCTTCCCTGTGTCCTTTCATAACCTTGTCCTTTGGTAGCCATGTAGTCACTGCGATACACCCATGGGTTCTCATGGATAAAGTGTTTTGCCTCTTGCCTAAATGACATGAAGCGGTTATCAAGGACCTGCCAGAATACTGTCTTGAAATCATAATCTTACTAACGTAAGCTCATATTGGAGCTGTTTCATTTTGATCTACTTATGTGGTCTCTGCAGACTGGCTTTAACATTGTCTTTGTTTCATCTGGATATTATAAAGTGGCCTACATAAATGCTTCCTAAATTTATTTTACTGTTGGCTTTAGCAGGACACCATCCTGCACAGCTGCGTTCATCAACCTGATTGTGTAAATAAGCCCAGAAAAACACAACATAAGTTACTAGTTTGTTTACTTTAGTATGTGTGTTGTCATGACTTTCATAGATTAGGTGCTATATTCCTTCTGTATGCACTCAGTGCCTTTGGGTTGACATGGTTTCCTTGCACTGAGGAGTTTGCAGGCATGTGCTTTCTTTGAGAGGTCTGAGCATTCACCCGCAGCACCTATTACTGGGGTGATGGCAGCATGTGTTGGCTTGGCTTGGTCAGATGGTGGGCAGCAGGTTGCTGGCAGAGTTGAGCTTGGCCCTGTGCTGGAAAGATTTTAAGTCTCGGGCCGAGAGTTGCAGGTAAATTGCTTCCTAAGTCTGAATGTGAGTTCAGTCAATAGCCCGTCACTGGGTTGGACTCCTGCACAGGGATGTTAGAGGAATGGTATTGCCTGGGTGAGGTATGCCCTGTGCATTCCCTCACTAACAATCCAGCCTGAGGTTCAACGAGCAGAGACAAATGACACATCTCTCTCCACTCTGTACAGTTGCTTCTGCTGTTCTCTGACTGGCTGGGTAGAGCTCAGTGCTTCAAAGCATGCTTTTTTATAACAGTAAACAATGTATTTTTGTCTGCTGTGTTCCCTGATTTGAAATTTAATGTACAAATGTATATTGAGTTTTAAAATTCAAAACCTCATTCTCGTCCTTTCTTGCAGGACATTGTGTTGTCTTGTAAGCTAGGCCTGAGGTGACTGAACATGATAGCATTCTGTAATTTTCGATTGAATAAGGAGACTCTGAAAGTGAAACAAACCTAATGGCTCTAGCAGAAGGAGTCCATGATCTGTGAATCATAATTTTCTGAGGAATAGAGCTTGGTTTCTTTGTCCAAATGCAGCAACTTTTTACTTTGGTGAAGATTTTTTGAAGATATAAAGGGGAGAGCTAAAGGACCTAAAGAATAAAGTATTAAATGCAAAATAATGTAGCAGTAGCATGCATCTTTGTGTAGTCTTTTTTTACCAAGTAAGAATGTGTCCATCACAGATTATAGTCTTTCAGGTAGCATTAGCAGCAGTACAAACTGATCTTCTGCATAAAAAGGAAATTAATTCAAATGGACGGAGTTGTTGTTGCTTCAAAAATTGTCTTGAAAACTAGGGAAAATAAATATATAGAACAGCAAAATAAAAGTTTCTTGTCTAGAGGTACTTCTCACTTGCAGCCTCACAGCTGAAGAATTACAGAGACGGCAGATTGCCACTCAGAGACTGCAACTTTGCATGAGAGCCAGGCTGCTTTAAATTGTTGCTTTTCAAAGCTTCTCTCCTGGCCCACAGCTGGCAAAGACAGAGGCTTAGCAGTCAGCCAGATTCTCGTTTGAGAAAAGGTATAACAGTGAGAAGAGTAGTTTACAGAAGGAAAAGGATACACATCAGGGAGAGGACAATAGCAGAATTAAGAATCCATTTACCTGGTTATATGTGGGTTGCTAAAGTTGATGGAGATAATATGATATTATTTAATCTTCTGTGTCTGGTCAGGATTTCTTCAAATATTAGGTTGGTGAGGTCTGAATAATGTCATACTATCTTAAGGGCTCTTGAGGATGACATGTCAGGAGAAGGAGCAAATTGTTTTGAGTTCATCTGTATGGGTGCCTAACAAAAAACTTTTATAGCTTCCCCAAAGGGATTGGTAAATAACTACCCCCACTATGTTTTTGCAAGAATCTATTTTGATCTTGGTATATCATCTTTGTTCCACTGGTTTTCTAGCTCATTCTCCTTTTGCTTTCTACTCTCAATCAAAACACAGTTCTTGGCACTATTAGCAGTATTTATTTGCATACATTTAGAACTAAGAATGTTTTGTGCTAAAAATTTGACAACATTCAACATCACTGGTAACTGATCCTTTATGAGCTTTTATCCATCCAAGAGCAGCAGTGATGTTCATGATCACTTGGACCACTGTTGTGAAAATGTACAAAGAATGAAATTACAATCTTACTGAAGCCAGTGGGAAAGCACCTTCTTCAAAGATGGGGTTAAAAGAACACTGTTCTGTGAAATGCTGGACATCCACAAATATAAGTGCATGTATTATGTCTCTTTCTGTACATCACCTTGAGATCTAAGACACTATCTGTTAAAGGAGGCTACAGTATCTGTTATTCTCATGGGATTTCTCCCTTTCCAGCTCCCATCACAGTGCCTTCTATTAAGTTTTGGAATTTGTGTAAATATCTGACTCTTAGAAGTAGTTTAAATTTAAACCTTAGTAGTCTTAAATTTGGTACATATTGTAATGTATGCTGCAAAGGAGCCATATTCTGCTGGTCTCCACAGTACCATTATTTCAAGTAAATGTGTGGGCTAAATGAATTGTCAGGCATCAAATAACAAACATAAGCATGCACTTAAACACTGTGGATTTCATACAAATAAATGAATATGCACTGCTCATTCTTGTACAGTATGAACACAGCTTTCCTGTATGTCTAGGTTTTTTACAAAGCTCCATGATGGTCTTAATTATTCAGTACGTATTACAGGCCTCTGAGAGTGGAAAGAGAAGCACATTTCCTAGAAATGAAACATGGAAGTGTTCTCTAAGCTATTTTAATGCTAATTCTTGTTCACTTTTTCAGAGCTTGAGCTTTAAACACAACTGTGAAAATATCAGACCAAATTGGGACATGTACTTTGGATAGAGGTGAAATTGTGAATTGGCATTTAATCGTGGAAAGTGATTTTGTAGCAGGTACTTTTAGAATTTTCAATTGGTGTGAGTCAGTGAGCTTTTATGGTAACAAAATTGCACAGTAGGCTTTAATTGTGCATAATTACTGCACTGCATGGTGCAGAGTACTATATTGTAGGCATTCAACTGCATTCTGTTGAATTTTTTTTATTGAACTCTGTGAAGAAGTGTACCTGATGGTGTTTGGTATATGCTTGTTTAATCTGCTTGTGCTTTTTTGTCATAGGAAAAATTAAAATAATTATAATAAAATATTTTTTTCCTTTTTCTCCCAGCTTCCAGATGACTAATTATGCTGTATGGTCTGCCTATGGCCATCTGCTAAAATTAACTGGAGTCTTATTCCTGATTTCAGCTGCAAAAATATTACAAAAGGTCTTTAGGTTTAGAGGTGTAACTTTAAATAATATAAGTTTCATGGGGGTTTATATTCATCTGTGCATTCTTAAGGCTGAATGATACTTGGTGGACTTTCATCTTGTCAGTTCAGTAATCTATAGCTGTTTCCAAGTTGATTATTTTTCTTTCCTGAGTGTTTTATATCTGCTGGATTTGACCAGTGCATCCAGCTAGAACACAGCCTGTGATTCAGGATTAGGAAAACTTTATTTCCTCCTCTGTGAGTAAGTAGAGCATTTTTATTACTGTGGACATAGTGATTTGTGAAATCCTGTTGTACTTTGGTTTTTCTCCTGCTAAGCTTTCAAGTTGTCATGAGTTATCTGCTTGTTTCCCATCTTTTCACCAATATTGGAACCTAGGCCAGCACTCTGTTGCTCTCAGGAATTCAGTATCAGAGCTTTCAGCCATCAAAAAAATAGTGTTTCTGGGATGTGACATTTCTGGGGAAAAACAGTTTTGGGTTCAGGGCTTTGGTTTTTTGGGGGGATGAAAAAATGGAGTCTGATATTATTGTAATTACCACAAGATTTTGTAGTTCTTTTTTCCGGCCAGGGATAAAAGTACTGTATAACACACAGTAGGTCTAGCAGATCTTTCTCCTATCTGTATTGATGAACTTGCCATTGTTATAACATAGATAACAGATCTTACAATAGTCCTCTTTCTTGTTAGCATCTTCCAGGATAGCAGCTTCTGTATGTGGCCTCAAAGAACAAACTGCAGGAAGAATGAATTTTGATTGCATCACTGCAAAGCCTTTTTTGTTCTTCCTGCTTGTATAGTAAAAATGAAGTAGCAGGAAAAAGCTTCCATTTTTAATCATCTATTCTGTTATTCTAAGACATTCTGAAGAATACTGTTACAGGTGGAGTTAAGCCAGGCAGGCATTTTTCCCCCCTTCCAGTCTATTTACCTACTCTTATACCTGGAGGTCTATATAATGCAAAAGGAACGTGTGAAAATTTCTTTAACAGCTTTACAGTTCTTTCCATAAGAATGTGTGCATTCAGGAACAATGCAGGATCACTGGCATCCCACCCTATTCTGAATTGCTGAATTTTACCAAGGAGGTGAACAGTGTCTCTAGCTCTTATTATTTCTGCTTCACTACTTTTATCAATGGGATATAACTGTACAAACCCAAAGTTCTGTCTGACACCTGCCTTCCTATGGTGCTCTCAGACAAAAGGGGAGAGAGAACAGACACCTTGGTGGGGGGGTGAGAGGTAACTGTTGATAGGAACTGTGAAAGGAAACATTTAAACACATTTTAAGACCCTTCTCTTCTTTGCAGACATTAGTTGTTAGATGGGGTCTGATCCTTAGTTAAATAAGATCATTTTGCAATATAGCAGGTTCAAATGTTTATTTACTTCAAGAGCCACTGTACTTCCAGAGATAATCAAGTCTTTGATTATATGTCAGAGACCTGCATCAGCTGTCATGCTTCAGTCTGGGTTTGGTTTGTTGTTTGTTTTTGTGGGTTTTTTTGTTTGTTTGTTAAAAAAAACAAACGTTGGTTTTGTTGCATTTATTTCCTTCTTTTCCCCTTGCTTAGTTTTTAAGGAACAGGAGGAGGAGTGAGTAACGGTAAAAAGGAGGAAACTCTTACTGATTATCTTATTGCCTTAGAAGACAATTTGGATGTAGTCCCAGATTATACATCTGCCCCTCTAATGTACATCTGAAATGATATTAATACCAATTCAGACATCTGTGTGCTAGATGTGCTCAGCTGCTTGCCAGTGTGCTGCTGCTGCATCTGCAGAGAACAGCCTGAGCTTCCTCATGTGCTTAGCAAGAAATGGCAAGAGGAAAGAGCAGCTTTCCTGTCTGGGCTCACCACACAGTTCAGGAAGGTGTGTTTGGCATTTCATCATACACTTTCCATCCTGCTTTCTCTAACACTCATAATGTTCTCTAGCTCGCATCAGGTTATGCCTCAGAATTACAAGTACAATTAAAAATGTTTTTTCAACATACTGTTAGCTGGACAGATGCTAGAGGTCCTGATAGGATGAGTCAGGGTAGTCTTTCCGTGCAGGGCTGAAGCTTGAAATTGAGAAATTTTCAATGTCCCGGCTGTACCAGTTTCTCAGATATGCTTCCCTAACTCTTCTTAGCCAGTGTAGGCAAATTCATTAAACACATGCAGCCTTTCAACAAGAGCTGAGGCTTTCTTGCAGCTCAGGTGAAGTTACAGGCTGGGGCAGGACAGTGAAAAGTTGACCATCTTTATTTATTCACATAAATGCTTTTATATTTTTTGTGTTTTGCTAGTACTTGTAACTATAAACTACTCCCAGAGTGGAAAGACCCATTTATATTTGACATCTCTCATGAGATAGCTTCATTTACAACATAGAAAGAAGACTGATATTCAGTAAGTCTCTCCTTCCAAGCTATTTTTCCAAAGGCTTTATTTATAGGTTGCCAGGTAACCAGAAGTCTTTGACTTTTAAATAATACTTCATACAGGTACAAAAAGTGAGATTTTTCCAGAGCTGAAATGGCAAGAACTATCTGAAATGAACAGTAGTCTTAGCAAATGCCTATGGAGCTGACCACTGATACACACACACACAAATGCGAAAGAAGCAATTGGCTAAACTCTTCAGTGGCTGTATGGATCCAATTTCAAGTACAGAGAGTGCATATTTTTCCTGGCTGGTTATTAAATTGAATCTGCATATTTTTACTTAAGTTCATATTGCTGTTTAATAGGTAAATCTTGTTCTTTATCTCCTCAAGGAAAATCAGGTGTGTGATGCTACTCGCAGTCTGCTTTTGCTTCTCCATCAAGTTGGCTAGGGTTTCTATAGTATGGAAGAGAGGGATAAAAAAGATAAGGGTAATTAAAATTGTCAGCATTAGCATGGCCAGCCAAATGTCTCCAGAGGACAGTGATAGCTCTTCCTTCCTCGTCTTCTACCTTGATCTTAGAAGAAGCAGAGCAATGCCTTGGATTGCACAGACTCACTCATGGAGTTGGAAGAAATGTGGAGTGCCTCAGAAACTGTTTAGGCATGGGTCTGCCAGTTTTTCAGCCATCTATAAGCCTATGGCTCAGTTGCTGCTTAGGTAGCTACCTTATTCTAAGTATCTAGTCCAATGTAAGCCAAACTTAAACACGTGCTTATTACTGTCCTGTGCTAACTGGAGTCAGTTAGAGGATGCAGTTGATTTAAGTTGTAATCTCATGTAACTAAAGCACCCCAGTCCTGACTATGGGTAGAGGCAGGAAAGCCCCAGCTAGACCTGGAGCCTGGGGAACAGGATCTTTATGGATCTCAAAAGTTGTTGGTGCAGCCAAAGGTGGAATCAACTTTCATGGCAGTTAAAAGAAAGTTGTGACAGCATGGGGCTAGCCCTAGCAGCAAGAAGCTCATGCAGCAGGATTGCCTGAAGACTCTTCCTTCTCTAGCTGGTATTGTCGTGAATCTTGCACAAGAGCAGCTTTTGGTCTGCCTCTTGCTACAGTGAGTTCAAGGGGCAGTTCTGCCCCAGAGTGATTACCTCTTGTTCTTCCCTCTCTCTGATATTTGGCAGCAGGGCAGGAGCTGCAATGCAGGGAGCTGCCCTGAGACCAGAATCTTGTGTCATGCAGTTCCCTACTCTCAGTGTGGCAACAGATTTCAGTTCTTACTTGACGAACTTTGAGTTTAAGCTCTCCATGCAATGACGTCTTTCTTTTCCCTTTAAAGTCAGGCTTTTGAGAGTTTCCTTTTTCACAGTATTTTTACTATGGAGATACTCCTGAGATCATTGTGAAATATCTTACTCAAGCATTCAAACCTATTTAATTCTATTTCCAGAGCTTTATCATAGCAGCAGTGTATCAGAGAAACTTAATAAAATGTTTATATCAATGTCTAAAGTTCACAGTAATCTGAGAGTGTGCAATGACATCTGTAGGATAAGTTACATAACTCAGCATTGAAACATGACCATAGAACAGAGTACATTGTTTGGAAATCTATTGTTGGACATGAAATCCAGCTTTGTAATTTTTGCTTCAGGATTTACACTGACAACTTTTTTTTTCATAAATGGGAGACACTTACATGCTGTCCTTTGAGTACTTCAGGATCAAAACTGATGCAGAAAGCACAGCCTTTGTACCATTAAAAACAGACAGGCTTTTCCTAGCAGTGTGCTTTTGTTAGCTATTCGCTATCCAGATAAGGTAAAACTGATAACACGTTTATTATGTGTTTTGCTACATCTGTCCTTCTGATGAAATGCTCTGAAGACTGCAAATTTATTTCAGCAGAACCCAAAAGTCTAAATCCTTTATCACAGTAAATGCAAACAACTGTTCTTATGAGCAGCCTAAAACAGAATAGTAAAACACAGACAAGAATACTTCTCCATAGTCACTGCAGTTCTTGGGTAGCAGGTCACACACTTATACCTCAGTATATGTTTATTGACATATGTCAAACTTGGAGCAGTTTAGTAACATAAAGTAGAAATTTGACATCCATGGCCTGCATTTCTCTATTAGCATTCCCACTAAAACCCAGTAAAACCCCGCAGATACACCTCCCAAAGAACAAAAATCCTACATCAAGGCTAATACATCAGTTTGCTAAAATTGCAAATAGAAGTGATTCATTTCTTCCAGATACTGGCTTCCTTCTGCTACTTCAGGAATAGTAATGAGATATGGGGGAGCAGAAAAGTTGATTTCAGGAGTTTTTTCATTCATCATTCGGTTGGGGTTGGACCCAAACCTGTTGAATTATTGCAGTTGATTGCAGTAGGACTGTGCTATCCAGTCCTTTACTATGCAGATAGAGAAGAGCTTGGAAATTAAACACAGCCATGTGATGCAATAGAATATTCCAATGAAATCACAGCCAAATCCTTCACACCCTATTGAAGGGTTAGGCTGCCTCCAGGTGAAGACAGCAAAATTGTTTGCAATGATTCAGACATGTTCAATGAAGTTTTTTGGTTGGTATCATGGAAGGAAGACTAAACCAAGTTAAAATCAGCAGTCTTGGA
The DNA here is from genome assembly GCF_012275295.1 of Melopsittacus undulatus. NCBI lineage: Eukaryota > Metazoa > Chordata > Aves > Psittaciformes > Psittaculidae > Melopsittacus > Melopsittacus undulatus. The sequence continues at coordinate 80,210,451 of NC_047530.1, read as the reverse complement.
TGTCTTGCACTCTGTAAAACAAAAAAAAAAAAAACAAACTAAAAGAAGATTTTTAAAAGGGCATCTCTGGCTTAACATAATGAAATGTGGGGTAAAATAGCTAAAGTAATAACATATTCCAGAGGCTTAAAAAACTTGACATGAGTAAGAAACTGTACGCTTAGTCTGATGTGAGTCCTGGGAAAAATAATGGAAAAGTTAATAAGGGATTTAAATGATAGACATTCAAAGGACAGAAATATAATAAATGTTAATCAGCACAGTTTTTCCAGAAAATATAGCTTATGCAGCAAACCTGATTTGAATGAGATTATAAGTGCATTGATAATGGTGGTTATGTAGATTTTGATAGTATTTTCCTGATGAAAATTTTTGCATTCCACAGCTCTAGTGAAACATGCATTTAAAAAGAGCTAATGGGTAGATCTCAAAAATGAGATATCATTGGCAATTATTACAGAACTCTTAAAGTGCTCTAGGGAGGTTGGTTCGGGCAACCTGAAAATGTGGCAGTGACAGGCTGAGCAGCTAGGCCTAATCAAGGGTAGGAGCCAGGCATTCCCTCCAGGAATCACAAAAACTTTAACGTATTTCAAACTACATCTGAAACTACTGGACATTTCAATTAGTGATCCAGCTGCAAATACAGGAATTAAAGCTTGGGGCAGTATTCAGGGTGAGGGTAGGGTATCCCAATTTGTTGTAGAGGTTATTCAATAATCTGAGCCCAAGCAAACAGTGCAAAATAATAAGCTATGAAGGTCACATCTGCAGAAGAGAGAATTTCCCAGAAAACAGCAGTTTTAAAGATGCTTTAGGAGATCATGTGAAATTCAATGGAAGTTGACAATGTGATACTGTAGCAGAAAGGAGAAGGAGGGAGAAGAAAACGCACAAGCTGAGGAAGAGCTAATAGGACTGAGAAGTTATCTCCTAGGTATACCATCCTAGTGAGACTAAATGCAGTAATGCTTTTTGATGTGAAACCCTGTGAAATTTACCATTCACATCATGCTCAGATCCCACATTTTTCAATATACCACCACTTTTGTCTCATATATATATATATGTATATACACACATACACACAAACTCAAAGAGGGAGAGATCATTCCTTAGTGCATGGACCAATCCCTGTAAAGCTGCGGAGTTCATCTGATCTATGATGTAGGGCTCCATCTCTTGTAACAGTCTTCCAGAGCAGGAGAGACGGTGTGCAGTGTTGGATTGTTGCCTGCTGATGACACTGCGGAACTTGTCTGGTCACTGCTGATGTAGAAGATGTAAAAAGCTGGATTCCATGTAGAAAACAAACAAATAAGACTACAGGGACAGAGGCAGCTCCTTTGTTTAAAGAAGAAATAACCAGAAAGACCACACATAGGTGAACTAGAATAGACTGTAAGTACTTTTTCATGGGCTGTTTAACTTAAATTAGAATCACAAGAACTAGTGTCTGGAGACAAAAATCAAACAAGTACAAATGAGAAACTGTACTGACATTTTTAAAGAACTACAGAAAGAAGTGTTGGTGTCTTCATCTCTTGAGGTCTTCAGGTTAAGAAAGGTATAGATATTTTAGCCAAACAGAAGCTAATGTACTCACTGCAGAGGGACTGGCTGACTGCCATGGGATGCAACTAGCCTGTTGACTTCTGATTTAAATGTAATGAACCTAAGAATGAAAAAGCAGAGCTTTCATTGAAGACAGTTGAATTTTGCTTGGAGAAATACTGCAACATAATTCCAGGTTTTTGGAAATTTAACAAAGTTCTTGGTTCTGAATACAAATCCTGCCTTACAGTGTTGCTGTTTGCACACAACAGAGAATTCTTGAGCTATTTAGTCCTCATTAGTGAGGCATTATTAATCCACAACATTGAAGGACATGAGGAATAATTTAGAGAAACCCTTACGGGAAGGATCTCATAGGAGATAAAAAGGAATTAGTATTTCCGTAGACTAGTAACATAAATCATGGCATTCTAGTGCAGGTTTGTGGGGTTTTTTAATGTTGCAGATTTAAAATTCTGTGCAAGAGTTTTGTTTTCCTATGGGTGCTATAGGATTAAGGGGTAATTTTAATTTTTCACCTGTATTATATCTAACCTTGGTCTACAGGATTCCTGTCTTTTGTGTTCCATAAGACTTTCCAGCATTATCATGTGTTAGAGAATCACTGAACTGTTCAACTCACTATCTTGGGATTGTTTTCTTATACTCACTAGAAGTTTAACCTGTTGAAAACAATCATTAGACAATTTGTAACACAGCAGAGACATAAATTGTCTCAAAAAGCTTATGACTGAAAAAAAAAGAAAAAAAAGAGCAATGACTTGTTAGAGCTCCCGTATTTGTAGAAATCCATAATAACTTGTTTCCCAAAAGTTAGAATACTTGAAATAATTTAGTAGGTTAGAATATTTTAATGTGAGGTGTCCCTGCCCATGGCAGGGGGGTTGGAACTAGATGATCTTAAGGTCCTTTCCAACCCTAACTATTCTATGATTCTGTATTTGAAAATTATCCATGTGTTTTTTTTTTATAACCTCTTTACCAAGATAAACATTGCCATCTTATGCGGTTGCTCCTCTTTGCTGTGGAGGAGGTGCAAGTCTTCTCAGACAGAGGCCTTGCGAAGACTGTAGTGTCTTCAGCTGTGCCAACTGGTATTGAATGGAGTTGTCCCTCATGGTCAGCTCACTGCTGTATTAGACAGGAGGGCTTTCAAGAGAAACCCACGAGTTTGCACTTGCTGAGCCAGATTCACCATGGAAAATAATACAGCCATGAAGTATGGCACTGCAGAGGCAGGGCTTTATTCCCCCCACTTATCTCAGCATTTAAAAACAGAGCTGACCCTCTGTCCACCCCATAACACATCCCAGGAGAAAGGGGGAGTGCCTTATGGCCACATGCTCAGGGAGAGAGAGAAAAATCTCTCTGCTCTTGGGAGTCGCTTCTTATGGTTTCTGGCAGGCACTGTGGGGAGGACCATTTCTCAGGGACACACCCTGGGTTCCCTGGGAAGGATGTTCCTCACCTCAGTTTGAGAAGCTGGAGCTGTCATTTCTCACAGCTTAGAAGTAAGAGACACAATGCCTTGGAAACAGTAGTCTTTATGAGCAATGTTGCAATCAAAGTGGAAATGAAACAATGGTGCTTTACACAGCACAATCATGGAAAGGGTACAGGTTTGATACCATATTCCAAAATGTTTCAGTGTGGGAGGTATATTATCTCAGTCAATAATAGCAAAGTGGGCAAATAAAAGAGTTTGTATTTTCAGTTAACAAAAGGAAATTGCTGTTTTGACCACATTTAGTGTTTCCTCAGCTCCTTCTCACTGGATTCATTACATAGTGCTGTTAAAGACATAAAGCATTTATTTTTAATACTGACATTTGTTTTTACTGCAGCACTACATTACTACAGCAACTTCCAGTCTGGGGCTTTCTACAACTCCTGCAGTCATACTCGACCTCTGTGTTGGTAATAGAAGACTGCCATTCAGAACCAAACCAGGAGAGAGATCTCAGCATCTAAGAGTCTCTTACTGCAAGTCTGTTGAGCCCGGTCTGAATGAAAGACAACAATTATTCTCTGGCACCCACCAAGCCTCAAGCCTGTCTCTTTTGATTTGCTCACTTATTTCCTTTCCTTTTCTAAACTGTGTGTACATATACCTCACCTAAGAGAAGAGAATGTTCAAGAAACTGCACCACCCTACCCACTTTTTCTATGTGAAAAAGCAGTCTTTGGCTCTGCCTTTCTAAGCATAATCTTGGGTATGGTTACTCTACCAAACATTTCTTTTGGAGTTGGCTGAAAATTGGTGTGCAGATTCTTGTAAGTCCTGAGCAGCTTCCAGAGTTGCACTGTAGCTGCAGAGTCCCTGAGTCAATCATTCATTTGGAGCCTTCTATACAAGTCTCACACGGGTTTTGCAAATGCATTTTTAAACCTAATTTACATGTAGACAAAACTCAAGAATGATGAAAAGTTGCAGCCACCTACACACAAAACATTTCCTAGGAGACCTTCCTGACTTAGCATCCTTTTAGGATTTTGATTGATGTTTTGCAGTTCCTTTCTTCCTAGCCAGCCTTTTCTTCCTGTAGGTAGTACACCAGTCCAAATTAAAACTTTATATTTTTACAAATTCTAGTTCCTTCTTTCCAGGTAGCATCTGGAGGTAATATCTGGAGAGATCTTTCTAGGACAACTTCTCCAAATTACATCTGTTCCTTATCAAATGTTTATTTAGGAGCAAACCAGGCAAAGACAATCCTTGAAGACTAGTTTCTTTGGCCTAAAGCCAAGTCTTCTATCTATTTAAATGGATGTCCTGTAAAGCTATTGACTCTTGAGCAGCCTGTATTGCTAGCTCTTTTCTCTGTGCAATGATTCTTCCTGATAGCTCTTAAGTCAAAGAAAAGTTAAGATTGGAAGCTACAATAACAAAGAAAAGTCACCCAACAACTGGGCAATCAAAGCAATATTCACAAAACATGTGGGATATATCAGCTGATACATATACAAAGATTGTATTTGTCTCACTTCCCTTTACATGCTGTCTCTACACCATAGATATTAGAGCTCTTATTTGTGCTAGGAGCCCCTTTTTGTCAAGAGAGAAGTAGGTATTCCTGGGGCTGCAGGCATATTTTACATACCTTCTTTAGAATGGCATCAATCAGGTCTTGGTTCCACTGAGGAAGATCTTCACGGACATGAGCCAATCCTGGGGTGACAGTGTCAGATATCAGAATGGGCATTTTGGCAGCAGGTTAGCATTTACAGTTGTTTAAAGCACAGATTTTCTTAGTAGGAATAGTATGCCATGGAACAAAGAGAAACTATTGTCAAGAAGGGAGGGAACGAGGGGGAGAGAATTAGAAATACAGAGAGCAAAGAGAAAAAAGTGATAACTAGAATATTTTCACATGTACTTTATATAATTCATGCTTCAAAAATAAAATAATAGCTGTTAGTTTGTTCCAGACAAAGGAGTTTCTGTATTTTTCCAAAACAGAAGAGCTCTACTTACCCAGTATGGGTAGTCATAACAATTTATTGATCATATATATGTACTGATAGGTAGTCCTATTTGTACTTTAACAACCACTTGGACAGAATATGGTACCACATGAACACAGGTGAAAACACTATTGAAAAAACTGTTTGGGATCCCATTTCTTATTTACTTCCATGTTCAGTGTCAAGATTTGGATGTGTAAGACGGTGACCATAATTTCCTATGTTTAGTTGAAGAATTTAAGAACTAAAGGAAGTTGCACAGATAAAGTAAGCTGAACTGCACGCCCAAAGCAAATGGGGATCTCTCCCCTCCCCTCCTCTCCCCCCTTCCCTCCCCTGTATGGGCACTTCAGCAAAAAGCATTACAAGCAACACAAACATTAACTCCGAGGTAAAGTGTGTGCTCTAAATGTAGATCAGCTAACTTTCACATGTGTTTGGTTTAGATTTTCTTTGCTTGACTTACATTTACCAATATAGTACTAAATTGCCAAGTAATACCATTACACTGTTAGTATTTGCCTCTGCAAATGACATCTAAAATGAGGAGAAAATGCAGTCCTGTCATAAGTTAACACAGAGCTGGTGGGCAAGTATGCCACTGCTGCAGGCTTAATTCATAGCCCAGTATAATCAGAGGGAGGGAGATATGTGGAGCTGCTGGGGACTAGTGGGGAGCAGTTTCAGTGTGCTCACGGGGCCCAGACAGGAAGCAGTAAGCTTTGATGAACCTTAACTGCTTGGCACTCCCCAGGCAATGTTTCCTAAGTGCTTGTCACTCCCCAGGCAATGTTTCCTACCAGGGCTGCTCCAGATCTCCACACATGTCTTCAGGCTGTGATTCAAGGCTCTCTAGCACACATTGTCCTCCAAAGTTTTCTCAGTTTTCCCTGGCTATTGTGTGCTGGGCTGGAGGAACAGCCTAGCATTCAGCAGCCCAGAACACCTGTCACAAGAATTCCTGATGATATGCACCAGCATGAAGACAGCAGAGATGAGAAAACCTTGAGTCAGTAATTGGAGTCTGGTGGTTCAGCTGGACAGTGACTAAGGTTCTGTGCTTCATAGATTCTGTGTTGATGGCATATACAAGAGCCAAAACTCCTGAAATTCACCTAGTGTTTTCCCTGAGAACAAGAACTGAAGCCCTGCTTTCTGGCCAAGTTTCAGCTCAGACAGATTTTATATGTTTTACTTAGAAACCCAAATGTGGCATCCTGTATATCCACAAATTACTACGTAATGTTAATTGTCCTGCTCTTCTCTGGAAGTAGCTGTACCATTGCAACAACAGGTGAAGAATTCTGCCCTTTTTTACAAGCTATTTAAAACTGAATTTGTGAAGTAACTGCAAGGGAAGGAACTACATAATGTTGAAATACAAGTTGCTCAAAGTGAGAAGTTGGGTATTTTGAGTCTTGGCATCAAGTACGTATTGTAAATTCGAAAAAAACAGGGTGTCAGAAATGCCCTTGCTGTGGTGACATACTGCTAGGACTCCTTAGAAGCAGGTCAAAAAGCTGTCATTAGCTTGCTTCAGGCTAAACACCATCAGCTGAGTTCTGAAGAGAGGCAAAATGATTCTGTAACAACTCAGCTGGGCACATCAGTGCAAGTCCTGATGGTGATGAGATGCCAAGCACAAGAAAGAAGCAAGAAGCAAAGAAATATTGTTTTGCTTCCTGTTGCAATAGTAAAGCTTTATTTTGCTTTAAAGAGGTTTTTCAGAAGATCAAATGTGAATCATCAACATTTTTTAGAAGATTCCCAGTTGGTTTGTTAGCAAAAGAAGAGCATGTACTCTGAACTCTGCAGTGTTTTGTTGCCTGCATGTGACAGTCATTTCCATAGATTATTGACTTCACGGATTCATAACAAAAATTATGGAGAATTCAGGTTGCAAGAGGCACTGTTACAGTTATTTCTATCTTGTAACTTTAAGCAACTGGCTACATTCAGAGAATGAAATCTGAAGTTTTTTCTAGGGCAGTAGCATAACATCCAGTAGTATGAACCTCTATTAAAAGCTGGGTTGGAAAAGTACACTGCATAGAAGAGTTTTACCTGACAGTTTAAAAATGCAGCAAACTAAGTATGCACTTAAACAGGAGCCTTGAATTGTATTTTGAAGTTATTAACATCTATTTGGATAAGTCAGTTTAGAAGTTATGCAGAGAAAAATGAGATTTGATTCATTGTGCCTGGGATTATGCCCTGGGGTTCACAGTGGTGATTTCTTGAACCGGATGTTATGCTTCGGTGCCACTGTGATTCAGACAAAAGGAACCCTGAATGAGTATTTCAGGAAATCTGTTCAATGCCATTGACTTATGATTATTGAGACCTGGGCTTAGTGTACGTGCTCATTGTGGTTTTAAGTTATAGCTTGTTTGTCAGGCCTGTGAAGTAAATAAGCTCGTTTCCTTTGATGTCTCATTCTCAAAGGATGCAAAAAGGACTATCTTTTTTTGGGACCTGCTTTACTTGCTTTTTCCAGCCTGTCTCATCAGCTTCTCTACATTTGAGGACTCTTTTTTTTGCCTATTAACAGCTACTGAAATGTCAAGGGACAGAGAGAAGTGCATCTCTTTCATTGCTCCAAGAGTGGAACATTAACCCTTTGCCAGGCAAAGTGTACTTCCACATAATCACAGCAACCCACCGACCTCTTAGTGCATTTGGTTTACTGCAATTGAGTGAAGGCTTTGAACAGTTTTAATGTCCCACACAACATCATTGTCCCTAAATTGGAGAGACATCAGTTTGATAGGTGGACCACTTGGTGGATAAAGAACTGTCTGGATGGCTGCACACAAAGAGTTGTGGTCAATGGCTCAATGTCCAGCTGGAGACCAGTAACAAGTGGCGTCCCTCAGGGATTGGTGTTCGGACCAGTCTTGTTTTACATCTTTGTTGGTGACATGGACAGTGGGATTGAGTGTGCCCTCAGCAAGTTTGCCAGTTACACCAAGCTGTGTGGTTCGGTTCATGCACTGGAGGGAAGAAATGCCATCCAGAGGGACCTTGACACACTTGTGAGGTGGGCTGATGCCAACCTTATGGAGTTTAACCATGCCAAGTGCAAGGTCCTAGACCTGGGTCAGAGCAATCCCAGGCACAGCTTCAGGTTGGGCAGAGAAGAGATTCAGAGCAGCCCTGTGGAGAAGGACTTGGGGGTGTTGGTCAATGAGAAAATGAACATGAGCCAGCTTCAGTGTGCGCTCGCAGCCCAGAAAGCCAACAGTATCCTGGGCTGCATCAAAAGGAGCGTGACCAGCAGGTCAAAGGAGGTGATCCTGCCCCTCTACTCTGCTCTTGTGAGACCTCACTTGGAGTATTGTGTGCAGTTCTGTGTCCTCAACATGAAAAGGACATGGAACTGTTGGAGCAAGTCCAGAGGAGGGCCACGAGGATGATGAGGGGACTGGAGCACCTCCTGTATGAAGACAGGCTGAGAAAGCTGGGGCTGTTGAGCCTGGAGAAGAGAAGGCTGCGTGGAGACCTCATAGCAGCCTTCCAGCATCTGAAGGGGGCCTACAGGGATGCTGGGGATGGACTCTTCATTAGGGATTGTAGTGATAGGGCAAGCAGTAATGGGTTGAAACTTAAACAGCAGAGGTTTAGTTTGGATCTAAGGAAGAAATTCTTTACTGTAAGGATGGTGAGGCACTGGAATGGGTTGCCCAGGGAGGTTGTGAATGCTCCATCCCTGGCAGTGTTCAAGGCCAGGTTGGACAGACAGAGCCTTGGGTGACATGGTTTAGTGTGAGGTGTCCCTGCCCATGGCAGGGGGGTTGGAACTAGATGATCTTAAGGTCCTTTCCAACCCTAACTGTTCTATGATTCTATGATTCTATGTCTTCAATTTACTAAGGTGATCAGAAAGCAGGTGGTATATTTAACAATTCTAGATATGACTAAGTACAATAATTATGTGTTTTGATGCTGTAACTGTGTTCTAATTATTATGAATTAACATCAGTTAAGACCACCAGAGCAACTAGTAAGCAGCTGTGTAAATGCATTTTGTGCTCTGTGTTCTCTGTGCTGCATGTCATGTGAGAAAGTTAGCTGAAATCCAGAATATCAGTGAGGAGGCTCAGATGTTGCACAGATTGTCTGTCTTGGATAAACCAGTTAGTCTCATTGTCTCCCGCTTCTTTTCATGTTGCTTGCCAATTTGTAAAACAAACTGGGAAGTAGTGAAGTGCTTTTATCTATTTATTTAAAGGTAGTGATTTGGAGCAGAGATCACTTTTTTCTATGTATCCTGGAAACACATTTGAAACCTCTTCTCTATTGGCCAGATAAGCAAACACTCACAATATGATATTCCAGTAGGATGGCATTACAGCAGGTAACACTGCACATAGTTGAATAAAAGATGGCAGCTTTCCATATGTCACCTTTCTAGAGGTAATCTAATTAACTTAGAATTCATTATGGGTATGTGGGTTACACAGCACATCCATTGCCCGGATTGCATAACCCAGTCTCTCATATTGCCAGAAGAAAAGGAGCCAAGCAGTTAACAGCACGGTGGTTGTTAGGCTCTGTTGTGCAAAACCAAACTCTTAGGGAAATTAAGAAGAAGTAAATTTCACAAATTACTTGTAGTTATTTATATTATTAACTATCATCATAATCTTCAAAGGAAGAAAAATACAGCAGAATACAAAGGCATCTTAACAGTAAAGAGGCTTTTTAGATTTCAAAAAAACAGAAAGGAACCTTGTTATCTGAATGCAGTCTTGAATTATTTAAATGTTAATGAAGAATATTTTTAAAAGCCAACATGAGCTGTCTCACACAAATTGATTTCTTAAAACATTTAAAATCATTTGGACACTTCACTTTTGTCTGTGTTGTTTCTTCCTTTTATTCCCACGGCACTTTCCCCTCTGCCTGTGCAGATCAGAGTAGCTGCCTTCTACAGAACAGCAATCTCATTTTGTTTACCTTGTGTTTCAAAGAGAATTGAACAAGCCCAGGATTCACTTTCTCTAAACAAATACTGGCAAGACAAAGGTATCACAGCTATTCTAGGGACAAGAGGTTTGTTGAGATGGAGAATGGTAAAGACTAGTAAGAAGAAAAGTCAATGTGTTTTTATCTGAAAAAAAGCTAATCCTTTTCACAACCTCATTTTCTTTGCTTTTGAGATAGCTCTCCTTTTTCATTTAAGTTTTCAAGTTTTTCAGCCAAAGGAAACAAGAAACCAAAGCATTTTCTTTGTTTCTCTCAAGTAGCTTGAACAGTTTGAGAACAGAAACCAGTCAGAGCAGTGTGATTAGCGTAGCCAATTAGGGTGGATTTGCATATTCACAACACAGTTATTGAGAAATAATTCTGCAGAGATAATGCAAGTGTGACAATGCCTGTCTGCCAACCAGGGCAACCTGGCATCTGTGCTGTACAGTAATTGAGAAATAACCATTGGGCGATTCTGTAGATTGAGCACCCCAAGCCAATCCATGTGCCAGCACTACACAGCTGGGGAAGAGACTGCATTTGTAAGGCATCAGCCATACGATACCTCTGCACACTGGAAAAGGTTAATATACAGTCTCTTTACCTAAAATGCAACAGCATCTGTCAAATGTATTTGTTCTTCCAAAACTCATTTGAGATACAACTTGTGCTAACTGCCAGTTCTGGGAGACAGCCTCATCAGGCGTTTGGGGGACATGGCTTCTGATGAGATAGCAGTTGGCCAAGGACCAAGTGCCTCACAGACCCTGCTGCCCTTCAGCTCAGCCAGTGGTACACAGGCATGGCCTGGTGCTTGATGGTTCACTGCACAAGGTGTGTGCAGAAGGTGAGCTTTGAGCAATGGTAAAAGGATATATGATAAAGCTCTGCTTTCTTCTTTCCCAACAGGCCTCTCACCAAGGTGTTATCCATGGAGTAGGCAAGAAAACATAAAGGCCTTCAGGAAACCTTGTAGACTCTGCTGGATAACAGACTGCAGTGGGTGACCATAGTTGCTTTATTATTTCTGAACGTGAAAAATCACCTTATATACTACAGTGACAACAATCCATGCTCTTTCTCACCGTTTGTCTGCCTACTGCCACTTGTCATCTTTTACCAACAACTGCATCTCCGCAAGTGTTCAGGTGAGCATGACTGTAGCTGAGCAAGTGGCATGCAGAGCCAGCTGTGCCCTTGTAATCTGCATCTTCTAAAGTGGCTAACAAGTGATTGACAATGTGTCACATCTGTGTGGGCTGATTTTAGAAAGAGAGACAGTGATCTCTATCCTTAGTGCTCTTGACTTGGAAGGCAGAAGCAGGGACTGTGAGAATGAAGACCCTAGGCCCACTGTAGGAGAGGATCTAGTTCAAGACCATCTTAAGAACCTGAAAGTACACAAGTCCATGGGACCTGATGAAATCCATCTGCGGGTCCTGAAGGAGCTGGCAAATGAAGTTGCAAAGCCACTGGCCATCATATTGGAAAAATCATGGCAGTCAGTGAAGTTCCCAACGACTGGAAAAAGGGAAATATAACCCCCATTTTCAAGAAGGGGAAAATGGATGACCCAGGGAATTACAGACTAGTCAGTCTCACCTCTGTGCCTGGCAAAATCTGGGAGCAGATTCTCCTGGAAGGCATGCTAAGGCACAGGAAAAACAACAAGGTGCTTGGTGACAGCCAGCATGGCTTCACTAAGGGGAAAATCCTGCCTGACCAATTTGGTGGCATTCTATGATGGGGCTACAAAAGTGATGGACAGGGGTGGAGCAGTTGACGTCATCTACCTGGACTTGTGCAAAGCGTTCAACACTGTCCCACATGACATCCTTGTCTCTATATTGGAGAGACATCAATTTGATAGGTGGACCACTCGGTGGATAAAGAACTGTCTGGAAGGCTGCACGCAAAGAGTTGTGGTCAATGGCTCAATGTCCATCTGGAGACCAGTAACGAGTGGTGTCCCTCAGGGATCGGTGTTTGGACCGGTCTTGTTTAACATCTTTGTTGGTGACATGGACAGTGGGATTGAGTGTGCCCTCAGCAAGTTTGCCAGTTACACCAAGCTGTGTGGTTTGGCTCATACGCTCGAGGGAAGGAATGCCATCCAGAGGGACCTTGACACACTTGTGAGGTGGGCTGATGCCAACCTTATGAAGTTTAACCATGACAAGTGCAAGGTCCCACACCTGGGTCAGAGCAGTCCCAGGCACAGCTACAGGTTGGGCAGAGAAGAGATTCAGAGCAGCCCTGTGGAGAAGGACTTGGGGGTGTTGGTCAATGAGAAAATGAACATGAGCCAGCTTCAGTGTGTGCTCACAGCCCAGAAAGCCAACTGTATTCTGGGCTGCATCAAAAGGAGCGTGACCAGCAGGTCAAAGGAGGTGATCCTGCCCCTCTACTCTGCTCTTGTGAGAGCTCACTTGGAGTATTGTGTGCAGTTCTGGTGTCCTCAACATGAAAAGGACATGGAACTGTTGGAACAAGTCCAGAGGAGGGCCACGAGGATGATGAGGGGACTGGAGCACCTCCTGTATGAAGACAGGCTGAGAAAGTTGGGGCTGTTGAGCCTGGAGAAGAGAAGGCTGCGTGGAGACCTCATAGCAGCCTTCCAGCATCTGAAGGGGGCCTACAGGGATGCTGGGGATGGACTCTTCATTAGGGATTGTAGTGATAGGGCAAGCAGTAATGGGTTGAAACTTAAACAGCAGAGGTTTAGTTTGGATCTAAGGAAGAAATTCTTTACTGTAAGGATGGTGAGGCACTGGAATGGGTTGCCCAGGGAGGTTGTGAATGCTCCATCCCTGGCAGTGTTCAAGGCCAGGTTGGACAGACAGAGCCTTGGGTGACATGGTTTAGTGTGAGGTGTCCCTGCCCATGGCAGGGGGGTTGGAACTAGATGATCTTAAAGTCCTTTCCAACCCTAACTGTTCTATGATTCTATGACTTCTCTTCAGTGCTGGGGACTGAAGTCATGGTGAACAGTGGCTACCAACTGGATCTAGTGGGGCTCCCTGCAGTGTTCTCCCAGGTACAACCACACAAGCGTCATTCACTTTCATAACAGCTAAGTGAAAGGCAACAACACTGAAATTAATTCGTGGTACTCACTGCTACAAGATATTGAGTAAAACTTGCAAAATCCCAAAAATTAGACTGTGAAGCAAATCATAAGTTTAGAAACTGGTATCATCCACCAGGGTAATGACTATGAGCTTTCCCCCTCCGTGGCACAAAGACACATTAAGCACATTTGTCACAGAATCATAGAATGGTTTTGAGTTGGAAAGGAGCTTAAAGGTTATCTAGTTGCAATCCCACTGCCACAGGTAGGGACATCTTCCATTAGACCAGGTTTCTCGAAGCGCTGTCAGGTCTGTCCTTGGATACTTACAGGGATGGGACATCAGCAATTTCTTCCCCATTTAGTTGGGAAGAAATGTTTCCCTCCAGGAAGTTATATATATTTCTTATAATCACCCATTATAGGGATTTTATATGTATCTCTGGAATACTCACTGCTGGTTTATGTAGTCCAGTAACTTATGTAAAATTTTTTTTAATGGTCTCAGTCTATGAGTATCCACAATTGCTTCCTTCCTTCCTATCCCCTTTGTGGCATCAGCTCTTTATTAGAAAGTTAATAAACTTTGTGTATATTCTAAAGATAATATTGAAAACTGCAAAATTGTGTTCTGCATTTTATAATTGGTGTGGAAAAAAGGGGGAAATCTAATCCTATTGGGCCTTCTTTCTCTTTCGCTCTCTCTCCCTTTTTCCCTTTTGATAGTAAGCAGCAAATTTTAATTAGCTTCATTTCCACAATTCAGTCATGCATATGTAATCTTTGTTCACACTTTTATAAAGTAAAAGTAAGTGAAAGAAATTGGGTAATAATACAAAGCTTGTCTGAGCAGAACAAATGTGAATTATCTAACATAAGGAAAAATGACTGGGACTACAGTCTTGAAGTTGTGCAAGGTTTAAGGTGATTCTTCTGAAACTGGAATGTATAAATAATGCGTAGAAACAGGTGCTGATTATCCTGTTTTGGGCATCTTTTGTTCATTATATACTTGGGCTGCTGAGGTACAGTGATAACCACTCAATGTGAGGAGACTGCTTAATAACAGCTTTCTAATGTTTCTCTTTTATCATGAGCTGAAAGTGTCACATGTGCTTGTCTAGTTAATAGAAATCACTTTGTGAACCCACTGTTCTTAGATTTGGTACTGGAGCAGATCACTGTAATGGGCCTCTCTCTTGAGTATAGCTGCAAAAGCTGTTCTGCCGGTTTGCACTGTAATGTAAAGGTTTCCTAATCCATATACACACCTTCTAATTAAATGTTTCCAGGGGTTACCTTGGGAACCTTCAGTGCTATGGTTTGAAACTAAAACTAAAGAGTGCGTTAAATTCATTCTCCCTGGGGTGAGACAGAAGCAGGAAGTCCATTTTCATCCCCTGCTACTCTGGATTACTTGAAAGCACGAACATGATCAGGATTACTAACTTTATTATTCTTGTTATCTAACACGAGAAGATAGAAAATCAAAGGGAGACAATGGATGTGCCTAAATCTAGAGCTCATCTTATAACTTATGAGAAGTCTCCTTAGAGTCTAACCAATTATTTTAAGAAGCTACCAGTTCATCAGCAGCAACTGAAAACCAGAAGCTCTTGATGTCCTGGGTTCAGCAGTAGCAGTCATTTTTTTCTCCTTCTTGGTAGCTGGTGCAGTGCTGTGTTTTGATGTTCAGGCTGGGAACGGTGCTGATAGCATGTATGTTTTGAATTACTGCTCAAATGTTTGGTTTGTCCAAGGACTCTGTGAATCTCATGCTCTGCCAGGGAAGGAGGGGAGGCCAGGAGGAAGAGAGACAGGACACCTGACCCAGGCTAGCCAAAGAGGTATTCCATACCATAGCACGTCATGCCCAGGATGTAACCGAGAGTTACCCGGAAGGCCTAGGACTCTCTGGGGACTGGAGGAGGTATCGGTCGGTGCTTGGTCGGGCAGGGTGGGGTGAGTTATGGGTCAGTGGCTGGTGAGGTGTTGTATTCTCTCCACTTGTTATTTCCTTTCTCATTATTATTATTATTATTGGTAGTAGCAGTAGTGATTTGTGTTATTCCTTAGTTGTTAAAGTGTTCTTATCTCAACCTGTGGGAGCTACATTCTTTGGATTCTCCTCCCCAACTCTCCAGGAGTTGGGGGAGCAAGGGGGGGGGAGGGGGGAGTGAGTGAATGAGCTGTGCGGCTTAAACCATGACAGATGTAAATCAGTCCGTGGCTGCACAAGCTGTGTAACAAATAATGCTGTGACAGATACCGAGGTCTTCATTAAAGGAAAGGTGAAGCAGTGAAGCATGTTGGCATATGGAAGTCTAAAGCCCAGTTAATATTCAGCCTGACCCCACCAACCTAATCTATCCCTGAGAAGGAGCTCTTATTGCAGGAAGTGCATTTCAAACATGAGTGGCTTGTGCCAAGATTTAGGTTAATGTTTAACAGAGAAGTTATAACCATGCAGAAACTCTGACTTCCTCCTCCTGGGGCAAGGACCGAAAGCTGCCTTTGCTTGCAGAGGAAGAGGCAAATGTTGAAAGAAGAGCAGTTCAGATCACAGAGGTCTGGAGAACGGCAGCTTCACTTTGTAGAGAAAGGAGAAAAATCCAAAAGGAGCAAGAGATGTTTGCTATAGAGATAGGTAAGATCTGAAACACTTTTGTGCTCGGCTCACTGACTCAGTGGCTGTTACTAACAAAACCCACAGGTGTGGCTAGTTGAGACAGGTTTGTTGTGCCTTACTGCTCTAACCTGTGCATTGCAGTGAGAGGGGCAAATCAAGAAAGGATCTGTTTGCTGTGAGTCTGAACATCAGAAAGGGCAGAAGGCTTTTTCTCCCTCCTCTTCCCCCCAAGGGGTTTCTCATGGCAGGACAGACATCCTCTTCAGACTGTTCTCATCTCATTGACCATAGCCACATCCCTGAGTTTGAAGTGTCTCCTTGGATTAAGATCACTTTGGCCTCCGTGTATGTCTGCATCTTTGTTGCAGGCATCCTGGGCAACAGCATCACCATCAAGGCCACCAGGATCCTGCAGAAGAAGGGCTACCTGCAGAAGGAGGTCACAGACCACATGGTGAGCCTGGCCTGCTCTGATCTGCTGGTCATCCTGCTGGGTATGCCCATGGAATTCTTCAGTGCCATTTGGAGCCCCTTTTCTACTCCCAATGGGAACGTGGCTTGCAAGCTCTACTACTTCCTCTTTGAAGCCTGCAGTTATGCCACTGTGCTGCATGTTGCCACCCTCAGCTTTGAGAGGTATGTGGCTATCTGCCACCCCTTTAAGTTCAAGGCCATCTCTGGACCCCGCACGGTGAAGCTGCTCATCGCTTTTGTCTGGGGGATGTCTCTCATAGTGGCTCTGCCTCTGCTCTTTGCCATGGGCACAGAATACCCCTTGGAAGCTATTGAGGGCTACCAAGGTATGACTGCCTGTGACAAGTCTATGCCCAGGCACCACCTTCCTGATCTGAAGCACAATATGACCATCTGTACCAGCCTCTCCTCCAAGTGGTCTGTCTTTCAGGCCAGCATCTTCAGTGCCTTTGCTGTGTACATCATAGTGCTGGGATCTGTTACGTTCATGTGCCACAGCATGATGAAGACCCTGATGATCCACAAGGAAGGAACTGTGGCAGTGAAGGGTGGACTAAAACACCAGGAGCAGCACCTAAGAAAAAGTGAGAGCTCAGAGGGAAAGAGCTCCAGGAGACAGATCATTTTATTCCTGGGTAAGAGCTTTGTGTTACTCTGCCTCCCCTCCACTGCCCCCTTTCCACATGGGAAGGAAGCCCAGAAGCCTCCATTTTAGCTCACCATATGGGGGATATATGTTTTAAAACTGGGGCAAAATGATGGAGAGAAATACTTTGGTTGCAATTATATGTTTTTAAGAAACTGATTTTCCTCTGTGTTTTTAACTCATTCTTTTTGCTGTTAGAACAGGTGGGAGGGAATAAGAAGGAAAATTCCATTTGCTCTCTGCTGTTTATGTTGTTTGATTATCCTGCATGCCTACATGCAGCAATATGGGTAACAGGCTGTTGCTGCTTGATCTTTGGGGTAGCAATAGGCAATGATTGCCTGGACATAAAGTAGCTCTACTTGTATGTTTTCCCATTAAATTACAAATACGTGCATAATTAGTAAAGGCTCTTGATAGGAGGGAAGAGTGCCTTGCGAGATCTGAAGTTTGTCCCACCTACAGGGCATGTCCCTGTTAAATCAGAACGCTCCCTAGAGGGTAGTTACGTAGTCTCGGCAATTGTGGCTGTGGATGTGTTGCATCCAGGCATTAAGAAAGCTGGGCTGGAGAATTGATTTGGTCTTGCAAATTGCTGTTGCCCTCTTTGAATTTTTTTTTGCCTGGTTTTATTTGAAGGCCTTGGAATTATGTTTGATTCTGATCTCTCTTGCCACATTTGTCAGGCAAAAACTAATCAAGTTGTCATTTCACCAACTTGAATCTTTCTGGGCTGTGATCCATGCAGTCTCCACATTTGTTGATGCTCTTAGAAGCACCCTTAATCATGCCCTGGCTGCATTACTGCTAGTTCTTGTTTTGTTGGGTTGCTTAATATGATACTGGATATAATAAATGAACCATCTAGAGTGTGAATGCAGAGTAGACCTAGTATTTCAGTGACGCTTTTTTAGTGTTCTGCTTGATATTGCAGAGGCAGAATTGAAACTTGTGGATCTGTCCACTTCTAGCTTTATGTAAATAAGATATTTTAAGATTCGTTTTTTTTTTTTTTTTGAGCATTCTCTGGTTTCTTGTCTAGTCTTGCTTTTGCATGGCTATGATACGAAACTGCAGGCTAATGAGCTGAGATTGCATCTAGCTCCGTTTCTGTCCACCTGAGCTAGAGGTGGGAACATGGTGAACACTTGTCATACAGACAAGGCATATGACTTAAAGGTTTGGGGAAAAGGTGGAGCTGCTATTGACAAAAGGTTTCAAATGGGACATGTGATGCGCCAAGCTGTGCAGAGCTTTTCCTTATCCTCAGAATGTACACCTAATGAAGAAATTGTCTTGTGCAATTCAAGAAATCATCTCTGTGGGATGGGAGGTCCCATACCTCAGTGATTAAAAGGTCTTTCACTATCCTTACTTCACTGAAAGTCCTGATCTCTGGGTTAGAGGCTTAGCAGCAAATGCTAAAAACAGCATGTTGCACAAAGTGAAAAAAGAGACAAGGCTCTTCTCTGAGTGCCGCTGTAGGATCCTTAAATGTCTGTGGATCTCTCTCCCCTTGTAAAATTATCATCCAGATATGCATTAAAGCTCAGTATAAGATCCCAATCCTGTAGCAAGTTCTAGCTAGGTTGAGAGGTGAAGGTAAATTGCCTTAGCTTTTCTTCCTCTTCTTGGTTAGTGTTCTTGCTTGGTGATGGTTTAGCATGAAATAAGGCTGACCTAGTGCTACTTGCAGGAGTGTTAAAACCTAAGTGAAGGCAATTGGCTTGTGGTTTATCTTAAGGGAATTTGTTGTCAATATGTGACAGTTCCTCTGTGCTCTAGCTTTCTGGAGTTAGTAGATACTTTCGTGAATTCTCCAAAATTATTTCAGTGGCAAGATTCTTAATACAAGTCTTGCTAATTTACTTGGGTTGAGACATAATAAACTGAGGAGGAAGAAACTGTGGCCTGCATCCTTAAGAACAATGCAAAGCAATTTAATTTGGAGATTTCATAAGAGTGGTGCTTTAGGGAAGATTTAACCCAGAAGAAAAGAACATATAGATTGGTTACAAATCACTGAATTTATATATAGTGATTTAGAAGTCCTCTTTGTTTTTCATTTAACAGATGGGTCAAATTAAAACAAATACTTGCACATTCCCAATGTATTTCACTTTTAATGTGAAATGTAAATGTCAGTATGTAGCAGGATGTCTTTGAACATCTAACAGCAATAAAAACAATTTAGCATTTTCTTCTTCTAGCTGTTAAGTTCTTAAAATTGTTAAGTTCTATAAAATGGAGATTAAATTCATAAATCTCCTGGGGATGAGAAAAAGCTAAGTAGAAAACACAAGAAGGAACTGGTGTTTTTTTAGTGTCACATTCCTGTGTGGCACTTGAAATAATCATAAATTTGAATTGTAAATGTTGAAAGACTACTTGGCATAGGTAGTATGTACACTTGCAGAATGGGTTCCAGCTGGGGTGACACCACTGCTATGGTGGAGGAAGGTGACAAGGGGCCAAGGGAGAGAGCTCCACCATGCTATGCTGGTCTAGGCCCATGTGGGGAAGAGCTTATGTCCAAGGAAGGTAACTGCAAGGTTCAAATATTTCAGCTTAAAGCCCAGAGGGTCTGTCTGGGGATTTGAAGTTGTTGAGGTAGAGATGTCAGTTCCTTCTGTTTCTGACTACCTTGCTACGCTCACAGTGAAGAGGAGGGTCTGGCAAAATATGCCAGGTGCTGGTGGTGGGGGTACTTCCAGGGGCTGTTCAGGTCAAATTTTGGTAGATTTGCTCCAGTCTAGGAATGAAACTTTGTCTCAGTGTTTTGGAGAAAATCAGTTCTGTTTTTATAAAGTAGTTTGTGCAGTCCTGGTCCTTCCAACTTCCTTCCCACTTACTGTTGCCTTCAAGACAAACATGATAGTACATGCAAGTCTGCTTAATGGTCCTGCTCCCAGAATGAGGCCTTTTGTGCTTTTGGATAGACTGGGGTATAATTCCTGCAGTCTGGGAGTGTGTGAGATTTATTTGATCACCTTCTGAGTCATGTGGTAAAACTCCACTTCCTCAGTGGGTCAGCCAATCCACACAAGCAGCATCAAAGGAGGTGTTCCTGCCCCTCTACTCTGCTCTCGTGAGAGCTCACTTGGAGTATTGTGTGCAGTTCTGGTGTCCTCAACATAAAAAGGACATGGAACTGCTGGAACAAGTCCAGAGGAGGGCCATGAGGATGATGAGGGGACTGGAGCACCTCCTGTATGAAGACAGGCTGAGAAAGTTGGGGCTGTTCAGCCTGGAGAAGAGAAGGCTGCGTGGAGACCTCCTAGCAGCCTTCCAGCATCTGAAGGGGGCCTACAGGGATGCTGGGGAGGGACTCTTCATTAGGGACTGTAGTGATAGGGCAAGCAGTAATGGGTTGAAACTTAAACAGCAGAGGTTTAGTTTGGATCTAAGGAAGAAATTCTTTACTGTAAGGATGGTGAGGCACTGGAATGGGTTGCCCAGGGAGGTTGTGAAGACCAGGTTGGATGAAGCCTTGGGTGGCATGGTTTATTGTGAGGTGTCCCTGCCCATGGCAGGGGGGTTGGAACTAGATGATCTTGAGGTCCTTTCCAATCCTAACTATTCTATGATTCTATGATTCTATAGATCAGACTGGTTGACACTGTGTGGGTTACCTATATGTTGTTAAAGTAGATTTACTTATGTTGGGATAGCAGAGCTTTCTTCTAGTAAAGGTCTACGTGGGTCTCTCTGAGTAGGACCTGTTATGAATAGCAGTAAAAATCTATCTGAACTTAAGTTTTTGAGTGGCTTATAGCAGCACTTGTTAATAAAAGTTTCCCCACCCCTGGCAGCAGAAACTGAATAGCTATAGTGCTTATGAAAACATGTGGCTGATGGCACTTTGAAACACAAGCTTTTCACAGTATTTAAAATCTCCTAATGTGCAGTCCTCCCTGACAGGGATTGATTCAGTCTTTGTAGCTATTCGATCTTGTCTTTCTCCTGTGGCTGTAATAGGCAGGGCAGTGACCAGAGGGCTACCTAAATGATCACAAGGTGCCACTGGGGACCTCTTGCTTCTCCAGCAGCTGACCTGAGGCCTTTGCCAGCACAGAAATGAGCTTTTAAGAAAGGTGTGTTTGGAGATTTATACGTATTAATATAGGTCCTGAAGGAGCTGGCGAATGAAGTTGCAAAGCCACTGGCCATCATATTCGAAAAATCTCGGCAGTCAGGTGAAGTTCCTGATGACTGGAAAAAGGGAAATATAACCCCCATTTTCAAGAAAGGACATGGAACTGTTGGAACAAGTCCAGAGGAGGGCCACGAGGATGATCAGGGAACTGGAGAACCTCCTGTATGAAGACAGGCTGAAAAAGTTGGGGCTGTTGAGCCTGGAGAGGACAAGGCTGCGTGGAAACCTCATAGCAGCCTTCCAGTATCTGAAGGGGGCCTACAGGGATGCTGGAGAGGGACTATTCATTAGGGACTGTAGTGATAGGGCAAGCAGTAATGGGTTGAAACTTAAACAGCAGAGGTTTAGATTGCATCTAAGGAAGAAATTCTTTACTGTTAGGTTGGTGAGGTACTGGAATGGCTTGCCCAGGGAGGTTGTGAATGCTCCATCCCTGGCAGTGTTCAAGACCAGGTTGGATGAAGCCTTGGGTGATATGGTTTAGTGTTAGGTGGCAGGAGGGTTGGAACTAGATGATCTTGAGGTCCTTTCCAGCCCTAACTATTCTATGATTTTATATAAGTGGGTTATAGCAAACAAAGAAGGTGAATGTAATGGAAGGATCATGTAAAAGATACCAAACTCCAACTATTGCAGTAATCATAAATCTCACAAAAATAAGGCACTTCTCATAGCTGAAACTATGTAAGTTAAAAATCTTCAGGAAATGTTAACAGGTGGTCTGGTCACTGGGAGAGGGGAGCAGTATGGGACAAGCCTCCATGCAAGCTACTGGTGGAATGGGCCTCAGCACAGGTGGGTCCATGGCAGCAGTGGCTGCTCACTGGCCATGGGTACGTCCTTCTTAATCTGGTCAATTATATAAAGCAACACTTAAACAAAAGCAGTTGTATGGTTTGTCATCAGACTAGATCTAACTGAACTGAGTTTGTACTTTACAATGAAATGAGGTTTGACTACCCCAGCTGAAAAATGTATTGCTTCTACAGCTTCTGTTATTCCCCTTGGCAGATTCAGTTTTGCTCTTCCACTAAAAAACCTTGATTATTTTGTATAAAACAATCTCAAGCCCCCCACAGTAAATTTGTTGAAATAAAAAAGTCCTTCAGTGTTGCTACATCCTCTGCTTTTCTTTGTATACACTTCCAGTTTGCCCTTTGGAGCAATACTCTTCTGTTTGCACAGCAGGGGAGTCCCACTGTATGGGGCTGCTGGGCACTGTGGGTGCTTTGTTGTTTTCCAGCTGGCATCCGGTCAGCGCTTTTTTGTCTCCTGGCCATGATGAAACATTCGTCAATCCTGAGCGATTCCTTTCAGGAAAGAGAAATATCAAAGTAATCTGGCTGCTGTGAAAGTGTTGAGGTGGATGCACTAAAGCACTGCTGTAACTGCATCAGTTGGCAAGAGCCAGAGTTGCAGCTGGACTTATATAACTGGAGAACCTGCTGATACCAGTGCAGCACTGTTGGCTCCCACATGCCAGGCAGGGCAGATAATTCTCCCTGCTGTCTCTTTCCCATCACTACAATACTGCAGCTTTTCTGCTGTAGGACCTTCTGAGGTAAGATTAATTTTACCTGCATGCCTGGACAGCAAATATCCTACAACTTCTTTATTGAGCAGGGAAGGGCTTATAAGAATCTATGGCACTGCCTTCATCTTAAGAAAGACAGTGTTGTTTTTTTCTTTTATTTTTCTTTAGTCTAACACTTAGGTATGTCAAATACACCGAGAGTTGGCCTGAAGACAGTAGCAGTGATGGTTTCACGTGATGTGGTACATGTAGCCTCAGGTCTGGTCTGCTTTATGGAACAATAGCTGCTAGAGGCTTTACTGAGACTCTGGTAAGTGCCATAGAAGGAGAGTTCCTGCCTTGAAATCCACATAAAAAGGGCAAAAGGTAAGGTCCAGAAAAGCTAGACAGAAAGAGGTCAGTGACCTGACCAAGGCCACAAATGCTGTGGAGAGTCACAAATGCATCTGCTGAATCTTGTGCTAGAACCCTGTCTTCTGATAAAATTTTGAGTTGGAAATTAAAAAGACTTTTTAGAACTTAAGATGGAGTACCATTTTTTTCCTACGTACTAGTTCTGGCAGATTAATGTTTTGCTCAGAATAAAGGTATTGTGTGTAGAAATAGCCTTTCCAAAGATCACTAAGGAAATGTATTTCATAAGGCACTTTGCAAGTGGGTTTTCAGGAGGTAGATTACTTCAAGTAGTTGTGAAAAAATACGTGGTTGTCATCCTCAGATGACTCAGGCACAGTATAAGTTGACAGTGGTAGGACTTGTGTTACAGGAAAATTAGATGCTTCTTCATAGGTTGGAAATTGGCTGGGTTTTTACCTCACTGAAAAAGGTAAAGCTTAGAGACAGAACAAAAGTTGAAAGAATAATCTAATTGATTAGATTCTAGAATACAGCTGCAACTCATGTTCTTTAAACTCTGCTTCATTGACTCCTCTTGGTTCATTGCTTTAATCATTCCACTCAGCCACCTTTCTTCAGAGACTTTCTTGGAGAGGTGCCTGAAGATATATTCGTTGTAGGCTGGATATCATTTTAATCTCTGTGTTTTATATGGTGTCTCCACCCGTGTATTTCCCTGAGCAGGACTTCAAATTATGCAAGACAAGTAGGAAACTAAAGGTATTGAAATGGGTAGCAGGGGCTGAGCAGGTAAAAAGAAATGCTTAGACAAACAGACCAGGGTCTGGCCATTCAGCTGAATGGGACACCTACCCTCTGTCTAGTAAGTTTTTGCTTTTAGGTGCTGCTTCTTGGAAAAGAAATAAAAGCAGATTTACCAACTGGTGTTCCTAAAATTTGTTTTCCTTTTCTCTGCAAAAGTATTAACCTGGTGTCAATGGCAAAACTGATCAATGCTATTGAATGCTGGTAGCACAAAAACGAAGCTCACCTATTCAGCAGATGACAATGGAAAGACTGCGTTCAGGGATCATAGCTTCTCCTTGCAATTTTGTACAAACAATCTCCTTCAAAGAACTGTGAGACTCCTGTTGAGCCAAAAAAAAAAGAAACAAAACCAACAATCAAAAATATAGCACAGTAAAATAGACTCAAGGCAAACTTCCAAAATAATGATATCTCTATGTTCAGTTTTCCCACACTGTAATTTAAAAAATGAACATAAGCAGAAACCAGCATAATTTTTCTCCCTGTTGTACTGAAAGCAATTTTTCTACTTCTGCTTTAACTGGACTCATGTAATAGAAGATTGTGCTTTTGGCTTAAGCAGACAGTCTTCCTTTCCTCCTACGCCAGGGGATGGCACAGTGGTACAGAGAGAAAAAGAATGGAAGAATAGGGACTAATTGAGGCCAGTGCCCCCAGGGTATTTAAGACTTTTGTAGTTTTAATGGAAAAATCTATGTGTGATTACACTTTGCATTAGAGTACTTAAGAATTGCTTCAACATGAAAAGCCTGCGGCTTTAAAGACAACCTAACTGCAAATGCTGTAGTCAGAGAACCAAATTCACCACTAGTGCAATCCACATAATTCTCTATATGTGATATTCTGACAGATATAGGTTCTGTGTATGTATGACCACTGTCTTTGCTCCCATGTGCAAGAAGCTCATGAGGATAGTAAGTGCTTTACTGGTACTTAGTGAAAATCATGACCATGCTTCTGTCTTTCACCTAATGCCTACAATGAAACTGGTGTTTCACCTAGTCTGCTAGTGAGCTATAGGTGCTGGTGTGCTGCTTCAGCCTAGCTTTTCCTGTGGCACATGCAGCACAAGTATCTTTCCTCTTCTTTATGCTCTACCATCTGTGTTGTCCAGAGACTAAGTGGATGGAAAAGGTTTCTTAAGTATTTCTGCTCTATATTTGCTTCTATCCAAAGTCTTTAAGCTCGATTGAATACTGTTACCAGTTTTGACCTTAAACTTAGTATTAATCTTTCCCCCTTCCCCCTCTCTTTAATAGCCCTACTGGTCCTCAATTCTTCTGACATCCCCAGGGTATGTTAAGGAAAGGAAGGAAGGAAGTGCAAGTAACATCCCTTGCTTTGGTAGCATAAGCCAAGAAACAGACAGGGAGCTGCTGTCTCTGGGGAGCTGAGGACTGGCTGTGTCATCTCACCTTCCGAAAAACATGCTCTGTATCATGGCAAACCCTCTTTAGGACATGCTTACAAGAAACAGCCTTGGAAGCTGTCTCTTTAATTCTTTGATTAAGAGTTTATTGTCTTAAGCATTAGTGTTCAGCTTTCTCTCTGTTTTCTTGCTACCTCTTCTGTGCTTACTACCTCATTTGAGACACCATCTCAAATGTAGATTGCTCTTTCAACTCCCCAGTTTCAGTAGATCACAGACTCATTTGAATAGTAGATAGATGACTCATCTGTGGTAAGTTCACAGATGATTTATTGAAGTCTTCACCTGTGAAAACTAAATGCATTATCTATTCCTCTATTGTTTCATATTGCAATTATATCACATTTCACAAAATTAAATCTTTTGTTTTCCTAGCTGATGTTATGACCATTATCTTTAAGCAATAATTGTTAACCTGTGAATTTTAATGGAAGAGAGCTTTAATATCTGCACATTTATTAGTAATGTGAAGCTTTCAATTTAGTCCTACATAACTTCTTGGTTTCCTGAAGGCAACATTTGTGTTAGAAACTGAGAACTAACCATCAGCCACTAGGTTAAAGATTATCTTCTTCCCTTTCATTGTTGCAAGTTCCTAAACCTTCAGTTTTACTGGATAGGTAGTACGTTTAAAAAACTGTAGTTTTTCGTGTAGTAGAAGGAATTCTAAAATTATGCTTTCAGCTAAAGATCAACAGTTAAGATTTCAATTTAACATCTGGCACAATGTACTGTAGCACCTTTTTACCCTTTCTTGAGGGCATGATAAGTATGTTTATGCTGTTAGATGCCAACCATATACTTAACTGAGAAAGCAGTTATCTTTCTGACTTCTGTTGTGGATGCATGAGCAATATAAAGGTCAAAATATTACGGATTAAATGAGTCTGCCAAGAACCTCTTAATTGTATAAATAGTGACTTACAATGAAAGGTGAAACTGAGAAAGAGGTCTGGTATTGTTATGAGCGAACTTTTCCTTGTTTCCCCTTAAGTTGTTTCAAGTCTGTGGTGCTTGTATTTAACTCTCTCTTAAAAGCACTATGTTTGATCTTATGATTTTTTTTAAAGGTATTTAGATTGAAAGTGCAGCTTTTGGGGTTAGAGTTGGGCATCTCTCTGCAGCAAGTGTATGTTTGTAATGGAAACATGCAGAGAGTTCTGTGAGCACTCAAAAAACAGTTGACATCCACCTGCAACAGGAAGCTAAACTTTAGTCTTGACTTTAAAGAAACCCTGACACAGAGGTGTCCTCAGTCAGCATAAATGGCTATCTTTTCTTATGTTTTATTAGGTAGCATCTGTACAGATATTCAAGAAGCTGTTCTACTCCAGTCTCTAGCTGAGCCCTGTGGAAGAGCTGAGATACAGCCCCTTTCACAGGGTAGTCTAAGTATTTTGTCCCTGTTCATATAGTGTTTCTGCAAATCCACCCTGCCCTGCTTCTCCGTATAATATTGCCAGCGTGCTTTTTGTTGAATGTAGTGATTGTCTTATATAACTAAAAGAGAGGCTGCCTTGCACTCAGTCTTTTGTATTAGTGGTATATCTGTGATGCTGCTGAAGATGATTTTGATTTGAAGAAATACTAGAAGACTGTCCTGATTGATCCTTCCTCGAAAAATCTCTGGAGTTCAGTATATATGTTCCCCTTCCAGTAAATTGCAATAACCACAATTATTCTGGCATATTTTCTATAAAGGGTAAAATTTAAATTCTGGAACTTAATGTTGTGGAGGCCAAATCTAAAAGTGGGCTTCAAAAGAGATTAAATGTAACCTTGAAGGATAGCGCTGTCAAGAATAAGATATAATTTCTACCTTAGGAAGTCCTGGTGTATCTGAGTGCCAAAAAACAGTGTGAATAGTACAGAAAAACTCCTCTATGTTCTTTCTCCCACACATGTCCGTGTGGGATCATCATAGAGAGAAATGAATGGAGAGATGAGTCCTAGGTCTGTCCCAGTATGTCTGCTCTCAATCTCACATTTTCTGTATATGCCAAAATAGGCAAGTAATCAGAGTCTGCCTTCAGCCAGGTAGAGGAACAAAAGCTTTTTAAGATGATACAACAAGATGGTGAACAAGAAAAATAATAGATTCAAATGCTCTCCCTCAAGTTTTGGTTATTTTTTCCCCATACCCATCTGCCCTCCCAAACATAAACTTTTCAAGAGAAAAGTGTATTGATTACTGGGTGTGATTTTATTTCTCTGTGTGTGTGTGTGTGCACCAATATGTCTCATTTGATAAGCTCTAGGATTTATTGATTTTTTTTTAAATTCTTTTGCCTGTCATTGTCTTTCCAATAAAGAAAACTTCTGAGCTTCCTGATGAATGAAACTGAACTTCAATTTGTCCCTTGAATGCATCAAGGCTGAAGGTCCTCACCAACTGAATCTCTGTAATGCTTAAAGTTATCTACAGAAGAGAAGTTCTATAAACTGCTGTAACTGAGCCAACAAGCAGAATTAAACTTCTAAGGTAACTAAAAATTGCAGTACAACATCAATAAGGTACACAGAGAATCAAGTAGTCTTTACTGTGGACATGACTGTAATGTGTCAGGTTTTTAACCATTAGATAAGAACTAACATGTTTTGGAGAAGGACAAACAGAAGTCAAAAGCAAGCATGCTGATTTGTTTGCCTTTGCCCTTCAGGCAGTGAAATTGCTAAAAGCCTTACAGCTTTCTGACACAAGTTTATTCAATAGATCATAGAATGGTTTGGGTTGGAAAGGACCTTAAGATCATCTGGTTCTAACCCCCCTGCCATGGTCAGGGGTACCTTCCACTAGTCTAGGTTGCTCAAAGTCCTGTCCAACATGGCCTTGAACACTTACAGAATCACAGAATCCCAAGGGTTGGAAGGGACCTCGAAAGATCATCTAGTCCAACCCCCCTGCAAGAGCAGGGTAACCTAGAGTACATCACACAGGAACTTGTCCAATGTAGGAGACTCTACAACCCCCCTGGGCAACCTATTCCAGTGCTCTGTCACTCTCACAGTAAAGAAGCTCTTCCTGATGTTAACGTGGAACCTCCTATGCTCCAGTTTACACCCATTGCCCCTTGTCCTATCAGTGGATATCACTGAAAAAAGCCTAGCTCCATCATCCTGACACCCACTCTTTACATATTTGTAAACACTGATGGGGCAGCCACAGTTTCTCTGGGTAACCTGTTCCAGCACCTCACCACCCTCACAGTAAATAATTTCTTCCTAATATTTAATCTAAACCTACCGTCCTTCAATTTAAAGCCACTCCACCTTGTCCTCTCACTACTTGTTCTTATTAAAAGTCCATCTCCAGATTTCCTGTAGTCTCCTTTAGGTACTGGAAGCTGCATTAAGGTCTCCTCAGAGCCTTCTCTTCTCCAGGCTGAACAAACCCAGCTATCTCAGCCTGTCTCCATAGGAGAGGTGCTCCTGCCCTCTGATCATCTTCCTAGACCTCCTCTGGACTCGCTCCAGCAGGACCACATCCCTCTTATGTTGGTGGCTATTCTGAACTGTTTGGAATCTTTCTGATTGATTGAAAGAGGTGCAGATCTAAAATGGATGGAATGGGTTCTGCCACAGGTGTTCAGAAGATGTCATTTAAGTGATCTTTTTGTCTTGAAAGCCAAACCAGTTAAATTCTAGTGTAGTAATGATGATATCAACTCATGCCAAAATGTGTAGAAGCACTTACTGGTACTTGCAACTGTACACATACCTTTGAAAGTCTTGGACAATGATTCTAGGAGGATAACTTAGCTACTGAAGTATAATGGGCTAAAGTATATATTTTTTTAGACTTGAGCATTTCAAAAATGCAATATCTAACTACTCTTGTTGAGGCTGTAGAAAAGGATGATCAGAGATGTGGAGACAAACTTTTAACACAAACTAAAATGAGGTTGTATTGTTTCATGTAGCATGTAGCAAAGTGGAGAATACAGCTGCTTTGAGTTGTCTTTACATATATTGAGGTAATGAGTACCAAGGAAAGAGTAAAATCTAGTTTGTACCCTCATTTGAAAATCTTGCAAAACTGGTTCAGTAACAACCATATGCAGAGTGACTCTGGGTATAGTCATTCTGATCTCGTTGTGCAATGAGTTACACTTAGCAGTCTTGCTTGGCATCTTTAGAAACTGCCCAGGGAGCCCAGCCCATAAATTGTCACTCCTTATGTAGAGGACATTGCAATTGCCTTTGTTTCAGTTGTAGAGCCGAGGACATTCCCTCCAGTATGCACAAACCTTCCTCTTCAGCTTAGAGACTTGAGTCTGAAAGTTGTAGTACCCATGATTAACTCTGAGTTTCCAGAGCTTTAGATCCATGTTAATTATGGATCTGCTAAGTTGGTCTATTAAAAAAAAAAAGAGCAATGGAAGAGCAAAACATGAGAGTTTTTCTGAAACTTCCAGCTGCTGGTCTGGTGGGGGCAAGGAGCCATCATTCCTCATTTGGAGCAGTCTCTGAGTAAAGCCAGAGCAGATCTGATCTCTCTGTGCCTGTGGAGGCTTATGGGTGCATACCTCCTCTCCCTTTCAGTGCTCTTCTTGTGCCCTTTCCTAAAAGATTTTCCCCACCTAGTGTACTTGTAAGCAGCCTCAGCAGTTCATTAGTGAAAGTTAATGTGTGGCGTTTTAAGCTTTCCATTGTCTTGATTCCCTTCCCTTTCTTCATTCTTGCTCATATGCACATCTACTGAATTCTAAAAAGCTTTTTGATAGCAACTTGAAATTCAAATGTCCCCTTTTTCTTTGTCTTCTGGTCCAAGCCAACATTTAAATGCATTCTTTTCTATTATAAAAAGCATATTGACAATTTAGGAAACATTGTCCTGCAGTGCAAATGCTCTGATATTACAAAATATTGTCATGTTCTCTGTATTGATCTACATGATGGCATTGGCACAAGAGCTAATGGGTCTACAGGGGCCATGAATGAGTACAGAAAGAAACCAGAAAATTTCTAATCATGAGAAGGACATGTTCAGGGACAGCCTTCCAAGTGGAGAGCTGGACCAAATGAGTTTGATTTCTGGGGTAGCAAATGCCATAATGTCTGCAAGTCCATGATGTGGTTGCCTGTACTGGGAGTGAAGGTGTGTTCCTAGTCATAAAGCCCAGGCCTCTAGTGTGTTGGAAGGAAGAGGTAATGTTTATTGCTCCTTGATGTGGCACTTTGTGACTCCGTATCCTCCTTTGGGAGGGTGCTGAACTTGTAAAGGATGTCCAGCAAGTTTACCCATGCTGAGCATTTCCTGTTGCCAAAAGTAGACTTTCAGAAGGCTGGCCTGGGACCATGCACCTTGGTGCACACATGGTCTGTAAGTGGAGGATCCTCTCCCTGCATGTTTTAGTCTCTGAATCAAGGGCAAAATACCACCTGTGCTGCTCCTCCTCTTGCTGCTGCAGATCTATTCTGCCAGCCTGTCCTGACACCCTCCTTCACAACCTATTTGGCCATTAGTCTCTGTGCCAAATGACTGGTGTTCAAAAGTCTGCCTCCAAGTCCCTATCTCCAAGAGAGAATTACTTTAACCTTATCAAATGGAGGTGAAATTTAAAATGGCTTAATGTTTATTTGCTGACAGGCAGGATTGTCCTCTAAATTGACTGCCGCAGCTCGAACACGGCGCTGTAAGACCAAATCATAACCTCTTGTTGGCCTTCAGTGAAACAATGTTAAGTTTGGGAAGTGGGGATATTTTTTAGCCTCCCTGGATGTATGGATAGCATTCTCATTTTGAAGTTTTGTACAATGAAGTTACATTTTATATTTGCATAATTCAAATAGATGAAATCCTCAAACAGGCACAGAGACTTGATTTCATTAACTTGGGATGCAGCCATTCCCATCTCTCATGCAAATGGCAAATACCTTTCCTGTAAGTATACTTTAAAGATTCATTTCTTTCTCTAATCAAGTGGTGCAATCCTACCCACAGGAAACAGAATTGATTTCTGTTCCCTTCAGGCTGAATAGCACAGACCTTACTTGGGTTAACTTCTGTCATGAAATTTAAAGTTAACCCTTCTGTGTGCTGTGAATCAGCTGAATATGTTCCCGTTCACTGCTCTAACACACTGAAAATGTACACAGTGTAGTTTTCCTGCAAATGTAGCTGTCATTTCAGGGAAGCTCTGACTATTGTCGTCAAGGATCTATTTCCACTGAAACCCTGACCTTGAAAGCTTGTTTTTAAATTTTTGCCTGGGCCTTGAATGCTGTAATTGATTATGGTTGGTTTGGGTTTAGTCTTTAACAATCAAGGTGAAGAATTGCTCCCAAGTCTGTTACGATGTTGAAGGAAGGCAGCTTTCCCACACGGCATGAGCAGTGTCAAAGAGCCACAACAGGCTCTTGCAGGCCTTCCACAAGGCACTGACATTTTTGGTTGGAAATGAAAATGGAACAGAAATGCTCCTCTCTTGGTGCTGGCACCTGCACCTTGCTTTTTTGGGGAAATGAGAGCACTCTACTGCATTAATGCAATTTTATAGCCCTCAATGGAGAATTAAAGGTATCTACTGATGGTTGAAGTTGCCTTAGGGAATAGTTTCTCACACCATGTAGTCTGAGCCCACGGCTGGGACTCCTGTCCATAGCAGTGCTCAGAATTTTACTCTCTTCAGGTATGTGGAATTGGCCACATATCTTTGCTGTTTTCTGATTCATCTTCTTCTATCTGGCTTGCTGTTTCTGGTAATAAAGCTCTGCATCTTATTTTCTGTCTTTCAGTTGTATCACTTTTCACTTCGATTGTCTTATATTAGTTGAAAATGGTAGCCTGACCCTTGGCCACTGTGCCACTGTGCTTCTCTGAAACATTTCCCAGTGCTTTCATTGAAAGCAGGATACTCTGCTATATTCTAATGAAGAGCTGCTTTAAAAACAGCAACAAAAATATACAGGGAAAAAGCATATTTTTCTCAGTAATTTTGGATGCTTAGGTTTCCAGTTCTCTTTGTCTTCGAACACAAAGTAGTGATTGGGGAGGGTTTTTTTCTCAGCATTTAAAGTGAATTTATGGTCTGCTCTCTGCCCCTTCTGCCTTCTAGCCTGTAGAAGGGAGCAGTAGGAAGACAGCTGCATTGAATGGCTCAAGAAAACCTAAGATGTCCTGGGTTTTCCTCTTGTATCAAAGGAAGATTTTACTCTGCAACTGGTCCTAATTAGTAAACCCTCCCTAAAGCATACACATAGTGTGGGTTTTGACCTCTGAAAGTACTGGTGTGGGGATGCACACCAAGTAGCGAGCAAAAAGATTGCTCTGGTGTTTTGGTTGCTACTCTAGATGTCAGCTGCCTTTCATAAATGGCTTTAAAGATCAGCACTCTGTTTCCCAAGAGCTTTTGATCAGCCTGGCTTTACTGCTTCATTTAGTTAAATTTTGCACTTCCCCTTCAAACCTCTGAGTTGCCTAGGGCACCAGTGGGGAATGCAAGGCCTAATACCTGCTGTCTCTCAAAACAAGCACTTGACTGGGATATGGTCTGCCTCTGCTTTTCTTGGGCTTCATGTGACACCAAAAAATGTGTTTTTTTGATACCAAGGAATGCTGAAACGGTCTATATCAATATATACCCACAGATGTGTATATACATACATACATACATAGCAGTATTGACTAATTAGGAGTAGCCATTCAGACCAAACTATTTGGTGTATCTCAAGGCATGAGGAATTGTGAGCAGCTTCTTCACACTTTGGACTTTGCCAACCAAGAAGGCTCTGGGCTGCTAAGTGCTGCATTTTGCGAGAAAAGCAGCCCAAAATAATATGGCTTGGACCAATTGCTTTCTCTTTGTCTATCTGGAACTTTTGGAGGTTTCTTTTCAGTTTTGGGGTGGGATTTTGGTTTGATGGTTTGTTTTAATCTTTAAAAAGGCTCAGCTCTGGGGTTCCCAGCTCTCATCCTGAGCAGCCCCTTTTTGGAAAACCCTCATTGAGCAAAAGCCCCAAGAGTACAGTGAGACAAATGCCATACTTGTTGGGGTGCACTGGAGATCGATACACTGAATTCAATAGGAGTAGCATTTCAGACTTTTGGTGACAAAAATCTTAACGGCTGAACTCTACTTTGAAGTTATTTCAGGTAAGGAATATTTGCCATCTTTACATCACCATTTTCTAATGTTTTATCCCTTGAAGCAACATTGAGAAAGTCAGTGTTCCTAAGCTTCAAATATTCTTTATTTAATTTTAAAATATCGATGGTTCTGATTATTTTTACTCAATATGGTTTTAAGGTGAAAATACTGAGGTGTGAAAAAATCTGCTTAAAGTGAACATCATGCTTTTGATCCTAGGACTGATGTTCTGTAGGAGGAATAGAAACAAAAATCTCATGATAACCCCTCTGCTTTCCTAAAATAGAAAATCTGCCTAGTTAATGAATATAAATGAATGTACATTCACTTCCTCTTTTGAGGTTACTAAAGCTGATTAACATTAGGTACCACAATTTATTTAAAGCAGTTGCGTAATTATTCTGCTTCCTATCCTAAGAACATGTACCTTATTTATGATTGAGGGCTTGGGGTTTTGTTTTAAAGTGTATCCTTGAAATCACCTTGGGGGCATATCTTTATCAACATCAGAGTTTTAAAATAAGTACTTTACAATAACTTATTCTATATACATGCAAGGAAGAAGAATTGGGCAATGCTATAGATATTCAATAAACTGTGATGCATTATTTTACAGGAAAGGACCCAAAATCCTTAGGAGTGAAATAATGTATTGACAATTTGGGGTTACACAAGTAGAATTCAATATTCAGCATAATTAAATTAGAAATTGATAGCTTCAGCAGAACAGAACATTTTTTCATACAAAATTTAAAATAGGTGGAACTGCTTTGTTGTGACACTGGGTGGATCAAGGTGCTTTGGCTGACAGTTATTTTCCAACAAAAGACTTCATCATAAAGTAACTTGTATGTGTTGGCCTTTCCTGTTATGTTGTTCTATTCAGAATTCATTCTCTGCTTGCTAGTAGAGGCTGGCATTGCTTCTGCCATGTTGTTAGTTATACCAAGCAGGTTGAGTTACACATTCTAGATCCATCTTTGCTAAAGTCGAATCTTCCCTTCCCCCCAACCATACATCCTCAGGACTTAGAAAGACAGAGAACTGAGCAGACACTGGCTACAGCTGGAGGTGGCCAAGAGCCATGCAGTTGTGGCGATTTTGCAGACTTGTTCCTTGTTGTCCCTTTTGTTGACTTTCATAAGGTGACTGTTGAACAGATATTCCTTTAACTGAGTTAGAAGTTGTTCTCTAAGTTTACATAGTTTGAGATATTGTCAGAGTCTTCTTTGGGCTGAGAGTACTTTAATTCCTCAAGATTGGTAATTGTCTGTAAGTGTATGGAAAACTGTATGGGAAGGAAGAGAAACACTGAGATTTGAACAAAATTATTATTTTAAATGTGGTAACACTATGTTATACTATCACTTCAGAATGAAAATTCTACTTCAGGATTAAGGACTAGATAAAAGGCATCTCTAAGCAATAAAAAAAGAAGCTGTTGATGTGAGTACAGTTAAGAGAGTAGAGAGTTTAAGTATTAGGTCTGCCTTCCCACAGGAACACGTGTATAGCCCTCATTAGTACTTGCAAGTTCTGCATATGTACCCATAGAGAAACATACACCACTTAAAAGCAGGGGGAAAATCAAAAGGAATCTGCTCTGGAAGTTTCCTGGCAAAAGCACTTGAACTTCATCTAAGGAGTATTATGGGACAGAAAGAAGTTCTGCAGCTGGTGAACTTTATGGCAAAGTTGCATTTCATCCTCAGACCAGTTGTAAAAAGACAAGTTGAAATAAATCTACATTCTGCAGATGTGCAGACAATTCATGAATAAAATGTAATTCTGCAAGCAACCTATTATGGCTATCATAACGAGTGGGGGAAAAAAAAGCAAAGCAGCTGGATGCTGCTCATTTTGAATCACCAGCTTCTGAAAACTAGCCTATTCTGACTTAGCAGAAGTAGTATTGATTTATACAAATGTAGGTACTTCAGTGATGTAATTTATCTATTGCATAGTAGTATTTTGGAGCCCAGTCTGAGACCAGGGCACAATGTAAGTGCACTGTACAGACAAGAAGAAAGTCAAAACATATGTAATCTACCTAGTTAGAACTGGAAAGAATGGTAACAAGGAAGTTTGACATGTACAGTTGATCTTCTCTAGCTTTTATTAATACAGCTATTACATATTAAGTGCATGTATTAAATATTTGAAACTAGATAAGAAATGTTTATTTACTGAAGAAAAGTGACCCAGCTACTTTTGAGAACTATGGGCTATGTGACAACTATGTAGCATGTTTGAAGTAATTGAATTTTCCATTTCCTGAAAATGCACATGGAAGAATATTCATTGTAAACCCAATTATTTTTCTTTGAAGAGCTCATCATTACCAGGAGCTCCAGCATGTGTTGCGTTTTTTAAGATACTCATAATGTGTTAGTAGATGAAAATGGGTTGCAATCAGCTGTCAAGGGGAGATGGATTTGAACAGGAAGAAATGCTGCTAGTAGACTTTCATTGTCAGCCACCTCTTGACGCTGGTGTTGGAAGATGAAGAGGATTACTTGCACCAGCTTGTAGCTGCTCAGAGGAAAAAATAACTTCTGTGTATTTGTAGATTATGCTAGTCTTTGCTTCTCTAAAGAAAACTCCTTAATATAACTTGCATTGAGGCTCTGAAATGCAGTCTGTTTGTATTTCCCCCTTGGCAGTGAAAACCTCATCTCTCCCTGATCTGCATTTGAACAGTCTTCATTTTTATCTCTTTTAGATAAGGAACACAATCTCTCTTTCTCTCTCATTTGAGCACTAGGAGGGGTTTTCTTTTTTTTTCATCCTGAGCCTGTGCAATAGCCCAGCTATTTGCTTTACAGTGTCTCTGGTTTGTCATTGAAGGGCAGTCATATTTCCAAATTGACTGATTACAGCTCTCCTGGGTGAGTCTGTTTTCTCTGATTGTGTCTTGCAGTAACATAGGGACAGCCTGCAGGCTTGTTTGTTCATGGTCCTGCACATTCAGACACATGGGTGCATTAAACGTCTGTGCTTTATGTATTTAAGATGGCAGGCTCCCTGTGATACATAGGGTGTAGGCTTATAATTTCCAATATGCAGTTTCATGTGCAAAAGAATTATTTAGAATATAGAAAAATTAAGAGAGCAATGAAACTGTATTGTTCAATGCAGGCACACATCATTCCACAGGAGTAACCCTTTAATGCTTGCTACAAAACCACATGTTTGGGTATTTAAAAAGACCAGCATCTGATGCTAATAGTGCAGGTTTTCTGAGTCCATGATATCAAGATGTTAAGAAATGAAGCTGAAACCTCTCCTTCCTTTCCCCTTTTTCTACAACTTCCATCAATATGCCAGTTCCAGGTCAGTCAGCAATCAACAAACATGTGGGATCTCTGAATGGGATAGATGCACACAGTTTACTACTAGAACTTGATCTGAGACCAAACATGAGCATTCAACTAGTTTTTGGAGACTGATCAT
Source organism: Melopsittacus undulatus (assembly GCF_012275295.1). Lineage (NCBI taxonomy): Eukaryota > Metazoa > Chordata > Aves > Psittaciformes > Psittaculidae > Melopsittacus > Melopsittacus undulatus. The sequence continues at coordinate 80,173,795 of NC_047530.1, read as the reverse complement.
CCTTTTTGCCTTACTTGCAATCCCTTTCTCCTCAGCTGTCTGTGAGTATGCACCTGCAGCTAATACAAGAAATTGTTTTGAAGCCTTATCTCCTGAGTGTCTTCCCTGCCTTTAATTTGGTAGTCTGTACATAGAAAATATGATTACATAGGCTTTAATTTCATAGTATCATAGAATGGTTTGGGTTGGAAGGGACCTTTGAAGATCATTTGGTTCCAAAACTCCCTGCCATGGACAGGGCCACCTTCCACTAGACCAGGTTGTGGAAACTTGGCCTTGAACACTTCCAACCTAGCCCATAAACAACCCAGCCTGGCCTTAAACACTTAGAGTAATGGGGCAGCCACAACTTCTCTGGGCAACTTGTTCCAGTGACTCACCATCCTCACAGGTAATCTAAATCTCCCCTCTTTCAATTTAAAGCCATTTCCTCTCATCCTATCCTACAGGCCCTTGTAGAAAGTCCCTATCCAGCTTTCTTGTAGGCCCATTTAGGTACTTGAAGGCTGCTCTAAGGTCTCCCCTGAGCCTTCTCTTCTCCAGGTTAAACAACACCAACCGTCTCAGCGTGTAGGAGAGGTGCTTCAGCCCTTTGCTCATCTTCGTGGCCCTTCACTGGAGGTGCTCCAACAGAACCATGTCCTTCTTATGTTGGAGGCTCCAGAGCTGGATACAGTACTCCAGGTGACATCTCATGAGAGCAAAGTAGAAGGGGAGAATCGCCTCCTTCAACCTTCTGATTACACTTCTGATGCAGCACAGAATATGGTTGGCTTTCTGGGCTGCAAGTGCACACTGCTGGGTCAGGTTGAGCTTCTTGTCAACCCTATTGAGCTGCTCATCAGCTAGCTGACAACCAATCCAATTTGACACAGGATGTTTCCCCTCGAATGTCTGTAAGACAAAAAGTGATTGCAATGTGTTCACTATTTTATGCTTCAAAGATAAATATGTCTTTGTAGGTTAAAAGATCCTAAAGCCTCATGTTCATAAAATATATGGCTCCCTCTTACATCCTAGCCATAGTAGGATTTTTTATAGCCCTTGTGCTTTGCCTTAAAAGGGCAGAAAAGTTGCCTGAAAACAAGCACCTAATCTGCTGACCAGAGATATATGCGTTGTCTGAAGAAGAGCTAATATTGCCTGCTCCCTTGTTTTAGAGCCTAACCTAAGAAGACTTTCTAATTCCCTTGTTGGAGAAAGAGGTGGCAGCTTCATAAAGCCACATTACTTGTTAACTGTTACAGATGAAGCTAATCTGAAATGCAGCAACTTTTAGTAACAGAAAGGACTGGACAGAAGAAGATTTTCTATATGTGAAATTGCCCATCCATAGCATACTAAAGATTTAATTCCTTTCATAAGTCAGGATTCTGACCTCAAATAAAGTTTTTACAGCTTCAGGTTTTTATCCTACTGTCCAGCTGCCTCTCTTTCTTTCGGAGAACCAGTTAAGACTTTTCTTTTTGAATTATTTTTTCCATGCCCCAGCACCATACACCAAAGTATCATCTATACTGAGCAGGGTTATTTATTATTTAACTTGCTTGCAATTAGGGTTCTAAACTGGAAACTAGTTTTACCCCTTCATAGTTATGGAGCAAACAGCAATTTTCTCAGTGTTCAGTAGTAGCAAACTCTCTCCCCTGTCCTTCCCTTCTTTCCCTAAATCAATCATTAATAAGATTTCATTTCATTCCCCCAGCCCCTACATTAAGTTTTTCGTTCTTAATGGCACCACTACAGTGATTTTATTTAACAAGGTTCATTCTGTGCAGCTTTTGAAATAAACATGTTTACTAGCAGTACTTTGCTAAATTTGCAACCATTACACTCGGGGACTATGCCCCCAGGTCACCTGTGTTTTGGTCACAGAAAGATTAGACAAGGACTTCAAATGATGTAGCTGGAAGAAGAACTACCTTCCCAGTATTTTTTTCTTTTCTTTTAAAAAGCAGCAGAAATTAATGGCACACAAAAGTATTTGTGTTGCAGAATATCTGAGAAAAGGCTTTCCTTCCATTTGTATTCATGACAGCTTCTACATATCCAGCTATCAAAACCTATTATGAAGAGCTGTATTGTAGTGTAGATAGATATTTTTTTTTATGCTTGTCATAATACAGATCTGTAGGTAAATTTGTCAATGATAAGCCCACATGTCCTATTGCCATATTTCTTATGGAAAATGGTCTTAATGATAACTACCAAGTATTTTTACTGTGAAAGTCTGAGTTTATTTGGTTGCTCAGTTTTAAGAAGAATTTTTAAATAGCGAGGGTTTGCTCAGTTTGGAGCAAATTTAGAAACACAACATTGAAACCAAAAGTAATTTACTGGGCTAGTTAGTTACTTTCTCCATCTTGTTTTTTAATAAGGTATGCACAGATGAACAAGCTGCTTTCTATAACTTCCAGTGCTAGATTTTTCCTTGCTTCCCATTTATACATGAGTTGTCCAACCCATGTTAGCAGCTTATTCTGGAATGAATTTTGACAGGTTGATGAAAAACCAACCCTCCTTGATTCCCATTTTGAAGCTGGTTTGATTGAGCTCTAGGACTGCCTTTAAAACCTAAAAAAAAAAAAGAGAAAAACGTCCTCTGTGTGCTTTTGTTGGAAAATCTCCTGATGAAAGGAGTAACTTCCTCCATTTCTTCAGTGTTTTAGTTCTTATCCTGTCCTACCTCTCCTGTTTCTCTGCTCCCTGTTATTAGCTGAAATGGGGCTGAGAGTGGGGTGACCATCCAGTAATAGAGTGTGAGGGAAAGGAAGGAGGGATGGGGGGTCTGGCAGCAGGGAGAAAAGGTCACCCATTTGTCTGAGAACTGAAGCTCAGGGGGTTTCTCATCAAACTGGAGATATTTAGAACAAAAATCTTGTTGTTTAATTTATTTTTTCCCCTCACAAAGATTAAGATAGATGGTCTTGGTCTCTTAAGCTCAGCACTTAGGAATTGAAGCCCCTAAGGTATCGAGAGGATAAAGCCAAAGGGCATTGCCATGATCTGCAAAATCAACAGCTGACATGTCCCCTGTTCCTCCCATCTCATCTGGGGAGAAGAAAGAATAAGGGCACAGCCTGGTCTGGGGCTCTCCAGGTTGTATCACATCCGTGGTTACCCCTCCTAACGCCCACTAATACGCGCTAATGTTATTCCTCACATGCACAAGCCCAGTGGTGTATACCTCCTGGTACCAGAAATTACTACTGTTATCCTTGAGCTCTGACTAATTTCCTTTCCAAATATAAGAATGATGTCAACCTGTCTGAAAGACAAACTAGTTAATGCCAACAGGAAAAAGAAAGACAGGTTAAAAGATGGACCTGCTTTGCCCCTGACAAGTCAGGGAGAGCACTGAGAGTGCTTTGATACAGGTGCCATGCGGAGCTGACAGGGCCCAGTCACACCCCAAAAACTTGGTATGTGAGAATGGGATGGTTTAGCTGATATAATTCAGTTACTGCATGTTGACTTGTTCTGTGGGTGGCTGGGGAGCCAGCTAAAACATGCCTCTGCATGAGATGTGAGACAAAGGACAACTCCTATTCCCCTCACATGCTGTTCAGATCGCAACTCTGAAGAGCATTGTGACCTTTCTCTGCAGTGATTTGCAAGGCCTGGTTTTCAAATTGACTTGTATTTGTAGACTTGAAAGAAGAGCAAATGAAGTGGACATTGCATGTTACATGTGCAAACAGACAGTGTGGTACCTGCTGTATGGTTTGGCAGTATTGAGCTGGATCTGCCCACAGCTATAAGCCTGCTGAAGGTGAGATTTCTGTTTAATTTCTGCATCTATTTCTGGGCTCATTGGCCTCTTCTGATCAATCCCTGTCTTTGGAGGCTCCATCATAGCTTCTGGTTTGGGTTATGAGCGCATGTAAAAATCTGCAAATTAGCTGTTTTTTAGGACAGAATGCTTAGTTGCCCTGCTGAAGGACTTGTGTTCTGAACAAAAATGTATAAATCTAGTCAGAGGAGCTTTTCTGACTCCATTTTAGCAGGTTTCTATGTGTTTCTTTTCCCAAATTGCACTGCAGGTTAAGCTACTATTCCATGTTCCTTGTCATCCATCTCTAAGTACAGCACATACTATGGCAACAGCTTTCAAAATGAACCTGAATTAAGCCTGCATCTGGAAAGGAGACAAAAATATCAAACTAGTTTAATTACTCCCCGTTCAGATGTAATTCAGTTGCATTGCACTAAGAAAAATAAGTCCTGCTGGGATGTTATGAGACAATTAGTAAGATAATGTAAAATAGTTAATACTCCTCATGTTTGTGAAAGAATGCTCTCCCCTCTGCTTCCAAGTAGTCTTGAAAGGGTTTTCTGCATTGTATTTCTAAGCAAGAATATCTTTTCCCTTGGAAATCCTACAAAATCCTGTCACAGTCCAAAATGGTTGTTTCTGGTTTAGAAACCATACAATTCAAAGAAATCACCTTGGTGCTGAACCAGGCACAGGAAACAGGTCCAGGCATTGTGAGAACACTCCTCCCTTGGCAACGAAGGGTGAAAGGTATACTTTCTCACCCAGCAGTTTTAATTGCTCTCTGCGTTTCCTAGCAGGCACATGGAAATGCATCCTTGGGCCTTTCACAGTAGCCATTTGAAACATTCCACAAATACCTCAGACACTCAAAACGTGCCACAGGTATCTTCCTTTTTTATGTTCAAGATGGTGGACTTCTTCTTTTTCCACTGTGACAGCAAAGCTAGAACAACAGTTTTTCCCATAAGTTGTCAGTTTGTCTTCCCAGCACCCATCAGCCATGTGTTTGTTCCTTAGCTATGGAGTCTGAGACTCCAGCTCTTGTACAGTCCTCCTAAGTGACCTTGTTCAAGCAGTAAGCTCTCCTTGTGCCTTGGACACTTCTGCACCATAGGGATAATGATTTCTGACTCCTTTGTAAGTGTGTTTTATTTGCTACAGTAGAGTCCAATTATCCTGGCTTTTGCCACTGCATGAATTACCAGCTACCAGCACCCGTGGGCAGAGCGCGGTGAGCTTGAGCACATGTGTGGGCATTAATGCAGATTTCCTCATTTCTCTTGTTTTGAAGTTCTTCCCTTGGGTTAAGGAGTTGGGGATTTTTTTGTCTGTGTGTTAGTCTCTCAGCTGTGCAGCTCCCATTAAAAGTCAACCTCTCTGTGCAACTTGATCGAAAAAAAAAATCCTGTTTAATGTGAGATTAGTTTAGGCTTTTGTACTTGGTTTCCTTGGGACTCTAATGGCAGTCTCAAAAAGAAAATCACCCCTGAGAATGTCTAGCACTTTGGGTTTCACATAAATGTAATCTAATTACCCCAGTCTAGTCCATGCAGAACTATTTGGTCTGAGGTACACATCAATCTAGGAGAAGTAGAATATACTGAACTGAAAAGAAGGCAGATTGGGCATATTTCTTAATAGCATAACACAATGCAATTGCCAAAGGAAAGACATATGCTTCTGTCCTGCATTACGTAGTGCCTGAACTGACTAATTTTGGTGGGGAGAGGGAGTGAAGTCCTTGCAGGAAGGAATTTTAGAGGTATCTTCCCTGGAGGCCGGTTTTGTAAAGGCATGCCATCTGGTGCATTCAAAATGCAAAAAGGTTTGTTCTTCGTAAGCCTGAGCCAGGGATAAAAGTCCATCTCTGCCAGGGATGGCTTAGCAGTATCCAGAGAGAGGGATGAGTTTTATCACAAACAGCGAAATTCTCCTTTTCCTTCACACTTAACCTCTAATTCAAACATCAAATAGACTGATCTTACTGTAGCTGCTGGTTTCTGTAATGAAAGTTTCTGATGTCCTTGCTTACTGTGAACTGAGCAATGAACTGTTTCATTACTATTTCTGCTTTGCTTCCAGGCACCTTCATTTTACACAGAGGTCAGAAAGGGGTTAAATACAAATGCTGACATTATCCCAAGCAAAGTGCATACTAGGGTTCAAACTGTCTGCTCCTGCCTTGCATGCCTTCAGCAGCAGTCAGACCACTACTGTAGTGCAGAAGCTTGTGGCTGCTCTCTGTATCAGCCTCAATATTGGCACCTCTCAGGCCTGAGCTGTAATGATTGAGTCTCTTTGCAAAATTAAGTAGGTTTTGCCCTGTGCCTTGCAGAATAGGTAGAATTATAGAATGGTTAGGTTTGGAAAGGACCTTAAGATCATCCAGTTCCAACCCCCCTGCCATAGACAGAGGCATCTTCCACTCGACCATGTTGCCCAAAGCCCCATCCAACCTGGCCTTGAACACTGGGAGGGATGAGTCAGCCACAGCTTCTTTGGGCAACCTGAAATTGTGCCTGAATACTGAAGACTGTGATCACAGCCCTGCAGCTCCTGCCATAATTCATGGCGGGGTGCATTTCCCTCTGGAAGCTGGGTCTGGGAGCTGTAAGACAGGAATCTTGAAATACTGAGCAACAATACTAATCTATTAGTGCCATGTATATCTGTGCCTGCACAAAAGCAGCAAGATAAGCATGTGGGCTGTGCCTGCTTCACCTCAGCAGAGCATAATGCTCCCATGACTCCTGGGTCTCAGGTGTGCTGCATGCACAGTGATGTGGTCCCTGTGGACTACTCTCCTGTAGCCGTGTCCAAGCAGCCCTGCTCCTCACTGTTCATCTCCACAGAACATCAAAGTTGTCTTTATTTTGTTAACTTGAGCTTCTCCATAACATGCAGCAAATTGATGTGCTAGTGAAATCTGAGTGTTGTTGAACCTCTTCCAGATGTGGGGCTTTTTTTTTTGTCTAATCAGGTATAAAAGAAACTAACCTTAATCAGTTACCTGATTGAAAAACATGTCTGGCTTTTCCCATACTGGGAAAACACTGGGTTTTCTCATACTATAAAAAAACCTGTCTGCCAAGTAGAAGATGCCTGCAGAACCTCACAAAGGTACTTGTGCAAGTGAGAAACTCATAAAAAATTACTTCTGGTCTGTTCAATTTAATTTCTTCTGCTCTTCCTTCTTTCTTTATAAAGCTAAATCTTGATAGTTTTAACCTTATTCCATACTTCCTTCAATTTGGGTACCTAACGTGTGATATCATGGACCTCACAAGGTAGTAACTCACTGAAAAGTTACTGGGCATGCTCCTGATGCCCTGTAACTAAAGGGTGCTTCAGACTTGAAGAAACAAGCTGGGTCCTAGTGGTGATGCTTTGTGTTCCATTTATTTGTTTGTTATTGATTTCTGAAATTAATTTACTGCAATATTATTGAGTTCTAAAAACTCACACATGAAATCTATTTTTTATCAATCTTGTGATGTTTGCATGGTTAAGCACTTACATAGGTGTAAATATACTTTTTAATATTGGCTATAGCTTCTTCCCTGCCTGTCTCCTGTCAGTTAAAGGAGAAGAGACAGCACAAGAGCAAAATCTGTTTTCTTGTTACGATAACTTATGTGGTCAGGCAAATTAATGCAAAGTAAATGTATTACAGAGGAGCCGTGATAACAGAGTCCTTGCATTGTCCTTTGTGTGGCTGTGGTAGGGCTGACTATTACAAATATATCTATTTAAACTAGGGATTTTTCCTGATACGTCTTCATTTCCTACATTCTCAGTATGTCCTTTCTCTTGCTTGGAGGATCTTTGTGAACTTGACAGAGCTTGAAAGCTGAAGAAAACTTATTAAAGTATAACTTGTATGGTAGGGTTAAACACCGCTGTTCACTTTCCTTGTGTATGTTCCTCTTCACACCTACCTAAACTGATAAAGCACCACATCAGTGAAGCCGAAGCAGTGTAGTCACTATCAAACTTGGGAGAATGTATTGAAGCCTTCTGAAAACCTATTAAAGGTCAAGTTAGAAGCAGTGTTATTCTTCACCCGTCTGTTCCTTTTAAGCTCTTTTCTAACCATCCATGTTGTAAATATCTCTGACCCAGAAAAGTGTTTAAAGTGGATGCCAGAGCAAAACAAAAAAAAAAATGTGGCTTAATTTAAAAGTCTTCCTGGGTTACAAATAGGATTGACCATTGCAACAGAATGCCAAAGCATCATTAAGTGCTATAAATATCCTATTAATAAAACACATTTATTTAGAGTGGTTAACTCTAATTTCCCATGCTGTGCAAAGGATGTGTGATTTAAAACATTTCCCCCCCTGTCATCTTGAGCAAGGAGGGCCTTGTGGATTGATGGTGAGATGGTGAGGTGAAGGGGAGAACTGGTGAGAGAGGCTGTTGCTAGAATAAATTACCCTGAACTTCCTACTTTAAAGTCAGTACTGCTGCTCTTCACTTGCTTCTGTGCACCCTTTCCTCCTTAGCACTAAGAAACCCTCCAGAGGCTCATTGAGGGCTCTGCCAGAAGGGTAGAGTGCTTTTTGCTTTTCATGTGCCTGGGCTCCTTTTGTGTGATAAAGGACCTTGAGTCATCTCAGCTGTGAGGGTCAAATTTTCCTGCTGTCTCTGGGAGTATAACACTGCTAGAAGTTACTGAGCTGTTCCTGGGAAAGGGCAGGAAAGGTATATGATGCTGATGTGAGTAAATGCCAAGACTGTAATGATACAGCTTTCCTTCTGTCTTGTTCCTCCCTGGAACTGCTTGAGAAAGGTAGGACATTTCAAATGTCTGTAATTGAAGACATTAAGGTTTTTACTCAGCTCTGCATAAATTGGTGGTCTCAAGCATATATTTCACTGCAATTATATATTGCTCCATACTTGGTTTCATGGTTCTGCTCACACAAACTTCAGCTGGAGCTTTTTCAGGCATAAGTAAATCTGAAATGTACAGATCATTAGAGGAAGTATTGAACCATTTACTTGTGGAATAGACATAGATTAACTGGGAATGGATCAGTGCGCTTTTATCACATCACATCAATAGTAAGACTGAAAATTTCTTTGGGATAAAAAAAAATAATTGTTTGCAGTTGCAAGGAGATCAGGGACAGCTTGACAGAACATGGTGTGAGATGCATGGCAGCCTGCATTCTCTAAGTGGAAGCAAGTATTTGTAAGCAGGATTCAGTCCTGACTTAAATGAAATTTCCGAAGTAAAAAAGAACCACTGTGGGGGTACACAGGAAAAAGAGATAGCCACAGACCTGCGCTTTCCCCCCTCATCTGCGTGGGTTCTGCTAACTTGCTGTCACTGAGTCTTTACACTCCAGTGTGGTGTGGGGAAGGAGTTGCTTTCCCCTCCTTCCTCTGTGCTGCAATGGCAGCAGAGATTGATTCAAAGGGAGGGTCCTATAGCCCAGTTCAGACTAGGAGATTACAGCGGTTTATCGTGCCTTTCTAATTTAATAACCTGCTTCTATCCAGTCACCCTCTGGACTTTAATTTTGGCTACTATTCGATCAGAGCACAAACAAATTATAGAAAACCTCAATGACAGCATGCCAGAGGAAATACTACAAAAACAGAATTAATTGAAAATATATATTCCAAGAGTGAGATACAGACCCTTTTTCTAATAGACTTATATTTGGATATTCTTACTGAAATACTGGCAAATTCACTCATCAATGTAAATTGTCTTGCTGCATCTGTCAACAGGCACCTAAAGCAGTAATAAAAGCAGAATAGCTCCTCATAAATATCCAATATCCTAATTATCAGAGCTTGACTTAACCAATTGCATAGTAATAAAAAGATGTGATTTTTCTGATCTTTTGCCATGAAAAATGCATACTTTATTATATGAAGACTGACTGCAGTGTCACAACTTTTGTGGCAAATAGAGCATGAAGCATATTGTCAAAAATATGGTTAGGGAATATGAAGCCACTAAATATTTTATCTTCTTGGCAATGTACTAGGAGAAAAGTATAAACCTTAAATCATCAGGTTCCTCCTCCCACCACCCAAACTGTTTTAATAATATAGAAATTCAAGGTCCTGAGAAAAAAGTAACACATCCATTTTCTAGTGTGCTTTCATATAGTGAGTATCATGAATTATGTAGTGTTTGCATTGGGGTTTAACATGTCATCATCAGTGTTTATCTCTAAGAATTGTTTAGCAGTTGTGTTACTAACATCTTTTTTTTCCATTTTACTGATCAATCAAGATGTGCTGGGTGGATGCAAACCTTTTTCTGTCAGGGTGTCCTGGGGATGGTGGGAGATAGAGGGGAAAAGCAGGGACCCCAGGGAAGGACAGGTGGTCATTTTGCTGGCAGGGTGAGGCCTCTACATGCTGTCCTTCTTACACAGCTGCTGCCAACCACTTTGTCACTGGATCTCCTTTCTGGCAACCTGGCAAGATGTTCTGCCTGCATGGCTGCAGCAGAGCCAGTGTTGGTACAGTGGGACCGATGCTCCAGCTCTGCAGCATGCTGGTCTGGTCAGGCAACCCTACAGTATGACTCTGGTTTGTGATGCCTCTCCTGGGGTTTTCACATGATGATTTCTGTGCCGCAAGTTGAATTTCAGCCATGAAATTAACTCTATGGCAAGGAACAAGCCATGTTCTCTGTAACTTGCACCTTTCAAAGAGTAAGTGTGGCTAAATTAGCCTTCCCCCTTCTTCAACACTCTACTATGAAAATCAAAGCTCTAAGATTCCTGTTCGCTTTATGGAATGGTGCAAGACTCCACTGCTAAGAGCCCTTGTCACTGATCGCCAGCATGGTTTTTGACTTTGAATGAACAAGGAGATGATCTACTCTTCTTCATTCCTCATTAGCAACCGTGTCTCACCTTGTGCTGACCCCTGCTTTTGTTGTTGATGTGTATTTGTCTCCAGGTTCTGTTAGGGAGAGGGTAGGAACCATGACACTGGTGAAAGCAGTAGTCTCCTAGATGCAAAACAGCTGCATAGAGTTACACTTTGAAGGCAGATGGACAGAGAGGCTCCAGGAGTAGCAGGATCCATCCCATTTTTTTCCTTCTATGGCCATTGCTGTGGTTGGGAACACATGTTTTTCTCAGTGAATTGGTGAAAATTGGTACCAAATCCATGAATCTATACTGAGCACCTGGATATATGCTGTAGTTCACATTTTAATTTATTAAAACAAAGACATTTTGTGCAGTGTAATCAGGATGAATTACTTACATGACAAGGATGCGTATGGCCCTTAGGTGTCTGCTGATGTTCACCTGACACTTGTATAAAAGATGTGCTGATGAGAAAGTGTCAGGATCATTAAATAGTTTTCTGCTGTTCATTACTATGTGTGTGTGGAGCTGGGTGATATGGAGGCTTCAGTTACACAGCTGAAAAAACCCAGCTTTCCACTTTCCAAGAGACTGGGTTTTCTGTTATACCAGTGATGTGGGGACAGATGTTTTCAAGGTAAGAAATCAGTTTCTGCTTTATAAGTAGGAATCTTTAGAGCTGAATGCTGCCTTTCGTATTCTTTGTTTCCTTGAAAGAGACATGTGGAGGTTTCCCAGCCTTGCCCCACATGTGGCTGTGGTCGTAGCCTGTATCAGTGTGATGGGGAGGAGAGCTGGCCTTTTCTCCCAGGAACAATGTGTGGGGCCCACATTCCTCTTGCAATCTCAGTGAAAACTCTGGTGTTTGATCAAAGTATCAAAATCCTGTGCATCAGATTGTTTCTTGAGGAGACCTGGAAACAGGTATATGTTATAGACAGATCATATTGGTGAACTGTCCTAGTTTAGGAATTTGAGTGCTTTGAAAATGGTGCTGGCATAAAAATATTGCATTCACTACATTCCACATGGTTTGAAATAAAAAGGACTTTGAGCATCTAGTAATGTTTTGACAATAGTGCTTTTTGTGAGGCTTTGTAATGAACTTGATGACAAACACATATAAATATGTGTAGAGGAATCCAATTTTTCACAACTAGGGAAAAAAAAACCTCTTTTCTGTAACACATCACTTATGCTCCAAATGTGTTCACCTCTCAATTTTAAAACACAAGAATGTGTAACAGCCAGGACAGCACTGAAAGTACATCCTTTAAGGAAGGATAGTCTATCATCTTGTCTCTGGCTTCATGCTCCCTATTGAACAAATCTGCCAACATGACACTGGATACTGATGAACAATTTGCATAGTTATAAAAATGTTGGCAAAACTCCATTGTTTTGCTATTTAATTCTCAATTTACATTTTTAATGTGCTGTGTCCTAATTCATATTACGTGTTTTACTCTTCTGTGTACATCTATAATAGAATGATTTTTTCCCCCTAAAAATAATTATGAACATTAAAGAGCTGTTGCAATTGCACTGTGTTTGAATAAAAGATTGTGCCTGTCTTTTAAGGTATGCTTCTTTAGGAAGGGGAATTTTTGTATATTTGCAAGGGACAGAGGAAAATAGAATAGGTATATGGTATAGATTAGGTATATTTTTAAGTGTTCTGCCTGAGCTACAGATTGCCTTCAGTAATCAGACTGGAAAAAAGTGTAATAAATGATGGGGGCTGGAGACCAAGCCTCTGAACAGCCTGTCTCAGTGTATTTATTAGTCTTCCCTCCTCTCAACCTCAGTGAAGAATAACATAGGATTTTGCCAGGCCACGGAAATAAGGGCTTAGCAACAGTATCTTCACCCTCTGTATCCAAGCGGTGTTTTTAAATTGCTGTGTCCAATAAAACTTTTTTACTGGACTATGATTTGTGCCGGGACTAAACTGCTGGTAATTGGCTTGGTTTTCATCCTCAGAACAACTCGCCCACAGAAAGCATCCTAATATGAGTGTATTATTGTACTGTATTCACACAGCACTTGCACTGTTAGGGGAGGCAGAGAAATACCATATCCACTAGCTGAAAGAGGGGCTGAGCAGTAGGAGCAATCTGCAGTCACTCAGATCCTGCTCTGTCCTGCCTGCCCCACATGGGCAGCTATGAGTGAGCAGCTCTTCATCAGACTCACAGGCCATGAACTACAACAGATTCCACCTCCTGCATACAGAAAATAGACATGTAAGCTGTCATTGAGAGAACTGTGAGCATTTTATTACATGAAACAGACCATGATTCCCAGTGATTAATGACTTACAGAATAGCAATACAGCGAAAATATTGACAGTGGGTTCAAAGTAAAGATTAAGGACTCTGAACCCGAAGAAATAACAGCAAACAACTTTACGTGGCACAGGCTTATAAGCTTCCTGCTGCGAGAAATTAGTGTAAAACACAGGAAGAGAAAATGGATGTGCTTCTGAGAGCAGTGTATGTGCAGGACACCTCAGTTCCTCTGTGCCAGTGCTGTGGTTCCCCCATCCTCAAATGCACGGGGGAAGACTTCTTATTTACAGTGCTTTGCTCCAGCAGAGATCTTTAAAGTTGCCATGAAACTTGGCAATTTAGGGCTCCTTTCATTAGCACACACTCTCTCCCAGTGGGGCTTGTGTGTGGGCTGATGCTGAGAGACAGCTGCAGGCCGTGAGGGTGCATCAGGGGCATTTTTTTCTGTGTAGTCACAGGGGGATTTGCATGAAGACTCAGAGCAATTCACTGAGAGTAGGAATTAGACTGGAAACAAGTTTTTACATACACATACAGACCCATGCATTTTTTTATGAGGACTCATTAAGTCATGGGTGAGATAAAAGAGATATGGGGAACGGGACCCAAATTGTTCAATGGAAGAAATAGGATATTGATTTGATTTAGGGCATATAATGAACAGTGTTGGACCAACCAACTCCTCTTTGGGAGGTGCTCCTGGGAGAGTTTTCTTCAGGTTTAATGCATGTATTTTGTTCAAGGAACCTGGGAAATATAGAAATATTTTTAGTGAGACACTTCACTGTGCTGTTTAGGAGCTGGAGATACATAGGGCACAAGTGGAAGAAAGGGAGAGGGTGAGCAGAGAGGGATCATTAGGAAAGAAGCCCACAGCTTTGCAGTCTGGCTCAGCTCTCCCTGAATTCCATTACCTGTTCATATGTATCCCCATATTCCCTTTAAAACCTCTTAAAATCTCTGTGTGCAGATCACAGGGTCCGTGAGCCTGAAGAGGGAGCTGAGTGCAGAGCCCTCCCAGGTGTGGGGAGAGCAGAGGCAAACCAGCTGTGGAGTGGGTGTCACTTGCCTATGCCCCAGTGAGAGAAGGGTGTCACAAAGGGGTGCTTTGGGGCAGGATTGAAAGGGGACACAGGCGCCCAAACAGAGCCCAGGACTTTTTTTTCTTGCTGTCAAAGAGCAGCTCACAGGGCACACTGAGCATTAGAGAGAGACCTGCTCAATGCAGCTTGGACGTGTTGGGAAATAAGACAGATCTGATCAACCCAGTCCCCTCATTTGGCCCTTACACTCCAAAGGTAGGTTGAGCCTTGCAGTGTATAGGAGACACACAAATAAGTGTTTAAAATGAAAAAGGCATTCAGGAGAGTTCTATTGGGATTAATTTGTGCAGTCAATAAAGCACACCTGCACCTTGTCCATTAAACATCTCTTACTGAGCTCTGCCGCAACTTGTTTGACCTGTGGTTTATTCTGTATTTGAATACAAGATTTTGTGGTTACAAAAATCTGTGATGAGCCAGAGTATTCTGTGAGCTTGTTTCATGAGCCTTTTTCTTAAACATGCTGAAGTTTGGAAGAAAGTCTTACTGTGTCGTTCGGGGGGATTTTGCTGCTAAACATTATGTATGTGAGAACTGTAAAGCAAAGCTCTAGGTAATTCTTGTTCTGAACAATATTGAAAGCTTAAGTATGATTTAGGAGCCCAGGCATCTGGTTTCTTTTACTGACAGATACTGATTCTCGGTGTTTACAAACTGGAATAAAACTTGCTCTTGCAGTCCCACTTATTGCTTAGCAGGAAGCTCCTTGTGGAGCACCAAACATTTTCTAAGATAAAGAAATTAGTCTTCCCTTCAAACTACCAAACAGCTCTCTGAAGTGAGACTACTGTCTTAGGTCTGTCTCTAAGACACCTCCACTCTTTAAGCTGATGTATTTACTAAAGAGACATATAAAAAAATTAGTCAATCTACTCTGGCTTAAATTTATGAGACTCTGCGCATCCTCAACAACTTTGCTTGGTTCAGCGGATATCTGTGATGTGTATCTTGACCCTAGATACTCATTGTATGGATTTGTGTTCTTAACTAATCATGTAATGCTTAATTTGCTTTTGCAATACGTAGTTACAATACTACTAAAAATAAATGTGTGTGTGGTATATGCCCAGATTTGGACTTCACTCAAGTTTACCAGCCTTTCAAAGGCATTGATGGAGAAAGAACTGGGTCATCCTCTAACTCACGAGTGAGAGGAGTTTGCCACCTTGGCAGCACTTTATTTTTGTGTATTTGTTCTACTCACAAATTTATGAAAATAAATACCATTATCTAAGAGAAATACACAGTCTCCAGGGAAAGTCTGCTCTCTCCTGTGTGATTTCACATGTCGTACTTTCTTCAGAAACACTTAGAGATCATTTGGGAGCTTTTCAAAAGCGTCTCTTGCAATGGCTTTCCTCTTAAAAGCAGCATAAGCACACAGGGCAGTGTGTGTGGGAACTGCAAGTGAGATACTGGAGGAGAGCTCTGTTCAGACCTGCTGTTTGAGAGCAGGAAAATTGATAGGTCCTCGTCTGCCATGGGACACTTCCATCCAGCAGCATGCCACATCCTGCCCTTCTGCCTAGCATGAGAGTTGCTTGAGCATGGGGTAGGTGAAAAAGCACAGAGAACACAAACCCTGCAAGGGGCACTGCCACCTCTGCTCTGTTAGGCTGGCAGCACTGAGGGCCTCAGTGCTCACCGAGCAGCCACATGGAAGGTATCCATGGTGAGATGGGTTTATACCTGCTGTCTTCTCCAAGGAAATATGTTGGAAATGCCACCCTCAGCTCCCTGGACAACCACTTTTTTGCTTCCTCAGAGCTGCATAGGGTGTAATAAACTGTTACTGCAGGGAGTCTACTGAGAGCTTTAGTTTTAATTCAAAAGATGTCTTTAATCTTCCTGTTGCTTTGTATAAGTTGTAAATTACACAACCCTGCAGAAAATGATATGTAAAGTAGGATTATGATTCTCATTTTTATTATGAAAATGGCTTTGCATGGCGAAAAACGATTCTCATGGTCACTTAATTTTTCATTTACTCTCCAATTTGCATTTCACATATTAAATGCCTTAAAATCTGGGTGGGTTATTGCAATTTGGATGTTCAAAATCTGTTTATAAACAAACTAGCTAAACAGATGTTATGGACATCAACGATAAACGACCATAATAGTTGGGGCTGACAAGTACATGTAGCAGAACTCAGCGTGCCAGAGGCTGTTCTCGAGCATGCAGCTGTAGAGAGCAAGAGGTGCTGCAGAGCAGCAGGGTGCTCAGTGCTACACCCAGACGACAGCAAGTGGCATCCCCACAGCACCCTCTGCCCAGCCCTCAGCAAGCTGGGATGGGGTTCAGGGAAAGTTAGAAGTCAGACTATGTAGCAGCACTGCAGACTTTTATGGGAAGGCTGTACTGGGAGTGAGGAGGGCACCACATCAAAAGGAGTGTCTCGGAAACTGGAAATTGGCTTACATGCTTGATGGTGGTGGCCATGCTGAGGTAGGGCACTGGCTTGATAATATTTAGACTTCTTATGAGTTCTGACTGAGTTTCTCTGCATTTTTCAGCATTTACTGCTTTGGGAGTTGCAGTGGCTCTGACAGGGGAAGGAGGTTGTGATTTGTGAGCTGAGGGGCAGAGGGCTTTCCTGAGGGGTGAGCTTGAGGTGGGAGTGGGAACAGAACATCAGAGGGAGGGGAAGGAAAATTAAAAACCCTGACAGGACTTTCTGTCCCTGATGCTTCAGATCCCTGCAGCCAGTGACAGGTGGTTTTGGTGGCACAGGTGCTGCACTAGCCGGTAGACACTTCCCTCTGGAAAGCTCAGCCTCTCCCTGCTAATGCTTTCTGGCTAACAGTGGAGTTATGGCACTAACTGGATATTTGGTTTAAAATGAAAGTAAGAAAACCACCTCCAGGTACTATGTAGTGCTGTTTGACTGCCAGCTTTGTGCGACTGCAAACTGGGTGCCATGGTGCTGCAAGGAATCGGGAAGTGGGAAGGGCTCAGTGAGGACACAGGGATAATTCACACAGTGAGTGATAATTCCCAGTAGCACAGTGGAGGGTGAGGGGTGCCCTTCCCTGTAGGATGCCCTGGATGGGATTCGGTGAATAACGACGTGCTGCACCCACAGCTGCCTGCAGCACCACCCTGTACTCAGCCCATACTGTAGAGGGCTGCACTAGATCCCCATCATTTCTCCCTTGCACAATGTGCTTTCCCTCTATTCCTTTCAGTTCCTTGTCTTACAATGTAATATCCTCTCCTGTGCTCCAAAGCTTACAGCTCCTGCCTCTTAAAAGCATAGAAAGGAAGATCAGGTTTATGTGATAGAGGAAGTGTAGCTGCAACTCATGAGCAATTGTGAAGTCCTCAGGAGACTCTGAGTCAGAGGGTCCCAGACGGCACCTTCAAAATCTGTGAGAGACCAGTGTGCTGGGGATGGATGAAGGTGGATCTTCCTGGAGTGGCAGGGGCAGAGCTGACATCTATATCTGTGTCCTGAGAACATAACTTTATGGATGGCAAGGGGGCATTCTGGAGCTCTAGAGAAGTAAGGAGGCTAAATTGGACAGAGTGGGGGAAATGAAGAGGAGATAACTAAACACAAGAACAGAAGATTTAGTATAGTACATTAGGCACTAGCTCAAGTAATGTGAAGACCTTCAATGACTTTATGAGACTTTAATCCTAAAATAAAATAATACAAAGTAGTGCATTATTTTACTGCTGATGTTGAGTGCATCTTGAATGTTTCCTGATTGTTGGGGATTTCTTCTCTTCCCCCTGCCTCCCATAGGTAGAAGTTTTTATATTTAGCCTTTCCTGTCTTTCCTTTCTTTTTTTTTCCTTTCTTTCTCTCTTTCTAATTTAAGCAAAATTGGTTCAGTTGTTTTTGATTTATGCAAGCATGGGGAAAATATTTTTTTCCATATCTTCAGAATAAAATATGCGCACACTTGTAAGCCTAAGCTGGCTGGAACTGGCAATGTCAAATTAGCTTGTTTATAGCCCTCACTGGGGAGTTCCAAGTTTTGGAGAAAATTGGTTCCATGTTTTTAAGTTTTGAATGCACTAGAAGTCAGCATTTTCATGTACACACATTAGGTGGGATTTGTTTGGGTTTTTTCTCCTCCCCCTAATGCTTTTAACCTGAATCAGCTTTGAGCATTTAAGGATGCATTGCTAGGAGACTCTTACATTCTGTTCAAGCTGTCTTGCTAAAGCACTTTGGCCACGCATAGGTGCAGAAAGTAGCACAAGTTCCTTCCTTCTAAATAAACGTGTATGAAAACTAAAATGCAGTGGGGAATCTTGAATAATGCAAGCCTAGTGTTTCTAATGCAATGTTCCCAAACTATGGGAAATACTTAGCTTTTAGAATAATTGGATTTGATTCAAAGACCTTCACCACAATGTTTATGGCAGCTGCTAAATGATATGCTCTGTAGCACATGGTATCAAACAGGTGTAGAGTAACCTGTAAGTGCTTTAAATGCCCTGATGTGGACCACCCATCATGCCTTGCATTCTCTTAGAGAAGCCCTGCAGGTACCAGGCTTGTACCACTCACTGGGCTTGCATTTGTCCCTAGGGTCACAGCCATGGCCTCAGCAACCTGGCCAGAGTTCAGACCTTGTTACTTGCTCTGCTTCAAGAAGTGGACTCACTGTTAATACAGATCTTGCTTTACAGATTGGCTGATGTTAACTCTGGGAGGGCTAAAAGTAACAAGCAAATTAACCTAACTGTAATGTTGTTACCCAGCCTTTTAGCAGTTCCTGCCCTACTTGCTTAGAAAGAGCTTTGCTGGGCTTTCTTCCCATGGCCATGCTGCCACCGTGCAGATGCTGCTGCCTCCTCGCATCAGCCCTGCCTCTATCCAGCTGGGGTGCTTGGGCTTCCAGCCCACAACCTCTTGAGTGTTAGCATTTCTCTTTGGGTTTTTTAGGAGGGGGGTGGGGTTTTTTTTGTTTTGTTTTTGGTTGTTGGGTTATTGTTGTGGTTTTTTTTTTGGGGGGGGGGGGGGGTTACTTATTTTTTGTTTTGTTGTGGGGTTTTTTTTGTCTGTACATGTTGTTTTTTTTTCTCCTGTTTAAGCTGATCCCTGCCTGCCTTCAAGTGCAAGCAGGTGGTAGTACAAAATTTTACTTGCGCTAAATAATTCACACCTCCGATCTGTTTTCACTGGAGAGGAGGAAAGAAAAGGAGTTGGAAGCTCTTCCTCACCTCACTACTCATCTTTAGGCACAGAGTGGAGCTCCTGATGCCTGCCCCTGCCCCTTCTCTTCCTGCAGTCACCCAGCAGAGATGAGAAAAGGGGGAGGATCACTGCTGGCACAGGAAAAAAATATCAGGCTTGAGGTACCTGTTGAAAACCCACACAAAAACAAAGACAAGTGCTGGGAATGATGTGGGTCAGGATTTGAGGGGCGCAGAGGGCATGCAGTGAATTCTGGGCAGTACAGTTTGTCTCTGTCCATACACACCAGCGCCTGCTCCCAGGCGCTGGGGAAGCACCTTTCTTTATGCTGCAGTGTTTAACCCAAGTGGCTGTATTTGCCTATCTAGGAGAGTGCTCCAGATTTGTGCTATATTAATGTACTGCATCCCTAATGTGAAATCTGAGAGCTAGACTGTGGCATGGAAAGACAGTTCTTTATGTCCTGGTGGATGTATTTGACTCTTATACATAACAGTGGATATTGGTAGCCCTTCAGCATAATCTGCTTCTGTGAAAATGTATCCAAAATCCCTCTCTATTGTCGTTAACATTTATCACTGTTAATGAAATTACTTACTTAATCATTTTAACCTTGATGCTACCCTGGATAAAAGACCTGTGATATATCTTTAGAGGAATAGCTAGATATTTGATACAGTTGAAAAGATAACACTAATTTATTTTAGTCTGATTTATGATTAGCACTGCACAGTATGAAGCACTCTGCCGCTCTGTACATCACTTAGGGTCTATAGGGTAAATAACTGATGTACTCATCATCCCAGAAGCTGCATGTGTGGCACTATGTATGGCATCATGATCTTACTTTCAAAAAGATATGTGTGTATTCGAGCAATAAAAAGGCAGCTATGTTTGCAACAACAGATGCCCCTGTGGTATGTGTGTGTGTAATACCTGCTGTATTGGGGTGCTCCCACGTTGGGGAGATGCTGAGCCAGGATCGGTCTGAGAGGGTGTGCAGCAGGGTGGGAGAGGAGACCAAAGGGCTTCCAGAGTGCCAGTTATCAACTCCATCAGAATGACGGTGGAGGTGTTAATCAGAATTTTACACACCTCTTTTCTTTCAGAGAAGTCACCTCCAAAATAAATGAATGTTCAGAGCCTGGATTTCCTCAGCAAAGATGCCCAGATTTAAAATCTGCCTTTGTAATTGTGCTGGATAGTCTGACAGTAATGCAAGATAGCACTGTATTATTTTTGGTTCTTAATTTTAATGTAAGATTACTTTTTCAGCCATACCTTAATCATGTAGTGCATCTCCAATCTACAGAGCGGACTGGATCATTAGGATAATTAGAAGCCATTAAGAGTATAGGATAATATCACTATAAAGCTGTACAGATGTTCTATATTCTTCAGGTCTCTGTCAAAGGAGGAAATTTAACATATGTCAAATCCTGTCAGTGATATCTACTTTATTCCTGTAGTGTATAGGAAGCTTGGAGGGATTCGTCATGGTAAACTGAGGATATATTTTCTTTCCGTATTTTGCAGTAAAAAAGTGTTTTCTTCTTAAAATTGGTAAAGATACTTTTCTCTGCCTCCATTACCCCCTCTAAGTATTTGGACTCGGGTATAAAACAGAAAGCTCCTGCTAGTTATTATTTCTCTCTGAATCCCAACTTGCCTTTTTGTCTCTTGCACTTATTCAGCCTGTGATCATCAATTCTGTGTTACATGAACCTGTCTAACCTGTCACATTTTACTCTGGTAAATGAAAGGGATGGCTCTCTGTAACTGTTCCCATCTGTGATAGCTGGCACTGGGACTGGACCTCATACACCCACAATTCCAGCCTGGGACAACTGGCCCCACAATATGGTCACACTTCCAACGAGACTTTAAGCTGGGTGATAGTTGATACGTCTGTGGATACATTTGAGTCTTGGTGATTTAACACACCATTTCCAATGAAAGTTTTAACTGTTATTTTTTGTAGAGAAATGTGGTTGCTTTGCCATGTCACAATACGTAAGTCTAAACTGCACTATTTAGATTTTGCTTCCTCTCAAATGCGTATTTTAAGATTGTCATTTTAGATAGCATTTCTGAAATAGATTTCCAGATGATTTGAATGGATACCAAAAGGTATTTTAAGTCTTAATGTTAGATTGGTTCCTATCCTTCACTCACTCTCTCTTGCTTGAAAGATGCTTTCAAAATGCAAAGCTCTGGTCCTGTATCTGAATGATTGGCACAAAGATTTAATAACATCTTTTGTCTTTATGGCAGTTCCATTTGTAGCAATTTTAGCATCAGTCTCCAGTGAGCCCAAGTAAAAAACTTTATTTAATATGAGCCAGCTAAATATAATTTCCCATTTCTTTGATCTCCCCTATTTTAATTTGCTTCTTATCAGGTACCTGTAGGGCTAATAGATACAGTTGATGGTTTGCTGCTTATGGAGTGATCTTGTTTAAGCTGCATGGCTTATTGTTGGTGAGATATTGAGGTATTCTCATTAACAATGTGGTAGTATAGGTTGGAGATGTTGTTGCTAACAAACACCCTGCAGCTGTTGTGCATGAGGGTTTTACTTCTGAATCTCCTTCCAGAAACTTCAGTAAAATATAGGGGAGGAGTTTGATAAACAGCATATGAAGTAAGTGCCTGTAGGTCTATACCGGGGTTCCTTGCTCAGTCACCATAGTGTGGCCATGGATAGATGCTGAATAACCAGACGTATGCCAAGCCGTGCCAGTGGTTAGGAAGGTGTGAATACAAGCTGTGTGTCCTGCAGTAGCAGGTGGGATTGCTGGGTCAGGATCGGGCTTCTCAGGCTCCCATGTGCCCTGCCCAGTCAAGATGTTGGTGTGCCGCTTTGTGGGGCAGACTAATGCCCCCGACCTTATGCTCTGGGGACATTCATGGTGTGTAATCTTAGCTGTGAAGCTGCAGAGAAAGGACTCCTTCCTAAAGAGTGTCACATTTGGGTGTAAGAAAGGCAGGAATTAAAGAAACGAAAAGGACCAAGTGTGGCTATTGGGTGTCCCAGATGGCTACACTCACCCGCGTGACTCCTCAGCCAGGAACACCTTTTGCAAGCAGATTTCCTCCTGAAATGCCTTTCATAGCAGACAGCTGGAGAAGAGAGGACCATCTAAGCTCCCAATATTTCTTTTGCTGCATCACTTGTTAACTCAGAGCAGCAAGAATCAAGTAGTGCTTCAGAATCCCTGGAGGAAAGCATCTAAGGAACAAATGTGAAATGCAGGAGGGACAAGCCAGGCTCGATTGATGTTTTGTGCTATTCCCAGTGCCCACTGGAGATTTAACCTGCTGTTTGTATTTCCCTTTGCCTGAAGGTGTGTTGAGAACTGGTGAGGGTATCTCAGTCCCTACGTCCTCCTCACCTGTGGAGACCCTCCGAACATCTATTTGTAGAAGAAAAAAGCAGTTGTTCTTTCATGTTGTGGATTTTGGTGCTTCTGTTCAGTAGTCTGGTAAGGCCTTGGTGCTTGTGAAGTAGAGATCAGGTGTGCACAGGCACAAGTACATTATACTAATTAGAGGCAATTTAAAAACCAAACTCTTCTGCACTATTTAAAACACAATAAACAGCTTTGCTCCCTAAGTGTTAATCATCTCCTGCTGTTCAGTCTCTGAAGCTAAAACCTTCTACTCACTTCAAAACACTCTCTCAGTAACCAAGTGTGACATCGTAAAAAGGATTTTGAGGACTTCAGTCTGGGAAAAAGCAGATGTGTTTAGGAGAATAAACTCACCAAGATCTTTGGATCTACAAAGAAACTCCAGGCAAGAGAAGGAGAAATGAAAAAACCCTAGTCAGCCTAAGTGGAAGTGCTCTAAAATTAGGTTTCTCAAGCCTCCCTGGAAGATGGCGCAGGCGTTGTGTGGGTGCCTGCACACCCAGGAGGAGTGCAGCAGAGGAGGTAGACGAGCTGCTGCTCTGTGTGCTTTCAGGAGCCTTAACTGTGTGCCACATGCACTTGGGGGAGGACTCAGTGAGGGGATGGTTGTTGCTTTTCCTCAAAGTCCCAGTGTGAAGGTAGGCACACCAATGTTCCATGTCAGTTATGTGAAAGCTGTGCACTACCAACATGTTTCATCACTGGGAGGCATTGAATTATCTGCTGTACAGATGCAGGCACCCATTTCCCCACAAAGAGGAGTCATGCAGTTAGGGGTGTGAAGTCCTGCTGAAGACCTTGAACCCATGGTGAAGTGAGGCTTGTAGATGGGCTCCTGCCACGCAGAGGGAGCTGGTCCCTTCCAGCTGTGCTCTCTTCCTCCTGCATTCTCAACCACTCTGAAGAGCAGATCCTATCACAGTGTCACCACTGTGAGATAGAATGTGTTATTAAGCTGAACCTAGAAATAAAGAAAGGTTTGAGAAACTGTTACAGTTGCTCACCTGCACATTTATTGTAATTGAGTCCATTAGCCTTAACATTATAATTTCTAAATTAACTTTGCATATTTACAAATGCTCTTAATTGCTTCATGGAGGGGGTTAAGCTTTAACAAAGCTAAATGCATAAAAACTGTAACAGCTACGTCAGTAACAGTAGGTTCCTTTGTAATATAATGCTGCCAATTTATATCCAGTGAATTGTTTAGAAAATGCATTGTTAAAGAATCAAAGTTACTTTAAGTTGTTCTAGCTAGTAAGAAAAATAAACAAACCTCAGCTGGATATTTCCATGTGCAGGTTCCTCCCTGTGCTGAAGCCTTTGTGCATGTAAAGTACCTATTTTAAGCACTATTTTAGTGCTTACAAAAGGTGTTAGTGTGCACACATCAAGTTAAAATTACTCCTCTTGAACAGCAGTAGCCTATCTATAAGTCCTCATCCAGAATTTGGGGTCATTCTCTGGTTTCAGACTTTATGGGCTGTGCCTCCTGGAGATAGTTGTAAGGTAGTAGATGACAAAAAGATAAACATTCAGTTACCTTTCAAATTGTTGTTTGTTTTTAATTCATATAAGTACAAACCCCATTCACCACTCTTAAAAACCTTGCTCTCCTTTGGAGTATGATGCTGAGGCTTGAATGCAGTCTGACTGGCACATTACCCCAAAGAGCTGCTGCTCATGTCCATGTCCTGACGTGTTTCCGACTGTTTTCCTCATTATTGAGAAATGCCAGGCTCTAGTACTGTAATGTATATACTTTCCCTAAGAAGGGGAAAATGGATGACTCAGGGAACTACAGACCAGTCAGTCTCACCCCTGTGCCTGGCAAAATCATGGAGCAGATTCTTCTGGAAGGCATGCTAAGGCACATGAAAAACAACAAGGTGCTTGGTGACAGCCAGCATGGCTTCACTAAGGGGAAATCCTGCCTGACCAATTTGGTGGCATTCTATGATGGGGCTACAAAAGTGATGGACAGGGGTGGAGCAGTTGATGTCATCTACCTGGACTTGTGCAAAGCGTTCGACACTGTCCCACACAACATCCTTGTCTCTAAACTAGAGGGACATCAATTTGCAGGATAGACCACTCGGTAGATAAATTTGATAGAGTGGCCACAAGGTGGATGGCAGCATTCAAAGAGCTGTGGTCAATGGCTCAATGTCCAGCTGGAGATCAGTAATGAGTGGTGTCCCTCAGAGATTGGTGTTGGGACCAGTCTTGTTTAACATCTTTGTCAGTGATACGGACAGAGGGATTGAGTGCACCCTCAGCAAGTTTGCCGATGACACCAAGCTGTGTGGTTTGGTTGACACGCTGGAGGGAAGGAATGCCATCCAGAGGGACCTTGACATGCTTGTGAGGTGGGCTGATGCCAACCTCATGACGTTTAACCATGACAAGTGCAAGGTCTCACACCTGGGTCAGAGAAATCCCAGGCACAGCTACAGGTTGGGCAGAAAAGAGATTCAGAGCAGCCCTGAGGAGGAGGACTTGGGGGTGTTGGTCAATGAGAAAATGAACATGAGCCAGCTTCAGTGTGCACTCACAGCCCAGAAAGCCAACCGTATCCTGGGCTGCATCAAAAGGAATGTGACCAGCAGGTCAAAGGAGGTGATCCTGCCCTTCTCCTCTGCTCTCGTGAAACCTCACTTGCAGTATTGTGTGCAGTTCTGGTGTCCTCAACTTAAAAAGGACATGGAACTGTTGGAACAAGTCCAGAGGAGGGCCATGAGGATGATCAGGGGACTGGAGCACCTCCTGTATGGAGATAGGCTGAGAAAGTTGAGGTTGTTCAGGCTGGAGAAGAGAAGGCTGTGTGGAGACCTCCTAGCAGCCTTCCAGTATCTGAAGGGGGCCTATAGGGATGCTGGGGATGGACTCTTCATTAGGGACTGTAGTGATAGGACAAGGGGTAATGGGTTAAAACTTAAGCAGGGGAAGCTTAGGTTGAATATAAGGAGGAAGTTCTTTACTGTAAGAGTTTTGAGGCAATGGAATGGGTTGCCCAGGGAGTTTGTGCATGCTCCACCCCTGGCAGTGTTCAAGGCCAGGCTGAACAGAGCCTTGGGTGATATGGTTTAGTGTGAGGTGTCCCTGGCAATGGCAAGGGGCTTGGAACTAGATGATCTTGTGGTCCTTTCTGACCCTAACTGTTCTATGATTTTATGATTCTGATGCCTTTGTTGTCAGTGACTGCAATGTGAATATTTTAATCTTTTCCCTGAAACTCTGATGTTTGGCTTTATTCATAGATAGCATTTCCTGAAGGCCCTGTGAAGTGTAACCAACTGTATGAAGGATCAGCTACTTTGGCCTCAAAATTGCTTCTGTACTGAGTTTCTTAGAACAAGATGTTAAGGCTGAAACGCTTACTTTTGAATACTTTTATTCAAAGTAAGAAGGAATCTGAATTAGAAGTTGTAGTTTTTTCATCTTTATCTAGAGGAAGTAAATTGGAGGGAGTGAAAAAACAGGGATTGGAAAGTAATTTATTCAAAAGAAAAGAGAATTTTACATATTTGGGGTTATTAATACGCAGCTATGGCATCTGTGCTTGAGAAGAAAGTGAGCATAGCTACTTCAGCAGACTGCTTGGGTACAACGTGTGACATTATGATACGTTTGATTGTCAGTAGTACTGACATCAAACTGGGACAGGTAAAACCTATATACATGTTTTTTGTTTGAAGATGGCAAACATTTCTCTGCAGATGTGGATGCTTTGATTGAAGCTTAGAAACCAAAGACTCTTAACAAAGTAGGGAGCAACAAAAGGTATAGCTAGCTTAAATACCTTTTTCCCTTCCATCTCAAAATACCAGTGCTTTTCTACCCTTCTGTACTAGGGTGAATTTCCCCTAGTAATCTTTTACTCCCTCAAAAGAAAACCTTCTCTGCCAGTAATTTGATGATAGGGGTATTGTTGAAGGCAAACAGCAGAGCCAGGGCTATGACATAGTCCCAGCTTCCATATTGGCTATTTTGAGGCTGTGTCTCTATGGCTACATCAGAAGTTTTCCCTGCAACTGGATGATCTTTTCCTGGGGAAAGTTTTTTTTTAAAAACTATACTTGTATTTGTATAAAAAAACCCCTTGGGTTTAATATAATTGTTTTTCAAGGTTGGGAGTGGAGAAAACAAACTCTGCATGGAGAATCCTCTAGAGTCGCAGTGGGACCTAGGTTATTTTCAGGAAATATGGCCCATTTAATGTGATTTTTATTATTATACTTTCAACAATTTATTTTATTGTTTACTCAGTTGGTTATGAATGTGAAATACCTCTGAGAAATGGGAAAAAAAAACCCCAAACAACAAAACACCTCAAAGACCCAGTGTATGCGGAACAGTTTATATTTCAGATGGTGGTGATTTTGAAGTTGTCACCCACGAATTGTAGCGTTCAGGTGCAGGTGAGCTCTGGTGCCCTTCACATTTATGGTGCTACATTACTAATAACAGGAGTCAGAGAGGGAGCTGAGGAAATCTTTATAGAAGCAGCTCGCTCTGCTGTCACTATACTAATTTCTACAGTCTAATCTTTCACCTCCATGGCCTCCACTAGATGTTACAGTCCCCTTAAGTGCAGAAGAGCAAATACTTCCCAGTGTGCAGGGATGTATGCCAAACCCATTAAATCTTTCAGCTCAATTTTTTTGTTGGAGTGCCTGGCCTGGAGGTTATAGCATTAATTTTTTTTCTAAGGCCACTGAAGGCATCTTCAGTTACAAGTACTGGAAAGAGTCTTAAGAGTCCTTTAAACTGTGCATGACCCTTTTGTTTTGATCACTGTCTGACATCATTTCATCTGACTTGGGTTTTCCTTTATTTTTTTTTAAGAGTGCAAAGTTAAAGGCTACAAATACTTGAAGTTTAGAGAATGGGGAAGTGTCAGGATGCAAAGGTCTTGTTGAGGGTCTGTAAAATCCAGAAAAGCAGTTTCTTGGTTTTTTGTTGTTTTGTTTTTCTCTCAGAGATAAATAAGCAGTAAGAGATAAATTAGATGGAGTTCTTGAAGTTTTATCATATTCCTCCATTAAGTAAAAAGCACATGCAGAGTTACAGGAATCTGGGCTCTCTGGACAAGACCTACAGAGACCTGTCATATGATGATGGTGTAGAAGTGAATATAAGTAGTAGTCATGACCTAACTGAAAACTACTTTTGTGATTTGCAAGAGATTGCATTACAGATCACAATGATGTTCAGATTGGAGGCTTTAATGGGATGATTTGTACTGCATCCTTTGATGTTTGATAACAATCAACATCCTTTTATGTTTAATAATATAGAAACAGCAGCCGCAAGCTGTGACTGAATCTTGGTGAGGCCTGAGCCATAGGACTAAGCCTATCTTCCTTCTCCTCCCTATAGCTTTTTTCATCTTTAGTTTTTTTTTTCATCTTTAGTTTTTTTTTCATCTATAGCTGTTCTGCCCTACTGAATCTCATCGTCCTGATGCCTGGTTCGTGGACAGGCTTGTTAGCTCAGAAGAACCCATAGGTGTGTAAGTTTGGTAGCCCTATTGCAGTAACGTGAGCTGGAAACCATACAATTACATGAGGGAATTTTGTACCCAACCCAGTTCTGCACTACTATTCAGAGAGGAAATGCCTTTCTCTTTAAGGAGGCTTGGAAAAAGCTGACACTATGATTTGTGAGGCATCAAAGGTGAGGTGTCCTCTGGAATTCAC
This sequence comes from Melopsittacus undulatus, assembly GCF_012275295.1. NCBI lineage: Eukaryota > Metazoa > Chordata > Aves > Psittaciformes > Psittaculidae > Melopsittacus > Melopsittacus undulatus. The sequence continues at coordinate 80,145,505 of NC_047530.1, read as the reverse complement.
CTCCTCAGGGGATTTTTAGGGGAAAGGAGATGCCCCTTCCTGGATTCCCAAGGGCCTGAGTCCATGGATATGACCCCAGTTCATTTCAGACTGAGAAGGCAAGGCACACCCCATGTTGCCCCATGTGCTTCCATGCCTGTGACATCCCACAATGCCCCACCACACTAGGCTTGGGCACCTGAGCATTCAGGGGCTTCACAGCTGCTGTGTGACACTGGCACCAAATGTTCCAAGCTTGAGAGGCCTCCTTAACTGTCACCTATCTTAGGTATTTTTGCATAAGAGTCTGCCAACCATAAACTTCAGGATTTAAAATATTGGATTTAAATGAATTTAGATAGATTGGTTCTCATACCAAGAAATAGGGGGGTCCACATGTTCGCTATAAGCTCTTGACTTGTAGAAGGCAGAACTGCAGATGAGCTACCTATAGCTACAAGTGTTTTCTTCAGGTTTCTTAGCAAGGAGACAAATGTGATCCAAGATGAGTGTTCCTGAGAATTTGAGGAAATGAACGCTTTTTGTGGCAGTGCTGTTTTCTCTGGCATATGGTGGGGACTTTGGCGGCATTCAAGAAAGGGACTCCAATAGAAATGATGTCAGGATGAACACAGGGATGGTGTGATTTGGTTGCCTCCTTATTTATCCCAGCATAATGAAAGTAGAGAGGGGATGTGAATTGCTGTCTATAAATATATCAGAGAAGTAAACACCAGGGAAAGAAAGGAGCTAGTTCAGCTAGAGGACAGTGCTGGCACAAGAACAAATTGGTAATAAACTGGCTGTGAATAAATTTCAGATGGAAATTAGAAGCAGCTTTTTAATCAGTAAAAAGGTGAAGTTCTGGAAAAGCCTTTCACTGGGATTTTGGGGGCAAAAACCTAACTAGTATGCAGATGGATCTTAATCAGTGTATTAAAGGCATTGTGTGATATGATTGTCTCCACTATCGAGGGACTGGGCTCCTTGACCTATATATCCCTTTGGTGCTATGTTCCTACATACTATGTTTAGTAATTCTCTCTGAATTGCTGAAGTGCACCAAGCACAGAGAAATGCTGTATTATTCTGATGCAGTGTTATTTTTCAAAAAGCATATCAAAGTGTAAATATGCAGGGATAAGGATGGTGCTGGGCACGTTTTTATTTAACCTACTTTAAAATGAAAACCTGGGACTAAATGGCTTTAGTCATTCTGAGGACATTGGCTATATCTCTCCCACTCCATAACTAATTTCATTTCTGAAGCTTGTGCTTCCAAAAATATTGGCTGTTTAGAGTTGGAAGTGTTAGAGGATATATAATATTCAAGGTTACTGTATGATTAAGGACAGCAAGCTGCTGTCACATATACTAGGTGTTAGCACGGTTTTGTCCACAAAAAAACCAGAAACTAATCACTACTGCTTGCTTCTTCCCATAGTGGTAGACGCTTCAAGCAATAGAGAAAGCAATTTCTTACTTAGAAATTGTTTTACCCTTTTTCTTTTGAACATCTAGAACCAACATCTCAGGTCCATCCCTTCTGATCAATTGATTGACAATTGCAATGAAAAAAGCAGTTGGCTGTTAAAAAAAGCCCAAACCCCTTTCTCTAGTGTTGTACTTGGGAATGTGAGTTTTAAAATGAATCCTGTGAGACTAATTGAATGTGACTGGCACCTGCCATTGGTACAGTGAGGAAAGAAAAGACCTCCATTCCCAACTGGGAAAAAACAGACACTTTGCAAAAAGCTATTCTTTTTCCTTCATTTATCATTGCTCAGAGTTCACAACAATAGCAAATGCTAAAAAACAAATCAACAGCTTGGTTCTTCCCAGGCCAAGAGATCTCAGAAATTAAATCAAATCATGATGAACGTACCATACTGCTGAAATTCCAGCAATGATTACTGTGTAAACATTATAAACAACTAGTCTGAAGGAATAATTTATTTTGCATTGAACATGCTCTACTTGTGACTGTCAGCAGAATCTAATACTAGTTCAGAACCTCATTTTTATTTTAAAAATGTGTAATAAGCAGATCAATGAATGTGAGAGAAGAAAGAAATCTAAACACAACCACATGCAAGCCCAGAAAATATCCTCTGCACAAAGGATGTGCAATCATAACACAATTTTTTTTAACTTAGGTTGTAAAGAATGGTAGAATGGTTAGGGTTGGAAAGGACCTTAAGATCATCTGGTTCCAACCACCGTGAATAGGCAGAAATGCCTTACGCTAAACCATGCAGCCCAAGGCTCTATCCAGTCTGGCCTTGAACGCTGCCAGCAATGGAGCATTTACCACTTCCTGGGCAGCCTGTTCCAGTGCCTCACCACCCTCGCAGAAAAGAACTTCTTCCTTATATCTAACCTGAACTTCCCCTGTTTTAGTCATTGTCCTATCACTACAGTCCCTAATGAAGAGTCCCTCTCCAGCATCCTTGTAGGCCCCCTTCAGGTGCTGGAAGGCTGCTAGGAGGTCTCCATGCAGCTTTCTCCAGACTCAACAGCCCCAACTTTCTCAGCCTGTCTTCATACGAGAGGTGCTCCAGTCTCCTGATCATCCTCGTGGCCCTCCTCTGGACTTGTTCCAGCAGTTCCATTATGCTCCTTTTTAAGTTGAGGACACCAGAACTGCACACAATACTCCAAGTGAGGTCTCACGAGAGCAGAGTAGAGGGGCAGGATCACCTCCTTCGACCTGCTGGTCACACTTCTCTTGGATATGGTTGGCTTTCTGGGCTGTGAGTGCACACTGAAGCTGGCTCATGTTCATTTTCTCATTGACCAACACCCCCAAGTCCTTCTCTGCAGGGCTGTTCTGAATCATTTCTCTATCCAACCTGTAGCTGTGCCTGGGATTGCTCCGACCGAGGTGTAGGACCTTGCACTTGTCATGGTTAAACTTCATGAGGTTGGCATCAGCCCACCTCACAAGCATGTCAAGGTCCCTCTGGATGGCATTCCCTTCCCTCCAGCTTATCAACTGAACTACATAGCTTGGGGTCATCGGCAAACTTGCTGTCCCATTGTCCATGTCACCAACAAAGATGTTAAACAAGACAATCCCAACACTGATTCCTGAGGGACACCACTCATTACTGGTTTCCAGCTGGACATTGAGCCATTGACCACAACTATTTGAGTGCAATCATCCAGGCAGTTCTTTATCCACCGAGTGATCTATCCTGCATATTTATGTCCCTCCAGTTTAGAGACAAGGATGTCATGTGGGACAGTGTCAAATGCTTTGCACAAGTCCAGTTAGACGACGTCAACTGCTCTGCCTCTGTCCATCAGTTCTGTAGCCATCAGTTCTTTTAACAGATTTTGCACATCTTATTGACTGTTGTGTGTAACAAAACTGTTTGCATTTGAGCACTGAATTCTGCTTTGCACCCCAGTGCGGTGGGAAGCATGGTGTGGTGCAGGGCTGCTCATGTTGGCAGGTGTTAAAGTAGATTATCTCATTCACACAGATCATATCTACTTTGTGTCCCCAGTCAATAATTGCCTCAAATTTGTACGGAGCTCTGATATATCAGATTTACACTACATCTGCCCGTTGCCTCTACAACACATACAGTGCATCTGCTCGGCATTTGCAGAAAGGTTGCTGGTTTGCATCTGTATCTACAGTATGTGCTTGTCAGGGCACTATGAATTGGTTCTATTACTAGGAAGAAAATGGTAATCTACTCTCAAAGTACATTGAACTGGGGGGTCTCCTGCAATGGCTGATTAGCCCAAGATTTCCTTATGTTCTAGTCACTTTAATCAAATTACTGTTTATTGGTGTTGGAGTCTGTTTTCCCTCTAGCCAAGGGGGAAGTATTAGGAAGGAAAGCCCCTATTAAATGGTGTTTTGCAGGGCTTGACATTTGGAGTGCCTTTCCATTTGATACTCTTATTCTCTGAAATGGATCATAGAATCATAGAATTATAGAATCATAGAATAGTTTGGTTTGGAAGGAACCTTCAAAGGTCATCTAGTCCAGCCCCCCTGCAATGAGCATGGACTTGTTCAAATAGATCAGGTTGCCCAGAAACACATGCAGGTTGAATTTCTCCGGGGATGATGCAGCTGCCACCTCTTTGGGCAACCTGTGCCAGGATTTTACCATCCTCATTGTAAAGAGTTAGCCTGAACCTCCCTTCTTTTAGTTTAAAACCATTAGTCCTTCTCCTTACCATTACCAACACCTCCTTCAAATTTGTTTATGAGCATGATATGCAAATAAGGAAAAAATACTTTTTAAATCTCATTTTCTCCAGGGGAAGAAAGAAAATACAGCCTGATGCATGTTTAGGTCTCAAAGTAATCTCTCAAACCTTAATTTTTTTTTTAATGTAGGTAAAATTAATTTCATTAGCTACTAGACCAAAATACTGCATTTAAAGCATTTCTGGTGCTGCTTTTAACGCTCTTGGGTCCTTTAGTATCTACTCTATGCCGTTTGTAGCCTGATTGTCCAGCAACAGTAAAATGAGCTTGTGTAAGAGCTCTGCTGAGGGATGTTGACACGAGAAGTTATTTCTGAAAAACATGATGTTGGACTAACCTTCCACGGGGCAATCTCCTGCTGCAATGGGTTTTCCCTGTCCCCTGGCAGAGGCTTATTAGTAAAAAGTAATGAGCAGGTTTTGAAGTGTTGCTCTGATGGTGCTATGGGAGAGGCACTGCTTCAGGAGGAGATGGAGAGAGGGAACTGCAGGGACCACAGTTTCCACCATGTCAGCTGCTCTACCCAACCTATGTGAATTCCTAAACCAGGAGTTCATCCTGAAAAATCATCAGTAATGACTGAGGCTCTGTTTGGTGCTTGATTTTCAAAGTGAGAAGGAGTAGAGCGGAGCTGAGATTTCACCTGGGCGCAAACCCCTAGGAATGAATGCTCAAGGATTGTCAGAAGATGCTGTGAAGTTCACTGCCTTTGGAGGCGCTGTCCTCTGGATTGCTGTTGCTTTAGTTAAACCCCACTCCCTTGAAGTATATTTATTCTGTTTTCATTTCTATGGTAAAGAATGGCAATATTACAAACATGAATCAGTGAAGCTCATAGCAGCCTTGGTCATGTAACCAGGTGCTGTGTTGTAGGTGCAATGATGAATTTTAAAAATGAAAGTAAGCAACTGAATACTGCAGAAATTTCTATAGAATTTGAAAGGTTTCTGGAGTAAGCTGAGTTCAGTTTTGCAGATGCTCACAGTTTCAGGAGATGCCTGGGACAGAGCACAAATTGCTAATTAAACCCAGTAAGAGGAGAAGAAAGCCTGATGCTATGGGCAGAGGTGATGTGGACACCAATGTCTCACCTGCAAATGAGCAGTCAATGTTGGGTAGGAACAGGTTGCAAACTGTCCCAGGTTGGCATCCCTTATCTGACATGAGGAAGAAGTGGGAGGGAGAGAAGTGAGGTATTCATCTCAGTAGCCTGGGAAAAAGGTCTTTTGAACACTCTGAATCAATGCAAGCAAAGCAGAGCAATATTTTTTTTTAAGACTGAAAAAGAAATGAGCAGTGTGTGCTGTATACTGAGAGCTAACATCAGTCCTAGGCATTACATGAGGATGAGGTCCAGGCTGGCCAGCTCTGCTAGAAACAGGACAAGAGGCTGAGCTGTGGGACAGGGAGATGGGCAGTGAGCCTGTGGGGTCTGGAAAGATCAGGAAAAGAGGTGGTGGTGAGAAGGGACTTCAGGTCCTGCTCAAGCCAAACTGCTTGCTAGCTGACAGCTGGACATCCAGGAGTACGTCAGGGAGACAGGCCTGAGCCTCTTGATGGGACACATTGGGACAGGTCTGTAATGGAGAGGCAGATCTGAGTTGTCAGCATGGAAATGGCAGCTGAATTTGTGCTGGCAGCAGAGAAGGACCCAGCACCAGTCTCTGTGATCCCACAGGGAAGAGAGTGAGGCATTAGTTGTTCTGGTGATTAAATGAAGCAGGAAAAAAAAATCAAAGAGGCTGAGCTTCTTGGGGGTTTGCAATATTTTCCATTTAGCAAAACTCTGTAAAATTGAAGTATTAATTCTGCATTTTAAACATTTTTTTTGGAAATTCATCCTCCAGATAACCCACAGCCGCATACTTGCTACAAGGACACAGCATCTGAAAGGAATGTCCTAACCTGAAAATCCACCCTGCAACCAAAGAGCTCTTTCTTGTCATCAGCAACACTATTATAGCACAGCTAGAAGTACTGTGGACAAACTTGCAAAACAGAACTGAAGAACAAATGTTTCCAACAAACTGATTTGTTGGGACCAGCTCTGATTGTTTATCTTCAGCTCACTTGTGTGGTGCCTGCAGCAAGCTTGGTGGGCTCTTTATGCCTTTGCAATAATGGAGATTTTTTTTCATTAGAGTGGGAGCTAGAAAAGTGAGAAGAGAAAAATAGCATGGCTGGTAAAACACCCAGCCATCACTCTACTGTGAGTACTGTAGTCAAACATCAAAGCCGATAGATGTATTAACAGGGAAGCAAAGATCAAAGAGTACTGGTAGAGCAAATACCATGGTGGCAGATGTACGCAAGCAGGCAGGATGCTCCTCTCAAAGCTGTAATCTGAAAACTAGAGAAATGCCCCTGCACTGACAGGAGGTATATTTGTCACCCTTCAGTAGCATGACGTGTCTTTAGCGGTAACTTGTTGTGCTTGCACCTCTTCAAAATCCCGTGCCATGTCTTGCCTTAGGTTATCTCTCCCCATGCCTGTGCCCCCAGATCCCTGTTACATTTGGCAAGTGGAATGATGGCCAGGACCTCATATGCACCTTTTTGTGCTGTTTTGCGTTGGATTTCTTTAATGAGTAACCTACTATAGCTGTGTATTATTAAAGCCAGTTAATGCAGAAGGCTTGCTGGTGAGAAGGTGGCATGGTGCTTTGCTTTGAGAAATGCATGAGTCTGGCAGTGGCCTTGGTGAGTTCATTAGCCATGGCCAATTGGAGGTGTGTGGTGGCTGTGACCTAGTAAGGGATTAAATGGGTGCTGCTGCCTCTCTCTTTTTTGGCACTAGGAGTTGCCTTTGACTTCAGTATCTTGGTGTGCAACAAACCACAGAGGAAGAGCTGAGTACAATCTCTCCCTTAAACATGCTGGGTGAGAAACTCCATCAAAGTTGGAGCAACCGAGACAAAGAACAGCCAGAAACTGCAGTGGATCTTAAGGCCAAATCTTACATCTTTGTGAGAATCATTATCTTTATAAAGCTATTTATTAGAAGAAGGAATCCACAGAAACCCAGATGTTTGCATGTAAAACAGTGTCAATCAATGAGAAGACACTTGTTTAGCATTTTCTCTTCTGACCCTATTCTGCTATCCTGCCATGATCACTTGGAAGGGCTCTAGAGTGCTTAGGCCTCCCTTGCCACAAAACCCAGCACTGTTTGCCATATAATCAAACAGAAGCACAGCAAAAACGTTGCCAAATTACCTTGCAGTCCTTTGGTTTACTGGGGAGGGAGAAGAGGAAAATCTGTGAAAAGCAGTCACTTCAGCAGTGGCAAGAACCATGCGTATGGAAAAGTGCTAAAAGTCATTATTAACCCAATGGTTGCACTGCTGGAAGACTGTAGGGTTTTTTGCTATACCAATGCCAAGTGCTGGTTTTATTTACACTACCTTAGGTTTTTTATACCTCTTGTTATGTTCTCTTTTATAAAGACACATGTGAGGCTCCGAGCAGCGTTAGCTCAGGGACCGTCTTTTCCTCTTTCCCATGTGCAGTTGCAGACTGCCATGGAAACAATTCCTGGTCCAATTGCAAGATTGTGTTTTTTTTTTTTTAAATAACTTTCTCCTGGGTCCTCCATTATTTTTTTATTTAAATATTTTGATATGTGAGAGAAATTGATATAAAAGGTAGCAGCAATTGACTTATGGAACATAGCTTTAATTAAGTTGCACAAACAGTATTTGCTACAGTACTAACAAACTCTGTTATTAAAGTAATAAAAGTGAAAGAAACAATTTATTGAGGACAAAGTAGAGGAAAGTGTGAGCAGGAAGATAGCTAATGAAAGGCAAGTAAAGGTTTGGCAGCCCTCTACAGGGCAGAGTGGAGCTGGCAAAAGTCCAGCTGGACTATGTTTCCTAATTAACTTTAATTCTCCACTTTTAAATCCAAAGTAGATTTCAGTCTTCTCATTTCTCTGTCATGTGCATTGCTCTTGCTGAATTCTTCTCCTGAGCAGGAATTTTACACTGAATGGCGAGTGAGTAAAGAAATAAATAAAATCAACTGCCATGAACCATTTCAGTTTTCAGGACTACAGGGTATGCTTTTAATGCCCCTCTCAGAGCTCGGCGTTCAACTGCGGGAACTTCATTAACTCGCTCATTAGCAGTATCTGATTCACTGCCGCAGCTTCTCCCTGGGAGCTGCAAGCAGCAGCTGGGAGAGTGGATCAGCTTGAGCGAGCGCATATGTTAATAACACTAACGTTGTAGCATTTGGTGCTGCTGAGAGACAGTAAAATATCTGTGCTGTCTCCTGCTACACTTAAAAAGAAAAGAAAGAGACCAGTGCAACATAAAATAAAGCTATCTGCTAGGAATGTTTATAGTCAGTATTTATAGATTAGTGCAGTATGTTGGAAAATCAAAAACTACAATGCACACATGAAGACCCATTCAATGAATTATTCAGGAAGATCTATTGTAAAAGTGCTCCACTGACAAGGAAAGCAAACTAGTGTTTCAGCAACTTGAACTGAATCTGCCACCTCTGACCTGTCAGCCTCACACCTTCTATAGACCTCTACTAGTGTAGACTCAAGTTTAGACTAGTAAACCTGCTCTCTGTGCATTGCTGCTGGTGGCACAAAGGAGGTGCAGCTGCACCTTGGGGTTGCAATGGAGGTCCTGCAAGGAGGCAAGCAAATTAGCAGTATCTCTGCAACCAGTGAGGAATGATCCAGGTTGCTCCACTCCAAAACACGTGTGTGGCTCTGTATTTGTAGATTTGAGTACTATTTGGTCTAGCCCTGTGCATCTCATGTGCTGAATGAAATGACCAGCCTAGGCAGAAAAATTTCAGTATTTCAGTAGCATCGAAGGCTTTCCAGATTTGCAGATGTGTGTTTGACCTGTTTGAGTCCAGTTTGCTGTAGATTTCAGTGTTTCCACTGAAATTGGGATCCAAGGTTTTATTTATTTATATTTTTTAATTCATACCTGCTAGGCTTCTTAACATATGTCCTATTTTTTCCTGTGATTTTAGGAGGTTGATGTGTGGGTCAGTAATGGCTGGCCAGTGTCAGGAGAGTTTCTCCACTACTGTTTCCCACTCACTAAAATTGTGTCAATGCTGCATTAACAAATTGTGCCTTTGGGCAGTGTAGGAGAGCTCTGTCCACAGTAAATGCTTATGAAGAGGACAGGATTAACTGCGATGAATAGTTTAAACACCTGGGTTGACTTTCTAATAAAAAGATCTTGCACATGCTGCCTTACAAATATAACTTAATTCTAGATGGTCTGAGTGCCTCTGGACACTCACCAGGGCTGAGATACTGTGTAATATGCATCTCTCAGCTCATAAATAAGTGAAACATTAATTTTGCATGAACTGCTTAAAGCTAAAATGGGTTTTCAGTCCTCTTCACCTGATTGCAGCATTGCCACCTGGCTCCTCTTATTCTCATGGGATAAATTTTCACTTCTGGCCTTCAGTGTATGCTTGAACTTGTGGATTTGTCATGCTATTTACTGTGGGTTTGTTTTCCTCCTCACAATCTCTGTTAAATACTGATACATTTTCAATTATTTTTTTAATCTGATAAAGCTTTCAGCTAATTTTATTTGAGCTAATAAGCAATTCACCCTTCCAAGCTGCATTTTCAGATCTTTTATCTGGAATCCCAATCTCCATTGCTAATGTTAGTTTCAGCTCACCCTCTGAGGCTTTGCACACCAAGATGATGTACAGCACAACTGAGTGACTCTGTGATTGCAGACTTGAAAAGTATTTGGTCCAGCACTGGGCAATTATTTCCCCTCCATATCTTTGTATTCCACATTTGAATGTACTATAGTGCTGTATAGATATTACAGTCATACTGTGTACCCACAGAGACTCTTACTGCTGTAAATGAAAGGATGCCCTTCAAGCTGCAGTTTGGTGACAAAATCCAAGGTACTCTGTAGAGCTACAGTATGTGAGGAGAACTGGAGTGAGGGGGTGTAGAAAGCTGCAGCTCCTCCCTTCTAATAAATTCACGCCTAGTCTGAGCATCGTTTTGGTTACAACCTGTCAGGGGAAGGCTTAGCCAGCGGCAACTCTGACTGAGTCAACAGCAAATTCCCCAGTGACCTGGATACGCTTTTATTGGTATGGGGTGAATGAGCTGTGTTTAATGAAAATTATGGGGATTTTCCTATTTACTTTACAAAGAAAAGTGCACTGATCTTCCTCATCATTCTGCTGTGGGCAGCTGGCTTCAAGCAGTACCTGCAAGCCCAGGCTGTGTGCTGCAGGGGGTGGATCTCTCTCTTACAAAAGGTTGGTATTTTCAATTTTTGTTTCTTTGCTCTGTGGTTACCAAGTTAAAATAAGGGCCAGGACCCCCCACTGTGCCCCTGGAGCAGTGCACAGAGCTCTGGGTGCATACTGTGTGCACTGACCTTTGCTGTTGAGAGGACCTGTATGGGAGGTCAGGCTTGCAAAGCTGGGTGCAGCCACTCCTATCCATCAGAAAATCACTGCAGCACCTGTTAAGAGCCATGCATTTGTCTGAAGAGCTGGAGTTGGTTCTCAGGGGCTTTTATAATGCCCCATCCTGCACATATAGCACTTCCATTAAAGCCAGTGTGATTGCAGCATGTTATGAATTACCTACTGTTTCTGACACATATGGGGACCTTGCATACAAAGTATCATCACGGAGCCAATTTTTACTGTCTAATCAAATCCCTTAGAAAATACTTTCTAATGGAAATGATAATGAAACTTTAATTATAACTGTGCTGCTTGGTTCCCTGAGTGTACACATCCCATTAGATGGTTTCTGCTAAGATAGTGACATCTTTCAAACTCATTTCCAAGCATATTATAAAAAAGTAGGGGTGCTATTTTATCTGTGATGTGTTACAACTGTTGGTATTTTTCTGGGTTCATCAAAATCTCATTAGCATTAATCAGAGATTTGACCATAGAACAGTATAGTTCTGTGGGTTATAGACTGAACAGAAATATTTGCACAAGCCAGAAACCTATTTTTTGGTGAAGTTTTAGAGTTTTAATTTTTTAAAGCTATCTTCGGTACAGAAGAGCTTGTACAGATAGTTGTTGGGGCAGTGTGCAATACATGTTTTATTCAGGTGATTAAGCACATCGTTCCCATGTGACTAGTAAAGGAAAAATATGGTGTAGTCTTTCCTTTCTTCACTTATATCTGTAGCATCACTCTAGGCAATAATTTTCAGAAAGGAATATTTAACTTCTTTTTAACAAGTGAGCCATTCCATTAACTTCAGCTGCAGGATCTGTGGGTAGAACTAGACATTACTGTGATTCAGAAACGTGCAGCTAGAACGAGATTGACCTGTTTATTAATGAGATTATGTGTAGAGTAGCTACCAAGTCCCAGATCATTTCTACATGAGAAACATCGAGCAGTTTAGTGGTTTGTGGATTAAGTGCAGATCACCTTGAGCCTTTGGTAAGAAATATTCCAGGATTACTCCAGGTGTTGGAGTTTGTTGGAATCTGATCCTTCCTGGAATGAGCAGTTTGTGCTTGGCTGGGGTGTCCCCTTGTGCTACTCTCTCCTTGGTGGCTTGGCATATTGAAGTGCTGTGTGCATGGAGGTAAGAACTGGCACATACATAAAGGGGTCTTGAAAGGGATTCATCCTTTCAGCCTCAGCACTCTGGGGGGTAACCAACTCATGTAGCATCACCAGCAACAATAAGCAGCTTTTAGACAGGCAGCTCTGCACACTGATGCTGGGATGCAAGCTGGCAGGTTAGCCCAAGGCGCTTTCTGCTTTCAATTGTTATGTGACTCGGCTTGTCCATCCAGGGTGGGGAGTGGGTGAGTCCAGGTTTTAGAAGCCAAGTCTTTCTTTTCTGTGGGGACTTGAAAAAGAATTAAAAAAAGGAGAGTAAAAAAAGAATAAATTAAAAAAGGTCTATCTGTCTGATGGTGCTGGCTCGCAGGGATGGGGAAGGCCACTGCAGCACTGCAACATTGGGAAGTTAGAAGAGATTTTTCACTGTTGATTTTTGAAAAGGGGAAGAAAAAAGGCAGCTACTTTAGTGCAGGAGAGTGTACGAAAGGCCAATGTTCTTAGTTTAAAATAGCCCCAGAAAGCAATTATTCTTCTTGTGGAAAGTGCAGGATTCTTGGGTACTTCTTAAGCCTATCCTGCAGGTACAAATGTGCCTTTTAAAGTTTAACCTGTTCTGTGAATCCTGCTGGGAACTGTTTTCTCTCCTTTGCTTTGTTGCTGTATCTCCAGCTTGTCTGTGTGAGCAGTGCCAGATTGCAGTAAAGAAAAGTTGACATTACAACTTGGAACAAAGCCTTCTTCCCTTTGCAACACAAGGGGCTTGCTTTTTAGAGATAAGGTTAGCACCTTCAGCTCCAGCAGTACCCTTGAGTTAATGATTATCATATCCCAAATGCAGAAATAGGGGAATGAGGATGATGTCAGTAAAGGGAAAGGTACCAGAGCGATGCGCTGCCTTTGACATGACAGTGTCTATCAGCTGGGAGCTGAGGGCCTGATCTGTTTTTCAGTGTCTATGGTAATCTCAGTGTTACTTTGAGTGCCTTCCCTCTGTTTTTATTTCAGCTTTGTATTCCAGCTACTAATCTGTATAAAATGCTGGGACTGGAGAAGGAAGGGAAGATAATTCAGCCCAGATACCTCAATATGGGGTCAGGCCTTTGCTACTTGCTGCTAAGCAAAGTGGCTGAGGAGTTAACACACGAGTTGCAGGACAAGGTAGATGTGATGTTCCCAGGTGTGTATTACCTGTTCTGTGTGTGCCAAAACCAGTGAGTGAACAGTTCAATCTTTCTGTATTTGGAAAAAAAGAAGAAAAAAGAGAAAGGAAAAACCTGTGTATGCTGCTCAGGAGAATATTTTAACATCTGGGATAGCCAACCTGTGTAGATCTGGTTTGTCCTCCTAATAGGCACTTTCCTTAATAATCTAATTGGGTGCAACATAAAGTGGCTATATGAAATTGGTATAGCAGGTTGCTGCAAGAGGCTGCATGAACATCATGGCTGTAACTGCTTAAATCATCTCACTTCACAAATGATCCATCTTCTTATGGTCTCAGAGCACCTGGTCCATTCCCTATCTGTCGTTGCTCCCCCTAGCTCTGTAAGGACTTCTCTTTCTCAAAGAGAGCACAGGGCAGCACTGTGGCCTTCCTCCTCACAACCCCAGGCTTGGAAACAGGCAGCTGTCTCCCTTCAATGTCTCTCATTTGCACAGGCAAGATGAAAGTCTGTGTACTGTTCTTTTAGACAGAAAAAAACATCTCTGTGCCTAACAGCCCATGTACAATGGATTTTATGTCTGCACCATCTCAGGAGTATGGAGTTTTGTCATCTCTATTGCTCCTCTGTAGAGGAGTGATGTCAGCGTGCAAAGACCAGGAGTTCAGGGAGAAGGGGCAGCTATGGGTTCACACTGGAGTGCAGGAAAAGATGGAGAGGTGGAAAGCAGATTTGCACACACCAGATTCCTTCTTGCATTGCCCGTGCAGAGCCAAACCAGGAGGCAAGAGATGTCTAAATTATATCAGGCAGGTCCAGAAGGTACAGACACAAAATCAGAAGGGGGATCAGGAAGGAAGAGGTACAAATTCCACCTGCATGCACACTGGGTGCAGTGCAGCATGTGCATAGGGTGGCTGGCACCTTGCTGTGTGACTGCTGTGCCAGAGAAGGTGGAGAAGCAGAAGCACTCCCAGGAGAATTGGTGACCAACTTTGCTATGTTTCAGGGCCCTTGATTCTCCCCTACCACACAGTGTGGGGATGGCCTTTCACCAGAGGAGTGGTGGCCCACTGCAGCATGGATGTCCCTTGCAATGCAGTTCTTTGTACAGAGCCTGTCCTGTGTTCTGTTGCCACAGAGACTTTTCTCTGGGAACACAGGCTGATCCTCAATGAAAGTGCTCTTTTATTATATATGTATTGGAGGATTTCCCATTAAATAATTTTGTCTTTAACATGGTACCATTTATCTCTGCTTCATGATCTCCCAATTTCAAATCTACAAGCCCTATGGAGCGCCAATTTGCATGAAAATCCTTATGAATCTGGGGTGTGTGGGTGATGTGTTCTTTGTGTCTGCACTTTGACATTCTACCCCAGAAACTTCCTTCAAACATAAATCTGTACAATTCCAGTAAAAAAAAAAAAACACAAAAGCCCCCCAAACATAATACCCATGAATTTTGTTTTAAATTAGAGTCTATAGCCGAAGATTTGGAACTGAGTCAGGCCAAGATCTTTAAGGTCTCAGTATCTGATGTTATGAACCTAAATCCATGTTTACGGATTTACCCCTCCAGACTTCACTCAATGCAATTTCTTGCCCCACATGCAGGTGTCAGCAGCTGAAAAGCCCAGACACCAGCAGCCTCCCTCCTTTTCAAGGAACAGTCTTGAATACAGAAAACCTTTGCAAAACACAGTGCATATTTTATCATACAACCTCTAAATTACAATTTATAAATCAAAGTGAAAACCAGCTTCTTTTCTGGCTCCCTAAAGCTACTATGAAGAGAGACTTTGTTTTACCAGAATACCTAATCTTATCGACAGTGTCCCAGTTTTTAATTGCTATGATAGTATGGGAATAATGGAGAACACCCGCCTGTAGGTTAGGGGTTAACCAGGGCAAACCCACCCAGTTTTCCAAGGATGCGCTACAGAAGCTGCAGGATTTGATTTCAGAAGTAGTGTGAAAGTGAAACCCGATGAACTGGAAAGACAAGCAGATTATAATGCAGATATGATCAAGATTTTGAATTAAAAGTGTGTATTGGTGCACAAGCAGATACAAATAACCAAAGCCTCTTAATTTGCAGGCTTGCAGAGGAATATATTTCTAAGGTATGCTTTTATAAGCATTAAACAGTTTTTGGCACTTGTGATAATTGTAAGGTCCAAAGAACCAAATGTAGAAAATTGCTTTTTTTCTGGAAAAGAGCACTGTTAATATTGAAATTATTAAAGCAGCCAAACTGTGTGAAGGACATCTTTATTCCCCTTTGGCACATCATGACTACACTTCGATCAATGCAACCTATGTCTCCACTGTTTTCTTTGTCTAAACCAGCTTTGATCAACTCAATAGCACAGATTTCTTCAGGATGCCTCAGTGGTAAAGATGTGTGTGCTAGGCTAGCTGCTGGTGACCTGTCCTTATCCATATGACCCTTATGACAAAGAAATAAGATTTAGAAATGAGATTTTTAGATGAAAAAATAACATTTAGATCTCTGCGGAGTCAGCAAAAGGACACAATTGTGAATTGCTGCCTGTCACTGGAGCCACAGGGGTTTATTCCAGGCAGTGTCACGAGGCACCCACTCCTTAACGTGACCACTGGCAAAATGCAGAAATGTTCTCCCTTTTCAAGAAGAGAGCCAAAACCAAAGGACTGTTGGTTAAATGGAAATGTTTCCTGTGCAGGCTGGGTGCAGTTGGGTTTGGCAGCCCGGGGCAGGAGGAGAGGTTTCAGGGGCTACTGAGTTGGTGGGAGCAGCAGGTCCCTGCAGACCACCAAAGGGAGAGAGGGGTCTGTAATGGAAGGGAGGAGGATTCAGCAGGCAGAGAAAAAGCACCTGCTTTTAAGAGGTGGGTAGAGAGGAGGTTCATCTGATAAAATGCTTTTGTTACGAATCTGCTTGAACTGATGGCTCGTCTTTTCTCTCCCTCCTTGCTCTCCCCAGTGGGAGCAGGGTGCTTTGTGGCCATGTGGCTAAGCCTTTCCCTCTCACCTGCTCTAGGCACAGCAGAGAAGAAGCAGGGAAGGACACAGGAGACGTACAAAAATCTGGCATGCACAGGGAGTAAATCAGGGTGTTAAACAAAACCTCTGCTCTCAGCTGGCTAATGTTTCAAAGGAAAACATTTCAAACGCTGAGAGAGATTGTGCAGTTAGCCGGTGATGCAATTACATGGCTGTAAGCTGTAGAAACTCTTTCAATGTGGCACATATTAAACCTTTCAGAGGTAGTGCTTTGATTTTTAATTTTATGCTGTTGGCAGGCAATCAGGGTCTTTAATAGTATGGGGGCCAGAGGGAAAATGTTTCAAAACAGCAAGGATCTTATCATAGTGTGCAATTAATGAATAATTATTAAAAACCAGAAATAGCTGGAAGAGCAGGCAAGAGCTGGCAATGCAATTCTCTGGTTTCAGGCCTATAATGATATCTCAGGAGAGGGAAGTATGATATGCAGCTTCGTGCAATTAAAGCTGGGATATTTTTCCTCCTAGTCAAAAGATTAGTGATCTTGAAAAAAATATACCTGTCACTTGGTTTTGTTTTCAAGTAATTTAATTGTTGTGGTAAAGCCTTTAACATCTAGCAAGCATGGAGGCATTCTTCTATAAATGATGGAATTTTTGGAGTCTTTTTTCTTTAAACAGTAAAATTTTTTTCTTTCTTTTTTTTTTTTTTTGAAGATGTTTGAAAAGAGGCCTGTCTGCATAGTCAGACTATGTTGTCCATGGGAAAGGGCTGCAGTAATGCTTTCCCAGTGCACTGGTTACTGAGTTTGTCCAGGAAGACACCAGAACTGAGAAGGAAAGGCTTCATGTGGACATCCACGTCTGTTTGATGCTCTGCCACAGGACAGTGCTTTTCCTGTGATGTTGAGGAAAAATCACCTGTGGTGTCTTCCTATTTCCAGCCTATTAAAAAAAAGAACAAGAAAGAATACTAATTCTCTCACACAGGCTTCTGAAGGTTACCTGAGCTTTCACCCTTTTCATCTGTTTTCCTGTGTTCAGGCACATTTCTGCATTGGGGCTGTATTGTACCCAGCAGCTCGTTGCCCTTGGTGCCACAGCTAGGGAGGCTTAATTGTACGTGTTTGGGTGTGAGACACTTGTTCATCTGGGGATAGATGCAGTCTCCAGCCTGGTGCAATGTCCTGGTCCTGGCAGGTCAAACTGTATGTGAATTAGGAGGTAAGAACTGGTGTCTTAAAGGGCCATGGTGCTCCACCAAGTCAGGGAGTGCTGACATAAATGGCGGTTAGCTTCAGTATGATGTAAGAGTCTTTAAACCAAAACTAGCTTACAGTGTAACCAAAATAACAAGAAACATTAAACTCCTCCACCAAGGAGGCCTATGGAAAGAGCAATCATGACCTTCAGATTGAAGGCTTTAAGTTTTCGGGTTTTTATAATGAAGTGCAGTTATGGTTGTGTGTTATCACTGGCCTCATTCTTCTAATCAAAAGTGAACTTAGAGTTTGCTTTTTCATTTGGAGAGAATAGGACTTTCCTGCTTGGAAGTAGGAGTAACTGTTTTGCTTTTAAAGCTGCATAAAACATCTAATAGTTAAAGGTGTAACACTCGCGTTTTATCACTGAAATCCATTAGTCTGTGGCACAGTGAAAGTGGCTCTGGCATGCAGGCTTGAAGATGCATTTGCTTCGCAGCCTCTTCTCTTGAGCACTGAACCACATTTGCTTACTGCTCTTTCATTATATATGAACACCAAAAAAGTTATTTACAACTATCAGACATTTCTACATGCAATATTAAGAGATGTTTTCCATTAGCTTCAAGATAGAATAGCTTAAATTGTGCGTGTATGTGTGTCTCCGTCTTGGCTGCTAGTAGCTTGTATTCATGTCCGTGGTGTTAATCCTGTTGTATTGTCACACTGCAAGAGTGTAATATGTGGCACCCTTCAGTGCTGGTACATGTGCCTTAGTACGACTGGTATTGACAAAAACAAACGTTAACTACTTTGATCTGCACTGAATGGGGAAAAAAAAATCTCTTGGTTCCTTGGAAGGCTTCCTGGCTTGAGCACACTTCTGCATATTTATTTAGACACTTTGACTGCCACAAAGCATGGCAGCTCTAAAGAATTTCTAGGGCTAGAAAGTGCTTCTTGAAACAGATTTCCTAGACACATTACACAGGAAGCCAATGGGGCAGTGTCAGGGAGAATGCCAACTTGGCTGGTGGGGGCAAGAAAAATCCAGGGTAGATGAGCATAAATGAGCTGTGGCATTTTCTTGAAACTGTTTCTAGGAGACAGAAGTCAATGTGCACCACTGTGCCTGGTTTGTTTGTGCCCTGTGGGGTTTTTTCTGGCCTCAGGGATTCTTTCTCTTTTCCTTTTCTCCCAACTCAAACTCCCCCTCTTTGCTCCAGGGCGTTGGCAAGATGGCATGAATGTTTGCTGGCTTGTGAGAGAGTGTCCCCAGACCCCTGTGCTGGTGGCTGGGGGCCCAGCAACTTCTCAAGGAGATGTGGGAGAGGGGAGCTTCACTGAGTTTTGCCAGCCAGTGATGCGGGGAAGCTGCTCCTCTGAATGGAAAAATGCAGACTGGGAAAATTAACCTTTTTCTGGCAGAGATTTTGGTGTCCCTGTCCCTATTCCCAGGTAGCACAGGTGGGTACAGTAGAGTCGCAGCCAGTGTTGTACACCCATGAGTCCTGTGGTACCAAACAGGAGCCAGGTGTGCTCTTCTCTGCACATCACACTGGTTTTGGGGACAGTCCCCATAGCATTTGTCTACTGCTTTGGCTCAGCAGCCTGTCATCCTGGGGAAGTGATTGGGGCCTTGCTTGCAGTTCTCACTAGCCCATGAGGGTGGAGAACATTGTCCTTCTCCATGGCTTTGTCTCAGGTCTGAGAGGTACCTGCAGCTTGCAGGCTCTCAGGCTTGCAGGAGATTTTCTTTAATTCAAGGCATGCTTAGTGCTCACCAGAAGCAGGTTGCTGATGTTCATTTGTTCCTGTAGCACCTTCTGAAGTCAGTAGTTTTATTTTTTCTTTTCCCTTAAAAAGATAGAGGCAGAATGTGCACCAGTGGAGTTTGTTTCAGTGTCGTAACTGGCTTTGGCTCCTGTCATTAATTGATAATCTTGCCGGATCTGCTAAAACGCACTGCCAGCTCAGCAAGCTCCAAGGAACTCTTGGGTAAAGTGCTCTCCATTTTGAGACCATCGTTGGCAGCTTATCACTTGATTTATCTCCTTTTTCCAGGTGTGGAATTAAAAGTAAACTGTCATTGTAAATCACGAATTCAAGCAGAGTGAGAGAACAGTGCATAGTCTGCATATTTCAATATCACTTAATTAGGAAAAAAAAATCCCTTGTTCCATACAAATGTACAATGCAAATCCTTTCTCTTAGTGCTTCAGATGGTTAAAATGTCTTTTTCAGTCCCATATGTCTAATGCTGCTTCTCATCTTGTTACAACAGACTTTTAATTTTGCCCCTGGGACCAGATAAGGAAGTAGCTTTCTTTAAAGCTCAACCCTGTATGCATCTCTATCTGGGAAGGAGTCCCCACCTGCTGCTGACACATACACCAGCACTGACACCTCTTAATCCAGTCCTGAGCCTGCTGACGTTACTCATGTATTTACTTATTTATTCATTTAAAAAGCCTTTTGTGCTTGCTAATTGTGTAACGGCCATTTTACGTCCTAATTGTCCTAGAGGAGGTTGAGGGATTTGTCTTCCCTAAAGGTGTTCTCATCTGACTCTTGCTCAAAATCACCTTCCAACTGCAAATTGTGTTTTTGCACAACTAGACCTTCTCCTGTCCCAGCCCCTCATTTCCTTGAACTCACCTTCATAGAAAACAGAATTATTTACTGGTTCAGTGGGAGTATCATTTTCTTGTGGCATGCTGCTTCAGAAAAATAAGTGATTCTTGATATGATCACTGCCTTGAAGCCTCATCTCTTACTGTCCCGTTTCCCCTTCTTCCCTTACCTTTTACGTTCCTGCTGTGCTGCTGGATGACAGCACCTCCAGCATTTGCTTCTGTCCCTCCCTCAGCTCTTTGTCTTGGCAGTATAAATTGCTCCAGCAATTTCGTAACTTTGATCTGCAATCATTTTGCTCCACTAGCTTATGGCAGTGCACAAACCAAACACTCATTTTCTTTTTAGACCAGGCTGACTACTGGTGTACTGATCTCAGAGTAACTTCAGAGCTGAGAGGTTTGTGAGGTGCCATGTGTACCAAAATGTGGATTAAAAATTAAAGCCAGAAGAGAGAACATTCCCTTCAAGAAAACATCCAGCATTTCAATTGTTTGGTCTTGGTTTTTTTTCCTCTCAGCACTTGACAGTTTTTATTTAAACACAAACTTATAAACTCACTATCCCATTATAAAATGAAATATCCTGCTTTAGAAAAATGAGCAAACAAACAATAACACCATCTTTTGATTTATTGGTGTGATTCTTTTTTCCCCAGACATGATCTCTGACAGGCTTTTCTGTTCTTACTAAAAACATTGCATTGTATATAAGATTTTGTTGTTCAGATCAATTTGCTAAATTTTCATTTAGTTTCAAAGTGGTTCATTTTGTTGAGGCTTCATTTTATTCAGACTGCAACTCAAGAGGTTTCCTGTAGCTTAGAGAGATTGCTTTTGAATTGGTACATTATTCAGTCATGAATAGTTTCTTTAGTATATGAGCAGCTGAGTAGGGTTTTTATTACAAATATGAGTTTGAGTGCAGAACAACAACTATTTTGGGCAAATAAAGAATGCAAAATAGAGCATAAGCCTTCATAGTACGCTGTGATGCCTTTCTGCACTGTGTGCATTGGGGTTTTTTTTAAGTACTTAGCAAAAACCTCCCGTAGGGCGCGGTAATATGATTGACTGCACACAGAATTTAAAAAACAATGCAATACATTACAGAAATATGGCTGCACTGGTAAGATCTGAAACCGTTTTCCTGTTATCAGAAAATACAAGTGAATACATTTTGGTCTTTGTGATCAGCTACTAATTAAATGGGTCTTCTGCTGCATTCAGCATCAGATGCTATTGCCATGTTCCGAGTGGGTTTAGCAGGAATCCTGCAGTCACTGAGGTGACTGAGGTGATGTAGGGCAGCAGCACAAGCACAGTCCCAGTGTTATGCACCAGCCTTTTAAAATATGTTTTTCCTCTGTGTTGATTCTTATTTACCAGTGTACACAATTGCTTTTACCTACCTTGAATTAGTTTCCATCTCTGCAGGACTGTTTTTGTCCAAAAAAGTTAACTTGGGTAAATGGAAAGCAGTAGGAAGGAAGTATCTGTTTTTTGAAGATGCTGTCTCTGGATTTAGGGAGGTTCTGTAGATGGAAAATTCTTGTAGCAAATGAGGTACCTTTATTTGCTTAGTGTGTGGCAGCAAATTAGTCAGCCTTGTGTGTTCCAGCTGCCCCAGTAAAGAGATCGAGGATCACAGTGTCCTAGAGCAGATCTCCTGACATGTTTTGCTCTAATAGGCTTCACCAGTACAGCCTCTAAAAATTGTTTCCCCTGACATTAAAGGTAACAGGCAGGGTTTGTGGGGGCATCCTACTGCCTGTAGCATAGCTGCATGGGGTTCACTGTCACACCAAGTCTAGGCCCTTGGCCCTATGACTTCAAGGAGAAAAGAATCCATTTTTGCTCAGGTAAATTAGGAGAGACCTGCCTGCACTACACTAGCTACTGGTTAAAGAAGTTTATTTGCACATGAGAAGATGATTTAGACTTTCTGTTTTAATCTCTTGAATATTTTAAGAAAAATTAGTTCTATTAGTTCTTGGGAGTTAGAATTTCACTCATGAGTGGGTGAACACCTTACAAAGCTCAAGAAGAAGGTATCTAAAAATGTCTCTTCCCAAGATATGTGAGTAAGAGGCTGTCCTGGAAAGAGGATGAGAAACGAAAGTGTATACTGGATATAACTATGTTAATGGGGGCAGAGCAGCTACTTAATTACATAGCAATGTCAGAAGCAATAGGATTATCTATTTCTGTCATGGTACAGGTCAGACCGAAGGCCAGCAATTGAATTTAAGGTGCTATATAAATGCATAGGAAAGTTCCCAAATGCTAATAATTGCCCTCTCAGTTGCTGGAAATACTGATATTTAGTGATCTTCTTTCTCCCTTTCATAGTCATATATTTATTAAATGTGAAAGGGTTACTGTAAAAGTCTTTTTTTCCATTACTGTGGTCCTGTGTGCCCAAAGTTAGAGCCAGCTGCATGAGTCCGGAAGGAGAAATTTATTTTGTAATTTATAGTAGGGTAGATTTAGTCCTTGCTAAAATCTCTTGTATCTTCACTGGCCTCCAGAAAACACCATATTTATCACCAGATTTCAGAATTTACATTAAAAATCACATAATTGAATCAAACACATTGCCACATCTTGTTTCTTCTTCTTTGTTTATAGATTTCCTCTAAGAAGCTCTGTTTTGTTCCTGTATTTTCTAGGAGAGAGGGAGAGAGCAAGCTGTCAGATAGCTGGAGCTCTAGCTTAATTAGTTTTCTCAGGTCTGCAGTAATATCTTATAGTTCTTAGTGTTTCTTGGAAAGGTGCTACAAAAGATAGAGTGAGCTGTATGCTCTAATTCCACCTGGAATACTCTAGTTAGCTGTGGATTCACCTCAAGGAAATAAAAAAGAGTTAAAAGGCTAGCAAAAAATGTACCCTGTATGGCCTGTATAAAGAAAGGAACATGCACTGGGTTATTTTTGAAGTTAAAAGTCATTACAAGGGGGTTTGCTTCAAATAAATGACACAGAACAAAATGATGTGACATCTTGTACTAATACTAAGATACAAGACTGAGATTGTGTGTGTGGAGGAGAGGAAGAAATGCTGCCTGATGTTTGCTGTGAGCCATTGCTCCTTGCCGCCTAGCTAAGACATTTTGGAAGTCCCCAGCAGCTACCTGAAAGCAAAGTGCAAATATCACACCCCAGACACAAGGCTCCAAACCAAACAGTGCCTGAGTGCTCAGTGAATCCATGTTCAGGTGTTTATTCGAATGCCATTTTGCAGAGCATATTCGCCTTCTCACATGGTATCGGGAGACTTGGAATTAGCCTGCTGCCAACCTTGTGGCAAGGGGAAAGAATACTCTTTATCTTGTATATATATTCCTTGAAAAGATTTAGAAAGAAGGTTTTGACATGTTTGCACTCATTACAACTTTCAGAACAGCTCTGAAATGTAAATAAAAGGAGATTCAGGTGTAAGCAGAGAAATGGAAATACTACTGTTCCCTGAACAGCCTTCTTGGAGGGAAGTTGCAAACAAGCAGTGTTTGGCCAGGACATTTTTCTTAGGGCAATTTTGAGTAGCTTTACCACTACTCAAGGCTTTGATCCAAATTATCAAAGGTAAGGCCTAAAGAATCACACTGCTTTGTGTAATAGTTACTTTATGTTTCCTCCATTAACATGACGGCCAGGATACACTGAAGGAGTCAGACTGGAGTTTGGTCTTCATTCACTTACAGTGTTGGAATGACCACTATAGCTCTACTGGAGATGGCTGAATCAGAGATTCCCCCTCTCCCACCCTTTCCATAAGATAGCTGTCTGATGCCCCAAAATACCTCATTTCATTTCTCACGCCAATGTTTCCAGAAAAGAATGTTGTCTTCCCTCCAAATATAAGAGGAGTCTGTTTGGAGCAGGAAAAGGGTCACTGCTGTCAGAAAGAGCAGGGTGCCAGTGAGTTTAGAAGAATGTGAGAGTCCTTCAGGCAGCCTTTCACCTGCCCATGCCAGATTTGTAGTAGAAATATTTGGCCTGTGTAGGTTGTTTCCTCGATGATTTTACCTAAGGATGAGTTCCTGAGGACTAGTGGCTCCATGTGCTGGTGTGGGATGGGACCTCTTTGTACCCAGTTTGCTGCAGCATTCCCATGGCCCTCTTACACCACTCTGCAGCATTTTTGGACAGAAATATGCCTTCTGATCAAGACAGACAGCCTCACCCAGATCAATATTTATATAAAATATGTTGTGTTATGATAAGAGTTGCAAAGGTTATATGCAGTAGGGTTTAGCTCTAGACAGTTTGGGTGGTGCATGTGACTGTTGTGGCCAGGTTGTAAATTAGGGTGGAAGAAGAAATGGGAGGTTTGACCCGATGCAACACCATTTCCTCCCAAGAAAGGAAGCTGAGGCACCAGTCAGTATTTTACTGGACTGATGCAGCCGTCTTCCTCAGGGACAGAGGAGTGCAATAAATTGGCCATCAGTCCCAAAGCACAGCCACTATCAGCCTTCGTGCTTCTGGTGCCAAATCTGCCTTGGTGTATTTCTGCTCTTCCACTGCCTGGATCCTGGTTCTTGTTGCAGGTTTTGTTGTAAAATTTGGATAACTGTATGTAATTTTTATGGCAATTTGCTTTGGTTTGTCCTCTCAAGCTGCTAAACATAAACGCCAATTGCATTTGTTCATTTAAACCAGCTGGCAAGCATAATCTTGCTACCATTTGTGTATCAATAATTCCATTTTCTTCTCACTTGCTACAAAACAGCAAGTTTTCTTCATTTCAGGGCTTTTGGTACAAAAATTTTACTTGGAGACTGATAATATCTTTCTTGTTTAGGAAGAGCTTTGTTGATTCCCTGTGATGATCAGATTCATATAGCATATAGCTAAAGCTTGTCTTTCTGGCAGAGCTCACAAGTGTCTTATGTGTCTGCTGAGCTAATATATTGTCTTTCTGTATTTGTATTCTGCAGTTGATTGTTCAATGATTTCTCCTGCTGAATTGCAATA
This sequence comes from Melopsittacus undulatus, assembly GCF_012275295.1. Taxonomy (NCBI): domain Eukaryota; kingdom Metazoa; phylum Chordata; class Aves; order Psittaciformes; family Psittaculidae; genus Melopsittacus; species Melopsittacus undulatus. Next base: position 80,120,749 of record NC_047530.1, on the reverse strand, counting down.
GATGAGCTGTTTAATGTTGCAATGGCACATTTTGTAATGTAAAAACAAAAACCCTCTCAATTCCAAATTGTGTTTGCTAGTTAGAATGCAGAATTTAAATGAGATTTATATGGAAGATGTATTTTTCCTACTGTTTTGCCAATGCAGAAAGAAAACAAGTCTTCACTCTTCCTAAAAGAAAATCAAAGCAACCATGGTAAGAATTTGTCTTGCTAGGGAGAAGCAGCAATAAAAAGTAAACCTGTTCCTTTCTACATAGTTGTGTTCACATTAGTGTTTCTTAAATATACCTTCTCAATGCAGAAGTAACAATTTTGAATAAGCAAGTCTTTTCTGACAGCTGGAGTGTCAAAATCTCTAAAAATGAGCAGTTAATATGTATTTATTTTACCCTGGCATGTCTTCTCGTGCTCAGTCTATGTGTATTTCCACAATATTCTTGGTTTTTTACCCAAAGTAGCTCTGAGTTAAAATTTCAGCTATGTTTTTACTGGAGAATGGTTGTAGTGAATCGAATGAACGATTTAAAAGTAGATGCTGGATTTTGTGGCATTTATTGACAAACCACATGTGATTGGCACCTGAATGAAACAGTCGATTGTTGCTTCAAATGCCAAGTTGGTATTTACTGTAAGACGTAATGATTCCATGACTGTTTACCCACCTATGTGAGGGAAAGCACCAAAGAGCACAAGGGAGTGTACTAAATTCTCCTGTTAGCTTTTGGGTTTTGGCGCAACCTCGGCTGTGCAGTGACCAGATTGCTTCCTCCAGATTTGGGGTCCCCAGAAGAGCACTGGTGGTGTGTTGGTGTAGTGACCTGGCAGGCTCACCTGCATGTGGAGGGCCACAATGCTGTGGGGATGCTGCTCTGGCACTCCAGTTCAAGAATTAAGTATCCAGTTACAGTATCAGAGACTGGTCCATCATTTCTCTGTACAGCTGTGAACATTTGAGACTGAATTATAGTAGATGAGTGCTAAGATGAAGTTTGAGATTGGAAGGTTAAAGCTGAAGAGCAACAAAACCTCATATTTGAAGTATAATTTTCAACATAATGAACAGAAGAAATAAATGACCATTAAGGGCAGGAATGTGCATGGGGAAGATTTTTGAAGGTGCTGTTGTCACTGCATCGCAGTGGCTATAAATATGTTACTGTCTCTGTAATAGCATGTGGTGGGGTGACCCTGCCTGGATGCCAAGTGCCCACCAAAGCTGCTGTATCACTGCCCTCCTCAGCTGGACAGGGGAGGGAAAATATAATGAAAGGCTGTGGGTCAGGATAAGGGCAGGGAGGAGTCACTCACCAGTTACCATCACAGGCAAAACAGACTTGACTTGGGGAAATAATTTATTACCAATCAGATCAGAGCAGGATAATGAGAAATAAAAAACAAATCTTAAACTACCTTCCCCCCACTCCTCCCTTCTTCCTGGGCTCAACTTCACTCCTGATTTTCTCCACTTCCTCCCCCACAGTGGTGCAGAGAGACAGGCAATAGGGATCCTGGTCAGTTCATCACACCTTGTCTCTGCTGCTCCTTCCTCCTTCAGGGGAGAACTCATCACACTCTTCCCCTGCTCCAGTGTGGGGTCCCTCCCACAAGAGACAGTCCTCCATGGACTTCTCCAACATGAGTCCTTCCCACAGGCTGCAGTTCTTCATGAACTGCTGCAGCACTGGGTCCTCCCCAGGCTGCAGGTGCAGATCTGCTCCACCACGGACCCCCATGCGCTGCAGGGGACAGCTGCCTCACCATGGGCTGCAGGGGAATCTCTGCTCTGGTGCCTGGAGCACCTCCTCCCTCCTGCACTGACCGTGGTCTCTGCAGAGTTATTTCTCTCACATGTTCTCACTCCTCTCTCTGGCTGCAGTTGTTGCAGTTTTTCCCCTTCTTATGTTACCCCAGAAGCACTACCACTGCTGCTGATGGGCTTAGGCTTGGCCAGCAGTGGGTCTGTCTTGGAGTAGGCTGGTATTGTTCCATCAGATATGGGGGAAACTTCCAGCAGCTTCTCAAGGAACCCACCGCTGTAGTCCCAGACTACCAAACCCCCATACAAACTATTAAAAATGGTGTGATTTCCTGGGCAATATATGAGCATGTATAGCTTTTAAAAGCATATCATGTCTTCAATTGCTGTTTTACAAAAAGACTGCTCATGTTCAGTAACGATACTTCTGTCATGAAACTTCCTTGAGTATTTTTAGCTTTTTCTAGTGTTTGCACTGTGAAACGGCAGTATTTAAAAATATTTGAGAAGCAAAGTTTGACCCTGCTAATAACTGCAGATAATTGTCAGATATTTTAAATTGCTAAGAAGTAGAACTGTTAACACTCGTGTCCTCACTAATTATATTCTGCATATCTATGTTCCCCTGACAACTTCTGATGCATCCAGTATCACTCTACCTAACGGCTGAGGGCTGTTCAGTGACAGTGCAAAGCAAAAATAGCTTATTCCTCTGAAGGACTCTTTCTGGCATTGCTTGTGGAGAAGTGTGTGGTGGGATCCTGGAAGCTGTTACGTTTTAATGTGGCAGAGTCAGAAAAGATTTTACTGTAGTGTCCTGTAAGTCCCAGCTGAACGGATCCATGGTACATAGACTTGAAACTTTGGTTCAGCCCCATGTGAGCCTCTCATAATCTTCTCCTTGTTTGATGGGAATGTTTGTGTTTCTCAGCCTAATATCCTGTTTATCAGTTGTAGAGCACTGGAATACAACAGAGACTGGAACATCATCACTTTGAAGGAAGTGCAGGTTCTGCTGAGCAGGTTCCTTCAGCATGAGTTTCAATTAGAGATGACATTGCTGGAAACAAAACATTCACCTAACCCTTAGCCAGGGTGTAGCTGAGGTGATATTTCTATGTCGCATCCAGCCTAGAGCAGCTCTTTGTTGCCAGCCAAGAAATACGTTCAGCAGAGCAGGGAGGACCTGAACTGAGCAGCTTGCTGGGCAATGCAGGGGCTTCGTTGTGCGCATGCTATTGTTCTGTTGTGTCATTGCTTTGGCCCAATGACACAATATGCAGCCAGAATCTCTGATAAGCCAGTTTGGCCTCAGTGATCCTGTAGCACCCTTACGGGCACTTGTGCGGGGAAGAGTGCAGTCCAATCTAAGCGAGAAGACATACACTTCAGATTCTGCTAACAACTCCTGGGTATTCATAATGATTTACAGTGGCAATTAGTCACCTGCGAAATGAAGTATCAAAAGCAGCTGCAGGTGATTTTCTGACTCCAAAGGTGGCAAATGCTTATGTGAAATTATTCTCAATGTGCCTGACAACTCCAGTTATATATGGAAGCTTATAAAAAAGTAAATAAATAATTCCCTTTGTTGTCACTGCCCCGCACTTGAACACATTGCTGCTTTGGGTGGGTATTTACGGGAGGAACGCATGCATGGTTTTAGCATTTGTGATTTAGCAAGACCATTAATGGTATCTTCAACTGGAAGAAACGTGATTTAGTGTGCAACAGAACAGCAACTTATTGATTAAAGCCTTGCAATTTTGGTTCATTTATTGCATCAACAGGCAGCTTGGGTTTTCTCTATGCCTTTCATTTATTGCACCATATTGTAGGACAGCACTGTCCTATCACCCAACTGTGCTTGCTAATGAGACATGGCCTCGTTGCACAGTGCTGTTGAGGCTGGGAGGGGCATAATGATCACTGGATGGATGCAGATTCCTCTGGGTGCTATGGGAATTGCAGGTCCATTGATTTTTTGCTGGGAGCTGTTGACAGGATCAGATGTACATGGAGCTGGTTTTCAACTGTTTGTCCCAGGCCATATGCTTAATTGTTCAGCAGCATTTAGAAAGATAACTAGTTTGTTATTGGCTTCTGTTCAGTTTAAACCCGTTCTGAGAAGGGCTATGGTGTGCTTGCCAGAGCCTCTCTGTGAGTGCTTGGAGATTTGCCTGCTTGTGTTGGTGACAAAAATGTTGTCTCGACAGCTCCTTTGTCCTTTATCCCTGCAGTGCCAGCCCATGCAGGAGCAGGGGCTGGATTTTATCTCAGTTTGCTTTGCCAGAGGCACCCCTACATGTGTTCTCTATACACAAAGTGGCTCCACAGCAAAGGCAGCAAGTCACTGATGAAGAAATGCCTGTTCTCTGAGGAGGCTGCACATCTAGCAGCCAGCCCAGATCCACTGTCAGATCCCAGAGTGAGCTGGTAGATCTTCCAGGTGGTTAGAAAAACTCCAATGGAGAAATCACTGGGAAGTATACACTTGCCGTATCTCTCCTCCTTCCTGTAGCTACTGCCTGAGTAGGGATAGTAGGGATAGTTTACTTATTCCCTCGTCTTCCAGAGAAGCCTTTCTGAAAGGCAAATCTGTGATTCTGAAAGTTGAAGGTAAAAGGAACAGAGCTGCTGAGTAATTTGAGCTTATACAAAATGTATGTAGCAATGCACATATTGATTTACTTCAGAGAATATAAAAATGTATTGTCCCTTGAACTAAATATTGACACAGACAAAACAATATCAATATTTATCTCCCAGGTTAATACATTTTTATATTCACCTTAACATTCATCAATATGTGCTTATTATTATTATAATGTTTGTCCTTCAGCAGAAGAAACTTGCATGTGGTGGAAAGGGAAAAGGGAGGTTTATATCAGTATTCTTTTCCCATTTCAAATTTCATCAAACATTTTATCCTGCACATGGAGCACACTGCAGCCCTCATTCAAGCAAAACCCTTACTGATGGTTGTGGCTTTCTATGCACTGAATACAGGATTGAGTGATTGATTTTTGGGAAATGTGAAGTTAACTGTCACAAGCAGAAGGGGCAGCAAACCCACCATGTCTGTTTTATAGACTAGTTGCTTGGTGGCACTTCCTGCAGCAGCTCTGTAACCAAGACAGAGAGACCTACTTAACAGTGCACAGACACAGAAGCATAGCACAGCGTGCAGGACACAGATGGAACAAACTTTTATCCCGAGATCCAGTGGTCAGTCAGTTGCTGCCTAAAACATGATGCTGTTAATGTGGAACAGAACAGCTGCAGATTTGTTAGGAGCTTTGTGGCAAGCTTACCTTATGCCTGTGTCACATGTGCCACTCTGCATCTGCATGCCAGCTAGAACTTGATTTGTGGGCACTCTGTACCATAGAGAATGCAGTGGCCTATTTGGGCCTCCTGTATTTGTTCCAAGAAGCAAGTGTGTGTGGGCAAGAAGAGGGTGGCCACTTCACTGTGTCTGAAGGATTATCATTCTGGTCTGTCCTAGTTCTTTTTATCCTAATTCTAGATTTCAGATGATAGAGGCTTCCTATCTGGATGATGAGGGCAGGCTGCACAAAATGGATGCAGACATGCAGCACTGGATGTCACAAGAGTTGTCTGGGATCTACAAAGGCCTTTTAGAACATGATTTATGTTATAGATACCCATTTATGTGCAGACACAAGCTCCGGCAGTTAGGCAGAAACATTGTGAGTTCCACAGATGCACTGAAGAAATGCCATTGTTCCCCTTGCTTTTAAACCCAAAGAAGCTGTTGGGGTAGTCTGGGAGCAGTAGTAAAAGGTGTGTTCCTCCCTCCCACCCCCTGCACACCCTTCTGTTCATCAACAGCCTGCTGTTGGTCAGAGACAGAAGAGGGTTTGAGTCCTGTGTCCATCTGGGTAGTGGCTGAACACCAGCTACTCATGAGAAGCTGTTCAAAGCTGAAAGTTTGGATCTCAAACTCTGTCCAGCTGCTGGTAGACCAGAGAAATCTCTCCAAGCTCTTACCTGCCAGAAGCAGGAGTGGCAGGAAATCCTTGAGGCTGGAGAACAAAGGCAGTCCCCTGCTTGAGGTGCTCCAGTGTTCCTCAATTGAACACTGAGGAAGCACAGCCTGCCTGGCTCCTGCTGCTTGACAGCATTGCCAAGAAGTGCCAACAGCCATTTGCTATCACTTCGGTTGGTTTCTTTGCTGCACTTACAAGTCAGACTTGCAGCAATGAAAGTAACAGCTGTTTGTAATCTGACATTTCAATGACAATTGTCAGTAGACAATAAGCATATGGTGGCTGACTTCTCACTTGCAGCCAACTGCAGCAGCAGAGGCACGGAGCAGCTGCAGCTCCTGGAAGCCAGCACTGCATTGATCTGCAGTTGGTAAGGTCATCTCAGCGACTGAAGACTGCGGTGCGTGACTTCTGATGTTTTTCTCAAAAGCTAGAAAGACAATAGCTTAATGCCCAAGGTCCCTATTTCTAATCAAAAGCAAGATTTTTGAGTCCTGGTTAAAATAATAAACATAGCATAAATACATGCCAAAACCTCACCTCCTCAAAGTAACACTCTTAATTAGTCCTGGAGTCTTTGGTTTTTTTCCTTGTGCTGAATTAGTAGTGATACTGTGACCATCAAGAACCTGATTGGCTCTAAGGTGTATTTGCGTGTGATTTCAAAGCCATTTGTAGCAGAATCAAATCAGGAACAAGTGCTTTCCTTGTGATTAGTATTGCTCTAGGACAGTAAACTTAATAGTGAGGAGTGGTCTCAGTAGTTTCCTCTTCTGGGAGCCAGTACCTTTGACACATGGTTGGAAGAATTTGTGATATAGGCATAGGGCATTAATATCACATTATACCTTTGAGAATAGTTGGGCCGAGAATGCAAATGTGAAATGTGTGCTAAGAAGTCCCCCTCTGACCCAACTGCATCACTGCCTGTTCTTGACTCATAACTCAGTAACCATATGCTTATAGTCCACTGACAATTGCCATTTAAATGTCAGTTTACAAGCAGATGTTGAGAACCCGCCTTTTTGCCATTAACTAAATCACAGAAAAGCAAAATTTGAGGTTTAAGGCTGCTTAGGGTAACAATGACGACAGGAGCAGCAGAAGATGGCAGACCTTATAGTGCCAGGGTCAAGTTGCACGGACAAATGAGCATGTACACAAGTTGCTACAACAGCCTTAGTTAATGGGCTATGGCAGCCAAATACAGCATGTTGGCATTTCCTACAGACCATGATCATTTTGTAGACAATCCCAAGTTTTGTGGGACAGCTGGCATAGGCCAGGGTAGAGGGGAGAAGTTGGACTATAAAAGGAGACAGATTTAAGTGCTCAGGTGAAGAAAGGAAGACAAAAAATCTATTCAAGAGCAGAACAAGCAGTATCTGGAAGGGCAGAGAAGGCAGCCCTCTCTACTCTGCCAGACTTGTGCATGTATTTAAAATCCCTCCCAGTAAAGTTCATAATGAATTTAATTCAGTCCCCTATGGCCCAGAGGAATGTTCTGAGTAATAAAAAAGTATTACTAAGGGATAGATGACTGCCAAACTCCCATTCAGTGCCAGAAATGCATAGTTATATTATTGGTGCTTAAACACTAGGTTTATTTTACTCCGTAAGAGATCCTTTGTCACTGAAAGATACACTTCTGGGAAGTTACAGTAACAATCCCCAGATTCAAATCATTGTTAAATTAGTATGATTTGTTTTTAAAGAGTTTTGGGGTGGGTATTTTTTCAGATTATAGTTGAATGTTGTAGTTCCTATTCTGGGTAAGCTATTTTGTGGCTGGTTTATGGCTTAGCTTTTTGAAGTGGTTTTAGTCAAGGATCTTTTCATGTCTGTCTTTTTTTTTGTTACCTTGAAATACATGTATCAATGTTAAATGAATTGTAAGCTCAATCACTTACTTACTGGTTGAGATATATTCACTTACACATAGTCAGCTAGGATATGGTGTATGGGCTAATGCACTTTTGATGATTAAACCAAGAGATTCAAGTGTATGTTGGAAATTTCAAGCACCAGTGATGGAGGTCACTGGACCACAGCATTACGTTGTTTATAAACATCAGTATTCATGGAAGATAAATCTTTGCTCTCATCTACTGTGTCACTCCAGTGCAGTGGTCAGGAAAATGGGAAAAAAAAATGGAGCTGCTGATCTTTTTCACTGTAATAAGAACTAACGGAAGGGAAGGGTGGATATGAGATAAAACATGGGAGAATTTAGCTCCTAGCAGGCAGCAAGCTCATGGGAAAAATGCATCAGTCCTGGTGTAAGAGGCAGTTTGGTTTACTTTCAAGCTGATACAGTGTAGCTTAAACACCTTCTGCACTCCACAGCACAACACAAACTTCCATGGCCTGTGTACAAGTTCAAATTGAAGGCAGCAGTAATTCAGTCAAAATATTTCATGTGCTAAGGTCTGAACAGAAAGCTTTTCTGATGGGCTCTGCTGCTGCACTTCAGTTTACTTCATACCTCCACGTCAAGTGTGACCAGTTGAAAAAAAGGTTGTGAATTTGTTGGTGTGTTTATTCACACAGTGCATCTCCCTTGAATCCACAACCATTTTTTTTCAAGCATAAAAATGAACAATTACTCATCCCTGGAAAACAACAAAGTTTTGCTGCCGCCTTCTCCCACCCCCCAAAAGACTCACCTCACTGCACTGTGAAAGGGCACAAGCAGCTCATTTTTCACTTGCTGTTCACACAACAGAGTTCCCCAGAACAAAAGTGACTGAAGAAGGGGAAATCTTAAGCATTTTGGCAGTTTGAAATAGAAAAAGTCAATGGCAAAGAATTCAGATACAAGCAAAAAGTTAAGACACCTTGAAGCACTATGTTTGAGGTTTAAAACTGAATGCACACATTGTTTGCTTACAGTTTTTCACAGCAGTATTCACAGTTTAGGAAACTATCAAAACAGTGTGCTGAGTGTCCCCTTCCTTACTAAGAACCCAAAGGTTACAGTGTAGAGCTTATTTTCTTTTTCCTTTTCAGTAAAATGTGCCCAGAATCCTGCAGACCTCAGTTTACAGACTTTGTGTTTCAGTTGCACAGGAGAAAAAGCCACAGCAAACCGGTACCATCATTTTGAGGCCTTTTCAATCAGGCCCATCATAGACACAGCTTGGGGCTCCTTATTTTCTGTTGGTCTGTACCAGGACTGCAATCTGTGTATTGGTTATGCTGACAGCAGATTAAAAAACAAGCACCGAAGGCTAGGAAATTTGCAGGACTAATATAAAAGTCAGATCAGCTTTTGACAGAGACACAACAGGCACTGATGAGGCAAGAAGGCAGGGAAGAGTAGGGCAGGGAAGCAAAGGGGCCTGAGATTGTATAGGAGTGGAATGAGTACTGAGACAATGGTGAGTTACAGTAGTTAAAGAACAGAAAATGGCAAAGGGAGATACGTTTGCCACTTGCCTACTGCAAACAGCCTTCCGGGGCTCTTAACTCATGCTGTAAGTCTAAGACATGCTACTTCCCATCCTACCAAAATTATTGTGACATGAAGTGATTACAGAAGCAGATGATCAAAAAGACAACTTTTATTTGGTAGCTTGTTCAGTGAGATCATAGATTTGTTAATTATACCCTTCATTAACAAAGTTAATTAAAAAGACATTTCATACCTTTTGTTTGGTCAGGGGTGGTGGAGAACTTGGACATACCTGTTTAAACCCTGGCAGTTTTGAAGTTAGGAAATATCCTTCTTCTCTTTTCTGCCTCCCTTCCCCATTATGTTCATGTCTTCCCACTTGTGAAGTATAATGTGTCTGGCTTGGAAGATCAGCATGCACTATTTCAAAATTGTATTCCTACAGTGTTCTGTTCAATGGTGCATTCTACAGCAAGCTCTTTGATGGAGGCAATCTGACTTAGTCTAGATAGGTAGGAATTCAGTGTTTTTGTGCTTCATGTTGGGAGAAGAAAGAAGTTAGATGCTGGAGATCAACAATACCACCAAAGCCTACTGGAAATGACAATGGTGCACCATCAGGATACTCTCTACTACTTTGTGCCTCTGCAGCAGGGAAGCCAACCTGCAACTTCCGCTCCCTCCCAGTGTTCATATAAGGCACGTTTCCTGCAACGAGAAAAAACAAAGTGGAAACAGTAGTCTGGTGGTGTAAGGTGTTTCAGAAGTAATGCTTGGTGGGGGAGCACTGAGAGGAATTGTTTTGTTACCTGTTATTTTATGCAAGATGTCAGAATTTCCAGTGCTTACATGCACCAGAAGCAGTGGATACCAGTGTGGAGTGCCTCCCCCTGCTCCATCTCCTGCCTGGAAACAGAGCCTGCTCAAGGTCACCCACACCTTACTTCAGGGCTGCTCTTCTGAAGACAGCACCACCACTGAGCCCTAGTGAAAGCCAGTCCACAGAGGCAGAGTTTTCAGACATCTAGTCACCCCCTTTTTAATGTCATTAGTGATGCAGCAACATGTATTTATACTTATATATAAATACAGAATGGTCAGATACCACATTTTAAAGCATAATTTATAATCTGAAACTGCTTACACTTTCATGACTAGGCTTGGGTTTTTCTCATTTACATTCATAATTTAATTCCACTGGAATTCGATTTTAAGAAAGCCCAACATATCTTAATTACCATAAAAAGATCCATACATATTTTGCTTAAAAATATTTTCTGTAAGAGGAAATTTACCAAAAATAACAGGAAATTTATTATTATGCATACATTTTCTTTTTTTTTTTTTTTTTTTCCAAAGTACAAACAAGAATCTGATCTCTTCTGGGTATTGCCTGATCTAATATGGCTATAGCTTCTATTTATTTTGTTTGGTTTTCAAAGTAAAGGGAAAGACAAAAGAGAAGTAAGAACAGAAACTAAAATAAAAATGCATTCTTTTTGGAGATACAGGTATCAGTGAAAGAACACTCATAAATGGCCATAGGTACAAAGAAATACCAGCCAAGCAGTATGCACTCTTCTGTCAGAGCATGTGCTGCAGTGACCTTGTCACAGTTATTGAAAACAACAAACAAAAAAATGCTACTGGTAGAAAAAACTGTCAAGCAAAACATTGAGAAATTGGTACCATTCCCTAATGAGCAAGCGCAGAACTGATATTTAGTGGTTTATGGTTTTTTCTTTCCATATATGCACACCTCTTCCTCTTTCTGTTCGCAGGACTGATTATTGCAACTCTGGCCGTATGCTGGATGCCAAATCAGGTTAGAAGGATCATGGCTGCTGCTAAACCAAAGCAGGACTGGACCGTCCCCTACTTTAGAGCATACATCACTCTTCTTCCCATTGCCGACATCTTCTTCTACCTCAGCTCGGTGGTGAACCCCCTCCTGTACAACATCTCTTCTCAGCAGTTCCGCAGCGTGTTCCTGCAGGTCCTTCGCTGCCGCCTGACCATACAGCATGTCAACAAGGAGAAGTTTCTCAGAGCAAACGAGAGCTCCAGAGCAAGGAGCAGCCGGTCTCTGCGCCCACTGCTCTTCATGTCATCTAGGCGCAATTCTTCTAGGATGAGCAATAACAAAGTTTTCTTAAGTACTTTTCAGAATGAGACCAAGCCTGACTGCAGCCTACAGGAACCAGGACCCGAACCACAGCAGTCCAGCTTGGAAGTAGTACCCCTAGAGACTAGCTCAGAGCCCAGCCCAGACGCACCAAACGGCCTTTGTGAACATCAAGTATGACTTCATAAGGCAAAGTTAATGATTAGCAATGAACTTAAAAACATGGAAATCAAAATTACCAAGGAATTAACTACATCTTAAAATGAAATAATATAGGTGGATTTGTTTCCAGTTATGCAACAAAAGCAGAGTTCTGTATCCTGCTGATGGGATTTTTAAGTGCACCCTGGAAATTCAATCTGCTAACTGAATTCATTAGCTGCCGAAAATATCAGTCCCTTTCTCCCCACAACCACTGAATTTCCCTCTTTGTTGACAGGGATTTGGAAACAAACAGAAAATAACTGCAGTGTCTTTGAAGAAAGGAGACAGAACAAACTTTGTCAAGGCAAAAAAATACTTGCTTGAAGTTTAGCAATACAAAACCCACAGAGCCAATGTAAGGAGCAGAACAGTGGTTATTGTGTGTGCCCTCAGCACCACGCCAGAATTCCCCCTCTTCTTCGGCCGGGGTCCATTGCAGAGTGGAGTGTTACAGCAGCTGATACAAACAGAGTTCACCTTCCCCGGAGAACAAAAGGACTGGTACCCAGCAGAAGCTATCAGACACGCTGCTGAAGAGGCGCAGGATTTGCGATACATGATTCCTGTGACACAGAGTAAAGGTTACTTAGTTTGATATGAACACTGTTTTGCTTTACAACACGATTCATGCTTGAAAACTGTTGCAAAACCTGTTTAGATTTCTAAAGCCACGCTGGTGATTTGAGCCAGAGCCCTCAGCTATGACAGGACTAATGGCTCTGCACTGCAGAAGAAGGTCAGCCACTCTGCTTCGGATTTTCCTTTCCTTTGATTCTGGTTGGAACCACAACTATTAGACTCAAATGATGCATTCTTAAAACCAGAATTCCCGTCTTTTGGAATAAACTGCTGGAATAGTTGTAACTGAAATGCAGTTAGTTTCAAAATGGCTTTTGTTCCTGTTGCTGAACACGTGTGAGTTGTTTAAGGTGTCTAATTACAGTTTTCTATGCTGTTAATTTGTCCTTTGAGCATTTTTTTCCCTTTTCTTGCTCCTTTGCTTCACGCAGACAAGTAACCAAGAGTAAAAGGAGAACGACTATCAGCAAAACTTCACACCCTCACCCCCTTTTATTCTTTTAAAGAAAAACTAGAAATACTTTTCCAGGTAATCTCAGTTCTTGCTGTCTTTGAAGCTTAATACCCTCAACAACAAAAATTTCCCTTTGTACAGAAATGGCTTTTCTGAGTTGAAAGTCTACCCTTTTAAAATGTAATTTAAATTAATCTAATTTTAATTCATAATATAATTAAATTTATATTCTATCAAATTGTTTTTACCTGAAAAAGTACATTCTGGTGCACATAGGTGTTATTTTAAAATGGTTCATAAAGGTTTTAAAATACATAGTTGCATTTTCCCCTGACACTGGAAAATGGCTGTGGCAGTTCCACATCTCATTGCTCCAACATTTTCCTGCAAGTGATACAGTAGAAATTGTGTGTTGGAAAAACATATACATAACACATAAATAGATAATGGAGGTTTGCTCATATTGCCTTGTGGTTACAAAAAGAGGTAAATATTTCTAAGGATAATAAAATCACTATTTCTTTTGAATTCTCATAAGTTTTTTTTCTGGTGGATGAAGTGTCTAAGCCATTATCCATCAGGTCTGAGAAGCTGTGGCAGTCCAGTGAAGCTCCCACTGAGTGGAAAAGGGGAAATATAACCCACACTCTTAAAAAGGGAAAAAAAAGACCCAGGGGACTACAGGCCAGTTAGTCTCCCCTCTGTGCCCAGCAAGATCATGGAGTAGATCCTGCTGGAAACCATGGTAAGGTACATGGATGTAAGGAGGTGGTTGGTGACAGCCAACATGGCTTCACTAAGGGCAAACAATGCCTGATGAATTTGGTGGTCTTCTGTGATGGGGTTACAGCACTGGTAACTAGGACTTGTGCAAAGTGTTTGACACTGTCCCACACATCATCCTTACCTCTGAATTGGAGAGACATGGATTTGACAGATGGACCACTCGGTAGATAAAGAATTGGCTGTATGGTCACAATCAAAGAGTTGAGGCCAACAGCTCAATGTCCAAGAGGAGACCAGTGATGAGTGGTGTTCCTCAGGGGTTGATACTGGGATCACCACTGTTTAACATCTTTGTCAGTGACATGGACAGTGCACCCTCGCAAGCTTGCCAATGACATCAAACTGGTGCAGTCGACCTGCAGGAAGGAAGGGATGCAGTCCAGAGGGACCTTCACAGGCTCAAGAGGTGGGCCCCTGCAAACTTCATGAAGTTCAATAAAGCCAAGAACAAGGTCTTTATACCTGGGTCAGGGCAGTCCCAAGCACAAATACAGGCTGGGTGGAGACTGGATTGATGGCAGCCCTGATGAGACAACCTGGGAGTGCTGAATGACAAGGTCAACATGACCCAGCAGTGTGTGCCTGCAGCTGAGAAAGCCAACCATATGCTGGCTGGCTGCATCAAAGGAGCATGCCCAGCAGGTCGAGGGAAGTGATTCTCCCCCTCTACTCTGCTTTCATGAAACCCCACTTGCAGTTCTGTGTCCAGCTCTGTGGCCCCCAACATAAGGACATGGACCTGTTGGACCAAGTCAAAAGGAGGCCATGAAGATGATCAGAGAGCTGGAGCACTTCTGCTCTGAAGACAGGCTGAGAGAGATGGGGTTGTTCAGCCTGGAGAAGAGAATGTTACAGGGATACCTTAAAGGAGCTTCCAGTACCTAAGAGAGCCGACAAGAAAGCTGGAGAGAGACTTTTTAGGACATGGAGGGATAGAACAAGAGGGAATGGCTCTGAACTGAAGGAGGGGAGATTTGGATTAGTAAAGAACTTCTTCCCACTATCTGTGAGGGTAATGAGGCACTGAAACTGTTTTCCCGGAGAAACTATGGTTGCTCCATCCCTGGCAGTGCTCAAGGCCAGGCTGGATGGAGCTTTGAGCAACCTGGTCTAGTGGAAGGTGACCCTTCCTTCTAGCAGGACTGGTTGGAACTAGATGATCTTTAAGGTCCCTTCTAACCCAAACCATTCTCTAATTCATCTGAAGAGCACTGGACAGGTTTCCCTTGGAGACTGGTGCCTCTGCATCCTGTACCATGGTTCCAGAATGTTTTAAAATGCACAATGACTGAGACCTTTTTTTAGCAGGAGTGAAGCAGAAATATGACCCATAGGTACTGAACTCACAGTAACTGCAGATACTGGTTCAGTCCCTGGGGACTTCAGAAATAAGCACTACTGCATGCACAGTCCAGTAGAGACCTCTGAAGTAGCAGCTGCCACTGCCCTACTGAGTGCTGTGTGTAGCAGCAAAACATGGTTTGTTTGGGTTATGCTCAGGAAGAAGGATTTTCTGTCTTCAGAGAACTTTAATTAAAGCAATTCTTTTACACTGTCACCACATTGCTGCCATCCCAACAATGCAGGGGTTTCCCTGTTTTCTGTTCTTCCTCTGCAAATCTAAACTCTGAATCATGTTTTAAGGCTATCTAGTTAAACTTACGAAGAGAAGCCCTCAAGTCACTGTTAAATCTTTCCTTGTCTCCAGTGAACTTCAATCAATCAACGCAGCAGGTAGAGGCTTTTCTCAAGAGGGAAGAGGAGCTAGAGGCTGTTCTAGCTGTAACAACAAAGGCACACAGATTGAGAGGTACAATCTTTTTTTACTACAGTTTGCAGAAAGAAGGGAGCTGTGTCACTGTTGGCAAACCATTGCTGTCAATGAGCCTCAACTGTGCTGCCACCAATTGGTTTTCAACACTGAAATCTCAGCTGATGCTTTCCACAAAGACCTTGCACTTTGTCTGTGTTTCTGCAGTCTTCAGGAACTGAGGCACTTGTGACTCCTCCCATAACTATGATTATTATTTTTCCTTCCCCTTCCCTCTTGAGACAGGGATTTCTGTATTCAATAGAACTATGCACAGAGATTGTTCTCTCCTCTCTCATCCTGCATCTCCTCATCATGCATTCCTTCCCTGTACCTACCACTGCCCAAACTCAGCTGCTTCTTAGTCTTCCATATGAACAGCAGTGAATCGACTTTCCCCTCAAAGATCAAGCCTCTAAAAAGCTTTTCACATTGGCAATTTCTTATTCCTGTTGTTTTATAGATCACTCTCTTCCTGCTATTTCCTTTTCATAGGATTCCCACAAAGCCCTGTGCTCAATTCAAGCTATCAAGTGATTTACTAGTTTAGGTTCCTGAAATATCATATACTTTGCACTTTTCCCTTTTAGATGAGGAGACTAGAATGGTTTGGTGCTGTGAACAATTAGATGAAGCCTCTGAGGCATGATTTTCACTAGGCAACTCTAGAAGACCTCTCTGAGAAAAGAAAATCAAGTCCTGCAGCTTAACTGCATGTGTTTACAACAGCTTTGTTATCCAGGATAAATTCCACAGAAAGATCCAGGGCTCCTTTTGAAGGCAAAACACAGTATTCCTGCACAGATTGAAATTTTACAACTCAATGTTTCCTGCACCACTGGACCATGTTCACACCTAAATACAGATAAGAATCTAAGTAGGAGTAAAAATCCCACTGTAACACCTCTCCTGTGGCTCTTCTGTAAATATGTCTTACAGCAGGCAATTCCACTCCCAAATGATTGTTTATTCCCTTTCCCAGCTCTAGTAATCAGAATTGTAACTAGATTCTTTACATAATTAAAAAAGTCAGCACTTCTGTCAGCTTTTCAATACTTACTTGCCTGAAGACATGCCCTTCACATCCAAGTTTTTTTCTTAAGTACCAATAAGATTATTTCGAGCTCACAAATCAGCTGCTATCATACACTAACCATGCTTTTTATGAAGCATTAGCTAGGAAGAAAACTCGATCACCACAGAAAAGCTGTGTTTTTCCTTAGATCTGCAGTATCCTTACAGCAAGATACAATCAAAACAGGCATAAAGATTGATGGAAAAATGGAGAATGTTAGTACTACAGGAGTGCCATTTAAAAAATGCTTCAGCCATGACTTCTCTTATTTTTTAACCACGAGTGTAAAAAAGCAATGACACTGAAAATATGAATTAAAGAAAGGCAGGAAAACTGCTCTTAAACCTTTTCTTTCTATCATATTCTGATTCCAGTTTAATTGTGGCAGGAAACAAATTAGCAAAACTGACTTCCCTGGTATGATGCCAGGGATACTACTGTCCTTGCTCCAGCAGAAAGCTTAATGCACCCTAGTTCACCCACTGAGTTCAGATGGGACAACGTCATTTCTGGATTATCCCCAGAGATTTTTCCTTCAACTCCTCTCTTGCAGTGGCTTATTGCACCATTAAGGCAGCTGTGAAACTATTTCTGAGATCTTCCTGAATCATTTGCCACCAGCAGGCTGAACTGCAGACAGTTCTTTTGACATGGTTATCTATCTGCTTCATAAGACTCATACCACAGATATAACTGCTAATTACTGGATATTCTTGCTTGAGCAATCAGCTTGATACATTCATTAACACATCACCTGGAAATATTATTGCACAGCTTTCTGGGAGTTTTCTACCTCAGATTGTTCTGCGTTGCTAGCTAGGCAAGGAGACTACATGTTTTAGACTCTGCTTTTACTGCGATGGGGTCATTCCCAGTGACCTACCCTCAACAGTTCACACTAGTGCTCAATTAGTGTATTTACTAACCTAAAATTAGTATATTTACTGCCTGATCTCTTGACGGATAAGTACCAAATAATTTGTCATTTTTCATGGATTCAACAGCCCACAATAGCAGTGTGGGTCATGCATATGTGCAGGTACTATGATGTTTTACTGCTACTACTGGCCAATTGATTTTCCTTCATTTTGGCTTTAAGGTTTGTAGGATTGGATGAGGATATAGTTCAAGTACAAGTACTTTTAAGAAGAGAGGGGAATACACAAGGCTAGAATATATGTTTGATAATGCAGTAGTGTGTGTCCCTACCCATGGCAGGGGGGTTGGAACTAGATGATCTTAAGGTCTTTTCCAATCCTAACTATTCTATGATTCTGTATTTCCACACCCTCTCCTTCCACATTACATCTACTACAACTGCTTTAAAAAAATAAAGCTTTGGGCTTACATTGGGCACTGAAAGTTTACTCCAAGCCTGAGCAACTTGCCCATTGTCACATCTCTCTCTGCCCCACACATGATCATATACATACAGTGTCAAGGCCCAAACTACTATTTGTGCAGGATTTCTTCCTTACTCCATACAATGAAGAGATGGTGTAAATCTCAAGCCTTTTCTACAGTTCCTGCTTGTGATACTGATTTTCTCACCTAGATCTGTTCTAGACACACCCTCCCCAAAACTGCCAAGTTCAACCCCTCCTCACTTCACTGCAGTCTAGTCCTGTGCATCTGCAGCCTGGCACTGTTTTGGCCACACGCAGATGCATTCAAGTCAGATAGCAACAAACAGTTCTTGCTACAATTTATTCTAATTCAAAAGTGAGAGTTCTTCCACCTACCATGTCTGCAGAGCCCAATACATGTTCTCTTGAATAACAGCTTAACTTGTTACTAAGACAACCAAAAAAGGTGACATCACACCTGCTTCTTACACTGTGTGTATGCAGAAGGCACCAGAAGATCCAAGCTTTTTTTCTCACTGCTCAAAAAGGACCTTATTAGGCACCTTCAATTCTTCTGTTACAGCAGGTACAGACAAAACAGAGCAAATGTAAGCATGACTCTCCAACTTAAGAGTCAACTGTAATCCAAGCAGTGCGGCACTTTAGTTTGCACGTGTACTCTCCAGATTGTCCTTCAGCAAAATACACAGCATCTCCGAAGCCGGAACTGTCAAGTAGAATACCACCAGAGACCAGTGACTTCATTTCTGAAGAAACCCAGTAACCTTCCCACCCTGTGACTCAACAACTGCGAAACTGCCCTCTGCAGTGGCACACCTCAGCAGGAAATCGTGCCATCTGCTTCACCCTGGAACAGTTTATGGCCCCATGGCCATGAACTCTTAGCTGAAAGCTTGACTCCAGTCAAAGAGATGATGTTGCTTTGTTCAACACTAACTTTTCCAGGCCAAGTGGTCTATCCCATAGGCTAGACTGACACTCTTCATTTTTAAAGAAAGCTTTTGCTTACAGTGTTTTGTACATATCCAATGTCATAGGCATGCATAAAGCCAAATTTTTCTTCTGCAACTCATTCCACAAATACTGCTTTAGCAAAATCTTCTGCACATACTCTGAAGTATATGATGTGCTCCATCAAATCTTTTAGATTATTAAACGGCCTGTGACCAACTAGGGCCCAGGAATGAGGCATCCTTGAGCAGTCACAAAACTGCCTTTTCAGGACTAGACAAGGAATTACAGCATACACACAGCCTTAGCTTCAGGTACATAGAAAAGTTTTGTATCTTAAGTAACTCAGAAAGCTAGCACGCAGATCAAGACAAGTTTTGAGGTGTGCTGTTGCAGCTGCAGCAGAGTTTCTCTACTCAATGCTTTTAGGTTTGGTGCTTAATCTTGCCCATCTCCTCCAAGCAAAAGGCCAAGAAAATTGGGCAACAGTGGAAAATTCACCTTGTGGCACACACAACCCCTGGGAAGCCTGCAAAGGCTGACCTAGCTCTAGAGTTAAGCATTATCTTAGAATAATAGAATATTTAGAGCTGGAAAGGACCTTAAGATCATCTAGTTCCAACCCCCCTGCCATGGGCAGGGACACCTCACACTAAACCATATCATCCAAGGCTTTGCGCAACCTGGCCTTGAACACCGCCAGGGATGGAGCATTCACAACCTCCCTGGGGAACCCATTTCAGTGCCTCACCACCCTAACAGTGAAGAATTTCTTCCTTATATCCAATCTAAACTTCCCCTGTTAAAGTTTTAACCCGTTACCCCTTGTCCTATCACTACAGTCCCTAATGAAGAGTCCCTCCATAAAGATAAGCCCATCTGTGTTGATGTACAGATACACTTTGTTTTAGCATTCTGAATAGCTCCAATTCTCTTATTTCACTGAAACTTTCAACTTTCTGGTCTTGGTGAACCTGCAAGTTTTCCTTCTTGTTGTGCTTAGACTTGATGTCTTGTCTGCCTATCCATGCTTGCCTTGTGATTTTAACTATATATTTCATCCTTTATTTCTTGTCCTAAACTGTCACTTGCTTACCCTCCTCTTGAGTGAAATTCAGTACCCAGGAGGAATTATTTTGTGATGTCTGCTGAAATCTAAAATGAGAACTTAAGCTAGTGCAAGAACATGTAAACATTTAATATCAACTTCTGAGGAATATAAAATATACACACGTGACCATTTCTGGATTTTAGTATATCAGTAATGTTCAAAATTGGGTACAGACTACAAACAAATAGGTTTCTAAATTATGGGTTTTAGTTTATATGGATTTTGTGCCCATCTTTTTATGGCTTCAGTGGTTTTGTTGTGGCAATTGTCTATTCCTTAGCTAGTACCTGTTCACACACACCATACAGTGAGGGACTGAAAAAGGTTCTATTGAGATTTGCTCTGTTTTCTAAACAAAGTGATTGTAAATATTTGATCTGAAAAGGTCCTAAATATCTTAGAAGGTGACTGAATACTGAAAAGCAATCATGATTCTGAAATTGTGCTTCCCCAGTGGTTGTTTTAGTTAGATAAGGTATTTACTGGTTTCAAATATGAATTAAGCTTCCCCAACACAACTTCCCTTCATCTGTGATTGTAAAAACTGTTAAAAACTACAGTTTAAGCCAGTGTAAAGTATAACCACATCTAACCATACCCTCCATGTTTCATTTTACACTAACCTTTCCTATCCTCATCTTCTCAACTTTCTATTTTTTATTTAAACAAGAGGTTTAAATAATTTGAACCTTACCAAAAGTTTCATAATAAAATTTACTCACTACCTTACAAAGAGCTAATTAAATACAGTTAGCAGACATAATCACTGTTTTGCAGATGGAAAAACACAAGACACTGAAATCAAGAGACTTGAAATTATTGCAAAGCTATGTCACAAACTTCCAGATTTTTAATGCTGTGTTTTAGGACTGCAGCTATTTCATCCCCACCCCTCCCTTTGATGCATTCAGTAGAAGACATAAAAGCATATTCATGCCATTAGGCTCTGCCAGAGCACACAACTGTAAAAAAAAATAAAACCAAAGTAAAACAACCCCCTCCCAAACCATACCTGTCTGAATTAGCCTATTTTCATCATAATTTTCTATGAAAACTTAGCATCATCACAAATCCTCCACACAGTCAGCACTTCTAAAAAGTTGCACTTTTTTGCAGAATATAACAGGAGGCTTTTGACAAAGAAAGACTGGCCTCCCCACTCTCCTTCTGACCCCAGCTGACATGGGCTGACATGCCATCTTGCAGAAATTAAGCCATCTCAGAAGAAAAGCGGAAAATTGTCGACCGACAGCGGACAAGGGTTTAGATTATGGTGAAAGCCCTTTGTAAGTCATGCCTTCTAATCCTGGTATTGGAAAAATGACTCAAAACTGCATTGTTAATAGCATAAATATCAGCACAAAGTAGTCTCTGTCATTGCTTGCAGTATCATATAGCAGAAGCAAGGCATTAAACTACTTAAAAATGCAGAGGCTGATAAAGTTAAGTATGGTTCCTAATGGTGGTATTATCAAATACTTTTTTTAAAGCCACGAGAGGCTACAAACCACAATCAAAGGCTTAACTTTCACCTGCATAACTAGTTCTTTTGTTTTCTACTGTTCTTACTCATTTCTCTGCTTACTAATGTGGACTTACAGTCAAGCACTAGCAATCTTTCAAACAAAGATGGCTCACAGCTCTCTGTCATCTGTGCTTTTCTGATACAAAGGTATCAAGAGCTAAACAGCCTTGGATATCAAGATCTAAATATACCTGATCTTCAGCAAGAGAGGTGAACTTAATTACTGGAATCCTGTATGAGCATTTTTCCTGACAATCCTTGTCTGCTAAAATGAACTGGGAAGGCACAGTCCTTGTGCGTTTCCAGACGCTAAAATGCTATATCCTTGTAGAGGGTTCCATAAATAATTTTACACATGAATAGCCTTGCATCCTACTCATTAATGTCCCTACCAGTTTCAGTGGAATAGCTCTCGGGTTTACACTTGCATGCCAGCACCTTTGAAATCCATTCAGCTTTTAGATCTTTAGCTATTTTCATGCTTACAGTTTTACAGCCTGTTCAGTTTCAGAGCAGGATTTGCCTTGATTTTGTATTATCACCTCCAAACACTCATTGGTTATTTTGGTAAAACAGGTTATGGCAAGTTTTCAAAAAAACCCCAAGACCAACTAAACTACAAAGGAAAAATTGGAATGAAAACAGTCTGGAGTAATTAAAATACAATCGCTGATGTTTTGATGAGGTCACTGCAAATTAAGGTAAGTTAAGGTCTATCCTGTGTTCAGCAATAGCAGTCATTTTTCTCCTTCTTAGTAGCTGGTGCAGTTCTGTGTTTTTGACTTTTAGCCTGAGAACAACGCTGATAACACCGATGTTTTTAGTTGTTGCTCGGTAATATTTACTCTGACCAAGGACTCTCTGAGTCTCATGCTCTGCCAGGGAGGAGGGGAAGCCAGGAGGAAGCAGAGACAGGACACCTGACCCAAATTAACCAAAGAGGTATTCCATACCATAGCACGTCATGCCCAATATATAAACTGGGGGCACTTACCCGGAAGGCCCAGACTGCTGCTCGGGTCAGGCTGGGTATCAGTCGGTGGGTGGTGAGCGGTTGTATTCTCTTCCCTTGTTACTTCCCTTATCATTATTATTATTGGTGGTAGCAGTAATGGTTTTATGTTATACCTTTGTTATTGGACTGCTCTTATCTCAACCCACGGTGGCTACATTCTTTCCATTCTTCTCCCCATCCCTCTGGGAGTGGGGGGGAGGAAGGGAGGGAGAGTTGCGTGGTTCTGAGGTACCAGCTGGGCTTAAACGATGACAAGGTCATGCAGCAAGGTTTTGGAAATGGACTTTTTTGTGTGTGAAATACAATAGGAAGCTCTTGAAGGAGGTGTAAGAGACACCAGGCTGTGGGCACTATTATCATCACAAAATTCATCTGTATACCTTTTATACAAGTCTGAGAAATAAAGCAACATAAAAAGCTATTGTCCATGTCCTGTGAAAAATGAAATTCACTGGACCAGATAGATACCACAACTTCCTTAAAAAAATAGAGCCCTTCATAATCTCTGCACCTGGATCTCGGTCATGGCTTTCAAGACATGAACTGCTTGCACTGCTAACTCGACTGTTGCTTTTCTGTATTTAAAGGCAGTCAGAACAACAACCTACTATGTATGGGCTGTAACTTCTCAGCTGACACACTTAGTTCAATTCATTCCATACATGGCTGCAAGTTTTCTGAGCAGCCCAAAGACTGGAATGAATTTGCTAGTAAGAAAACAGCTTTGGCCTGTGGAAAAGTGTTTCTAAATGGTAATACACTCACAGCTCCAAGTTTTCAGCATACAGCACAAATTAACAATATAACTTCAAAGTCTTTTATTCAGCATCAAAAACCAAATGCATGCTCCCAGTATTGGTTCCTGTGTATTCATTTCTTTGGGCACCTGGCAGTGCAAGACAATGTTGTAGGTAACAACCCTCACATGTCACGTATTTATTAACTTGTCAGTAAGGATTATATTATGTTTTACTTAGATTAAAAAACATCAGAAGTTCTTTTGAGTTACATTGATATACTTTGACCAAAAGAGACAGTGTAGAATAAACATAAACAAATCTACTGTGGATGTTTCTTACTGATTCTAAATGGATATTGGTGATGCAGCAATTTGCCTATAAATTTTTAATGCTTACAGTGATTCTGAAGACATTAAACTTTGTTTACTCTTTTAATCATTTTGTCAATAAATGTACACCAGAGTATAATTTCCCCTTGATACAAGTGTGCAATTAGTATTAGTACTAATGGGTACTATACCTGAAACCAGAGAAAAGTATGTGCTTCTGTAATCCTTAACAGCCATACATGAAGCAAATTCATCACAACAGCAACACAGCAAGATAAAAGCAGTAAGCAACCACAGGTAAAGAATTTACCATAGGTCAGCTCAACACTCAAACTGTGTTTTTGTCTGCCTCATAAAACAAATGACGGGGAAACCCAAGGCTGAGAAGACTTTAAATAAAGAAACAAACTTAAAATTCAAGAAGGAGATGATGCTCTTGTTTATAATGTTCCGTGCACTACTTTTAAGTACAAAAGTATGACCATTGCTTTTGCTTTAATTACATTACAGGATTATATATTATGTAAATACAAAGGGACTGTTGTAAACCAAACAAGAGAAGTTTCTTATTGCAGATTAACAGAAATAACAAAGTTGCTTCCCAATTGATTTGAAAAACAAATTCATAAATATTTTGATGCAGACATCTAAAAATACCAGTCTTGCTACTGTGGATTTTTTTTTCCCAATTGTGAAAGTAAAGGTTCATGCACGTATGCTCACAACTACATTAAAGCACAAGGGATATTGTTCAAAACACACACATGGGCACGTTTCCTTACAGAGAGCGGAGGAATTCAGTCTGGCTGCCTTTCTGGGCTGTCTCATCCTTCATGCTTTATTGCTTTCTGATCTAGTCACATTGCAAGTTTCATTTTGCCTTAAGTAGGTTTTAGAATAGCCTTTATACTCAGATAGCTCTTGCCTTCAGTAGAAGATAAATTTCATTATCAGTATGTTTTCTATGATACATGTATAAAAGCCTCTATATATTACATACTCATCTCCATATCATCAAGATGCTTTATCTGATCCCAATATACTGTGGGATTTCTTCATCCCTATATATGCTAAAAATGAAGAAGCACTGACATTCCTAAGTTAAGTCTGTAGATAGGAAGGAGGCATGTGGGAGAGGGGAATCTACCACGGGTATTTCCACAAAGTATCTGCAAGCGGAATTACTGTAAGTAAGAACTTTGATCTTTTGTCAAACATTTCATTTACACAGTTTTCAAACACCTGCTTCTCCAGTTGAAGAATGCACCAGAAACACACCCTCTACGTTAATTTCTGTGGGACAAAAATGACTCGGTGTTGTCTTCAGTGCCACTCCCCACCCTCACCAGTGTTCCCTGTAAAGGGGAAAAGCACTCCCCCCCCCCCCCCCCGGGATTAAATGAACAAAATAGTTTTTAGGATTTTGTATCCCAGGTGAAACACTGTCTTGTCTTTCTGTATCTGCCATGGGAGCAGAATCCCTGAAGTACAGCTGAAATGTGAACTGCCATAGCAAAGAGCATGTTTGCAGGTGAGGCAGAGTTACAATACTTCCACATAATCACTTAATCAGATAGATACACATGTATTGAATTGAGTGTACTTATCAGTGCTGTTCAATTCATTTTAGGTTGTGCAATGGAGCAAACATCTACCTGATGCTACAAACAGCTGAGATAACATGCCTGCTGATCTAATTCAAAACATCATACCTGCTTTCTTAGCTACTTGCATTAGAGGCTGTCACAACAACAGCCACTTTAAACTCTGGGTTAGGAACATGCTTATGCTGCTGTTATTTCTCATCTGAAACCAAAAAGTACTTCTAGAACTGATTCTCCAGAAATTGAGACAATGCTCTGAGAGGGCACAGTGACATTTAAAGCACTAATCCTAACGTTACAGCAACTGAAGAGGAGTGGATCGCTCAGCTGTGATCAGGCATGAGGAACTATTTTACAACACAAACGAAAAAAGCTGTACAGAGTTGCAGCTCTCTGCAGAGTTGTTTACAGAAAGTTTAACGCAGAAACAAAGCTGAGCCACAGAACTGTCATCCCACAACTTGGTGAACACTAACAAATATGCAAGGAAAATGGCCAGGTTGGACAGAGCCTTGGGCAACACCATCTAGTGTGAGGCATGCCTGCCCATGGAAGGGGGTTGGAACTTGATGATCTTAAGGTCCTTTCCAACTCAAACCATTCTGATTCTATTAAAAAAGGCATAACCTACACTCTGGGGACTATACTGTTGGAACACCACAGAATTTAAGTCAGTGACACCCTAGATAAATACAAATACACAGGTTAACATCCTGCAAAGGAAGGGTGACTACATCAGTAGGTTACTAACTCAGACCATGAACTTTATCTCAAAATGTTGCACTTAACTTTTAAGCAAAGTTTAGGAGAACTTCTAACATTTTTCTCACTGACACAGCTATATTTTATTAAGGACAAAAATGGGTTAGTCTACAAAAATTAAATTATACTCATTTGCCTATATCTAGTCAATAGGAAAAAGTCTTAATTATGAGACTGTGCTGTCAAATAAATGCAAATTCATGTCTTTCATATTCTGGTTTAAAAATTCAAACTCAAGCCTATTATAAATTAAAATCAATATTTGAAACATTTCAGCTTTCAATGATAAGCAACAACTGAAAGAATCAAGTTATGAAATATACTGATAGGAATAGAATGAATTATTAAATAAACCTTGGGAGGAAAAAGAGATTTATATTACACACATTTAAATATCAATTAGGAAAATGAACAATAAAGGATCATGAACTGAATCATCTGTTTTACAACCAATCCTCTCTAGAACTGACTGAGAACAACAGGGAAACCGAGCTTGCAATGTAAATTTAACTCAAATTGAAATAGTTAGGTAAAAAATTTAAATTCATTAACTAGCTGAGATTTGCAATCTCTAAGCTTAAAATGAGTAAGAACTGCATTTATAGAAGGAAATTACATAAAATAGAACAGTGGTACCTGCTATTGCACAGCATGTTAGTTACCTCCTAAAGGGAAAATCCAAGGATCTGCTCAGACACAAAATAAAATTGCACAGAAAAAAACCCACCCAGAAGTTTCCTTCAAGAGCACCTTATTTACTGTATTGAAAACCAATTTCTTCATAGGAATAAGAACAAGGTATGCATTTGTGTATGTCTAAGGCCTACTAAACCAGCTCCTGTCTGCATTTTCAGTGTGAAACAGTCACCGTGGCAAGATTGCAGCCTTGCCTACTAGTCTGAACCAAGACACGGGTCTGACTGTCCCATCATCACCCCAGCCTATGAGCTGCTGCCCTGAACACAGCTGGGGGTGTGTGTACACATATGTGCAAGCCCACTGATCCAGAGACTTGCACTTTAACCTGCGAGGGCCTGACTTGCCTGAGAACATTTCTCTAACATTCACCTGAAGAGCAGACCACAGATGGTTTCAGGAAGGCTGCTACAGCCCAAGGTTGTACTGAAATAAAAAGATATCTCAAAAAACTCCCCAAATCAGCAAACACCAAACAATGTTAAGACTTCGGTGAGAACTGTCTCCATACCATGCTCACAGCCCTTCAAATCACCACAGCCTCCACTGAAACCTATTAAAAGCTGTGGCATGCAGATAGCAATGTCTTCAAACATTCACTGAGAGACACTTGGACTTTAAAAGTACTGTGTAAGCCGTAAGTACCTCTCATCCTCACCACCCTTTCCAAGTAAGCCTGAAATTAAATATTGCAATAATATCTATTTTGAAAGAGACAGATCTTCCTTTAAACACAGGGCTTTTCTCTCTACACTGGAAGGCTTCTGTATGTTTTACAGAAATATAATCACTGGAGTTGGTGCTACCCAGGGTGAAATAAAGTGTGAGTAGTTCAGTTACTTTTGACAGGTAACAATTGTGGTTATTTACCTGTGATTCGTAACTCAGTGTTTTGATACTACCAGTGGAACTAGCTGATTGATAAGCACTCTGAAAATACTAATGAGTAGTCCCCTCATGCAAAGAGCCAATGTTACCGTTCAAGATGGGTGGCTGCACACATTTGCTAGATAGAGGGGGATCCTGCTGGTGCTGAAGGACTCACTGAGAAAGGACAGACTACAGTGTGATTTACGTTAACAGGAGAACAGTCCTTTACATCAGTAAATGCCACGCTCTACAGCATTGTCCTCACTTGTAAAATGCACAATCCCAAACAGCAGCTTCCCTTTAAATCAAGGTTCTGAAGTCCCAGCCTGTCCTCTGCTCCTCTGCCAAACATTAGGCACAGAGGTCACATCCACACTGAGGGACATCAGGGAGCTGCTGCCAGCTTGCCCTTTCTAACGCCCAAGCATTTTAACGGCTGTCTGCAGCAAGAGCAGGATGCTCCATGAACTTCCAGCTCCCACAGACACACTTTTGTGCCTCCCAGCCCCGAATTCTCTAGTCAAGCTCTAGTCTTCTACTCACATAGATGGCTACAGAGCAACGTGGCGGTCTGAAAAATGAGACTGTTCCCTCTAAACCTCAAATGCCTTCCATGCCACTGAATTAAAAAAAAAAAGGCGATTTATAACACTGATCAAGACAATAGAGGCAAGATGCAGAATCACAGCTAGCTTCCTCTTGAGCACATTTATCTCCAGCTGTGCTAACTTTTATATTCATTACAGTAGGGGAAAAGCCCCCTTACACTTAGAAAACTGGTATGGCAAATATAACCATTTGTGCCTCCTCCCCCAAACTCTTTTCCCCTCTCTCTCTTCTGTTTCATGTTTTCTTTTATGGACAAAAGCTAAGATGACTACACTTTCCTTCCCTTAAGATGAACCTTCAGAGTATATGAATTGCTAGAGTAAATAAAAGAAAGGAGGGAATTACTAATTTAATGCTGTTCCGTCTCTTGGGGAAAAAGCCCATGTAATTAACTGTAATGAGATTAAACTAACTTGTTGTTATTAATTTCCCAGTTCTGGGAAACTAAATCTAAGACCCATAAGACTGTGTATTAACAGCTTTATCAACATTTGGCTTGCATCCTTCAGTGTTTGCACCAGTTTTAAAGGAAAATTATGAACTTCATTGAGTTGTAAAGTCACTTAGACGTATAAGAAATGGAACCTGGTCCCTTTAGGCAGGGATTTCAAATTTCTCTGTAGCTGAAGACTATGAATGGGGGTAGTCAAAAGCCACAACTGCTCTCCAACACAAACAAGGTATAATTATAATAATTAAATCCTTACCAAAGCTTTTTTCCATTACTTCCTTCTGACACATATCTTGAACATTCACTGTACAATTCACGATGAACTCTGGAGCAGAACAGTCATTATTTAGCTGGAACTCCTCACACTGGTAGCATTGT
This sequence comes from Melopsittacus undulatus, assembly GCF_012275295.1. Taxonomy (NCBI): domain Eukaryota; kingdom Metazoa; phylum Chordata; class Aves; order Psittaciformes; family Psittaculidae; genus Melopsittacus; species Melopsittacus undulatus. Next base: position 80,092,143 of record NC_047530.1, on the reverse strand, counting down.
ATTTGCAAACCCAAACCTAGAACATACCGACTTTCGTCAGGACAATAGTATTAAAAACAAAACAACAAAACAAAGCAAAAATCAACACGTGTCACATATCCTTACCCTTCCGTCTTCGCATTTCTCTGCGCCTATCTACGCAACAGCCCAGCAGAACTGCGACTTCCACACAAACAACGCAAGATAAACGCGCAGTCCGCACTGCTGAGGCTGCTCCTTACGGGCTCAGACTTGGTTTAGGAACGGGCTCCGTTCCGCGGGGCTCCGTGGGGTTCACCCGGCGGTACCGGCGCTGGGGCGCTGCCGCCAGCAGGCGGCGGGGCACGGGCACTCGCAAGGCGCCCGCAGCGCAGCCGCTGCCCATCGCCTGCCCAGCCACCGCCAGCGAGGCGGGATGAAAACTGCCCGCGCTCCAGAGACAGCAACCCAGCTAATAGATGTGCTTCGGTTCTTATCTGTACCGACGGGTTTACTTAGCTACTAATTAATTACAAATGATTTAATTACTATTTTGCCATGCACAATTACAGCTGCGGAGCATCCTTCACTTCTCTCCTTTATCATGCAAACGAGGTGCTCCGTATGGCTCTCCGGGAGCCGCTCTTCCCAACCCTGCGCTGAGGCCGCAGCGCGGCGACTCCCAGAACCCCGTCGGGGAGCAGCGCCTTGTGCGCACATGGGACCCCCCGCCCGCGACTCCCCTCCGCCGGGAGCTGACTGCGCCGGGACCGATCCCGCTCCCCTCCGGGGCTGACGGGCAGCCCGGGGCAGGCGTGCGCCGTACCGGCGGTCAGCAGGCGGCATCCGCGGAATGCGGTACCGGGTGCTGCGTGCAGAGCGACCCCCGCCTCGCCACGCGGGTGGCCAGCGACGGGGGCACCGAGCCGGGCTGTGCCCTCGCTCGCGGCAGGGAGCTCCACGGGGTAAGGGCAGGGCGCCGGGCTCCCCTGCCCCGTTCCCGCTGAGCGCCAGGAGCCAGCTCCGTCGAGGGGACGAAGCCTTCCAGCGGCCGCTGTGCCGCCTCAGGTGCCTCCGGCGGAAGCTGCGCGGAGCCCCTTACCTGGAGGCAGGCACAATCCCCAGAAAGTTGCAGCAAGGAGGAAGAACCGCATCCTCCCGGAGCTGCGGCCGCCGGGCTGCCGTGCAGTCGCGAAGGGGCATCAGAAGGAGAAAGGCAGCGGAAGCGCCGCGCACTTGTGCTGCTTCCCCGCCGCCTCCGCTGCGGAGAGGCGCCCCGGGAGCAGGCGGCGGAGCCCGCCCGGCTCCCGCCCCGCTCAGCCCCGCGCCGCGTTCCAGCCTCGCTGGAGTTGAGCGCTGAGACTGGAAGAAACTGTACGAGCAGCGAGAGCCGGGGGGCGGCTCCCCCCTCCCTCCCCCAGCACCATGTGATGCCAGCGGAGCGGGGCGGGGATCCCCGACAGCCGCCGCGCACCGCACCTCGCCGGGCAAAGTTCAGCGACGGGGAAGGTTTCCAGCTCCCGCCCGCAGCCCCGAGCACACAGGTGGCGGCCGGAGCGAGCCCTGGGGGAGTCACGGGCAGCGCCGCGATGCGTCCCTTGCCGCCCGCAGACGGAGCCCGCTGTCCCCGGGAGGCGCTGAAGGAGCGCGCAGTCCTCGCTCCGACCGGCGCCGGTTTCTCCCTTCGGCCCCTTGCGAGGGGATTCAGCCGTAAGGAGATGGAAGCGGCCGCGCCGGCCACGTACGTGTCGGTGCTGGCCCCGCTGCCTCCCGGCGCACACCCGCCCGAGCTGGCGCTCGGCACCGGCTCCCCGCCGCTCGCTGCCCATGGGCGCGGCGGGCCCCGCCTTGGCCGCCCTCACCGGGGCGCGTCGGTGCCTCTTGGGCGGCGGGGAGCCATTGGCGGGTCGCGCTGAGGCGGCGGCCGATGGCAGGTCCCGGCCGAGGCCGCCCGTGCGGGAGGGGAGCTGGGATGGGGCAGGGGCAGGCCGGCTCGTGCGGCCGGGTCCCCGTGCAGGAGCGGCCTTTCCCGGCCTGGTTTGTTCCAGCCCGAGGGGTGACTCGCCTCCCCCCGCCGGCTAACCGCGCTGTCCTCGTGTCACAGCCTGTTCTGCCAGCGAAGAGCCTGAACTGAACTGCTTTTGAGTTCTGAATTCATCCGCATGAGTGAATCCTTCCTGCACGCACATTGTTTGGAGGTGCAGAGGTTGGCTGAGCTGAACAGGGTACAGGCTGCACGCAGTCCCGTACGGATTCACTGTGTGGTGCCGATGCCCGTCCAGTGCACCCCCTCTCAGCTGTACCGCACATACCCCTGCACTTAACCACAGCATCATGAAGTGGTTTGGGTTGGAAAGGACCTTAAAGCTCGTGTTCCATCTAGTCACACCAACCGCTTCCAAAATCCCCTCTTCAGGCACACATATGCAAGAGAAATTTTATTTATGAAAGACATCCCGATCAAAATGTCTTAAAAGTTGAAAAAGACAACGCAAGTTTATGGCAGAAATGACTTGAAATACAACAAATTGCACAAGGTATCAACACTGATCATACAGCTCTTCAAAGATAACAGGCATGTGCTAAAGAAACTGTAGAGTCTAGAAATATCCCAAATATGTCTAGTTTACAGATTGCTGTACAAAAAGCAGTTATAAATACTTCACATCTAGAAAAAATACACAGAACCTTTGAAATAGACTTTCCCTTACATATAAACAACCTTTGTAGAAAAAGCCAAACGCAGCCGATACAGGCCGATCCCCCTGTTCTAGATATGTTTAAACTAGTATGGGTTAGCATCGACATCTTTTTGAAGTGCGCCACAAACAGGAGTTGGGTTTCATATATTAAAAGTAATTTTAACACATACAATGTAATTACGACCAAACAGGGACTAGAAAACATCACACAGTATGGTACATTCGTCATTTGATGGGAAATGAGTACACAGGAGGTGGAAGTAGAGAAACTGTGTTGCAGTCAGAAGTGAAGGGCGGTTTATGCAGCTCTCATTTATACAAGACTCCTGGTGTGTCAGCAGTGAATTAGTCTGACCCTGGTCTTTCAGTTATGTGTATGATTGATGAAGTCAATACCAGCAGCATCAGGCCTTTTCATCTATTCATTTTCTTGTCATGTCAGAAGTCAAAACCCTCTCAAAATAAGACACCTGTTGTAAAACTGTAATAAACAAAATGCACATTTCCCTAGAACACCTGCATGGAATTGCACTAAAAATAAACAATAAAACATATTTTGTAAAAAGGAGTCCAAGAAAGGTCATTACAGCCAATTTGGCAGACTCAGGTCTATGGGAATGCAGTGTTTCTACATACAGTTTAAAGACTAGAACAATTATAAATCTTTCTTAAAAAATCTACCAACTTTTCTTGTTAATCTTAACATTAGTTTCTTTAAGTTAGTAGTCTGCCATTATAGGAGCATAGCACCAATTTAATATTTATTGCTGTCATTTATCCCTACAAATATATTTTCCCAAAATACTTACAACTGTACAAATATTCACAAAAGTGCAAAATTCAGACTTTATTCTGTGTCACTGCTGTGTTCAGTGTCGAGGCTCACACACCACGATGACTGCTGTCTTGCCTTTCTTATTGCTGTGTGGTGGGAAGTCACAACACCCTGCTGGGAGCGCAGCGATTCGGAGGGAGAATTTTCAACAGCCACCTCTTCTCCCCCTCTCACTCCTCACTCTCCTTCAGCTGCGTTATGTGCTGCAGCCACAACCCACAGGGAAGTGTCTCTAGACATCGTTTGAGCCTTGGCTGGTGCAAGAGGAGAAGCTATCATATAGAGAATCGCTCAAGGATTCTAAATTGTCCGCATCGTTCCTTCCTGAGCTATTTAAGGAAGCTTCTTCTTTCTTCCCATTTTCTTCCTTTTGTCCTTCAACCTTGTTCAGACAGTTCTTCTCTTTTTCTAATAAAAGTACGTTATTGCTGTTAAATTTATTGAGAGACTCCAGGGAAATTTTAGATAATCCATTCTGGGAATCTTCTGTTTCTTCAGTTTGCTTCAATTTCTGTAATAAGTGAGGGAAATATTAGAAACATATTTCTTATCAAATTATCCTACTGTACACCATTAATTACTGTCTTTCCCAAGTTCACAGGGTTAAAGGAAAAAGATTGTTAGATGCTTAAATATCTGTTATAATTAAATAGAATGTTAACATCCATTTTAGGAGAAATCATAGCTTTAATGATTCTGCTGAAACAAATAGGACTCCATTTACACAACAGTAAAGTGCTATTAATGTCTGAAGTAGCATATCCTGGATATGTGGACGTTAAGCATCTCCTGCATCTTCACAGTAAGTTACATCTTCTCCTGTACAAATACTTCAGGAGGCATGTTTGAATGGGTATTTGTTGAGTTTGGAGTCTGCTAAAAAAAACCAAGGTGCATAGACATGTTCAGAGGGGAAAACAGCATTTTTCATAAATTACAGGCACAAATGAAACGTGTTAGAGAGCTACCTCACATTTTGCATGGAGCAAGCCTATCGATTTCCATGGACCCAAGCTCTCTCTAACCAACAAGAAAGAAACAAGACAGGAAATTACACTGAACAGAGCCAATCCCCACAGACCAGAATCAATCAGACCAGCCAAGCCTACTTGGAGAAGTGTTGTAATTCTGCAGGAACACTGGACGATGCATTAGCACATTATATTAAAAAAGCACAGTAGGATTATACATGAGCAATTTTATCCCTTTGGTAGCTACTGGTATTCTCAATCAGCGATCTGCCCAAGGATTAGTTAGGGAACTGCGCAGGGAGCAGTTCAATAAAAATGACCTGCTGTTCATACACAGGGTGTTTCAAAGTCTGCCTAACTAACTCCTCTTACAGATAATATTATCACTGAAGTATGAGATAACATTCAACATTTTCCATTCAACATTCAACAACCTCTTGGAGAGATAAGAGTCAAGAATTCTGAGATATGCTGTCAGAGTGCAAGCCATTCCTCATTTTTGGTATTACCGTCAGATAGTGAAGACTGAATCAGTAAAGTTCTGTCAATCCAAGACAGTATTTTGGTTTAGACAGAAAATGAAATGGTATTTTAAGCACACTGAAAATACAGTGCAGCCAGATGTATGGATGATGTGGATCATTACATGTACAGTTACAATGGGTTGTTAGAATATTTGGAAGAATTCAACTTCCAGTAAGTCCAATATTGTGCATGCGTGCTGCTTATCCTCAGAAATCTCGTGCTAGAGGAAGCCAAATCCCTACATAGTTTGATTGCTTGTTTTTATGGCTAGTTAGATAAAAATCAAAATGCCAGTCCGATAACTGTTTATGTTGTGATCTTGTCATATTTCATTAGCTAACAATGCCTGCCTGGGTGAGGTCAGTATTCTTATCAAATGTTTCAAATGATAAGCAAAGCAACAGGGGATGCTAAAGTCTTAATAAATGAAAAAATCTGTTTGATTCATTCATTAATCTTCAGTCTAAAAGGTTTTAGGAGATGTTACTTTAGATTCTGATTTTAGATGACAAAACTCAAGACAGTTGAGGTCTTCAATATCTGTAATTAAAATGTTTCCTGAAAACACTTAGTAACAAAACAAAGACAAATTTAGGACCCTTTCATAGAAATTCTCCACAATTTCAGCTTAGAATGTTCCTCCCTTTGCCCTCATTTAAAATATTAGGCACTATTCCTGAAACAGTTGTTTCTCTTCTCTGTAGACCAGATGAGAAAATTTTCAGACACGGCATCAATACCATGCATATTAGCACTTTTTTGCTCTTCAGAGTATTAAACCTGAAATACTTTATTATATGACAGATAAACGATTTTTCTTTGTGTATATTTTTCCCACTTCACAGGGTTTTTTTAGATAAATTGAATATGGCTACTTAGCACAGACTTGGGTCTGCAAGAAGTCAATACTGGTGTTAGTAAGGTCTACGATAAAACTTTCATTGATTCAAATGGAGCCAATTTCAACTATTGGGTAGGAGGAGCAGAGACATCTAGAGTATTTCCTGCACAGAGCAGTCCAGATGAAGTATCAAAATATGAGCAGGATCTCTGGCTGGCTAAAGAATGGATTTAAGCCAGTGGACAAACTGGAGTAAATTCAGCAGTATATTCTGCATATATGTAGTATCAATGATTTATTATAACCTTAGAAGTACAACCTAGACTACAATCCTACTTTAATCACACCCTAGTTTCTCATTTAATATAAGGCTAAGTTTATAAAATATATTAGGAAACTGCAGGGAACAGAAGTATTCTCTACAAATTTTAAGGAAAATCATTGAACTGAATCAAATCAAATGAAACTGAAGTGAGCAGAAACCTGTCAGTGAAGCCCATTGGCAAAAGGTACAGAGAATATTGAACAGTACATCTATGATACATCAAGAATTAAAAAAAAACCCCTAATTCTAAAAGTTGTTGCAGCAATATTTATTACTGACATAGAAAAAAAATCAGAAATAAGTTATGGATATTCCTTTGAAATACAGTTGTCCTTTTCAGACATCTTCAATGCCCAGTTCCATCCTTTTGTGAAAAATAATACTTCTTTAACATATTACTGCATTAGTATGCAAGTATGCAAAAGTAATGCTCATGTGATGTGGACAGTAATACTTTATGTTTTTTTCATCTGATGCAGGTGCAATGTATAATATGTAATAAAATACAAACTGTATTGTAATACAATACACTGGTTTAGGCCATTTATTGCTAATTTTATAGTCAGTTAAGAATGTGGGGTCATCTGGATGGGAATTCTGGCAGGGAATTAATATTCTAGAACTGTACTCAGTTATCAGAGGTACAATATGATCTTAGCTCATGATTTTATTAGTAGAGCTGCACTTAAATCTGTTGGTACAAGTCCAGAGGAGGGCCACGAGGATGATCAGGGGACTGGAGCACTTCCCAGTGAAGTCCTATATGAAGATAGGCTGAGCAAGTTGGGGCTGTTCAGCCTGGAGAAGAGAAGGCTGCGTAAAGACCTCACAGCAGCCTTTTAATCTGAAGGGGGGCTATAGGGATGCTGGGGAGGTACTCTTCATTAGGGACTGTAGTGACAGGACAAGGGCTAATGGGTTAAAACTCAAACAGGGGAAGTTTAGATTGGATATAAGGAAGAAATTCTTTACTGTAAGGGTGGTGAGGCACTGGAATAGGTTGCCCAAGGAAGCTGTGAATGCTCCATCCCTGGTGGTGTTCAAGTACAGATTGGACAGAGCCTTGGGTGATATGGTTTAGTGTGAGGTGTCCCTGTCCATGGCAGGGGGGTTGGAACTAGATGATCTTAAGGTCCTTTCCAACCCTACCTATTCTATGATTCTATGATATCACATATGGAATAAAAATATATTTGTGGTTAGAAAGTTAAAATGTGATATTCTAGTCCTTCACACACAGAACACAAATTCACAGACTGAGCTCCATAAGCAAAAATAAAGAAAACTTTAAGCAGAGAAATTAATGTAAGAATCTACATAATCAACAAATAATTTTCTTCCACAGTAACAAAATTATGTACCTTCCTAGAATTGAAAGGTCACTGATAATTTCTTTAAACTTCATGTGTCAGGATAAGTGTTATCCAAATTCTTTAAGATTTTTTTCTCTGGTTATTCTAGATACAATTCAGAAAAAAATACTAAAGACTATTTATTTAAATTTAACCTTAAATGTCTTGTTTTTCACAGCAGTCACAACAGCTGCTAGATGAATCAAAAGACAAAACCAAAGAAACTATTATTAGAATTTGATAAATTCTGTCTGTGGTTCAGTAATGCCTTTAGTTTTGTTCATGTACATTTGATACTGACTTCAGCAGAGTCACCGATCTAACAAAGAACAAGGGTTTAGCCCAAAGATGTTAGTATTGTGCCTTTTAAAGTAATTAGCTCATTAATGCATTTGAGAACCACACTAATGTGAATCAGTAACTCTTCCTGCAGATAGGAACATTTGGCAGCAGATCAGATGGGTTTTATGTGCTTGAGAACTGGGTGAGATTTGGTAATAGTGTAGAGTGCACCCAACCTCCAAGTCAGGGGTTCCAGTGTAATATTTCCTGTATTAGTAGTGACTTTCTGCATAATAAACACGTGGGTTTATCACCACAGGGAAAAACAAAAAACCAAAAAAAAATAGACTTGGTGATGTTGTTCAGTGTTGCTGGAAGAGCCACGATGGAAACAACAGTAAGTGCTTGCTCTCAGACAGGATTCGTCTTAGAAGTACACTCATAGCCATTTCAGGTGTTGACTTTGCTGTTGATTATCCTGCTTCTCCTCTATGAATAAAGAAAGTGTTTGCTATGTTCAGTGTCGTCAATATTAACTTAAGGGAAATGGTAAAGACATCTCCCAGGTTTTGGTCTAAAGGAGAAAAAAAGGCACAGTGCAGAAAAGGACTGTGATTTTCAGAGTGCCTCTGTAGCACTGGCTTGTCATTGTAAAGTAGATCCATGAATACTTTTTTTTACTTATACTAACTCTATTTCTGTATAGAAAATACGTACTGTTATTGCCTGAGGGTATAGGAAGCATTTGTTGTTCTACTTTGTTGTAAGTGGAGAGCTTCCGATCACTGGAGTTTCTGAGGTAGTCAGTATGGGGTGCTTTATAACACCTGAGAGCAGGAACTATTCGTCAGAAGAGAAACTCTATCTGACAGAATACAGACATTCATCACGAGTCACATCACTTTGAAATAAATCCATGAGTCATGAATCAGAATAATGTTTCCTTGTTGGCAACATCCTAAAGGGAATAACTAAAACCCATTAGTGATATAATAAAATCTGGCATGTCACTTCAAGCACAGCAAATTACGAAAACAAAACTAGCCTGCAGTTACACTGATACATTATAAATAGGTGTTATTTCTACATTAATACATCAAATTAGATTTTTTAAAAAACTTTAAAAATGAGAGGTTACATGTGGGTAGAATGCATTTTCAGCGCTGTGTGATCAAAGACCAGTGACAACTGTAGCTGTTGTGAATGGCAGAAGGGCTCTGCAGGTCTAATAGGAAGGAGCAGAGAAGGATGGGCTGGTTCATGGTACAGAGGACCACACAGCTGACATGCAGAAAGGGATGCAACAGCAAGTCCAGCTTTTCTGTATGGTAACCCCTGACTGCCTGGAGGTCAGGCTATGCTTATAAGGCATGTCAGAGCCCAGAATTAGCAATGAACCATTCTGCAGGATAAATGCATTTTCCAGCTGTCTAGGTTTAGTTAACCAGCAGTTTAAAGGGCTCAGAATCAGTTACACACAAGAATAAAATGAACTTTATTTATGTCTCTCATGCACTGGGCAATTTAGTTTTTAGATTAACACAAAAGCAGGAAGGGCATTGCTTCAAGTGAAGTATAACTGCAAAACACTATTGGATAAACCCAACTAAATTGCTATGAGAATTAAATATAGATCAACAGAATCAATACTTAATTGTATAACTCAAGGTCTTTCATTTCAGATCTGATCTCTAATAGGAGACACAAAGTATGTGCACTTTTTATTTTCTTAGTTATTATTTAAAACTTTACTGTGAAGGAAAAAGATTTTCTAGATTTTTACCTTTTTAAAGACTATCCAGTGCTTTGTCTGCATATGTTCAAGGGAAACTTGATCCCACAGTGCCATTGTTTCTTATTTTAAATTCAGAGTTTTACCGATTTAGATATCCTCTAGTTCTATAATTGCTTTGTATTTATGACACAATGGGTCTAAGTGGGATATGCAGTTGCAGCATTTCATAGGTTGCTCACACATAACCCATTTAGTAGAACATTTTTAATATGTTCACAGCTTCTTGTAAAATAGATACAGAGCAGCATTCTGATCAGAGACATACCAGTGTAATCAGAAATAACTTCTCGCTGTATTCAGTGGTGATACACAACAAGTTTGCAAGCAGAAAGGTGTAAAATGAAAAGAGTTGGCTTTGAACTACCGAAGGTAGTAGCTTTCTAATAGCTAGACAGGACAGAATGCAATGGTGGACTCTCAGTGGAAAGTGACTCTCTAGATCTCATTTAACAACAGGTGGACAAGTAACACTCCACAGTAAAAATAGTTGTACAGTCACATCCAGGAAACTACAGAGGTGAAAGCTGTAACTGTGTGACCTTTGCTGTATTATAGCTGAGCTAAAAATGTGATGTTTGAACTTCTTTCTCTTTAAAGCATAACCTTAAATAATAAGTGCTGCTCTCCCTTGTCATAAGCTTTCATCCATTTTCTAGACTGACAGTAAAATAATTTTCTAAATAATGAGCCCCTTTTCCTTTTTCTATTTGAGCAGAAATCCCATGAATATTTTGTTGTAGCAGACAATGACGTTCTCAAAGATGCACCATTAGTTTTTCAAAATAAACAATAAGTGCCAATTTCTTTTTTTCAGGGGAAAAAAATACATTGATATGAATTATTCTTAAGTTTATTAGTCTGTTCAGCAGTTTATAGGAAGGCCATATATACCTAGGTACCACTTCTGGCATTATAGGTAATACAGTAATGACAACAGAACCAACACTTGCCTACTGCATTTAAGAGTATAACAATCTACAAATATATTTTAGTATTGCAAGGACAGCATTTCTGAGGATCCTGAATTGTAAGTAAATTACCTTAGAGGAAATAAAGCTAATTAGCATGAACTGTGTATGCTTCATAGCTGCAGATCTGGACAAAACAGACATTGCGTAATGAATAGGTGACTGAGCAATTGAGACTTACATTGTCTATTCCTTGAATTCTTATGTGGTTTAGGAGATAAAAGATAGTATAGTGAATTAAGCCTTATGCTTTCAGAAGCATAATTTTAATAAAATGATGAAATGACTCGGTACATTCAGGATTCTAATGCCAAAAATATCATCCTCATAATTTACAAAGTATATAATTATTTTGTTGATATGGCTAGACTGTTTTACCCAAGTAGGTATATACCAACCCTTTTAGAAATTCTCCTACTTAAATAAACTAGTATCTTCAGGCCCTAGCTTCAAGTTTTGGCAAATGTAGCTTTTTACCTTCAGCTCAGTTACGAACTGAATGCCACAAATGTGGTTATTTTCTCACAGAGCCTCAGAATGGCCAGGGGCTGCATTAACTGTGCATGGACAAAGTTTATTTAAAATGGAGTGAGAAAATACAATTCTAAGTGGTAACATCTTGGCATATGGTCACAATGCTCAATCAAGTGTGTTGAGGGGATTTATTAAAAAGAAAAGAAATTAAACACCAGTACTTTCCCTAGAAGGTAAAGCAGCACCTTTCATTGGCAGAATCACCAGTTTTGCTTCTCACAGAGGGAATCTACTCACTACAAGCCATGCTTACTGCAATCAGAGGCTTACCAGAAGGCATTAAGGAATAAATGTCCATGGTGAGAAAGGAAGCTGATACTCAGTTTTTAGAACCTCACAGACTGAAAATGAACAAGACATGCGTAGGATACACTTACTTTTCAGAGATCCTTTTAACTTTACTTGTAGAGGGAATTAAATAACAAAATTGTTTCTAGTGACTGGGGAAAAATCATAGTGAAAAAAAACCCCAACTTATGCTGAAAGGTAAGACTGCTGACAAAATAACTGAACTTGACTTAACCATCTGAAGTTCAGTACTATTCTTTGACAGAATTATGTCAAAGGTTACATGCCAGTGATAAGCTACTGAATGGTACTGTAACTGTGCAGTCCTAAGTAATTTCACCATTTCAGTCTTCATCAGACTCTATTTCACCATGCAGCATTTAAATATACAGAGGTTTGTCCTACTGAATGAAAGTAGTTGTCCTTACCTTGATAGAAGTATGACTGATTGACTCAATAAAGAAGAGGCTTTATAAAAAAGGGGCTACAATTTTATCCTAGATTAGAGGTTTAGAGGACTTTTTTTAGAATTGGTATACTCAGAACTGAATCAAGAAGGGGAAAAAATAAAGATTTTTTTAATCTAAAAAAAATACAGCCCTTAAAGAGACATATTTTATCCTACATTTTGACTGAAGGAAAAATTCCTCTCAAACTCCGTAAATGCAGGATCATACTCACACAACATACAATCTCACTGACATTTGCAGTAATCGGGGTCATTTTCTGTATGGCTGAGCTATTCCCAGACTACTGTTCCTAAGTATCAGCTACGTTCTTACCCCTCTTCATCTTCCACCTTTGGCTTTTTTTATTTTGGTAATTACAAAGACACTTATCCTCTCACTCTCAAGTGATGTCTCAGTTCCTGGCCTGTAATGTCTGTGTGTCAGTCACTCAGCATACTGATGGAAAACGGAATTGCCCTTCAAGAATGTACTGCAAATGGTAATTTGTAGTGGGTAATGATTTTCCACACTAGTAATCCTCTCTTTGGAGTACCAGACTAGAATCACTTCAGGTTAACCTGTGACTATCCAAGGTACATCAGCTGACCTAAGGGCAAAAAGACAGAAGGAGATGATACACAAGGAGCAACGTTATGTAGCTGCACCAAGAGCAAATCAGCAGTATGAAGAAACCATGTAGAAATAACTCTCTGACCTATGAAAACTGGCTTGTTGTATGCACTAAGAGGGCTGCGCTGTCTGCAGCCCTCCTGGTGCATGCGACACAAAGGCTGTCTGCAGGGGCATTTGAAGATTATGAATCTTTGCTGGAAGACTTGCAGAGGAAAGAAAGGGAATGTGCCTTCTTACAAGTTTTAAAGATGATTCATAGAGGTAATTTAAACATCAGAGTAAGCTCCACAGCAAATGGTGTTCTCATTTTTAGCCTCTGAGGAGGAAAGTTGGGAAGAGACAAAAAATCTTTCCAGACCCATCAGTCCACCTCTGTGTGACTGCACATTTAGCTGCTATGGAGGGAGCCTCCATGTTTTGCATACACAGTGCACACACATCAGAATGATTCCTCTTCCAAGCTCTCACCAAACAGAAATACAGAGGTGATAATTTTCACATTTGGAAACAAGATCTTCTTTATTCTTAAAAAAAAAATCTGAATAAGCAATCTTAAACCCCACTCCAAGAAAACAGTTTATTTTAGGAGCCTGAAGTAGTTTTCCTTTCCACTCTGGATATGGATGTGGGGATGTGGATGGACAATCATGCCACATATTGCAATGGTAGGGGCTCCTGGAAGCAGCAGATGAGGAGGCTGTAGCCCAAGCTTCCTTCCCAGTAAACCTGTTGCAACCTGAACTATGTGCATACTGTTTTCTGACATTTCTGTGCAATGAGACTATGACAGTTCCTTTGTAATCAGAGAAGACCGGGACAGGATAGATGCAAATAATGATGCTGGTTACGTGACTGCACTTGCCACCTCTTCAGCTGACATTATGATCTGCACAGTTTTCAGTACTGATTCATGCAAAGCATGAATTGCAGAATGGAAACCTCTGTGTAAGTTCATCTGCATCAAATCCTACGTAACGGTACAGTTATTTACATGTACTTTCTAAATTTATGCAAACAATTTATCTTTGCTGTAGGGGAGAATATTTTGAGGGACAGAAGCACAACATGCACAAGAATCTGAGTGGGGATTTCAGATAATTTCAGGCTGCAGAATCAAATTAAAGCAGAAGGATAAATCCTCTCGCAATTTTTAGTTCATTTCAGTACACCGAGTTGTATCAATAAACAGCCTATAGTATAAGTCAGCTTAAGAATAAATGCTATGAAGGATGTTCCATTTTATGTCCTTTGAATTCGATTAGTGATTAGTCTTGGTGGTTAAGCCACATGGGAACAGTAATCAAGGTTTCTCTACTGCGGTTCTGTAACAATTGGAAAACGCTGTTGGCTCATGTCCTATATACCATGATGGGATAGTAACCTAAAATCTAATTAATCTATGAATGAATTATGATTCTAGAAACGTACTATATTATAATCAATTTTAAGTGAGATCCTAACAGAAGATAAGATGAAGAAAAAGCTGTAAAATTACCAGGGGTTGATAAATTCTGTTTACTATGACTGATGATTTTTATGGAGGATAATTTTACAATCCATCAAACTTTTGTCAGTTCAAGAATCATGCTGCCAAACGTATGCAGTAAATTAATTTTTAAATTTACATACTTATTAAAAATCTTATTGAAAGCAGCAGGAAGTAAGCCTTGCTTGAATAATAAAATAACTTGTTATTCTACTGGAAAGAAAACAAACAAAAAAAACCCAACCAACTTTCTATTAAGATGATTTTACAGTAAGGCAGTAATTATAAACAGCTACATGGATTAGTTAACCAAACAATGTATTAAATAGCCAACCCCAAATTAATGAAGAATTAAAAAAACCCCTTGGAAGATAATAAATCAAAAAATGTAATGTAAAAGCTGAGAAATCCATGGTTGACTTTTGCATGTGCTTGAGGACATGTTAACTCAGGCTCATTGGCATGAGCTCCTGGATTCCCTGTGGAAGCATTGGGAGCTGCAGGTGTTTGCCTTTGTGGCTTCCCCACTCAGAGTGCTGAAGAGGAAAGGAGTGTTAGCAATCCTCTGGTGCACATGGCGACAGGAATGAGCCCAGTGTGATGTGCTGCTGGCTCAGAAAATCATTCTGTGGCACAAGTTTGTTTATTCTCACAGAAGTCCAGTTACAGCTGCACCCTAGGTACTCTTGCTAAAAGTTGAACATGAGCCATAGAAACATCTGCTGAACAAGAGAATAAGCAGAAACAAGAAAGGAGAAAAGACTACATTAGCACCAGTGTGGCAGCATGGCCAGGGCAGTGACTGTCCCCCTGTGCTGGGCACTGGTGAGGCCACACCTTGAATCCTGTGTTCAGTTCTGGGCCCCTCACAAGAGAGACATTGAGGTGCTGGAGAGGGGCCAGAGAAAGGCAGTGGAGCTGGCAGGGCCTGGAGCACAAGTGTGATGGGGAATGGCTGAGGGACCTGGGGGGTTTAGTCTGGAGAAGAGAAGGCTCAGGCAGGACCTTACTGCTGTCTACAACTGCCTGACAGGAGGTTGTAGTGAGGTGGGGTCGGTCACTGCTCCCCAGGAACAAGTGACAGGACAAGAGGAAATGGTCTCAAGCTGCACCAGGGGACGTCTAGATGGAGATGAGGAACAATTCCTTCCCCAAAGGGTGCCCAGGCATTGGAACAGGCTGCCCACGGCAGCACTAGAGTCACCATCCCTGCAAGTGTTCAAACACCATGTAGATGGGGCTCTCAGTGCCATGGGTTAGTGATGGCCTTGGCAGTGCTGGGGAATGGTTGGACTGGGGGATCTTAAGGGTCTTTTCCAACCTGTTTGATTCTCTGGTATATGCATATTTAAAGCATATCATATTATAAAAATATGGCACATGGTAGGAGGTGGCATATCACAAGGAAAGCAGGAACTACTTCCCCATCACATACATGGAAGGATGAAGAAGTGTGGCAAAATGGCAGCACTGGGAAGCATGGTGATATGACTTGAGGCAAGTAAGGCACCTCAGGGACCAGCCCAGCAGAGTTCTTGGCTGTGTCTACTTGCAAGGCCAAATTTCAATGTTACCAATCAGTTATATTACAAAGATTTTTCTGCTTCACCTTTGACATGTTACTCCACCGCAGTGATTCCTGTACTGTCTCTATGCCACAGACTTCCTTCTGGTATCAATAAAGCAGTGGAGCCAGGCCTCATGTCCTCTTTTGTTTCCTTCCCTGGTCTCACCTTCCCAATTGCTGCAGTTTACTTTGTCCACTACCACCACTGGGACCAGCCATTCACGCTCTTAAAATATGTACTTTATGTATATAAATCAGGTAACCCATCCTGCCTGCATCCATCAGCAACAAGACTTGCATAATAGTAACAATTCTGCTTCCTCCCTCAGCCCTCTCATTTGTCTCATGAGAGACCAGTGCCAAGGAACAGGCCCTCTTATTTGATTTATGGATTATGGAGTATTTGGTTTATGTTCAAATACTGCATTATGCCTGCTATCAGAGAATCCATAGGTTTCAGGGTATCTGCCACCATTATGAGGAGAAAGTACTATGCCTGTGCTAGTGGTGACAATACCAAGAACAGAAACAGGACAACATTGGATTTAATAATTTAGTTAGTGGACTAAAATATATCTTGAAGGAAATAAAAAAAAAATAAAATACATTGTAACTGATCTCATGTTTACCAGGTAACTCAAGAATACAGTCCTGGACTGTGGCTCGGTAACTATGTGAATTAATTCAAAAGGAAATGAGAGAGACAGGGCTACATGCAAGGAATAGACAATTCATATCACAAATGCAGATTGTAGATGATAGTCATGACAGTCCTTTGCTCAGCTCTAAATCTAAAGGATGATCAAAAAGAAATACTGTGAATTAAGCAGAGTAATGCTGTGCACCAAGATGACCACTGCTGAAGATGCACCTGGAAGTTGCTAGAGATGGGAGATTTATGAAGTGCTCAACTTGCATCCTAACAAAATTAAATCAGTGATACACATCACATTCTGATTAACACACATATCATTTGGCTGTGATCCAAAGAGAATTTTAGTTAATTTATAGGTTTAGATTTGTTTCCTTCATCTTTTAGACACAGGTACATCTGTTCCTGGTCATGAGAACCTCCATTCTGCTTTGTGGTTCAGCCAGGCATATGGATCCTCTCTCACTTGGATCTGGCAGGAGGAATTAGTGGTTGCAAACTTTCTGTAAGGGGCACAACCCTGAAACAGAAGCGGGTCAAGAACAAGTGTTCTGGACAGACGTTTGACTTTACATCTTTGCCTTTTCTGGGTACCAGCAAGGTTGAGGTTAAGCAGGTAACAAGATCTGAAAGGCTGATAAACATTTGTGCTGAGTCCACCTGGGCTATAAAAGTACCCACTTTGAATATGAGGTGTTACTTTGACAAGGCTTTGGAAGTTTTTTCAGAGAAAGGAGACAGTGAAAATATATATTGGAACCCCATTTCTCTGGGGCCCATATGGCTGTGAGAAAACCTTTGTTGGGAATGATCAAAGAAGGAATTTGGTGTGAGAAACCAGGACAGGCTCCTCTTCTCACTGTGCGATTCCTGCAGTGACACAGTAATGCAGTATTTTTTGTACTACTTGTACTACTATTTTTTGTACTACTACTAATTTTGCTACAATTGGGTATAAATAAGGAAATGTGTACGCGAAGTGCTAGCCAGCCACAGGAATGGATTTGTGGACAAAGGCTTTAGAAGATTTATTGACCTTAGCAAGACAGAAGTGTTATTGCAATATTAATGCTGCAAACTCTTGTGAGATTAACAGTAACGCAGAATATGTTCCTATGCCTAAAATACAGATTATAAGATTATTAATATAATAGGCCACTAGGAGGACTAAAATACAACTGGAATTCACATAGACACACGAAACTCATGTAAAACTGATATGCACTCGTTTTCTGACTGAGCAAGGGTGATACAAACAGGATATCTGGATAAAAATACAGAATAAAGCAAATCCCAGGCCCCACTAGCAAATAAGTAAGTTGAAAAGTGTTGCTGAAAATGAAATGGCATTTGACATTTACTGGAATATAAAAAATTGAATACTGGAAGTGTTGATTTCTTTGATATTTTAGATTATTCAGGATTCAAATACTTGTAAGTATGGATTAAAAATTTCTTCTGTGTACAGACACTGTTAGGAATCTTGTATGGACAGCAGGACTGCTGAAGGCAGCAGGTAAAGTTCTGCTTAGGGAAAACTCTTTGCAGGATCCAGGTGTGAATTTGCTTCTGACATTCTGAAAATTCCTCAGCAAAGGGATGATGTGTTTCTGGTTTTAGCCTTTGTAATGCAAGATCCCATCTTGGGTAAGAATGCTTGATGAGAATATTAAGTGATAATGATTATTTGCCTAGCTTTGCTGTGGGGCCTTCAAAGCCCTCAAAGCAGCCTGCTAACAGTACTGGATTAAATTCCAAATGCAGCTGGAAGGTATTATTTATATTCTTTATTTTAAAATGGTGAATTTAATAGCAAAAGAGGTTTAGCAATTTGGACAGTCAGCCAGAACCTCATCCCGATCTCCAGCCCTGCACTCCAAACTGCTAAGCTTTTTGTCACTATTTGATTTTTTTTTTCTTTGCAAGCAGAAAATTCTTCATGGAACGACAGAGGCCTGTATTGCTCTCTCTCGAGACCATCTGAAGTGCTCCTCAACGTACAGGACATGGCATTTATCCAGTGTATGTGGTAGTTAATCAAATGTTTTGCACTGACTTCAGTAGACTTTGGATCAGACCCCTGATGCATTAGAGAGATAAATTATTTAACTTACTGAGTTCCCCTAGAAACAAAATATTGAGCTGCAAACAAAGCTAACAAACACCAAATGGGATACCATCTGCTGCAATAAGCAGAACATGACCAGTTTCCCCCATGCTTGAGATTCTTCCAAAATACAATCTGACATAGGTTTGTTAAACTCCCAACTGTCTTACAAAATTGGCTTAGCACAGGTTAGCAAATGCTAATGCCACCAGCAACAGCAAGCCAGACGCTGATGTATCAATTTGAGTTCTCTATGATTTTATTTCTATTGGACTGCCTTGTGTAAAAGCTCAAGGGTTTTCTGCTATCCAGAACCTATGAAGCCTATAGAGATGCGTCTGTTCATGCCCTGTGTTGCAGGACACTGAGTAGTTTCTGCCCCTGAGTAAATCTGAATGGTAATTATCTATATAATGATGCATTCATTATATTCTGTATTTTGACATCCAGATGCCATGACAGACTGCCTTCTAAAGAGACAGGATATGTAGGCAAAAGAAGCTCTACCTCCCACAGGAATGACAGGAGATACCTGAAATCCCAAGTCCAGAGCATTCCCTACTTGGTATCAAAGTTTTTGGCTGTGCTGGAGAATATATGAGTTCCCAAACACTTTCATAGGGACAGAACACTGCTAAGCTAAATGCAGTGTGTGATACTAGAAGATGATATCAATATTAGACCCATTTCCACTTAAAAAAAATACTGAGAAACCAAATAGTTTTTATGCAATGTGAGGAAAAAGCTAACAGCATTTGCCTTGTAAAACATGACAAGAAGGTGTCTTCATACCTAAATTTGCTGCACAGCCAGGCACTTCATCTTCTAGTATCGCCACAAGTGATGAAACTACCACGAGCAAACAGGACCTCTAAAGGCTATTTAGTCTTCAGCAGCTAACCAGAAAGGCTGCAGCTCTCCGTATCATGCAGCTTTTAGATGATGACTGCTATTCTTTGCCTTGCTCTTCTGCCTCTGTTTTCATCGCTGCTATTAATGATGTCATAATACAGATTCCATGATTTTACAATGGATTTTATTTATAGAAACGGTATATTATAAATGCTGAACTCTTTGGTATCCTGGCTTGTTATAGTGGTTCTCAGAAACATGAAAAGAAGTATGTTCCAGTAAGAGTAATAAAAAAAATACTCTGTAAAATGACACAGATGGAAGTTTCAGCATTCTTTAGTTGCTCATACACTAATGTTATAAAAATACAATAAAGAAATGGGTTTAAAAATACAGAAAGTTTCATTATTATATGATCTTAATGTTGTAGGACCAGATGGAAAAATACACATTATCTGTCCTTCCTTTTAACTCAGGGGAAAATGTCTGCTGATGTTCCATGACATTCCCCACAGAGCCAATGTACAGAAGTGGGATGCTACAGATCAAAATTCTGCCAGATAGAGAAAGAATATCTAAACCAATGTTCGAGCACCTATATAAATACCATGATTTTCACAGAATCCAAATATATGTATCTGTTGGAGACACCAGCAAAAGCTGCAGATTTCTAGCACCTTTGAAAACTGGGCAGCTGAAGTGTCTAAATACGAATTTAGGCACAGCCATTAGGAACTGAAGCTTGAAAAAAACTGTCCTATATTTTTAGTAATTAGGGGCCACAAACAAGACTCTCCAGTCAGGCTATGTAGGGCAACATAATTCTTGCCACCATGATCAGAAAGCTGACTGCTCAGCTACTTCTATTCCTCAGTTTCAGGCATTGTCTGAAAAGCTCTTACATTTCAAACCTGCTTTTGCATCTTAGTACATGTGTTAACAACAAATTTCCCAATCTGGTAACTTTTCTCAGATACAGTCTCTTGGTAAAGTTTAGACATTCCTGTTCTAAGACATAGCACAGGCTACTACTGTGTAGTTAACATTTTAATTTCATAATGCTCATCAGTATAATACATTCATATTTAATTTCTTCATTCCCACCCACTTCTGCTTTATTCTTCATCCACCCAACTCCATCTGAGGTCTCGTTTTCCGGTATGCTTTACAGGGCATTCATTCAATAACCCATAGGATATGTGCATATGTAATAAGATATCAGAAAAATAACTTTTAAATGTTTGGCAATTATTCCGATAATTATTAAAATAATCACTTTGGATTTTATTTGCTGAGAATAACACTAGAGTAGTTAAGGGAAGTTCTTAAGGCTTTTTACAGTATGTAAAAGTCTTAGTGACCTCTATCAGTGATCAAAGAATGGAGTAATGCAGAGAAGGTGGCACTAATGGGAATGGGGCTATCAGGTTGTGCCTTGGCCATTGATGGATTGACGGGCAGTTCCAGCTGGGAGGACTCTCACATGTGCTATGAAAATTTATGTCACTTATCTTAGCCTTTGTGAAAGGTAATCAGACATTTAAATTATATAGCTATATCTTACGAACTTCCCAAGCTTCCCTGTGTCAGTTCTTGCTGGTAAGTCTGATAAATCCCATATTTGTTTCTTCCACCAAATGCAAATATTACTTTCCATTAAAATAATATGAATTATGCACAAGACCTGGAATTCATGTACCAGGGCCTAAAATTATAGTAAGAAATAAAATATTTCACTTTGGGACTTGCTATAGAGTATTTTAGTTCCTAAAAAATGTTTAACTGGTATTTTTTTCTTAAGGATTTAGACAATTTGTGCATCATACTGCAGAAAATCTAATTTCTCATTTAAATAAAAGGTGAATCGCTTTTTGGAGATGAAAACAGCTTGTGGAACAAAAAAATAAGCACCTGCAAGTTATTTCAATGTGATTTTTGCTGAAATTTGCCATAAAATTTACCTCATTTTCAAAGACTATTTTGATTAGGATACTATTGTCTGTGTACATATGAAAACAAAAAGCAGAGTCTTAAAAAAGGAACAGTTTGGTAACACATTTTCAGTATATGGCCACAAGTCCTGCTAGCACCAACTGTGCAACTTACTTCTCGTGTATTTTGCTCAGAACGGAACTCTCATACTAAAAGATCAGTCATTTCCGACCCTACCCTGCATGATGTTTGAGTGCTTTATGCAAAGCATGTCACTGTTACAGACAGGGAAGGCAAGTTTCAGCTGGAAAAAATAAAAAAAAAATCACAGCATTATTCATCTCATTTAACTCTGCAAATCACATGCTCCTCTTGGAGTCAATATATTTTTCAGCTTCAGAAAACAAAGAGCTCACTGAGTACCTCTCTGCCCTACTGCTCTTATCTTGATTGAGTCAATCTAATGTTTACTGTATCCAATTTATTTTTTAGCTTTTTTTTTATTACTAATATAATTTCTACCATTACAACAATTACACTATCTCACAAACTTACTAATAGTTATCATTTGTTGATGTTAATGTGCCTTGAATTCCATTTTGGCCTACAGTATTATTGTCATATTCGGGTTCAATACAGAGAGAAATGAAACCAAAAGTTTTATTTCCAAAGATGGAGGACTGAAGAGTGTCTGGTTACAAATGGCAGCAACATTAAGTGCACTTTGGGCCATGCTGCAAATCACAGCAGCTCCATCTGTCAAACCTTTGAAAAATAAGCTCAGAACATTTTCCACTCAGGGAAATCACTAGCAAATGATACTTCTATTCAGTACATACTTTTGGTTCTTATTAGACTAAAAGATCTGCCTACTTACAGCTAGGATCCGCAGTGGCTATTAAATCCTTACGTAATCTTCAGTTACATAGTCGAATAGACACTATAGTGCTCAAGAGTGTATCTGCAAGGCATAGTGCAGTGTGATGTGAAGGAATTGGTGAGCAAGCTGGGTGGGCTGGGACAAAATGCAGTGGGTTCTTATCAACATTGCTTATTGCAGCTACTCAGCCCTGCTGAGAAATGTCCCAGAGTAACAAGGCCATAAAGGAGCTGTGCTAATACTGTGCCCAAGCAGGCTCACTGTAAATTAGCTCTGTATAGCTCTGTGTTGCTCTGGGCATTCATATGTAAGCAGTTTTGGACCATTCCTCTGGGGACTGCAGGAAACGAGCTGCACGACTGTGATGTCTGGGCCAGTGGGTAATGTGGTTATGCCACTCCTACATGCTGAAAAGACAAGGTTCTCTCTGTAATTTGAAATTACTTGCTGAGATGGTGGGATATGGGGTTTCTGCTCCAGTGAGCAAAATTCCCAACTCAAAAGGAGCCAAGTTCTTCCCTCCTTACAGCACCAAAGGGGTTATATTCAGTGAGCACAACACTCCAGCTGTGGTAACAGGACAGCTCAGTGTGTTGCCTTAAATCAGAAAAGATCACACACCTGCATTTGGCACTTGACAAACTACATGGCCACACTTCACTTGGTGCTGTGAGTTATCTGGGGATTTAGCATTATATGACACTGTGCCATAGCCACTAGAACTGCACCTACATGCCAGTGATGCTTCAAGCCCTTAACTTTCCTCTTGTAGCTGCAGCTTTTCACTTCCTCCGCATCTTCTCTCAGACTCACATCCAAACTATTCTCCTGCTAGCCTTGCACACCATGTGTTTTAAATGCCACCCAGCCTGCTGTACTATGCCAAAGACTTTCTGTCCCTTACCAATATCCAAATACTCTTTTAAAACTCTGTGTTAGAAGATATTTGAGTTAAAATGTCGCCACCTACCCATTCCCATAAATACACTAACCAAACATAAAATAGAACTTTTACACCAGCTGGAGGGCTAGTTAGAATGGGATTTGGTGCACAATACTAGAACTACTGAGTCCATTAGTGCTAGAAGCAGAACCGTATCAGCAGATAACAGCTTCAAGTTTTTTTTAGGGTATGCTTTTCCTGAAAATATCCCTTGCATTAAATTAAAAGCGCTACTTTCTCTGATGGACTCTGCCTTCCAGATGTCGTTTTGCCTTGTCACAGCCTTTTAAAAACTTTAAAAAGTTATGGAGAATGTTACCATCCTCCTTGCTGAGCCATTCTCCATTGCCTGATTTTTTACTAAAACTCTCAGCAGTGTAAGAAGCCTCAGCTGCTTCACCTAGAAGGCACAGGGAGAGAAATGAGTCTCTGTATAACTGCAGCTTTTTATTGTTGCCAAGCTAGCTCCTCAGGCTAACTGTAAGAATGTTCTTCCACACTACACAACATTTCTTTTAAGTGATACACATCAAGTGAGACTTTGGTCCCAGGAGACTGCCTAGCAGTCTTCAAATTGTTTGTTTTGCTGTCTCTTCACTTTACTTTTGAGGGCAACTTTGACGGCAAGATACTAGAAACAATGAGACCTGATTAGGCATATAAGGCTCAGTAGCAGGTCTAAGAATGTGAACTTGCCCTCTGTAGGGAAAAAAAACCAACCATGCAGAGATGTGGGACTTGTTGATGTCTGGAGAAATCATAGCTTATTTCTAATTTCACATCTCCCCACATGAGTTGAATCAGCCTTGAGGCTAGCAAAAATATTTTTAATTCTGTACTACTCCCATGGGTGCTATGGTAAAATCTGTTTTCTTATCAGAGCATGCTCCTGTGGTTTTTGTCACTTATGTTGTCAAATACTCCTATAAAATTCCCCTGACAATGGATCTTACATCAACTTGGGTAATTACTCAGATAGTCTTTACTATGATGGAACAAGTATTGCATCATTCATCTGAGAATCAAAACCCTTTGATTAAATACAGAGGAAGTCTCACAGCCCCAAGCCTGTCAGTGAGTAAATTCTATTGAGACAATTTGACAAATGGAAACGTGTACCTTAAAGACCCCCACACATACCACATTTAGGAAATGGAGCGGCAGGGGGAGGAGGGGGTTTGGTGCAGAGTGCCTGTTTCACTACTCTAGTCCATGTCCAGTAAGGTCTCGTGTGTGTGCTCTCAGTGACCTCCCAGCAGTGGCAGCAGAAAGACTTGACCTCAGCCGGCAGCACCAGCTCTGGAGGCAGAGGTCTAGGAGAGCTCTGAGCAAGCATGCATGGATGCAGCAAGAAAGCCTGGGGGCAGCCCAGCTCCAGCTGGGCCACTTCGGGTCTGCCATGGCTGGGGTACGCTCTGAACCAAGCAGCTATGTCTGCGTGGCTCTGCACCACCCGTGGCAATTTTACATCACCTGTGCCTTGGGTGCTAAGCAATCTGAGCACGGTGCTCAGAGCACGATCCCTTTCTTTGGGCTCAGCAGTTTGCTCTGCTTTCAAAATAGAGGTGCTGACTCCTAGATGGTCATACAAGTCTGCTGGGTAGTTCACCTTCCCTTTGTAATACCGTCCTTTACAAAACTGTTGCTGGATCTTTGGTATACATCCTATGCTAATGATGTGAGTTTTGAATATCAAATACAAAAGCATAAATACAGTAAATGTTATTTTCAGTTTTTGTGACAGGGAGGATGAAAGGATATCAGATCCTGACTGTATTAGAATGTCTGGTTCTAGGCTGGCATCAACTGATGTTTACATTAATAGACCACCTCCATAAACATATGCAATGATTTGATGTGCTAATTCCTTACACAGAAGGAAAGCATTGATCTTAAAACACAAAAGACAGGTGAACGGGTCTGCAGACTTATTACCCATCTAAAAGTTGTACAATGTCAGTATCTTCCTTAACATCTTGCATTCATCAAGGCTGGGAAAGGAAATAAAACTGATTCCCTCCTCATCACTTTCCTCTCTTTTAAGCAAGGCAAGGCAAATAGCAAAGAGAAGGTGAGGTTTCTGTACTTGATACACAGTAGACTGAATTACACAGAAATCCATAATCAACAAATTCCTGGAATTGATCCAGCCTATCTAGGAACTATCTATTATTGACAAGGGACACCTTGTATCTTCTATTACTTTCTAGTTTAATATTTTGTAGGAGTTGCTTCAAATTCTGTATTTGCAGTAACACAAACATTGTACAAGACAATACCTAGGTCACCTAGAGCATTTACTGTTTTCTTTCTGGTTGTAACATGAGATAGTTATTGCTGTCCTGAGTTTACAGACAGTGAAACTGAGATCCTGAGACCAAGCAACTAGCCTGATACCCAGTGCTGCATGAGCTGCAGGAACTCTCATTATTAAGAAAGTATAAGCAAGGTAATTATTTAGTGCTCACTTGAGGGCGCACTGAGGTGCAGTTTCACTCTCTAAAATACAAATGGTATCTGCAACAGCTACTTTTTACTAGTTCCCCACGGAGGAAAGCTTGGGGCAATGTTCATCTTGCAAACTTTTGAGTTGAAAGTTTGGTATTCAGTACAAGCTAGCATAGGCTCCCTTTTGCTGGTCAAGGCAAGGAAGCAAGTAGTTCCATAGGTCAATACACCCTCCCACGTTGAACTCTTAGGATCATAGAATCATAGAATAGTTAGGATTGGAAAGGACCTCAAGATCATCTAGTTCCAACCCTCCTGCCATGGGCAGGGATACCTCACACTAAACCATATCACCCAAGGCTTTATCCAACCTGGTCTTGAACACTGCCAGGGATGGAGCATACACTACCTCCCTGGGCAACCCATTCCAGTACCTCACCACCCTAACAGTAAAGAATTTCTTCCTTATATCAAGTCTAAACCTCTGCTGTTTAAGTTTCAACCTGTTAACCCTTTTCCTATCACTACAGTCCCTAATGAATAGTCCCTCCCCAGCATCCCTGTAGGCCCCCTTCAGATACTGGAAGGCTGCTATGCAGCTCTTCCAACTGTTAACTGGACTAAACTCATTCTCTTAGTTTTTTTGATATGTGATAAGTGGAATCCCTCCTTCAACATATCTGAGAATGTTAAAAAAATTAGTTCTCTGTGAAAGCAGAGTGTACACTGTCTCCCTGGAACTACTTCAGACATTTAAATATGGAGTGTCTTTTAAGAGTGGCTCTCTTTTTAAGAGCCTAAGAATGTCTTTTAAGAGGGCTTTATTCAGGACCCTAAGAGCTTCTCTCTTTCAGAGATAGTAAGGCACCTTCAGAAAGTGACTCAGAGAACCCAAATCAGGCACTTAAACCTTGCTGGCATGTTTTGCAGGATCTGCCTAAATAGCTGAATGTGCCCAGTGTGCTGCTAATTCATGCCTTAGCTCAAGACCTACTGATCTCTGCGAGAGACGAGACACAGAATGAGACACAGAAGCATCTCATGCCTGCCTTTTGTTTTCTCCTTATTCTTGTTTAGTGTAGCCTGTGCCTAGGGTGTTTTAATTATTGCTGTAATTCAGGAATGCTGGAACATCATCTATACAATCAGCTGAGTGTTCCGGTATCCTTGAGGATAGCAAGTGTGCAATTACCAAACATTCTTGCTTCTAGTCCTTTTGTGGATATCGCCTTCTGTTAATACAATGCATTAGAAGCCTTGTGAGCAAAATGAGTCAATCATATAGCATTAACTCCCAATCAGCTTACTCAGCTGTAAAAACCCTTGAGTTTATCTGGGAATGCCGCCACATCAGTCCCATTTCTAAGTGCAGCCAAACCAGCAGCAACTTTTGTAATTCTTCCTTTTCCTGTATTTGCCAGTGAGTTCTAATATATACTTGAATTGCAAGACACGGTGATTTGAGCATTTGATCTCCTTCATGAATCATCTCTACAACACATACAAACTCTACTGTGCTGAATAAGACCGTAACTTCACATTGCACATACAACCTCTTTCATTAAATGATCCTCCCAGTTAAATTGCTGATGCAGTTAACATTGTAGCTGTGCCAGAAATGTGACATTTGTTATGTATGTTATCATAACTGAGGTAAAACAAGAGGATTTAGATACCTGTGATGGGCACCAGCCTCTTCCACAAAGGACCATTTCTTTAAAGTGCTCAAGTCAGGCCTTGAAATGCAAGCAAGCCTTGATGGTGACACAAATTGAGTAATACATAGGGACAAAGGAAAGCAAGAAGGGCTGTATTACAAAAAGTAATTATGTGGTGGCTGGTTAAGAACAGAGAAGAAAATATATTTTTCATGATGTTTTGGGATCACAAGGATGATTAAGTAATAAAATCTTTGACCATCTCAGTTACTTCTCCAAGGGAATAAAGGAGAAGACAAGAAGACTTGTATTAGTTCTCATTGTTCATAAACAAGAGGCCTGGGTGAGGGAAATTTATCTTCTTTTCTGAATTCTTATAAGAAAAAAATAAACCACTGAGCTTTTTAAAGTCTAAACAGTAAGTTCATTGAAATGTGAAAGAATTTCTTCCTTGCAAAAATATGGTAGCAATCATGATGTCAGCAAACTGCTCAAGACACAACTACTGCCTGCCATGGGCTGACTGCAGTGGACTTCGGATCAGGTGCTCAGTATGTTTTACTAAATCAGAGAAGTTACTGTTCAATTACAATTAATTTGATACACATAAAAATTACTGTTTCTTGCCTTGAAAATCTTACATGAAGCAAATACACCATGACTCTATTTAAGTGAAAGTTTTATGCCCAGCATTCAATGCATCTTATTCCTGTCTTTGAATTTTTTTTTGTCCAAAATTTTGCAGTGAAATGATGACATTATTTCAGAATAAGTTTCCCAGGACAAAATAAATGCAAAATAATGTTGGTCTTAGTGCCAAATGAATTTAACCAGGATGCTTTTTAAGACTCGGCAGATAAGAAACTGGAACAATAAATATTTCTCCTTTCAATGTGTAAAAGCCTTTTTTGATTCCTTTAACTGCCCATGCAGTGTCCCTTTATCACAGCAATTGCCCACTGGTTGTTTCCCTTCTGAAATTCCTCCCATGTAATAGTTCTTTGCTGATAAAACTTGTGTATATACTTTGGGGCAATGCTGGTGAATATGCTCAGTGAGGAGACAATTCATAAGACAGTAAGTGGGTTAACAGAGCTTCCCACCAGAATGTCTCATTAGAGCACCCAGTCTGAAGCCACTATTGTACCAGTGCTGTACAGTCCAATTTAGCTGAGCTGAGGAACTGATACAGCAGCCTGCTCTTTTGACAAGTAGCGTAAAATCCTCATTCTGCCCATCACAACCAGTTTTTTTTTCTTCTTTTATTTTTTAAAGGCTTCACACACTATTTGGGAATGAAATTCAAAGCACGCAGCATTTCCTTTTTCCAAAATGCCAAATAATCTGTATGAAAGCTTCATTTCCCCTCCCCCCCAATTTATGTTGGGTTTTTCTCTTTTTTCAGTTCTTGGCCATAAGTGCCTCAGTTTTTGGTGTAATGTTCCAGATCACACAGTTCTAATTTAAACAGACTGTGGATCTTCTTGGGTTGGACAAATTACAGCTTAGAAAAATTTGCTGTGCTAGTTCAAATAAGAAGTTCAGGGCAACCTGTTTTTCATGGTTACTGGCTCTCATTTGTCATTCTGAAAAGTTTAATACTAATAGGCAAATCTCTAGTGCTTTACTGAGCTTTCACTCTTCACCGAGAGGCAATGCTGTTTTGAGAGCTATTTCATATCCTCAAAGAGTAATCTCAAAAGCCCTCCAACACAATGCATGAAAAATGCTAGTGCTGAGTTCTACCTGTTGCCTCCTAGTTTAATGGTGGATTTTTACAAGGATCCTAAGGCTACTTTAATGAGTTTTGTTTAAGTTTTGATGCTGATTGGGCACACTGCAGAGATGTCATATGCAAAAATTGCATGAGAAGAATTAATTAAAAGTAGATGCAACTCTGAGCCACTTCTCTGTAGTGGAACCAAATCTTAACTGCTCTGTTAATCGTAAAAACCTTCAGACAGCAGAACTGATTTTTATATATTTTTATATAAATACACACATACATATATAATTAATCTCATCTGCATAATTAAGCTGTGAATTTCTAGATGTTCAAGATGAGGAATTAAGTGTATGTTCAAAGCATTTTCCTTCATCCATCCTTTTTAATACTCTTCTGCTACCTTCCTATTTTTTTTAAATTCTCTTCTTCCTAGCTATGAAGCCAGATTCTTTAAAAATTGCTCTTTCTAATATGACCCATATATGTTCAAATTGTATCATATTCTGGGTACTAGGGAAATTTGGTTGATCAGGAAATGAGGCATATAAGTTTCAGGATTTTTCTTTTGAAGTTTGTATGTCAATTTATATTCAGTTAAGCTGGGCTTTAATGACAGCAGAGTTGGAGCAAACTGGGCATTGCCAGTTTGTTCCACACACTCCTTCTGCACATTTGGCCCAGATTCTTGAAATCCTCTAACTTTGGTTAATCACTTCTGAAGTTACAATAAACAGTGATTTTATGAAGCTGTAAACTGGTATTTGTGAAGAGATAAATATTCTTTTTCACTTATGAACTACACCAGTATGCTACAAAAGCAGCAGCTCATTCATCATTTTCTGCTACCACCATTGTTTATAATGTAACATACTCAAAATGTGCTGAGTGCTACACAGAAACAAAAGAGCTTCTGTTTAAAAAGAAGAGCTAGGGAAAAAGACTGAACATGGAGGCAAAATGCTTAAACTGGATCATGGCTGGGTGGCTCCATTTTCAAACAAATTGGCTTGTTAGAGTATACAAGAGAAAAAGAAAGTGTTAAGATGAAAGGAGAAGGGATGAGAAAAGAGAGGAAAAGAGCAGGCTGAGACAGGGTTGTTGACACTGCATGATGTCAGGTTCAATGTTTTTACAGACAGAAATAGTAAGTGGATTCACATGAAGTAAGCATCAAGATCCACCAATCAGATCAGAACTGGTCTTCAAAATAATGTTTAAAGCCCTCAAATCAGGAGTTCCAGAGCTAACACCAAGAGTTATTACAAAAGAGACCAGAAGATAGCTGACTTCCATAGCATTTCATTTGAATTTTCAGGATACTACTTCAGATGTTTAGATGATTTACTACATGTTCTGCTATACAGATTATCTAACTACATGAAGGAGCAGTCTTAAAAGATAAATTCTCTCTTTTCTTGCTGTCCTTTTATTTAAATTCTCTAACGATAGAGTGCTAGTGCTAGCCTGTCTCTACTTGTCAATTTTGTCTCATTCTATGACAGTTGAACATCAGAATGTAACACTGTTCTAAAAATATTTACATCTTTACTCTTCTGCAGGTCACACTGTTTTTTGTTATCAATCAACACACTGAGAAAAAAAGAGACAAAAAATCATTAAGAAAAGGATAAGTAATATAAAAATCATAGTAACTCACACTTGGGCTCTCCTTGCCCTTGCTTTCTTTACTGGAAGCTCCACTCAGCTGCTCAATTAAACTGTAATGTGTTAATTGTTCAGGTCCATCCTCTCCAAAATGGCCACAGAGACTGTGTTGGTATAAATCCAAGATTGACATTGGGTTCCCCAGAAATGACTTTCTCTGACTTTGTTTTTTCTGCTCAGCTGTTAAGAGATGTTAAAAATAGCAATATTATGGCATATTTAATTGTTGAACTGCAGTCTACATAAATCATAATATAATGATACAGTTTTAAAATGTATTTAAAACATTTTAAGGTATCTGGGATTCAATGTAATAACAGCATTTAAATACTGGCTCCTAACTCTCAAATCAATACACATAAATAGGACTGTTAATATTTAATATTCAACGTGAAAGAGATGGCATGAAACAGCCAGAATGATTTCTCTTTCTTTTTTAATTATAGAAGGGACAGTTAATTTGGGGTGATCATTACACTAATTTATTTGTCGTAAGTTTTTGTTCTTCTCTCTTAATAGTCTTACATGGCTGATGTGCTAAGTTCCTCTAGCATGACTTTCAGTTTTACTATATTTGGTAATTCTATCCTTTTCACTACATTTTCAGCTAATGAATACAACAGTATAAAAAATACACTGGTAAGGTAAAAACCAGGTCCTACCCTGTTACAGATCCTACTGTAATACATGAATATTGGGAATAAAACCTCAGTTTTCAAAGTCCAAGGCTGAAAACCTATTCAGAAGATCAAAACAAAACCAAATAAATTTTCTGCAGCACAGGAGACAGAGGCTTTGTTTCTTTCCTCACACTTCTTGTTACACAAACTTAAACTCTACTTATAACTTACAGCATTAGAAGAACCTCTGCTTCCAGTGCCTCCAACAGAACTGCATCAGGATAAAACCTTAATGAAATTTGAAGCAAAACACTTTCATGGTTGAAATAAAAGAACCTGGAATATTTGGCTTACTCCCTGCTATTCTACTGACCTTCTCTGTAACACTGGGCAATGCACTCGGACTCTCATCCAAAGCTCACTAAATTAATGAAGGTCTTATCATTGACTTTTAATAGCCTTTGCATCAGACACTAGGTCTTTCGGTCTTTCTGTTCCCTGCTCATAAATGGAAAATTAAAATCACTCCAACATTATAATTGTTCAACCAATGAAATTTCATTAATATTTTGGGGACTCATCTAATAAATACAAATATCTGTACATATAAAAATATTCTTTATGAATTGGTTTGCTGCAGCCTATGCCTCAGCCTCACATGGATATTCTGAGTTGTGGGCATAAGGAAGCTAAGATCTTTAAACACAGAATAAAGTATGGTTCTTAATATGATGTGAGAACTGCATTTATAGAGCATAGAACAGAAATCCTGACCATAAGGAATGACCACTGCAGAACTGTAATTTTCTTTTCTATTTGTCTTCATCATAATAATGATTTTTAGTTGTTACTAGCACAAAATATTAGGCATACATGCAGAATTAATGATTTTCTATGTAAAATTGTGACTTCAAGTCATCCTTAGGAATCATTAAACTTGGAATCTGCTGCCATTTAATGCAACTGCTTACATACTATAAACTCCTTTTTTTGCAAATTGTGATCAATACAGAAAAAAGTGCCTGCATATCTCTTTAACAAAACTCATCTTTCTTGTATTAGAACATGATATGTAAACCTGTAAAAAGAAGTGTTTATGGACTGACTTAAATGTTTTGCTACATTTTATACAGATTAAAAACAGAAAGTTATAGGAGTGATGTAATAAAATGTAATGTAAATAAATGTTCTGGCTTCCTACTCTGCTCTCTGGTAGAATCACAAAAAATGAATTAACTCTGAAAAAGCCACATGTTTTAAATCCACCTCCCAGCAGACACTAAACAGCACAGTGTGTTTGTCAACAGTATCTAGCTATCCATGGCATTTTCAATACATTCTTCACTGCGGTATCTACTATAGGTGCTAATGTCTGCTAGGCTGAGCTCACTGCTATGCAGAGGGTTCAGCACAACTCCTATAAATCAGCTTAAGCTGTTGAGGGCTTCAGTGATGGTGAGACTGTGCACTGGCCTTTGCACTTGCCAGAATTTCTTTCCTGTAGGGAAGCCATTGGCTGCATAGACAAGGATACTAGCTCCACTCTCCTCCCCCTCTCAGACGGCCCACATCTGCCTTGAAAGGAAGCTTGCAGCACAGCAAGCCAGTGGTCAAGATGACAGCAATTTCTTGGGTTATTAAGCACACAAAACTATTATCTCAAGAACTTCACTTAATGTGTTTTTATCTACTGGAATTCAGTAAATTCCAAATTGCCATCAATTCTTTCGAAAAGGTTTGACACTTGAAAATGGCAATATTTACATGGAGGACAATGGGAGACACTCCACTATGGCACTTTGATACAGAGACTGGAAAACCGTGGCCTTGATCACTGCTTTATTTCAACTGGGTAATATAATTAAAAAGAAAGAGAGGAAGTTATCTTTATAGTCACCTTTTGTATTTTGTAATAATGTAACAGAAGACTTCTTTTTACTTACACTGCAGGGATTTATGCATAAAACCCTACAAATAACCCCCTGCTAGCAAAAACTGTGGAAGAAAGGAAAAAAAGATATGTACATAATAAAAAGCAAAAAGTAATAAAAAGCTAATGGAAAATTAGACTGAAGTAAGTTCTGGGGGTAGAAAGTGAAAACAGGACAGAAAGTTCAATAAAAGACACTATCTGCTGCTGAGTCAGAGTGGAGATGATACACATTTTTACGTACAGATTTTCAATTACCTTGTTTGTTGTTCTTTGTTAACTCTACAAAAGTCTCCTCTGCAGTTCTAAAATAACTTGTTTCATACTCTGGCTCCAGTTCAGTGTCACTGCTGCTTGCAGAGTAAGTACATACTCTGAGAGCTCTGTCCTGTACAAACAAAGGTATTGCAATTACTTAGGTGATGCATATATATATAATTCTGAAAATGGTATTAAGAGTGGAACATTTTATATTCATCATGCAACACACATGGGTATTTCAACTGGAAAAAAGTCTGCAATACCTGTTTAACTAACCATTTCTCCTTCAAGTAAGTAATCATCAATCTGACATGGGGGAAAATCTGACATGGGGGAAATAACACATTCTTGTCCTGGTAAGTCTCCTCAGTTAGTCTGGCAGAAACAGCCCAGATTTTACCATTTTGTTCACTGTAACATTGTTTTCAAATCTACCAACATCCTCAGATAATTTCCCCCAGCAAGTTCAATTTTAAACTTCTCAAATATGTTTAATAGAGTGTATTTGTAACATGCAAAGTTATCACACAACAAATGGTTTGCTGTTACCAATTCTAGAGACAATTAGGAGGGCCAGTAGACAATATTCATGCTTTCTATACCAGTAAAACCTAAATTCACACCCCTTGTGCCTAACATTTACGTGGCTGTAGTCCTGAAGCCATTTAGACACATTCATATACCAACTATGCACACACTGACCTCACTATTAGGCAGACTAATTAGCAGTAACACATGTTTTGTGTTAAGATGGTTTTGGGACTAGAAGTGGTCATTCATGACTGGTTCATGGTGAAGACCAAACTGATGTGGTTGTTACCTGGAGGCCAATACTTCTGCATTACAGAGGATTCATCCCTAGTTTCTCAATGACATACAAGTAATTTTATCTCCCCGTTTCTGTTCTAAATATCCTGAGCATGAGTCATGTAAATATAGGCACACCAGACCCACAGGAGTATAAGGCTGTAGTAGATAGGTTCACAGTGTACCCTAATGCCATTAAGCTATAAAGGGCAGAACCCATTTCTGCATTTCTAAAGTGGCAGGGGGATCCTAACAGCCAATTGTATTGGAGGCTGACATGAGCCTGACTTGGAATGAGTGGGAAAAGCACCTCATTGTGATTGGCCCAGAGGTTCTGTGCATCCTTGGCATAGACTGCCTCAGGAGAGGGTATTAAGGAAACTAGGGCTCCCACTTGGTAAATACATGGATAAAGCAGACATGCAAAAAAGCTCTGCAATAAATTATTTTAGCCTCTTGTAATGTAAGACTTATTAGCTAGCAGTCTGACAGTTTCCTTGCTTAACACCCACTTTCTTGATAATTTTTTTTCTCTCTTTGCTAACCTGCTGACCCTATAGTCCTCATGGGGCTTGACAGCCTGGTGTTCCTGAATATGAATAACTTGACAAGCATCAGAAGTAGCTTTTACACAGGTATTTGCCTGTTTATTCTTCCTGCAGTTTTCATGACAGGATTGAAGGACAGAGAGATCATTGCAGGGATTAACCAAAACCACACAGAAACATGTAAGAATTTTCCTGTTCACAATACTGTCATAGCACATCTGCTCAAACACTCATATACATGTCCATACAGACAAGGAAACCTCGACATGGAGAAAAAAAATGCTATATGAATCTCATGGAAAGAAAACAAATGAAATAAAGTTTCTTGAAGAGAAAAATGAGAAAAGGTCTCCATTTTTTTTGTCTATAAAATGCCTGTGAGGATTTTAATTAAAACATGTTTGTAAACCATTACGACAATGTACCCTTAGGAGATGTACTATTATTATTAATAAATAATGGATTGTAAATGAAGGGAAAGAAAGTAAATGTAGCTGTTATGATTGCTAGTTACTCTTCCCACTACATTAAGACCATTTACCATTTCTGCTTCTTTACAGCACAATACATATTATCTCATTTAATAAATGACACTTCTTAACTTATACCTTTGTTTTAGTAGTTTTCTTGGTGGTCCACTCTGGAAGTGCTTTTCTCTTTTCCACAGTTTCTTCAGTATGGTTTACTGAGGCAGAGGTCATAGAACTTGGCTCTTGTTCACTTTGCTTTGCAAGATTAATTATTCCTGAATTAAGAGAGGCATTATCTAAATTGTAGGTCTCATCAGCATCTTCCTGACAGTGTTTCAATTATAATTCAGTAAAAACTGAGGGCAAGTCATTATGTCAAATAATATTTTACTACTCCAAGGAACAACTTACTAACATACTGGAATAATTTTAACAAGTACAATGGCAGAATTTGATCCAAAGCCTCTTCCTCTTTCCAAGAGAAGAGGAAAGCATGAATTTAAATACCTCTATTAGTTTTAAAAGATATACTCTTTCAAATAAGAAATAACATTCAATAACTACTTCTAGGCATTGTAGGATCTGCTTTGCTATTTTATGTTCTCAGAGAGAGAACAGTCTTTTACCATAATTGTAACTACAAGTACCTTTCTAGCAGAAAGCTAGCCTTTTTATTTGCTATACTTGCACTATGCAAAATCGGAACATCTGAGAAGATATATGGTGTATATGAAATAAAGTGGTAATTGTAATTTGGATGAGAAAGTGAGGGAGAGAATAATCGAATTAAAATATTCTAGTAAAGAATGAGCTGACCCCACCATCTGATGTATACTACTTTTTTTTAACATCTTTTCATGACAATTTAATTAAGATACAAACCTTACAAGGTTGGTGCAGTGAGTATTAGCATTGAGATCAGAACAATCTTACTGCTACTGATTTCTTAAGAAGCAATTCAGCGCTTGCAGTTTCTGTTCAATTTGTTATAATGACAGTGTTTAATCATGGACTCTATAGCACACTACTGAATTGAGGTCACACATGTGGCTATTGAAGCATGTAGCATATAATCTATAACTAAGATTTCACTTTTGAATCTGTCTTAGCTGTACCATTAATTAACAGTACATTTAAAAATACTAAGCATTAAAATATACTCTAGATTTTATTTGAAACAAGTAGGGGAGTCTGCAATGAAGCTTATGATGCATGTTTGCAGTCTATTATACCATTACAATACCACACTGGGAATACTGCTAAATCAACTAAGTTCTAAGATGTTTAATTAGAATTCCTCTGTTATGCATTTTGTGAACACATAAGGGAGGTATTTTTTTCCTCCTAGGCTCAATATACATCAGCTCATTAGCAGAATACATATTTGATGGCCTTAAACTAAGCTTAAACTTAATATTTAACCTTACATGTTAATTACATGGAAACTCTCTTAGAGTGATGCAGATTTATGCAATTTAAATACTCACAACTTTTATAGAAGCAATAAATACACTGACAAAGTGCTAACAACAATTGCCCAAATACATACACGATATTGCACTGGATGAAGATAAAAAATACTCTTCTCCATTAAACCAATTACTTTTACTGCTTTTTCTACCATATCTATCATGTTGACTATGAAAAATTCCTTGTTATAAACACTTTATGTAATGGTTTCTATCATTATTGACATACATATTGATAATTCAAAACCCTTCAAAAACATATATAAATGGTCAGTGTGTGTTTATGAAAAAATGCAGATTTCAATGGAACCGTTTACTATAACTAATACCAGGTTATTTGTTTGTGCTTTCCTGGATACCTTTTATTCCTTTGTCAGCTTTTGTTTTATAGTTTAAATATAAAGTTTGTGTGAAGCCGATCAGTGAAAGTAAGGTATTTTATGTTCGCCTATAGACATGTATGTGTATAATGTAGTAAAGTAATGAGAGTCTTATTTGAGGTCCAGGCCATATATTTGTTAGCATTGAGGCCAAATGAGTTTTTAGACTAAGTCTCCTTTCAAAAGCAAGTCTCTATGAATGCATCTTTTCTACGTCACAACATGACTAGGCTTTGTATTTTGCTGCAAAGTCTGATCCTGAATATTGCTGATCATCTGCATTCTTTCTGAAGTCAAATTTCAAGGCTGGCATGAGTTTTTTCTTCAAGTACTGTTTCTTGAGGAAAGGATTTAAGCACTTAACACGTTTTTCTTTCTCTGATAAGCATCATGTGCAACAAAATTTCCATACAGTTCAGGTCACAAACTTCTTAACCTTATGCATTCATAAAAAGAACATCTTCTGCTCTGCATTTAACATTTCTGTTATCAATTGTCATTATTATAGGACTTCTTCTAATCAAAACAGACATCTGGGTAGAAATAATGTGATTTTCAGTGTAATTGACATTTTACCTGAGGAAGCTGGTTTCGGAAGGCGACTTTGAAAAGGTCGTATACCTTTGGCACTCATGGTCGGATCAGATGTTGAGTGACTAATTATGCTTTCCACAGACTCCTGGCTCTTAGCTGTTGAAGGCACTTCTCGCTCAAGAGTTTTGGCTTTTACTGAAGGAGCTGAAAGAAGAACTTGCTCAGACTGTGCAAGGACTTCTATTTGCAAAGTTGAGTCTTGCTTAGAAACATGTCGCCCTGTAGATCGGTTCCCTGAGTCAGGGAAGGGGAAAGTTCCAATCCCACTGTCCAGCGTCCTCATCTGGCAGCAAGACTCTAAGATACAGGAAAATTGTGTGACAGGGTGGAGCTAAAGGTGTCACCAGTATTTAAAGACAGTGAAGGGGTCTACAGAAAAAAAATGCATTTTCAAGAGAAGGTTTCAAGAAAACAATGAAAAAACATTTTTCATTTTGTGAATATGCCGTTACCTGTCACTTGTGTTAAATTAACAGATGCCAAAATACTGAAACTGTCCTCGTTCAGAGTTATGGTGTGATAATGAATAAGAAGGGCATGTTTTAGAAAGTGATTACAGCTGGAATTTTTGAATTATTTACTTCAAAGGCCCACAGAAAGTCTGGAGAGTACCAATGTGAGGCATTGAGTAATGCAATGTAACATATTTTTTCCTACATAAACCCACACTCCACAAAAGCTTGACCTCTCCATATCTCTGCTTAATTGTTTCTCTTACGAGAAGGTGTTTATCAAAATGTACCATTTGTTCTTACACAAAATTAAGATCTACCTGAGTTACCTGTCTCTCAAAGTGTCTTGAAAAACTTAGATAGCAACAGCCATGACTTGTTACACTTTGGTTTTGCATATCCCATTTGGATTAAGGGTACACTTCCTAACACAATGCCAGACAGGGGTACATTAAATATTTGGTTTGGAAGCAGTATGGTCACCCATAGCCCTCCAGCTTAATCATCCTACTGGAAAGGTGCTCTGCTAACCATGGAACAGAGAAAGATGAAAGTGTAGATATGTGCACATTGCTATTCTAGCAACTAGGAACTAAGAGCACCACCCTGCCCTGTCATTTTCTGTTGATTTCCAGAGACTTGCCTTTTGTTTGCATAATTAGCAAACAATATAAAAGAGACTATGATGGCAAAGTTCTTCTGAGAGCTATAAGCACCAAGGAGGGGACTTCAGCACTAACTGTTGGAAAATTAGCATAATTTAGATTAAATGTCTGGAAACATCCCTTGACAGTGAGATCTTCAGTCTGTGGCAGATACTCCCAAAGGAAGTAGAGGAATTTGCTTTAAGCAATTTAAGGCTACACTACATAAAAGATATACTGCAGTGAACAATTACACTCTAGCAGGAGATGCAGAATATGACCTAATATATCTTTTCCATCTCTATCTTTTGTGTCCCTGAGTATTGATTTTTTTTATGATATGCCTATTTGTTGTTTAAGTCTGTTGTAGTTAGCAGTCCTCTGTCAAATAAATTTCATTATTTTTTTTTCCTCTGCAGTGCTTCTGATACTCTCAGAAATTCAGAAATATTTCTCCTCTACAGGTTTTGCCTATTTGTTTTTGAAATAAGAACATTAATGTGGTCATTTTCCATTAATATCTTAATCTTAATGGGCCTTATTTGACAGCAAATTAAAGATAAATTAATCTCTATTTTAAAAAAAATCTTCTGTTTCTTGTCAAAAGAGAAGCAGTCTATATTCACATGGTCCTCATTACCTTATTCTCCTCACTCAGGATCAACAAAAAATTTAAAGTCATACTAAGGATATTCGCAACAGCAAAACAAACTAGCCATCTTGTAAAAGGGCAACAAATGACTCTGATTTCCTTCACATAATTACTGCATCCCAATTCTTTCCACAGGTAAGAGGAGATGAGGTTGGAAGCCATGGCTACCTAGCATCTACGTTTTCCATCACATTTTCAGCCTGATGTGCCATAACTGTTCTAGAAATTGCTGAAGGTTATCCAGGAAATGTGGAAAAGAAGAGAATTTAAATTTGGTTCTGCTGCATCAAAGGGAGGTATCCCAGCCACTGAATACTTACTCTACTTATTAATCCCTCAAGATATTATTGTTCTGTTTTTGAATAGTGAACTGTTCCTCTCAGGATATAACAGAGTGCAGAAAAGTAAGTTAAAATGATAGGTGTCTGACCTTGCCATTTATTCTGTAGATAACCAAACTTAAACAGTGTGTTAGCTCATGCACAGGTAATGCTTCAGCTAATGACCATCAGTGACAGTAAATAAAGGAAAACAGAGAATAAGAAAGGACTTCCATTAGTTGCCTCTTGACCAGAAGAAAGACTAGTGCAGCACTAGTTATGTTGGAGAGCCAGAGCTCTTCAACAAAGATACGGAGTAAACTGGAAGCACCATAGAAAAGAACATCCTGAAAATAAAAATCCGGAGTCTTCCCTCTACTGCCCACACAGTTAACACTGGATCTGATTTTGCAACTCAGTTCCACAGGGAATCCAAATTACTTTGTAGTGTTATTTCCTTTCTGAGCATTCTCTAAGAAACTAAAAACTCAAAACGTATACTGAACAGCAAAGCTACATCTTTTGCTCAGGGATAACTGGAAGATGAATCCTTTTTTATCTTCAAAGATCCTGTTTCTTAAAATGACATAAGAATTTGTCTTGCCCACTGTTACCTTGTGTATGCCTAAGAATTGTCCATAGAAGCAATGGCATAAAATCAAGATAAATTAATACTGAGGGTTATACTTGCAAGAAAATAGTCTCATGATGTTCCCAGCAGCTGGGAGACTGATGAAAGAGCAGACTAGCAATGGCGTACTTTAACTGAAAGGAAAAAGAGTTTTAATTGATTACAGTCTTCCTTCATAGAGACTTTACCCATGCTGAAGTAAATGCACCAGGTGGAAAACAAATGTTTGAAACAGGTCACTAAGTTTAAATTCTGAACAAGCACAAAAGGGCACACTCAAAACTCATCAGCTCCCACTGTGACACGAGACATTTCTGAAAGATGCTATGACTCAACTGTGTTGAGTAATCCTCAAAAACCTAGTTTAAATCCAGACAGTGCACCACAAAATTCTTTACTGATGCTAATTTTTCACTAACAAAAGTAACTAATTCCCCCTAAAGCTATATTATACAGATAAAAACAATCTTGGAACAATCTGTATTACTGAATTAATGAATATACATCATTTTGTGTTGTTTTTAAACTTTCATGAAGCAACTGCAAAATAAAAATATAGTTATACATCTCAGTGACAGCTTTCAAACCCAGCGGTTCATGGCCCATCTGATTTCATCAGTTGCACTGACACTTCAAATGACTGTTATCAGCAAGAGCTGCACAAGACTACATAATGAAAATACGTAAAAGTTAAATCTCTGATGCTGTGACAGTACTACTCAATACATGAAAAATGATTCTGCAAAACACTAAAGTCTGAAAAGAGTTACATATGAGCTTAATTGCTTTTGCTTGCAAATTTTTCCTGGCACACAAGCCAAATTCTCTGCCTCATTCAGGGGTTTTTGTCCCCACTTTCCCTGCCAGGGAAGAAAGCAGCTCCACAATGGTATCAGCTTTTATAGTGGACACAGATAGACACGCAATCTGCCATTTCACTGAACAACTGACTGGAATAAAAAATCTGAAATACTGAAATAACTCCTTCTTTCCCTTCTGTCATGTGGATTTGAGTTTGGTCAGAAAACAAAGATCTTACAAATCCTACAGTAGAGAAACATTTCTCAAAACTGAAAGCAGAAATAAGGAAGAATTTATAGAGAAATTTCTTGCAGATCAAGAAACTCCTGACTGCACAAGAAACTTCTGGTGACAGGGTGTTGTAAGCGCTTTAGGGACAATTTGAGGAAGACCTTTAATGTTGAGAAGCTTCTCAGACTCTAAACAAAATGAGTTAACACTGCGTAGAGTTTTCTGAAAGTCTGTTGAACTCCCTAGTTCTCAAAATTTTTAGGTTAAACATTTTTCACAGGCAAGATAATCAAGCATCAAGATGATGTCCTACATCATCTGGACACCATGGTAATTTGAGTAGTTGGACAGGCACTGGCACATTCCAACATCCCTGGTGTTTTACCAGAGTTTTCTGGTATCAGTAAGCCATAAAGACCTCTTCAACATGGAGACAGCACCTAAATTTGAGCAAATAAAAAGGATCTTTGAAAATTGTGCACCATTCTGAGGGCATGGACAAGAGGAGCACAGAAAAGTGACATACACACAGGCTGTATGGTATAAGGAATTCTAAAAATGAGATCACTGGTGAAAATTACAATAGCAGCTTCTTGTATATTTTTTTTACATCTTCCTCTGACATGCAGTGCTACAGTTAGAAGTAAACAGAGGCCACTGACAACACAGGATTCTTTAGAGTCTTTTGGAGCATTCTCCTGAGAATAGATAATTTAAAAATGCACCCTGCATACCAGCAACAGATTGTTAAACCTAATTATTTTTCAACTTTTATTTCTTCTGAACCATTTGCCACAAAGCTACCATGAACAGACCACCTCTAGCTCAGAAACTGCTTTTGGTACAAATCTTTGGAGACTGGCAGAGAATACCTGGGAAAGCTGACTGTTGACCTTGCTTTTGTGTTTCTTCAGAGGCACTGGTATCGGTCATTCTGAGAGTTCTCAGTCTGAGCTGGTACCAGGCTGTTTTATGTTGTCATGTGGCACTCTTCTCTCTTCTTCTTTTTGTACAATGCTTATGAAAGAAAAATCAGATTTTGGGGGAAAAAAAGCCCACAGGTCAGCTCCTGTGAAGGGAATTGCTTCCAGGACAACACAAGAAACATGGGTTCAGCCTTCCTCAGTCTAAGTTCTACACTGATGGTTGCAAAATAGGGTATTACGCAAAATAAGCAATGGAGCAAAATATGTCCCACTTTTAGATTATGTACATGTTAGTCTTTCTGATGCTGAACTTCTGAAAACCTCTTCTGAGTACTAAACCTAGCACATATTCAAGAGATTTAATGAATTTTATATAGTAGAAGCAATAATGTGATGACATAGCTTTTAAACAGAGATACTGATACACATTTCTTTACAATGTGAAAAGATGGTTTTACTAAGGGGGATATAATGCCACATGTTATTGTAAACAAACTTTTAACTGAATAACTGGAGAGTGTTTCAAAATTTTTCCTCAGGTACACACTCACATTCTAATAAAGTCTTATAATGTTGTATATTAGAAAGTGTTTCACAGATGCTTAGTCTATTCACAAATCACATACCAGGTCTTTCTTTAGATAGGGACTGTTATACTTTAAAGAAGTCTACATATTCAATCACAGTTATGTTGATAATCTAGTTAAAACAATATGTGATTTTTATTATGATGCTTAAATCATCCATAAATCTTATGGGAACTACAAGATCAAAAGTTTTACCCACAAAGCTACAAAATCAGACATAAAC
This sequence comes from Melopsittacus undulatus, assembly GCF_012275295.1. Classification (NCBI taxonomy): domain Eukaryota; kingdom Metazoa; phylum Chordata; class Aves; order Psittaciformes; family Psittaculidae; genus Melopsittacus; species Melopsittacus undulatus. Next base: position 80,049,223 of record NC_047530.1, on the reverse strand, counting down.
AATGTCATTCAAAATGGTCAGGCAATTCATCCACTTTGAGTTAAACATTGTAAGAGGAGATACTTCTGGGTGTTAGCACACAGGGAAGGACTGACAGGTCCTGAGAGGAAATATATATAGCCCCTACTATGTTGAAAGTAAAGTTTTGCCTCTCTACTAGCTCTCTACCGTGACTGACAAAAGGCAGACACCTGTCAGTGCTGCTTGAGGGGTTTCAGGGTCTCCAGAATCAGCCCAATAACCTCAGTCACTCCCCATCAGGTAGAACCACAATATTACTAATGAAACATACTGGTGGATACCAGATGCAGTTACTACAAGCAGACATTACCTATATTTTCAAATGACAGACACAAACTAAAAGTTTCTATTTGGAGATGGAAAAGTTACAGAAGTGTTTATGTTACTTTGATGGCAAATCTATCTTAACATTAAAAATAAACAGCAACAAAGAGGACAACTATATTTTAGGTCAAAAACATACAGCAACCTTTCTATGTAAAATGCCAGTAGCATAAAGACATATTTTCCTTCAAAGAAGCATCCCATCTCATGAAAAAAGTGGAATTCTCCCCTGTGCTTACCACTACAGCTGGTTTGAGATCTTCCTCACATAAATTTTCAAGTTTTGGCCTACAAAACTGCACATGATTGACACAAATTTCAGCTGAAACCCTTAGTAACCACCAGAATTTTCCACAGAAAACAGACATTTTCAGGGAAAAAAAAATAGTCAAAAATAGTTCTGTATCAAGAACAGTTTCACTGGGAAATTTCCAGCAAGCTGTTTTCAGAAGTAGACTCAAGCCTTGAAAGAAGGATTTGAGAAATATGTAACACTGAATTGGCTTTCTTCAGCAAGTATCTAGGATACTGAAGATGAAAGGGCATAATTCCCATCAGTAACAGAATATACAAATCCTAACAGATTACCTCTCTTTGCATTAGGAAGTTCAAGACAATCTACTAAGCTGACACAGGGAACCAGATAACATGTAGTTGTTTTCTTCTGAAACACAAAGGCAGTATAATTTTCTGGTATTTTGAAACATGCCATATTATTATGAATTTTTCTTCTTTTTTTTTGAGAATAATATTTCAAATGTAAAAAGGTCTCTGCAAAATTGCATTATCATTTAATAAACATCTTTAAGCTACATGTGGCATTGGCAGGAAGAACTTAAACTACAGATGGCAAACCAGATCTCTTTATTTGCACATCCTTCTCTTCATCTGCAATGCTGGAGCAACCACAAAAAATTTAATGCATTTCTGCCACATCAGTGTCAATTTTAAGTAGATTATTCCTTCTGGTTTTATACCATTATTTGATCAAATTAGTCAAAGATGAATGCGTTATTGTTTTCTATCTAGGTTTGAAGTGCAATCGGTATGCAAAACTAAAAAAACCCTGAAGGCTATTATACCTAGGTACAACTAGAAGACACAAGTTTTCACAACTCTGATACTCTCATGAGTACTGCACTGGTGAAACGGAATTATTTCAAATGGATACTAAGGAAAGGTAAATGGGAGGAGGACTATGCAGTGTATTTCCAAATGATGGATCTACAAGTGAACTTCATTCATGGCTGCATCAATCTTGGATTAGAATTTAAGCTTATTTATAATAACAATAATAATAACCAACACACTAAATGCAGACTCTACAAATTGACTCAGTGTTCTTTCTATTAGTTCTTCCTTGTCAAGCTTCTTTCTTTTTGCAAAACCCATCAACGTCAATGTCATTTGTCCAACAAATTGACAGTTCTCTTCACAGTCTTCCATGACCAAAATCGCATCTTTGAAATATATCTTCTGAGTTGAAACAGATAACTGACACTTCATTTTAATTCCAGTCCCACTTTAAAATACAATACTATTAGTAAGTCAAAACATTAGTTTTAATTATTAGCAAGCACTAACAATCTTGTACTCCAATTTGGCAGTTATCTATGACTTTATTTTCTTGCAATAAGTGCTTCCCATTACCCCCCTCCAGGCATTTAGGTTCATTCTTTGCATGCTGGGAAAGAATTGTGGCCAGGTACTTGGAACAGGATTGTTACAAAGAACAAAACTTTAAATGAGTTGGAAAAAGAACTTGGATAATTTTTAGAATTTTCTGCTTCACATTTCTCAGTGTCTATTAAAGCTTACATGAAGCTTCCAGTTAGAGAAGTCCCACAACCAATGACATCTGGACTGATCTCTCCATATTACATTGTTATACTTTCTATAAATCTACTCACAGTTCTCAGGAGACAGGATATTAGAAATAGGTAAAATTTTAGTCCTACTAGGAAAGAAATACTGAGACTTAAAGTCATGTGAAGAGCAACCTTAAGCTCTGTGTAAAAGGTAACCAAATGCAGTCGAGCTGCAGCCTGTCTATCAATGAGGCCAGCCCAGAAATACTTCGGGGAGCTGTCCCTCTTTTTTGGCTCTATGTCCTCCTTTGGTTTTACCCCTGCACTTGCCAATCAGCCTTACAGATCTGCAGCTATCTTTAAGAAATCCTTACAGATGAGTAATAGCTGAGAAGAAAGAAAGTCTTCACATCTGATGCAAGGTGTGAATCCAAGGGAAGCAACAGCTCTGTTGCAATGCAGAAATGTGGCTTTTCCAGGCCTTTTTACTGCAAATAGCCTTCTGTTTCCCTTAGAACCCTGGAATATAAAGGCTGAGAGCCAACAATTGCACATTGTCTAAGGAATATCTTACTGGTGATTGCTCATTCAAAGCATGGATTGATGCTTCCCTTCATTTGTTACTCTCTAACAGAAAAGGCATTATCCCAACTTAGAGAAATTGTACCTGTAAGTAGGAAAACAGAAGAAAAGATGGTTTACTATTTACCCAGGTGTCAGCTAAGGGTTGCCTCAACCATGCCTTTTCCATGTAATCACAGGCCTATCTCTTTCTCTCTTTATGCCTCAGTTCTTCATATTAAAACACAAAGCTAATCACACCTCCCCATTACACAGTGATAGCATAGGGATAAAGAATCTAGGAGTTTGGCAACCAGTATTTAACCAACCTGCAATCACTTGAATGAATAATGTTTGTGTAGAGAAATACTTTAGCTTCCTTGGAGGCTGTTCAGGAATGAACAGCAAGCTGCAAAATGCTTGTAAGAAGCATTGTTATTTTTGCTAATATTATTAGAGGTAGCTGGTTTAACTTTGGTTTGTGAATAACTGCATTAGACCACAGTTACAAAAGAGAAGAGGTCATACTTAGTATCTCAGATACACAGGCTGCACACAGTGCCCAAGGGAGCATTTGCTGCTGGAATCTGGTTGTTCCATTCAGGGTTTCTGTTACAAGACTAGTGTGTTTGAAGCACTGAAGGATAACAGGATGGAACCATTGGTTTACTTGCTCTTAAACAACTCTCTTATAAACTGGAGTTTGGTTTCACTCACACTGAGATACTATTTTCTATTTCCAGCAGACAGGACTAGGGATAGTGCTTTAACCATAAATGCTGTCCCTGGTAAACACACACCAATTAGTAAAGTGCATAGGAAGCTCTGGGTCTTGCAAATGCACAGAAGAACATACTATATTTATTTTAGTAACATCACTGGTTTTTGTTTATTGGTACAAAATTAAAGCCAAATGAATATGAGATGAGGCTTTAAATAATTTATTTTTAGATCTGCCCTGCAGATGGCTTTACTTAAGGGCACTACTAACAAACAGTTACAAATATACATGCACACCTGAAACAGACTGATTTTATTTCTTAATTAATGAAGTGAAAACTCATTAACAGAGTGAGCACAGAGACCTTTGAGAAACTTTTAGGTGAACTCTAATCTTTTCATTTTGGTACTCACATTCAACTCCTCCAAACCAGCTGAATCACTATGAAACTAACTGCATGCAAGCAGGATTTGATAAGAAACCATCACAATTTTAAAGCCAGAAGAATTAACAGAGATCTTACTCAGGAAGTCTATTTTTTGCCAGGAAAAAAAACAAACACCAAAGGCAATGTTATATGGTGCTACAAAAATTGTTAGAATGTCCATTCTGAAACAATATACTGGACCTCTTTGCATATTAAACACAGGAAGTGGGGAAATTACTCACTATAAATATATTTGATTTCTTTTTCTTTTTGTAATAGTGGATTGTCCAAACACTGAGAAATTCTCAGGTTCACCTAGTAGTAAAAATAAGCATGAATTCTATAGGTATTATTTCTCTACTGTAGTGATTTCTTTTTTGAAAAACCTGTTTTTCTGTGACCTGCTATCATGCTTAACTGCACAATCAAATGTCAACAATTCAGGTCTTTGACTGAAGATATGAATCAAAGATCCTTAAACTCAATTAAAAATTGGCAAAGATAAGAGCAAAATTAGGAAAAGGCATACTATCATTAGAATGAGAATTTGGAAAAGCAGATAGTGGTACAGCTCAAATATAATTGATAATATATGTAAAAATATATTTTTCATAAAATTTCTACAGAGTCCATGTGAACACAGTTGAAACAAATGTTTAAAATAATTCAAGACATTTCAGTTTCTCAGTTTTACTTCAGGTATATGAATTAGAGTTAATAGGAAATGCATGACTGAAGCTACATACACACATCTACAGATGGTCTCAGCCAGAAGCAAAAAATATGTAAAGTAGAAAAGTTTCAAACAGAAGGACTTATACTGCTACAGAGAATACTGGCATGTACTATCCTGTGATAAGTATGATAATCAGCCACAGTCTTGATTTGAGTGATAAAAACTAATATAGACTGGGCCAGACTGTAAAGTAGCGTAAATCAACATAGAAGCATTAACTTCAGAGCTGAAGAACTCAACAATCCTGTTTAATTGACATTTTAAGCCTGAATGAGACCAACAGATTCTCAGTATCTCGAATAATAATTAGACTCTATCCTATATATAATGTATAAAAAGCCACACTTCTTGTTCTACTGACAAAATTTGGTATTTCTGGGTGAGTAAATGTAATGATAAAGAAGGAAATTAACAGCAAATCATTGTGGCTAATAAGGAGGTGTTGATCCAAAATATTAATTTTCTTCACAGAAGGAAGACAAGCTAGACAGTAGGCTGCGGCGGTGCTGCAGAAGAATTGGTGATTAGACAGGTGCTATGTGTACTATCTTTTAAAGTACAAAGAAATGATTTGTCTTTGCCAGACTGTGAAGAAGGTAAGCTGACATAAATTGGAAGACACTAATAGATGTTAGTTTCTTATTATTCACATTGGCAAGGTTCTCCATCATCATCACGGAATGTAAGCAATAGCTTGAAAATTACACAGAAAGTTACATACTACTATCATAGGCTCCTTTAGATCATCATTTCAAAATTATTCCCTGCATAAATACCCAAATGCCAAATGAGAGTCAAGAACACAGTACTGAAGACAGAGCTCACCCCATTTCTAGTGGCTCAAGTCCACATAATGCCACTTCTCTCACAGCTCTCTCCATTCTGCAGAGTAGCCTGTTCACCTTTCCACCCATACAGGAAACACACATTAATAAAATTCCACTGAAAAGATGCAGAGCAACAGAGTAGAAGGAGAGGATATTTAATTAGCTGTATGCACCAGTGTGAGCTATATCTGATGAGCAAGTCCTGGGATGGTAAATGCTAAATGCTGCTCCACACCATCCTGGAAGGCCACTCAACAGCCTGACCACAACAAATCTCATGTAACATGAATATTAGGGCATAAGAACACAGGAATGCTAAGTGTTGTGTAAAGCCTCACAAAGAAATGGTGCATTGGTCATGGACACATTTAGAACAGTATCTCTGAAGATATTCAAAACCCAACTGATGAAGTCCCTGAGCAAGATGACCTCCAACCTATGTGCTTCTAGGGGTATACTTCTACACACAAGACTGTCAGTTGGTTTTGCAATGCCTACTAGTTAATAAGTAAGATTTCCCCTCAGTGATGCCTCAATTTAGCTACTCTGGTTCAGAAAAGTAAGATAATAACAGACACAGGTAATTTCAGTAGTACTGAAGGATCAGAAAATGAAGATCAGGAAAAGGGAAGAACAGTGCTTGATAATTACATTGAAATATAACTGCTTTTGGACATTAGCTGGAAGCATGAAATGGCACAAACTTTGAGGAACATAAAGTAAAAATTTAACTGCTTTTTACCCAGCCAAGTTCAGTTTTGTTTATGCGCTTTCACACATGCCTCCTATCTGAAGTATTCTGAGGACATTGAGATCATGATAGATAAGGAAATATGAGGGCCTCTCCCATATCTTTCAGATTCCTTGTGGCACTAGGGTTTGAGGCTTCTTTGTTTGTTTGGTATGGGCTTTTTTTTTTTTTTGTGTGCTTGTGAGTTTGGGTTTTTTAAATGACGTTTGCATCCTGATGTTGCTAGAATCAAGCACGTTATTTTAGTATTTATTAATTCATCATTGTTTTAGCAATTGGGAACCTAGCCCTTTGGATTAACATCCAAGCTAGTTACATATAGCAAGTTAGCACGTTAAATTGCCTGCTATACTTAAACCCTATTTCAAAGCTCCAGCCCAGGAAGCACATGCATACTAAAGCAACACAATCTACAGGTTTAGCACATACCTGTCAGGTTCCACATTCACAAAGGGCTTTAGAAAATGGCTTTGTACTGATGTACAAATTGCATGCATACTTGTGCTGCTACTCATGTACAGAACATTAATGAAAAATAGAATACCTTATACAGTTTGCATCAAAATATAACATTTTTAAGCTTTCAGATTCAAAATAAGAACAGACACAGGCTGGAAACAGATTTGGTGGTAACTGGTTTTGTTTGATGGCTTTTACAGACAGCAACTTCACATATAGAGACTTCTAGGTATTCCACAGCTCTACTGGGTGGTGATGGGCAAGATAAGCCAAACATTTTTCCTTTATTTGATCACATGTAATTGAATGATTCTACTGGTATATCAGTGATAAGATGATACTAAATGGTTCTTCTCAACTTCTGTAAATGGCCTGGTGAAAGGGAACAACAGTGACAGTGATAAGTTGTTTTCTCAGAAACTGATACTTCATGACAAGAGAGGATTTCTTTTGTGGTCAAAATACATTTTATCAGTTGAATACTGTTCTTCATTAAATGCATCAAAGGCATCCAAGGAATTGCCTGACATTTAAGCAACTTCTGGATTATACTTTCTCTTCTCCACAGTGATGTGCATCACCACACTTTACTGAACTCACAGTCTGTAATACAGATCATTTTGTTGACTGTCTTCCCTCTGTCACTTATTCTGTTACATTTATCTCAGTAATTCATTACAGACTTCATGTAATCAGTCTACAGGTTTTGAGGGTTCTTTAATGAAAATGTATTTGCTCAAATATGTCAGGTTTAATGGACATGCTTTTGGATGATGCATGTCAGACAAAGTAATTATCACATTAATCAGGCATGTTTCCTTCCCATTCTTTGACAAAGAGAAAACATGAATTCAATAGCCGTTTACTTAGTACTCAAGTAAAAACACCCAAAGTTCTAGTATTTTACATGATGGTGGATAAATCCAAGTCTTTTGTTTAGTAAAAGTATTTTTTCTTGTCTTACTGGAAACTTGGTGCAAGTGTATTTATATGAGGGTGGTGAGACATTGGAACAGGTTGCCCAGAGAAGATGTTGCTGCCCCACCCCTGAAAATCATACAATACTTAGGGTTGGAAAGAACCTTAAGATCATCTAGTTCCAATCCCAATGCCATGAGTAGGGACACCTCACACTAAACCATATCACCCAAGGCTCTGTCCAACCTGGCCTTGAACAACGCCAGGGATGAAGCATTCACAACTTCCCTGGGCAACCCATTCCAGTGCCTCACAACCCTTACAGTAAAGAAATCCTTCCTTATATCCAGTCTAAACCTCTCGTTTAAGTTTTAATCCGTTACCCCTTCTGCTATCACTACAGTCCCTAATGAAGAGTCCCTCCCCAGCATCCCTGTAGGCCCCCTTCAGATACTGGAAGGCTGCTAGGAGGTCTTCACGCAGCCTTCTCTAGGCTCAACAGACCCAACTTTCTCAGCCTATCTTCATATGGGAGGTGCTCCAGGCCCCTGATCGTCCTCGTGGCCTCCTCTGGACTTGTTCCAACAGTTCCATGTCCTTTTCATGTTCAGAACACCAGAACTGCACACAATACTGCAAGTGAGGTGACATGAGGGCAGAGTAGAGGGGCAGGATCACCTCCTTTGACCTGCTGGTCACGCTCCTTTTGATGCAGCCCAGGATACAGTTGGCTTTCTGGGCTGTGAGCACACACTGAGGCTGGCTCATGTTAATTTTCTCATCAACCAACACTCCCAAGTCCTTCTTCACAGGGCTGCTCTGAATCTCTTCTCTGCCCAACCTGTAGCTGTGCCTTGGATTGCTCTGACCCAGGTGTAGGACCTTGCACTTGGCATGGTTAAACTTCATAAGGCTGGCATCAGCCCACCTCACAAGTGTGTCAAGGTCCCTCTGAATGGCATTCCTTCCCTCCAGCATATCAACAGAACCACACAGCTTGGTGTCATCGGCAAACTTGCTGAGGGCACACTCAATCCCACTGTCCACGTCAGCAGCAAAGATGTTGAATAAGACCGGTCCCAACAACGATCCCTGAGGGACATCACTTGTTACTGGTTTCCAGCTGGACATTGAGCCATTGACCACAAGTCTGCGTGCGGCCATCCAGACAGTTTTTTATCCACTCAGTGGTCCACCTATCAAATTGATGTCTCTCCAATTTAGAGACAAGGATGTTGTGTGGGACAGTGTCAAATGCTTTGCACAAGTCCAGGTAGATGACATCAACTGTTCTACCCCTGTCCATCAGTTCTGTAGTCCCATCATAGAAGGCCACCAAATTGGTCAGGCAGGATTTCCCCTTAGTGAAGCCATGCTGGATGTCCCCAAGCACCTTGTTGTTTTTCATGTGCCTTAGCATGCTTTCCAGGAGAATCTGCTCCAAGATTTTGCCAGGCACAGAGGTGAGACTGACTGCTCTGTAATTCCCTGGGTCACCCATTTTCCCCTTCTTGAAAATGGGAGTTATATTTCCCTTTTTCCTAGTTGTCGGGAACTTCACCTGACTGCCATGATTTTTCAAATATGATGGCCAGTGGCTTAGCAACTTCATTCGCTAGCTCCTTCAGGACCCGCGGATGGGTTTCATCAGCTCCCATGGACTTGTGTACGTTCAGGTTCTTAAGACGACCTTGAATCAGATCCTCTCCTACAGTGGGCCCAAGGTCTTCATTCTCTCAGTCTCTGCGTCTGCCTTCTAAGACTTGGGTGGTGTGGTCAGAGCATTTGCCAGTGAACAATGAAGCAAAGAAGTCATTAAGTACCTCAGCCTTCTCCAAATCCAGGGTAGTCAGTACACCTGATAGCTTCCGGAGAGGTCCCACATTGTCCCTAGTCTGTCTTTTATTTGCAATGTAATTATAAAATCCCTTCCTGTTATCTTTCACATACCTAGCCAAGTTTAATTCTAACTGGGCCTAATTTTCTAAAGCTAGGTTGTAACAGGCTTTGAGAAACCTGGTCTAGTGGAAGGTGTTCCTGCCCATGACAGGGGAGTTGGAAATAGATGATCTATAAGGTCCCTTCCAACCCAAACCACTCTATGATTTTATGATTCTACGATTATTAAGCAGATGAACTGCTGTTGTTTTCACCAGGCTTTGGAATACGCCAGTAGATAACTTATATAATTAAGCATTATGAATAGGTAAATTAAATGGCATATTCAGAAACAGATTTTGAAACACACTTTTTCAGTTCCAGTGTTCATCAGATTCAGATTCAGAATAAATACAGAAAAAAAAAAAAGGCAGGCTCTGTATTGTTGTCTAGAGTTTTGGGGAGTCAGATAATGAACAATACTGGGGCACCTCATAAGCCAAAAAGAGTGACCAGTGCTTTTAAACGATGTAGGTGAACAAATATGACAGCAAAAGTGAGACAAGAATATCTCAGCAGTAAATGGGTAAAACCATATAGAAGAATTTGAATGAAAAGAGGAGACAAAGATCAACAAATTTACCTGAACTACTCAAAAGAATGCAGCCCTTCTCCTAATAGAAAAGTCTGCTTATGTAGTGTGTTTTTTTTATCATATCTGTAGCTTCCCAGCTCACGTTCCCTATTACTGGGTAATGCCTTTCCCAGATCTTTGCACGTGAATCCAAGCCATCATATACAGTTTCATAGTGTGGTTACTAAAACAATATCAGAATACACAGATAAGACTATGATCTTTATTACTGATACCTCAATGCAAAAAAATTATAATGTGGACGTTTCATTCTAAGTCAAATCCACCCAGATCTATATATGTCCTTTGTTTGCTATTGGTGTACCTATAAAATTGCTATCAAGTTGCTAGCAACTTATCTATAAAACTTGGTATGAATGACATTCCTGGTTTCTACTGAAAACGTAATTTGGTCACTTTGCTGCATATAAAGCTTAATTGGGTGGACTTTGAAACACAATGCAACATTATAAAATACCAACAACGCTTTCTTTCTGGAACATTAGGCAACTAAAGGATTCAACCAAATGTTCTCTAAAGAAGCCAAATTCAAAAAGTGGCTTAAAAGACAGATCTTCCCTTTTCTGACCAGACTGCCTTATATTAAACTGCAAAAGCCTTCTGCAAGGTTGTTCTTGGGAAGTAGGAAAAAATGATGATAAAGCCTGCTATAAAGCAGATGATTATCAAGAACTTTAATGGAATTGAGCGCTGGGCTACAGCAGAGCTACAAAAGAATCCCTTGACCTCAGTGTGTGCTTTTGTTATAGCACAAAGGAGCAAAGTCTACAATGCACTTTTAATGTTGCTTTGATAGTGAGTAAGCCCAACCCTCTATCTAGCTTTTCAAAACCCTTTTAAGTAGCTGCAGGCATTTTCTCTGTATTATAGAAATGGCAGTATCTACAAAGCTCCCATTTAATGCTGGATGAATCAATTCTGAGCGACTGGCCTGGACCTCTAATGAAAATTTGACAAAAATTAGACCAAATTGTTTCTTCAAAGTTTCAAAAATTCTGACTATATTTATCTTCATAATCTTCGCCTGGCTTTGAGTCTGACTTGGAATACTCCAAACAAACAACAGGGGTCAATGCCACAGCTAAATTCTTTCCAACAGCTATGAATCTTTCTACTGTGGATTCTAGCCCCACATTGCCTCTGGGAATTAACTCCCAACACAGCTTCAGTAGGTAGTATCTTGTGCTTCCAACAGAGCAGGTATTACCAACAACACCCTGATATATTTTGGATTTCTCTTGCCAATTCTTGCTTATCAAGTATTTGCTCTCTAAAGTACCCATAATGCTCAAGTGAAATGCAGATATATTCAGATTATTTATTTATTTTTATTAGTGATGTCATTCCAAGGAGAAAGCCTACCTGCAGTGATGTCCCTGCTGTCAAAGTTCAGCAGGCTTTCATTAAAGAAAGAATCTGTCCCTTTAGTTCAAGTGACATATTAAAGGTACTATCTGAGAGCAAAAACTCTCCAGTTCAATAAAATAACTCCTTTATAAGAACTGTCCATGCTTTCATGTACTCCCTGAAGTTTTGTGCTTTAGACCAGAAGCACTTGTTTGACTAATTTAGAAATGGCTAATGTTAGAATGATCACTGCAAATCCACTATGGTGAATAAACATATTCACACATAGAAATATCTGTGACCAAAAAAATTACAAAATAAAAAATTAAAAAAATAATATTTCTTTTTATTGAATCCTGACTATAAATTTAAGAACTTGAGACCTTCTCAGACACCTCTTATAAGCCTATGTAGGCTGGTGAATATATGCTGAGAATGTGTTTTGTGTGAAGCTGGGTTAGGGTTAGGGTTAGCAAATTAGCAAAAGGCACATTCAATATTAACTCACTTCTCTAGCAAACTTTTCACCCATCCGGAATGACAAACAGAAAACTAGACCCAGAGAAATTATAATCATACATCTTTCATACATGGGGTTTGGAAAACCACCAAAGCATTGATGTCTGAGAAAACAGCACACAGTCTTTCCTTTTTCAGCCTCAGCACAGGTTTACATCAACACCGAAGGATGATATGATTAATTATGACTAAGTTTACTCTTCATTACGGATACATATTCCTAAAAAAAAAAAAAACCCAAGGCCAGGAACCTTTTATTTTGTGTAGGCACCTGTATAGCCAAAAAAAACTTCTGTTCCTTCAAGGTGTCTGTATTTTATCCATAAAAAAATGAATATTATAATCAAGGAAACTACCTTTGGCATGACTGCTACTGTATAACATAGTATTTTCATGTTAAGTTCTCTGCCAGAGTGAATTCTACAGTAATTAGCATTCGTTTGCTTGTGTCATGGATTTCTGGCTTTTCCCTTGAAGCTGTTTGTCATGGTTTAAGCTGAGCCAATAACTCAGAACGATGCAGCCGCTCACTCACTCCCCTCCCTTTCTTCTTCCACCCTCTCAGAGGAATGGGGAGGAGAATTGAAGGAATATAAATCCCAGGGGTTGAGGTAAGAACAGTCTAGTAACTAAGGTACAATACAAAACCACTACTATTACCACTAATGATAAAAACTATGATAAGGGAAATAACAAGGGGAGAGAATATAAAACTAAAAGGAGAAAGTAACAAAAGAAAAACAATAAACACAAGCGATGAACAATACAATTGCTCACCACCTGCCAAATGATACCCATCCTGACCTGAGCAGCAATCTGAGCCTCCCGGGTAACTCCGTCCAGTTTATATATACTGGGCATGATGTGCTGTGGTATGGAATGCCCCTTTGGCTAGTTTGGGTAGGGGTCTTGTCTCTGCTTCCTCCCAGCTTCCTGTGCCCCTCCTCCCTGGCAGAGCATGAGACTGAAAATCCTTGATACTTAGCAACAACTAAAAACATCAATGTGTTATCAGTGTTGTTCTCAGACTAAAGTCAAAACCACAGCACTGCACCAGCTACTAAGATGGAAAAAAATAACTGTTACAGCCCAAGCCAGGACAGTGTTTATTACTGAAAAATCTTTAATGCATTATAATTAATGCATTCACACTTTCCCAGGAGAGGCTGCTAATTTGGAACAGTAGCTGAATTTTAGTTACAAGAATATTTGGAGACCCTGCTGCACCTGTCTGAGCTGGGGAGTCCCACATGACATGAAGGGAAAGTCAACCTTGTTATGATGTCCTTCCTCATACTCGGTACTTTAGGATTTCCCACTTCATCGCTCTTTCAAAATCCAGCTACTTGAAACAGGCTTGAGAAAGGAGCTCTGGACCTGAAAGTGATGCTCAGGGATTCTTAGGTCTCCTGTCAGTGTGAAGTGGCAGCACAGGTAGCATTTCTGCTGCTAGGATCACATCTGGTATTCACACTGACAATACAGCAAAAGCATCCAGGGAGTAATGTATTTTTGTTTTACATTTAAAAAAAAAGTTTTAAATATATGTTTAAATACAATATAGACTGCTTCTTATGGAAATGATCACGTGCTCCTGAGATACAGGTATACTAGAAGAGAAATTTTATATCACACTCCATTCTTTCAATTTAGCAAATCTAAAGTCGGCTAAATACTGGAATTTGTTTATAACAACTAATAATGAATTGAAAACCTAGCAACTGGCATTTTACATGTTTTTTATATAACATACCTAGGAGTTATCTCATTATTAGAACGTGATGAACCAGCATTGTCTTACCTGATATCAAGCTTGAAGACTGTTCAGTTATATGTGTGTGTTTATTATCTAACTGGGCAGAACTGATGTCAATTTAGGTATTTTACAGTGGTAACTACAGCAACATATTTTTCCTATTATGTAGAGAACAGCTTCCCTGCTTAATCGTAGCCTTTCTACATCTTCTAGACTTTCAGCAATATTTTGTTAACAGTTTAGATCAAAACCAGTGGAACAAACTCATTAATGTACAGCTACAAAACCACAGTGGCCTTTGGTTTGGGGTTTTTTCTTTAATTACTGCTTACAATAGTGAAGAATGCAGTAAGAAACTTAAAGGCCACTGAAATTTTCAAGATTTCAAAGATGTTCCTGTTCTGAAGACATACACACCACACCTCCGTACTCTCCCCCTATCCCTCCCCCCCCGCCCCCCCCGTGAAGCTGTTCCATGAAAAAGACAGACCACAAGCCTCCACCAGGCCCTCTTTGACCAAAGGACCTGGCTCATGTGCTTGACGGCAGCAAGGCTCAGCATTTACAGAGCCATCCTTCCTGTATAATTCCCTTCTGCTTCTGACAACCAGAAGCCTAGGAGTTGATAACAAAGCAAGCCAAATTTGTCTCTTTCCCATCTCAGGTAATTCTCCATACCAACAAGTACTTTATAATCTTTACAAGTTCTTCATTTTGTATGGCTTTGACTGAAAACTGCAAGGTGACATGGCAAATGTTCCAAATGAATGTTTCCTAAAGCTGAATAGAGTTTCAGTCCTGAAAAAAACCCAGTGTCTTTCTATGAAATTCTCTGTACTAGAAAAAAGCCAGGACCTCTGTCAAAGAATTTGGTAAAAGAATCTGAGTATGACCTAGGAAATCTTGCTATCCACAAAGAGCAATGCAACATGCAGCATAAAAAAATACAAATGTAAGATAAAATATTGCCTGATGAGAAAGGACCAAAACACAGCATGATACTGATATAGCAGTAATCAGGAAGCACACTTAGATCCATGCTTCTAATTTCCTAAGCTTGGGCTTGTCCTGCTCAAGTAAGTAATCACTGGTACACCCTGCATTAGGACTCACTGTGCTGATGTTAACAAATTTGCCTAGATTTGTATTATTTTTACTGTGCCAATACAACCTATTTTATATAACGTCCCCCATCATCAGAACTTCCTGACATTAACAGCTAGATCCTCAGAGCAATTTCCTTGTGTTACTCTAGATGCTTTGACAAGGAAGACAGGGATATCTGTCATCCTGTGTTGAGCATTTAAGAGATGGCATGGTCTAAGGGAAAGAAGATGCTTTTGCAATTGGTATAATTCAGATGATGAAAAACTCTTTGTACAAGCTATAGGAATTTCCCAAGGGCAGCACTGCCTGTAGCACTGCTCTGTACTCACTGTAGCATTACTTACTGTGGACCTGGATAGACCTGGGCCACAGACCTACCTGTCACTTTATTGATGTCATCAGCCCTAAAATAAGTGAAGAAAAAGCTCCTGTCTTTGCAAAAAAGGACTCTGGTGCACAGGAGGACTGGACCCACAGAGATGACCTCTCCAAACTGAGGGCCTCATGAACTTAAGGCACAACTGAATTCTGACTTTGGGGAATGCCAACCAAGCTGCTCCAGAACCACTATATCCTGTCAGAGACTCAGATTTGGTGCCTGTAGGAGAAGCAAAACAACATTCTCAAAAGCCACCTGCATAACATATTACAGGATGTACTACCAAAGTAATATGTTGAAATATATAACAATTAGGTCTCAGCCACAACCACCAATTATACTGATGAACACCAACGAAGCACTGGTGTCTGAAAAGAAAAAAGCTCTGCAAATAGCTGTTTTCAATTGTTCAGTATCTGAATTGAAAAATGAAAACCAAACGTTTGACATCAATTCAAAGTAGAAGTTTTGAGAACTTTGGAATGGAGACAGAATAATTTTGAGGGAAAATAATTCTGAACAATCTCGAGTGAGTTACTCTTTTTTTGACAATTCTGAGTAACAGAAAGTAAGTCTTTAACTCACAGAGTGAGGAGTATGTATTTCTCTTTTCAGGACTAGTGCCTACCCACTCACAGAATTCCTTCACTGCATTGGTTGAAGTTCTTGTTATTTGGTTGCTGTATTGGAGCTAAGTTATGGCTGGGTTCATAGAGAGAAGAGTTTTAGGGATCTTTTCAGCAAGTAAGACAGCCAGAGTTTATTTGGCTGAATTTGAGACTGAAAAGGATGTTGAAGTCAATACAGTATGCAAACATTTTCCTACTACCTCAAAGAGAAATGTATTTCAACATGATACCTCTGTTCAGCCACACTTCCTAGACTGACAATATTAGTGAAACAAAAGAGCTTCTGGCTAGCCAAATCACTTACAGTGACCTGAAAACACCGACTTAGATTCTAACTATTGCTGCAGTCTCTGCCTACAAAGGGAACAGCTTTAAGGTCTTTTGAACAGACACCTGTTTTGCTACTCCTTCTGATTTAGTTTATTACAGAAATTATTCTGCTATTCAGAATTTTATTCAGAATTTTATTAATTCAAGGCCAGGTGACAGAGTTACAGCATATCAGTAATATTTCCACTGAAAGTATCATGCACAACTACCCTTCAGTTAAGCCACTGTATGTAATCAACTAGGTTTGGAGGCTGAAATGATCTTTCTTGGCCAGATTCCAAAGCCCTTCTGTCAGCATTGAACTGACCCACAACTGCTAATGGTATGTACACATTTTTTTACATAGTTGGTGAAATCAGGTTATCCAGGAACAGAGCTAAATGAATGCTAAAGCTAACATTAGGTGGGCAAACAAATAAAGTAATAGGAATTGAACATATTTGGGGTTTATTTTCCTAAGAACTGACAGCAATAAAATTCAGCATGAAACATAATTTTGTACCTATCACATGACTCTGACATGTAGTCCTTGTCATGGTGTCCTCCTCTTCTTCTTGCAGGTTTTCTGTGACTACTTTAGCCTGTACATAGTACAACAACAAAAGTGAAGAAAATCTGTGACTCAGTTATGTTGCTTCAGGATAACTAGAGAATATATTTTCAGAAATAAACCAGAATTACAGGGCAGCTAAGAGTGGAAGAGTTCATTCTATGAACAGTATCTGAGGATAACAACTTTAACTTCATTCAAAGTCAAAATATGCAGCAATCAAAAAAATACCCTTGGAAAATGTAATTCCTCAAATGGAAAACTCTTTTCTGCAGTTGTTCTGACCTCTCTACTTCTCTCTAGAAATACCATGTTTCACATTTTAAGCAAAAAAAAAAGTGAACTTAATACATGATATGGTATCTCTGCAGTTCAGTTTGCAAACACAGAACTTTGGCATTTTTGTATCCATGCCTATTTAAAAGCAATGATTAGCTAAACAGAGAGAAAATTTAAGAATGCAGGGCACACTAAGAGCCTGCATGCTTTATTCAAGTATGTGTTAATCAAATCCCCTAGATATTCTATTTTTCAGCTGAAGGCATATTTTTTGCTGTTCTTCTGCACTGTTTCCCAAGTGTATATATAATCTGGGTATCTTCCTAGCATACAGTGAAAACCCCTTCCATTACATGCCATCAGCAACCATAATTCAGATCCAGGGACATATTTTTCTGCGATGATACATAAATCAAACAGGAATGAAGATACTTTCAGGGTGATGAGAGGAGGAAAGTCAGCACTGCAGAAAAAAATATTTTCAATATCTGTCTCATAGATTTTAATTTATTTATTAATCCCTCTGCTGTTTTAAACTGCTTACAGCACATCCACAATAACATTAAATATCTTCTGCAATATAAACCAATAGAATTTATCATAATTTGCACGCCATATCCTTGACCATAGGGTATATTCTGCTTGTTTGGCTTACACTAGTAGCCTTATTGACCTCCTGTGACTAGCCTCAGTAAGACATGAAAGACTCGCTCTCCATCTAAATAAAGCGCATTTATAATCTCCTAATCCCAGAGATCTGATTGCATCTTTTTTTCTTCTGAAGTAACGCTCTTCAGGCTATGGAAAATTAAGACCAGAGTATGTGATCATGCAAAGAATAGGCAGAACAATTTCTCACATTTGCAGACTGCATGGCAGTCTGTGGCTTACTGCTGATGTGACATTTCACAGTATTAGGACAGATCTCTGGGTATTCCCCAAACACACAGACTGCAGACAGACAGTGCTACACAAAGCTCCCAGTGTCTCGATTTTGGTGCCACACTTCCACCTCACAAAGTAAAGCCCATGGCTTTTCTAAATTACACTGGGCTGTAATAAAATCACATAGATGAAATGAAGCAGTGCAGCACAAAAATGATTGTATCTCACCTTAAGCTCCAGCCAAGGACAGGAAAAAGTATTGGAGAATGTGGAATATCCTTGGTGTGGGCTAAAGGATTATGTATTTCTGTTGGCTGGCCTTTAGAACAGAGTGCTTTTTTGATGAACACTAACGGGAAGCGTATCCCTCTGAAGGTGAAAGCACAAGGCCGCCATTGGAGGATCATTGCTTTTTCCATAAATTCAGTGGCAGTCAAGCAATAACATTCTTTGCATGAACAGAATCAGATGTAATTGGTGCATATGTTACAGTGCAATAGTGCCCCAAGTCTTTACCTGGCACATCATAAGGGAAGAGATTTAATCATCAAAAATTAAATAGGCTTTAAAGGAAAAACTTGCTAGGAAATTAATGTTAAAAAATGTTATGGCCAGGATTCAAAGAAGCCGTATATGTGATATGCAGTTTTGAAATAACAGCAGCTTCGACACTAAACCTGTATGATTGAATGCACTTTGCATTGTTCAAAAAAGAAATCTTCATAGTTTAGGGCTTTTCAAAAGATTTATGCTGTTTTCTCTGAAAGAATTTGTTTTGTCTTTTTTACAAGCAAAAAAATGCACAACAGGCCATACTACTGCATGTGACTTTTCAGTCACAGCTGTCTCACAGTTCTTTGAAATCTGCTTCAAAGTAAGCAGACACCAAAGAATAACTGGAAATTATAGTAATAAGATGCATGAACTCTGAATTTAAAAACTTTGCATTGTTTTTCTTGTAGAAGTTTGGAGGACAAGATGAAATATCACATACTGAGGAATCTTAAGGTATATCTCTTTCACAGGTTAGCATTAAGAACTGTAAGCATGGTTTTAGTACTGTTATTCTAAATGCCTCCGGTCTTTTGGCACTAGGTATTTCTTTCAGAAATTCAGTGACACAAAAAAACATAACATGAAACTCAAAAAGATGAAGCATATTATGTAACTTAATCTTAAAAAACAATACAAAAAATACAAGGGAGTGTATTGTATATGATAGGTAATGCCTTTTCCCTGTAACTAAAATGCCCTTAATAATGAAATAGTATAATTAGCAGTTCTCCATTATTTTTGTATACTAAGAACAATCTTTGTAGTTACCTGGTAAAACAAAGCATGTTTCTTGAACATATACTAGAGTTCTAAATGACTATTACTGCTATGTTTAGAGAGATTTCACAAAATGACAGACAAAAAGCACAGCAAATTATTCCAGCATTAGAAAATAATGAGTCAGAGAGAAACTGCAGAAGCAGTGTGCAGAGTTTTTTGTACTTCTGTACAGTGAAGATATACCTTAAGCTGTCAGGACCATATTAAATGGGGCATAGTTAAAACTGAGTGGCTCTGATAAGGAGCTCTGCTTTGCTATCAAAGTTCTAGATCAGTTGGATTGAATTTCCTGCATATTGCACATTTCCAGACTTTCATTCTCTCTCTTTCCTTTCAGTGACACTACAAGGACAGCCTTAGATATGCTTATAATTTGTGGCTTTATAATGCAGGAGACATCTACATTTTGAAAGAAGAGATGATACCACAGGAATCAGGAGGAAAAAGTTTTCAAACACATTAATTCTGCATATGTTCACTGTTAAGTTTTAAAAATGACCTTGCAGATGTTCTTAGAAAAGACATTAGCATTAAAGTAAAACAACACTTGCCTGAAGTTGAAACTATGCATAGGATATGTGAACCTCAAGCATCTTAAATATCAGTACTAATCTAAGAGTTTTTCCAGTTCCCATTATGAAGCTTTTTGAAATTTGTTTTACCCTTGAAACACATCCCAAAGAATTTGTGTTTCAAATTCTCTCAGATGAAATAGTTGCATGTGCTGTACTTCAGTAACTCAGTTTTATCAGAACAACAAAAGTGATAGCCTTAACTTCATGATCAGCACTGCATTCGGCACAGGTTTTCAGTCTATTTGGTGGAAATTGTGATTATTGTTAATAATCACCATAAGAATGTGGTCAAGACAGCTATCAGGAATGCTTATCAAGTTAAAATATCTCTGTTTTCCTGGTACTTGGACTTTAAAACATCATGGAAAAGGCCCCTTCTGGGCAAGAAATTGCTCACTAAATTCTATGTTAATAGAAGCTTCACAAGGAAGTGCACCCATTCAGTCTGACTTTGGGTCCTTGACTGCATGTATACACGCTGCAGAAAAGTTAGCCACTCACAAAACCTTTCAAAAACCAGAATCCAATACCTAACAAAAAATAAATTTGTTTTTCTTCTAAATTGCATCATTACTTTCTGGGTAACTTGGTGTATGAGATATACTTAGTACCTTATTGAAGCATAAAACTAACTACAGGGCATTAAATGTAGATTTTTCCATGGTTCAGAGACATGGGTCAAAAGTACGGTTTTGCTTTTGAAAGACTCTCTCTTAAGTAACAAATATTCTCAAACATGGTCAAATACTTTGCCTCTTTTGCATCAGCAGTGCGCTTTTTAGGTTAAATGATTTCTATAATGTTCAGAGGAATGTTAACACTGGCATGCAATTTTCAGGGAAAGGGGGAAAAATGATAAAAAAAAAAGATCCCATTATTTCACTCTACTAGATTATGATTATAGCACCATTGTGCATGTATCTCCATTGGAACTGAACTGCCAGCAGAAGCAGTAGGATCTTCATGAGTACCGTATAATCTGGCCTGTATTTAAACTGCCAACTTTATTATTAATTCACAATTCTCTAGCTACACAAAATCCTTCTATCATATATAAACAGCTATTGTCCCGTTTGTCTCTACTGACAGTTAGGAGCACCTCCAGAAGTTAAAAAAGAACATAATAATGTTTTCATATACCAAATCACTTACCAGGGTCTGATTCTGCATTTCCATATCAGGTTTTGTGTTGCTGTTTTTCTTGTGGTTTCCTTGAGAGTTAATAGAGTTGCCGTGAAGAGAGGAGCCCTGGGAGCTGCCCTTCGACACACTCCTGTAGGAAACATTATTTGATCCACTTTCTGTCTGCTGAGCTGCTTTCTTATCAACTCTGCAGGTAGAGAGTGATTCCTCTGATAAATTACATTGCCCTTCTTCAATCACTCTACTTTCCCATTCCTTTAATGTTTAAAGTAACCTCTCTGTATCTTTCTGTCTCTAAACCTTTGAGTGATAAATGTTTCTAACTAGCCTTGATCAAACCTGTCACTTACAATTTCAGGTAGTATATCAATTTAGCCTTTCACATATAATGATTTATATTATATTTAGGACTCCTGTGGGGCAAACTTGAAAACACAATATAGCAATTGTTAAGTTCTGTGAGTGAAGGTTGTGGTAGCTAGAAATTTAATTAATTCTGACTAGTTACCAAATATATGTCTGCTGGTTACAATACATGAAGATGGAATACATTGAAACATGTACCTAAATATTCTCAATCTTTACACACCATCTGCTTAGATTCTCAATTTCTGGAATAATTTGAATTTCTATCAACTTGGATGTAACTTGCCATTCTTTAATTTCAAAGACCACTGGTTTGGTTAACAAAGTAACGAACAAAATTATCATCTCATTATTAATGTTTTGGGGGTCTTTTTTGCAGAGATTAACATCCTGATTGTCTACCTAGTAATTACTACTATGCATTCTTAGCCTATGAGAAACACATTGAACTTAGTATTTGATCAGCTGTAAACCTACAGTGTACAACACCACATCTCGAACTGTGTTCCAGAGTTTTACCTGTTCAAAAGCTCTTTCATAAAACTGTCTTTTGGTGAGAATGTAGATGTGCTGGAACCTTTGCCTTGCTCACACTCAATCTCACCAGGAGTGTCTTGTGAAGGTTTCAGAATTCTGCTGTCCATGGCATCAGCTAAAATATCACCATTGTCTGCTTTCCTGTTAATTTCATTTTCTGTTTCACAGTGTTGTTCAGTTTTCCTTTTTTCTTTTTTTCTCTCCAATTTTGCCTGCTTAATTCCAAATCCTGAAATTCTTGTATCTTTTTTTTCTACCTTTGTTTTAGGATCATCAGTCTTTCGGCTACTCAGTGCTGGGAGCTTACTCTTTCGAAAGCCAAACCAACTAGCTATAGAGGGCCCAGTCCTTTGTTTAGTCTCTGTTGTGGGAGATTTAGTTTGTCCCTGACCCTTCTGCACATTTTCTTGGATGCATAGCATGACTTTTTCCTCTATTGTAGGTTGTAGAGCTGTGGAACTCAAAATATTGGCACCCTTCTCAGGGAGTTCTGCTAACTGTAAACACATTTGCTGATTTTGTGACTTTGTTGCTTCCAGTTTCTGAGAACACTTTATTCCACCTGAGCTTTGAAATGATGAAGATTGTTTGGAAGATACAGAAACTGATGCTTCTAGTTCTAGTTCCAGTTCTGCTGGTAGAACACTTTTTTTACTATGAGCTTCATGTTGAAAACTTTCAGTGCTTTTCTCACTCTGGGCAGACAGGCTGCGTGGATCTTTCTGAGAAAATGGTTTGTTTCCATTGCATTTTGAAGCGCTGTGAAACAGGTCTAGTTTTGGAGATGATCTGAAGGGCAGTTTGCTTGGGCTTCCATGCTGGCTATTACAACTAGTTGTATTTCCAAGAGAGCCTTGTCTAGAATAGGAATTTTCTGTGGTTTTAGGAGTATATGAAAGAGTCACTGGTGTCACTGCTGACCCAGGAATGGGCTTGATTTGAAGTCCTTCCATAGATGAGTTCTGCCTTGTTAGAGAATTTCCTCTATCAGAAGTGTTTGTAATAATCTGAGTGCGCACTTTCCCAAAACCTTCTGTTGCAGGGGCAGAAGGCTTTTCCCCTGTATGAATGCTGAAACTCTGACTGCGAGCTTTTGCTCCATTCATGCCCAGAGCTGGCTTCAAGTGTGACTTGTTACTAGAAGAAACAGATCTCTTAACTAATTTGTTTTCTAATCCATCTACTCTGTCTACCACCAAGTTGCAGTTTTCATGTGAATGATGTGATGCTGCATTCATACTAAGTCCCACAGTAAAATTGTGTTTTACTTCAATATCAGACTTAGAGTCTTTTAATTCAGCATCCATTGTACTTTCACTGGTTACACATATAGATTCATTTTGCTTGTACTTACTTGAACTCACATTACTTTTGGAAGCTGCATTTATACTGTCTTTTTCCTGTTTCCCTGGTACAGTAGAACTCTTGCGAAGCTGGGGAGATTTGACAAATAATTTCAGTCCTACAGGGAGACGGGTTTTCATTCCTTTCTCATTAGAGTTTTGGGTAGCATGTGCAGTTTCACTATCATGAAACAGTGTTGACAATGGGGAATTGTTTACCTGAGATAGTAAAGGCTCACTTGTGCTTGTGGTATGACATTGAGGAGTTGCAGGGAGAATGTTTGGCATCTTTTGTGTCTGATCTACCCCACTGTCACAGGAAATACCTTTTTTGCTGGAATATGTGTCTTGTGAAGAAGCTGTTTCCAGTGATGGAAAACCTAGAGAAAAGGACCTGGCTGTTTGAAAATCTGTGTTAGGAAATTCACGATTCCTGTGGAGACCCAGCTGATTAGGGCTTTTTGGGCAGACTTGCTTTGTGGAAACATTGGGAAGTTCTTGGCATGCACTATGGGGTTGCTGAGATATGCTCTTATTTTGCATAATTACTTCTGCATTTTCTTGAAGGCAAGATAATTCAATTTTGGCCCCAGAAGATGCATTTTCTGTTCGCAGTTCATGACTAGATTGATTATGAAAGCCAGAGTTCACAGCTCCTTTTGATGATGATGATTTCAGTATATTTTTTGCTGTTTCACTGGGACCAGCTTCTCCTAACTTTACAACTACAGGTGGTGAATGAGCACAATCAGGCCGAATCAACAAGGATGTTGACCTCCCTGGAGGAAGGGGTGGGGATGGTGATCGGGTTTCTACAGTTGCTAAATGACAATGAAAGTCTCTAGTTGGAGGTTCTCCATAGTCACTGGGCTCTATAAGGTGCTGAGGCAACAGTGGTGATGCTGGATTCTGACTCTTTGGATACTTTGAACGGTCACTTCTGCCTGGATGTTTCAAGCTAGGCAGAGGGTGGACAGGGGTCTTTGGAACCTGAAAGTCGACCTTTGAGTCAAAATTATGAGGTGGACTTTGTGCCTTTTTGAATCTTGAAAGCTTTACAGGTGGCAGAGCAGGTGATTTTTCAAGGGCTGTAGGGCCTACTGCTTCAGCTACAGGTGTGTCCCCATTCTCTGTCATCACAGTTTTTTGTGGAGAAAATTTACCTCTGCTTGGTATTTTAGTCAAGTTTGGCTTTTGATTGATTCCTGAATGCACAATGGAGCTTGAATTGGCCTTGTATGTTGCATCATACACTGGCTTCACTAGTTTTTGTCGTGGAGTATTTTGCAGCATCATTCTTCCACAGTGTGAAGATTCATTGCAGGTCATGGGGACAACTGTGTTTTTATTCCCTGTATTATCTTCAAGAGTCTTTTCCTCAGTTTCATCTTCAGGTCTTTCTAAAGAACTGTAGTTTCTAGTATTGGTTCCTGTCTGCAAACCAGTTATTCCCTGAGGTATAAATTCAGTATACCCTGCACTGGATGTAGTTCGTGGCTGGTTGACTGAAATTTCATTTCTTGTTACAGTGACAACTCCAGTTTGATGTGAGCTGAATTCAATCGGCTCACCATCCTCAGCATCAAATATTACTGTAATGCACTCTTCAGAAGAGGTCTTTTTTATAACCTTTTGTTGTTTAATGAAATTACATGTCTTTGGCCTAATGTCTGAGGGAGCAGATATCTTTTTTTCCTCCTTGTCAGTAGATACAAACTGAGAATTCTCTGTGTCTTTGAGCATGTCAGAGGTCTTTGTATACTTCTCAGTAAAAGGAGTTGCTAATAAATCTGATGGACTTTTCTCATCACTGCTTTCTATATGCAATTCATCCAAGACTTCATTGTCATCAGTATCTGAAAGCTGAAAATTAAGGTCCTTCCAGCCTATATTAGCATGGCTTTGATATAACTGTAACTCAGGCAGCTTTGTTCTGGTGCATGATTTTACTTCTGCCTGAAATCCACTGACAAAACTAGTCAATTTTTCAGGTCTTTCCTTTGAATTAAAGTATGAACTTCTTTCTGACAAGTGTTTCCTATTAGGATCCCAGTCAAAGAGACTATCAGAAATGCTGTGTGTTAATTTGTTACAATAGGTCCTGCAGTCTTTGCTTGGTACTTCCTGCAGGAACAGTAAGGATGAAGAGTCGTCATCTGCATCATCATGTGAATCTGAATCATAAGTGAATGCTTTGTTATGTTCAATACAAATACTTCCTACTTCTGTTGGCTTACAGTAAGTCTGTTCATTATGGCCACCACATTTAACTCCAGGGGAATATATTCCTTCATTAGAGTTCATGCAATCCTTGTAACCCCATCTTGATATTACTGAAGGTGATTCAAGTAATATTTTTTTCTTCTGTAATTTCTTCAGCCCTTCTAAGATATGGTTTTCCTTGATACGAGTTGGAGGTAGATCATCTGCAGGACTTGAGAGGTTGCTTGGGAGCGAAGAGCCAACACTTACTCTTTTATCCCAGCTCACAGATGACTGTTGAAACGAAATAAAATTCACATGTTACTCACACAAGCTGTTAATAAAAAGTATTACCATTTTAGAAAACAGATATAGGAGTTGCATAGAGTATTACATTTCCTCCATTGCTATTAATAGCAATGCTCTTTTTTAATAAAGGATTTCATAGTGGTGTGAAGGCTACAGCGCATTTAAAACCTGTAGGAAGAACAATATGAATAGAAGGATTAAGATAAAGAAGAAGAGCAATTTGGACTGTGAAAGACAGAATGAATGTCAGAATAAATGAGGAAACAGTGAGTAAAGCGGAGGGATAAAGGAATTGTTAAAGAAGAATTAAAAGGGGGAGAGTGAAAGGGATGATGACATTTGGGACAGAATCCTTACTGAGTTTGGTGACAACTGTTTTAAATATAAAAGAGAGAGGAAAGTGAAAAAAAATCTCTGAAATAGGCAGCTTTTCAATTTATCTTGTTTCAGATTAATTGACGCTAATAAATGAAGAAAATAAATTTGATTTACCCTTTTGCTGCATGTCTTTCCATCATTCCACGTGTAGGAAGAACCGCTGGAATATTCACTGCAAGCACTTGAGAGGGAGAGTTCACTGCTACTGCAGCTGCTCCGGGGATACAGGTGGCTAGGACCTGTCATATTTAATTGACTCTGGCATTTCAAAATGGGTATACTGGATTTCACATTCTGCTGGCGTTCCTAAAATATGAGAATAGAAATATCTTATGGGTGGAAAAAGATCATTTAACTTCCTCTTGATTAAGAAGGACAAAGAAAAAGCAAGTAAGCTACTTATGCATTCCTGTTATGCCATTAGTATCTGGTGAATTTAATACCGAGAACTAAATTACAGATTGCTAAAATTCGTCAGGGCCAAAATCCACAATCCTCCATATTTTCTTCTTTAGTCTCAAACCAATATTCTGCTATTCTTATACTAATGATTATTCTGAGTCTATTTGAATTATGCTTTGTATATAAGCAGCGTGCCAGAGTAAGATACAGAAAACAAAGTTATAAGAATACAAGTACATCTTGACAACTGCATTATAGCCCTACAATATAACTGATGAGGCTGTGCACCCCAGACAAGGTAAATTAATTTAGTATCCCAGCCAGAATGTCCACTGAGAATGGAATCTCTCCATTACAGTCTAATTTTGGTTTCCTATCTAGTTCAAAGCTTTGTCTAAGAAACTCTCTGACGTAGGACAATCCATCTTTGTGTCACTTGCAGACAGCTGAAGCTTCTTGCTTATGCAATTTATTGACACTTTATGGCTGCCTTCAGTACTTGTGTAGTTATCGCCCTTCTCCAAACGCAATTTCAGCTGACTGTGACTAAGTGCCAG
The DNA here is from genome assembly GCF_012275295.1 of Melopsittacus undulatus. NCBI lineage: Eukaryota > Metazoa > Chordata > Aves > Psittaciformes > Psittaculidae > Melopsittacus > Melopsittacus undulatus. The sequence goes on along the minus strand of NC_047530.1, from coordinate 80,022,209 downwards.
CTTTGAAGAAGAGAGTAATGAAGAGCAGATAGCACTTTAGGTAAAATATTAAACCTCTGTAGGAGTATCTAGGATGCCTTTAATTTGTTTTCAAACTAATACTCTTGTGCCTAACAGTGTTAGAGCTTCCTTAATGTTAAGTGCTTGCACCATTCTATTATGCTATTCTCCAGCTCCCTTACAGAGTCAGACATCTTTTTAATTACCAGGAATGCCAGACAGAATTACAGGGCTACCTGAAAGCAGGTTGTAGTGAGGTAGGGGTTGGTCTCTTCTCCCAAATATCAAGCAATAGGATGAGAAGAAACAGCCTCAAGTTGTTTCAGGGGATGTTGAGTGTTAGGAAAAGTTTCTTCACTGAAAGGCTTGTTAAGCATTGGAACAGGCTGCCCAGGGAAGTGGTGGAGTCACCATCCCTGGAAGTATTTAAAATATGTATATAGGTGGCACTTAGTGATATGGTTTGGTGGTGGACATGGCAGTATTAGGTTAATAGTTGGACATGATGATTTTAAGGTTTTTTTCCAACCTAAATGATTCTATGATTCTATATGACTCTGTTTCATAAAACTGCTTCAGGTTTCACTAAAGCAAGCTCAAAATATATTTATTGATTTTGCTGTTAGATATACCCCAAACTAATTTTGCTTAGATAAAAATTTTACATTTATATTCAAGAAGACACAAGAAATATGAAGTTATTGAATCCACAATACAATTATTGAAACTATATATGCACTAGACACAGCTTCTTCATGCTAATCTCAAAAAAAAAAATGCTGTTTGTAAGGTGCTTCTCATACACTAACATGTTTGTTGCCCTTCTGCTAATTTCTTCCATTTATTCTCCCATGTCCTCCCATTTATTACTACAAGGGTTGAACCTTTTTTCAGTTAAACGGGAGAGAGCAGAAATTTTACTGCTGAGGAGTTCATCAGTACAGCTGCTCATTGCTCAACTGACATAATAATGTTCTGTTTTTGACAAACGTAACTACAGGGCAAACCATTATTCTCTGTCACAGGCAAAACCTATGCATGGGAAAATCATTTAGAGGTAGCAAGAGCACATTTCACCTCTGGGAATTATTGCTACATGTCCTCCTATGAAGTCAAATGGATGCAAGAGGAGTAGCTTTTAAATTCACAGATCTGGGAAGAATATATCTTTCACTGTGAGGCAGGCTGATGACTGTGTTTTGGGCTCTGAAACAGACTTTCTTGCTTTGTTGAGACAAATTACTCATTATTTATGACATTGTGGCTCACAAAGGAGACCCTCTCTTATCAGCTTCCACAGCTAGGACAGTGTCATTCCCTGTAAGGCTGACTATAAACAGGCCATTGGCAGCATCTGCTTCTTTTGGCTATTTTGCTGTCTTTCAGCTATGGCACTGGGAAAACATGTCATGTCAAATTTCTGCCCTTTATACATGGCTATGTCCCAGTCATCACAGTGTGTAATGGAAGGATGCCTGTAAAATTCTTTCCTACGAGAGTCTCATGTTGGACAAAAGACGAGATCACAGTGTACTGACAAGTATTGCCTTCCCCTCCTGTCATCTTCAGCTAGTCTGAGAGCCTTTCCATCTCCTCACTGTTTCCTTTTCACTTAAAGAGAGGAGAAAGGCCTTTGGTACTACAGCTTTAGCAGTGAGAAAAATGGAGATACCCAAGGAAAGCGAAAGAACAGTGTATTACTGTAATCATCTGTATTGTTCAAGAAAGGAGATGTGCAAAAAATATCACACCATTACATATGCTGAAGTAGGATATCCACCCAATTTCTACACTGTATTCAGATCACTGAGGGTGGAATTTTCCCATGCAATTTGCCTTTATTTTTGTAATCATCCAAGAAAGTACTCTGAATAATATTTTTATGATGCACTCATTAAATATCAACGCATACATGTCTGTAACTAACATGGTGAAATTTTAATTTTTTTTGTAATTAAGACTCTTAAGTCATTACCTTTAATGAAATTTAAAAGGCCTGAATGCAGTATTGCAATTTAAACACACCATTTTCACTAGAGATTACAGAAAATGGAATCAGACTGTTAGACAAAAAACTATGTTAGAAAAACCTAACCTGAAGGCTTAATTACATATCAAGCAAAAGTGGTTAGCATTTTTGTGAACCTCTGAAACAATGCCTTTTCATTAAAGTATGTATTACAAAGGAGATTACATTTTTGTTGACACTACTATACTTCAAAGTCACACACAGGTTCAGTGCTCTGTTCTTGTCCTCTTTCCCCCCGTGTGACTTTTGTTTTCTAGGCTACTTTCCTCTTTGACAATGAAACATGAAAGCCACACTGGCTAACGTTTTGCCAAATAAGCACAAAACTAAGCCTATCTGAAAAAAAAATGCAGAGCCCATGAATTTTTAAAAGTTCATACATAATATATCATAAAAGTGGGATGAATAATACGGTGTATGGGCTTTAATAAAAAGCTCCTTGACCATTTCTCAGAGATTCTGAGATGTAATCAATACCCAAAAAGGTATACTGGGGACATTGCTAAGATTTATGCTTTTTTTGCACAGAGTGACACTATCTGCTTACTATATCAACTGAGGACACAATATTGAATTTTAGAGAACAGAAGAAATATTGTTATCTGCCTCAACAGTGTTTCAATTCAGAGCTCTGCTTTATGTCTCATCCCTGGCATCAGACTTCAGAGGCAAAAAGCAGGGTCTCAAATAAGGGGTACAAGGACAGCACAAAAACTCACGTGAATTTGAGCATCAGCAGTTCGAGACTGCATCAGGCTTCTGTTCCGTTCTACTTCTGAAAGCAAATCCCCAGATGAGAGGTCTAAGATGCATGAATGGAGTTTCTGGGGGAGCAGAAGGGAATGAGCAAAATATAAGCATTTGTGAAATATGCAGCAGATCAGCATTTCTAAAATTCCAAACTTTGCTGTTAAATTTCAAGGGAAAAGAAGACCTCAAGGTAAAAGAGGATTTGTTCTAATTTGAAACATTGCTCTTTGCGCTTACTTTGTCTAAGACTTCCTGTCTGCAAAACAGATCATTCTTTATCCAAAAGAAACTACTTTTTCTTCTAGTCACTGTTTTGCAACTTATCATTACTTCACATGCAACAATGACAAATGAATATAAGACCCACCATTATCCATAGAGTTTGACAGGTTTCAGGAAAAAAAGGCATAAAAATGAACTACAAAATTAACATTTATAAATCAATCAACATGTTAATGTTGTTTTAATTTTGAGCTGTTACACCTTGAGTGAATGATTGCAGAAGTGACCCTATTTTTAAACAGCATTGATCTGCTGAAGGCCTCCTTTGCACACATTTTAACTCAAAGTCATTACTGTCATCTGTTAGGAACAATTAATGTGAATAGAAAATAATTGCATTGGGGAACTAGGGGACTCAGAGGAATTTGTGCCTTAATATTCACATGCTGTTCGATTATAAACACAGTTCTTTTTTTCAGTTTTGTTTGGAAGGATGGAAAGCTGTGCCTTTTCCTCCATGTTCACCTGTATACTAATTACTAAGGCTTTCAGTGTGCATTAAGCCTGATTTGCTTTAATTGCAGTTTCAATAAAATCCATGGTTTATGTGAATGCTTTGGCCAATGACTTCAAAAGAATAAGCATCTGCAGTCCTGTCAGTCATTGGACCAACATATCATGTAGCAGGCAGCATGGATCTGACTCACAGCCCACTGAAATCAATAAAAAAGACTTAAAAAAACACAACCAAACAAAAGGACTTTGGATCAGGCTCTTTTCATTTCCCATTAATTCTCCAGGCTTGCAACATGAGAGACTACATCTACACCCTCCACAGCACCGGGACACTCAATTTGGAGGAACAAATGGAGCAGACCTGGCCAGGGTGCTTTCCAAGGGACACCCTGTGAAGGATGCAAACCATGGAGACTTGTTGAGGCTGCATGAGCAGTCCATTACCCTGTACATCCAAAAGGCTTGGTCAAAGAAGGAAAAGAAATTGTAGCACAAAAGCCCTTCCATGCTGAGCAGTAGCAGTAAGAAGACACTTTGCAGAACCCTGAAACACCAGTCACGCACAGTCTTATGCCCAGCTAATCCCCAGCCTGTTTTCTTGGTACCCACTGCAGAAATTTATCTGCTAGAGAACAAAGCAGGCACCATTCCTACAGCCTCTGTTATCTGCATGCTGCGCTTCATGCATCTATTTCAGGAAAACTACTTTTTTTTTTTTTAAATTTGGGAGCAACTTCTCAATATTTCCATATTCACCCAGGAGGTACTACCTGTTGCAGACAGATTATGGAAAATATTTTCAATGATCAATATTCTGTATAAACATATTTTGTCCAATATATTGTTGAATAGATTGAAATGCTAGAAGCACTCAGTATCAAAGACACTTTTCATTATACTATTTACTATATCCAGGCCCTGCATTTTGTAACATCAGCGATGTCTATCCCTTAGTTATTCAGTGTGCACCTTTTAAAGTGTTATTACTAGAGTTACTGTCAGGTATTTGTTCAAGATTAAAGCTCCAGGTAAAATGCATTCCCAAACTCACAGATTTACTGATTTAGTACACATGTTATTCTTGATAGTAATTCCAACTGCATCATTGAACCACCAGAAAATTCCACTGTTTTCAGTATTAGGACTCACTGATATTCTGAACAAGCAGTGTACTTGCTCTTTGCAAAGGAATTAACTACTTTCTCCAGTGAAACTAGTCACCTGATTTTTGCTTCCAGATATATCTTAGCAGAAGTTACTATAGCCCAATCTGAGCGTTAGAGATGATGACTGCAGACATGTGAAACGGATGAACATTTATACTTCAACATTTATTTTCCCAGAAAAAAGTGTTCTAGAAATATTGGCATAGGAGTTTTAGAGCTGTAAAACTGTCTTCTCTTTTTTTCAGCAAGGCATTTTTAATACTTCATTACTTAAATGGGAACATATATGCATCTCAATAAGGGAAATTAAATATACCCCTATAGCATCATCCAATGGAATTTAGCATGCTGCTGTTATTGCCCATATCAGACATAAGAGCAGAGATCAGCTCAACTGGAACAAGCAGAAAACAAACAATTATTGGCCAGTGATAAGATGTTGCCTAGCAAAGTGGGCTGTAAACGGCTCAGAATTCTGGGGGTCCCCCCACACTGGCTCAGTGACCAAAAGGGATGGGATGCACAGGGGTCATGCTGTTTTCAAATTACTACCAGTGTTAAACTCTATGACTCTATAAAACTGTCATAACAAAGGTGAATCAGCAGAATAAAATGAATAACAAAGAAGGAAAATGCATTCTCAAGATGTATAATGTGATTACATTTCTGTATCAAACAACAGATCATCACATTGGGAATATTCCCACACACACATATGCAAATAAACTAACAGACACACAGCCAGCACAATGACTAGCATTAACAAACAGCATAAGAAAGTTTGAGATCATTAATTAAATATAGTCACAAAGCACTGAAGCAAGTCATCCAATTACAAAAGAAAAATGATAAGAAAATTTTTTTTCTTTCATTTATGTTTTTCTTTCCTCCACTCCATTTTCTAATTAAAAAAATAGGAAAAACTCTACTATTTGTTAAAAACCTCATTAATGATCCATTTAAAATGAAGTAACAGATTGTGCTAACTATGCATCTTGTTTCTGATTTCTTCTCAGATATGCAAAACGTACTTTGTCCTTTATGGTTATTTTCAGATGACAGTCACATAACTAGATCAAGGAAATTAAAAATTGTATAGTATTAAAATCATTGTTGATGCTATTACGATGCAATGCAATGAAAGGAGAACAGCACAGAATGACTTTGACAGAAAACATTACATCAATTTAAATGAATAGTTATATATAAAACTGAGGAGTTACAACTATAAATCCAAGCCACCTGCCCCATTTTTTGGTGCCCTATATATAACAATAGGAAACTGAGCAGTATTTGTACCTGGTGGGGAACGTCTGGGCCTCTGTGAACACAGGAAGCACTGGGCTGCACAACAAAAACCATTATGGAAGTTAATACAGCATGCCCAGACAAATTTAAGTGGAAATTAGCCTCTACTGAGTACTGCCAGGGCAGACATGAAGTAAAACATTCTTAGCATGTTAGCTAGACTGGATCCATGCCCCTACAGAAAGTGGGTGCTGAGAGATACAGAAGCCTGGGCAGAGTAGGCCTCTCTGGCTGCTGGTGACCAGCAGCAAAAAGTTCCTTCTTCACCTGTGACACTGATGCAGAAAAAGCCTTGCCTTTTACGGCTCAATGTCAAGATTAACTCCTGAAATCCACATAAAAAATAAAACCAAAGTAACTGATAATTTAGGTGGAAAACTATTATATCAAGTGCAATAGGAAATACAATTATCTAGCAGGCAGATTATCAATCCATCAAATAGTAGGTCAGTTCCCCTTCCCCCCAAAGGCATCCTTATTAAGGCTTTCTAGGAAGATAAAAGAAGGTTACTACCTGCTGGCATGAGGCAATATTACAGAGAGACTCCCCTAACTATTCTGCTTCTTGACTGTATCTGTGCAGAATATCTATCAGTTCCCATCTCTTTTTATAAACATCTAATGGCCTGCAGCATTGCCGGCCGGAACAATTTTCAATGAATTATGACCAACTGTAACGGCTCTCCAATATTGGATGAGTTAATTGCTATTAAATCAATTGGCTTTGCTTTTCTCACATGAACCAAAGTCCATCATTCACAAAGAAGAAATCCTCTCTTGAGTCTAAGAAGACACTTTAATCCTAGTGCTCTGTGCCAGAGCTGTAAATGTTTGTTTGTTGTATGTGACCTCCTCCTATCTTGGCTGTTATCTCAGGCATCACACACCTGTACAGACTGCTCTCCTACATGACCTGACCACTGTAATTGGACTGCCAGGGAATACCTTTTCTGTAGCCTTCACACTACTTGTTTTTAATAATTCTCTGCACAAAGAAGATTCCCCTAAAGTCCACAACAACAGCAACACCACTGCTCCAATTCCACCCTTGTTGTACCAAATGAGTTACATCCTAGTAATTCCACCAAACCCATGCAAAATAATGTGCCACACAAGAAGAGTGCTGATACGGTCATCTCTTTACAGGTGTAATAGAGGCTCATGATAGAAAAAAGCTCTTTCTAGCTGATTTTTTTTCCCAATCATCTGACCTGTCTCACTTTCCTGTTTCCTTTTTCATCTTTAACTCTTATATCCATCAGAAGCAGACTGCAGCTATGAATTAATCACATATTAATCTATGATGAGCTTTAGTTTCAAAGGTCTTACAGAAATAGTACTCTGCACTACATTTCCATTACAGCATGGAAGACAGCAGACTAAAAAAGAAAAAAAATATTATTAGGTATGCTATTTACATAGTATTAGTTTAGTTTATGCAGAAATACAATTTATACAAAAATACTAAATCCTGATTTTTTTTTAGGCCTTAGATACATTGCAGAGGGATGCTTAGCTGGAAGTGACAGAACACTTATTCCATCAGAACTTACCTAGATTAAGAACATGCACTGCTCAAAGTATGAAATGAGAACTTCTTATACACTAAATACTCTGAAATAAGGAGAAAGTTAAGTATTTTTAAGAAAAAAAAGATTTTTGTATTTCTGCACAGAAGTAAACAGTTAATGTGATTTTTTGCGTGCCAGTTCTGGGAATAAAATATGGCCATACAGGCTTCATAGTAACATCATATAGGTCTATGTCTCTACATTTTCACAAGTGTGTTAAAAACAGACCAAGCTTTAAAGGATATGGAAATAAGAAAACAACTGTCAGTCTGGGGAAGGGAGGAGGAGTTCAGCATTTTCAAAGGAAGAAACACTAAGTTAAGATACTAACTTTTCTTGCCCTCAGCATTTGGGTAGCATTCTGAGTCCATGTTCAGGTTCCCTTGTAGTAACAGGACAACACAACAATTCTCGATTTATATATTTTGTTTATAAAATGTTACATGTTTACAGGTTTGTCTATTTGAGATTATTCTGCAACAAATATTCAGACTTGTATTTTCACTTGCACATAGAGCAACCATGACCAGTCAATCTGTACTAGTGCACTTCCATAAGCACCAAAAACAAAATGGCAAAGTATCAGCAAAGCATGGGAGTAAACAGAGGTTCACTACAGCTCTCTTCCTGCCCTCTTCTGTTGCTTCAGAAGATCCCCTAGAAAAAGTGAATAAAGATCTGCAGTATGGGTAACAGGAGTTAGTCTGAAGAGACATCTAGGAGAACATGCAATGCGCAGACTACTTTTTAGGTAACTCCTTTCTCCAACTGTTGGAGCTAAAATTTGAGTGAGGAACTAACAGCCTTTGAACATTTAAAACACACCTTCCTTACCAAAAATAAATATATGCTCATAATTTCTTAGACCTTTAGAAGCTACTAATATACCTCTGTGCAGGCAAAACATGTAACTTCTGATCGTAAACTTAAAGTATCACACTAAGCTATTTTTTTCTACTTCTCTGTTGCTACAGACCAAGCAGTTAAAAAAGATATGCGATAGCTGGCAAAAGTGTGCAACACGCAATGTCATACACCTCAGTCTGGAACAGGCAAAACAACTCAGAAGTTTTATACACCACTGTATTTAGTACCAACATGCATGTTGTCTTTCATATTTAATATCTGGTTATATGCTAAGGTTTGTCTGACAGGGTAACTACAATTAATTTGTGCTGTATACTGCTGCTAGGGTTCTCAACAGCTGTATCACAGGAGATTTACCACTATAGCTACAGTATTTATTTTTGGTGGAATGAGGTGGTTAATACACAGTAAGTGAACCCCAGGATAAATCTTACAGTGGCATGAGCAGGCAGTTGGAGACTGCTATTTATTGGTCTTACCTACAGCTATGTTAAATATAGGAAACAATCATAAACATGCAGTATTGCTCAGTGGTAGAGCAGGAAGTTATGCATAAAATGAATATTAAAGGATTAACTGTAGAATACATTTCAGTAAGCTAAATCAGTTCTTAGCACAAAAAAAGAAAATTTACAGCTATTCCAGGAATTTCAAGTCAAGTGGATTTTGATTTTCCATTAATTTAATAAAAATACTTCCATGAAACTTCCATTTTCATATTTCCCATTTGTTTTTGTTGGTTTTCACTCCTACTAGGCTGACTTTGCTAAAAAACCTAGAAGCCTTGTGATACAGAAGATGCTAGACTTCAAATTCAAACCCAGTATTAATAGCGGTTTGTCAAGTTCTACTGGCAAATGCTCCAGGCAAGTTTACTGAGACTTAATCGACAACACCCAAGACAAAGTACATAGGTATGATATTACAAACATTTGTATACAAGATTAGGGTGCAAAAACTACATCAGCAAATCCTGTTAACAAGGCAAATCCAGCACAAAAAAATAAAACAAAGGTTTCATTTGCATCTGTCTCAGATTTTCTGGGCTTGCGGCTCTCCATTATTATTAAGCCATCCAGAGATGGTAAAAAAAACAGTAAATTAGATTCCAGAGTAACTCAGGTTAGAAACTTACATCCTAGGGTATAAATTGGGAGGTATTAAGCACATATTTAATGCATAAACATAAATAACATAATCTCTCTGTATTCTTCAGAGAGTTTGCAGCATTAACGTAAGCCTAAAATTATGCCTGTTCCAAATCTCTTAGTTTTATTAATTTTTATAAACTGCTTTAAATAAAAGTTACATTAAAAGACATAAAGTAATATTCCCTGATCCTACTTTTCATTTTATAACTCTATCAGTGTTTTCAAGCTCTGAGACTTCAAAGTGTTAGTTCTCATTTTAATAACGCTATGGTAGGACTCTGTAAATATTGCAATAATAATAAAATGAGCTAATTTAATTTCTTAGGAAAATGTCTGTATAAAGTTCCCTGTGGTTTGTAATTACTGTAAAGTCGACAGTTTACATCAGTGATTCGGTAATCAGCTAGTCAGAATGTAAATAATTAATGAAATAAATGTTTTCAGTGTTTTTGCTCATGGAAGACTCCTTGGAGTATGGTAAACCAGCAGTTTTATGAGAATAATATTGCAGAAGAGTTAAGCCTTTTCTTGAGTACATATTTGTATATATTGTTTCTTCATAATTTGGGTCAAAACAGTAAATGCTTTTAGTAAATGCCCTTCTATTGATCTAATACTAATTACTATGTTAATTCCACTACGCTAAATGAGTGCCAACATTATGCAGGTGCTAGGAAGTACTGGAACATCAGAGAATGTATTCACAAACATTTCAGCATGGTCAGAATCAGTTTAGGAAACAACTTTATACTGAACACCTGTGACAAGGAAGAACTATACCATTAATCTTCTAAGGCATGGCTTACACATGCTGTCTATACATTAGCAGTAAAAAAGTGGACTGTTTTTTATTATTTCACTGTTTTAAGAAATGCTTTAACATGAAAGCACAGATGAAAAGTACTGATGTTTCAGTCTCGCTTGTACAACAGACATCGCATTATCAATCATTATCTGCTTAAATACTACTCACTAATTTCAACTTGCTGCTAAATTGGTGATGGTAAGAGAGTCAGTAATAATCCTGGTAGCACAACACAATTTTGGTCTGTTTTCGTGATTCCTGCAGTTTAAAATTCATTTTCACGTTCACTTTCTGACTATGCCCCAAAATCATCTAAAGGAATTAGGCAGAACTCAGTACGATCTTGTTATTGACATTTATGTTGATCGATGTTGTCTCTTACAGAATTGGAATCTACAGATCAATTCCCTTATTAGATTCGTTCTCAGTGCTGCCATGATCATTTTATCACAGAAGCTGCTGCCATCAAATGCTGCTTTATCACTTTATAATGGGATAAGCTGAAGCTTTCCTCTAGCATATAGATGGAAATGAAAACTGTCTGCGCTCTAAATATTTCTTTCGCAGATTTTCAAAATACCCTTATTAACTGCATACATCTATTTTAAAAGCTATTTTAAACTCAATTTACCTAAGCAGTAATCATTTTGTTCCACAACAAAATTCCAGTTTTCAGGGTGGTAAAAAAAAAAAAGGCTAACATTGGAGACTGCCTTGGATCTGCTAATAGCTTTCTTCCTGCAGAGCCTGTGAGTCAGATGATAAAAAAAAAAGAGACAAAGAATGAAGAAACAGAAGAACTAAAAAGGTCTCAGGAATGGTAAATGGTATTATATGAACACACAAACACATATGCAAACACTCAACAAGCACACAGAACAAATACATACACAAGGGTCACTGCAAGTACTTTGTCTGGTTTTGAAAATATGAATTGCTGTGGTATTTTTTAGAGTGGTATTACGGCTCCTATTGAGAGGGGAGTTCATCACATAAATTTAAATCTCCGATAAAATAAATTAGCTTTTTTATTGCCATGTTGAACTATGGGGCTATGATTGTTATGTATTGCTACAATATAAGTCTTAATAGCATTTTAGCCCTGTGGTGGTCAAACAGAAACCATTTCAAACCTTCTAAAGGCTATTAAAACATGTGCAGATGTCTGGAAAATTAATACTATTATCTAATTCTAACCTTTTGCCTGTAGGAGGAAAAGGAGAGAGAAAGCTCAGCGATGTTTTAGATCAATACACAGCAACTGAGAAGGATAAGCACTGTTTCACATGGAATTTTATTGGCTGTGAACAGGTGATTCAAGTGAACAGATTCATCCTTATTTGGATCTTACTGACATAATTCTTTTACTCAGAAGAATAATTTAAGAAATATGAGCATCATTTTTACAGTCCTTCCTCTCTGCTGTTTCCCAAGGTCCAGCAAGTTAGAGATGGGAAAGGTTCATTCATTTAAATGACAGGAGCAGGAATTTGTCAAGGTTAATGTTGAATAAGCCATATTTTCCTTCCCTCAGTATTATGCATTTAGAGAGCATCATCATCCCTCCTCTTTCTTTTTTTTTTTTTAATATTGTTGAAATATCAGATGGACTGAGGAGTTTAAAAGTAGGAAGGATTTTAAGAAATGCTTTTATCATTAGTTTAAGGCTTTTCTCTCCAAATCTAATGCATTGTTTTTGGCTCTAACAATAATTTCAAATAAGGAATGACTTTTTAGGAAGATTTTCTTTAATACCTGGAGCACAGTACTTCATTCTACCCTTGTTTCCTCAAAGCACTTACCTCAGGTATTGTTTAGAAAGAATAAGTGAGCAGATTCCCAGCTGGTAAGAATTACTGGCTTCACTTCTTTTACTGAAATTGAAAGAATTTTTGCCAGCTCAGGAACTGTACCATAGACTTCCTTAACTTTTGCCGCTTTTCAGAAATAAAGCTTCTAAAAGGTCACTGTGTACATATGTTGTGGTATTTCATTCTGGAAAGTATCAAATCTGACTACAAGACTTCCAAATTGCAGATCAAGTTCTGCAACATTTATTCTGGTAGACAAAAATCACAAGGCTTGTGTGCAGGACAAAGTATGATCCTAATGATCTGAACCAGCACCTCAAATCCTGGCTTCAGTCCTCTGTAATTACAATGACCTTTTCTGGAGTGAGAAACTACACAAGGATTTTGCAATCAGCCTGGCCATGCAAGTACAGCTGAAACACAGGAGAGGTGGGACAGCCAGTGCTGGTACCAACAAGGAGGATGCACCATATTGTATGATATGAAGATACAGACCTGCATTCCGCATATTCATTTCTAACTCAATCCTACTGCTGTAGCCAGGCAGAAAATGCCATAAAAAAGAAAATTGTCAGTCATTGCTCCTGGGCCAAACTATGCTCTTAGAATAATAGAATCATAGAATAGTTAGGGTTGGAAAAGACCTTAAGATCATCTAGTTCCAACCCCCTGCCATGGGCAGGGACACCTCACACTAAACCATGTCACCCAAGGCTCTGTCCAACCTGGCCTTGAACACTACAAGGGATGGAGCATTCACAACTTCCCTGGACAACCTGTTCCAGTGCCTCATCACCCTAACACGAAAGGATTTCTTCCTTATATCCAATCTAAACATCCCCTGTTTAAGTTTGAACCCGTTACCCCTTGTCTTGTCACTACAGTCCCTAATGAATAGTCCATCCCCAGCATGAACTGATGTAGAGCTGAGAGTAACCATATTTCTAATTAGTGTCAAGATTTCCTAAGGACCATTTAGGGGAATAAATTTAAATGAGTCTCTAAAATACAGTGCTAATCTCAGATTCATGTTCACATGGTAAATATCTATAATGCATAGTCATTGAGACTAGACCTGTGCCTGTATCTACTGTACATGAAAAAGCATACAAGGCTTGTTTAGAGAAAAAAAATTGAGTTCACAGTAAGCAATGGAAACTAAAAAAAAAGAAAAATAAATTGATTGAGCATTTCTGCTTTTAAAATATGACTGAATAAAAAAACTTACGATCAAAACACTGCAAAAGTAAGTAGTTCATCTCTGAAACTGTATACCAGAAAGATGAACTGAAGAGTGGTGTATATTTGAGAATTCTAAAGCACTGATATTAATTCAAGATGCCATTACTTTGGCAGTCTGGTTTCCATACTTCTAATGCAGTAAGATGGAGTTTAATTCTTAATGTTGAAAATGCCCTTGTAATGCACACAGGACACAGACAAATCACTGCTCCTCCCTGTGCCCAGACATTGGATAGTGAGTAATGAAACATGGCTTGCTCACATCCACAGGAAGAAATGAGCATGAATGCAATCTAAAAATGCTAAAAATACGAAGAGAATAAAGTCTGTCAATATCACACTGTTAAAGATTTAATGACAAGGGAAACTTTTCCTTTTAGCTTGTCCTTATCAAGAGAGATACCCAGATGGTAATTCAAGAGTTAAGGCACTAATGGACTCTTCAGTTTCACTAAGAACCTACGTGCTGATTTTATCTTGCAATACAGTATTTCACATTCTCAGCGAAGTCAACAGAGACCTAGTCAATAGTGTCATGGCCTTTGGATGAGGATTTGAATCGTACCAGTATCCAAACCATCATTAAAGAAGACAGGTCGTTTGGGAAACAAAGGAGAGCATTAGTAAAATTCAATAGTAAAAGATGGGGTCGGTTCAGTAGGTGTTTTATGATTCATTATGAATACCATTTTATTCTACTTCTTCTTTGTGCAGTATCCATAGGAGTATACAAAACATAAAGTGTATCACAGGAAAATGATTTTTTTCATAACAGAAAATACCTAATGAGTAATCTTAAGTGCTAAAACCCACTTAGCATAATGTTAGTTTGATTGATTTGATGGAATGTGTAATTTAAAATTACCAGGAAATTACACTGATGTGATATAATCTGAACAGCTTAAATGTTACCAAGCAGAGTACTTATTGGCACACCAATTTTAAGTAAAAGAGCTGTAATTCCATATTGCTTCATGTTTGAAGTGCCACTAAAATAACAGTATATCCCACAGTTATAAAGTAAAATGTAAACGAAGTCTTATATGTATTGAATGCAATAAAAGATGAAATTGATCCTTTATCCATTTTTGTTTCATATACACACTTCTGCATAGTTATCTCTCACTTTGGTTTCAAAGTCTTAACAAAACAAAAGTTAACTATATACTTAACTCCATTAGTACAATAAGAAAATGACATATCCTTAATAATAATGGTTATATTTCTACACTGCTTTAGAATTTCAATAGATTCCCACTTTACCGCAACAAGAAGCCGTCCTCTGAATCTCTGAATCATTCAATTATATACATTTTTTGGTATTTCATTTGGGAGTTACAGAGTGTGAAATATGCACTGTGATGAGAAATCAATTATCTAGCACACCTGTGGTCTGTGCATGTTATATTTAAACAGGGCATGCAGTGGATACTATTTTATTCCACCATGAAATCCAAACTGGGAAGGCTTTAAAAGCTGACCTGATAAGATGAACTTGCCCTTTTATATATAGCACATGGTTTGTACTTACTATATCACATACTGGATAACATTAGAACAAATCCATGCTAATTTTTGCTATCCAAACGTCAATGAGAAAGATTTTTTTCTATTTAGAAAGGAAACTTCAATGAATGACCCTTGACGTGCTGTGGTACAGAATATCCCTTAGGCTAGTTTGGGTGAGGTGTTCTGGCTCTACTTCCTCCTGGCTTTCCAAGTCCCTTTTCACTGGCAGAGCATGAGTCTGAAAAATCTTTGATTGGGGTAAGCATTACTTAGCAACAACTGAAAATATCAGTGTGTTATCAGCATTGTTCTGAGAAGAGTCAAAAACACAGCACTGCACCGGCTACTAAGAAGAAAAATAACTGTTACAGCTGAACCCAGGACACTTAAATACACTAAATATATATCTATATCTATAAAAAATGTTTAAACTTCAAACCTAGAAAAATACCAGACAAAAACATGGATCTGTTGGTTATAAAAGACAGAGCAGGCTGAAAAAGCATCCAACAGGTTAAGCATTGTTATAGGTTAGATTTAACTTCATGGAATAAAAAAACATATCTTTTTAACACTTACTGTAAATTTGAAGCACAGGGCAATTTTGGAAAGGAGTATAGCAATATTGTTTTGTACTATGGAATTCCTTCCTTTTTTCTTCCATTTATTCTGATACTGAATGTACACGATAATGGGAAAAACCATGAAAAACATTCTTGTACTTAATAACTCTACCCCTATACTTGCTTAGGGCTTCAAATATCATATTGGATTCCTGCCATCATGTGTATCATCACTGAAAATAAAAATCTATGCATAAAATAAAGAGAAATCTATGGTTCACCCAGTGTCAGCTGCATATTTTTCTTTGTCTAAAAACGAAAAGGCAGTAAAATCTTACTTTTGTTGTTAAGGCCTGTCACATCAGCATAGCCTCAAGGTTTCCTTCACACATGCTTACTCTGAAAAACTGTTTTTGCTCTTCAGAAAAAACATCTATATATTTCTTCAGAACTTAAAAATAAAAAAAAGACTGCTGTGTTCAATCAAAATCATTCATGAAAGCTTCACCAAAGATCACTTGTGTCTTTCCTAAAGATTATTTGCTCATTTGATTTACTGTTTTTGGTATCGCTTTAGAAATTTATCATGGGGATAATGGAAAAAGCTCATTTTAAATTTGCTATCTAAAAATATATATATTTAAATTGTATCCCAAAATGGTCAAGGCCAGGTTGAAAGGGGATTTGAGCAACCTGGTCTAGTGGGAGATGTCCCTGTCCATGTCAGGGTGGCTGGAACTAAATGATCTCTATGGTCCCTTCAACACAAACCATTCTACAGTTCTGTGATTCTGATATGGAAAGCCTTTCAGGGCTCTCCTTGGGAACCTCTCAAGACTAGTTGAAGTACTTGGACATTAGAAATTCTAGCAGCTGGGAGTAAATTTGTCTTAAAAGCATTATCACTCTCATCAGATCTATATTTCCAGTGAGCTTTAGCTTTCTTTTTGTTTGAGAGCAAATTGGTAGGAATTTAGGTACTGAAATAAGGGACAACAGTCTGACAAGAAAAGAAGCAAACAAAATACAAATTGTAGATGGAGGAGATCTATCAGATCAGTTGATCTAAATCCCTCATAATAAAATACTGTTCTCCACTGAACCTCTAGCTGTTCTAACTGTTCTTTGTTTTTCTTTAGTTTTAAATGTTGTAAAGGATACTGCCCTACCTCTCCTCTTATATATCACACCACGGTATAGAAGAAAATTTTTTGTGATGTTATTTTGTCAGCCTGGATTAGGTTTAGATCCAGCAAATAATTTTAGCAAACATTTTATTTTAGGAATGAAAGTTTTACACTTTCCTTAGTGAAAAAAGAGCATGCTTGGATTTGCTGTGTTAGAGAATGGTGTCCTTCAGGGACAAGGAAAGCCATCTCGGCTACTTCACTCAAGGGATCTCATAAAGCTTCTTGGACATCTACACACCATGGCTGTGATTTACACATGAGTATAAGTCCCCATGACTAGAGATGGCCTGTAGAGAGCCACTGTGGCAGATGATATCCAATGATTCTCAGTGCTCTTCCAAACATCTGCCTATCTCAGGTCCTCCTTCCAGACCTGGCTGGGTATCAGATATCCACCCTAATTCCTTCAGGTATTATGTTGCTGCTGTTCATTCAGAACTAGGTCATATGGCTTAGGGAGATTAGATGAAATTTCTTTGGAGGGGGGATATTTCCTTTCCTTCTCTCATAACTGACTTTGGTCACCCATTCATCTAACCAGTAGGCTTTAGTGAATACTTGAATTCTGGATTGTTTTCTCAGCACATAATTGGAGCTGCAAACATGACAATTAAGAAATACGGTTTATAATGTATTATTACATGTTGATGATGTAAACTGAGACGAAATACAGAGATTCGAAGCTGTGTATTTCTGTCTTATCTGATATTATTGGTGAGTGAAGACGTGACAGAAATAGAAAGCAGGTACCAGTTTACTGGGATAATGCAAGACTAAAAATTATGACATCAGCATCTTCACATGAAGAAATATTCCTTTAATTTGTTCTTGAAAATCTCAAAAATCTTTAAGTGTTCATTAGTAGGCCACTATCTAATCCTGTGTATCTCCTGAGATACACAGAAGTATTCTTATCACTTCACACTGCTACAAGACTGGATGCTCTTTCCTGGGACAGGATATTCATGACAGGAATTGTGAACCTTTGGTAACCTTGAGCTAGAGAAAGCACTGCAGCAGGGCTGTGGCCTGAAATATTTTGAGAGCTGCAAACGGTGTAAAAACCACCACCTCACTCCTTAATAGGTGTTCGTCTGGCAATGCAATTCTTGGATAAAGTTTAATGTACTAGTTTAAACTTAATATATGTCAAACCTCCTTTAGATTTATGTGATTACCTTTTTGTCTATTGATAAAGTCCTTGAGATTGAGGTAGCTTTTAAGAAGTTTTCCACTACTGCTGAAACAATTAGCAGACCTGAGATTAATTTCTCCTTCAAGCCACCAGTCCCGATTTCTGAGAAAGTAAATATCACTACAGATACTGCTACACCTGATTTATATGTTTACTGAGAAGGAAAAGCCAGTTTGTTCTGAAACTGAAACTTTTCAGAAGCTTTGCAGATGAGAGTACCCTGAGAATCTGATGGATACAAAAGAACAAATGTGAAGTAAAGAAATAAGCAGGTCAACTGCAGGAGTTTCAAAACTTTAAATACAATTTGCTGATCTTGGTCTCAAGTCTGCCTGCTCTCTGAAGAGCCTGGAGGCACAAGGCAGGAGTAGTAGCTGGCTTCTGTGAGATGGGAATTATACTGCTGCTCAGTGTATAATGATCCAGTTATTGAAATATACTTTGGACTACTGACAAACTGTTTTCAAATAGTGCACAAAGATCTTTAGCTTAATTTCAAAGCCACAAATACCTACTTTCTGAAATACTTAATCTATCTGATTGCTGTAAACGCAACTTCACTTTTAACCTCTGCATTCAGACATCATCATACCTAATAATGTCTGAACCAGAGGTCAGATTCAGACTCTGCGGCTAGATATTCCATCTCCTTTTATCAGATTTTAGGGCAATTAATTGCCTTCTTTTTCTTCCCATATATTATAATGTCGCTGGTGCAATTCACCCCTTCCTGCTAAGTTGTACAATTCCCATCGAAGGACATACAGCTGTACTCTGTCTTGTATGTCAGGATATAGCTGTCAGGTTATTAAAAAAGCTAGTATCAATGCAGTCATAACAAAGCAGCTATTACTTAAAATGTCCTGAGAATTCAGTGAACTGTGCTGTAGCATTCTAGAAAAAAATTTAGACATAAAATTAAACAATATGGATGGTCCATGAGTACTAAACTAAACTAATCTAGCCAGAGAAACACATGAGACAATAGATGCTTGAAGAGTCCTACCTGCTTTGTTCTGGGATTGATAAAGTATAATTTTTATGATAGAAATAAAATGGCTATGAAAATATAGTTTAGGATCAGAGGTACTGTAAATCTTATGACTAGAAATATTATTTTATACTTTCTCAACTAGGAAAAATTTATTACTTCTTTAATCAAATAAATCAACTCAATAAATGCTGCTACTTAGAATAATAGAATCATAGAATAGTTAGGGTTGGAAAAGACCTTAAGATCATCTAGTTCCAACTCCCCTGCCATGGGCAGGGACACCTCACACTAAACCATGTCACCCAAGGCTCTGCATTGAATACCACTAGGGATGGAGCATTCACAACTTCCCTAGACAACCTGTTCCAGTGCCTCATCACCCTAACAGGAAGTAGTTACACAAGTCCAGGTAGATGACATCAACTGCTCTACCCCTGTCCATCGCTTCTGTAGCCCCATCATAGAAGGCCACCAAATTGGTCAGGCGGGATTTCCCCTTAGTGAAGCCATGCTGGATGTCACCAAGCACCTCATTGTTTTTCCTGTGCCTTAGCATGCTTTCCAGGAGAACCTGCTCAAGATTTTGTCAGGCACAGAGGTGAGACTGACTGCTCTGTAATTCCCCGGGTCATCCATTTTCCCCTTCTTGAAAATGGGGGTTATATTTCCCTTTTTCCAGTTGTCGGGAACCTCACCTGACTGTCATAATTTTTCAAATATGATGGCCAGTGGCTTAGCAACTTCATTTGCCAGCCCCTACAGGACCCACGGATGGATTTCACCAGGTTCCATAGACTTGTACACATTCAGGTTCTTAAGATGGTCTTGAACCAGGTCCTCTCCTACAGTGGGCCTAGGGTCTTCTTTACTTGCCACTTTTCAACACCTTTCACTAATGGTTCCTCACATGCTTCATAAAAAGTCTGCAACAACAGCTTTCTGGGTGAAAAGTTAAAGCAAGACATCATCCATGGGACCAATTCAGCTTACAAACACATTGAATTTATGTAAACAGAGATAACAAAATATAAACAAATTATGGCAATATCTATGAGAAGGCAAACCCTGACCCCTGTTATCATTAGTAACTTTCTACAAGTCTACATTGTTGTAATAGAAGGATATTTAACATCAGAAATTGGTTCAATGTCATTAGTTATATTTTCAAGCATGAGTAAAAAGAGGGCTAACAAGGAGAAAGATCTGTGAAAAGATCTGTCTCAAAACTGAGTAGTCCATACCCAACTACAAAACAAGTCTACAAGATGCCAAATCTAAGAAATGAAAGAGCCCTCTAATTTGGTGATTTCAGTAAAGTTTCTCTGAAGAAAACAGTACATCATTTAGAAAAAATAAGGCAAAGACAGAAATATAGTGATATTGACATTTGCATTTAAAAATAATTCATAGCTGCTGTACATGGGCAAAGCAGAAGTGCTAAGTTTCATTTAAGACTTCTTACTCCTACTCTTGTATCTTCTCTTTGGATTTTCTTATCCCTTCAGCAACCGTCTGTATATCACCTCCACAGATTTCTCTCTTCACTTCCAATAAGTTTTGCTATACTCAAATTTAAATCTTAGTCTGTCTATTATTCCCAAGTATTTCTCCCACTTGCAGATGAAATATAAAGTGGTTCACTAAAATGGAGCTCCCAGTTTTCTTTCCCAAACCCCTCTTGCTAAGACAGGCAGAATTTAATCAATTTTTAGCAACCACATGAAAAAATGAAGGCTGCTCGGACAGAAATTGCTCTTCTGTGCTAGCTTTTAACTATGACTATTGCTCTTCCTCAGAGGGTTCTGAGACAGAAACACTTTTCCTAGGCTTCAACATTTTAAGAAAGCTGCTTCAGAGAGAAGACTGCCTGAATAATTATTTATTTATTTATTTTTAAAAAGAGGTGATCAAGCTCCTCCTTATTTATCTACCCTAATACTGGCTCTGTAAATCGGACACTTCAGCTTGAAAGAATGTCCCCAGAAAGATAGGGTAGCTTTTAAAATTGTTTACAGTCCCAAAGAGGTGACAAAAAAAGCCCAAGTTATCTCTTTCTCCACCTTACATTTTGCAGAGACTGCATTACTTAATCTTTTCATGATGGAAGTGACATATCCCCTGTTTCACACCCTACAAGCAGTAAGCACACAAAAATTTCTAGTAGTAAAGAACTTACATAGAATCACTGAATGGTTTGGGTTGGAAAGAACCTTAAGATCATCCAGTTCCAACCCCCCTGCCATAGGCAGGGATACCTCACACTAAACCTTGTCATCCAAGGCTCTGTCCATCTGGCCTTGAACATTGCCAGGGATGGAGCATTTATCACTTAGAGGAAGCAGTTCCAGTGCCTCACCACCTTCACAGTGAAGAACTTCTTCCTTATATCTAACCATGGCAATATATATAATCACATGTCTCAAGAAGACACACATATTTCATTTAAAACATTATTAGACTCTTCAATTTCCTAAGTACTTAAACTTCTCGTAAATGCATGAAAATGTAATATTTTTAATAACATTTTCACAGCAGCAGTCATAAACACCTTACTACATGTGTTTCCTTTGTTATTGTTTTCGTTTTTAAATTGGTAGTAATAAGTTTGTCTTTTCAATTGTGTGAGAAGCATGAGTTAAAACAATAGAGTGATATTGGTCTGGTATACAGGCCATTACCCTGCAGTCAAATTCAAAACACTGGTATCAATCTTTCATTGAAAAAAATGTGAGTAATTTGATTCCTAAGAAGACAAATGAATCATGGTATATTTGCTCAAAACCAAATATACAAAAAAATACAAGTCTTCTAATGTCAATTACAGAATAATTCGATAGTAACAGACAACCACATCACAGAGTCAATATGCAGAAAAAGCAACTGGTATTATAATTTTTTTGTTTAGCTCATACCCTCTTCTACAGCATTCTTCAAAAACTGTAATTATACTGAGTGTGAATACTCCTCAGATGAGATCAGCATTACATAAAATTGAACTGTATTGTATCAGACAGTACCAAAAAGGTGACATTAACACTGTGTCCTGCCTGTCTCTCCTCCCAGTTAGCAGTATTTGCCTATTCACTTTGATTAGGGTCATGCTTTAACAGGAATGTCCTTAACCATACATTTAGTACTCTACTTCTGTAGAGCAACAGTTCAAAAAAAAAGTATTCAGCTATTACTCTAAATCTGGTATGTATGCATTTCCAAAAAGACATAATACAAACAGTGCCTCAAATCTATGCAGGCAGACAACAGTATTTGCTTAATTTCAGTCCTAAGGAAACACTCTTCTTAAGATTTTACATCTCAGACTGCAAGATCACAGACTATATACTATTTATTCAAGTCTGGAGTAAAGTCAGAGGACAAACAAGGTTCTGAAAACTCACAAGTTTATTGGGGTTTTTTGTTTGTCTGTTTTTTCTTGGTTTGGGTTCTTGTCTATTTGGTTTGGGGTTCTATTTTGTTTTCCCATTTTTTTTTTGATTACATAAGAAGTGTTTTAACAGCTAGGGCAAGGGAGAAGCAATTAGAAGAGAGAAGGTCCTGATCTAGCAATACCTAAATCAACACAAAATAAACAGACAGAACAAGAACCTGAGGATAACACAAGAACCCAGATCCCTATGATGGTAACCTGGCCTCTGCCCAAGCTTCAGTTCTGCAGTATGTAAGTATAGCTGTTTGCCACCCCTGGGATTCCCTTGCCTGTAAGCACCAGTTGGTGAGGAGTCCATGTTTCCTCAATAAACATCATGAGCTGATGAGAGTTAACAGCCCTCAGCTGTTTAGCAACAGTGCAAGGATCAAATCTTATGTTGAGATATACACATGCACAGCATCAGAGAATTTAGGTAAGATACACATACTTATTTAGCATCACTTACCTATCTGACTCCTCCAAAATGAATGTTTTGGGGTTTTTTGGTTGGGTTTTTTTGGTTGGTTTGTTTGTTTGTTTGCGTTTTTTAATAAGAAATACCATAGATTACTAAACCCAGAATTTGTCATATTAGAAACTTGCAAAGTTTTTAAAAATAATCCTCATTTATTGTCCTAGCTCACGGTCAGGTTTGTTGGAACTTCTTCAAAGATCCTACTTCTACAAAAGGATGACAGAGCAATGGATGCATTCACCATAATGGGCTTTGCCAAATGAAAAGAGATACTGAAACGTCTCTTATTCCAGAATGGCAAAGGAGTGGGAGATGGGTCAATTGGTTTCTCAGCTATATCCTTCCATAAAACATTTGGAAAAAAAAATCACTCTAGGTCTGTGAAGATGTACTTAAGTCCTTGTAAGTAAGCTGAAACCAGGAAAGCAATACATATGGCAAAAGTTAAATAAATGGGCTGTCTTCTCACAGGAAATTACACTGTTCACCATCAAGCTGAATGTTAAAGAATCAGAGCTTCTCCCCTACAGAGGGATAATGAACACATATAATTCCATTTATCATAGTGAAAAAACACCGAAAAAGTAAGTTACTTTGCAGGTGTGCTCCTCTTCACATATGCATCTAATATGTAGCCATAGCTTATCAGTGTACACTTTCAGTTTCAGTGATATCAGATTATAGATAACAGATATTCTTCTAAAATATTAAATCTATCAATTGTCATTTCCTGCTTACTGACATAACCTTAAAATGAAGAAAAATATTTTATAATTCTAAGAAACACAAAGCTCATAGCTTGCTTTCTGCAAATTGTCATCTCCTACCTGAAGAAGTAGGTCAGACGCTGGTTTGACTTTCTGCTGGAAAAGCACACTTAATGTTTGATTCTGTTGTTCCAAATCAAAAACTCTCATTTTCAGCTTTATACATTCCTCCCTCAAATCCTGTGGCATAAGGGAAAATAGGATTTTAGAAAGCAGGTAACAGAAATACTTACAGAGCTCTAAGCAATGTCAGATGCTAAGCAGAAATACACATACAACTTTTAAAATAATATAAATCAGAAAAATGTCCTATTTCATTTTCTCTGGTCATTTGATCATCATGGGATAAGATTAAAAAAATCTTGTAATGAGAAACAGTACTTACCTGACACATCCATTTAGAATTTTCTGTTAGTATAAAAAGTGACTTTGCTAGCAATATGTTTCATTTTGCAGCCAACGCAAAGCAGAAAACAGTAATTAAAATATGAATATTGTAATAAAGCACAAGCTAAGGAAAAAAAGTGTAAACTATACCAAACCAGGAAGAAGTTCAAAGTGGTACCGTGCCTTCAAGGTATTCTTCAGAAGTCTGATTCCCTGGAATAACTGAATCAGCATTGCTGGATGGCATATTGTGTATGGTCTGTTTCTTCCCCACTGTAACTTGCCATAGTAGAGCTACATTGTAGGCCATAGTAAGATGTTCATGCACCAGACGTGTGGCAATATGATCCTGTCTCAGATTCCCAACATGAGGTACCAAAAAAATCTTAAAAGAATCTCTGAATCTTAAGGCACAGGACATTACTGTCAAAACTGAAAGATGCAGGTTGTTTGGCATCATCATGAACAAGCCACTAATGGTTTCTGGGTACAGCAAATATCTATCTATCTATCTATCTGCCTACCTACCTACCTATCTACCTTTGATGTAAGACCTGCTTTTCCTGGTCAGTTGAAGGAGTATACACTTGTATCAGAAAGATGAATTTGGAGAAAGGATTTTAGCAAATTTGTGCATTTGTCCCTTTTGAGGTGTGAGAGCTTTGTAAATCAGAAAAAGCAATCTCCTTAGAGAGTTTACATACAAAAGTAAAAAAAGGTGTAGCCATACCCAGGTTTATTTGAAAAAATAAATAAGTAAATCTTCCAAATACTTCCCCATATTCATTTAAATTTAGGACAGTTGCTGCTTTTTGGTATTGCCTAGTTGGTAATACTTTCCATCACATGAAGGTGGAGAAACAAGCCTCTAGATCCCCACATGCTGTTCTGTCAATACCACTATCAACATTATGACCTGGTTTTATGAGAAAACAACTCAGAGGAGGAAATTAATAGTCAGATGTAGCTTAAATTCTTGCCTACAGTTGCTCTGGTCTCCACTCTAACCAGCACTGAGGCTGCAAGAGGTGAACACACAACAAAATAAGCTTGAGACTTTCAGAAAATTGTAAACATCTTTTTATGCATATAGTATGTATCAGATTTTATGATGCTACTGGATGAATGCAGTTATGTTCTCTTGATAGTTTCTTAATATTTGTTTTAGGCAGCAGCCAAGAGGCTATTCAAATAAAATTGCTAGAGCCTTCCAACATGACCCCCCCCCAAAACTTGGGTTTAATGTTTTGTAAAGCCATAAAGCTTTGATTTCTGTCATTGAGACCTCTTATCTCTGACCTTGCACAAGGTAATCTCTATTAGGAAACTACAAGTATCAAGGCCCATTATTATCTCCCTTTCACAAATAATCAGGGAATTTAAAACAGAGCCTTAGCTGTTCCAACCATGTTTAACATTTAAACACTACCAAGTGCACTGAGAAGGAAAAATTATTTACAGAAACTAAAAATGTATCAAAAATTTAAATCTTAGCAATGCCTCTGCTCAA
This sequence comes from Melopsittacus undulatus, assembly GCF_012275295.1. Lineage (NCBI taxonomy): Eukaryota > Metazoa > Chordata > Aves > Psittaciformes > Psittaculidae > Melopsittacus > Melopsittacus undulatus. The sequence goes on along the minus strand of NC_047530.1, from coordinate 79,996,754 downwards.
AACTTTCCCAGCTTGCAGTTTTAGAACCATAAGATCTATGTTTCAAACTTTAGACTTTCTGTAAAAAGTGAAACATAAGACAGTAGATTACCCACCCAGATGCTATAAACTGTGCCAATGGTAATGCCACATATAGCCCAGAGGAGAAATAAGGCACATAAAGGTAGCAGCATTCTGGTAAAATAAACTCTGAGTTTAGAATTCTGAAGTCCTAAAATTACCAGTTAATGCAGCTACCAAATGCCTGAAGCATAGAATTCCTCCCCTGTGGCAAAACAACCAGCTATTTAAGATAGTAATCCCCCAAATATCTAAGGTATCCTATGGTCTCAGTATAGTAATACCCGAGCACCTCTCTATTCCTTTTTCTCTTGAGTATAAGACTCACTTTTCTCCAAATCGTGATTCAATGCCCTCATTAGAGGTTCCAGAAACACACTGCTCTTCCTCTGAAGTTGTTTCTTCTAAGACTTAATTAATGTCTTTTTTATTTAATTAATGAAAATGAAGAAGAAATAATTTTCATACAGAAACCAGAGGAAAAAAGTATTCTCTGGAATATACTCCTGTGGAGGAGGGTAATATGCAAAAAACAGATATACAGATCACAAACCGAATTCGTTAAGTGGAATAACTCAAATTTCAAACTGCTGATCCAGATCTTACATGTGGGGAGAGAGGAAATTAAAAATTCGTTTCCAGGACTCTCAGCATCTCATGATGTAAGAAGTCTGGGTAGAAGGAGAAAGAATGGATACTTCCAGTAAGCATCAGAGCACACGTATTTCCCTGAAATAATTGTATTGGGTTTCTGACTTCTTAAACTTCCTAGAGATAAAATTTTCTATTAGTAAGTGGCAGAAAATCTATATAATTTTGCTATGTAGAATTGTGCAATTTTGCTCTATGGCCAATTCAGCACAAATCTCAAATACATTTTTTTTCCATAGCCACGGAAAAAAAAAAGCAAAAAAAAAGCCTCCCATATTAGAGAAATTTTATATATATTGTAACAAATTATATACTTGAAGAGTGCACATTTAAGAATGTAATTCCATTTCAAGGTTTCAGTGACATTGATAAATCACTCAAGCTTTGCTCACTCAATTTGTGTCACCAGCATCTCTCAGTGGGATCACAGTCTTTCCACATACTGGCGAGTACACAGTGCTTTATTCGTTACATTACAGCATTTACTTAATTTTAACAAAAATTAGTCCTTGAGGGACAATTTCAAATTCACAGCAAAGCCTACGCAGTATCCGTTACTGCACAAAATCACTCTTCTCCATTTTCTGAAAGCTCTCAGCTTTTCTTCATGTCTCACTATGCCCCAGAGGTGTGTTATCTCACTGTGGCATGACTGGCTCTGTCTTAGTGCTTAGCTGTGCAACGGTAGATTTATCTGTTTACTACTTACTACTTGGATTCCAGTATCTAGCTATCTGGGACTGGCGTGAGGAGTCCAATTTCCTTTTTATTGTATGCTATTGTGTTTCTGTCTTTTCTTATAAAAGGACTTATATGAATGGTGTCAGGAGCATGCTAACAGTTAATATCCATTAGCATTTAGAAAAGTACCCTCTTTCCTCTTTCTATGGATATTAAATTAGCTGTTATTACTCAGTAATGGGTAAGCAGCTGTTAAATCCCATCAATACCAAGTAAATCACTTTATTAAATGTATTCAAATCTGTTTTTATTGTATCCATATGAACTCCTTGGTTCCTATGGGTTTGGGAGGATTCATTACTGAGAAACTATGTAGTCATCAAAATGTCTGACGTCTTTGTGAAGGGACTCGGGAAGCTCCTCTCTTCATTTGGAAAACAACCATCATATTCCCAAACTAGAGATTAATATACTGAGATTAACCCTCTGGTAAACATTTAATCATGTATGGTTTTATATTACAAAATGAGGATGAGGTTTTTGTGTATATTAATATGAGAAAACACTTCCATTTAAGCTGAACTGAAACACAGATCTAGGAGTTTTTAAAAAATAGCTGAAGCTAGGTTTCTAAAAGGTGTTACAGCAATAGCTCTGCAGACTGCAGTCCTCTGATGATACACAGACCATACAGCAGGTGTGTATCATAGATTCATAGAATAGTTAGTGTATACAGAGTACAGAAGAATAATACAGCACAGACAGCAACAGCGAAAGCTTCCCCATGTGTTGTAGTTTGCACAAATCACCTTCAAGCTACAATACTTCCAATTCCTGTATGGCAGTATCCCTTCTCTAGACTAAAAGGCTTTGTTGTGCAGAAAAAAAACCCCTGTGGGATTAAAAAATTATACTTTCAACCCTAATTTGTGGTAACAGCTGTGTGGCTGTTTTGTGGCCACAGCTGTCAGGTGAAGAGATTTAGGGAACATTATTACTTCTGGATTACTGATGCTAGCTTGGACCATAGGAATTTATTATCTATATAAGGGGCACCTATACCCTCCCAGAGTCTTGCATCACTCACCTACGGGTCACTTAGACATCTCTGTTTTCAGGATAGGATACCTAAGAGCAGACCTAACAGGGCCAGAACATTTCCCTGAGCATCTTTTAATCTATCCAGAATGTCAGAAAACTAATTCACAAAAAAATCTGCCCAGTAAGGGCTTTAGAAGGGCCTTCTCCCTGATTTGTAGATGGCCCAATGCAACCTTCTGTACCTATTTACCATTCAGTTAGGTGCAGATGGTTATGGATGCAGATGTTTGTCTATTCTGCTGTCAGCGCACACTCCCCAGATTTAGGAGTTTAGTTGGCAGAGTTCAAGGTCATTTTGTTCAGGTCTGAGCCATTCAGCAGCCACCTTGCAGCTACACTTGCACCCAGCCTCCTGTCCGCTTGATCCTGAGCTGCATCTTGACCCCTGGGCTTGGCTTTGCTCAGTGGACCTGTCTCCTCCCAGTGGACTTCCCCAGCAAATACAGGACCAAGGCTGACCTTGATAACTGCCTCTAGGCCTCACCCAGACAGTTGGTGCTCAGCTTCCTGCCCTCCCTGCTGTCACCCTCAATCCCTGCTCATCCCTTTTGTGGGGGGCATTCTGAATGATGCTCCTCTGTTTTAAATGGTGTCCACAGTGGAGGCTTTTGAGCCCATCCTCAAAATCCATTTGCATGTAGAAGGCTTTTGGGCATATAGCAGATGTCTTTTATTATCTTGACTTGGTGTTTCTTGCTGCATTTTAAGAACATTATTTCTTGTCCTGTCATTCACTGCAGACAAAACAATTTATACTCTTCTTTGCACTATCTGTACTGAAAGATTGTATTTATGTCTCTTTCAGACTTGTCTTTTTAAAGCTAAATGATCCAAATCATTATTAAGAATGCCATATTCATTGAGTGGTCTACATCTCACAAAGGATATTTCATGAATATTGCAAGGTTCATAACTTATTATTACAGATCTTTATGAGATTTTGTTTGTCTCCCCCACCTCCTCCTCCCAAATGAAATCACAGAATCATGTTCAACTCGAAGAGCACTTTTTTTGTAGAACTGTCCTACCAGTCACTCCCTCCCCAATGCAGGCAGCTGACAATTTGTTTTACTTGCTTTGCTCCCTGTTTAATTTCATCTTACTTCCCTCCTCCCCCTCCCCCCCACCCCAATCAGTTCTTAATTTTTAATTTTACTCCTCCCACTAAGTTCTAGATGAAACAACCATACTTCATATCCAACCATGTGGAGTGTGAACGGAAACTTCAGGCATGGCTTGATCCAGAACAGACCTTTGGAGAAGGCATAGTGGCATCTTTTCATTCTACCAGGTTTGCAATCACTCTACAAGAGTTTTGCCCATGTAGTACTTCCTTTGCTTTGCCAGGAGAATGGAGCAGGAGGACACCAAAAGGTTTTCTAAGACTAAATGCACATTCTCAATGCTGGTCACTGGCCCACGAATAGCTGCATCCCTATTCTACTCACAGAGCCTTCTCTTCCACTCAGGGAAGCACAGGCCCACACTGGGAAGTCTTTCCTTCCACTGAATGTAAGTGAGCATGCCAGATATTGACATGCACTGTAATTTGTTTGTTGGACATTTCACAGGAATGGACTGTGGAGTGACGTAACTCATTATGGATAAGGAATGAAAAAATCACCACCTGGAGGAAGAATTTTCAGATGCTATTGTGTCAATATAGATAAACAATAGCTAAGATTGTAAGATATACAGTCTTACGGATTTTTATTCACTTGGATTACAAAAACCTTTACTTTGCGTCTGACATGTGGCAGCCTTGGTAATTAAATGTGTGAACGTAGTTAAAAAAAGTACACTATACAAGAATATATCTCTCAAATAAAAAATGAACATCTGCGAGCTTTAAGTTATGCCACAATACCCAAACCACAACTTACCTTTTGAGTAAGTAGAGCCTGAACAACCTGATTAGCTACCTGAAATAAATAAATAAAATGGTTTCAGTATGTTATTGTGTGTGTTTAGCACAGTAATACCTTCTTTTGTGGCTTTGCACTCCACTTTCTATCTACAACCACGACCACTATCTAAACCATACTGCTATTTACTAGTATTTTCATCAGATAATACTAGTAGGAATACATGAAATACACATTAACTACTTCTGTGCTAGTCCTCATTATAAACAAACATGTATCAATTGCAGTATGACACGATGGACATTTGGTTAACTTTTCTCATCTCATCTTTGGACTTTCACAGTTGAATATGCAGCTGGTGTGCATCAGCATGGATTGACTGTATTCACTAGAGCTGATTTTTACCAGTCAAGGATGGAGACTTGAATGTTTTCATGAAGTTTAATTGTTTCTTGATTCAATATTGACAAAATGGTACAACTACCACGACAAGCAGAAACCATGAAGTGCTACTGAAAATTAAAGTACCTACTGTCATCAGAATATGGTTGGAAGAAATTCACACCACATAATTGACATGAATTAGATTACATACCATTGATTAGTACAACTATATATTCAACAGGGAATTCTAAAGTTATTTATTTTATACATCCTTTCTAACTTATATTTACGAGCAAGCGTGGGGACAGGAAAGAGGAAAAAGGAGGGACAGAAACAGGGACTGAAACAAGATTTTCTGTTGATGATGTCTAACTTGTATGTTACCTTTCTAAAGTAATTTAAAACTATATATGCATGTTATCAGACAACATGTTTGCCTATATTTATGACCTTGCATTTAGGCAGAGTCACTAGAGTTCTCACTATGTGCAAAAATAGAGCATATTTATGATTTATGGTTTGGTTTTGGCTTTCAGAAATTAAAGCATATGCAGATGTCACCAAACCTGCATTGATTCTTCTTACTCTTGGCAAATTAAAGAAAAAAACCCACACCACTGATGTGAACTGAGTTCTGAGGAAAGAACTGAAGCTAATTCATTTCTGTAAATAATTCAATTCTGTTAGATCTCAAAAGTAAATTTGATTCATACTCTCATAAAATTGCCTGGTATCAATTTTTTTCTCTAAACTGGTCCCTAACTTAAGACAGCCCGTGGAACAATGGTCCCATAAAATAGCTCTATACATGATTTAACAGAAGACACAGACTAATATTAGAACAGTAATAACTAACAGAAGTAAACATGTTCCAGTTTTGAAAAACCATATGCCTTGCCCTATAGGCTTTCAGGATCTACATCTGACAGTATTCCTTCTGGCATGTACTTTTAATGTCTGTTTGCTCTACCTGAAAATTGAACAGACCATATTGAATACATTATTTTTTTTACTTTCTGACATGGAATTACTTTACCAAGGAAGAACTAAAAGGTTCTTTGAAGTGTGTACTAGTCACTCACAACAGTATAGCTTACAAAATTACTCCTTATAGCTTTATGTATTGCATAGAGGAGTGTAAATGGCATAATCTTCCAAATGGGAAAATCTGAACTTGCTGATGCATATGTGACCAATTTTCCAGCTAAAGTGTGTGAAGTTATATGTCTAAATGAAAGTACATGCCAGTGATCCGTAGCTCCCATAGATCTCAATAGGAGAGATATGCAACTAGTTTCTTTATAAAATGAGGTTATTTTATTCTAGTGCCTGCAACTTTGGAAACCATTCAACTACATTTTCAGGTTTGTATTCTTGGTTTTCAGCAGGAACAGATGTGGGAAGCCTTCAGTGAAATGTTCGGTAGTTACTAAGATTAATTCAGCAGTTAGAAAGTGGAATAATATCTACTTCATTTTGACTTACATATATTAAGAGATACCACAGATATGAAGGAACAACATAAACGAGCACTACAAAACTGGTAGTCACAACCACCAAAAACTGAGGGAACTGAGACCACTGATGGCAGAGGGACTGAGTTCTGAGATGCAGAGTATGTGAAACTCCCACTGATCTAAGGCAGAAGTGTAGCTCAATCCCTGAAAAAGGAAGGCTGTAAAACGACTTGACCTGTGATTCACGAAGTTAAGGCAAAACAGAAAACAGGATAGAGATGGCTGGTTCTTTAGTCTGCTGTTACGTAGGAGATGGCACTACTTGCCTTCACATTGCCTGCCTTTCTTTCCTAATAGCCAAGATCTTAAAGTGAGGTTTCCTTTTGTGGATTACAATCAAGGAGATAAAAGAACCACCTTCACTTTTTCCTTACACAGCTATGTTTACATATGCATGTTACAAAGTGGTCCTAAAGCAAAGGTACAGAAGAATGAGCCAGAGACCCTAGTGTATCATCTATTACACCTTTTAACAAGTACTGACATTCTACAAAGCTGCCTTTAGCGTACTGTTTCATATGCACAAATACATTTCAAGTGTACTAAAATGAAAAGTTATATATTTTATTCAAATCTCAAATCTTAAAAATAAAATGCCTTTATTTTTTTTTTATTATCTAATTCTTAAAATATCAGAAAAAAAATCACCTACCCTAAGTGGCATAATTTCCTGCATGTAAGTATAGTGAAGCTTGACAGAAATCTCAGCTGGCACAGTGATGTGAATAAACATGGCGTTACCACTTACCAGTAAACTGACAGCTGAATTCCAGGGTAGGAAACTAGCATTAAACATGTTAACCTGAAACCCCAAAGGTACCAGAAGACAATCCTGAGGTTTGTATTAAATTTTTCGGAGACAGAAAGATACATTTATGAAGTACTTCTGAAATTAAATGAGCTCTTTTCTTATTAATCAAGTATTAGAACATTTCAATGACACCTTCCTCCAGATACTACTCTGCAGTTGTTTATATGTACATCTCAGAGACGAACAATTACTTTAAAAATCAGTGAATATTTATTAAAATTCATAAAGGACTCATTTCAGTTTGGCCCATATTCTTTTTAGACTTAACCTCTATGAAAAGTTGAATTTCAGTGTATTTTACTAAGAAAATGATTACAGAGCATGCATTTTTAAGTCACAGGTGCAAGCATTCATACAATATTAAATGTAGGCCATAATATGAACAAAAAGAACTACGTAAAAAAATTGGTGATAAAAAAAGGAAAAATAGGAAAAAACAATGGCAGGCATAGCTTTAAAGACTCAGCTGTGGTATCTTTTTGTCACACATAGACAAAAAAACATGATGGTTATTTATACTTCCTTCATATATAGCTTAATGGCCACCAACACCTCAGCAGAAAGCACACTATGCATAGCAACTGTCCTTATCGCATTGCTGTTGAGGCCTGAGGGACCAAGCAGGATCACTTACTGGCAGGGTGACCAGGTTAAATGATGCTTGCAATGCCCTGAGCAGAGTTTGCCTGTGTTTAGGGGAGAGAAGTTGCAATCTGAGGATGCTGAATGATGAGTGAAAGATGGCAGCATTCTTTCAGTAGTTATCAAATGATGTTTCCTGCCTTCATTACCTCAAGGGTCTGTCAAGCATCCCAAATATGTAACCAGCCGGAGCAGCTGGGCATGAGCTTTGTAGCTCCTTGTGTATCAGTCTGGAAGAAGCTCAATGCACTTAAAACCAAGACTTCAAAGGCAAAATTAAAATTATTATTGTAATTTTCTGGTGGCAGGGTGTGATCAGAGCCTTGTGTTCTCAGTAACATCTGTGTTCCTCCACTTACATGTATCAGGTCTCCCTGGGACAAGTAGCACAAACAGATACATAGCTGTAGAGGACACATCTGCTCCTAAAACTGCTTAAGTCCTGAAGCACAAACCAGAGAAGGTCTGAAGAGATTTTCACCTTCAAGTAGTAGGGATTGTGTAAGGTGATTTATGAACAGAGGAAGCATCAGATTTTAAGTCTTAAAGGAAAGAAAATTTTAAGCAGCTTTTTTTTTTCCTTCCATATTTATGGAAAGCATTTTATCTGCTTAAGATCTCCAGTAAGAATCCCTGTTTGGAAAGGACTTTGTCATACACAGTGTATCCTGAGAAGACTCTTGTTGAAAGTGAAGGTTCCCACAATCACTGATTGGGTTATTCACTATTTACATCTCCTCTCCTATTCTCCTTATTGTTAGTATAATGAAGTAGGATGAGAATATGTGATTTCTTGTAATGTTCCACAAAAAGAAGATGCTCAGATGGGTGCTAGCCCGGGACTCCTGCAGAACTTGCAATTATCAAATACGGTTTTGTTGCCTGAGTCACTGGCAACACCTCAGTCATCAGACAGGATTAGGTTCAGGTTTGTGTCAGCTAAAACAATCTTGATTACAGTGCCACTGCCAACGCATTGTGGGGGCTGAAAGCGGAAAGAGAAGAAAAAAGTGATACCAAGCCATGGGGAAGGACAAGAGAGGTCACTGCAAAATAGATGGAAGACAAAAAAAAAAAAAAAAGGAAGAAAATAAGTAAACAAAAATAAAGCAGGGAAGAACAAAACCACAGTTGATTCAAAGCACTTTGTCCAGTTGACACAGTAGAACATGGATACAGCTGTGATGATATGGAAGAACTGAAAACAGCCAACCTAACAGTGAAGATAATAAAGTTCAGAGTATAGTCCAATATAATTATTTTGCAAAAAAATAATTAACACAACCCTGGTTCAGAAATCCATCACATTACTGCAAACACAGTTCCCCCCTATATTTTCTGTCTTTATAATGTGTTTTGCTGAATGGACACTTACACTTCTTTACTAATTTCCAAAATTAATTATGTAGGCAGATTTTGTCCTAAACAATCAGAAAATCATTTTAAGTCAAACTCTGTAATTTAAACTAAAGTTAGCAATTATATGGTAATTTTATCCTTAGCACCAAGATATCCAGCTACCATTCACTGAATGCACTGAATTCAGTGACTCAGGCCAATGCAGATAAAGGCTCTGCTGGCATTCCAGTGCCACAGAACAGGCAGGGCATAACCTCATGGGCAAGTCTATCTGCAAGTCTTTTACTCCAGCTTCCTCATAAAAATATGTTATAGTGGCAAAAGTGTAGATTTGCTGATGAAAATCTGCACTAAAGTGAAGGCTCCTTATACTAGGGCTGTATTGCTCATCATGCCAGTAGCACTTAATCAAATGCTAATTAAAAATTTAGAAAGCTGGTATGCAGACATGAATTGTCATCTGCTACGTGTGGGCTGCACATTCATGCACTTTTCTCCCTAATGTACAGGTGGGAAATTGGTGTAGTTTTTTGTTTGTGGTTGTTTTTTTTTTTTTTGCATGCTAGCTAACTCCTTATGCTACTACCCATTCTCAGTATGGAATGGGTAAATGATTTCTACTAAGCAACTCTTTGAACTACTGAAAGTCTTAAAGCTATCTTAAGATCTTGCATATGCTGAAGAGCCTTTTTCAGGATAAACGGGAGGAACAAGTAAACATCAATATATAGATGGAAAAAAATGCATGGAATAAGAGATACTAGATGTTTCTGGAACTGTAAGCATTGCTGGAGTGCATGGACAGTAACCAGTGGGTGAATTATATTGTAGCTGTAACCGGAAGGTCTGATGAAAAGCTGAGATGTGTAGGAAAAATAAGCCAATGTCTAGAAAAAAACCAAACAAACACAACATAGAAAGCTGTGTACGTAACCCTAACAGGGAGCTGAGAGACTTTAATTCCCTGGTTACAAAATACATTACATAGGAAAGCTGAGGGAATTTTAATGGAAGCAGCCCCTCCCACTTGTCTTCTACTCTACAGGAAAGGAGTACACGACACTTAGTAGTAAAATTAACATTTTCTCCTCCTAATAAAAGCAAACCAGTTCCAAATATTGGTCACAAGGATTCAGCTTTCCAGTGAGGAGGTGTGGTCAAACCAGGATTTACAATAGAGGTCATGGAGAGTAGTATCTACAACTGCCAGACACATGTTATCGGAATTAATTAGAATGACGTAATAGTAGACAATTGCAGAACAATCTCAACTTTGTAAGAGAGAGCGATATTCATTTCTTCGTTTAATTATAGTACCAGGTAAGAACAATCTTTTTATCTACCTTACCTCATCAAGACATCTTTCATACTGTTCTCTCTGATTTTCATTTTCCAGAGCCAGCGCTGAATTCTCTGCCTACAGTATAATGGAATAAATAAACAAATATGTAAATTAATCAAAGGGTATCTTGTACTACATGAAAATACATAAAAATTCTCAAGGTGCTTACTTTGTGTACTTCTTCCAGATTCAGAATAAAAAGCACCATACAATTCATTTTGCTACAAGCTGGTATTTTGAGTGAAAACAGAAGTGACATTCATTTATGGGATTATTCACATCATGCATTATCATTTAGAACAATATCAGAGCAGATATTCCACATATGTCCACAATCTCATCTTGTCAGGTACAACAGAGTTGGCAATGAAACATTATAAAAGTTATTCATATATCTTTTCTCCCTCCCCCATTCTGTTTAAAGTGAACCTGATATTTGAGAAAGCCACTTGGAAACAAACAGAGGCAGCTACTACCAAAAGGAAACAAAAGGCAGTATGAAAGATGTCTTTATGTAAACTTTTAACTATGGCAGCTCTTTATAAACCTGGTTTCTGCAGCTGGTAACTCCAGAGGCACTGTTTATCCTACAACTAATTGGCAAATTACATCCTTTAACTGAACCAGATAAATTCATTAATTTTTACCTAAAAAGCTATTCCTATCATTTCAAGAGAGAGGTATTTTACTACATCTAAATGCAATCTTAAAGTCAGTCACATATGTCAGTTTAAATATGATAGTTTCCTGTATAGTAATGCCTTTCATCTTTCTTTGATTTCCATTGCACTCATTTTTGCATAGTGCAAATCTCAAAATGGCACAATCTGGTATGCAAGTTTCAGTAAATCAGTGTATTCTTCTACATATTATAACCTGACTTCAGGAATTCTTATAGCACTGAAAAAGGAAAAATCTCTAAAGTGAGCTGTATACGGTTGCATTAGGGCAAGTTTAAACTAGTCTCTTACAGACTGAGAAACTAAAACAATATATAAAAATATATGAGCTAAAACTGGCTCTAGAAACCTCTCTGCCTCCCATGCATAACTTCACATCGCGTAACCATAACACCAAAATCAATGCATTCACATAATTACAGCTATTATACAATTTACATTACTTGCTTCACCTTAACCTTCTGTCAATCTGTAAAAGCCAAATAAATGGTGTTTCAAAAGAATTGTGGTTATACAAAACAACAGTCATAAACATAGTTAACATTTGTCATTTTAGAGAAAAACTTAATGTAATGTATTGTATGGGAAAACTCTATGTAAAGATGCACAGTTCTCTTCCTTGTTAAGAAGAGTCAGTGATTCAACAAAATGAAAGTCCCAAAGTCCAATAAATCGATTCATTAACAGCAATTTCAAATTCAGCTAAATCCTAAAAGCAAGAGTAGGAAGAAAAAGTAAACATACATAATTATCCAGCATACAGAAAGAGAGTAAAGAATAAAAAGGTGGTAAGAAACAAGGACATACAGAGCTTACTTATTTACAAGTTTAAATAAACAACTGTAGGGAATCAGTGCTTTATCTTGAGGGTACAATTAAAGCCAGCAAAGGTGGTAAAATGTTCTGCATCATACTTTCACAATGTCACCTACCAATGGATTCAACATATGGCTATAAAATGTCTATGGGTGAACCTGTAGAGAGCACTGTGAGATGAGGCAGCAAAAAGCACAGATGCAAAAAGTAAGTAGCAAAGTAGAAGCAGAAGCCGCAAAAGCAGCAGTAAGAAATCAGATGCTGGAGGGTAAATAGTTCTCCATAACGAAGAGGCTATAATATACAGTTATCAGTTTGCTTTTACAGACACATTTTTGCAGACTGATTGATAAAAATAAAGAGATGATTGCTACATAAAAATATATTTCTGAGTTAAAATACCATCCAAAAGAAATTCTTCTTACTGCTCTGAAGCAATCATTAAAGGATTAGTCTGCACAGACTTTAACTTATGCGTGTTGCTAAACCTATGGATTTAATTTTTTGATTTTTATTTTCACTAAAATAAAAATAATTTGTATGATTCTATCCTAAAATAGTTAGGGCAGACTGATCCCATATAGAGATGTCTAGAAGAACTACAACACATAGTTGTACTATGCAAAATACACAGAGAGCTCCCCATATTTCTCTTACTCCATTTAGTTTTAACACTGTAAGGCTATAAAATGGAAGCTAAGTCTTCTTGGATCTGTTAGCTGCATCTCTGATTTCAGTGAGCTCTTCCTCTACGAAGAAACTACCAAAATTAGTAGATCTGAACTTGACAGCATTATAAATAAATGCAGCATTTCCCCTCTTATCAAGCCACAGTGGAAACATCTGCATAATAAAACCCTTTTTCACACCACTGGCTTTGAAAGTGTAGTGAAAGAATATAATGCAGTCAACCTTAGCTTGATTTCTGTGCTTCTTGATTGCCAAGCAAATCATGCCTATTTATTTGCCATTTTTGTAACAAGGACTGCACTACAAGGGAACACTTGACTGACTTTGCTTAAGATCCTGTGCCAGTTTCCACAACATGGGAAAACCACTACTTGATATACTAAATTACTCTATACTGCATCTGAATACTTGATAATAATACTCATATCCCCAAAAGTATTAATTTGGAAAATTTGTAATAGCACCTGTGGTCTCAAAACCCTGCCTCCTAATCCAAACCTTCATTTATTTAACAGAAACCACTGGGTTTTGATGGTATTGTAGTTCAGTTTCTGCTCAGAGGAATCTGCTTACCTACAGTACTGCATATTCTAAGCATCTTTTGCCAGCTAAGCAAAGTAGGTCTCATTGGAGGAAACCACTACTACATTTGATTTTCATCTTTAGTTTCAAGCCGCACTTACACAAGGCTAAACCACAGTAAGAAGCCCATGCTTCTCACAGCTTGAAAGCTATTGCACACTTGCAGGCACCCAAAGGCAGTGGTAGAGAAGTACTGACCCCTAATGCAGTCACTTTTCCCATACATAACCTAGCAGGGGACCATGCAAGAGAAAACTAGCTTACCGAGAACTCTCAGAAATACCAACTGATTTCTATAGAGATTTCTAGTTTTAGACATAGCTGTCTTCTAGGATTTTATGTACATTTACTTCATACAAAAGTGAAGCATCTCTGTCCCTCAGCCCCAGAAACACTAAAAGTAATGCAGCCTAGCAAAGGTCCACAGCCAAGAAATATTAAATCTCTGCCACCAGTGCCTACAGGCAAGCATGTCTTTTCTTGAGGGGTCAGCTCTCAAAGCACATCATTCAGTCAGCCAACACTAACTCTGTGGCATAACTTAACATTAAAAGAAACACGACATGTTGCTTTTGGATCATTATATATTCAGGATCCTAAAATGTCAAAACAGAGGTACTTCTGAGCTCCCATTTGGAAGAAAGCATTTTGCACAAAAGTATCTCCAAACACTGGAAAATTTAAAGATTTCAGTCATGATTTGGATAATGCTAACCAACTTTCAATTGCCTAAATTAGAGACTTTGTTCTGAATTACGAGACTGAGTTTATGGAAAATCAATTTGAAAATGAAAACTTCAGACTATTTTATATAAAACAGAGGTTGCCTTGTATTGATACCATTGTTAAGATACAGTCATTTGCCAACTCTGATATTAACCCCTTTGTCAGGATGGAAAACATAGCCCTCGTAATGATGAAAATCATCTTTCAGTCAGCTAAAAGCTTTTTCTCTTCACAGATGAAGACCATCACTGTATTTTCTCTTCTGGGGTAGCGGTTCACACAGTTTCTTTCAAGGCTAGCAATTTAGTTCCCATGAATGTAGACACAAGTCAGGTGCAACAAAATAAACCATATTTGCTCCAAAATATACAATGTTTCCTTAAAATTTCTTTGTGGCAAGGGGATGTTCCTTGGTTCACAATGATTTGTTGTTCATTATGCGATAGCAGAAACAAGGAGACAGACAGCAGCCTTAGCCTTCCTCATGTTTCTATAAGCATGTTCTAGACTTGGTGAGTAAAGGCAGCCTAAATAATAACAATTCTAAAAAAAATTTAACATAGTTATGATAATTAACTTCAGTGTATACCCTTCCATTGAAACACAGGAAGCATCCATTCACCCGGTACAATCACCTGAACTTTAAATTCTTGCAAAAATCAGTCTTCACCTGAACTCTCAAATGCATCTCATATCCTTAACATGGTCATATTTACTTTCTGGTAATGAAAAGCAAAAGACACTACATCTCTTTGCATCATGGGGAAAAAAAAAACCCAAATAAAAGCCCCCGATTCTTCCCACCCCAAAACAGAGGGAAATTTTGTCTCCTCAAAAGTATTCAGTACCAGTAGGCTCTGAGCAAAATAAAAAAAGCTCTGCTCCTTTCCAGGTCATGGTCTTTTTCGTCTGGGTTTACATGTTCAGAAAGCGAGATCTCCCACCAGTCTCACTATGCCAAATCTGAGATGGTTTTGGTCTTATCTACAGTCCTCAACTACAGTCAATAGATCATGGCACCTTTAAGCTGAGTAAGAGCACTAGACTGACTATATATAGCTAAAATGAATGCACATTTAACAAATATATTCTTACATTGATACAGACATTTAGGATGATTCCTTTTTAGTGACTTTAGAGAGGATTATTACAACAGGTTAAAGATTGTCTAGTAACTATACTTTGTTCAACATTTACCTGCATACGGCACAAGTATAAGCACATGCCTGAGAATGTCATGAGATACGCATTTTCTCCTCCAGATTTGCATCTCTCAATTGGCACCTGAGAGGACATCTTTCACTTAACATCCTGCAAAAGCCATTTCTGTGTGCTTCTTGAAAGAGCAAACTGAAGTGCTTAAATCATGTTTGAAAATAAGATTTGGATTTAAGTCCCTAAAGTGTTTTTCAAAAAGTTTAAACTTTACCTTTCTGTACCTTGATTTTTTTAAGTCAAGAGAACAGGAACAAAAATCTGGCTAGCCTGTTCCAGTGATTTATGAATTAGGACATGCTTGGAATTAAAAATAAGGAATTATCTCATGTACCTATTAGAAAGTCTTGAACAGGCAATCCTCTACACTTTTATAACTATGATGAAGTTAATTAAACCACTGAATTTTCTACTAGAAGGCATGAATAAAAGAGAAGCACATACAAGACAGTTTTCCTTACTCAACCATTGAAGAGTTGAGAAAAAAGGATGGCAGAAGGAAGAGAGAAGAAAGCAGAGAACAGTACGTATTTTGTAATAAAGAAATCAGAGTAGTTTGGATCAGAAGGGACCTTTAAAGATCATCTAGTCCACCCCTCCCTGGCATGGGCAGGAAATGAAGGTCTAAAGGTTGTACGTCAAGTTAGCAGCTCAACATGCTTTGAAGGTATCATCAATAAAGGTCAAGAGGAACAAAGTTATGATAGTGAACTTTAAAATCCTTGACAGAATGCTACAACACTGGTTACCATGTACACTGCTTTGTTATTCACACTAAACCATTTGTTCATTTATAGAAAGCTTTATTGATTTACACAGACACTCATTTGTCATGCCCTGTGCAGTGTATTAATAGCTGTCCAAGCACTCAAAATGTGCTCAGCAATTTTTTCCTGCTTTCAACCTCTAATTTTGTGTATTTTTGTGGTCACAGCTTCACACAGCACACGTGTGAGGTCAAAGCCTATTGTTGGTAAAGTACAAAGTAATGTTGCACTCTTTCAACTTAAAGCATTTATTTTCTAAGCTGCTGCTCTAGGAAGAGTTTACTATTTGAACACATTTTTGGTCACTGGAAACTCTTTGTATTATTCTGTCCGTGTTACAAAGAAAATCTGCCCTTTGAAAGACTAACCCAATAAATTGTCTGAGAAACTTTAAAAGCATAGCTATGACGCTTAAAAGTACTGAAAATTATATTTGTGTTTTTAAATCAACATAATTCTAGGGGAAAAAAAGAATTCTAGCACTATAACATCATTTCCAGTGGTCACTTTCTGGTGTCTTTTATATTGCTATAGACAGCTCTTTGCTGGGGTAAAACAGAAACTGCACCTCATGACCTGCATGTCAACATTTGAATGTTTCCATCTTCTGATTGTACCTTCCATAACAGAGCAACACTAGAGCACATGCAAAGTGTCTCCCTGCTGAACTGCAGCCCATGTGCTACCACCCTGCTACCACTCTGCTCTCCAGCCCCCTAGCTCCAGGACAGCAAAAACTGAGACTAGAGAATGCCAGCTACTGATGAAATAAGCACTGAATTTAGTGGACTAATACATTAAAAATATTACTGTATGCTTTTTCTAATATCTTAGTCTTAACTATTTCTTCCAGCTTATGGAAATGGGAAAAACTATCCAAAAGGACAAATTAGTGATCTGAGGACTGCTAGGCTTCTCAACCTTGCTTCAAAACACGTGGGCCCTTAGCCTTCTCAGTAGCATCATTTTACAATTTTTTTTAGCATGATAAAATATAGTCTTTTCTTTAATGACACTTAAAACATGATACATTTTATCTGAAATACTCAGCCACTGTTCAGTTCACATTCAGGTAAAACATGGCATCTGTGTGTTGTTAAATAATAGAGAACTGCCATAAAGGTATTAATTATAATTATGTCCATAAAAAGCACATTAAACCTTACGGGGCAGTACAGTTAGGGATTGTTCTTGCAATTCAAAATTTCAATAATACATTTTTAAATTCTTTAATGACATAAAATCACACTGATATTAGAATAAGCCACCAAAGTGATCTCAAAAGCAATCTCACAGGCCATGCTATGCCATAGCTGTGCTACCAACAAAATAGGTTTGTGGCCTATTTTACAGGTCACACTGTAGAGAGCAGTGTAACCTTCTTTTTCTAATGTATGCTAGAAATCAGAAGATACTCATTCAACATCTGAAAGCTAGCCACTTGTGATTACATAAAAACTTGAAATTCAAGTTCTCAATTTCTGTTCTCAACAGAAAGCAGCCCAAGGTTTGCACAACTGTGTATGATATTTTGCCAATTATTGATGAGCTGATTCATGTATTTAAACAGGAATTTACACTGGAAATTATATAACAACTTTAAAAAATGTATGGATTTTATGCTGCCAGGGATCAGAAAACAGAACTTGCTCATTTACCTGCAGATTTCCAACAGATTGGAAGGAGGGACCCTCACCTAGGGCTCATAACAACAGAGCAACTTTTCCTATCTATGCTGATTGTTTCCCAGTTTCCACAAGAAGAAAAAATGATTGTTCAACCTAAACAATCAAGCCTCCTTTTGAAAGAAGGTGATAACTAGAATTTAATCCTTCAAATATGCTTATATTGGATAAAAACATGAACTTCAGGAGCTGAATCAAACAAATTAAAGCCAAATGAGAGTCATACACTGCTTATGAGACTGTCTCCTAAAAATGACTAAAAGTAAACCTCATATTCCTGGGAATTCCTCTGTGAAGTACCTTACCTTTTTTAAAAAACACTTTTCAGAGGCTGGGTTTGGAACCTTGTAACTAGTTAAAGAATAATTCTCTTTTTTACTTTGGTAATTCTCAAGCAGTTAAGAATGACGAGACTTTAAAACCTTCAACATTTTCCCTTCTGACATGACAGAAATGTCTTGAGTTGACATTTTAAAGAGAAGGTTAGGAAGAGATCCAGCAAAACAGACTGCATTATAAGCCTAGGCTTATCTTCCAGCAAATAAATACATAGGCTACTAACAGATATATCAATAATAGCTTTGTATGTTTACCTGCACACAAATTGTAGAAAACAGCAAATGCTACCATTATTTACAGAGAGTACAATAGACTTGCAACGCGCTAACAAGTAAAGCAATGTCAATACAAGCATTGAACAAAGAGGTTAAAAATATGAAGGATGCCTTTTTTTTCTGAAAAAGTCTTCCAAATGATCACATATAAAACATGCTTTGAGGCTGAGGAGTAAAAGAGATGTAAATAAGCAGAGACAGTGAGTAAAAGGCTCTGTCTATTGCCTTAAGTTGAAGACACATACTACATCTGATGTATATAATGCATATAGACTTGATAAAGCATAGTACATGCATGGAAAACCAGAACCCCAGCAAGGCTCATACTTTTTATCACTCATTCCCTGAATAAAATACTGAACTGCATGCCTCAGTGTTACACACTGCTCTGCACAGAGACTAAGGCATTCACCTTCCATAAACAATATTGCTAGGCTTCCTATGAATTCCCTGTTCCTAGCAGCTGCTATCAATGAGAGTTAAAATGCCAGACCAGAGAAAGCCCTCCCACTCACAGTCAGGCAGCCCCATGAAGCTATGTGATGCCAGTCTTGCCATGCAGCATCCCTGACAGGGCAGTCAAGAAGGAAGAAAGCTGAAACTCATTCACCTTTCTCCAGATGGCCATTAATCTCAGCACAGACTGTCTGCCTAGAAGCACTGCACTAGGGCACTGCATTACAGGCCATGACGCCATCACACAAAAGTAAGACATATGACTGAATTTTTATGCAAGGAACAGTGTGTGCATGTCACAAAATTTATTTTCTGATTTTCCAGTATTTACACTTAGTGATCCTTACCCTTGCAAAGTGTGAACCAGAGGCAGATGTTCCATGTCATTCTTCCCCCACTGCATCTCATTTTAAGTGATTTATTCTATTATGAAACTGTTCTCCATTAAGAACTGAGAGCATTTCACTCTGACAGACTTACTGTGCTTCCCCATGTAATATTAACAGGCAGTTATTTCCTCTATCAAAGAACTAAAAATAAAATCCCTGGTCCATGAAAAAAGTATGAGATCCTGAAATTGTAAGGGAAACTAAGATTTTTACAATTAACGCAAGCAGATAAAGGCAAGCAGCCTGGATCTGATTAATCTTAAAGGGCTTGTTGTGTTTAATATCTACTTGTATTTAACACATACATAGGCATCTCTGCATTGAAAACTCACATATGAATTAATCATATCACATTTGGTTTGTTGTATTTGTTTCAATATTTCTTTCAAAAAAACCAAACTGTTCATGGAAAATACTAATTGAAGTAATATTTTCTTTTAAATTAGCAAAGACTTTTTTAAAACCATTGACTACCTATACACCCAATGTGGAAGCTTCCACAAAACTTCCAGTACAGCCATTTTCAAATAAAATATTTGCTTTGATTTCAAAGGAAACATTTTGCAGAAGATTTTGATCAAATTTAAAAGTGAGACTGAAATCAGTACAAGTATTTCCAGGGCTTTGGGTCCTTCTGAAATGATCCACATAGTAACCATTTTTTAAAAACTTCACTTGCCTAATCACAAAACAGAAGGGTGGGCTTTTTTGTTTTGGTTTGGTTTGTTTTTTTAAATTCCAATCTTGAGGAAAACTCATATACTTTCAGGAAAGTTTTACAAGCAATAAGAAAGGCAACTTTAGAATTCACTTTAAATGAGTTATCCTTCAAACCTTTGCAATTTTGACTGCGAGGTTACTGACACAGTGACAGTTTTCTACTTTCCATGATTCCATTATCCACGCCCTCCTGAGTAGCATACTCAACTTCAAGGTTAATCTAATGTAGAGTTTGAAAAGAACAAGACATTGCAGATGTACGTAAGAAACTTAATCTTGGGCAACTTTATTCCAACAGAACCCATTTCTTTTTTTTTTTCCCTACTTGCCTACCTGAGATGCTCATAGCAAATACAGCCACTACTACTACTGATTGATGGCAATGGGAAGCAGGTATGGAAAAAGAAGCCCAAGAGACAGTTTGTCTTCAGAGGTCACATCTCAATATCTAAGTATAGGAAAAAGTCACAAAGGCCTTAAGCTTGTTTTCTTCAAAAGT
Source organism: Melopsittacus undulatus (assembly GCF_012275295.1). Lineage (NCBI taxonomy): Eukaryota > Metazoa > Chordata > Aves > Psittaciformes > Psittaculidae > Melopsittacus > Melopsittacus undulatus. Next base: position 79,976,502 of record NC_047530.1, on the reverse strand, counting down.
GGAAATTCAAGAATTCATCTATTCCTTTCAGCAAATTTAATTTACTTTTTCTAATTTGGCAGGTCACATTAAAATATTCAATTCAGGAATAGAACACAATTTTTAATCTAATTAATTAAAAAAAGTAACTTATTCTTCTTTAAAAACAAAGATAAAATAAAAATGACAGTCAATGAAATCGGCAGAAAAACTTAAAATTACATACCAGAAAACCAAGGATTACGCACATGCAAATATGTTTTTTAATTTCTAGAAATTCTATCTATGAAGAGCAGTTCTTCCTCTTTTAAAGCAGCTTTTATATATTGGAGTGAACATGAAATACAATTTCATAGTTCAATGCAAGAAATGGCCCTGCTGCTGTAACTGGTACTTCTGTGCTGCTCCACGCTCCTGAACTGAAGGGCTGTTATTAAATAATAGTAGACAGTTTAAATTTGGAACTAAATTTGGCACTATCTTCAAGGAACACCAACACTAACCTCCTCCCTACTCACCCATTGACATCCCCCAGGAAACTAAGCCATGGAGTGCACTTGGGGTCAATGAGGGAAAGAGAAGTTTAAAACTCTAAGCAAATTCCTTCTTTTCCCCTGTGTGTTTTAATGTATAATCAACAACACCATTAACTGTCTCCCATAATCAGTTATTTTGGCTCTCACTGGAAGGTGAAACAATAAAAGTTTTGCTTTGCCTTCAAGAGAAAGTGGATGCTGAATTTCTATCAAGAATATTTTCTTCCCTATTATGTATGCTAAGTTTTTTTCACTCAGTTAACAGAAAAAAAAATTATAAAATAAAGGGATTTATATTGACAGCCCGGAAAACACTGATCCCATATGCTTAAATGTCACACTCAGCGTGCTGTACTATGCAATAACATTAAAAATATTACATGATGTTATAACTGATATTGTCACAAAATATTTTTAAACATAATAAAATATAAAACATGCTATTTTCCCTCTCCTATCATGAATCATTTTATTCTATTCCTTTAAAGACTTGGAGTTAAAAGGTTTTCACCACAATAACCTATTAATGTCAGCTGTTTCACAATTCGTAACATAAATTCATAACAAGTTTCTCTTTTTAACTACATGGGAACATCAAAATATTTCTGAAGGCAATGTTTCCTGCGATTTCACTTTCTTCATCAAAAGTCACCCATAAGTCAACTGCTCCAGGTATTTCAAAGTGAACTTTGTTTGATGGCTTCAGTTATTTCTCTTCCTTCTGGCTAAGCATTTGCAAAGCAAAGTAAAGCAGAACAGGTATTGGTGCACTGTATTACAGATAGGATCAAATGCCATATAACACATAGCAATTGTTTTGTAGCCAATAGGTAACTTCTAATAACTGAATCACAAAATTACTGTTCATTTCTTGCTAACTGAAATAAGACTTTCTTTGCAAACATCACCTTGCTGAAAGCTTTGAATATTTTTCTCTTTTGTTTTTACAGACAAAGTAAAAGCAACAAACAATGCCCTTCACTCCACTCTGCAATACACAGTAGGTTGATTTCTGCACTGACATTTGTTAAATTGGAACTTCTGATTCATTTTCATCTTTTAGAGTGGAATAGTGAATTTGCAGAGTAATTGTATTTTGCCCAAAAGAACGACAACCCAGACCCCAAATGCTGTCTGTTTTAAAAGCTTCAACAGTTTGGAGTTGTGTCTGTTTTTTGTGCTCTGCAGACTGTGCTCACTTCAGAGATGATGGATGTAGAGGGATGAGGATCCTTTAGAAACAGTCTGATGTTGCAGCACCTGAATGTTATCCTAACTAGTCATACAAAATTTCTTCTATGCTGCTTGCTGACATAAGGTGTATCTACACTGGCTTTTTGGCTTGGATGAGCAGTTAGTGTTCTTTTCAAGTGATTTTTCTGATTATTGCACTGACCAGACTAGAACTGACACCACAATCTAGTCCTAGAGTCAACAGACTGGGCTTCTTTCACATGAAATTGGAATACGGACTAAATTGCTGGTGGCCTTACCTATAGCTCAGCCAAAGTGAATTCCCCCAGATGTATACAATACGGATGTCCGGTCCTTAGCACAAACACCTCGTCTCTGAGGATCTGCTCCTATTACACTGCACTGCTTGCTAAGGTAGACATGTAATTATAACAGGCTATCTTCAGGTCCTAAATTAATAGTGATACACCTAAGGAAGTCAACTGCCAGGTCAAGAGCATATCCCATAACACCAAAGCAAAAGGCCTGTTTGGAAGGCTTTTTCCTACATATGACAGAGGTATGAGAGGAATTTACTTGGATAGTTTTACAGCTCTGTACTTTTGAAAATAGAAAATATGAAACTGTACAGAAATATACAAATTAAAGCCAGCTACATTGAAAGAAAATTCTATTTTAATTATAATTAATTAATTGTTACTGTGCAGTACTAAATACAATCCAATTATTTACCTAAACTTGATCTTCAGCATATAAAATTTATCTGATTTTGTTCTCTGTCCTTAAATTTGTTGGTAAACTACACCTGCATGAAGTCCAAGAAATGCCTTAGACTACATATCTTGTTGAGAAAGTAGCAAATTGTAGTTCTTAAAAAAACAAGCTTTGGATGACAATAACAATCCCATATGAAACACACATTAAGTTGAAGTTGACGATTCAGTGGTGCTCCTGCAAGAAGCTCAGGCATGAAAAGCACAGCAGCAGTAATGCGCCAAGTTTGACGCACACATAAGTTAGCACAACCCCAGTGCAGCCACCAGAACTGCACCCACGTTCACATGTCCGAGTTTCATAGCCAAATACACTAAGGCTAGTATGAAACATGAGAAAATGTTGCTGTTATCTTATTCTAAGCTGCTGTTCAAGAGCAGAATCAGTGATTAATCGATTGGCCTAAAGGGAAAATGCAGAGAAAATAACAAAAATAAATAAATGCATGAAATACTATGCAATGTAATATATACCTAGGATCGACCACACTACTGCTCTGTCAGACTGGCCTGCAATTGGGAAATATTCCTGACTGGCAGAGGTCACTAGAAGGGTAAATCAGCTGCGTAAAACCATGAGTAGTTCTAATCTCTTATTTCTATTCAATTTGAATCAATTACAGCTCTTGGCTAATACTAGCAAGTTCTTTTTTACAAAAAAAAACCTAAGAATACCTGCTTTTACCCATCTAACTAGGTAAATTTTTGTATAGTTAACACATAGACACTATGAAGGACAAAATATTTGACAAAAAAGGTACAAGGAACACCACCACTGGAACAGAAGAAAATATATTCCACTACACCAAGAGGAAGACACAAGCTGTTTCCTTAGCAGTGATGTCCCCACTACACCAAGCAACCCTGCAAAGATCAGCTAAAGCTGCCTCAATTTGCTAACACATTATTCTACTGGGGCTAATACCCTGGTTTTCAAGAAGAGTTAATTAGTTCAAATGAAAACCAGGCCATCCAGCTACACTGCCTCTGCTACCTGGACTACCTTGCATGCAGGGCACTATATAAAAAGACTATATTGTTTATAAAGCTTGTACTAAAGCCTCTTTTTCTGTTTCACTCATCATACCTTAATTTAAGCAAATTAATGTATGTATTTATGTAACAGCTATCTCTGCATGGCACTGGGGAGTCACTACGATGTCTTACAAAATTGGTTTTGTCACAATACAGATCAGATTTAAGGCTACAGGAAGAACATCCATTGCTTATTTAAGAAAAAAAATATTATAACTGTCATTATTGGTATTAGCAGCTGAAGTATAATGACAACAAATGTAATACAGGACTGGAGGATATTATCAAGGAGGAGGCAACAGACTTTCCTCTTGTATGTCTAAGGTCTAAAGAAACAAACTCCATAAGGTTTAAAAGAAGAAAAAGAAGGAGCTGTTAGGAGACACCTAAGACGAAACTTCAGCGCTTTCAGCCATATGACCTCTTCATTGAGAAGCCTGTCTTCACTTATTTCTAGCTTGCCATAAACTGAGAGAAATGCTAAACAAATATTTCAGCGGAAAAAATGCAACAAGAAGATTTAAGTTCTTCTGCCTAAATGCACAACAGACTTACATAAAGTGCAACCTTCAGACCCATTTCTTCGGCTGACCTGAAATTGTCGCTGCAGTAACTTTAAAAAGGACTTTGTCTACAGAATTAACCAATTTGTATGTATTCTTTTTCTTACAGTTTACCAAAAAAGCTGAATAACAAACCTAGGTCTTAATTTCTTCTTCTTTTTCAAAGAACTTCTTCCTAAAGAATTTAAGCATTAAGACCCAGAGCTTTTAAAATCAGAGGATTTTTTTTGGAGAAACAGCCCACTTGACTGATTGAAGACAACAAGGAAACCTGCAGGCTTATTAAAGGGAAACAGTTGTAATTGCTAATTGAGTGTTTCTCTTCTCCTAAATAATTTCCATGTCTTGGTCTTGTGTGAGAACATACTAATGAGAAAAGGAATAGGAAAATGCATGAATCACAAAGATGAATGAGCACTGTCACGAGGTGTGATGGAAACCCAGCAGTTACCATAGGTATTTCTGTAGGAAGGGAAGAAACTCTGCCCTCTAGATGGCATTACGTGCCTATATATCCCAGATGCAACTGGAGAGCCCTGCCAGGCAGTCTAATCCTTTCCCCACCTGCACCTAGGAATTACGGGCATGCACGTCAAAAAGATTAGAAGGCAGTTCTTAGTCTCAGGGGAAGGTGACTGCTGCACACTGCTGAACAGCACAACAGAGGCTGTCCTGGGGCAGAGACCTTGTTCTAGCTGTTCGATGTGGGAAGCAGAAGAAGGGCGCTCAGCCTGAGACAAAACAGAATGGAGGATCTTTGTCACCCCATATGGGGAAAGGCAGCTTACAACTGGCAGGAATGGGCAATATGTGAAAACATATAAAAGATTGTCTTTATGAAAAAAACAAACCTCTTCTTCTACTTGGCATTTAATAGTAATGCAGATCTTAACCAGACAAATGCTCATTATAACATGTATGTATGTGATGTAGGTATCCAAGTCCATGCATATGAGGTTATACTGTACCCATGTATAGCTGTTTTGATGATGCACTGAAATTAGAGAATTAGTTAGTGAGTTATCACATATCTACAGAACCATCAGAGAAAATCAGAGTCAAACATAAGAGACTGAGGTCAGACTATTCCACATTTGATTTATCTATTCTCTTTATATATTTATAACTAATCTTAAAATCTGTGCTTGTCACCATGACAGTTAAAACAGACTTAAAAATAATCATTTTAGTATTTTCTGTTGTGGACTATTAAATTGGCTGCATAATAAAGCTAGTGAATATTGAATCTCGGGACTATGTTAATCATACAGATTTCACATGTATAGTTAAACATATGGCTGACACAGGAGCTAAGAATCTTACATGCTAGAAGTCAGCACAGCTCCAGTAATTCTAGCAATATGAGTGTAACTATACCTGCCCAGAATCCCAGCTTTAATTTCCAATTCTGTATTTCTACAAGATGAACAAAAGGGATATAACTACTGAATTAAGAAAAAGTGCATCACCATGCAGACTTCATTACTGTTTCATTATTTTTCAAGGCCAGTAAAGAGAAATGGGAAAAAAAAGAATTATTTTGCTAGTTGCTAGAGTTGTAAGGGATTCAGCTCCAACATGTGAGGTAAACTGATTGAGATTTTCTATGCAGCCAGTAGAGAATGTTCACAGAATACTGGGTTTTCTTAATAATGTTAGTTTGAAATGAACTGCAGCTATTTATTTAGTTTATGAACCACACAGCTGGCATTACTGCCAAATCGCATGCATTAGTATGTAAATTAAAAATATAAGGCGTGATTCTACAATCTCTGTCACACAGAATCTCTCCTCTAAAAGAGGTGCCACTATGAGCAATGGGCAAGTTCACAGAAAGTGCTTGTGCAGAACTGGACCCCCAGTGCATACCTGATAGAAACTATTAAAAAAACCTACTGATTCTCACTCTTTGAAATGATAGATGTGTTGGGATAAACACAGTCACCTAGGTCTATAACACAGTGTTGGAAAATCTCATTTCATTCAGCAGGGAGAGTGAATTTTCAATTGTACCACATGCCTGATTGCTAAAAAAGGTAAGTTACATTATCTACTGATTGCTTGCAAGAAGGCACTATACATGGAGAGAAGGGCACTGAAAACTATCATTATTTAAATTATAAAAGTCAGACTGAAATATCAGATTCCTTCACTGCAATCTATCAAGGACTCTTTGCAGAACACAGTTAACATTAATTTCAATAGAGGAAATCTGACAGGTTTAATAAAACCAAGAAGATTTTCCTTGACTTCTGTGACTTACCTTTTCTTCCCTGATTATGCCTATTCCTCAGACCTCCTGGCACCAAATCATTATTCTTGTAGCCATATTCAATACTTTGAACTACTTAAAGAGTGTTTGTTGTATCAGTCAAGAAAGTACTGGTACTTAACTGTAAGAAAAGAGCCATTGTACTACAATTTTGTATACCATAGAAAAAATGAATTTATAATCTGCTTTTACAATAAATATATGCAATTACACTTTGTTCTAAAATTAATGTTCGATGCTTCTCTAAGTTCTTTTTTTTTTGGTGGGGGGAAATTACAGAGCTTAATATACATCTAGACAATACTATAGCTTACCTATAATTTTCACAACTGCATCAACACAATAGGTAAACTAAGGGATCTTCTAAACAGTACCCTGACTAAAATATTAATGTGAATTAAAAATTGCATTTAAGAATGTTTCTTTCATGTGGAAGATGTTGGATTCACTGCCCTGGAAAAGAATACTTTATGTCATTCTAACTTGAGAAGTTACAAGTCAAAACAGTTTAAATTACTTAACTCTGCCTTCCCAATGTGCCTTGCACCTCACTTGGATAAACTGATGCGTGTGATAAGATCACCGAAATATCTGATGCTACAAAGCCAGTAACTTTTATTAAAACCTAAACTGATTGCATGAGCAGGCTAAGGGAGAAAAATTCTGATACGCAGCAAAATTCCCTTTATGTAAGTAGTTGATGGGGTATGACATGATGTCACACTTAAAACTATTAAATGCAGTTTTAATCTTAATAGCATAGGAACAGTAGTTGAGCATACTCTGTTGAGCACTTCATCAAATTAGCAAATTCTGATAGATTACTGCTTCGTGGGTACCTCATATTAGAAAGCAGAGGCAATCTGTAAGTTTTTACCTTTCAGCATGTCACAAAAATTCGGAAGCTCTGCATGTTGTGACCCAAAATATTTAACTTCTGAACCACTGCTGTGGTACTTTATAGAAGATGAGATTCAGTATCTTTTTTCCCCAGACTTAGTTAGAAAAGAAAACAATACCATCTGTTCAAACTAAAATTCCCAGGAGGCACCATGGTTGATTTTAGAAACTAAGTATTTTAAGCTTTCATTGAATTGAACAGTCAGAAAAAGGCAGATATTCATGGCCTCCTCCATGCCTCTTCACTAGTCAAGGAGGCACTTTCTTAATGTACAGCCTTATTTATATTAAGGCACGTTTTTGGTGCAACAGTAGATCAGCATTCTCTCTCTAATGATAGCAGCAAATGGTTACAGCAATAAAAAAACAGAGCAAATCTGAACAGCTCTTCCTACATCCAGTGGGCACAGCTATTTTCGACATCCCTGTGTAAATTCATATCCCTGCTAGATCATCTTAATTTCTGCATGCCAAAAAAGAAATTGCCAAGAATTTCTACTGGTTTAGAAAAAAAAAAAGCATAAAAGAAGAAAGAAAAAAGGAAGTCCTTTTAGATCCTCAATATTTTACATGTCTGCAAGAACATTCTCTTCTCTTAAATACTCTTCACATACTAACTGGATTTAATACCCTGCTCAGAAGAGGTTTCTATTAGTCTACAACTTCTATATGAAGATATTATTTCTATTAACATCCCAGCTTGTAAGGTGCATTGACCACTGAAAGCTATTCAGCTTCTTTGCTGACTGTGGTAAATGCAGCTTCACAAACTCACGGGCAGCATGTAGGATGGATGGAAAAGCCTCAGTGAAAGATATGAACAGAAGTAGGGCATGCACTAGGAGGGGGGTGGGTAAAACATCTGGGAGAGAGATGCATTTAAAGACTGCAGCATAAGTGGGTGAGAACAGATGGCAAAAAAGAAAGTACCTCATAGCACATAGATAAAAAGAAAGGTAGCAGCCATGAAATTTGCTTCCCAAAGACTAGGATCAACAGAGCCACTGACCTGCAGTAGAAGAGTTCAAGCATCAAAAGATTATAGAATGCATTCAGCTTGATAGTACTTGTTCGGTTTTAATTTGAAATTTACTCAGTTATCGGGAAGCTAGAACAGTTTCCCAATACGATCACCAGCAAAGAGGTGGAATAAACTGGACTGGTTTTGAAACCAGTGATGCAGATGAGTGCTGATTCATTATCAGCCACTGGACAAGTTTGGAAATAAGACTTTCCCTGCTGCATTGTCTGATCCCTGGCTATAAAAGAGTTCTTGGACACAATTCAGAAAAGTAATTATAAAAATCTCCTACTGAAATGACTTAAAGGTAAAATAATCCAATAATTAGGATTAAGTAGGTTGGCCTTTGGAGACTGATGAGCATATTGAACTTAGCTATGTGGATGGTAAAGGCACTGGGCTAAGAAGAGGCTTCTGGCTGAACCAGATTAAATGGATTGCTTGAAACAAGACTGGTTGCTACAAAATATTCAGAACACTGCTAGAAAATATTGAATAGTTTCATGATTTTTCTATGCATCTCAGTAAAGTGATACCAATTTCCTATAAACCCAAGTGGAGCAAGTAACATTTAATAAACAAGAAGTTTTTTCTCACAGTTATTTTCAGAAACTCAGGCTCTTTGCCCCTGCATATGGTATGATTCTTTCCATGGAAAATAATATAATTATGAATTTTTTATCATTTTACATTATAGCACATGGAAAATGAACAGGGCTAAAAAAAAAAAGGAGAATTATGTAAGAGCAAAACAAAAACCACCAAGACCCCACTCAAAGTTATCTTCTCAATCCACTCAAAGGAAATATGTACTCTTCTCATATTTCTTTTGTATTTTCCTTATAGTTCATTGATACCATGCTTTCTTCCTCTGCAGGATAGTAAAAACATAATATCGGAAATACTTGACATACTTCCTCATTTGTTTAATGGTGATGATACAAGGGAAATTACCCTTCTAATATATTTGAACATTTAGCTTATTATCCTGAGTGAGTTTTCTCCCAAAGCTCAATTTATTAAAACAAAACACATCTTTCTATGATGAACTGCAAAGGGCAAGAGGGCAAAATTCTATAATTAAAATTAGAGTGGTTTCATGACTCTTCCTTAGCAGATACTGCTTCTACTGCAGCTTACTTTACTGAAACTTTCATTGAGTCTCACTCACCCGCAAGCAATGAGATTTTCACACATGAATTAGGCTTTTCATTTGATAACTTCAAGGTTACAATTTAATGCTACCCCAGTGGCTTGCTATTTGGTGAAAAATACCAGGTTGTGAGCAGATTGAATCGTTACTGTTTGAGGCCAATGGAACTCCTGCAAATTGCAGAACTTCTGGGAGGGAAGGAGGACACTCACCAAAACATGGAACCACTTCCTTGTTAACAATGTTTATTTTAATTTGAACATAAGTACTGTGATTTTAGCAAGGCATTAGCTGTGCTAGTCATGCACTTGGTGAGTACATCATCTCTTTTGAAGAGCTGAAATTGCTCCCACATAACCAAAACTCATTAATTCCCCATAACAAGGTGAGGGTAAGCTGCTCATCTAACAGGGGACCATGAGGCATGCTCATTCAGCCATGAAACACAGCAAGTGCCAGCAAAAATATGACGTCCTATCCTAAACACAGGCACTACTTATCCTGTAACAGATGGACACACTCACACTCTGGATGTCCTTTCAATTTCTCAAAAAGGGGAGTGTGAGTAGATATTGGAAAGGACATAACACCATCAACAAAATTTCTGTATCCTACAGATCCCTTTTTTACTGGCAAAGCAGAACATTGTCCAAAACAACCTCCATTAAGTACTCTTGGCCCATTTAGTTTTGAGCAATCCCAGGCAACTTACTTTCTTCATAATCAACCAAAAGCAAGTAACTTTCTAAGAAAGTTGCACTACTGTAGTTGCAAAGAAGGAAGTTTGGAAGAGCCAGAACATTTCATACAGTTAGACAAAGTTAATTCATACTGAATTATCCTCACTGCATAAATGTCTGTGCAAATGAGAGACTTTAATAAGCCTTCAAATCTGACACAGTATTTATCAGTGATTAAATTTTAAAAATCAAAGTAACTATGGCTTTTACAGACATGTTTAGATTAAGACTGACACTAGCTCAGTATATCAGTTTAATTCACTTGCAATTACACAGGTGCTTGGGCAGCCTGTATTTCAGTCATTTAAGGCTAAATTGGGGCAGAGAGCCCGTAATTCCATATTGGATAACAAAGGTCTGGGACAGTCTTTTAAGGCCTTTACAGACAGCAATCATAAAATATAGAATATTCTTAAAGTTTTCCTCTGTGCTAAACTGTTGCTGAAAGTATACAATCTTGCTATGAGAGGCTATATAATACCTAACATACCCAAAAGAGCAAATTAAGGTTTTGTGAAAAATTTCCAACTTATATGCGCATGACTCTGGAAATATAACATTAATGTTTTACTGTAACTGTGTATATATACCCACATATATCTGAAATTGCTGCATGGGGGTTGGTGCATGTCCAGAATAAATTTTTTTTTTTGTACATTTCTGTCTGCCATTTAAAAAAAAAACCTTTAGGTGATGAAAGCAGATTAAAATAAAATTACATCCCAACAAGGAGTTGCTATGTTATTCACTGTACTTCACTAGTATTTCATTTTTTGCAGCACTACAAATACACAGAGATGTTATCAAAGATTTTTTTTCTCTGTAAGAGTTAGAAGGCATTTGATCATAACTGTTGAAGTAAATTAAGTGGCATTTCAAGAGCTGTCAACTAAACATGCTGAAGGAACAAAGGAGTTTTTGATATCCAGCAAATCACAATTAATTTCAACTGCATAAAATGGGATATAAGATGGTATGAACCATTTGTTATTTGTCATCTGTTTCATTTGATTAGAAACATATGGTATTTATCAGTCAGTAGAGTGGAAATAGAATTTGCTGTAAATGATAAAGGATGTAAAACGAGCAAGGGGAGAATGTGTATATATGTATATATGTTTCTTATCAAAGTATGTAATAGCTTTCACTTGGGCTGACTGCAAAGGTACTTTGTTATATTGATTTGTATTGTTCAGTGAGAAAATTTTTAGGTTAAACAGAAGTTCATAGAATGTGAAAGGTATTACAGAAATTTATTTGGCAATAAGTTTGACAGCACCAAAGGAAAAAAAAATAAACACAATTCTGATATCAAAGTCATTTAAAGAATGTTTTAGTGAAAGCAAAGCCTCACCCCTTTTTCACACTTAGGTTTGACAATTTCCTGATCCACATCCAACAGTCCAAGATAACCTTGAATTGAAATTCCTGAAAAAAAACACCATGTTCCTCATGTCTACCATGCTAACACTCCAGGAAGGGAACAAACAATTTATTTCATGTATGGAAAATAAACTGTTTTCCATATATATACTCAAAAGAAACTAAACAACCTAGTATATTGTATATGTATCAGCTAAACTACCCATTTATCCCTGAGCTGGTAGATAGCTTTTCTCTTTGGGTACTTCATTCACTTGAAACTTATCTTGGACTTACTAAATTTTTCCTTAGAAGTACACTGTTACATAGATTTACATACATTTCTTTACACACTTACATGTGGTCTTTCATTTCAAGAGGAGCTCACTCTAGCAATAGGACAATGAATATAGATATGGAGAATGAAATACTTTCACAGTACTCTAACAGATTAAGCTACATCTTTTCATGAGCTACACTTGAGCAACAAACAAATACAAATACTAAAAGATTTCTTAAATGTGCTGATACCCATGAAATGACACTACTAGACATTAATGGATTTAGTCCCATGTTTTGACTATTCCTATTATTACTAGGGTTTATTTATAGTCACTCTTCAGATTTTACAGTGCACAGATGGAGGACCAACTTTAATAAGTACTTTATTAGCCTTGCTGATTTTATTAATTGTTTATGATACAGTAACATCTAATCACGTAAAGTACGATTTAAAACTGACACCCACAGCATGAGAACTAACAAACAGTAGTTTTTCACTCGTTTTTATATAGACTAATAAATATGTGGAATAATTACTCTGCAAATAGGAAAGGATTCAAACTGCTAATTTCATATAACTTCAAAAAAGCATGTCTCTTAATTAATAAACCATAGAGTCTTTGACATTACAATTTACATTCTTCAAGAGAAAAATCAAGTGCAAGAATATGTAACATTAAACAACACATAATTAGAAACACTTTGTTTTAATTATCTTGGGTCACAATTAATGTTGGCCCTGCAGTTCATCTTTCTCTTTGATAGCTCCTCAAACTATTTATGTAGATTAATTCTTGAAGTACAGGCATTCACTAATACATGTTTTTGAACAAGCCACTGCACAACACTGACATCAGTGAGGAAACCTATTCACTGACCTTCCAGAACTAGACTCTGTCTGTCCATAACACTACACTACATATCTGGGCAATTTGCCACAACTGATAAAGGTTGTGACATTATTGAATAGCTTCCTATCCACTGAGGACATAAAGAATTGCAACTGTCAAGCAGACTAATTAAGGCAAAGCAAACACAAATAGTGCGTATTTGGAAACAAAAGACTATAAGGAAATTACAATCATTCCCCATCAACAGATAAAGCAAGACAATAGTAAACTGTACATTTATCAGGTTTTATGGTCCTTAAAAATTAAGTATCATGTACTTTTTCCCAAGTCGAAAATATAGTTAGTATTAAATACATTTGTTTTACAGTCTAAGATTTTAAAGAAAGAAAAATTGCAGAGACTGCCTTTTAGATTCGTTATTTAGATCTAAACATGATTATAACTGTTCATATTTTACTTCTAATAAAGTCCTCAGGAACAAAGATATAGAATTTTCATTTGATTAGAGTATAATTCAAAATAAAATTATGATTCAAAAGTGCTACTTAAGCAAAAACATAGAGGCTAAGTGATTAAGTCTTTGTTTACAAGATAAGATCATTCCAAGGCATTTATTTATCCATATCTATAACACTACATAGACCCTTGAACAGAACGGAGGAAACACTTGATAAGTTAAAAAGATGCCTTTGTACTAGTTCAAAATTATATTAAAATATGCATAGTCTTATTTTTTAAACACATTGAAACCTATGCTTCTACCAAGGAGCACAAAATAAGTTCAATATATATAGTGCTTACAGTCTTACCTGCACCTTGTCCATGGCTGCCTCAGAAAACTTCAAAACTTTTCCTCTAGTTAAGAATTACCATAAGGTGCACCATTTTGCATCTTAATTTTCAAGAAATGCACTCAAAACATAGAGTGTGCAATTCTCCATGTAGTCTACAAGGACATACACTTTCTGCAATCCAGCAGTAAATAGATCTGAGCTCTCCCAAGCAAGCAATCTAACAATTAAAAATTGAGCAATAAGCTACAATGAAGCAACACTGGTTTTATGACAGTTGTTAAACCACACATACCAGTCTTACAGTAGTAATAACTATAGAATCACAGAAACTTTTAGGTTGGAAAAGACCTTTAAGGTCATCAAGTCCAATTGTTTATTAGCATGAATATGTAACTTCATACTCAGTTTCTGATAATGTACTAGTACATTTGATAATCTGGACAACTCAAGCAAACACTTTTGAAATCGAGACATAATCAGTAAAAAAAAATAATTATTACATGGTGCCAATTAAATGAAGAGTAATGGATGAATTTGTTTTTAAAGATATCTGACACTCAGCATTAGAGAGGGATCCTTTCAGTGGTTCTAAGACTTAGCTTCTCGTTCATCCTTGGTAAATGAATCATTAAAAAAGCCACCCCATAACATGACTACAGGTGAACTGTGAAAGACCAGATTTATACTACAGGTGATTCAGTGCCAACAAACAAACAGGGGAGGCAGTGTGCTTTTTCTGTGTAAAACCGTCGTACTTCTTACCTCCAAAGCTTTCAAACGCTCCAATAGCAATTTCGTCTTTTCCTTTTCCTCTTCAGTGCTGCTGCTTTCACTTCTTGAATCTTCATCTGCTGGGGTGTGATTTTTTTCCATGCCTTCTTTACATTTCCTACTGTCTTCTGACAGCTTTTCCTGAAATGTTTTTTTTTAAATGTCATTACTTATAGGTGCAAATGAAGTTAACTATGCAAATAGCTTCAATTCTCCCTTGTAGGAAAATGAAAAAGACAGAGCAAGTTGGTAGTTACAATTACAATACTAAATAAGTGGAGTCATGAAGGGTCTGTGAAACATGCTTGTGTGCCAATTCTGCTAAAATATATGCACAATTTAACTGCTACATTTACTTAAGGTTTTTTAAAAGTGGAACACATAATCTTTTTAATAAATTAACTTGCATTTTCTTCTTTAGAAGTTGCAATGAAAACTGAGCATATCAGCTTGCAATGAAAACCTTTTGCCACTGAGATATAAAGCGGTTCATTGAGGAAAAGCTAACATATTCATGCCTAAAGTATTTCACCTTTCTCCATCTACAGCTAATATTTGAATTACTAAATAATGGGCTGAGAACCAAGCTACCACATACTGATTTAAGATTCACACTAAGATATAACTGGAGAGAATCAAACTGACAGTAAAATTTTCAGAAGTGCCCGAGTCTATTACAAGTCAGTCAGACTGGGTTACTACTAGATGCTGCTGCTACTACTGAGTGGACTATGGCTGCTGAGTTTTACAAGAGGTCTATAAAAATCATAGTACTGAACAGTGAATCTTACTGACTCCATTAATTATGTGTCCAAGTTTTGTGCTGAGAGAATGAGACAGAGCAAGCAAAACATTGAGACTACAAGCAGGCAGTGTAAAATACTGCCCAAAACAACAATGCAAACACACAGCGAAAAAAGGAGAACTGCACAGATGTACAGAGTGAAATATCATCTGAGTACAACACAAAGTGGACGGTCTCTACCTTGTAAACCATGCTCTCAAACTACAAAAGCAGATGCACTGTGACAACTATTGAGAAGATTAAGGATAGAAAATGTGAGGTAAATCAACATGAAATAATGAGTGCCAACACAAATCTGGAGAAGTCCTTTAATGAGCTTTTAGCTTTCTTCATGTGCCTTCTTGATGAGTCTTATAAGCAAATGCACGTACTTTCACGATCTCTGGGTTAGTCTGTAAGTGAGATGAATTACCCATAATTACTAGAGAACACAAACTCTGTCTAAGCATAAAAAAATACATATTTCCGTGAAGATCTGGCTCAGCTTAAACAACTGAGCAAATGCAACTCTTGAAGAGTTAAGGGCAAGACATTTTCCTAACTAAACCCCATAAACACAACTGAACGAAAAATCAGCACTATGGATCACATTTCTAATAATATCTTTTTAAAATAATAACTAGCTTAGAAATTGACAGTACGTTAAAAATTTAATCAAGAATCAATTTTATAAGCAATGGGCTTAATCATGGAATACTCTTACACAAACCACAGGCACAGATCACATTCTGAGCCTCAAAACACAGATGTCAAAGAGTCATTCCATCAGGTTTCCAGCATTAGTGCTATCCTGATCACAAAGGAATCAAAAATATAGTAGTTGGGGTTTTTTGTCTTGCTTGCTACTCTTTGGTTCAATGATCAAGCACCTGTAAAAGAGCCATTAAACCACTTTCCCTTCAAGCTGCCCCGATGAGTGCAATGACATAAAACACTGATGAACTCTGTGAAAAAAAAATAAAATTGACAAAGGTATCTCTTTGTTATAATTTAAACATGAGCAATCATTTTTTTGAAAAGAATGTGACATGTTGGACGATGAGAAAATGAACATGAGCCAGCTTCAGTGTGTGCTTGTAGCCCAGAAAGCCAACTGTATCCTGGGATGCATCAAAAGGAGCGTGACCAGCAGGTCAAAGGAGGTGATCCTGCCCCTCTACTCTGCTCTCGTAAGACCTCCGTTGGAGTATTGTGTGCAGTTCTGGTGCCCTCAACATAAAAAGGACATGGACCTGTTGGAACAAGTCCAGAGGAGGGCCACGAGGGTGATCAGGGGACTGGAGCACATCCCATATGAAGACAGGCTGAGAAAGTTGGGGCTGCTCAGCCTGGAGAAGAGAAGGCTGTGTGGAGACCTCATAACAGCCTCCCAGTATCTGACAGGGGGCTATAGGGATGCTGGAGAGGGACTCTTCATTAGGGACTGTAGTGACAGGACAAGGGGTAATGGGTTAAAACTTAAACAGGGGAAGTTTAGATTGAATATAAGGAAGAAATTATTTACTGTAAGAGTGGTGAGGCCCTGGAATGGGTTGCCCAGGGAGGCTGTGAATGCTCCATCCCTGGCAGTGTTCAAATCCAGGCTGGATGAAGCCTTGGGTGACCTGGTTTAGTGTGAGGTGTCCCTGCCCATGGCAGTAGGGTTGGAACTAGGTGATCTTAAGGTCCTTTCCAACCCTAACTATTCTATGATTCTATGAATTCAATGTGGCTAACAATGGAAGAAAACATAAACATCTGCACAGGGACACCCTTCCTGCTCAAGCTAAAGGGCAGCAATTTCAAAGGAAAGGTAGAAGAGAGCATAGGTTACAACATTTCATCACAAAAAGGGGAGTTATGCAACTCCATACAGAGTAGCTCCCAGTCACCTAAAGAAGTAACCCATTCATCTTCTAGTTACAAAATTTGATGAACTTTGCACACTAGTGGCATAATCAAGAATACACAGCCTGCTTTACTACAGTGCACAGAATATCTCAAAGATACTACTGTTACCCCTGCTCCACTGTTTAAGTTCACATAATTTCAAAACTACTTTATTACTCAGTCATAATACATGAGTTTCAGGCATGGGCTGGAAAAAGTCCCTGATTTGTCACCTACCTTACCTAGAAAAGCTGCAAAACAGAGGAAAACATCACTAACCTTAAAAATTATGCTTAAGCGTGCAATTTGCTGAGGGCACTGCCCTGTCACTTTAGCCAGTTCTCACACTAGGGGCAGAGTGGAAAATCCACACTCAAGAAAGCAAGCAGATGCTTCTTAAACACTCTCTCTGCATAAAGTCAAGTAAAGTAAGGAGGAGGATGACAAAGGCTTTTGGAATGACAGAATAATCTTAAAATGCTAGTATCAAAGGCATCTGCCAGCTGGGGGGAGGCAGGAAGGAGCAGAGAGGAATTTGGAAGAGGAAATGTGTATCTCCTGTATGATGTTGAACCAAATCCTGCAGAAACCTCAGGCATGAGCATGCTGAAGGCAGTGA
Source organism: Melopsittacus undulatus (assembly GCF_012275295.1). NCBI lineage: Eukaryota > Metazoa > Chordata > Aves > Psittaciformes > Psittaculidae > Melopsittacus > Melopsittacus undulatus. The sequence goes on along the minus strand of NC_047530.1, from coordinate 79,958,983 downwards.
ATGATGGCATACAGCAGCTTATTCCTTTTTCCCCTTCTAAATTCTTTTACTTGTGTTGCCTCAAATAAAGACCATTTTTTTATTCTTCTGAACAGTCTTCGGTTGTATGACTCATGTATTGCACAATTAAAGGCAGGCTGAGTTTTCAAGACGAACAGCAAAATACTCTCCAGGTCAGAAGTCCAGCAATGGCAGAATTTGTGCTATTCTGCTGCTTAATGCACTTTAATTTCTGTGAAAAGGTAACAGATGGAAATGGTGCTCTGGAAGTAAGACGGAGGCAAAAAAAACCCCAGCTAACAACCCATCTCTTGGTCTCCCCAGAACCAGTAAGATTTTAAGACACATGCCTGTACCACAGGAGGTATAGCAGCCCAATGAGAATTCCACAGCAATGTCTCATCTACACCTCTGATGTTCTGCATGAACAAAAAGACAATAAAAATATTACACATTCAAATCTCACTAAATGGAAACTAGCATTATACTGCACACTGTAGACCAGTTCCCACAGAAATGAATGAGAAACTTACAATCAACTCCCACATTGTGTAAGCTTCTCAAGCTGGTTTAAACTGTCACTGCTTTTCTGAAACCAGCAGTATTTTGTAGATCTTAAATGACATCCTGCCGTGACCATTATTTCAAAGTATTCAGTGTGTTCTATACATTAAAAATATAATACATTGATGCTGACCCCGTGGATCAAACACTATGGGCCCTATAGCTAGAAGAAAACAAGAGATGAAAACAGACCCTGCAGTATGGAAATGGCAAGTTTCTAGAATCAATGGGAAGACATAAATCACTAGAGACATTGATCTATGAAGCTATACAATGCAGAGGCCTGACTGAGAGTTACCAGAAAGCTGGTTTTCAGTTAGTAGGAAGAAGCAGTATAATACTCCCTCTTTCCACTAATGAATAATAAGAGTAAGAACAGTAAATTAAGAAAGTAGGAAATCCACCTGAAATTACAAATGATGATTTACTGGAATTTGTAGAATATAAATAAAAATGCAGAATATAAATATGCAGAATATAAAGCACATCTTCACTCTTTCACCTGCATTTCAGAGTACTGAAAAAGAAAGTGTTCATTGTTTATAAACAAAAGGAGTAACTATAATGATAGAAAAGATCATACTGAAGCTTTCAAAAGATAAGAGACCGAACTGTCTATTTCAGAAATTTCTTCTTCATTCCAAGAAAGGCAAAAGGCTGCTGGCCCTCTGGACACAACATTAGTCATTGGGATGTCTTTCCTCTAAGGCTTGTCACCTTTTTAAGGAATAGCCTAATGTCAATGGGACACCTACCCAGCTATTTCTTAACTGCTATTATTTCAGAAATTATTGTACTTTTGAAGTTTCATTGCTAGAACCATCAGTTGTCTGTTCTTTGCCCTTTCTTTTTTCTTAAGATGCTCTCTAGGAATTACACTACACACACAGAGGAAAAAAAATAGAAAAAAATCAGCTCACTTTAAATTATTTCATTTTGTAACTATAAAATTTCAAACCAAGAAGAGTAAATGTCAGATGATGTAAGGGGTGGACAGGGGAGTGGAGGAAAGCATGCCAGAAAATATCTATTCCAGATTTTCTTTTTTTATAGTGAAAACCATGATTAGTCACTAATTGGAATAAGGGCTCTTCTCTGGATGCGATATGAAATGAGCATGGAGTTCCCCAGGGAACTCATGTTCCAATTGTTCCTGATTTCAGATTTTACAATGCAGGAACTACCTACCAAGGAAGAGGCCTTTAGGAAAACAAATCATGAACATTGTCAACCAGCAGATGGCCCTCCACAGGAGGAGGTCAACTAGAACCAGCAGCAGCACACCACCTGCCACAGTTCTTAGCACTGGGAAATCCAAAGTCCTGCACTGGGGCAGGAATAACCCCCAGCACCAGCAACTGCATAAGAAGGTATCTGTTGCAGACAAAAGAGGAGATAGCGCCAGACACTTCCTGGAAATGACATGATGAAAAAGATGACAGGATACAATGGACACAGTTTGGAACATGGGAAATTAGATACAGAAAAACTTTCTTTTCCTTCCTCCCCACCACCTCCCATGAGGCCATTTTGTTGCTGGAACAAGTTACCCAGGGAGTTTCCCAAAACACAGATATTGCAAAGTTCAGTATTATAGCCACTGGGCAAGTAGCTATAATAATAAAACATAGCATAATCTAATTCTGATATAACTGGATCTGGAGTATACAGTACTGATTCTGAACAGCAGCATTTCACTAGGACATGTGACAAAATTCTGACTGAATCAAACAGGAATTAAAAAAGATCAAGATATTTGAAATGCTGATTTTCCCAGTGAGCATTAAATGCTTGTCTGAAAACTGATTAGTATTAATTAGAGATGACATTTTTGCTTACAGAAGCTAAAGATCATTTTCATCAGATAAACACAAGTTCTTCAGAGATGTGGAATATCAGAGACAATATGGTAAAGATCCCTCAGATATAAATGATCTCTATTTCAGTTTCAGGTGTGAAACTGTGATGCCTGAGTATATTGGCATTTTTTCTGAATACCTTTAAATTCTTCAGCTTCTGAAGTTTATTAGAGAAAATGCTTTTAAATGGTTGCAAATTCTTCTGAGAGTCATACCTGTAATTTTCCAAAGAACACACTTTAAACACACTTTTAACCCAATAATAAAATGCATGTAATATACGTAATTAAATAATTGTTAAGATTGGTTGTAAGCACTTACTTGAAGAAAAATCAAACCAACTTAATTATTCACAATGCACTTATTAACAGAATGTACATAGAGACAATGCTAACAGGAATGCTTTGTTACCTGCCATCCCAGAATGCAAAGAATATGGAATCCAAGCTAAGTGTTATTTCAGCATCTCAAAACATTTAGCACTTTCCATAGTATCTCAGAAGCTTTCACAGGACTTTCTAAGATATTTACTAAATAGCTATCTTATATTTCAGTGACTAAATCTTGTGAACCAGGTACACTACACTACACTTCTAAATAACTCTCTCCTGCTATAATATAGGCACTATTAACCTCAAAACCCAAACTGCAATGTACAAATTTATATGCAGAATTGTTGAAGTATGCACTGGTTTTGGCTGGGACAGAGTTAATCTTCTTCACAGTAGCTGGCATGGTGCTATGCACTGTATTTGTGCTGATAACACAGGGATGTTTTAACTACTGCTGAGCAGTGCTTACATAGGGTCAAGGCCTTTTCTGCCTCTCAACCTACCAGTGAGCAGGCTGGGTGTACACAAGAAGCTGGGAAGGGATACAGCCAGGACAGCTGACCCTGACAGACCCAAGTGATATTCCAAACCACACAGCATCATACTCAGCAATAAACTAGGCTGAAAGTTGGTGCAGGCCTGCTGCTCAGGGACTGGCTGGACATCAGTCACTTGGTGACAAGCAATTCATTTGCATCACCTGTTTATGCTTTTTTCTCTCACTCCTTGTTATTTTCCTTTTCATTACAATTTGTTATTATTACCATCATTAATTTTATTTCAATTATTAAACTGTTCATATCTCAGCCCATGAGTTTTCCTACTTTTACCTTTCCAGTTCTCTTCCCCCCATCATGCTGGAGTGGGGAGTGAGCAAGTGGCTGTGTGGTATTCAGTTGCTGGGAAGGGTTAAACCATGAAAACATAATAATAAACTGTTTTTTTCTTGCAAGCCCATTCTATAGTCTTGATGTATTCTTAGATGATGTAGTTTGAGTGATATTTTAACTGCAGACCTCCTAGTGTTCAGCGCTATTCTTCACTGCGAGCGAGTGATATGAAATGAAAATTTCCAGATTGTTGATGTAGACAGAAATCGTAGATGAGGGTTTCTTTGTACTTTCAGGGGAAAAACAGCCCCAAACTATGCACAAGTAGCTCAGCCTGGCCACACAAGGTGAAAAAAAGCAGCAATTGCTCAAAGAACTACCAACTTACAATTCCAACAAGGTTTAAAATTGTTTTCCAGTGGCACCTTGCTCTCCCCTTTCTCCCTCACCAAGAGCTTTTTTCCTTAATCATAGAATCATAGAATAGATAGGGTTGGAAAAGTCCTTAAGATCATCTAGTTCCAACCCCACTGCCATGGGCAGGGACACCTCACACTAAACCAGGTCACCCAAGGCTTCATCCAGCCTGGATTTGAACACTGCGAGGGATGGAGCATTCACAACCTCCCTGGGCAACCCATTCTAGGGCCTCACCACTCTTACAGTAAATAATTTCTTCCTTATATCCAATCTAAACTTCCCCTGTTTCAGGTTTAACCCGTTACTCCCTTTCCTATCACTACAGTCCCTAACGAAGAGTCCCTCCCCAGAATCCCTGTAGGCCCCCTTCTGACACAGGAAGGCTGTTATGAGGTCTCCACGCAGCCTTCTCTTCTCCAGGCTGAGCAGCCCCAACTTTCTCAGCCTGTCTTCATACAGGAGGTGCTCCAGACTCTCTCCTACAGTGGGCCTAGGGTCTTCGTTCTCTCGGTCCCTGTGTCTTCCAAGACTTGGGTGGTGTGGTCAGCGCATTTGCCAGTGAACAATGAAGCAAAGAAGTCATTAAGAACCTCAGCCTTCTCCAAATCCAGGGTAGCCAATTCTCCTGATAGTTTCCAGAGAGGGCCCATGTTGTCCTTCATCTGTCTTTTATTCTGAATGTACCTATAGAATCCCTTCCTGTTATCCTTAACATCCCTAGCCAAGTTTAATTCTAACTTGGCGTTGCTTTCCTAACCTGGTCCCTGGCTTCCCGGACAACATCCCTGTATTCATCCCAGGCCACCTGTCCTACCTTCCTCCTTTTATAAGCCTCTTTTTTCCCCTCAAAGTTTTCTCAGCAGCTCCTTATCCATCCAAGGAGGTCTCTTGGCCTTCCTGCTGCACTTCCTTCTAGTTGGGATGCAACACTCCTGAGCTTGTAGTAGGTGATCCTTGAATATCAACCAGCAGTCTTGGGACCCCTGCCTTCTAGGGCTATATCCCATGGAACCTTACTAAGCAGGTTCCTAAAGAGGCCAAAGTCTGCTCTCTTGCAGTCCAGGGCAGTGAGCTTGCTGCACGCTCTTCTCACTGTCTTGAGGATCTCAAATTTGACCATTTCGTGATCACTGCATCCAAGGCTGCCCTGGAGCCTCACATTTCCAACGAGCCCTTCCCTGTTGCTGAGCACGAGGTCAAGCAGGGCACCTCTCCTTGTTGGCTCCTCTATTGCTTGAAGAAGGAAGTTGTCTTCCACACAATCTAGGAACTTCCTGGATTGCTTGTGCTGGGCTGTACCATCCCTCCAACAGATATCAGGGTGGTTGAAGTCCCCCATGAGAACAAGGGTCTGTGAGTGTGAGGCTGTTCCTATCTGTCTGTAGAGCACTCCATGCACAGTCCTCTTGATCAGGGGGTCTGTAACAAATCCCCACAGTAATGTCCCCATCACTGTTCTTCCTTTAACCCTGACCCATAAACTCTCTGTTGACTGCTCACCTGTCCCCAGACAGAGTTCCATACTCTCCAGCCTACCCCTAACATAAATAGCAACTCCCCTGCCCCACCTGCCAGGCTTGTCTTTTCTAAAGAGCCTGTAGCCTTCCATTCCAACATTCCAGTCATTGGAGCCATGTTTCTCTGATACCTATTACATCATATCCCCGTAGATGTGCACGTATCTCTAATTCCTCTTGTTTGTTCCTCATACGACAGGCGTTTGTATAGAGGCATCTGAGACGAGCTCCAAATGAAGCCAGCTCATTGGCTGGAGCAGACGGAACACCTCTACATCTCTCTGAGCATTTATTATAGGTGCTGGCAACTGACTGGGTGTGTTGGGATGGAATGATGCCCTCCTCCCCCAACACATCTAGTTTAGAGCTTTCTTGACCTTGGCTTGGCAAGCCTCCTACCAAAACAGCTCTTCCCCTTTGCTGTCAAAGCAGCTCCACCAGCACCCAGTAGACCTGGCCTCCTAAACTGGGTGCCATGTTTCAGATACCCAAACCCCTGACTATGGTACCACCCTTCTAACCATCATTAACCTGCCCAATCCTCCTAGCCTTTTTAGGGTCCTCCCCTTTATCCTGGAGAATTGACAAAAAGACAATCTGAGTCCCTAACCACCTCTTCCATGGCTCTGCAGTCCTTCTTTATGTTCTCCAGGCTACTGCTATCTATATCGCTAGCACCCACATGAATCACTAGAAGTGGGTAATAGTCAGTAGGACCAGCCTCTCTGCAACATCCTTGATCCGAGGCCTTGGTAGGCAACACACCTCCCTTGAGACTGGGTCAGGCCAACAGATGGGCATTTCTGTACCTCTCAAAGTAGAGCCTCCTACCACTATGACCTGCTGCTTTTTCCTGGCAGCACCAGTAGAGATCTTCTTTAGCAGTGCATCAGCTGGGTGTTAATGGTGCAAGTGTGTTTCCTCATTAGCCCCCTTCAGGACAGTAAAGCGGTTCTGGGTGGGAATAACAGATTTAGGAGGAAGCCCCTTGCTTTTAATTGTCCTCTTCCTCCTTTTTTTTTTTTGTTGTTTTCTTTGTTTGTTAGCTTCCTAGCTTTCTGGGTTAGTGGCCTCCTTCTTTCCTCCACGAGCTACAGGGGATGCTTGAGGCCCCTGCACAGTTTGGGCCTGAAGGAAGCATCCCTGCTTCCTCTCAGCTTCCGTGACATCTTTCAGCCTATTGATAGCATCCCGCAGCTCAGCCCCTGCTGCAGCAGGACCTCCACCAGGGCTCACCGGGTGCAGCCCTGCCCATTCTCCACCTTTCCCTCACAAGACCAGTGCAGGCGCTCTCTACACTCTGAGCTCTGCACCGCAGCCTCCCCTCTTGTCGGCTCTGTCTGGGTGCTTACGCTGGCCACCGCCGGGGTAGCCACAGTAGAACTCCCAAACCGGGCCCTGGTCATAAGACGAGAGCTCACCAACGCACTCACCATCCCGCTCCCCCGTTAGCGCGAACTGCCATGTCCTGCTCGCCGCGCTCCCTGGGGCAGGTTTTCTCCCAGTCAGGGCGGGGCCGTCCCTCCTGGCTCCGCCCCCTGTGAGTCCCTGCTCCCCTCAGCTGAGCTGCCGGCTCCCGGGCAAGTCCTGTCGAGGACTTGAGGCTCCCTCGGTGGCTCCCGGCGCTCTGAGTTGAGGCTCCCGGATGCTGGAAGCTCAGGTGTTGAAGGCGTCCTCTCTCAAGCTACTCACCTCAGCAATTGACCCAAATCATAATTAACAATCTTAATTAACAATTGTTTACCGTGTTTCAATCCCTCTTGAACATGCCTTTTGAAATTTTGCAGTATCTTCTAATATGCTTTGTAACTTATTTTATGCAGTGAAACCTGTGATGTATAAAATACACTTGTATATTAAGTGAGAACAATGTGAAGTAAGAATGAGGAATTCAGAGTGATTCCTGCAAGAGAGGTAGTCACTGATATCACTGTGACCTGAGTATGTCTGTCCTATTTACAATATTCTTTTTTTAATTTTTTTTTACTATTGAGAATCCATTAAACACGATGATTCAAAAAAAGTGAGCAAGCAACCTAGAATGTACAAAACCCAAAATAATTCCATGCAACAAGACAGTGCAACCTAAATGATCTCTAAGTATAAGGCTGTGAAAATATGACTTTTAGTTTTACCTTGCATACTTCTATCTATGTATTTTCCTGATTTCTCTTGCTTTATTTTCTCCAAGTGGAAGGACAGACTAAAATATAGCTTTTAGATAGCACATCAGCAAGTGTAGTAATAACATATTTTTGTTTAGAACAAGCATCATTTTGTTCAGAATCAAAATTGAAAGAAAAGAATGCACCCATCACCGAAATTTTACAGAACATCCTAAATTGTTCACAGTTTAACATTAACGTTGTCAGGATAAGTACATGAAACTCTTCTTTCAAATCTCTGGATTTTACTTACAAAGTGAATGGAGTGAACAGTATCACTTCCCAGATTAAGTATATGTGACGGGTAAGAGTACAAAGTACTTTCTTTATGTTTTTGCTATGAGCCTCCGACCACTGGCATATCAATCTAAATGTACTACATATTATTATTCTTCACTCAAAACACTCCTCACTAGTACAAGCTATCACCCCTATTGAACAGGCCTGCAGTAACACTAATAAATTTCCTGATGATGCTTTTATCGGCTGTTCCATGCATCAGAAACATCTATTTTTCTAAAATAAGTTCAGATTAAAAGGACTGTAAAAGAAGAAAACCTTCCCAGTGAAGTTCACTTTTCAGTGCACTTATCAGATCAGCAAGAGCAGATGGGAGTTTCTTGTCTTCAGATCCACAGCTGAAGGTCAGTCCCAAGTGTCAAAGTAAACTACACTAACCTTGCAACCAAATATTGCTGTTGACACCATCCCGCCTTTAGTAAATGGATATTCACACTATCAACAGCAGCCTGGCCTCTGGCACTTCATCTACCAGAAGTGAAATGAAAGACTGCGCATTCTAGAGCTGACTCTTTCAAGCCAGGTTTCAGGCACAGTGGTGGCAGGGCAGTGTGGTGATACTTCATCATGTTTGTTGTTCCTTTTCAAAATGGAAGACTTCAGCTACACTGAATAGTGAAGCCAGCAGTAAAAAAACCCCTGTTCTAGAAGCTAAGCTGTTCCTTCTTCATATGTGTATATATGGTATTACAGGAAGAACATGCAGTGTGATTTTTCATGCAGATAGAATCATAGAATCATAGAACAGTTAGGGTTGGAAAAGACCTTAAGATCATCTAGTTCCATCCCCCCTGCCATGGGCAAGGACACCTCATGCTAAACCATATCACCCAAGGCTTCATCCAACCTGGCCTTGAACACTGCCAGGAATGGAGCATTCACAACCTCCCTGGGCAACCCCTTCCAGTACCCCACCACCATAACAGTAAAGAATTTGTTCCTTATATCCAGTCTAAACCTCCCCTGTTTAAGTTTTAACCCATTACCCCTTGTCCTGTCACTACAGTCCCTAATGAAGAGTCCCTCTCCAGCATTCCTGTAGGCCCCCTGTCAGATACTGGAAGACTGCTATGAGGTCTCCACACAGCCTTCTCTTCTCCAGGCTGAGCAGCCCTAGCTTTCTCAGCCTGTCTTCATACGAGAGGTGCTCCAGTCCCCTGATCATCCTCGTGGCCTCCTCTGGACTTGTTCCAACAGGTCCATGTCCTTTTTATGTTGAGGACACCAGAACTGCACACAATACTCCAAGTGAGGTCTCACGAGAGCAGAGTAGAGGGGCAGGATCGCCTCATTCCACCTGCTGGTCACGCTCCTTTTGATGCGGCCCAGGATACGGTTGGTTTTCTGGGCTGTGAGTGCACACTGAAGATGGCTCATGTTCATTTTCTCATCAACCAACACCCCCAAGTCCTTCTCCACAGTCTCTTCTCTGCCCAACCTGAAGCTGTGCCTGGGATTGCTCTGACCCAGGTGTAGGACCTTGCACTTGGCATGGTTAAACTTCATGAGGTTGGCATCAGCCCACCTCACAAGTGTGTCAAGGTCCCTCTGGATGGCATTCCTTCCCTCCAGCGTATCAACCAAACCACACAGCTTGGTGTCATTGGCAAACTTGCTGAGGGCGCACTCAATCCCACTGTCCATGTCACCTTATAAATTGGTTCATTGTAGTACCATACTTAATCACCTTTCCTACCAGGAAACCTATATGCAGCATGTAAATTTTCCTGAAGGAGTTTGTATTAAAGTAACTACACTTGGCTACAGTGATGCTATTGAAGTATCTAACTTTGACTGAAGTATAAAGAAGCCAAACTATTCTGAAAATTTAATTCAGTACGTTTTACGCAACAGCAATTTAAAGCATTAGAATTATTCTGGATTTAGATTGCTAAAAGAAGCTGACTTTCCTTCCCTTTGCAGCCTTTTTTGTTTTAATATTTTTCAAGGAGAGAATGCTAATATGGCATAATCTCCTTTTTTTTCTACTCAGCAAATAAAATTTTACCTTGTTTTTTCTACTTTCAATATTTAAAAAGTAACACTTTATGATGGTTGAATCCCAGTTCAGAATGCAGAGTGAACAGTAACTTTTAGGGAGATGTAGAAACAGGGAGAGAGCAAGTGACTTGGCCACACGTAAGACCCAACCTTGGAATACCAAGGAATAAAAATTGTTTTTCAGTTTTTCTGTCCCAACACCTCTGTCACTAGACAGCTGATTGCATAAAATGGTCTCTGTTTCTTGTTTCTTATTCATTATCCTTACTCAGAAAACACAAAGGAATCTATAGCTAAAAATACTTCTTACTTACTTGCCTGACCCTCCTGCCCAGCCTGAACCTCTCCAATACCAAACCAGGATGGGCAATGCTGTGTCAGCTCCAGAAAGCACTTCTGGATCCTCACATGGATCGGGATAGGCTACAGACAGGTAAGACCCCCTTATGAAAATTTTCTTTTGCTAAAGAGCCTGGAGACATGCTACAGACCTGGGAGCACGAAAAGCAGTTACCAGATGGCACATGGCAACTCCCTGGGGATCTCTCTACTCTGCTGGGAAACAGAGCAGGTCCTAAAGAGATGCTGGGCTCCACAGCGAGTGTGCCATAACAGCCCTGCAGACCTGCTTTCTCACACAGCCAAAAAATGAGCTGCCCTCTGCCTGTGTGCCAGGACAGGCCTGCTGCTGCTGGTAGACCTGATTTGATTTGTCTGAGAAACACATCCACATAAAGAGCCCCAGGTTGGCCTTCACATGCAGATATACCGACACCTCTCCAAGCAGAAGGTAGATTATCTTAAAACTGGTATTTGCTATAAACTCCAGGAGGTTGTTCCAGTCTCTTAGGATTACAAAATAGAGGCATGTTAGAGCCATATTCATGTCTTTTAAATACATTCCTGAATTAGAAACAAGGCAACCAGAACACCACCATTAAGAGCAAGATTAAGGCTGCAGACTACCTGCTGTGTAGAAATGGGAAGGCGCTGTCTGCATTATGATGACCTGTGTCAGTCAGGCTGTGAACCACATCATCACATTGCTTTCCAAATAGTGTCTCTGAAATTCTGTTATGCCTATTCCATATGTATAGGCTTCAGGCAATGTATATGGACTGATTTTTGTGGATTCACCCCACAAGAACTAGAAGGAAGATACGAGACAGAAACACTATATTGTAGAGGAAAATGGAAATGTAGAATTACAATAAGTATAATACATAACAGTACCAATCAAATCACCTCTTGTTACTCTAGATACATAGAGGATTCTGGGAAGGAAAGAATAGCCTGTTTTCTGAGAAACAGGCACACAAGTGGCACATTTCAGTTATGAGACTTTATGCTAAATGTAATGCCATTGCTTTGTTACTGTATTCCAAACAAAAAGGGAAAAACTATTTGCACATATGTTCCTTTCAACAAGACTGTCATTTAAAAGAGTGAGTGAGAAGCACCATCACTCTCCTTTGAGGGCAAGAATCCAACCTCATTTTAGTTAAATATAAGAACAAATATTTATCAGAATCTCTGCACAGTGGCAGAAATCCACCAGAAGAAAAGCCATAAGGAATTAGTTGCTACTGAACTAACCCTGAATTTTTCTGTACAGAAAAGCAGTCCAACAGCAAATGCTTTTCTCCTTTACTGCCTCAGATTTCCAGTGGAGCTCCCAAGGGTGCAGGTGTCTCCTCTTCTGCTTTCTCTGGGAGACACAAAACTGTTAAGCGTTGCCTAATAATATTTTTCTTAGCAGCTTGGAAATGGTTGATGCATCCTGTGGGCACTTCCAGTCCAGAGATAAAAGTTTAATTTTAAGGATATATTTCCTCTTTCTGCCGTAGAAGTTAGCATTAAAAATCCTATGTGAATTTCAGCTAGAGAATTCATGTAGTGCTGTTTTTATAATTCATGGCCATGCCCCATCCATAAAATGTTATATATCAGTGTCCTGAACATTAAGCTTGTATAATTTTAAGATAAAATTATATTCCCAATAGATACCATTTTTCTTCTCATGAAAGAGCTGTTAACAGCAATGGCTGTGCAAATTAGAAGTGACAGTCACAACAACTGTTCTATACTTGAGTCTCACAAAGCATGCAGACAAAAAATTGGGTTGATCTGGCCAACAATGACACCTGAAATGTGCCTGTATCACTCACAGCGACACCTGCTTCAGAAAGCAACTGGCAAACCCCTCCAGACTACATAACTGAGAACTACAAGTCTTGTAGGGCTGGAATTATTTCGACTGAAACTATTGGTATTATTTATAGATAAATACTGTTTCTAAGCTTTGGATAAGGCAGGCACATGTACACATCTTTATATTCAGCAAGAGGGCAGAAAATGGATCTGAACTTTCCTATATTCAAAGCCACTCCTTCTGTGAAGCTGCAGTGTGAGTTAATGATTGCACTGGTGGTGATGCCCTGAAAATGGGACAGATGTCCCCCATGGAGCTGTATGCCATTATTCTCATGGTGCACACTACAAACTGAGAAAACCCTTCGGAAGTCATTACTTCTCAAAATCTTGTCATCCCTCCACAGTGAGAAAATAAACCAGCTGAAACAGTGTCACAGCTCTTAGTGAGAAGGGCCCATCCAAATACTTAGGCTGCAATTGCTCAAACTGCAGCCACTTTGATACCAGTGTAGTCACATGGGAGCCAAAATGAGAAGTGAAGCAAAAATGAGACAGGGGACATACCACTTACAGAAAGAAAGAGAAGAAATCAAGCTGTTCTCCTTTGCATCAAGAGCCAAAGAAACCTGAAAATGTGCCCTGCTATTAGGGCTACCTATAATCCCCATCAGGTCTTCAAGCCCAGCTTCATTTGGTGTTGACTCAGTAGCACTAACCTCAGCACAGGGATCATTCTCCATGACCAACCCCCTAGACCATTACTCCTGTCCTTCTCCTCTTGAATTTCTGTAGTCATTCTCTGAAGACCTGCACTATCCAGCAGAAAATCTCCTGTAGTACTCTAGACTGTATCAGCTGGTCAAAGACATCATGTACTAGCAAAGAGGTTGAGGGATGACAGGGCCAGTGACATTGCATGGGTGGCTTCATGCTATCTACAGCTTGGGATTTCAGTTCCTGCTGATCAAAAGAATGTGCCTGGTCACCACAGCAGTATTTGAGCGCAAATCTCAAAGAAGCACATTGGGGTTCTGAACACGTTACAACCCCTGCAAGTCATAAGTTTTTATTTCCCTAAGTTTTCAATTCATGTATCAAAATCCCTGATCTCCCAACAGCAAACCCCACTTCTATATTTTGTGATTCAAGACAGGCTAGCTCTGCTTGAAGACCATCAAAGTTCCACTTTGAAATTGATTCCTTTTGTATTAGACGTATCTGTATGTTAAACAAACTCCTTAGGGGAAGTAAGCTTTTTTCAAAGTTTACAAGGAAATATGAAAAGCTTTTTTTCTTTTTTTTTAATCTCTTCATTATCTAGCTTAGTACTTTCAACAGTTCCTACTACCACAGAAGTAGCAGTTCATACATATGATAACAAATATATTTGAGATTAAATGATATGGTTTTTGCCTCTTTATACAGACAAAGGTTAAAGATGGACAGATAATGTGAATTTGTCCAAGGAAAGTGAGAGATTTGTAGCAAATGAAAAAATTAAAATCTAGTCTCCCAAACACACGGCTTTAAAGAGCAGATCATCCTTCCTCTCCGATGTGACTGCACCATGTCTGTCCTGAGCTTTAGTGCACACGTTGACAAGTCCAGAATTATAACAAGCTGTGAACTCACAACAAACACACTTCACCATTTAGCTCACTGTACACTGACTTAAAGTCAAATGAAATTTAAAAAAAAAAAAACAAACACCTTAAAGTCTTTGAGTGATCTGTAATCAGGTAAAACTCTACCTAGATATCCAGTATTGTGATCAAACAGGAAAGAGAATCTAGTTTTTATATCTAAATCATGAGGACAAATTTAGGAAGAAGTCTGTGTGATGCTTGTTTTAATATCTTGGGTTCAAGTACTGCACACAATTATTTCTAGGGATAATTCTTCATCTTAAAGTACTTGTGTCTTGAATGAGAATAATATTAACGTATGGGACATTGGTTTGTCCTTTCATAGTCTTATTTTCAGATGAGCAATGCTCTTGGGAACATCATAAAGCTCTTACTAGACCCTTTTGGTCAAGTAAACTTCTAAGCAAGAAATACTACGGTTCAAGGCAATTCAATTCACACATATTCTTGTCTACATTTACATGAGCATTCATTATCTTCCCTAAGTTATTATTATGTAAAGTGGTAACAGAGGAGAATTTTATGTACAATCCTGCTTCTGAATTCTGTTAACCTAATCACATCATCCATCTGTAAGTCCAGCAAATTTAATTCCCACAGGGCAACTAGCTCTATGAAAAGGGTTAGAATATTTTACTTCAAGTAAGAATCCCAGCAAGACCTAACATAGTATTGCAGTAATACTGCATGGTCTAAGCTCCATCTTATTATTATTCTTCCAACGTGATCACTATGCAACATTTAATGTTCATTAGCAAGAATATTTATTCTGGAGTCAGGCATATTGGTATTATAATAAGAACTCAATTTCATACATCCCAGAACAATAATTAGATTTGTAAAAAACAAATATGTAGACAATGGTCAATAGATCAAAAGTGTTTACTGCACAGAGGTATCTTTTATGACTATTCAGATATTAATTTTAACAGGCTTCGCACACTAAAACTAACCATGGTGTCAGAGAATATAGGACATGTTGATAAGTCACACTGGAGATCACTTAGGTCATGTCCTCATTTGTTGTGAAATGTATGGTTGTGACACTGCAGTAAAAACTGATACTCTATTGCACTGAGTATTGATCATATTGTTCCGATCATACCATAGTTATCACTGAGAACAGCTGATTCAGAATATGTTCTGTAAGGTACCTGATTGTAGGGGATGGCTTTCAAAATATCGTTACTATTTATACATTCAATAACTTTTGTGTATGAAGATATATGTATGTCATTTGGAATTCAAATCATAAAAATCTTTTTTTGCACATTTCAGCTCACATCTGTACTTCATTTACAAATACAGGATAATAATATGGTTATCAGGTTTCCCAAAACCTGACTACATCAGTGTTTCTAAGAAACATTACCTAGGTTGTACATTCAAACTATTCCCATTTGTGAATTACTCTTAACAAATATAGCAAAAAAACTGTCTGAATGTACTTGGAAAGATAAAATGAAATTCTTCTATTGCTATATCGATGCCTCTTGCCAAACCTGGACACTATGTTTGCACTAAAATTTATCACATATTTAGATATGTTCATCCATGATTTCCACACAGTTGGTTTCAATAACATATTGTGTTATATAATGCTTTATTAGTACATATTCCAATGTTAAAATACTTTGTAAAACTTTCAGATCACATATTCTTTGCCAACAATTTGTTCTGAAGAGCATTTCAGGTATTAGCTTTCCTTATTACATGCAGTTGTTCCCTAAATCACACTGCATACTTTTTGAATGAATAACAAACACACCTCCAGTGAAGCCATTTCTGACCTACATATAGCCATATGAGTGCAGAAATGTGCTGTTTTGCATGTGAATAGAGCCATTCCTTGAAATTCCCAGAAAAAAAACTATTTGTTCAGAAGTTTGTCATAAAAGTGAACAAAAGGGATGTGAGGCTGAAAAAGGCAGAGACATTCAGAAAAAAAAAAAAGCTCATGGAAATGGTCTGCATTATTTTACTTATTTTACTAATCACAGACTAATATATGATGCCATATATGTATTGCGTGAATATGATGCAGTAGCTTAGCTATTCCTTCAGGAAAGGAAAAACCATTGCTTCTGAGTCATGAATTAGGAAAATAAATTTGTAAGCAAACAAAATTGCATACTGACAATACGGAAGAAATGAAAATTGCTAAAAACCAAGATGACTTTGATATCATGAATGAAAACATTCCCAAGAATAGCAAGAGAAGGAAGGTGTCATACAACGTGGAGATTTAAAATAATTCCAGAGTAACAGGTATATGGGTGCTTTAAGCTCCTGGGAGAGAGATGGCTTCACTCTGTAAAATAGCTAAGCTAAGGTTTCAGGAATCATCCCAGCTACCACATGCAGGTTCAAACAAAACCCCATGTCCAGAAGAAGAGGAAAAAGGGGGTTAGACAACACTTTGTTAGGTGGAGGGGGCTGTTTGCCGAAGCTGAAGGAAAACAAAGAATTATTCTTGCTATCATTTAGCTGGGCAGAACTGCCTTATTTTATTGGTCAGAAAATAAGCCCAAGAGATTTTGCACAAAACACACCACAGTGCCCATTCTCCTGGCTGGCAAAAGGCAAAAAATGCCCACATCAATATGGTCCCAAAGGAGGCAAAAGCAAAACCCTAACCAAATTATCTTTTGTTTTCAAGAATTAATAATAAAAGATGAAGAATACACAAGCACCAAAATTAGAATGACTAGTTTATCTCCCCTCTAGGAAAGCCACACACACAATTTTAAATTTCAAAAGACCACATAGCTTGTGTTTTTCCAGTTTAGTGCCCAAAAGAAAAATAAACCCTCAGTTTGATTGAAAGAAACTGAAGTACTTTTTTTGCTTTTCTTGTTGAGAGTGTTAACCCAAAGAAGCTAAAATGTAATTATGGTACCACCCTACTGTGGCTTCCATGGTAAGAGAGCATACAGAAGAGCAGGTAATAAAACCATTCCAGCTGTCTGTTACAGACAGACAAGTAATCCACTCA
The DNA here is from genome assembly GCF_012275295.1 of Melopsittacus undulatus. Lineage (NCBI taxonomy): Eukaryota > Metazoa > Chordata > Aves > Psittaciformes > Psittaculidae > Melopsittacus > Melopsittacus undulatus. The sequence continues at coordinate 79,942,200 of NC_047530.1, read as the reverse complement.
AAGGAGAGACTGATACCAGGCCCATTTCAGAAGATCACAGAATCACAGAATCCCGAGGGTTGGAAGGGACCTCAAAAGATCATCTAGTCCAACCCCCCTGCAGAGCAGGGAAACCTAGAGTACATCACACAGGAACTTGTCCAGGTGGGCCTTGAATATCTCCAACATAGGAGACTCCACAACCCCCCTGGGCAACCTGTTCCAGTGCTCTGTCACTCTCACAGTAAAGAAGCTCTTCCTGATGTTAACGTGGAACCTCCTATGCTCCAGTTTACACCCACTGTCCCATGTCCTACCACTGGATATCACAGAAAAAAGCCTAGCTCCATCATCCTGACACCCACCCTTTACATATTTGTAAACACTGATGAGGTCACCCCTCAGTCTCCTCTTCTCCAAACTAAAGAGACTCAGCTCCCTCAGCCTCTCCTCAGAAGGGAGGTGTTCCACTCTGCAGGAAGTATGGATTTAAAGTTCAAACCAAGAGGAGGGAACTGAGTTTTATTTTTGAATCCCAAAAGGGTATTGAGTAAACTATAGATGCTTTCTCACCAGTTTCTAAAAGCACTATCTTCAACAAAAAGTTTAATTTGACCTGAAATTAAATTTTACAGGGTATCATTTTAAGAAGAAAAAGTGATTATTTTGGAAGATTAATCTAAAAGAGTATTTTCCTTTCAATCCAAGCTTAAAATGAAAATTTAATCACAGTCATAAATACTCTTTAATATAAGTTTTGTTTAGCTATATTGCTGTATTTTTGAGCCATCAGTTGTAGGAATGCACTGATACAACTAGAATTGTGGAAGTGTTTTATCTGAAGGATCACTAACCAGTATAGATTTTATTATATTATGTCAGCTTTTTATGTCTTTATCAGGAATGCTTATTATGTTTAAAAAGATATAGGATAGGACTACTTCATTAAGTGGTTGTTTTTTTTTTAAGAATTCATGTGCAGAATATCTGATTAACTGGGAGGTACCTCATTCCTTTTTCCAGACACTTAACAAGGCTTTCCACCACTCCAGGTTCACCACTTCCAGAATACATCAGTACACTAGGAAAACAAACCTTTCCTTTCTCGTTACCTCTGAAAAACCTCTAAAATACTTGCTCTTCTAAATTCTGTTCAGAGACTCTCTCTACCCGAAGTGAAGCTGATAAACACACCTGCCAAAGCAGCAATAAGAAATTATGAAGCTTGATATGGAAATCTCATGGCAATAAAACTATGAGTGGATAAATTTAAACATCACAATCTGAAGGTCAAGATGTTAAAAGCATTTGTGTTTTCTAAAGATGCTGGAATATATCAATTAAAATATTAAGTGCTTTAATGAAGTCTAGAAAACTAGTTTCTCTGTCCCTTGTGAACTCTGAGGAGCAACAACTGTAGATAACACAATGACAATAAAAATGAAAAAAAACTTAAAACTCTGGTGAGAGAACACCTGGGAAAATGTAGATGGTACCAACCACCACTTACAAGTATTCATAAGTAATAAACAAATAGAGGAAGCAATGCCAGACCCATTTATTTCAGCAGTGCAATTTTTGTTTTAAAGAACTTTTCTATCACAAGAAAACAGGCAGTAAGTCACTAATACCTGATGTACCTTCATGATATTGACAGTTCCCTCTCCATGCTGGCCTGGGGATCCTTGACTCTGCAGCAGATTTCTCACTGTCTCCTCCATTCTAAAGAATGAAAATATTTATAAAAGTCAACTGTGTGCATTGTTAAAATCCTACTGGAGCTCAGTAACAAAAGTTAAAAACAAATGTGTGCAAAAGACATCACCTTGTCAACAGTGTATCCAAACAGCATGATAACATTACTGTCAGTTAGGAACAGAATCAGTCACATTAAAAAAAAAAAAAAAAACCCAACCTGCTGTATTTCTAGCCAATTGTGTGGTTTGTGCAATTTAGACAGACTGTCAAATACATTACCAGTATTTACTTTCTGTGTTATATAGGTGCAGCAGTGTGTACCAGTACATTTGTTTATAGAGGCACAGCTGCTGAACATTCACCCTTCTCTGCCCTTTCAAAGGGAAGTAAAAAGCAAGTGTAGGCTACAATCTGGTACTATCATCTCATGAAAACATAATCAACTTCTGTTCCATCAGTGAAAGAAGGAAGGTTTGCATACCATTTTACAAGGTGTTAATAGACACCATCAAAAGTTGTTTTTGATCAACACACATTCATCAAGCATGTTAAAACTGATAATAACACTAACCCTCCTGAATGGAGGCTGGAGAGAATAGAGTTTTGCTGCTTCACACAGTAAGACTGCTGAGAATAACAGAGGCCAGCTACAAAACACTGGTCCCATTTAAGATGGATCAGAAATCAAAATACCAAGGTTTTAGGAGATGTAACCGAGGCTAACAACAGATAAAGGTTCTGGTTTCAGCTGGTAAGGGGAGGAAATGGATCAAAACCTGGAGAAGCAGTGATGAACACAGCAACAAAGATGCTGTGTTTCATAACAAAAAGTGCTACGTGCCAATTCCAGCCAAAAGTCCTCAATGTTCTGCCCCACTCCCCATCTTCTTACCTGAAATATGACCCCTGTAGAGCTTTTTCTATGGACACCGCAATTATCCTCACTGTCCCTTTCATATTCTCTGTTCTTTTCTTTTTAAGCTATCCCAATTGCTCGACTTAATTGGAAAAACCACCCAGCTGGAAGAGGGGCTTGAGAAGGGAAAACTTCTGTGGCACAGGTGTGTGGGTGACATGAAGGCAGGGGAGAGAGAGAGGGATACCTTAAGCCATATTGTCAGATACCCTGTATATTAAAACTGACCCTCAAGAAAGAGACAGTAATTCTTAGGCATATCAGGCCAGAAACTGCCTGCTGTTGTTTATTTCTCCTGTGCTTAGGGAAACATGACTTCTGTGTACCATTCACAGCAAATACAATTAAGCAGAAGAATTATTCACAGTGTATCTTTTTGTTTTTGTTTTGTTTTATTTTATTTCTAAGGTAACAATCCAGCAAGACAGCAAATATTAGCTAACTCCTCTGGCCAGAGGCAAATAACATTAGCTTTTATACAAGCCTCATAGTCTTTCTGTTCTTTCAGTCTTACCAGAATGAATGGTATGGGCTAATTTAGCAATGATACGATGTTTTGCTAGCTTTTCTCCTTTCAAGTCAGCCAGCTACACTACTTTTTGAGATGCTGACAATGGGTATTCATTCTAATCAGATGAACACTGACATTTACTTATTCATATGATGGGTTTTTGTCATTGATGTGCAGACTTCTACACTGCCAGAATGCCCACAGAATACTTGGACCATCTGTTGACCAAATGTGCATGAAAACAAGCCAGCTCTAATCTCTAGTGCAGACAGTGGTGCAGTTTTTCAGTGGCAGATTGGAACCATTTCTGCTCATAGGCTGACCTTAATCACATGCATTTTACACAAAAGACTAAATCCTTTTGGTTCATAACATAAATTCCTGTGTAGTCCTCACTGAAAGATTTAATTTCTTAACATAGTCATCACTTCCCTTTTAAATAATGATGTAATAGGATTCTTCATTACTGTGTTTATATATGCATACACAGTTCCAGCTCTAGTCCTCCATAATGTTCTTACAAATTAATAAACAAGGAAAAATGGGAGAAGGAATAGATCCAACTATCACTAGAAACAAGAGTTTTTCAATTTAGGCCTAATAGTATTAGGAGAAAATATAGTCTAGTTGTGTACTACTATCATCAGTTAAACCAGCTCAGAAAAATTATGAAGAATTTTTAAATTCAATAGGTTATTTCATCTTCGGTCAAATTTAGATGGTCTCTTTTGGACAAAAGGCCCAGCCAAAGAGTCAAACAGCTTGTCAAACAGGGACTGGCAAGAACACAGTGTCATGTGGCAACTAGATATACCTCCCATCAGAACTTCCATTTCTGTGCAACTGAATAAGCTTCACAACATGACAAAGAGCTCAGTTAAACATAGTTAAGACTTGTTTTCTTGCTTGCACCTATTAGAAAAACGTTTGTAAGAGTTGATAGCCATAAATCTGAACCACAGGCATAACAGAGACACTCTGTGGTCATGTCACTATGAAGCCAACACTGAGAGGATCTCACAAGCCTTAGTTACCCATGGAATATCTGAAAGAGGAAAGAGAAAACTATTTTCTGTCACAGAAGGAGGTGAAATATGCTTACAGTCAAATTTACTGTAAAGCTCTGATGGCCCCTGCCCTTGCAGTTTATAAACTGCTTTGCACTAGCACCCCAGTTGTCCATTTGCAGCAAGAACTGCTTAAACAAACAGCTCAGGATAATATTCAAGGCTTGTTTCTTATGAATTAGAACCTCTGAAGCATGAATTAACGGCACCTTAATTGAAAAGTGATTGTTATATTATGATCTATAATATTCTCCACAGTGACAGTACATGCCAGAAGGATTTTGCATAAATGCTTTTTTAAGAATGCAAGAATAGTTGAGCCTCTATAAATTTCACTTGAAATCCCATGTTCTGCTCCCCAAACAAGGCTTCCAAAGGATGTGTAAATTTTGGAAGTGAACCGGAAACATTAGGAGCTTTATGAAAGGCTATTTCTGCACACTGACCTATTTTTTTTTCCCATCTGATAACCTCCTTCTGGTAACCATGAAAGGTTATCTTCTGTGGGTCATTATTCTAATATATTAGATGGACGCACCCCAACAGCAAGCACTTGCTGATTACAGCTAGAATAGTTGTTCTCCACACATGCATTCTGCCTGCTTGATGGACTATGCTAAAAAACCTGTTTTGTCAAAGATTCTGTGTATCTTATGTAACTACCAAGCTGTTACAAGCTGCAGAAACGATCTCCAAAGCTCACCATTCCTGAGTCTACACTCTTCAATCACTATTTATGAACATTTATTTTCCCCTTTCATTAGTGTTCTGTTTACCATGTCTGAAGCTTCTCAGTATAATTTTTTTTGTTACATCTATTATTTGAATAGAAAATGAAGTTTTTATTAAAACTGAAGTGTTCTTTTTCATTTTTTTTAAAAAAAAGGGATTTTTTTCAGGGAAAAATAAATTGAAACCCATGTTTGATAGAAACTTCTGAAGTTTCTTGGTAAAACATCAGTTTAGAGTAGGGAAACAGTCCTCTGCCAGTCCTAACCAAAGGATAAATTTCTTGAAGCATAAAACAGAAGTGAGGCACTCTAAAACCAGAATCTGTTCATGGAATATAAAAGTTTAAGGAATATAAAATATTAATGCTACTGTGGAAAGCACTGACAAGATTTCATCTGGAACACTATCTGGAATTACAATTACCAGTATTCAGGAGTGGCTCATTCAGAGAGGATTCAGTGAAGAGACAGCTCTGAGGTTATTTAGAGAAATTGAGAGTCTGTTCCATTGTCCTGGGTTCAGCAATAGCAGTCATTTTTCTCCTTCTTAGTAGCTGGTGCAGTTCTGTGTTTTTGACTTTCAGCCTGGGAAGAGCACTGATAACACCAATGTTTTTAGTTGTTGCTAAGTAATGTTTACTCTGATCAAGGACTTTTCAGTCTCATGCTCTGCCAGTGAGGAGGGGCATGGGAAGCCAGGAGGAAGCAGAGATAGGGCACCTGACCCAAACTAGCCAAAGAGGTATTCCATACCACAGCACATCATGCCCAGTATATAAACTGGGGGCACTTACCCGGAAGCACTAGATTCCTGCTCGGGTCAGGCTGGGTATCAGCCAGCAGGTGATGAGCGGCTGTATTCTCTTCCCTTGCTATTTCCCTTATCATTATTATTATTGGTGGCAGCAGCAGGAGTTTTGTGTTATACCTTAGTTACTGGACTGCTCTTATCTCAACCCATAGTATTTACATTCTTTCAATTCTCCTCCCCATCCCTCCAGGAGCAGGGTGGGGGAAGAAGAGGGGGAATGAGCGAGTGGCTGCATGGTTCTGAGTTACCGGGTGGGCTTAAACCATGACAGTCACAAGAAGAGGCTAAACAACTTACCTTGCTAAACTTAAGACACCAAGGACTTACACAGCTATGACTTCCCCAAAGGAACCAGTGAGAGAAATTAAAATGGAAAAGAAAACTACACTAATCCAAGGCAAATGACTGACAAAACAAGATGGGAATACGGTTGTTACAACCGTGTTTAGGCTGGAATTAGGACGTTTTTAATCACTGAAAAAGTGAGACTTTGAACCAGTCTGCCAAGTGGAGAACAGGATGAGAAGCTTAAACCGTTTTTAGCCAGAGTTGAACAGTTTATGAAATTAATTACATATCAAGGTTAAGAGCTGAGGACTTGAATTTGCGATCAATGGGTCCTTGCTGCTATTCTTCCTGAAATAAAATCACTAATTTCTACATTAAAAATGTAGTTTGTCCTGTGTTATTGAGAGAATACCAGGAAACAAATCCAACTGCAACATACAGTTATTTATATTGGCTTTGTTTCTGTGTGTGTTTCTGGGCAACGGGGGCAGAGGAATCTCTAGAAAGGAGGAAAGAGTGTTCCCTGCCCAGGGAGCAGAACATCAGGCACAGATGCTCAGGCGTCCAAGATGGCAGAAGGAAGCTTCCTCTGTGTTTTTGCTGCAACTCAAATCTTGCCTGGAAGCCAAGACCTGCCTGCAAGGACCCACTGAGCTGTTGGAGACTTGCTGTTAAAGCTCCTTGATGTTATATTTCTGACAGTTCTGCTGCCTCCATCTCCTGCCTGGCCTCACTGCTGCAACTCAGGGTGTGCACCAGAGAAGTTTCAACCAGACCAGGCAAGACAGACCCTGCTGGGGTTAATGCTTGACTGCTGGGCAGTTACATTTCTGACTTTCAATTTTCTCAGCGCCATCACCTTCCTAAATGGGCACATCCTCTGTGCAGTCCCCCAACAATGCTGGGAAATGATCAGGAAACCTGCCTGCTTTGTGCCTCTCCTGGTTCTGTCATTTCAAGTGGACCAAAGACATACTCTAGTATGTTGGGGTCCCGCCCTCAAGCACAGATTTTAAGACCATACAGGAATTATCTTCCCTCAAATACACTAACTCAAGGAGGCACGAGAGTTCTTTCAGCCACCTAACTCTGCAGAACCTTCATATAATTCCCACTTCCCAAAAAGGCGTTTCAGGCGCCTCTCACCTAGGTTTATTGATTCCCTTCCTTGAGGGAAGTTCACCACAGCAATTTCACATGTGAAGAGGATTTTTTCTGACCAACCTCTCTGCTGTGCAGGACATGCCTTTATGCCCTGTCTCATTGCAGAGGAAAGCCATTCTCTTCTTCAGTTCTTTCTAGCATATCCCTTAGAAGGGTTTGATCTCCCCAGACATAAAATCTTTCCTTGACAGAGCAAGTTTTCCTTGAAAAAAAATCCTTCCCATATACCCTTATCTTTGATTCCTCTTCTAGCACAGGAAATAAATACTCTCTATAGCCCATGCTCTGCTCAGCCACATCCCATACAGCCCTTTTACAATTCTCCCTCCAAGGAACAGGTAGCACATAGCTGTTCCAGCCCCAGAAGGTGCATGACAGATTCAATCCCTTCTCCCTTGACCTATTTCCTTCAAGATTTCTACAGGTTGGCAGCTACCTTTTGCTAGACACTACCACCTTCCCTTTTCATCACCTTCAAGCTGAGGTGACAGCATTTGGTGGTTATTTCTAATGCTTGTCACAGGAATTCCTTCAACTTGATAGTGACTCACAGAGTCAGTCACAGAGAGGTGTCCAAAGCTTTCTATAGTATCTTTCTTCTGCAGCAGCTGATGTTTGTATTTCAGTTTTTTCCTTCTCCTCATGGCAGGCAGCAGGTGCAGGACTTTTTTCAAAGTCTTAGAGAAAAGTATTAGTAACAGATCTTTCTCCATCTTTGACTTAACTTACTTCAGTGTTACTAGAATTCTCAGGTGGGTATTTTCTTTCGGCTTCTATGTGTCATACAGTGAAGCTTCCTGCCTCTCTCCTGGGCAGTCTGGCTTAAGTCTCTTGACTTATATTTGTAATCACAGCCTCCGTAGAGATGTGTCCTGGGTACCAGCTCCTTGAGCTGCCTGACTCCTTCCTACCACCTGATCACAGATGAAGAACCAGGGCTCCATGTGGTATTTCAGTTCCTTCAGCTCTTGGTTCACCTGTGAACTAGCTGATATTTTCGCGAGATGGACTTCAATTATCTCTCTGGGGACTGCAATCTGGCTTTGGTGGTAGACTTCAGTGCCTCTGCCAATGCTTCCAGCAGTCTCTCAAACCCACAATCCAATAAACTAAAAAGCTTCTCTGACTCAGCTCCCAGAGATTATTTTGCTTACTCATACTTAGTTCTTAACTTAAGATTCTGGGTTACCTGTGCCTGACTTTTCTCAGTGCACCATTCAAAGCTATGCAATGGATTGAGTTAGACTTTCTCCTTACAGTGAGTTCCAAAAACTACCGAAAGGCTTCAAAGTAAACAAACTCATACAAGTCTCCCTCCCAAACAAATAAAAATATCCAGATTTTAGATCAAGCACCAATTTTTTTTTAAACAGGGAAAATATCAAAGTGGCTTTACAAGACAAAACAAAAAAAAAACTCACATCAAACAGCAGTTCTTGTTCACTGCATCCCTGCAGGAGTCTTCCCTTTTACCTCATTTCAGCTAAGTTAGTGGCTCTCTGAACCACACTCTACTTACCCTCTCTGGCCCCAAGGACTTCCATTAACTCTAGATATGGCTGCCTGCTCTCCTCAACTCTCCCCCTGATCTTCAGGCTCATCTCCAGACTGTGCAGTGACCTCCAGACACAGACACAGCCTTGACATATGCTGCTTTCCACCATGAGCCATGGTGATCCCCAGGACAAAGTGTTCCCTCCTTCCCATGGCCGTTTCCAAGCCTACTGTTCTCAGGGCACCTACTGCAGAGACCCTGCAGCACACTGTTGGGCTGTAGCTTCAGGTGAGTAGGTAGCCAGGAGACAGACACAAGCTTCTCCAAAGAATTTAGATATTAAAAAAGGATTAAACAAAAAACAAAGAAATAAGTGAAAACAGGTATGTGATAAAGTTAAAAGAGAACTGACAGATGGGAAATGCTGGGGCTTTAAACCCCAAGGGGTTTCCTCTGCATTTTCAGTTCTGATTAGGAGATGACATTGGTATATGCCTTACAGCAGTGTGCTTGGTAAACCCTACAGAAGGCACAATATCCACCCTTAATATTTCAGTTGGAAAATAAAGCGATATCCTTTGTAACAGCAACAGAAAGACACATATATAATGTATAATTTATGTTTGTTCTTTCTGTTCATCCGTACAGGTGCTTATCAATGCATAAATACCAAGGCAAATTCTCCTGCTGCAGCACCATCATGACCCTTTCCCCGATACAGGCTCTAAGCAGCGAGTTCAAGCCTGTAGCATTTGCTAGTGGCAAATCCAAACTGCCCAAGCCATGCTCCTTTCACATACTCATGATAAACACTCCTTATAAAAATATACTCAAAGCATATTCAAACTATTACCCAAAGGGCAAGCTATCTAAGGAAGAGTAGCACATAAATGAAAGTATCTTGTGCATGACGAGGGCAAGTACCACAAGGCCATGCTGGAATGAAACAGGTCTCAAACTCTATTGACATGATTGGAGAAGGATCCTTCTTTTGAGCACCTAATCAGGTGCTCTGTCCGCTAGACCATACCGTCACTTGGAAATTATACAGAATTCAAAGACTGAGCACAGCCTTCACTTAGTTGAACCACTGACCATTGAACCCACTGGAAATTTTCAATTAAAATAATGTGAATGTGTGCCTTAAGCCTCAGATAAACAGGGTAGGATTTTAAAAGACCTCAGCACTGACATATCACTGCTCCCACACAAGTCTGAATTCTGTTATCATGCAATGGCAGACCTGACATTTCTCTGAAACTGCTCTAACTACCATCTGAGCCAGGAAAAGTTGGAAATGTTTCCACTGTCTCTTTCAGCTATACAGATTTCACTCATCAAATTTATGCATACAGCAAAAAGTTTCTGAACTGCAATAGAAACCAGTGGTAATGTTTATTTCTGTGCTGACAGATAGATAGATAGACAAATGCCATATGGACTGTATAGGTGACTTCCATCACCAGCCTTGTATATGGTTTCGTAAGTTATAGGCATGGAGGATTAAACAAAAAACACTCCAAGACTAAGCCTTACAGAAAAGCTTCTCACAAGCAATTGAAAGGATTTATCAAGTGGAAGGACGTCCCGCTTGCAATTCCCCAGTAACATACTTGGGACCTTAGGAGAGGAGATATTTTCATTAGCTATAAGTGGATAGATCCAGACATGTACAGAAAGCTAATTCTCATGTCAGCTTAAACATATGCTTGTAAATTCAAACTCTATTCATGCTGGAGGCACTAGAAATAGTCACAGTGTTTCAGTACCAGAAAAATCATGGACATCTATAAAATCAGAATGCAAATATTTCCTATTTAAAATAATGTGGGTTTTTTCTTTTTTACTTTTTTCTTGTTTTCTACATATATAAAAAAATTGCATTTCCATATTTGCAAATATATATAAAAATGGATACATATATCTGCCAGCTCCTACAAATACAGTTATTTAATTCTACATATAAGCACACTGATACAGACAAGCCACTATTACTTTAAGCTACTTATGGGAATGTAAAGTGACTCAAAACTAAAAAGCTCTTATTCAATCCTTAGTCCCAGCTCCAAGGTGGTACCAAGATCACCCTGACATAGCTACATACATTTCTATGTGTTCCCAAGAATAGCAAAGATGCTATGTGGAGGGAGGCAGCTCTCGTGGGGTTGAAGGAGGTACAAGAGAAATGCAAGATGAAAATGAAGTCTGTCAACAACTAGCATTTGCAGAACCCTCCACAATGCAAACAATCTTTTCTTTCACATTTTCACACTACACAGCCCACTGTGAAGCTTTCAGGCTCAGACTGAAAAGTGCTGTGGTAGATGGTCACCTGTGCTGTCAAGAGTACAGACAGCAGCTGGAAGAAAGCTGAAAAGAGGAGGGACTTTCTTTTCTCCTTTTTCTTCTGTTTTCAACCCTTCTGACTCTTCAGTCACACGCATAACATTTAAAACATACAATTCTTCTGCTTAAGAGCTAGTGAGCATGCATATTATTGCTGTACGGGACAAGATATAACTATTTTGATTCAGTCTACTGAGTAAGCATACTGTTAAAATTAAAAAGGTTTCATTATACTGAACACCATTCAACATGTTCTGATATTTTCAGAAGCAAAGACTGTAAAGTTTATTAAATCCTTGCATTTTTTTTCCCTTTAAAATGTCATTTGTGAATTTCACGCTTTTAAAAACCTAACTCTTGATAGAGGTAATGGAACTCTAAATAAACGTTCAAGAAACCACTCCTGGTTTCATTCAATAACCTAAATCTCACATCAAAAATCAAATTCACAAGCCAGCACCATCCCTTACCTGACACTATAAAGCCAACTATAAAGGCCTGAAGGCAAAACTCCTGCAAACCTTAACTACACGGGATTCAAGTATGACAGGAAAGTTTCCCACTCTGAACTTAGATTCCTCCCTCCCCCTCTTCCCCTCCCCACCACCCCACCAAAATGGGTCACCTCAGATATTCACAGAGAACATCAAGAACCAACAGAACACTGAGAAGCAATGAGTCCAGTTCCCAACCATGAGATTCATTTTAAAAAGGAAAAAAAAAAAAGGAACAAGGAAAAATAAAAGGGAACAAGGAAAAGGAAATGTGAATGGAAAAGGAAATAGAAAAGGAAAAGGAAAAAGGAAAAGGAAAAGGAATAAGGCAGGGACACTTTCATGCCTCTATGTTAAGCATCGTAAAGCATTCCCTGATTCTTTCCAAACACATTACTCTATCACAGCCATTATCTATTGTATGAAGTAACAGCAGGAAAGAACCACACCAGAATACACACATTTAACATGCCAAGCTTGTCACTATTGAAGTCCATCTCTTTAAATTGTACTATCCTGCAAACTAACTGAATAAAAGCAAGGGAATATTGCTGTATGTAGCATTTGTACTGAAAACTGTCTCTGCTGTATTATATGTTCTTCCACTACTGCCTGCTCCCATTTTCCCCTAGCTGAAGTAATGCAGAATGTTGCTCTTTTATCAGAAGCAGTGTCTGAAATCTCACCTCACAGGTTCAGAAGGTAAGTTGTGTGATGCCAGAAATACGGTGAGAAGAGGAAAGGACATTGATGGTCAGCTATCAACATGGAAAATAAAAAGAAGGAGTAAAGGGATCTGGAAAGGCATACCCCATTATTTTGGCCTCCAAGGTATAGAAACTGGACAAAGAGTTGGATGAGGGGAAGACAGAAGGAAATATTTTCAGAGAAGGGAAGTAGAGAAAAAAGTAATTTGAGAAAGGAGAGATTGGAGAGGAAGAGAACAGCACAAGAAATGAAGATCAGAAATAAAGGCAACAGTAACCTAGATATAAAAGAACTCTGAGAACAACAACAAAAAAGACATGAACTAAGACAGATTTAAGAAAACAACAAAAGAAAGTGGAACAGCAATAAAAAAGGTAAAAGTAAAGAAAAATTAAGTGAAAGGACATCAAGACATCTCTAAGGTGCAAATGTTAATTATTTGCAATGTGTCGGCATTCCTTTTACAGAAACAGAAGAGTTGTTATCTAGGACTTCCAGCAGAAGATCATTTAAGCAGAGTTTCAAGAAGGATATTTAGTCTAACAACAGCCCTAAATGGAGAATCATCACTCCCTCCTCCCTGTTCAAGCACTCATTCTTTAATCATCTATCTTCAGCACAGCACGGGATACATTTTCAAACCACTCTGCAGGATTTTAGCCACGCAGCTCCCATTGTGTTTAATAGGAATCCTGCGGACAGAGCTCTGTATGGGGCTTTCAAAATGCACTCCAAAAACTCTAAATAATGCACTAGTTGAACATTACCCTGTTTACTTCTCATAGGACATGACTAAAATGAAAGAAAGGCTAAGTAATTTATAAAAGTACTACTTATTAGGAAGCTCATTAGTGTTTCCTATAGGGATATTTTTTCATCTGTAAAAATATTTAAGATGACTATCTAGGTCTTTTATTTCCCATAATATCTAAACCAGAGAATAAAATAATCTCAAACCACATTTGCTTCAGAAAGGAAGATCCAGCAGCTAACATGTCAGCCTAAGATCCAAGAAACTACTCTTCAACACTTCACATTGTCACAGGGTACTTTTGTGCCTTTGTTTCAGATTTTCCTCTGAAAATTGACCTAACAATTTCTATTTCGTAACAACTTTATGATGATAATAAATACCAGTGAAGCACTAATCAAAGATTCAGCAGATACAGAAAAAATGCTCCAATACGAACTCCCTCTCTCCCTTCAATAGGAAGGCTGTTTCCTTGATGAGGCCTAAGGTAACATGAAAGGGAAATGTAAATCCTTGCCACCCATACTTGATAGATGACCTTAGTTTCTGTGCTTTCACTTTGTAGAAGCAGGATTCAGAATAAATCCATGAAGATGCAATTTTAATGAGTTTTCATGCACCTAGAAGTATATTATATTCCATCATCCTTCAGAATATGAACCAAATAGGCTTGGCTACATGAAAAGTTTCAGGGGATAGATTCTCAACCTTTTCAACCTGGGCAAAGCAGAGCAGCATTACTGCAGAGAACAGAAGGCTGGTACATTCATTAGGTGAAAGTTTAGCCAAACAACAGCAAACATAACATACAGAGTCTAGTTTCAGAAATGAACACATTAGATGTAATATTAATAACACCAGTTTATTGTAAACTGTTACTTTATCCATGCAGATACTTTGTACTACCATGAAAGAGGAAGATTGCCTTAACATACATTTATGTTAAGATACCCAAAAATTGGGTTTGGCAAATAAAATTCTTCAGTTGTGAAGCAGTTAAGCACTTTTTTCTTGGACTTAAGAGAACAGATAGTGGACATAAAGGTCTACTATGAAAACCTCAGTAAATACCTGTAACATGACAAGTTCAGCGTTTTGCAAGATTCTGCATTTATGTCAGTAGAATGCAGAAGAATTAAGACTCCAGAAACTACTCTTTTTCACAGGTTCTAACTGTACCCACATGAATTACTGCAAAATGGAGTAACTTTGGGCAGAAGTCATTCCACTGAATTTAACAGTTCATTTCATACAATCAGGGCCTTTGTGACTTAAGTGAACAGGCAGCATGTATTTTAGTTAATCTGGTGGAAACAAAGCCTCACAAGCTTGCCTTACTAAGAAATAATTTAGTAGTTCTCCTGAGGCCTTCTTTTCCCTCTAAGCAAGAATCAACACAAATAAAAAGATCCTTTTGAATCCTTAATTAAATATTATAAGAAGTTGAAAGAAAACAATCATTATCTTATAAGACACCATTACAATGCAGGAGACTGATTTCTGAAAAACCAATTTAGATATCCATGTCCAGGAGGGGAAAAGGGCAGTAACAACAAAAAAAAACAACTGGAATGATACATGAAAGAGAGGCTCAGCTGGACATGCTGGGAATGCTGGGTAAGTGCTGAGCAGCAGCATCACACAGCACCGAAGGTTTAAGAAATCCATTTGTTCTTTAGAAAGGAAGGACAGTTTACCTTCATCATGAGCAAAAATGCTACACAGGGCAGGAAATACTGTGCATGACAGGGGATTCTATGAATGTGATAAGAACCCAAGTCAGGTCCTTTTATATACACTGCTAGGCAAGTGGACTCTCGGATACACAAAGGAAATATAACCTGTGGTGTAAGAGACATCCAAGACCCCTGCTTGCTTGGTTACAAAGTTAAGCTATGTTTTATGACACAATTATAATAATTCACTCAGGTTTTAATGTGGTGTACAGATATGATCCAGAAAGCCCAAGTCAGCATCTTGCCCTCCTGCTGCCACAGACAAGCTGGGCAGAGGCACTCAGAGTGTACTCTGGCTGTAAGAAACCCGTCAAACCTCCCACTATGGAGCTGCGAGTACTTTGGAAAACACAGTTCTTGCCAGCCTAGTTAGCTTTAGTTAGATGATGAGCAATAGGAGGCAGAAGGAAAAATAAAACAACTAAGAAAAGTATACCCTGCTAAAAATTGCATCTGACCCAATACTGGCTTTGCATGCCCACCAGTGCAGCACTTATAGAGGGGATCTATCTGGTACTCCACAGCAAACACAATCCTACTTGATGCAAATGCAAACAATGTAATCTTGCAGAAAATGTAATGCTGGCAGTGACTGTGAAATGAAACTGAATTATTTTGGATCATCCACATTCACTTTATTTTTTAAAATAACTGCTACAATGGTAATTTGTAAATTATTCATATTTCCCTCCTTTATTTGTGTTTTCTAAAGAGCACTTATATTTCTAGATTATTATAAAATAAAGACACTGACAATCTTTTTATTAACACAATGTTAGCATAATATTTTTATACTTTTGTTAAACTCATTGCTAATGATTCATTTCAAAGTGATTTCAGCTTACTGAAAGGAAGTGTGACAGATTTCTTTAATCTTCATCATCTTAAACCCTCATTTGCTGTTCATGCCACTAAGCACATCACGTGTTTTGAAAAATCATTTGGCCTGCAAACAGAATAAACAAACCTGCTAAAAAATAAACATATTGTTCGGAAATGTAAAAATTATAAATCCAACAATATCTGCAATTGCTGAAGGAATATGGTAACTCATTTTACAGCAAAGGCCACATTCTTGTGTTAAGCTGAGGCTTTTTTTTGTTTTGACATTTACACTACTGCACTGCCAAATAAAAATAGTCTAGTGGGAGGCAAAAGAGACAAATCTGTATCTGGTGGAGTGATCAATTCCAGTGTTTGACTCCTAACACTATTTGCTGAAGACAAATATTTTAAAATTTGAGCAAATACATCTGGGTTTTATAGATTATATCCACACCTCTGAGCAAGTGGAAAGCTTCTGGATTTTGAACTCATTGGGAGCAAATCTTTCTATCTATTACTGATGAAAAATTACAGAGAGAAAAAAGCTATTGTTAACTTACAATGTAAACAACCATCCACTCATTTTATTACGATTATCTATTATGTATCAGAGGTCACTATTTACATCTCACTCCTTTATGTAGCCAAATACAGAGTCTACGGTTTAGCTTCATCTTTGCTCTGTAATCCCGGTATTTGAAGAGTAATATAGAGGTGAATTATAAGGTAATTTTGTCTAAGCATTATTGTTTTTTGTGACCTTCCCTAGCACATGAACTGTACATGCAGAACTGAACAGAAACAAAAATAATAAACAAATAAGAGTTAATTGTTTGTACTGATTTAGTGCAATGACATTATAACAAAAAAAAAAAAAACAAAACAGGCTTCTTCTAAAGTTTGGAGATTTTTTTTTTTTCCAATTGTACTTGTTAGTAAGTGTGAAAATCCTAATAAAGTCAGAAGCATGCATGACTGGCTATTTGCCAAGTTGACTAAGATTTACCTCAGTCAGAACAAGAAGTCAGTCATTACACAGACGGAGAAAAAGCTATGGATGGATACCAGCTGCACCAACAGATTTAACTGCTCGAATATTCACAGACCTATTACATTTGTCATAATCAGCATTTAACATGTCTGCTTGCATATTACTCCTGAGAGTTTGTTTTCAGTTGAGAAAGCACTCAGATTCCATGAAGAACAGCAATATAAAACCAGGACAGGTAGGTAATATCCTGTAAGGTTGCCTGTCTTTTTACACTAAGTCAGACAGATAGCATCATTCCTTACACTGTGCTACTCGTGGCACCTAACTTAAATACAAATTCAGAGCACTTAACACTTGTGCATGTCTACATTGCTGCTAGATTACTGCAAACTACAGTCCAATGCACCAGCACTGGATGTGTAATGTCAGTGGTGTAATCACCTTCCCTCTGCACTCCCCAGCAATGCCAGATACGGTCATCACCAGCGCAGTGTGACTGGGCTTTACATGCTTTAGATACACCTGGTGCCATCCCTACAACACACAACTGGATTAAGACTGCAGTTGGCGTTGTGAGTTCAGGCTCCTTGGTGAACAAGGATTTTTCAAAGGTTGCACTATTTACAGCAGGTCAAAACCATAAGGCAGGCTTATGGATTACGGTCAGTGGAGAGTAAGTAAACCCTGCTCTACCCAGCAAGGTGTGAAACAGCCTGTTTCAGAGCTTTACAATAAAAAATTAAAACCTCAAGCTTGTGAGAATAGAAGGTGATAGATGACCTACATGGCATCTGGTGGGAAAAAAATGTTTCAATTCATTTAAATTTTTACAGGATTACTACATACAAAAAGAGGCAATCCGAAGGGCTTTTCTGTTCAAAAAGCCAGAACCACAGCTTACACACCCCTCTCCGACAGGTACTTAAGGAAGAACAAGGAGAAATCCTGACTTGAAATTTGCTTTGATAGGAGCAGCCTGCTTGGATAGGATTTTTATATAAATTCTGGCAAAATGCCAAGTACTTTCTTAATAGAAATGGACAGTTTAGAGAAGTGAGGCAAACTTAATTAGATCAATCACACTTAAATACAAGTTTTCAAAAACTTCAGAAGTGGAAGGAAAACTGAAACAGCTCACCCAATGTAAATCAGTGTGTGAAAGCCTCTCTTCTAGTATTGCTGAAGAGAAAAACATCATCTACAGTATCCACATAAATTAATGTCGAATCCCCAACTGCAATCCTTTTGTGAAAAAAGAAGTGTCTCCTTTTAAACTGGGTTTTGAAAACACATATTCAATATAGATCTAGGATATTGAATATTTTATGACATAATACTGTACTGGTTTAAAAACACTGTTTGCTTAAATATATGGAAAAAATAATTCATTTCTTAACAATTAAGAGGGTATTGCCAGTAGAATGAACAGGTCTCATTCAGAGAGATGAATGAGACTCAGAGCCCAAACATTCATAAACACAAGGAATCCATATACAAAACCTGATTTGAAAAAAAACATTACCTGCGCTATATGAATGTGTAGTAGTATGTAAATGTGAGAGTACTGTAAATGTGAAAAGCTGATTTTGAAGAAAAATATTTTTAAAACAGGCCTTTATTCAGGTTATGGAAGCTGAACTTAAACCTTGTTAGACAACAGCCAGCTCCAAACATTATTTACTTTTAAAATAGCATGGGAAAAATTTTATCAATGTCTATTTTTTCACGCGTGTTTATTTTGTGATGCAAAATTCGGCTTGAGGTTCGCAAGCCATGTAGACTGCACAGATTGTACTGAAAAACAACACTCGTGCTTTATTAAAACTCAGCAGTATATGTACTAATGAATGGTCACCTCATATAAAAATTATATATTTCTGCCCACACATTGCATAAAATTAAGATAAATTGCCACATAGAAATGAATGATAGCTAAAGTTTTATGAAGTATAAACACAAGGTCAGTAGTGCTTCACTTCTGCAAGATAAATTTGACATTTGGACAGCACTGTGAATTGCATCCAGAAATGCAATGACCAGATAATATAATCTGCCTATTAAAAAATAAACAAAAAACACAGCAAATCACTTTCATGTGGACTTCTTAAAACACCAAACCACCAAAGCTAATGCTTCTTTCAGCTACAGCTGACAGTGTACCATCCTCTAGAGAATCATGAAATCATCTTCTGAGCCAAGGTCTTTTGACAGATTTTCAATACCATTTGTATAAAGACTTTTAATATGACCTAGCAATACAAACAAGAATTCTTTATCCTAGTGGTGCCTATTTTTGTCGCTTTTCTCAGGAGGTATCTGTGCCCACCACCATGAGAAGGCATGCCTTCTTGTAGTAGTATATCACAATTCTGCCATACATTCTATGTATAAATATTGACAGGAAAATGCATTTAGAAAAACTGGTTTACTTTTAATAAAAAACCACACACATTAGAAGTGTATTTAATCACACTAAATACATCTCTTTTTGTTTGTTTGTTTGTTTGAAGGTTTTTTTTGTGAGTGTGCCTGCATTTAGGTCTTTGTACTTCACAGTATAACTGGAATGACAGACAGAGGAAGCCGCTCATGTATGTTTTTAAAATAATTGCCTAATTCAGGCCATGTCCAGAACACAAGCCTTAATAAAGCTCAAAGTAAGTCCTCAACTTTCTTCCGTAAGAAGCTGTTCAACGCTGGAGCTGGACAACTGAACAGCTAGCTTCACACAGTGACTACCAAAAAAAAGGACAACATTCACCTATATGCAGCACTTCCTAGGTTAAAAATCTGCCTCACCCTATATGTTGTGGTACATGTGCACATGATCAACCTGGCTCCTGGGCTTCCATCTTGGTGCCCTATTTTTAAATCTCTATAGAAGCTCAGTCCCTGTGCTAGATTACAATGCCTAGTCCTGCTACTGCTTCAGACATGGAAGGCAGATTTAATTTACTCAAATCCCAAGCTACACTGAATTTTCAGCTGAACTTAATGTTTAATTAAAGGAAAAAATGGCAAAGAAGAGGTAATTCCCATGAATGTAATTTTTAAAATTCAGCTGGACAGTTTTCCTTAAATATTTTGACTGCTCAGGTTTGGTGTTTTAAGAAGTCCATGTGAAAGTTAAGAAAATGGTATCTCAGAAAATTAGCTTTACTTTCACAAGAATTTATGATTGTACTTTCTTTTTATTTAAGAGTTACTGACTGAGTATATCTACCACTATGAAAAGTAAGCTTGGGGATTTTAATGCAATATTTTTCTGACTTCTGAACTAGATAATACATGCATAATTTACTTAAGAACACTTAATAAGATCTATTCATAAACTTCAACACCTTATTCAGAAGATGCTCTGACAGCCTATTCTGCATTATCCTAAAGATTTACTTTATCACTTTGTTAATCAATGTATTATTATGGGTCCAGTCAAACAAACAGTGGAGTACAAATCTTCAAATTTTACACATTCACACTAATTTAATCAACAATTCACAGTAATTTACAGCTTTTTCCTTTTTAATCAGAGATTCTTATTTTATTGCTGACTTGTTTTTCTTCTGTACATTCTGTTATGAACAGAAACACTCAAATGTTACCCTTAAGGAGTACCGCAGAAGTGATCACCAATACAAAAACGCCCTAGGAGGCTGCTACCTTTTCTTACATGTTCAGCTTTCACTTTCATAAGCAAGTATTGATTACTTGAATGTTAAGAAAAAAAATTACTAAAAATGTTTAAGAGCTTGAATGCAAGAGGAAAACACTGCCCCATTTTTGGTCCATCCCCTTTCTGCGGTCACAGGGTCACACAACCTTCTCCAAGTCTACTGCACACAACAGAAAAGAATAAAAGATAGATGGAATCAAGTGGATATTGATAAAAACTATGATAAAAGATGATAAAAGATGACATAAGTGCTCCAGAAATACTTCCAATGTCACTAATTTTTCAAAACTGACAATTAATAGAGACGTAACATCTACAAACTTCAAGAAGCTCTAAAATTACTGAAACCTTTTGTATCTACCCTTCTTGTGGGGAATATAATCAAATAAGTTCAGTTGTAATTACATGGGACTCATATTCAATTTATCTTTAATTATTTGAAACGTGCACACACTCCAGGAAAACCTCATTAAGATGGCTCAGCCAGTTTGTTTTCAAATGGGACCGGTAAGTCAACATTACAATTATCCATCACAACAGCCATCCATTCACTCTAATGGTTCAGAATAATCAGTTATTACAGTCAATTCAAACCAGCGAGTAATAATGAAGAAAATTGTTCTCCAGTCATGTAAGGAAGACCTGATCTTCCAAGGGAGAGAAAGACACTGCTGGAAATTTTTGTTTCCCTTGCTGCCTCCTACTTTTCATTTAGGATAGCACAGTATGTTGTGGGGATGCTATCCACTGTTCTCAAAAAAAAAAAAATAAAAAATTGGACTTTAAGTTCCTTGGATTCCTACTGGAAGCAGAGTATTGCAAGAAAAAAGAAAAAGACATTCTGACCTCAACATCAACAGCAATAGGTTGATTTTAGTACACTGCCTATCTGTAATACATTAAACAGCAATGCCTTTCTATTTTGCCCTAAGCAAGAGTGCAATCAAATGTTGTTCAGGAAAAAAAAAATCGTTCATGCATGGCTGTTACATTTTTCCTTTTCTTGCCTTCTGTTTCCCTCTCCTCATCTTAAACACTCTGTTTCTCTCTTGTAACACAAGATTAAACTACTGCAGAATAAGTTATAGTTGATTAAGGGAAATTTTTGAACAATGAAGTAGATTTTTCTTTTAATCTAGGCATCTGAAGATGCAAAATATACTTCTTTTCCCACTACTTGGGATATTTTTGTAACATCAAAACCATTAGCATATTAAATCTGCTGGATGGAGACAACAAATTTAACAAGACTTCAGGCATGGACAGGAGCCCATTGTACAAAAGCACTTCAGTGAAGTCACACAAAACTAAATCCTGGGGTTCAGCACTAGGTCACTACACAGCTTTTTCCAGTCCAAGTAAACAACTGAAAAAGAAATCAGCAATATCTGAAAACCTTGTTTAAAATCCTTATTTAAAACACGCTGTTAGTAAAGATAGCTTTTTCATGGAACCCCTCTCTCAGAAGTATCACCAGTCATACTACCAATGTATTATGTTTTCCTACAAGAGTTGCAACAGACACTTCCAAAAAAAATTATTCATAATTAATTTCCCCAAATATAATGAAATTTTATTTTAAAAAGTAGTTATTTTAACATCAGACTAAAATCCCATTGCTTTAAGACAAAATAGTCATAGAGCACTTCACTCTTAGTAGTTGGTCACTAGCTGTATATCCCAGTTCCTAAATCTCATTTTGGCCAGTGCTTGTATGGAAGCTCTCAGCAGAGTCTTCTGTCCTCGATTTTCACTTTGTATTAATGAGTCATTGGCTGGGAGCCATTACATAAGCTCTTTTTTCTTGCCAATCCCTGCCAAGTGTCAGGGAGGACATTTAGTTTCTGCAGGAATGGCTGTCCTGAATGGGAATGGTGCTGCTAACAGGTGAAGAAGCTGTGGAGGGTCTGACTGAGCTCAGTGGAATGCAACCAGATTAAGGCTGATGTTTTGGGTGATACAGATGTTCTACCAAGGCAAGTATCTTGCAATAGCTGTAACTTCTATTTAAAAGAAGAGAAAAATAATATGGGTTTATGTTTTTCAACCTACAAGAACAACAAAAAGGAGTATTTGAGAACGGCAAAATATCTATAGAATTTTTTTCAATGCTTGTATATCTAATTTCAAACATTGCGTCTTCCCCAATAACATGGGAGTTGTGACAAATAATAGCAGACTGTAAATTCAAAAACTGTTCATACATCTGCATCACTGCTACAGATGAAAATTTTTTAATACTTTTAGAAAGCAACATACTGTAAATTAGGTACAGAATAGCTTTAATCTTGCTCCATGACTAAGTGTGACTGGGTAATGTTTTTGTGAAGCACTAACATTACCCCACAGTAACGAATTGTTAGAAAATAAATAAACCAAGTACTTAAACTAAATATACTGTAACATGTACAGTTAATAAGTCTCAGTAGCTAAGTAAGAATACTTATTTCTTCATTGCACCTATCATCTCTTGTTACTATTCATGTCATTACATAGCCATAGGTCACTCAAATGCATTTTCCCAGGGTAAATTTATAACCTTGCAGGTATCTGAAGCAGGCATAATAAAAAAAAAGGTTAATTGTGCATTCTGCCAGGATCATGTGGCATCAGGCCATGACCATCAATTGCTTGGTAAACCTTATCTCAGGTTTTTTTTTTTGCTATTTAAACTCTCTCTGGCTGAATGATAATTTTTCATTGTCTAACCTGCCTAAAGGTGGGTATTAAAATAAAGCTTTAGGTTCTTTTGCTTATACCTTTGTTTAACTTTCTAAAATCCCTAACTTTGGCAATGCTTAATATAGTCTTACAGCTCTCTTGCCTCCTAATTGTTTAATACTATTTCCTTTTGTAGGTTAAATGTATTTTGAGACTAGTCTCCTTAGTACACGGTTACAAGTGAATGCATAAATCAACTCAATACTATATTATACTTGACAAATTATATTCCTTACTATCAGCAGTCAAGACAAAATGAGGTTAATGCACAATATCAAGCAGGTAGCAAATTTTGATTACTTTGGACAAATTCAACTCATATAGAAGAAGGCCCAGCCATGCTAATGACAATTCAGGGCTTCATCACTAAAATCACTAGGAGCTGGATAGATAAGCGAGCTTGTGCATTTGAGACAGTTGAATTTTGAAGAATCAGAATGGAAGAGTGCAGCACAAGAGTAGTCAAAGAGCGATGGATGAGGTGCACATGCTTAGTGCACAGACAACGACTTATGCCAAGGATTGAAACTGTCTTAAAACGTAGTCACAACAATCATATTCTGCGGGGAAACAAAGGTGATGTTGGCTTTTTAAATTATAGCTCTGGAGCTGGAATATACATTCAACAACAGGCCATGGCCAGTGTGAAGAATGGCATGAAGTGTCTCTAAGCTAATGGTTGGAGCACTTACTGAGAAGACATGGGCAATTTTTATCCAGTGACTGCACAGTTATATGGATCCATGTAAAATTAAATCATTCCAAAAGGAGACCAGCTTTAGGGAAAAAGAGAAGAATATTTCCATGAGGGGGCCATCCATGTGCCAGTTAGGGGACACCCTCCTGAAAGACAAACCAGCTAGACTCCCTCAGTCTGAGCCATCCATAGATACTATGTTTTCTAATTCTGTCTCAAACACTGCCTTTATTAAGTGGTCAGAAAACACTACTATTTCTGGAAACATTATTTTTCTTCCAACCAGTTTAAACACAAATTCTGAACAGTTCACCTGCAGCACTGGTTTAGGTACATGAGTTCTACGAAGGGACAGTCTTTCCAGCCCTAGCTGGTTTCTCACTCACGATAAAGACTTCAGAAGCACCTTTCCCTACCCATTATAAAGAGCACCTAAGTAATCAGTTTTGGCTTTTTTTATATTACCTCTTCAGGTATGTTTTTATTTCATTTGAAAGTCCTTTACTTTTTCAAATTATATCCCAACTATACTACAGGGAGACAAAGCACAGAGAAAGTGGAACTAATTCGTGCCTGTGTTCTTTAAAAACAGCAAATGCTTTCTTATTCCATTCAATACTCTGCATATAGGAGCAGCCAGGCAAGGATATTAATATTATCACTCTGGTGCAGTAATTAATAGCAACTCCCCTCTTAGCTCTGATAAGTTGGGAAACACATTTCATTTCTTGTCCTTTCCTGCTTGTGAAATACTAATGGAAGAGAAACAGGTATAAGGCTCTTGCAGTGACCTTGTATTGGGATCGCAACTCCCTTAAACTAGCTTTAAGACTCAGTATGGAGCCATTAAAAGTCTCCATAAGTAAGTGATACAGGGCACCCACTAAAAATTTCGAGAACATGCAGCTCAATGAGGCATTTCAGTTCTATCACAACACATTATTAATGCCAATTATAGCACGAACGATGCTAATGCAAGGTTCTCTGGAGAATAAGCAAACCATCGATTGATTTTGAAAAGGCTTGTCTTAAGTTACCAGTTTCACTCTCCAGAAAAGGTGTATCTGTTGAAAATTTGCACCCTGTCACTTTCAGCGCTGTAGAAAAGGAAAGCTAGGTAGAAGCTTCCCTCTCCAGAAGAAGAAATAACTAATGAATAGGGTAAATACTTAACATTACTATTGTAGCCATATTTTTGCAATAATTTCCATAAAATTTCCTCTCCTCCTCTTACTCTCTGGGGAAAATTGACACACATGCATGTGTAGGGAGAGGTGTGGGACAGAAAAGACAGACATTGTCTCAGTTACATTTCTCCAGTGAGTCATGCTTAGACACTGCTGGCTGAAGAGACACTAATAGTTTCATAAAGTAGAAAGACAGTGCAAGTTGGGAGCAAGGTGTATCTATGACAGCAAAAGGCATAAAACTCTCTTTAGATGCTGACAGAGCCTGTGGGAAGCAATATACATGTCAAATGCTAGACCTTAAGATCCTCAGAAGATAGTACATGAAATTTTGGGGTATTTTAAGAACTAATGTTTCATATACATGTATATAGATATAAGAAATAAAGCCATATAGATGCTGATCACCAGCATGCAACATTAAGGTGTCCTTGGATAAAATTTTGGATTTTAAAAGAAAATGCTAAATAAGACTTTTAAGAAACAAATTAGGATATCACCAAAGAACACGCTGAGTGAAAAGTTGTTTGACTGCCACATGTTCTCTAGGTATATGTCTGCTGTATGAGAGCCATCAATAGCAAATAAATCAGGTCAGATTTCTAAAGCAAATAAAGTGACCTCTTCAATAAGAGCACAGAAGTTCTCACAAAAAGCAAGACAAGACGATAAGGCTTGACTTTCTCTATACAACTCCCTTACCCAGTGCTTTCCATTCCACAAAACAGTTTAATATCACAGGTGTTGGGCTGGGGCTACACTGAGCAAATCCAGGTAACTTGAAGAGATCTTCAATACTGTGGCAGGCATAAGGAACATGACATCAGGAAGCTGCTGAAAACTACTTAAATGGTCAATGAGGTGTGAGTAAAATGATTTTAAGTGTAACAGTATCTATGTTACAAGTATACTAGCCTTGGGAAGAACTGGCACCATGGAAATATGAAGCTCTACTGAAATCAGTGGGAAGTTTTTCTCAACATAAAAAAAAAAAATAGTAAGACTATCAGAAATTTAGTACAGATATCAGGCTCATATGCAAACTCAAAAGAAGTATTTCAGATATGATTTTCTTGTACATGACAAAGCTTTTGCTTAAGGACATCAAACAAAGTTGACAGTGGGCAGCAAATGAAATGCTAACCATTTACTGATGTAACTTACTCCAACATCAGCTGCCACATTCATCCTCAGCTGGAAGACATTTACTTTCCTCACTTGCAACTTACTCTATTCAACAATAGCCACAGGGATTGATACAATCCATACTAACATACATATTTCAGTACAAAGACAGGATTCTGAAGTATTATGAAAGGCTGGTTTATGTGCATGTTAATGTATGCCTGTGATTTATATAAGTGCAAGGACAGCCAAAAATTATTTCATAGAATACCTGGTTACCTGTATTCACATAATGTCTAGCAGCATGGCTTCACAGTAAAAAGACGACAACCATAATTTAACATCTTGTTTAACATCTTTGTCGGTGACATGAACAGTGGGATTGAGTGCGCCCTCAGCAAGTTTGCCAGTTACACCAAGCTGTGTGGTTTGGTTGATACGCTGGAGGGAAGGAATGCCATCC
The DNA here is from genome assembly GCF_012275295.1 of Melopsittacus undulatus. NCBI lineage: Eukaryota > Metazoa > Chordata > Aves > Psittaciformes > Psittaculidae > Melopsittacus > Melopsittacus undulatus. Next base: position 79,915,823 of record NC_047530.1, on the reverse strand, counting down.
AGAGGGACCTTGACACACTTGTGAGGTGGGCTGATGCCAACCTCATAAAGTTTAACTATGACAAGTGCAAGGTCCTACACCTGGGTCAGAGCAATCCCAGGCACAGCTTCAGGTTGGGCAGAGAAGAGATTCAGAGCAGCCCTGCAGAGAAGGACTTGGGGGTGTTGGTTGATGAGAAAATGAACATGAGCCAGCTTCAGTGTGCACTTGCAGCCCAGAAAACCAACCGTATCCTGGGCTGCATCAAAAGGAGCGTGACCAGCAGGTGGAATGAGGTGATCCTGCCCCTCTACTCTGCTCTTGTGAGACCTCACTTGCAGTATTGTGTGCAGTTCTGGTGTCCTCAACATAAGAAGGACATGGAACTGTTGGAACAAGTCCAGAGGAGGGCCACGAGGATGATGAGGGGACTGGAGCACCTCTTGTATGAAGATAGGCTGAGAAAGTTGGGGCTGTTCAGCCTGGAGAAGAGAAGGCTGCGTAAAGACCTCACTGCAGCCTTTTAATATCTGCAGGGGGGCTATAGGGATGCTGGGGATTGACTCTTCATTAGGGACTGTAGTGACAGGACAAGGGGTAACGGGTTGAAATTTAAACAGGGGAGGTTTAGATTGGATATAAGGAAGAAATTCTTTACTGTTATGGTGGTGGGGTACTGGAAGGGGTTGCCCAGGGAGGTTGTGAATGTTCCATCCCTGGCAGTGTTGAAGGCCAGGTTGGATGAAGCCTTGGGTGACACGGTTTAGTGTGAGGTGTCCCTGCCCATGGCAGTAGGGTTGAAACTAGATGATCTTAAGGTCCTTTCCAACACTAACTATTCTATGATTCTATAATTCACACACTTTTAGGGTCTGAGTGCTTCTAAGGAGCTTCATGTCTTTTTGCTTCTTGTCGTGATTTAAAACCAAACTGCACAGATTGTGCACTCACCCCCCCCCCCCCCCCCCGTTGCTCCCCCAACTCCCAGAGAGTTAGGAAGGAGAATCCAAAGAATGTAGCTCCCACAGGTTGAGATAAGGACAGTTTAATAACTAAGGTATAACACAAATCACTACTGCTACTACCAATAATAATAATAATGATAAAGGAAGTAACAAATGAAGAGAACACAAAACCTCACCAGCCACCGATCCATAACTCACCCCACCCTGCCCGACTGAGCACCAACCGATACCTCCTCCATTCCCCAGAGCTCCAGCCCTTCCGGCTAACTCGCCATTACATCCTGGGCATGATGTGTTGTGGTATGGAATACCTCTTTGTCTAGCCTGGGTCAGGTGTCCTGTCTCTCCTTCCTCCTGGCCTCCCTTCCTCCCTGGCAGAGCATGAGGCTCAGAAAAGTCCTTGGACAAACCAAACATTTGAGCAGTAACTCAAAACATACTTGCTTTCAGCAGCCGTTCCCAGCCCAAAAGTCAAAACACAGCACTGCACCAGCTACCAAGAAGGAAAAAAAATGACTGCTACTGCTGAACCCAGGACACTTGTACATTCCTGTTGTCAGAAGAGATCTGTACTCCACTATAGGGTGATTTTTAGTCTAGATCAATTACATGTAAACATTACATACATAATAGTTACATATAATATTACATACTAAGGAAGAGCAAAAACACCAAAAAAAAAACCAAAGCTTCTATGTGAAATGTGACATAGCAGTATCTGGTCTTTCTGGGTAAGTATCTTGGTTTATTTTTATCCAGATGGCCACAGCGGTGCTCAGTTTCTTTATCAACAAATATGTTCGCTATGTGTTTCTTCTGCATCTACTGAGATGATTTCTCAAAGATATAAATAAAACAAATTCCATTTCTACTCTTACAGTTTTACTAACAGACACAGGCATGTATCTGTCTTTGGACATGTTGATAATCTCCACTAACTCTAAGCATATTAGGACCTTGCTCATCTATACCGCACCTCACTGCTTAGAATCACCACTAGAATATTTATCTGCAGAACACTGAAGCAACCACTTTTTCTTGCTTTTTACTACATTTCTAAGGCATTCAACAAAATGAACAGACTTCTTGGTTATTATATAAAATATTTTTACTCTACTTATATAAAATATTTTTACTCTATTTATCTGCAAGTGGAAGTTGGGAATTATATGAACAAAAATGTAGTCATGTTCTTCCGTTCTTCATGTGTACATTTCAGCAACTACAAATTACAGGTGTCATATACCCAGCTATGGAAAAAATATTTGGAATTTTCTTTTGGTTTGTGGGTTTTACCCTGTCAATTAAAATAGTTCTCTAAAATTGTCTCAACTTGCTGTGTCCTTTACAGACACAGAAGCAGACTTCTTGATTAACTGGAAAAGATTTGTATGACTAATTGGATAAATTTGGATTCCCCTATATAGTCTCTTCATTTTTGCCAAGCACTATCAGCTATGTTTTGACAGGGGCTTATGGTCAATGAAGTATATCCTGAGTACAGCACTGCAGTATGGAACACTTAAACACCAGATTTTATACCAGGTAACATCCCTGTGAGAACAAAAGATATTCATGCTATTTTCAGTACATGAGAATTCATCATTGATAGAATTTGGTTTAACAAATGAATACCTTTATCACAGGCTTAAATTATGATTCAGAAGAGAGATGAAAACTGAAATGCAAACTTAAATCACCAAGGAACAGAAAATTCATAAAATAATCTTAGAATGGTGTTATCAAAACCAGTACTACTTATAATTCTCTGAGTTGTAAATACAGATAAGTTCTTGTAAGCTCGACATGTGAAAGCTTAACACATGAGAGCTCAAACTGAGAAAAACAAGCCTCCATAGTGATTCCTGTCAGAAAGCATTAACATCACCTGCCAAAAAAGACAGTGTTGTAGCTGAAACAATCCCCCAGAATACAGTTCACCAGTTAGAAAGGCTGCATACTTATCACAGAATTCCTCTGCTAGGATTTTATGCAGCATTGAGACACACAGAAATGCCTATAGATAAATTTTCCCATTTTACTGCTGAATTACACTAAGTGGGTGGAACATACCTGTGTAAGCAGCACTGTTAGAGCTGCTGTTTGACCAAAATTGCCTTTTGTACTACTGAGGAAGCTGAACTTGCAGGGAATGAAAGGGAAGAATATAATTCCTGGAATTAGGATATCTTTCTTATTATATTTTGTACACCAAAAATATTCCTAGCAAAAGGAAAGAAAATCCTAGCTGCAAGAGCTTGTAGTCTAAACAAACCTCTCACCATCTCACCTCAACTATTTTTGCATAGGGTAATACTATGGATAGAAGATCTAGGCTATTCTCAGTATTACATAAGGACACAGTTTTATAAGAAGTATTTTTATTAACAGAATTCTCTCAGAAAGGCACCTATCCTAAGGAGAGAAAGAAAGTAAATACTGCAAACCTCTGTATCAATCTTGTCCTCCAGAGAACTGGCAACAGACTGAAAGGAGAATAAAGAGACAGTGTCTTCCCACAAACATGAGGAAAACAGACTCCTGATGTATGAAACACATACATCTGTTTATAAATTGCTAGGTGTCTTCAGCTAGCTTATCTAAGCGGAAAGAAACTTCATAGTTCAAGGGTCATTGCAATCAAGCTGATCTATAACACACAAGCAGTCTACAGAATATTAGATTGGCCTAAAAATTAATTACATCCAGCAGGAAGAATTTGATTCACCCAGATTGGTTAATAAAATGCCTTGCAGGGGCTAGATATAATCTGTTCTTAGAAATGAAATAGATATATGATTATAAGTGTCATGCTTGAAACATATAACAGATATTTCCATTACCAAAATTTCCATAATGAACTTCCCTAAAATAATATCGACCGGTATAATTTTGTGACTTATCTACAAGAAGAGTTGACAAGAAGAAAACCTACTTTTATATGTGACAAAGATACTCAGTTAACCTGTACGGGTATGACTAATTTCATTACAGTATGAACACATTTTCCAGTGACTCATTAGAAGCTATATGGTATGAAAACACACTAAAACACCCACAGGCTTAGCAAGATTTATCACCTCCAAATAAGAACAATTATACTTGATGGACACAATGTTCTACAGCAAAAAAGGCCCACAAGAAGTCTTAAAAAATATTTAAGCTACTGCTTTTATAACAATGGTATCAACGCACCACTTAGTTGATGAGCAAACTGACAACACAAAATTCACTACTCTTGATTTTTACATCTGTTTGAACTTCAGCCACTGCTGTGTTTTTCACAAGGCATCCATCCAAAGACAGTAGAGAAGTCAAGTAAGAAAACTGCAATGATGATTTCTTTATCAGATCCTGATTATGGTTCAATTCATCTTGAAATTTAAGGCTTCCAGTATACTGGGGCTGGAAATTCAAGTCTCTGATACTTGAAAACATAAAAAAAGTTACAAACTGACAGATTTTCTGCTTCTTACAAAGACCACAAAGTACTGTACCAAGAGCTTCTCATTTTCTAGCAATACTTCCACGCAATTTACGAAACCCTGCACGGTCTGTTCCTAGATACCAAGGGTCTTTTTTGCTGTCAAAACCGCAGGGACTTTACAGCATTAAAACAATCCTCCATTTTTAGTCTATTCCTTTGATGACAAAACTGAGCAACTTCAGACAGTGGAAGCAAGAAATAAAAAAGATGCCTAGTGTTGGGTTTACTAGTTTAAATGTTAACTGCAAGAGTGGAAACATCTAAAAGAGATGCAAATGAGACTTAGCTGGTCTATGTGCTGTCAGTTCTCAGAAGTCACTGTCATGACAGGTTTTTAAATAATAGGAATTAAAAAATTCAAAGTAAAAACGGAGAGGAAGGAGAAGACAGAAGATGACTAAAATTGGAAAATTCATTTCTAAGTCAACAGCATTATCACAACTTGAAAATGAGATAAAGTCTCTGGAACATTTTTTCTGCAGTGGAACTAGCCCATGATAAATTTATGAAACTATTATAAATATAATAAAAGTACCTAAAACATGGGCAAATGACACTTAAATTTGCGGCTTGTATAAATCACAGATTGCTACCCATGAGAGATATATGCTTCCTATAAAATGAAAAATTATGAAATTTCACATAAAACACTGAAAGAAGAAACAGTTCTTCAGACCAACATGTAAAGTGCTCTAAAAGAGAGCTTAAGACATCTTCAAATCAATTGCACACAAGTGTGAACTCTATTACATACAATCAACTTCATGAATTTCACTGTATCATTCATCTTAAATTCTTTCAGACTTGCCACAATCAATAAGAAAAGTTTCTCCAGAAAGATGCAGTACCTGCAAACAGCCTCCCTTAGCATGAAATTAAAGTCAGGCTCCTGTGAATAGGCTCTTCCAGGGACACTCCTCTTGCGCATGTTCCAGGACATTGCCAGTTCCTCTTTCTGACCTGGACAAATGACTTCTCACAAAAGGCTACTCAGGAACTGAGCTGTTTATTTTTTTAAAAAAAGCATTAACGTGGCCCCACACTGTGCAGTCAGAGGCTCTTGTGCATGAAACCTTCATTACTCATACTTTTCAGATCTGTTGCATAGCACACAGGATATCAAAGTTAATAATTCTGTCTGCTCCTCAGTCTGCAGAGCTACTACTGTTTCCACTTGCTACTGAGGAAAAGAGTGTTTTTCTTTGCCACATGTTTGCTAGTGTCTGACCTACATCATGAAGAAGAATGAATCTTCCACTAATCCACATCCTAATAGCCAGACTTTCTTAAACCCCCAACAGGAAAGCCAGGCATGTGACAAGCAGCGTTATTCCTAACCCCACTTTTTATTTAATATTCTTGCTGCTCAACTCCTTTTTTGTATTCTTTTGTTCTCTTTGCAAAACTGTATCAGAGTGAATTAATGACATTTGTAATATCTACTATGTTCATAAATTACAAAGATATGATCTGCCAGTACTCTGTTTATCAGAGAGCTAGGTATCTCCATTGTAGTTTTTAATACAATAAACCTTTTAAATCAGCTTTAACAGAACTCAATAAGAATGTGCTTACAGTAAGAAATATTCTGTACCGGACCTGCAACTTGTTTCTTGAAATACTATCATCTATGCCACACTGAATTTTGGAAACCCAAATTACACAGTGGATCTCTTTTCTTTCCAAAAATTTTCTTGCTTATTTGAAAACCTGCAGGCTTAGAGCACCAGGTAACTGCAGTTTTCATCTTCTCAGTTAGTGAGGAGACTGGTTCTGACTGAAAACTTCATTACACTGGATAAGCATCTTTGAAAATGTGTATCGGGTATTTCTCAATTTAGGGTTTTTTAAAAAATGTGGCTGTAAAAGGTATTATCAGTAGCACACTGGTGGGTAGACCACGGAGCTTAGAAATTCAGATAGGAAAACAGTTTCCTAACATCCAACAACACTGTTATCTCCCACTTACCCCATTTTTCATGTGCAACTTTAATCTTTGCAGAATTTTTTTATCAATTTAGTGCTGCTTAACAGGCTTGATCAACTACTACCTCATTACGCTTTTCAGGTAAGCATTCAGTGCCTGATGAAAACCTCAGTCCTATTGTGTACCTTATGAAGTTCATCAGATTCAAGACTGGGATTTTAAGTCTCAGGTTTGATGCTGTTTTACTGAATAAATAAAGATTTACTTTTCAAAATGCTATGAAGTCTACGAATCAGAAATCCTATGTCTGAAAATTTATACATATGTATACAAGCAACTTTAACCTTTTTAAAAAAAAAATAGTATTTTCTTTTGCTGTCTCCACAGAATCAATCCCAGTCTCTAAGATCTACTGGGTTATTTGTCTCAACTCCCACAGCTGTACTACCCTGAATAGCTCCTGATGATATCCCATGCACACCTGCTGCACCAGAAACCCATGCAAGTGAGGCCCATGGTGAACACTGTAATGAAATCAAGACTTTTCTTACTCAACCCTTCACTTCACTCCTAAAAAAAACTCTGCTCTCACAGCCCCACACCTCCCCCAAAAAACCACATAATTTATCAGGTGGCAAGTGTAGCCTGTTTATGAAGTTATTTTCTCAAAGGAGAGGAGACTTAGCTTTAAGAACTTTTCTACACACATCCCACCAGAAAATTCAGTTTTGCCACTGTAAAACTCCTGGAGAAGCTCTTGTGCCCCTGTTTTCAACACCCCAAATCTTCAAGAATCATCTTGATGTCTGATGTCCTGCCACTGAATATGTGGTTAGAAACAACGGAGTCAGTAGCCCTTTGAAACATTTCTATGGCTTCCCTTAAATGCAGTCTGCCTGTAAAAGACTTGACATTTTGCTAGAGTTCATTTGTGTCATTTCATTTGCACACGTATAGTTTTTTCCCCAGGTAGATGGACCAGATTTGTAGTTACCAAGGTTTTCTTTCATTGTTTAAGTAATACTATGTATCATTTCACAGCAATATTAGTTAATAAATTGTTTAGAATTTCTCTGCTTGCTTAGCTGTAAAATGTCATTATTTTCTTTTAGCCGTCAACAGAGAAAACAAATCCTAAGAGACTTTGAATGATTTTCATAATCTTTTTCTAAAGGCAACTGATTTAGATACAGGAAAAAACAAAGAGCAAAAAATGTTTAATACAAGTGTTTTTTCAGGACAGAAACATAAAATTGCAAGCTAAGTACAGACTGAATTATTAGGAAGAGATTGTATTGTTTATTAGGCTTTTATTAGTTTCTGTAACAAGAGATGATGCCAACCTCTACAAATCTTTCCTATTTCTATGGACCAGTAAGGCAATGACACCATTACTACTATTTTTTAAATTAATGTATTTTTCAAATGTAGATTTCAGATTTCTGGAAGTGTGATTATTTCTCCACTAAAGCACTGCTTATCTTCCTAACATAATTTGCTGAACGTTATTTCTTCACGAGATGCATGCTCTTCATTAAAATCATTGCTGCAGCTCCAATAACCAAGCTAACTTTAAATGAGCTGGTTTAGATCCTGACCAATAGCACTGCATCAAGCAGCTCAGTGAAGGGCAGTCAACAGCACATTCATCTGGGGAACAGGCTGACTTAGAGAATATACAGATAAAAGCACAATTTCTGCTGCTGCTACTCACTGAATGCCAGCTCAGATACTTGCATGTTAGCTACCATCACAATTTGGACATATCTCTAAATAATCTGGTGGAAGGAGGAGTGCTGTTTTCCTTTTTAATTTGTCTCTGTAGCTTTACAGGTTATTTACGGGTTAACTGTAAAACCAACACTTTGAATACCGTAACAGAGCAGATGAATCAAGTATGCTCTCAGAACGCCCAAAATTTGCTCTTGTTCATTCCTACCAGCTTTAGCAGTAGTACATACACACAACACATAACAGCAGATCCATTTAAAGGTTTTACTGAAAATTGTTATTATAAAACAATAAGAAATAAAACATAGAGAATATGACACTCAGTTTTTTTATTTAATCCCAAGGTATTTATGAAATTTACAGCAATATCATTTACAGAAAAATCAGCAATGTTTTAGTTTTTCCTATGCAGCAGAAATAAACACAATTAGCATAAGGATTGGCTAGCACTTTAAAATATTAAATTAATCTCAATTTTGCAGACATAAATTTCTGTTAGAATTGCATAAGAATATATGGACACTAAACAAGATGCTTAAAAGAAAATACATTCTCATCCACTATATTTATGAGATCACAAAATCACTGGCCCACTTCAATTTAAGCAAGATAGAATGAAATCACATCCACAGTTCTAATCCTTCACCTTCTAAATCCAGCCCTACCTCTCAGCCTTCATATTGTTTAATCTGGAGAATAAAAAGGACTGTCATCTAGTTCTCTGAACTCCATAATGATTAACCCTTCAAAATAAGAACATAAGGCACAGGCTCAGGATTCAGAATTATTAAGACTCCACATCCAACTCAGTATTTTAACTAGAAATGTGCCTTACCATATGAACTTTGCTAAACAACAGTAAATACACAGCAAATATCAGTTTTTGCTGGATGCAATAATTGTAATACTGGTCATTCAGAAACTGAGCTGGTGTTTTAAGTGGAAGAATCCGGAGACTGAAGGAAGAACAGATAAGAGAAGATAGATAAGAAAGTGTTCAGGACAACATCAAGAGAAGACATGAACAGGTAAGACCTACAGAGGCAGTGTGAACAACAAGGGTGTTGGGAACTTAGTCTGTGTTTCCACTGCCTATAAGGATATTGTTATAGTAAGTTTGTGCAGTTAGTCTCAAACAAGTCTTCCATAGATGCCTATAGGCATCCTACTGGGTGCAAGCTATATTTCTTGGCAAGATTCTCCTCCCATTGCCAGTGAGAAACTGATTCAATGTGAAGAAAAACACCTACTCTAGGAAGATGGCAGTAGTAGACATAAAATATTGTGAAATTGTTAAGACCCATCTGAAACACATTTAGATCACCTACCTTTAAGAAAAAAATAACTTACATTGCAAAAGACACAGGAAAGAGGCTCAAAAAAAAAAAAGGCAAGTTTAGTTTTAGAACTGTAGCAAAGGTTCAGTGGGGACAGGATTAATCAATATGTATTTATAAAATGAACCTGATGTAAGAACAAATATGCATAAACTGAGCAGTACTGTATGTACTGTAAATACGAGCAGTTCAGTACAGAACAGGCGTGCAATAGCAAAAGTTGGACAGAACAACTATTCTGCAGTGGCTGTGATCAGATTAGGGAGGGATTACAAGCCATGATTTCTTCTGACAAGGTGGGGGATGAAGCCTCTTGGCCTAATTTTAGACCCTAAAATTTATCACCGACAAATACCTGTCAAATAAGTAGAGCAAGTAAGAAAACAGAGTGAGCTAAATTACATTACTATAATATGAATTACAAATTATTCTCTACCACATGCATGTTGTTTTGAATTTATAAATTTACTTTAATATGAGATTAATACTCATATTAAAATACCAGATTATTGCAAATATAGACTCTGTGTCTTTTAGATTTAAAAGACTATTAACTGCTCAATAATCTTCATAAATTGGAAGGGAGGGTTCTGAAGAACCTAGACAAAATACTAAAGCAGTGAGATTTTCCGACTGCTTCATATTTTGTTACATTAGAACTTCATCAATGCCAATACTGCTCTAGTACCACGTGCCAACCTAATGATAAAACGTTATTTCACATTTTTATATACTCCAGATGGCAATGATTGAGAAAGAATCACACTCCCTAGTTCAGCAGGATTAGGAAACCTCTTACAACAACCTCAATTGACATTTCTCTTCCTGCCAGCACTACAACGAATCATGATGCATGTGCTTTACATTGCAGTTGCCAGTATAATTGTCTTATTACAAACACACTGATTGAGAAAACACATATAGCACTGCAATAAACACTAAATATGTCACAAAGTATGCAACCGAGGGCTCACAATGAAGTGCAGGCAAGTCTGGAATGGGAAAATACTGTTATTTTGCAATGCTATAAATTTCACCAGTTCAGTACATGACTACAAAAGCTGAATGAAATCCAGAATACTGGAAGTATTTTTACAAGAATGCTCACTGAAGTATGAAACTAATGAAACCAGTGAGCAATTATTCTTCCATGTTACACTAAAATTGTCTTCAACAAATAGTCAGAAACGTCTCCAAATGGCCTCTGTGAAACTCAAATACTTTAAAAAAAAATGTCCCTCATTCTTTAACAGGCTTGATAGTAAATTCATGTCAGTATAACATACTCTCTCACTATTCATTACTGCATAGAGTTAGACAAAATACGCTTTTCTTTCTGTGAAGGGCTGAGTCTAAGATTTAAGAACTGGATTTGGTAAGACATTTGCCTTTTAAGGAAGATCCTGACAGACTGCTTTTGAGCTTTTTTTTCCCTCTTCAGTTTGAGAATACAAGCATAGTAGCAGCAGACGTTTAAAGTACTTGTAAAGATTAAGAAATACTTTGCCTTGAAGAGAATTTGTATTCTCAAATACACTTGCTTTCAGCAAGCCAAGGGGAGGAATCTCCACTTTAGACCACTCTAACACAGATCCAATTTAATACACCATAATTTTAACTAATTCTGAAGCCAGTCAACTCCCTGGCTTGTAAATCTACTTATTACCTTGCTCTGCCTTACCTGCCTTTCAGAAAGTAGTACAGGTGGTCAGAATTTTCCAGTTTCTTACTGATTTTTCCAGTAAAAAGGAACATACACAAAGGCTTACTGTCACTTGCTTGTCATCTATATATTATATATACATGATTAGGTTTCTTATGGTTAGTAGATAAAAGCTGGAAGGAATCTGCCAGCTGGAGACAAATGGAACATAGCAATAAACCCACAATCAACGCAGTGCCTCTAAAAAGGATGGAGGATGAAGGATGAAACCTATAGTTAAAGACAGGGAAAGGTTACCTTCTGATCAGGTGTGACAGTATATCAACCCATGCCACATTCATTCAATTAATAGACTCTGCAGCTTGTGAACACCGATAAGGGCGCTACAGCTTAATGATCTAATCTGTATTCCTAGAGAATGAAAACTTTGTTCAGAAGACACAGTTTGCTTGGATTTCCAATGCAGGCACAATGTACTGCAGGACGTACTTTCTCTGCTATGTACTGGCATGACAAAACGGACAATTAAATCCCACAAGTATAGAGGAATAAAAAGGAGGATTAACAACGCTTGCTGAAAAAGGTATGCCAAGTTCTAAAACTCAGCACAACCTACTGTGCCAAAACAAGAGACTACAAAAATCTCTTTTCCCCTGCAGAACTAAGCTTCATCGTCTCACATCTCCTCCCAATCACTTTTCTCACAACAAATGCAACTCTTCCTCTGCATGGCACTTCTTCCTTTCTATCTGGAATGGTGGTGAAATGCAAGAAGAGTAAAATCCCTTATCTTGAAGAAAGCAATTGAACTGGGATTCAGTTATCATGAAACAGAATGATACAAAAGAAAAATCTTCTCCAACGTGTATGTAAACAAAGAATTTGTATCAACACCCTAAAATACTCAGTGTTCTCTACTATGTAACTTGTTCTGAACAGGATTTGTAGTTTCTCTGCATCCTTCTGCAGCATATCCAAAATTATCTGATTGTCACAAGAGGAGCTCATTGGGTTATGCAGCACAGTATTCTATTGACATCCTTCAGACAATGCTTTCAGAATAACCTATCCATAGTTATACTGCATGCTTGGAAGATAATAGATACTTTCTGAACGACATCTTTAATTAATGTTACTTAATGAACAATTCAACTGAAGGATAGCAATGCCCAAAATTTGAGATTATGAGGTAGGCACTACACATAGAATTAAAACCATATTACACTGAAACAATCATTCAAATCAATCTATATTTTCTTACAGTATCTGCAAGCTAAAGCACAGATTCAGACCAAAGATAATCACATGAAGATTTTTTGGAAATGCTTTACAATAAAAGCTATCTGAAATAGTTGTCAGTAATTGTTACTAAATTCTAACAGAATCCCTGTGGAGTTAGGAATTACAACCATATTAGTCATATAAGTTGAGCATGATTAATAATACTGAAAAATATCAAGATTTTAAGTAATAAGGACCTTACAGGCAAAACCCACCGTAATTACTTTGGTCCATTCCTCCCATAAGCTACTGAAGAGTGAACTTATGATTGCTGCATATTTAGTGCAATCATCTAGTATGTTTTGGGAGCTGGTGAGGATGTAGCCCACCAATTTTCCTTGTTTATTTGAATAGTTTGAATTATGTCAGAGAACCTAAAACTGTAACGTTTGTCCTTCAATGCTTTTTTCATCCTTAAGAAAAGAAATGGCTCATTCTTTCCCAGGACATTCCCTCTGCTAGGTCTAGATCCAAGTTCAGTTAAGAAACCTAAGCTTTGCATTCGAGCAGGAGTGAAGAAAGACCTCACAGCTGTCTTTATTGAAACTGATGGACTAAACCCAAGCGTTTTTTCTTTTCTTAAATCCCATTTTTCCCCTATGCAAGTTCCATTACATATATCAAGAAAAAGCACAAGCAACATCCATGCTGCTGAAACAAACTTCTTATGCAGGGCATAAATCCCTGAGATCACACCTGTAGAGTATCTAGCAAAATGAAGTATCAGAGCAAGGGATGAATAATTAGAAGAAATTGGTGTGTAAGCCTGTACAAGAAAAACAAAACCTATCCTGCTCTCTTAATGTTTATCATATATTCTGAGAAGCAAATCTCCAAAACAGTTTGCACCTAATAGAATGTTTTTTCAGCTTTAAATTTACTAACTGCAACTTTTAATAATCATATTTGAAATGGGCTCAGAGAGGGAAACATGCCCCCAAAACAATTTGATGAAAGAAATAGATTAAAACTAAATTTTTAAGTTGCCCTGTACAATTCTGAGCACTGATAAACCAATGAACTGCTGCATGGCCTGTTACATTAGTACAATATTCTGGAATAATTGCAAGTTCTAAGATAAAATTAAAATTACTATAATAATTCTCCTATGAAACAATCCAATCTATGCAGACTATAAATTGCTACTAGGTTTAAAAAAATTATTACTACCTCAAGTCAGGCAGATAAATTATTCCATTTTCATTAGTTAGTCTAGGTACTTAAGAGGTCACACAGAGCAGGATGACAAACAGATTATGTTTACAAATTAGGCACTGGTCACATTTAAAGACCAGCTCTTTACTTGCTCACCAGCATTAGAAAACCAGCTATGCAAACTGCAAGAAAACGTACGATTCTACAATATTTTCTCACTGATGAGAACAAATGTCCCAGTCTATAGGGCCCACCTTTGGATACAACAGGTGATACCAAATCAGGGGCAGTTTTGTGCCTGTTTGCCTATATTGCTGTCTGTGCCATTTCCTTTAGAGTACTTCAGAGAAAGCCTTTTTTTCTTCCCTGCCTCACACCTACATGAAAAACATAACATCTTGCTTCAAAATCTAGGTAAGACAAAGGATTCTCCTATTATTCTACTCAGAGAGATAACATTCAGAATTTCATGTTCTTACCCTCTGTACTGAAAAATTGTACATCTGTACTATTTTACGCACCAAAGTCCTCAAAGGTATCTGAAGCTCTCCTTTCCTTCTGCCCTTAATGAGAGCAGAAGGCACAACAATATCTTAAAAAGGCTGAGCACTTTTCTGGATCAGATTTTATCTGCCTGCAATTAGAACGTGAGTGTAGTCTCCCCATTTTAGTTTGCTGTAAAATTGTAAAGGTAAAACTTAGACTCAGTCAACCAATGAGCCTCTGCAGATTCCAATCATGCTCATAAAACAGAAGTATCACTATCAAGATCATTTGGTTTTATGTCAGCTTTATAATCATAGTATTCTCTCATGGTTTAATTTCCTCTGTACCTACAACCATCAATCTGAATACACACCACTGCCCATTAATGATACTTCTACAGTTTATAACACAAGTTTTATAGTACACGAAAATTATTAATACAAGACACCTCAAGCATCTAACAGAAAAACAACCACAAAAATAATGATCATAAACTCACATTTCTCTCTGATCCATTAGTAAAGAGAAACATTCGATAACCTTATGTGGCTTTTAAGTATAGGTTTACAATCCTATGACAAGAGGAACCACAAGTGTGATGGGATCGGTAAACTAAAATGGAATAAATCCGTGTTATCTGGGTAGTGACTTAAATCTAATCATGGCCTCAGGGGTTCTGTCTTAACCAACATTATACATACTCATTTTAAAAATACGTGTCTTTTTGATTCTCCAAGAGGACTGCTCACTTTGAAGACATATGTCTTAAAGTACGGACAGTGCATGTATGCCTCGCATAAGCATACATAAAAATGCCAGTTCTGAAAGGCACATACAATGATGTTTCAAAACTTCGCTGTCATTGTCATTCCATACACTCTCCCTTCCCAGGAAGGGATAATTAATAAAAGGTGCCATTGTACAACACTACAGGGAAAAAGAAGACTTTAATGAGAGGCTGAGTCATTGTGTTGGTGTAGAAAACAACTCTGGCAGACAACCCTGTAGCTCTAACAGATTGATGCTTTTAAAATAAGTCTTTAAATTAACAACAATCATCCATGATAGACCCTCAGGTAACATCTGTTCTTAGCCAGCTTTCTTCTCACCTGTTCTTACCTAGTTTAACTTCCTTAAGCATTTACTGGGACTTAATTTCCATTTACAGAGATCTCTTTGAAGTACTGGGTTTAAAAATGTAAATGACAATGGTGTTTCAAAGGTGACTCTGTAGTATATTCCAGTGAGGATTGCAGACATTTTACATTACCTTGTCTTTTCCTCACAGGTATTTCCTCTATATTCTTTTGTTATAAAGATATTCTGAAATTAAGATAATATTTTTTTAAAAAACAAAGTTACATATACCATCTGAAACAGGCAATTTTTCCATGTTCAGGTTCAGAATGATGGATCTACCTTTTACATGAATAAACTAAACTGAAGACTTCTATCCAACCAAAACTAAAAATAAAATTCTCTCTTACTTGTTTTGGTAGGAAACATGGCAGAAAGAATTACTAATTTTTAAAAGCATTTAGCTGTATGAAAGGCCTTCTTTTTTAAAACAATAGGCTTTCAGCCTGGTGTCCCTGGCAGAATTTGGTTGGTCTGGGGGTTTTTTTTAAGACAATAAAAAATGTTTCTCTAATAGATTAGCAACACAAGGAGAGCTAAGGAGGATCCCCATCCTTTATTAGATGTGGGGGGAAGCATAGTGACAAAGGATGACGAAAAGGCTGAGATACTTAATGCTGCTTTGCCTCAGTCTTTAATAGAAAGACCAGATGTTCTCCGGGTACGCAATCCCCTGAGTTGGAACACAGGGATAGGATGCAGAATGAAAACCCCATAATCCAGGGGGATCTAGTGCTTCTGATCCCTCAGGTTAAGGGATCAGAAGCACAAGTAGTGTTCTCCTCTATCGTTCCAGTCATAGGGAATGATAAGGAAAGAAAGAAGAACAGCCAGCAGATTAATGCCTGTCTCTAAACCTTGCATCACTGGCAGAATTTGGGGTTCTTTGATCACACATCAGTTTACATGGGTCAGTTACACCAGGCCTGCTGGCAACAGACAAGGCACACCTGTATCAATGGTGACCTAAGTATCAAGGAATTTGGTCTTTCACAACGGCAGGTAATCATGGCAACCTATGAAAAAAAAGTGAGAGCTGCCTTACAATTCAATCAGGATAGGTTCTTTCTGGAAAAATGATTCAAAATTAAGGATATAATGTTAAAAGAAAGCATTTTAAAATATGCTCTTTTAGGCCACAGATAATTAATATCAAATGGCTTGACTTAAGAGAAAATATAAGCTAATGGAAAACAAATTCTTTTCTGCAAATCTTTTCAGGCCCTTTTTCTGTCCTTCTGCTGGTCCTTAGAACTAAGGTATCTATCATGTCTAGCAAAGGAATCTATTTATTGAATATGTGAAGGAATGTGTTGGTTTTGTATAGTCTCTTTACCTCATATGGCATCAAGGAATTGCAGAATATCACGACACATCTATGATTTTCCTACTTGCCCAGGTTCAAAAGAAACCAAGCTACGGCAATTTCAGTCAGCACTTTAGCTTTGCATGTTCCAATGCAATTTAAAAAATACATCTATAAGAACACCAAGCCAGCAATAAGTAACAGAAATCCTCCTGATAACCACAGGTCTTACTGACCTTGGAAACATCTTACCATGCATGACTGCACAACTCTTAGGCAGCAGCTTACTCAGTAACAGAACTTAGCTCCTACATTGACACTGTCCTTTCATCAATCTAAACATGTTTTACAACAGTGAATATCTGTAGCTAGAAATACCTGCAAAAATGTGCTTAGTATTGTGCAAAATAAAATGCACAGAGCTGTGAATTTCAACAGGCAAGAGTTTTCACAGTACATAAACATCAAACATGAACCTCAATCTCTTTAAACAGCAGTAGCAAGGGAGTCTGAAATCTCACCAAAATGAGGTTTTCACTGTCCTCCAGCATAAAATGGTCTGTAAAACGTCTGCACAGGAACACCTGCTCTTAAGCGCAATACTATTTGGTACTTGATTCCAGGAGCTTCCTTCAATACCAGTGGGGTTTTCTCACTTCGGAAATGAAACAGCCATGTAATGAAATGAGGGATACATGCCCCATGCTACCTAATACAGATAGGGTCTGCTTGGTTAGGATCATGGTATGAGTGTGCAGATAATATTCAAACAACCTTTCCACTACAAAAATTAATGCATGGAGGGGAATATATGCTGCGTGTGCACCTGTGTATGGGCATTGGTAACCTACTGTTAAATTGTGGCAAAAACGTTGACAGATTGTTTTTATGCTAATCTCTATCTTGTATATTTTGAAAGACAGGGTAAACCGAAGGATTACACAGTAACCTAGCAGTACTTTGGTGCTAATCTATTGCATTATGCAAAGAAGAAAAACTCTATATTCTATTAAATTGTAGTGCTAGCTAGAACAGAGGAAGCAGAGTATCATTTCATGCTCTGATAAATCAGTAAAGGCAAAAGATGCAACCTTCCAGAAGTACGAAGCATACTGTCAGCATATAAATAAATACAAACCAAATCCAGGATTTTCTGAGCGGAGAGATAGCAGTGTTTTTGTTTGTGAAAGATAAAAATTATCTATTTCCCTGGACCCCTTGAAAGAAGCTTTCAGCAACTAAACAGCTACCATGAAACACAACCACATGATTTACTAGTCCATCAAGGTACTGAAATAGGGCTGGTTCTTAATGTGGCTCCAGTGCCTGAATAGTCCACAGAAAATTGGGAACTTCATGTCCCTCTACGTGTATCTTTAATAATGCCTGAAGCAAAGCAATCCATTGCTCTCTAAACATGTTACGCAAGTCAATATACATCATGCAACATCATCTACTTTAACTTTCGGTCCTTGCATGACTTCTGTGTTTTGAGTTTACACCGGTTCTTCAGTCCTCTGCAGTCACTCTAACCTCATTGCTTTTGTTCTTTCTCAACTTCTGTAGGAAAATGTGTATTTCAACCTGATGGTTTTTAACATGAGAATAACAAGTGTAATTTTTGAAGAAAACTGAGATATTCCGCATGGACTTTCAAAACCACTGTATTTATACACAGAACAGCAATTAAGCCTGGTATGAAAAAATACAAAATTCCTTTTTTTTTCTTCCTGTTGGTCAAAGAAACAGGAAACCAGAATGTTTGATTTAAAGTAGGCCATGAACTGAGTGGTGCCAAACTCTGCATACAACTTGGGCCAACCTCCTCTTCGGGCTTAATTTCACGGGTTTACTAAAACCATTCCTTTATTTTCTGCCAGATGAAAGCTATTCACACAAAAGCTCCTTGATCTTACTTAAAATAGTGCTTGACAGCTCTGAGCAACACTTAACAAATGAAATATGAACCTGAGTGCCATATATGTCCATAAATAAAAATACTAATATACTCACCCCATAAGTGTTAATCTAAAAGAAACTCCATTCTTTTACTCTGTCAATTCTAATCAAAAGACAAGATCAATACCAAAGCATTAGGTCAAAGCCTTAGCAGAATGGTATTCACACCATGTCCTGAGGCTCAGTGAGTCCAGCCAAGAGCTAAGCAGTCCTCCAGTGAAAGCACTCTGCCCAGCACACTGAGAGCAGCAGCTCCAGAGCTGATGCCTGTGAAGCAGACATCAGTCCCACCCTCTTGTGCCATGCAACACAGAGGCCACCCAGCACTCAAAGAGCCCACACTGGAGCAGAGGGAAAGTGTGAGAAGGCTAGAAGTGGTAAAGATGAAGTGTTTTGAACTGAATGCAGCAGCCTGCCCCAAACCCTGCCATCCACCATGCTGCTCAGGGGAGGACATAGAAGAGTCAGGAAAGCAGTAATGAAGTTGAGTCTGAGAAAAAGGGAGGGGTGGGAGGTGTTACTTGGTTTGGCTTTGTTCTCACTATCCTACACTATTTTTAATTGGCAATACATTAATCTTCCCCTAGTGGAGTCTGCTATTAGTGAGTGATTCCCCTGTCCTTTATCTTTTTATTTTCTCTCCCGGTCCTGATGGGAGAGGAGGATGAATGCAAGATTCGCTGGGTGGGCACCTGCTAGCCAGCCAAGTCAGCCTACCGCAACATGTCTAACAGTGGACATCTTGAAGTCAGCAGCAATGAAGGAAATGTACAAGTGAGATACACATAACCCATTAAGCACTTTCAAGTCAGCAAGCTGTGTTTTATGCTTGTTCACCAGTTCTCTTTGTAACATTTCGCACAGTCACATCTAATAAAATCTGGTAGTATCTAAAAACAGTGCAGGATGACAAGGTCAGTCTTTGATATAAACTGTATCTTTGTAACAATCTGCCTCTTGCAATAACCCTACATACAGGCTATGTAGGGAGGATGATAGAAGATTACTGAAGAACTACACAGAAGAACTGTAGACAGCTCATTCTGTAATCTTCATCTGAGCCAAGAAGTGAATTTCCCCATACTGTACTCATTCCTGCTGAGACAGAATCAAAGGAATACCACCAACGGCTGCCAGGAGAGCAGTTTAATCTCTCCAAAAACGAGATTAAAATATTTTTAATTGTTTACATTGGCAGTCAGTGGACTTAGACAAACTGACCAACCAAAGGGGCTACTGAAGTTTCCTACTGGTTTATATCTTCCAGGCATGGTCTCTGCTGTACATGGATTACCAGCTATGGCAGTAAGGCCAGTGAAATGCAAGCAGGTGGTGACCTCTAGATCAAGCATATGTGATAGTGTTAGAAATTACAATGTTATGATGCAACATCAACATGCTGATACAGTGCAAAAAAATCTCGATATCACAGATGCTAGGAAAAGAGTTATCATTTCCACTCACCTGCTGACAAGCCAGAATGGAGCAAGGGGAATTAACAGTAACTGGAGAACACCTAGGATGTGCTTAAGCCAACAGCCACACAACACTTCTATGCGAAGAGTTAGCAGATTTGTAGTAGTCATTTTTCCCCTTGTCAGACGTGACAGGCTTAATCCTACAGTCAATATTTATGTGAGGGGAACGCTGAAATACAATCTAATGAGAATTGCACTATCCCATTCACAAGGACCCTGGCAGATCAAACAAGGATCATTTCCTACTTTTCCAATAACATCCATTCTTAAAAGCCCAAGGCAGTTTTCCAGTCACAGACATTGATACCTGTAAACAACATCTTCTTAACTGAAAGAATTTTTAAAATTTACCCAAAAGGGATTTTAAGGTTTGATACTAGTCTCTTCAATGACTGTTTACAGCTATATTTCACAATAGTGTGTTTATTGAACATGTTTCATTTAGACCAAATCAGTAATCAAAATAACTTAAGTAAAGCTACCTCTTTTACTGCTTTAACATTTAATCCCAGGTTGGAATTGTATGTACTATATGCACTCAATAGACAACAACTTCTATTTCTTACTGATGTACAGCAGAGAAATGTAATCAATTCATACTGTGTGTATTAGTGTGCTTTTTAGAGTGATCCTATAAATCACAACTACTACTGCCTCAGGGAGGGTTGTTACATTTCTGTAACAACAGAAGATGCTGAAAGTAGGAAAAGCACAGCCGAAATCAAGAACTAGGAGATACATCAGACAGTGTATTTTTTTTCTCTAATGTCCAAGACAGAAGGTAAAGGAGGAACTAAGGTTAAACTGTGATCAAGAAAAAAAAAAACAACAAAACAAAACTAAACCCCAAACAAACAAAAAAAAAACAAACCCCACAATAAAACCAAACCAACAAAAAATATAGTTTCCTCCAGAGGCAGCAGGCATAATATTAACCTAAACAGTGACCTGTCATGACAGTTGCCAACAATCAAAAAGGGCAAGTCAGACTGCTTGACACTGTCTTGGAAGAAACTGGGCTGATAAGTATTTATAGGGTTAGTCTCCATGTGTTTGAGCAACATTCACCTACAAATGGCTGTGAAAAAAGAGCCTCTATAGAATTTAACAGTACACCTGCAGCAAAGCAACAGATCTCAGATGCTTTGAGAAAGAAAACATCAAGCGTTTTAGCTCAAGGTGATATTACACGAAGGCAATCCAAAAGTAACTGCATCCAACTTCAGTGTAAAACTATAACTTTACCAGTAAATGGTTTTCCTGAAGAAGACCACAACTTAGATATATTCACGTCCAATAAAATTAGAAAAAAAAATTAAAACTACATGGATACACCACTGTACAATTCTGGAAAATAATTTAAAAAAAAATCTTTTTCCTTCTACAGCAGCTGTCACATATTTATCAAACTAACCACTGTGTCATTTTAAGGCTCTGGCAGATTTTCACAGATGTTAAGAAAGAAAACTTTGATTTATTTCAGACTCCAAGCCTGGAATATTGCTTACTTGGTAAGAACAGAAATGTCAATCAGTAAATAAACCCTTGCCTTCCGAAGTCCTCAATCTCAAACTATATGCTTATAGGACAGATTAAAGTTTTCATACAATTTCAGATAGGAATAGCTTTCCTCCCTGATTGCAAAAGTCAGCTTACAGCTTTCCACAAACTATTATGTTTCATTCTTTCAAAGATGCAAAGAAAATATTCTGAGATGCAAAGAAACATCATCCAAATCACAGTTTAACCTACTGCTCTGCATGTATATGTAGGAACGTCCATGGAGATCCACTCAGTTCAGGAATTACATGAATTTAAGAGATTTATCCTGTAGCACAGTCTTACTTTAGTCTACCTACACCTGAAAACCAGAAGGCTTGGGCTCAAAGTACTTCCTTTTTGCTTGATTTTAACATCTCCTTCCACCAGCACCTCTCTTGTCCTATGTAGTTGTTCTCAAATTGAGAAAAAAGTCCCAAAACCTTGAAATAATACAGAATCTCTAAGCAACACAAGATTATCCAGTTGCCAGTTTCGTTATTTGCTCAAGCAGTGTAAAACTCATTTAGTGAGAAAGCTTGTGTTAAATATCTTAATATTCTACTAAACATAGGAAAAAATAACCTCTAATATTCATTGTAACAAACATAAGGTTTTAAAAGCAAATGAAGTATTTAAGTGATACCTTCTCTTACCTCACATCTGGTCTACACTAAAATAAACTCACAGCCCAATGAACCCAATGGCAGTTTTCATCCCTGGCAATAACAGGGCCAACCAAAGTGCCATTAATGAAAAGTTATATTTAAGTTTGCTTTAAAAAGGTATACCTAATGTAAAGGCAGACTTAAAAAGAACATAATACTGATTTAGACAGCATTCACCTTTATCTAAATCAGAGGTACAAAATAAGGACATAAACAACTTTAATCCCAAGCTTGTATCCCTTTCCTTCATTACAGATCAAAGCAAGTTAAACTAAAAGTAGTAATGGAAGAAAAAGAATGGATTAATTTGAAGATAGTGGACTTCAGGGATCCAAACAAATAAAATTGTTATTATTTTCAGAAACACTGTAGAAGTGAATTGGACTACTGCAGTTTCACAAGAGTAATGAAAGTCTAACCTGAAAAGATCTAAATGTGCAACAACTTAAATTTTACCAAGTTACAGGCACTGCACTCTGGAGACTGGCTTCGCCTCACCCCTTTTTTTCTAAATCATTGCTCCATCATCTTCAAAGTTTATTTCAGAGGCTTCGAGTTAGTGTAACTATAATACTGTTCTAAAATCAGCACCTCAAGAAATTATTCCATAAACAAAGAGTAATATATAGTAGAACAAGATATTCTAACCAAGAATACTCAGAGTGGATTTATTTTCTGTATGTTACTCAGGGAGTCTCATCAGAATATGCAAAAATTGAAACCAAAGATCATAAAACAAGAACAGCAGAAAACTAAAAAAGAAATATCCTTAGCATTTTTAGTGGAAGAATTTTAGTCTTATCTGAACATTTTGAGTATTTTTTTTTAAATCTGAAGAGCATTAATGGAAATTTTCCAAAAACAATGTAACAGATCAGAACAAATTTTATTATTGCTATTAATGGCTTTTGCAGTGTTGCCTAGTAACCCAGTTTCAGATCAGAGGAGCAGCAAGGCAGACACTGAGGAAAAAAGCCCACAAAAAATGTCCAGCACAGAAAACCCAAAAAACCCCAACAAAGATAACAAAAGGAAAAACCCACCACACAGTTGTTTTCACCATATTAAACTAAACTTTAACTTTTCAATGATTCTGGGGCCTAAACGAATCAGTTAATCTGTTACTCAGATTGATCCTACCTATTATTGCTGGTTAACAGAAACAACCAACCAAATATTGACTTAGCAATGACATTCGCTTTTTGAGAAGCGACGACCTGTACTTAAGAAATTATTGGAAATTCTAACAAAAAAAGATAACAAAAATGCAAAATCTCTAGAAATGAAAATTTTCACCATTACCTAGAATGATGTTATAAGCCTTTTAAGTTTTCCAGGGTGCAGACAATCATTTAGCCAAAAGCCTGCCATGTTTACAGAATTTCAAAGGGAGAGCAGTTTTTGTTTTAGCTTCATTCTATCAACAGGTTTGATCAATCTTTTTGCACCAAAGTATGTTCCTCCAGTATTTTGAACATAATTTACTGATGTAACATACCTGGAAAACTGTTCTTGCAGCCCACGCATCTGAGCTCTGTTGCGCTCCGACTCCAGAGTCACTTCCCGCAATCTTTTTTCACTCTCAAGTCTTAAATGTCTTTCTTCCTCCAACTCATGTATCAGCTTCTCACGCTGAAAGACCATAAAAACATATTTATTAATTGTACACATAAAACACACCTTTAGCAAAAATTTAAGATCTAATTTGAAAAAATCACCGAACAATCAAAATAATTATCCTAACTCTCCAATCCCATAATTTTTTGTACAGCAGTGTTATACAGAATGACAAGCTAGAGAAGGAAAACTTTTCAGAATATCCCCATCATGCTGAGTTACTCTTACTTGGCTCAGACTCACTGAAATTAGTATATTTAAAAATAAACACCCACTCTCTCCTGCAAAGCTCATTTTCTTCCACTCAAAATAAATATAAAACATGGTATTTGAGATCTGTGATCTGTCTTGCTTGAATGCAGACATGGGAAGCATGAAACAAATCAAATAGGACAACCTGTTACCCACCCCTCAATGTTTCAAGCTCACAAGCAGAGAAGGACCTGAGTCTGAAGCCACAGGTTTTCTTGGTTTGACTGCGAGGAGGATCCCTATCAGAATCCATTCGAACCTACTTATTAAAATACTATGACAAAGAATATGTCTTTAAAAACTGAGTACCAATCAAAAAATATGAGAGAAATAAAATGCCATTAATGTTACTAATAGTTCTCAAAAACAAATTAGCATGCGGTTTTTGCTAATTCTTAAAACATCAGACCAAAAAACCCAAGCCACAATATACAACACTACCTGCACAAATCACATGTCACAGCTAAATGCAATTTAAGAAGAGGAGGAGAATGAACTGAAAAGCTATAAAAAATGCTACTGTGTCCTGGGTTCAGCAGTAGCAGTCATTTTTCTCCTTAGTAGCTAGCGCAGCGCTATGTTTTTGACTTTCAGCTTGGGAACAGCACTAGTAACACTGATGTTTTTAGTTACTGCTCAAATGTTTAGTCTAACCAATGACTTTCTGAGCCTCATGCGCTGTCAGGGAGGAGGGGAAGCTGGGAGGAAGCAGGCAGGACACCTAACCCAAACTAGACAAAGAGGTATTCCATACCACAGCATGTCATGCCCAAGGATGTAAACTGAGAGTTACCTGGAAGGGCTAGTGCACTGCTGGGTTGGGCTAGGTATCAGTCGGTGAAGTGCTGTATTCTCTTCCCTTGTTATTTCTCTTATCATTATTATTATTGGTGGTAGCAGCAGTGGGTCTGTGTTATACTTAGTTACTGGACTGTTCTTATCTCAGCCTGTGGGAGATACATTCTCTCAATTCTCTTCCCACCCCTCTGGGAGCAGGGGGAGCAAGGTGGGGGGGGGGGGGGGGGGGGGGGGGGGGGGAGAGGGGCAGGGAGGAGTAAGCGAGACTGCATGGCGGACTGAGTTTAAACCTCAACATACCGGAATTAAAAAAATGTATATATAGCCTTTTCCATGTACTCCTGTTGAATGGAAATGAAATTAAATTAAAATTTTCCTTGTGCATTTAAATGAGAAAACAAGTCAATAATGCATCCCAAGCAATTTACGTGGTACTACATTATACTACATCAGTGGATAGGCTCCAGCGTCAATTGTCTAAGAAAAGGTTAAGTAACTGTACAGCTACAGTTTGTTAGTGGGTTCAACACTCCTATGATTTGAAAAATCTGTGCCCATGGCGCAGTACGATTTGTAGCCTGTCAGACAGTCTGATGTAGTTTCATTGATGACCTAAATTTTCATGACACACCTGCAAAAATTAATCTTAAAATTATACATATAGTTTAGTTAGAAAATAACAAAGGTGTCTTAGTGTTAAGCCATTAAATGGGGGAGACAGATCATTTGTACATGTCTCACCACTATAAATCTTACTGGATAATAATTTACAATAGCGGTAACCAAGGGACGAAATTATGAACATTACCAAGTGGAAAAGGGATTCTGGAGACAGTGATAAATAAGCAGACGCCACAAAGGAAGGCTGCAAAGGTTTAAATGAAATATATATATACTTGTGAAAAAAATAGGGCAAATGACTCAGAAAGCAGAGGGCTTCTGTCTAGTTGGTCATATGTAATATCTGGAAAATGGCAGAGCAAGAAACAGGTTACTGGAAAATAAATGTATTGTTCTAACTAAATTACCTAATTACTGTCCTTGCTGTTACATAACCATGTTCTGCCAGGTGATTGGTTTCTACCACACGAACAAGAGCAGAGTGCTTAGCACCCTGCAGAAGATGTACAGTAGACATACAGAAAGTATGGCTCATGAAGGGTAACTTGGGATAATGTTACGGGAAGAATATTCAAAGCAGTATTTTTCCAGCTTAGATCCTGTAAACACTAACTTCAAAATTATACTGTTCCTGAGGCCCCTGCTGACTACAGTTGGCATCTTCTGTTATAGAAGCATTTCACTGCTGCTAAAGAGACTAGAGCTTCCAAAGTTGGAGTAGCAGGCAAAATTACATAAAATAAAAATATAGTTACCACTCAGGGCTTAAGACAAGCTTTCAGAAGATACTGATGTCTACAGAAATTGGATTTAAAACTGAATATGTAACTGTCCCTATGGAAACTGATAAGCCACCTTGGAGGAAATTCAGGTACTGCTATGAACCCGAGTGCCCAAGGTGACTCAAAGCACCAGGCTGTGCCTGAGCTACCTGATGCAGTAACAGATTAATGATAATGAACTGAAGACTAGAGACTTAGCCATGACTTCGATGCTCATTCAGCACCATTACCACCACAACAATCTTACTCTGATTCAGCACCTCTATACGTCTGCTATACCGACAGTGCTCTGGTCCTCAAATAACCCTTCTTTCTACATTAAGTACAAAGCCAGATCTCCACTGAGGGGGTAGAGACAAAACCTGACACTTCAGAGCACAGATGAGTATCCATCTCACTGACAGGATATTTTGCAGGTTGCACAAAGCTCCACCGACTCTCATGAAGAACAAATGTGCTGTATCTACATGCATGGCCATGGTGCTGCTAATCACAAAACCACATTTTCTAGTAGAGCACTGAATATACAGCAGAGATTCACAAATCTAAACTGTCTCCTACAAGAGCTGCATAAGCTATTTCCAGGTTTCATTTACCTCTTGCTGCTAGGTCAGAGAATGCTGTTACTAACCATTTACTCCTTCCATTCACGAGGGGATGTCTGTATTACAGTCGTACACAAAAAGATCAGCATGGGGAGTGGAGGGTGAGGGGGGGGGGGGGTGTTGGTTTTTTTTTGTAAGAAGGACAGACTTAAGAATTCCCTTAAGAAAAGTAACCATAACCCATAAACAAATTCACATTTCAAGAACAATAGCACTACAAGAATGAAATGTCTAAACATTAGGAACTTCTGGAATCAGTTAAATGTCCAGTTCCACCTCATGGGCAAGCACTATGACACAGTATTAGTTATATGAGCACATATCGTTGCTGTACAAAAGTTATGATCCTTTCAGGATAAGGGATGAACAATGAACAAGTCACAAGGCTATGAGACCAGAAACAAAAGCACTAACCTATAGCCCTGAAATTCTAGGTTCTCTTCCCAGTAATAAAAATATCCAGTATGAATAGAAAGAAGACTGTCCATGAGATAGCTGCACAGCAATAACACCATCAGCCTTCAATTTGTGCTTCTCACAAGAAATTGTTGGCAAGTTTGAGGCACATCTGCCATTTCTTGCAGGCAGAAAGCAGTTCTGCTTTCAGCCAGATCACAGACATTAAATACAGGGTGGAGGGAAAGAAGCAAGAGACCACCCACCCATACTCAGAAAGTTTTCAGACTCCAGGACACAAAACACTCATGTATACTACACACAGAAAGTAGCTCCAGGAGTAGTGATCATATCTTCAAGAGAAGATAACTAAATTTTCATTAAAACCCAGAAAAACTGTAATTAAGTGTCAGAAGAGAGAAGTGAGCCTAATGTACAGAAAGGCCAGCATTAAACAGAGAGGTCTTGGGTTGTTTGGGGTTTTTTATCTCCTGGAAGCAGATAGTATACTGCTGAATTCTCCAGAAACTCTGCATTGTCATAACCCCCTTTACAACCTCCTCTGTGCTAACCCCATTTTATTCCTGTGCAAAATAAAGGTGTGTGTGAGGACATGAACTAGCCAGAAACAGTTCAAGGTTTTACAGTGAACATAAGCTTACTGGAAAGAGAGACTATTAGCATGCCATGTGAAGAAAAGATTAAATAAAAAAAGAAAGTATGTGAAATACATCAGTTTTAACACCAGAAAAATCACTGCCATCTTCCAATGAAGCTTCTACTTGCCAATTCCTCTTTAATTGTAGCTCCTTCTCTACACAGGCTCTGCTTAAAACTATTTTTCCATGCTTCCTCTCCTTGCCTTCTGCAGCACAGCTATAACCTTCTCCTCTTACAAGTATAACCCTTACTTCACTCTTGCTTCCCTTTGTCAGCCTCTCCAGATAGCCTGACTTTCATCACATCACCCTGTCAAATTTCTGATAACTTTTCAAATATGCAAAAATTTTGTGTGAACAAACTAGAATGAAAGACAGGGTTAGCAAACTCCACCAATACTTTCGTGCAAGTACTGGAATATTTTAACACTTGAACAAATACTGTTTGCAATTACTTCTTCATGAACATTTCAGCAATCAAGTTTCACTAGCTGCTCATTATGCTCGTGAGCCAGAGTTTGCACTTCAACAAGTTCCTTTTTGTGTAGCTGTAGAAATGTTCGTGTCAAAATGTTTCATTTCTCATCTAGTCAGGGACATGTACCACACATTAACTTGTCTCCTCAAAGTTAAGGAAGGAATCCAATTTGAGGTATTCATGATCAAAACAAAACGCATGAAAACTATTTATGGCTAGACTGAAAATAGTGCATATACTTGACAGAAAATTCCGAACCGCTCCTCAGCACTCCATGAAGAGACCAAGAGACAATGCTTGTTTTCAGAGTTACTCGTTAACAGTCATGCTCTCAGTCTAAGGACTGACCCAGAGCAGCCATGTGACAAGTGTTTCCTAAGAAGTGCTCAACTATTTTTATCTCCTTTAATTCCCTTGGGATGTCACAAATGTTAGCACCTGGTTCTTTCACTTCTACCACACAGCAAGCTCTCCTTTCAAGTGACCCCCGACACTATGACAGCCATCAGAAAGGGCAGAAATGACAAAACATGAAAGTGGATGTGGCAGGCAGCAGCCACAGGAGGCAGATGGCAGTTTGTGGTGCACTAGGCCCATCATTGCTGGCCAGTTTGACACCTAGCAAGCAGAGTGAACATGCAGCACCTTAAGGTTTTGAACAGAAAAGCTGTCTTCTTACCTCGTTTTCCTTTCTGAGCTATTTTGTTGTCAACTTTAAAATTAGACACGGATGACACTCAAGCCTTCAAAGTCAGGGACATGCTAACTCCTTTACCTGTCATCGCAAATAAAATCAGCAGATGTCTCGTTTGAATGACGTGATCGACTCTGTGACAAAACCTTCTCAGAGAAGCACTCATGGACTTCTCTCCATGAGGGCCAAGCATTCGACTAACACAAGCAGATTATTACTTCAAAACCCTCTAGACCAACCCCATCCTTTTTGCTGGTCCTGCTTCTCTCCCCTCCTCAGTGCTGATGATCTTGTGTCCTCCATGTCAAAGCTGCTTAAATGACAGCTCATTCCTCCTTCCTTTCCACCTAAAAACATTTTCCACTGCCCGCACCAGCACTCCCCCCCCATCTGCCACCCTAATAATCTTACTTTTTCTTAATGTCAGTGGGTCAGATGTGACTGTGACCATGTGCTGGCAGTAGAGGGCTTCCCTGTGCTGGACACAGCCGGTTCCGGCCAGTTACAGCTGGCTGAGTCATGGCCCCACCACAGGGCACAGCTGAGCCCACCACTGATGCTGGTGGCACCTCTGGGAAATGTACTTAATAAAGAGCAAAACTCCTTGTTGAGGAGTGAGGTAAACAGTGTGAGAAACAACCCAGTGAGTGTCCAGACCTGGGGAGGAGGTGCTCCTGGCGCTGGAGTGGGTATTTACCTGCAGCCCATGGAGGGACCACATGGGACATCCCAGAAGGACTGCAGCCTTCAGAGAGCCCGTGCTGGAGCTGGGGAAACCTGTGAGGAGGAAGGTTCAGCAGCGAGAGACTGTCATGGACCTCATCCTCATTCCCCTGCGCCACTCAGCAGGGGAAGCTGGGGAATCAAACTCCGCAAACGACACTTTGGAAAGTGCTGTTCTAAATTTGTCTTTGTTTTACATTATCCAAATCTATTTTAATTGGCAATAAATTAAATTAATTTTCCCTAAGCCTCCTGTTTTGCCTGTAAGGGTAAATGGTAAGCAATCACCCTGTCTTTATCTTCACCCATGAGCTTTTTCATCTTTCTCCCCCAGTCCTCTTGAGGAGAAGGAGCAGAAGAGCAGACAGGTAGATGCTCAACAGTCAACACACCACACCAGTGTTTTATTTTTAGCCTTTTAATTTATCTTTCACATTAAAATCATACTATTCCTTTGATCAATAATGTTATCTGTATGGTGAACAAAAATATGGCTGTGTATCAAGATTTCAACTAGAGATAACTGCAAGTGAAAAAATGAAGAGATTCAGTATACACATGCCATGCATTCTATATGGGGTGTTGCTCTATCACAAGAGAGCCAGCCCAACAGCTGCGTAGGAACTGGTGCCTCCTTATTCCGTTTAGCTTACATTTGAGTCTTATGAAAAGCAATTCTTAAGAACAGCTAGATATAACTAGGATGATTAGTTCAAATATCAAAAATGTATTCTTGAAGATGTTGCTTCCCCAGTGCATCATCAGAAGAGTTCTACTATGCTACTACTAATTATGCTAACATGGGAGCACTATTTTGTAAAAAAAAGTCTAGTTGAGAATATTTAACATAGGCTTAATGTTGCTCGAAATCAGGCTAATAAGCTTCACATTTTTTAACAACTATTTTAAAGCATTTGCTGAAGAGGGTCACAATTTCTGTGTAATTAATATTGATTTCAAACAGATACTTTGCAATGAATTTAAATGATGGGAAGAAAAGAATTCACAATTTTTTGTTTGAAGCACCATTAAGTCATTGCTAACCTGAGTATTTATATGTTTATTTTAATGCCTTTTCTGACACTATGTACCTGATAGCTTACCGTAAAACTCATAATTAACAGAATCATCACCTATTCTGTAATGCAAGATCCTATGAGCCAGAATCAACTGGCCACAAAAGTAGACAACACCAGCACCACCAAAATAGACAACAGTTGCAACAGAATTAAGGAAATAAACAGCAACTACTAGAAGCATGTTAAAATCAGTTTCTCAAGCAATCAATGCCCAATACTGTTATGAATAAATATGCACATTCAAAGTACTCAAACCCACTATTTTATCACCTCTGTATGCTACTTTTGAAAGACTGCTGCAGGCAGTAGCCACAAAGCAGCCTGGGATAAGGGATGAGAGAGGGATGGTGAAAGAGTTCTAATTTTCAAGAATTAATTATGAAATATTAATTAAATAGAAATTGTAATCTGCATCTTGATGTCCCAGTTGGTTACTTTAACAAAGTAACTAATTTTTTTCTGATGCAATGAATATTTAATTTCCCCAACATAATGCATGTTGATCAAATGGTATTTGTTCAAGTGCTACAGAATACATCCAAGCCCCAGTCGCCCACAACATAATTTGTTGGCTAAAGAGAAGTACAAGAGTTCTCTGTGTTACAGATATGAGAGCTTGTGTCTGGGTTCTGCAAAAAAAAAGCAGGTCAAGGAGTCCAAAGTGGTTTGTCCTCATCTGTCTTATGCAGAAGGCAGGTGAAGTCTCTTGATGCGATCACCTCCAGAGGCAAAGGGATCTGCTAGATGCCCTGCTGCAAAGCCCAGAGCTACCACACAAGGCAGGACTTCCCCCTTCAAATTCCCCTTGTGCAATCTGGGGACCAGCAGACAGGAGACTACAGCCCTCTCTCTCTCGTATTTCACTCACAGATGAGAGAAAAGAAATGTGATTACAAGAACAGAGAGCAGATATCATTTTTTATTCCATCGTAAATTGCACCAGGTACTGTATTTTTGTTCAAATTCAAATGAGTCAAACTTCAGAGTGTCCTTTGTTTGCTCCTCATCGATCCCTGTTAAACCAAATGTTTCTCATTCTGTAATCAATACTGCTCTGCAAAAATAAACCAAGGCACTGACAAACAACTTTGCAGAACATTGCAGCATTCCTTGTGGTGGACAGCATGAAAAAACACTACTCCAAAGAGTGGGGGAAAAAAGAAGTGCTTATTGTGCTTATTACAATTTTTACAGGCTGCTTACACCTGAATCATTTTACTGTAACAAGACTTTATTAAATTAGCCAGCTATTGAAACCAGAGCTTTCCCACAGTGGCAGTTAATATGCCTTTGTCCCTTGCTACTGTTTGCAGCTATACTGGGAATACTGACAAATACATTAAACACAGCTTTCCCAGGGATGAAGTTATAGGTGTATTTAAAGCACAGAGAAACATTAAGGTAGAAACAGTAGTAACTTAAGCACTTGGAGGGTTCATGGAAGGAGAGGTACCTTTATTTCCATATCTTCAAAATAAAGAAGTTAAGGGTGAAGTTGTGTGGCTGCTTTGTAATCAAAACAAATTACCCTTTCACTTGAGACAGATTTGTACTACAAAGGCTAAGGAAGATATTTTCTTAATTTATATAAGGCCTCTACTTTTTTCCTCAATTATTTTATGATGTAATCATTTTCCTAAAGTTATTCCTGCTAAAGCTCTGCAACTTCAAGATATAAATAGCATAAAAAGCAGTATCCTAATTTTAGGCTGGTACCTTCTAACATTTTCATTTCAGTAAGAAAAAATAGGTATTTTTAGAACAGGATCCTGCTTCCAAAATGACAGACTACTCACACAAACCAGTAAAGCCTGACACTAATTTGTACTAGCCGTTTCTAAAACTGCATTGAAAACAGCTAAAGTAAATATTTTTAGGAAAATAATTTATTTTCCACTACGAAATCTTTCACGTCAATACATCTCTCTCTTCGGCTTCATATCACACTAGCACATGTATCCTGTGCCTGTCAGATGCAAACTTCAAGCTTTGCTTGGCTCAGAGATGAACAGCAAAACAGGAAAGGTTTATTATTATTAGTGATATTTTAGTGACAGTAGTTTACACACTTCATATTCTTGGGTGATAACACTGCTCCAGAGCAATTCAAGTAAATTAGAAACTCTTTCTTGATGGAGTTACTCCTTATGAATAAAATAAGATGCTAGCATTCATTGTGCACTAGCTCAAAATTGCCACCATGTGGAAGGACAGCAACTTAATTTAGCATTATTTATACTGCACTGATATAGTTTTAATTGCATCTGTACGACAGAATAACTGCTGTGCTGAAGCTCCTTTATCATTGCAAGCCTACAATTAATCTGAATTAGGCAGGCTATTACACAAGCAGTACTGTATATATAGTTGGAGTTGTGACAACATTTATTTCACAGGGGGAAAAAAATAATTAAATAACTCATAAACCCTTTCAGCACAGAGCTAGGTAGCTAGCACCATCCCTCCCATCACTTTCAACAGCTATGGTGTATGCCTGCCCTCTGAAAGGGAGCAATTATTGCCCAACAGATTTTTAATTCTGTGAAACACACCATGACAGGCCACACAAAATTTCAGATAACTTTAAAAAACACCCAACAACATAGTAACAACCAAAAATCCCACTCAGAGTCTTCCAGAAACAAGTAAGTGGAAGTGGACCTCTTAGCACCCTTCCTGGAGAAACAAACAGATCCAGTGGTTACAGTC
Organism: Melopsittacus undulatus; assembly: GCF_012275295.1. Taxonomy (NCBI): domain Eukaryota; kingdom Metazoa; phylum Chordata; class Aves; order Psittaciformes; family Psittaculidae; genus Melopsittacus; species Melopsittacus undulatus. Next base: position 79,882,312 of record NC_047530.1, on the reverse strand, counting down.
TGTGACAGTGAAATGCATACTTTATGCAGGTGAAGCATTCGCACCCCCAGCTCCTCAGCTCCTTAAAGGACATCTCTGCATTGTATTTTCAATGTTGAATGAAGACAAGCAATACATATTTTGATAATTCTCTCTCCCTAATAAAACAATTGCTATTCAGCCAAATTCACAATTGATAGCCCAATTTCAAAGACCTGTATTGATCTCCATTTCTTAGCAGAGATAATATTTCCATTTTAGATACTATTTCCTTCTAAGGGGAGGGGTCTAGAAAGAATACTCTTAGTGAATATGAAAGCCCCAAATAGTGAGATCATGGACTTCTAAAAATTATTAATCTTAAAATGATAATACTTCTAAAAACTGAACTTGCAAATGCAATTGAACTTCTAATAACTTCTACAGATAGCAATTAAAGAGATCTCATTTCTCTAAATTAAGCATAATGAAATGTTTTTCAAGATCAAATAACAAATTGTAAACAATATTACAACAAACATAATTCATATGAATGCCTAGTATTCGGAAGTGTGGGGAGAAAAACTCTGTTGATACCAAAAAGAGAAACAGTGGAATTAATAATGAATACTATGTAAACCAAAACTAAATTCCCTGAAATATCTTACATTGTAATGGCTAATTATATTTCTAAGCCCTTTTTACACATTTTATTGTTTTTAAGATGTGTAACCACACATAAAGGTGTTTTTTACCCCAGGAATATAGTGTCTTTTCTGAGTAGAAACAAAGCTTTATAACCAATGTCACTTGTTTACAATGAGTTTTTATTAATTCAGTTGCAAAAAAGCAAAACTCTCCAGCCTGTGCTAGTTTATGTTTCCCACTTGTTTGATTCAGGAAAATTTATAATAATGGTGTTTGAAACATAAAACAGCACAGAAGAGTATGTGTACACAACAGCTTGCAGGAGCCAACCTACATGGGCCAGCAAAGCATCAATTGTTTGATTTACCTACAATTTTCTGTCAGATCTGCAATTCGTGAACACCTCCTAAAGGGGTACCGGTGTAGCAATGTATGAAACATGTACGAAACACAGACGATAAGGCTAGCTGGCAAAACAAAAGTTCCCAGTTGCAGAAATACAACTCAGGGTTTTCAATTTCATCAGAACAAAACTACATCTCCGAATAAATAAAACTGACACCAAAACATTTGGTATTAACAGTTACAGCCTGCAAGTACACCTAAGGCTCCAAGAGCCATATCCGCAGAGTTGAATGCTTTGCTGACGACAAACTGTAAGTCTCTTGTCATTCTCTTGTCAATTTATTTAAATAAACAGAGCATGTGACTGAACTTCCCACTCACACAACAAAGACTAGGAATAAATGAACCCAGGTGATTTAGAAAAGGATCCAGGTTCAAGAAAGTGTTCTTCCCCATAGGGTCATTGCCTATATTTGTTAATCAGAAACTCCTTCTCAGATCAAAAGAGAAGTCTTGCAGTGTGGGCCAGAAGATTTGCCTGAAGTACTCTCAAGTGCATTACATGTTCTTTGGACTTTTTGTGACCTACAGCAACACTTTCAAAACAATCATATACTGTATTGCTGCATGAGATGAGCTGTAGGCCATGCAATTTAGGGTGTTTTCCACATTCGCACTTGCTGAGATTACATTTAATTTTTTATATGTCATGGGTTTATTTTATAGTTGAAAAACAGACATCTGCTGTCAGTTTGAATGAAGTTCCAGCCCAAGAAAAGACTTGAAGAGGAAAGAGGGAAGAGAAACCTTAAGCTCTGTAAACCAGTGTAGTCCCACAGCTGATATGCTTTCAAAATGCAAGAAAGATTTTTCAAAGGGAGTTTTAAAAGGCAGGCAGTTTCCAGATCTTGTCTGCATTGTTTGGAGTCTATAAAAAATAATCGCATGAACTATGACAGTCAATGCTCAGTTCGGACTCAGAAGATTTATTCAAGTTCCTCTTAAGTACGTAACAATATTTTGATAAGCCACTGTGTAAACATTACTGGAAAACGGTATTTGTGGCATACTTGCAAAGGGCTATGAAGTCTAGCCTGAGTGGGAAAAAAGAAACCATGAATTTGTAGTCATGCTGGACTTTAATTTCTGAAACATTGGTGCCTGTCCATTTAAGGGGACTTCCTACAGTGGAATAGTGCCCCACCTGCAACACCACAGTCTGTAGAAAAGGTAGAAGACGAAGAACAGGTAAAAAGACAATTAAAGGTGACAGGTCACTCAAGCTACACTGTTCATATCTGGTATTGATTTTGACCTATGGAACTCATATAAAGCAATACAGTATCTGCAGCATTTACTCCTATGCTCTCCAAAGTGTGCAATGAAGGGACACTGTCCCAGAGCACAAGTAACAAGTAGGGCCCAGCCACCAAGTTTCTTCCAGATCCCACTGCAATAGGAGAAGAGGTCACTGCCTCAGTCTGATCACCCCTCATCACTAGCTGGAGGTCACCAGCCTTTCAAGTCAGCAGAGAATTGCTTAAGGCTCAGGATGGGGTATACAGCAAGGGGTTTAACTGAACTCATCACCAGACACTCTTTGAAGTAACTCGGCAGGCTGTGCAATGATGGAGCACGGGCATAATCCCCACCCACTCTGCTGGGGTAACAGTAACCCCCAGCAGGAAGACAGTAACAACTTAAATGACTCCTGCTTATCTGCAATGCGATGTGCCTGCATGCAAAGAGAATGGGTTTTCTCCTCTGTAACTGACCAACATGTTCTTTAGATGATATAAATGGTTTCCTTTCTAAAGAACTGAATGCTCACAGAACAAATGGGCATGGGGCTGAATAAAGCATTTCCCACTTGGATCTGTATTAGTAAGATAGGAGTTACACAGCAGGATACACATAGGATAAGCATTAGAAAAAAACCTACCCTTCTAAGAATTGTATTTGGCTTTAATGGATCAGTCAGTGGAATTCCACTCTGTTGCTCCAGGGAGCTCTGGGATTTACTCACAAACTAGGAGTAGCATGTGTTTTTTGTCCTGATGCTGGGGAGAATTAGGGTTTCTTCACTTTCTGGGCTTCTCAAGAATATATTTGTATTTCCTGCTAATAAATAGGATATTAAGAAGTTAAATAGATGTAAGGCTAAAGAAAAATTGGGAGGATCAAGGAGTAGAACCTCACCATGCCAGTCATGAGAAATGGCTCAGAATGGTTTGCAGCGCCACCAAACCCCACAGATCTGGGATATGCCGCCATTTTAAATTTTCATGCATACGCTTCTATTTGCTTTTCTCAGCTGACACACTCAACAGCCCCAGCATTGCTGCGAGCTACCTTTCCACACAGCTTTTTTTTTTCCCCAGCCTCTTCATAGCATTGCTCATGAACATGTCAGATCTTGTTACAATTTTTCTGTGTTCACTTGTAGAGTCCATTCAATGGTCAGTAAGTAACTGTAAAAAAGATGGCTTATTTACTCAGCTGTTCCTTGCATGCATTCCCGAGCCCTATCACTTTAGTTGTCCGACAAATGTACCTCTTTTTTCATATTCACACCTTTAGCACTTGAGGCACTACTATGAGCAACAGGGAAATGTGGTGGATCTTTTGTTGGCTGGTACATCTTCAGTGGCATTTTTAACAGAGATGCCACTGCAAGATCTTTATCAGTGCTGACAGTGCACACATGCAGAAGAACTGACTTGACTTTCAGGGGCCAGACTGCGTTTGCAAAGCAGGTACCTGAGAGAATTTGAAAAAAAAATAAAGTAACAAGCTTTCATGCTGTTTTTAATTTATTCACTGGTTAAGCAGGACTAATTAATTTAATTAATTAGTTTAATTTAATAATAAATAATTAATTTGTCTAAATGGGGCTGAAAGGAAGCACTGACCATGCAAGCAAAGCCAAGCTGAGCTGGGTTCAGGGGATTCAGGGTGTTTAGCTCAATTTTTCAGCTGTTGTAGAGTTAGGGGGACAAACTGGTATCATCAAGTAAGTCAGTAGATACATGAAAAGAGCAAAACTAAGAAAAGTTCCTCCTTCATGTACCTGTTGGTTTAAACTTATTTCCAGAAGCTGATACTCGTGCTTCCTGGGGGTTCATTGGGATATTTCTGCTAACTTGTTTACACCCCTTCTAAAGTTTTTCCTTCTGTAAAGTGTTAAACTGCATGCATTCTTCACACTCTGGCTTCCCCTTGCCTCCTCCTCCATGTTTCAGTTTGTGCACAGGTTTCCCTTATCAACTGATGAAGATACGGCTGCTGGAAACCTGCCTTTAGACTATCACAGCAGACAACTCTCGAAGTCTAGTTTTAGTGTGAAATTATTTTTCAGCTTCTCATTTAATGCATGTATTACCTTGTGGTATCTCCTACATCACAAGTTTTCCCTTCTGGGGTGGTTTATTATCAATAACATTGGGAAATTATACATAATGCAAGATTTCCAACAACAACCCAGGAATTCTGACTCATTCCTCTAGCAACATCCATGGAAAAGGTTTCTTAAATGCAAAACCATGCCAGTCACTGCCACAGAGTATTTTTTAATAGATACTACCAGGAACAGGATGTTCCCAAGAGATAATAATTTTTCTTCCACACTCAGATATCATTTCTAAATCAGCACTGTCACCATGGATGCCGATCACAAATGTGCAGCGTAAAGATGTAATTACAAAATTACAATTGAGTGGACTGCACACACTGAGCCAAATCCCCTCTCGGTATTCATCCCAAGTTGCTAGGCTGTAATTATTCATGGCACATCAGCACCCCAGGCTTCAAGTAGCAATCAGCACTATTTAGATGTGCAGTAAGACCCCACCTCTTCCCCAGAGAGTTCAATACCTACACAGGCAAGCAGATGAACAGCAGTCAGAATAAAGACTGCTTTACAAATGAGCAATTTAGATCAGAACTTAAATATTTTCCATAATTATAAAATATTTAGGTGTCAAAGGTTGCAACAGGACTTACAGGACACCAAAGTTAAAGAATAAAGTCCTTAATGAATATATCAAAGACTTTTAAGCACCAGGTTATTTACAGTCACACAGTAGGGTACTGTGCAGAAAGCACAACTTATCAGCACAGTTTGGAGAATGAGGGAAAGCCACTTCCCAGCCAGGTAGCATCCTGCATTAAGCCTGGTACTTTCATTAGTTTCCTGTAGCATAACTACAGAGTGCATCATGCCAAGTGGTATGGAAATAACACTGTCCAAACATCACAGTCATTCCCACAGTCTAGACAGTCTCCTCTTGCACGACATACAAGCAAGTCTGATCACTAGTTCCAGACTTGGAAAACTATGTCATGAATCTTCATTATGAAAGATCCCATAAAATATCAAAAGATGACTTATAACAATGCAACAGATGCAGACCCAAAACAAACAAAGTATGTAAAAGAAAATTCCTGACAAATCAAAAACTGAATTAAAGTTTATGAACTGGAGCAGGGAGGGAAAAGAAAGGAAGACATGCAGTTGCCAGCTCAAGCTATATAAATCTATACAAAGATACGTAAGTTTAGTACAGGAAAACATTTCCTCACTATGTTTTAATATTTCTTTTAAATCTTTAACTAAGGTTGCAGAGAGGGGTGACCATCCTCTGCCAAGACAAAAGAACAGAAAAGCTAATGGAGCTTAATGGTACAAAGAATACTGACAAGTTCAAACCTTGCCCAGATAAGCTGTGACTAGTTTTTATGTCTATCTGCAAAGTGTTAATTGGTTGGAAATGGCCAACATTTTTTCACAGTTTCTGCTGTCTCTCTTTCTGTATATATGTATATACATATATGTAGGTTTTGCCTCTACCCAGAGGGACCTGGACAAGACAACAGCACTTTACCATGCTACCTTGGTGTGTGGAGCAATTATAGATCAGGTCTCCACTGTGCTCGATGCTGACCAAAGACTTGTTGCCGTAAAGAGCTTTTACTCCAACAGAAGGCAATCTAAAGTGCTGCTTGAGCTGACTCTCTTCAAGGGTCAGCACTGACTTCATGGTACCGGCTCTGAGAGCACTGTATTCATTTAAATAAATAGGCATTTAATGGAAGCAACACAACTGAGCAAAACTCTTGGTACATAAATGTTGTCCTTCCTTACACAGAAATTTTCTTTCCCTCCCAGTAACATCTCTGTCCCATCTGGGGGAAAAGGAGAAGTCTTCTTAACCCAGAAAAAACCCCCTTGGTTTGTGCAAAGACTAATGCCACATATCACAAAAAAGTGAAAATCACTGAGTGACAATTAAGTTCACCTTTAGATGTCAGCAGCAATGAAGAAATCAAAGACCCTACTCCTAGTCCAGCTGGTCACAAAATAAATAAATAAATAAATAAATAAACCAAAAACCCACAAAAATCTGGTGATTTCTATCACTTGTAGTATGATAATTTCCTTAGCTATTACAAGAAAAAAATTGCAATGCCACATATATCACAGCAGTTTCACCATTATTAATCTGTATAAATTTACCTTCCTGGTTGCATAAAATACAAATTGTTGGCACAGTGTATACATTCATAACTTATTTCCTCTTCGGAGACTGTGTTGTGACTAATTCTGTCCTAGCTGCAATCCCTTTCTTGCATGAGTTAACATCTGACTGTAAATGTCCTGCCTCTTCAGCCTGCAGATCCCTGGCTCTAGTCAGGTCATCCCTGCAAAAATATTAATCCAGTGAGTGTGTGGCTTCCTCAATTTAACTCCTGCCATTGCCTGGAGGAGTTGGGGATTGCAGAGCTTAACCTTTGATATGAAAATGGCTGCAATTCACTGTTGTTAGTGCATGGGTGCATAATTCCTACCAGGCAATGAGGTATTGCCTAGAGCGGAATACATCTACTTCTAGTCATAAAGCAGGATTTGCTTCATGCTGAAGCCAACTGCCACTCTGATACCACACACACCCCCTGATGCTATGAGGCTGCATAACCCCTTTCTGTACTCCAACATCCTCTGCCTTTGTTACCTAATGTATAAATGGCAATTTCTACTTGAGGGCAACTTAGTTTATATGACATACTTTCTACAGCTTGCCTCTGGTTTACTTTCAGACCTTATATAAATGCATTTTTTATGTGTTGGGTTTTTTTTCCCATGTTCAGTGATTTTACATGATTCTATTTGACTCATTTTTATGTCAACTAAATACTCACAGAAACTTGTTGAAGAGACAGACCATTTTGGTGCATTCCAGCTAAGGGGCACAATTTATTTCTGCTCCTCTGAATATAGTACTGGTCTTCAAAGTGCTGGTGCCTACAACATCTTTGGAAAGCAGAGAAAGTAAACAGCAAAACCGAGGATGGATTATCGCTGCCTCTGCAATGGCAAGTACCAAGAGTCCCTTCAAAGTCCCGTGTAATTTAGAATACTGTGGCTAATGCCTTCCAGCTTCACAAACCTAAATGCCGGTGAAGGCTGAAAAGCCTACACTTCCAGCATGCCGAAGGTTCGTTTTTCACCAGGAATGTGGAGGTAGGTGCTCTTTGCAATGGCTGCAGCTCCCTCTCCTGGTGGAAAGTCAGAGTCAGGGAGGCCACCAGCCTCCACCACCTTCCCACACCCGCTCTCACTGTTTCTGCTATGTTTTAAACAGAGTAATGCAAGTAAATGGATTTTAACAACTTACTGTGGAATTTGGTGAATAAACCTAATTAACCAGGAAAAAGTAGCACAACCTTTGAAAAGGCAGACAATTCTGAGCAGAGGCAACCGGGCTCTCAGTACTTCTGTTTCAGGAAGAACGAGCAATCACACTAATTTTTTCAATTGGAAAACACCTGTTGAAATGTGTCAGAAATTTCAGGTCATAAAGAAATCTCAGATTCATAAAAGCCTCAAAACACAAAACCTGAAAATACCTATTACATATCTGCAAATCTGAAGCAAGCAACAAAATATACTAAGGATGCAAGGTTTTACTTTAAAACCACTGAAGATAAAACTGCAAAATTGTGAATAAGAACATTTGGCCTAATGAAGTATGAACAGTTGATGAGGTCCAGGAGCATTAAACTAGGCTTGTAAAGAATTTCAATAATCATTACTGATGCCAACTACTGCTAATGTCACTGAGTTTCTGCGAGGGCTGTATGATGAAATTTCTAAGGAAAAGGAGCTAAGACAACATTGCTAGCTGTGTATAAATACACAGCTGCACAGAGAAGACAGCGCAAGGGTCACATTGATTCTATTCCAGTTTAAGACATTTAATATACAAATAAACATTTTAGAACAGTTACTTTACCTCTCTCTCAGCTTCTAATTAAAGCACCTATATGTGTTTTCATAGACAGAAGCTGGGAAAGACAATTTAGCCTTTTGTATCTCATCTTTTAACACTTCATTTATTACTAAATATCATCCATTTCTGAGTGACCCGGGTGCTTCTGCAACAACAGCCTTCCCAGCTGCTGGAGGCAATTGCAGGGATTCATCATGCCAGTGACAGAAAGCGCCTCCGCACTAGTGGCAGTACATTGTGCTGCCATCTGTAAGACCCCAGCCCAAGAGCAACCTCAGGATTCCCCCTCCTCCATAAAAACAATGTGCGTAGGGCAGATGTTAAGAGCTGGGTCTCTGAACATGCTGACCACACTCCTTTCAGAGGGCTCCCTGCTAGCTGATTAATGGGGCAGTATTAATATCAGCTGCAGTGCTGACCACAGAGCCAGGATGGTGGCCTGAAACTGAGTGCCTGGGCAGTGCTGAGAGCCAGGAGAGGTGCGGAAAAAGCACAATTTCCTACAATCATGGGCTGCCCTTATAACCATGCATTTTCGGCTTTCTGCAGTAAAAGAAAAAAAAAAAAAGATGGAAATTAGGATTTCTGTTTCCAACTTAATTTCACTCAGCTCAACAAAACATTGTCAAGACACGGTCTGATCTCTTTCTTCTCACTACAAAACTAGCACCCACATGAAAAGTCTAAATCTGAGTGGAAGAGAAAACAGGTAAAATTACATAAAAATGCCCAGGAGTTTGGGAAAACAGATAATATGGTCAGACTATTTTTTATATTACTTCAATCAAGACCTTTTCTGCCCTTCAACATGTCCATCTCCATTTGAACACTCCAGTTGAGCACCGCATGATGAGGAGAAGAGGCAGAGATCTTTTCAAAGCTGATTACAGTATAACTTTGGTTTCAACATGGAAAAAAGACTGGTTTGCACTTCCCGTGGTTCTTTAAGAGGCTGTTATGTATATCGAAACACACTACAGTTAAGAAAGTTGTAACAAGCAGAAGTGACTCAGTTCCTAGTGCTAATGGGATATCTTACTGACGCTGCAATTTCTTTCTGCCTTTCCTTTTTACTTCTTCCACTCTTTATTTTAAAACTTGCAGTCTCTACTGTTTTAGAGCAAAAACTGTTTGTAAAGCAAGAATTGTGCTGATCACATCAAAACTCATTAATATAACTTGTTTTTCCATTATTAGCACCATCTGAGCCTGTTGAAAGCCTTAACCAGGGCTTTAATTTTTCCACAGAGAGCTTTAAATTAATTAGTGGTTTACATGCTAACAAAGAATCTGATACATTCATAAATCAATCTAATGCAGAAGGATTACCAGAGGGTGGAAACCTATTCAGTGGGGACCTCACATTCACTTAACATGGTGGGTTTTTAACAAAAGGGTGCAGGTGTGGAATAGACGGGTACCAGGAAGAGCCCCTGATAATCACTTTGCATCACTTAAAGACGCAGCAGGACACATGGTAAATCAGAGCCTAGGGCCCAACCTAAGCAAAACCCATGTAGATATAAAAGGCAGTATCATCTCACTTTAACCTTCACAGCTAAATTGCCAGAGTGGTACAATTTCTTTTGTGTAGGTTACAGGCCACTGAACTAATGGAAAATAGAGTAGAATTAAAAGGCTTGGATGCAGAAGTACAAAGAAAGTTGTGTAACATACATGTAAATAAAGGTACCAAATTAAAAAAAATACATTTTCCTGTGTATTATTAAATTAATTCAAAGTTATTAACACGATATAATTGTTTATAGTTTCAGTTCTTTTTAGGCTTTTAATCTAGTTTCTGCTAACACAACACTTATTCTTGCCACAAGAGCTCTACTCTCATATTTTTCCTAACCTGGCACTGCTCACTCTTAAGACAATGTCACAAAAATGAACAGTTTCACTTTTCCTAGTCTCATTCTGTGTCCTAAAGGTCCAAAGTAATGAACTTAAAAAAAAATACTTTGATGACTAAAGCAGTTTTCAGTCTTTGCTATGTTTTCAAATAAACCTGTGATCTGTTCTGAGAGCTGCTCATTTTAATAATGGAGTCTCTGTCACCACAGACACCTTCACACTCTCCATCAAATGCAGTAAGAACTGTACACATACGAAGTGAACATCTTCTTTTCCTTTACAAAAGGTAAAATATCCTTGATGAGTCAAAAGAAAAATGACTGAGAAAATTGTGAACATGCCCATTAAGAAATTAAAGGCTGTAAGTGACAGGAAGAGCCAAATGGCAATTTAGACTCAATGCTGCTGAAATATTCATGGATTAGCAGTAAGTAATTGTGCATTTTGATAATGGATAATCGATATTTACTGATGGTGGTTCATAAAATAAAGAAACCAAAGCAACAATTTGGTATTCATACCCTGAATTTGTTCATTTCTAATTCAAGTAATTATAAATTCATACTCACTCAATCCAACATAGGAGGTAGCAGATTTTCCATACAATATGGAAAAAACATATCACAGGTAATTTGTATTCTTGGTGCTAAACATTTATTTTGAAATTAAGACTCTTCATTTTATCTTCTATAGTACCTTCCAGTAATTTGCTACTTTCAACAATAAATCAGTCATGAGAAAGGTAACTGCAGGACATACTAAAAACCCCATTTCCTATGGGGACTGACATGGAGCAGACACACTAGTACCGCATATGGCACATAGTGCCTGATCTTCAACCTCAGCTGAGGTCTCCTCAGGAAAACATCTCATCATAAACATGCATTTCATCATCACTCACATATATTATTTATACAGATGTACAAACCCATTTCTTAAGCAGACACCACAGTATAAGTAATTTCTACAGCACACGCTTTGTATTTATTTGTTGTTGTGAATTTTATGTACGTGTCCACCTTGCTGCAGCGGTTCCTGAGATGCTGGGTGAACCTGAGCACTGGGACCCTTTCCTACCCATTGCTTCCAAGCACCATTTGCAAAAAGGCAACAGCTGGTTGCAGGTTACAGCAAAAGCTAACTGATGTGACCTCCCATGTAGAGAAGCAAATCCTAAATAGTATCTTCTCCCCTTGACTCGTGCTGGGAAGGTAACAGGGAAGAGTACCCATGGCTCTCTCACACTGTGATCACATAGGTGTCAAATGAGAACCAGAAAGATCAAGGCAAACCCACCACACCATGTGTCCCTCCAGCGTATCAGTGGCAGGGCAGCACACACAGGGACAGGTCACTCTTAAAATGAGCCTGGGTTGACATAATGTGGTCACTCTCACCCTCATTACCTATCGCTGACTGCAAAACCCAAATAATTTTCTTCTTTTTTATTTCAGAGGCAAGAAGCCAGAGCAGGTATTACATGAGGTGCCACCCTGCAAAAGGCTTGTGTGATGCTATGCACAGTTCCTGGGAGGCAGGGCAGCAGCAGGGCAGCACAGCTCCTTGTGCTTTCTGCCCCACTTCACGCCTGGTATGAGAAATGCTCTCCATGGGACACTGAAAGAGCAGACATGGGGTTTGGTACCCTGCAGGTATGCTCTACAGAGGAAGCCTCGCTGTTTGACAAAGGCCAAGCTGGGCTGTTTGCCCTCAACAAGATTTCGATGTGGATCTTTTTAAAGTATTTGCTCCAAAACTATGGATCTGGTATATGCTGCAGGCTCCTTGCTGTACATCCTGAGAATACAGGCTGTTACTTCATCCCCGGCCTCCCCTGTGTTCAAACACTCCAGCTCCTGGACCCTTACTGCTCTCAAACTGCTCACAGTCAAGCAAGTTCATTAATGTTAATTAATGTCTGCTGTGTTTCATATTAAAATCACCAGTTCTGAGCTCTGAGACATAAAGAAGTTTCCATACATCAACAGCTTCAAAGCAATTGTCTCTATGGGTGCACTTATCCTTGGCTGTAATAGCAGGATACTTGCGGAAATTACCCCACAGGGGAGAGGGGAAAAACTACCTAGTATTTACCTTGGGGGAAGATTGCACCCCTGGAGAGCTACCTATCAGCTCCTAATGGGATACAACACTCAGCCTCCCAACAAATTATTTGAAATTACACTCTGGTTAGCAGGGCTAGGGGATTAATGGGGCACAGGAAAAGGTACAAGAAGTGTCTGACTCTCACGAGATGAGATCTCAAGAAGGGCGCATATACCAAAAGCCTTACTAGCTCCGGAAGGTTAATCAATATTGCTCATTTCATAAGGTCCTGGATTATCCCACTAAATATAATTTACACTCAAGATATTATTTCTATGCCTCCAAGGGAAAGCTAATTTAAAAAAAAAAAAAGAAAACATTTCAAATAAACAGCTCTTCCCAGATTTTGAATTTTGTTTACACTGAAAACACAAATGCAATTGCAAATCCAATGCCTGTCTCTGCCCTTCTTCCTAGACCAAAATTCCTCCTGGAGGCAGCAAGATTTTTATCTCAGTCACACTCTTGTAACTTAACCTGATAAAAGTTTGTTTCTCAGTTCCTCCAGGCCTTCTGCCCCAACACACACACATTACCCAGTGGCCAGTCTTCCCAACTCCTTAAGCCCCACCTCAAAGTCTTCCTGTGGCCAACCCAACCATGCTGCAGACCCAAGGGCATGCACACTGGGGTGGTGTCAGGATGGGAGAGGGCAGCAGCTCCCCCAGTTATGCTGGGCATGCAGCAGGGGCTCAGGGCAAGTCACACACACGTGTGCCTGGCACACGCTGCTCATGTCCTCCCTTTCTCTACAAGGCATGCAGAGCCTAAAGGCCACCATCCCAGAAAAGCCCTTTGCAAGGCACCCCCAGCTCTGCTGGAGCCACGTGCAGCCATGGTGGAAGCAACAGCTTCAGAGCTCATTGCTTCTACCTGTCACTCAGGTCCCTCCAAATCTCACTGCGTTTTATTGATACCTAACAATGATTTATAAAATGCATTCATTTCAGGCAGGTGAGATTTTTAATGACCTTGCAACACACAGCTAATAGTGTCCACTTCTCAGAGACCCTCTACAGTTTCTCCCCAGCAAGTCGAATAAACTTTGGACCAGATTCATTCACAGCCAGATATGCAACTCACTCAAATGAGTAGCAGTTTCATGAGTATGTTCAAGGGGACTGGTTTGGGTTTTAAGGTTTGTGAACTCATAAGCTTTATCCTTTGGAAACCTCAGACATTTTATCTGAAGACAGGAACAAAGTCCTTAACAGATGGGAAAAGTTCCTTAGATATTAAGTAATTAAGCACACTCAGCACATGTTGGCTCCTAAAAAAAAATTGTTTTGAAGAGATAAGGCACTCTATACATTAAGGCTTGCAGTTAACCAAAAATCTCCTTTTTCAACTTTTGCTAACAAGCTTAATCTCATAAATTGCTACATGAAAAATGAGGCTATAAGGAGCATTACATGATTTACGAATTTATCAGATGGAGGGAATTTTTTAAGCTTCCGTGCCTGTATTCCTCCATTTTTCTGTGGCTGGCTAAGATTTAACAGGCAACTAAATCTACTGCATTTTGATCTGAAATTGCCTTTCCGTGCTTGCCTTGCTTTCCATTCCAGTAAGCATCAGCAGCAGGGAATAGAAAACAGCTTTTCGCTACCGCGGCTTTTCCAAAGAAGCCAAGATAGAACCTTGAGTTTCCTCAGATTAATGAATTCATCACTGGCAACCCATCATTGTGTCCAAGACGGCCTTACTGCCTCAGTGACCACCTTCAGCAACCAAAACATACCTAAGATCTGAAGTAGTTAAGACAAGAATTGCAAAGCAGCAAGCTGCTTCAGCTTACCATTGCTCCTTCACTCTTGCTTCGTGCAACTTCACGCTGCAGACGAGCCACAGACAGCTTCTCCCTATGGAAAGAAAAGCATGTGAATAGCAGTTCATTTTTCACTGGCAGAGAGAACGCACCACATCCCTATCAGAGCGGCATTCCTGCACATCACTCAGGCAACCCTCCCAGCAGACCCCGCTCTCCTCGCCATGTTTCTGTGCAATATTTAGCTGCTCTGTTACTGTTTCATTTTGTGGCAGTTTGACAGAACTGTCAATAAATCAACTGGACGCAAGTATCACTTGCTCCATTCAAAAAACAAAGTAGCTCATCACACTGACAATATGGAAACAGACCGTGCAAATCAGATTGTGTGATTTATTTTCCTATGGCCTTGCACATCAGCTTTATTTGACTATACTGACACCAGCTAGAAGGCTGTTAGATCATCAATAAATGTATGCATAAAAATGAAATTTAAAAAATCTATTCTATTCCCAAACACAGTGCTGTATTTTGCAACTACTGAATATTTCTTTAATTAGCCTTTTTTCATAAGAGATCCGTACCTAAATGTTTGGCTTGATTTAAGTCACAATTAACTTGCTTAATTAAGGATTTGATGATCATAACACACTTTTGCCTGAAAAGTTGTAAGATATTAATGAAAGTAGGGCTTATAAAAGGAAAGAGATTTTCAGTGCATGGAGTGGGAAAACGTAGCAGTACCAAGTCTGTGAACTGCAAGACCCAGAGAGGTGAAGGTGGTGCAGGAACCAACCACTGCAGGAAGGGAACAGGAAGAAGGGAATTTGCTCTGGAAGCTCAGTAAAGCAGAAAATATTTCATAGAACAAGCAGGACTTAAGTAACCTACCATATTTAGAAAGGATTTAAGAAAAACAAACACACTTTTTCAAGCAGGCTATTTTTAAGGAAGAATATTTATTTTTGAAATAAAAGTACCCTGCAGAAACATCAGAGGCATTTATCGGTGCACAATGAAACATAAATCTGCAGATGAATAAATTATTTACAGAAGATGATCAGCTCTGAAAACTTTCAGCACAAGGGGTTTTAAATCAGAATACATCCATTATCGAGTTTTAAATTTTCCATTTACTGGTGTTTTGCCCAGAAATTTTACATGGTCTAGTTGGAAAGAAAGACCTGAACCATCTCAGTGCAGCATCCTGGCACGTACCTGGGATATGTACAAACTTTGCCCCAGTGACTCTCAGTATATGGTAAATGTAAGCATGCCAATGGCGCAGGCCTGCTGAGACATGGCTGTGGGCAAGCACCAGCTGCCCTTTTGCAGCTGTGCTGCTTGAGGGCCAGCAGGACCAGCCCCGCACTGCTCACCATTGCTCCAGCCATGATTCCACTGGCCACGCTACCTGGCCTCCCTGAGACATTGTGAGATGAGCAAAAAAACCCTTCCTGCTTTCCACTGCAGGGATGTACAGAGTCTTGAAAGTGCACAGACACATCTTCTAGCTCCTACAGCAGAAAAGGGGCTGGAAAATCATGGCCCCTAGAGACCTACAAAGGTCCCCAGCTGTGGCTGAGGGACAATCAGGTGGCTGATGATCTCTCCAGGCTCTGTAACCAGTCCTGTCACTGACTGGACTACTCTCATCCAGCGTGAAAAGCTAAATGCTCTATAATAGTTTATTCCTGATCTTGCAAGAAAAGTAGTCTTTAAACCATTTCTCAGGACCCCGTCCTGCACACATCTGACTAATTCATGCAGGAATGACAGCATTCATGTTACTCTGCCATAGTTCAACATATGCTTGGGTCACTAAACCAGTCCTCCCCCTCCATTTCAGTAGCAGATGTAGTATTTAAGTTAAGCCTCCTTAACAGTCACCTGCCCTCACATGCTTGGTGCACCCCCACAACACTCCCCATGCAACCGGCTGGTGGCACCTTGCAAATACAGTTATCACACAATACCAGGCAGTGCTAATATTGTGATCTGTAAACATACACAGTGATGAAAACAGTCAGTACTGGCAAAACCTAAAGACAATACCACCACAGCCCTGTGGAAGTGGTATTTGTGTTACTCCAGCATTATATCAAGATCCTTTTTTGCATGTGTAAAAAATTACTGACTATTGAGAAGTGGCATCAGTGCAGCCTTAACCCAAGTATCCTAAAACAGCTTCTGAAAGACACGTACCGCTCTCCTCCTTCCCTGTTCAGATACTATCACAGGCAAATTATAAAATTGGATAATCCTATTTTAAGGATTTAGTTCATCTGCTTGAAATAGCCCATTGCATTTTTGTACCGCTTCAGTGCCCTAACATGTTTTAGTGGAAAAAGCAAGTATACCCTTTGAGGGGGGTTTGACTTTTTAATTGCAAAACAAATGCCTAAAGATATTTTAGGAGAAAAGATGAAGGGGAGGAGAGAGGGAGGAATAAACAAAAATAAACCCTGCAAACCACTCCTCCATGCACTTCCTGCCAGCTGTCTGGAGAGATTTATTTCATTATTCCTCCTACATGAGGAATACTCCTACTTTCCTCTCTTCATGTTACCTCCAATAAAGAATCAGTTCCACATTTCTAGAATCCGGGAATTTTATCCGAGTAAATCCCATTTGAGCTCCATTCACAAAGAGGGCTCCCCCGACAACGCCAGGCCTTCCCTCTCCAGGTGAGGATCCTTGAGGATTTCTGAGGTTCAGAAAGGGCTTCCTTCCCCAGTGAAGGAGAGCAAAAACTGGGATTTTCATACTGTGTTTATAACATTGCTGTGATTAGGAAAAGAACCACTTTTCAATAGCAGAAAATGAAAAAGAAACCTGATTATCACAGGAGGAAAAAAAATCTGCAATAGAGGATACAGAAGAGCCATCTGTTCCAACAGTGTCTAAAAATAAGTCACCTTTGAGGCAAGCAAACCCTGTGCTCCCACTTCAAATAGGTCCCAGCAGGTCTTCTCCCCCCCGCCTCCATTCCACAGGTGAAGGAGCTGTGAACTCACAGCCAGACCCGTGCAGATGGTTACCTTCATCTAGGCAGGATGCAGGCCAGAGGCTCAGCATGCCTATGGACCACAGTCATCTCTGAACCCATTCCAGGGAGCTTCATTTGTGATGCACTTGGCCCATCACCCCCAGTGAGCCATTCCCACTACCTCTATACAAACATATGCCGGTGTAATTGGTGAGAAATGTGGTCAGGATCCTGTTATGAGCCAACAACACTTAACACCAATTTACAGTGTTGGAAGTTTTCATATAAGATACATGACAAGACAGAACAAGCGCCTTCATGTCTAAGCACAACCAAATAATCACGCTGGTTACTATCCACCATCTCAGTCAGTTTTGATTAAGATAGCACCTTCAGCAACTATTCTCAGCTCTCAGATTTTAATATGGTGTTACAACTGAATAAGCATTTTACTATGACTGAGTTGCAAAAATAATAAGCTTTTAGCTGCTTTAGCCTTTCAGATGTTTTGAACGCAAAGAACATTTGACATGCAGCTTCAAAGTTAATCGTGGGTTTTTAATCTTTCCTTTTAAATAGGAAAAATCAGTAGCATTACTTTGTTGCTATACAGCTTTATTTTTAATCAAGCATGTTTCATCCCTATAACATGATTAATTAACAAAGTTAATTAGCAACAGCAACCTCCAAGAAAAAAAATTCTTCTCTAAGGATTTAAAAAATTAAGCCATGTTCATTGAGGAGTTCTCATGTTCACTTTTGAAAAAACACCAAACGATAAAAGATTTACAAAAACACTCTTTGAAAGCACAGTTTATGCTCTTAAGTTTGAATATTTGCATTGTAAGCGGCAAAATTCCTAGCCAAGGACTTTGCAAAGACATAATTAAAGGAGCCAAACAAGGATTCAATTATATCCTTTCCAGATGGAACCGAGCACACAAGTAGTCACTGTGTGGATGGAAGAAAGATACATTTCAAGTCTCAATATCACCAGCAGATCTTGCAGTAGCTTGTTATAAAAAACAACAGTTTGAGTAAAAACCCATTTAGTCCAAGGAAAACATAAGTGTGCTGAATAATGCTGCAAATTCTGAACCGTCCTTAAAGTAAAATTTATCCTTCATTCTCCCCATCAGTTCGACTTATTCAACTACCACACAAAAAAAAAACCCCTGTATCATATGACAGTGACAGCTAAAACACACAGCTTAGGGCTTCACTATGAAACTCTGCTACTTGGACTTCTCTCAATCCATGGGGATAAAGGCAGGTAAGTTGATGCAATCACAAGCCTGCACCTACCACATGACATTGAACAAATGCCGGTACTGTGCCTGGTCTGTAACAGATATCCTCAGATCAAACAACACAATAAAAGCTACACTGGGTGAGCGAAAGACTCCCTTTTTCTTAGTTCTCATTTTCATAATGCTATTTGACATCAATAACACAAAACAAAAAACTGTCAGCAAACTTCAACTTCCCAATATTTGAAATAGGATTTTAATTTTTATTTTGGATTATCAGATTCCAAAGCTCTGAGATACAGGCCTTCGCTTCTCCACCTAACATAGAAAGATATTACTTAAAATAGCTTGGGAATAAAGTTATGAAATAAAGATTCCTGAATTATATCCAGTTGCCAAGACCTCAGCCATGCAGAATCAGGATATATTTTCAGGATTAAATAATAATTTCACAGTTTCAATGAAGAAAAATAATTGTATTGTTTTAATGTAGAAACAAAACTCAAAAAGAACAGAAAATGTCTTTATAACATCATCCAAAACTTAACGTAATGGTTCAGTGAACCTTAATCCCCATGATCTACAGGGAAGACAAGGGGTCTATCAAGCCCTGACATTATCCTTTCCTTTCCTGATCATACACAGCAGCCCCATGACCTGGCAGTGTGCATTGACAGCTCTTTTATTTTCAACTTTGACACAAGATTTCAAACTTTTCCTGTTTCCCTTTTCCCAAATTAATTATTACTTCCCTACACAAGAACTGAATGTGGACAACATTTAACAGGTATGACAGCTCCCAAGTTATTAATTTGTTTTTCCACTTGTCTCTTTCTTTGATGAACAGGATCAGAGAAATTCAGGCTACGTTTCCCACTCTACACTGCTGCTGTGAGATTCAGAAGGTGAATAAATACTTTGTTCACACATAGAAAAAGCAAACAGAAAAATGACAGACTCAGAATGTGAATTTGCAAAGTGTCCCTAACCACTGTGCCTTGGAACCACCCCCGATTACCTACCAAAATTATCTCTTCCTCATTTCCCCACTCCCCACCCCTACCATCACTTGTAGCCATTACATTGTTTTTCAAATGAGCCAGAAAAAAAAACCCACTGAAAGCCATTAAACATGGATTAAACATAGCATGGTGCTAACAACTGATCTAGGGGCAGGGCACCAGTCAGTGTGGAAAGACACAAGCCTGGCTTCCTTAAACCCCTGGTTTCCCAGGGAGGTTTCCCATCCAAATGCTGACCAGGCTTGACCCTGTTGAGCTTATGAGAACTGACAGGGGAAAAGCCAAGGGTGGAATGGCTGCAATGAACTAATTTGCCTCCTCCAGCTCCTACTGTGATTGCAGTGGTCAGCGATGCTGCAACCTTCCTTCCTACTGGAGATCACATACAACAGAGGCATTTGGTGCTTTATACATGTCACTGTCATGTTCCTTTTGAAACTGGTCTTTCAGTCACAATGGTTTAACTAAGATTTGGCAATAAAAGAGCCACCTTGCAAGAAAATACTCATTCCAAATTTAAAGCTGAGCAAAGTAGAAGCTTTAATTATTTTTACAATAATTGCAAAGACTGGAGTTACTTACAATGGAAATACTAATGCTGTAAAGGAGAAGCAGAATAGATAGGATGAGCCACCAGTGAGGCACAGGTTCCTATGTATTGCTAATTTATTTGTAATAAAAGATAAGCATACAGAAAACATAATTTACATTAAACTTCTATAAGACATGACACTTTCAGATTAAGACAAGCAAAACAGGTAGCAACTTACTTAAACTCTATTTTCTTTAGGTGACACTAACAGTAAGGAAAAAAACCCACAGAATTTTAACTGTACTCTAAAATACATATGAGCAATCCCCAGAGGCTCCTCACCAATTTCCAATGGATTTTAATGTATATGTAATCTGAGGCAGAAGTTCAAAAAAGAGCACCTAGTTACTTTCCAGAAGCATCCAAACAAGACACCAAATACAAAAGAAAGACCATGGAAGAAAGCATAGGGTAACATTGGGCTGAGTCACATACCCTGGTGAGAAAGGAGGCCAACAGAGAAACATAGTGGAGACAGAGCCTTCTTTATAAAAGCAAAAAGCTGTCTTTCTTTAATGGCAGAGCCATAGCAAAGAAATTAGAAAAGAAAAGGTGTCCATGAGGAGTCTGTGGCAATGATCACAGGACTGTTTTCACAACAGATCACTCTCAGCACCAGCACAGGAGGCAAAGTCAGCTGAGCACTTGAGCATGGTAACTTTCTTATCATAAGCACCTGCACAGGGATGCGTGGCAATGAAAAATCATGTTTTCTCATGCTGGCAATCTTTTTCATCTACTTGACATTTACTGTTTTCAACACTGAAATTACGGCTGCAAGTCTGCACATTTTAATGATTTACTGCTTCTTCAGACAACATTTCAAATATATCTATTTTTTAATATATCTATTTTTTTAATGTTAACCCAACATTAAAAAGGAAGGAATAGCCTCCTTCTACTATTAGTGTAGACTCCACAGTACAGCCTACCACTCGAATTCTGTATATATTTGGGCTCACAGCATCAGACATAGGGAGGTGTAGACACAAAGTTTAAAATGTTGGTCTCTTGAACTCTCCGGAGATTTGAGATTGTTTTTAACATTGGTAATGAAGAAAAGCCAACAAGTGAAAAGCAAAAGCTTTTAAAATAGAGACCTTTCAACAGCGTTGATCAGAAACTGCTAATGATTAGAATGACAATGAATAGAGACATCAACCCCCCTTTCAGTTCCTTGACAAGACAGAGACAGCACCAACCAGTACAATCAATGCAGTTTCTTCATAAAGACAAAAAACAGGCAAAAAAGTGATTTCTTCCCCACAACACACACATTCAGTTGTAGGCTAAAAGATTAATGTCTGTATGACACAATGCCAAATCATCAGGATAATTATGAATTATATCAAGCAATCATTTAACAAATCTCCTGGAACATCTCACCATTATTCATGAGATAATGCATTTGGCTGCATTTTTTTTTTCAGATATACTCCTCTGAAGCCTTTCTTTTGTGCTGAGATTCCAGGTGGAAGAAGAAACTGAGAGGGGGTTGGGGGAATGGGGTAAAGGTTGGGTTTTTCACAAAACAAGAAAACTGAGGGGAAAAAAATACATTTTCCTAATAATTTCTAATGTCTGCAGAGAGTACTGACAGATACTTAAAGATTTATTTTCGAAATCAGCCCAAACACAAAACAGTAAACTGCAAGAGGCAAGGGAGTTACACCTGGCTATCAACTTCAGTGCAACATCAAGTAGGAAATAACAAACACCAGTGTCAAAGACCACCAAGTAAACAGCACTACAGTACTAACTCTGTAATACACATACAGTACAGGTTTTTGCATTATAAATTAAAGAGTTCATGCATTATGTAAAGCTTGTATTTATCAAAAAGCATAGTTAAAGTTTTAGTAGGTCCAAATTCTGCACAGATTTGTCCCCTGTTTAAACCCTTTGATTGAATCTATCCCAGAAACTACTAAAATGCACTACTACACATAAATGATCCTACACAGGATCTATCTCACAGAATTTGTTATTATTAGAAGTGGTACATTAACCATAAACCTCATTGTTTCTGTTCTGCAATCCACACCACAAAATACCTAGCAAAAGCAATTTGACAAATTCACACTGTTGTAGCTTGGAAATTCTTGACATAAGTGACTGAGCTATCAATTTCAATGTTACATTAACAGTAATATTTGTATTTAATGCTGCATTATTTCTGCCAATAAGCAAAATTTCTATTAGGCAAGATGCCAAGTTCTCAAAGACTTATCATCATAGAAAATCTCAGTGTTCAAACAGGAAAAATAGAAGAGAAAGACTAATACAAGGCAATTTGGAATATCAATCCAGCAAAAGAAGCTTTAAAATATAACATAGATGTTGCAAACAGATGCCCATCCTTTACTATGAGAATAACTGCTTGCTCTTCTTTTCAGGTGCTACTTTAAGTTCTCTTACACAAATGAAAGCATCTGTTTAATGAAAGCCCTAACTGATCTAAAATGGTACCAAATTTATTTCTGAGAATTCTTTCACAGTCAGTAACAGGCCTACATGTTGCACTTTTCTAATCACACCAAAATATTAGAGCCGCAACATCACTCTTCTGAGCTTCTCCAGTACAGGTGAGTGTGAAAAGCAAATTTGATGCTATCACCTTTTTCTTCCTTGTACACCACTAGTTCATATGATGCTCTGGTCAGAGTATATCACCCAGGAGCTTCACTTCTTGAAATCGGAGAGTAAGACAGTAAGACATGTTGCTAAAAGCCTACCAGTTTAGCTTGAAAGCACAGCTAGGGTCAAACTGGATAATGAGAGAGGCACAGGATCATTGCTACATGACAGCTTGGCCCATGGGAGAAAGACAACAGTTTAAGTCAACAGCTTTTACCTCCTCTTATTTCCAACACACACAACTACCACTCCTCATTTCTCATGCCCACAAGATGCTTTTTTGGGGTCCTCATCCCCAATTACACCTCCTCTCATTGCTGGAAGTACCAAAGACAGTGACATTTGGCTGTTCAGCAGAGATGGCAGGGGCCTGGCAACACATCAGTCCCAGCACATGGAAGGCACTGCTAAAGCAGATGCCACTTTCAGAAGAGTCAGATTTTTATTTGTGACTTGGTGAACTTGAAAGCAACAGCAGAGATGAACATAGCCACTCTGCCTGAAACAGCCATCTGAAGATTATTATTTTTTAAGCAAATTGAAAAAAAAGAGACAGACCAAGGACTAAAAAGAAACCACTGTGTGTAAGGGTACCTTTCACCTCTTGCCTTTCTTCATCATGTTATTCAGCACTCCTACTCTACTCTAGATTTAAAACCAGCCTACTGTTGTAGGTTGTGCACTGCATTGCCATTAGTGCAAGTGTACTTGCTCCCCAGTTTAACTGCTGACAGCAGGGTCTTTCAGCTTGTGAGTGTTTAACTTCTTACTTGGTGTTTTGCTGTTTATTTTTAAACTGGGTCAAGCTGTTGTCTAGACTAGATGAAGTCTCAGTTCTTGCATTTCTGTTTGGGGTATTCTGCATGGTTTGAAGTACCAAATCCTTACAGCATACTGATTCACACTATTATTATTGCATTGTTTACTTGTGTTAGTTTTTGGGATTTTTTTTAAATATCTGGAATCCAGAAGATACCTTCTGATACATGAAGTATTCTCTGGATTGTGACCCAAATGGAACTAGCTGTGAATCCTGAACCCATTCAGCCATTTCTAGCAAAAGTGAATTCTTTTTTCCTTTGTTTTCACTAAGCCTGGACTTAAGATGACCTTGGAAAATGAAAAACAAAAGAAGAAATAAGCAAACAAGGTCTTTTTGCAGAGGACTTGGCAGTTGAGCTAACAAATCCCCAATCACTGGTAGCTCATATATATTTTTTCTCTGGAGATTTGTCACATGCAGATGATGTGCTGTGGAAATTCTTTTGAAAGGGTATGCATTTCCCTAAAGGATTTTTAATGAGAATTTATTGCTTATGAAAGATTCAGGATTGGCAGCACTTCAGTCTTCAGTTAACGATCTTTGTTTATTAACATGAAATGCATCACCCTTAACAGGAGTGTAACTTTCCCAACCAATGCATCAAAGAACAAAAGAATTCTCACTCCTTCAATCTTATCCCCTGAGGCTGTCTGAGAGGGTACCAGTTGAAATTCGTATCATTGTCCTTTATGAAAATTAAGTCAGAACCCTTGTTTCACATAAGTCTGAAAATCATGCCAATATTTTTTCATAACCAGAATTACTTAGACATAAAATAACAGCAAGAAATGGCAGCAGACTGCTACTGCTATTACTTTTTATAGTGTCTATTCCTTCCACCAGTATCAGAAGATCTTTGCTTAATCCTAATCCTAATTGCTCTTCAATTCCATGCGTAACATTCATGCAAAATGCTGATTCCACATCCTATTAGAAAATTACCACCTTCTGAAACTCCACAAATATGCAAGAGAGTGATTAAGGCTATAGGCAATTGGGTCTGTAAACTAGAAATACCAGAAACACACCAGTAAGCCACCTCTTGTATTTCTATGGAAATAAAAAGGCAGATTTCTTCAGAAAACAAAAACAAAGGTAAAATGCACAATCTAACTAAAATGGGATGTAATGCAAAACCCAAACACTAAGCTCAACACAATTTGGACACTAAGCTCAACCAAACTCTTAGATCCCACTGCTTTCTTTACAACTAGCTTTCCTTCTGCTCTGCCTGATATATTCATCTGTTGTCTGGTTGTGAGAATATATAGGTAGATTTTTCTCCCTCCTCTCTACAAAGCTTTTCAGTTTTGCTCCTACAGTTCAAAGAAGATACCTGATTTTGCTTCATTACCAGTTGATCTCTTACTTCTGTTTTCCACTTCTCTGTTCCCAGATCATCATGACACATTCCTGATGTTACTTGTAATCTCAGGTTTTGGACAGGATGTTACATACTGTGATATGTTTTTATCCATCCAGTAAAACCACAGCATGAGGACTTCTGTTCTTAACAGGCTGCACTTACTCTATCTTTTTTCTCTCCAAGCTGCGTTAACTGTGCACTCTGTAACCTTACAGATGTCACTCATGTCCTGCTCTAATTGAATATTAAAATACCTTGGAGAAAGCATCTCTCTTTTGCAGACAAGGAACAAAGTCAAACTGATTTTATTCTGTTTCACTCCCTGGACTCCTAACTCCCCTATTTTTTTTTTTTTTTTCACTTTATGCAGTTGTTCAATACCTAACTATCCTGGCACAAATCACTAGCAAATCTGCAATGATCTTCCATGCAAACAGAAAATACAGAAGAGAATCAAAGTTGTTCAGAAAGAGTCCTTTACTGCTTAAACTTTTTCTGTTGTTGTTTCTTGTAATTTCATTTTGCACCCTCAAGAATACTACTAATATATGAAGACTCAGAAATACTGTTCCGCTGGGGACTGTCTCCATTTTAAGGCCAGAGGCAGATGAAACCCAGATCAGGTCCCTGTAGGAGCCTTTTGTGTTCCAACCCATCTTTGTTTTCATCTGCCAGCTCACCTGAGAGATGAAAGAATTTCTTTTCACATCATTTTATGGGAAATCAAATAAACTGAACAGTGAAATCCTATATATAGCTTTGGGTTACAGCAGAACAACAGCACTGATTTCCATGGGTATTACCTGTGCACCTCCAGACTGAGCATTCATTGGGTACTAGGATTATAGATCAGTAACGCAGTGCTTCATACTCAAGAAATCATCAGAATGGGTCAAAGTACAGGTGAAACTACTTTATCATCCTTTCCAACCCTAACTATTCTATGATTCTATGATTCTATATATATGTATATATACATGTGCTTCCTATAAAATGGAAAACACCCACATATAAACCATACAGCTGCTGCATTTGTACTTCTAAATTTCCAGTCTGTGATACAGGGTTTAGAAGCCACACACAGGAGGCTACGGGTGCCCAACAAGAAAAATAGCAAAGGGAATAGAGTTAAAAACTAAATTCATGCACACAAGATAAAAAAAAATTTTAAAAAACATTCTGAAACAACCAATATGAGGGGGAATAAATGTTACTAAAATGTCAGAAATATGGTTTGCAGCATACAGTTGAATAATTAATACTGAGCATATATGCTGAAAGACATTAAATATTTGCCAAATTTATAACATAGCTATTTTACATATGCATATCCATAATCTATTATTAAAAGCATTAGTGCATGAATTAAATTGTTTTAATTTATAGTTGTGCTGAAAAATATTAAACCAATTATGAAAATAATTTCAGATATCCATCCATCCATAATTCTGAAAGTATGGGACATTTGAGATAAGCTGCGAAGATCACCTTTTGTAAAATCATCTGCTTTTGGTATAAATGTAAAACGGATGCTTTGTACTTTAATGAGCCACAGGTTATTTAATGATGCGCAACAGTTGGTTCCTGGGCCACCTGCAAACAGCCACTGGCACAACATGCCACTCACAGCAACACAGACCCTGGAGGCGCCTTCCAATTGGACTCCCAGCAAGTGACAGATGAAATAAATGAAATAATTATTTCCCAAGAGCATTCCTCAAATGTCTACATAAAAATGTATTTTGGATGGACCAATTGGCAAGAACTGCCACTTGGTTTTCAGATTCAAGAAGATGATCCTGATCATTGACTGCAAAGATTTGGAGAGAAAAAGTAACTCAGACTTTTCTATAAAGCTCATTGTGAGCTTCAGTAACCTACTAGATTTGTGAAGAGAAAAAAAGAGGAAGGCTAGCAACAAGGATTTTTTATTATTATTTATTTATTTTATTTAAAGTGGTATCACAATCAATTTCCTTAGAAATGTTTCCTGGGCTTCCCTGCGTCTTCCCCCATGCTAGGGAACATGCTTCAGTATGCCTTAAACAAAATAATGTTCTCTAAGTATATCTCACTATGCCAGAAAGAAACAGTAAAAACAAATCAAACAAAACCTGTTTGTTGAAAGTCACTTTGAAGTATCCTTCAGTAACTGAACACACAAATTCATACTCATGAAGCTCTGGAACAATAAAATTAATTCTATCATTAACATGGAACTATTTCTTCTATCACTCCATCTATAAAAAATACTAGAAAAAGTCAAAGGCAGTGTCCTCTAGCTGATGACAAGTTTTGACAAGTTAGATGATTAACTGGAACCTCAAACTAAAGCTTCCTTGTCTTAGCAGACCTAAAAGAGAAGAAAAGACTTGCTTTTGAAAGGATGTAGATCTACAGGGACCCCAGCCCAGGCTGAGAGAGCTACTCAGAGCGTTATTTGTACTGAACCAAACAATGGCTGGCATGCATAGATTAATTTTGATACAGAAATTATAGTTGTCACTTTAAACAACAGGCAGTGCATATAGTAATACATGCAAAATGTTTTCCAACATGTTCAAGCAGAGATGGAGAAACTATGCTATCAATGACAGTTTTACCATGTATTATACCAGTCTAACACTTAAAAGCACTGACAATGTAATCCAGAGCACATCAGATGTATTAGTGGAAGAATGACACTTTTCATGTGTATTTATGAAGCCATTTAAGTTCAGATACAGTCAAATCACGACCTCAGTGGTTGCCTAGGAATGAAACACAGAAGACTGAATAACAATAGGCACAAGATTCACCTGTGCTGTTGAAGTTGTTTTACTGATCTCGGTTAAAAAAAACACATGTGGTGAGTTAAACTTGCTTGAGTACAACACCTTTAAAACCCACTCCCTGACTATTAACTGGAAAAAAATTATCAGATGAAACTTAGGTACAGCCAGTACAGCTCTAAAATGTTGGGCCAGAAATGTCACTTAATAGTTTTCCAACTATTAGTGCTGTGACTGAGAATCCTATCATAGAACCATACAAGTAAGTGTGTTTCCCTCTTTTTGCAAGTAAACACAATCTAAAAAAAAACAGCTGTTTTTTGTTTAAAACCTAAATCAAGGAAACAAACACCTTCAAGAAACCTCAAGTCAAACTAAACCCTCTTGGCTCATTTTAAATTATTTTCCCGAAAGACATCAGCCAGATCTGCTTCTCAAAGCTCAAATGGCATCAACTTCAATGGAAGTTCAACTTTAGCAAACAAGCTAAGTAATTTAAAAGATACAGCTAAGTAAGGATTATGATGTGTCGGCATTCAGGCATTTCCAAACATATTAAATGTATATTAATAAATACTTAAAATATTAACTGTTTGAAGTATTAAATAGAATGATTTTCAGCATTTTGAATTTCAACAAGACAACATGCATTTTTCCAGCTTCCACAAGAAATAGTATGTTTTGAATCCAATCTGACGTTTGAATAAAGCCACTTGCCATTTTTCACAGCACAGAGAATTTGGGTAATGAACTGTGCTCTGAAATTACTTAAGATAGTCATCACTTGAGTCAGCTACATCACCTTTGGTAAGAAGCAAAATATAACTCACATACAGCGCTTACACAACATCACCACAAGTATTACCTCATTTACAGAATCAGGAAAAAGTCCCTTTCAAATCAAGGTATTGATTATTTCAAAATTTAATTCCAGTCAACAGCTGCAAGAAAAGAAATCCTGTGAAGCACATTTGCCCATTAAGTGCCCAAATTTTGATTTTAAGTTACCTTGATATTAGAACCACACTTTAAGAACCCATGTTAATAGAGTAAGAAAAATGGCCATATCCAAAATTGGTGCTAAACTTTGTAGGTAAATCTCCTGTGTCACTATATGGCCATACTTTAGCTCCTATGAGATCAAGACAGCTGACAGAAAATACACACATGGACATTTTGAATACTTGCTGCTTAAATCTAAGATACATATTTACCTTAAATTCAAAGGATCAGAATGGGTCTGCAATAAGCACCAACTTAAGCATCCACCAGTAATTCACAGCTTTTTCAGACAAAACCAACAGAAGCAATCTCCTCCACTTCCAGAGCTCATTAGTAAAATTGTAACAGTGGCTCTTAACAGCATTTTACAAGAGTGCAAAAAGAACAGAAAGTACTTTTATACACAGAATACATGCTATTAATTTTCTAAATTGCTATAGAGGTGTTCAGAGCTTTTCCAAACTCAGAGGATCAAAATCTTAAGAGACATTTGCGTTGTTCAGTTTCCATTCAGAAAGTCCCCAAAGCAGAACAGCACAGCTTCTCCCTTTCCATCATGCTGCAAGAACAAGTGTATTTCAATACACTAAGATACTTCCATGTTGACATATTTTTCTTAACAAGATATTGTCTTAATTAGTTTTGTCTGTCATTTGCAGGTTTCCTAGAAGACATGTTAAGGATTTTTTCCAGTGAAGCAGAAAAAACCCATATGTTTCTGGATTGTGTACTATTCTTTACTGTAAAACCAGTACCTGCTCATTACTGCACATCATGTAAAAACAGTTCTCACAGTTGACACTGAAAGCTGTTATCTAATTTTACATGGAAATGAAATGCTAGAATTTTATTCTGCACAAAATACACACATACTCATCCCTTCATCTCACTCTGTCAGTGAGAAGGCATGACCAAGACACAAAGGTCTGGTTTTGCCCTGCTTGATGTCTCTGGCCATGCATATAAGGCTTTGCACTAGCAGTTCCTTGCTGGCTTCAGCCTACAAAGTTCTCAACTCGGCATCAATACAATGCCCTAGTGCACTAGATGATTACACAGCTACTTACTAAATTTAGCATTATTTTAGTTATCAGGCTCATGCTTTTGTCACAATCTCAGATGTAGGAAAAGATTAATTCACAATGTACATAGGGTCTAGCAACAGGTACTTCCCCCAGTACTGTCTTGTGAACACATCATGAAAGACTTCATCTACTGACAGACAGTACTTCTGTATGCACTTATGCAAACTAAACCTTTCCGTGGAAAATAGAAAGCTTCAATCTCTCAGAACTGCAAGTGATAGAGAAAACTATTTTCTAGATAGATACTGAATAATTTCCGTTTTCCCCCATAATATAAAGATCATAGTCTACAAGGTTTCCCAAAGAAGTATTCTCTTAAAAAACAGTGGTAGCTTCTAAAGTATTCCCTGCAATAACATCACTTTCCTTTTATGAGAAAAATGTAAGTAAACAAATACCTCAGACCGTCAAACATACGAACGAAGTACATAAAAAATACTAGAAAATTATGCCCATCATACCAGGCAGTAATTTAATGCTTCAAACAGGCAGACAGATGGCTGGTTTCAGTCAGCCCATATCCACTGACATGTATTTAATCAGCTGAGTTACCCCAGACAAATAACTCTCCCATATTTTTAAGAGAAAGACAGTGATGGAGTGGGATAGCTACAGCTAGAGACAGCAGGGTTTAGAAGCTACTACAGGACCATTCAGGCACTCACTGGAAGCTGCAGGGGATCTGTAGGACATTCCTGCAGCCTTAGCCACAATCCTCCAACTGGCCTCTTAATGTCTGTCCCAATACTCTGATGCCTCCTGAGAGCCTGCCACCCTTGCAGCTATAGTGCAGGTAGCCTCGGACACACACAATGACTAGCAAATGCCTAGCTGGCCAGCCAGAAAATCAAACAGGTAGAGTTTTACTACAGAGGAAGAAACTGGTCTCAACCGCCACAAAGCAAAATACCCCTCTGACCCTTCAGAGTTTTATCTCATCTCAAGCAGAGGCCTCCAGCCACGATTCATGCTCAAGCTGGAGTTTTTCAATTTGAGGCTGCAAGTTTGCTCCTTCCTCGATGGTCAGAGGATTTCCCAGAAGTTCACTGGTTAACCATCAAATGGCTACACTAAAGGGCAGAGCCATGTTTTCACCTATTTAACTGTACCCCCTAATGCCCATCTTCTCTACACCTCTATTTTATTTCCTCCACATCTTTCTTCCTCTAGTTCACCAAAGCACACTGCTTTTACACTAGTATTTTCACACTGCTGAAGCCAACAAGTTTTCATCAATTCTAATACACATGTTCTGGTGATGGGTCTCCTAAGCAAACTTGGTTTGACCCCCCAGGTTGATGAATCACTATGATCAAAGCCACCTGATAATGTCTGCATATGGTCCCTTGACATCACAGAAGACGACAAAACTGGGGAGTGAGAACTGACATCAAAATCTGTGGAGAGGTTAGAGAATGGTGGCTGTCTGGGAGTGCAGTAACAGCACCTGGATCTGTAACTACACAGAGCAGACAGAGCACCTCCCATTATTTCACATAGAGAGAATGAGAAAAGGTGTCATAAATTCACACAAATTGCTCAAATATGATCTGAGTACTCAAATACTTATTTCTGCCTCAGCAATCTAGAGGAAATGTGCAGTTTGGGCTGGTAATACAACCACATATTAATGACTCCCAGAACCAGACCCACCTTCAAAACGGCATGATGTGAAACCTTACTGCAGAGTGAAATGAAGACACTACCCATGCCAACCTCCAAAAATCATCTCATACTCAATGCTTGTTTATACACAACATACTGCTGTGGCATTTACTGCCTTTTTATGCTCTTCTATGCAAAAGAGGCACAAAAAAAGTTCATTTTTATTGTAAACCAGTGAAAGTTTGAGAGCATTTTTGACAGGTAGGGGGTTTTTTTGGTTTTTTTTTTTCAATTTTTAAAGGAATTAGAAGCTTAGATCACAACATCCTGTGTGAAGCAACAGTGAGAGTCAATGCCAGGCTTCCTTATTCTCAGAAATACAGTTGTGCGGTTTCAGGACCTTGCCTTATAGGCATAGATTGCATTCTAGCATATCAGATGCTGCAGTAATGGGATTTTATAAATCTCAAATGCATTCATATTGTATACATAAAGAAATCTCTTGATGTTTTACTTAGTTTAATGCTCTTTTTCATCATACAGACTCACCCATGCCCCCCTGCTCTCACCAGCTAATAACCAATACATCTGACAAAAATTAATTGTCTTGACAGCTTGCATAAAAACCATAAAGGTCCAAAGGAGAAATGCTGTGGCAGCATTTTCTTTCTCTGTGGGACAGTAGCTATGGAAACTATCTTTAGAGGCCAACTGGCCTTCATCCCAGTACAACACAAAAAAAAAATCGAAATGCTACTTTCACTGGGTTAGTTGGTGGCAGCAGTCTTAACCTCTACAACATTGGCTCATGTTAGCTAGAGCAAAATATTCATTGACTTTGTTGGAAGCAAAGCCAATATGACATCATAGTACTATCACAGACTTAGGTAATACAGAGTCTTAGGAACTGTACTCATATTGATTATTATAATATCTGTAACAAAATATAAAATGTAAAACTAGACAGATATCTCAAATACCAATGTGCAAACACATTTTCTTTATAGAAAATACTCCAATAATCATTG
Organism: Melopsittacus undulatus; assembly: GCF_012275295.1. Lineage (NCBI taxonomy): Eukaryota > Metazoa > Chordata > Aves > Psittaciformes > Psittaculidae > Melopsittacus > Melopsittacus undulatus. Next base: position 79,850,168 of record NC_047530.1, on the reverse strand, counting down.
ATATAAATAGTCATACTTGCAGCCAAAGAAGAAATCCCTGATCTTACTTAACTGTCACATTTCATTAACTGAAACTTGTATGCTTTTGGAAGGGTTTTATCCCATATAGTTAGTCTGAACAAAAGCTGTGATTTCTAATACAGTCTGAAAAAGTCATCATTTTTTATGAATGCTGAGAGATTATGAAGGGGTTTTTCTCAAAAAGTAAGACACAAATGAGCCAGAGGTCGACTACTGCAAAAGTGACAACTTCCTTTGCCAACCACACAAAAGTCCCTGAAGAACAGCAATCACAGGTCACTAATGAGCTCTCAAACTTTTGAAGAAATACGTATTTCATCCAGAATGGTATTCAAAAAGATTTCAGATCTTTCTACAGTGAAGGATTTCAGTTGTTAAGAAACCTACCTATAAGGAAGCAGCCGAAGACCATGTTCTCTGCTGCATTTTTTCTCACAACTAAGGATAAAATTATGACCTTGGCAGGTCCCTCACCAGGACAGTACAGTCATCCCTTTGGGGTGGACAGGGACACGTGCCACAGCTTCACAGGGCCAGCCCCAGGGAAAGTCCACACAGAGTTTTCTGGCCATCCCTAGTCTGTCTCCCTGTTACCTTAGCCAGGATGTTCAGCAATCTTTCAGGCACTATATGAACTTCCACAGATTGAAGCTTCTTTCTCTTACTAGAGGAAGGAAGATCTTTGATCTGCATTTATTAAAGATCTAGCAATTAATGTCTGTTATTTCTTTTTAATAAATTAGCACTGTGTCAAGCAGCTTTCTCTATAAAGCAGCAGATGCAGTCTCTGAAAAATATGTATTTAGTTGCACTGCATATTAGTCAAAGTAAATTAAGACCTTTAATGCAGTCTTAATCCAAATTGTTCTACTGGTTGAATGCACCATATGGGAAAGGAGCTTTCACATTCCCTACCCAGACCTCACTGATGGGATATTTTGCAGTATCATTGTAAAAAGAAAAAGAAAAAGAAAAAGAAAAAGAAAAAGAAAAAGAAAAAGAAAAAGAAAAAGAAAAAGAAAAAGAAAAAGAAAAAGAAAAAGAAAAAGAAAAAGAAAAAGAAAAAGAAAAAGAAAAAGAAAAAGAAAAAGAAAAAGAAAAAGAAAAAGAAAAAGAAAAAGAAAAAGAAAAAGAAAAAGAAAAAGAAAAAGAAAAAGAAAAAGAAAAAGAAAAAGAAAAAGAAAAAGAAAAAGAAAAAGAAAAAGAAAAAGAAAAAGAAAAAGGAAAAAGAAAAAGAAAAAGAAAAAGGAGGCAACTTTTCTGAAGGCTGACAGAAATTCACTACTGATCCAAATGGGAAGAGGGCACAGCCAGCCAGTTGTAGAGCTGTGATTTCATCCTGTCATGTAGGAGCTCTGCATCTGAAATATTGATTGGGGGGGCTGGAGGAAAGAGGGCCATGCCATGCTTAGGTCCCCTTCTGCATCAATAAAACCATGCCTGTCTGGAACTAAAGGTTATACTTTAGCTCTAACAATAGCTCCTGTTAATTTACCTGCTGCCTTTTCCGAGATTTATTAGTGTAAGATTGCAGCAAAACACACCAGAACTATTTATTACGTGCCAGTTATTATGAAATAAACCAGGTTATGTTTCAACTACTTGGATCCGAATCAAAAACATGCTGCCATCATGAAAAAGAGGAGATTAACAGAACTGACAATAGGGTTCATGTGCTAAAAGCCTGACTTCTTTTCCCATGTTAATCTCAAAAGAGTCACCCATGACTGAAAACTTCGTCTTGCTTACCATCCTTAAGACTATCACAGCTACACCACTGCTGAGTGAAGATGTTAAGGAGATTAATACAGACTTTAATAATACTTATTTAAGTATTGCTATAAAACTCTTTCTTACAAAAGCCTTTAAATGACGAGAGAGAAACTCACATACTGATACATCCCAACATTTCCAACCTTCACCCTAGCACAAAGCCCAAAATCAGCCAACAAAATGAACAATAAATACCCAAGCATGCTTTCATTCCTCTATGAAGTAAATCCAACAGGGACCACTGTCATCATTTCCTTCATGTTAAGTGCATGCTACACCAATGAATTACAGCATTAGCTTTTATAAAAAATATTTTTAACTAGCTATGAAAAATTGGATCCTTCTTTGACAAATGTATCTCCACCCCAGAAAACAAGTCCCAGTAAAGCAAAAGATTTCTAACATCTGTTAATTCCACACTTGCTCTCCTCCAGTTTTATAACTTTGGTTTCCTCCGTCACCGAGATAAATGCTGTTGCAGATTCCAGTACCCTTCTCCACTCCTGCTTTCACACTTCATAACACCTGTATCACAAATCCCAAGAGCTGACAGCCTGTTCCACCGCGCATTTTTTTTATTTCTTTAGTTCTGACACTTTCCTAACACATCTTTTCAAACGGAACACTATATCCCTTTGCAGTTAACTGTTTTCTACCTTTGGTTAATTCCTGCACACCTGCAGTTCTCTCCCCGAACACAGCTGTGCTGTTTTCTTCCAAAAAGAAGTAAACCAAAATCCAACGAGGCCAGTTTCTTCCTTCTCACCTGCCAAGATATCATCGATCTCCCAGTCCCTCCTCTGACCCATACATGCCAGCCCTTTTTTCTAGGGTCTGCTGCCCTTGGTTCCTGTTCCTTGCCAGACATGTCTATTACAGTCTTTCCTGGCTTAAAATAACAGTCACCCTTGGTCCTACTTTGTTCTCTGGGGTCACTGAACACTGCCACTCATGCTCGTCCTTTGCTGCCTATGTCCTTCCTAACAAAATACCAGAATCCGTTATGAGGCTGGACTCTTCAGGACCCAACTTCTAGATCCTCATCAAGGAACCATGAAGCTCCAGATAATCCTAGCTCAAACCAGGAGCTCCTTTACAGGGAGTCCAGAGCTGGAAACCCTGGGATGTTTTGGGGCTTTCTCATTTTCAGATATGGAGTCTGGTCTGAGGCAGTCCATATTCACAAGTTACAAGACATCAGTGTTTGTAGGCTCCTGTTACCTAGTAGTCAGATACAGACCTGTAAGACAGAATGCCAGCCATGGATAGTCTTAGCAGTTCTGAAGGAGCTCCTCAGATATATAATACTGTGAGAATGTCAGACTTTGAGAATAAATAGAAGTCTTGATTCTTGATTACTCCTGCTGTCTGACTGTTTCCTCATTTTTAATTGTACTCTGTAGCCTGCTTCTCTGATCATTTGCTGTCCTTTGTTTCACACATACATCATGAGTGTTTTGGGCCAGACATTCTTTCTGATCATATTTTAATTCACTAAGTGCATTTGCACTAGTAATTTGATGTGCTGATGGCATTTTAAGGTGAAAACTTGTCTGGCATCAACATTTAAGGCCTTGAGCACACAATTCATGATCTTGTAGATTCTCTCCTGCAGTTGTGCACCCCGACAACAACCAGAGTACCCCAGATACAATGTAGATGCAAGGTCCCCAGCAGCTGACTCCTTGGTGTGTGCCCAGGACCAGCAGCTGGTGCAACCTCTTGGGCCAACTGGAAGACAAAATGAAGGTGTGGCCCTGGACCCACAAAGGATCCTAGTGATTCTTTTCTTATTTGTGCCATGTCAATTGACAATATCAATGCACCTACTGAGTCCTACTACAGGCCGCTACTACAGTGACAATGCAAATGTAAGTACAGTTGTTCTAACAAGGGTGAACATTTAAAAAACTAAAAATCAAACCATAGAAGCATACTACAATAATGTAATTATTCATTTATGTTAAGTAACTCTGAAAATGATGACTGTATACTAACTTATTAATCTACAAGATACAAGTTCTAGCAGCAGTAGTGAAGTCAATATTACATGGGAGAGAAGCCTGCAGTAAAACACACAGCAAATTATTCCTTCTTCATGAACAACAAATACCAGCAGCACTCCTAGCAGTGCCCTGCATTACTCTATGTGCTATTTGCATGTAAAAATATTTTTATATACTTGAAAGTTGACATGTCAGATTCCCATTAACACCACCAGGAATGATTATCACTCAATCTCGGTTTTGATAGCCACCCAGAATCACTTTACTACAGATGTCAAGAAGGCGAAGATGTACCGCATGTTGAGTAGCTTTGGGCTTCTCTCAGACTCAACAGAAAGATGTGTTTATTGCACTGGGTTTGTCCTACATTCTCCTGTTTGGATATTTCATGCAGCTATGTTCTTATTCAGGAACCAGAAGTAAATCACCAGGGTCATCACAAGTTGCAAGGTGGCTTTTATACCTGAGACCAGGAATATACACTGGAACACATATACACAGTGGGCATGGAGAAGAGGTACATATGCAATTAATTCAAAGAAAGAGAAACAAATAGAGGAAAAGTTCTGTAAAGATCAACATCAACTGCCATAGAAATGACTGTACTTACAGCAAAGAAACCCATAATTAGAATTCTAAAGGTTTAAAGCATATAGTTCATCTTCAGAAATAAAGAACCACTCAGAATAAGGAAGAAGTATACTCAATTACAAGTAACTTTGTTGCAATCAAATATACAATGGGATAAGGATTTTAGCTTCCTGTAGTGGCCTAGACAAACAACATGGGCATAATCTTGGCACAGAGAAGAACTGAAAAGTCGGAAGGATTCAAGTTAACATGAGTGAGCAGCTGCATTGTTTATTTAGAACACAGGCCACCAGGAGCCAAGAGTCTATTTAAAGGGCTTTATACACAATGCAAGGAAAGTCATTCGAAGATGTAACAAGATGTACATGAAAAGCAACTGGTAAATGTTTCTCAAATACTCAGGACCATACAGATTTAAGACAAATCTTAAGGAAGAAAGATGGGGAAAAGAAGAATGTTTCTGTTTGGTCTTTGACAGCATACAGCAGTGTTGAAAACTTTGTTTCTGTGATATGTCAAACTTCTATTTCCGCGTTTTGGTTTTTTTCTTCCTGAATTTACTTGCATTCTGATTATTCTGAGGAATAATTTATGTTTCAGATGTGAACTGTCGGTGCACACACCACAGTGTAAGAAGAAGTACTTGACTCTCCCTTATGAGCCATTAATTTCTGTATTTTACAGATTCTCTCCTTCTGAAAACTTCTCATCTTCATTTCAAGGAATAAGTATAGAAAAAAAAAGTCTCAAAGAACTAGAGAACTCCAGGGTCTCTAACTTTTAGAGGAATTCTGCATATATGAGTCCTGCTGGCAGAACACCCAGAAGTCTTTCTCTTAATGCTTAAATCATTTGAATATATTAAAAATTAAAGAAAAAAAAAAGTTGGCTACATCAGCTCAGAACTGCATCCACCATCCAGTATCTTAACATTATGAATTCTTTGCTCCTTCTTAGGAACTTCCTTTACACAATAAAAATAAGATCTAAATGTCAAAAAACTAGAAATAATAAATTTTGCTACAGTAATCCCTCCAGTCCTTCAGTATGAAAGCAATATATAAATCCAAACCCTACCAGGCTTCTGGTTGGTGTTTGTCACAAATACTAGTAAAATTGCCTTTTCATCATCTGATTTCTGCGTTAGTGCCCTGGCAATTTCAACTTCACCACTGTTCAGTTTCAGGTGGAAAAAAGAAGCCTCAAACCTCGATGGAAACATAAGCCGAAAGCAGAAACACAATTCCCACATTTTAAATACCAGTCCCAAGCCAGCTCTGTCACACTATGCAATTACATTTTAACTAAGCAACCAAACAAATAGCAGGTACCTACCATAATTCTTGAGGACAGGAGACAAGCAGAAGGAGTTTAGGTTGTTTTGATTTGTCTTTTTCTTTTTTTGTTCAGCACCTCTTTGCAAGCTTTAATCCTGTGAAAAACTACACACATGCCTAACTTTTCACACAGAGTAGCATATCTATTTCAATGCTGTAACTCTATGATTAAGCAGGTGTCTAACTGGTTGCAAAAACAGGATCTTATATGGAAAATTAATCAGTGTAAGAAGTGGATTTATGCACAACACCTGGCTGCTGCTGCTGCTGCGCTTATCTGTGTAAGGATTTATCTGGCAAAGTCAAGCAGTAGTGTAACAGTAATGCTCTACAACAGTTGTGATTAACCCCACATAGCATATGTGTGAATGTTAAGCAGTAATAATTACTACAGAAAGATTCTTTGCTTAAGAAAGAAGGTGACACCACATATCTATGAACCCATATATTCATACTTCACACCAGCAAGAAAAAATTGTGTGTGCCACATACAAGTAACAGCAAAAATGCAGATGTGAAAAAGCTGAGGGGCTGGTAACTTTCCTAGGAAACACTCCAAACTACCAAGGTACTGACAGATGAGACTGAAAAAGCCAAAACATACCACATATACTATTTCTCAGCTAAAGGATATAATGCTCCTGCCCACAATGTTCAGTGAAAGAGGAAAGCACATGGGAGATGCCAAAACCATCCTGAAGTTTTGATCTTTTTCATTTTTCTATCAGAGCTCTGCACCAAACCTCCAATTCATCCTTAATGATCAGCACACCACCGCACTGGGGGGAATGCACCATATGGCTCACTTTAACTGCATAAATTGTACGCTGTGACATGAATGGAACTGCTCCATGTACACAGTCAATCACCAGTTTCAAGGATTTGCCGGAATGGGGATTATGCTGTGCACTGCAGCTACCCCAAGAACAAGCAGGGCTCCAGGCAGGGCCAGCATAGTCAGGCGATGGCTTCTGTTCTGCACATACGAAATCCTCTGGGTCGCAACAAGTTCTGGGAGCACTCTAACCTGTATTGACTCCAGATTTTATTAGTCTTTTTAGTGCAACAGCAATTTAACAATGTACTTTTCCATACAGTTTCCCTGCACAACACACCAAATTTCAAGTTTTAGAAGAAGCACGTAAATCGACAGCAGAAGAGACCTGATGACATTTTTATTCTCACTGCTAGCAAGCTTCATCTAACGCCAGTGGCAGTAATCCCAGTGTTCACCAGCCAAAGGAACTAAGTCTTGGGAAACTCAACTAAAGGTACCTATGACTTTATCCCAAAAGGGAATATTTGTATGATTTATTTCATCTTTTAAGAAGAAATGGAAAAATATTTGTGATATTCAAAGAAGAAAGAAAAATTGAATTATTTCTGGTCCACCACCAAAGACCAGCATCAAAATTCGCTGAAAAAAAACTCTTCAGCATTCTGATTATTGCCTAGCTATTCCCCAACCACATTTAAAAATCCAGCCTGCCCATTCCAGCATTTCAGTGCAATTTTTATTGACCTACTAACCTGTAATTCTGCGAAGCCTGGAGCTAAGAATGCAGTAATGGCCAGCAAATACAAGTCTCCAAACAGAGTGTAATAACCTTAAGTAAACTACTTCCAAGCAAAAGTCCTGCAGATCAAACAGTTCCCATGCAGCCTTATGCTATTAACTAGCAAAAAAAGTCCCATGATATCTCCATAGTCATGCACAATACCAGAGCACTGCACTTCTGTTTACTTACATAGCTTATCTGCAATCCAGTAATGTATACAGTCAATCCCTCGGATGTAAATCACTTGTCTATTTGATGTTACTTCACTTGTTAAAAACTTTGCTAGCTTTTTAATGATAAACAAGGGGGTTAGCTGGAATAACAGGTTTTAAGGAATGTACAGTGGACATTCATAAACCATTTCTATTTGGGAACCAATTCGATGTTGTTACAATGAAAAAAAAATAACTGCATATGTACAAAACACTTAGCAACAACATGGTGCTTATGTGGATCTGCTTTTTTCCTACAGGAAACCACAAAGCCCACTCACCCTTATTCTACTTTATTTTAGTCACTTCACAGGTAAACCCACCTCAGAAGATGGAGAGTGGATCTAACACCCTGCTAAAGCAAACAGAATCAACAACTGAAAGCCTCATCGGACAGCAGTGGGTCATTTAAGCACTCTGCATCTGCTTTACACACTGTTGCTTTGTGTATTTCAGAAACATCGCTTTTCTGCCTAATGTACTTCTTCCATCAGTAAAATTTCCTTCCAGTGATTTATGCAGTGTGAAGGACTCAATCTTTAAACAGACAGGAATAAAAACAATAAATAAGGCTCCTCAGGATGCTCTGACAGAGTCACAGAACAAGAACACCCTCTGCCTCTGAAGCAACAGGGCTCCCTCAAAACGCAGACACCGTCGGCTTCCCCCCTGCGGCTCCAGCAAGGAAAAAGAAGGCAAAAAGCGTACTGCACGCTCCCCCCTGGCTAAGGAGGGGCAGAGCTCCGCGGCGGGGCCGGCCGCGCACAGGCACGGTGCGAGGCTCCCAGCCGGGCAGAGGCCGCAGGGTGCGGGAGCCCGGTCTCCGCGGGAGCGGGGTTTCGGGGCTTCTTCGGCTCACGGGACCCAACCCGCCCTCCCCTCCCTCGCGTTGCTGAAGCAGCGCGGCTGCCGCGGGCTGCGCGGCCGGCGGGGCGGGGAGAAGGCCGTGCTGGCGGCATGGAGCGGCGGCAGGTGCCTCCCCCGCCCGGCGCCGCGCCCGGCCCCGCGCAGCCCCGCGTCCCCCGGGCCGGTGCGGCGGAGCCGGGGAAGGGGAGGAGACGGCGGTAGCGGCGGGGCGGGCGGGAGGCGGTGGCGCGGCGGGCAGGTGAGGGAGGGGAGGCGCTGCGCGGCCGGCTCTTACCTGCTGGGCGGTGGGGCATGTTGCGGCGGGCGGGGGCAGCGCGTCCCGGCGGGCCGCTGAGCCCGCTGCCGGCCCCCGCCTGGGCAGAGCGGCTGCCCCCCCCCGGGCCGGCCGCCCCGCAGCCGCCGCTCGCCTCTTCCGCTTTGTTCCGCCGCAGCGGCTTCTCCCGCTCCCGCCGCAGCCGCGGGACGCGTAACATGTGCCTGGGGAGGGCGGGCGGGCGCCCGGGGTGGCACTTTCGGCGGGGCGGGGAGCGCGGTGGCCGGGCCCCTCCGCACCCGGCCCCGCGGAGGAGCGGAGCTGTCAGATCCAGCCCATCTGCCGCGATCGCAATCGGTCGCAACTGAATGGCTCCGGCAGCAGGGGCTCTCCGCGGCGGGGTGTGTGTGTGTGTGTGTGTGTGTGTGTGAACGGGCCGGGCAGGAGGGGGGCGGCCATTGTCTGAGGTGGCGACGCCCGGAGTGCCCCGGGCGGGGGGCGGCGGGCTGGAGCTGCCCAGGGACTTGCTGCCCGGGCGCTGCTCCCTATCGCCCCGGCGGCATCGGGGCAGCGCCCCTCTGCGCGCCTTTGGGCGGCTGGGATCCCTACGTGCGGGGCTGCTGACCCGGTGGTTCGCACAGGAGAGGGGAGCACGGCCCAAAACGAGCGGCTGGGCCCAACGCCTCTCTTCGAAGTTCGGGGCGTCGGGAGGGCCTGGGAGCGGAAGCGCCTGTGGCGTGGACCAGGGGGGACCCTGCTGGTAAGGGAGCAGGGCCTGGCTGCGGAGCACGGAGGTACAAGGCTTCAGGTGGACAGACATCTGCAGGTGTGCATGGCACGCTTTGAAAACCTTGTGTTGTATGAAAAGAATAAAGAAATGCTGAAAACTTTTCATCTGGTAGTCAAAAAAATGGCAAATGAAAGTAAATTGCCTTGTTACAATAGATTGCACTGGTATATGATCTGGTTATTTGTAGATAAAATACATTTAAGAGAACCTGTGTGTAGAGTGAGAAAGAGCTCCGGCAAGATATTGGGATTTAACTATAGGAAGTGTGAGGTGGAGGTCTAGGACACAAAGTGAGAAAAACTGACATGATGCAGATGATTGGGCTGGGTATGCTATCGTCAAGAAACTGCAGGAATTGCAGGGTGCAAAGTAAATCCTCATCATGATGAGACAAGACACTTCCCCATCCGTGGAAACATTCAAGGCGAGGTTGGACAGGGCTTTGAGGAACCTAGTCTAAGGGAACATGTCCCTGCTTATGGCAGGGGGGTTGGACCTAGATGATCCTTAAGGTCCCTTCCTACCCAAACCATTCCATGATTGTGTAAGGTGAAGGGCTGAGCCATATCAGAATCAGACAAGAAGGAGTACTAGAGAAATAAAGCTTCAAAAATGCAAGTGGCAGGGGGGGTTCTGGATTTTGAAGTTAGAGGTTTCTAAGCAGAGAATTGCACGCTCTCAAGAATGGAAAAAGGCATTGGAATTAAATATACCACCAGAAATAATGCTCAGATTTCACTTAACAGATTGGCTGTAGCTGGAGACAGTGCATTATGCAGAAGGAACCTCTTCCTGTGACAGTACAAAGAACTCTCTCCAGAGCAGATGATACAGCAGTGTTCTTAAATATTATAAAACTCTGTGAAAGAAAGCTGCAAAGAAGCATGAGACAGGACCTAGGTATAATGGCAGCTAAAGGGTCAGAGTCTCCAAATCTGGAGGACTCAGGTGGATTCTTATCATCATTCAAACCATGATCCTGTAGAACTCATAATACTGAAGTAATGTCAAATGACCTATTTAGTTGTTTTGTCGTGCAGGGAAACACCTTCAGAACTCTCCTAAAAGCTATTTTAAATTACTGAGTTTAAAGTATGTTCACTTTCTGTTTAAATAGAAATAATAATAGTCAATAAAATATAATCACATTATAATGCCTGTTGCTTGCACAGTCTACCTAAATCACCTATACAGGTTCCTTTATAAGTAGTGATGGAAACTGCAAAGGCTAAATGTTTTTTGAGACTTGGGTGACATATGAGTGGTTGCACTGGCTCTCCCTAGAAGAGTGTAGCTCAATGTTGTTTCTTTTCAGTGGCAAAGCCCAAATATCTAGAGGAAGATACAACACGTTTCCACTGTCCAGCCCCCTGGGAGCGCAGAGACATCCTGAGGCAAGCTTGCACCATCTCACTAGATTTCTTCCATGACTTTGTCCAGTGGAACCCACATGCCCTTCTGAAATCTGTGATACCCTGTTGCAGATGCTCTGAACCTTGCTTACATGAAAAATCTATTCCTTTCATTTGTTTTTTGATGTGCCACCTGTTAGTTTCATCCAATACCCTGTATTTCGTGCATTAAAAGCAGCAGTGGACCGTATGCTCCTTTCCATGCTACTCACATTTTTAGCTCTGTCATTCCTGTGCATAAGTTACTGCTTTTTCAGACTCAAGAGTTTTAGTTGTTCCAAAAATGAAAACCATTTCATGCTTCTGATTACCCTTTCCTGCCCTCCTTTGAATTCTTCCAGTTCTGTTACAGCTTTTCTGAAATGGGGGACCAGAACTGCAGCTGGTTTCCAAGCTGCAGTAAAATCACCAACATATGGATGATCCTTTCCTAGGTGTGGTACTGCAGATCTTAACATGCTGTTCTAGTCTACTCAACAGTAAGTCTATAAACTAGTTTGTACAGACTATCAGTCTGTAAATTACTGCATAAAAGACTTATTTAAAGACCACATCTATCTTTCTGCAATTCCCCTTTCCCAAATTCCTGATGAAATCATTCAATGATTTCACCAGATAGGCTAGATTAACCAGGACTAGAGAAATAAAAAAATTATTGCCAGTTCTTTAGTCATTTTCAGGCCTGAGCTTGCATCCTCTGAAATCAAGAGCAATGGAAGTGGTCTCCTACTCTGTAACTGAAAGTGATTTAGAATTAAAAAGAACCAGTATTTATCTACAACTTAAAGCTGTAATTACAACTTGAGTCTTTTTTATGTATATTGAGCTGTACTGTTCCTGACAGCTGAGATACTGTTCTTCTGTGTCTCTTTATCTGTTTCATACACATCAATAAGTACATATTCCAAACCATTTGTCCCTAGGCTTGTGCAATTTTATCTAGCATAGACATGTACGAGATGATACACTAGCCTTCAAACAAAATTTGGGACTTTGCTGGCCATTGCCTTGGAAACATAATAAGAATGCAATGCTCAAACTTCAAAATACTAAAATGAAGAGGATGATAGCATTAGCTTGATATGTTGAATGTAGACATAGCTTTAAATACAGAAACCTAGCAGCTGGCACTGACAAATGCAATAATTGCCCAGTTACAGGAATGTTGTCGTTTTCTCAGAGACACCAAGCTACTGTTGAAGGGACAAGATGCTTCTTAAACTGACTTCTGATTCTCCACTGACATAATGTATCTGTGGAGGTGATTTATCTCTGCTCACTGTTGCATTCCTCAGCTCTTTCAAATGGGAGATACTTGGGAAAGAACAGGTACATTGACATGTTGGAAGTGATCAATTTGCACAATAATCAATAATGCTGAAATAACCATGTAATCCTGAAGAGGATCTGTGCTTCACAGAGGAGCTTCGTATTTAAAAATGTGGGAGGAAAAAACACTTAGAATTTAGTTATTAAGTTTCACTTCTTGTCCTTTATTTTAATAGTGATTTATTTACCTACATAGGACTGTAGCTATGTAAAGGTGATGCAATACTAGATTTTGAGGTACTGTAGCTAAAGCACATAACACTAGCAGTGTTCCAAAACTCTATTAAACACAAATAGGGTAGAAATTGTATGTACTGACATAATTTTAGGAACAGTTGCTCTTTCAGCCTGACTGAGGATACTGTTCAGTGAGACCTGAGGCAGTACTTTCCTTTAGGGGACTTCAGTTCAAGTATCAGGACAATTGCCTGCACATCTGGGAAAACTGCCAGGCCATGCTATTACACAAAAAGCTGCACAATAATAGCTGATGGGCATACTCATGAAGTGCCCTGCACTGGCAGAAAAACACACAGATCAGTCACTCAAGGAGAGGTTTCAGAATAAACTGGACCCACATAAGCATGTTGGTATTTCCCAGTACAGACTGGTAAGCAGGACTGCAGGAAGATAATGGAAATTCAGAATTTAGATCCTTTATGGGAATTCTGAGTATGTTTGGAGCTAGCTGAAGAAAGGGTCAAGGGCTGCCAAATTGCTGAACAGTGAAAAAAAGAAATCCTGGAATTACTGTTAGTGGGAGAACGGCATTTGGCCATTTTTATAAGCATTTATAATGGAATTATTAGAGAAAAGGAGAAGAGGGATTGAGAGTGCTTACAACTTTTGATCTGTGTTTCTGGACCGATCTCTCCCAGGGCTCTACAGGAAGATAGGTACTTCCTTTGCATTTGATCTTTCTTCCCCAGCTGGGAAGAGTGGAAGATCATAAAAATACAGGAAGCCTTACAGGAACCATGTCGTATGTACTTGTTTCTCTCAAAAGGACTTAAGAGGCTCTTGACTTGTCTGGTAGAGGACTAAGAATCTGCTGAATGAAAAACAATACTGGATTTGTTAAAGCATTATCAGGAATTGAATGGGGAAGAATTGAGAGGTAGCATCAAACCTCAGGTGCTGAACAGCACAAGCATGTGCCAATTCTGGCAGCATGTGGAAGCAGATAGGCTTATTCCTCTGCTGTCTTTAAAGGTGCTACATAAATTACAGCAAATTAAATATCCTGCAAAAGCTAGTATCTCCTTCCTTCTAGGCATTTGCTGAAGATTAATCTAGTTTTCTATTTTTTGCTTATTTAAGTTACACATTCTAGACTCTGCTTAGCTAATCAGGTGGTAATAAAACCAAGAGGTCTGTATTTTGCAGGGTTTATTAATTTTTGAAGATCTCAGGGGAATATCTACATAAGCAAGAGTTTGCAAATTCTGAGCTATGCTGATTTAAATAGGGAAAAAATATGCTCAGGTCTTTCATATCTGATGAATGCTGCCTTATATTTGAAACCTCGTCCCAGGTTGAACCCATTACAATAATGTTTATACAGGTTTATGCTATAAATGTACAATATTTTCTCTGCAGCAGACTATGCTGGAATTTACTCCTGATTAAAAAAAATAATGTGTGAATGGTTTATATCCCAGAATATGGATTTCTATAGACATAGTTATGCCCCTTTATTAACAAATAAAGCAACATAATTTTACAATATAATCATACTGGAAGTGCACCCTGGATCTCCTGCAACGTGTGTAAACTAGAAGCCAGCTAAATCCTACAGAATTAAACCAAACTTTCATAAAGCTGTGAAGTACCTCCCTGAGCCCTACCAGCCTGATTACAGTCAGAACTGAAGCTAAGCAGGAGATAGGTGATCCTCCTAGATAATGCTGGCAACAGAGCTAAACTCTGCTTCTGCAAAAATACAGTCTAACACATCTGGATCTTTAGCTGCCAGGTGTACACAAAGCCTGGAGAGAGATGCTGTCTGTTGCAGTAGAAAGGACGAGGGTGACAGTAATGGCTCAGTGCACACTTAGCATTAAATAGCGGGAAGAAGTGACATTACAGCAATATTTTGGTTGCACAGGTGTCCTGCTTTCAACTCAAGCAGTATTTGTCCGTGATGCACCCAGCCAGATGACACGGGTATCTGCGTACATGGTTGTCTCTATATTAGAAACATTTGCACCAGCACAGCAACACTAATATACTTTAAAAAAATAAAAAATGCTTTGACAGAACAGAGTAGAGCTCTTTTCTCTTTCTCCCCTTGCCACTACCCATCCCCTAACAGACAAGATCATTTACACAAACTTTTGTACTGTGGAGTGACAAGGGCCAAGGACACAAGTTGGAGAGAACACTTCCAAAGATGGTTTCGTCTTCCACACCTCATCATGCTGTGAAGTGTAGACACAAGAAAATGCTCTGCTGTCCAAAGCACAGGATAAGACTGTCAACACGCTTGCTTTAAGCCATAAAACCTTTTAAAGATTCAAGTGGTGATGTGGGCACTCCATCCCCCAGATTGGAGTGAATAGGCTGACAACACACAGTGCTGTGACATGAGAAATACAACCTTATTATTGATACACTGAACTGGAACACAGAAAAACTCTGGCTTAGACACAGATCTCTTGTCTAAGTTCCATTACTCAGTATATTCATAGAATGATAGAAAGGGTTGGGTTGAAAGGGACCTTAAAGATCATCTAGTTCCAACCCCAATTCACAACTTTGTTTTTCTCTGTAAAAAGGGAATTATGTTGTTTCTTGTTTCGTCCTTGGGGCTGAGGAGATGAAAACCATTTCTCACTTTATGTGGAACAATGAGGCCATTCTCACTTGGGGCCTTAAAGTCTTAACTTTAATGCAATTTAGAAAAAAATAAAAATGGTTGAGCATTACAGAATGAAATAGAAATGCTAAACTTGGTTATTTAACTTATCTTTCAAGAGTGAAACTCATCTACAGGGAAGAGTGATAACCCAGCATGTATGGCTTCACACACATTTTCCCACTGGCCTCTTCTCCATCTGCCATCAGCACTGCCCTGCTTGTGGACTTCATTAGTTAAACAGAACAGTGACACACCATTCCTTTAAAAATACTTCATAAATTCATAAATTCTCCATTTCTTCTTCCTTAAAATGCAACACCTCATCTAAAACCCTGCCTGACAGCTTGTGCCTGTACCCTAAGCATTTTTATGATACATTTTGACATCCTCTTTTTATAAGAGCCCAAATTCTCCTTGCCTTGATGTAAATCCATGGATTTTCTTCTGCCAGCTAGGAAAAAGAGACTCCATGTAAAGATAGGGCTGTTCAGCCTTAGAGAAGACTTCAGGGCAATGTCAGTATTACTCATAGGAATTATTCTTTGCTCTGTGAATAATTCCAGTGAAATAATTGGAATTATCTGAGGAGTGAAATATAATTCAACATAAATAAGGATGGCTGTGCCTAGGCATTAGTGGAATAATAAAGTCAACACCAAATAATAAAAACAGACTACAGACAGTTCCCACTCGGAAATGCTTGATTTTTTTTAAAAGGACTAGATAAGCTGGGAGCACCAACAACAAGTGAGTTCATATTCATTCCTTGTAGATTCTTATGCTGTTCTCTTATTTGGTTTCATGTCAGAAAACTGGGGTACCATTTCAGATGAATGGGTGGTCTAACATTTCCCCACACAGCTGGTCCTTTCGGGTTGGCCTGTGCTGCCCCATGCAGTTGTGCAGTGTGTTTGCAGTGTGCCCAAAGCCTGCTACCCGAACCAAAGCATAATCTTCAGGAGACACAGACAAAAAAACTGCCACTTTCACTTAGCCACAGATAAAATGAGCTCAAAGCATATTTTATTCCCAACCCTAAATAGCCACTACAGTAATACATGTATCTGCCTACACAAAAGCATTTGTTCTTATAAAAAATGTAAAACAAATGGAGAAGCATGCCAAGATTATACATTTCATTTCACGGCGTACAAATGAGGATCTAATTTACTCTGGGCTGTTCATGCATTTTGCTTTTAACAAACATCCATATGTCAAATAGACCTTCCACATACCTCCCTGCTGGAGTTTTTTGCCTTTCAACTTGGTAGGGAACATTTGATCCCTATTCTACCAAATATATCTAAAGAATATATTTTGCTCAAGGCCTTCTATATTTTTTCATTTAAGAGAAATCAATTCATAGCTCTAGCAGTCTTACTATTATGACAAGCATACATCTGTGCAAAAATACCCCAATCCCTAATTAATTACAAAATGTTATTAACATTTTTACATTTAACATTGGTTAATTTATTTATTTCTATACACATGACTATATGAAGTCACTTCTTCAGAATCCTTTTCATATTTTGCCTGCAGTTTTAAAATCTGGGTAGTTTAGCATAGATACAGAGATTTGCTTATCTCAAAATTATTTTCTATTCAGATAGCTCCAAATCCTTTATATAATGACTTCAGTATCTGAGTCTTGACACTTCACTCCTGACTCGTGTAGTACTAACGGGGAATGTTAATGGGAGTTTTCCCTGATTAAAGAAAACAGTCTGAGGGTCATATTCTTTGAAATTAATAGTTGTTACGCATGTGTAATGGCAAAATCATTCCAGATCATATTTCTCATCTACTTGAACTTGAGCTTAATTTTAAGTCAGTTTAGTAAATACTGCACAAAATACGTACTATGAGAGTTTAAATGACTCATTGTTGAGATTTACTTATTGATAAGGTAAAGAGTTACACGAAAAAGACTATCCATCAATTTTAATCAGTTGACAGTTATTTTATATGAATAATTAGTGGAACTGATCATAAAAAATTGAACTTCTGTAAGGCATCTATTTTTATTTGTTTGAAAGACAGTGATCAGTCTTGATTTGAACATTGAGATAAATTACACCCCCTTAAATAAGCACCACTTTTACTGCAGTGGTAACAAGCACTCTAGCAGCTATCCAATGTTTAACCTTGGTTGCAAGTTTAGTATTTATAGTGGGCTTACATAGTCTATACAGCTAATTTGTGATCTTTAACCTCTTTCTTGCTTTTCTGTGATCCTATTAAAAGTATTATTTATAATGGCAATAGTAAAACACTTGCTTTTCTCTATACTTGTTGCTCACATTACCCGCACTCAATTCAGTCATGAAAAAGTATCTTTAGCAACTGTGGTGTGAGATAGGTGTTGTACTGGGGAGTCAAAGGAAGCGATCGGTTTTTATTCACAGATAACACAATGGCAGTGCTTTTTGTGGCCTGTAACTACATCTGCACTGCTCACTGAACCATCAAAATTTACACTCAGCTAAAGAAAAGCACATTTGGCCAAAAATCAGATACATTTTTAATTGGTATCCTAATGCGCATATTCAAATACTAATCCTTGGTAGAAATGTGGATCTGAAGCAGTATTGTGAATGCTGTTATACAACTTGGTAGCCTTATATGGGTTTTATCCACATTTTTATGGGATTTTTTTTCACACATAAAGTCACAAACCAGAAGCCGCAGCTTTAGAGAGACGTATGTAATGTTATAATGTTTGCTGGAAACACCCGAGTATCTGTGATGACTGAAAGGCTCCTAAATGTCAAACTCAGTTCTGCTCTGCCTTGGCCAGGCCCACCTCGAAACACTAAGGAAATTGAAAGGAATACACCAGTGTTTTCACAGCTTTTACAAATTTATCATATATATCCACTGCTATATCTAGCTATGTTATAGAGATGTAGTGAACAAAAACCAAGAAACAAAACCAACAAAAACCAAACAAACCCAAAACACAAACCAGACAAGCACCACCATCAGCTCAAAAAAAAGCACAGTAAAACAAAACACCGAGAAAAAGGTAAGAAGAGTGTGTTAATGGCTAACAGCACAAGCCACCTTTTCTTCTGGCTTTATCCATTGCCAGATGGTGTGACAAGATGCATGGGTAAATAAGTAAAAAAGGAAGAAGCCTCATGGTGTTACAAACCAAACTAAACCAAACCACACCAAACCAATCTCTGCCTGCTGATCATGGGCTACAGCAATTTTGGAAGATAATTAATTTCAAATATAGTCTATAACTCATGTTAGCAACATAGAACAGAGGCAACTTTTGTTATCACAAAGGGTTAAAATGGGGTTTCAGCAACAAGACCTGGCTGCTTTGACCTTAATTCCCCTCAGGCCAAGTTACTAAGCTCCTGACAAGAAAAAGATACTAGAGCAGAGCATGACCTTATTTAGCTGAGTTAGCATTTGTTTTGTTTTGTTTTTTTTTCACAGCCTTCATTACTGTAATATCATACATAGGGTTTTTCATTTGTTTGCCATGCAACTTACTCCCCTAAGATTAGTCCCTTTCTAGTCAAGCAGTTTAAAGCTAATCACAGTTGTTATTTTAATCTGTGCTCACCATTAAGAATTCTTGCAGAGCTATTTTGCTTGTTAGCAATTATGGTCTCCCAATGGAAGTTCATGATTACAGCAAAAACAACCTGTTTAATACTTGGCACCTCTTTAGTATACAAGCATGAAACCCAGGAGCATAGTAGTATGCTAATGCTGATGATGAAAGTGTAGCAAATCTATTTAACAAACTCTGGTTTTAAAATACAGCATTGGAGAAATGCCACACAGTCCTCATGCACATTTGTGGTCCTCCCCCTCTGTGTTTTTCATTCCTGTAACAAGGTAATAAGGTGCTGCTGATCATTCATTTACTATATGATGATCACGTCTGAAATGTATGTATCCTCATGCTTTCACCAAGACAGACCAAAGGTTTGGTCCTGCTCCCAGTAGTGCTAATAATAAAATTCCCTTGAAAGGTCTATGAACAGAGCCTGACCTTTGCACAGTTAGGTAAGCATCCTATGCTGAAATATGAATTCTTTCATCTATTAAGGGAACTAGTAATTGCTCTCAGTGATCTATGTGTCAGGACTTAAAAATTACAATCTGCTGTCAAGGTCAATTAGCAAAGACTGCAGGGGCAAATTTCTGCTTCTCATGTTGATTGTCCATTTGATTCTGCAATAAAAATTATACACAGTAATCCACATTAGCTGAACTGGACAGAGCATTAAATGACTTTGTGGGAAACAACACTGCAGGGGATTGCCCCAACCAATTCTGTCCTATTTAAAGTTGTTTCCAGGCAGGGCAGAGCAGAGAGATCTAAAATAACCCAGTGTTCTGGTTCAAGCTGATACACTGAATGAACAATCACTATTGTGCATCATCTCCAGCGATAAATATTGGCAAATTACATTGATGGGGGTCAAGTTTGTCTCACATTGGGTAAATTTATTTTGTTCAAACTTGAGAAATGGGGGAGCCACTGACAAGTCAAATATGCTATCATTTTCATTATTCTTCATGTGAAAATAATTATTGCAAAGTGTTCAGCATAAGAAAATCTGTTTTTGAAAAAGTTTGCAACTCCACCTACTAGTGAGGTACCTTCACTTGTTTTAAATGTTTTAAAGAACAAAACAACCGAAGCTAGGCTAGAGGTCTATTTTAGCAGAAAGCTATGAAACGTGACCTAACCACAGCCAGTTCTCTTGGGACAGCAATTACAGCAATAAGTGTTCCACAGCAGATGCTAATGCCGTGTATAAACAGTCCTTCTCCAAAATGAAAAGAAATTTTTGTCCCCACATGTCTTTTAGGGTCCCATTGTACGTGTGGAAATGTAAAGGAAATGTAAAATTGATATGCGCACCATGACATCGGCTTTAGTCTCCTCTGCCTTAGCCAGACTGCTATAAATCTGTCCTAGCTGTAAGTAATGGTGAAGGAGCTAAATGGTCAGAATTTGTGTCCGTCTTTTTTTATTAGCTCACCTAGAGTAAAGTAGGGGTTATCGGTCAATGTCAGGTTCAGTGCCCAGTGACCCAGTGGGTTAAAATCGTGGTAGTCACAAATCAGGAGCATAATGAAGTCTGAGAAGAGGGCTATGCTGATTTATTAGGACATCTGTCTAGCTATAGACAGCCTAGTACTGCCCCTGTGTAGTGTGAGCTATTAGCATAATCCCCACCATGAAACATCTTTGAGATTTAAAAGAGAAAAATAAAGTGTTCAAAGAAGGCTGGTGAAACCAGAAGGGTTTATCCTATAGTGCTCATTGTAAGTCTTAATTTTTTTATGTTGATACTCCATAAAAATAGTATTAAATATAAGTTAATACTAAAAATAAATTAGTCTTCAGTTTTCCAAAACCACAGAATTTTCAGAACACATCTGAATGTCTGTTCATAATGAAATAAATTTATTACCCCTGCTACTTTTCAATGACTTTTTCATATTTTAATTTTTTATTGTTCATTTATATCTAACCATGGTGGTGTCATCTGCATGTAATGTTATCACCTTTATTCTTTCAAAAATAATTTCCTGAATTCTGTAATCTTAGATGCAAACTTCAGTTTCTTGTGCCAATTATTCTGACTACCATTAAAAGAAAGCACGGATTAAACACAAACTTTCTGAATTTTGCCTATAAATAAGACCGAGTCTATATCATAAATGCCATATGCTGTAAATGCTATAATATTACTTTATAACCTATAGGCCAAGAAGTTTCTGAGCTGGATACCGACTCGTACTGTCATGTGCAAAACTACATTTTTTTTGTACATAAGAAGTATTCAACTGAAAAATCAGACAAATCATTATTTCTTCGTTGATCAGAACTAAGGTCAGATAGGTTTCAATCTATGAAGATTAAATTATTCCGTGAAGATTACTTTACATTTGACTCTATATTAATAAAGATTGTCACTGCTCATGTGCCTTCAGAAAAAAAAAAAAAAGTTAAATATTGTATTTAGAAAAAATATATGGCTGTGAATGTTCAATGAGTTTCAGCACTGGTATTGGTCCATTTCCATTATATTATATGGTATCTCAGGTAGGAATGTAGCTAGTAACTAAAAAAATATGAGATAGTGATAGTTAATAGATACTGAATACTTTGAAAATGCCAAGTACAAGCAAGTACTGCAAAATGCTGTCATGCAGATCTTTTTAGACCAGCTGTGATAATAATACTTGCATACGAGTGGAAAGTCTGGAAGAGTTAATGGAGAAATTACCAAGAGATAATTAATTCATTAAGGGTGTGATACTTCTGAGCCTCCTAAAGATTAGGTAATTTCATCACTACCTTTAGCATTTCATATTAGAACGGCCCTAACACAACAGCTAAAGAACAGTACTGCTGAAATACAAGAAAAAATGATCTATAGGCTTAGAAATTTTTGCCATTGTATCACAGCTGAGTGATGCTTGATAAATTTTGGAAATTTATGGCAAAACCACTTAAGCACAATATGCAATAAACTTGTTATTGTAAAGAGGAAACTTTGTCTGGAATGAAGAGAGCACCTTTGTGCGAGAGCTGATCACCTCCCCCTGTGAGTAGGTGATATTTATTAGACCAGATAAATGCATGGAGTCTTGCAAGGTCCTACAGCAGTCTCATTGTTTGAGGATCTCTTCAGAGCTCTTCTACCACATTTGCTGTACAGCCAAGTAGAAATGCCCAGGAGGTGCACAGTAGTATGTGGAAATCACTGCTTTGCTTAAACCAGAGCTAAGACTGGGCAGCCTGCACTGAGCAACAAAACCAAAGGAGAAACAGAAAATCTGGATCATCAAAAGTACTACAGAATTTGAAAAACATGTTTATTTTCTCAGAAGTCTCAATTTCTCATGCTGCTATGCTGGTTTTTTTGCTAATTTGTGTGCCATTTGGTGAAAACACATTCAAGAATATAAGACCATTTCTTGAGTCCAGTTAAAAGAATCTGAAGTAGAGTTAGTGTCCACTGCTTAGCAACATGAGGAAACCTGTGCATGTGTGTAACTGCCTGATTAGCAAAGGCAAGATTCAACTTGTGTGTGATGCCCTACTTATTCCACTAAACAGTGGAGAAACCGAATACCCAATCATTTATTTGAACTCAAGAATGGAAAGTATGGATTGCAGTATGTTTTCCAAAATAGCAACATAAAAACATGTGCACAGTACTTGCCTCCATAAATTCCAGCGTTGTTCTTCCAGCTGAGTCACTAAATGCTCGATGTACTTGTTTGAGTCCATATATTCCTAAATAAAAGATGATGAAAAGGTTAGTTTTTCAATGTTCAAAGCATTTATAAAATTTTGAGCAAAAGACAGTTTGTGGAGTGCACTTTCATTTTACACCCAAGGTTATCCTATGTACACAGAAATCATCACAGTGATGTAAAATTTTAGATCAAAACTAAATTTGGATGCATACCAAGTGAACAAGGCAGTAGCCCAATACACTTCTTAGAGATTATTTGAGGGGAAGACAAAAGGTGGTGAGGCTATGCGAACAGTACAAATAAATTAGAGAAAAATAAATGCATATTATTATATTGGAATGGGTTGCCCAGGGACGTTGTGAATGCTCCATCCCTGGCAGTGTTCAAGACCAGGTTGGATGAAGCCTTGGGTGATATGGTTTAGTGTGAGGTGTCCCTGCTCATGGCAGGGGGGTTGGAACTAGATGATCTTAAGGTCCTTTCCAACTCTAACTATTCTATGATTTGATATCCGTATTCTAAGCCCAGAATCATCTTCCCTGAATCCAGACTGAAAAATAACTTCTCAACAGTGCAGTCACTCTTCTGGTGCACATTTTCTTTATTTTAGGTATAAATCAAAGTGAAAGGAATATTTGACTTAAATATTATAGCCTGTACCCTATTTGAAAATGAAACTATAACTCAGCTCCTGTATCATTTCCAGTTCAACTTTTGCAGATGCCATAACCTGCAGTATCAGCCATGTGCATTTGATTCTGGACAGAATTTCTGATAAATAACCATTTGCAGATTAATAATTTGGATATTTTGCTTATTGAAGACTGTCCTTTAAACTCAGTGCAAAGAGATGTTTCTTCTCAGCAGAGAAATATATTGGCAATAGAAATACACCACTTTACTTCCAGGGGGAAGGCAACTTCAGTGTTATTTATATAAAATATCTCAGAATATACCTACACAATAACATGTGATATATTTGTATGACTGCAGTACCAACACTTTACTATTATTCTATACCAGCCACACTACTATTATTCTGAAAGCCTATCAGTAATAATAAAACTCTCTTGAAATATCTCACCAAAACAAAAATATGTTTCAAACCTCATACTTCAGGAAATAACAAGTATTGGAGTAATATATGGAAAAGAATCTATCTTCACTTCCTGGAGACAAAAGCTCCAATTTTATAGCTCCACTGTTTTACCTGTGGACTAATCACTTGGTTCTTCTTTGTATTAGGAATTGTTTCTTCTCTCTTATTACTAATTTGGTGTACCAATATAGGGTTTCATTGCAAAGTAGTTGGTTCTTCTGAGCTATTTATCTTCATGGCCAGGAATATGAGATAGCTACAACAGGGACAGCATGTCATTACGTCTTCTCAAGGTGAAGATTAATGTTAGCTGATTTTAACGATCATAATGTACATATAAATGTACTTTTTTAATTTTTCAGGACTGGAATTATTCTAAGTGGTTCTATCTTTTTGCCCACAGTAATTATTTTCTTGTTCTGCTTTAGAGAGAGAGTAATTCATTAAAGGCTGTTGTGACACAAGGAAAGGGTCCCTGGCACAGATGGAGAGGAATAGTGAGATGTTGCTCCTGAAGAGACTGTGCAAAGGCACCTCAGCCATGTCCTGTTCAAACTGCATTGCTTGAAAACCTTTGGGAATTGTGAAACTATCCATTAAACTCTGTGGCTGCCCCAAGCTTAAATTTAAATCTAACTGCTGTAGGTAGATGTGCCTTGAGGATGTTACTTTCAGAAAACATTAAATAATGCAAATCCTGAGAAATGCCATGAACTTCAGTGGCATTAATATAGCTGTTTTACCAGTGCTGTTTAGACGAAACCCTCCTACTCTCCTTGCTACTCAACTGAGTTGGATTTCACTTGGAGTACAGAACGTCAATTAAGCAGCAAGCTGCTTCTAAGGCAATGCAAATTAAGTATTCTGTATTACACAGATAGTGCAGTATAAAAAAAATAAACTGTACAAATGCATGATAATGATTAGTTGCAGTACCGAGTTCTTTAAAACAAGCTGTCTTTTTTACTTACTATTTTTTACTGCAATGACCCTGGTATAAATTAGTATTAATACCTTTACATCTTTTTAATATAATATTAAACAATATTCCTGATTTATTCATCAGTGCACTCTGCCCTAAGGGCAAGGGTAGTATCAGCAGTTTTATTCTGCATAATTCTACTATGATAATATAAAAAAAAACTCACTCTGAAGCAATTTTCTCAAAAATATTGTCTAGAAATAACGACAGTGGGGAGAAAGAAAGCAAGGTGTTAATCCTGTATGACTGCTGCCTTAATGTTAGGTTTTCTCTGTGGCAAATCAGAATATTACTGTATTTCTCTTGAAGACCTGCAGCTCTGTATGTAATCTGTCAGTGTGACAAAGTGACTTGAAAAAAATCAACCATGATTTGATAGAAACATGATTAGCAGTACCTCCTTCCTTCTATGCTGCCATGGCACATTCACATGACTGCCATGTCCGAAGCAAGCCATCTGCTTCAGACAAGGTCTCTGTTCCCAAGCCCAGGTTTCTGCTCTCGTCTATTACCTGCTATCATAATAAGACAAATTCCCCAAACCCTGGATCAGAAGCCAGTAATATTTTGTCAACATGAAGGAAATAGCAGTCATTTGAGACTTAGAGCAACTCTGTGATTTTGAGTAATATAGCACATTCAGTGAAAGCATAAAATGTGAGAAAAAATCTCACAGTAATCACACTTATTTATGGCTGGACTCAATCATCTTTAAGGTCTTTTCCAACTTAAATGATTCTATGACTTTATATTCACAAAGACCGTATATACAATTCAGTAAAGTACCGATATTTATCAGTACCCAATAGATCACATCGAAAGAAGTAATATAAATATTTTGCAGCTTCCTTGGAACTCTGTCATATGATTGCTTGCACCATGTAGGCTTTGAGTAGCATGAGTAACTGTTGAGACTGAAAAATTACACAGAGTGATATTTTACAATGCAAATGTATGACTTCAGGAGTTTGTATTATTGGAAGGAGGATCCAAATGACTCACACATATGTCAAAAAAAAATGATAAAAACAGAAACAAGGTCCAATAGCTGAGTAAGGATAAGAATCATTTAGGTAGACAAGACTGATACTTATACTAGATACTAGTAAGACAGATCAATCAAATGGGAGAAAGCACAGTAGTCCCTGTGTTTCCAAAGTGGCTTACAATTCTACCTATTCTCACTAGCAGAAGGCTAAACACTGACCCCCTGCAAAGCAGGAGGGGCTAAGGCTGTGTAAGGCCAAGTCAACATTTCCCAAATTATGCCCCATTTTTAATCTGAAGTTGCAGGCTCCAAATTAGTGCATTTTTATAAAGCTGATGATATTATCTAGCAGCTCTGCTGGTTGTGGAATTGCCATCCATGCTGTTATTCACTATTGGACTAGACTTCAGCAGCCTGAGCTGCACTGGCTCTGCTTCAAGTCCCAGTCCAACCTCCAGCAATTCCTCTCAACTTGCAAGAATACTGAGGAGTCTATGATTAAAACAAAAAAAAGAAGAAGTATTTTTTAATCCTTTTCAGAATAATGGGTGAAACCTGTCTGCTTTCTTCTCAATCAGTTAGTTTCCAGCCAGGAAGACTTCACTCCTCCACCTATGCTCCTCTGATGGCAGATAACTGTGTTGGTTTAAAGAAGAAAACCTTCTGTAATATGTGTAAACGCAGTAAAAGAAATTTCTAACAACAGCTGCCTTCATTCTGGCATCCAGGAGGAGTTGGTATGCAAATGTCACATACCAGCTCATCTAATTCAGAGAGCATTAGAGAATTGCTTTACTAAAATAGTCACTAGTTCAGACACAAACCTACAAATATACCTAAGTATGTTTTCTGACAGAACTAAGTATCTAGCTTTGCAATGCTTGCTTTGCCGGTTTGTATTTTTCTTTTCTTTCTTGGACAGCTGTCAGATAAAGAAAAAAGGGGGGAAGGGAAAGGAAATGAAGTGCCTCCACTGAGGCCTGGGATCCACTGCTCGGTATTTTGGTTGGTTACGTGGGTATTTGTTCTGGCATATCCATGTTATTATCCTGGGCAGGGTATCAAAAATTACAGAGCACACAGAACATTTTCCCATCCATTGTTACAGAGCAAACCCTTAGGGCAACCTTAGGCTTATAGCACAGGAATCCCTCACTGGAAGCTGGAGGTGATAAATTTAAGCTAAAAAATAGCACATAGTCTCTGCCTCTCCTAAGGAACTTGCACAGCTTGGTATCAAAGAGAGTTTAATGAGCTTAGTGATATGTGGAAAGGATTAAGGGTACAGTCATTGATCCAGCAAATCACTTGATTGCGTACTTAATTCAATAGGGCTTCTCATGTGCTAAAAGTTAAGCATGTGCTTCTGCACTCTTACTGGGCAGTGGGCACTCAGAGGTGGGATGGGGCTGTCCTGCAGCAGTGATGCCTGTCTCCTGAACCCACCTGTCTCAACCAGGCATGCAGGGACACGGCAGCTGCCATGTCTGTCAGTGCCTTCCCTGCCCTTGAACAAGTTCCCGGCACAGGGCCTGCCTGCACAGTGGAACTGCCCTAGTTGCATAGAAAACAGGGAAACTGGGATAGAGACAAGGCCAGTACTCACATTCCTACAGACCAGCAGTGAGGTAAAAAGTCATATTCAGCCCTGCAGAGCCCAAAGCGTCCCATTGTCCCTGTGGCACATCTAACTCCTCTCGTGGTTCAGTTGCGACAGATGCTCATCAGATAGCCCTAGCACAATCCTCTGCAACACTAATCCTTGACTCCACTGATATTTGTATTTGAAACCAGACAAGAAAGATCAGCATGGATTTAGGCTCTTGGGCTTCACAGAGGAGGATGTTTGTCGCTGGGGAGAAAAACACTGAATGAACAAGCTGATAAATGCACAGACAAGTTTTTGTGGGTATCTCAAGCCATCCAGCCCTGGAGACAGGGTACTGCATAGAGAGCACACAATCAACTGTTACAATGCAGAAAGTCATATTTTCACAGGGAAAGGTTACTAGAAATCAAACAACAACAAAGCTGTCTGCAGCCAAACAGCAGACTGTTGCAGCTGGGAAATGCTGTTGGCAAAGCAACGAGGGGGACATTGAGGCTGCTACGCTAAGTGTGGAGACACAAGTCATCTTTGAAGGATCTTGGAGAAGTGCCCTAGGGGAAAGCTTTAGATCTAGAGAGAGTGGCTTTAGAGAAGATTATAACTTGTATAAAATATTTATTTTTGTTATCATCCTGCTGCACAAACCTTTGATAGAAAATAGGCTGTTTCCCAGCAGCCCAAGAGGACTTATATATGCATGTATTCTTGCCTGGCCTATGTTTTTTGAATGTCTGAAAGTGTTATAATTAAGGATTTGGGTGAGCTGTATGTTATACAACATTACTCAGCTGCACACTAAAAATAAATCAGTATTAAAAAAAGATAAAACCTCTTTGGATTAGATGTTTTCACCATTCCCTTCAATACCACACCTGGCTAGACTGCTTACCTTTGGTGCTAAATACCAATAAAACCTCAACTTAACAAAAGTTCTTTTAAAACTGCCATTATTGCTGATTTACTCTTTTCCTACTTGATGGCAAAACATTTTAATTGACAGTTTTATTAACAACTGGCATGAAAGTGTACATTTGCAATGGAGCAGAAGGCTGGCAAGAGCCCTTGTGCACATTACACCATTACGGTAAAGCCAGTAATGATTATTTTAATAAATACGTTGAGTAATTTTTTTAATTGTTCAGAATCACTTAAGCCTCAGTGAACAGTTCACACTGCATCTCAGCTGCAGTGATTAAAACTGATTTACTGACTCCTCTGAAGCCAGTCGTTTTCATAAGAAATCAGCTGGGTTTTCCTCCTGCTGCTGCTTGGCTTCTGCTTTGCACCCTATTAAGTGGCACTATCCACAGACTACAGCAGAGTTTAATAAAGCCTGAAACATCACAAGCTCATTAGCTAACGGACAGATTCTGCACCCTGTGCATGCTGAGTGCAGGGATGCAGAGAGAGTTGGCAAAGGAGTGCTATCCAGACTCACAGCTGGCATACAGACCCCCGCTGCATTTGAACCTTTGCCAGTTTGTCCCCAGAGAAGTAGAAGCTCTGGGATAATAACATGGGTACTGTGCTACTCACTGACACTGTGTTTCGCATTCTTCCCACACAGGGCCATGGAGAACAGTTTTATGTTATCTTCTACCAGCTTACAAAAAATTGTTTTCCAGCAGGACATTCTCTACAAACAAATCTCACAGCTGAGGCAGGCATGTGCAGGAGATACATATGGACCCGTATTCTCTGGGGGCTCTTCCCTGGCTTAGTAGACCACAGCTGGAAGATGAAGAACCGATTTGGCAAAAACCACCACCACCATTCCGATCTCCAGATGCTTGGCTGCTTTGGTTGCTCACCCTTTAAGGGCCACAGTGGTTTTACATGGGAGTTACACAGCCTACATGGGCCTTGTTATGGTAACAAAGTCATAGCATATAGGAGGATAGCAATGATGCTAGACTTAGATTCTGGAAGAGGAAAAGCTAAAAAGTTTATTTAATTGAGGTTAATTATATTAAAGTAGATTTGAAGTACATCAATTAAGTATCTTGGTATTGAGAATGAAGGAAAGAATCCCAGAGCTTTCCAGATCCCCCATAATGCTGAGGAGTGAAACTAAAAAGACAAAAATATATGTTTCAGCTTTCCAAAGGGAAGCCTCATGACAGATTCAGGCACAAAAATAGCAGAGCAGTTTTCAGCTGGACTGGATGCTGCAAAATTCTCAGTAATACAATATTGCCCATTGAAAATAGGCACTTGGCAGAAAATTTAAAACTGGGATACATTAAAAAAAAACGTGCTTATTTGACAGGCTGGAATATTTTTCAAACTAAGATAGGACATAAAGTATGAGCGTGCTGAGTAAAGTTAGAACTAAGACCAGAGAGAAGTACAGCAAAAGTGAGCAAGTACAGTGAACATGTCCAGAACTTGACAGATTTTTTTGTAAAAATACCTTTCACTCCAAAAAGTTGGCATTCCTTTGGCCTAAATGTCTTTATGCAAATAACAGGATATGGAAGACTTGTCATTTCTACTAAATACTGAGCAAATAATTCTGGTTGGCTGTGTAAGTAAAGGAAACTGGACATTTTGTGCAACAGGCAAATCCATGCTATTTTTAGCTGGCTTCCTTTCCTTGAAAGAAGTATAAATCAGTAAAAGCAAATACAAAGCATTACCTGGAATTTACTAGAATTATCTTGAAATGGAAAAGGACGATACAATACCAGAAAAGTTTCCATTTATTAGACATCCTCTAGGTCATGGAGTTTTTAACACCAGTTAGCAGCTTCAATGAGTAATACATCAGAGGTACGCATTGTTATTGCCGGAACAAAACCTAAGGTCATATAGAAGTGTTTTCTACAGCATCAACAGGTAGATGCCCTTGATTTGTATTTGGGGCCAAATCAGAAGATCCTTTTGTAACCAGCCTGCACAAAGGCTGGGTGTCCGTGGGTACCCATCTATCCTGAGCATTGCTCACTGTGAATGAAGTTCAAGCAGGCTGGTTAGGGCCCGATCCTGTGCAGCAGACAGTGAGCAGGAACTGCAGCAGATGCAGGTGATGGTGCAGATTATGGGCTGTGCTCACCCGCACTAGTCCTAGGGAAGGAAAAGTACAAGAATTCTCTGAGCTTCTAAACTACCAAAAAATCAACAAGGCCATTGCAGCAGCCAAGGATTCCAGTGGGAAATGGAGAAAACCTGCCTTTTGTCAGGAAGAACGGTGGATATGGATAGGCAGGTTGCACCACAGCACCCTTACTGTGTCTCCTGTAGAGGTTTGGGGCTGCTCTCCCAGTTACCTCAGCATGTGGAACGTTCTTGTCCTCAGTCAGTGTAAAACCTCTCTATATAGTGAAATGCAAAACGAACATACAAAGTAGAGCTTACCATAGTGGCACATGTCAGAGTTCCTGGTTGTTCAAATTTACTGATGACTTTGTGTAAGTTAAGGAGGTGTCAGAGTGTCAGAAATGTTTATATCCCAACAATTCCACAAATGAAAAGGCATCAGTGTTATTTAGGGCAATAGGAATTTTCTGTATAGCTAAAACAGATATTCAGAGCTTAAAAAAATAAATAAATAAAGGCAAGAAGATGTGCAGATGTGCAGATTCTATGAGTTTGCTGCTACACAGTGTGTATATTTACATGAAATAATTAGCTGTAGTCTTGTTTATGTCAAACCCAATTTACATTAATAAACTCCTCCAAGCAAAGACACTGATGCTGTAAAAAAGTGCCCAGAAATGTTAGCAGCCATAAAGATGCAGAGTAAACACTAGAACATTTAATTAATCAGTTTCTGACATTACCAGGTAATTACAATTTCTGATTCATTTCTTGGATGGTTTCTATGAATATAAATCAACACAACACACAGAGGAACTGCTCATTGGAGGCATTTGGCTTACGTAGACATATGGCACTTGCATGTGCCTCACATTGACTAAAGAAGACAAGGAGTTATAGCAAAGATAGAAAACATTCATGGGATCTATCGCACAGTTGGGGAAATCAAATTCTAAGGTTATTATAGATGTTTGGGATTCACAGATACAGATGTTTAATTCTCAGAATGTATCAGATCTGTTAACTCACTTGGAATAACCACTGTCATCCATCCTAACAACAAATACCTAGAGACCTGAAGTTTTCTACTATCTTCTTTTACTGCTTCATTATCACTTGTCCTCACATTTATTCTGGCAGCTTCTGACAAGGAAGAAATCCAAGTGTATCTTCATGTGGTAGGTTTATTTGTACTTAAAAACCAAAAACTTAAAAACCTTTTTAGTTACATAAAAAGGCAGTAGTCTTTTAAAAGAAAAGTAGTCTTTTAAAAACCTGGGGTTTAGCAAAACCCAAACATCAGCTCTTGAATGGAAAACAGAGAAACTGGAGAAGAGCAGAGAGAAGGCGCTGCGCAGCACCGGAGTCTGAGACTTCCATTCCAGACAGGTTCTGCTTGTTTTCTCCTGCCACCTCTTTTTTGCCCTCCTGCTACCATCCTCTGCTCTAGCCACAGACTTTTCCAAGGAGAGGAGGGAACTTGTTATAGCACATTTGAATTTTAATCAGCTATGTCAAGGGCTCTGCTTGCAATGCCTCATATGTACATATCTAGAGTCAAGAAAAATGTATCTCAGTGTTAAAAATACAGTAATGCTCAGGAAATCTCAGAAGCTGCTTCCAGCACCCTACCTCTTCCTGGTGCGCTTAATTCAGTGGAACTACTCTGACTTACATCCATCCATCTCATCGATATGCTACACAAACATGTAACACAGAAAATTGATGGAACATGCAAATAAATATACTCCTAAACATCTGCTCATGGGTTTGCTTTTTCACTCTGTGTTTGTATAAAGAAAAAACTGATTGCTCAGAAGCTAATACATGAATATACCTATGCATTTTCATAGCTTTATGAAGCAGCAGTCGTGCTCCCAGGGACTGCTGTCAGCTCGTGTTCTACCTGAAGCACATTTAATGTCAGCTGCCATTGCCAGGGCTTGCACCTGGTTCAACTTAGGATACTGACTGATAGTAGGACACAGTGGAGTCTAAGACATGAATCAGTTATAAACTGTTGCCTTCAACCAAAATTCCCACCAATTTCCATGAGATATTCAAGAAAATAAAAGCATTCATAAATGCAACAGGATCGGCCCTGTGTGTGCAAACGAAAAAAAAATCTCTAAAACTTTCAATGTATTTTCTTGCTGGTAATAATTGAATTCAATGTATGTGAGGAAGCTAACCTTCTCTGGCAGTTCTGCAAAGCAGGTGTCCCATACAGAGCTCTGATCCCAACTGCTGCAGCTCTCCGACAACCACCATCACTGCTTTCCAAGATGAGCTCACGGTCCCAGCACAGGACAGGCAACAGCACTGTGGAACCTGACTTTCTGGGGTCAGTGGATTAATCATAAGAAGTGTGGCATTTCCTAAATGGTGTATAGGCTAGACAGCATCATGTGATAATGGTTGGAGATAAACTGTGAGTATTTCAGGGATTTAGTGAAAGTAGATTTAGTGGGGGAAAAATGTTTCACTGTAATGGTAAGCTATAAGCAGAAAGTTCAGTAAAGGCCCAGAAAGGGAATAAGAACTGGAACATTTGCATCAGCAAACAGCATACAAGCATGCATTTATGTTGCGTAGGCCTGTTAAATACTTAAGCCAACGCAGTGCCTTTATTTATATCTGCTAATTCTCAGTAAATTCTGGGTGGAGGATAAAGCACAAAGGGACTGAAAGCACAATTTCTTGCTGCAACTCCAACCCTCATCCCTACTGATGCTGTAAACAGATACACACACATCAGTCTGGTATAGTAGTGGCAATTAGCTGCACTGGCAAGATTAGGGCATACAGGGACTAAATGGGCTACAACATGACACATTAGAGTGCTGCTCAGGTGCAGTTCTCTGCAGGTATGGAGCTTTACATGAGCACAATGCTCCAGCTCTTATCTGCCTCAGTGATGGGAACATTGCAAGTGACCATGCACCAGCCTCTGTGCTGTTTCGGAAGGCAGAGCAAGCTGCGCACCAGGCAAGGAAGGTGAGTATAAAAAGTTGCTTTGATGGAAAGCCAAGAACTAGAGCCATGCTCCCAGAATAGCTGAAATGCATGAAGAAAGGATCTCGGGGATGGCCTTTACTGACCTGTAGTCGAGCTGGAGCACGGAGAAGATGCACTTCAGTGAATATGGATGTACATTGTTGAGTTCAATGTGTAGGAATAACTGAGCCTAACATAAAGGTTTTCATAAAGTAGAAATGGGTAGTTTTAACTCCTCTCTTATGTTCCAAAGAAAGCAAAACTCCCTCTTCAATTCCTGCATATAACAATTGTATTAATAATCATTATTATCTTGTGATTTTATTAAGTGGCCTAACACGTTATTGTTTTGCCTTTTGAACACAATGCCATATACAGAAGGTGCTAAACAAATATAATGACATTACTCAATTTAAAGAGAATCTATTTCCTTTTCACAAAAATTAAAGTGAACCTTTAATTTCATTCAGCATTTTAGAATTCACAGGTATA
This sequence comes from Melopsittacus undulatus, assembly GCF_012275295.1. NCBI lineage: Eukaryota > Metazoa > Chordata > Aves > Psittaciformes > Psittaculidae > Melopsittacus > Melopsittacus undulatus. The sequence goes on along the minus strand of NC_047530.1, from coordinate 79,816,701 downwards.
CTGAGGTATCAGTGAAATCAAAGCTGTAATTTAGCTCCTAGTTAACACTGATAATTTTTCTGCAGTTGAATATTGCTGCACTGAATTGCAGATCCATCTCAAACATTATGTGCCTAGAGATATTAGTCACAGTTATTGTAAAACATTCTGTTTATTCAAATAAGACTGAAAAACTATAGTGTGAAAGGCTTGAAAATACTTGTTTGTAGATTAATAGACAAATATGTTGGCTGCTACATAGGATATATAGGGACAATTCGGATTACATGATAGCTTTCTGTTTTATATACTAGCTTGCCAGTTAGCATTCAAAACTATAACTTTAAAAATGCCCTTAATTTTATGTCTGAAGTAGCAAGTGATAAACTTTGCTGTCAGTGTTTCTTAAACATGAATCTTTGAATCCACAGGAAACTTAATGTGAATTAACAGTGAGAATATAAAGATAAACCTTTATATTTCTGCTAATCTAATTTTTTGCCACTAACTGTTTCTTACTGGAACGGTTCTTTACAGTATTTAACTGAATTGCATTTAAAGATCTTAGCATCACTACCTGGAAAATCTACAGCAGCAAGTGATGAGTAACTTGCTCATGAGTTAGTGTACCTGCTGCTCTGCTACTGACTTCGTGATGTTTAGACACTGCGTCTTTCTTGGGGAAACAAAGACACAACTTCCTGCAGAAGCCTTGGTTCTCACTGACCCGAGACACAAATATGTTTCAACCCTGTACCTAAAAGCATTTTATTTTTCCACATGAAAGTGATGTCCCATTTCCTGTGTGTGAGGTCAGCTTCAGCTGGAATTGTGCCATCCTTGATGGAATTAACTGAGGGCATGTCAGTCCAAACCAAAGACAGCCAAGAGATACACAAAGTAATGATGTTTTCCTCTCTACTCTTAATGGGTGATTTTTAGAGTAATTGGATAAAAAGATTTTAAAACGCTGATTTAAAAAAAAAAAGTGTCATTTGGGGATACTAATTATTTTACATAAATACTCTGATACATTCTAACCCCTTGCTGTCATCTAGCACTTGTTAAGCATCTCATGTTTCAGAGTATTCAAAACTAGTGGCAATAATTTATATACAACAGAAGGGTTGAAATACTGCATCTGAACTGTGTAGGTGCTCCATGCATGAATCATAGACAATTTACTGTATGATCCTCACAAGGGCTGATGAATTACATTAATTTCTATAAGCCTTAAGATGCTTGCATGCATACTCTAGATCAGAAATACTGAGTTTGTATTAAATCACAGGAGAAAAAAAATACCAACTTTAAGAAACTTTAAAAATTAAGAGAGATTCCAACCCTGAAAGTACTAGAGAATAAGGTATGCCTTTTCTTTCAAATCTGGATTGCCTATACTGACATGCATTTCATATGTATGATTATGGAAAAGGTTGATTCATCTCTAAGGCTCTGACCTGTCTCACAGCTCAGGTAGTGGCAGTATTCACAGCAGTGCCTTACAGGAGTCCAGCTCGCATGGGAAGTCTGCAGGAATGGTAGCAGCTTCTCAGATCTCACTTCTGTCTTTAAGAGAAGCTTACCATATAAATATATTTTCAAGGTGTTGCAGACATCAAGATAGCCATAAAACTGGACCATTGAGTAATGGTCAAAACCGGACCATTGTAACCACTCAGCCATACCCATGTAATCTTTCATGGCTTCACTGTGAAAAGTGCTGCGCCTATGCAAGTCTCCATGATACTGCAGAATTCAACTTCCTCAGGGGAGGAAAAGCAATTTTCAATCTCTAGATACAGTCCTTAGTCATTCATTTAGAAAGCATTTCCACAGCCATCAACTTGGCAGTATTTAAATTAAAAGATTTTGAAAATCTCGGTTTCCAACAGGAAATGTTTTCAGTGATTGGCATTTCACATGTATAGAGAAATTTACAGTGATCATACCCTGATGACAAGTCTAAGAGAGGATTTACATCTAATGGAAATGATCCAATTTATTTTTCATACAGTAATACTGAGTGGCTATTGTGAACATTTCATTATCAAAGAAATTAAAGACAACACAAGAAAATTAATGTTTTAAGAGAAAGTCGTATGGTCCATTTAACTCCTCTTTTGACTGTCCACAAAATGTAGTAACATAATTTGCTCCTTTTCATATGCTCAAATAATAGAAATAACACTTTCCATAAATCATCTACAAAAGCTTTAAGAGAAAAAGCAAGTTATTCAGTATAAAGCTTTCAAATTTCTTCCGTATAACGTATATCTGCGTACTTCAGCAAAACACCTCTCTAAGAAAAAACCCTTACATGGAATAATAATCTTCCTCCTCTTCTCCTTTCCAACTTTCTTCTGTTTGGATATCACACATTCTTACTGCACAACAGTAGTGTCCTCTTGTTGCATGGGACTCAATGGAAATTTGGTCACCGACTCAAGTCTCACACACTTACTATTTGGGTGTGGAGATGATGGTATGCTATGAAAGCACAGCAAACACTCCTAGCAGGAAGATGTCTCAATGCTTTATGGTTAGAGACTTGTAGGGAAGCTATCAAGTTTTGCTGCTGAGGAAAACCAATTCTTTTGTCTCACCTCCCCTTCTTCCAAGCACCCTTTATAATTCTGAGTCTTGGGAAAAAAAAAAGTTTGACCCAAAGTGAAGTAATAGGACCTTAAAATGCCTTCTCCATGCACCTGGGATGTGGCTGAACAGCCTCACTGCAGAAAAGGCTCTTAACCTAGCATCCCAATGAGTCCTCTTGCTGTAGTCCCTCCCAGTGAAGACACTTAGAGCAGGATTTCAGATTATGCCCCACCCTGCAGTGTTTACTTAAATGAGTGCATCTCAGAGCTCAGTTTGGCCTGGGACTGAGTCCAGTCACTTGTGCCTGTGTCACTCCAGTTGTCGAAGGAAAAAGCAAAAAGCACAAAGGAATCAAAAGAGCACAGGGTTAGATGGGACATTTAAACATTTGAAGATGCAGACAAACACCTAATGAGATTTTAATGAGAATGTGCTCATTATGCTCCCTTGGAGATTTCTGAAATGCCTCTAGACTTCTGGTAAATTTCCAGGTCTGTCTCCCCACTCCTTCCTATGTATCCAACAGATTTGTTTTTCTCTTTCTGAGAGGGAGAGGGCAAGGAAGCCCAGCATATAAATTCCTTTCCTTTGATACTTGTATTCATACCAAGTAAGATAAAAAGAAAACCCTCCTCTCTACATATTTGAACAACACAATCATTTATGTGGATAGCTGAATTCCCCCTTATATTACTTTGCATTCATGCATCAGATGCCTTGGGCTGGAAGGACATGCTGAATATGAGTCTCTGCCTAGCCACAAAATAAATATAGTGCAAGGGGAGGATTAAGATGAGGCAAAGGACTCTGCCACTTCAGACTGCAAAACACTGCAGGCTCTCCTGAAATGCCAAAAGAGGGAAGAATTTCACAGTGATGATTTGACTGATCTCTGTGCTGGTGGAAACTGAGTCACTGAACAAGTCCTGTTCTCTGAGTCATACTGGCAAGACGATCGCGGAAAGGAAGATGTCCTCAGCCCTTTAGACTGATTACATCCATCTCTGTAACCTGGCATCAAAAACATACCAAGTATGTGCGTTATACATACACACACATGTACAAAAATAAAGCTAATTCAAAAAGTGTGTGTTTAGTTAGGATCCAGTGACTTAATCTTACAGTCTCAAAAATCAGAGAGGCTCTTTCCAAAAGAGAGTTACACAGTCAGCCTTAGCAACATCTTAGGGACAAGTGGTTTTTTGCTTCTTTAAGAGATTGTACTGCCTATGCAAATACATATCAGTGAAGAGATCTTAAGCCATATTGATTTGTTTTATCTTTTAAATTTTGATTAAAAACACCTTTAGATTATTTGTCTCCTAAAATGCTCGAGATTAGATATTCCTCTTTCAAATCTATTACTAAGTTATTAATCAAGCCAGAGATTTCTGATTTCCACAAATCAGTAATTATTCATTTAGCTATGATTAGTGCTACATGGGGAAACCCTTTGTTTTAAAGAAGACAGCATTCAACTCTTAAGAGACAGAGTACCTCATAAATGTAGCCTGGGGTTGGAATAACATGGAGATGTACTGTTCTCCCAGGAGATCTGAGGATTTCCTCCTCATCTAATATTAATTTATAGCACTGATATGCTATAACTGATCTATCAGAAAATAGTTTTGCACACAGAAGACAGGAGACATACTAATATCTATCAACAGGAAATTCTTGAACATTATTTCAAATTCCAAAAGTATTTCCTAAATTGAAACATTAATTAGTTCTACAATAATTATTCACATCCCCTCAAAGCTTTGGGCAAGTTTGCAAAACAGGCTGCTTTCCAGTGGAGAGCGCTGCAATTCCAGTGACACATGAGTACAGTATGAAGCTGGATTTCACCATTTCTACCACCAATGTACATTATTATTTTCATCAGCATGTATTAGCTCCCAGAGAGACAGACATGGAGCCCAGCTCATGCCTGCAAACAGCTTTTCCAAGACATGACTGGTGACATTTCCCACTTCCTTGACTATTTTTCTCCTGTTGCTCCTGTTATGACTAAAACCAGAAGGATTATATTTTTTCTCAGTGGGAAATGTGTCACCTGCTGTTGAAAGGAAAGCAATTATTGTGTCCTCGCTAAATCTTGGGCCTTTCTGTGTACAGCTTGAGAGTTTAAAAATATAAACATCCCGTGCTGTGCCACTGTAAGTGGTTAGGCACTGTGGAACCCCAGCTGGGATCCCCTGGATGTCACCTTCAGTGCCTGCTAAGCACAGGGAAAGATGCCAAACCCAAGTGCCTTTCCCGTAACTGTGTCTAATCAGTGGTAAGTAAAAGTGAATGATGTGCTCTTAGTTCCTGCACAAGACACCTCAAAATATCACGTTCTTCCTCTCTTCCCTTACTCCAGCAGTCAGAGTATACTTTTCAGCTTTACTCAAACAAGATTTATGTCTGCCCTGCATTTCTGGAGTTGTTTTCACTCCTTTTGTGTAGTTTTATGTGACTGTAAACCTGTCTAACAAAGGGGCAGGCATTTTATTTGCACAGTGTCAGATGCTATTTCTCTGTGCAATCTCCTGTTATCAAACAGAAATAGTCTTTTAAACAAAATGGGAAATAAAGCAACTGGACATTTACATTTGCAGCTGGCCAGAAGCAGTAGAATAATCAAACTCACAAAATGCATGTATTTATATATATATGAAATTTGTATATGTACATATGTAAGTGTATATGTACACACACACAAAAGGATGTATAAGTGCAGGCTAAAAGGTAGTAGTTTTTAATACACAAACTTAATTTCTCACAAGTCTATTGCTATTTAGAAATTATTTTTTACCATGAAACTGAAGAAAATGCACACAATTACTGGAAAAGGAAAGAGCACAACTATGACTAAATATAAGAAAAAATAATCTTACACTAATTATGAAAGGAAGTTTCTAACAGTATTGATTGCTGCCGTAGGATCTAGGGAATTGTATCTAGAATCACTTCTAGGGAAAGGATCAGCAGCTTCAGTATTGGGCATCATTTCAGAAACAGAACAATTGAGGTTGAAATGGACCTCTGAGTTATCTGGTGGAATCCCCATGCAAAGCAGGGTCAACTTCAAAGTTAGACCATTTTAAATAACATCATATCCAGACAAGTTTTGAATGTCTCTAAGAGTCCACAGCCTCTCTGGGCAATTGTTTCAGTGTTCAGTCATCCTGATGGTAAATATCAAACCAGAATTCCCCTTAAAGCAACTGTTGTCCATTGCTCATTCTCTCACTGTGCACCTCCAAGAAGAGATTAGCTCCATCTTTCCTTTTACCTTTCCCTTAACTACAACAAAATCTCCCCTAAACCTTCTCTTCATACTTCTGAACAAACCAGTTCTCCCACCCTTTACATCTGCTGTCCCAGGCCCATCTTAGTAGGCAGCTCTGGACCAGCTCCAGCATACCCAGAATGGACCAGTAAGGACCCTCTGTGCAAGATTCACTCCTCTGGCTTCCTATAAGCAAGGCAGCTCCTGCTCTGAAACATATAGCTTGCTATTTATTCTTCAAAATGCCTATTTTATGTAACATAGCTGTGGATATACATAGAGACATATGAATGTCTAAATCCTAAATATACATAGCTTCTGAAATCTGTGGCAAGTAATGTCACAGATAGTTTATTAAAATCTATAGTGTTTACAATATATTTTCTATCACATTTCTATACATTTTGGATAAAGCCAGTTGAGATCAAACATACACATTTTCAATGAATACACATTAGGGAAATTTTACCCCTATGGGTAAAGAGATTCAGAGAATAGTATTTACAGAATAAATTAAACATCTTCCCCAGTTCAGGTACATTATGTAGGCTGATCCTTCAACAGCAACTGAGAACTGGTCACCTATAAACTTTGCTGTTGAAATGCTATTGGTTGCAAAGACAGAAACACTGTTTACTTTCTGATAGTGTTTGGCAGGATTCAGAAAGGCCGTGGAGTGCTCAAAACTTTCTCTAATTCAGAAGGCTCCAGGTGGCATGAACAGCATACACAGTAAGAACCCTGTATAATAGAGTATATGCAATATTGCTCCAGCTTTTCTCTTTCTGTACCACAAAACTCTTTTCTGGGAGAATTTTTATCAGAAAATTAAATATTGTGCTTTAATATAGTTTACTACTACAAATGACAGAGGAAATTTGCATGATGAAAGCAACTTTCTGTTCACCTAACTTTGGTGATTCTTATCTGGTTTTCTATAGAATTTAGAATCACAGAGTCATAGAATAGTTAGGGTTGGAAAGGACCTCAAGATCATCTAGTTCCAACCCCCCTGCCATGGGCAGGGACACCTCACACTAAACCATATCACCCAAGGCTTCATCCAACCTGGTCTTGAACATTTCCAGGGATGGAGCATTCACAACCTCCATGGGCAACACATTCCAGTGCCTCATCAGCCTAACACTAAAGAATTTCTTCCTTATATCCAGTCTAAACCTCTGCTGTTTAAGTTTCAACCCATTACCCCTTGTCCTATCACTACAGTCCCTAATGAATAGTCCCTCCCCAGCATCCCTGTAGGCCCCTTTCAAATACTGGAAGGCTGCTATGAGGTCTCCACACAGCCTTCTCTTCTCCAGGCTGAACTTTGTATATGAGTTGCCATATGGATATCTTATTTTTATTTAATTTTTAGTTTTCGTTTAATTCTTCTCTGCTTCTCTTTTCTTAAAACACTCTGGGAAAACTAACTTTTAGTTCCATATTCATTATTTCACCCACTTTAATTAGGGAATCTCAGTATGCCCTGTGAAAGTTCATGAGGTTCCCTATGACTCTTGAAATAGTACTTTGCATCCTCTGCCTTCTAATGTCATATGGCTTTCTAATATTGAGACACAACTAGTATCATGATCATATCTACAAGAGGTTTGTACTGAAGACTACAGAAGAGAAATACTATCTTTGTCATCTTTTCTCAGCTGTGGATTAAAATGGTACCAGACCACTAATCCTCTCTATATGGGCAGATGGTCGTTTGATGTATGTACTCATCTACAAACAAAATTCAGAAATTCACTTGGTTTTATAACCACTCATTATGTATTACTGGTCTCCATTTAACATCAAAAGTGCAAGTAAGAGGACTGCCTTTCTTTATATTAATTGTTCAGTTGATTCCTCACTAGTAGTAACGCTTAGTGTTCATATAGTTCTTTACATCTCTAAATTACTTTATAAATCTTGGTTTATCAAAAAGTTGGACTTCTTACAAGAACTTACCTTCCAGGAATACTGTCTAACCAGAAGGAAAAAAAGAAAAGTGTCACAGTGTTCTTTGTTAAATATTTAGTGGTTAGAGGCACAGAGCATGAGCTAGGACAAGGTTTTGCATTTCAGTCTCATGTCATAAATTCTCTTCTGTGTACATGGAAACAAGATGGCTAGAAAGGGGATGAGAAATGAGAGAGAGTAGGAAAACATTTTGCCACTGAAGATTAATTTTCTGAAGGATTTTCTAACACACATAGTGTTACCTAACTACCCAGTACAGGTCAATGTCAGAACAAACTTCCCCTGCATGGTTATCCTATTCACTTTTGAGGGTGAAGACTAGTCATGGATAAATTGCATGACTATGACTCTCCATACTGCTTGCTAAAAACCTGCTGCAGGTGTCTGTTAACAGATTTAGGGTAATATTCTTCCAAATCAATGCCCCCCCTTACCCTCACCAAAAAAAAAAAAGCTTCTTTCACCAGTTTTCTTCGCATACGGCTGCTAAATTACCCAACAGAATGACTGTAAGTAACAAAACTAGGACTCCAGTGAGTAACTCACAAAGTTATAGATGTCAACAGAATGTCTTTGTAATAAGAAGGGGACAAAATTAAGCAGAACCCTTAAGTAATGTTACTCAGTGTCCATGTAATTCAATGCAAGTGTTCCTTGCCAGATACAGGCAGGCAGCTGATGGCGTGGATGCATGTTATGCCTGACACAGGCTGTCAAGAACTTTGCATTATTTCAAGGAAATTAAATTAAATACACATCAGTGTGTCTGGTTAATAAGTATTTTGTATAAAAGGAAGAAGAAGAACAAAGTATATTTTTTCCCAGTATTTAAAGGGTGGCTACAAGGAAGACTGAGACTCCCTTTTTGCAAGGAGGCACATGGAAAAGATGAGAGGTAATGGACAGAAGTTATTCCTAGGGACATTCCAATCGGACACAAGAGGTAAATTTTTTACAATGAGAGCAATCAGCTATTGGAATAATCTCCCTAGTGAAGTGGTGGATTCCCCAGCACTGAACACTTTTAAGATTCAGCTGTACAAGGTGCTGGGAGGTTTATTCTAGGTCATGCTTTGCCAAGAAAGGTTGGACCTCAAGGTCCCTTCCAACCTGGTTTTCTATGTTTCTATGATTGTAAGAAGTTTTAAGCACAGAATTTATCCAAGATGCTGCAAAACGACTTTTATCTAAAAGAACCTATTCTTCTCTAGGCAGAGCAAAATAAATATAGGTGTCTGTATAAATGAAAGACAGTTTATGTCCAGATTTGTATGAAAATAGATTAGTTTCCAGGTCTATCCTGGAAGTGGTCACTGTGCTACAGAGCAGCACATGGAAATATGTTTACAAAAGAATCCTAGTCATTTCTGTAGGGAATTAAGCACACCTTCCTGCCAGGAACAGATGCACAAACAGACACATAAGGGGGGCAATGCCTTTTTTGGTTGGGGGGCAATGCCTTTTTTGGTTGTTGACCCACCATAATTGCTAGGGCTGCCTTAAGGATATGCTGCTGGAACTATGTGTTGTGACACGAGTCGGAACCAGATGTGCTCCTGCCAGCTCATACCAAATACTAGGTGACTGCAGCTATTCTCTACCTCAGTGCTGCTGCATAAAAAAACTGACTATTAAAATTTATCTTCCATGGAACAGCTCACTTGAAAGTTAGTTATTGTTCAAGCATTTGCCAGGCTGAAAATTCAACTTTTAAAAAAGAAATAATTTCTTGATATTAGTTGTACAACCAATGTTTTAACAATCATAAAACCAATAAAGAACTGCAGGCTTCAAAATGTTCTATTTAAGTGAGGCAATTAAAAGCAATGGTCCAGGGTCAATAACAGCTTCTAGGGGTTGAACAAAATAAATAAACCTATTAAAATAAGTGGATGCTTAACCTCAAATCTTCACACTATGTTGGGTATTATTTAGAATATGTCTGCTAGTTTGTAAACGATAATGTCACTGCAGAATAATTTTTGTCATTAACTGTCCAGAAGTCAAGAAGATTCCAGCAGTTACAGTTACACAACCTTTCAACCAAGTGAATCTACTTAGAATTTGAGTTAAATGCAGATGCCAGTATGTCATCACACCACAACTTTCAGATGGTGACAACCACAGATATCATGTGTTATTACTAAGAGTTAAAAGAAAACTGGAGGGGCAAATACAAAGACACTTCCTTACCTAACCTTCTTCCATACCCCTTTTTTGTTCGCTTAGGAGCAGCTTGCTAGGAAACTTGTGGAAACTGCTACAGCAACCAACCCTCCAGCAAACAGCAATATGTCCTCGGGGAACAGCTGTGAGATCATTTATGTTATTCAAATATGTAATACAAACCCATGGGTAGTTGTTTGCGTGGCGTTTTTGTTTTTTGTTTTTTTTTTTTTTACTTGGGAAACAGCTTTGGGAGTGTAAACAACTGATTTCAGAAATCCTTACATTATAGAAAGTAATCTTGTTATTCCATGATGCAATTGAGTATGTGCAAATACCTGAATTTGTCTACATCTGTCGAAGAATTTGCACACACTTAGAATTTGCACACACAATTTTACAGCACCTCCCAAAACTGTGCAGGAAGAAAAGCCAACAACTGTATTTTGCATAAGCAATGAGTGATACTGAAGTTTTCAGTCTGAGAATGGCAACTTGGAACATTTTAAATGAATGTCTTTTTCTGTTTCCTTTATATGTTGTGAAAGTCAGGGCTCATAAAGGGATCTCCAGTCAGATACTTAAACTTTGGAATTATGGAATGGTCACTTAAAATTCCTTGAGATTAAGGCCTCATTTCTTTCACAGCAATAATTGAATAAGAAGGAAGGAGTTAGGGGACCACAGCAACTGGAGATGCATTTTTAGTCTGTGTAGGCAGATTCTTGTCCCATGCTGGCAGAAAACTGCAGGAACAGAAACACAAGTATGTGCAATCATTTGTAAGATTAGGACTCTAAATTTTCTAAAGGAATTTCCTAAAACTTTACATATTTCAGTTTTGGATATATTTCTGATCTTCTTTGTTTTAAGCAGGTTTCATTGCCACAGTAGAGAAACAAGTCTTCTTGTGAGGTTCTGAAGCACATTAGCCAAAAGCTGAGTACTGTGAATATTTCATTTCATCCTGATGGATGTTAGGTTAAATATTAATGTGCAATAAACCACTCTGCTTACAATAAATAATAACAATTTAATTGACAAAAAGTAATTCAAGAGTCTAATTTCTGTTTTGCTCAAATGAAAATTTAGCCATTGACACCACTAACAGTAAAGTGGTTGAAACAGAGAGAACAGTAGCAATAGTCATGCAATCCAGATGGACCATAAACACTTCAAAAAATCTACCAAAAATGTTTTGATTAAATAGAAGTGGTTTCCTTTTTTAAATAAAGGATGTAAATGAATTAACAGCACATTTTAGCCATCTTGACATGATTAGTTTGTAGGATAAATTGTGCAATGTACCACTTGCATTATAACTTGAGAGTCTTGTATTTTACAAAAAATGACAGATATTTAGGCTCCTGTGCATTTTTTTGTTTCATTTTAAAACTGGTCTCATGGGCTTTTCTTAATAAAAAAGTACATTGCTCTAGTTGTAAGTCATAAATAAGCCTGGGCTTGGGTCAGGGCTAGCAGAGGAATCCTGGACTCCAGAGGCAACGAAGAAATGCCAACGACATTTGACATCCTGCAGTTTTTGTGCATGACTTCATGGGGATGGGCGGGCGGGTTGGGGTGGTTGTCAGCAGTTCAGCAACCTTCCCTGGGAGCCCTGGGAGCTTCATAGGAGGTAATAAAGTGCAGGCATTCAGAAAAAAAACACTGAAAGTGGATTGTGAAGAACTCAGGAGGAACTTTAAATTACCCAAGAGAACCCCATTGCAAGTGAGCACACACTTCAAAACTGACCTCCTCTGAAAGGCTTTTACTCCCAGGTTGTCTTCAGACTTCCAAGTGGAATAACCTGACAGCTTTCCATCTTCCTATTTTCCCTAAATATTATGTGCTATTTCCCTAAATACTATGCTCCCATTTCTTTGAACCAAAATGCCTAGGAGATTGTGCTGAAGAGAGGACACAGCTGGAGAAGTCTGGGTCCTTCATTTTCAGTAGTTCCTTGCAGGGCTTGTGGTAATTAAAAAGTATCACTGAACCCAGCTGAATTTTATCTTTTGTTCAAGCATGTCAAACATTTCTGTTCATTAGAAGTCACTAGTATGTACTGCACTGCTCTCTCTGTCCACCAGAACAAGAACAGAGCGAGCAGTAATACATGTACTAGGACTACAGCAACTAGATCTGCCACTTCTGTTGTCATCAAGGGAACTGAGACTGGCAAAGAGTAGTGGCTCATTCTGTTAAGCTCACACTTCTATAAGCCCTGTTTCTTTGGGGTAGGAGTGGGTTTAGACTTCAGGTCGGAGGTGTCAGCACTCCTGAGCACCAGGTTCATGTAGGCCTTTCACTGAAGGGTCAAGTTTTCAACAAGCTCAAAAATGCCTCAGGTTTCATGGGTTTATGACCTTTCATGAAACAAGGGGGGAAAACGTGGGGACCAGTGTCTGTTTGAGGATTACCTCAATCCCCTGCTGTCAGTTCCAGAAGCAAAGTCCATTATTATACCTCTGCTGCTGCCTTGAACAAGTTTCTACAGTGTAAATGAAATGATTCTTATTATCTGCCTACAATGGTGATTGATAAGTTTGCACTTTACAGAACAGCTCACTGCTCTCAATTGCCTCATCATCGATTTTCTCTATGCCATGCCTCTCCTGTCATACCACAGACAGAAAGCCTCCTTCTACGAGGTCAGTCCAGATGCAATGAATTTTGGTGCTGCTGAAACTCACTTCATCCCAGTGGAAATTTGCAGAGAAGGAGCTAACGGAAAAATCTTGTTACTTTCTCCTTGCTGGCTCTGCTATTAGCTTCCTGAAATCCACTCCACTGTGTTCCCACTGAGGGCTTGATTTTTCATCAGAAAGAGAAAAACCCATCACAGAGGACAGAGCAGAGAGAGGATTGAGACAGTGTGAGTCCCTCCACTGACTGGAGATCGGCCATATCATAACTGCATACCTGCTCACCCAGAGGCACTGAGCATGCATCATCCTGCACCATATAAGATAGGTGTCAGTAGGAAATTAAGGGTGAGAGAACCTGAAGAGCTCACAGGATAAATGTGATTACATTTTTAAAAGCCACTAAAACTCAAGATCCTGAATCCTATATATATAAAAAGTAAAACATTTCATTCCACTTAGGCTCAGAATTCCTTTCCCACTGATATGCCAAAATTAGAAACACATTTTCAGAGAAGGCTTAAGTCCCAAATAGATATGTAGCCTTCAGAAGGGCAGCTCTGTCCCTGCAGCCTTCTCATTTTCCTCTGAGCAGCCATCTGTTTGGCCAATTGGATGTCTGCCTATTAAAAATCCAATCACAAGGAAAAACGGTATGATTTATACAGAATGGCTATATACTTTTTCTCCCTTACACAGAGCAAGATGCACACACTAACACCAGTCCATCTGCCTTATGACACAGATATACAGCCATCAGTTCCTCTGTCTGTCAAGCTCCAACCACACTGTGCTTCCCTCCAAGTTGAAGTGTGGTGATAATAAGAGCATGACAAATCGATCTTCTGCTGTGGCAAGTCCTTTGACGCTGCTCTGAGAGCAGTTTGAATTTGTTGGGAATATGAGATTAAAGGAAATCTGAAATTTAAAGATCAGACTGAATTATTTGCTGCACCTGAAATAACTGGGTGGTTCTGGACTGGTGAATGGGGGCCATTGTTGTCTTCAGCTACATCCACAAAATATCTAAAATAGATTATGAAGATGATAAACTCACATAATTAGTTACAGTTAATCAACATATGAAAGGTTTGCATTGTACCGTGATCAGTAAGGGTTTATCTGTGAAATTCTCAAAGATCACGCAGGGTGAGTGGCAGCAGATTGTACTGAACTTTGGGAGACCTCCTTGCAAAAACATGTGGTTGGACCCTTGTTCTCCTGTCTGTTAGAAACTACAAGCAGAAGAGAGAGGATGTGCTCAGCCTGCAAAGGGAGAGAGAGCTGACTTCCAGTTCAGAGAGCAAGGGCACTGGGTGAACTACAGATATTCTGACCTTTCTTCCTGGAATATGAATTGGTTTATGACTAAAAAGTGTGTGGCTGGAGTTACAAAACGGGCCAGAAGGTTTAAATCTCATTGCAGTGCAAAACCCTGCTCTCCAGAGCAAATGTGGCAACTGGAGTACAGGAAAAAATTGCACAGATTTGGATCTATGGTCTATGCAAATCTTGCTCTACGTACTGATTCCCTCTGTACATACTTTGCAATCAGTCTGAACTGTCCTTGCACCAGAAGCTAATACATTCAATGAAGAGGGCAGGAGAACCCTGCATGGTGCTACAAAGGGGTGAAATACTGCAGCAGACCAGTAATCCCTTGCATGCTGTCCAATTCCCTCCTCTCCTCCTCCTCTTCAACCTATGTAATGTTAATAAATACAGAAATAGTTTATAAAATTGTGTCAAGACCCCCACAAAGTACCATGAAAATATATTCAGAAAATCCCTTTTTTTATTATTTTTCCAGACCAGCTGAAAATCTTCAATTATAATTAGAACTGCTAAGTACCTTTGTAACTTGCTTCTATATGAGGTGGTCATAATATTGGAAAAATAGTAAAATTCCTGTATGCATTTTGAGCTCTGACAAAATGACAGGAAATGCAATACATACATCATTTAAGCATGCCATGGAACGGAATGGAGCATCAATGTGAATATAAAAAATTTTTTGCTAAGGTAATTCTCAGAAAGCTGTATAACACAAACAGGTATTTCTTGGTACAAAAGGACAACATTTTGTATATCCTCAGCTTGGCCAGTTCATTCTGAAGTATTTTAGTAAGGTACATGAATGATAATGAAGGTTGCCTTTGATGGTTGCCCGTTGCCCTGAAGAAAATGTTTATGACCTGAATAGATTAATTATATTCTCCTCTTAAATATCATTCCTTCAGGACTAGTTATTGTTGAGTGAAAATGTGCCACTTTATATGCAAATAAAATGGACTGAGAGTGGAAGAAAAAGTTCAGCATATAACTACTGACAAATCATCTTATTATGTTTTATATTAGCAGATGGAACATCTTGTGGTATTAAATTTTAATAGACTTCAATGGGATGCAGTATTTGCTTCCTTGTTTCTAGGAAATCTTAGTCAAACTTTCAATCACTTTCTGTTAGTCACCTTTGCTTCACTGGGAAAGGATTTTAAATAAATAGTAAGAAAAAGCGATACATCAAATGCAAGAAAAATATCTAAAACCCATTAATACTTAATATTAGTAAGCCTATTTGATAGAAGTGACATAAATTTAAAGTAGAAGCTAATGTAATCTTGAATGCTCCATAAAAGAAGATTCAAAGCAAATAATTCATATTAGTGCAAGTCAATAGAGCCAAAACACAGAGAAACCAGGGATAAACTTACAGTTAGCATAGCTCATCGTTAGACAGCCAGAACTATTCCACTTTAGCACTGCACACTTCAATCATGCAAATGTTTAGATATTCATGAGAAGAAGGAATCACAAGACACAGACTTTTGTCCTTAGTCACTAGTTGCATGTCCGAAGATTGACTATCTGGTTACATGGCAACAAACAATTGGTGACAGCTTTCAGAGATTCAACTCTTTTATCACTACCTGCCTATAGTATCAGAATCAGTTCTTGGTTTAACTTTTTCCATCTGTGAACAAAACTGAGGGCCTTCGATAAGACAAATGAGCATTGTGAATGTGTTAATGGGGTGACATACTAAAACCATCTCCGCTATCCCTGGGATCTGCTTTTCAAGGAAGACAAGCTTGGAATGAAGTTGCATTGTTGCATAAGATATTAAATGTAAGAAGTTATCCATTCTTATGGCTTAAATTGCTCTGGATTGAAATAAATACTTGATTTGAAATAAAGCATATAACATTAGTTGAATGGAAATAGATGAATGAATTTTTATGGATTGGTTTAGTGTATGTTCTTCTCCCATATTTTTAGCCAAAAGTTTAATTACAATTTTTTACATGGCATTAGTCAAAATCAGATGAAGTCAGTGTCAAAGTACGTGACTGAGTTCAGCGGAGCCAAGTCAGATGTAGAACTGTGGAACAGGCCAGGATAATGAAAAGAAAATCATCACAGAATGCTTTAACCATAGATGTGTCTGACACAGCATTACTGCCCTTGAAGAATGAACTTTATTTAATCTGCTGCTAGGAATCCCCAAATACTGTTGAAGCTGAAACTATTTAGGGCCTCTGAGATGCTCCCACTTCTGAGAGGGACCCGCTCCAACAATGGGATCATTGGGTTCATTGGGTTCATCACCACAGGAATACAGAAGCAGAATATATAACCTCTATGTTACATTTACACTGCTAATGTGTTCATTAATGGTACAGAAAGATTATGTTCACAAGTGGGTTGGTTATTCATTTTGGATGCCCTGCAAAGTACCATGAGCATAGTAAGAAAGAAAAAAAAAAACCCACTGCAGAAAAAACCACTGCAGTACACATAGAAATGTATTTTAGCTTGTTCTCCATCCTCTCCCTAAATCCACGTGCAGAAAACAAAAACTGGGAAAGGCCCTTCACTCACTAGCACTCTGCTCACATGGAAGGCATTGGCAAACTTTGAATTCCAAAGAACAGATAAATAAACAAATAGATATTGATAAACAAATAAGGGTGATGACAAAACTCTCCATAATATTTTAAGCTCCTCTTAATCAATCTGTCCAGACTGAAACAAAAGTAAAAAAAACCACCAAAAAAACCCAAATAAACAACCCCCCAAGAAAACTAAACAAAACAAAAACCCCAAACAAAACAAACAAAAAACCACACCACGACCAAAAAACAAACTCAAAAAATATACCCAAACCCTGCTGCATTTACATTTTGCATGCCAAGTTACAACCCAGAGATCATTTTTATAGCTGTAACAGTCCTAAGAAAGTGGGGTGAAACTGCTGCTGGCATTCCTCAAGCTGTTGCTGCACTATCAGGAACCTCTATATTATGAGCAGATATTTGAGCTCATCATCTCCAGTTTCCAGACAATGTACTGACTTAATCACCACTCTCGGCAATACAAAGCAGACAATCTTTCTGTCTTTTGTTCATTTTTTACATCTTAGAACAGTCGAGTTTCAGTCTTCTATACACCATCTACTCCCACATCTGTCTCCCACTATATAGCTATTCTTTACAATTCCTGCCATGCTTATTTTTGTTGCTACATTGAAATCTTGTGCATAATTATGTGAGGTTGCTATGGAGATTATGGGTGATTTGTCATGAGGAAAATCTATTGTGTTTGAGATAATTCTGCATGGTAATGACCAACCAATGTTTCTTCTCCCCACCCCAGGGATTAGGAGGAACTACCTGCCTAGATGTTCACAGCTACAAGCTGAGTGGATTTTATAAACAGAAAAGTTTGTGTCCTGCACAGACAACAAGAATTTTGCTTCTTTTAAGCAGATGGCTATGAACTGGTAGGAGGCGATGGTTTTCCAAGATGTTGATATTCATGTTTTTGAAGAATGCATCAGTGGTAGTTTTAAAGTGCCTGTAAAGTTTATTTTTTATTTTGGTGAAAATGTTTTTAGCCAATGCTCATGACTTCCCATGAAGAAGATACGGTGCCGTATAAATTCAAACTAGGTAAAACTGAGTGGACAGAACTTTGAAAATTAAGTATTCAACAGTACTTTGAAACATTATCTTCTTCACCCCTAGCTCTGCATCTTTTTTAGAGCTGGGAAAGCTTACAGTGTGATTGATTACTGCACATCAGTCACAAGCAATTCATACCATCCAGCCTGGGCTGAACAATAGCTAGGGGCTCGCACACAGCTTTCAGCCAAGGTCATGGGTTAGTCCTTCTGCACCCCAGCTAGCAACTTCACTTCTTCCTCAGGCTGCAACTATCTCAGAAAGCATATACATTTGCATAGGAAGCGGACAGGAACACAGAAACACGCCAAACTTTTCCACTACAGAAGATACAACTAAAGAAATCTCAGGGATCTGGTAGGAAAATCCTTCCCACTTCAGGCAGAGGAGACAGAGCACAAAGACAGCAAATTTTTGAGAGCAAAGAAATGTACATATAGAAACAGGGCTTCATAAGGAAAGCACAATTCAAGGAGCTGTTGAAAAAAAAAACAAAACACCCAAACCAAAACCCAACTCCAAAGTAAAATCTAAAGCCCAGACAATCGCAAACTCTGCAGTTCAGGTTACCATCATGTGGTTGCCATTAAGGTAGTGCAGGTGTGATATCCTTTACTACCCTAGTAATGCTGGATGGAAGGGGCAAAAAGCATAGATGCAGAAGAATAATAAGATCTTTAAAAACTTCAAAACATTCATCATCTGCCATTCTTTCATTCCTCATGTGTGACCCTCATCATTTTACTGCCTTCCTACAGATCACCTTGTCATTTTTATTTTTATGCAATTAGTGATGAATGTTTGCTGGCCTAAGCACTTCTTAAATCGCCACTAACAAAAAAAAAAAAAACAAACATTAAGATGCAGCTTGTAACAGAAGGACAAACACACCCCGAGGTGGATGCATCTTTATGCAGAGCAACTGCTGTCTTCCCCACATAATCTTATATTAACCTGCTGCTAAGGACTGCTGACTGTGAGCGCAGCACCACATCTGAAATTGAGAGAGTCCTTAATTAAAACCTGACTTTTGATAAAAAATACAACCACTACAGCCAAGTCTTTGGAAAAAAAAATCCATATGACATCCTTACACTCAGTGGTTTAGACTTCAGAAGCAACAAGACTTTGAATAATTCTTTTGTATCTGCCATCCCCTATGTTGCACATTTACCATACAGCCTGGCTGATGTTTGCAATACTTTGATTGCTGCCCTACCATGCTTCGAAGGGGTAGTCTGCTTCAAAAGCTGCATGAATTGATTCGCCTGACTTTGGTGACATTAAGAGAATTGGAGTTTGGTGGTTCATAATGTTGCCAGAATCCTCGAAGGAATTTACAACCTCATTATGCACAAATGGGAATACCTTATTCCATATATTGCTAATGTTGAAAGGGTGTTGAATAATAGACCCTTTTAGTATTTGAAAAGCTCTCCTACAGCACCTTCTGAAGGTAGTTGATAAAATACAGTTAGGTAAAACCAATTACTGACTTGAACAAAGCTGTTATACTACTCTGCATTTTTAAGCACGAGGTTTTTTTTTGCGGTTGGAATAAACACAGAAGTCTGAAAAGAGTTCTTTTAAAATCAGAATAAATGAGAGAAATGGTGGCTAAACTGTGTGCATGCCTTGCACAGCTCAGGCACACTGGTTTTGAAATGCTGCATGCAAGAAAATTGTGCAATTCACTGTGTCCCAGATACATGCCAGAGATGTTCTCCAAAAGAAAGGGTGAGTAGAGGTGATCTGGAAAGGGTTTTTCATCGCTATGATAAAATGCCAAATAGCATTACATTTAATGAGTCCCATCAATGTGGTGTGGAAGTAGCAGAAATAAATAAATAAATAAATTGTTATTAAACAATAGTAGAAATAATCACAAGTTAATAATAAGAATATTATTAATGTCTGCATAATACAGAGGAGTTAATGAAAATAATTTTAAGTTTTAGTAATGTGTATTTGGTGTTTTTAATTTTCTACAGAGGTCTTAATGCTTCTTTTCCCTATCTATTCCCCTTGCCCATGTCCATTTAAGGAATGATCTCTTCTGAAAAGAACATGAAATTTAATGGAAAATTGTATTTTCTGCAGGATTTTAGAACTGTATTGTGAATCTTTTTTTTCCTGTAGAATACCAGTCCCTTATATAAACAAACCTATAAGAACAGAGCCATAATTTACATCTGTAACAATTGAGATAAATGTCCATATGACCCTTGGAAGTCCAGTAGAAGATTCCAGTTTTGGGAACATCCAGAAGATGCTTCCAGTATTCAGATCCTATTACTTAGATTTTATTAAAAAAAAAAAAAAAAAACAAAAAACAACAAACCAAAAAACCCACCTATGGGTCTACAGTAGAGAAGTGAGAAAAATGTGTTCGGCATCAACATCTCTGAAAAAAAAATCTGTTGTAATTTTCAGGTACTGGCTGTGGTAAATTCACTTTTGCCCCAGCAGTAGAGATTACTTCTGTAGTCAGCAACTGTGAACTACTGGTGCTAACATATTCAGCAGTGTTTGCAATGAAATCTTAATCCTTGCATAGATCAATGGCTAAAGCTCTCACTGGCCTCAGCAAGATCACAATGTACCCTTTCGTCGCCTCCCACAATCAGGGTTTATTTGGCTGATCATAAGTTTCTCTACAAAGTTTATTTGGTGAAGCAGTTTCCAGATTACAGTGGAAAGGCAGATTCTCACCCTCTGCTTTACCTAGCTAAACTGCAATCCAGGCTCCTACATTAGTTCCACATCTAGTGAGGACAGAAAGGCAGACAGCTCCAAGCTAAAACAGAAATCTGAAGGTAAGCAATGTGCATTTAGTGATTGTGAGGACCTTGCAGGACACCGTCTGCACTGTAGCTCTGTGTCTACCCATTGTCTGTAAGCAATTCTTTAAACTCAGTTGTTTACAGCTGACATCCAGGCTGTCGAAACTAGAAGATTACTTCAATTTCAGAACCAAGTGGGCTTTTTATTAAGTGTTTGCAAGGAGGCAGTGTTGAGCCCATCTGGGAAATGTTCCTGCACATCACCTTTAATCATCCTGGTACGCAGAGTGTATTTACATCAGGTTTTCACCTCATCTCTGAACAGGGGGATTCAAGTTTTCTGGGCCATCCTCACCAAGCAGTACATTTGCAGTAGATAACTTTTGTTTTGCACAGTTTATCTGGAGCACTTTTACCTGAGACAATTCTTGCATATGGCACACGATTCTTTTATTTACTTTTTTCTTAAGTAAGCTATGGTCTGAAAAAAAGAAATATTAATTTGAACTGCCAAAGATGACAGCTACACTGGAAGAGTGCCAGAGACAAAAGAGGAGGGAAATACATTATCTTGTAAGGCACTGGGCTTCATGATCTGACTCTACATAAACAAAATCATATTTAAAAACTACTAGTGATGTCTGTTGCAGTGTAACTGACAGTATTGTTACCAGCTGACATCATTTACAGAACCACACTTTAACAGGGAAAGAATACACAGATAGGTATTCTCCTAAAAGCACAGTGCAGTGATATTGTTTGCTGCTCTTTTCTCCTCCTCAACTGGTATACCTGGTTATGTTTTAAAATTGCAGTTTTCCATCCAGTAAGTGTATTAGATTCCTTCTGCTGCCATGCAGCAAATGGTAATTATTTATCTGTTATGAGAATGTATTTAAGAAAATGTAAGAGATGAGAAATTGCTGGTGAGCATCCCATCTAAGGAGAGCACCGTTTACTTACATACATATATAGTTCAAGCTAAACTAATGAAAAGGAAAGGAATTAGCTAAACTAATGATAAGGAAATAAAATAAAGGAAGAACCTGTTTTATGTGCTCAATACACTGAATGCAACAACACACCTAACATGCCACGCACAGGGTTCAGTCCAATCACACAATTGACAGAGTAAACATTATAGGTTTAAGTGATTTTCATCAAAGATAGTAAGTACTATAGGGAAATATCTGAGAAATATTTCAATGAAATTTGTTTTTAAATTAGGTATTTCAACTCCCTGCTCTGTGAGACCAATGGAGATAAAGCCTGACCATGAAACCTTCTATAAGAGAGTAGCGAGCACCTAAGAAGTAGTGAGCAATATGAAGTTGACTGCAGCTGGACACTAGCCACTCCGTTTTATTTCTGTCTGGAGTCAGAAATCTCAAGTCTATCTTCCAGTATCAAGCACTTCCAATTAGCTACATTTGTGGAGGTGTTCAGTCTGAAAAGAAGAGTTTATATTGCACTCATGGCCCTATGCTTACCTCAGTCTGAGCTGCGGTGCAGCATGCTATTTCAAGTATTGTTTAAAGTCTAGAAAAAATACTCCTGACCATCCCTATTCAACCCTAGTTTCCTGAAATTTTAATATACCCTTCCAGAGAATCACCACCTTTGGTAACTGCAAACCAGATGCTAGAGCTCTATATATCCTCTACAATTTTATATATGAAATTTAATTCAAAAGGATTCAGACCCATCCCAATTCTCCTCCTTCATTTCAGCAGTATTTTCTCACACAGTTGTTTGCTAAAGCATAAGCTCATTACGCACTGTCCAACACTCATCAGAAGATTATCATCTATTAATTTTCAAACCTATTATTGCATTTCTTCCTTGTGATAAAGTTTCTCAGAAAAGAGAGCCAGAAATTACTTTAGAGTGGCAATTTGTAAAGAAGATTAATCTGGCAAAGTGGATCTGAAGAGTTTGTTTCTAATTATTTCCATAAATGAGCTTTACAGGAAATTTGAAAAGGAAGTTCCAATAATCAAGCAATTTATGTTAAAATAGGCTCTGGTATTCTCCACCTTCAGATACTGCATTTATTACATTAAGATCTATAGACATTTGTGAATAACACTAGAGTCCTAATGTAATAATTAACATTTATTTTGTTATTCAATTTATAAAGTACACATATTGTGTGCTTGCATTTGGATTCTATGTGATTTTGCCTTATACCAAAAGGAGTTTTATCACATTAGGTGAACTCTGTTATGCATCTGTGATCAATTCTAAGCATTATTTCACAGCTCAGTGCTTTAAGCACAATACGGAGAAGCTAAAGGCTTTGGCTATCATTTTGCATATACATTGAAGTTGACCTGGAAAAGAGCACAGCCTTTAATAATGTCTTGCAACTTCTAGGTTGCTTACAAGCAATCAAACAATCATTGTGGGATGTCTTATCTTCTATCAGTATCAGCTTTCAAACCTCAGAATTACAAGATCAAAGTGACAGCAAAGAAAACCTTGCATGTGCCACACAAGCTCAGCTAGGACCCTGCACCACACATGCACCCTCTACTTTGAAAATGTACAGGCATTCACGACCTCCATTTGGATCTAAATTATGCAAAGCTCTAACACAGGAAACCAAAAATGAACATTCAAACACTGCTGAGCCCATCACATGCCTCCTATGCAGGCACCAATATTGGACTTTTGAGACCACTGTTTTTTGTTCCTACCTTATTAGCTACATATATACCAAATAGAAAGATCGCTGTGAACAGCCACCCTGACCATCTTTGTCTACCCCTTATCCCAAAACAGAAGAACTGTAGGACTGACATTTTCAAAGGAAAGTTCATGTTGAAATGCCAGCTGCAACGTGGCACTAAGTACCTGGTGATAGTGCTGTTATTCTGGAGGTGATGGCACTGCTGATGCTGCTTAGTGCATGCTGGATGTGAGGATCTGAGGGGACTGATCTCACTGAGGACAGCATGTTAAATATTTTCTAACTAAACATGAGATTCTTTGCCAGTTAGGACTGTAATGATAATCTTAGATCAATGTCACCAGGACAGAAAGTCTTTCCACAGTTCAGTCTCTTGGGTTAATTAAGACAAATTAATAGATTATATCTACTATTCACTTGCAAGATAATACTTTTGTCTTTAGTGATACAGCCCAGATAGCTGCAAACAAAGCAAGCATGAACGAGAGAAAGAGAGAAAAGAGAAAGCAAGAAAGGGAGGAAGGGAGGGATGAAGGTAGGAATTGGAAATAATGGAAAATGATGCAACTGCAGCTTATTCTTGCCTATTTCAGACATCTCCCCTAAGCTGCAACTGGCATGGTCCCCTCCACCAATTTATCCAAGAAACTCATAATAATAAAAGAAATAACAATAAAGAATAATAAACCATAAAGAAATTATAAACCATCCACTTTATTGTTCCCTTCTCATTCTACAGGAGAAATAGACTAATTTACTGTGTGTCCATTCGTGTACTCAACTGAGCCAGCTTGAGTAGGCTATATGTGGGATGAAATTACTGATGTAAAACTAAAACTGAAGAAACAAATTCGACCTTTAATTCTGTGAAGAGTTGATACTATCTTTAGTTTAGATGGCTTCTAAAAAAAAAAAATTCCTACAGTCTTGAATTTCCCACAGTAAGAAGTAGCTTCTCTGCTTTTTGGAATGCAGCTGTTTGGAAGATGTTAGTCATGAAAGAAGTAGTGATCTCAAAGGTAGCAGAAGCTAGTCAGTAGATGGCATTCAAGAACAAGAGGTTGAGACCTTGGAATGATCTGTCTACTCAATGGAGAGTCTGTACAAGGAATGGAGAACCAGAGTGATGTCCATGACATACACTGCTATGTGGACTGGCACTCCATTTACTGATTTTTCAAGTTATTTGGCTTCATTCCTATATAAAATGTTCTGTAATAACCAATGGTATGATTATGAATGTGGACATTGTGTTGGCCAGGTGTACATCCAATAGCTTTAGATTCAACTTACCGTCTGGTTGCATATGAAGCTTAAAAAATAGCTGCCAGAGAGAACTTCCCACAAGTGCACAAAGCAGCTCCGCTCAGTAGAGTGCAATTAAAAGAAGAGGCTGTCATGCTGTTGTAGAAAGCATCAATTGTGCATTCATCAGTCCTCCAGCAGAGTTCCCTCATTCCTGCCAAGGCTCCCTGTGTGCTTCTCTGTTTTCTTGGACTGAAGGAATGTAAGTCAGCATACAAACCACGACTTTAAGGGCTAACGAGTAGTCCTTTGTTGAATGCTCCTTTTGATACAAGTTCACCCATGGTCACATTTGCTCACAAACAAAGCTGAAGGGCTAGCTAGCACACTGGAGAGAAAAAGGAAATTGTAGTGACCTATAATATCAGGACACATGGAAACTTGCAATTATTTCATGCTTTCGAGTGAATTAAGGAGATAAAATTAGTGTAAAGGGGTACTAAGGGGATTTTGATAGATTTTGCAGAACTCTGGTGATATCGTTCTTATATTTCACAGAAATGTGACATAACTGTGCTGCCACTGCCAGGAAGTGCTTTGTGGGATTTTATGACAAACAAAACAAGCATCCCCCCCAAAAAAAAACAAATCAAAACATCTAGCAAAAAGAGCAAGGACTTGAGTAGGACACCTCAACTGCTGCTGGCACTAGACTGACACCTGATCTGTAAAGTGGAAATAGTCCAAATTTGAGAAGTTACTTTATTTTAAAGCCATATGGCAACCATCACCCCAACTGGTAGATGCAACATGTCACCCAAGTTTTCAAAAAGCTGGAAGGAGCTGAAATACAGAACCTTGCCCATTGCTTCCTGAAGACCAGCAATAACTATGTAAGAAGCTGAGAAACTGATAATTTTCATTTTCTGTAGCTCGGAGAAAAGGAGCTACAGGTTGGTTGGTTTTGGTTGGTTGGTTTTTGTTGGTTGGTTGGTTTTATCGCAGTTCTGTTGTAATAAATTCAAGCTTACACTGCTGAAAGGATGTTAAATCTTGGTTTTCAGCAGGAATTGAAGAATTAGCTACTGACCACTTGTTTTATTTATTTAACCTTCACAGGAGGCATGTAGGGCTGAAGCTATCACTGCTGTGTCTACAAAGGTACATCATTCATGAGTATTCTCTATCTGACACTAGTACAAAGGGCATGGAGTATCATGATGTTAGAGATAGTGAGAAAAGGACTAGGCCAAATCTCAAATTATTTCTTTTCATCATGGAGACAGAGTAATAATTTTCTTTCCCTTTCATGTACTGAAAACAAGGTCTCATAAGAGTTTTTAGCATCTAATCCACATTTTATTACTCTCTTCACTAACTCTGAGGAAATACATAGGTTATTTTAGTGAAAGTTCACTGTAGATTATGGTAGCTTGAAAGTTATGTGATGAAACCCAAAACCACTCTCAGTGCTGGAGATTTTCCACTTCATTTCAAAGGAAAGGTGAGCCAAGCTCACAAATATTGCTATAAAGTCAGGCATGGAAGGCAGGATAACACATCCGAGTTTCAGTTGTCACAAATAACTAAAACCCCAAGCCAAACAAACTTTTGTTCATGTGAAAATCCAAACATCAGTTGGGAAAAAGCTCACAAAATCTCTGTTACACTTCTGACTTGCCTACCTGCTTTCCCAGAGAAAGAACAGCCAAAGTAATGTACCTCCTCTATCTTACACGGAAATGAATTGAACAAAACGTGTACAGAGCATTTTAAAAAGTACTAAATGTGATTCAGTGTAACTGCATACTTGGTCACATTTATTCAGATCAAATAAGAAATATGCAAAGTAAGTAAAGCTATTGTGCTGCTCTGGAGATCTCATTTTTGTGCAGACTGCAACACACTTCAGGAGATACCTGTAGCTTTTGCTTATGGCTGGCCTCATTACAACAATTCATCTGCAGAGCAGCATAATCTGATTTATTTACTCTAGAAAGTAATCTACCAAGTCTGACCCAGTAATACAGATTACAGCTGTTTACGTATGTTTGAAATAGTGCTTTAAAAGGTGAGCCTTAGTCTCTCTAGAGCATGAAATAAGAAGAGTATGTACCAATGTACTCTGAAGATACTCTGCTGATACCCATTATAGAACCATGGAACCATAGAATAGTTAGGGTTGGAAAGCGCCTTAAGATCACCTAGTTCCACCCCCCCTGCCATCTACAGTATGAGAAGAGAGAATCCATTCATCATGGACTAATTTTTTTTTTTTAATATAAACCAATCTATTTCTGTAAACTCCCATTATCTGGGTTAGAACAGATCAGTGAACTGATAAACACATCTGTGGAAGCCAGATGTGCCTTTCCTTACCAGAGCAAAGCCTGTCTGCTCTGTACCCTCAGATATGCATTTAGCTCTCTCTTGAATAAAGACAAGTTCCCTAGATGTAGTGAAGCTACTGTCCATGTGTTAGAGCCTTTGGTAGTATGTAAAAGTACAGTCTTCTAAAGTTGGTTTGATACTTGCCTTGCAATAATTAAAAAAGTGTTATATTGAATTAATATAGTAATCACATAAATGCACCTTATAAACAGTCTATGGTATGAAAGAGTTCTTTTATCATTACCTAACTATTCTATCAAATGAAGATCTTTATATGTAATCTGTATCCAATGGTATGTATTATTCACCATTACAGTCACATACTACTTGGTATTTAATTCCTTCACTGTGTCAGTGTAGCACTGTCAGCATTGGTGATGCACTGAGGAGGATCTACGGCTATTCAACCAAGGAAACACATGGTACTGGTGAGATGATTTAAATACCTGACAGTAGGTACCTGGGTATCCAAACCTTCCGGTCTAACCAATATGAAGCCAGAAGCTGTGCTGAAGTAAAGGGTAGAATCCCAGGTGAGAGATCCAGTCCCAAGGAGGCAGACAGGACACCTCCTCATTAGGTAACTTCTAAGATATTGCTTGTCTTACTCTTGTTCTTCATACAGAAAAACCCTGCAATTTATTTCAGGCTAGAAAAATATTTAAGCACTACAAAGTACTTGAGAAGTGTAATAGAAGCTATGAAGAGAAATATGACAAGCACTAACTGTTTTTCTGTGGACATGCTCACATCATGGCATATCACAATTTTGTTAGGTAAGACTCAAGAGATGGCCATAAATCATCATATTTTGTATTTACAAAGAAAGCGCACACAGGTCCTCACAGCGAGGTCCTTGACCACAGCTAAGGTAAAACCTCTCCCTAACCTTCAAGAGGCTGATGAATCCAAACTGAGGAACAGTAAACTGAAAACAGAAGTAATTTTTAAGTTGTCATTTAGTCTGATATCCTTTGTGAGCTTGATACTACTAGAGTTTCATTTCACATGCTTTTAAAATGTAAGGGTTCTCTTGGTAAAAACCCAACAATTTTCTCTAAAGCATTCCAGGACACAGACTTCTGGGACTGTTCCATATGCAGAGCTTCTCTGCACTGGGGTGGGCAGGGAAGAAGGGTCAGACTCAGGGCCCTATCCCACCCTCACCCTTCTCCCCACAGACACTTGCGTCCACTGACACACTGCACTCATCTGTGCCCTCTCCATCTCCTTCCTCTCCCAATGCTCTTTATAAATAATGTTATTTCCTGGTAACTCACTGTATTATTTGTGCTGGTTATACTATTTTGTTTACATTTAAACTTCCTCTTCTTTATAATTCCCTGGATATATTTATGTTCACATTGAGGAGTAACCCCCTGGGTGCAGAGCAGCACACTGGGAAGCTCTGGAGAGCTTCCTGGCAGGGGGGAGCAGCTTGTTCCCATTCTATTTAAAACTCTATGTTTGTTAGTTATCTCCAAGATAACATCAGAAGCTGGCTTACATGGATCAAGGAGAAAAATCCAGTTCTCCTTCATTAAAAGTGTTCACCCTATTCTGCCTGAAGCCACTATACAGTAGACATAAATTTCAGAGCTAATGAACGGTATCTCAAGGAGCCAAGCTGTAGTGGAGAGCATACTAGATTTCTGTCATGAAACTAATTTCTGTCTTTGCTGAATCCTGGATAAACAAAGATTTTAAATGCTGGAATAGTGTCAAGGGTTTTATAAAGCTGCCACCATTTATTTAGTCATGCAGCAGAGTCTGAAAGAGTCTAAAGAAGCATGTGCTTGTAAATTACTCTGTGGAGTGGGGGACCAGAAGATGTGTGACTGTTTTGTGTAATTAAGAGGGAACCAAGGAAACTATTAATAACATCTGAGACCTGGGTTATTAATAGCCCATGTTATTTCTGGTGTTAAACAGGCAGTTATCTTCAACTTCACATCCTTAGCTTCACAGATCCATTTGTGGCTTTGGCTCTGCTCACCGGAGGTACCTCTGTGCAGATCACACGGCTTCATGCACAGCACAGAAAGAGTAACCAGTGCATCTGTCTGCCAGAAAGAATTCTGGTTTTTAAACATGGTTTGTCTCATTAAATTCCAAGTTGGGAGCACAAAAAGTAACTGAAAACTGGTAACTGGAGTGTAAAGAAAGCACAGATTAATGTCAGGCAAGAACAAAAAACCCTAGTAGTGATGCAAGTGAGTTTTTCTATTCCTGGTCTGTCTTTATACTGTATATAACTGACTGTGTAAGATGTCTAAAAGAGAGCTTTGGCAACTAAAAGACTTTCTACTTATAATTTTCCCATTCTCCCTTCTCCTTGTAGTTATACATACTATAAAAGGAAGATTTATTGAGGCATGTTTCAATAAATGCTGTGCATTAGCTACAGCTATATATATATATCCTTAACGTGTCAATCCTTGAAGTTCTGTACTTCGCACAGATTTTTATTACCGGAGCCCAACTCTATAGTTCTTACACTAACTGCTCCCTCACTACAATCCATTAAGCCTTTGCCAGGGTTAAAACTTAGAGGTAAAACTCTAAACTCTCAATCTTGAAAGCTTCACTCAACAGACAGAAAATTTGCTATGCAACATAGTCCTCTTGGCAGGACGCAAGATAGAGGATGCTCTGCTACAAAGGATGATGCAGACTCTTTGCTTTAGATAACCAATGAATAAAAAAACCCACCTCTAAAGCAGAAAGGGAATGTACCTATCTATTACATAATGGCAATGCTTAGTAAATATTTTGCAAAACATGTTTGGTTTTGATTGTAGGGGGAATAGCTGTCCAGAGACAGCTCTGGACTCTTCTTTAGAAGGGCCTGGATGGTGTTTACCTGCAGCCTCTAAATCAGGCAGTAGCACACATTGAGCAGAGCAAGGCACCTCTGCACTCAGCCCACTGTCTGCTGTCCAGCCCAATTTGAGACAACTCCCCTCCTTATTCCATGAAGGCTTCATATGCACCAGAAGTGCAGCATTCCACAATTTATGCTGGGCTCCATAGACACGGAAGTCAGACATTGCAACATCCCAGACTTTTGTGGGCCCCATTCTTAAATGCCATTCTTGGAGAATGGAGCAGAGTTCACACAGAATTTTCCCCTTCCCTCATGAAGCTCCATGTGAGCTGATCCTTGTTGCTGCAGTCCCTGCTCAGACAGCAACAGGAGCTGAATAAGGTATTTCCCTACCTAAGACATGAGCTTTTACCGAGGTTTGAGGGTAAAGTTTTGAGTCCAGGAACCGGGAAAGCATTTGTATACCATCCCTGGGATGGTGGCAGAAAGATAATGTTAAGTGCTGAGGGCCAGCTGAAAGGTATGGCTCTAGCTCAGCCTTTGATTCATCCTGGCCCAGCAGGTGCACTGGGGAGCACTGCATGGCACAGCAACAGACTTAACTTTTCTTATGGGCTGGTGAGTTCAGGGAACTTAGGGGGGGGGGGGGGGGGAAACAGCTACCTGATAGATTTTCCTCAGGATTATAAACTTATAATTAAGATTTTCAATGAATTAAAAGTATGAGTTAAGCTGAAGTCCTTGCCACCAGATGTGACAGAGTATTAAAGCATTAAACAACGAAGCATAAACAACAATATGCTTCATTTGTCCATTTACTTTACAGTCAGCTGAAAAAGTATTTAGGTCATTACATTTGAAATGCCATTGCATTAACTCATCTCTCAACACAATATCCAGATGTTAGCAGATCTGCTATGTTTGCTAGTGCCTCCCCAAAGAAACAAAGACGTTCTGATTACTATGACAAACTATTTCACAGAAAAGTCATTCATAGTTATTTTGGTGGCTTCTAAATAGATGTCAAATGTCAAGCCACAGTCGAACTCACTGATGTAGAGAATTGATGTAAATTGATACAAGTTAAGGAAGAGGTAGATTGATGCTGGAAGTACAGCTGTCTGTGTTGGTGACTGATAGTGAGGATAGTGATGAGGGGCAAAGAGGTTTGGCTGATGCCAGAAATGTGATTTCAGGATGTCAGATTTGAAAAATGATCCCACAGAAACACAGCCAAGACCTGGAATAAGAGAGGAAAGATTACAGAAGAACATACATGAGATAAATGATAACAAATGCCAAGCATGAAAGAGGGAGAGGTGCCTGCACAGAGCCTCTTGTGCATGAGCTGGAAGTGCAGTGATGGGAGCTACACCCAGGAACCCCACAGTGTGCATGTACACTGTTAGCATTGACAACACTCCAAAATTTACACCACAAGGGAAAAAAAGCCATAAAAATAACAAAGTTCTTGAAGAAACATTTTATAAAACAGAGACAAATCCAGGATTTAGATGTATGTCGGGACTGGAGTGGAAAATAATACGAGAGATTTCCTGGTCTGCATTATATTTGTCTCGCTTTCCGTATTGCTCCATCAAGCATGCCAGCAAAGACTCTTACTCCTAGTTAAAAAATGTTTTAAATTGGGGGATTTTGCTACCCAGATCAGGTCTTTCTATCTGACCTGTTTCCTCAGGACTTTCAAGCTTGCACTACTTCAGTTTACAACATACACAAGTGAAAACCACTGCTACTGGTAAATGGAGTGAGAAAATTAATAGTACCAGTACTGACTTCCACCAATACATGTACACACAGTATGTGAAGCAAAATTTCAGTTTTGAGAAAAGAGATGTAACATACTTAACACAAGTAAAGCTGAGTATACACGGGGCATGGAGCACCACTGTCCTTGAGTTCCACCAGCACCTGCTGTCTCATGCAGTGCAGTCCACCAGCAGTTTTACAAAGCTAAGTTCATGTTTGCTAGCCACCAAGACTGTAAAATCATGTTCCCAGTCAGTAGCAGTTACAGGGAATATCCACCTTTTAGCAGTCGCATTCACTGAGGGTCATTTTTCATCCTGTTTTTCCTTTAATTCCTTCAATCAGTTCTTTCTTGTATGTGCCAGATTAGGTACTGGCACTGAATAGTAAATATTTTGCCAAACAGATGTTTATTTGATTAAAATTATTGGGGAATTAGATTGATTTCTGTTCCTGTGACTGCATACTGTAAATAACTTCTCATCTTTTGAATACCTATTAATTAAAAATAGGAGATAAGCAGTAATTAGTTCATAAGGCCAGGAATTTCTGCAGTGACTCACCTGACAATCAGCACATTCAAATGTGATTATGGAGAAAAACAAGCCCTTTGAGCCAACCGGACCTTACTGCAGAATATGTGAAGGCTTTAGCTGGCCTGTCATTGTATGTGCAATCCAAGCTTTTCCTTTCCCATATGTCTAGCAGTCTGCAGATAGACCATATGGAATCACAGCAAACTGCAGTAATGAAGGACCACTGCTGTTTAGGGTGAATACACTGAAGGGTTTG
This sequence comes from Melopsittacus undulatus, assembly GCF_012275295.1. NCBI lineage: Eukaryota > Metazoa > Chordata > Aves > Psittaciformes > Psittaculidae > Melopsittacus > Melopsittacus undulatus. The sequence goes on along the minus strand of NC_047530.1, from coordinate 79,784,589 downwards.
ACAGGCTTCACCTGCTATTTGTGACAGCAGTTTCACGTGTGAGGTGTTATTTGATTGCTTTCCATAAAACAGACTATTCACAAAGCCTTACTTTACTCTTATATATGACATAAGGAGTACTTAGTACAAGTTAAGACTTATTTACAAATAAATAAACTCTTCCATCCCTTCTATTTTTTGTACGTAAATTTCTTTTACTATACAGTGCTGACACACTGCATTTTTGTTCTGGCTTCTAAAAACACATAGCTATTTATGAATTTATTTTCCTATTAAGCTTTGAAGATATTCAACATATTCCATATAATACATCTTTTTAAATACCATTTTATGTCATATTTTGGAGCCTGAGGAGCAGATTACACAGGAGAAATGAACACAGTAAATGAAGAAGCTTGAGAAGGATTCAAGTCACATTTCAAACTAAAATCCTCAAATTGGATTTTAAAGCCCCAGTCTCAGGGAGGAGTTGCCATGCAATTTTATTTCTGTCCTAGGCAGGGCCAAGGATCAAAATACAATCCAAAGAAAATACAAGTTACAAAATTCTTGCCCCAAAACTCAGTCTGAGTTGAAGCTATATCCTATGCAGAGATATTATCATTAGGAAGGACTACATACACAGGACTGGAATATCAAGAAAGTGCAGGAACTGGGTCAGTGTTATTACCACAGAAGCAGAGGCACCCCTGTTTATTTACAGGAAGGTGGCTGATTCTACATGAGGATAACATACTGCATTAATGGACACATCCGTGTTTCTTTCCATGGCAAAATTCCTTTTGATGCTAAAGGAAACTGTACCAGAAACACAAAATGTAACTAAAGAAAATAGTTTTCTGTAGCATTCACAGGGCCATCCTATTGAAAGCCGTTGTGTCTTACATGAAATATGATTACATTATATTGCCTGCTTACGCTGAGTAGTTATTAATCACTTTTAAAGCCAACTTGTGAACTTGGCTTAGAAATCTGTTCTTACATTTTGCTGTTCTCCTTGGCTTTGCTTAAATTGATTAAAAAAAAAAACATGAAAAACATTGCCAAACAGATGCTGTATTCTTTTTCTAACTAGCATGAAACCTCAAACTCCTTGCTTCATATAGGAGACTTTACATGCAATTTTTAGTTTCATTTAATCACAAAGTGAAATTTTATTCCTCGTAAGCTTCTGTTTCCACAGTTAAACAAAACCAGACACCAAAAGGAGCATCTTCTCATTTTGAAAATCCCCATTTTCCTGCCAAACATTTGGTTTAGTTCAATCGCACAGAACAGCTCCAGGGTTTTCATTGCTTAAATAGGAGTACGACATTAAATGGTAACTGCCTAAAAAAATAGTATGCTAATTGTTGTATTAACATTAATGATCATTCAACATTAATTTTTTCCCAAATTACAATACTTTCTTACAAGTTTGTGAGATGCAGATTAAAAGCATTTCTGGATTTGTTCAAAATGTTTAATACGCTTCCATAAGGAAACATTTTCTCCAACTACAACGAAAAAAACAGGAGAATTAAATTAACTTCATTATATTTATTTCATAATCTCTGAGCCAGATTTAACAATAGCTCTATCTGATTTTAGTCTGTGTGACAGAACATTAAAAAAACATGGTATTTATTTAATTTAGCACTCACTACTTTTTGAGCAACAAATGATAACTTCCTGCTGACTCTTATTTACTATGAGCTATTCATGGGAATTGTGCTTTAAATAGCTGAAGTCCATAGGATGTCAAAATCTGGAGCTTGGACTGGAATGCACACAGATCTTATTAATTATCAAGGCCTGGGAAAATAAATGGGATAGAGAAAATATATGTGGGCTCTGGCTTCAGCATGAGAACAGAGTCTGAATTCAGGTTCAAAGCCAAATCAGAGCTAACATTCAAGTATGCATGGAATGAATTCCCTAGCAGTGGCTATTGTAAGATTCCTACTCTGACAGATATCTCTTGATATTTTCTCCATTTCTAGCCAACTCAGAGCAACTTTCTTGATTCCTTTGTCTCTTTATTCACCTGGTTTTAAACCCAGGGATTGATACCCCAGTCCTGCAAATTTGAACCATTCACTGAAGATGGTCAGGCTCTCTTAGGGAATGATTTTACCAAGGAGAAGAGGTGCTATTGCAAGTTGCCTGCACATCACTAAATGCTGTGCTTGTTTTGGAGCTAAGCACAAAGCAAGGAGTTTGTATCATGACAAGTAGCTCTCTGCTACTTGAGCTTTTATTTTCACATGAGAGGTAAAACTGTGCACACTGTCCACTCGCAGCAATGAAAAAATGATAAAGCCTTGAATCTTGCCCCAGCTTCATCTTAAACTGTATTTTGTCCATCTGCATATGTACTTCCTCCTGGTTAATGCTTATTGCACATTTTGCAAGAACTGCCACATGAATGGAGGATATCTTACAGTCATGATATGGCTGGGCTTCATTTGCAAAAGAAATGGTCATTCCTTCAATAACAGCCAAAAGAAAATGTAACTGCTCATTGTACCGACTGTCCTGCTAGGCCTTCGTGACTCTTCCCTGGGGAATGGGCTGATAATCTCTGAGGTTTTTAACCAGATTTCCTAAGTATTTGCACAGCTTTGATGCACAGGAACATATGCTCAGTACATCTCTCTCAGCAGAAAGTCCTCTATGTCCACACTTCTCCCAGTAATTTACTTATCTGCCTTTTTGTTTTGTGCTCTGGCAAAGAACAAGCCTGAGAACACACATTTCTGCTTCAACCCCTGCGTACAGGCTTTCTGTCCTAGTTTTGCCCACACCCCAGATTTGAGGGATATTTCTTTTCTTTGCTCTTCTTTTTTGTTTAAAGAAAGTCACTGTCTTTTTGAAAGCTTGAGGGCACATAAAAGCAGTCTCTCCATATTAAGAATCCCTGCTGGGAAAATCATAGTTGCATTTCCTGCATCAGCACCAGGAAAGCAGGAACATTAGGTCACCACCAGCAGCACAGAGCACATATAACCCACGGTCAGATACTTGCCCAAAAGGATCAAATTCAACCCATGTGATCACAGCAAACACTTTGAATGCAAAAGTTATATGATTTTTTTTTTTTTTATAGCATGTCAGAGTATTTTCCTTTAAGCAGATGAGAAACTAAAGATCTCAGAAAAAAAGTCATAAAAGATCTCTTTTGAGTTCTCAAAAATATTGTGACTTGAATTCATCAATGTCTGCCTTGCCCCACGCCCATGTATATTGTTGCATCTCTCTGTTTTAGTATTCCTTTATATTCTTAAGCATTGTTTGAAGTAGGTTGTTTGAATTGTATTTGCTGTAGGTAATAATATGAGTTCCATATATTGGATTCAATTCCTAGCTCCATTTTTCCTTTCTGAAAAACTATATTCAGTTTGGAAGCCTTTCCATGTGCAGAATTCCCTCCTGGATTAACAAGGCTGATGTCACCACTGTGCAATTCTGGGTTAAGCCGCAGTAACTCCCCTGATCTCAATAAAGCTGTAACAGCAGAAAACTCCAGTAACACAACAGTGAGTCACACCCAGGCAGCTCTACATGTGGAAGGGCTCTGGATGTGTCCAAAGAGTAATCATCAAATGCTTTTCATTTTTTACCAAGTGCTGGCTGCATTACATGGCTAAACACGAATTCAATATGCCAATGTACACCTAGAAAACTCACACAAAGCAAAAAAAACAAGGAGCTGATTTTTATATTGGTGATCTGCACACAGCAGTGACCTGAAGTTACTCTGAGATACCAAAGTTTATCATATTAAAGGCAGCAAAATTGATTAAATATTCCTGATTAGATGAAGTCACAGCATATTAAACCTTAATCAAATAGTGTCTCATATGGCTTTCATTTCAGTTTGGTACCTTGCTATGGCACTAGGGGACATGCTCAAGTGTTTTGTCAAGAACATGCCTGTGATTTCTGCCAAAGAACAAAACAGGAATTCTGTGTTGCGCCCAGTGTTTGCAGAACCAGGCAATGCTGATTGTGCATCAGTTTATGCATAGATATTAGACTTTCCTGTTTCCATAACCCACTTCTTTTCCCGTAACAATTCATATGGAGAGACTGATAACCAAAAAGAGTGCAGGGAATTTCCCAGCTTTAGAAGCAAAACCACTGAATTCAATGTGCCCCGCACCATTCTATTTAAAGCACTGGTAAATGAGCCAAAAAACTACTGTCCATGAGCATTACATCACATGTTGTCACATTTCTCAAAGGCTATATAAAGCTGTAATGTGTTCACTAATGAATTGTGTGGTATGTTCAGTCCATATGGCACACTGGAATTGTACAGTACAGTGCTGGAGTTATGGAGGTACCTAACAACCACTGTTGGACATGTATGTCATCACATGTTTATGAAACGTCTCCCAAGGAGACTGCATGTTAAAATAAACAGTGAATATTTAATCACTCACTCTCTTGTGTGCTTGTTACAATTTGGTTTATATATTATTTGTTTATAAGATCATTTGTGCTAATAATCCAAAATGCCAACATATTTTTTATTTTCCACTGTGCCCTAATTTCACTGCTGCTGTGGGAATATGGAGAAGGTGATTGGTTCCTGTTATTTTGTTTCAAAAGTTCCAGCTGTTGACTAATTACTCTGTTGGAAAAGCAAACATGGCTGTTTCTCATATCTACAGGACATTTTCTTATTTCCAAATATGAAACTACAGGAATCCAAGGCAGTTAATATGTCAGGTTTTATTTACATAGCTCTTCAGTTATCATGTGGGGCAGCATCTTTGCCCAACCTTTTGATTATAGAAGGATTTTGTTGAAAGACAAAATGCGAGGGAATGGGTTAAAGTATGCGAATAAATTTAAACAAACACATAAACAAAAAGCAGAACACTTGGGCTATCTCTGCACATTATGGTAAATGAACCCCTAGTCTCCTAATACCTCTGACAACGAGGTTTCTCCATTAGCTAATAGCCAGTTTTAAACACAGACTTATAATAATTCTACCAACTAAATAAACATTTTAAAATGAACACAAACACATGTGCATAATTGTTCTGATTTACAAGGTAGAAAATGTACAACATTATGTTTCACTGCCTATTTTTCAGTCATTAAATTTTGAACAGTATAAGCCTGCATGCAACTGTATGACCCGTGATAAAAATACCCCCTTGGAGTTAAACCAGCTGTGAATTATCTACCCAGCTTCCTCACAAGGTGCTGCACCTACAGGAGCTGCCTTTCTGGGAGAGCAGACAGACCTACCTTAAACAACTGAAGAAACAATAAGCCACACAGGTCATTGTACTGGGCTGGATCATTTAGGCTCCTGCAGCCATTCATTCTGGCTATGAAAATTCGGGATGTGCTCAATCAGAAAAGCAAGACTGTGCTTTTCTCTTCAGCCTGAGTGCTGCTGCCTTTCCTCTTCTTGTCAATATTTAACTAGTTTGACAAGTTGGATTATATCACCTGTCCTAAATCCTACTCCTTTAATTCCAACTAAGTGGGTGTGCTTCCAATGCAGCCTCTTAGTCAAATATCGATAGCTTATCAAAGTCATTTGTTTGATCTGAAAGGTTTCTTCCTGAGAGAGTTATCATATATAGGTGACACAGTGTCCAAACCATTGTACCAGGGAAGCCAACATGGTAAACAAACAGCCACGATTTTCATGTTCCAACTCAACACGCACAGAAAACAAGGACTCTGTTGGATTTTCAGCACTTTTGGATTGTGGATTATTTGCCACAATGAATGAATGAAGACTATATAAAAAACATCATTCACAGCAATAGGAGGAATTCCAATATATACATACTTTTCAACGAATTAGTGTAAAATAACATGCTTTTTCAGAGGTTTTTTTAGGAGACTGAAGGAATTGCCTCTGCAGGGCTGGTCCCACCCTCAAATGTGGCCTGCAGCTGCCCTCTCCCTGCAGCAATCCTGCCACAAGCAGAGTTATTTCTGCTGACTGCAAACAAACCGTTTCTGTTTGGCCTGCTGAAGATGCAACTGCACACTACTAGGAACAGACTTGTACGAATTCATGTTTTGTTCTACTTATGTACACTTATTTGGAGGCCATGTGTGTCTCTTAGGCACAGGCAATTTGCCAACACCATCCTCAATGGAACAAAATTTTGCTCTCCAAATTTAAAGGCACTAATAATATCAGGCAGCAAAAACAATGACACAAAGCCCATATGGTGCTCCAAGCTACAGCAGTTAACATTAAAAAAAAACACCTCTATTATTATCAGCCCACTGCAATATTTTGTCTCAGAAAGAACAATGTTTTAAAGAAATGTTACAGTCTCTCAGGATTTTTTTTTTTCTGGGGGGGGGGAGGTGTTTTTTTTGGTTTGGTTTTTTTTAGAGGAGTAGTAGTGGGGTGGAAACACTGACTTTTAGCAACAAACTTTGCTTATTAAGGAAAGGGATAGGATGCAAAAAGGCTATGGGTTTCAGAATAATATATGCAAGTATTCCCCAGACAGTTCTTTCCTGTCCTCCCTCTAAGCTTCTTCGCGAAAAAAGGATTATTTGAGCCAAAGACCTTAGTTGAACTAAATCATGGGAGAAATGAGATTCACACTACTTGCAAGGAGCAGGGAAGGAACAAGAAGGTGCAGTCTACCTAGTCATATTCCCCAGCTTAATTCTTAAAATTTGTGGCTTGTGGGCATTTTCCCATGTCTTTGATAATACAAAATATTTATATCTCTGTAAAGTTATTTAAAGTTATCTAGCCATTATCAATAAGTAAATCAGATCTGAAAATGTCTGTCTACACCTGGATGTACCGCTGAGTTCTCAAGTTATCAGATCAAGATCATTATAACTGTGCCTGACCCAAAGGCTGCTGAAGCAAATGGAAGTTTTCTTGCTTATTCTCTGGGCTTTGGCCTGGGCCTAGGCTTCACACATACACCTATACCAGAGTCACCCAAGGTTCCTTACTTCCATTCTCATACCTCTGACTCCAAGAGACAAACTGTGTGTCCAAAAACATCACAAGACGGTTCAGAGCTGATGTATGTATGACGCAGTCTTGTCCAGTATGATATGTTTTCAGATCACCAAAACCTGGTAGAAGCTCAAATCTGCCATTCAGACAGATGACCACTAACATTCAGGTTACAGTTATCAGCCAATGAAATTGTATATGCAATTCAGATGATTATTTTAGATAGAAAGGGATTCTTAACCAATACGCAATATCTTGAGTAACTTAGTTCCCCACCCCTTCCCCAGTGCTTCTCAGAAACACACAGCCTGCACTGAAATAGATGCTGAGCCTCAGTCTAAAGCAATTATGTAGTTCTAAATCCAAAGTATGCACAATTGGTCTCTGAACTAGTGGAACAAATGCTACTCTCTTGCAGCAAGATATTCCAGTCTTCAGTAAATACTAACTAACATGCCGTAGTCATAGCCAAAGCAGCTGACCCATATTTCATAACCTGTGGAGCTCTGTAATGGGGAAGTTTTCTTTGACACTACCATTAGAAGCATTCAGCTGTCAGGGGGTTATGAGCCAGATCTCAGTGCAAAACTTCTCATCACCACATGTGGCCTCAACAGGAAGAAGTACATTGGAGTTTACTTGACAGAAGATTTTAATGTCGTTCTTCACATCTTTTATTTGGTTAAAAAGGTGAAAAGTAGAGAAATCCAATTATAGCCCTCAGTGGCATGAGTTAGTGGTGGCCTTGTCAGTGCTGGGGTAAGGGCTAGACTGGATGATCTTAAAGGTCTTTTCCAACGTGGTTGATTCTATGATTCTATGTCTTACTAAATGTTTTTTACTGGGGAAACTGTTGTGGACTTATCACTAGCAGCACTAATCGCAGGGAGGAAGCAGATACTGGGAAGGGGGAGGAGGTTGTCACAAGGATATTGTATGATTCACCTAGCTGCTGGGATTACGAGATAACATACATCAATTTGTCATGAGGTCATCTTCAGTGTAATTGAATTGCTATTTTCAAAAAACTGTAATTGAATGTACCTTTAGTGAAAATTACTTAATACCTGAAATCTGCAGATCTGAACAAGAATGCCAGACATCCAAAAGTCTTTAGAAAAGACTACAGTCTTGAGCCCAGAATGGTTTTCTATTATGAAGCTGAAACACTGCTAAATTTTCCAGGGTCGTGCCAAAGTTTGGGTGTTTCTTGCTTTTCTGCAAATAAATAATTAGATTCAATGTTTACAAACAAAAAGAGAAGTGCAGAAAATATGAAAATAGTCAAATTTTGCCCAATATTCTAAATAATACAATATATTGTGGACCTCAGAAGAAAATACTACAGATCTGGTACAGGAAAATCTTTGTTTACTTACAGCATTTCTGACCCCTTTGTTATTATTTATTTATTTAAGTACTGCATGAACTTCCCCAGCCAAGCTGTTCAGGTTGCCAACATGAATAGCTTTCCACAGCTGCTGCCAACTGATGTCTCCCTTGACGGTATTCAGAGCTGAAGACCAAAAATTTCACATAGAGCAGAATTAGCTCTTTAATAAACGGGTCTGTGGAGCAGTTCAGCCTAGTATAAGGCAGCTGTTTCAGTGCTGTTTCATGGCTCCTGGCGATTGCCTCCAAAACTTGTCATTGCCACAGCATCCATGTCAAAGAGCTACCCATTACAGTGAGTTACTTCCATAGCAAGTCCCCATTTTTGCAGTCTTAAAAAAAAATTTAAGTGAAATGGGGACCTTGAAGGCTATATTCATGTTGTTCAACATTTTGTGTTCTTTGGGGAATAAGAGTAAATTCTGACCTTTCAATGTCACTGAAGATTTTTCATCTTTTTCCTTAAATAGATTTATGCATGTTAATGGTTTTGCACATGCATAGAGGCAACATTTCATGGTACACACTCCAGCAAACATAACTCACAGATTCACTTATGCATCTTAGACATACCAATTGAGGCCTCACCATCTTACAATGACTGCTGAGCTAATTCTGTCAAACTTCCATTGCCCCTGTTATAAAAATTTACCGCAAACCGGGTTTTGTCCCAATCGATTTTATTTACAATTGATTAGAAATTTAAAAGAGAGGCAATAAGCAAAACAGCGCTGGGTGCGCAGGGGAGTCTCCGCTCCACCAGCAACGCACACCGGGATCTTTGGAGTACAGTCTCTTATACTTCTCAGTCTTGGGTTTTAGCCAATCCTGTTGTCTTCTTTACCCGAATGCCGACGTGGCCCTTTCCTTTGTTCTTTTCTTGTTTGCTGGGGTCTTTCTCCGGTGAAGACGTTGGTGAATTTTCTTAGTAATGTATTAACAGAAAAATGCTTACAAGCTTAACGTAGTCTTAACATTTTGTTCTATACCTTATATGGTTATTTGCCTAGTACCCAAGTTTGCAACATCCTGTAACAAAATGTATCTCTTGGTTATCTAATCTCCTTAGGCCAGTCAAACCGTTAAACGGAAGTCCCCTTTGAAAAACAAAGCGATTGATTAGGAGAGATTATCCCCTTTGTTTCTCCTTATTGACAGGAGCACTTATGGTAATCACGGTCACAAAGGAGGGCTGGTTTCACACCAAGTGCAATGGCGACAAGGACGCCTAAATTCCTGACACGAATCATTCCTGTGTATCTCACACCCCTAATGGAAAATTGTCCAAAATTAAATAAAAAAAACCTGGATTGTGCTCTGTGTTTGGGAGAAAAATGAACTGTCTTGGTAGCTGCCACATTTGTGTGCCAGAAATTGTTGTGTGGGACTTTAAAAGGTGCTTACTTTTGGCCTCTGTTCCCAGTGAAATCAGTCAGTGATTAAACTTCCGTTGACCTCAGTGGAAACAGATTTAAACTCACATTAAGCATTTTAAAATCCAAGCATGCAGGTTTTACATATTGGACAACATACCTTTTTGAGCACTATTATAAACCTTATTCTCCCATCACAATCTATTGGCAATGCATCTTTTGCAGTAAATGTTGGAAGAGACTGAGTAAGTGCAATTGTTTTTCAATGTCACTTAAATAAATTGTATACAGTGCCACGGGCTGAGCAAGAAAATTTTTTTTTATAAGCTCATAATGTTTTTGTCTTAGAATGTGCTCATTAAATTTTGAACAGCATACATCGTGCTGCATCCAACATAACTGATGTTCTAACACTGCCATGTCTGCCCCATCACACAACAAACTGACCATGACTTTTTCATGAGAAACAAAAAAAAATGCTCATCAATTATTAAAGTTTTCTTTTCATTATGTATGGCTGAAAAACATGTAACTGAAAATAAAATATCGCTTCCTACATGTTACTTATGCACCTATTCTGGGTTTCTTATGGTAGGCCCAGCCACCCCACTACCTTGTTTACAGCACTGTCTGATACCCATAGATAGTTCATTTTTTTTAGGTATGAAGGAATTCAAGACCCTCACTGCTGTCCTACACACACAGCTATGACCTTGGGCTAGAAAACAAATACCTGCCTTTCACAGAATGCAGCAGGCAGTTTAGCATTTCCAGAAATAATACTTTCTCCATATCCTCTATTTTGATCTTTTTGGAAATGAGCGATTAGGCAAAAAAAATAATAAATCTCTGAAGCATTAACTATGTTTGAAGGTGGCAATGTCAATAAAACTGCTGGCCTACAGAGTATGGAGAAGGTAATCAGTCCTGCAGTCCAGCACTCCCTCCCATGAGTGGGAACACTCTGCCTGTGCAGCTTTCAGTGACCTCAATGTCATTCTTCTGTATAAGGACATTTGCTACAAGGAGGCAACTGAGCTTTTTTTAAGCAAACAGAGAAAACAAGGAAATTGCTTTCCTCCACTGCCAACTTCTCTGCAGATCATTACCATGTCCCTTCCAAATTTCTGCTGCCTTCTGACCCATACTATTATCTGAGGAGTGGACACTTCTTTTATTCTTTGCTGTTCACTGCATGTCATCGAGAAAGCACCTTAACTTTCTCAAGGCAGAAGAGACCCTCCTTTGACCTCATTCAGGTTTTCTGTATTCCTGGATGCCAAGGGAGAATGATGAGGAAACTGGTTGTTTCCCCCTTCCCTCTATTTCCGCTCATGTCTCCCTTTTTCATAGCAGTGCTTGTAAAAGCTTGTACCTTCAGTGCCTCACCCCACACATCCTAAACTTTCCCTTATCTCATCCAAGAGATAGTACCACAGCTGCTGCTGATGATGATGGCTTGGCTTCCTGAATGAAGATTTGGGAAGGGCTTTACCCACACTTACTAGTGAGTATTAGCTCATTCTGGGGCTCTGTAGCAGATCTGAAGTGTGTCACCCAAGAGCTACAAAGACCCATGGTGTCCATATATTGAAATGCTTGGAAATCTAACATCCAAATACTGGCTAGCCAAACTTGCCTTAATGTAAGAATGAAAGAGATCACAGCCCAGGGAAGGATGGCTGCAGGCCATAAATGCAAATAGCTGCGCAATTAACAACATGTTATACCCATAAAATTTAAATCAAACATTGGTCATCTGAAGGTCATTAAAGAAAGTCCCTTAGTTCTCCTTTACCCTGCTCTGAAAGGCTGATACTCACCAGTGGGAGGTACAGCAGACTAGAAGGAAAACCACACAGATTTAAAAAAGATTTTGTTTCAAAAAAAGAAAATGGATTTTCTGAATATTATATATATGTGCAAGGAAAGTAGAAATAAACTATGAATTACCAGGAACAACAACAACAAAAATCCTTGTTCAAGTGACTGGTGTCAATACATATCACTTTCTTAGTGCCTGGAGGGAGCACTCTCAGCAGCAGGCTGCAATAGGCCAAACTTTCCAGAGTGCTCTAGGTACTTTGCCAGCTTTTGTAAGCAGAGTTCAAGAAATGTGAAAGTACTTACTGCCAAATGGCTGCCTGCTGACTGTGAATAGTCACCTTTACAAGAGCAAGAGGGGATTTGAATGCTGCTTCTGCAAGACTTCAGAGCTCCTCAAAGCAAAAGGAGGAGACTTTGCTAAATGCACGTTCTGTCAGCTGTGCTACACATCAGGTCCCTGTAGCATGAACGACTTCTGAGTATAGATCTCCTTAATTTGACCACAATCTCCTGTATGAATCAAATTATGCTTGCTCGCAGTACAAATGCCAGCCTTTTCTTAATCTCCACTGCTAGACTGAGTAGAAAACTGCTGGATTTAAACCAAATGGAGAAAAAGACTCTTAATCCTTAATGAAAATGTCTATGACCAAGGTATGCTTTCCATACATATAGTTAGATAAAAGATTATAAATGTTTAACTAGTTTATAAACGTTTAACTAATACATATAAGAATTCAGGCTAGCGAAACAAACTTAGGGAAGTTGACCCTTTTGGTCAGAGTTGCACAGCATGAGAGCTACAGAAAATGAAGTGCTGATCTGCACTCAAGTACCTGGGGGACAAATTAGTTTCTCTGGGAGGTGTTTGAGCTTGTGACTCTTTCAAACTGTATGAAGGGATTTATTTTCCTTAGTGGCTACCAAACAATAGGAAAGATCAGTAACAGTTCCAAACTGGTCAGCATCTTTCACACCTGTCCCAGGATATGATGGCAGAATGTGTGAAAAAGTCTGAAAAACAACAAGCTTCTACAGTGAAATTACCAAGTTCAGTACATTCACATAAATGCTGATTTAAGTATGCTCACAGTGGTTTGTATTTATGAACATACAACTATTGCATTACCTTCCTTGTCTTCTTTGTAAAGTTAAAAGGAAAACAAAATAATTCTGGTCTTCATCTGGGAAGTCTTTCTGATGCTGACTTTATTTATTTGTTTATTGCCAAGTAGAAGCCTTAAGGATGTGTAAAGTATCTGTTGTGACACACAGGCTTTCTAACTAAATCAAATCTAGGTCTTCATAGACAGCTGATAATAGCACAAAAGGGAAAGTGTGAGATGAACTCACACTAGTATTAGAAAAAGAAAGGATTTAAAGCTGAAGAATTTGAGAGAAAACATCCATTATTATATACTTCACATTCACCATTAGTCTGCCCTTGGGAGGGAGAGAATCAAAAAGCTGTAAAACTGTGTTTAAATGGACTTCCCAGGACTTGAGGAACTGGTAGACCCCCATTAGACAGACTTCTGACAGGTCTCTAAGTTAGGCTACCCTGTATATAAAAATAATATGACTCTAGCTGACAGACTATTGTTTCTACAGCAGTGTAGATCAAGACCAGTCAGAACTCTTCAAAGACTTTGAAACCAAACTATTTTCTAAAATCACATTAAGCACATGCTACAGATACAGCATTATTCATAACTTGGAGTTGGTTAGTGACAACTTTCTTCTTCCTTAATGTCTGCATCCTGGGACTGGAGCAGCATGGATGAGCTGCTCTCTGCATTCCTAGGAGGCATGTGACAATCTGGGACTCTTAGTACTCAGCAAACATGAAAGTATCCATGCACAAACCAAAAGCTCTGAGCCAACAATGCAAACATGACAAATCTCAAATATGTTTTCATTCTCCTGTTTTGCAAATCAATTTTATCATGGTTTTTTGGCATGGCAATGTCAACTATTGATTTTTCTCATTTTGACCATGCAGATATAGAGTAGAAAACTGATAAATCCATTCAATTCTGCCGAATTTGAACTCTGTTTTCTCAGTTACTTCAGCTTCTGTCATTCTCTTCCCCTCCAGGAAGACTCTACTCTGATATTTTGCAGATTTCTAGAGAGCATTTGCAGCCGGGCAGCTTCCACCATGTAAATAAATGAATGTTGGAATATTGCTCTGTAAAGATAAAGAAAAGGGCTGATTTGAAAGTGATTAAAAGACTGAGAGTTAGAGAAACTTTGAGGATGGAATAGACTGTTTTATACAGGAAAGTTTTTTGTTCAGGCTCTCTTGTTGCTTTACCAAAGCATTTTTAGCAATGGGAAAAACAAGCAGAAAGGGCATGTTGAGTGGTGGTTTTAAATGAGGCTGTATTCTCTTAATCTCTTGTGTCTAGAAGAAAATCTAGCAGAAGCAAAATAAATCCATGGCAGTGAAAATACATGCATTCTAACAGTTATCAGTAAAGTATGTATTTATTTTGGAATGTCCTCAGCAAGCTTAATATGAACTTAAATATTAATATGAATTTAATATAGGAAATATTTGCTTCCTTGTTGATCATTCATGCATTTATTTTTTTTTGCTTTCCATGTTTCAGCCTCAGAAGCTAAGCAGAAACACTGACTTCTCTTCTGCATTGTTTTTAAACAGAAGGTCATTTGCAACACCCAAGTTACACAGCACAACACAGCCACATAAGGCAAAGCTGGATAATGCATCATTTTTGCCAGTGCATCCTACCAGTAACTAATAAATATGTAAAAGCAGACATAGCACCTGAGGTTAGAAGCAAACTGTTGATTCCTGAAGCACCCAGGTCTCCAACCGGTAGTCCACAGAACTGCTGTGAGCAAATATCTATTTTTACTTTAGGTCGCTGAACACATACAAGTTGGAAGGGGGTTGTGTGAGGGAGTGGGAATTGAGTAGAGCATTTCAAAAGCAGTGAGAAGCAGGGATTCAGTTAACTGGCTGCCTCCTGGACTGTCAGTCATACAAATCTTTGCTTCAGGAGCATCCTCTGAGTTCAGCGAAAACATTTCAGTACATTCACAATTCGTCAGGATGGTAACACAGGGAGATTTGTTTGTAAGTAAATTCTTCTCCCACTACTACAGCTGTGTCTAGGCTTATGCCAACTGGCACTTGAAGCTCTTCTACTGCCAAAATTTATTGCCTCCAAAGCAAATGGGAATGAGCCAGCATCCTGTAGATCTCAACTGTAAGTAGCCATCTAAGAATATAAGATGAGCTTGTAAAAGAGACTGGTGATCTACATAGGAACAGGCAACTCAGAGACATTGAAGAATGAGAAAGAGGGAGGGACGTTATGTATATTGAATAAACAGTTCATTTTTGTCTCCTGACTAATATTTAGGATCAGATTCTCCACTGGGATAAACTGGAACATCTTTAGCCTTTTTGCAAACATTTATTTTTGAAAAAATCTTGACATTGCTTTATAAACATAGTATTTGAGATGATAAATCTGGGGTCTGTTTTATTTGTCTTATACTTTAAGGGCCTCCAGGCTATTGTTTTCAAGGCTCTTTCCAACATCAGAAAGGCAAAACATTAAGTCACACTTCATCGTCACACAAATGGAGACTGCATGTAGTTCCCCAAGTCTGGGTTTCAGGGAATGAAAGACAAACCTGAAAACAAACAAGGACAACACAAGTAACAAAACCATGACAGCTAGCGGCTGCAAAATCTGTCCGGCTTCAGCTCACGAGTGGAAGTATGTGATTTTGTGCCAATTGAGGACCCAGCCTTTAGTCTAAATATTGACTCAGTGTTTGGTCTTGAGCTAAACAAGAAGTTTCATGAGGCACTTCCCAACCTCAGATTTGGGAACCAATGGGTTTGGATAGACTGAAAGCCTCCACTTCAGCCTTTATGTAATCAAAGTTGATAAGTCTATTTGAGTTTGCTCCTGAATACAGTCAAAAGATTTTCCAGGTGCTTTAAGATTTGGATTTTATATATGCTTGCTGCAGCACCTACAATCTAATAGGTATTCTCCACAAACACAAGAAAAAAAGAAATTCTGCCCTTGTAGTCATACTTAAAGTGGACAAAATATTTAAGAATTATTTATCCCCTCAAAAAATAAGTGATTTATCTGATTCAGGAAATCAATCTTCACTGCAATGCCCAAAGTGGAAATTATCTTCCACCCTACCGAGACCTTTGAGTTTTATTTGGCCAACACAGTATGTTCTATAGAAACTTAGGAAAAAGAGGCAAATTACAAGCATTTGAATAGTTATCAAATTATTTCAGAAATATGGCAGCATTTGCAAGATTTGTATTCTTTAAATATTAAAAAGATAAAAAGATTTTCTGTAACCGAAGACAAGGCATCACTATTACAACTATTAGCTTTTGCATTAGATGAGTAAGATCAGTCTTACCCCAGGACCATAAGCAGAGTACATGTCATTGCTTAAGAATTTCATTTCTTCAATCTATTTTCATTTCTACAGCTACTAGAAATGTGAATTTTCTTTGACACTTGTTCTCTCTTGAACTTGGTCCTCCATTCTCAGCATACAAACTGTACTGCAAATTTTGGAAAAAGAATGAATCCTCATCCTGAGCAACAGCCTTTACCCTCTGATACCGAGTTCATTTGCTTTGAATTTCTATAAATAGCTTCTCTAGACTGGACTCTGCTCTTTTACAGGTTGCCAGTGATATATTCTCTCATACACAGAAGTAGATCTCATCAAAGTACCATTCTCTGTTGTCATCACACTTGGTAACTGTTGTAATCAAGGTTAAATATCTTAGTTAATTATTTGCTTCCTTAAAGGTTTATTGGAAGATTACAGAAAGAAGACAGGTGTGTTATTGTTAGCTATAATGCCACTGCCTCACTTAAAAGCCCTCAAAACCTCTCTCAGCTTAGTTCCTTACTGACAATTTACACTATGCCATATCCTAATGAGTATAGACTGGAATCACAAGTCCTCAGGGCTCCAAAAAGAAAATCTGCTCCTTTTATCTGTAACCTTTTATTGTTGCTGTTTTCCTTGACTTCTTAACTCTGGCCTTAAGTGCTCTTGTGCAGCAGATTCCAGCTCCATTTACAAAGGGGGTTACCCCACCAAAAGGGACAAAAGCTACATTACCCCCAGCTTCGAGAGCTGCCACATATGTTGGGATTTTTTTTTTTTAATAGAAAATAGAAATGCTTTTTGTTACTCACAATTTCAAGCACATGCCATCCTCTATTCACTGCTCAGCCTCCTGACACAGTGTAATGGACATCACCGGTAGATGCACTCGGCTGAGTGCCATTTGTGCTGAGGGAAATTGCCTACATACAAATGGGGCAAAATGTACATCATGGAGAAGAAAATCTTATGTGTTTTGGAAGGCTATCAAGGATTTTGATAAAGGGCAATAGATATGTTGCATTTGATTGGCTTTTAAACCTCTGTATTACTATTCTGGGGAAAGAAAGCTCTATTTAATAATCTCTACTCTTTCTCCTAGAGGTGGGTGGAATTTATCTCTGGTGGCTCTTCAATGAAAACAAGTCATGCTTTATATCCCAAGAAATAGTAGGATAATGAAAACTGCCATGTACAATGCACATACTTCCCCAGTTTCTTTTTTGAACCTTACTAATTATCAGGACTTTCTGAGAGGTTTGTAAATCAGGACAGAATCTGGTTAACTGATCTATGAATGTGTGATAATGCTCATTATTTTCAATTTGGCAAAATAAGTTGATTCCTACCCCAAAACCCTCTAAACCAGGCAATTCTATCACCACAGCAGTACACTTGTTCAGCCTCCTAAG
Organism: Melopsittacus undulatus; assembly: GCF_012275295.1. Taxonomy (NCBI): domain Eukaryota; kingdom Metazoa; phylum Chordata; class Aves; order Psittaciformes; family Psittaculidae; genus Melopsittacus; species Melopsittacus undulatus. The sequence goes on along the minus strand of NC_047530.1, from coordinate 79,767,211 downwards.
TGTGTGAGGATCCCCAGTCTGTAAATATGAGACACCTTTTCTGTATTTCCTATTTTTTGTATCATTCCTGTAAATTATACAAAGCAGCAGTAATAGCTCATTATGGATTCAGCTAAAGGTCTCTACTAAAAACACACAGTGGCAACAGATACCTGGAGAAGATCCACATTACAAGATAAAGCTGAAGTCTTTATTGGAAAGGGGATCAGACAGGCACACCCTTAAAAAGAAAAACTCCACAGCCCAGTCCCAATCCACTGCCTTCCCACAGCTCATCCTTCCCGCAGTTCCTCCAGCCTGCAAGCCCATGCTCCACAACTGCAGGGGAAGGAGCAGCTTTACATGGCCATCACCACCTTTCCCTCTCCACTCAAACATGGTTGGGGACATGAGGTACCCCACATGCAAGTGCATGGAGGTGCAATTCATAGACTCAGGAACTAGCTTGAAAGAATATAGTCCAGTAATTCCATAAGAAGCTCAGTCAGAGGAGGCCTACTGGGTCTCATTCGCTTAGGAAAAAAAACCCCAAAAAGAGCAGGACTGACTTCTGTCATGCAAGCATTTACCCAGGCAGATCACAAATCCAGTGGTTTTAGCTGATCAGTCAAGGGGAATGACGTGCTAAGGCCAGAACAAAAAACAACACTTGAGAAGAGCTTAATTTCACTGTCTGAAGGTTTCTCTGCTGAGTTTAACCAGCCCTTGCCCTCTGCTTGTTTAGGCAGCTTTTCTGAGTAACAAAAGAATTTCACACTCCAGCATACAAGAAAGATACAATTTTCAGAAGCGCTGACGTGATGCAGGCTTGGCACTGGCCTCTCTTTGCACAGACTGAATGTAATTAGGTCCTGGTCACTGGTCTGTGGGCAAACACCAGCTTCCAGTCCACCGATTAATTAGTCTTTAGCCAGCACAGTGACATCCCAAATCGACACACTTCACACTGGGGAAGGGGGATATTTGGAGGTTAAAAGATTATATTTTATGATTTTTAGAAAATACTGTAGTACAATAGTAGATGCCACAAATACCCTGACTGTGCATCCCCAACTGAAGTCCAGCAGAAATGCATAATTCTCCTTTCTGTATGGTACCAACAAGTGTATAGAGAGTAACTCACCCTATTTTTAGGTTTGTCAGACATACATCTCTCACTTCCCTCTATCCCTATCTCTGCTGGCACCACTTCCTGAGGTTTGCTAATTAGTGCATTGAGCCACACACATGGATATATAAATATAGATTAAAGACCTTGTGTTTCTGAGCTTTAAGAATACCCCTAAAAACAGATGGTAATTGTGTCTAATATAGAGCACTGTTCTCCATATTTCCTTCCTTGCCTCCATTTTGTGAGTACAGTATAAACAATGATTTTAACATCATAAATAAGTCATTCCACAAGATATCAGTAATGTCAATTAGACATATATCTTCCCATCAATGAGAATTTCCTGTTTTCTGCTATGCTTTGGGAAAAACACTCTAAGCCTTGATGCATAAAGAATTGAAAAATTGTCTTTAGTTTCTCATTCAGAGCATTCAGAGTTCGCCTTGTACACTGTGAGCTCAGATTCACAGGCTTGTGCTTTCTGAAGCTTGCAAACTCATCTCAAAGTGCCGCCCTGCAATTCATGCAGGACCGGACAACTTATGATACTTATTATGAAAGCACCACAATGCAAGTTTATTGGGCCCATAAGGGACGTATGTCCTCACATCAGGAAGGAAAAATATATAATCCATATTAAATAAAACTCTGAACTATTTGCAATATTTGCTCAGTTTTAAAAGGTCACTGGAAGGTGAGCAAAGGTTGAGGGAGAACTTTAAGCAATGGATAATAACACAGCACAGATGTAACGTTTCTGGTGGATAATCCACCAGGTCTTTACAAACATTAATTAAGCCTCACATTTTCTGTATGAGATAGGTAAACACTGTCACTCCCTTGCACTCAGATCTGTAAAACCAGGCCAGTAAAAGACTTGTGACTCATAAGAGATCAGAAGAGCCAGGAGCAGAATTATAAAAGGTTTAGCAGCCAGCCCACATTCATTCTAGCAACTTGAACTAATTCAGTCAATGATGGATCCCATCACTGGGATATGATTCCATTTCCCTTGCCAATGACAGTGGATTCCTGGCTGTATTTGACTTACAGTTTAACATAACTATAAATAATCCATTGCATCTTGTTCTTCCAGAGTCCAGACATTTGTAATTTCCAACATTACTTCTTTCCTCCTCCTCTGCTCCATTGCTTTGATGCTTAACCCCTCAGTTCTTTCCCTTGCAGCATGGTATTATGAGAAACCTCTGTAGAAAAAGAAGCTGTGAATCAAATGATGAACATGTTCAGCGTAGGGTTCACAGCTATGAGAAATTCAATGTTAACAAAAGCCAGCAGGAAAGTGTTTAAATTCTCCCTTCTGTCCTCAGACCTGAACATCAGCAGGGTGTAAGTGGTTCACAGACACTGTACTTCTCATCTTCACCATGGGATGAATTTCACTTAAACACCACTGTCATATCTCACAGCTTTGGTCTCCATTCTTACCTATTTTCAGTTCTCAGATATATCCAGCAGAATCTATATCTAATAATAAATAACGAAGCACACTTGTGATAACTTTCAAACACAGCTGTGTACCTGTAAACTCTAAGTGCTGCACCAGCAGAGATGCCACAGCACTCAAGATGAATGCATAAGCAAAAGAAGCAAGTTTACTACACCACAACTTCAAATCTTCTGCACTGCTGGGCTTTATATATTATATAAAAGAGATTACCAAATTTTCTCTTTCTGCAATTGGTCAATTATTTTTTTGAGGACTCAGTCCTCAAGAGGACTTTTGAAATGAGTACAGTAGCAAGTTGTTTAAGACAGAAGTTTCAACTAAGAAGTGCAGGTTCGTAATCAGAATTTCTGTAAGGGTAAACGCACATCCATTTATTTAATCTGAGCTCAAATCTGCCTAAGTGAGGAAAACATTGAGGAAAACATATCCTCTCTGTTCTCTTTCAAGCACCAACAAAAGAATTGCTGGAAAATTTTTAACTGTAGCATTTGTCCCTGATGCAAACACATATATATTTGTCAGCTCTGAAATTAGATTTATTGTGCTGGTAGTCAAAGGATGAAAAATGATAGTTGAGAATGGTGATGAAATAGGTATGTATCCTTTACCCGAGTACCAGGACACAATGAGCTCTAGAAGCACCGCTGTCTTATTTTCACAAGCAGATGCATTAAAATTAGCAGTATTTATGTAATTTTCAGAGTACCATACTAATACCTTCATGGAGTTCCCATTTGATTCTACAATTTGTACATTTTGAGACAACACAATACAAATTCAGTATGCACTGCTAAGGGCATAAGAGTGTCACCTCTTGACCTGTGCATGAGAAGTCCTATAGCATTAATGAGATAAAAAAGGAAGGACAACATTTAGGCAGGTGATCTAGCAGAATAAGCCTTTTGAGCTGGAACCACATAGTTAATTCTACTGCATCAATATTTAAATGCATCAGGTTCAGAGGAAAATACACTTGCCAAAAACAACAACAGTTTGGCTCAAAATGAGAATGTTTAACCTGCAATGTATTAAGTGCCAATGTTCTTGAAATGCTTCCTGTTTCTATGAATCCAACCTGCAATTCAACTGCTATCATGTAACCAGGAGAAGAAGACATTTTAAAAAACACAGGTATAGAATGGAGCATACCAGATGGATTGTGGCTTAAGAACATAAATAAAGTCAAGCCATTGCTCAGACAGTAATATTTCAATAATCTGCGTGAATGAACTAGACAAAGAGATGGCTTGTATGAAGCAGTAAATACTCTGCTATTTTAAAAGCTCACAGCCTCCTTTAAGACTCATGGCATTGAAAGTCCTGAGCTCTATCATGTCAAACAGCACTCAGTTTATTCAGATATAGCATGTTCTGGGATCAGAAAAGGTGTGTTCAGTCTTTTAGTACAGCACTGACCAAGCCTAACTTGCTTTTTCACTTAAATATCCAGTGAATATTACATTTTACTTGATCCTTTTGTACCAGTGGGACAGTGCATTGCAGCTGCCTACCACTGTCAGCAGCTCTTCTCTCTGGATAGTGAGGCCAGAAATTCCCTTCAGTACTCAAAGGATAAAATAATAGAAAGCATAAGCCCCAGAATGCTGGAGACACCCGAAGCTTGGGACCAAAGCATGGTTTGGTCAAAATGATGCAGATGCCACTGGAACTGATAAGTTGATTAAGCCTAAGACAGGTGATTCTAGAATGAGTTTTCCCCTCCCTTTGTGTTCAAGCTTCCCTACTTTACACAGAATACTTAATTAGCCAGAAAGATTTTCTTGTTCTGTGGTGGGAGATTTTAATTCCTATTCCTGCACCAGTGGACAGTCAATTATTTACACAAAGTAGAAGAGAGTCAACAGAAGGGAATATGAATGCCCAGTGCAACACAATGACCTATTGCTCAGATGTATGATGCTCTTGAGGCAGTGGGGAGAACTGAGCCTTATAAAAGCAGGATAAATCATCTTCTGGAGAACAAAGCTTTTTTCTGTTTTCCCATTTTGCCTCTTTAATTTTTTTTTTTCCTGAAATGAGAAGGAAAATTTGAACCAAATTCACAAGCAGCTCTCAGGCAACTGAACTTTGCCAGAACATGTAACAAAGTTCTGAAATGCTATTTGCCATACTGCTGTAAAAACTTAAGGGACTAAAGACATACCATGAGGTAAACTAACAACAGCCAGCTACTTCTGAAAGGTAGGGAGGAGAATTTTCTGTCACTGAGGAAACACTAAATACATATCACCAGGATATATTTTCATTCCAGAGGATAATGATCCAGATCTTGAAAGTGGTTGGAATCCTTTCCCTGCCCCCCCCCCCCCCCCAATCAAGAAATGTGTTTCTATATCTGCTGTATGAAATTGCCATTAATTCCTTATGCTATCCTAGGAAATAGAAAACCCATTTACTATCCAGAACTGTGGACTTAAAATAGTGGGGTTTACCTCTAATCTGGCTAGTAGATTCTGTGGTTCTATGATAATACATTACTGAAGAAACAAGTTGATCTCTATTGCACTCTGCAACCTAGCTTAGACAAAACTGTGTTCCAGTCAAGTTCCCTTGTTTCACTCTCTCGGGTTGGGTTACCATAATCATCTATGCCAACAGTTTGCTATGACAGCTCAGCCTTGAATACTGATGAAGAACCTTGGGACTTCCAGTGAGGCTGCTTCTGTTGAAAGGGAGACTCTCAGATTGCTGACAAGATAATACTGAGATTGTCTTCTTCAGACAAGCCATGCAGCTTTAGCACAAAGTTGAATGTGACAGCAGAAAGTAAAAGCCTGAAATCTTTTAATATCTTAAAATTTAACCAATTTATTTATTAACAGAGTTCTAATTCTGGATAAAGCCATGTTAATTAGTCCTTGAGTTAAACGATATGCCAAGTACTACCAGCTGTCTTTTCCCTAGTCTTCCTAGACATATGTGTATGAAAACAGAGATACTTAAAAGGATAATCGCACCCCAGCTCTTTACCCACAGAAGAAATTCCCTGTTTGAGCTTGTGCTTCCTTTTTGCACTGAGAAACCCAGCAGGGCAGCTCATTGCAGAACTGGGTAGGAACATAAATAATCTGTGCAAGTTATTTTGTTTGCCTCATTGTGTTTTTAATTACTGCTATCAGTCCAGTCCCTAAACTATATTCTTTGTCTTGGATTACCATACATTTAGAAAGATGCACTAATCATTACATATCTACTTTGTACCTGTGGACGTTGACAAGATACTTTAATGACTCAGGTAACCTACCATACTATTCCAATCATAAATCAAATCAAGGCTGCCGGAAATAAAGAAATGCAAATGCTGCTCAAAGTCAGGCACAAGAGTGACAGTTTGTCACTCAATTTGGTCAATAAGTACAGATTATATTGTTCATAATATATATATATATATAAGATATACTGGTTTGGATAAAAACACTTCAAAAAATATTTCCTTCAACAACTTATTTTGCGGTTTGGATGATCATCTTCCACATTAATATAATTTTACAGACACTTTCATTTTTGTTATTCTACTGACACTGGTAAAGTACATCACTGTTAAGATGAGTATTGTTTAACACCATGTCAGCTTTGTAATTTTCTTGCCCCCTGACATTCAGGATGGGGGCACAGATGAGGAGAATGTCTTTCTTTAAATATATGGCTGTTTATTTCTTTTGTGGCTGGTATTTTTCTTTATGGTCTCTTTGATCAAGATGTGGGAAATGGTTTGTGTCCAGATTTGCAAGGCAAAACAAAACACAGTATGACTACTGTCAACTACTTTATTACTCTGTATGTCACAGTGAGTGAACTCAATTACGGTTCATTAACCTCAAATCCAGTTTCTCATTCATGTACCCAACAGTGTGGTATCAAGTCATGTCTCATAACTTCAACACGATGTTCTTAAATCAATGTGGACTTTTTTTTTATATCAACATACCCTATAGTCCTTGCATTTTTCATGATATTTATAAATGGAAACATGGCACATCATAATTAATGATTTTAGAAGCTAGTTGTGAAGAGATGTAAATTGGGATTACCCACTCTCTTCCCTGAAGACACAGATAGTGTGTTTAAGTGCTTTAAAAAGTTCCTTTTAGATATCTTTTTTTTCCCAGAAAATGCCCCTGCTGTGTCTGCCCTCTGGTTATTAGTTTCACCTGTAAACAGTTCACTGCCACTGCTGACTCCACTAAACATCTTCTTTGTACTTCAATCTGCATTTTATGTGAACTCTGGAGCTATTAGCCACTAATATCAACAGCACTGCACAGTCTAGAAACATTTATTGCTCCCCTGCTTAGTTTAATGTTTCTGCCTTAGTACCGTAATATTATTAATAGTCACAAAGTACAATAAAAGAAAATTAAGTGTTTATTTTGTTTTGGCTTTCGCCACTTTACCTGCAGCCTTTTTCCATTACATTTGCACATAAATGAGCATACACTACATTTTTTAGTGCATCTAAAACTCAGGGTTTAACTCCCCTAATCATATTGTTCTATTTTCAGTCATCTTCCAAGCCCTTTTCTTTATTTGTTATTGCAAATGCAAGTATATTATGGTAAATTATACATATATGTAATTTATATAAATGCTTAGCATGCATTTTGTAGCTATTTGCCTTGCCAATAGACTTTATTTGTATATTTTTCCTTTTTTTAAAGCAAATATTTTGCAAAAAGATGCTCTTCAGTAGAGGCATGTCATAGCCTGCAGAACATGCTCACAATCATGTGCATGCCAAAATAGCCTGTTTGCTCCTTATGGTGCTGCTTCATTTTCCCCTTCAGTTCCATAGATATAAAACTAAAATTAAGGTTTTCAGGCCTATTAAGATGGGTATTGATTCAGACATATTTCAGACTGGTGTGCGTGAGAGCTGGAGACATTCACTTTCAAATAGACAATAAAATTCTGAAGTGTCCATGTTCTCAAGAAACATTGGCCTCCACAACGTGCTGATAAAAAGCGAGCCAACTCATATCTGGCCACAAGAATATAAACTAAATTGTTTCCCATGGATGTACACAATTATGCGTAAGAATAGCATTAACTGCATTCTTTCCAAAGACCAGCTCAAGTACATATTCCTATTAAAGAAACTAGACAGTGGATAAAATTAAAGATTACATGGTTAATGAGTATGTAAAACTGCAGCTGCAAAAGCCTCTTTCCGTGCGGCGCAGGCTTTGTGTGGCACCGCAGTGGGCACAGCCCAGGCTGCTCCTTTCCCACTGCGGGGCAGAGGCTGCCGGTGTCTGAACAGCCAGTCTGAGAGTTGTCTGTAGGGAAATGGGGTATAAAATAACGCTTTCCATGGCCTGCATACTATCAGAGTTCAAATTTAACCAGGTGCATAATCTCTTTAGTAGGGATAAGTTAGTAATTTTCCCTGTCTACGCAATTTAGCTGTTCAAAATGTCCCAGCCAGCTCTGCAGAACTTGCACAACTTTGGACAATGGCAGCATGATTTACCTAAACCACAAACAAGCACAGGTCCAGGGAAGCCCGATGGGCCCTGATTTCCCAGATGGTCTTTGGCATAGCCTCCTGCCAGCCTGGTACAAGTATCCAATATTACTGGAGTCTGCATCTCATGCTAAAGCTTCACACTTCTAAGTAGCTTAATGAAAGACTGGACATTGCCTACATTTTTTCTGAACTATCTCTAACTTTACAGTATTTTCCAGTATTCAGGGACTTAGAATATGTGCCAGGAGTCCTGGCATAGCAGGAAAAGTGTTAGGTTCTCTATTCTTTCACTATGAATCTAGATTAATAGCACCAAATTCCTGCTCCCAGTGGACTGAAAAGGGATTCTTGGAAATGTATGCATTTGTTGGATTATATTAGTTTGTACACATAACTAATTATAAAGTAATTAGCATTATCTCAATACATCTAAACTGGCAAGCAAGAGAAGATGGAACCATTTATTACAGTGACAAAGGGAATCAGCATTTTCTTATCATAAAAATCCAAGTTATCTTGCTTTCTTGTATGTCAGTGGAATTAATCACTGTATTTAGCATTCATAGATAATAACACCCAGTATCTGCTTTGATGAGATACAAACAAGTGTATTATGAATCACTTCACATCCAGACTATCTTAATTGCTAAAATTACTGTCTTCACGTCTGCTGCTTCTGTAACAGCAGTTAAGTCAGTGAAATGCCTGGAACACCCATGTGCTTCAGCAACCAGTTCAGCTACTGAACTAATAATGGCATTTGTCATTCTTATGAAGCCATATTCTTCCTTCATTTACAATTGCATGAAACCAGACAAGTCCATGGGGTGATGCAGGGCATAAACAAGGACATAATCAGACTTCCTATAGTGGATGGCTGAGGGAGTGAAAAAACACTGTCAAATTCATTAATTCACTAATCCCTAAATACATCTCTTAAGTGGATGGAACACAAAGTGAAATCTTACTTTTATCTTTAACGGAGTAATAAAATAAAATTTAAAAAATAGAAGAGTCTTTATCAGTTAATTGAGATTGTCTTCAACTATATAAATACAACTGACTAACCTTTAGGGCTTTTCATTAACCAAGGTTCATCAATTCTAATCATCTGACACTCAAATGCTCTAATGGCCATGCCAATGTAATTAAAGTTGCCAATTCTGCTGACAAAGTTCTTAGGTGACAAGCACAGTTAGCAATGTAGAATAAGTAATGTTGTACCACACTGTTTTTACAGATACTGTCTTATCCTATTAATGTCTTAACTGGTGACAGATTATATTAATTAAATTAATCTTCAAATATGTACTCAGTCATTAATTTCTGTTGAGAACCGGAAGTAGCCACCGGTTTGTAATCCTGCATGATATTTTATCACAGTTATGAACCACAATAGCAAACCTGGTAGCATTAATAATCATCTGTTAATCAAAATAATTAAGGTTTTATTCTTCCAAGGGTAATTTGCTTGACCCCTCCTACCACATACATTCTCAAACAATCTGCCGTATGGATTGTGACCGAGGGCAGGATGAGAGTTAAAGTATGAGAAACTAATTCAGCAGCTGCCTTAGAGTGTCTTTCACATTGTACCAATGCCTACCTGCAAGGTATAAATATTCCTCATCACTACAGGATGACTTTCCAGTTAAATCATGCATGCTGCCTACAAACTGCACACGTTAATTTAAACCGCACATATTGCTATCAATTAGAATAACTGAAAAGCATTCTACAAGCTACTTTGTAGCTGCAGGCATCCAAGCAACTGTCAGACATGACATGCTAGAAAAGTTTAATTGATGTCCATCAGGCTGATCACAAAAGTAAAATTACCTTCTAGTTCAGATATCTTTTTTTTCTTCCAGAACTGCTACAGGATATTTAAGAATAAATTTTCAATAAGAGGTATTCTCTTTCTTCCTAACATTCCACATTGTTTGATTTCTCTCTTTTTTTATAGATCAAGAAGAAAAGAATCAGAGGAAAAATTATATCATGCAATAAAAACACCTCACAGCAATGTGATTTATGACAAAACACAGTCCTAGTTTCAAGTATCAGCAAAGGAAAGGACAACCAAACTGCGTCAGTTTGAAAGTGGCCACCAGATGATGGCAGAAGGAGAATGTAAGAGGATGACAAATATATTATTGTACATTCATTAGATACTTTCAGACAGTTCTGATCTCAATTTCTTCTCTAATAATTCCTAATTTCAATTTTTTTGTCTTGACTGCTGCTGAATATTGAACTGGCATTTTCATTAAATTATCTATAGTAACTTTAATGCCTCATTCGTGAACAGTGGTACTTAGCTCCCATCACAATATATGGAATGTATCAAATACTTTTACCTAATCGCCAATCCCTATAGCAAAAAATTAAGACATGACTTGCTGACAGTTGTTACTCATGAGCCACTGAAAGTTACAGGTTGTTGTCTCCCTGCTCTGCTTGAAGAATTTCTTCTGATAGAATAACAGGATTGTGACCATACTGAAACAATAAGAATAATACTAATTTACTTGTATCTTGTAAGAGTTGCTAAACAAACTTGTGCTGAAAATTTACATCAGCACCTGATCTAACCAGGAGTAAACATAAAGCTGAAAGCAGGCAAGGGTTTGGGGTTTTTTATTTTCACAAATAAATTACTTCAGTAACTACACAGGCATCCACCTACACTAGCCTGGGACTGCATCAGTTTAGGTCTTAGATTACAATGAATTACTTTGTGTATTCTTTGACCTAGAGCAAATCCTGTTCAGAATATTATCTGTATAACTATGCTGGAGTCAGTAAAAGCCTTGAACTTGTAGACTGAAGCACATGCTTCTTTATGTAATGCAAATACATTGTAGCAATAGAAAAAGGGGTAATGGCTTTAACCTTAAACAGGGGAAGTTCAGGTTAGATATAAGGAAGAAGTTATTCACTGTGAAGGTGGTGAGGCACTGGAACAGGCTGCCCAAGGAAGTGGTAAATGCCCTATCCCTGGCAGTGTTCAAGGCCAGGTTGGACAGAGCCTTGGGCAACATGGTCTATGGTGAGGTGTCCCTGTCCACAGTAGGGCAGTTGGAATAGATCATCTTAAGGTCCTTTCCAGTCCTAACCATTCTATGATTTTAATAGGCTGGTGGATGTCTGTGAGAAAGGGCACAATGAATAAGAAATGAAACACATATAAGAGTCACTAGAAGGAGAGTGCCCAGAAACAGTATTCAACTCAGATTTTTGATATTTGCTATAAATGTCCATTCAAGACATTTCAAGAACATCTGACACTTTGTAAACCACACTGCTCAGAAATAACCTGTAGAAGCTACAGTGACAGCTTCATGGCACAACTGCATTACTTTGTTAGCTACGTGCCACTGCCCACATAGACCATGTATGGTTTGAAGCCATACATTCACACAAGGGTTGTCTCCATTCAGTTGGAACAGTGGAACAAGAGGCAGTGAAGTGCAGTGCTGTCTCAGAGAAGTGACTGAGATTCATCAAGCTCCCTGAAAAAGTATATGGCAAACTCAAGAATGCAAGCCTGCTCTCAAAATACAGGCTCTCATTTTCCCACATGACCACCAAGTTGATGCACATGTCAAACTCATAAAAAAACCCTAGAGAGTCATATTATTTCCTTGATGTTCCATCGTTCTCAGTTGAGCTGTCAGAAGATGCAGGAAGGCATGGAATTTCTCATCAGAGGAGAGAAAATCATAAGCAATTAGAGAGCAATATTGATTAAAATTATCTTAATTTTTAGAACCATTTCTTCACACAACCCACATTTAAGGGAGAACTCTATTCAATTATTCAGCTTGACAGGCATTCACCCTCTGAAGTGCCTGGGAATTGCTTTTGAAAGGGGGCTGAACAAAAACTTCAATTTTTGGCCCAAAGTCAGCTGGAAACAAGCCATAACCTAGATGTAGTTGGCCCTCAGGATATGCTTTCAAAGACCTTGACAAACTTAAAATTAAATTTTAATTATCCCTGTTCAGCTTGATTTATAATAATTGTCAATATCTTTGGTTTGAAATAACACATTTTACAACATGATCAGTTAGAGAAAATATTTTTCTAATGACTAAAGGGATGAAGAGTCTGCAGCGAGTCCAAGAATTATATTATCAATCTTATTTATTATTATTTTAAACCATAACACACAAACATTTAGGAGACATTGATCTGAAATTGGGGTGAAAGGCTGAAGAACACTGTTTTCCTGGGTTTGCAGCAGTGAGATTGAGAAGTCTAATCCTGCAGACAAGAGACCCACTGAGGTCCCAGGAGTTCGCAGAGAAAATTAATGGTGTTTGCAATGCTCATGAATTTGAAGAGTCCATAGAACCATACAATTTTTAACTTGCCAATTATTTTTTTAAAATAATTATGATGTGCCAGGAGGTGATAATTTATTAATTTGGACAAAGATTCCTGTGAAGTTCTTCACAGCAGTAAACCCACAACCATTTTGTACTCACAAACCCCATTAAATTATTCAGCTCTTTTCTTTCCTAAAGTTTTACAGGAAAGGTCACTTTTAACACTGGGCTTTCAAGCTTATCAGTATCCAGGCAATATTTCTGAAATAAACTGCCATGACTTTAAGAATACCAGGCAGAACAACAAACAACTTTCCCAACTGGTATTAGTGTCTTTAAGCAATGGCCACTCACAGAACCACAGGTTCAGGCTGTTTTCTATACCAATACTTCAAGTTGCTCACAAAGCATCTTTCCTTTTTGAATCTATTTACAAAGAAATTATTGCACGTGGTTTCTAACAGAGGAGTAAAAGGGTAGATCATAAGATTAAAAGCAACTTCATTCATGTGAAATAAAAACTGCTAAACTAGAGTGAAATTCAGATCAGAGAACTCTTCAGAGTTCATAAACCACAGAAATATTGTGGTTACTGTCCCTGCCCTGAGAAAATGGCTTACCAGAAACAAACCCCATCGTTTGCAGCTGTTGTATTGGCAGGTCAGTGTAACAGATAATGTAGGTTTCCTCAGTGTTTTTTTTTTTTCCCTGTATAAAAGGGATACAAGTAATATACATTGCAATTCTGGTATTTTTGCAACCTGACTCTGAAATTGCTTCTGCCATGGGTCTGTGAATTGCTGGCCACTGCCTGATTCATTCTACCAGCAGTCACTTCAGCTGAAAAGATATTCTAAGCTTTTGCAATTTTGTTTTCTTTTTAAAGGTAGCCTCCTGTAACAACTTCTGACTAATAAGCTCTTTGTTTTTCATAACACCAACTGAATGAAACATTTTGCTACATGCCTCAAATCTTGCCTCATTTACAACACTCATTCATTTGGGCTGTAAATAAAATTATTACTACCTCTCTTTTAAGTAACTAATGTGGGTAAAACTTGCTGATCCTGAAACTCATACACAATGGAAAAAAAGAGGACTTTCCAGGTTTTCTGCATCTTACCCCTCAAACATACAATTCCCAAATAAACAGGCCCCCTCACACAAGGTGTTGCTTATTTACAAACACAAGCCCAGAAACTCTGCAAGTCGTCTGAAAGACTGTGATATTAACTCTAATGATTATCTCATCCCCTGTCCTAAAGCAACATTTCTCCCTGAAGAATTACAGAGCATCACTCTACAACAATATTTTTCCTCTTCTCTGACCCAGGCAGCAGAAACATGAGAAGGTGATGAAAACCTCAGTGGGTGTTCACTGCCACAGGAGGGTTGAGTCTATGGCTCAGCTCAGCTCTGGACTTCTACCTGGAGTCTCATTCACCACCTCTGGGAGTAACACAGCTTTAAAATGTTTTTTTGATAGCCTCTTCCAAAGTTAGAACATCAGTTACTGTCTGTATGCATGTAACACTGCAATGGGCTGCACAGAGACCTCAAGTAATTCTCCACAGAGCCTGCGCTCTCAGATAGCAGGAAGAAAACACAGAATCATGGCATTGTTTGGTTTGGAAGGGACCTTAAAGATCATCCAGTTCCAACTCTGCTGCAGGCAGGGACACCTTCCACTAGACCAGGTTGCTCAAAGCCCCATCTGACCTGGCCAGTCATGCCCAAGATTACTAATTTTCAGCACAGGCTATTCTACAGCCTCATAAACCATGAAAATCCTCCTGGTTTCTAGGCTGCTAGCCAAATTAACGTTTAGGAGAGTGAGCAGGCAAGATTCAAAGGACAATTCAAGGAAACAGAAACAACTGTTGCTCCAGAGGAAGAAACCTTTAATAGCAAAAGTATAATAATATTACTGAGTATTGAAATACCATTAGTCATTCTGGGGGAAGGGATCAGTTGGACTTTAGAGGATCATAGGCAGTCAAAGACAAGGTTTGTGTTCCCTAGCCTGTATGATCTTAGGGTAGGATAGGAAGGCAGAGTACTACCCCTGAATGTGTTTTCCCTGTGCTGGAAGTCACAGATTTGCCACAGGTCACCTGGAGGAAACACCTCCTCATTGCCTCTGCCAGAACTGACTGATCTCATCCCTGCCAGAGCGCTGCCTTGCTGCAGTGTCAGGGTGTAAGAGGAAAAGGAAAAGCACAACCTTTCTGTGGTGAAGCAGGCACACAGCCAGCAGCCCCCAGTCTTGAGGACAAGGTCATCTGTGCAGGTCTGGATTACTAGGTCTGCAAACCTGGCAGTGCAGATATCACAATACCATGATAGTACCAACACCTAACAATTTTTCTATCATTTGATACTGCGTATTTCTAGAACCATGAGAATACCATGAAACCTGCCCATCACCCATTAATACAGGGAAGCTTTGTGACAATTGTCTTTCAAAGTGGGAGGTTTCTATAGAATGGTATCTTTAACTGTATGCTCTCACAGTCAAAGGTTCATTAATACAACAAACAATTTATTCTTTTGTAAAAATGATACTCTGTTTAAATAGAAATTTAAATAGGAATAACATTTCATAAGAAGCAAACTCCACAGGAAAGAGAGGAACTAGCAGATTGTATTCTTTGATAAAATTATGAAATTGTAGGCTTGATTGAAAATAAATCTAAGAGAGAAAAATCTGTCTGGAAAACAAATTTTGCTTTCTTATAGCTGTTTATCAACACCAATAAGACAGCTATACAATATAGGGTTTACATCTTCAACTGCTTAACAGCTTCCAAGCAAAGATGGTGCTGTGACAGAGCAATGACCTTAGGATCTGTATTCAGAATTGAAAACAAATTCTTAAAAACTAAGGGGTTTTCAACTACACGTTAAAGTGGAAGTTTTTAAATTGCAATTTAAAGACTTCTTTCCAACCAAATAATTATTTTTCCATGGGCAATAATGAGCTTTTTCCTAATTTCCTAACGAGACAGCAAAAGGTAGATTTATTGCATGCAACTTTCAATTCTGTGGAAAAAAAACCCAACAAAATTATAAAAAATTATATCAGATATACAAAATTCAACAGGACAACTGCCTTCTTCAGGAACATGGGAAGGATATTCAGTGAAGAACCTTGACCACAGCTTGGAGTAGCATCCCCTGACACAGTATTCACACAAATTGGTTCTGAAATGCAGGATCTTTCAAGAGCATGGGACAAAAAAACCTTCAGGCTGATTTATTTCCTGAAAAAAAAAGATCTAAAAGCAATCAAGTCTAAAAGAGAGGAATGACTTAGGATCATTTGAATGGTGAAGGTGATCTGTGTCTTGTGGAAGTGTGATGGGTGCTGTGCTGACACCATATTTATTAATACAGAGATTAAATGCCACAGGAGCTGGGGTTGCAGGGGCAGCTTCACTCTAACATACAATATCCTTGCTCCCTTTATTTCCTTTTCATTAAGACAGTACCCCGCTATGGCATACTTAACTACAGAGAAGAAACTGAAGAATTCTGATAGGCCCCACTGCAGAGCTTTCAAGCCTCTGTAAGGAATTCTGTGGGGTTTAGGGGGACTGAATTTATCAAAGAACAACTCAACATCATGACACCTACCCTAAGCTTGTGAATCACTCAGATGACTTCTTTACACACAGAGAAAGGCAGCACACCATTGCAACAGCATGTACATTGCACACACATGCATGAACAAGATTTCTTTCATCCTTGAAGTATCTAGTCCAGATTTGAACTCCCAGGTTATTGGCTTGGCATCAGGCTGTCAGCTGTACAGCCTCAGATGGTAGCCTACATTTTTCTGCTAACTCAGTGACTCCTCTTCCCAAGCAATGGACGTTGGATCTTTACGGAAGTTATGAATTATTGGATGCACATCAGGAGGCTTTTTAAAAGACCTTCAGGAGACAGTGGGAGGTAATTATAAAGTAGAAAAAGAAATCAGACTAATTTAAGTTTGATTCAAAACTCACCTCTCTCAACTAGACTTTTTGCCATTTTCAATGGATTTACATCCTATAAATACATCAAATGCAATTGCAGACATTTACGGCACAAATATTAAGTGATCCAAGTAATGTTAGTTTTTAAAGTTCTGTTAAATAAGTAGGACAGGTCAAGATAAACACATAAGATTCCACACTCCATTCCAGGGCTACAGTAAGAACTTTTCACTACTCTTATATATGCCTTCATCTGTCTTTCATAAAGATATGCTGGTAAGTTCCAGAGGTATCTGAAGCAAACAGCATAGCCAGGAGAGAAAAGCATGGAGGGAACAGCATCCCTGAGTCCCTGGCATTCTCTCCACCTGTGAGTTTAATCCCACTTAACAGAACAGGATATTGTAATGCCAAAATGGCTTTTCTGAGTTCCAGCAGCTCTTGACTCACTGTTATAGCCTACACAAAGATAAAAGGTAGCACACCCAAACACAGACAGGGTACTCTAAACAACATTGAGACTGTACCTAGTATGTGATGATGACAGCTGAAGCTATACAGTCCCAGAGAGACCAAGATTTCTTTTGGTTTGTGTCCTGTCCCACATCCGCTATCTTTTCCGTCCTTGTAGCTGAAAGTGGGACACACACAGGGATGTGCGTAATGCAGCATCCATACACATACGTGTCCATGGTCTTGGGATGATATCCCTACAAGAGCACTGAGATTGTGGAATGCAAGAAGATTTTTCCAGTCTGTCATTTCTAAAACCTTTTACCCCACACTGTAATACATGGCACATGAAGGATATCAGTAATGACACTGATGCGTATTTTCTTCAGTATGTGGAGTATCACACTTCTAAAACACAGGAACAGATCTGTACAGTGGCTTGCCATACTGCATTTTCATTTGTTCTGCATTTCACCCTTAAATACACCACTGTTGTGGTTTAAACCCAACCACACAGTCTCTCTCTCATCGCCCCTCCCCTTTCTTTCCTTCTCCCACCCCTCCCTCCCCCGGATCCTAGAGGGATGGGGAGGAGAATTGAAAGAATGTAACTCCTGTGGGTTGAGATAAGAACCACCAATAATAATAATGATAGGAGAAATAACAAGGGAATAGAATACGATACCACCCGCCGAAATGAGCCCAACCCTGAAGAGAGCCAGCCCTTCAGGGTAACTCCCAGTTACTTCCCCAGGCATGACATGCTGTGGTATGGAATACCTCTTTGGCTAGCTTGGGTCAGATGTCCTGTCTCTACTTCCTCCCGGCCTCCCCTCCTCCCTGACAGAGCATGAGACTCACAAAGTCCTTGGTCAGAGTAAACATTACTGAGCAGCAACTAAAAACATCGGTGTTATCAGCTCTGTTCCCAGGCTGAAAGTCAAAACACAGCACTGCACCAGCTACTAAGAAGGAGAAGAATTGACTGCTACTGCTAAACCCAGAACAACCATATATAAGCATTACCAGTCTGACACATACTTCTTGAGCAATAGGATCTCTTTAAATCATACAACATCAAGGATTTGGTGCCAAAACTACTATTTTTATACTACTATTACAATTACTACTAATTAAGAGTAATCCTGAGGAGAAGGAACTTGGGAGTGTTGGTGATGGGAAGTTTAACATGACCCAGCAGTGTGTGCTTGCAGCCCAGAAAGCCAACCATATGCTGGGCTGCATCAAAAGAAGTGTGACCAGCAGGTCAAGGGAGATGATTGTCACCTTCTGCTCTGCTCTTGTGAGACCCCACCTGCTGTACTGTGTCCAGCTCTGAGGTCCCCAACATAAGGATGTGGACTTGTTGGAGCGTGTCCAGAGAAGGGCCATGAAGATGACCAAAGGGCTGGAGCACTTCTCCTATGGAGATAAGCTGAGAGAGCTGGGGTTTTCAGTCTGGAGAAGGCTTCAGGACATCTTAGAGCAGCATCCAGTCCCTAGAAGGGGCCTACAAGAAAGCTGGAAAGGGACTTTTTATGCAGGCATGTGACAGGAAAAGGGGGAATTGCTTGAAATTTTAGATTAGGTATTAGGAAGAAATTCTCTACTGTGAGCATGGTGAGGCACTGGAACAGGTTTCCCAGAGAAGCTGTGGATGCCCCATCCCTGGAAATGTTAAAGACCAGGTTGGACAGGGCTTTCAGCAACCTAGTCTAGTGCAAGGTATCTCTGTTCATGGCAGGGGGGTTGGAACTAGATGATCTTTAAGGTTGCTTCCAATCTATACCATTCTTTGATTCTGTGATTCTAAGATTTTTGACAGTAAAATTAAGTTCTTTGTTGCTTTAATGCGTATCTTATATATATACAAGACCTTCAATGAATATATATGCTTTTTCTTTTGCAGAGTACTTTTGTCTTTTGTCAACAGTACACGCACTGACTGCTGACTGGAGGTCAATCTAAAGACTTTAACTTCAGCTTTCAGTTTTCCTAACCTTATACAATCAATAGAGTCAGGTACCACTTGATACCAGTTGACTATAAATGGTTTTGCTTACCTAGAAGGTAAAAAGAAAAAAAAAAAGAAATATAGGAGAGAATATAGCTTTTCAAAAGAAATATTACAGCCATTACCTCCACAAACACATTGTACCTAACTCAGAACCAAATTCTGCCCTCAAAAAAGGATGTGTCATTTATGTGTACATGTGTACGCACGGAAAGTGGGCAGACTGAGCACAGTGTCACCCTTGCTTTTATAAAGAAATGCCTGTCTTACGTGTTGGAATGCAGTGGAGATCTATTATATTGTTATCTTTGTTTAACAAGATTGAAGAGTATATTGCAAATAGAGTTAATCAATAAAATGAACTAATTATTTTACAGAAAAAGTTAGGGTTTATTTTTGCACTGACTTCTCATTTTAATTCAGAATGTTTCTACCAGCTGTAGCTGTCAACATTGGTTAAAATGAAACAGGCCAGCAGGAAATCTGGATCAAGTTCAGCATACTTCATAGGATAAAAAATGCATAACTTCAAACAGCTAATAGAAACATAGCACAATATTCATACATTGCAATTTCATTTGAATATGATTCACAAATCCTTGTGGTTTAAGTGATTTAGTGATTGGTAAATCACTACTTTTGTGATACGGAAAGACTAGCTAGAAAGCCAGTGTCAGAATAAACACCTCACTTGTGTTTCTGTGCTTACCCCACGCATGTCCTATAGCTCCTCTATGAAGAAATCTCCCATTTCAGCATATGTTCACACCATTTATGCCAGTTCTAGGAAAAGGTAATTTTCAAGTGATGTGTCAATAGCACAACCTAAGATATCCCACAGTGGATGCAAATATCACAGACTTTGACAAGAAATGCCTCAGCACACAACATTTTAGAATTTTCCTGTGGTGAACTGGGAAATGACAGAGACATAAAAACAGATGTATTTCAAAAGAAATCGCATTATTTTTAAACTGTTATTTTACAATATACAAGAAAGAAAAAAAAAGAATTATATTCCTCTTATTCTACTGGATACAAAACAAAGTGATGAAGGCATCTATCTTAGGTTCATCACATGGTCTGCATTTTTTGGGCTGGTCATCTTTGCAATGATTCTCTGGATTGGAAAATCCATAGTTAAAAATCAAACTGTGGATTTTACCCATCTTCCTCTCTTGACTTTTGTCCCTAATGCAAAGAATTTGACACAACAACTTGGGATGATTCAAACACCCCCCTTTTCTTCTTAATTTTTCTTTTTCTCTTTTATTCATATCAAACCACCTTGGTCTTCGATGGATCAGCTTGAAAATCTTATTGGGATTCTAAAAGCAAAAGTAAAGCACATGCAATACATAGCAAAGATAAAACAAATACCTCTAAAAATTGCTGGAGGATCAGCATAGTGCTGACAGAGTAGTGAATCAAAAGACACACATTCTTTAAGGTTTCACTGTGACAGTCCTGTGCTGAAGGCATGACAAAACTCAGATGAGTCACACTGTGTTATAACATTTATCATAAACCAACGCTATTAATGCAAGTAGACAATATGAGTCACAATCTGATGCATTAGCTCAGAGACAAGAGAAACAGAGAGATTTTCTACACACCAGCTTAATGCAAAATAAACACAAAACATCTTTGTTTTTTGACACAGCCCTCTCATTGGTAAAAAAAAAAATCACCAAAAGGTCAAAGGAATTGTAAAGCTGGTACATTCCATTAAAAGTACAGTGGCTGTTTTGTCTGTCCCCAAAGTCAGGGAAAGGAGAGGAGCTCACAGCAACTGGCTGCTGCATAAGATGGTGAAACAATTCTGCCTTGGATCTTCTCTTAACTACCCTTTCTTCCCTTCACACAATTTTTCTCTTTTCATACACTGCTTCCAGCTACTCTTCATGCACTGCTTCCACTGGGGATGATGAAAGTATGTCCATGTGTCAAATTATTGGTAGCCATAAAATAAAAGTGACACATCATACAGATACCCCGTCCTCCAGAGCACTCTCACAAGATTGCAAAGCGCTTTAGAGAAGGTATAAACTATAAGCCTCAAGTTACTGGTGATGAAACTGAGACACAGCACCAGGCACAGTAAAAGGACAGCCATTATTGGGAGCAGCCACTAATTAAGTTTCCCTTATTCACCATTTTGCCCATCATCTTTGAAAAGTTATGCCAGATCTTGCTTTCCCTGGTTGTTTGCTTATAAGGAATAATAAACTCTGCAAATCTTTTTCTCTCTGAGAATCACATTAGTGATATTGCTGTTTCACAGCATTAGAGAGCTAAATAACAGAGAGGTAATACCAGGGCATGACACTGAAATCCAGTTCCTGATCTTAACCCTCTAGAACTGCAGAACTACTGGGTTTCATAGGCAGCAAGACCATCATCATCTGACCTCCTGCATAATGAAAGCCACAGAATTTCATTCAGTGTTTCAGTCAGTAGAGGGAACCAATAAGAGATGCTTGATTCTGCCTGCTGAAGCAGCTCTTGAGACTACTGAGATAGCAGTAAGGTTAAAAGGAGGGTAAGGCTTTCTGTTGGGCACTCCATTCCAGACAATAAAAGCTAGGTTACCTCTCTACTGTCTAAATATAAGAATTGTCACTTTTTTTAAAAAAAAAAAAACCTTTATTGTCAATAACCCGCTCATTTATCAACCCATCCATGCTTTATCTACAAGGACAGAACCATCATGCTGAAGCCCTGAGCTACCAGCCAGCTATACAGCAGATTTGCTTAAACCTAATGACAGTCCAGCCCAATCCTGAAGCCTTCACCAAGGAGATGAGGCAATCCCTTTCACTGTCTCCCTGCTAACATACATTTTGTTGTAGTCTATTTTATATTTGTCTGAACAAACATACATCTGTTAGCAATTCACAGATGGTCACAATCATATAAGCAGCTTTGGTCTACAAGGTCTGACTCAAGATGTTAAGGCATCTCTAATACAACTTGGAACATCTCAGTTTGGTAATGTTGAATCAGGGTTAGCCTTCTGCAGGGACAAAGGCCAGCTACTCTATGAATTTAGCTTTATATTATGAATTACTTTAACCCCAGACACTGTTTGGGAATTTGGGACTGATAGAACACACAAGAATGGTGTCTGAAAGTTACATTTGAATTTAATGTTGTCACTATGTTTAACAGAAAATGCAACTTAAGCAGGAGTGTTTATCACAGACAGAGTTCTGAGGCTAGACCCAACACCCGTCTGTCTTCCAGGGTAGTGCAGGTTGCCTGTTTCTCATTAACTAAAAGCAAACTGTGTATTATTCACAGTTACAGAAAGAGCAAAAGATCAAAACATTTCTGGGGATGCACCACACACTGCCTTCTCTTACTGCTCTCTTCCAGTTCTGTATTGTCTAGAAACCACAGTAGGGAAGGTAAAGAAAATGGAGGAAAACAAAGTCTGGAAAGAAGCTTGGCAAACTTTTGAATCTTGATTACTAGAAAACCATCTTCCTAGAAAAACATTGTATAAACCTTGCTTTGAGGATTACATTCATCCTTATTTTATAGGGACAAAACAATAGTGGATGAGCAGAATGAAACACAAGAGAACACTAAAAACATCAAATGTTTTACATCACAGTAAAAACCACCCACAATATGAGACCTCTCTATCAAAGCTTTCCTAATTCCCACTTGCAGAGTTTCTTCTGAATCAATTCATCACGACCATTTGCTGGCTACAGGAACAGCCAGAGTCCATTTCCCAAAACCTGCGTGTCCCAAAGCTGCAGTAAGGACATCCACAAGTCCCTCCCACAACTCTGACCTTTCCATTTCTGCCAAGGCAGCAAAACCCATGCCTCTATTATATCAAGGCATCCCATAACCACCACCTTCCTGCAGCAGCTTGTGATGATAGTTGTGGTTCCTTTGACATCCCTGCTTTTTCAGGGGGGTCCTGCTAATACCGAATTTCACTTCTTTTCAGAGAGGCCTTGATGATAACTGGGTATGCCCCAGGCTCCCTAATTTGAAGAAATGTTACATTCAAGCATATCAAATGTGCTTCCTGTGTAACTCACAGGCTTGTACTTGTCAGGAAAACTTCAACTTAATGATACTTAGAATACTGCAGTTACTTCCTTCTTTATATGGATGTAAATGCTCCAGCTTTACAAAAGTGGCTTTCCTCTCATGCTGGTAGGTTGGACAAATGCTTCAGCTTTACAAAAGTGGCTTTCCTCTCATCCCAGTATGTTGGATGCACTCTCTATATGCCCATTTGGCAGGAATCAGTTTGGGTAAATAGGCTGTGAGCCATTTGTTTGCTGTTTGCAAGCCCACACACAGATGCTGGATATTTTGTATTCTTTTCCTGATTGCTTTCACACCTGAAGCTGTAAGGACATGTTGATTGATCAAATGAAACTATTGCACACTTCAGCCCAAACCAAGCAGACCAGGTGAGTCCATGTAATTGCCTGCTTTGGTCAGTGGTGCTTGTGGCAACCTGTCACCTCTGTGGTTTCCTTCACTTGCAAAACAGTTCCAGTGTTCAAAAGCTCCAGACAAAAACTCCAGAATAAAGCTCACACTCCAAATAAACCCTCTTTTATTTATACGTTGTAAACTGTCAAGATTTGCAATACAATATGTCTTCTGTCATGAAACTGTAGTGAACCTACTGGCAAATAAGCATCATTGTCTCTACTGGATGGATTTAGACCCAATTTTAACCACTTTGTACTCCAGTAGCTCTTACTGACAGCATGGCAGAAGTCTCTTCTAACCTGCTCAGTTCTGGTTTACTTATAGGTACTTTGAATCCAAAGACTAATTTCCATCAAGCATTCCATTGTTTCAGCTATAACACATTAATCTGTTAAATGAATACATTAAATAAATTAAGAAAAGTTTCACATTTTTAAACTATGCTCATTTATTATATCATTAGAGAAAAAAAGTAAAGTATTTGTTACACAAGCTTTGTCAAAACTTAGCTTTAAAATACAAATGCTTATAGAATCATATTATGAGTGCAATTTCTCTTTCTGCAGTTTCATCTTTTCTGAAGCTGAACATACAGCTTTTGTAGCAAGAACAGTCATTACATTTTTGAACAGAATTCATTCAGTGACAGGTTTATTGCTTGTTTATCTCAGAAATATTTGCTACAAAGGACATCATAGAAAATTGCAAGAAACCAAAATATTGAAGGTGTTTTGAATTGCATTATATGGAATTCTACAGCTGGAGTGGTATCTGATAAAACAATTTTCTTAACTCACATCATCCCATCCAAGAAGGATGCTTGGGTTCACAACAAAAAGATGCTCGAGTTCACTAGAAAAAAAATGGATATTATTTGTTTTCTGTCAATACTTTTGGTTGACTAAAGCAGGGCTTGAATCTTCTTGACATCATAATTTTATTGTATCCCAGGATTTGCACAGAACTGAATAATTCTGCTTGGTCAAACTATCAATGTTATTGCTTTTAAAGTTACAGAAGCAGGGAGTGAACTGTAAATTTGACAATGCTGTAGGATATAGATTATGTCACACTTAAAAATATCCCTCAAAATGCTCTTTCAAAATGGCAGGATTAGGGACAAAGGTCATATTTTTGACATTATTTATAGGCAAATTGCTCAGATTACTTATGGAAAAAGCAGCTATGAGACCTATTATACCCACAACCACCCATTATTGTTATATATGTTATGGTGAAAAGATAAGACTAGCTCCAGTGGGGGGAATGAATGAGATGAGATATGCTGGGTGCTACATGTGGGAGCATTTCAACTTGTAAACTCCCCAAACATAAAGAGTTAAGAGTTAATCTACAGTCTCACCTCAAATACCATATTCTCCTCCCTACAGCAAGAGAAGAACTGAAGCTTGTCGAAGCACTAAATCAGGGAAGATACAATACAAACTTTAAATGAACATGAGATTTCAAGAGGTCTTAGAGAAGTTAATTCTGTTTCCCACTAGAAAATGAAGTTTCTTACCTGAGTGGAATATTAAAAAGCACACTCTGAATGGTCTGTCCTTGTACTTTAACTGAACATAATTCAGCTATAATTTCTCTGGCATTCCTTAAAACTGATTTTAATGAGTGCCTAAGCAGCACTGCTACACAAGCTCTTGAGGAGTATCAACAAAGCATGCTAATGCAATGCTACACTAACCACTGTAATGACAAAGCTTTTGGCTCAAATTTAAATATACTTTCCCTGTCCTGGATTCTTCCTTACCTCTCCCCAACCCCACCATCATAGATGAGCTTCAGTAAATGAATGTGCTATGTGAATTCCTCAGACAATCACCTTCATTTAGAAGCTACAGATTACCAAATCCTCTCCCCCATCCACTCTGCAGTGTTTTGAAAAGCTGAACTTCTGTGGCAGCAGGAGGGTCTCAAAAAAGAGCCACATACTCAAAGGCAGCACAAGGTACCTATCAGCAGTTTGAAGGAAGAGCTGAAAGCAGAGCTTAGGTAGGAAAAAAGCCAAAGCTCAGCTGGGGTGTTTTGGTGGTGTAAGTCAAAACTCACATTCAAAGTCACCGAATAACAAATTCTAACATTACCTGACTTGAAAGGAAATTTTTAATTATTAGTATTTTATTTTGTTCTGGAATTTGTAATGACCTGACATTTCTTAAAATATAAAAATTGAAGTACAAGGAGTCCAATTAAGTAATCCTGAGATTATGAAACAAGCCAGTGCGGCAAGAAAATTCAAATTAACACTTATCTCAAGCTTCAAAATAAGTGTCAGTTTATTTTTTAATTTTAATTTTTTGTAGTCAACATTAGCTAAAGCTGAAGACATTTGTTCTCTTGTTAATGATATACACATAACTCCCACTTACATCCCCTTGCTCCTTCCAATTAAGAATAACTTCTGAACATTTCAACTAGAAGGCTTATCTGGCACAGATTATTCGCTGTATCATATGGATTCAGGTTCTTATGTCTGTGAGCTCTTTAGAGCAGCAATTTGTTCTTTGTTTAGCATATTCTGCAGTGTACAATGCTAAATAAGCTTAGGGAGTGCTATTCACTGAGGCATATTTGTGCTCAGTAGGAACAGCATTGCCTTGTGCTTTGTAGTTTCAATCTGTGCGAACCTCCTCTCCAATACAGTGTATAAAATTCCAGGCTGCCTGTAAGCCAGTCTGATTCTGAAAGAAATCTTCAGACTAAACACACAAAAATTAGTGGATCTGAGAAGCACTATGGGTGGAAATGTAGCACACCTTATATTAGCTTGCTATTCCCTAAGTGTAAAAAATGAGCATCAGCTCACCACTTATCTTCTCTGCACAACTAATTGCTTTCCTTACCACACGGTTCTGACACACCTCACGTGCATGCTGGGATATTTAACTCCAACTGAGCAATAAAACACTACCAGTTCCTTGACTTGCTCAATTTAACACATCTTGTTCAAGTTAACCATGTCATCGTTGCATTATGTCTTTACTTTCCAGTCTTACTGAAATGAAGTTTGGAAAGCATAAAGACAGGGTATCATTCCTCTGAGAATCACAGAACAGGGTCCCCCCCAACAAAGCAGAACACGTATTTTGTGAAAGCATTGTATCTGTTTAGCTCCAAGCTCCACCCTGTGAATTCCCAGGCTCTCTGGACAAGCAAAACTGGACAAGCTGCTGTGGAGTCCATGGCATTAGAAAGAGCTACAGAGCTGCCTCTCTTCCCCTTCAGGAGTCTGAGAAGGCCTTACTAGCAAACTGCAGGTGAACAAGGTTTTGTCAGGTCAAGCTTATGGTCAAATAAAACAGCACCATCTCATAGGGTACGTGTCCTTCCAACACAAAGTATCAGGTAGCAACATAGCAAATATCATTACACTTAGCACCATTAATCTTGACACCTTTTACTTTCTCCTGTGTCCAGCTAGCAAGTAGCACCATGGCTCTGGACTGGAGAGGGCCCTGATGCTCTGGGATGGCCAAACCCAGCGGCTGCAGTACACCTTCTTGGAATTCATTTCCTATAAAGAGGTGCAAAATTTTTTCTCTTTGAAAATTTTATGCCCTCCATGACAAAGAAATGCTTTCCTCCAAGAAAATACAGGTAATCTCTTCAGGTTTATTTAAGTTAAGCTTTCTAATCATTACTGTTGTTAAAGGAATTGGAAATGGGTAATTACTAATTTTCACTCTTTATAGGTTTTCTGTGAAGGAAAAGGAAATTTAATGCAACACATTTTAAATCCTGTGTGACACTTGTCCTTCTGACTCATACATCAGAGACTGAGCAAAGGATGTTCAGATAAGCTACCATAAATTGTTACAAAGACTGTGTAGCCAAGGGGTGAAAATACTCATGGCTCTCAGTTGACTGATATAGGAGAAGACTTACAATACCCACAGGTTATAAGACATGTTTACTCAGACTGAATCCCTAGGATGACTGGAAGGATACTTATACGGAACACTTGAATTCTGAAGTTGCTGTAAAACCCAAGCAATCTGTTCAAAACACCAGAAAAGGCTTAAGTGCTTAAGCTATTGACACTTCTTTTCAGACAGACATCCATGAGAACCAGAGTATGCTGATGAAATCTCCACTGAGGGAAGAAAGCAGTTTCACTGAGCTACAGGGCCAGGCTTGTCTTTACTCAGACCAGCGTCAATCTGTAGAAATTTCACCAGCCTGCCCTTCACAGAACAGTATCAAACCTGTTCTTAAGTGGCTTTAGCAAAAGGAAATATTTCAGGTTTCTAGTCTGTTGACCTAATTTTAGTCACACTTACTTGACTGCTAAGCTCATAATTGCAGCTGATTTCTAATTTAGTATAAACTGAAAGCTTGACTATTGTCAGTGCCGATTTGTAACAGGTAACAGTTTGGTACACTGGCTTTCTTAATATGATTCTTGCATTACTCTGAAGCTTATCAGGGTAAAATCAGGCCTTGTCTCTTTATTACATTGAAGCTTCAAGCTGAAAGCCTAATTTTGAAATGGAGATTAACAAAAAAGTTCTCTGTAATATGTAGATTAGTGAGGCAGAAAGTGTGACAGTCAGCATTAAGGTTAACTACCTCCTTCTGCTGGTCATAACCTACTATAGAATTTAACCTGCTTTTCAAATAAACAAGAATTGGTTTAGCTTGCGTATTTAATCTCAAAATTGCTTTTGGTGCTCCAGGATCATGTTATTTTAAACATATATATTGTATATAAACTCAGAATCATTTAGGTTGGAAAAGGGACCATTCTCAGGTGCTTCCATGGTTTCTAACACATCAATAAGCCTTGCATCTTTACTGACCCATGGATCTCCATTCCCTACCTCACTAGCATACTGTCCCTCAACCACTGGCGTGCCACCCCCAGGCTTATCTTTAAACATGTTTATAATTATCCTGCCTATAGAGATTGGTACTTTCCTAAAATTTTATATATGAAAAAAAAAAACAACAGAGTAAGTTCAAAGTCCAAGTAGTGTGCTTAGGACTTTGTATTTCAATAAGCATTACAGGCAATAATAAAAATACCTATCAGTCTCCAGTCCAGGAAGAAAAGGACTGAAATTACAAACTCAAACAGTCAAAACAAGGTAAACAAGAGTTAGAAAGTTTCTTCTTCTTTACTTGCAACAAAATTGGATATTTTTTTCTGCTACTTTCAAATATGGTACAACGCTGTTTTGAAATTAGAAGTCTGTATCTCCAGACTTCTATGCATTAAGATATCTTGCAAAAGACATCCTAAGTTTTAGTCTTAATGTAAGAAAAAGGAACTTAACATTGGTTGTAGTATTAAACTTAATTCTATTACATACACACTAAAACACATGAATCTCTCTCTTGAATGTTTATTTTTTAATCCTATACGGACACACATGAGAAAACACAGATACAACCAGCTGCCTAGTGAGTTAGGTACCCACAGTATCCGATCTTAATGAACAGCAAGTACCAGGAAAGGATAAATTCTCTCCTGACTTTACAGGAGACCATGTTATACCCTGTAGAAAGAGATCCAATTACAGTTACCACCATTATCCAAAGTCAGAAAATTACTGAATACTATAAAAAGTTTATCCACAGTATTTACCTCAGCAACCTCCAGCAATCTTGAATTGCAAGGGGGGACAATATATTGGCTTAGTTATTGCTTCTTATCTGAGATGGGCCCTAAGCTAAACATACTAAGAAATGTTTGGATCCAAAGATTTGGGTCAACACAGTTTTAATTCTCAGTAGTTCTTTCATTTCAGAAAGCATCTCATTTCTTTCTCTTGGGCATCTGTCTGAGTACATATAAAGCACCATGTGCACATTTGACTAAAAGCCCTCCAAACAGTATAATCAACCTTAGCTGATTATACTTACAGCCTCAGGATTGCAGACCATCACAGAACTAAATACCAGAGACTAGTTTTACAAAAGGATTGGATACATTTATCACTGTTAATGATACATGTATCTCTGCAAGGTAGGTTGAAGCTAACAGGTAGGAGTTTCAAATGCATCTCACTAAATTAAGTGCAAAAAGCACCTTAAAGCAGTACGTTGACTGAGCACCAGTTTATAGGCACCCCATCTCCATCCCTCCTTGCATCGACTGAGCTTTCTGTGTGAGGACCTGACATCATGTTTGCATGGAGCCACAGGACGGTACTAAACGGACAGTGCAGAAGGGCTAAAACTACAGTTGACACCACCAGCAGAAGGCCAGAGGCAAAAGCATTGCAAGCATATTTTATCTTGAAACTAATGCAGAATCAAAGATTTAAGGAGGTATATGCATGTGAGGGTATAAAATTCAGGCACAGATGTTGGCTCTGGTAATGAAAAGCATTTGGCATATAATTGTGACTAGCAATACTGCTGTATACAGCTCTGTATTTGGTTGTTTTAATTTTCCAACTTTATTATTTTTCTTTGGCTACATTGCTTTATCACAGTACAGGGTATTATGGTTTCTTCAGGACTATCTTGAATTCAGACTCCAAGTGGTAAAACCCTTTTCGACAGAAGCCTGCATCCATGAATGCTGCTGGGGACATGGTGGCTAAGAAAGCTGCAGTCCAGGCTGTGTTGGACTTCCCTTTCTATAGCCTAAAACTGGTCCTGACCAGCAGTATGGAGTTGTGAGGGACACTGTCCTTGGCACAAATATCAAAAACACATATCAATACATATCAACAAATATAGTCAATAGTGGGCAGAGAAGTCAGTCACAGCATCCTTAGAAAGACCTGATGTTGTTACATATGAGACGGATGAACATTATGCACATTTATGCCTTAACTCAGTCTGTCCTTAAACCAGTGGGACCTCTGTTAGTGTTGGAATTGCCTTTCTGCCTTGCCCATCCTCTGCAAGTAGCAGAGACACAGCACACATGAATAAACAGCAAGCATCTTTCAAGTTCCATCCCAACACGATATAACAGTTATTCCGAATAGTGTATTTTTCCAGAAAGCACCTATGCTCTCTGCTTTATGCAAATGGAAGAACAAGGAGTATGTATTTACCATTTGGGTGGAAGAAGAATAGCGCACATGAATCTCTGCTGAAGAAGAAACTTTTAGCTAAGAAGAACAGTCTGAAAAAAATTTAAATGTACTTACTGTAAGCCTGACTTTCTTGAAAGTTTAAAGACTTGGTATTGTTCCTCTGTTAATATAGTTTTAACAATTATCTCACAGCCCTGAGATACTTAAAGGATTTATTTTTAAATTAATTTTAATGCATAAATGAATTAACTAATATAACTGCTCATTTCAGAAAGTTAATTCTGTACTCAAAAGAGTAGATGCTGTAATTTCGGTGCCACACAAACTATTCTTTTTAGATAATAAAGTAGTTTTAATTGTCAAATCCACATTAGCACAATTTTGGCAGATGAAGAACACTTTGATCTGTGCATAATAACAAATCTTTACCTTAGCATGGTAGGTAAGGCTTGCATCTCTGCTGCTAGCAACCGTCTGTCAAACACGTTTTTGTAGATGTCATTTCTGGAGAGGTGAAGGCTCACTGGCTAAGATTTTCAAAGGAACTGGTGACTTAAGGTGTCTGAAAGTTTCCAGTGTCCCACTTAATGAGACCTGTGTTTCAAGATTTCCAACATTTCTGTAAAAGTACCCAAAGTTGAATGCCCAAAGCAACACACCTGCAGTCACTAGTTGATTGACAATCACCAGAACTAAGCAATTATAAATTGAAAAGCTTAATTTAGTTACTAAGCAGTAGTCATAAAACTGCTGAATGCAAAAATAACTTTATTTTTTCAAAACACACATAGCCTCCATTAAAGAAGATTCCCAGGTCACTTAGGACTGACTGTGAAAGGAAACAGTTTCTGCCCCAGAGGGAAACAGCAACACAACACCATCAGTGTCTGACTCCCTCAAGGACAGTAAGTAAGTGAGCAAAGGCTGGGAGACGATTCTCTTCAATGGTGTATGTTATGCTCATAAAATTCATTCATGTGTCATATAAATGGTCGGATAGTCCAAGACACCGACATGTGGGGAAGGAAGCATATTTAAAACTTTCCAGGTTTAAACCAGTGCCACACTCAAAGATAATTCAGTGCTTCATATAGGTGTGGCGTGCCGATTTCTGTACACATTTAACTTTATGTCCTTTACAACACACAGTGAATTTTGCACAAACTTCAGAATACCATGCAGAAGCCAGCCTGGGAGGCTGTGAACCAGCTACTGCAATAATTCAACTTGTGCTGTTATCCAGACATAAATCAAACCCTCCACATCCTGCTGAGACTGCAAGACCTGAGCTTTTGCTCAGTTCCTACACAGATAAAAAAGAAAGAGGGGGGGGAAAAAAAAGCCTTGACAATGTAGTTGATGGGGTGCTCAAAGGGAAGCTTGAAGTCACAGATGAAACTGAGATTACAAGGTGGTGGGAAAGTAAATAACAATTCCATCAAACAGAACCATACATGGAAGAGGGTTAGGAGGAACATGCTGCTTAGCTGGTGACAACCAGCATGATTCAGTATTACAAGACGATCCAATTTACAAAGACACAACATGAGAGAAAACTCCTATCTAGCCCTCAGTAACAGCAGGAGAATTAGGCATGAGATACTAGTTGATAGCTAAAAAATGTTTGAATAAAAACAGCTATAGAATAAACAGAAGCTGTTCAGAGGATGTTAGCTTGATTCTTGTGTAACTTGGACAGATGTACATCAGGAAGAAGTCCAATTGAGGTCCTGTAGTTTAAGGGATGTAAAAGACACAAATAAGATGCAAACACTTGCAATAGCAGGTTTTGTCACCGAAACCTCTATGAAGTATGTGCTTTTCTGTCTGAGATAACTATCTAACCAGTGCCACTGAAGTTTCTACTTAGTGGAATAAGGCCATAGCTATGTTGGCTAAAGATAAAAGCAGCATCCTGTATAGCTTTAGTAAAGCTGTTCAGGAATTTTCTAATGACTAGTCTAGAGGAAACTGCATTGTGGAACAAGAAAAATCAGATTTTTGAAGGAAAATGCCAGTATCATTCTTATAAAAAAACAGATTTCCTTTATGATAACAGAAAGTGTTTCTTTTCTGGGGACAACTTACACAAATTTAATGTACACATGTGTACTCGCACACCCCATACTACTATGATGCAGACACTTTTTGTTTGTATGCTCAAGCATGGTGTGTTTAAGGTCACAAAGAGCCACATAGTTCACCTGCTGAGCACTGCCACCTCCTCTATCTCACGTACCAGGTAGAGCCTGAGGTTGCTTCCCCTCCAGAGACAGCCCTTCAGAGGATGACAGCTGTGTAACCTGGTGCTCCATGTGTGCATGGGTAGCTGGATAGCAAGGGAATGCAAAGCAAAAAGATTATGCCTCTCTGGAAGCATTGCAGCAAAATGGGAAGAAAGAAAATTCAGTTTAAAAAGAGACATTTTCAACATTTCAACATTAAAAAAAAAAAAGTTTTAGCAGAAAACAAGATGTCAAAATAATGAATCTAATTTCCCAGGATGGAAATAGCCATTCTGTCCCAGTCTAATGCTTAAATTTGAGGGGAATTCTGCCTCATCAAGTCACATGATTCAAGCATTTGTCTTTCAGAAAAGTTCTTTAATGAACAGGTGTATTTGAACCTACTTAGAAAGTAATACAAACAAAAGAATTGCCTTTTAGAGTC
Source organism: Melopsittacus undulatus (assembly GCF_012275295.1). NCBI lineage: Eukaryota > Metazoa > Chordata > Aves > Psittaciformes > Psittaculidae > Melopsittacus > Melopsittacus undulatus. The sequence continues at coordinate 79,734,207 of NC_047530.1, read as the reverse complement.
AAAGATTTGACTCGTTCTCTTTTCATCTAGAACTGCAATTTATGCTGTAAAAACCTTGAAAAAAGTTGGGAAGTAAACAGTACTTCAAAAAACTGTTTCAATACACTATGCAGTGAATAAATTCACTGAAGGCAAAACCAGATTGGTAGGATCTTGGAAAGCCATGTCCCATATGTGTACATCACCAAAGACACATAGGAGCCTTGTGAACAGTTACACATTTGTTTGGGATTCAGCACAAGAAATCTCTACCCTGAAACATGATCATATTGTGAGTTATCTTTGCCAAGACTCATAAATTCAAGCAAAAGGAAAACATATTGGGTGTCTGGAAACAGTGGAGGTAATTTTTCCCTTTAGACCTGCTAGAGATTTTCACTATAATGAAAAACTCTAAGGTATTATTACAGAAATAAGTTAGGAAACTGTTTCCTAGCCAAAATTACTTGGATCCACTTTATATGCTAGGAAAAAATACCCATTGAAATCATAAAAACTCTCTGGATTTACATTGTTAGCTTCCCATAAAGCCAGCTGTTGATACCCAATTATTTTAAATGCTTCACAATGATCCCAGTTCATTTCCTATCTGGGTCAAGCGATGCCCTAAAAGCAAAACCAGACAGACAAGCTCAGAGGCGCAAGAACAGAAGTAGGTAGAAAGGAACTGATAGCAGAGCTATTCACAGCAATTAGATCCCAACAAGCACTTACAGACTCCCTGGAAAATAAAAATTACTGGTATTGGAATATCTACCCTTGAATGTCCCTGCCTCTAGGGGTGCTGAGCAAAAGACATATTTACACTGCAGTTTTGCTTAGCTCTATTTATAGCATGAAGCAAAATATTCTCCATGTGAAAGATTTATCCAGTTCTTTGGCATCCTGGTTTTTAACCAGAAAATACTTTTTTTCTATGAAGGCAAAATATATATAATGATTTAACTGAAATTTTCAGTAAGAAACACTTTATCTAACGATCAAATTGGAAACTCATGGAGTGGAACAGTGTACATCATCTCTTAGTGTACATTATCTATTATAGCTATAGAGCAAGAGGGCCAAAAGTATATATATATATATATATTCAGAAAAAAAATGGATTTTCCAGGTAGGACTAACTCAAATATCAAAATCTAGGATTTTTTTAACAAAGACTGGAAATTCTGATTTGCAGACAGTTCAAAGCTATAGCTTTGATTTGAGGCTATCCAACATTCCACTTGTAAGTGGACAAAATAAGCCAAACTCAAGAACACCAGGGAAAGATGACCATATCTATTTGCAAAATAAATCTATCTGGATATGCCTACATACCTTTTTGCAAAGATATTTTTTTCCATTTGTACAGTTACATGCACAGAAGTCCATGAGAGAAATGTATATTCTTCTAGGGATGCAACAATATTCAAAACAGGACATTTGAGAGGATGCCATGACTGAACTATCAGGAGGCAGGTTGACCATTCTTGGTCTTGCGGGGTAGAGAATTATGTCAACACTACAAAACAACACAGGACATAATTTCTCTCTTTCTTCTGCCCAGGACTGTATTCAAGAAGAATCAGCAATTGTGGGAGACAGTTCTTCTCAGGGCAGGTTCTATATTTAATTGCTGAGGGCATGAAGCATTTTAAAAGGTTTGTCAATAAAATCCCTATTTAGTTAACCTCAATCTCCTCAGATCTCTTGTTACAGGCAGCCTTCTGCTCCTAACATCTGGCCATGCGAAGCCTCCAATTACACTGCTGCATTTGGTAGCTTAATAGATCTAGATAAAGGTCTCTGGTATATTCACTCCCTTAGTAACTGCTTATCACTGGCTAGTCCAATGATACGCAGCCCCATGTAGCAGCAAGGCACACACCCATGTGCCAGGCCACAGAGCATGTGTGCATATTCACATTAATTCCAAAGCTTTCCATGACCTTTCTTTTTCTGTGGCTGGATTTACATATGTCACAGCTACACTTTGTAATTGGTGGTGAAGGGGCAGGAAGAAAGGGAGAGAGCAGCCCAAGACTGCAGCCAGGCTCAAACTTGCACCTCTCTATCTCTTCCACTGTCTTCACCGTACTTGATGCTTTTCAGGCCACACCCAGAATACCGTGTTCAGCTTTGGTCCTCACTACAAAAAGAGATATGGGCAGGCTGGAAGGGGTTCAGAGAAGGGCCACAAAGATGATCAAAGGGCTGGGAAGCTATGTGAAGAAAGGCTAAGAGGGCTGGATGTGTTCAGCCTACAGAAAAGAAGGCTCAGGGGAAACCTTAACACCATGCTCTGGTATTTAAAGGGTGACTATAAAAAAGACTGAGAACCCCTTTTTACAAGGAGTCATATGGAAAAGACAAGGGCTGGTCGGCACAAATTATTCCCGGGGAGATTCTAACTGGACAAAAGCGTAATTTTTTTTTTTCCAATTAAAACAATCAGCCATTGGAATAATCTCCAATGGTAGATTCCCCAGCATTGGATACTTCTAAGATTCACCTGGATAGGGTGATGGGACATCTAGTCTAGGTCATGCTTTGACAAGAAAGGTTGGACCAGATGATCCTTGAGGTCCCTTCCACCTGGTATTGTATGATTCTCCTCAGCACGCAGTCTACTTCTTGCTGGCATCTTCAGTGAGGAGGGCAGGAGTGGCAGAAAGCTGCTGAGCTGGCTATGGACCAGATGGCCAGCATCCTCTAGCTACTGCCAATGCCCTGAAGAACAAAGCCTGGCACGCACATTGCAAATCACCAAAACCCCTCTGAATGTTGCTGTTGAGGCTAAATCCAAAATAAGTACCTACTAACAAATAGTTCTACAGCAAGATTTCTCCTTAATGTTTCCTTAACTGGGTAATACTGAAGAAAAACTATAAAAATCAGCTCTCAGCACACACTTGTCTCCTCTGCACTAAGATGAATCTATGATTGCATTCTTCTAGACTTTGCTATCTGCAGCTGTAAAGTACCACAAACTTCTTGCAGTTCAGTCTCTGGAATTTGTCAGCTCGAACACTTGACAGCCATTTATTTTTGTTGCACCCAAATTTTTTTGTCATACCACACTGAAGTTTCCTTCCTGAATCACTTTAAAAATATATGCAGATATTTGTCTTTTTCCTTAACTTTATTTTTAGTTCCCCCTCTGCAGTCAAATCAGCATCTTTACAAGCTTTTTAGAAATTGTTTGGGATTTAATATTTTCATGTTGAAAGCCCAACATGGAATTTGCTGAAATTCTGTAGCAACATGGACTGGTTTTGCTGCTTTTTTCTCAGTCCACCTGCCAGAAAAATTTCAGGCACTAGTAAAATCTCTTTTCTACTCTCTGTACTTCTTAGCTTTCCTCTGCATCGAGTCCTGTGACAATGAACAAGGGCAGATCAGCTACAGAAATTTCCCTTAAACATTTATTTTAACCTTCAAGTCTCATTTTGACACTTTATGTGCCAAAGACAGGAGAAAGCAAAAGCCACTAGTTTGTCAATGCATGCTCTCTAGGGACCTGGGATCTGTTTCAGTTGTCACCATGTTGCTTTATCTACCTATTGATGTAACTTCTGATGTGCAGCAACAAATGATAGATAATTCCTCTCTCAGAATGCACTTCTGCCTGTGTTGTTGTCAGTGCTTTTGATCAATAAGCCATTGAGGCATCTTCCAGAGTGAATATTGTTCCAACTGTTGCTCAGGAACAACATGCTTTATGCAATATATGCTTGTTTTCAATACTACATATAACCTTTTCTTTCTTCAAGCAGTATCTTCTCTTGCTTGCTATGCAACTGTTTATCCACATCTTCAGTGCTTGAAAAGGCTCACTGGTTTCTATATAGGTATAAACCAGCTTTCAGCTGCAGGTCACTATCTGTATCACTCCAAGCAAGGATTTCAGTTCTTTCTGTGGCAATGGCACATAATAGAGCCATTTCTTCACATTAGGCCTGACACTTACTTCTCCTAATGTAATTCTCTGGGTTCACAAAGTCCTTTTGAACTCACAGTCCCTGTATTTTTTAGTTATTATGTTAGCTTTTACGAGGCTGCTCTGGAGTCCTAGAATAGTACTTACAGTAACTAACTGCTGACAGGACATCTAGCACTTTACACACTTTATTTTCAGATGTCTCTTCTGCAAATGAAATTCAAACCAGACATCTTCACCACGGCTACATGGAAGTGCCATCATCCATCTTACTTGGTGACTGGTGACTTTAATCTCTTTTTATCCAAGCTAACGTAGATTCTACGTCTAGTACCCTAGGCATACTGCTGTGCTGCTAAATGATGTCCTTAAACCGACTCAGACCTCAGTGTTTCCCACATTATTAGCATTAGTGATATGCTAATATCGGTAAAACCTAAACACTGCTATCCCCACACCAGTGACTGCTATTTTTCTCATCACCTCTTCCCAGTTTCTGCTGTGAACTGATCCATCCAGTTGGGTTTTCCTGTGTGTTTTCTCAAGCTGACATACCATAGCTCTTAGTCCAGTTTCCACTTAATTAAAAATGCCAATACGGACAAGTATATGCTATTGGCAATATATCTTTAGATAGCTCCATTTTTTGCAAAGTCTCAAAGACACAAGGGATGCAAAACAATCTGTTGTTGTTCTGTTTAGATTCCACCCACACTGGGATTTCCTTTTTCGACAAAGTTTCGAGCAGATTTCAGGGCTGTCTATTATATAGACAGACGATACCATTTCATTCACATAGTCTGTGAATAAGGAATAGATGTCCTTACTGAGAGATTTGCAGAATAGTGCATGCAATACTAACATTGACATAAGGAACAGACTTTTCTTGTATTGCCTTGCCTTGGTAATTCAGTTTACTGAGTCCTTATGTCAGTTCTGTATCTTAGGGTTTTCCCTACAAATATACAAACTTTAACATATTAAGCTAGCAACCCCTACATACACTCCATTGCTGTTCTTTCCTGTATTTGGTCTTCTACCTCCAAACAACACACTTGTCACCTTTATTAAACCATTTTTCTTGACTTATTCTCCTACTGTGTGCACTGAATATTATGGATGCTTTAGCTTGCCTCTACAACACACTGTGAAAACTGTTTGAGGCTCACATTCTGCACATCTTTTCCAGGCTTTACCATGTTTTTGTGGTGCTTGATTACACCGTTGGCACATACTTTTCTTCTGATATGTATCCAGTTGAATAAAATTCTGAATTATAAATACACAAAAATAAGAATTCAGGTTTTGAGAGGACTGGAAATATTTGCAGATTCATAGGGAATTTGGCAGCAGTTTTAGGTGGAAAAAATTGTCAGAACATTAGTCAACATCTGACTAGGCAGTATGTTTTATGCCACCTTTCAAGTCAAAATGCGGTATTATGTGATGTTACACACTGATGTTAGACACATTGTGAATGTCACAGTCAACTAGCAAAAAATCAGGGCTAGTCCCTTCACTGAATTTAATTCACACATACAAAGAGCTCTCCTCCCACCGTGCTGGCGCAGCACTCTTCACAGCTTTGCTATAATGTCACTTTCTCTGTGGCACCTTTCATCTTCAGATATCAAAGCAAGCTACAGACACATACTAATAACAGACCCTTCTTAGAATACTTATGAGGTAAGAAATTATTATAATATACAATTTATTGATGAGAAAACTGAATTAGAAAATTATTAAACTGAGTTAGAAATTGATTAAAGGTCACAGATGTTGGACTTAACCCCTAAATGTGTGGCTCCCAGCCCTGTGCATTACTCACAGATAACACATACATGTCTCCCAACAAAGGTCTCTAATTCAACTTTGGTTTTGCACATGATGCCAACACAGCCACAGGTAGACTAGATGAAGGTATTACTCCCACACCCCAGTACAATTCATTATATTACTGTTACCTTTATTATAACAAAGTGGTGTCATTAAAGCTAATTCTACAGAGCCCCATAAGAGCGTATGACCAGAATGAAAGCAGCAGGGCACAGTTCACAAGCCAGAGCAGCACTTTACCACAGCTTGCTTTCAGAAGTAAAAGCTGTGCTTTAAATAAAACAAAAACCTTTTACTTTGATAAATGCTGGTTGCTTCAAAAAGATACTCTGTTCTCAAATCTCCCCAGCTAAATGCCACCACAGCTGTAAGGGCCAACCACGTGTGCAGTCAGTCTGGGAATTACCCACACAAACAAAGAGCACAGCTTGAAACATTGACTTTTTCCTGATCAAAAGGGCCTTGGAGACAACTGGACACTTTGGATCTGGCAAAGGATAGGGTTTTTATTATTTTCAAAGAGCACCCCAGTGAATAAAGTAGCAAATATTGTCCTGGTGGCAGTGATAGGTACTAACACCCTCCTCATCCCACACAAGTTGCTTAAAAGCTTGGCTTTGGGTCAGTTTAGGGTTTGCTGTTTTCCATTTTTGTTTTTGTTAAAGAACTCCTTTAGGGAAAACCTGAAATACAACCAATCCTTTCATTAGCTGTCTTTAATAGCATTCCTCGTGTAAGCTGCTTTGCCACGTACCAAATCATAAATTGCAAATATTACCAAAGAAACCTTATCACATGAAAAACATCTTCATTATACCCATAATAAGGAAATACGAGCTTTAATTCTATTAAAGTACAATTTTTATTTTTCTATGTATTTTCATATTAATGTTTGTCTGAAGAGAAAAAAAGAGAAATCCCTTTCCATCTTGTTTTTACCTAGTTTCATTCACCAGTTTTCAACTACATATGCTGAAAGATTTAACATAAAACAATCACTCATGAAGAAAAAATTCAATCATGAAATATACACAATATTTCATTTTGTAGAGCTGGGTTTTTTTAACAAAATCTAAAGGATTTCAGCCAACTGATAAGGCAAAATATTCCTCTGAAATATCTGTTCCTCTTAATAGCCATATATCCCAGTGTAAACATAAAATAATCTAACGTGGAGGTATGTGACCACTAAGCTATGTATTCCAAATAAATGTATCCCATCAACATTACAGATTTTGCAGTGTATGTTAAATCTAAATAGAGGTACTGTGGCAATAACAGCAATGACTTTGGTCTTGATTACTTATGCAACAATCCAGAAGGACACAGAGTTCTATCTTGTTCTCTAACTGTTATCTATCTTATCATCATACAACCACACATATTTTAAAATATCTTTACTAATATCATAACATGATGGGAAAGATATCTGTTATTTAGAACCAAATAAGAATTAGAGACCTTCTTTAGTCCTTCTAACTCAAAAAAGTTTGATTTTCAGAGTTGTGGTGTTCTGATTGTAATAAATTTGCAGAAGAACCTTTCTAAAACCAAAATACAGTAGCATCATTTGTACAACAGATGAAACAGTAAAGGTAGTATAAAATTACACTGAAACTGTAAAAAGTGTATCCTTCTTGGGTGGTATGGTTTGGGTTTTAAGTATCAGACAGAAATAACAAAAACTTTTTCTTTAACTGATTTTATACGATTACCTGTAGGAATTGTTAGGAAGTTAGTATTTTGTAATTGTTTCACCTGAATATAAAGCTATAAAGCATCATTGTCACTGTAGGCTTACCTGCTTTGCCTGCAAATGTAAATGAGCATCTGGGTGTAAAATACCTCTCTAACCAGTTGTCAATATTGGAAATCTAGAGAGCAGCAACAGTCTTTGGCTATACCAGACATTTCTGGAATAATACTTATGATATTATGACTAAAAGCTGATAGGGACCTAATTTCATTTAAGCGAACAGCAAGGCTCTTCTTTGACCTGGACAGCATTTGCAATGATTCCTCTGTTGCATTATCTGGCATTTCTTAACAGTGGTAGGATTCTGAATCTTGTTAAAATGCATGACTTCAAACCACTAACTTCCAGTAAAGCATTAATTCAGATATTCATAAGGTATATAATCACTCAAAAAGCACATTCCATGAATATATTTGTGCATTTATATTTTTTTAATTTTAAAAAGGTTTATTTATCCTCATTGTAAAGCTTATACCCCCAAGCCACTGGCTGGAAGGGTATACAGTAGTGTATGAAAGACCACTGAACTTTTCTTTACCTGAGTGGATGAAGAAGTAGTTACTGTGTCTGTAGTGCAAGGAGGAGTGTTTTAATGCCTATGAAATTTATCACAGGCATGTTGTTTGAAGGATGTTTCTGAAATGGATCCTCCTCATCTGAAGCCTGAATTTCATTGTTTGATGGGATAGGCCTGAACAGAAAACACTGATTAAATTTATTTTCTTATCCTTAAGGCCCAGATACATATTCTACAGAATTTGAAGCAATGCCCTTTTTTCTTTCAGAAACAACTTTTTCATTTTCTTCCTCTTCCACCAAATATCATTGTACCCTATATATTCAGTGTCTGAGATGAGAAAGGAAGAGAGGGGTTTTTTGGAGGTTGGTTTGGTATTTTTTGGTGTTTGTTTTGTTTCATTTCAAACTTCACTATGCAATACTTGTAGATTAAATCATGGGAAAAAAAACATTCCAGAAGATGACTACAATCTGATGCAGATGGGAAAAGCAACACAGCCAGGCAGGGTGAGGAATGTTATCAGAAACGCCTATTTGTATCTCATGGTCCAGAGTACAAAAGTAGAAAACAGTTTCTTTTAAACACACAGAAATCAGAATTCTTTATGAGATACAATAATGCTGGAAGACTGCACCAAGCAACAAGTGCTCTTGAGCAAATCAATGCCAATTTTTCCAAGCAGAGTGTCCAGCCCTGAATGCCTGAGAGGTTAAACACAAAACCCTTGGAAAGAGATAGCAGAATTAATGACTTGCACAGGCAGGGGACTCACCTAAAACATTGCACTTGGATAGAGTTTGGTAACAGAATGGATAAAAGTGTAATGAAGGCACATATATAACACGAAGGCATCAATTAAGAAAAGGTATGATAGAAAAGGAATTTGAAGAAAATCAGAGGAATACAAAGTACTTTGCTCTGCAGAGTTGAATTTCATGGAATCACAAGGCATCCGGTGTGATTTACTAACAGGCAGCTGAAGGCACTTGAATCTCAAAACATCTCTTCTAATTTGTGAAATAATAGCTTGCAGCAAACAACAGCAGTGCTTACGTTTCTAATTAAATGTATGGATGACACTAGTTACACACATCCTACTCAATATAAAGATTCGATACACAGTGACCTGTAGTATACAGGTACTGAAAAAGGATGCATGCACCAAGAAACGCTACAGGCAAGCATAACCTGCAAATGCAGCAGAAGACATTGTTTTAAAACTGAGTGTGTCAGCCTGATGGTATGATGGGTTTATATGTTCAAAATATTGAAATACTGCAACATTTCTTACCCTCACAGGTTTCCTTCAAAACTTTTGTAGCAATATTAGCTAATGAGCCACAGAGCTTCTGCTGGCACATACTAGCATGTGCCTGAAGACTGTTTTCCAGCTGCATACATTAACCCACCCTACTTACCACTTGCTGAAGAGCAGGTAGGAAGCATCACCTTCTCATACAGCCAGTTTCTATTGCTCCTCTAATTATGCCCTCATGAGTATTTTAATATGTAGGTACGATTATTACACAAAGTACTTTGGACAGCATCACATACCTGATATTCCCTATGACACTGGCAAATGCCTCTCTCTGCTACCCACTCACAGGGGAAAAATTAAGCATAGTGTACTGTCTCGGCTATAAATTAAGTCCAGAGTAGCAGTAGGTGGGACTGGAAGCCAGAAATACTTAGCATTTTGTTCCCATCCACACAGCAGACTATGTTGTCACTTCAGGGAAAAGAAAATTTCTATCTTAATGCATTAAGTAAAGGCTGAATCTAGTCCATTTCACCAGTGAAAACATCTGGGGAGAAACAGTACTGATTTTAAACACTAAGCAATATGTTTGTGCAAAAGTCACAATTGCTAGCATTTCCCTTACCCAGTTTCTGTGAGCATTCTTTTTTCCTCCAGATAAATATTGATAGTTCATGGCAAATTGTTTGGAACACAGCACTCCATTTTAGCTGCAGGATTTAGGCTGGAGTCTGTTTCAGTGGTGTGCATGCCTAGAACTAATAGCAGAGGTTGCCCCTGGGAATAAACACACAACTGAGCATTCAAAACCTGCTGATTTTGTTTGACTCAGTGTGTTAGATAAAATTGTGATTTCATATTAAACCTATCTTGTCTGCACACAAGCTAGAAGACAACTGAAAGTTTTAATACTGCATGGCCTGGTGAGTGTGTGAAAGTGGATAAGGCAGGTTTTGTTGCAGGCTGAACAACCTGAAAACAGCTACTTCTCACCATTAGAGCACAGAGCTGCATGGTCTGAACAGAAGGAAACTTAGACAACATCTCATTAGGGTCCCAAGATCAGCTCAGAGTCTGGGGGAGGACTTGTTACTCTTCACTACTATTATTTCTCTCTAAATATTTTTATTTTTCAAAATAAAGAGTTGTCATTCATTATTATAAGTGCCATTCCAAAGCTAAGGAAAAGGACAGACCCCTTTTGAAACATGATCTGCACATTTATTCACTGGCCAGCTAACACTACCCCAGAAGCACAGACATGCTAGCTAAGGCCTAAGGGAGAAGGGCAGAGTCCTCAAGGATCTGCAGAGCAGTAGAAACCTGGGAGAGAGGGCCTGCTCTGCTGCCTCCTGCTAAGGAGCACAGCAGATGAAAGGCATCAGTGGATAGACAAACTTGCTCAGTCCATATGCTTTAAGCATGTCAGTGGGCTTTTTTTCACTTTGGGGGGGAAGGATGGGACAGGACACAAAAACACAAAACCAAAACCACCCTACAAGTATAGCATAAGATAAAGGAAATTACATAGTTGTAATATGTGTGAAATTCAAGGTAGACTAGTGATCTTAAACTTGCCTGATACAAATGGTCAGCACAAATTAAAGCAACACATTTCAGCATAGGGATACAGAAGTCAGACCAAAGAGATGGGACAGAAGAGTTTCCATTTTCTAGGTTTTTTTGTAGCCTTTTTGGTGAAGCAAATCTCAACAGCAAGCCACAGTGCAGATGAGGCAGGAGCAGCTGGCTGGAGTGGGCTGCGGGCAGCTCATGTAACTGGACTATCACAGACATGGATGAGAACCTGCTATCCAATGTAATAGGCAAACGGGGCTCTGGGGTCCCACTACCTGTTTGTATATTAAAGGAGAGGAGAAACATCTGCTCAAGAGGTCATCAGAAATGAGGATTTCAAATGACGGTTGGTACATTCTGGGATGCTTGCTTAGTGTCTAGTGTTGTTACCTTGCTGCAGACCACCCTCTAATCAAGCATTGCTTCATGAATCATTTGACTTGTTATTTATGAGTGGCATTGGGCAAAGTTTAATATTTTGTGGCTTTAGTGTAAGGAGCTAAACTGGTGTTCATTAGTGATCCCTAGAATCTAAACCCAGCCTTTGAAGCTACCAATGCCAAATCCATTTGTTTCCAGCACTTCCCAACACCAGTGCTAGCCATACGAACACTCAAAGAGGCAACTCTAATATCAACAACCAAAAACAAACTTGTCCCTCAGAAGACAATCTCTATGAACGTCAAAGATGGCATGGGTTCCCCTGACTCTCCAAGCTTTCATAGTCTCAGTATTTGTAAAACTAGCATGCTGAATACTTGACATTGGCATGTTTATCCTCTTACACAACTGTTCCACGCATCTATGAGTATTTTCCAGTCATGTATCCATAGTACAGCTACGAAATGTTCTTGTTAATCTCAGTCATCGTTTGAAAATATTAAATAAAAATAAATTCAGAATACAATCTCAATGAATCCAAATCCTATGTATATCCAAACCAGCTATTTTACAGCACTTGGCATTTACATTTCTCTTTCAGGTGACATTAGAGCAATTTATAAATTCACTACAGTGAAAGTTTTTCCTAGTATCCTCAACAGCAAAACAAGCATTTCTGATTAGATGACCTCAGCTACCTACAACTCTCATATAATATAAAGCAATACAGTGATCCCACAGAGGCTGAGTAGGATTTTAATTGCAAGTTTGGTATATTTGCCTGGATTCCTTTCTTGTGTAAATCCAGTTAATTCAGGGCCGTGCTTCTATATGATGACAAGTTTCCATTTAGGATGCAGTAAAATTCCTCCTGCACTTTTGCTATGGAGAATCTTAAAAATCACAAAAGTTTGTGATACTGGGATGAATAAACATCTTTAAAATGTACAACATTATGAGTATTGCTTCTTAACAACTATATTTTAATGACAGAAGATATATTCAGTAAATTCAGTAAATTTTCATTCTTACCACAAGACTGCTGTCCAGAGAAAGTCTTTTCCCAGATTCCCTTTTCTGTAGCTGTCTCTTTCTCTCCATAGCTGAGGTTACTTGTTTTCCTTTTGATCAGCTAGAAATGTCAGACTGTTTCCAGCATCACTAAAAAAGAATAAAAAAATAAAAAACACACCGAAATTAAATGCACATTTCAGTATCCTACTAACAGCTTCTGTCTTTCATCATTAACTTTGTAATAACCCAGAAGCTAATGACTTTGTGTCTATAGTAGGCTGTGTTCCAGGAACAAATTTTCTGTGCCAGAAAAGCTAAACTCTCCAGACAGAAATATTACCAATACGTTTGGGTCACTTCTCAAAGAAAAAAAATAATCTGCTACTACTGTCCTTATCAAGACACCCCATGTTTTCATAGTCTCTTTTGAATTGGGCTGGGATCTGGATTTGCAGAGCCAACAAACTATCTGGGGCTGGGGAGTGGGAGGTAGAGAGGGAAACAGTTCACTTCACATTAATTGCACTCCTCAGTAAGCCCTGCTTGTTGGCACATCTGTGGTGCTGCTATGATGTACATATTTTGGACCTAATCCTGAAGAGTTCCAAAAGCTTTCAACTCCCATTATCCTTAATGAGACACGAATGCCCTTAGCATGTTTAAGTTTTTAAGGTCAAAGATTCTGCTGTGTTAATCAGGCAGCCCAACTGCCTGTACAGAATGGCTGTGGAACTTCACCCTGTGAAGCTATCACAGAGGGAGTGAGTCTTTCCAGTTTTATAGGATTTGGCTGTTCCTGGCTGGTGGTTTCTACTAAAACCAAGCTACAACTTACCAGTAACTACACCTCTCTCTGTTCCCAAGTGTTTCTGATAATATATGTATATGGAAGTTTTAGCTTGTATTTTAAGGTAATATTTGTTGTGTGTGATTCAGGAACATGGGCGAAGCTAATGAATTTTTCAGAAAGTAGGAGCAGAACAACAGAAGTCAGAATCTAGCCTAAATTAAAGCAGACAGATATGCTCATAAATACAGAACCAAGTATAGGAATCTCATACTGACTACATTTATTGTATCAGAGGGCAAGATGCTATCTCTCTTAATCTGGGCTAACTCCCATTAAATACAAAGCTTTCACTACAAGAATTTGTCCACATTTTTTTAGTCAAGAGCTGATATGAAAGCCTATTTAAAAACAATTTTAGTAAGACTGAGACATTCATACAGCACTGATTAATGATGAACCTATAGAAATTCACTGCATTTGACAGAAAAAAATACTAAGCAAAAGACGTATCTGTCCATTTCTGATCTTTTTTACTTATTGTGAACAAAACCTTTCATCACAAACAGCCAGGTGATGCATGAATACCACTGGGCTTGGCTGTAGGGTAACACAGCTGGCATTCCCAAATGAAGCATGTGCCCTGCAGATATATTTGCATGGCTATGGATAAATGTGATTTCTCAACCACCCACCTGGCACTGTGGGGATACTAAGCAGATAAAACCACCAGAACTCATTCCTCAGGTTGTTCCTAAATGTTCTGCCATGAGGGCACAAAGGAGTGTGACTATGGGTCAAGCACAGGCCACCCACATGGAAAACGGGATGCTCAGGCTAAGCCTCCAAAGCCAGCTGGAATTTGGAGGGCTCCCAGAGGCATGCAACCCAGGATCATCAGGTCCACTGTGGGCATCACAAGTGGGACTGCTCTTGTAAAATATTTCCCATGGTACCAAGCCATCCAGTGAGAAATTCAGCCTTCTATTAAACAGCACTTGTTTTGTACTTCTGGTTTACACTTAAGCAAGACCAGAATTCAAGACATTTTCTCCAAAATGGATAAATTACCCACTATACACATTCATCTAAGGAATGCATGCAGTGAGAACATGTACACATAATGATAGGAAAAACAGTTGTTGCACTGTGTTCATTCCTGCCTTGTGATTTTTTTCCCAGGTTTATCTATAAGCCCTTGCTTCCTTTTAGTAGTACCAATCCTAAAGCTACAGATACTATTTCATTCAGCTTACAAGGAATCTCAGTAGTATGCTATCACATTTACACGATTTACACAATTACTGTACACAGTAACACAATTACCATTGTTTGCTGATTAGCAATCATGCCTCAAAAGAAATACCAAAACAGATTTGAACAAACACAGAGGCACTGTTTTTGTGATTATAGCAGAAACTGGCAAGAGAAAGCCCTTATGCAGTATTTGTATCATTCTTCTCTGCATTCATCATGCCTGGAGAGCAGGACTTCCACCAAGGGAGTCTTCGTTGATCAGCAAGCACACAACCACTTAGGAGCAAACCAGCTGGAGAGCTACAGTTGAAGCCCATTATCGCTGCAGAAGGTCAAGCATTACTATTAATTATTCCTATAGGTTACATGCTGTGCTGCCTTGGGCACCTCAATGAGTGGACTTATTGTAACCCATACCTTGCACAGCACATGAAGCTACCTATGAAGGAGCAGCCCCAGACCTGCACACTCCACTCCCTCCCCCCCCCCCCACACGTCATGGAAACAAATCTCTGGGCATGTTACCATAAGCAGTCACAGATCTCTCCTAAAGAGTTAACAACCTAAGGCTGAACCCATTTAAAGTTTTGAATCTAAGGTAATTGTCAGAGAAGATAATACACTGTTTGTACCAATATATGCTGGTGCCTCAAAGTACCCAACTCAGGAGGCCTTTAAAGAAAACTGATCATCAGAGTGAAGTACATACAACCAGAACAAGTTTTCATCTTGGAAGGGTCATTTTTATGCATCAGACTATTTGTCACAGACAAGAAATGACCCTCCCAGGTAAATCTCTCTTCCTGTGAGACTAAAAACAATCTGAAATACAGTACTGCATCCACTGGGAAGCTCAGCAGAGAATGGTCATCCAGATGTAACAGTTCTGAAATGTAAAAGCACTCAGAATCAGTTTTGCCCAGTCATCAGAAATACTATTTGTATTGCCAAGAAAACAGCCTGTAGAAATTTATGTGCCTTCCCTCACCAATTTGCTTGTCGGTATCTTTATAGCAGAGACCCCAGTGATCAGCATTCAGACCTTGACTGTCCCATTTAGCTTGGCTGAACTGTGAACTATTGCAAAGCCACTTCTGATTTATGGTGTCTTCATTGACACAGCACTCATACATGTACATTACCAGACCTTTGGGGGCACATCTTACTGTTCTTTGTGCTGCAGGATATTTTTCCACTGTAGGACTGTTCTCTAAGGGACTATAGAGTTCATCTATGCTGAGCATGTTGGGGAAGGCACTGAAGATAGAAGTACTTGGCGGTTATCCTCATATCCTCCTTGTATCCTCAAGGAGTGTATGGGGATCAGTCTGAGAATTCAGGTCCCAGATGTTTGCCTACTGTCTTAGTTTTCATTGAGCTCAGGGAAGAAGGTTTTATATGGACATAGAAAAAACTCTCACGGGAAGACCTAAGTGGAATCTTGCTTCAATACGATATACCCTCACTGTTCAGAAAGCCAGCAAGCCAGAGGCAGAGCCAGAGCTTGATTATACATCCTAAAGTGCAGTGTTTTTAGCACTCAATACAAAAATCTTCATTACTTGAGGAAATGTCTCCAAAACTATGCCCTGGAGAAACGGTGTGATTAACAGAGAAAAGCGCTCTCTAAAATCTATGCAAGAAGTTTCTTGGATTATAATACCTTCATTTCTAGTAGTAACAAAGGGTGATTAATGCATATTGCTTCAGCTGATGAAAACTCATAACATTATATTCTGTAGATAAGCATCCAATATATTTTCAGACAGTTTGAAACTGCAGTTACACTGCAACAGAGCTATGCCAACATATGCCAGCTGGGAACTAGCACACAGTATATCTCTTTAGTAACTGGAAATACACTGTATTTATTTTTCGCTCACAAATTGGTATAAATTTAGAAGTTACAACACATAAAAATGACAGGTCTGTAAAATAGTGTCCTTTGATTAAAATTCAGGATAGATGTAGGGTAGCCTCCCCACCCTCTTCTTTGCACACCTTAACACTGCCAGAAGGCAAAACACCCGTAGGGCAGAAAGGCATTCCCTCTCAGCAGTCTGCTTGTCTTTCTGAGGTGCTAATGAGAGGACAAGTTTTGTGATGTGGACATCAAAATACTGGGCAATAGAATGAAGCCAAAATTATACAGTGATCACCCTTAAGCACTTTTTTCTACTCTGATAGCTCTGCTTGTTTGACAGCCATACTTTCAGACTGAAAGGGAGTAACAAGAACTGGTATTGTCCTCAGCAATGAAAGGAGAAAGAGAATAGTATCACTAGCATAGGTCAGGAAGAAGCTATGAGAAAGTAGAGATTGTCATCAATGAAAATGTTAGTTAGAATGAACAGGTGACCTAAAGGTGAGAGATTTTATATCTCATTAGCAATTGAGATTGATCAATCAAACAGGATTGATGCTGTTTCCCAAGAACCAAATTAAATGTAATGTCTCTGTCCAGCTCTGCTTCTTTTGCATAAAGCCAATGTGCATTTTTTTTCTTGTGTTCTTTGTATAAAAACAGAAGAAAAAGTGTAAATAAGTAGGGTATGGTTTGTATGGGCCCTTTTAGAAACGGAAAAAAAAAAAGTAAATCCAGAATTAAGGAGTTGGTGTATATTCAACAGATTAAGGACTATTTTGATCTATAAAATAACTAAATTTAACTTCCCAGACATAGGCCAGTCAAAACTGACAGCTAGCTTGATACTAAGCATTTCACTGTTTCATTTGTGTTGTGTTTTGTTATGTTTGGGTTTTCGGGGGGGGGGGTTTGGTTTGTTTTTTTTGTTTGTTTGGTTTTTTTGTTAATGGTAGTGTTCAAACCATCAGAGCAGTAACAGCAGAAGACCCCACCTTCACAAAGGATGAGAAAATTCTGCCTAGTGCTTGTAAGTGAGCCATGAAAATGGTTTCGTTACCACACCCCTATCTCTCCCCATCATGGTATTTAGCCTGGTCACAACTTGGAGTGATAAAATGGAAAAATAATTCCTTCCATTTGGGAAACAGAAAACTACAGTGACATTGGCATTTCTGCAACCTGAAACTTAGCTAAATATTTCTTGTTTCATCCGCTATGTATTTCATAGCAATGCCATAAGCAGGGCCTGCCTGTCTAATGCCCAGTACCCCCAGGTATTTGCTTAGGCTCGTCAGCAGTTTGTTAGCACTAGTGTATATGTTGTCACTCAAGACTGACCCAGGAAATGACAGTCTTGCTCAGAACATAGAAGGAAAGCTCCTATCTTCAAACCCAGGCTGATGGAGGTCATCTGGCCTTGTCTGGTGTTCATCTAAGAGAAGGACACTCTTACATAACCTATGACCTGCAGACTTTGCTGTCACTGTCCTAGCTCACTAGGCCCTGGCAGTTAAACCTCAGGTGTAAAGGGTGAGGCCAGTTCTGTGCAAGCTGCACCTCACCTGAAAAATCCACTGCGCAGGCTGGAAGGGCTTGCTCTCACTTGTCAGTATGGACAGGCGAGGGTCGAAACGGTAGGTGACAAAGTGCATGGGAAACGGCAGATCCAACCTTGCATGCGGGCGGACCAGTGCATGGGTAGCTTGAGATTATTCAGATGTCAGTTGTGGTCAGACACTCCCTGATTGCCTAAGCACCCTTTTCAAACCAGATTTGCATATCCCACTTGCCCTTGGTCATCATGCTTGAAGTAAGCATGGTTAAAGCCCTTCCCAAAATCTTCGCTCATGAAGCCAAGCCATCGATCAATCAATATGTTGTACATGCACACCCACTGGATTAGGTTACTACTTCAATAAGCAAGCTGCATTTTGTAGAGAGGGAAGGAGAATGTGCCATGTGCCAGCAGTAATGAATTAATGAAATTAGAAAAATTCCAGTGCAGGAACCTAAAATTCTTAGATAAGTAGAATACAATGGGAATTACAAGGCAGCAAACACAGCACTGCTGTCCCATTCTGCCTTCCTATCTAGATATCCTGAATGGCTTTGGAAAATACTAAAAAATATGTCAAGTCAGAAAATATCTAGATAGAATACTCTTTCATAATTCTCTTCATTTTCCTCTGGGATAATTAATTTTGATGCACCCCGAATTTCTTACTATTTCTAAAGCTGTTCCAAAGTTCATTGGAGCTGTAGAGGCAGTGCACAGAGCCAGCTATGCCCTGAAAATTATTTTGTGATCCAAACAACTTCCCTAACCCAGTGGTCCTCTAGTTCTGATTGAAAACTGTCCAGCAGTCATCCACAAGGCCACAATAAAGCACTCCCAAAGAAGAGTGGGAAAGGGCAGAGCTAGACAAGGAACCTTCACATCCTTGTGATTTAAATTAAGCACAATGACAATATCACATGACAGAAACTGAATGTTGATGAATTTGAGAGCCAAATACTATGGATCTATCCTGTCCTTATCACATTTCTTGAAAGGGAATCAACAGAGCACGAAGGACAGTCTCATACAATTTTTGACTGATGATCACTTGCCAGCAAAGAATAGACTCTCAGTAAAATGTTCTGGGGAAAAAGAAGCATTTAAAATAAAGCATCTTAGCTACTAATTTCCACCCTGTTTCAACCACAGTTTTCAACACACATTTATGTTTTCTTCATGAAAGATAATCTCCCATTTATTCAGCAAACTAAAAACCAGTAAGGCCTCCTATAGCATTGCTTCTAGGATTTAAACAATTTAAGATTAAGGGCTTAAATCTAGCAAACCTATCAGTCTGCTCAAAATAATACCAGGAATTTCAATAAATCAAAAAATAAAGAATATAGCATTAAAGATGTTATTACTATGACAGCTGTCAAGATGAATTGCATGAGAAGCATTTAAAAGATTTATATCTCAGTATCTCACCAGGTTAATTAAATGGATGCATGCATTCATTTAAGAGGATGAGGTGGGTTGAAGTGACATAAAATGAGAGGGCACAAGATTACGTTCTTTCAGCACTAACAAGAAAGGGTTGAGCAGGTATCATTTCCGTATTCTGTAATAAGCATGACTCATCCATTGCCATTTTCAGCTCTCATTTTCTTTCTGGCCAAGAAAAGACTATGAACATTTATAGACTAACATAAGCAAAGCTTTAACCTTTTCAGCATTTTCTGTTTGGATTGGCTGTCCATTTTTATCATGGGGTTCCAGGGCCATGCCACAGGGAGAAGAATCACCAGTAAATTACACCAAAGAATGCTGGAAAGGTCAAAGGATTACTCTGCCCTGTTTGCTTTTATGGGACATAGGAAGCATTCATATCATGCAATAAAATTGCTCAGGAAAAAACTGATGAAAGACAAGCAGACAGAAAGCATGAATCTGTTGTCAGGACAGCATGGAAGAAAAGGATATATTACAGTGTTATCATCAATAAAAAACAGATTATGACAATTGTGTCTGTGTCTCCTTAGTTCCTGCCCTGAAATCAAATCCTTCTGAACATTTTAAGACCTATATCCAAGAAACAGATAGCAAGGCAAGACTGAGGTGATTCAGGCTGAAGGAAACATTAGATCCAAAGCTCCTATTTCTTGAGTAAGTTCTAATCACTTGCTATTAGATATTATTACTACATACTATTATAAATTACATGATATAGATTCTTATATGGTAAAGATGGGTTCCCTTAGCCACTAAGCCTCTTTAGCAATGTTTTGCTACCTAGGCTGTTAATCAGCAAAAGGTATGCTTTGAGCACAGCAACAGCATCAGCTATGTCTGAGGGACACATTTCTGTCCCTTAGGAACCACAGCTAAGCTTAGGTCAGTGACAGGCAGTTCCAAGTATCTGGAGAAGCTGAACTTCAGTACCTGAGGAAATTTCACTATTACTATGCACAGACCTAACGGCTTATGAGGTAATGTTGAGGTTCAAAAACAAAGTTCCATTTATATTCCAATAAAGACACCTCTGGCATCAACTACATGCAACTTCTAGTACATCATTATTAGAGATAGCTGTTTCTCATGGTAAAATGACTGGCTGGCAGCAGAAACCCAAACTGGAACTTCATTAGGTTTCAAACACTGAATTACAAATCCTCATCAGAGGCAGCAGCAGCCGGTTTAAGAGGCCAATAAAGATAACATACCAAATTCATATGTATTCATTTAATACATTGCAGTGTTCAGAAAAATGCACACAATTAAATCCAACATCTAAATAAGTCTGACAGAAAACTAACTGGAGGGAAGAATTTAATATACACAACTAAGTTTCCTACATTTTGCTTAGTTTGATTTGTGGGTTTTTTAATTTTTCTTTCATTGGTGTAAATCAAGGCACTGTTCAAGTAAGTTAAAGAATTTCAAGCCTATGTATAAGACCTATATCAGGATCTCTGCTGTAAACAAAGGTGGAATGCCAACTCTATTTTTGGAAGTAGAGCTAGGAGCTTCTGAAATGTGCCTAAAGATCCCTTCCTCCCCAAGACCAATGCATTTCAGTCAGCATCTCTGCTGCTTCCCCATCTGTCCTAATCGCAGTCCAGAGGGACCACTAAAAATCATTGGAGTTGTGCATGCTCCACCCCTTCCACCTGCACTTCTAAAAGGGAGGATGGCTCTGTGATCTGAACACAAACCCATCTAACACAGAGTATAAATAAACTTCTGAGGTTTTTATTACAATCACCTCTCTTGTTTCTCATTCACTCATTCTGCAGTCTATGCACAATGAAGTATTTTGCTAGAAACATTTTCTAACAGAACATTTTCGTGAATGAAAGCATTCTTGTGAGATGAAGTGTCCCAAGTGAACGCTACTCCATTTGGTCCTCCCTGGCATCATAGATGAAAGGAATGAAAGACCATTTATTTACTGATGTATTCTAGCTCATGGAATTATTAAGGAATTATTAAAATCATCTTAACTTAGTGACAGCATTCAGACATCTAGGTTTACTCCACAGAGCACTGGTAGCACTTCAAAATGTTCATGTGGCTCAAAGGAAAACTCTCAAGACAAAGTATTGCAAAAATATTTCCTCTGTCACTAGTAACACCTTCAGCACCCAGCGCTGCACATTGTCCTATAAAGAAAGCCATTTGTATTAGAGGGAATATTTCAACGTCTGGGCTGCAGAATTTGTTTCTAATGAATCTGGGGCTTTGTGGATTGTAACCTAGTGTTTCAAGTTTAACCTTGCTGTACAGACACTCCCAGTGGGTCAGGGCCTATCCTTCCTTTACAGGCAATAACTTTATAATGAAGGTATTAGTTTAAGAACAGCCCAGGCAATAAACTGAATCAAGCTCATAATCCCTTTCTGTCTGATGGAAAAAAAAAAAAAAAAAAAAAAAGAGGAAGATAACATACAGTGAAATAAATGTCATCTCTCCATGACCTGGGAAGAGGGTAACCGGGAAAGGGTTCAACTTCGTCTATCTGCATAATCTGAAAAGAGCTCCTCCACCCAACCATGACTAAACTCTACCCTGGGAAACAAGAGGGGAAAGACAGTGCTGATCTCTTCCAGTGCCAGCTAAACCAGAACTGATCCTTGGGTTTGAAAGAACAGACTGTAGCATGGAAACAAAGCAAAAGAATAAGCAGTCTCTAATATTAGACTGGGCAGCTCCATGTGCTACCTGCACAGGACTCTGTGCATATCTTTATCAGAAAAATTCTTCACATATCACTTACTTTGATCTGCAAGTACCTTCACTGAGTCCTTGTACAGTCAGGCCAGCAATAACTGCAGCTATAGTTCTTTGGACTCTGCTGTCCACTACTACAAACAAGACACACAAAAGAGATGTGGCACCAGAGCTGAATTTGGATGCACCACAACTAACTATTGCTCCTGTGGGTGGACACTGAAATCCTTCAGCTAGTCTCTGGCTGTCCAGCCTTTGCAAAAGTTAGAAGTCTACTCTAATTTCAACCAAACTATCATCAGCCAAGGATGACACCCAACAGAATTCAGCTTCAGTGTTCCAAAACATACTTCAGTAACATCTCTCCTTCATGCTCACAGCAGAAAGGTGACAGGGTACAATTCAGCTCAACCTTCTTCAGTTTCATTGAGATGTATCCCCTCGATACCAATAAGTATACATAAATTAAAATTCCAGGGAATTTCCCTAGCCAATTCAAATTCACTTTATTCTGACACAACAGAGCATGTAGGACTGTGGGATATCAAGACTGTAAAACTAAGAGGAACAGATACACACAGATTAAACTCCATCTTCATCTTATGGCCAAGAAAACTATTATGAAAACATTAAAAATGAAAGATGTTCTGTCTTCATCCATATTTCCTTAGCTGGTGACAGAATACTGAACAGTGTCAGCATACCAAACAGCCATTCACCTTTTTTTCTTCTGCAATTCTAGTGTGAGCTCATCTCAAATACTGAATTCAGTTGTGGGCAAAAAGGACAGACAAAATTGATGGAATTCAGACAACAGCAGCAAAGATGATTAAAGTATTGACTTGGAGGGAAACGATTAACAAGGCCCTTCACAGTAGTTTCAAATAATGACAAAGAGGAGACTAAAATGAGAAGGAATGACCACCTATGCAAGTTTGAGGGACATATACAAACACTAGGGACAGTGAGGAACTGATTAGGTTATCAACAACAAGCTGAAAAGAAATAAGGAAGGGGAAATGATGCTGAGTATCGGAAGAAATTACCTAAAGTTAAATCCAATACAGATCGATTCCCAGATTTATATGACACTTGTCATATAAAAAAATTAGGCAGGATGAAGAACAGTAAAATACACTGAAAGTGAGTGATAACTTATCAGAGGACTCTGATGGGGAGGAAAAGACCTTTCTCTCCCTTTCAGTGTCCTCCTTTATAAATTGTGGTGGTTGATCCACATTAGACACAATAAGAGTGGAAGTTTTTTGCTCTGGCTGGGGGAAGAGCCACTCCATCCTTCCTCCCATGCAGTCAGCTGCCATCAGTGCTTACTCCCCTTTCACAGAGTGAAGACTCACTGTCACACACTGATTTCTAATTTTTCCTTCTGCCAGAAATATAATAAAAATGTAAATTAAAAAACATTCATGAATTTCCTACTTAAAAGGTTCATAATTCTCCTATGTTTTATGTCATTCTACCAGTCTCTAACTCATCTGCACTCAGTTCTACCAAGTGAAATGGGAAAGAACATGCAGTCTGCCATCACAGATAATAATTTGACACTTTTGGATTATGGATACACTACTCTCCAGATAATATTAGACAGGGGCATACTATTAAAATTCTCCAGTCTCTCTCCCTCACATCCATGCATTTAAAACGCAAAGAAAAAACATTAAACTACCAGAAGTGGCACAAAAGAAAAAAAATAAATACAGATCTTTCAGAAGTTCATCGTCCACTAAAATCAGAAAGATGCCTTTGCTTTCAGTAGACAGCAAAGCAAGTTGGGTTGGAACAAGATTATTCATCTACTTTTTCGTACGGAGCTCATGTTAGCACCTCAAATAGGATTTTTTTCCCCTATATTATTTCTTAGAAGTAATGCCATGCAGATTTAGGTAAAACTTTTAAGATTATAGTTTATGCACCTCCAGTGTTGGAATAACCAAAGTTATCCAATACTACTATTCAGCTTGAATTTCACAGAATCACAGAATCCCAAGGGTTGGAAGGAACTTCGAAAGATCATCTAGTCCAACCCCCCTGCAAGAACAGGGTAACCTAGAGTACATCACACAGGAACTTGTCCAGGCAGGCCTTGAATATCTCCAACATAGGAGACTCCACAACCCCCTGGGCAACCTGCTCCAGTGCTCTGTCACTCTCACAGTAAAGAAGTTCTTCCTGATGTTCACATGGAACCTCCTATGCTCCAGTTTACACCCATTGCCCCTTGTCCTATCACTGGATATCACTGAAAAAAGCCTAGCTCCATCATCCTGACACCCACCGTTTACATATTTGTAAACACTGATGAGGTCACCCCTCAGTCTCCTCTTCTCCATGCTAAAGAGACCCAGCTCCTTCAGCCTCTCCTCATAAGGCAGATGTTCCACTCCCTGAATTTCAGCTGAAATAAAGAATTTTTAGTGAGGAAAGGGAAAGTGTGATATATTTGTGAGTCCTAAAGTATCCTCTTTGAATTTAAAAGTGCATTTTGAGATTAAATACAGCCTTTTAAAGTATTTTGGTTTGCGTAAGATTTATGGGGTGTGTGTGGGAGGAGGGAAGAGTTTCGGACATAAGCAAGCAAGAATGTACTTGATTCATTTCAGATAAGCCTTAAGTGTTTGCCCACACTTTGAGTTGAATCCCTGCTCTTGAGTGGGTGGTTTTGGTTGATTCACGAACTTCTGCTGTCTCAGTTTCTCCACTATACTGCGAAGGCAGTAATATATAGTATATATAAGTGCCATTTATAGAATAATTTCTCTTTGTCAAATACTTGAATAGTGAAACTTCCTATTAGCACTGCTGCTCTGTCATTACTCTATCTACTGGATGTGTACATCACTATGTACCTAAAGTGGGGCATGATTCTTTCTCCAAATTCTGCACAGTACAGTGGAAGATGCTCAGTTCTCATTCACCTCTTGGCTATTCTGTCAAGATTAACCTGATTGTGGAAATGTAAGTAGAACAGAATTAAACCAAACAAAGGGCCAGAGATGATTCTGCCACCAACCAGCCAAATGCAGGTACACAGGCGATGAGCCAGATATCTTCTACTACCTCCACAGATCCAAACCCCATTCTCCTGCAGGCCAAAGCAGGAAGCACTAAAGCAGCATTTTTTTATTTAGAACTGGACCCTTTTTCTGTAACAGTGGGGTCTTGAGCAGGATGCTGGCTGCAGCCAGCAGAAAGGTTCTGTTCACCCTTGATTTTCCCTGTTGGCTCACTGTGATGTTACCAGGAGCTAAGACAAGAGAACCTCTGAGTGGGACTCTGAGAAGGGAGAGAGGAACAAAAGGGGAAAGCAAGGTGGGGTCTTAATGGGACTTCTTGGCCAAGGGTATGACCTAAAGCCACAAGAATGAGCCTTATCCTTCCTGTTGTCTTGGGTGAAGATCCTTTGAATTAAATCTTAATCTTTGTTTTGCCTCACTCCGGGGTAAGCCACTCCATCTCAGCTGAGTAAGATAGCAGCTAGGGGGATGTAGCCTCCCACTGTTACTGGTTAACTTAGACACCTCAGCAAGTGAGGTCTCAGATATGCTCCCCAGACTTATAAGCTCTTGAACTGTGCACCCAAGATCAGGATCCCCCTGTAACACACAGGATCCCAACCTGGAGTTCAGGTAGAGAGGAATAAGTAAACAGGTAAAGGATAACTTGCTTCCACAAGAGGCAATAGCCAGTGGGTAAAAGTGAGACTTTAGTGCTTTACTAGGGAGACAGGATCCATTAATGCCTGCCACGAGTAAGGAAAATATTACTTAGTGTTTGTGGTATATGTCTGCCTCTGCATTGCCATGCTGTCTATGGCTGTGTACCTCAGGGACCATTTGTTTCTCAGGGCTGTGCCAAAAATTATCATCTCATTGATAAATTTTTATGAATGTCTGTTTAAAGCATCTTCCTGTGACAGGGGAATTTTGTAGTGAAGGAGAAGAAAAGCAATTCACTTAAAGATTTGTAAATAGAAATGACAGAAATAGTTTCCTATGAACACTGCGATGTATTTCCAATCAATAATACTATGACAGAATTGCAGCTTAATGGAAGGAAGTTACTAGTTTTAGGAAAGGCGCATAATTAAATACAAGTGTATAGATTCTCAAGCAGACAACAGCCAACCCAAACTGTAGATTGTGCTACCATTGTCTCTTCCGCTCATTTGGTGCTGTCTTTCAAAATAAAGATGAAGCTCCTAGTTTCAAATGTTAGGGCTAACAGCCAGTGATATAACACAGAACAAAGCTGTTTATTAAAAATAGGCCAGATTTTACTTTAATACTTTCCTGCAGTTCCAGCAGATGTTAAAAGTCCTTAATAATTTAGCTGAACTTTTAGTAATTTCTAAATGTTTCTCATGTTTAACTGCAAACAGCATCTATTCCTTTTGCCAGAAGCATAACATGAAGATTGGATAGATCTAATTATTAGTAATTGAGATTTTAGCCTTTCACCTCTGGATCAGTGTTTCAAACTCAGACTAGGTTGGTATTCAATAAAAGTAATTTCCATCAGCTGCCTGTTCATTGACCTCTATGAAATATTGCAAGTTGGTAGTGGACAGGTGCCTATATAATTAAAATACACTTCAGAAGCACAGTTGGCACCCTGGAATTTCTTTACTACAAATCTATAATCTACTCCCCCCAGCTCATAAACGAAAACTACTCAGGAGCACTGAGATGTTATTTAAAAACCAGGAGGATACAGTGTTCTTTGTTAATTCCGCAAACAAAGTACCTGTGTTTCTAGAGCAGTTTTGAATTCCCAGACAAATGCTTTTGTGCATTGCAAAGATGATTATTCAGCCTAATAAAACTCATGAATAAGAGAAATACCAACATTAAAAAACCTAGAGCCCTGTAGGTTATATCGTAAACTTCACAGCCAGCACTATGCATGGTGTTCACAGTAAAGAGAATATATATCCACAAAGTATCAGCAAAGCAGAATCACACAGGATGTCCCACATATCCAAGTCCAGAGGAGGGCCACGAGGATGATCAGGGGACTGGAGCACCTCCCGTATGAAAACAGAGAAAGTTGGGGCTGCTCAGCCTGGAGAAGAGAAGGCTGCGTGGAGACCTCATAGCAGCCTTCCAGTATCTGAAGGGGGCTACAGGGGTGCTGGGGAGGGACTATTCATTAGGGACTGTAGTGATAGGACAAGGGGTAACAGGTTGAAACTTAAACAGCAGAGGTTTAGACTGGATATAAGGAAGAAATTCTTTACTGTTAGGG
Organism: Melopsittacus undulatus; assembly: GCF_012275295.1. Lineage (NCBI taxonomy): Eukaryota > Metazoa > Chordata > Aves > Psittaciformes > Psittaculidae > Melopsittacus > Melopsittacus undulatus. Next base: position 79,707,041 of record NC_047530.1, on the reverse strand, counting down.
TGGTGAGGCACTGGAATGGGTTGCCCAGGGAGGTAGTGAATGCTCCATCCCTGGCAGTGTTCAAGACCATGTTGGATGAAGCCTTGGGTGACATGGTTTAGTGTGAGGGGCAAGGGGGGTTGGAACTAGATGATCTTGAGGTCCTTTCCAATCCTAACTATTCTATGATTCTATGATCCATGAATTTGCATTAATTGAGTCAATATTCCCCAAAGAGCCACACAGAACTTGAGTATTTTTGGCAACCAAAAATACAAAAAGGGTTTTGATAGGAGAAGGTATGCCCAACCACAACATGAGGTGGTTTCTCTGAGCAGGAATCCAGGCAATAGTTTTATGTTTGAGTAGGATTTGGGGGATGAGCAAGGGGAATAGCACAATATTTTACAGCTTTTGAATAATCAAGCCCATAATTCAAGCCTCAAGCCTTTAATCAGTTTCTCTAACTCGTTCAGAGGTTTTGTCAGAGAATGTGTGAGAAAATGCTCTCCACTGACTTTGCTTTCTTCTTATACTAATTTTGAACTAAGCAAGGCAGAGCACTTCAGGCTGAAGCCCTGTGACAGATGCAGGTTCTTAGAACTGTGGGACATTCAGAGACTATCATGGAAATCTTTGTGGACTTGCCAACAACTCACATCTGTGTCAGTGAAAGAAGAAAAGTTATAAGGAATCCAAACAACAGGGAAGGACATTTAAGTAAATCCCCAGTAGTGATAATACATGTGCAAGACGTTTCACATCTCTGAAAAGAAACATTGTTTTGTCTGACCTAGTTCAAGATGCTAAAAAATTTATAAGAACATAAAACAACAGTTAAGCTTGGCATTGCTGTGCTGTAGGATGACTATGGATCCACCTGAGAAAAGAGCCCTCATCTCAATGTGGGAACACAACAGAGGAGAGTTTACTTAGCTCAAACATCTAGTAACCTTGATTTTGTGAGATGAAAAAAAATAACCACATCAAGAAAAACCCCAAAGAAAGCCAAAGTCTTCTTAATTGCTGTTTCAGATCTTACTAGGAAAATCCTATTAGATATTTTCTTCTACTAGGAATTTTCTTCTTAAACTGGTTTTCTCAGCCACTAATTCCCTCTGCAAGGGATAACTGAAATATATGGACAAAAATCAGTGCTGCATAAATCTCAGCATTTGCCACTCCAGTCTCTAACTTACAGACATTAAAATTAGTCTGCTTTTTATATACATTTCAGATGGAATGGTTAAAAGGAAGAGGAAAACCAGGAATATGTGGAATCAAAGCAACTATTAACACACACATTTTTAACATTTTCTGTCACAATGTCCAGAAGAACATCTATAACCTGCTCAAACGGGACCACAAGACCAAAAAGTTAAAACATGAAGACCGCCTCTGTTAACAAATTGCAGATGCAGGAGACTCATCCAAAAAGACCTCACAAATCAGCAATGAGGGGAAGAGAGAGCAAATCATGCAGAAACTATTTAATCAATGAGTTAAGACAATTATAACATCTGTTAATCTTTTGTGTAGGTTATAATTAGGTGCTGCAGAGGAGTAGCCTTTAAGGGGGAGGCAGGGAATCCTTTAACATCTGCTAGGAGGGCAAACACTGTGCAATAAATGACTTTAAATGCAATCAACAAAATGAGAGCTGTGCAGAGTTCACAAAAGGCCTCTATAAAAGATTGAGGATAACAAAATATTTTACCAAAGGTCAACTCCTGCAGCATCAGAACCTGAATAATGACTGCTAGTTTAGAGGCCACAACAAAACAAAACATGATCGTACCTCTGAAAAACAGTTCTTTTCTCATTTGTTCCATTATAGCAAAGCTACATGCTGTTGCTGTGTATCACGTCAGCTTAATGACTTATTAGGGCTGGAGCTATCAACCTTGAACAGTTTAGAATAAACAGGTAGGTGTGATGTATTTTAAACACCAGAATTCAGACTAATTAGACTGACACAGAACTGTGTTGTACTGTAAAAGTGATGTGATGCTGATTTTAAATAATCAATCATTTAGTAGCTTCTAAAAAAATCCAATAATTTACTCATTTTGCCCTTGAAAACAACCATATGCTTTCAGCTGTTACCCAGTGAAAATGTGAGAACAAGGAGTTATTTTATCCAGTTTAACACAGCCCTCTACTGGCAAAATAACCCCCCAAAATCTTATCACTATGAACCATTTTGTCAGATCATTTCAGATCAGCTGAAAAGATCCTACATTTTACAGTAAAGTTACACCAAATCTTAGAAGATAGCAGTGTAGATCAGAGCTTTAGGAATCTAAATAAATCAAGCCACCACTTAATCTCTCTGGAGTTTCCTTGCTGACAGCACTACTTCCTTTTACCCAGCAGATGCAGACCTGAACATCACTAGAGCACTGAAGGAAAAAAGCCAAGTGCTCATATCTGGTGGAGTAAGTAATTTTAGACACAAATGCAGTCCTTTTACTTGTACAAGTTGTGCTGTATTCCTAAAAGAGTGCCACACTGATTCCCAACAGGATCAACGCACACATGATTTTAGTTTGCACAATTAGGTAATACTACAGGCAAAGCAAGCACAATACAGCCCAGCTGAAAAAAGAATATTATTGAAAATAAAAATGCTAACTACCACCAAAAAGCAACTTCATTGCAAAAGAATTCCCTCTTCCTTTTCTCCATTACTGAAAATCCACAGCTGTGATTCAACACAGCTTCAATCAAGTGAAGCAGACAATGAAATTCGCCTCTGTTGTTACATGCAGTAATTAACTCTTCCTATTTGTATTATGTCCGAGCAACAAAGAAACAAAAGGATATGGTAAACTGTTGAATTTAACAATTTAGATAACGATGAATTATAATAATCAATTAGCACTGTCAAAGGAAATAAATTGTGACATGCATTTGATTCTGCACAGACCTATTATGTGCACACACTATCCAAAGCTAGTTTGGCTGTGGAAAAGTGTTGTCCTGTGGAAAGCTTATCAAACATACAGTTTAATAGTAGCATTTGTTCTTGGTGTGTGCCCTTACTAATAGTCCATGTTTCAGCAACATCATTTTTAGCCATTCCTTTATAATCCAACTTGCTTTTCAGGGTCTGCATCATTCATAGCCCATCGACAATGTTACTGCCAGCTTCCAGAAGCCATCGCTGCTGAACAAACCACATTTATCTGCTTCACCTGAATGCAAGTCAGTGAAATCATAAAAAATTCCCGAGTATTTTTCACATAATAGCTATCTAAATTTTCATCCCCCAAACTTCATGACTAATTTATGTAACCATCAGGGAATACCTGACATAATTCAGGTTTCTGCATGCTACATGAGTGGTATCATTAGACAGTACAGAACAAAGTATTACAAATGTTAATGGTTCATGTTGTGTTTACATTGTACATTTATCCTGTTTTAGTAATAAACCTGTATATGACATGTTACAAGATCTGGCAGCGGTCTGTCAGCTTTGGCATAGATTGTTCTTAAGCATAGCTCCAATCCTGCCAGGAGCTGAACACATGCAGAACTACACAGGAGCTGCAGAGCATCACACCGTATTTGGCCCTAGCTGAACCATGCTAAGCTACTCAGCCAACTGTGCTTCCCTTTGGTGCCTTTGTTTTGGGGCTTTTATCCCACCCTCAGTCCCACTTGTCAGATGCTGACAGGCTGGAGTCTGCACTTATTCCATTTCTTTTCAGATGGTGAGAAAGCCAAAAGAATTGACATTCTGTTGGCAATTGTCCCCTTTAATGCCATCCCAGAATGTTATCAGATTATATGCGGTATCCTAGGGCAGATTTCTCAGATCCAGAGAAAATCCAGCCAGGGGATCCCTGCGCTGAAAACTGAGCTCACTCTGTATCCTAATTTGCTACACTGGAATATAAGGAAGAAAATGTAAATGTGAGAAGGGAAATATAAGAGAGAAAAATGAAAAAAAAATGCCCCCAGGCTCATAAGGTTTTGAGAGTCTGCTTCTGCTCTGGAGGTAATTAGCTGAAGATTTGCTCTTGACTGAAGTGGAACTGTACTTCACATTTACTGGGGCAGGATTTCTAATTGTTTAAACCTAAGCTTCTAAACACTTAGACACAACTCATGCACAAGAACAATAGCAAAGAAGTTCATAAGGTTTTCTCAAATTCACATTTGTAAGATTAGGACTTGCTTTTAAAATTAATTTAAGTAAGAAAGAAAAGTGGGACATGAGCTTCTTTTAAATTTTAACTTAGGATTTTTTAGGTATTTGCCAACATGATACCTGAATATTTGCAAATGCAAATACCTGTATCAATTCACTGCCACAAGGCGACAGAGGAAAGAAAGGACTGGCCCACAGGAGTCATCATGGAAGGGGTGAAACCACCTAACCTTAAACCCATTCCTTGTCCTCAGGGAAAGGCTTCATCACAATCTTCTGTTCTTCCCTCTTGTATTTAATGGAAGTTTCCAAGCTACAAAAAGGTCTTTCAAAGAACATAAATACTTGTTTATACTATTTCTGAAGAAGAAGGATGAACAACTAAAGAATAAAACTCTATGCTCTTATTTAAGACCCCAAAACCTTTGCCATTTGCATGGCATTAATGCAGAGCTAAATTTAGGGTTGTTTTGCTTTTTTTATTTCCCAGGATAATATGCTTTAATTCCAAAGACAGAACAACAGCTCTCGAATTGCACAATATCTTGACATGTCAAGCTACATTAGAGCATCAAAAGAAGAGACAGGTTTTGATCTCCTGCAGAGACAGGGTCACTCAAGAGGCGAATCCTTGGTTGTAGCCACTCAAATCTTAATAGGAAGCCCCAAAAATCTGTTCCTGTGTAGGACTGAGAGGCCTTGTAAACAAAGTCAGTAGAAAGAAAAGCAAAACAAAATCAACAGTGCTAACAACTCAAGAGGAATACCCCAATTCCTTTCTGATTGATTTATACTGACTTACCCTCATACAAGTGCCAATCAGTTTTCTGATTTCATTCTTCAGAAATGCACTTTACCTCTATTTAATGATCTGTCTTTGAGGAGATAAACAGTAATAAAAGAGTTCCTCATACACAGTACTGTGATCAGGTTACTCCCTGGAAAAGACACTACAACTGAAGTTGCAGTAATTTAGAATGGGCTTCTGGTGAAGGATTGAAATGAGAAGCAGAAGATACAGGTTTGTTATCAGCTTTTGAAGTGGGTAAACAAAATTTAAATAAATCAAATCTATGGGCCTGTTTCTGCTGTGTAAAATGGGAATAAGTCCATGACAATCACAGCTAGCTGTCCTGAAAATTAGTTAATCAGGGGTCAGAAACATAGTTCTGTCCCACAAGCAGCTGGCAGTTTAAAAAGTTTTTTCACAGCACTTACCAGTGTAATAGTGTTTCTGCACTGATGTTTCAGAATTTGTTGTACTTCTAACAAACACTCAAACTAAAAAATACTGTTTCTCACATAACTGACAACTCATTTTACCCAAAACGCATCAGATTTCTAAGCACTGCATGATTTGTTTTTTTAAAATGATATACCTCCAGAATTTGAACAGGGGCTAAAAGTAAAAATAGTTAAGTTTTGCTTTAAATCAATGCCTACATTAAGGAGCAAAACAATTTTTAATGAAAACTGTACTAAAACAAAGAAGGAAATTATATTAAAAATACAAATTACCTTTGAATATTCAGATAAATACCGTGAAATGATAAAAGAACAATCTTAAAACAGACTAGGTTTTGCTCAGTTAATGACAGTGCTCAGAAGATTTTTAAGAATCTTAGAGTTTCATCACTTAAATTAAGAGAGAGCCCCTTCAGTGTAGCCTCATGAAACAAAAGCCAGAATTAAGCTTTCATTTGTCCTTTACTCTGTTGCTGAACCACACTTAGATGCATGGCTGCAATTACTCTCAACAACTACATACTTGCTGCTCTAATTAAAGCAAAACTACAAATAGCAACGCTGACACACTCCTAGAGAAAATAAGCTTTACAGAGATGATAAAAACACCAAAACAGCAAAAGTCTTACTTGCAGCAGCTCAGTCAAAACATGCCAGCTCTGGAGAACTCAGAACCGTAAGAAGTCTTTGCAGTCCAGAAATTCTCTTGAGTTTATCCAATGTTTATTTAACAAGCTTTAAAAGTCTGTGGTTAGAAGAACAGAGTTAGCTTTCTACACCATCCACAGCACTACTGAAGTCCTTCAGTAACAGCAGACATGAAGTTTGCTGATAGTTGGGTTTGCTGCTGCTATGTAGTTGCTCAGTACTTGTAAATACAAGCTCTGTGGACAAAGTCCCAAATGACATCACAGGCAGCTGCTTATTGTTGAGTCTTTATTAACCGACTGTCAAAAAAGAAAAGGAAAGAGGAAAGAAAAGCCCAAGCTATCTTCCCTGCAGCACAATTTGCATCTTAGTAGGAGTTTCAGTGCTTCACATATAAATACTTCTGTTTACCCAACTGATGTTTTCTTAGAATGAATAAACAGTGCTTGCAGGGAAAGCAGAAAAAGAAGAACAACTTAAACAGCTTCAACATGGAAAGAGCACAGGGAGAAAAAGAAAAAATAAAAATTCCATCAGTGCCTTTTCCAAAATTTACCCCTCAATTCTCCTAATTTGTCTGTTCATTTAAATACATATAACTAGGGGTGCAAATCTCATGGATTTTAAAGCACAGAACAGAGAACTTTAGTAAACAGAAAGTGTCAATGCATTCCTAATTTTAAAACCTACAGAATTACAAACTTTTGTAACTTAAATTTATAAGATTTAAGACAGCTCTACTTCAGTTACAATGCATTTTGAAAAACACTCTCTTACTTCCAAAAAATAAAAATACAAGAAAGCAAGAAACAGCATCAATCATAGTTATTCACTAGGTGTTAAGGGCATTTACTGACCTTTCCTTCTTGAACGTGGAGGTCCAAGACCAAGTAGTACTTTGGAGCCAAAACAGGCACTTGGTTCCCAGCCAGGCACGGAGTACTCACCTGAGAACTAGTCCAGCTACTAATCTGAATCTATCAGTCACTGAGAATTGCTGCTGGAAGAGAGGGGCTGAGACTCTGCCTTGATTTCTGAGAAGTCAGTCCTTTCAAATAAGAACTTCAGAAGCTGTAGGGGCATCACTAAGAGTTGGGACAAGTTGAGCTCTGTTATCTGTGCACATTTCCACATGAACAGCTTCAGTATTGAGAAACACCTGGCTATTCGTATCCAAATACCCTAGACTGCATGTCCCACAAACACCAAAACAACCAAAACCCAGTGATGAGCTGAAGCCAAGTTTTTACCACAGTTTAATTGCTTCACATAAAAACACTCTGCCTGTATGTATAGACAGCAAATCAATTTTGGGTCAGATCCTAAGCTGGTGTAAATCAAGCTAGATGCAATGACACACCAGAACAGTAACAGTCAGCATCAACTAAAATTTTACTTTTGCCTGCAACAGTGCCATTAAAAAAACCTGTGCGACCTAAATGACAGATTTTCTTGGTGCTTGCCCTGAGTGGCAGCAATACCATGCTGACATAGTGCCACTGAACTTGCTGGAACTGCTATGTAAGGCAATCACTACCTCTGCTGCTTGCTGCTTCTAAAACATAAGTTCATGCTTTTGAAGGAGATCTGTTATAAATCCCTCTACATTTATTCCTGTGGCTAATCAACTTGTAGCACACAAGAAACATCATACTGTGTAACAACAAGTTATATTTATCACCCTGACTCAAACATACAGGGGTTGTGTTCCTCTTCCATTGCAAGATATAAACCCTTGATGGGTTTATATCTTGCTCATTGAGAGCTTACTAGTTTGATCCAGGAAGTCTTCAAAATTATTTGAAGATGAAGTGGGCTATGGGAGTAACAAGTACTAACCCATAATATTCAATAACATGAATTCCAAAACATACAGCTTTCTCTCCAGCTTTGCAAGTGCCATAGTGTAGCTACTCCATTTAAGCAAATGCAAAAGAGGCTATGTGCTCACACATACAGCTCCATAAAGCTTCAGCTCATTCCAGCTGAACAAGCCTGTGCGTAAGATCTGCAGAAGAGTTAGATTTTGTTTAAACCTGATGTTGATTTAAAGTGTGCTTCCTCAGACCATGGATAAGATTCATTTTTTTACCTGCCTTTAGAAGTATTTATGAAATTGTGAAACACAGGTTACACTCCAGCTCTATTGAAAACAAAACTTTTTTTCCATGACAGTAATGCAGACACACACGTAGAAGAAACAAGAGTGTATAGATTCATAAAATAAGAAAAAACTAATTTAAGTGAAAAAACAAAATGTTCAATGAAATACAAAAGGACAAGTCTTAAGGCTTGAGGGTGGTGAGGTGCTGGAACAGGTTGCCCAGAGAGGTTGTGGCTGCCCCATCCCTGGCAGTGTTCAAGGCCAGGTTGGACAGGACTCTGAGCAACCTGATCTAGTGGAAGGTGTCCTTGCCCATTGCAGGGCCTCAGAACTGGATGATCTTTAAGATACCTTCCAACCCAAACCATTCTATGATTCTACAATGATTCTATGAAAAATACAGTCTGTTCCCAGGAAGAATTTGCATTATTTAGTAAAATTTAGCATTCACTAAACTTTCTAGAGAATTTAATGCATGTCCAGGCTAAGCACACCTAGGTGAGCAAGAGCAGGATAGCAGACACACTGCTCACATCTCTCTGGTCAGGCAGCACCGTAGATGAAGTGATTTCAATTGGCCAAAAGCAATATTTTGCAGATTTCCATCTAAGCAAGTTCTACCTCGATCCTTTTAGAACTGGTAGATCTTGTAGAAATAAACATGCAATGAAATAAAGATTGAGATTCACAGGTTTAACCAGCAAGTTATTCTTTCCAAGGGGAGAATTCCCATGAGGGTAGACAAACAGATTCTGCATTTTATTAATTTTATTAAGGGAGTGCCCATTAGCTCACCCTGTCAGTGCATTTATCCATCTAATTTCTATTCTACATTATACAATATAGCTACTGGCTCTGCAGATACAGCTTATTTCTGGAAGGAATGTCACAGCTTTTGTTAGAGCAAAATTCACAACAGAATTCAGTCCTTGCCTAGCTATAGGTTGAGTGAAAAGATAAAGATGTTCAAGTCATGAACTGCGGTAGTTGCTCCCAGACTGATGCACAGTAGGCTGACCTGAGTTACCAAAATGAAAAAATAAATTCAGCTTCATACTGCTTCATCTCCAATGGGAAGACAGGTAAGATGAGACATAACAAACTGATCTAAGTACAGAAAGATATTAGTAAAGCATGCCAATTAACCTACTGCAGTATAGCCAGGGTCAGTTAAAGACTCCATGTCTCATACTAACACAAAATCCATACTATCTTCAGGTTCACTGGCCATGTTTGATTTTTCTTTATTATTAACTTACAAAGCTCCTCCTCATTGAAGAAGCAAAAACAAAGGTCTGATCTTCTCAGAAAACACATAACTGGATGGAATCAAGTCACCTAAACTACACAGAACTTTTCCTGAAGCACTGCAGAAGTCTCTGTAGTCACACATGTTCTGTGTATGTGTTAGCTTCTTCCCAGTACAAGACCCAAGGGCCTCTGGGTCCACTCTCTCATTACAGACCCATAAAGCTGTGGCAGAAGGTGATCAGCCTCACAGCCCAACAAGTTGAAAGGAAGGTGGAAAGGGGTAAGAGTATTTGCCCTGAGGAATGTAATTCTTCTGCAAGTCCAGTGTGATTCAGTACAGCTTTAGATGATGAACCTGCAGGCCCCATAAAAGCTTTGTTTTACCCTCTGATACTACTGGGACAAGGACAGATGAGCTGGCAAGGTGAAGAGCAGTTTAGTCTAAAAGGACTAAATTATAGGACATTAAAATACCAAAATATTTATTTGAAAAGAATAGCACAGCACAGATTAGAGTAGAATCCTCAGCTGTTATATCTGTAGCCCACAATAAGTACTCAGATCAATGAAGGATAAATTTAAAAAATAGTAAAATAAATCATAGGCTGAAGAATTCACTCTCCTTGGAGCTGCACATGGTTGAAAGTCTTGAACTGGTTCCTAAAATATCACAGAAATTTCTCCTGAATGACACCAGGGTACTAAAGAACAAAATGCTATTTGAAAATTACTATTATTCTCATTTTTACCAACACAGATAAGTATGTCTTACCAAACAAATACCTACAAGCATGTGGGATAATCACAAGTTAGCACAGTAAACGCCTGAGACTGGGGTAGCTGGCAGAGAGGATATGCAAGTTAAAAATATGTGGAGAAAATAGAAGGAAGCATATGGGGGCAGTGTATGAATCTCCTAAGATACTCATTGTCAAAAAAGGCCTTAGTTGAAGTGGTTTGATCACACTGGTAAGCTTTTGATCATGGAAACAGTTTGGTTTTTAACCTTACTAGGTGATTTTTCAAAGCTTTTTACCTCCCCTGCATGTAAAGAATAGGGGAAAGGGCTTTCGCAAAGGCAGGTTTTACTGCTTGAATAAACAATAGCTCTTTCCTCTGACACATTTATGAATTTACACTTCAGAGAAAATAGCAAACAATGCATAACAACAATAACTGCGTTCTGATCAGCCATTCCTCTACATACAGGGTCATATGTTATTATCAGTCTGGTTTGTCATTCTGAGTCATGCTCAATGTCTGGCACTGTCATGATCTCCCTTCCATGACCTCCTGGGCAGCTTTCTGTAATGACCTGTGTGCTCTCTGGTACCTGTCACTAAAATACTGAAAGAGGACATTTATACAGAAATATTTACTCTAACTGACATCCTACATTGTGGGAAATCCCGTCTTTAAGCATGAGGATGAAGTCTCGATAACCTATTCTGACATGTAAGAAAAAGAACGGCTAAAATGAAATGCTGTATCTAGCCTTTTAGATGCGCTAAGAACTAAAATGAACATATATGATTTTTCCAGCCGTAGCAGTGATTTGCATTCTACTTCTAAATCTTTTTCAGGTCCATAATTTTTGCTTCAGTAGCATTTATGAAAAACACTCAATGGAGAAAATTGATGGGATGTCTTTAAAGGACAACGGTTTTCACTATATGTTGCCTCATTGTAAAATACAATAGTAAGCAAATCCTACAAAGTCTGCTTTGAGTGTTGCCACTTGAAACTGGAAGAGATAGGCAGAAGCTGTGTTTCTGACTTACAAGAGAATTCAGAAATATTTTAAATGTGATTACTAAATATAAGTATGTAGAACTGGCTCTCATTAATTCCATGCATTTAGCCATTATTCCTTCTTTGCCTTTCCTGTTGTTTCTGGAATCAGGCAATTGATTCAGCCACTAGTGACCTTATCCAGAGTTAACTGAAATCAATGGCACTAGTGGATTCTGGAGCAGGCCCAAAACCAGTGTACGTTCAAGGGCTTTCATATATCCTTAATCACAAGGGTAAGCCTCCGCAAATTTAGATTCCAATGGATCCAGTCATTAAATCAGTTATGCAGTGTTTAACTTCCCATATGGTCAGTGGTCCCCAGCTGGTTATTGAAAGTGGTCTCTATTAAGAAGAGAATGTTATTTCCATAACCTATTTCTGATGAAAACATGTATTTCTACTGGTGTCAGTGTTCTGGCAAGGTTAGTACCTAATGGGGGGATGACTAATTTGCACTCTCCTCCTGCCTTTTTGGACATGTTGCTGTGTGTCAGAAAGCAGAGGTATCGGCTTGTGAAACACGCATTCCTCTGATGCAAGCATCTGGCTTCTTGGCAGCCAAGTCGTGACAGGTTCTGCAGCAGCTGTGATGGCTCCATGCTCTTTCAGATGGTTAAATAGTCTTGCTTTTTAGCCTAGTTGTTTGTTTTCTGCTGCCTTCCTGGATGAAAGCCCATTTTCCTTTTTAATCAATGAACTGGCCTTTGTATTAGAGCAATCAGTTACATTTTTGTACATGTCAGAGCAGAGATTCTTGCCCAGAGACAGCCATCAATACAGCCTTGCTTGACTTGATTCTTCAGCTTGTCCTGCTCCATCCTGACACCCTTACACACCAAACAAAGGGGCATCTTCCCAGAGTGAGAGCAAGCACTAAAATAGCTTTCTTCATCCCTCATTCATAGTATTTCATAGCTCCTGCATTGTTACAGGAGATAACAATCAGATCAAACAGAGCAAATAAGGAATGCAACTTACTTATTTCAGATGGCATTATAAACTGTCCTCCCATGTGTATGCACCAGATGGAGATAAGAATGTGGCTGGAAGCTTTAGCCTAACTCTGTGTGGCACAGAGGTAACAGCGCATCAGCTTATTAAGAGAAAAAATTCTTCAGAGAAGATTACATAAATCTGAATTAAATTGTATTTAAATTGCTTTTAAACGTATTATGCAAATCCACAATATAACAAGCAGTTGCAAGTAGTTCCCTCAAACAAGCACAGCACTCCTAACACCAAATGTGATAACACAATATTAAAGGGGTACCACACAGATGAAAAGCTGCCCTCTAGCTCTCAGACATTTGTAAACCCATTCCCACCTTTCCACTCCAGATGATAATCTGTCTCTCTGTGATAGATACCCTTCCTCCTTTTTCCTGATGTATTGCTGCTTATGGAATAAAAATAAAAAATGCACTGACTCAGGCAAGCTACATTCTCCCTTGCTAGAGACTTTTACTCCTTGTTTTTCCCATGCTTGCTGTATGAAGCTCTTTGTGTGGGGTACAACTACAGTTATTTCTGCCTTCACCAGAATAGGGAAATGCATAAACAGGCAAATTCTTTTTCCTGCCTCAGAGATCCTGAGGAGAGAACAAACCTTCCCCACTGTTTACCTTTACATGTTTCATTAATCTCTTGATGAGGACTTACTAACAAACTGATCAGTCTCATCATCCACTCTATTTGCCAAAGCACACACAGCCACAGCTAATCAGTACCCACAAGTGGCTCTGGTCTCTGGCCAAAATGCAGCTTGTGAAACCAATACAGCTGACTAAACCCAGGCCATGTGTAGCCAGTGACCAAAACAGGCACTCAACCCACTCTGTCCCAAAGGCTGTAAGACAACAACATATCCTAAAATTGTTTGAGATATTTTAGTATCACTTAGAGTTCTCTTTGGGTCTCTCAATTCCATCTTCAGAGCAGGACAGGGAGGAAACAGCAAAAGACTTACTAAATAGAAGCTGCAACAACATGCATCATCTTAATACCATATAATTCCATATTGTGACATACAATACAAGTTCATAAAAGCATCCCATTTTACTGACTATTATCAACAGGAGTCTATCTGAAATGCACTGCCAGTGTTCTGGTTATGTAACACCCCTAAGATCCACTGAAAGTTGATCCATGTCACACGTTAAATAATCAGGGGGTAAGCTTAAAGCCCAAATGGGTTACCACCAACAAATTACAGTCTAGGAATTACTGCTCTCAATACTCTCAAAGCCCTGGACAATACCTTGAAGTCTCAGCTGAAAGCATCTCAGTGCAAGTCCTCAGGCTTCTCTCTGCTACCCTCTTGAAAAATCCTGGGTTGTTGTAGAAAGCAGAAATAAACTGTACACACAGTAGGACTTCAACAGTATGATTACTTTAAATCCATGAAATATAACAACTCATAACAGTTAGCTAGACACCTTCCAGGGAAGGAGACCAAAGTGTGTCTTTGCAAAAAGGATGATGAAACAGCCCAGAATTATTTTTGTGAGGAGAAAGTTTTCTTAGTCTTCCTGCAAGGAAAAAACCCTCCATTCTGTTTGTCTGGATAGAAAAGGGCAGGTATATCAAAGAAAGGCTATTCTGGTTTATCACACTGCTTCTTTACTACAGTACCGAAGATTTTATTGCATGCTATAAAGAGGAAAAGCTCATCTTGTAATCATATAAACACAGTGAACAGCAGAATAAGTATCAATTAATTTTGCAAGTTTCAGTGATAGCCTTAACCCCTGAGGATAATTTCAAATGGCATGATAAAGACTTCTGTTAGATTAAAAGCATGAAAACCAAACTAACATGCAAAACTGAACAATTCTATCTTTGATACGTAAGTTACAATAAATTTTCTGAACTGGCAGATTTCCCTCCTAGCTGTTCAGCTGTTCCTTCCCCACAGGTAAAAAAAGTCAATCTGTTCAAAAAGACAATTTGCCACCCAGCTTACTTAACGCCACACATTAAAATAAAATGACTGAATAATTTTGTTGTCAAAAAGCTGTTTTAATGGGAATCTATGGCTAAGAGAAAACACTGCAAGAGAGAAATGCACTCGGATGCTGCTGACTTCCATGTGAATTAGATATACAGAAAACAACTGTCCAACTTCTGGTCTCATATTTTGCATGGAACTTTTCTCAAATCCTTCAACACATCCTTGCAAATTTTGCTTAGTGATGTTACTATAAACACAAACACGACTAACAGAGAACAGCAGAACTGTGATAAACTTTTATTAATCTGGAATTAAATGTAATAAAGTCTAGCATACTATCAAGTCATTGTAGCTGCATTTTCCATTCCCTTTGAGCGGGCATATGTGATCATGGGAAGTGCACAGAAGTGCCAGGAGACTGGTTCTAGGTGACACCCACACAGTGTGGTGCAATAACTTGCAGGGATGTTTGAAGTAGCTTTGAATAAGTTACTTTCGTTCTGGGAAGAAACATGGCCACGTTAGCTCCTCTGTGTGGAGCACAACACAAGGAATACCCTCAAGCAGAGCCCTATGCAAATGTGGTTACAGTCCTGCTCCAGCCCAGCAAGCAGGTTCAGAGTCAGCTCAGTTATCTCTGCACGACACTGCCATATGACCACCAGAAGTATCAGAACTGTTTATTTTGCTTTCAGAAAGAGAAAGCAGGAAAATGCTTTATCTCCACAGTGTAAGTCCCAAACTCAAAAGGCTTTTCCAGTCATGGTGTGAACTCATTGATTCATCCTAAACCACCATTCTTAGCTGAAAGAATAAAAGCAGCTCTGAGGTTGAGCACCAACTTTTAAATGGTCTGTGATAACACGAAGCAAGACTCACCCTTGCTAGGGCTCAGGCCAGTTACCTGCTAAAGATGGAGAAACTGCATACTAACCAGCACTGCTAGGGCTGCTCCACCTTCCCTCGATTTCAAACACAATCTTAGCAATTCAGACGAGCAACTCCAATATGCTTTTGAAGGCTGAGTGCCATGCACTTAGCTTTCATACTGTCATGGTTATATGTATTAATTAAAAGGATT
Organism: Melopsittacus undulatus; assembly: GCF_012275295.1. Taxonomy (NCBI): domain Eukaryota; kingdom Metazoa; phylum Chordata; class Aves; order Psittaciformes; family Psittaculidae; genus Melopsittacus; species Melopsittacus undulatus. The sequence goes on along the minus strand of NC_047530.1, from coordinate 79,691,830 downwards.
AGCTGTCACTAGCCAGAACCACTTAGTATATTTAGTATATCCTGAAAATATAAAACCTTTACAGTTTTAACCAAGATATTCTTACCCTACTCCATGTTTGAGATTGCTTTGCTGAATGACTTGGACCAAGTCTTGTGTGTTGACCAAGAGGTCAGCTATCGTAGACACCTAAAACAGCTTCTCTGATGTCTCCCCTGCTCTGTTGCTGCTTTTTTACCCCTTCGTTACAGACACAGTAGTTTCCAGCACGCAGAACTGCATCTTACTCTCTGAGTGGGTACTATTGGTACTGTTTGCATGATGCCACAGCTGAATGTATATTTTCTAAGAATTTTAAGTAAGCCCGTTCTGCTCATTGTCTACACTATCAGCAAATTTCCTTCCCTCTTTCAAACATTCCAAAAGCTTGGACATGAGTGATTTCTATAGTGCTCTAACTTTGGCACATGTCTTTAAACAGATGGAAATTATTGTTATGCAGCCTTAGGACATACCAAGATCTCTTTTTGTTTCTGTAATGAGGCCCAATTAGTAGCTAGGACTTTCTGCCACTCAAAGGATTTCAAAATATCCGGATTTCAGCCAGAAATGTAACGCTGATGTGTGCTTTCACAATATAATCTAACTATAATTACCTAAACTAATATCAATATAAGCAATGAAAGTCGTTCTTATCCTATAGGAAACTTACGTATCCCATTGTATTAAAAATCCTATCTACTATAAGACATTTTCTCATTGCAGGGTCAGCATTACACTTTAGCGTAATGACCCAAATTAGAATAATTTTATTGAGCTAGACAGTCTTTGGGCTAGTTTCCATGAAAGTTTTGCTGCAAAGATGGGACAGCACAGTTGTCACTGTGTAATCTTACCTTGCAGAGGGCATTAGAAATATCTGAACAGAGAATTGGTGTAGAGTAATTATTCTGTACAGATTTACTGTTATGCATTTAAGAAGCTTTTACATAAAATTATACTAATGAAAAATAATATTTATAAAGCATTACAGATTAAGAACTCAATTATAGTTATTTACCTAGCCAGACGTCCAGGGTTACCTCTCTCCCCTGAAAAAAAGTCGGTTTATGAATGCTTGAAATGCCTACAGTGATTTCTGTTCATGAGAAGTCTGCTCTGATTATTTAGAATTCTGGGCAAGTGATAAGATAATTCTTAACTGTCCAGTTCACTTTTTTCTTTTTTTTTCTTTTTTTTTCTTTTTTTTTCCCCTCCATGTGCAGCACTAGGAATCCGCTGAATTAAATGTCAGCATCTTCACTGGATCCAATAGGACTGTTCACTACCTGTGGTTTCTTGCTGCTACCTAACATAGCTGGAGGTTTCCACCTAACTTAGAATCCTGGCCATCACACTCTGAACAGGTTCAGACTGGGTTAAAATACCCAGATGCATTACCAAACAGATAATTACAACCAGGACTAAGCTGAACCTCTGTTATTCAAATACAATTAAAATGAATGTAAGAGAGTGTGGTCTTCTTTCCCTATCTCCTCTCCTCAGAAAGATCCAGTGACCAGATAGTTGGCAAGATAAACAGTAAATGCCACTGTAGCTTAATGGGGACAATGTACTACAAATTGTATGATGGCAGGATTTGGTTTAATATTACATGTTATGATTTTTTAAAATATATTCAATTACTACTATCAGAAACTGTACTAAAAATAGGTTGTTGAATTGCATTTTTCTAAATGACAGATAACTGTAGGAATGCAGCATTCACAAGGAACTGTTTGTACTAGGCACTGTATTTCTTCTCCACCCATCAGAACTTCCAGAAGAACACCATATGAATTTTGCAAATATATCATGGAGGGAATAGACACCACAGGCTGTAAAAACTAGATCACAGACATGCAAGTATATGCAGGTGCTATAGGCGAACTACATTTTCTTCCTGCCAAAGAGGCTTCTCTAATCTCCAAGTTAGTGAGAATGTCCTCATTGCTCCAATATTTTCCCTGCAGCCACAACATTTTTTTAAATACATAAGCAGCCATTTGATTTTATCACTTAGAATGACAAACTCAGCCAGTGACAGTGTCCATCAAATCCCTTGAAGGCTTCATACGTTTTATACACACCTCGTAACTTATTCTGCATATTCAGGCTCTCAGTACAGTTACTAAAATAATCACTAAAATGCTATCATCAGTTTTCAAGAAAGAGAAGGAAGAATTTTGAGTTTAGCTATTCCTATAGCACTGACTCAGCCGTAATTCCTCCTTAATTGAGTGGAGAATCAAACCTTATGGGGAGATTAACTGACTTCAGTTCACTGCTTCACTAGATCATCCCTGCAGCGCTGGTTTTGTTCTGTAATGTCTGGTGTCAGAGGCTGAAACCACAACTGCTCATTACACAAGCAGCTGCTTGGGATGAGATCTCCCATGATGCATGAGGTTGTGGGTAAGGCAAGGCAGCATGCTGGAGTGGGGCTGTCTCACATCAGGTACTTGTGACCCCTTCACAACAAAAGCCTGTCTCTCAAGCTGCTCAAGCCAGCACAATATTAATTTACTCAAAATAAGGGTATGATCGTACCTTATGCAATTACAGGAATGCCTCTGCTTCCGCAGGGAATAGTAATGTTGTCTGGTGCTATGAACTAGAAAACCATCTGCTTGAAACAACACTAAAAAGAGAGGATAGCTCCTGTGCCAACTCTCCTGCACCTGCCTCTGCTATTCCACAGTTCCTGTCCTGGCTGGGTAGCAGGTAGTTCCTGGCTTCTCCACAAAATGCCAAGAAGACACCTTGAAATGTTTCTTCCAACTATGAAGTATTCATTTTCAAGGTCCCTTCCAACTCAAACCATTCTATGATTTTCCATGGATACCTGTCCTGGGTTCAGCAGTAGCAGTCATTTTTTCTCCTTCTTGGTAGGTGGTGCAGTGCTGTGGTTTTGACTTTTGGGCTGGGAACGGCTGCTGACAGCAAGTATGTTTTGAGATACTGCTCAAATGTTTGGTTTGTCCAAGGACTTTCTGAGCCTCGTGCTCTGCCAGGGAGGAGGGGAGGCCAGGAGGAAGGAGAGACAGGACACCTGACCCAGGCTTGCCAAAGAGGTATTCCATACCATAGCGCATCATACCCAGGATGTAACCAAGAGTTACCCGGAAGGGCTGGAGCTCTGGGGGGATGGAGGAGGTATCGGTCGGTGCTCAGTCAGGCAGGGTGGGGTGAGTTATGGGTTGATGGCTGGTGATGTGTTGTATTCTCTTCACTTGGTATTGGCTTTATCATTATTATTATTATTGGTAGTAGCAGTAGTGATTTGTGTTATACCTTAGTTATTAAACTGTTCTTATCTCAACCCGTGGGGGCTACATTCTTTGGATTCTTCTTCCTAACTCTCTGGTAGTTGGGGGAGCAAGGGGGGGGAGTGAGTTGACGAGCTGTGCAGTTTGGGTTTAAACCGTGACAATACCTATGGAAAATAGTTGCTCTCAAGATGGCATATTTAGGAATTTTTCAGGAAAACAACTCAGGTGCTGGGACGAAAGCAGCAGCAGAGGCACTTCTTAGAGACAGATGTTCACCTGGAATATCTTCCATCTGAGTATGCGTGAGTGCTCAAACTGTCTAACCAGCCACCTCAGCTGCGTACCAACTTTATGGTAACCTTACCTTCCTTCCTGGGAATTACACAATGACCAAGTGTCTGCATCTTACCAGAACACTTACCCCTTGCTCTAGAGCTTAAGCTTTAATTAAAAGTTTCCACGCCTTATGCCTGGAAGCAAGATTTAACAAAAATCAAGCAGAACATAAACCTTCAGCCTGTATAAAGCTTGAGACAACAGCTCAGAAATTCTGTTAATCTTAGTACAACACTGAAATGAAATAACAGCATTTCCTAAAGGCAGCTTCACTGAGAACACCAGCTTTTTAATAAATATTAAAGTGCAGTTCTTGGGTTTTTTTACCACTCTTCCCAAAGTGGCCTAAAAGATTTTGCCTTCAGCCCTACTACTTCCCCTTCAGTAATCCCAAATGGAAAGCTATGCTTCTTTCCTATCTATCTAAAACATATTTAAAAACAAGATATTAACAGACTGCAGTAAATTTAACTGAAAAACAGAATAATGGATTTATTTAGTAGAGCTTCCCTAAGGGTATGTATTTGCACATTTGCTTAGGTGAATTCTCCCTCAAAAACACTTGAGCTGCAACTGAGAGTTTCGGAAGGTGCCATGAGACATCACAGCTAGGCAAGGTTGCTCTATGGGGCAACAGAGCTTTCTTCATTATCATGTGTGCCACAGCCATTCAGAAACTGCCTCATGCCTATATATTTAACACTCTGATTAAAAGCCTGATCCAAAGCCCACTGATGTCAATGGGAACCTGTTACCTTTTGCAGGATTTGGGTACCTGTACCTCAAGCTGCACTATGCCCACCACTGCCAAAGGAGGAGCGCTCCACACAGAGCATTCCCCAACAAGGCCCAAACCCATGAGGGTGAGTCACACCCTGCTCGTGGCTGATCTCTACAGTGCAGTCCCATCTCAGATGACAAATCTCACAGCTTCCAGGGAACAGGAGGCAAACATTTTAATTGTGGCACACTAAACAAATGGAGGGCATAGAAACCCAGGTTTGCTGCAGGACAAAACCACAGCAACAGCAATGCATGGCAGTGGTTTCACATATCCGCAGTCACTCATGTCACACTTTTGCACTACCCTGGGCCTGATGGTGCACAGGGAGCTGCCAGCAGCAATGGTCCCTCTCCTTAAGCCCTCATGTCTCATCTCCTGTGTCCTATCACACAGCTGAAGGGTGACTCAGCTCAGGTCCCAGATGGTAATCATCCCTGCTGCTCATGTACACAAAATCTATCTTTCTATAGACATACATACACTTAGACTTACTTACACTGAAAGAAATCACCCTGTGGCCACACTGTCACAGAACATTGTGAAAAGAAGAGGAGGAAGAGAACCCCATGGGCAATGGAAGGGTAGAGATGGACTGGCACACTCAACCACAGCTATCCGATATTAAAATGAAGTTACATTCAGGTGGGTTACCAGGAAAAAGGCTGCTGTGTGATCTTCCACTGCACATCATTCAACACAGTGTTTGCACAAAACACCCCAAACTCTTCCATATCAGTTTTATTGTTTTTTATTCCCTACTGCAATAAAAGAGGTAAAGCTATTAAACTTTTCCCATACAAAAATCAAAGTTTATCTTCTGTACTGGGCCAAATGCATTGGCATTACAATACCACCAATATCCATTGAAGAGGGTTATAGTAGGCAATTCTTTTGCACAGATGTGCTTTAAAGTCTTGTACACCTGTGTACTGCCACAAATCTCTCCAATACTTACAGCATCCAGTCACTCACCTAATCACTATAAAAGTGCTTTCATGGGATTATATGGGAGAAGAGAGGAAAACATGGGGCAACCCAATGTATCATCCTCTCTCCTTCCTTAACTGAATGCCAGAGATTGCCCCATTATTCCCATTTCTCTTTCTTCATTCCTGCTTAAGTATGAATGATCACACCCAGCAGACATACTCCTAGGAAGAATGGAACCTCCCCCACTGTAGAAATGCTGCACTTTTAAAATGCTTCATGATGCCAAGTATCCTTATAAGGATATTATACAAGCCTGTAAGTAACCTTATAACATACAGGTTTCCAGTTCAAGGGATAGGTCCTTTGCCTCCATAGCACTCATTGCCTGTACTGGTGCTAGAAAGATGAATTAAGCTCATCTCTATCTCCACACTATGCCAGAGGCAAAAAAAAACAAACAAAAAAAAATCCCCCAGTGATCCTCACTCCTTTCAGTGTGAATACGTTACGTTCCCAATCACACATTCATAGGCAAGTTGTATACAGGGGCTCATATATACTGAGCTGCTTCAAGATTAATACATGCAGCTAAAAGATCAGTTTACAGAAATGAAAGTTTGGACAAGTGGGAACAGCTTCAGTTTGCTTGAGGGCACTGCTTTGTTGCACCATACAGACCTGCGCAGATCTGGGACAGCGGCTGGTACAAAGATGGGAATTCAGCTGAAAAATGAGGAAGCCTTTCCCATTGCTACTGGCACTCACTCACATAGCTGCAATCAAAGAATGCCTCTCACCTAAATTTTGTCAAGACACAAAAATAAATTACCATCCGAGTCACCATTTATATGAGTACTTGGGAGTATTGTGTGCAGTTCTAGTATCCTAAACATAAGAAGGACCTGGAGCTGTTGGAGTGAGTCCAGAGGAGGGCCACAAGGATGATCAGGGGACTGAAGCACCTCCTGTATGAAGACAGGCTGAGAAAGTTGGGGTTGTTCAACCTGGAGAAGAGAAGGCTGCATGGAGATCTCATAGCAGCCTTCCAGTATCTGAAGGGGGCCTACAGGGATGCTGGAGAGGAAATCTTCAACAGGGACTGCAGCGATAGGACAAGGGAGAATAGGTTTAAACTTAAACAGGGAAAGTTCAGGTTAAATATAAGGAAGAAGTTCTTTACTGTGAGGGAGTTGAGGCACTGGAATGGGTTGTGCAGAGAAGGGGTAAATGCTGCATCCTCGGCAGTGTTTAAACCAGATTGGACAGAGCCTTGGGTGACAGGGTCTAAAGGGAGGTGTCCCTGCCCATGGCAGGAGGGCTGGAACTAGATGATCTTAAGGTCCTTTCCAGCCCAAACCATTCCATGATTCCTAAGTTTCTAACTGAACAAGAGCACAAGCAAAAATTTTACAAACCACTTTGTGCAACACAATTTCCAGTATGTTGCCAAAGACCCAAATTACTAAAAAAACCCCACAGGCCCAAGTGAAATTGCATGGCAGGGAAACATTTGTGTTTTGAACTCTATCAATTCTATTCATCAAGTTATACTACTGTAACTGAGCACCTTCTGGGATTAAAGAGTTAATAAAAACAAAAAGAAAATGCACAATTACATAAAATACAATCTGTCAATCAGATACTGGAAATGGACTGCAAATATGCCATTTTAAGTGCATGTACTTATACTCAGAGAACACTTTAAACAGATGACCATGATTTATACATGCTGCAACTGTCACACACACTATTTCTGACATTGAAGAGCCTACATATACTGTCAGTTGAAGAAATTTCTAGTTATTGCTATTTTGTAGATCTGTAAATCACATAAATGCTCATATTCCATGTGCTCTGACAGTTTGCATCAATAGACCATCTTGGAAGAACTACAGTGATGAATTATTGATGGTATCTCACATAGCTGGCAAACATTTATTTGCAATGCTGTGATACAGAGCCTGCTTCTTTCCAGTCTCAAGACTGACCCTAATGTAAACTACAGCATACAACAGATCAAAAATATATAGCCTAGCTCTCAATTCATGGTCTCATTCTTATCATTCGATGGTTCCCATAAAGATTGTTTATTATTGATGGGAAATGCTGGAAGGAAAATATCCCGTAGCTGGAAGTCCCAGTAACTGACTCAGTCTGACTCTTCTGGCCTCCTCTCAATATGCTTTATTTCTTCTATTGAATAAACAAACAGTCCCATTCTGTAATGACAAAGCAAGCCAGGATTTTCCCATATTGTTTTGACAGATGTTGTCAAGGACTGATTACAAAAACCTGTATACCTAGTAAGATATTTATTGCTGTGATTTTCCTTAATGTAACTGAACTACATGGAGAATAAACTAATGTCATAGGAAGCTGTGTTAATGAACAGCCTCTGACTATGCAAATTAAACTGCGAAATAACTTTTCCAACAGCAGCAAAATCTATTTTTAAAGGCACTGGAGGAAAAAAAACTTATTTGTTACATTGTACTAACAGGGCATAGGAGTCTATGATGGAGGTGAAAGGACTGATTAACGAAACATCTCAATGTCTGGTTCAGGCACCCTGCAGTAAAAGATCAGATCTTTTTTCAAAGGTCTCATTACCCAAAAGCTCTCAGTAAGAACAGCTAGAGCAACACTCAGCTGACTGCTACTTCACCCAGTACAATCAGTCAGCATTTAATGTATTAATAACGGTTTTGTGCTCTGTTTTTATAGGCAGTTGGAAAACGCATCAAAGCTGGTGGGGTTCAACTACAAAAAAAATATTTTAAAGGGCTTTCTGGGTTTTGTGTTGCAGGAGGGTTGGGAGAGGATGCTGTTTAACTGATCACACCCATGCATCGTTTTAAAAAACAACAAGTAAAAGTAGACTGATGCCCCGTTACAATTATATACATAACTGTGAAACAGAATTATTTTCTATTGTCAGGTGTTCGTGTGCCCATTGTAACTTCAAAAGGAAGACCCTAGACATTGCAACATCATGGGTCTTCCTCCTGAATATTATTTTCAGGTCCGTAGCCCCCACTGGCTCTGACATTTACTTGTTAGATAGATAGGAGATTACAAGTTGGTACCAAGAGGACAATATTCTTTTGAAGCTATGGGAAAATGAGACTGACAGAATAGGGGGCATCACAGCACAAGTACCTTCATTGTAACAAGGGAATTTTCATTGCAGTGAGGGTATTTGGACCAGCAGGTTTACACAGCCAAATGGTGTTTTTGCAAGCCCAGGTGACTAATAATTCTGGCAATTAAAATCTGCAGCTCTGTATGACTGACAAAAGAGATATTTCATTACATAATTTTATCTGCTCAAAATGAAGCACTATGCAATTCATATGTAAAAGTTTATTTCTCCACTATTTCTCTAGATTCTGTAGAACCACAAAAATAGGATGTGGGCCTAAGTAACTGAGGCTTTCCTGGATATCAAGGATGAGATCTAAAGCCCATTTAAAAATATCTAATGTTTTCCAGTGATTTACACTGGCTGTGTGGAGACTTCATAGCAGCCTTCTGGTATCTGAAGGGAGCCTACAGGGATGCTGGTGAGACACTCTTCATGATAGTGAATAGGACACTGTAGTGATAGGACAAGGGGTAACAGGTTGAAACTTAAACAGCAGAGGTTTAGACTGGATATAAGGAAGAAATTCTTTACTGTTAGGGTGGTGAGGCACTGGAATGGGTTGCCCAGGGAGGTAGTGAATGCTCTATCCATGGCAGTGTTCAAGACCAGGTTAGATGAAGCCTTGGGTGATATGGTTTAGTGTGAGGTGTCCCTGCCCATGGCAGGGGGGTTGGAACTAGATGACCTTAAGGTTCTTTCCAATCCTAACTGTTCTGTGATTCTATGACTCTATTAGACTACAGACCTGATATAACAGAAATCTCACAGAAGTGGAAGTAAACTTCTTAGTTATTGTGTCTCTTTCCTTAAAATCTTAACTTGCTTCATATTAAATACATATAAAAAGCGTTTGTGCAGTAAATACTCCACCAGCAAGCTGAAAGCAATACAGCTGCCTGTTCAGGCCAGATTCGTATCTGGTGCCATGATCTGGGAAGGATTTTAAATTGTCCATCATCCCTCTGTGTCAGAAGTATGGTCAATACGTCATTCTTTCTATGCAGAATATTATATATGAAATTACAAGGGGGCCCTATTTAGATAATATTCCTTTTTATTTCATATTCTAATTGCCTAGGAATGGCAAGGTAAAAAGAACATCTTGTCCCAGCAGAAATTCTAGGAAGTATACAAAGCAAGATGCACAGTCACACTTTACACATGCACTCTGACCTCTCCTGACACTACAGATAGTCTTCCAATTTCCAAGAGGAAGCAAAGGGAGTCATCTCTGTCTGTCTGATGTCTCCATGACACTGAGATAACAGTTCACCAGGATTTGCACATCTGAAACTCTCTCCATGGAAGTTTGTGAAAAGATAATAGTCTAACCTACTTTTGGGACTCAGTGGAGAAATTGTGTTTCAAGCACCAATGGCCACTGATGTCAATGGGAAAATGTGAGTGAGTGCAAAGGGACCTGGGTCTGTTCAGCCCCGCAGGGCCTACTAAGGCCTAAAACACATTCATAGAAATGAAACGCCTGCATGAAGTTACTGAAAATCAAGATCTGATTTAAGGAAAAATTAAATTCTTTTGGGGACAATATTATTGAACTAACATAAAAACAAGAAATACAGCAAATATGCCTAGATGAGAATCAAGCAAAAACTTTCTTAACAAAACCAAACTTGAAATAATACGTCCATCCTCCAATAACTTTGAAATCAGTTATGTTTCCAGCTAAAAAAAGTGTCATTGTGAAAGATATGTGATGATAATATGTGATGATAATATGTGATGATAATATGTGAAAGATAATATTTCTAGCTATAGGTTGCATTAGATATTTGGAAAACCGGAGTCAGACTAAATCTAACTTGCTCTTCATTACTTGAATTACAGATCTGAAGCAGTTGTGGCAGAGCAGAGAACTATTCTGACCCATTCAGGGATCTCCACCCCCGTTGAACTCTTTAATGATGCCCCCACAGACAGCAGAATTTGGGGGTGTTTTCTCCTCCCTCTTATGTGTCTCACACAGAGAGTCTCCACGACTATCTAATATAGAATCATAGAAACATAGAATAGTTAGTGTTGGAAAGGACCTTAAGATCATCTAGTTCCAACCCCCCTGCCATGGGCAGGGACACCTCACACTAAACCATATCACCCAAGGCTTCATCTAACCTGGTCTTGAACACTGCCAGGGATGGAGCATTCACAGCCTCCCTGGGCAACCCATTCCAGTGCCTCACCACCCTAACAGTAAGGAATTTCTTCCTTATATCCAGTCTAAACCTCTGCTGTTTAAGTTTCAACCTGTTACCCCTTGTCCTATCACTACAGTGACCAACACCCCCAAGTCCTTTTCTGCAGGACTACCATGAATTTCCTTTATGCCCAACCTGTAGCTGTGCCTGGGATTGCTCCAACCCAGGTATAGGACCTTGCACTTGGCATGGTTAAACTTCATGAGGTTGGCATCAGCCCACCTCACAAGTGTGTCAAGGTCCCTCTGAATGGCATTATGCTACTTTTTAAAGACATCAACTTATTTCAGGCCCTCTGAACCCAATTTAAATTTCAAACTTTATATGATTAAGGGGGATTAAATTTAGCACCTCTGTTAAATAAGACTGTTAAATCCATCAACATTTGATTCATTTTTTAGACAAAATAAGCACCACTAGAAAATAGTGGAATACAACAGATCCCAAAAAAACAAAATGGGCGGGCATCTTCTTTGATTTAAATGCTGTCATCTACACTGTTTGGGTCACCTTCAGCAATTATTACTTATTGCATGCAACAATAGCAATGGAAACCACAACCAGTATGTGAAGGCAAGATTGCAGAATCACAGAATCCCAAGGGTTGGAAGGGTTGGAAGGGACCTCGAAAGATCATCTAGTCCAAAGGAAACAAAGTAATTCAAAAAGGAAGGAGAATTTCAGCTAGACTGACATGCAGAGGCACTTTTCTTGAGTGATACTGTTGTGGTTTAAGCCCAGCCAGTAACTTAACTAGAGTGAGAGATAGGATGAGCTCTGAGTGGTTTCATTGTGATTGTATGAGCAAAGTGGAAGTAGTTGCACACAGATGACAAGGCGATCAGGAGTAGTCAGCATGGATTCGCCAAAAGGAAATCATACTTAACAAACCTGACTGCCTTCTATGATGGACAACTGGCTGGATAGATGAGGGAACAACAGTGGGTGATGTCCACCTGTAGTTCTGCAAGGCTTTGGACACTTTCCCATTACATCCTCATAGGCAAACTCAGGAAGTACAGGCTGGATGAGTGAATGATAAAGTGGATTGAGAACTCTCTGAATGGCAGAACTCAGGGATTTGTTTTGTGGTCAGTGGCACAGGGTCTAGTTGGACATCAGTACTAGTGGTGCTGGTACCTAACGGACACCAGTGACTAGTAGTGTTCCCCAGGGGTCAATACTGGGTCCAGCATTGTTTGGTTGATCAATGTCTTGGATGGAGGAATAGAGTGTCTCCTCCACAAGTTTACTGACGATACAAAACTGGGAGGAGTGGCTGATACATACCCCAGAGAGCTGTGAGAGATTCAGAAGAATCTAGGCAGGTTGGAGAGATAGACAGAGAGGAACCTTTTGGAACTCAACAAAAGAAAGCACAAGGTCCTGCAACTTGGAAGGAATATCCCCATGCATCAGTACAGGCTGGGCGCTGATCTTCTGGAAAGTATCTCTGTGGAGAAGGATGTGAGAGTCCTGATGGCCAGCAAGCTGCCCATGAGCCACCAGTGTGCCTTCCCTTGTGGCCAATGGTATCCCAGGGTGCATTAAGAAGCACACTGTCAGCAGGTCAAGTGATCCTCACTATCTACTCAGCCCTTGTGGGGCCTCACCTGGAGTACCGTATCTAGTTCTGGGCTCCCCCGTACAGGAGAGATGTGGAGCTCCTGAAGCAAGTCCAGCAAAGGGCTACTAGAGTGATTAAGTGTCTGGAGCACCCCTCATGTGAGGAAAGGCTGAGGGAGCTGGGCCTGTTCAGCATGAAGAAGAGAAGGCTCAGGGGGGGATCCGATCAATGTGTCTGAGCATCTGAAGAGAAGGTGTCAAGAGGATGGGGCCAGACTCTTTTCGGTGGTGCCAGGCAATAGGACAAGAAGCAATAGGCATAAACTAAAACACAGAAAGTTCCACCTGAGCATGAGCAAGAACTTTACTGTGAGGCTGACTGAGCACTGGAGTAGGTTGCCCAGAGAGGCTGTGGAGTCTCCTTCCCTGGAGATACTGAAGAGCTGTCTGGACACAACCCTAAGCAATGTGCTCTAGGTGACCGGGTTTGAGCAGCGGGGTTGGATTAGATTACCTTGGTTTGTCCCTTCCTGCCTCAACCATTCTGTGATTTTGCGAAAGACAAAAGGGCATAGCATTACCCATTATACCACCATCTTCTCAGTGGGTTATATACAACTGAGGACAGGTAAGGCCAAGTTAAAGTACCCTTGTAAACAGCAATTACAGCAGATACACCCAAACTGGGTCATATGTGCTTCACCCAAAGGTTGGCTGTGTAACTGCTGATTCTGACTCAAAAGATGTCAGCCTTGCTCGTATCAGACCCTTCAGCTTTATGTTACACAGCACAATACATTTTACATAATAAGTCAAGCTGCATCTCTTCTTCTCTTTCCCACACTTCCCAAACCATAGGAGAGGAATAGTCCCCTCAAATACACTTCCATTATGCCTTAACTAATAGCACTAACCACAGGGTTACAGGAAAATGGCATTTCCCTCCTGCTCTGGGAGCTCTTACAGCCAGCACTGCCCACCAGCTATGCCTGGTATGCAGCTGAGACATTGCACAGAAGATGCGCTCATGGATAACCACAAGTTACAACACCAAAAGATGTGCAAGTCCATGCATAAAGAGGAAGATTTCACACAGCTGCTGCTCTTATGATCTCTTTAGATAAGTGTAAGGCAGCCTGCCCTGCTGCTTCTTCTTGGCTGGTAAATTCAGGTGTGGGTTTGCCTCAAAGCAGTTCAGGAAGACTTTTCAGAAATATGAATCCTCATTATGTGGGAAGAGAAACTCTTGAGACACTACAAATATAAAGCAAAAAAGTGCCTTTGGCCACAACTACTGCACTCTAATTGATCCAAATAGGAAACACCTGTAGCTATCCAAGGCTGTCAATAATTATAAGAGAAAGTTTTTCTTAGCTGAATCTACACAGCTGAAGCCTCTCCCATTAATATTTCTTCTGCCTTATACACAGAGCTCTGCAGATTTATTTCATATCCATGTTACATTACTTATATGAATATGTCATTTGAAATTATTTTAGACATAATATTTACAAGATTAATTCAGTAAGAAAGCTTACTGCAGGGAGATTCCAGTTTCGACTGCTGAAACCACTTAGTCTAATAATTTGTTGTAGTAAATAAATGTTATGAAATTTCATGGAGAAACTATTATCCAAATTACTGAACAGCAACAGAAGAGCCTTTATTTTGTTCCAGGAATGCATTTCTGGCAGAGAAAATAACAGTCATATACAATGTCTTTTTATAGATTAGTCAGGGGAAAAAAATGACTGCATTGATGTACTGCAAACTGAAGGTTTTTTTCTTTCCTGAAAGAAGTGACATCAGTTTTCATAATATCTGAGAAGAAGAGAATATACTTTGTTGAAAGAATTCCGGCATTTTTATTCTGCTAAGTTGTGTTACTGAGACAAACTTTCCCATTGTTTATTGTTTGCCAAGCTGTGGCTCTGGTGTACAAAAAAAAACAAAAAAAAAAGTGTTTCAAGCTCTCAAATATTTTCCTGAATAATTATTTTATTGTTTTCTCTTGATCAAAGCAGCAGAATGACCCTACTGAGATCTGCGACAGCGTTTGCCAGGGGCTTGAAACCTCCACCTCCAGTAAATAAAATAAAATTGCCCATGAGGTCTCAGCAGACTGTTCTCAGGAGAGTTATTCCTGTAACATGTTGGTTCAAGCAATCCTCTTCAGTGGTCAAAAAAGCTGTTCAAAAAACTATGCAGCAAGTACTGGGGTTCTGCAGAGGAAAACAGTTTACAAGATCTTCCCCAAGGTGACAAGCAAAATACCGTGGGGGGAGGAGGGGGCCAGAAAGAGCCAAGACTGTGGAATTTTATGGTAAATCTTTAAGAAAGTCCACCTGTCCTCTCCTTCATCACTATCTAACAGGCAGAGCTTTGGGGAACACTACTGAAACTCTCTGATCTGTCAAATAAAGTTGAAGATCTATCAGACACATGGAATGTACTGTCTATCCCAGAGTAAAACTCCATGTAACTCTTCTTCCCATGCAGAAATAACGATGATCTTCAACTCTGCACGTTAAGCCTTTCATATAAATGACTCTGAATTGATAGATTGACTCTGCTGTTGATTTAGACTTCAGCAGTTCAGGACTTCTTTTGGCGATTTCAGTGGGAAAAGGATAAAAATCATGTGCCTGACATTGGTGAGATACTGTGAATTGCCACATTGTCACCAGTTGCTACTAATTGTTACCATCATAGGCATCTGCATCACAAAACCTTTCTTAATACAAACAGACTCGTATGAAGAATGGATAGCCATGTACTCCTAACACTCACTCAGCATGAAGGAAGTTATATTTACAGATAAGGAAATTAAAATATTCTTGATATGTAATCCTATCACGGGCCAAGAAAAATCACATTTGATAATTGTGGCCACAAAGAGTTTCTTAACATACATATTGTGAAAAAACTAGTTTTATTTTTAAACCACTTCTAGTAAATATACTGTCTTTAGCATGTTTTTTTTTAAAAAGACCACCAAAAATGGATATATATATATATAAAATAGGTGCCATCTCCTTTCTCATCTTAATTAGCTTCCCTGACACAGGAGGACTGCAAAAATTTATGCCAGTATAATTTGTCCTCTATTTCTTAACTGTATCCAGATGTTTCATCCACGAGTATTTTCCCTTTATTTTTTTTCCACTGATAATACCTCATATTTTGTGCTTGCAGAATTAATTTTGGCATGGCATACTCTCCCTCGTGAACGACCCCAAAAGATTTGTTGTGTCAATTATTTTTCTAGTTCCAAGATGTCCTAGCATCTCTATTCTGCAAAAAGACATAGTGTGGTGTAGTGATTCTCACATATATTGAAAGCAGGAGCTCTTGCACTGGGCTTGGTTCAAGGACCAGGGGTAGAAATTGGGCCAAGCACCTGGACTCATCTGATTTTATGCAGTCATCCTTTGAGATTATGTTGGTCTTTCGCTTGTAGTGGAATCCTGGTTTTATGAAAGTCAGCAGAAGTATTTCTCCCCGCATGCTGGATCTCTTTACTGTCATCATCTAAAATCAAACCCACTTAAGTCTTTAATGAATTTAATCTAACTGCAGAGGGTCATTTTTAGGCCCTTAAGACCAAGTGCATAACCTAAGTTCTCACTGTGAAGTATCAGCAGGATTTCACAGCAGAATGTGTTATGCAGCTGCCTGCCTATTGAGCAATGTCACACAAAGTGACTTTTTATTCCCTTTTCTTTGTTAAGAAGAACACTTGACATAAGACAAACTATGCTGTTGACCAAAACTTCAGCAGATGTTCCACAAGCCACTGCTCTATGGGAGGCCCAGAGCAGCAGCTCACTGCAATCAGCAATCATTTCTGGAAGTTCTGCAAAGCAAAGAAAATAACCTGTGTAACAGTCAAAAGGCAAGCCTATACTCATCTTTTGAAGAAGACTAATGATATAGATCTTCACTATGACAGTGAAGATCTGTCACTGTTATGAATAAAATTAGTTAAAAGCTTCATAATCAGAGGATGGGTAATGCTGTGGTTGTTACAGCACAAGCACTTAATTAAGATGACTTGGGTCTGCCCTTTTTTTCTTAAACTTTGCCACTGTTACCTGTGTGAGTTTTGGCCAACCACTTGTATATATTTCTGTCCTACTCCATATCTCTCTCATTTTGAAACAGCCTTTTTTCCAACTTTGTTTATTCTGACTGTCAAAATCTTGGTGCAGGAAGCACCAGGAGCAGCAGCAAGGCTGGGATGAATGAAATGCTCTGGGGAGTAAGACATTAACCAAGCGCCTGGAGTACCACCACAGGAGTTCTTGTGCTGTCCAGCACCTGCTGCATGAAGCTGAATCCTCTCAGTATTAACAAAGTCCAGATGAAGCTGTATCTAGATTCTGATGTCTTAAATCATACTGAAGGATAAGTTACCCTCTAAAGCCATTTCAGTCTGTCAATAAAGCATAATCTCGGATGACACCAATTGTCACAGCTGCACTGCATCATAGCAGTGACAATAAATCCCACCATAGGATCCATTCCAATGATAAAAAATAAAACATTTCCTCATGTTTGCTCTGCTTTCTCTCCCCCCTCCCCCCCCCCACCCCTTACTTTTTCCAGTGAATGAAGCCAATAGCTTTGCAGCAGAAAAAAATCCCTGCAATTAAATGTCCTGGCACATAGATCAGCCTACTGCCTTGCAGAAAGATCAACAGTTTTACCATTCAAGAAAACATGTCTTTGCTCACAGCACAACCTGTGTGAAACTCCTAGTAATCGATGAAAGAAACATCTCATTAACAGACCTTCCAAGATGGAGGAGAGTGTTAGCTCAGAAGAGATGGAAGGCAATCTCAAAGAGATAATACAAACTTCAGGGTTATAAATTGGGAGCTAGAGAAACTGTAGTGCATGTCTTATGTTGCTAGAAAAGACCTTGTTAGAAGTACCTACATCTTTATTCACAGTCTTCGTGTTGCACAACAAAGCCATAACATTCTCCAGAGAAACCCCCACACTCTTCCCTTTAGCTCCTTTAAATGAACAAAGAATCCATTTACAGATATTTAGTTTCAAAATTACTCAGTTCTGGCACTCCGTCACAGCCTCCAGAGGAAACCAAGAGCAGTACAGGGGACTTGACTTCTGTTCTCATAAAGCTCTGTCATTGAGAGCTAGTCAATAAAATATTGTTTCAGTTTTTACTGCCAATAGTGATATACCATGTTTGCATCATGCCTGTCAAGACAGGCAATCACAAAACACTTTACAATACTTTATTTTACAGAACAGCTGTAAATGCACATCCCACCCACACAGAGATAACCCTGGAGCACTAAGTTATGGAGCATGCACTGTCTGATCACTGTGTCCATTACCTGTGTAGCCCAAGCTCCAAACCTCCTGGTCAAGTACTTACTCAGTTTAACTGGATTTAGGTTGCAAAAGAAAGCAGGATTCCATTATTCTCTGCAGGATTTTGTAAACTATGAAATTTTATACTTAAATATTCCTTGCAACATGTATTCCTATGTTACAAGAGTACATAACAATTCCTGCATTTGTGAATAGCTAAATGTACGTTGCAATACTGAAAATAAGGAGTTAGCAACAAAAATGGCAAAATGAAAAAAAAAAAAGAAAATCTGCTCTGTTTTCCTCCACAGGAGCATGAAGGAGGTATAAAATAATTTTTAAAAAGTAACCTGCACTAACAAACACAGCAATAGTCATTCCTTGCATGTTGCAATGTCAGAGAATGTTGCTGAAGTATAGCATTGCTTTGAATGTGAACATAGCTCCAGGAACATATTTTGTCCCCCACACAGTGGGTCAGTTTCTTCTTTAGCTGGGCATAGCCTTTCTAGACTGAAAAAAGAGGAAGACTGTAAATACAGGTATTACTTTATAGTGTCTCTGCATGTAACCCCTGTGGGCACAGAGGGGATGGAGTGGAAAGAGTAAGAACGACACAGCTACTGTTATTTGCTCTGGAAGGGTGATTTGGAAAGAATAAAGAATAAGTTTTTCCTTCAGGACAAGCCACAAAACTGAACCAATGTGAGTGAGAGGCTGGAAAATAGAAGTAAATTACTTTTCTTCCAACAAATGAAGGAAATAAAGGCAGTTCCTTGCTTGGAGAAGAAAATAAAGGCAGTTCCTTGCTTGGAGCAATCACATTTATACAAATTGGTGTTTAGAGACACAGCCTGCCCTACAGAAACAAAGCTCGCAATAATGAGTCCAGCTGCCTAAGTTCTCCTGGGTTGATGTGACAAAGACAACATTCATGTGGGCTACCCCAGGAGAAGTCATATAAAAATTACACTGAATTCCTGCTTACAGAAGACAGGAAGGGGACAACTCCTTGACTCTGGACAGGAAAACTACTTAGGTCCTATAGGCAGAGTGTATGCCTGAAATAATCATTTCATTAAGGCTCAGGATCCATTTTATGAACCACAGCTACCTGCTCTGATCACCAAGGCCTTAAAATCTCATTTAAGAGCAGTGCTCATTCATCAGCTTTAGTTACCACAAGATAAAAGTTCTAGACTACTACCCTGAAATATGCAACTCTGGATAATTAAATACTGTTTTCATTAGAATTGCTTTCTGGAGAAGAAATTATTGTCAGCAGCTTCACTGTATGCATAATATTACTGCTTAGGTGAGAGGCCACCAACAAACTGCATAAGTAACTTTGAGAAGGTTAATCTCAGTTTATCCATAGACTCTCAGATGGACAGTCTGAGATTTGAGATGATCACTTTAATGACTATAGATTAAGAGATTAAATTTCACCACTGTGGTGAAGTTCTGCAGTGAGAGGGCTGCCAGAGCTATCTCTGCTTCTAGATTTTGAGGGACAACCTGAATCAGTATTGCCAATACCATAATTTGGTTAATTAAAGGATAGCTCTAAGCTTATGCTTTAACATTGACCGTTGATGATTTGTCATTGACTGGTGAATGACTATTGATCATCCTCCATACCCTTATTATATAAAACCATAACATGAAGAATAGAGAAGTTTACCAAAGACCTAGCTCCACAAACACTAAAAAGTGCTCACAAAGCTCTTCCAGAAAGAGATCTTCTGCAATACATTCTGGCTTGCCGTGCTTACCTTCTACTATTTCCTACTGGAAATCATTCCTACCAAAATTATACTCCTTGTGATATACACATCTGGTATACATTACTCTTTCTATTAGGTTTTCCACTAACCATGTTAGAGAGTGTAACCATTTATACTACTTAAGTATTTCTTCTCTTCCTCCATATATTACACAACTTCCATGTTTGGTAATAATTATCTGTTCTCCCAAGAACTTGTCCCTCAGCTTTCCTACATGTGATGCATACAAAATATTAAAAAAACCAATGACCAAACAAAATGAAAAAAAAAAAAAATCCCACAAAACCAAAAATCCCAGAACTGTATGCTAAACAGGCTTTATCTTGTAATAGCAAGCATGTCCAAAGTGCAACAGCAATCCACGGTCTGGCTTCACAATACCACCAGAAGGGGACATGGAATGTGCTTTTGTTGTCCTTTTCAAGTAAACAACTGCTAAGAGAAGAATGAAGAATGAACTGGTCACCTCATTGAGAACCAAAATTTACTGTTTCATGACACTTAAGAAGCATGAGCACTATTCTAGTTTCTTCCAACAATCTCTCTATAAATAAATAGTGCAGTAGTTGCACTTGCTTTCAGTTCACAGGTCTTATTATGAGCAAACCGTCAGACACAACTTTGGTATAAATGTTAAATGCTACTTCACAATTAGCATCAGCCATTTTCACTTCTAATCTGGGAAACAACCACTATCCTTTTGGCTTTTTGTTCCAAGTTGCTCACACTGAAAACATCACTCTCAACTCTCATAACTCACAAGTTTCAAATGATGTCTCCACCACTATGCTGCACATTGCTGCAATGATATTTATCTAGCTAAAACTTGCCTAGGGAAGACTGCTAACAACACAGGGTTTGGCACGGCAGGGGAGCTGGAACTAAATGATCTTAGAAGTCCCTTCCAATCCAAACTATTCTATATTCTCCAAATTAACAAACTCATCCCACAGTCTCCCACAATATACAGCTTCTTTCAGTCCCTGTATCCCTGTGCCAAGAGGAATGCAGACCTCAGGACCAGCTTCAGTGACCATGGTGGAAGACAGAGCAGCAGTGGGGAAACACGGACCATGCAGCTCTTTTCACAAAGACAAACATCAAAGTTATCAAGGCTGATGTAGGGCAACAGCTCCCTTACAGCAACACCTTCACTTGTACCTTAACATCATACATGAGCCATCGTCAAGGATTTGAAGGCAGCACAACATTAAAAGCAGAGGCCTCTATCCTCATAGTTGCTGGAAAATATTACACGCTTAGGAAAAAATCTTCCTTCTGCCAGGAAGAAGGAGGTATGCTACTAGCTAGGCTTCAGCTTGGGTGAGACTTTCATCTTTATCCACTAATTAGCTTGACATCCCTCTGCTGCTGTACCACTTCCCTCAATTACGCAGCTAGATTCTGCCCTCCCGAGTTCTCCAGAGCACCAGTAAAATTATGATAGAAGAAACAGTAAATCCTACCTAAAATTAATAGATGTTTTAATGTAGAAACCAAGAGCACCTTGCTTTTCAGCAAATGAGCAGAATAGCCATTCTCTAGTCCTATGGGCAGTATAACCATTATAGACCACATGCGAGTCTCTTAATAAAGGAGGGTGTATGTTCAGATACCCAGAGATTTCAGAGTTTGACTTGCCAAAGACATGAAGTAGTAGTGGCTTTTACTGTAGCAAAATCACTGAGTAATACCACCCAAGGGAAATCCCCAGGAAAGTTCTTAGCTGTTTGCCATTATAAATTATGCCGACCCATCATATGGACTTATGTAATTTTCCCTGTGGAGACACACCAAATTTGTACAACTTTTCAGCAAGTCATTCTGGTGAAAAGCCCAATAGGAACTTGCCCATGTTTTGGCAGAATTTAAGTGCTAATATCCAAGGAAACAATCCAGAAAGCTAGCTTTCCAAAGGATATTTAACCTCAGGGACATCTAAACATTCTTAAGTGTTCTCAAACTATTTCCTCAGCACCTGTGCAGAAGTGCATTGCAGTTTGAGAAGTTTCATCCATAGCTCTGCTTAAACTCCACTAAGCTCCAGAGACCAGACAGCCTACAGATCAGTGAGTTCCCTGAAGAGACAATTGCTCACTGTTTAATTGTACAGCAAAGCTGGCTCCGATTTGCAAACAGCTAAACCCTGGCCAAACACTGGTACAATGAAATCAAGAATGAAATGTAGAAATGCTAATATAGCCTCTTCACCTGTTTGCTTGTATGCTTTCTAAGCACCAATCTTGCCTTCCTTAAGGTAACTAGTATATTAGATGAATCACTCTGGACCTGGAGGATACATCCATCATTGTACATGTGCATAAAGGAAAAGTAAATTACATTAAAAATGTTATTTTGCAAGAGAACCTAGATTCATTTTTTGATTTATACTGAGTTAAGACTGTTTAAGATAGAGACATAGTCTAAAACAGATTTTGTCATTGTTAGCTCTGAGGTTCTATCAAAAGAAGGTGACTAAGAACCCATTTTTTGGTGAAGCTACACTCTGCTATCATCTTCCTCATTTACCAGCTTTAGAAAGGGGTTATTCTGTGTCTTGTAATAAAAATTTACTTATATTGCACTGTTCATCTTCAGATCTCAAAAACACCCTAAACCAGCAGTTTATTAAAAGTGTTTATTAAAAGTATACAAAAGCATAAAAAATAATTTCTATTAATATTAGCAAACTATTGCAGTCTTAACTGTTTGGGTCTATTCACTTCCTTATGATAACTATTCTTTGCACCCTTCTGTATTGCTGCTGTCTTTGGGCTTGTATCAAATCTTTAATGCTATTATAGACCAGGGGCTGCTAAAACTTACGTACATTTTATTATTTTATGTATATTATGCATTTCACAAATATACAGACATATCTATTTCCATAAAACTTATTGCAATTAAATGCATATTGATCCCAATTTTCTAACAGTGGCGGATGATGTTCTAACACTGTTAGAAGTGTTAGGTTAGGTCTTACCTAAACAAAGTAGTTTCAATCTACTCAATAGAACCCAAGCTGTGAATAATTGCTAACAAATAAGGGCACTGGAAAAAGAAAACAACCCCTCAATTTAGAGATTTGTGTTGATTCTCTTGAATTTTCTTGGGCTTAACTGCACTACAGTTATTTTCATAGTATATGTGTACTCATGTTTATGTTTCTTGACAAAAGCCTTTAGAACTTTATTTTATAATTTGACATTTATTTTGGCAATACGCTTTTTTCTTAAAAGCCTCCCTTTGACAACATGCTCTGTGCTACTTACACACAGACAATTAACAAGGCACATTTAACTGAACCCCAACTGCTGCAATATGATCTGCCACTATGAAATTTGCAGGAGTCTTTACTCACAGATAACAAAAGTAAAGCCAAAACAGTCTGGCTGATATGCTGGAATAGGAGGCAAACAGGAACTTCAAATAACTTCATGTGAATTTCATATGATAATATATCACAACAGGCAGAAACCAGTACTTGTTAGTTCTGGAAGACATTTTTTGGATTTTGTTTATTAGTTCCTGATACAATTAAGAAAAACTTTAGATAACATAGGAAATACTTTTCATTCACCTAATTTCAACTGTTTGTTTAATACCAAATGGGTAAAGACAGTCTTTGCAGATAAACTTCTCTGAACTGTCTATAAAAATATTTGTTCCTATTTCTAAAATCAGCACAATCTACTAAACAGAATAAGACTGCATTTTACAAAGGCATATTAACAAGTAGAAAAATATGAAATCTCACTTTTAGGCAGATGCAGGCATGACCGTGATATTGCTGGAAAGTACCGACTGTCAAACATAGTTGTGTTTTAGAAAGTCTGTAACGGTTTGTGAATCTATCAGACACACAGTCTACTGTGACTGCACACAGCTACTTCCTAATGTCTTTCACCTCTTCACATGGTCTGTTATATCAGCTGAGCTTTTTCCTGAAACATGGGGTTAAATCAAAAGTGTTAATGGCATCTTTCAGTGCTACTAACCGTAAACCCCTTTTATAATAACATTTAAAGCATTAAACAAAAAATCTGTCCTTACTTACAAGGCAAAGCAGAAAAGGAAGGTCATTCATTACACCCCATTCACTATTTTCTGTTTCAATCTGTAAATATTATAGTCTTACTGAGAGAAAATATAATGTCTGAGGTTCTCAGATCTTCCTTCAGCGTTTTAATCATTCACTTCCCAAGAAGGGGGTTAACAAATACCACACTGTTCTGTCACTATTTGTATGCAGCACCACATAGGGCAAGCTGCCAAACTTGCATGGTTTAAAGAGCCAAGGGTAGAAAACTGACACCCTAACAAACACACTCCCCACTTTGTCTCTTTTAAGGTGGTATAAAAGTGTCATCCTTGCTTCTGACTGCAGTTTCGGAAGGCTCTTTGTTGGATTGCTTTACTTCTCCAGAAATGCAGTATTTAATAATCGCCATTCACCAGACTTCAGGGATTTGTTTCATGCCCAAACGTTTCTTATGCAATTATAAGCCTTTTGCTCCCCACCAGCTGCACTTTAAATGTATTTTAATTGGCTGGAATTCAGAAGGAATCCATTTGGCAGTCATTTACATTTGAAGCACGCCCCTAGCAGCTGAAACGGACCCCAGAAGCAGCCCGATTACTTCATCAAAAGAAACTGCTTGAATACCATTGACTCCTACATAACTACAGGGAACTCTATTATATAGGTGTGGTGATGTAATTAATAATTCTCTGCTACATTTCGGCTTATACTGAGAGCAGAATGTATTACCAACTGATACATTTACAGAGTGTTTTGCAGATTTACAGCACTCAGCATTAGTTTTCAAACCTCACTGCACTGCCAGAGAGGCCTTTCTTGTGCTCTTCCTCTATCTGATCTAAACAACAGTGTGGCACTAACACTGGTATTCTTGTTTCTATGCAGCACATCAAGAATGTTTCCAGCTGGAATTCTGTATATAGTATTATTTTAAAAGCTTCTAATGTGCTAGTTATTCAAGGATCAAAGTATTAACTAAATTTAGAATATTACATTAGGAATGTCTCGGTTTTCCATTTCTCTTTATTTTTTGGGCTCATAATGCATAATGTAAGCCAACTTTACAAAACCTTAATTTAATGTAGTAAGTTCACCCTACTCTGCAGTTTATAATGCAGAGGTTTAAGAGATGACAGCAGTAGGGAGAGCTACCAACAGCTGCTTCAAAAAAAAAATAATGAGAAGACATTAAAGAAAGAACCACAAGAATTCACACTTTAAAATGCAGTATTTAGGATGAATGTAGTGACATTAACAAGTCAGACTTAAAAACAGAGAGAAATTCCAAGTGATGCTGATTGAACACATGATATCTGAAAAACCCAGAGCTCTGCAATCCATGAAAGCTCCTGTGAAATTGTAACTGCTTGAGAGTTCAGTTACCATCAGTGTAAAACAGAGGATGAGGGAGTGAAAGAAAAGGGATTATTCTCTAGCTGAAGTACAATGAGAACTGTTTTCTACATTTAAAAGGTGAATAGTTCTTGAAGTGAAGTTATGACAATACTTGCCGCCTACAGAGAAAAGCAGCGTTTCAAGTGTATTGTATGAAAAGGAGAAGGATTAATGCCACAGAGAGAGACCATTATACTATAGAAGAGCTGCATATTTTAATAATTTGACCCCAACCAACTCTGGAAATTTCCATAGTTAACTGGCTTATACTCCTAAAAAGTGGAAACCCTCAGTGTACTGAGGGCTTAAGGGAACTTACTGGACTTATCACTTTAAAAAAAACAAACCCCACACCAAAAAACAATTGTTATGGTAACAGTCGATGTATTTCACCTTCAGATATAGTCATGACACACAGGAATACTCTTAAATTTGAAGTCACAACACCAAGCTGGGACATGAACCCAGATCCTCAATGTCTTCTTTCCTCTATTAGGTCATGCATTTATAACTCTCCCACGTAGAGACACTTGTGGCTACAACCCAGATCAGAACTGACTCAGGTTAACAGCTGAAAAGCACAAGGAAGCATCTTAGAATTTTGAAAGCCAAAGGCAACAGAAGGTGGAGACTTAAATCCAGACTCCTTTCACCCTCGTCCAAGCAGAAGCAGATTAGAGAGCTGCTCACCTTTATCTCATCTGCAATCTACCAAAACAGATGACCAAGCTCCCACCAAGTTCAAAAGGTGATACAAATGGGAGGAGAAGAACAATTGCAGAACTATTTGTGACCTTAGCAATAAATGAAGAGAAAAAAAATCTTCCTGATAGAAGTCCTATAGTGTAAAATATCAATATGATCTGTGTGGTGGATGAAGGGGAGCTCTAGACAGGAAGGCAAATGGCAGCATGCGTTACAGCCTGCTTCTGTCCTCCTCCCTCTCCCAAGCAACAGGTGGCTTTGGAAAGAGAAAGGTCAACACTCTATTCATGCTGTCACTCTGGGAATCCCCTGTGTTGTCATGGGCTGCGTGATGACAGCCATGAAGCCTTGATGTGCCATTGATTGTTATCGGACATTGAAGACAACTGGCTATTATTTAGCTTCAATATCTATCTTCACAATTATTTGAATGTGAGACATTGGCAAGTGTTTCCAAAGAAACGGTACCGGTAAGATTTTCAAAAGAAGGGGACTGATTTATTTTCAAGCCTCATGTGAGATGCAAGTCACAATAACAATAAGCCTCAGAAAAGCTGTACACTAAACTGATTTTCTGGTAGCAGTTCTGCAAGAAAACCCTTGCACTGACAAAACTTAAGCATATGAAACATTTACTATTAAGGCAGTTAATAGCCCTAAGCATAGTGAGACAGAAAAGCATTACTTTGAAATTTCAGAAACCATTAAGGGAAGAAGCCAGGGAGAGAAGTATGGGTGCTATCAAAGGAAAGATAATCCTTCAAAAGCAGAGACATCAAGCAGTAAAGAATGCCTCCACCATGCCTAATGGAAATTCTTTGCTGCCGTCGTTTCCTAACTGCTGCTGGCATTCAGCTGGACAACAAGAAAAAAAAAACATGTTACAGTAGTACACACAAGCAAAAATGAACTATGGCAAAGGAGAAACCATACAACAAATGAAAAGCCGTTTTTCTCTTATGTAAATAGTATGCATCAATGAGCCAGCTCCAAGTCTAACAGAACCATCTTCAGGAGATTTATAAGGTTATTAGTGTAACTGATACCTGGTTAAAAATGGAGGTGAGATGGATGAGAATGAGAGCGTGTAGGATTTATTAAAACAGCAGCCCAGCAGAGTCCTAGTAAACATATGAAAAAAGACAAAAAGAATTATGTTTGTGAAGAGGATACTAGAAACAATATCTATGCCAGTATGCCAGAAACAAGGAGGTGGAAGTATTAAAATAAGGCTTATTGTAGGCTTTTAAAACTAGGTGAGAACACTGGACATTCAATTACTTTCTTTTAATCCAGAGATTGCCCATGTGAAATGTTGTGAAGGCAAGTAATCAAACTATCAGTCTCTCCCTTGTCCTAAATGAGGAGGGCAGGTAGAATGAAAGCAGAGGACAAATTGCAGCCTTTGTATTCACCAAGTAGGATTACCTCTGGACATTTTCCATCACTTTCTGCCTCCTCATATTCCTTCTCTATCTGGTTCCTTGAAGGAACTATATCAAATTCAGCCCTACATATATGTAAGGCATATCTTCATGAGGACCATATAAAAAAGACTCACAAGCATGGGTGCCAGGTCGTTGGCACAGTTATACTCCACTAGGCCGCTCCTCATGTTGACCTATACCCAGTGGAAACAGGGCTTAATAAAAGCAACATGTCCAGTTATTAATTTGTCTTTTGCTTCTGAATAGCATAGTTGAGGCCTTGTAAACAGAAGAAAATATACAAAAGATAATAGATTTTTATTTTTTTAATGGCAGTTACTTGATTACAAGATCTTGACACTGTGCAGTAGGGGAATGGGTGAGGAAAACAATCACCTTCCTTGTGCATTAACACCTCCACCTTCTTGAGAGCAACAGCAAGTGGCTTGGGGATGTTAGAATCCAACATCCCTCTTTGCATTCTGAGAAATGCTTCCATGTCATCAGTCCACTGGGAGTTCAAATGTCATCTATCTGTACCTCCTTTGAAGGAACAAAATCTCTGACACTGGGACACAGGGCATAGTAAAGAAATACCAAGAGCTGAGATGACAGACACCCTTTGATAGATCAATTCTGTGAAGTTGAGATGAAGTGTTGGTGATCTATTATTTGCTACACACACTTCTGCAACAAGGTATTATTTGCAGCACTATTACATTCCTCTAAGTAGGCCTCAAACAGTGCTAAATATGGAAAAGATTTTCCAAAAAAGAAAAATTAGCTTGTGTGCAATGCAAAATTCATACTCTGCAAATATGGCTGGGCACAAAATCATGTTACTCAGCATTTAACATCAGTTCGGTAGCTTATTGTAATATCAGTGTCCATGGACTTCTTACCATCACCTCCCAATGTTCCCCTGCAAAACATTATCACTTTTCTGCTGCCTGATATCACTTGAAAAGGGAAAAGGTATTTTTAAATATGAGTTTGTACCAGAATTGCTGAAAACATATGCCTTGCAAATCACTGCTGTTAGAGAAGGTACCACTCTGCTCATTAAGAGGAGAATAAGACCAAACATGATTGATACAAAAACCTTCAGACCATTCCTGTGCAAGGTCATGGTCTGAGAGCTCAAGTTTTGAAGGTAGAAGACAGGCATGTGCAGAAGACACCAAAGGCTGTGGGATAATGCAACAGACTACAAACAAGTCTGGACAACATAACTGACTGGAGGGCAAAAGTAAACAGGGGTGGAGCAAAAACAATCCAAATTATGCATCCTGCCTGGATGCACATTCACCTTCAGGGGAGTCAGTCTGCTGCCCTGGGGAGATGTGTCAAGTGAATAATATTTACTTTGATGCATTAAGACAAATATATTTTTTGTTGCTGCATGCTGATTCCCTTAGAACCAAGTAGATTCACACATCAAGCTGTGACAACTTGAAAAAAACAGAATATAGAAAAACTACATATATTTAAAAAATACAATTTTTATATTCTTCCCTCATAGATAACATGTAACAGCCCAGTGCAGATGTTTAAAAATATCTGAAACACCTACTACTATCCTAGGGCTTCTTGCTGAGAATTGAGACAGGGAAGACACAGAGAAGTCCATGGCTGCTCATTCTTATTACATTTATAAGCTTAAATTTCCATTAAGCAAACAGGTTGAGAAAGACTAATGGATATGCAGCATAGGAGATTAAGGACCCCTCAAAAAGCTGAATGTTTTGTTTATGCACATTCCTACCAATCTCTTGGCCATCAGCACTCAGAGCTTGTAATAAAATAATGCCTGAAAGTCCATTTCGAGGACATTATTTTCAATAAATGTTAAAAACTACGACATTCTCATTATCTTTATTAAGGTAAGCCAACCTGCAAAGACTGGGTTTTTTTTAATTAAACTATGTATTGGCACAGCACATTATGGTAATGCAGTGCTACCAAAGAGACTGGTAAAAATCTGATTTCTGTGAAATGAGGCTCTAATCCAGGACACCAGCCATACCAGCAGATCATCAGGACCATCAGTGTTGGGGAATTTCTGTGTGAACACAGAATCCTATTATTTCAGAAGAACATTCCAGATCATACTTTAATCACTCAGGTTTTCACCACTACTTAGCAATTATTATAACAATGCATATTATTTCACATGTTCTTTTAATAATAGCACTTGGAACTTTCTACAGCATGAGAGGATTCAGTATCGAAACCTTCCCAGAAGGCAGGCAAATAGCAAATGTCATACTCTCATAATGCGTTTAGGTACTGTATAGATGGGACATAATTAAAGTAAGACTTAATTAAAGCTTTTCTTCTCCAGAGACGGACAGCTAAAACATAACTTTCTGTATTCTTGAGTACAAAGGAGTCTAAAATTGTCTTCACAATTATACAACTGCAGACTCTCAGCACAGCAAAGGAGAAATACAGTAACAGTTGGGAAGAAGATTTGTTTCCACCTGTTCCCATTTCACTCTGAACTAATTTCTAATCCCTTGAAACAAAGCCAGCAGAATCTATTCTCTTTAATATAGAAAACTTATATTTGCAGCACTCTGCTAAAAAATTCTATAGGTGATCCATTCTGCTCGTTGCTATCCATACTGCTTTCAGTGATGCGCCACAAAAAATCCACCTGGAACCAGCCACTTCAAAGTGTGTCCTTGGGCAAGTTACTTAACTTTGTTGTTTAACAACTTGGTTTCTTTATGGCAGTACTCATCACTTACTATCTGGAGGTATAGAAAGTACATCCAAAAAGGGAGTGTCAGCCACCACATTACTGAACATTATGTAAACTTAGTCTTTGTTACTTTATGCTTGGAGTGAGATCTCTGAGGTGATGTCTGGCCTCAGTGCTCAGTAGATGCATGGAGAGAGATTGAAAAGGAAAACAAAAAAACCCAAAACAGCAGCATGTGCTGAAGTCAGGACTTTAACATGAAGTCACATATTAAACCTCAGTCCCTCTTGTACCTGAAGCACAGATTCAGGGTTGTATAGAAATCTTTCTGCCTACTTTGATTCTAATTTGTGGTTCCATGTCTTAAAAGTATTTGGCAGTAACAGTTCTCTGAAAAGCCTTTGTGCATAAAGCTACCAGAGGAAGTAATCTATTACTGTATGTTTTCCAAAGAGCACCTGATAGTAAAGTGTGTTAAGGAAAGGTGCCATCAGTCAGCATTTTCTACGCGAGCAGCAAGCCAGCAACGGATCCCTGCCCCAGCAGCGTGGTGCCTACCACAGAGACCCTCACGGTTAGCTCTGATGAAAGAGATGCCTCTGCTTCAGCCACAGGTCCCTCTTGAACACTAAATTTTTGCCTAGTTGCCAAGATGGAGCCCTGCAAGAGGTGAACAGACCATCATTCTGTACATCCTCCCCTCCACTGCAGGTGGCAATGGAAGGGCAGACTGCCTGCTCAGTGCCCTCACCAGGTAAAATTGACTGCCAGTAATGGGCTTTACCGAGGGTATATAACCAAGAGAGTGGACTGCATTCATCTGAAGAGCTGATTAGTTTAGATCCATTTTAGGTATACTGCGGCATTATTTCCCTGTACTAAAACAAGGTGGGAAAACTCCTTTTGAAAACTAGCCTGTATGTGTTAAAATATGAACTTAAACAGGCGGCCTTAGGCTCAGCTGCAAAGGTCTGAATGGCCGTAATGGATATTGCACAAATTTGGGTGACTGGACCTTTGTGCAGAAGACTTAGTCTCTTGGCAGCTGCTGGCGTGGCTGTTGGTTTGAGTTCCAGGGTGATGCAAAGGCAAAAAGCAGCTTGGAAAGGCAGAGCTGGACCAGGAATCACAGCCATGAAGTAGAAACAAGAGAACTGACATCTGCCAGTCAGCCTCAGATTTACTGTCATTGTCTCCTCTTTCAGTTCCTCACCCTGTAGAAAGGGGATAACCTTCTCAAATGACTGCAGTAGCAAGAGACAGGAAATCTACCCATGAAATCCCCTGCTGGAAGCAGATACAGGAGTTGAACATTGTTTTATTACATGAGAAATAGAATTCTTTAAAAAATCTATTCTAGTCACAATCCTAAACTAGATTTTCCGGAGAATATGTGATATTTTAGCAGAATTTTCTTTGTTCATAGGGGCACGGGAAAGAGAGTGGGACAGAGTTACAGCATGACTAGTAAACAAATCCAAACTATCTAATGTCATAAAAATAAAGTAGGACACAGAGCTCTACATATTATTTGTAAGATCTTCCAATTGCTTCACTTCTCCTCCAAAAGCCAATGAAGCTTTCTGAACACAGCAAAGAATGATACGGTCAATCCTCCTGCACCAAGTAATTACATGGTTGAATTCTGAACAAACAGAGCACTGTAGGACAGTAGTATTTACAATTACTCAAATTAGTGGACATGATACATAAACACTCCAAGCAGAACGAGAGCATTTTGGTCAATGAACCAGCAAACAACAGAAAGAAAAAGGCAAAAGGGGTGACAGAAAGTATGAAAATAAAACAGCCACAGTCTGGGAAAAAGCAGAAGTTTGGTATTTCAATCTGCCATGCCGCAAATTCAGGTTTAAGGAATTTTTTCCTTCTTCACATCACTCCTCCATTTTCTGAGGCCTTCAGGTACTACAGTATGGGCAGCTGGATTTTCTGTTCTGTTTCTTTTTCCAAGATGACAATAAGCATTCACTAGATCAAATTAGGTTTGTGCCAGGACAGTTTTTGCCTTGCACCTTCTTGATCACACAGGCCACAGATGGGTTTTATCTAAGTTCAAAATAACGTAAGGGATTACTTAAAGCACCTCCTGAAGACAAAGCACTTTCAAGCATATTCATAGTGCAGGTCTGAGAAAGGACAGCTGGATGTCTGCAGGAACAAATGTGGGGTTTGTTTATAGTTGTAGTTTCCAGAGCCTCAGCAGTGATGCTCTGAATCAGTACATCCTCTAGCTACCCAGCTCAGGGCCATGTATGTTGAAGCCACATTAACCCTTCTCCACTTGCAAAGGAGATTTAAACACACTGCTCCTGCAAATGATTGCTTATGCTACTTTTCTACTCCAGAAATCCTATTCAAGGGTCTTGTGTTGCTACACACTGACAGTGAATCAGGCCCTGAGTATTTTGACGGTAGAGCAGCACTTAACTGTTAAATATACTGCCCAGCTGTAGACATATTAAATCCAAATGAACTGCATGTCTAAGGCAATTTTCCTCCTTGCATGACAAACCTAGGTTGCTCTTATTCTGATCCCTAAATAGACCTCTCCCATCTGTATTTAGTCAAATATTTTGCTGTAAAACTTCAACAAGGGGAATGATGATTCACGTGAATTATAGCTATAGGTCTGTAGTAACTCCTTGCAAGGATGCTTGTATGCTTAACATGCCCATGAGACAGCTTGCAAAATAATCCACAGGAATGTACGTTATAAAAAAAGCAGTCATAAACATACCAAGATAGAGGCTTCGCTGGGATTTAGTCAGTTAAAACAAATATTTTTTGTTGAGCAATTAGAATCACAATTAAAAGGTGTCATCTTGACTAAGGAGTACATGCATATGGTTCGCATAAAAGGAATTGTTAGCTCTTAGGTCAGCAAGTGCATTCTTAACAATTGCAAGCAGAAGGGGCAGATAAAGAGCCCAAGATGAGGTTGGCCTTGTATCACACATGAAGATTGATTGAGCCAGAGCAATTGCAATAACAAGCACTTCAATCATGCCCTAGGCCTCACTAGAAAAGCGCTTTTAAAAGGCAACAATAGAGACACTACTGCTGATACAGGAAAACTACAGTGTGTATCATCTGGATCTCCCAGATGCTAGGCTGTGCACTCATGATGGATTGACTTGTCTATACCATGGGAGCACGTGGGGAGCACTTCATTGTTCTATTCTTTTGCCACTATTCTCCAGACTTAGTCCCCACAGTAACTGGGCACTAGGCTGCACGGGGCCTCAATGGCACCACATCACTTTTCTCCTGAAATATGATTGCTATGATCTGTTTTTTTCTTCCAATAAATAAATAAATAAACAAAATTGTACAAGTTCTGCCTTTTATTACACAAAAAGTAGTTGCAAATTAAGACCCAGATGATAAGTCTTAACAACCATAGCAGATACAACATATTTGATAACCTATTTTTATTCTATTGCCATGTTACAATTAAAAGGAAAGACTTGCCACTTCCCAATTAAAAATCCCCAGATGGATGTTGACTGGGCATGCCAGACAACATTAAAAAAAAAGAATAGAGGGAATTGATCTTGATATTGTCAACAAGTCAAGTTGTAGGGGAGTGCAGGGGAATAAAGAGTTACATTCATTCAGGAAAATGGCAATACCCTTTGTCTACAGCAGCCTGCAGCTGCACAGTGGGGTATTTACAGGAATTCAGCAACCTTTTGATATGGAAAAGGTACATACTGGGTGGAAAATATAGTAGGAGGATACATTCATTTTGTCAAAGATCAGGACTATGAATCCCTATACAAGTGATGCCACCACTCTGCAGCACAGCAGCTATAGTGGTCTTAGAGGATCTCCAGATTGTCTGAGTTCTTTCTATTCTGTTTTGTGGGATGAATTCTATCTGCCATGGAGTTACTGTCATAATTCCTATTTATTCTGATTGTACGGGAAGAAATCACTGGACATTTGTGGGACTCAGTGTCATTTCACAGAAGAAAAAGATGTAGAAAACCTGACCAAGATGTAGAGTATTAAAGCTGATCTGGGAGAGGAGAGGAGAAAAAAAGCAATATTTTATAGAGAAATATCTCGGTGCACTGGAAGACTATTATAACAAAAAACCAGTGACCTGAATGGAATCTAGGCCTTTGATAGATGAATAAGAGGGAGGATGGGCTCCTCATTGCTGCATGAAGAGTTCTGCTTCCTCCATCACCTACTCATGTCATATCCCAGTGCAGAAAGCCGAGAAGGGTCGCTGAAGATTTAAGGTAGATGTGCTAATGTGTGGTTGAATAATTATAAGCAAAGAGTGTACAATCTGTTAAGTTTCAAGCCAAGTTTAGTCATATTTCCCCAGCACAGCAGATACACCTACCCCTCTGGCAAGAAAATGCAAGACGTAAGAATCAAGAACAAACATGTACTGCTGGAGGATGCACATTGCATTTTTAAGTTCAGACACTTAAAAGTTTTCACTATAAAGCAGTTAATCATGGGCCAAAACCCCAAAGGTTTTTTTATGCTCCTTCACCAGCTGTCAGCTTCAGCTGCAGATAAAACAGGATCCTGATTCAAGCTCAGTAGATAAAACCAGCAAAGCATGTGAAGTTTAGATCATTCCCACAAATGCTAGTAAATACCTTACACACAAGACCGTGCTGCTTCTCAGTGTGCTTTTTTTCTTTTCTTCTGTTTTGCAAATAGCAAAACCATCAAATTTCTATTTTTGTGTCTGGAAAATCAGTTGTCTCCATAAACCTGTGAACTTGGCCCAAGAGACAAAGACCTTAAAGAAGTTACTGCAAACTGAGACAAGAGTAAGTGTTGCAGTGCATGTCTGATGTATGTATAGCAGCCCCAAATGCACAGAGAAGTGCCACTGGGTATTCTTCCATGAAATGGATGGATATTGTTTTGTTCTATTGACTTAATTACCCACTTGATTTGAAACAACATACTGTAATACAGATCTGTAAGCAAAATGCTTGTATTCAGATTGACAGAGCCTGTGAAATCTGTGGAAACAATAATTTTTATTGACAAGCAGAAGTAAGAAAACAGAATTCCTGACTTCCTCAAATCATGAAGTTTGCACTAAAACCAAGATGATAAAATTAATCTGCTCCTATTTTATGGGTTTCTAAATAAGGTCTGATAGCTGATTTACTGATTAGCACTGAGTGAGCATAAAGAAGAAAATCACTTCACAGAAATAAGAACATGAAGAGCTTCAGACAATGGGAAGTGTATCATCAGTCAAATATTTCTCTGAAATAACTGTTGTTCATCTTAATATACCTTCCTGTCCTCCTGCTTTATTTGAGTTGGAAAAAATATCTGATAAAACTTGGTACATTATTTGATGTATTACTTAGGCTGCATTTTTTTCCCCATTTTGCACATACCAGACCTATAGAGGAAATATAACTTTAGATATCCAATGAAACCACAGTGTACTTTTTAAAATCTACATCTACGTGAATACTGGTGTTCTTCATATTTTAGAAAGAAACATTACCAAAAAAAAAAAAAAAAAGACAGGATATTAAGTGATTTAAATCACAGTAGAGCCTATACAACTGACTCACAGCCAGCTGTGAAAAGAGCCAGATTCTAGATGAAATCGACTGTAACATATTTACAAAAGAAAGCAAGCAACATAACCTTCGACTTTCCCCTAGGCCTCATAAAAGAGATTCAGTTGTGATTTAAGAGAACTGAGGCAGGAAGGTATCACAAAGCATGGCAGACTTGGTTGGGGGTGGCGGGAGAACAAAAAACTAAGCCAAATTTAGTTGCTTAAAGCATTATAGACAAGATTATTTGCAATTAATTATATACTTTTTATCCTCTCTCTCTTCTTTCACTCCAAAGAGTATAAAAATTGATCACTGTACTGATGTGAATCAATACAAAGTATTTTTAAGGAAGAAAATAAAATTTAAAATTTAGAAGTACTTTTTGCAGCACAGTGAGACTAAAGCACCAGAAGCTAAACAGCAGCAGGTCCCGCTCTTATCCCTCTGCCAACGACTTGATGCTCAGATCTGCACCAAAACCTTAACCTTCCCTCAGTAAAGTCTGAAAAATGGGGTAAACTAGAGGAGAATTCAGAATTTACTTAATGATTTAACTACTTCATTTTACCATAGCTTTCACTACCTTCTTAGTGCCTTACACATATGCAAGAAGCCATTGACCTGAGGCACTAGAAGCTGAGGCTACTAATGCACAGGCTTCAGTCAGGTTTCACTGAAGAACAGCCCCCCTTCCTTCACAGTGAAAAAGGTGCTGCTTGCCTTTCCATCTCACCCCACATTTTTATTTCAGGTGGACCTGTTGTAGCTCTGTTCAGTTTCTCTTAACCTAATGTCACCTGCTCCATTTCTCCTCCACTTACACAACATTCAAGCAGACATGCTACCCAAGGAATCCTTCCCTGTGTTTCAAATTTACCAGACAACAACACAAGCCTTCAGGTAAATCTGTGGTATAGCATCAGTCAGATCCATAATTAGAGGAAATATGCCCATAAGACATTTTCATATTTAGTGAAGAAGAAAA
Organism: Melopsittacus undulatus; assembly: GCF_012275295.1. Lineage (NCBI taxonomy): Eukaryota > Metazoa > Chordata > Aves > Psittaciformes > Psittaculidae > Melopsittacus > Melopsittacus undulatus. Next base: position 79,655,593 of record NC_047530.1, on the reverse strand, counting down.
ATGAAATTGAGCAGCAAAAAATATCAGTCAGGTGCTCTATGAATCATGATGGGATTTGAAGTCTGAATTCCTTAATAATGTTTTTGCTGACACATGTTGTTTGCATTTGTCTTCAGAACTGTGTTAATAATGAGTAATTCCACTTGGAAAATATTTACATAAATTATATATTCTTATGTTACAGGTATAGACGGTGTCTTCTTTAAGTGGAAACAGCAGCCAGGGAACTACTAATTCTGCAGCAAATTTTAAAGTGCTGCCCCGGTATGTCCCACCCAAATCCATACACAGACGAAGGCTGTGACTCCAATCTCAGTTACCACCACTTGGAAGAAACAAGGCTGTGCCAGCCCTTGGTTTTGGACACTATGATGCATTCCACCAGCCAGACAAAACTTCAGAAGTTCCCACCTCTGGGGTGGTTTTCAAAGCCACTCCAGTGTGGCCTGCAATCACAATTTAGATACATGCATATAACGTTTACAAGATGAATGAATACATCGGGTAGAAAACTGTTTGTCATATTTCACTAAAACCACACCATTTTCCTACACTAATACTAAATTCTTTTGGAGATAGAGAAAGTGCAATGCACTGTAAAGTGGGTCAAGTGGATTATTGCTCTCTTCTGGAAAGACTGTCTGTGGAGAACAAAAAGACTAATTCAGGGATACGCTGATAGATTTTAGATGCAAGGCAATAAGGATCGTGGTGATTCTGAACTCAGAAACAGACAGCAAAACTCAGAAAAAAAGCTGAACTGGACATCAGCCATTAATAATACAAATATAATTCTCCTCCAGGAACAGTTAAGTTTTGAACCCAAAATCAAGTTTTTAGACTACCTTTGACACCCAGTGGGAAACCCATCTGAGAGAGCAGGACAATGAAGGCAAAACAGAAAAATTCTTCCAGACTGCAATTCTCATCAATTATTGTCTGTAATTACCACTAAACAATTAATACCTAATCACACATTTTAAATAATAGTTTGCATTTGCACTAATGAGTTCATAAATTATGGAGTAAGGATAAGATTAGAAAGACCTTTACTGATGCTTTTGTTTATCAAAGCATCAAAGATGTTTTTGCTTTTAATTTGCATAATTTTTAAAGATACTCAGTTGTAGGTAAGAAATATAACAGCTTGTGTTTGTGTTAGGTTTAACAGCTAAATTTAAATGGTCTACCATGCTTTCAAAGCTGCCAGTTGCAACTGAATATATTCTGCTGAAAACAAAGATGTTGCCTCTGTAAAATATCTTGCCCAGGAAAACTTTTCCACTTGGTGTTTGCTGTAGAAGGGCTGCCCAGTTTGGGCAGAAACAAGCTCTTCTGAGAAACTAGGAAACCATAGTTAAATAGTATAAAAATGGACTGGAAGGAAACATCCCATTGATGAAAACAGGGAGTAAAGACAATGCAAAGTGCTGCTGAGCACCAAGATCAAAAGGTTTCCCAGAGTAATTGAAGTAGTTTATACAGACTGAGATGCAGAATGTGTCTGTGCCACTAATCCTCATTTGAAAACGAGGACAGAGAAATAACACTAAAAAGGAATACAATAAGACATTTCCCAACATCATGTGTTTTTCTTCATAGCTGTATCTAAAACTGAACATCACAGAAATTCTGCAGATGTCTCCCTTAAATTCCTAGCAGAAAATAAACATCTGCTGGGTCTGAAATAGAACCAAGGTTGAAAGTACCCAAATGACTTTGCATGTCTTCAGTATCTTTTTGGACTCTGACTGTGGGAGGCAGTGGTGAAATATGGTGTGAAGCAAAGTCATATAAGAGACAAGTAAGATATGCCCTTGTCTCTAAAAATTCTAGCTTCCAAACACAGCAGGTTCTCTGTTTGCTTTGCATGACTGAAGGGGAAAATCCAAACATGATACATTACTTTCCCTTTTGAACTTGCACTTTTAAACATTTCCAACAGCCTGTGTAGGAGGCAATCAAGAAACTAATGAGATCGCTACATATGGCCTTTGGATGTTGCAGCCATTGTGAGCCCTACAAGGCACACTGCCTACTGTATATCATTCGTTTATGACATCTGTCTCTTCAGTGGACAACCCACCCCAGCAGTACCTATCATGGGACAGCCAGTTGTCTCTGTTGTGGTCAGGAACAAAGGGTGACGCAGGCACTATTCATGCAGTTCAGCGACAGATTGTGCACCACAGCATGACTCTTTGCACTGTCTTCTGCTCAGAGTATCATACTGAATGGAACAGGTCATAAGCGAAGTATTTTCCAAAAAGTTATCATCATTTCTAAATTCTGAATGGAAAGAAAAATGATGCAAAAGGCTTGCAGACATTTTGTCAGTGTTCCTACCCAAAAACCATCCGAAGTTTTCCAGATTGCTTTGAAGATACAGAGCCAGTTGGCAATTTTGTGGAATCTGTACAATGGACTAATACCTGGTTATCTGGCAGGTTGTGTATTTGATCACTGATCCATGGTTACAAATTACACCATTATATGGTGCTATTTTTATCAGTTTCTAGACCTGCTTTTTAGAAACTACCATCATTTCCAAAAGTGAGCAGTGCACAGTCCTAGGTGAACCAGAGCTAACAGAAATACAGCTCTGGCTCTCTAAATCTCTGTCAGTTTGCTCAAGAGATGGATGAATTTAGCAAAGCTGGAAAGCATTGCTTCCAAGAAAGGTGACATGAGACAGATGCTAGTCATATCCTTTTTTTTTTTTTCCCAAGACACACAAACATGAGATTAAATTTACCTCTGCCATGAAATAAAAGGCAAACCCTTGTTTCTCTGCCTTGGGGTGAAAAAAAAAAAAGCTATTTATTTTTTCAGCGAAAAATATACAAAGACATGCCTGAATATTGCCACAGGCACCTTTAATGAAGATTTAAAAGGCATTTTAAATTAAAACCTTGGCGAACCTCCCCTCCTCCCCAAAAAATCAACTGCCAACAGCAAATATTTCTGCTGGCAAACACTTTTCTGGTCTATAAAATTCTTCCCCATTAGGAACCTCCTTCCCCAAAGGCCTGGTAAAAACGGTTTGAGAGAGCTCAATGAATATTGTCAAGTAGAGGCTGCACTTTGCCTTAAGGTCAGAAGGGACCATTAGATCATCTGATCTAACACCTGCATTTAAAAAAATACATAAATAAAAAACACAAACACCACCACAAAACAACAAAAAAATAACCAGGATTTCACCCACTCACTTCTGTATACAGTCAGCAAAATGTGTTTAGTTAGCAAGTATCTTCCAGAAAGCCATCCTTCACCCTTGATCATCAAGAAATGGAGGGTCCATTTAGCAGATCCCATATTTTTATATCTATGGAAAGACTACGTGATAGTTCCTTGTAAAGAGCCATCCCTGTTCTGGTACTAGTATCCATGCTTGTATTTCCCAAATGTCTCTCTCTGAATGCAGTATCTGCACCTCTCTGGGATGTATTTGAATGGTAGGTGAATGTGCTTGTACGATACTGAATGTATTAGTAATTTAGGACCCAACTTGTAAAGTCTACACTATGTCCATTAGTAACTGCATCATGATGAATGTATGAGGAAAATATAAATTCTAGGGGTACTGAGCATAGGAGGGAATTTGGAGACAGATCTTGACTGATGCTGAACTACACTGAACTAATTACATATCTGTAAAGGAAAAGGAACTCACTTGCTAGAGTTTCTGGGTATGGTTCCTACACTAGCCCATTAACATACCTGCTTATGCAGAAGTCTTGCATTTTTGCTCACACAAAAAAAGTCTTAAAACACAAAAACAGAGAGAAGACATGTTTCACTGCATTTTTGTTTAAAAGTTATAAAATACTTTAAATTCTAATCAATTGGTTTCTTACTGTTTCCATGTTAAAAATTATGGCACTGGCATATAACTTTCGAAGAAAATACATTTAACATCGTAACACATTGCTGAACAGTTTGCTAGCACTTCACATTTATAATTCATTACAGTATTTGTGCCTACCTTCACTTGCTGGAACATTTTCCATTTGGCAGAAAAAAAATCTGATTGGAATTATTTGTCCATGAGGTAGTTTAGGTGTCTATTTATCAGCATATGATTATCTTGGCTGTGTGCTGGTATAACTATGTTGGTTTCCCACAGTACAAAGAAAAGACATTTCTGCCTTAATGTAATGATGACACAAAATGACATCCAGTGTCCTCATAAAAAGATAAAAGATAATGAAGTAGAGAACAAAAGGAGAAGCCTAAGTTTAACCAGGAATAAATCCAACAAAAATGGGAGGTGCTGAGCTTTGAAATGGTAGGTATTGTGCCACAGATTTTGAAGTCACTACAACTAAAACTTGTCTTTGGGTATACAAGTGACATAGTATGGCATCATTGTCCAGCCAGTGTTACTGGGAAGTATCGCGCTTGACAGCAACCATTTGTGGAATTAGCCTTCACATAGTCAGAACTGACACCTACTGAACAACTTTAATATGCAAAATCTGTTCAGCCTTCTGTAAGAGGTTTCACAAAGAGAACTAAATAACTACATAATCTGAAAAAAATCTTCCAAATTACATTTCTACCTAAACAACAGTCCCACTCACTGGTTTTTGCTGTTTGCATACAATAGCTGTGAGTAACTTTCAGAGAAATCATTGGCAGTGCTCTTAAATTTGCATTCTTGCCCATCCAAAGATAATGAAGTGCTTTGCAAACACTGGCTCTTAATCATTTGAGGAAATACATTTATCCTCAAACACTATCCTTCTGTGGCTCATAGGGAAATTGCTTTCCCAACACTGATGCATGCAAGATTTCTTAAGGAGAAATATAGAAGTAGTTTTATACCACACAGCCCTCCTATCTCTGTATTGCATCATCACAGGCTTTCTCCTGTGTCAGAAACTATGCCAATCATCTGCAAAAGGCAGATGTTTTTTCTCTGGGAGAAAAAAAAAAAAAAAAAACAAAACAAGGGAAAAGGAAATTTACTAGTTTACTACAATTTATGGAAGAAACTTTATCATTATAGAAAAGACTTCATCTTTCACAGCTAGAAAGAAAAACATCATGCTCTGTTTTCAGATGCCTCCACTGGGAGGCATCCCTCAAACACTAGATAACACTGGCAACTCTGGTCTCCTCCAGGAGCAGAAATGGAATTGAAGCTCAGACTTTAGGATTTATAAAACTGCTTGAGGAAAGCAACTGCAATTAGAACACATGTGTTTAAAAAAATCTTAGAATTTGTGAAAATCGTCAGGACTGAGGCACCTACCTAAGGCTAAATATATGCTCAAGTACTTTATTGATTTAGGGCTACAGCTGGGATGGAAGAGGGATGTCAGCTCAGGCTCTGAAATACCTGTCAATGGGGAAATTAGAAAGCAGATACCCATTTGCCCCCATTCAGTTTCTATGCTAAATAATCTGCATGGACAAGGTTTACTTGCTCATAATCATGTGCTAGCTGAGAAAAGCAAGAAGTCGCTAGAATAAAATCAGAGAATTCACATTATGAACACATCTGTGAAAACCTACAGGAAGACACTGCTTTCTCACTGCTTTAATTTCTGTAGCTCCTATGTAAGAACTCTGTACAGGCATTTCAGTGCTTTGCACACAGCATAATAATAATTCCCTACAAACAGCTACAAGGTGAAATAAATCACACTAACTCATTTGCATGCACAGAAGTTTAAATCTCAGTGGAAATAAACGCATTTAATAAATTAGAGTGATAAGAAGAGAGAATAGATGGTGAACTGTGTTGTAGGTTCCTGGACACTGCAGAAAATCTCCTGCAGCCTCTTCCAGAAAGACAAAACAGCAGGTAAGTGATTAGAGTTAATTCCCTGTAGTACAGTATCAGCTACTTATCCAAATTAATTAATATATTAACATTAATTTCAGCCTTGTTGCAAACATACATATGCAAGTCATCAATATTAAATTGTTTCCAGGTTGCAGAATAGTATATGTATATAGTATAAGAGCAGAATAATCTCCTCAACTACATAACTTTCTCCCTTCTGGCTGGACATTTGTGGGTTACATGAGGTTATATTTCCTCTGAGATACAGCTGCAATAGGATTTTGTTATTACTGGGGACACAAACAACATGCACTTTTTAGGATCCCGACACAGGCAGGGAAAGTGGTCTGTTCTGAAGTTCAAGTCATTACGAAACACCCCTATACATAAAGGACTATATTCAGCTAAAGAATTAAGATCATACTGTCTTCATTTTGTCCCAACTTGTTACATTTTCTTATACTTCCTTCTTAGAAATATTACAATTCAAGTGAAGTGATCAGAGCCCACTGAGCACAGATCAGCTGTGGATTAAAGATGAATTAAAGTCTTAATTTAATTAAAGGCTAATTAAAGACTGTGCACAAAGAAACCTCCAGACCAAGTGCCTGTCATCTTATCTGAGCATGACTAGTAAAGTAATTTCTCCAGATGTAATTGCAAATCTTTGCACAGAACAGGGATATTGTAATTCTTCTTCATGTCTGTTTGAACTGCCAATCCACTGTCTCATTTTTTACTGTTCTTCTCCATTTCCAGAGTTGCCAGACACAATTTATTCCTTATGAATCAGAAATAGCTACCTTTTGTCAGCTGGTATTTCTCCAGATGTTTTGTGATCTCACGTCTTATTAACGTCTCCAGGATATTGCCTGCCAGTAAGGTTAGGCACATAAACCTGTAATTGTTTGTCTCTTACCCTTCCAAATGGCTCCCATGCTGACTAACAGGTCTTGTCAGCAAGGTCAGCCAGAGAAAGCATGGGTATAGCCCTCCACAAGTCACACAGTGTATTTTTCATTCATTCAGTGACCATGGTATTTTCAATTGTATATACCTAAAATACAGATCTACTGGCACAAAGCCTGCTAATCCAATGGTGAAATGGGAATGGAACAGTTATAAATAAAAAGAGAAAAAGGGAAAGAGGGAGAGATATTTCCTACACCTATCATTTGAAATCTCATCATTGAAAGAAAATCTCTCTGTCTTACAAATAGTTTTTTGTGTCTGGTGTATTTCAAGTTGCTACTAGTCTTCAGGTTATGCCCTGAAAAGAGCCAAAACAGTGAAAAGAGCAAGATGTGACAAGACAGCTGGCAGGAATCCAGAAGACATTATTTTCACAGTACAGATTTGAGACAGTCTTAATACTGGAGATAACCTACTGGTGGTTTTGAGGTTCAAATCTTACAACATTCAAATTTGATTTATGCTAAGATCTAACAAGTATTTCTGTAAGGGTGGTGTTGTTGCCACCTTTAGAATTGACTAAGACCGGGTAATGGTGTAACAAAATAATGTTAACTATGCAACATTTGTTAATCCTTGTATCCTGGGAACTAAAAGACCTCAAGTACATTTAGAAACAGCATGGATGTAGCAGAAAGTTAGGTATGAATGATCACCTTATAAAAACATTGCTGGCAATACACAGTTACACAAAATCTAGTTGCTTCTGCTGCTATTCCAAATTCAAGTTTGCCTCCATGTCATTAAGTAGTTTTCTTTCAAAAATTCAAGTCTTTGCGTAGTTTTGGAGTACAAAACAGCATGTCTGTGCTTGTGAGGCTGCTTCCCTCCTCTCCCCTTCTTCCTTATCCTTAAGAGAAAAAGAGGGGAAGATGCCCCTGTTCACTTATATAAGCACTAAAAAGCTCATATAAACTCTCATATACAGGAACTTGCTGGCTTGTATTACTTGATGGACTTCCAGTGAATACAGTCTGTTGTGGTTTTGAAGCCCTCTCACTCAGAGAGCTCCCCAGTAAATATAATCTGTGACCACACGCAGAAAAGAGGTGCCAAGCCTGTCAGCAAAGAAGCCTTTTGTAATGTCCTCCAGAAAAGGACTCCACTGACAACCAACTGCTACAGGTTGATGGTACCGTGCAACATAAAAAGTCTACTCCACAGACAGTCTTTGTGCAAATCCTCCTTCCTAATGCTCTGCTCCCTGTTTTCCACTGGTCAGTTGCTCTGAAACATCTTTCTGTTCCTTCTGTTAAAAGGTGCTTGGGAAGGACCATAACCCAAGGTGAAACCTTGACACCAGGCAAGCCAAGTGGCCATTAACATCAGAGACAAGACTTTGTCCGAGGATTCCAGTGTCCAAATTACCCAGCTCAGTCATCTCGTCACGTTTCTGCATGCAGAGCTGGATTAATTCTGTAGATTAAGGTTCTCTATCATCTGAGAATTTACACTTTATTTCATCTAATACCAAGTATGAATTTTGTAACCAGCTATTGCATATTAGGCTGCTTCATTTTCATGATTTATGTTGCTAGTCTCTTGGCATCTCAGAATATAAATCAAACCACATATAAAAATCATTGCCAAAAAGAAGTAAGATTTATGTACAACTCACAGTGGTCATGCAGCACCTCTAACTGTAAAAGATGTTCTCTAATCAATTTGAGATATGTCTTTCTCATCTTAGAGCTTTAAAAATATACGTTATATTGAAAACCTATTCACAGCACTCCTCAAAGGCTGCATGTTTTTGCAGCCAAATAATGCAGAAATACATCTTACAGGGCTACACTGTACACAGTCAAATGGAAACTTGAGACTGCTAGTATCAAGAGCAGAATCATTTTTATCCTAATGTTTAGCAAAGAATTAATACTAATGAAATTCAGTGTTCTTGAGGAATGAAAGGTAAAACTTAATGACAACTTCTTCCATCATTACTTATGTGATTCACAGTGGGTTTTTTTCTGTTGCTATTGTTGTCATTATGTGAACGCAATTACTTTTAGAATTACAGTGGTTAGTAAAGTCTGCAAAGACAAAGAGACCTGCATCTATCATAGAGATTATTACTAAAAAGGCAATGCTGCTGCTCTTTAAAACCTCTTGCAGAATGGCTGCATATCATAAAGGGTAAAATTACCTTCACTAAGAGTTTCGAAGTGTGAAAACATTTTTTTTCAGACTTCCAAACCAGGTAATTACATTTTTAACTTTTTTACAGGCTTTTTTCTGTAGCTTTTCTTGTAAAGCTTCTTTTAAAAAAGTTCTAAAAACAAGTAAAATTCTATGTAAATCTGTAAAAAACCTAAAATTTTAAAAATAGTACTCATGATATTTACAGAAATGCAACAGAAGCACATTTTTCATGCTCAGAAACTAGAATAAAGCCACAGATACACAAGAACAACCAATTTCAGCAAAACCATCTTTCTTGTAAAAAAAATATCCTCCACTAAAGAAACACAACTTCAAATATTTTCTCAGTCCTATCTCAGTCCTATCAACTTTGTGAGAATGAAGACCTTGATTCAAGACCATCTTAAGAACCCGAACGTACACAAGTCCACGGGTCCTGATGAAATCCATCTGCAGGTCCTGAAGGAGCTGGTGAATGAAGTTTGCTAAGCCACTGTCCATCATATTGGAAAAATCATGGCAATCAGGTGAAGTTCCCAACAACTGGAAAAAGGGAAATATAACCCCCATTTTCAAGAAGGGGAAAATGGATGACCCAGGGAATTATAGACTGGTCAATCTCATCTCTGTGCCTGCCAAAATCTGGGAGCAGATTCTCCTGGAAGGCATGATAGGGCACATGAAAAACAACAAGGTGCTTGGTGACAGCCAGCATGGCTTCACTAAGGGGAAATCCTGCCTGACCAATTTGGTGGCCTTCTATGATGGGGCTACAGAACTGATGGACAGGGGTAGAGCAGCTGACATCATCTACCTGGACTTGTGCAAAGCGTTCAACACTGTCCCACATGACATCCTTGTCTCTAAATTGGAGAGACATCAGTTTAATATGTGGAACACTCGGTGGATAAAGAACTGGCAGAATGGTCACACTCAAAGAGTTGTGGTCAACGGTTCAATGTCCAGCTGGAGACCAGTAACGAGTGGTGTCCCTCAGGGATCGGTGTTGGGACCAGTCTTGTTTAACATCTTTGTCAGTGACATGGACAGTGGGATTGAGTGCGCCCTCAGAAAGTTTGCTGATAACACCGAGCTGTGTGGATTGGTTGATACACTGGAGGGAAGGAATGACATCCAGAGGGACCTTGACACACTTGTGAGGTGGGCTGATGCCAACCTCATGAAATTTAACCATGACAAGTGCAAGGTCCTACACCTGGGTCGGAACAATCCCAGGCACAGCTACAGGTTGGGCAGAGAAGAGATTCAGAGCAGCCCTGTGGAGAAGGACTTGGGGGTGTTGGTCAATGAGAAAATGAACATGAGCCAGCTTCAGTGTGCACTCACAGCCCAGAAAGCCAACTGTATTCTGGGCTGCATCAAAAGGAGTGTGACCAGCAGGTCAAAGGAGGTGATGCTGCCCCTCTGCTCTCGTGAGACCTCACTTGGAGTATTGTGTGCAATTCTGGTGTCCTCAACATAAAAAGGACATGGAACTGTTGGAATAAGTCGAGAGGAGGGCCATGAGGATGATCAGGGGACTGGAGCACCTCCTCTATGAAGACAGGCTGAGAAAGTTGGGGCTGTTGAGCCTGGAGAAGAGAAGGCTGCGTGGAGACCTCATAGCAGCCTTCCAGTATCTGAAGGGGGCCTATAAGGATGCTGGGAATGGACTATTCATTAGGGACTGTAGTGACAGGACAAGGGATAACGGGTTAAAACAAACAGGGGAAGTTTAGATTGGATATAAGGAAGAGATTCTTTCCTGTTAGGGTGGTGAGGTACTGGAATGGGTTGCCCAGGGAAACTGTGAATGCTCCATCCCTGGCAGTTTTCAAGGCCAGGTTGGATGAAGCCTTGGGTGACATGGTTTATTGTGAGGTGTCCCTGCACATGGTAGGGGGGTTGGACCTAGATGATCTTAAGGTCCTTTCCAACCCTAACTATTCTATGATTCTATGAACTAATACGTTGATGAAAACTCATTTCACTCCTCCTCTAAATACTTCAATGCTATTAGAAATGTAATTCAAGAAGCATAAAAGCATAAAGAAAATTATTAAGACAGACCTCCCATTTATCATAATCATTAAGTAAAATAAAAATAATTGCATTTATATAGATCTTTAGCTATTGGATGAAAGATACACACATAATTTTCACCCAAATCATTAAGAGTCCCCTTCCAGGGAGGTAGAATAGATTATAGCTATCCCCCTCTGCATAACACATTCTCAATTTAGTCGAATGCTACTACATATGGTTATAGATCTCTTCATGAATTTTGTCTGCATCATTTTCAGTTCACAAACTTTTACTACCTCTAATCAAATTATCAGAGGTCTATTTTCCTTAGTCTTCACTGGTCTCCCTGGACCCAAATCCAGAGTGCAAGCAGCACTTTCTCTGTAGACAGAGACTAGGACACAGCTGCACTCACAGAACCACAGAGCCCCATCTGGAAAATAACTCCAGCTCCAACACAGCAACAACCCTGGCCGCACTAAGCCCAGATTTCCCACTTGGGGAAGCCAAGGAAATCCCAGTCCCTGAGCTCAGAGAATTAATATGCCTTCACTTACATGAGCTGACCTCTCCCTCACACAGGAGAGGTTAAAGGCATGGATTTCTGTCTAACCTGGACACCTTAAAAGCCCAACAGTCCAGTTCAGCTCAAATACCTTGCAGGTCTGCTCCCCATATATTCCTTTGTGCACCTCACTGAAGGCCTGCAGGGTTGAGTTTTGAATTGGGATCTCTCTCCAGCTGATTTACACTTCTCGTTCCCAAGCAAATGTCTGGTGGTTTTAAAAATAAGACACTTCTAGTTTATGGCCCTGACCAGGCATTTGATTTTCACAAGGGAAATAATGCAGAAACAATGATGAATTGTTCAATAATTTCTCCACTAGGAATACAGAGAAAAAAGACATTGAAGAATTTAAAACCAAAAGTAGAAAATGCCATTTATCTGCACAGTGAGATTTTTTGTTGTTCAGAAAAGTGTGCAAAATGTTACTTTGGGCTGTTTGGTTTTACTGTTTGAGGTTTTATTTTTGTTTGTTTAACTAGGTTAATTCTGCTGAGAACATTCGCTCAAAGTTGACCATGACAAGTGAAACCCTCTGCAAATGTTGCTGGAGTTTTCTGTAGCTCAGTGTGGCATGCCCTTGAGAGCAGGGATTACAGTCTTGCAGTGCAACTGCAGAAATAAACATTTGCTTATTTAGTATGTCCTTTAATCATCAAGTGAATTTCTGCAGTCTGCTGCAGTACTTGTTAATGAATGCTCTATGCTCTTCAGTTTTCTCATTCGGGGTACAAGAATTATCCCAGCTCCCAGGGACCTCACTAACAATTTACACAGGTGGTAAAGCTGTCTGTGTGTATGCATATAGCAGCATATGCATAGCACCATAGACTCATGTCTTTCCTTGTAGAGGAAACAAATAGGGAACCCTCACAGCTGAAACATTATTGTCCTTCTCAATTTGAAAATCTGCTACTAAACTCCAGCAGAACTAAACCTTTTTCACTGAGATCTGGCTGTGCCTCATGACATTTAGGTGTAATGAGAGAAGGACAGTCATAAACCACCATGTGAACACCTTGCATACACTGACATCAGTGCCAAACCTCCCCTTTCACTTCTGAATAGCCAGAATTTTAGCTTCAGATGCTGACACAAAGTCAAGGTCATCCCAAAAAAAATCAACTAAGAGTAGCTGATTTACAGCACTAAAAATTATTATGATCCAGAGGAAAACAGAATGAATCATACCAAAATACCCAATCCAGACAAGACACAGATGTCAGGAACACTTCAGAAAAGTTTAACAAGAATTTCTGCAGCATTCCTTCTCATTCATGTCGCTTTGTAATTGTCAAAATCATTTCAATTCATTCATTCATAGCCAGCTTGAAACACATTCCAATAACAGCTCTTTGCCATGGTCCTGCATAATGCAGGGAAAAGAGAACTAATTAAAAGAAACACTGTAAATGGCTTAACTTATTAGACAAGATGGGCATTATTTTCAACCACTGACTGGTATACGTCAACAAAGCACAACCAAATAAAACTCAAATAAAAACCTAAAAAGATTGAAGACACGATTTGCCTTTAAGAAAAGACATTCCAGAATACAGGGAGTAAAGTACTGTAACATTAGGAGAAAGACCACTCATCCTTTTTAGTCACTCAAGCATTTAATTCCTTAAGTTCTCACCCACCTTAACAGAGGGCATAGAACATATGCAGATGACATTTTTTATAAATTCTTGCCTTTGCACATTGAAAAGTTCCGTCACTGAAATACCTTTTCATGTTCAGCCTGGTTTTGCATCATCATACAAGGCAATGGGGCTGGGGCACTTGCATCCCATTGTCGTTGAAGAGAAACGTGTGCAGCCTTTGTGAACCTTTTGGCAAAAACTACATTTGATCTTTTATATTTTTATATTGATGCAAATTCTCTAGGAATACTCTAAATTGTTACTCATGCTTAATGTCTTCATGCAATTCACTACCACATATACTTCCATTATGTATTCAGAGCCCATCATTCATTACTGAATGTTATTTACCTCAGAATTAAAGACACTAGATCTAGACATATTACCTGGTGTGAGCTTTTCTGCAAGGTACTTATCTATGTGCATGTACACAAGCAGACATTTTTCAGTGTCCCTCATATGTATCACTGACACTGTGTAGCCTATTTAGGCTTTTGTAGATGGAGGGGTATGCTTCTGTGTCAGGTTTCACATGCGTATTATAAGAGTAACCACTGTAATGATGTCAGGATGCCAGGAATAAGGAACTATTACTGACTTCTTAGCTCTTGCTTTTGTCTTGGGTTGAAGAGATAGCACTCTTAGTAGCAATCCTGTAATTTCATACTGACAGTTTAAAATGGTTTATCAGTTTTTTCCAGATTCAGCCATTAACATACCATATCTTTTGATTGTAAATTATGTTTATAAAAGACATCAAAATGAAGCCACTGCTAGAAATGCCTATTAAGTGACATGTTCGTGCTAGTTTCTCAGGTCCCTTGCATGATCTTTTGGTGCACTGCAGAGATATAATTTCTGACTCAAAAGCTCTGTGTAGGGGTTTTAGGAAGATAGGATAGACTGTAATTGGTCTGGAAAAAAAAAGACCCTGAGAAATGTGGGACAACTTCATTGTGAACAAACTTCTATTCATCCACTGAGTCTGATACAGTGAGTGACAGCTTATACACAACTTGGCAGGCTTCACAAAAAAAAGAAAAAAAAACTTTTAGCCTGTGATAGGCTTTATGACAGGGCAGTAAAATCTTGAGATAAATTAAATCATACAAAGAAGTTTGTGTACTGTATTACAGGTTTAAATGAATAGACATAGTCAGAAGAAGATGAAAGAAACCTCCTTTAATGATAGATCCCCTGATTTTTTTAGAGTATTAACTTTCAAAATCCTCGCATTTGCTTATTTTCTTACCTATTCTTGTAATTTATATTATGCATAAGCAGATAAATTCTCGTATTTCTTATCATTATTGTAATTATTTTGACAAGCTTAAATTGCACTAGTAATTTTTTATTACCTCTTTTATAGGAATACACAGCATGGCCTCAAAACTTGTATCATTTTGCCTTAAAAATTGTGTTAACCCAAACACAATTCTAAACCTGCTGAAATCCAACAGATGTTTAGTTCATTACTATGTATGGAGTGTGGGAATAGCCTTTACCATAGTGCTATTTTAATGCACTCTCACTACATGATTTGGTATGGCAGGATGAATTTTATAGAAATTAAGTCAGCTGTAGCTATAGAACTGCAGATATTCAAGCTGAAATCAATAGACCTCAGGACAGCTCAGCTGTTCATGCAGCTGAAACAGTCACATTGCAATTAAAGGATTCATAAAGGAAATAAATACCTGATGGCAGAGATGTATTTTATATTCCTTTTTCCAACATCATGACATGGCACCTCTAAGGACATGAACGATCAGTTAAACTTCAGTCTCTCTCAACATGCCATGATTTAGTCTGCAGGAAATAACACCCACATAAAAGACTGCCCAAGCTAAAGATTTGTAACTCAGACTAGCAGCCTTTCTGAACATAGGAACATCCCTAGTTCCAATCCCAAATGCAGTCCAAGCTTTGCCTTTATCTACCTCAGTAATTTTTTCTAACCCAAATCTAAACCTGTGGTCCAGGCAAACAAGAAACAGCCCTAAAATCAGACCAGATGCCATCCCTGCCCCTACAGCAATGCATGCCACAACCCAAGAACCCTAAAAGTCCTATGTCCCTTTCAGACCTATCAATAAATCTATCTCATTCGACTCTGCCAATTCATATTCTTTCCTTAATGCTATCCCAGTGCTAACTGGTGACTCTTGAAGGTATCTGCCCTGTGTCTATCCCAACAACCCCTACTTCATCAAGTTCATCAGTCCTGACTTTCAGCTCTGCCCCCTACTCTTGCTTCAGATTTGTTCTATGCATAATCTAGACCATGTTCTGTACTCTGAGCATATATTTGTACCAACCACCCATCTTTAAATGTGCTAGAAAATTATTTCTGAAATAAAAGGGAATTAAGTTGAGGTTGCTTGTGATGTCTCTACTTTCTGATAAGCTGTGTAGCACCTGCATAGAGTACTATTTTAGAGTCATGCTGATACAGTACCTGCTGCTATTACATAAATTTGAAACAAACAGGGCCACCACTGCATTCCAAAAATGAACTACAGTGCCACCACTGCCAGATCAGAAAACACTAACAGGGCAACTGCCCTCCTGAGGCCAGGGACAGACTGAACTAATGTCTGTCATTTTTGGTTTGGTTACCTTGACTACAGCTCCTTTCTGTCAAACGGTCCTTCAAGTTAGGTGTTCACTTTACAAACATATAATCCTAACCTTTTGTTGGGGTATTTCTGAGCCTCTTTCATCAGATGCTGATAAAAGTTTACCTCCAAAATAAAAGATTGCATGAACACAGGCTTTCTTGATTCTTTCATTTCAGCTCCCATTTCCCTATTGAAATCTGAGTGTTAAGGATGAGACAAGCCACTTCCCCCTCAATGTGTTTTGCTCTGTATGATTGCTTTGATGTCTACAAATTATAAGCCCAATTTCTGACACATTTTTTCAATTTAGTGAGTAACTTTCATAGCTGGTTGCCGTGTGGAGTTCATGCACATATGCTAGTACATAAATGTTATCCAAGTGGAATATCTTCCTTTTTAAGACTTCATTGAAAACTCTTCAAAATTTAAAATCATTAACTCTTTCTGTCAGTTATGTTTGCATACACCATTGCCATTACTCAGGAACAGCAACTGGATGAATATGTACCCACAACAGCTGAAAAGAGCCCTTTCATGGCTCGAAAACCTTCTCCCATACAAATACCTGGCTTTGACCTCAAAGCAGTTTAATTTTGGAGAAAAAGAGGAAAGGTTGAAAATCCAGGGACAGGTTCTCACTTTGTCAGTTAACACTGCTTCACTGATTTCAACAAATTTATTGCTCAATATCACCTGGTGAGGTAAGTCTCAGTATTTTATTATTAGCTTTTTACTTCCATTTTAGCAGGGCCACAGTTTTAAAAAGACAGACACTGTCTGACAGAAACAGACTGAAAAGGAAGGAGAGGGTTAAACATTTCCATGGCAACTCTTGAGATAACAGTAACAGCCTACCTAGCCTAGAGGGATAGGTAAGCGAGACTAAAATATGGATGTAACAGAAAGACTTTCAAGGTCCTTTTTTCAGTTTAAATACATAAATTTGAATTTAGGAACTGTCTAAGTATAGATATTATGAGTCCTATATGTTTAATACAAACGGTAAAAGGACATCTGTTTTACACTGTACAGAATGATTTAGGTGAAAAAAAAAACCTTTCCTGAGAAAAGCATAGGATCTTTGAATGGGAAAAATAAAAACATAACTATATGTTCCCGAGGGAAGTTGCACAGGCTTTGCATCATTTAAAAGTTCCACCAAAGAGGCAATTAAATTGACCTATCTCATACTTTGTTTCAGCATGTAAGTGGTTGACTTAGAAGGTCTAAGCAATTATTTTGTCATCATTTGTAATAAAACAGCTCCTGTCTTCCCTACACCCTTTACACTAGCACCATGAGAAAGCCCCGTGGTTGCAAGAAATTGAACAGCAAGAAAAGGCCAGCAGCACGGCTAGCAAAAACAGAGCAAGCAAAAAAGCTTGAAAATTTTTGGAGGAAAGAAAGGTATTAGTGAAGTCAGATGGCATTAGAAGTGTATTTTAAAAAATTGAGAATACTTTGGGGAAAAAAAAAAAAGGTCAGAATAGCGTTGGATAATAATCACAGATTCACAGAATCCCAAAGTTGGAAGGGACCTCAAAAGATCATCTAGTCCAAATAATCCATGAATATCACTGATAACACCAAGATAATCCTATTCCAACACTGGAGGCCTCATTCCACCTGGCTTACACTCAGAGGCAGGAAGTGTGGAGTTGAGGCCCTTCAAGCTGATTGCCCCAGCCACATTGCAGGATGACTTAAAAGCAGACTCTGGGCTGCAGAAGCTTGAGCCCACTGCATTTGGACAAACTACCAATCATAATTTTCTCAAAAGCATGTTGAAAATTAATCCATGAGGGGTTTAGCATTTCTGCATTGAGGCTGTGGCTACGCTTCCACCGCCTCACTTCTGCCTAAAAATGCCTCTCTATTCAGACAGCAATTAGAAATCCAATTAGAAACCTCAAATCCTCTGCAAATCTTTGTTTCAACTCCAGTGATTCTGTTTTTCTTTGAGGGGGATGAAATAATCATCATTTATCTCCAATCTCATGTCTTCTAAACCACCTGCTGTTCTCATTACTCTCCTCTCAGCTCTTGCTAACTCTCTGGAAGTGTGGCGCTCTGAGCTGAAGGCAGGATTCCAGCTGAGCTTTCACCAACACTGAGGTGAGCAGAGTAATTACATCTGACACTCCACCTACAACATTCTGGAATTGTATTTGCCTTTTTATAACTTCATCATGTATTTGGCACACAGCTGAGTAGCCAAAGCCTTGTGGTACGTAATGTATTTAATTTCAAAAAATAGAACTATACTTTATTTCCAGTTTAACCTTTGCTCTGATGGCATCCTTCAGAATGTTCCATGCCCCTCTTCTTCATTTTAGTCATAACAAATTTTGTAACTGCATCTGCTGCTTCATTATGTAAGTTGTTAAAGGAAAATGCTGACCAGAACTGAGTATACATCAGAACTGATGTGCCCCAACTCCAGAAGCCTTCCAGTTCCATACTAAGCCACTGCTCACCACTGAGACAGGTGAACAGTTGGCTTTAAGGTTGTTTGAAAAATCTGTTTTGTTATGGCAATGGCCTCTAGGGCACCTTACCTAACTGGCTTATGAGAAAAGGTTTTTGGGACTGTCAAAAAGATCTTTGCCTAAAAAGTACCTAAAACTCTCAGATATATCAAAGGCACTGCTTCCACCCTGTCAGTAGTTCAGTTATTCTACCATAATTATATTATTTGTAAAGATAAAAGTCTTGACTGTCTTATCCTAGAATCCCTAAGGAATCAGTTTTTGATCAGACTGCTCTAGTATCCACTAGGTCTTCCACATTTTTCACTGTAAAGGTAATTGCTATGCTCATTTTTCTCCTCTTTCTTGGGATATAATTAATGAAATCTTACAGATAGCCACTAACAGTTGAGAAACCACTCCAGCAAACTTCTTAGGTACTCTGTAAGTCAAGCCTGATGTTCACTTTAACTAGAAAATCCAAAACTTAATCTTTCCTTACACTGGTCTGCACCCCTACCCTGTTATTAAAATTAATTTCATTAAGCATGTGACCACAATTAACTGCTTGCTGAAGAATGAAATAAAAAAGGCATTGACCACTCCAGTCCTGCTTGCTTCACCCTTTACTTCCTCTCTTTTGCTGCTTTTTCTTTTTTCCTTATTCATAATATATTCATAGTACCCCCTGATTATCTTTTATACCTTTTTCAAGCAAAATTTTCAGAACTCATCTCACCAAATAAGCATAACACGACTCACATAAATCCATAAAAACTTTTCTGGGACATTTCCCAAAAAAAACATTTGCTTGCTCTCTTGTTACTGATAAATATACGCTGTGGATCAGCTCAATTCAAGTAGATTCCAGAGCAAGAGCAGTTCATTGGCTACCAAATATAATTCTCCTCACACAAAATCCACTGCAGAAAGCTTGATGAAGAGAGATTTGCACTGTGCATCATGCCACTCTAATCTGCATGTTGTTAAAAGATCAAGCCTCAGACTTAACCATTCCCTTCCCTGCACTTTGAAACGCACCACATTCTCTAGAATCCGTTTGATGAATGATTTCTACCACAGACCTGTAGGGACTGTAAAAGTATTCCAACCACATTTCACAGTTAGTCCTTTTTAAGTTCTTTCCTTCTAGGATCATTATAAACATCCCTCAATTTTTTCCAATACTCAACTACTACCAAGGGGCTTCTCGCTTGTACCCAGCTCCCTCTTCATAAATAAGTCAAGTAACTGCTTGAATAGTTTCCTAAATATCATAAATTCCCTGCAAAGTTTTAAATTATTTATCATTGGAGGTATCTGGAAATTAGCCTACACATATTTGTCCAAGAGATAAAGAGAAATAACATTTTACTGACTGCTAAGGAAAGGCTGGCAGTACTGAAGAGGGAGCTGTCAGTAGTAATGACAACACAGAAAAAATAAATTAAAAAAAGAAAGAAAATTCTACTCTTTTCCTCCTCCTCCTTCCTTCCTCTCCTTACTTCTTTGGTGACCCGAGTATAATTTGCTAACAGCCCATCTTCTCCAACACAGTTGCAGATTTACTGCCCTTTTGAACCCAGCCAACAATCTTATTTGAAGCACCTACAGCACCAAGTATGAAAAACAACACAAAGTAGGAGAATGCTAACAGCATTTATCACGTATTTACAACTCCCTTTGTAAACTTCTGTAGTCAATATTCTACATTCTGTGTCTGTTCAAATGGAGAACCCAAAAGAGTAATGCTATTCCTCATAAAAAATGCTTCTACCAGCACTTCCTGCGGGTGAGGTTAAAAGGCTAGCAATTGGGTCTCATTTGAAATACGAATGTACTCAAAGATTACTCCTCTATTCTTCACTCTTGAGGTAGGTTTTGAAATGGAAAAGGAAAAATAAGAAATGCTACTAGGTAAGAATACATAAATTCATACAGCTTTGATAGATTTTATCATATTAACATATGTTTAGAAGTTCTTTAGCAATTAAGTATTATGCAGTCAAGAATACAAGCATTGCAGTTTCTTCAGGAGGCCTCATTTTGCCTCATTTTGTGTCTCACTCTCTCCTGACTCTGCCATACTTAACAAGCAGTAATTACTACAGAAGAATTACATTTGAAAGCTTTATTCTAGAAACACAAAGTCTGATTTAGCATTTCAGAAACAGAAACCAATATCAAAATGAATGAAAAAGTAAGTAGAACATTAAAGTTTTTCACCAGTAAATAGTAACTGAATGCAAAGTGTTATGAGAAGTCTTAAGAAAGTTCTGTGCAATGAAATGCAATGTTATATTGTGTCACATTATATCAGTGTATATACCTGCACTACCTCTGAATCATCTCACATAAGCCTAAATCGGAAATGCATATACGTCAGCACGATGCCCTGCCTTATCCTATTTAACCCAACCCAAACCATTATACCAACACTGCAGCTAATGCAGCTATATTCCTTCTGGGACAAAGCTAGCTCAAAAACTACATTATGACATGTAGACCTACACAGAACAGTTGCAAAAGTGGAGTTTGAATGGATAAACTGTGCCATTTTTCAATTAAGTGACTTAATGGATGCAGCACTTCAAATCTGTTCCCATGGCAATAGAGAAATAGCAATGGAAATACAGGCAGTTTCCTCTTCCACTTGCAGTACATAAAGGAGAACAAAAACCTTTCCTCCATTTGAATGAGCAAAAGCAGACACATTTTCCAGTGCAAACATGTAAAGCCAAAATCTTTCCCATGTCCTGACCACAGTAAAATTCATGAATAAACAGAAAAGACTTGCCAACAAGGTCAAAAAACTTGGGTTTTGCTCTGTCAGACCAACGGAGGTTAGGACTGATTCACAGAAACATCCTGCTTCCATTCCTCCCAAGCTAAAAATCAAAGCACTGTTGGAAGAAGAGTCACAGATGTTCTTTCAAGAAGGTAAATAAAGGGGGAGATAGCCTGTAAGGTAGCCTCATCTTTGCTGACTAGTCATGACTTTCTGTTGTGTTTGGAAACAGAAAAGCTAGCAGAGTACAGGAAGCAGAGAGATGCACCACACTGAAAGTGATCCCCCAGAATATCTTGAATCCTGAGATCAACACTGAGATCAAACAAAACATAGGCAGCTATCACATGGTCTGCATCAATATAACAGCAAATTCCAAGACAAACAACATTCAAATCAATTATTCGAGTTGCCTCTGCACCCATCTCTACCTTAGGAGTCTTCACCCTCCCATCACTCCCAAACAGAAAGTACCTCCAAAGCTGCTAACCTAATTAACCAAGCAGATTTCCTCTGGAAAAAGATGTCCCTTCCACCATACTGTCCTACTGTTGAGTTGTCTCAGTCTAGCCTGACTCAGTCTTTGGAAAAGCTTGCTTTTAGGCAGGCCCCTAAATCAGGTACTGAGAAAGCACCAAGACTGCATCATTGTGCTGTGATTGAAGGGAGCATTATGGATCACCGAACCTGAGTGTCCAGATACATATCACATTGTCTATTGTAGCAGCCTGTTATTAATCTTTGCATTCTGCTTGTACCTAAAACCACCAGTCAGAAACAAGAACTCCATTCTGCCAGATTTGCACTGTAGATAGATCTATCTACAACTCTCATGCACACACAGTGCACACACTAAAGTATAACAGGCTGTCCTGCGTACTGAGGAACTAAACTAGAAGGTAGTCAGTCCTTTTGCTAACTTTCTAAACTCAAACACTTGAAAAATTAATGCAAAGATTATCTTGCTAAAGTACTTGTAGTAGCAGTGGAAAGTTCATAGGCAGACTCCTTAGTTGCTTCAAATGAAGCTTCAGATACTAAATTTAATTGGAAACACAACCAAAGAACACTGGCATTTTGCAACATTTTCCATAAGAAAATTCAGAGATTCAAAAACATACCAATGAAGTCTTAGAATAATCATCCTGACTTTTAATGATTATGTAAAACATCATTATCATGCCACATGCTATCCATCACCTATTGTCAATCTTTAGAGGCCTAGGTCAAGTTCTCCTGTTTCTCTTGCAGAGCCCAGATAACCAGTTTCCTCTTTTTTCCCTAATGTATTTATCATTAAGAGCTTAATTTAGGCCTTGCTGCAGCCATCATTTCAGATCTAGCACTGGCAGTAAATCTGGATCAAGGCACAGTCTAATCCTAGGAAAGGAAAATGAGAGCAGAGATATTTGAGAGCAGCCTCCAGGACAAATACCATTCTGCTTACATTGTCCACCTTACTGAAAAGTCCTTTCTCTGCCTTATTTTCATCTGCTGAGCATTAGTCATGAAACAACATGATGCAATAATATACATCCTTTCTATGAACACACAGTAGTGTCACTCTGTCCTGAAATCTAGGACTCCACTTTCCATCTCATGCCACATGACACAAAGTGGAGCACTAAAAAATGAAGGGCTCCAATACAAGAGACATAGGTCTTCCACTACCCTGCCTTTTAATTAAATAATAAACAGGATTAAATGGAACTTAATTCCATGGGAAACTCACAACCACTCCATGGGAGTGCATCTCTTGCTAGCCTTTAGCACTGTATGAACACCTCTTTTTATTAATAAATGCTCCTCTATCCCAGCTGCTGTATTTGCATGTCTGTCTCCTTGTCACTCTCGACGTGTGGTTTTTCTAATCTCTTGCCTATAAATCCTCAAAAATCCATCATCAGAATATTCTGAAACAATTAGTACTGGATGTCTTCGCACATGTAAACTGCAATACATGCAAACATTTACAATACATTGTTGAATTGAACCCAACACATGCAGCTGGGTATTTTTTGTTAATATTAACGAGACAATTCTTTCCTTTGTAAAGGACACAGAGGCAGGTTCTCTTTGCTGGCTGTACTGTGACAGCCCATGCTCCTCATCTGCAAGGAACAGTCTTTATACACACCATGAAGCCCCGGGGATGAGAACTTTGGTTGTTCACTTTTGCAATGGTTTTGTGTGGGAGATGAGCATGGTTTGGAGACACATTGTATTTGGTTTCTCAGAGAAAGCACTGATACCTTATGCCACTTCATCCCTGGTAGCTTAGTCAGTGGAACTTGGCTGGCCCAGACATGATTTATGTATGTGCTGTACAGACTACTGCAGTAATTTCATAACAAGAATATCACAATGACCTTGACATGCCTTCTGTTCTCTGTTGGTTTTAGCAGTTTTAATGAATACATCTTTCTTAACCAAAGTATCAAGATGTGATCCCTTAGATTACCCACACAAATGATAGTTTCTAAATTCATTTTAAAATTGCAGTGAATGGATTTAAGAGTTATTATGAACAATTCAGAGACAGCGCCTTCCAAAAGCCTGATTAGGCTCCCAGCCATCATTTTTTCAGACATGGGAAAAACTGTGAAAGTAAATCTCCAATTAGGATGCTTGTGTTCTTTTAAATTAATGTTTCATACCAATTTTGTTTCCTACTTCATGTCATTTTCTGAGGAATTTATGTGCTGAAATCACCCCTTTGATGAGCCACAGACAAGAAGCTTAGTGTGCTTTGATGTGGAAAAGGAAAATGTGCACTCTTTGTTTCTGTGGAACCAACTTGCATATCAAGGAATTATCATGATCACTGTAGTTAATGCAAGGTAAGCCCCAATCTTTTCTTTTTTTTTTTAGCCAATAAAGAAGGCTGGAAGAAGCAGCTTGTCCAAAGAGTTACAAGCAACCAAGTAAGGATGAGAGGTTCCAAAATTACCTAAGCTTCCCTCTTCCTTTTTCGTCAAAGCATCATGAAGCAGTGGACTGGGAAATCAATCCATGTTTGGGCAGGGAGCTCTGCAGGACAAAACCATGCCAGCTAGACATGAAAGAACTACAAACCCCTAGCATATCACTCCATACATGTGCAACCTTTGCATCTCTTAAACAGCAAATAGCAAGACTGAATCACAGTAACAAGTCCATCTTTGACCCTATACCTTTCAAAGGCAGGAGGAAATGACCAAGAATATCCGGAGCACTCGTAACTGACACATCCCAACTATGGAGACAGGGAGAACTGACTTTGAGTACAGATGAAATACAGTTACAAATGTAGTCTGGTGTGTGAACAGGAGAGGTCCAAATGTACAATCTTCCCCTATAAATACACATCCCTTGATTTCAGTTTTCAGAAAAAACAGGGGCAAGGTTCAAAACTGCCCCAGCAAAGTCAAGAACAAAAGCATTTTTAAATCAGTGCAAGAAGGGTCAAGTATACTCTCTGCTAATGGGGAAGACATCCTGGTATTTGAAACTGGAAATGTCAATATTTCAAACATTAATATGCTGAAAACTGTGAAACAACTTTGTCTATCTTGCTAACTCCTATAGCTATCAAACTCGAATCAAAGGAGGTAGTTGCTGTAAGACTTTGTACTTTCTGACCTCACTGCATTTAGAAACATTAGTAATTACATCACATTTCTGTATCTGGTTTTCATATACAGCATTGTGCTTCAAAGTGAAAGTCACATTAAAAATAGATTTGATTAGATGTGCTAAGTGCCTATCACAAAGTGCAGCATGCCTTCAACTCCTGTGGACTTCTGTGAGAAAGGAAAGTACCAAGCACTTTGCAAGACTTGGTCAGTTACGACAGGAATGTTTCTTCTTACTGTTTCAGCAGTTTCCCATATGCATTCTGTATCAGTAAAAGGGATAACTTCTCCCGTAGTTATTACAAGCTGCATCACATATGACACATAAAAAATTTATTCCTCACATACCTTGTTCAGAAAAACCTACACTGTTAATTTTAGAATTAGAAATACACAGTTCCACTAAGTTTTACAGCCCCTTTGCACTGACTGTACACAGCAGAGAGAAAGCTGTTACTGCACTTTATGCTGCTAGGGAATTTTTGATGCTTTTTTGAGCAAGTTTCTTCCAGGTCAGTTCCATATACAAAATAGGCTGAGAATTAATAACGCTAATAGGAATGTGTATTAATCACCCAATTGATTTTTAAAAGACACTTTTAGCCAGCAAATGGTGTCATAATAAATTATATATAGTCACCTTGATTCCACAAGCCATCTGCAGCTCCTCATGAAGCTAAAAAGTAAACTCTTTAAAGAAAACTAATAATCTTCAGATCCAAAAATACAGAAAGAATGAAAGGAAAAAACATATTCCCTCCATTATGAGTCAGCTCCCCTGCAAAAAAAGAAACCTGGAGCAGTTACATTTGGGAAGCTGTCATGTTTCTACTTCTGTATTCTTTTCCATTCCTTTGATCTAAAAAATCTCAGCCACTGGGGACTGAACCAATCCAGGAGATTTACATGGCTTCTCAGTTCACTCTCAGGTGCTTATCACATTCTCTACTGCAGGCACTTTTCAACAATTAATTTTAATTTCAGTCTGGAAAACACAGGCGCTAATATGAAAAAGACATTAACAGGGAAAACCACTTCTCTTAAACCCCCACTGACCTCTGCATTAAGAAACTGATATTCTGTTTCTGACTGTATCATGGATCCATGCAAATTACTTCAGTGCTGGTTCCTCACTCTTCTCACAAGCACGTAACTTTCTTTTACACTACATTTCATTGCTGAAAAGGCCCAAATTAGTAATACTGCCCTATGATCAGACAAACTTTTTTTATTAAGACAATTCCTTTTCTGAGAGGAAGTGTCACTACTGCTAGCCAAAAACAGATACGCTGTCATTGTAACACCCACAAGTGCTCTGCAGCGGGAAGGATATGAAGACCTGAAGAATGAAGAAAGAGCGAGCTTACACCAGTAGCAGAGGGCTAAAATCTGAGCTCTTTGTCTTCCATTAAATGACACTTCCTAATAAGACACGCCTAGGCAAAGTAGCAACACAGGCTAGCAGCTGTTGTTGGCAGCCATACAACAAACTCGATTATACAGCCATACCCAGTCCTTCCTTGCCAGGCTACTCATGAAGGAACACCTTAAATCCCAGAAAAGGCAATGAAAGACATGACTGTGTCAATCATTTCTGTGCTGGATGTCCTCACAAAGGAAAGGTGTGAGCAGAAGTAAGCCTAAGTATGCATGCTATAGAAACAGAAAGCCTGTATTTTACCTGTTTGGAATCAGAAAATCCTCCCAGCAGACAACTTCAGATAGTGACATGAACTCTGATACTCCTTTTAGCCTGCCATTTGCTGCCTCCAACATGTACACAGAGACCCCTAGCTGCAATTTTGCTTAGGACAAGCATTTGCCTGAAAGTACCGTTTAACGTAATTTTAATTGAATGGTCAGTTTTCATTTTCAGCAACCAACACATGAAGCTGCAAGACTGTAGATTACCATTGTCCTACACAGAATACCTGTCAAGGACTTACAAATTTTCAATGGCACAAGTTTGTCACTCATCTGTGCAGTTTTCCACTTAACGTTTTCCACTTGGTGGAAGGGTAGCTAAAATGTACATTATTCCCTACAAAAGTAATCAGAACAGTCTGTCTCTGAGCAGTGTGATAGCTACCTCAAAACCCTGTGAAAACTTATGTATCATCAGGCATTATTTGATTATTATGAGAGAAACACTGGGAAGCACTTTAAAAGTCAGTTACACAACCTTTTATGCTTAGACAAAGTGCTGACTTCCCATTGTTTTCAAGTTACTCAGCCCACAGGCCGTCCTAAAGATGGGATGCACATAGCTCTGGAAGCACAACAGTAACAGAACTGAGATGGACTGCACAAGGCAGACTTCTGAACAGCTGTAGGTATGCCTGCCCTAAGAGGCAACCACCTGCATATAGAGCTGCCAGACAAGCCTAGCTGTGCTGGAGTCTAACTAGATGCACCAGATGCTTACTACAATGTCAGATGTACCCAGGCATACAGGTCCCTGAATGTTCTGACCACCTTCTTGTGAGGGCTGCCCTGAGGCCAAACACAACAAATGACAGATGTGGCCAGAGCCAGGCATAAGCTGGGCCAGGTCTGTTTTGAGGGCAATGTAATTGTCCACTTGTTCCCAATTAATTATGTTCACACCTCACAGTACTCTTATGACTAAGATTTCCCCTTTCCTCTGGGGTCTTGGAACAGTAGTTGGTTTTATTTCTCTTATCCTCTCTTTACAAAAACAGGTATCACAACTGATTCAGCAGTGAAGTGAAGGCCAGACTTGCCCTTACACTTTCATTTGTAACCTGATCTGTGTGAACCCCAGGAAACATATGATCCTGCAGAAGTGATACATGAATCCTTATTCCTCTGACTAAAACAGAAGATTTAAAATCACTTATAGCTTCATAGGACCAGCATGTTCAGCAGGAGAACTGCTTTTATCAGCTAACTCACTTAACACAGTAATGAGCTCTTGGCCAAGAAACGGGTTATGTTGAATTCTACTGGATCAATGCAAAGGGGGAAAAGCTCAGCTTATTTGAGTACTCCATCCTCTAAATGTACACAGCAGGATGCCAAGATGGCCCACATATGCTATATGAAGGAACTTCAATCCAATTCTACAACATGATAATGCCTTTTCCTATCCATCTTGGTTTGTTTCACTTACACTCAAAATATTAGGAATTAAGCAAATAAGGAGACAAAAGGCTGAGGGGAGAATAAGGGGGAGAAAAAGGGCTGAGCCCTCATACATTTTGTTTCCAAATCTTCTGCCACTTCAGTTAAATTCAATCAATTTTCACTGGTAAAATATCTACTGGATAAGATCAATAGAATGATCATATGAAGTAGTAACTCTCTGTTTGAATTAAAATATTGATGAGCAAAGCTCTTAAACAAAAAATACTGAAAAACATGCATAAAATGCAAATGAGATTGTGCTTGAGCATGCTACTGAAGTAGAAGAAATATGGAAGCTAGACAGGGGAAGAGGAGACTACCGTCCTGTTTCTGTTGATCACATAAAGATGATCATATTGGGTTTTGCCCTAATTTAGGGCAAAATCTCAATATCAAAGCAACTTCGAACATGTTCCCCATGGTAAATTAGTTCTGCAGGGAGGGCAGGTGTACCTGGACAAGGAGAGCACATCAGCTGTTCTATATTTATCCCAGGTGCCTGCTTTCACCTGCAGAACTCACAGAGGAGCTCTCTAAACAACTTCCTGTTAGAGACACACATCAGTGTACCACACTGTGACATACTGACCCATATACAAAGATAATTGGGCAAGCAGGAAGAGAAAAACACGGCATTGTAAGGCCCAAGACTGTGCTGGAAGCTTCCCCATCACTCTAGTTATGGTAAGCAGAGTATGTGTCTTTCACAAGTCAGCTCTGATCTAATCCTAAATGAACTAGTGCTGAGCCATGAAGATATGCAGCTGGTTCATGCTCAGGCTGATGAGCACAGCTGAGAGCATCAGCACCATCCTCCCACAACCACACAGCTCCAGGCACCTGCCCAGTAACTCTGCACAGAGACTGCCTGCTAACCCAGTCCAACTCATATGTATTTTATAGGCATATCCAATATAACATTGCCATTTATTGCTTCACTAAAATATTAAGAGACATGTTACAATACAATACAATACAATGCAATATAAAAGAGCACTTGTTCAGGCATCCATAGCTGGGAAACACTCTTTTGAAAACAAACAAGCAAACACCATAGTGAAGACTGACCTACTCACTTGGTTCACCGGCATCCCAAAGTAATTTTTCTGGCCCAGGGTTTGTCATACAATACTTCAGGCTGAAAAACCACCCTATGCCACTACCAAGGCATAGCGTGCTTTAGGAACAACCTAATCCAATGATCTCAAATAAAGGTTCCTACCTATGTTAATGAGCAAGCAGCTGACTCCTCCCTCTGTTTATTGAAAAGACATCAATTTACTTCAAGTGAACATATTCAAAGAAGAAATGTCTCATTAAGAATAATGGTAAGATGCATTTCATTTCAAAGGAGATAGATCTGTCTTCCTAAACTCTATGAGGAGGATTTCCTGTTAGCTCTGCCAGTTAGTAACAAGTCACTCATTTGACACCACTGTCTATAAAAGAGATGGATCATGAAAGTGCCTGAGTTGCTGAAAAGAAAGGATTTTGAGACCTGTGAATGAAAAGTGCTATGGCACAAAAACAGATATGCAGGACAGTGGTTATTCATCATCCTTGTCTTCTAATAAGAGCTTTCCAGACACCTAAGCAATTTCTGAAAATAGTTTCATCAGTTT
The DNA here is from genome assembly GCF_012275295.1 of Melopsittacus undulatus. Taxonomy (NCBI): domain Eukaryota; kingdom Metazoa; phylum Chordata; class Aves; order Psittaciformes; family Psittaculidae; genus Melopsittacus; species Melopsittacus undulatus. Next base: position 79,626,186 of record NC_047530.1, on the reverse strand, counting down.
TGATTAATATCTACACAGGGGCATTATTTCTTCCTTGTAAAGGGGAAAAGAAAAAAAAAAGCTATTTTAAAACCATGTATAAAGTGTGATTGAGGTGTATGTTAGAAAACCTCTTAAAACAAATAATTTCTTATTTTCAGACCAGCCTCCAGAAATGCTCTCATCATATTTAGGCTAATACATAGCTATCTATGCGACTTTTGAAAAGCATGGACTGATATATAAGGATTAAAGGGCTGTGAAACAGCACATCTTCACCCATGGTTAACTGAGGGAGATTCAGAACTCTCATAAATTCTTTAATGTAGAAGTATAAAAATCACATGTAAGTAGAGTGACATAAGATCTGCAGAAGCAGCTGGCAGTTGCTAGAAATTCATTGTCAGGCATATGAATTTTGACCTTCCCTTTACAACCAATCAAGTTATCAGCAAAGGCAAAGTATTCGCCATTCTACTTTTTCCTGCTTGAGGCTACAAACCTTAATGTTATCTCAATATGCATTATGAATTCATACACTTCATTAGGAATTACTAGGCAGAGAAACATGAAGTAGGCACTTTAAAGACTTTACAGAATTTCTCACACTGTGAGGAAGAATGCTGGGGAATTGCAGAGAGCTCATCCACAGGGGGTATAGAAGTATGAAGTAAGGTCACCCCAGAAATGCAACTCCTGATCGGTAGAATATCAAAATGTGTTTGAAGGAATGTTTTTTTCTACAAAATATAAAGACTACAGTTATTGATGCCACTGCGATTATTCAGTCACACAGGGCATTCCTTTTTAATTCCTGCAGAACCAGACAGAGCCCACCTGAGGAACATCAGCCTCCTGCACGCCCATGTGAGCCCTCCGGACCTCCCAAGATGTCAGAAGGGTGTTTCCATCACAACGGCGGCCCGCCGCTGCCCGTCGGCTTTGGGCCCCCACGGGCCTCCACGGGCCGCCTCGGGCCGCCTCGGGCCACTACTCTACTCCCACAGCGGGCGCAGGGCCGGAGGCGTTCCTAGCCCTTTGCTGCCATCTGGCGGGCAGCGGCCGCCACGGCCCGGCCCCCGTGCTTGAGGCGAGGGTCTCCTGTCATGGCTGAGACACAACGGCCTCAACCCGGGGCTGTCGTGCCTGTCCAACGGTGTGACCGTGAGCAGAGTGGGGAGGGGGCACCGTGCACTTTACAGTCGAGAAGCCGTGGGCCTAATCCAGCTGGGAGACTGGCACCAAAATAGCTCGGGTACGACTATGCCGACAATGAATCTCTCTCTTTAGCCTTTGTCTCGATTATTTAACAAGTGAAGGATTGGCACTATAGGCTCTTTCTCACCCAGTCAGCCTTTCTCATGCATGCAAATCTTCACACAGGGATTTTGTGCCCATTTTTCATTTAAAAGGGAGCTAGAAGAGTATATATTTGTCTCAGTCCTTCATGCTTCTCCTGTTCCCAATCGGTCATCATTTTCATTTATTGTTTGTGCTATTCTTTAAAACTAATTACACTTTGTTTTTCTAGCTTTCCATCCTGCTGTCTTTTGCTATTGCATGAGAAATAGCAGCACTTTTCCAAGAAGCGACTCAGGAAGCAACTTGGAGGAGTAATGCAGCAAGTACCACTCCCCAGCTGACTAATGCACTTCTTTATGAACCCCACATAAGCAAACAGCAGCTGCAACACTGCCAGTGCAAGGGAAAGGAGTTTAGATTTCCTCTTCTGTTATCTTCAGGTGTATAAATCGAATCAAAGATGTAAAGGGTTATTCTAAATGATGACAGAATAAGAAAGAAATGTAATAATCTACTGCTGTGGGTTTGGTAGTGAAAGGGTTAAAATAATTGAAAGCAATGAGAGGTGGCAAATTACTTCATAATAACAGCAAAACACTGAGAATTTTCTACTGGACTAATTTTCTGTTTTCTAAGAGATTTTTATTTTATTAAAATAGAACTGCTCCAAATCTTCCTTTTTTCTTCTTCTTTTCTAGATCATCCCTAACTATGTTGTGTCAGATTAGGTGGTCATCACAGGGAGCTGCCCCAGAAGTGCCACAACTGGTATCCTGCTCTCCAGGATTGGTACCCTTCAGCCTCTCTCCCTCCTCTCTAGGCCAGATTCCCACAAAACTGCAATTCCCATAGTTTGTCTGAGGGGGAAAAATAATCTCCTGCATACAATATCTGGGAGTTTGGTGGAAGAGAAATCTACTCCCTCTTTCTGGAACCCCAGATTAGGTGGGTATACAGAAAGTGACACCAGACCAATCAGTGACACAGCTCCAATCAGTCTGGCTTTGCAGTCCTGCCACTTGGCAGATGTTCTCTAGTGTCCAACAAACCTGACAGTGCCATGGCTGACACCTTCATCTAAGGCATCTTTGATATTATAGGAATCTGTTGAGTAACTTTTTTGTAAACCGACCCACTAGGCCAAAAGGCAGCAGTAGGCTCTTAATGGCACTTTTGCCAAGGCAAGGCACAGAGCAGGGTTGAAACAAAGCATCCTGCAACATTCAAAAAAGGGAAAAAAAACAACAAAAAAAACCAACAACAACAAAAAAAAAAAACAACCAGCCCACCATAGAATCATGGAATCATAGAATGGTTTGGGTTGGAAAGGACCTTAAATTTTATCAAGTTCTAAACTCCCAGCCACCTTCCACTAGACCAGGTTGCTCAAAACCCCTCCAACCTGGCCTCGAACACTTCCAGGGATGTCACAGCCACAACTTCTTTGGGCAACCTGTTCCAGTGCCTCACCACCCTCACAGGGAAGAATTTCTTCCTAATAGCTAATCTAAATCTGCCTTCTGGTTTAAAGCCATTGCCCCTTGCAGTGGCCTGTCACTGCCTGGCCTTCGTCAGAAGTCCCTCTCCAGCTTTCTTGTAGGTCCATTTAGTTACCGAAAGGCTGCTCTAAGTTCTCCCCAGAGCCTTTTCTCCTCCAGGCTGAACAACCCCAGCTCTCTCAGCCTGTCTTGACAGGAGAGGTGCTTCAGCCCTTTGATCATGTTCATGGCCTCCTCTGGGCTCACTCCAGCAAGTCCATGTCCTTCCTATGCTGGGGGCCCCAGGCATATTACTAATACATATTACATATTTACACATTATCACGGACATGTTATAACATACTACATTCAAGAAAAAGTCCAATGCTGTGCAGGTGAGCAAAAGAAAAGGGACAAACAAGGAGTTTCAAGTTTTTTAAATCCATTTTACAGAAAAAAAGAATGATTTAAAATAAGAGGTTCTCTCCCATGCATCTCACTGGGGTAAAAGGGATCTGGAACAAAGTGAGTACTCTCTAGAAAGATTTTTAAAAGACATTTTCTGTCAAAAGAAAAGGTTTGTGTCAAAACAGCAATGCCAGAACAAAAGAAGGGCTCTCTGAAGATGACATTAGTAACACCTGCAGTGTTAGGTAAGTCTTTTGTCTAGACCTACTATTTACAGGTGCTTCTGCTGTGGAGCAAGTGGTCAATCAATCTGAAAGGTGGCATCATATCACTACCCAAGAAGGCAACAATCAACCTCAATTAAATGCCTCAGCTGAGGTTCCAGTCAGAGGTGAAAACAGCCACCTCGGTCTGAGTTCAGGTGGCTTTATAACCAAGAAACAAAAAGATGAAGAGAATCCTCTTGTAGCAAAGTCTCTGTTCATTTTTGGCACTTTATCAGAGACACCTTCAAAATTCACCAAAACAAGTTTATGAAGAATCACCAGTCTCATATGGCTGAGGCAGCTGCTCATGTTTCACTATGAAGTGTATTGCTCATTTTAGGACTGTAGCTACCATCGCTGCCACATAAATTTTGTGCCCTTCTAATTGTTGTGAAAACTCTTTACATAAAAAAAACCCAAAACCAAACAAATCTAGAAGTGCTGAAAGAGAAGTACAAGACAGATGCTAAGCGCAGAGACATTCAAGAGTACGTGAGCTTCCACATGTTAGTGTTCTGTGAATCTCCAGAGATTCAGAAAAGCCAGCTGCAAAGTCTGAAGTTACAAGCTGATTTCCCTGCCAGAGGAAGTGGTGATTGCTCCAAATGTCAGATTTGTCAAATATTAGGTAATTTCTGAAACTTCATCTGAAAGAAGTAACTAGAGCTGAGGTAGATTGTGCTGAGAGGATCCCAGTAATTCACTGTAAGGAATAGCATTCATCATCAATTGCAATCATGCAATTCCATGTGTTAGCAGAAAGTTAAGTAAAAAGACCTTAGGACTTACTTGATCTGTTTTTTACTTACTTTGCCCATACTGCCCCTTGCTGCACCTCAGATCTCTACATACTGGAAGAGTACAGCCTTTAAGAGATGCACACACCCTCACTGGAGCACACAGAAACAATCTTTGTCATGATGCCTTAGACAGCTTTGGTTCTTTCATACGGCTTGCAAAAAGATGCACTTGTTTACAGCTTCTTGGAGAAAAGATCTTAGACGAAAGTTAAGTCCATTAGAGTTATCTTTAAGTTTTTCTATGGACTTCAGTCAGCCAAAAAAAAAGTTCCCTTGTTTTTGCAGCATTTCTGTACTGGGACTAGTCCCTTCTGCTGAGCCAACAGGGTTTCTTGTGACAGGCTGGTGAGCCTAAGGAAGGAAGGGAGCCTTGTAGCTATGTGTAATAAAAGGGTTTGCAGTTATGGTAGGGAACCTCAGCCTGATTTGCAACAAAATGCACTTTTTTTTTTTCTTTTTCATGCAAAACTATGTGCATGGTGTCATCTAGCAAGGTTTTTCTGCTGTGGAGTTATTGCACAGAGACTTATCTTAGAACATATTCTTTAAGTAAGAAACCTAGGCCAGCTATTATCTCTGGAGTATCGACACTCCTTACACTTCATTTAGCTAGAAGCAAACAAGATATGATGAGAAAAGCTTTCAGAATAACTAAAGAAACCCTAAAATCCTCATTCAGAGGCTAAATGGTGACTCACACTATTTTAAATGAGGAGTGACCAGTGCTGATCCTGCTACGAATTCAACATTCAAATCTAAGGAGCATAGTTTGAATTAAGCCTAGCCCAGTCCACGAGTGAACAGGAGGCACTGCTCTTATACATGCTTCTTTCAAGCTAGACAGCAAATGACTCAAGCTTCTCCGAAAACTCCTTAACCTTGGATGAGAGGTTAGGAAGCACTTTTAAAAAGCAGCAAAGCCTCTGAGGAGAAAGCTGTTTAGGCATTGATGTGGCTTTGTAACATTTATATTGAATCACTACAGCAATTAAGTGGAGTTAGATTGACATTTCATCGGGAAAGGCACCCCCAAACGCCTCTTGTTTGCTCTCACAGCTGAACTATACAGAGGAAGACAATCAGTTGGTGAGAGGCACAAAGTGACAGCAAGAAGGACATGACTAATACAACAGACAGCACTTGCAGCAGTGCTAGCACTCAGAAGGGCTCCAGCTTTCCAGATAATATAGTTAGAAACTCTTTAGAAAGCACAGAGGTACTGAGCACTGAATGAGAATGCTTGTACTGGTGAGATGACTCTAAACCACCTGCCTCCATCCAAAAATTGTCCGTTTTTAATAGCCACAAGCAAGTGACTTTGTATAGTATGTATTCTCTTCTGCTTTAGTACAAATGGTTAAAAGCAACCAGCTTTTCTTTGAACTGGAAGAGAACAGAGTGGCTCATAGATGCAGAAGCAACTGAAAAGTATTTAAAGAAATTACAGATTTTGATCTGAGACCACTTCCTGACTAATACTGCAGACAGAGTAATACGCATTATCATCATGCTGCTAAGTATTTGTGACACAGCTTCCAATCACTGCACCTTTTGTGCAATCATGCCAGCATGCTCTAGTGCTATGCTACAGATTTTAAATACAGGAAAGGTAGACTGATGATGTATGTTTGGAATACAGAGAAGCTAGATCAAAGCTGGGTGTCAGAGCAGAAGGCTTTTCATGACTGGAGGGAGAAAATGTCAGGACAACCTGAACAGTGCAGAATTTTGAGTCATGTACATCCTCCTACTCTGAAGCCAGATAGGCAGTGAGTCCTGTGAGAGGAGGTAAAATGGACTTTCTTGCTGCAAAACAAACCTGACATCCAGAAACTTTCATCTAACTCTGAGGAGCCTGTCAACACATCAATATTATGCACAACCAAGGCCTGGAGTAGGATAGGAAAAACGTGATATTCTCCATGATCATTTTCTTATTAGAGAGTTGACAGAGTGATTATCATCTCAGGGGAGGCTCTCAATGCAGAATTTAACATCTGTGGAGAAAATGCAACTGACATGGCAGGATATCATTTCATCACACATAAGTTAAGCAAAAAATTCAGAATTCTGAGCTAAATGTTCTCTTTTAGTTTTGTTGAGACAAGTACTTTCAGAATTCCAAATGTTCCCCAGCAATTATCTGTATTCAAATGGCTGAATAACTTAATTTTTAGATGTTTCCAATCTTACCAAAATGAATAACCTTAAAAGAATTTCACAAACAAGTTTATAAGCAGAGATATATCTTGACTATTGTAATCAACATTTTTAGTGACAAAATATTACAACCAGATGAATGTTCCACCAGGTCTAGATCACTGCAATTATAAAAACATTACAGCACAGGAATTCTCCAATCTGTCATGAATGTTTTAGAAAAGCTTTCCTTCATCACTTCTTTGTTGCCACCTTTGGCAATCCATGAAACATGTCCATATTATGCATATGCAACCTTCCTAGCATTCATTTACTCTGAAGAAACAACACGTCCCTGCACATCACAACACATTCTTCCAATGCAAAGCAATGCCAGTGCAGCAGGATGAAGAACAGTTCACTGTGACAGCTGTATGATCGTAGTTAATCTTTTTATTCACAGCACTTCTCAGCCCATTATTATCATTAAAAAAAAAAAAGACAAATGGAAAAACCTGTAGGTATTCTGTTGTCTCTATAGATTGTTGCAGGTAAGAGCTGCAGGAGTCCAGAAAACAGTGCTCCTTCAGTGCAAATCTGTATACTGCCAGTATCTCACACTCTGCAAGGAATGCTTGATTTGAGGAAATTAATTCTCTGATTTGAATCAGCACCAGTTACAGAGGTGCTAATCTTCTGGGTGTGCCTTCCTCAGAAGCTATTGAGGGAGATACCTACAGGACACTTTCCTTCTACAGAGGTAGCACTGGGCACCAGTTAACACACCAGAAATTTATGCTCAACTAGGTGTTTAATCACAGGTTCTTGTCTGACCTTGTACAGTTCCCTCAGTTTCCCAGCACTTTGGTTCCTATTCTGGAAAATGTTCCTCTTGTGGTAGAAGAGGTGTTTAGGCACCCAGAACATAAGCATGTTGGAAGAGAAATGGATGAGATGGACATGCAATGCAATGAGTGACAACCTTCTGACATGCATTTCTACATAATACAATTGCTTTTTTTCCTCTCAGATTTTATCAGCGATAAAACCTTCTACCCCATCCAGCACTTCCCAGTATTGCATGTAAAGTAAGTCACATGGCAGTGAAAGAAGCACCCCTGACATGGCAGCCCACCCTTCATCCACTCTGCAATAGCTTTCAGCCCTGTCTGCAAACATACCTCCCCCTAGCTGCAGACTAATCTGATTTAGCAAAGAAATGGTTCTCCATTAGCTTTCACACCCATGCACTGTTTTGGTCTAATACTATTTTAAGTGGGAAATAAACAGGCATTTTTAAAGCCAGCCATATCTGCTGCAATGTGTTACCAATAGCTTCAGTCGAACTAGCTTCAATTTATGAATCATGTGTGCTACCCAACTCTCCAAACACTCCAGATCTGCCACACTCCACACTCCAGACTAGTTAGGGGAAACCAAGGTATCCTTCTTCATTGTTTTTTCCATTGTTCCAATGCCACAGCCACAACCATACTGAAGCTGCAAGGCTTGATCTGCCACCATTTATCTGCGTATACTGGTTTCAATGTTTCAGCTGAAAAAAAGATGTCCAAAAGTGCCATACAGTGTGTAGAAAATCACATCTTCTCCTCTTGTTATCTAACGTACTCACCCAAGATTGAGTCTGATTCTGGTGCACTGAAATACAGGCATAACAGGTATCAGATTTTCTTAGAAGGGGTAATTTACTCTTCCAATCATTTTAAGGTATATGAACAGAAAGCAAACAGAAGTCTTTCTCTCCTCAGAAAGAAAACTTTACAGCAACACTGTTAGAGGGAAGGGTACCCAAGCAAGCTCATTTCCTCCTTTCTCCCACTCACAAGTGGTTCCAAAAATAGATTTTCCTTCCCATAAAAAAATAAACATTTTTTTAATGAAAATTGCTTTAACAGAAGGTTGCCCTTTCATTCATGCGTTACAGGGAGACTGTAAACTCGGGACAATTTGCTACATGCTCCAAATACCACCATCCCACTTCAGAAAACGGAAAACAGAAACAAAGAGATCAAACATTTGTCTCTTTGATCACCAAAATCAGTGGATACTTCCCCACAACATACAGGATTTTCTACTCCTGGACACAAAACAACAGTTTTCGCTATTATAAAACAGAAAGCTTCCAAATCCAATAATAATAAAGAACTTGTATAGAAACAAAATATCCTCAACATTATAGACACATCTCCCTAAAAGACTACAGATAAAGACAGAACTTCTGTTTTCCCAAACCCAGAGCTAAAGAATTCATCTAGAAAGTCCAGCTTATCCCTGGCTGTATTTTGACTAGTTACTTCAAAAAGCAGTGGCTGACAGAAGAATCTCAATCCTGTAAATAGCCAATTCTGGAGCACATTCTGTTTGTTTCAAAATCCATATATTGAAATTATGAGTGAAACACACATCATAAGCTTATATATATTTTAAAGTGTTCACTTCAACAATGAGCACATTCCATTCTCTTGCATGACAATCTGAATATACCTTAAATATACCTAAAATAAAGCAAGAGGTGAGATTTTAGTCTAGAAAAGAGGATTTTACCTGCTCAAATGAAAAGCTCCAATAGAGAACAGCTTACTCAGCCATCGGAAACACAAAATACCTTTTTCTCAAGCAATAATTTGTTGACTGTCCAGGGCTCTGTAAACAGCAAATGTTCAGGACAGACCTGCCCTATGCATCTCAGCATTGACCCTGCAGACTGAGCAAAGAGCAAGAGAGAAGGAAGCAACCTCCATTTGATTCTTGTCTCAGCCCTCAATACTGCCCACACAATTTACATTAAACAATCTTTAGACAAAAACACAAATAAGCCTTGGAACAGAGTCTGCTCACAGAAGCTTCACATTCCAGCCAAGCACTTCAACAGTGGACACCACAATGATTTTCATTTCTGTTTGATCTCCTTTTGGCCCCAGAAATACTGCACTGTGACCCACTTTTTAAATGTGGAAAATCAGGCTGGGCGTTAGATTTTTCCCTCCATTTGTAGCCTAATGCTGAGAAACTCTGTCAAAAAAGAAATGGGAAATTACAGCCATTCAAGTCACCAACAGCTACATCTGGTAGCAGGTTGTGAATTTGTGAAGCAGCAACTCTCTTCAGATGCCATAATCTCCCTAAACAAGGGGAAAGATCTCAGATATGGACAGCACTTAGCATTTCCTATGGGCTAGTTCAAGTCTCTGCATTCAACACACATCTGAGATACCATTCTGAATTACATTTTTATTTTGGTTTTGGCTGTTGTCCCTACTACCATTTCCTTTCTTAACACTTCTCACTCCTGAACAGTATGCCCTGTGATTACTATGCTGCTCCCATAGCTTTGAAAGTTTGTAAACCAGCCCACGTGAGCTGTGTTACCCACGATGCATGACATCCAAGAGAAGTAGGCCTGAGCAGATCTGTATGTTGCCCCTGACCTGAAAATCCAGATTTTAAACTCTAGTTCTGATAAGGAATGAATTGCCGAAGCAAAATTGTAAAGCACTTCCAGGACAATGGCTCTGTTTTCAGAACAGAATCCATATTCCTTTAAAATGGAGCAACCATAAGCTGCTTCCGTTCATTTTAACATTTCAATATAGCCAAAAGTTAGATCTATTATCATATTTTTTCTCTGACATACTGTCCTGGGCTCAGCAGTAGCAGTCATTTTTTTTCCTTCTTGGTAGCTGGTGCAGTGCTGTGTTTTGACTTCTGGGCTGGGAACGGTTGCTGATAGCAAGCATGTTTTGAGTTACTTCTCAAATGTTTGGTTTGTCCAAGGACTTTCTGAGCCTCGTGCTCTGCCAGGGAGGAGGGGAGGCCAGGAGGAAGGAGAGACAGGACACCTGACCCAGGCTTGCCAAAGAGGTATTCCATACCAAAACACATCACACCCAGGATGTAACGGAGAGTTACCTGGAAGGGCTAGTGCTCTGGGGGGTTGGAGGAGGTATCGGTCGGTGCTCGGTCGGGCAGGGTGGGGTGAGTTATGGGTCGGTGGCTGGTGAGGTGTTGTATTCTCTTCACTTGTTATTTCCTTTATCATTATTATTATTATTGGTAGTAGCAGTAGTGATTTGTGTTATACCTTAGTTATTAAACTGTTCTTATCTCAACCCGTGGGAGCTACATTCTTTTGATTCTCCTCCCCAACTCTCTGGGAGTTAGGGGAGAAAGGGGGGAAATGAGTGAACGAGCTGTGTGGCTGGGTTTAAACCACGACACATGCAAACTTTGGCAAACTGAGAAAACTAGTTAGCAAGATTGTCTAGAGTGAATCAAATGTGTAAATAATGAAACAGAACCCTCGCTCTTAATTTCATGAGTAGGGGAGGGTGAAACAGGAAAGAAGTGATGCTGTTATCCACTCACAGTGCAGTGGAGTCAGAGGATAATTCAGATTTGGCCTGGCAATTAAATACTGCTTTTCTTTTGTTTTCAGTAGGGGTGGTTAATTTCCTTCATGAGAATAAGAGTAGGGCATCTCATGGGAGTGAAGCATTTACCACATCCTATCAATTACCAAAATTTGGACAATCATAACAAAACTGAAAATAAAGGGATAAACAGTCTCCATCCAAAGGTGTAAAAAATATCACAGGAGACATGATATTTGTTCCTATAATTTAACAGCAATACCCTATACCCCAGAGGAAAATCAAAAAGCAGACCATGCTATGTGTATTTTTAAAAGGAGCAAGCAAGGAGATAGATAGAACTGACATTTTGCAAAACTGTGGTATCATTACTGTAGAATGCGTAAATCAAGGACAGAGAGAGAAATTAAAACTGTGATAAAATGCCACATGGTTTTATCAAGTTAAACTGCAGCAGCCTATAGTGTCTCTCTTCAGTAAGATAACTGGTATTTTTAGGCAAATTCAATCCACTGGAATTAATCTCTATAACTTAAGCCACAAATTGCTTTCACTGCCCCAAGGGAGATTAATTTTTAAAGCAGAAAAAAATGGAGATTATAAAATAACTATTAGGCAGGTAAGAGATTACACCTGTTTATAGTATTGGGAAGAAAAGGGGGGTCTTTCTGAAATCGTTACCTTTCCCAGTTCTGCTTAGGATTTTGATAAAAACATTGGTCCAAGAAGATAGTCCAAGAAGGTGTATGGTACTGAAGCTTCAGGTAACACAAAGTAGGAAGGTAATGCCAATTACTAAGAACAAGTTTACTTGCAAAAAAAAAAATTATAGCCCTATGGCATAGAATCACAGAGGCAGAAAACAATTCAACAACACAAAGGCCTGCATTCATAAGCAAGCATTTTGTTGCTGGAGTCTGGGCCTTAAAACATGAAGGTGCCAGTAAAGGAAAAAAGCAAAATCCATATGGTTAATGGTAAGTTGATAACACAGTGCCAAACTAGTTAGCTGCAGGGAACACCAAGGCTGATCATGGGCAACACTCCACTGTTTATTTACTTCTAGAAAAGTCAAAATGTACACAAAGTTCCTGGGTTTAGGCCCACAGCCTATCTCTGTTAAAGTGCAAAAGAGAGAAGTAATATCAAATTTAAAGTTTGCAAACTAGAGTATGAGTTGACAAGGACAGACATGGACTAAAATCTTGATTTGAAAAATTAACTCATCTTCATATTGGGATGAATTAAAATTTTAGGGATGCCTGAGTTTAAGCCTGGATTTCAAACTCAAGAACATTCAGATCTGATGCTGCAGTCCAGACTTGTATCTCTGGCACTGTTTCACCTCATGAGAAACAACATAAAATAGGCTACAAAGGACACGCTGCTCCACTTCTTCAGAATGTGAACAGTTTATTGATTAGGCTTCTAGAAAGGCAAGATTCCTCTCCCACCCTTACCTGAGGAACAGGCAAGAGGATGCAGTAAGGAGGAGAGGGGTCTAGGGAGCTAACCCATACAGGCTCTGAACAGTCTGGGATGTCTACTCCTCACTGAATGCGACAGTTGCTTATAACGTAGATGTGTGTTGATCCCCATTCTTCTTGTCCTGTTAAAAGTCTTTCTATAAGAAACATCTATCAAATAGTAATGTTGGAATACTGTTCCCTGTACTCACTCTAATTTTCTTAATCCTTTTCATGAGATTTGAATTTCAGTTTAAAAATTAGGAATAGTTGCCTCTGACATGCTTACTAGAACAAGAGATGAGCAGGTTCGTACTTCCACGCATCCTAGTATAAGCAAAAAGTGAGCAGGAGGATTATTACAAGTGCTCAGAGATTTCCCTCTGCTCCTTACACGTATTTACACTAGATACGTACTACAAGTAATGCACAGTGAACGCACAGACTTCAGTAAAAACTGTGAAAAAGCTAAAGCAGCTCCAGCCCAATTTGCTACATCTGTTCTGCAAGACATTCAGCTGGGACAGTGAAAGGAGGAAAAAGGCACCAAGAGTCCAGAGGTCAAGAAACGACAGTGCCTTTGCCAACGCCTTGGCTTCAGATTACAGAATTTTTACCACAGTTCATGGTAAAGTAGCGCTAAGAATGACGGAAACGATTCTGAAGAACATACCTGCATCTACCTGAACTAGTCACTAGATGTCACTGTAAAATGTGTCCAACAAAACGGAGGGAAAAACACACCTGTCAGCATGGTCAGTATCACTCCGGACCTCCCAGGGGCGACAGTCCATTCTTCCTAAAGGCCCAGGAAACCTCAAAGCCTTACTTGAAATGCTAAAAAATTTGCAGCATCAGGTAACCATTAAAAAGTTTGGACATTGAATGTCCCAGGCACTGAACGAAGATCTCAGACTTACTGGAATTTCAGCATTCTCAGTGCCAAGCATTAATGGGAAACAAAGCAGTCACTGAGAGGTGGCTTATACGCAATGTACTAAGATGTTTGAGTTTCATTCTACATCTATAAAATGTCTACACTGACCTTCTGCTAAGGTTATCTCATTCTAAGCACCACAAAAGCCACTGTTGAAACTGGATCTTTTGAAACTATTAAACTCTTCTAAGGAATGCTCAGTAGCAACTACAACATAACCATTTGGGTCCCATTCACTTCATAAGAAGTTAAGGCAATTAAACTCTTTTCCTGTCTGAGAGAGCGTTCTGGACAGCCATCTTGCAAAAGTGAATTTTTAATGCCATCATGTTTACAGTTCTAGTTAATGCTTTGTACTCTGCATTACTAGCTGGAAATTTTAGTTTATTGATTTAGAATGTGATTCTCATGGTACTCCCTTTCTAGCAACTGATTTCTGTGGGCCTGATACAACTAAATTAATAATTGTGTTTTTTTCACTTCAATAAACCCAACAAGGAGCCTCTTGCAGGTTTGGGGGCTTTTCTTTTTCCCAAATAAACAAAAGATCAAATCGTCATTCTTCATTTTATATGAACCATTCTTCGATGGCTTACTGATGTAAATACCTAATAGACAGAAATGCAGCCTTCGATAGCTCTGTTCCCTGCAGAACATTTAACCACTCTCTATGGGACACTGGGGATACTTTTCTTCTCTCCATTCACTGCACCCACCTCCCACCATGAATTTACTGCCCCATCCTGTATTTCTCCATGCTTTTACTTCTCCCCTGTGAATTACTGTTTCTTCTTTTTCACAAACTTCTTCTTCCTATTTTCCTACCTATAATGGAAGAGACTCATTTCTTGTGAAAATATATTTGTTTCTCCATCCCATCTCAGGCATGTTACCTACTCAATATAGCAGCTGCTAGTTCCTATGCCTGTCTTTCCTCCTTGTTGAGTGCTTATCCAACTACTCAGTTTCCAGCATTTCTCCACAGTCACCACTGTCTAGGCAGTTCCAGCACCTGGACTCACCAGTACTGACATTCCTTTTGTAAAAGCAAGAATCAGGGGTAAATCCATAACCTTGCTGAATTCAACAGTAAAATTCCCACCGGTCTGAAGATGATTAGGATTTTTTTTTTTACAGGCTTATACCAATTAGAAAAGAATGGATGTAAGGCTTCCATTTCTGGATTCATCTGTCAAAATTATTAAAGAAAATCATCCACTCTAATTTTGGGTTAACTGTGATTTAGTAGCTTGTTCATAATGGATTTGGTGAATGAATCATTTCGTGATTCCTGCTCTGTGGCTGTATTTTTAAGAGGTCTCATGATGTTACAAAACCCACACTATTTATTTCCATGATTTGAGATCATAATTCTCTACATAAATTAAAATACACCTTTTGTACTTGAAGTACATTCATGGGCTTTTAAATTTTAATATACATTTCAAATTTCTTTTTCCTGCTCTTTCCTAAGTCCCTTCAAAGTACCATTACAAGTTACATGAGCTTGCAGCAGCTGCACCAAGCAGAACAGTGGGAAAGATGTCATCAGAAAAAAATGAATTAAATTGATACTATAGGATCATTTGACCTTTGGTGAACTTACATTTTCACCTATGAACAAAAACTACTAGAAGTATGCCTGCATAAAGGTTTCAGGACTGATCCCAGAACATTAAACAACAGCAGAGTATTTCTTAGTTCTTACCTCTATATTATACATGCAAAAAATGCTTTGAAACTAGATTTTAGAAGACTTCACAAATAAGCTGAATTGCAGACCTTTCTACTGAGTTCAGCAGGTTGTGCCTTTGCAATTCATATGCATCAAGAGACAGAGTCTTCAAAACACAGATAAAATCTCTGGGAAGTATATTTGTCACCATAAGTTGGGAGCTCAGCTAAAAGATTGATGGAGTACCTAATTTAAGCGCCATGGCTGGCTGGCTTAGTTTGGGTGTAAGGACTGTTTCTCACCACAGATTGTATGGAAAGTCTGACTGAGAGCTGAGGAAAACTAAAACACTTGCTGCACTTTTGAACTATGTGCCATAGCACCCATTGAAGCTATGTATATTAAGCAGACAGAATTCCACCTTGCATTGTTGTACCTCCACAGAAGCCTGTGATCAGACAGCTTTAAGGCAAAGACACTGCCTTGTTACCAGCAATCTTTGCCAGACCTTTGGGGCTAGTGGAGAACCTGTATTCAGTTTTGGGTTACACATTTTCAGTAGAATCACTGATGATGTATGAGTTAGGAACAAACAAACAGGCTGACAGTTTGGATCCAGGGTGAGTATACACTGCATATTGTCAAGGAGAGGGTAGAAAAGAAAGACATAGTTTCATCAATTCTCCAGGATAAAGGGGAGGACCCTAAAAAGGCTAGGAGGATTGGCCAGGTTAATAAATGGTTAGAACGGTGGTGCCATAGTTAGGAGTTTGGGTATTTAGAACATGGGACTCAATTTAGGAGGCTAAGCCTAGTGGAGGCTAGCGGAGCTGGTCTGACAACAAAGGGGAAGAGCGGTTTTGGTAGAAGGCTTGCCAGGCTGGTCAAGGATGCTTTAAATTAGATGTGTTGGGGGAAGGGGGCATTGTTCCATCCCAACACTCCCAGTCAGTTGCCAGCACCTATAATAAATGCTCAGAGCAATGTAGAGATATTCCAGCCGCTCCAGCCAATTAGCTGGCTTCATTTGGAGCTCGGCTCAGATGTCTCTATACAAATGCCCGTAGCATGGGGAACAAACAAGAGGAATTAGAGATACGTGCACATCTACAGGGCTATGATTTAATAGGCATCACAGAAACATGGTGGGATGGCTCCTATGACTGGAGTGTTGGAATGGAAGGTTACAGGCTCTTTAGAAAAGACAGGCCCGGCAGACGGGGAGGCGGAGCTGCTATTTATGTTAGGGATAGGCTGGAGAGCATGGAACTCTGTCTGGGGACAGGTGAGCAGTCAACAAAGAGTTTGTGGATCAGGGTTAAGGAGAACAGAGATGGGAGACATTACTGTGGGGATCTGTTACAGACCACCTGATCAAGAGGAACCTGTGGATGAAGCACTCTATAGACAGATAGAAAAAGCCTCACAGTCACAGGCACTTGTCCTCATGGGGGATTTCAACCACCCTGATATCTGTTGGAGGGATGGTACAGCCCGGCACAAGCAATCCAGGAAGTTCCTAGATTGTGTGGAAGGCAACTTCCTTCTGCAAGTAACAGAGGAGCCAACAAGGAGAGGTGCCATGCTTGACCTCGTGCTCACCAACAGGGAAGGTCTCGTTGGAAATGTGATGCTCCAGGGCAGCCTTGGATGCAGTGATCACAAAATAGTCGAATTCGAGATCCTCAGGACAGTGAGAAGAGCGTGCAGCAAGCTCACTGCCCTGGACTTCAACAGAGCAGACTTCGGCCTCTTCAGGAACCTGCTTAGCAAGGTTCCACGGTATTTAGCCCTAGAGGGCAGGGGGGTCCAAGCCTCTTGGTTGATATTGAAGGATAACCTGCTATGAGCTCAGGAGTGTTGCATCCCAACTAGAAGGAAGTGCAGCAGGAGGGCCAGGAGACTCCCTTGGATGGATAAGGAGCTGCTGAGGACAAATCGAAGGAAAAAAGAGGCTTATAAAAGGTGGAAGCAAGGACAGGCTGCCTGGGATGAATACAGGGATGTTGTCCAAGAAGCTAGAGACAAGGTTAGGAAAGCTAAGGCCCAGTTAGAATTAAAATTAGCTACAGATGTGAAATATAACAGGAAGGGATTCTATAGGTACACTGCAAATAAGACAGACTTGGGACAACATAGGCCCACTCCAGAAGCTAGCAGGAGAACTGGCTGAACAGGATTTGGAGAAGGCTGAGGTTCTTAATGACTTCTTTGCTTCAGTGTTCACTGGCAAAGGCTCTGACCACACCACCCAAGTCTTTGAAGGCAGACACAGGGACTGTGAGAACGAAGACCTTGGGCCCACTGTACGAGAGGATCTGGTTCAAGATCACCTTAAGAACCTGAACATACACAAGTCCATGGGACCTGAATGAAATTAATCCACGGGTCCTGAAGGAGCTGGCGAATGAAGTTGCTAAGCCACTGGCCATCATATTGGAAAAATCATGGCAGTCAGGTGAAGTTCTTGATGACTGCAAAAAGGGAAATACAACCCCCATTTTCAAGAAGGGGAAAATGGATGACCCAGGGATCTACAGAGCAGTCAGTCTCACCTCTGTGCCTGGCAAAATCTTGGAGCAGATTCTCCTGGAAGGCATGCTAAGGCACATGAAAAACAACAAGGTGCTTGGTGACAGCCAGCATGGCTTCACTAAGGGGAAATCCTGCCTGACCAATTTGGTGGCCTTCTGTGATGGGGCTGCGGAACTGATGGACAAGCGTAGAGCAGCTGATGTCATCTACCTGGACTTGTGCAAAGCGTTCAACACTGTCCCACACAACATCCTTGTCTCTAAATTGGAGAGACATCAGGTTGATAGATGGACCACTTGGTGGATAAAGAACTGGCTGAATGGTCACACTCAAAGAGTTGTGGTCAACGGTTCAATGTCCAGTTGGAGATCAGTAACTAGTGGTGTCCCTCAGGGATCGGTGTTGGGACCGGTCTTGTTTAACATCTTTGTCAGTGACATGGACAGTGGGATTGAGTGTGCCCTCAGCAAGTTTGCCGAGAACACCAAGCTGTGTGGTTTGGTTGATACGCTGTAGGGAAGGAATGCCATCCAGAGGGACCTTGACACTCTTCAGAGGTGGGCTGATGCAAACATCATGAAGTTTAACCATGACAAGTGCAAGGTCCTACACCTGGGTCAAAGCAATCCAAGGCACAGCTACAGGTTGGGCAGAGAAGAGATTCAGAGCAGCCCTGCAGAGAAGGACTTGGGGATTTTGGTCAATGAGAAAATGAACATGAGCCAGCCTCAGTGTGTGCTTGCAGCCCAGAAAGCCAACCGTATCCTGGGCTGCATCAAATGGAGCGTGACCAGCAGGTCAAAGGACGTGATGCTGCCCCTCTGCTCTTATGACACCTCACTTGGAGTATTGTGTGCAGTTCTGGTGTCCTCAACACAAAAAGGAGATGGAACTGTTGGAACAAGTCCAGAGGAGGACCACGAGGATGATCAGGGGACTGGAGCACCTCCTGTATGAAGACAGGCTGAGAAAGTTGGGGCTGTTCAGCCTGGAGAAGAAAAGGCTGCATGGAGACCTCATAGCAGCCTTCCAGTATCTCAAGGGGCCTATAAGGATTTCTGGGGAAGTATTATTCATTAGGGACTGTAGTGATAGGACAAGGGGTAATGGGTTAAAACTCAAACAGCAGAAGTTTAGATTGGATATAAGGAGGAAGTTCTTTACTGTAAGAGTGGTGAGGCACTGGAACGTGTTGCCCAGGGAGGTTGTGAATGCTCCATCCCTGGTGGTGTTCAAGACGAGATAGGACGAAGCCTTGGGTGACATGGTTTAGCGTGAGATATCCCAGACCATGGCAGGAGGGTTGGAAGCAGATGATCTTAAGGTCCTTTCCAACTCTAACTATTCTATGTTTCTATGGTTGTTCGCAAGAGAAAGCTACGGATTTTAAAACAAACAGTTCATAAAGTGACCACTTTTATGATGTCACTTAACCCTCTGGTTCTGAATTAAATGGATTGTTTAAATGTAAGCATTGTAAGATACTGAAAAAAAAATGAGCAAGCATTTAATAAAATCTCTGAAAAAAAAGAAATGTGTGTCTGGTTTAGATGATGCATCTGGTTTAGTGACAGATTTTAGACTTAAGCAACACAGCTGTATTTTCTTCCAAAGCAGAAACAGAGGAGGCTGAAAAGGGAAGTTTCTGTTCTGCACAAAGTTTTAGGATGAGTTTGGTTCCTGCAACAAGATTTCAGTCCACTGGAACCCAATCCATGAATCTCCAAGGATGGTAATTTGACAGTAATTTTTTTTCAGAAATAACATTTCAGATATGAAATAAGCTACCTGCCCCCAGCAGCATTATGCTACTGGCTACTTAGAACTGGGCTCTTGAACTTTCTAATGCAAATCGTGAGATCTCTGGAAAAACTGCCTGCTTGGATTCTCAGGGTTGCCAAGCCTAAAGCAGTTTAGCTGGCCGGTCTGTTTTAGAGCTACTGATCTTGGAAAATTTGTGTTTCACTGCCAGTGTTCCAGTAAACTTTGTTTTGGTTTTGTGGAATGAAAAATCTTGCCATGTATTATCGCAACAGCAGAAGAGACAAATTTCAATCTTTAAATATGTGTTACATGCATTGTTAATGCATAGGAAAATGGACACTGGGAAAGTATTAAGTAAGACTCAGACCTTACTCTGTAAGAATTAAGTCTTTTGGCCATATAAAAGTTACAGGGAGCAACTGCTTACTCTTAATGCCTTAGTGACCAAGATCTTAAAAGAAGACACATTACTTCTATTTAAATCATCAGATAAAATTTTCCCTTTGGAAATAGTAGAGAGAGATTACTATCTTTGGATTCTAGAACAATGTGACACAGTCATGTGTATCTTTATTATGTAACATATATCTATAGCCTACATGACCTAAAATAGGGTTTTGACATAGACACAAAAGGATTGATTTCTTTTTAGTCATTGGTATATAAACAATCTTGGGAAACACTGGAAGAAGCTTTCAGTATGTGGCAGCTGGTTAAAAGTAAAACACCTTTTTTTGTTATGGAATTACAAGCACTGATAAACTTTTAGGAAGTATTCCCAAAGGCAGTTTAAAGAGATTTTGCTATTTGCAGAAGGCACTATTACTGTTTAATTTATAGAGTTAATAAAATGATTCTGAATTATTTAATAAAGTAGGGAATAATCACAAAGATAATAGTTGTCTGCTTTGATAGTGGTATGAATCATGCACCAGAATAAAACATGCTGTTAATGAAATAAACAACTATAACAATTTCAGTTTATATAAAAAATAATTACAAAGCAAAGGACTTAGCTGTACTGTTTTTCAAACAGGGAAGTGGGTGTTGTGCAAAGGCAATGGCTTTTACTAAATCTAAGAACTTTTTACTGTATTTTAACACATGCATTTTTACATCCCTTTATTATCATAATGTATCACCAATTTATATCACTATTGAATGCAAGCACTTTATCTCATTCTTTTGTGAGTTACCACAGTATTTCTAAAGCACACTGATCTCAGGACAGAAAGAAACCACTTGCAGTTTCAATCTGAATATAAATCCTTGGAAAGAGGCAGATATAAGAGAGGGGAAAAAGAGGGGAGAAACAACAGATAATTTTAATTCCTTCCTTTCTCAGTTTAAAGTTCAGGCCTTTCCAATCCCTTATAACACACTTTCAAAAAGACTGAAGTTCCTACAAGTGGTTTGAGCTAGCTGATAGATAAAACATCATACAATCCATGTACATCTGCATACACAGTGAAGGATTAGCACTGACCATGTAAATAAGACCGTGTAAGCCTAAAATAGATGGAGAAATTTGCAGGTTTTGTTTAACTATTGCCCAGTGTTGCTGTTCATAATGTGCAGGGCTATTATTGCACCTTACCTGCAATCAAACCCTTTGTTCAAAGCTTTAGAAATATCTGGGGAATATAAGAAAACAAACAAACAAAAATGTGTCAAATAGCCAAGTCTTGACTTAAAAAAAAAGAAGCATAATTTCACCCTGTTATTAAGTGTAACACAGTGAATATCTCATATTCAGCAGTTTTAGTTTCCCAATCAAGACTGTAAATGGAAGTTTTCATTTGTGTCTTGGATTCATATTTTTAATTAACAACAGCTGTTATTATCTATCTCAGTGTACAGCTTCAGGATGTGCACAGCTTCTACAAGAACTTCTTAGTAAGTCCACAGCGAATCACTCAAATGCCTATCTCAGTGTAATAGCTTTCTATTTCAGTTACAGTCTAGCATTCAGCAAGTACAACAGGAGCAAAGCAGAGCAAAACCGACTCAAAAACCAAGGGAGAGAAGTCTTTAAGTGGTGGAGGCTCTTCCTTCTAGAAACCATTATGGCGGCCAAGTCTTCTAGCCTGGCACGTTATAGTGAAGTAATAAACACAGAAAATCAAACCCTCGATTCCCACTGATTTCATTTTGATTGTGTACAGAGAAGCAGCAACTATTGCCTTTACTTAACCAGTGGTCATAAGAAGTCAAGACTTACCTCCTGGAACTTCTTTTTACTTGTGAGGATTGTTGGTCCAGCAGGCCCATGTGAAGTAAGAAGAGGAGGAAAATGACACTGTCTTCTCAGGCACACTTGGCAGAATACTGCAGAGTGCATACCAGCCTTCAGCTCTGCTGTGCCCAGGTTATGGTTTTGGGGAGGAAGACTCTTCTTCCTCCCTACGGTCTCAGTCTCTGAGCTCCACCAAACCCACTCCTACCTCCAACACACTACCTCTCCAGACCCCTAGCAGCCATTGCCAAATGCACCCTTCCTGTTTCTGCCACAGCTTTGCCCACCTTTAGCAAAAACAAGTCTCCCTGCGGCAGGCACTTGAGAGCAGATACAGCCATGTGAGCTACCTTCATGCATTGAACAGCTGCTCTCTCTCTCCTCCAAGGAAGCAGCAGTAAACCAGATGAAAGCATTGCACAGGCCGCAAGCTGAGCCACACTCACCTAGAAGCATTCCAAGGGTCTTAGCTCTGATCCTAGGGATGAAACTTCTCAGAGAACTTATATCCCACAGCCCAGAACCTTGCTTTGCTATCAATACACGCTGGAGACAATATCATCTTGCTCCTTCTTTCCCTGCCCCACTGCATACACCAGAACAGCAGATGTTAATGGCTTGTAGACACAGAAGTATAAGCCACATATGTTTTCTTCTCAATCTGTTTTTTTCCTGCTTCAGTTAATCTGTTTGTCAGTTATATACCAACTCCTGCAACAGTCTCATACATAGCCCGGATGAAGCTGCTACAAGGATTGTTGTTAATGTGTCAACACTAAAAAAAAAAATAAAAAAAATCTTATGCCAATGTTTGTTTTTATAAAGGAACTGTAATATGAAGCTGCCATTCAAACTAGGAATATGGAGAAGGCTAGAAGGTAGCTCCTGAGTCATGTAGAGCTTGCTTTTCATGATAGGGGTCTGGATATCACTCAATTAATTCCCTTGATCCATATCTCCCACGACACGTACATGCACATGCGCACATACTCTTACCTTACTCCTTCTTCTATTAAAAACTTTCCTTTAAAGATATTACACTTGGCTGACTATAATACAGATTTCAGAAGCCAGGGTGACATACATGAGAGCTAAGGATACACCAGAGTTAGTCAGAAGGATCTAGCTATGAATACTGCAGAGGAGATTAGAGGATTTCAGAGTCCAGGCATCTTTGAAGAAGATGGCAAGACAAGCTTTCCTTTAAATAAGTCCACCCATGATATGAGCGACTCCCACAATAGTCACCAATCCCTGCTTCCCAGACACATATCTATAGCAATGGGCAATGAAGCAGGGAGTGGTGGAAAAGGGAATAAATACATTTTCAATGGAAACCTTAGAACATTGCAGTAAAGCACATACACTAAACGAAATTATTAAAAGCTGAAGGTAAAATTATATGCCACATTAATGTCTCAAGCAGAGCTTTGGCCCCAGAAAGGGAACAAACTGGAAGATATCATACAGCCCTCTTAGAGAGCTCTTGTGCTGGGTAACGTACAAGATATTATTCAGAAATTAGTATCCAGGAGCAACTTGGAACTCCAGGGTATGCAGCTAAGTATTACTTACCCTGATTTATTCTGAAGATGTAGCCATGTAAGCACACTGCTTGCTGGCAACTTCACCCATAGGCCTGGACTGTACTAGGATGTGTGTACTAATTTTAGTGCCATGTATCTTCACCGAGAATTTCCGACAGGTGATTTATCACCACTGAATGTCATGAAGGCATGCCGCATCTCTTTGAATCAATCCTCATAACAAAGTCTTGATAAGCCAGCTGAAAAATGTGTTTTGTACTATCAGTTTCTAGTAATTGGTTCTCAAAGCTTGCATTTTCAGACTGCTTCTTTGATATTCTGTAATGCCATAGACTGTCTTTGAAGAGTGAATAATAATGGAGAGCTTTAAAGAGATTTGTAGAAGTTCTGAAGTCAAAACTATTTGATTCCTCCTTCGGTCTGTATTATGAAAGCATACTGAATTTTAATAGCGAAGAGATCTTACAGGCTTTGAATGAAAGATTCTTTCTCTTCTCAAGCCACGGTTTCCACTGCACTATCCTCATTGACATTTCATTGCCTTCAGGATGATGGGATGCATATAGGAGTTTTTTTCCAAGTCTCTTATTAACAGTGTTCTGGGACACTTGGCCAAAAAATGTATGCCTGCTCTTTCTGATTTCCTGTTCAAATGTATGGTGTTGTATGGAGCTACAGTCACTGAGACACAGAAGGTTTGCCAAAACTCACTTTGCAAACAGGGGTTGTACTTGTTTTCCTTGCCCTTCTTGTTCCTAGCAACTCTGTATAGCAGCTTCCCATAAATTGAGCTCATTTCTCTTCCTCTTCTTCTAAGGTATGACTATGTTATGCACAATTGATGCTTCTCCAAAGAAAAATAGTTTTATCATGTTGCACAGTTTAGAATTCTACCAGCCCATTAACTCAAAATAAACTAGGAGGCATTTTAACTGTCTGCTCAATGTCTGCACAGTGATATTTACCATGAGAGAGGCAGACAAGAAATACTCAGTGACTGGAGATTTTTACAGACCAGAATAGTGACACTGTAATCTTGCTCTTTCCCTCCCTACACCCCCTTTTTCAGTCACTCATGTCCCTCCTACACACAACTAAAATGACTGTTAGAAGTACCCTTTGAAGTGCGCTCAAATCCAAAATATACATACTACTATTCACTTGAAATCAAATAAAAAAAAATAGAAAGAAAGAAAAAGCAAAAGCAACTTAAGCATTCTCTGGTTCCAGGACATATGACAGAAAAGACAGTACTGTTACTAAGCTCATTTCTGAAGTCAACAGATGGTCTTGCTACATTTAAAGCACTTTGAGGTTGCTTGCTCTGTTCTTTCTTTGTTACAGGAAAAACCCTGGAAGTAGTTTCAAAAGAATATATGCAGGCAACTTTATGCCAAACATACTTAAACCAGCATTTCTGATATAGCTGAAAACAACTTTTTTTTTTTTGTAAGTATAAATGTCACAGGACATTTGTGAGTCCACATGAGCCAAATTAGAAAAAACAGCAGAAAGTCTGATTTTACCACCCCAGTATATTTCAGGCAGCCAGTCAGTGACAGAAGCCCATAAATGCTAAGGTCAGAGATGCTTTGGTAAACAGAACAATTTGCAGCATTGTGTGAGCCATCAGCATAGCAAAATAAACTTCTTGGAGCCATGCGGCTATGCCTCTTCCTACGAAAAAAAAATGTGAAAAGTACAAAATAACTTCTTATCTGCAAAAGCTGATTAACAACTGCCAGCTATGTATCATACAAGCTGAAGCAAGAGCTCTTTAAATGGGCACTTACAGAGGAACTATAGGAACTCAGCTATCACTTGAGTCATTAATATCATGACCTTTTATCAACTACCTTTGTATCTTACTTTAAGAAAAAAAAGCCACACCTTTTTCTTGCCCTGATCTTACACTGCTATCAAACATTTGGTAGACAAATGGTCAGCATTTAACATTGGTTCCTACCCCAGTCACATTCAGTCATATCTAGCAATTGATGATTCATTCACAGTAACTCCTTGCAATTATCATGTCAAACATTGGCAATAGATAGGCATACATGGTACTAAAACTGAATAACCACAAAGTATTTCATCTACACATTATCCATTCACCTCCTCCATTTATGGATAATAGTGCTATTTGCAGAAAACAGCAGCAAAATTTTTCTCAAGGGATTTATTTATACCTCTCTATCTCTTGGATTATGGTTTGCATTTCCTTGTGTAATAAGTGCCCCACGGAAGTGCAGCACTCAAGAGAAGAGTTCATTTTCCTGCCCAATAATCCTGGCATACTAAACCATTCAATAGAAGGAGTGCTACTGAGAGCAGAGGGATTGCAGTCTTGCTTACTCAAATGTAAATAATTAAGTAATTCACCTGAACCATGGCCACAGGTCGGTGAAAGGGAGGATATAGTTTCTGTCATTTAGTTGTGTTTATACTTTCAAATTATGATGCAAAGCTATTGTTAACATCCACTAACAGAAAGAGATGGTGGGTTAAAGATTAGGTTATTGACATGCTTTTCCAGTTAAATACCTGAGGTAAAGCCAGGATAGTGGTCCACTTGTCTGTATTTTTTTCCTCTACTAGTTAGTATAGATATAATGTACTCCATTGATGCCCTGTGATTCTTACGTAGATTATCTACCCGCTATTGTCATGTGCCCTAAATTACAAGTCCATACCGCTGAGGCTGAATAATAAGGTACTTGTAACAGCAGCTGAAAGGAATAAAATCAAGCAACCAAAACCAGAGCTTTTACCTCCTTTCATTCTTATTTTCCCCCACACTTTAAATATCCAGCAGGACACAAAGTGAATGACAAGGATTAAATCATTTGGCTGCCAGATTATTTTAGTAGCTGTTCTTAACAGAACATCTATGCAAATCATTGAGAAAGCAGGATATGAGTGAGTGAATCAGACTCTGCAAGGTCACTGCACATCTGACACTCACTCTATTAGTTGCTCTCAGGCATTACAAAGACATATTAAAAAAAAGCCAAAGAAGATAACCCACCTAAATGAATGCTAAATATTGAATTAAATCAAAGCCAATAGATGTGGACTTTGATTGCCTAACAAATCTGACCTAAAAGGAATGGGAATTCTGCAGAAGACCTACCTGAAAATTCCCATCATTCTTGCACCTGTTTGAGGTACATTTTGTTTAGTTCCTATAACATAAATGACTAACAGAACATATGAAATGCTAAAGTGTAGAAACTAAAATTCCAAAACTAGCATCATGTCTTCAGAAACCTTAAACTATGATTTCAATGCTCTCACAGTTATGGTACAGTCCCACTGTTTCTTCGTTGCATACATTTTCTCATTAGATTGAAAGGTGGTTGGGAAAGAGGACAACCCCCACTGTATTTTACCTGTGCCTTGCACAATGAAATATTTATCTCCAAATGGAGATTCCAGGCTTTATTACTACATGAATAATACATGTAACTTGAGTTATAACCTCCCAAAGACCTATTTACAAGTCAATTATTCTGTCTGTTCAGCATGGTGCTTCCTGACTACAGCCACTCATATTTTCTTACTTTACAATAAAGTTTGTATTTTAAATAATATCCCTGGTCTATGTGTTTGTTAATTATTCTTTATCCCCTTATCTAAAGTACATCACTTATTTAAACTACTTATTTAAAAAATAAAGTCTCTCTCTCGACTCAAGAAAAGCTGCCATTAGCAACTTAACCTAATGAGCAAGTTATCCCAATGAATGAGAGATCCAAACGTTCAATTTAAATAAAGAGCAAAAGAATTTGCTCTGATAACAGGGGATTGGCAAAAATGGCAGATAAAAAGATGATTTATTCTGATGGCAAGCACCTACAAAGACTATACCTTCTGTACTCCTCACATACACGCTCCACTTTTTATAAACCTCTTGAGGACAGTGTACTGTGCTTTCACTCAGATCATCTTAATAGAAAACTGCTCTATTATAAATGTCTTGCTATTTTTTTCCAGAGAGGAGAATGAACTGAGACAACACAATTTGCCACTCATAAGTTTTCTCTGATTCCTCTACATAATTGAAGATAATTTCTAAGGATATTCAAAGTGCTACCTGACTACAGACATACTGTCAGCTCTAGAAAATTCTCTCCCAGCTGCCCTCTAAAAGGCATTCAATAAAAATAACTGAATTTAGTAAATAGATGTAACAGACTAAGTCAAAAGCACTTGTGTTTAGTCACCTTGGATTTTCAGGTATTTCTAGGTGAATCCCTCTCTGTGTATTTAAGAGGATATTGCTTAATAATGTTCCCAAAGCGGTGATGCTGCAGTGAAGAGTTTACTACATAAAAAGGAAAAAAACATTTCCTCAGCCATTGTGCAATTACCTAGGACTTTCTAAGATGGACTGCATAGGACAAGAAATAGAAAAGTTTCACTAGAACACTACATGGAAAAGCTTCAGTTGCCTTCTTGGTTATATGGGCTTCATATCTCCCGTTGTGTCTCTCAGACTCTTAGAGTCAAAATGGCCAATAGGGCAGAAAAATGGAAAAGCTGCAAAATAAGTGACACTTTACTTAAGCCTGTTGATTAGACTAAAAGCTTCCAAATGCTAAGTACTAAAGACAAGTCACACTTCACCACAGCGGAAAATTGAATATTGAGTTATAACAATTACAGTTGCCATCTCTGAGTCTTCTAAGTGATGACTGGTTTCATTACAGATCATGCTGACAGCATGACAGGTCTCTGTGAGACAGTATAAATACCTGCCATAAAGTGAATACAGTGTGCTTACTTGCCTCTGGCAGTCAGAAGAAAATATCAATACATATGACAAGATACTAGAATGGACTTCCTAAATTAACAAATTCAGCCCCCACTATCAAACAGCTATGTCACAATCCCCTTCACAAGCTGATTAAAGGACATCCACAAAGCTAGCTGGGGAGAGAGAGATTTTTTACTCCTGCTACTTTTCCTGGAAGGACACTGCAGAACCTCAAACATCTGACATTTAGAAACTTCTGATTTCCTGCCTAAATGTAATTATGACCCAATTTGTTCTTCTGCCAAATTTTCCTTTTGCGTAAATGGTTGTTTTCCCTCTCTGGTGTTTTTCAACCAATACATCTGTATGCCACAACTGCATTTCCTCTAAGCCTTTGCTTTGTTAAGCTAAACAAATCAACTTATCTTATTCCGTCTTTCTTAGGATAAAAAGACTTCATCCTTTTTGCCTATTTGCCTTTGTAGGCTTTTTCTGGTTTATATTCCAGTATTAATTAATCCTTCTCAAACAGGAGCACCTGTACACAGCGAGAACAGTAGGTAGTATTGTATCTAGGTCTTACAGGATGGATCCATGCCTTCTCATCTGTACCCATTCAACCCACCAAAGATTATGTTTTTTAATGGTTGCATCATACAGTCAGGTCTGTCTCATTGTTACTAATACTTGAGTCATCTCTGCTACTGCCTTTTTGGACAGATAACATCCCAGTTGATAGCAAATATTCTTTATATCTACTTAAATCAGGACTTTGCATTTCATATCACCAAATTGAAAGCCATTTCTACAAGAGAGGCATTTTAGCTCTTCTCATGCATTTGCACGTCCCTTTGGGGAATCCAATCTTTCCCATTTTGGGGCATCATTTTATTCTTTAGTTCTTTGCAAAACAACAAAATAAAAATGGTTAGAGACAAGAGCTTCTAATGCTTTGTCATGGCAGACTATCCTGATATTCCCACACAGTAGATGGCTACTAAAGTATTTTAACATTGAAGGCCCTCCTTGTCTTCCCCAGTCCGTTCTTTTCTTCCCCATTTCCACTATCGCTTTTTGTAGCGGGTTTGTCCCAACCAGCAGCTGCACCACACAGCTGCTTGCTAACTCACCCCAGCAGCAGCATTGGTGAACAGATTAAGAAGAGCAGAGGTGAGAAAACTCCCAGGTCCAGATAAACTCAGTTTAATAAGTGAAAGAATTTGAAAGACAAAAACCCAAACAAGTGTTACAGAGGCCATCATTCACCACTTCCCTCAAATACACCAATGCCCATTCAGTCTCTGAGCAATAGCCACCTCCTCAAAGCCCTGGCACGGAATATCCATCTGGTCGTTTTGAGTCAGCTGCCCAGGTTGTGTCCCCTCCCAACTTCTTGCCCACCCCCAGCCTGTTTACTGAGGAAGCACAGTGGAAAAAAGAAAAAGCCTTGCCACTGCACAAGCACTGCTTAGCAATAGCTAGACACTGATGAGTTACTAATCCTGCTTTAGACCGAGATCCAAAACACACCACCATATGGGCTGCTATGGAAAAAAATAACTCTGCCTCAGGCAGACCCAGAACACCTCCAAAGCCACAGCCAAAGCTTTCAAACCACAGACAGTACAGGAGCAACATGCACTATAGGTTGATTAAAAGAATCTTGCTTTTCAGAGGAGTTGTCATAAAAATTTACACGTTGTGTATGTTTTCAAGGACAGCACGCCAATGCTGCCAGCATGTCAAGGAAAAACATGAAAGTTGTCAGGGTTTAATTAATTGAAGGATTTTTATAAATCAAAAATGCACTTTGGAAAATTTGACCATCGGAAAATTTGACCTTCAGAAAATGGTCAGGATTATCCTCAGAAACCTAGAAGGCAAAAGAAATTGGGACTGTTAGCAAAAATTAATATTCTGTATTTGAGAGAGACACTGCTTGGTTAAAAACCAGACAGACAGTGACTAGTAGGGACACAGTACTGCACAAATGCAGGGCCTGACTAAACCAGTAACACCCATGGAATAGTACCCTGCAGATTCAGCAGTACTTCCTAGATTGATTGTGACTTGGGGGAATCTTTCACAAGACAAAGAACACGTTTATTTGAATGGCCAACAAGTTAAAAGACCCTAATGACAATAATATGATTTTATAGCATCCCTATAAGCTCAGGATGTTGCATGTGTGAAAGTGTACAAACAATTTTTACTACAGAGCACTTCTAACTGAAGTAAGCTATCACTACAGAATCTGACTGCATCAAATTCAGGCATGTTCCTAAATACTTTTAGATAAGTAGTTGAAAAATATAGAAACCATTCACAGAATTCAGATTTGTAAACATGAGTTGTGAAAATTTCATTGACAATTGGGACCACCTCTCATTTTAACTGAGATTTAAGCTGGTTTGTACTGCTTGATTTTCCTCTGGTTTTATATTTATAAAAATATTTCATAGCACATCTACACCACTTCATGGTACATTCTCAAACAGCATATTCACTCATTCTTTACTAACGGACACTCTAAGGTTGACAGAGATCTGAACTACACACACATCCATAATAAAAGAAAGCACTAAACCAATGTATTTCTTGAGATAACAAGGCAGGAAAAACAAACAAAAAATACCCCAGTGCTGCAGCTGATTTTACTTTTAAAACAGTTCATTGTATGTCTTTTGACAAATTACTTACATACTTATTTATGCCAATGGACAGCTCAGGGAATTGTTTCTGTGTCTTTATTTCACTTCTTTTATTGCCATTGGTTGCATGAGGCATCTGGGAACAAGTTAAAGAAAACCCAACAACAAAAGAAGCTTTTTGATACTGAGGTCAGAGAATAAAAAGCTGCACTGAGAGATCAAACCTATCACAATGAAGAAGGTGTATCTGGCAAGGAAAGGAGGACCCTGTCTTTTTTCCCAAGGCAATACTATTTTTCTATGTGAGTATATACACAGAGCTTGAATTATTCATGCAAACATTTCCATTAGGGTCAACAGGAGTCCAGTGAGCAGGATATGTAATAATATTTGCTTGAAATCAGTAGGGACCAGGAACTCTGTTGTGCTAGATATAGTTCATACACGCTGAAAGGTCTTTTGGGCTTTTACTGTCTAAACTACAAAAAACTAAGAGGAAGAGAAAAACAGAGGCACAATGCAATTAACACCTTGATGTACCTTCAAGAATATATATACTAGTGTTGCATTGCATAAATGTTTAACTATTTTGCTGGACAAGGGACAAACTGAGCTGACAAAGGTGACATATATTATTTCTGTGAAAGAGTTAAGCACTGAATTCCATTATTCTAAAGTCCAATGTAAGTCAGTATTCACCCCAAAATAAATCCTGTTATGCCAAATCCAGGCAATAACATGATCTGAACATTTACTTCTGCAACAACAGTTTTACTGTATCTTTGTAAAGTGATAAAAAAAGTTCTAACAATACATGAAAAGATGTTTCTTAACTTCAGTGATGTAAAAAATTTAGAGAGAATAAAAGCAATCAGGTAAGATTCCTCAACAGCAGCTGCTATATATTATTTATGAATCTAGAGCATCTAAAATGTGTAAAACCATTCATTTAAAAAGAAATATTGTAAAACTACCTCATTTACTATCATTTTTAATGTACTTGCCTGTAAGGAATATGGTAATATTCTCTGTGACAGAGCTATATATATATATATTTTTTTGCTTAATCAAGCCAAATATCTGCCAGGACAAGTTAAAATCAAATTTTCTTCTTAAGCAGTATTTTCAGTACATAGTCTTTCCAAAACAGGCAACTGCATGTTGCATTTTTGAGGTCTCTGAAGTCATGGTTGGACAACAGGACAGGATATAACATCAACTGTTTGACTGAAGCAATTACAATGCAAAAGGAAATAACAGCTGGTAACATCAAACAGGAGGCATCTGATGGAAACCTCCTGTGACAAATCAGAGCCTCTGAAAAGGGGATAGCAAAGCAATGCCCTAAATAAGATTCACTGTTCATCAGTCCTTATATTTCCAGTGTTTTTCAGGCATTTATTTTTGTTGCTTCTTCATTCCTTCTCTAATCATGTATTTAGCAGGAGCTGCCAGTCTTTAAGGAATGTGGTATTTGATACAGTAACTGATGCTAGATTTATTATGTTCTGTTTATAAAAAAATGGATCACTTCAAAAGCAAAATCCACTACAAATGTGATGTCTTTTGTTTTGTTTAACATTTAGAGCCCTTGTAAAACTAAGAGCTGACAGAAATTTATAGCACTCAACATCTCACAGAGCTGAGCTTTTCAAACAGGCGAGTCATCTACGCATACATTTATGGAATTACATTCTAATTACAAAGACCCTTGACAGTTCTTAATTAGAGAAAAGCAGCCATGTCCACTGGACACCACCTACATGACCAACTTCCAGACATATCTATATGTATTTGCCTCAGGAAATGCACTATTAACAACCTGACAATCACTTCTGGGTTCTCAATATTTTCCTATAAAGTACTGAGAAATTTCTATCAATTGCACAACTGCAGCTAATATGCGAATTACTTCAACCCCAGTTTCCCAGTGTAAGTTCTGCTTCCCTAAAAGAGCTGCCTTAGCTTTACTTCATATAGCAGTGCTTTTTCATATAACTAAGTTCCTAAAAATCAGTAATTGAACTCTAGTGGATATGTTAAATTGTTCTGTGTAGATTGCTGCCATGTACTGCCACAATGGTGGTTCACTGCATACTGACAACTGGTTCCACACGCCCTAGTCTTCACTCACTAATAGCTTAATTTTTTGTCTTTTCAGTATACATACTGACAGGTCACGTGTATGAGAACATAAAGAGTTGTCATGGCAGATCATACTACTGGTCCATCAAACCTGGTAGTCTGTCTTTACTGTATCTCAGAGGAAGGTGCAAATCCTCAAAATGCTATAAGCAATTATGCAATAGTAACCATAAAGGCAACATTTCTTTTCCACTTTGACAACCAGAAGCAAAAAAGGCTATTATCCTTT
Organism: Melopsittacus undulatus; assembly: GCF_012275295.1. Lineage (NCBI taxonomy): Eukaryota > Metazoa > Chordata > Aves > Psittaciformes > Psittaculidae > Melopsittacus > Melopsittacus undulatus. Next base: position 79,593,479 of record NC_047530.1, on the reverse strand, counting down.
AAATAGTTTCCTATGCTGTGCATGACAGACTCCTTTCTCTTATGATTGATATTGAACAGGATGCTGTTGCACCTAGTAGACTCAAAATCTAAATTGGCCAAAGAAGAAGACTAAAAAGCAAGGTTAGCAGTAAAACTATTTTCAAAGTGAAGACCGAAACATAGAGAAAAAGCTAGATTCTGTGGCATTAACTTTTTTGTTTTATGTGCAAGCTGTCCAATGACTTCAGATACACACATGACTAATGAAGAAGACAAAACAGATTTTAAGATCATATGTTATGAGCTATTTTGAACAGTCATGGAGTCCACGAGCGGGACTTATCAACTGTCTTACGGGAAATTCTAGGAATAGTAGCCTTTAATGGCAACAATTGCTCATATAAAGGTACCGTTTTTATTTGTATTTCCTGGTAGTATTTTGCATGTGGAATCTCCTCAAAAGGACTGTCCAAAAGAGCAATGTTGTTTCACTGAAATTAATCAAAGTTTAAATCCCATTATCCTGTGATTCTAGCATTCCTGGATCTACTGCTCAACAATCTGCTGAGCTTGAAATAACTCAGTTGACGTGATTTCCAGTCTATTTAGTAATTATTTTCCATAATTTATAGCAGACTATGCAGGATGTCCCACAAAGATCAGCAAACCATCTGACTCTCTCTAGTCATGTAATGCCATGGAACTGTCAGATGAATGAATTCAGATTTAATTTTTATTTATGGGTAGTCATATTTCCATTCTCTGAACCCTTACTTTTATCCAAAATCTGTCATCTTTTCCCTTGAAGGGAGTCAACTATTACTCCCTGCTGGCATTTGGAACTTTATAGGGGGAAGAAAGAGCAGCAGAAGTAGAAAAATGGAATATCCAGACAACAGTTAGGAACAAGTAATTTGCACAGAAATTTGTAATAGCAAGAAGAAACAAGTATGTTTTCAGGGACAAATTAGTAACCTATTGAAGGCTACTAGCTATGTATTTTATACTAAAACATGTTATTTCCCAAAACATTTGAAAGATCAAAAAATAGAGGAGAGGAATTTTTCTGAGTTCTCTAAATGGAAACAACAGCAAGTAGTTACCTTGAACTGAAAATGAAGTAATTGAGAGATATGAGAGATCAGCAAAGAGTGAGCTGTTAGTTTACAGTATATCATTTAAACATGGTATGTCAAGCTAAATAAAGTGTAAGAATTTGGAAAATTCTTAAAAACAGATAAAACAAGGCATTAGCAACTACACTGTTCGAGAGAAGGGGATTCTACATCTGTAGCAGGATAGACATGCCTTGACTGGTCTTTCCTATTTATAACAGTTGTAAATCTGTACAGCAGTAGCTGGAAAATGGAAAAGGTCTTGCACTTTTATAAATAAGTTCACATAAATGAATAAATTTATGATTGATTTCCATGAAAGCAAATGTAAAATAAACATTTTAAATATAGTGTACATTGGGTTCTGTTCAATAGATACATATTTCTAATCCAAATATGCTGTCTAAAAGGCAAATGCCCACCGCCTTCTAAGTCTACAGGAGCCAGTTTTCTTTGTTCAGATTGCTGTTTGATTAGTCTCAATTTTAGCAGCTACTTTTATACAGGACATTGTCACCAGAAAGGGTTGTGGGTGGAGGGTTTCAGTGATGAACTTCTAGGAATGTTGATATAAAATAGACAACTAAATTTGCATGGATGTTTTCAGAAGGGACCTTTCTGGTTTTAAACACCTTTACAGTAAATGATCAATCTAGAACTCTCCAGAAAATTGTTGAAGATCTGCTGATGCATCACAGCACATCTAAGCCTATGGGCTAGACCTGCAGTCACTTAACAAGTTCTTTCTGAAGGAAGAACAGCTTGAACCTCGCTTTATTTCTGCTGTAGTCATCTGCCATTACACCCATCTGAGATGAATAGCTGGGTCTGGTAACCACTACACTATTGGTACTATCCTTATTTTTTAACCCCAGTTTCAGCAGACAAAGGCAAGATTAGATTTACTAAAGTAAATATTCCATGTACCTGATCTGACAGACTGATGTTAACTCGACCTGCCGTATTTTTAGGCAATGACTAAGAGTAAATTAGCCAGCACATGAAAAACACCGTCTTTCCTACTAGCACCCTATATCTCATTGATCTACCTCCCTGCAGTACATATAAAAAGATGACAGATTTTTTTTAAATATTGGCTCTCGTGATTGAACATTTGCCTTTGTCACTTGCCAATAACCCTAGCCATTAATGACTTTTTAAAAAAGAAAGTCTTAAAACTACTAACTTGTATACTATTTAGCCAGATTTACTTAAACTGCAGCTACATTCAAAATCACCTGCTACTCTCCTAAACTACAGAGATAACCTAAAAATGTTAACATATGATTACACACAGTAAATTGATGGTAATCCATTGCCATCCCTATATAGACACATTTCCCAGCTTGCTAAGATCTAAATGATTCCCGCTAGGGTCTCTATCACGTGAAATGTGAGGTTGCTAAGGGTCAATGGGTCATAATTTGAAACTCTCAGTCATACCTCTAATGCTGATGGAATCCATATTAAAAGCTTTTCTCCAATAATCCTTCTCTTGCAATGAATAACAAAAATTATTTAGAAGTTTGATGCTGAAATAATATCTTAGCTATAAATCCAGTCATTTAATCCCACACATTTGAATGAAGCCACCCAATCTTTCCTTGTATCTCATGCTTGTTAGGCATATATATGTCTAAGAATATACAGTTGTCTATGAGAAATATATTCCAGAACATCTAAGGGAACAAGGGAGAAAAGTAACTGGAAGCCAAGGACCTAATTAGGAATACATTAAAATTCCAGGCTCTCAGTTGTATTAGAAAACTCAAAAGTTTGACTGCATCTGCTTAACAATGGGATGTATCTCCAGGGATAACCAAGTATGCCTAAATAATTTCTATCCACAGGGACTGGAGTGACATGAGAACTGGATTCAGAGACTGTCCTCTTGAATATTGCTTCAGATCATTCTTTTTTGTTTGTTTGTTTGCTTGTGTTTTGTTTTTCTGTTTTGTTTTGGTTTTTGTAACAATGGCAAAAAAAAAGGTGCACCCTTATTTCAGTGTTTGGACAATCCACAGAACACCTGAATTCTAGAAGAAAAAGTACCTGGCCATTTTCTAGTAGAACTAACATTGATTAACTGTACAAGCTGCTGTAAGTTCATTGCATCATGTTCCACATTTGGTCTCAACTCCTTTCTGGCTGCAGTTCAAGTTGGGTTTTGTCACATTTGCAAAGCCTGGGATCTCAGTGATTTCCTTAAGCTTCACTGTAGAATCTTCCATTGATGACTAGTTTTATTTGCCACCTATAATACAGAATTATTCCAAAGGAAGCAGGTCCTAGTAACAGCTGAAGAGATGTCAGAAGACAGAAAGAAACTTAGATTTTGAAATTACTTAATAAAGGCAAAGAAAAAAACACTTTTAGAAAAAATAATGGGTTTTTTTCCACATTAAGTCTAGTTCTTGGATGAAGAAGTCAGTATTCATTACTTAAATCAAGACTTCCATGAATTCATATGTGTTGATTGCTACTCCCCAGAGACATTTTCTATTATACTTATTTGATAAAAGAGATATGTAACTCACAGTCTTTAGTGCTGAAGAATTTGAATTTTACAGTTGCAGAAAGCAAATATAACTGAGCCAGCTTTGACTTTTCACCTGTATCTCACAATGTCTATACATTGCCAGAGAGAAGACTTGGGTGAAGATGTATTCAACACACACAAATACATAGCAAAAATTTACACTAAAGTAAAAAATATACAATAAAGATGTATTGTTATTTTTCACATTTGCAGGTTTAGGTTGGGGTTTTTGATTTATAAAAGGACTACATTTCTGAATAAGGAAAGCTTGTCGATGTTCCAGTTAGCCTACTTTCCATTTAAATGGGTTGTCTGGCAAAGGAAATTATTTTTCCCTCAGGAAATCTACACTTTCTGACTTTCCAGATCAAGACTTCTCTCATAGCACATGTAAATGCCTCTACTATGTCTTTTGCTCCAGTATTGTAGGCTGGCATACACATAAGGTCAAATGACTCAGCACATATCCAGTGGCTGCATCTACCATTATGTAGCTTATTATGTTAAAAGTTTTGCACAGAATTCTTCCTTTCTTGTAAGAATTGATTTTCAAATATTTTTTGTCATGCATAACATGTTCCTGTTCAAGAAAAGCATCTTGGAGAAAGCAGACTGTCTGGTGAGTATAAGATACTTTACAGTCAGTGTAGTTCATTTCCATAAAGCCGATTGTATTACATATCCACGAAACAAAAAAAAAAAGGAAAAAAAAAAAGAAAAAGCAGCAGTCCTTTGTTAAAAGATCTTCAGCCCCATGGAGTAAAAATACATTAAAATAACAACAGATTTGGAGGGGAAGGCAAAAGATGGAAGGTAATGGTAGGACAGAGAAGATGTGATAATTTTTCTAGTAGGTAATTAAGACCCTTAATAAATTCAAGACTCAATTTAGGAATTCAAAGTTTTTTGTTAATTCTAAATAAGTGAATATTGACTTTGGGCTATATTTTGCAAGGTCAAGCACCAAACTCAAAAAAAAACCACCCAAAAAATGAAAACAACCCTCCCAAAAAAACCTCCATAAAAGTAAATGTACTTTTCCTCCTTTTGCAATAGCAATCCTATTCACAAATACTCTGTTTCCAGAAGTGCCCAGTAACACAATGACAAAACTTAAGAGGTCACTGAAATTCCAGATGGATGAGCATTCCTCCGAGACTTCTGCAGTGCTTGAAAGACTGCACATACAGTCTTTGTTGTATAAATGTGGTAGGCATACAGATTACAAAATGTCAGCACTTCTAGACAACTGCAAGCACCTAAAAGATTATCACCAAAGTCAGACTAAAATTTTCCAGGTGACACTTTAAATCACTCTAAAGGAGACATCATTTAAGGTAATCTACAAAATTCAGTTATTATTTAGCAACTAAAATTCCACTAAAACTTTCATTTACCACCAAACAATGCAAACATACGTTCAGTATCGTTCACACCTTAGACAATCCTTTTTTTTTACTTATTAATGAATAGAAGAGCGTGCAGCAAGCTCACTGCCCTGGACCTTAACAGAGCAGACTCTGGCCTCTTCAGGAACCTGCTTAGCAAGGTTCCATGGGATTTAGCCCTAGAGGGCAGGGGGGCCCAAGACTCTTGGTTAATATTCAAAGATCACCTGCTACAAGCTCAGGAGTGTTGCATCCCAATTAGAAGGAAGTGCAGCAGGAGGGCCGGGAGACCTCCTTGGATGGATAAGGAGCTGCTGAGAAAAACTCACAGCAAAAAAGAGGCTTATAAAAGGTGGAAACAAGGACAGGTGGACTGGGATGAATACAGGGATGTTGTCTGGGAAGCTAGGGACCGGGTTAGGAAAGCTAAGGCCCAGTTAAAATTAAACTTGGCTAGGGATGTTAAAGATAACAGGAAGGGATTTTATAGATATGTAGCAGCTAAAAAACAGGCTAGGGACAATGTAGTCTCCCTCCAGAAGCTATTGGGAGAACTGGCTACACAGGATTTGGAGAAGGCTGAGGTTCTTTGCTTCATTGAGGTTCAATGACTTCTTTGCTTCAGCGTTCACTAGCAAAGGCTCTGACCGCATGTCGTGGTTTAAAACCATTCGTTCACTCACTCCCCCCCTTGCTCCCCCAACTACCGAAGAGTTAGGAAGGAGAATCCAAAGAACGTGGCCCCCACAGATTGAGATAAGAACGGTTTAATAGCTAAGGTATAACACAAATCACTACTGCTACTACTACTACAAATAATAATGATAAAGCAAACAATAAGCGAAGAGAATACAATATCTCACCAGCCACCGACCAATAACTCACCCCATCCTGCCCGGCCGAGCACCAAGTGATACCTCCTCCATTCCCCCCCCCCCAGAGCTCCAGCCCTTCCGGCTCTCTCCCAGTTACATCCTGGGCATCACGTGCTATGGTATGGAATATCTCATTGGCTAGCCTGGGTCAGGTGTCCTGTTTCTCCTTCCTCCCGGCCTCCCCTCCTCCCTGGCAGAGCATCAGCTCAGAAAAGGCCTTGAACAAAAAACACCCAAGCAGTAACTCAAAACATGCTTGCTATCAAGCAACTGTTCCCAGCCCAGAAGTCAAAACACAGCACTGCACCAGCTACAAGAAGGAGAAAAAATGACTGCTACGGCTCAAACCAGGACACCGCACCACCCAAGTCTTGGAAGGCAGACGCAGGGTCTGTGAGAATGAAGACCTTGGGCCACACTGTATGAGAGGATCTGGTTCAAGACCATCTTAAGAACTTGAAAGTACACAAGTCCATGGGACGTGGTGAAATCCATCCGTGGGTCCTGAAGGAGCTGGCAAATGAAATTGCTAAGCCACTGGCCATCATATTGGAAAAATCATGGCAGTCAGGTGAAGTTCCTGATAACTGCAAAAAGGGAAATATAACCCCCATTTTCAAGAAGGGGAAAATTGATGACCCAGGGATCTACAGACCAGTCAGTCTCACCTCTGTGCCTGGCAAAATCTTGGAGCAGATTCTCCTGGAAGGCATGCTAAGACACAGGAAAAACAACAAGGTGCTTGGTGACAGCCAGCATGGCTTCACTAAGGGGAAATCCTACCTGACCAATTTGGTGGCCTTCTATGACGGGGCTACGGAAATGATGGACAGGGGTGGAGCAGTTAATGTCATCTACCTGGACTTGTGCAAAGCGTTCGACACTGTCCCACACAACATCCTTGTCTCTAAATTGGAGAGACATCAATTTGATAGGTGGACCACTTGGTGGATAAAGAACTGGCTGAATGGTCACACTCAAAGAGTTGTGATCAACGGTTCAATGTCCAGTTGGAGATCAGTAACGAGTGGTGTCCCTCAGGGATTGGTGTTGGGACCGGTCTTGTTCAACATCTTTGTCAGTGACATGGACAGTGGGATTGAGTGCGCCCTCAGCAAGATGACATCAAGCTGTGTGGTTCTGTTGATATGCTGGAGAGAAGGAATGCCATTCAGAGGGACCTTGACACTCTTCAGAGGTGGGCTGATGCTAACCTCATGCAGTTTAACTATGCCAAGTGCAAGGTCCTACACCTAGGTCGCAGCAATCCCAGGCACAGCTACAGGTTGGGCAGAGAAGAGATTCAGAGCAGCCCTGCAGAGAAGGACTTGGGGATTTTGGTCAATGAGAAAATGAATATGAGCCAGCTTCAGTGTGTGCTTGCAGCCCAGAAAGCCAACTGTATCCTGGGCTGCATCAAACGGAGCGTGACCAGCAGGTCGAAGGAGGTGATCCTGCCCCTCTACTCTGCTCTTATGACACCTCACTTGGAGTATTGTGTGCAGTTCTGGTGTCCTCAACATAAAAAGGACATGGAACTGTTGGAACAAGTCCAGAGGAGGGCCACAAGGATGATCAGGGGGCTGGAGCACCTCCCATATGAAGACAGGCTGAGAAAGTTGAGGCTGTTCAGCCTGGAGAAGAGAAGGCTGCGTGGAGATCTCACAGCAGCTTTCCAGTACCTGAAGGGGGCCTATAAGGATTTCTGGGGAGGGACTCTTCGTTAGGGACTGTAGTGATAGGACAAGGGGTAATGGGTTAAAACTTAAACAGCAGAGGTTTAGATTGGATCTAGGGAAGAAATTCTTTACTGTTAGGGTGGCAAGGCACTGGAATGGTTTGCCCAAGGAGGTAGTGAATGCTCCATCCCTGGCAGTGTTCAAGTCCAGATAGGACAAAGCCTTGGGTGATATGGTTTAGTGTGAGTTGTCCCTGTCCATGGCAGGGGGGTTGGAACTAGATGATCTTAAGGTCCTTTCCAACCATGACTATTCTATGATTCCATGATTCTATAAATACAGGCCAGACTGCAATACATTGACCACAGGACTCTCAACCTTTTAGATTTTCAAATTAGATCAAAGGGGACCTACTAGATCTGCTTAAGCTGTCATATGTGTGGCAATTCTACAGTCAAAACACTTGTCTCTATTGCCTGTGTCATAAATAATAGACATAAATATTCTGGGATTTCAGATATGGGGTATAGTACGATGAACCAGTATCCTACACAAAATTTTCTTCATTTGAGGGGTTGAGGAGAAAGGGTGTTTAAAGCTGATGATCTAGATCTCACAGTTTGAATTTGTCTCTAATAATAACTGAAGTTTCACCTACCTGCTCTTGAAGCAAGAGATTCTTTTGTCACAGCTCACCAATTGCTGAAAACAGTCTGTTATTTTGTCAAGTTTTATAATCAGCTCTTTTTAGCTTTATAAAGCAGTCTTCAGTTTAGTGTCTTCTATAAATCAAGTGCCTCCCTCTTTCAAACTTTAATTGCCAAAATAGTGAGAGCAGCTCTCTTTTACGTAGATGGAAAGTAAACTAAATCTGGTTTTAGCACCCTAGTTTAGCGGTTCCCATAAGTGAAATGTCACCTGGCTACTTGAGAGGGAAAAGATACCAATTTCAGCAACTGTCTGCATCATGTATTTTCTTCACCCTTGTTTGATAATATATTTAGTATTACTGAAGAGTAAACTTGATAAATACATTTCTGAATCTTTATATCCTTTTGAGTTTCAAAGGAACAAGTTAATATAAAATTTAAAGAAAAAAATACAAATCAGGGTTACTTAAGAACTACAAGTATGCACAACAGTACTACCCAGATTGTGAAGACTGTCAAAAGTCCTTAAGACTTACAGGAAATAAGGTATTTCCTAGATGTGCTGTTGCTTAAAGCAGTAGGCCTGATGCTGAAATCACAATTAATATCCTAGATCAAACTGTAAAGCCAGATTTAAAAATAAAGATTATTTGGCTCCTAGTGTTTATTTAGGGTATCAAATAACAGAAATACAGACACATTTAACTAAGTTAAGGCTGAAAAAGAATTAATGTCATTGGCATTGACACAGAGTCCTTTGTTACATTAGTGATAATGTAGCAGAGATCCACTCTCTATTCCAAAATCGTCACTGTATTGTACTGGGCAGAAGCACATTATAACACTAAGGGCACATATTAGTTAAAAATTAGGAATCAATTCTTCATTACCAAGATTTTCCAGATTTTGTCCACAGGACACAGTTCTATGAGATGTAGTACAACAGCAGGAAATGACAGGGCCTATACTGGGGAAAAGAGGCATGGAGATACAGACATATAAAAAAGTTCATCTGGGACACTGCAGAGTAAGATTTCCAAATATTTTTTAAAACTGTTGTTTTGAAATCATTCCTGTCCACTGTTCAAAATATGCCAGAAGCTGCATCAAAATCCATGAAAGCCCAAAAGAGGAACTGACTCTACAAGCCTTGTTGAATTTGAGCTATTTTGTGCCTTGAAGAGGTTGAAAATTGCACTGTAAAGGAAAGGTATTATGTCCTGTTCAGGTAATTTCTGTTAAGATGAGGGAGTCGGACCTTAGAAAGAAGCACATCCCCAGATGAGTTAGCACGTAAAAGGAAGGAATAAGGATATAACAACATCTTCACTGAATCAGCTGAAGGACCAGCTGCTCAGTATGTCAAAGAAAGAATATGAAGAGATGCTTTGGTGAGCAGTGCAAGAAACAGCAATTATGCTTTCCAGGGAATACTTTCCCAGCTTCCTAACATTCTCAGAGGTTTATAGGTAGACTTGGAAGCTTCTTTAAAGTTGTTCCCTATTTAACAGCCACTGACGCACCTCTTAACCTCGAACTATGTAACCTCTTTTTTTAATCCATTTCTATTTTTGGCCTCCAAGAAAACCCTGCAGATTCTACAATTTAACTTAGATTTTTACAACTATTTATTTGTTTGAAATCCTCTACTCAAAAAATTCATTGTGTGCCACAAGTTGTTTTGCTGTGACAAACACTGAACAGTTCTGCCCTATTAATCTGATCTGTGCAGTCTGTGACTTGTTTTAGTCAACCTTTTAGTCAATCACCTCTTTCCCAAATTCTTCTCTAGTTTCAAGTCAGCTTTGTCTCTTCTCATATGATGTACTTCAAAGTCCCTGATCACTCTTATCACCCTTTACTGCTCTTCTACACCTTTTCTGATGTAGGGAAAGAGAACTGCCAGATTCAAATCTGAGTGTACCATGGATCTCTACAGACATAGGGATGTTTGGGTTTTTTTTTTGTTCACAAATCCTTTCTTAATATTCCCCAACATTCTGGGGCTTTGATCATTGTTAAACATTGAGCTGGTATTTTCAGAGATCCTACAAAGTAATTTCACTATCTCATTCCTGATTAATAATATCAAAAGTACATTTGGTTATATAGGTAGTCACTTCTTATTTTTAATGTAATTTTGCATTTATCATGCAAAGTAATATGAACACGAAATTAACTCTGCTGGTTTATTTTCCTGTCATGTAGTATCACCGTAACCTTTTGTAACAGTCTGCAATCAGTTTTAGATTGTATTATCCTCAGCAACTTTATATCATCTGCAGTTGTCACCTCAAGTATGCTGAAAAGCACACCACAAAACAAGGTCCTGAGAGATTCCAAAGATAAACTCCCTCCACAGTGACAAATGATCCCATATCCCTATTTCTATGCCTACCTTTTAAGTGTCTTATCGGATATCCCATGATGATCTAATTTCTTTAATGACATTAAGTGTTTGGCTCAGGCATTTGTGAAAAAGTGCATGGATATCTGAATAGAGACCACTGTCCAGATCAGAGATGGCTACTGACTCTTTCAAATAACAAACCAGTTCATTGTTTACCTCTACAGAAGAGAATCATGTATAGATATTAACCTATTACACAGATACTAAGCATTATTTTCTGCTGAGTCATTGGGATAGAAGTCAGACTAGCCACCCCTTTCCAATTTTCAGAGTCACCACTACAGACCATTCTGAAATTGCTGCTTCTGATAGTTATGAAAAGAGGCTGATTAGACAAATGTAGCTGAGACAACCACTCCTACCTAAGTTCCTTTAAAACTCTTGAATGAATATCATCAAGCCTGGGTACTGTAAATATTATTGATTCAATCTGAAAATTCTTCTACTCACAGAATCACAGAATGGTTTGGGTTGAAAGGGACCTTAGACATCATCAATTCCAAACCCCCTGCCATGGGGGCAAGGACACCCTCCACTAGATGAGGCTGCTCAAAGCCCTGTCTAACCTGGCCTATTGCACCTTCAGTTTGAGACAATAGCTCCATAAAGATTATACTGGAGGGGAAACTTGCAAAAATTACTTCCTCAGTAGTGAACACTGAGGAAGTTCACTACTTGCTCACTAATACAATAAGCCATTCAGATTTTCTACTATGCCCTTACTACTGTTCTTACTATCATTTCTTAGTCTTTCTCCTTTTATACCTTTATCATTTATCTGCTGCACAGTCTCTTTGGCAAATCTCCATGAGTGGCTAATGACTTGTTTTCTCAGGAAAGTCTTTAATTCTTCTACGTCCAATGAGATCTCTAAAATAAATCATGATGCAATTTCAGTTTGCATTCAAATGAGAACACAGAGTATCTCTTACACCTTGAACAGTAATTCACACCTTTGCAAGGTGAATGTAAAATATGACAATGCTTACTACTTACTACAAAGGGAGGAAGACAGTGGAGAATGAGCCCCATGACATTCATACTGTGGCTATGAAATTTTACAATTATATGCCATTTTACACTGAAACACTACTGTGATGTGCAAAAAAAGTTCTCAAATAATTTCCTGCAAATGGGGAGCTCCTTAGTAGCAGTTAATGGAAATTTTTGTACAATTCATGTTTACAGTGTCAGTGGTAATGGGGTGATCTGTTGGGATATAGAGCAATGTTTTCTGGTGATGAGAAATTTGATAACCCAGTTGTTTCACCTATGAACAGGGAACAGAATAAAACCTTCAAAGGCAAGAGTCAAATAACAATTTATAGATTTGCTCTTTTGTACTGGGCAGTCTAAAATACCTTTTTAAAAGGTAACTTTTTCATATCCATAAATATTCGGTGGGAAGGATACAGTTAAAGTCTAACTGCAAAGTCTTACTTATGTTAGAAAACAAGGGAGTTACCTGAATATGGGGGAAAGGACAGAACATTTTCTCTTTTCTACTTTTCTGATATTTAATCAGAGTTAAACCAAGGTTATCCTACAGCAACTGTAAATTGTGAATAAGGAGCAAAAGAGAGGGAGAGGATGATTCTTTGAGATTTCACTTTGTGACCAGAATATTATTAGGGTTGAATACGACAGCTCTCCAGAATTATATTATACTGTAGTTCAAAAAACATAGATGAGATCATGACAAATCAGAGGAACTAAACAAAAAAGCAAGATACATTATTGAACAAGAATGCATAACTCTTCTGATCTCCAGTACAGAGGTTGTATTCAGTTATCATTTTGCAATAAATTAATTTCTATCAATGAAGCTGAGGAAGATATCAAACAGAAAGCTTTAAAAGCATACGCTGGAAGCCTCAGGATGCAGTTATTGTGTTTGTCAATGAAGAGACAATGAAGATACTTTTCAGGAAGGTCTTTTTTATCATATCTCTGGTTCAAATCTCATTTTTTCTTTCTTCTTTTTCCTCTTCTCCTTTTTCATTTAATTGAAGCCATGTTCAACATTCATAATACAATACTCAACCTACCACTAAAGAGTCCACTTAGTATCTCAAAGCTAACAACTAACCTTTATTCAGAGGAATATGCAGGGCATTTATAAAAGAAGGTAAAAAAACCTGCACAGAGGGATGGAGATCTTCCAGAGACCAAACAACACGGCTTTGAAGGAGATGCAGATTATAATGCAGATGCTCTCTAGTTCCTATCTCAAGTGCTTTACTGCTGTGGTGATTCCAGAAGTATAATTCGATGTAATACTATGTCTATCTACCATGAGACAAGAGGGGACTACCAATTGGAACAAAGGCAGGAATGCAGGATAAAGTCCAGAAGAAAAATATCTCTGTATTAAAATTATTTGCTATTATCTATATTCTCTAATAATATATATTTCATAAAAATCAGATTTTGGTATTTTATAAGTGTGCTGTAATTACCAGACAATATTACAAGTCAAAGGGGAACATAGCTTACACATAAGGTTTATGTAGGTATTGTCCGTTAATAATCATCAAATTCTTCTATGCTTTAAGCACATTTCTCCATGCTACAATAGTTTATTCTTTGAACAGAGATGGAAAGTTCAACAAGTACATTTAAAGTACTGACATTAAGCATTTCTGAAGTTAGTACTGGTGACTTCTGTGCATTTACATTCTAGGTTATCATTCACTGCTGGTCCATAATCAGAATTCTCCAAAACTCAGTACAGAGAAGTGCAAAAGAGCTGGTCTCACAACATAAACAGTGCTCAAACAATCCCACTGTATGCAGTGTCTTCTAAGGATTATTTCTGCCCTTTTATGTTGAATTTACAGTAAGCAAGCACAAGTTAGTATAGATGAGACTTCTTAACCTAGCCTAGCTGAGTTCTCTACTAATCTGAAGCTGTGACTGGCACACAATCACACATGGGAGCTTTTATTATCCAATCAGTTAGTAAATTTTCCATTAACCACAAGTATAGCCAAGATCCTCAGTCTTAGCCTTTGTTGTGGTTTAAGTCCAGTCAGTAATTCAGAAAATCCACACAGCTCTTCACTCACTCCCCCCATTCCAGGAGGGATGGGTAGGAAAATCAAAGAATGTAACTCCCACGGGTTGAGATAAGAACAGTCCAGTAACTAAGGTATAACAAAGCACTACTGCTACCACCAATAATAATAATGGTAAGGGAAATAACAAGAGAAGAGAATACAACCACTCCACACCCGCTGACCGATACCCACCCCGACCAAGCAGTGATCTAGCCCTTCCAGGTAACTGCCCCCAGTTCTACATCCTGGGCATGATGTGCTGTGGTATGGAATACCTCTTTGGCTAGTTTGGGTCAGGTGTCCTGTCTCTGCTTCCTCCCAGCTTCCCCTCCTCCCTGGCAGAGCATGAGACTCAGAAAGTCCTTGGTTAGAGTAAACATTCTGACAAGCAACTAAAAACATTGGTGTTATCAGTGCTGTTTCCAGGCTGAAAGTCAAAACCACAGCACTGCACCAGCTACTAAGCAGGAGAAAAATGACTGCTACTGCTGAACCCAGGACAGTCTTACACAAGGTTTAGGTGTTTTCACACATCCAACAGACCTACAACTGTTGAATGTTGCCTCACATGTGTATGTATCATGGCTACACATGTGGTGACACTCAGGAAACACACATGGTGCTAAATTGCAGCCATTCCTCCCTATACCTGAGGGTGATCAGTACACAGAGTCATAGAGCTGGAGAGAACCTGTGGCTCTCGGATGCAAACAGGCAAGATGAGATGCCAGCATCAGGACCCTTAATGGTCCTAATCAGCCTCACCTGGGCCTTCACCCACAATCTCTTCCCACAGCACAGAATGAGTAAACAGATAGGTGAAGCTGTAAGTGTGAGCTTCACACTGAATGTCAGACAGGCCTGAGATAGCTAAATTAGATTAACTGGTGGTCTACTTGTTACACACTAAAATGAGGAATAAACCTCTAAGTGCCAGGATGCTCTCAGATTCTAATACTTTCAGGCTGCAAGGGTTTATGTTCTCCCTTCTTTCAGTCTCTTGCTCCTTATGCTCCAAGAACCCAACCCTTCCTCAAGGAGCCCACTCTACTATGCAGTTCTTGCTTCCTTAATTAATGCACAGTTTGCTCATCTCTCTCATCATTTCTCCTTTCACTATGTCAGATATACATGTTTTAAAACATGTAGTGTAACTTCCTGAATGAAGAATCTAGTTGTTATGCTTCAGTTTGAAAACCGTTAGCTAATAAGGTCTACTGCTCCCTGAAGTAAGAGCTCTGCTAGGAGACCCCCTGTTGTTTTCTGATATATAGAATTTATACAACAGAACACATCAAACTCAAAAGTGACTGCAGTGTTAGGTCAGCTCTCACATGTGAGCTTCCTAAATTAAAACTATAATAAATTGAAAGTGATGATATAAATAAATGAAAGCAGTTGTAGATGCTGCTATTTCACCTCCTTCCTTTCTCTGTGACAAGAGACTGTTCCAAAAACCATATTAGATCTTTTAACTGTTACCCATCTTACACAGAAAGGTGTCAAGTGTTTGATCTTCCAGTGCCTTGTAAAATTTTCAAATCCCTAACCTCTCACTAAATGCCAGTGAACATTTCCAATTGGAAATACAGCACAATGCTGGGTAAAAAGTAAAACTCCAAGTTACACAGCATTACTGCGGATGCTTGTGGGTACAAGTGTCCTTCAGCATGCATTGTGTGCATCACCATTTTCTGACCCATCTGGAGAAACCCAAAATGAATAGCACTGAACACTAGAAGATATTTTTTAGCATAGTGGCCAAAACTATATCCATTATTTTGGGTCAGTGTTTTTGTGTGTGTTATCACTTCCTAGTGATTCATGGTGTGTGAAAACTATTGTACCAGATATTGATCTGAGTCCTGCAGCATATTACAAGCTATACCTGTCCCTCCTTTACCCTATATTAGGTCGCAGAGGTAACCAGAAACCTATTTTCTTACTTTTATCCTGATCTACTCTTGACGAAAAAAATCTCTATCAACACCAGAATAGGATTGGCCACCAGATGTCACCATCTCCTATTAGCATCCTCTAAATCTGCGTATGCAGGCTTGGGAAAACACTATTCTCCAGAAGCTGTGCTAAATAGAGACTGTCTCGCCACTGTAAAAATATAGTCATCTCGTTACAAAGCCGTATTATCTTCCTCTGCTCTAATGGCTCCAAAACACTGAGGCTCTAGTACCTTATAGACAGGTTTTAGAGGTTGTTTTAGAGACAACCTAAGAAGCAGATGGACACCCAGCAACTCCTGGCACAAATACCTCTCTCTAACACTCAGGAAAATGTTAGCTGATGTAATGCGCCACCCAGTGCAGCCAAAACCACAACTGCTACCAAAGACGAGATCTGCACCAATGTCGAGGCTGGGGGTAAGCCCGGGGAAAACAGAAAAGAGCTCTTAAGAACCTGTTTCAGGTCAGCCACCACTCTTCAAGTCATATCTACCTAGCTCTGCTTGCCTGACAAGCCTCTCAGCACCGTAAGGCAGCGGCTTCCCCAGCCGCTCCTCAAGACCTGAGCAGGGCCCATCGCTCCGCTGGAACATCAACCCTTCGCCGGACACGGGCCAGCGTGAGAGAAAAATGCCCTGCTCTTCGAAGGACGTAGGCCAGCCTGAGAAGAATCAAGACATCACCTCAGCAGAACGCCCTGAGCAGCTCTCTCCTCACACTTCACCACAGCGCGCAGCGGCTGCGCATGAGCGGCTGCACCCATGCCCGCTTGCGGGCGCATTCTCTTCACACCCTTGGCGGCACCCGCCACCGTCTCCCGCGCGCGCTCCGATGCTATGCAGGCACTTTGCACACGCTCCCTCGCTCTGCGCGACCTGTGACCGGTGCTTCCGGCCGGGCGGCCGGCGGGGCTGGCTGTTCGCGCGTGCTCTCCCTTCTGTGCGGCTGCCAACCGCCGCCGCCTGCACTCGGGCGGGTGCTGCTGCGCCGTGCTGCGGCCTTGCTCGCGGCTGGCAGTTTGCAGACGCTCCCTTGCGCCCGCCCGCCTCCAGGTGGCCCGGCCCCCACAGCGGGCGCGGCGGCCGTCCCTCGGCCCGTGCCGGCCTCCGCCGAGGACCATGGGCGGTGTGCTCCTCCCGGCGAGGGGTGCTGCGCACGGGCGGCGCCGGAGAAGGTGAGGTAGAGCGGAGTTGTGAGTGGTGGGGGACCGGTGTCATGCCCAGCCCAGCCGTGGGGGGTCGCAGCTGCCGCTGCCCCCCCTCAGGCCGCTGCGGCTCCGCAGGCCGTGAGGGAGAGCGGTCTCCTGAGCCCCTTGTGGAGTCTGCCGCATCTCTGCGGGGCGGGGGTCGCCCCTCATCGCCCGGCCACATCGCTGTCTTTGGGAACCGGCAGGGAAGTCGCCTGCCCGGGCGCCGCGGGGAGCTGCGAGGCGGGGCCGGCTGTGGGCGCGGGTGCGGAACGGGAGGGAGGCAGGAAGGGGGGGGGGGGGGGGTCGCCGAGGCAGCCGCTTCGGTGCGGCCGGGCCCGTGCTTGCCGCGGCCCGGCCACCCCCGTCACCTTGCGTAACGACCTTCCGCGCTCGGCCTGGTGGGGAGCGACTCCGCTGGCGGCTGCCCCCCGAATGGAGCAGGGGCCCGGGAGGTGTCGGCGGAGGGGGCGCGGCCCCGGGAGCCCCGCGGTGGCCGCTCGCAGCTTGAGAGGGCGGGCGAGCCTCTGAGAGAAGCGCGGGTGGCAAGCGCTGCCGTGGATGGATGATGAATCTCCAGCGAAAGTATGTTGAGATCTTCCTCTTACGATACGATTTAAAAGCTTTCGGTTCTACTCGATGCTGGTTTTGTTTCCACTTCAGACTTTGTAAGCGTCTAGGAAGTGAAACAGAAAAAGGTTCCTGAAAACTGGCATCTCTGTGCCACTTGTGCTTTGGTCTGCCATGTCTGCTACTTTCTTTTTGCCAAAGGTGTGTTGAGCTTTAGACTGGCAAAAACAATGCTCTTCATTTGTCAGGTTCAATATTTCTTGCATATCAACATCATCTTGTGGTTTATCTTAGAGATTTATTGTTCTGTGAAGAGCAGTGACTGATCTGATGTGATTGCATAGGTGTGTGGACCTACATCAAAGAGGAATTTTGGGGCCCTGTTTCATTGTCTCCCTTGAGTTTTAGGAACTATTTAAGGTAAACTTACTTTTAAATATATTTAGGAGAAAAATGAATGTCACTCAGTTTTGAGAGACTGAATCTAGGTGGAGGCTTTCATTACTGGTAATATAGGGAGTGTAGGTTCCATCTTTTTCCAGATACAGTATGATACCAATCTCATCTTTTGAATGCATATTTTTCTTACTGCCATTGTGGTGAGTAAACTTGAATTAATTCTTAATTGTTATATTAGGTCTTGATACATCAATGTCTCTTGATAACTCCAGCAATAATAGAATATTCTTTAAATGAAGACACACTCTTGAGGTTCATGTTGTTCTAGTGTATTTGTCTAAAAAAGTCTTTGTCACCTTGTCCCCATGAAATAGTATGATAGGTTTTTCAACAGCATGACTCATAATCCTAAATACGGGAATGGATTTTTGATTTAGTACAGAACAAGTACTTTATCTAAGCTAACAGCCGTGTGTGTAGAAAATGCAAGTAGGGAGGTGGGAGTGTCTGGTACTGTATCTGTTAATCTTTGTCCTCAGGAGGACAGGATTCAGTTGGTTGCAGGCTAGGGTTATATATATCTTTACTCCCAAATCAATGAGGTGATCCCGGTTCTTTGGAAATACTTTTGCTGTTTTATAGAGGACCGAAAAGCTTTCAGAAAAGGAGGAACCAGTTAGTTCTTGTTATTTATTATTGAAACCATTTTGCCTGGGGACACTGAGTCCAAATCAGTCTGAATGGATGATTTACCCTTTTCCTTCATTTCTGTGTAATGACTTGACTGTTCTTCATGAGAAACTCTACTTACTGCAACACCCACAGCTGACATAATTATTGGTGGCTGTACCAAGCCTAATGGTAGGGCAAAAAAAAACCCTCACTTTTTCTTTTCCTTCCTTTTTTTTTTTTTCCTTTTCTTTCCTGGTGGTTTTCTTACATATAAGGTGACTTTCATCACTGCTTTCAGCTCTTTACCTCTATGAGATGATGTAGGGAACAGTTTACTCCTAAATTGGCTCATGGAGCAGTATTTTAGCAAAACAAATGTCTGTTTTTCGTAATTTAATGTGTGCAGGCTTTTTTCTGTTGCTCTTATGTAGAATATGGATTTATTTTGTACAAGCTGTATAAGGATTAAATAAGAACACATGCTTCCTCTTTTCTGGGTGACAAATTTATCTTGTTGTCCAGGAAGAAGGCAGCTTATACAGCCTGGACTGAAAAGATGCTAAAAGGCAAAGTGACTGAATATAAGAAGATCAGGTTCTTTAAGCTCCCAAAACTAAACTGCCTAAGCAGCCAGCAGCACTGGGTGCAAAGCATCTAAAATCCTTTAATCTGTTTCATGAAGTAGAATCTGGTAAAATAATGAAGTATTCTGAATTCCTAAAATGACTTTGTATAAAGACAGTTGCTCTCCAATTTGAAGTCATCTTTTTCCAACTAGAAGATTCCTTTCCTCTCCCTTGCTTAAAAAAGCCAACCAACTTTATGCCATGAACTTCTATGCTTGAGATAATATGTAGAAATTTACTAACACTGTTCATTTCCCTTCAAGTTTTAATTTTTCTTCAGTTTTGATGACAGTAGTTTTGGTATTGTATGCCACTTATCTAACAAGTTCACTTTGCTTTTGCTTCTGTTTAATGAAATAGCTTAGTATGCAGCTTTCTTCCTCAACTTGGCTCTAAAATTTTAATAGAAATTCAAGAACATTTGGCATTCACAGCCCTTCACTGATATAGTAACTTGATTATTAATTGTGTGGTAGGTGTTTTGAAGGTTTATTTGAATGCAGTGTTCATATTTTGAGGAGATTGAGATTCAGAGAAGAATGAAAATCAGAGAATGGGAGAATTAGTTAAGTTTTATTGATAAGTGATAAGGGGGCCTTGGTGGCAAATATTTGCCAACAGAGTGTCTGACTCTGTGTATGTTTAGTCTCTTAAATAGATGGTGGAAAGAAATACAGTATGGTAAATGTCAGAAAAGCTAGGTTCTGACAGTGTTTTCATTTATATCACGTTATTCCCAAAGTGTCTGCAAAACTCTTCTGCTTAGCCTGGTTTGAAACCAGAGCACTACTCCAGCAGCAAGTCTTGGTAATGAACATCGGAAGCATCTGCTGAAGGAAATGAACATGCTGCACAGAGCTAATCAGCTGTGAATCTGATAAGTGGAAACTCTTTGAGGAATCAAGCAGTTTAGCTATTACTGCATCTTCATTTAAAAATATTCCTAACTGACTGGACTAGAATAAGGTCATCCTTTATTCCACTTTACTTTTGCTAAGATAGAATTTATGCATCTCTGTGTTTCATATACCACATATGCCCATGAACGTAAACAAACAAACAAAAAAAGTAAAATAATGCTAAAACTCCTTTTGTCTTCCATACTTGAGAATAAAAAGTGGAATTTTATATTTGTGTATGTGTGCACACTCAAACCCTCTTGTTTTCCCCCTTAGCCCCCTGTTGCTAGCAAACATAGAAGCTGTAAAAGTTTCATTATCTGTTTCACTTTAATTTTTTAGAAATTTCAGACCTGTAATATAGTGAGGAATATGTCTCTTTCAGATTGTGTTTTGATAGTGGTTTAATTTCCAAAACTTCTGACTCATCTTCTATCAATACTTCTTGTTTATGTGAGTCAATAACTCATGGCTACAAAGAGAAGGTAACTAGAGTTTTATACAAATTTACATTAGTTCATTAAAGGGTTTTGGATTTTGACATAAGTTCTATTTAATTGGGTGGTATTTGAGGAGGAGCCATCTCAGTGGTAGAGAATTGGTAACACAAATGCTGACACAGCTTCCCAGAAGTGAGGCAGCAGCTTTTTGTGACAGTGCTAGCTTTTACTGGGGAGAATGGGCTTATTCTTCTATTCAGGCTGGAATAGTTCATCTGTCTAGAGATGAATTTGCGGGCTTTTGTTCATGCTGTCCAACAAGGAAAAGTCTTGTCTGCTTTAATCAGGTGAATCCTGCAAGCCCAAGGTCTATGCATGCACTCAGGCCAGGGCATAGCTCCTTTGAGGAACTTCTGTTAAAATTAATGACATTTTTGTATGTCTGTGGCAGCTTGTGTAGAAGGGAAGCACTGCAGTGGGAGAACGGAGAGGAGAAAATTAGTTTGGGGTACAGGGATTCCTTCTTAGAGTGCTCTAAGCAGCAAAGTCCTTTGCATGAGGAGAGCTTAAGTCAGTGCTGTGGTTCATTTGATTTATTATTTATGGTTTGTAAGAGTTAAGAATCCTGTGATCCTGGTGCTTTGAGTCTCACAAGGTCTTCTTATTCCTGTTAGATAACTATATTTCTTCATACATCCCACAGGCATTTCAAACTATTTAACCTTGATTATTAGTCTTAATATACTGGTGTTTGTCTTACTGATTTTTATATCCTGATAAAAGCCTGTAGCCTTTGAAAGCTATCAACCACCTCCTTTGACCTTGTTGTCTTCTAGACAAAAGGATTTAAGGGTATTTGTCAGTTACAAGTAGCAGGCATAACATGATTTTACTTTTAGGGCTGTTGCTACTACTGGGTCATGTAGTTTGTATATACATTGTTGCCATATAATGTATTACTTTTGATTACTTTTTCCTAGAATAGTTTTATAACTAAAACCTTTTCTTCGCTTTTGTTAGAGTTAGGTAATTAAGTTTATTGCTGTTTCCTTTCCATTGCATGTTAAGGTTGTGTTCCTCCCTTCCCTAGGAAACAGTGAGTATACATGACTGGTACAGTATTTTATATAACCTGTATTGAGGTCCTGGCAAAGCATTTTGAGATACCTACTAATCAAGTAATAGATTACGTATTAGGAAAATTTCTTCCCCAGAAGGGTTGTCGAGCACTGGAACAGGCTGCCCAGGAAAGTGGTGGAGTCACCATCCCTGGAGGTATTTGGAAGAATCAAAGTTCTTAAAGGTCTTTTTCAACATAAATGATTCTATGATCTGAAGTTGTCATAAAAGGTACAAGCTGCAGTGAATTACTGTTCTTGATGAAGGTTACATTTTAGGATCCTGATGTTTTTTGGACATGTGACATCTCAAGATACTAAACCTTTGGACTTTCCCACATTATATGATTGTCTTATTGTCTGCAATATGTGTGACTAAAGTGGATTAATGCATTCTTACAGAAGGTCATTGTTAATGCAAAGGTATCTTCATATAATCACTGAGACAGTAGTTCTCTTGGATTTAAAATGCTGTGTCATATCCCTCTCCTTCTTTATTCTTCTTTTGATCCCCTCATTTGTGCTCTATCTGTGTTTATTTCTTTTCTGTAGAGAACTAATACTGATCAATTTATTGTGTAAATGCAATTTTTGGAAGTTTCCCTTGTGTTCTGCAGAACATGACCATAGTATGCGTGTGATATACCTGGAAGATAATTTCAAGTATTAAGGACCCA
Source organism: Melopsittacus undulatus (assembly GCF_012275295.1). Taxonomy (NCBI): domain Eukaryota; kingdom Metazoa; phylum Chordata; class Aves; order Psittaciformes; family Psittaculidae; genus Melopsittacus; species Melopsittacus undulatus. The sequence goes on along the minus strand of NC_047530.1, from coordinate 79,571,235 downwards.
TGTAACTAAACTTTCTCTGCTTTTATGACTTTTTTTTTTTGTAAAAGGAAGTGTAAAATGTGTTTTGTTTGTTTCATTAGTCACATAAAACTTGCCTACATAGGATATTGAGTTAAGAAAAATATACATGGCTCCTGTGTTCAGTGAATTTAAACACTGATATGGTATTCATAGCAAAAATCTTTGACCAAATCATCTACCTGCTAACAAGCTTTTGAGTAACTTCACTGAAACTTTCTTGGTAGATCCTGTTCAAGTACAGTTTGTGCAGCAATTTAGTTTTTTAATTTTGTAGATTAAGAGAAGTGAAAACACTAGCTTTAAGTTGCTCTTGAGAAAGTTTCATGCTGTACTGTTAGACCTCTGTATGAGAAATCAGTACTTTTTCTGAAAAGCTTGTTGTTTTTTAAAAAAAAAAGCCCAACCCAAACCCCAGCAACAACCCCCTCCCCCCCCAAAGCCCCTAAAAACCTAGAATGAGTGTGAGGAATGTTTCTAACATGGTAGTTATCCAGGTCTGACATTGTTTATCCATTCTATACCAAGACATTGTAGCATGATTGTTTTGAATGCTGAATGAAACTGATTGCATGACCTAACTGTAGAATGAAAGTCCTGCACTGTTTCAGTGCACTGTAGTGTGAAGGCTATTTATGCCTAAAAAGAAATGCTTCCAGTACTAATGCCTCTAAACTACTACTCCAAGTAACATGAACCGTAAAATAGTTTGCCTTTCCAATGTTGGCTTGAATTGCCCATTTCTCTCTGGATGTAATTAAAGCTTGCTGGTTTTAATAATTAAAATAGCAATAAATGCAGAAAACGTAGGATCTGTCTAGAAGCATTCAGCAAACAATGGCAACCAGATCACCATCACCTTTAGATTCTCAGGATGAATTTTCTTTTTCTCTTGCTTATGGTATAAATTGTACATTAAAATGGGCTCCCCTTTTCGGAAGGGAGTATGGAGTATTACCTTGCTATGTCTGTCTTTGTTTACCTGGAGAGTCTGAGCCACCTGGCAAAGAAGCTTTCACACTGAAAATAAGAGAAACTAAGCAGACACATGTATTTCCTGTCGAGGAAGAACCTGAAATATTCTTAGCATGGAACCTTTCACACCTGTTTGGCGAACTCCTGCTGTAAAGAAGCTTGCCCATGGTGTTCTCTGTAGGTACTCATAGATTGTATATGGATACAGACTTTCCTACCTACTTCATACACACACACATAGAGTGCATGCACACACACAAACACAAAAAAAAACCCTAACAGAACATAAGACACGGCTCCAAAACCCTTTAGAATCTTGGCATTTGAAACACTCTTTAACAGTCCTGACAGAAATGCATTTGGCTAATGATAGATATATGGTAGATTCAGAGACTATTTGGGCAGGATGGGAGACTGCAAAGTGAATGGCTATTTCTTGGGTAGTAATAAGATGCTTAAAAACACAAGTGGGAAAGCAGTTTAATGCACCAATTTGGTGTTCGGGTTACGGAGATCTTACAGGCATACTTGCAAGCAGTGAGGAGGAGTGTGTTGATGGAATTTAAGATAGGAAATGTTAAAATACATACCTCTGTTGCAGAAATGGTGAAGATTCCAGAGAGATCAGGAAAAAATCTGAAAAAAATTGTAAGCCTGAGGAAAATGAATTGTTTGAGAGAGGCTTTTGAAGAATTCAAACTGTTTGTCTGGAAGTCAAACTACATTTAGAAATTGAGCTTTAAATTTAAATAGACATGTATTCAAATTAGAATATCTAATGGTTTCCTTTCTCCTTATATTTAAGAATTGTCACTCCTGTATTTCAGAAGGAATTTGTCAGTCATCTCAGTATTTGTGTTTCCTCATTTGACAGAACAGGAAAGGGATGTGGAACACTGGGGCGGAAGAGAAAAGACACAAATATTTCTCAATCTTTACCACTCGGGCTTCAACCTAGGTTGCACAGGATATGTAACGAAATTATTAAAGCTATATTATTACAATCAGTTCCTTAGCACATTGATTTGTTTTTGTAAGTTCTTGTAAAACTGAACAGTTTTCTTCCCTGTATTTCTCTCCATGAAATGCAGTTTCTCAGTCAGTACTATTGATCCTCCAAGAACGTGGTGAAATGCAGTATCATTCTGTTTACGCTTAACATCCTTTCATGTTATGCAGCTACTTTTCTTTTACTAGATTGGAAAAAATCATGCAGGATGAGAATGTTGCAAATGCTTCCAGTGGTTTTTCTACTCAAGCTAACAGCTATTTTATTACTGATAATGTGAACCAGTTCTGAATATTTAGTCTGATTTTAACAGCCTATAGTCAAGTTAAATGGATATGTTATGGTTATATCTTTAAATGAAATAGTAGATTGTTATTCATAATAGATATTTTCTTAGATACCAGTTGAGTTTGTTTATAAATCAGTTCTAGAAAACAGCATTTTTCTTTGTTTTGATATCATATCTTCCCTTGAAAGAGAAATATAAACTATACTTGTTATAGATAATAATCTGTAGAACTTGTTGAAATACTCTCCCAGATTTTTTTCAGTAGCTTGGCAGTCAAGTTCAAGAAATTGGATAGTCAGTTAAATCAAAACTTGTGACTTTTTTAATGATGTGAGAAATGAAACTGAGTTACATGAGTGTTAGGCGAGGCAATTTGACAAAGCAATTTCACATATGTCTGAATCTGGATCTCAGTGGTTTGAGGATTCTGGGGAAGCTTATCAGTTTTGCTTTATGGCCCCCGTTGTCAATCTTTGTGATGTCTCTATTTACTCTCCTTGGGTTTTGGACTGATAACCTTATAGGACTACGCATGATTCCTTTGAAGAAAAGGCTACAGTAACTTTCAGCTAACCTGTGGTTATCAGAATTTTCACAAGAATATTTTGGGCAAGGAAAAACTTCAGGCTGGAAGATGATTAAGGCTTTGGCCTCTTTGATGAAGTCCATTGCAAATTGCTGCTTAGTAGCAGCTGAGAGGAAGTTCTGTGAAAACTGTGCTTGCCCACTGGAAGTTTGGAATTTCAGTTCACTAGTTGATTCATGCTGGCTGCTGAATTGTCCAGGGAGTCACAATGCTGTTGATATGTTACCAGCAGTGATTCAGTGTGCCAGAGGCCTGTACTGAAAGGAGTGGATTGTTGTCATGATGTTATGAGAGTTTAACTGCAGTGGGTAAAGCTCTGTACTGGTGTAAAAGGTATATTGTAGTTTACTTAAGCTGTTTTTACGTTGATGCTATTCAAGTCTCTGGCTCTGCATATTGAAACTAGTCCAATGAGGCCCAAGTGTGCACTTAAACTTTCCTTTTAGAGCTGTGCTGGCTGATACAGAGCAAAAGCTTCTAACAGGTTTAGCTTCTGTTCAGTTTCTAATAATGTCCTTGCACTTCGTTTCATTTCCTGGTGTAGTTTCTGTATGTACCAGTTGTGTAGCTTGCAAGCTGTCTAATGTTACAGAAGAATATCAGTATTGATTAAGCTAGTTAAAACATGTTTAAGAACAGTTTCTTACCTACTGGGATACTGGCACGCATGTGGCCACATGAAGAGCAAAGAAAACAGTGAGTCTTAAAAAAAATTCTGCTTTTTCATAAAGCTGTACTTGAAAAATAGTATTATATTTTAAATACATGGAGAAAACTGTTTTACACAAATTTTGCATTTCTTAGACCTAAAAAGGAGGGGTTAGATGGAGATCTGAAGAATCCAACTTCTCATTATTTGGGGTTAAAAAAAAGTAAATTAGCAGGGGCTTTTTTCTCTGCATTTGAAGCACAAGTTTTCTACATCCCATGTACTTGAACAATGGATTTTATTTCTTTTTTCCCATCCACCTATAGTACTGTTCTGTTCAAATTGCCTTGATCTCTGTTTTGACTGTTGTTTTTGCCTCAAGTCTTGTTCTATACCCTTGAGTGTTGTTCCCATTGGGTATAGCAATCTTGAATTCTGTTGCTCAACTGATAATCTGGTACTTCAGGATATGGTGTTCATAATACTCTGCATAACTAAGTCTTCTAATGTGGTTTTATAATTTGTAGTAGAATCTTAGAATAGATAGGGTTGGAAAGGACCTTAAGATAATGTAGTTCCAACACCCCTGCCATGGACAGGGACAGCTCATGCTGAACAAGATCATAGAATCATAGAATCATAAAATCATAGAATAGTTAGGATTGGATATCACCAAAGGTTCTGTCCAAACTTGAACATGGCCAGGGATGAAGCATTCACAACTTCCTTGGGCAAACCATTCCAGTGACTCCCCACTCTTACAGTAAAGAACTTGCTCCTTATATCCAATCTAAACTTCCCCTGTTTCTGTTTTAACTCAATACCCCTTGTCCTATCACTGCAGTCCCTAATGAAGAGTCCTTCCCCATCATCGTTATAGGCCCCCTTCAGATGCTGGAAGGCTGCTATGAGGTCTCCACACAGCCTTCTCCAGGCTGAACAGCCCCAGCTTTCTCAGCCTGTCTTCATATGGGAGGTCCTCCAGTCCCCTGATCATCCTTGTGGCCCTCATCTGGACTTGTTCCAACAGTTCCACGTCCTTTTTGTGTTGAGGACACCAGAACTGCACACAATACTCCAAGTGAGGTGTCATAAGAGCAGAGTAGAGGGGCAGGATCACCTCCTTTGACCTGCTGGTCATGCTCCTTTTGATGCAGCCCAGGATATGGTTGGCTTTCTGGTACTGTTGTGGCTGTAAATGGCTTTGTGGCATTTTGGGCTGTTCATGTTTCAGTATGACAACCCTCCCTGCATGTCTTCAGCTTTTAGCCGTATAGGCTGGACAGGGAGGTTGGAGAAGGATAAAGATGCTGCTTTTAGTAACAGTTCTGGCTTGGGGTGTTTGAACATCAGCCTAATCTAGAAAACTGTGTTCTTATTACTTCTTAAAATGTTAGGTTAACAGAGGGTTAATACTCTAATCCTCTATCCAGTAGGCCAAATGGCCCCACTTTTATCTAGCAAATTAATGTTTGGTTTGGTTTGTTTCCTAAAAGATTCTATGTAAGTACTATCAATATATATTTTTGTTTGTTTATCCAAATTAGGGGGTAAACGTCCTTTCTCACTGTATAATTTTCTGATTTACAGCTCTGAATTCACACTATTGATTTTTGCTTTGTATTACAAAGACTTTTTTGATGAAGGTTTATTCTTGCCCTTTCACAAGCTACAGAGTATTTTTGAATATGTCAGCCACCTTATTCTTTAAATAACTAAAATTTGACATTCCATTAAAAAGGTTGTTGTTGCAGCATTGTAGTTTGGCAGAAATTACTCTAGGAACCTTACAGTGCTCAATATGTCTACCTCTGTACTATGGGCATCAAGCCTATTGCTCAGGATAAAAACGTTTGTTCAGGCCACAGAAATGCAGGATTAAAACATTCTTCTTGCTTATTTTGAACTGACCAGCTCTGTCATCCTTGTGTTTGACAAATGGAGGAAGAAATCTGTCAAATGTTATTACTTTTTTTGTTTTTGTTGTTATTTATCGTTTCTTGACTTCTGTGCCAAGTGCACTGCTGACTTGTTGTCCATTTCATTAGTGTTAAGGTCTTTATTTCCATATAAAAATTACTTGTGATATCACCTAAAGTAAGCCAGTGTTTGAATTGTAAAACTGATTTAAAAAAGTATATACATAAAAAAAAGAGAAGTGTTAAAAATTCTCCAGAATACTGTGTCACAGGTTTCAGGGGCTTGGTCATACTTTTCTTTCTGTCTTGGCTTGTGCCTGTCTCCTTCCTTCTCTATTCTGTGTAATTTGAAGCATGTTTTCTTTGTTACAGCTACTTAATTATTTCTATTACCACTGCTTCTGCAGTTCTACATCCTAAAAGACTGAGGGATTAATCGTGTTGTGCTCTCTTTTCATTTGGCCTTCAGGAGCTATGCAGGCAGCATATGCATTTTCTGTTCTGCTCAGCACTGGAAACAGCATTCCACTAGACTGCAGATTTCAGTGAATATAATATCTTATTCAGCAGATGTATTAAAATTCAGCTATGTCTCAATTCTAAGTAGGCTTATTTTGGGCGATTTTTTTTGGTTTTGTTTTTGTTGGTCAAGCTGAATTTCGGTTATTTGTGAGAAGTGTTCTGGATGTTCTCTGCTGTGCTTGGAAAAAAGCAAAATCTCCTTTATAATCCAGTCTTCTGAATGGCTTCTGCCTTTTTTCCTCCAAACATCTCGTCTTCAATTATGAGATTTCGCCATATGGCTTGAAATTTTTTCACTCACGTTACACTTAAGCTTTACCTCGTGCATTCTTCCCATCCCTGAAAGTGTACTTCTGAAGTTCTCTCGTGTTTGTGTAACCTGCTTCTTTATTAAATAATTTAAGAAATATCCTTATTTACTGAACTCATTGACTTCTAGAACCAGACTAAACCGGAACTCCTTACCCTGTCCTGCCCAGCAAACCTGGATGGATTTTTCTGTACAATTAAGATGAAGGTGATGAAGCTTCTTAATGGCATATGTGCAGTTGTGCTAAGTCTTTGTTGCAGTTAGCTAGTAATAGACTCAAGATGAACTAGAACCTTACTCTTGGATTGCTCACCACCTAATTATCAAAACAGATGATTTCCGGCAAAGATTGCATGCCTTCAGTTAATCTTGCATCTTTTTCTTTTTCACATCAGTAACTCTTTCACACAGATCCTTCTTTTCTTCTTTTATTTGGCTTTTTCAACTGATCTCAAACAACTGTTATGATTGAGGCCATTCTTACTGCAGGTCTGACTCTTTTCCCATGTTGCCAAAACTTTGAATCTACAGAAAATGAAAGTAGTATGTTGAAGAGGTGAGTAATTGCTGAGTGTTCTGTAGTTTGTCAGGAACTGCAGATTTTTTCCCCTGGGGGTTATTTGCATCAGAATTTACTTCCATATTTTTGCTAATATATTCAATATGTTGCTGCAGTAACAGATATGGCTTGGTTATTCTCTATTTTTGTATAGGAATCTCTCCAAAAGCTGTCATTATACCTCCCCCCCCCCAAAAAAAAAAGCCAGTCAGGATGAACAAATGAAAATATTATGGAGAAAATATTACTTTGCTACTTGAAATTGTCTCAGGAGTCTGTTAGAATGTAGGAAAGCTGAGAAGACCAGGGCATCAAATAAATCTGACTTTAGCCAACTATTTAAATACTATCTTCTGAAATTTCTGGTAAATCCATGCTAGCTACTGTCTTTTTGTAATTAAGCTGCTGCTTCTGTGAGCTGGCTTTTTTGAGTCCCTCTTTGAATTTTCATTGTATATAGATTTTAAGTGTCTAACATGAAACTGTGAATGTCATAGAACCTAGACACTTACAGTCATGAAGTAGTAGTTGGGCTTTGTTGATTTGTTTTTGGGGTTAGTTGTTTTTTTTGTTGGGTTTGTTTTGTTTATTTTTTTAAGTAAATTAAAGAGAAATCCTTCCAATTCTGAAGAATCATACAGAATGACAGGTGAAAGAAGATCTGGTGGTAGTGGTGGTGAAATTCTTAAGGAGTCGTTAAATTTAACTGGTCAGGTAATGCTTTCTTAAAGGTAAAGCAGACTTTGAGTATGAAGAACTAGAGCAATGCAGTTAATGGGAGGGAAGTTAGAGATTGAATGATACCTTACCTTTATAAAAAAAAGTTGCTCAACTGTCTTGAAGATCAGGTATTTTCTCAGGTTTGAAAACATAGATGAGTGACTCAAAAGTCATATGCCAAAATAACTGTATGCAATAATAATTTTGAATTTGAACAGATATTATGGAATTATAGAATTGTTAGGGTTGGAAAGGACCTTAAGATCATCTAGTTCCAACCCCCCTACCATGGGCAGGGACATCTCACACTAAACCATGTCACCCAAGGCCCTGTCCAACTCAGCCTTGAACACCACCAGCGATGGAGCATTCACAACCTCGTTGGGCAAACCATTCCAGTGCCTTGCCACCCTTACAGTAAAGAATTTCTTCCTTGTATCCAATCTAAACCTCCCCTGTTTAAGTTTTAACCAGTTACCCCTTGTCTTATCACTGCAGTCCCTAATGAAGAGTCCCTCCCCAGAAATCCTTACAAGCCCCCTTCGGATCCTGGAAGGCTGCTGTGAGGTCTCCACGCAGCCTTCTCTTCTCCAAGCTGAACAGCCCCAACTTTCTCAGCCTGTCTTCATATGGGAGGTCCTCCAGTCCCCTGATCATTCTTGTGGCCCTCATCTGGACTTGTTCCAAAAGTTCCATGTCCTTTTTATGTTGAGGACACCAGAACTGCACACAATACTCCAAGTGAGGTGTCATAAGAGCAGAGTAGAGGGGCAGGATCACCTCCTTTGACCTGCTGGTCATGCTCCTTTTGATGCAGCCCAGGATACGGTTGGCTTTCTGGTCTGTGAGCACACACTGAAGCTGGCTCATGTTCATTTTCTCAACCACCAACACCCCCAAGTCCTTCTCCACAGGGCTGCTCTGGATCTCTTCTCTGCCCAACCTGTAGCTGTGTCTGAGATTGCTGCGACTCAGGTGTAGGACCTTGCACGTGTCATGGTTAAACTTCATGAGGTTGGCATCAGCCCACCTCACAAGTGTGTCAAGGTCCCTCTGGGTGGCATTCCTTTCTTGCAGTGCATCAACCGCCTGACACAGATTGCTGTCATTGGCAAACTTGCTGAGGGCACACTCAATCCCGTTGTCCATGTCACTGACAAAGATGTTGAACAAGACCGGTCCCAACACCGATCCCTGAGGGACACCACTCGTTACTGGTCTCCAGCTGGACATTGAGCCATTGACCACAACTGTTTGTATGTGGCCACCCAGGCAGTTCTTTATCCACCAAGTGGTCCATCCATCTAATTGATGTCTCTCCAATTTAGAGACAAGGATGTTGTGTGGGAAAATATAAGAGCATAGATGTGATTTTCAAAGCACTCTTAAGGTTTAAACCTCAAGTCATGTGTTGTGTCTTAACTGTAGGGTCATAGAATCATAGACTAGTTAGGGTTGGAAAGGACCTTAAGATCATCTAGTTCCAACCCCCCACCCTGCCATGGGCAGGAACACCTCACACTAAACCGTATCACCCAAGGCTTCATCAAACCTTGCCTTGAACACTGCCAGGGATGGAGCATTCACAGCCTCCCTGAGCAGCCCATTCCAGTGCCTCATCACCCTAACAGTAAAGAACTTCTTCCTTATATCCAGTCTAAACCTCTGCTATTTAAGTTTTAACCCATTACCCCTTGTCCTATCACTACAGTCCCTAATGAATAGTCCCTCCCCATCATCCTTACAGGCCCCCTTCAGATACTGGAAGGCTGCTATGAGGTCTCCACGCTACCTTCTCTTTTCCAGGCTGAACAGCCCCAGCTTTCTCAGCCTGTCTTCCTAACTGTAAGGTGCATCTTTTCTCAGTATTAAAACAGCAGCTAAGTTGGAGTAAAGCCTGGAAGCTATTGAGTGATACAAAGCTTTAGACAGAAATGTCATATCCCCCTGAAATACAGAAGGAACTGCTGAAAAAAATATATTCTTTCTTTTGTCAGGTTATTAGCATAAACAGTTCTCTTTAAGACCAGATCTAATGAATTTGAGTGACTGACTATGGTTGGGTTTTGTCTCCTCCCCCCTTCTATTTTGAGGTACTGTTATACTCTGCATGCACATGGCTTCAGTAGACTTACCTACTTTTTGCAGTGGAACACAGGTGTAAGCCAGTGGGCTGAAATATGATACAGTGGTAGATGTTGGATCTTCGTTGTCATAGCTTATAAAGCAAATGGACTTCTCTGAGTGTTGAAATATTCAAAGTTAATGTCTTACATAGTTATATGCAGGTAATCTGTCAAATCCTGGGTCTTACAAAGATAATTAAACTTAGCCCAGTGATACTGAGTTTAAAAGGGAAAGGCTTTTTATACTGACTTATCTTTTAAAGATGAGTTTGCCAGAAAACTTCCCCATTGAGTAGAAAGGAATGTATATTTTCATAATATTAGAAAATCTGTTCCTTTGTCTCTTTGCCTGTCTTTTTCTCTTCATTAGCTATGACTAAACAGTAAAGAAATCTATTCAGCTGTGGTAGTATCAGTATAGTGGTCTTTCTTTTTCTTTCTGCTAGTATTACAGTAGTGTTTCAAGAACATTTAAATTCTGCTCATAGCTCTAAGTGATCTTTCAAGCAGCCTTATGTGCATTTACATTAACTGCTGGGTTATAATAATTTTCAAATGGATTATCTTAAAGTAAATTTCTTTTTTTTTTGGTACATGTTTTAGATAACTATTTGTGTCTTAAGAGTTGTGGCTTTTTTTCAGTTCTCGTGCTTTTGCCTAGCTAACATTAACTTGGTTCTAGGAAGATACTTCCTGGTGTGAGCTCGGAGAATGGATGCTGAACCTAGCCTGGAGGTTCAGAAGAAAATCAGCAGGTAGAAATAATGACACTGGGCTTGTACCTTTGATGCAAAGTGTTTCATTTGATTAAACATAAACATCTACCTAGAGCATGCAGTATACTGCAACTGAATGTCAGCCTTGCTGCTAATGGAAGTTCCTTCTGATACAAGACTTAGCTGTCTTTGACCTGAAAAGTCTCCTAACTTTCTCTGTTAGCTCAAAATACAGTTTTTCACTGTGACCATTCTAGAGATGGACAATATTGCCTATTGAATTTTCTGTCTGTTACTGGAAACCATTTGGATTTAGGATGCTAAAGAGATTTGCAGTAGGATGTGTCCTTTTGTAGATTTTGGTTGTAGTTTAGGATATGCTTACATTTGTATTACTTAGAAAGTATTTTTATTATTGAGACACTAGAGAAATAGCCTAATAACTGCTCTTTTAGAGAATACTTACTGAAGTGGATCAGCTTGTGCTTGGTTTGGAAAACCATTTCACTTAATGACACTGCTTTAGTTTATACATGTTTTCTAAGAACTGAGTTGTATTTCCAGCACTGGAGGGAGGAAAGCTCAATGTGCATGCTTGAGAACAAACTGAAGAGCATGCATGGTGGAATTCTGGGAGAGGTGAAAATTTAAGAGGGTGACAGGCATTACATAGCTGCACAGCTTCAGCTCATATAATCTTGTACAGTTCAGCCAAGTGCAAATTTACCCCACCAGATTTGTCTCCTCCCCACACCCCCTTTTCTTTAAATTGTTTTGAGATTGTTTGAGAAGATGGACAGAATTACTTCAAGTGAGAAAGTTGAGAAAACTATGATGGGCAGCTGAGGTAAATAGCCCTCTGATGTGGTTCAAACTGAAAAAAAAGCATAAGATTAAATCCATGGCAAGGCAAATATAATCTAGTTTTATAGTTATGTAAGACTGTTTAAAGTGGGTCAGCAGTGTTGGGGAAAAACATGCCTTCCTTTCCAGGTCTTTTTTTATTCTTTTTGTTTTTAACATACCAAATAAGGATTTTTCTCTCCTCCCCTTCCCACACTAGAAAGATCACTTTCCTCTAGGGATAAAGATAAGATGAAGCTAAATATATCACTTATTTTTATTCTCCATTATGTTACTTCAGTGGTAATCACTTGTTTGAGATTTACCTTCAGAGATTCTGCCTGACATATGATGATGACGTGCATAACAAGTGTACGCAAACATATAGTAATTCAAAATTCATTCTTTACTGTACTTTGGCTTTAGTTTACAAATTACTGTTAACAAGAGAAGAGATTTTGTAAGCATTAATCTACACACTTAGGGAAAATTTCACCTTAATTCTTTATTATGTGTGTGAGATGGGGAAGCAGCAGGTTAAGATCCTGCTTGAGAGTTGGGGTTGTTTTGTTTTCTAGTTTCAGATGATACATAGGAAAGTTAAGTTTCTCTTCTTTGAATGTACCACACTTTTCAGGGAAGGAGGTGAAGTTTGCTAGAGTTTGAGAGCCATGACCTGTATATCTTAGTTATGGATTTTTTGATTGATGTTCATTTGTTTTTTTTCTGAAGCACCAGCCAGAAGAATCTGAGGAAAGAGAAGAACAATTGAATGCTTCTGTAGGAGAAGGAGGCCTGAGAGAGAACAGCTACAGAGGGATTTTAAGTAGGAAGGGAATGGCTTCTTTAGCAGCCCTTTAGAACTGAGATACAAAGGGAAGTGCACATAGATGTCCTCTAGACATCTGAAAATGTTGACATAAAAAACTCAGTTATCTTGCAGACTTTTCTTATACTGTGTTTTAGATGACTGGGGAAAGGACTGAAGTATTTACTTGCCCATTCATAATGGGAACCACACAATGATGAGTAAAAGGTACATACAGCTGTAAATAATGTTCAAACTGTAGTTCTTCCTTCGATATTCTCAACACTGTTGGAATTGGCATAATTGGTTGCCAGCAATGTGAGTTGTGTCCAAAAAAATCCAGCTTGCAACTTCTGATGATTGAGATAATTTATTTTGACTTTTATTCAGCATCTAAGTCCTATTAAGCCAGCTTCTAGTTCATTCTGTATTTAAATTCTTTATAGGAGTTGACAGTAAAATTTTTCAGTTCATGTTGAAAACTGCATATTGGCAAATAAACAGGTAACTATCTTAATACACATCAAATGAGCATCTATTCAAGCTTTATGCGGAGCCTTTGATCAAGTACTTGATCGTAAGTCATGATGTCAGTATGCTGAACCAGAAGAGGACAATAGAACATTGGTGGAAAAGATTCCTGCAATCTTGATGGAAGAGCTAATTCACACTGTCTGAACCTGGGTAATCAAAACAGCCAGATCAGCTTTGTAGCTGAAATAGCAAATTACTTCTTGACCAACTTACTTTGACTGAAGTGTCTACGAATACTCAGATTAATTCCATGGGCAGATGGAGGCAGTGAGCTCTGGTTGGAGAAGTCTGCTGGCACAGGTTGATCCAGAATAGCTCGTGTCTTCCTGACCTCAGCCTGTCACACTCAGAAATTCAAGCCATGCATACTGAATCACATGTTCTGCATGACTTACATTTTTCACATCACAAACCCATTTCCCCCTTCACACTCTCTACTATTTTGACTCTACTGTAATGGCTTCTCTTACCAAAAATGGTTGCTGGTAAACACTAGCACTTTTTTTTTTTTAATTATTGTTCTTCATGATCAGGAAGAGACTGAATATTTGCTCATACTGTATTAGGAAGCACTGCTGGGTTGAAGAAGATGTAGCTTTGAACTTTGCTGTAGAATACTGTACACTGTGGAGAAAGGGAAAAGTAGCAATAAAAGCACACACTAATTTGAGCTTAGGAAAGTCAGGTCCTTCCGTAGTCAATACAGAGGATAAAGCTCTTAGGACTGCTGCTTTGAATCACTCCACAAAAGGGGAAAAAGAGCTAAGCTACAAGGGTCCTTGCTGTCAAAACATACAATTTCTCCTTTTCAATTTCACTAGCTCTGATACGCACCTGACCCATCTGCTAGACAGTTTGGTTTGCAAAACAAGAAGAAAGCTAATGTAAGAAAAAGGCTTTTGTTTTCATGATCTGAATCAGCTCATAGAGAGATCTGTTGATTTGGCACATGTAGTGCAAAGGAGGGTGTGAGACTGAGTGGCTTAAAGCAGTTGGATGTAAAGTGTGGAGTGGGATTAGCCCGGTTTCCAGCTGGACCCTTGCATGTGGGTCTCAAGGCCTCCAAGAGTCCCAGCTGTCTTCACTGCCTACCGAGGGACAAAGTGACCCGCAACTTCCCCTTGAGCTGTGGTGACAGCAGTAGCTGCTGTTGTCATATTTGAGCATTACCTTTCACTTCCTTTTCTTTCACCCCCATGTCATCTTGGGGTTTTTGGGGGGTTTGGGGATGTTTTTTGGCTTTTGTTGTTGTTTGAAAACAGGTGATGTAAATCTTTGTACCTTACTGAGTATAAAGTCAGTAACTAAATGATGGAAGGATTTCTGTGTCAAAAAAAGGCCAAGTCTAACTTCTCAGTTGTTTCAGTGGTGTCACTGCTATCTGCACTGCTAATACCACAGATTCGTTTTTTTTTTTATAAACAGTTCCTCAGAAGTAGGGAGTACCTAGAGGTTTTGCTTTAAGGCTATGTTCAAGAGTGCACTTGAAGTATACTGCAGAATGAGAGTGTCCTGCCACACCTGTAGAAGTGTCAGAGTTCAGTGCCAAGCCTAGAGAAGCTTCCTGACTTGTATCACATCTGGGTTCTTTGCATTTTGGCAGCAGTCAAAAACAGATTTAGCCCTTTACAGGTATTAAGCATTGCCCTCAGATGTCATAACTCTAAAGACTGTGTCCAGTGTATGGTGTGAAATTAATCAAAAGGAAAGAAAATTAATGACCTGCTGTGGTGCCATCCATCGGGATATCGCTCAGCAGGTGTGAAATTAGCTTGCCTTGACTGTGGATTAAATTTAACAGCATGACGTAAAACTACGGAAAGTGTTTCCGTTATTACTAGGGAACAAGCATTTTTAAAGATTCCAGCCTAATGAACTGCTTACGCCATACACTGAATGGTCCCATGATCATTTAACAGTATGAGTTTAGATTATGTTCCCTAAGAAGATCCAGTATTACTGTATCAGTAAAAATTTTTCAAGGCAAGCCACAGGAATGCACTTTTAATTTCTGTAACTACTGCACACCAGATGGTGGGTGTATGCTTTTTTCAAGCCAAGTACTTCAACTCAAATATAAGCAGTTGTGATATTTATTTAAAATTCATCAGATTTTAACCTATGTGAGCAAAATTCTCTTGTTATGACCCATTAAGATGACCTTCAAAGAAATATGTAGGCAAAACCTCACTATTGTTATAGTTACAAAAAAGCCTTTTTTTTTCTCTTCAGGTCTGAATTATGAGGCTAGTAAAACTACCCACTGATGTTAACTACCTATGAAACACTAACTCAGTTTTGCAGTAAGTATTGAATATTAGATTATGTACTTAAAGCATTTGGTAAATCCTAGTTAATTTCAACATTGGTTCTGAAAGAGCAGTACTACAGAGTTTCAAAATACATTACTGGTTATTAATAGCTCAAGAGAAATGAGGAAAATGAAGGAAATCTATTTCACAGTTTAAATCTAAAGATCTTGATATTCTGCCAACTATTTTTTCCGTCCCATCCCATTTCCTTATGTGTATGCACTTTTTCCTCTACAGTTGCCCTGATTTTATTTTATTTTTATTTTTAAATGGAGCATTTATCACTGTGTGGAAGCTCCCTTGGACTTGTGAGTTCTTAGTGGATTTTTGCTGAATAGGCCTTGGAGCATCCTCCTCTAAAATGTTCTGAGTCATCTCAGTCCTTGTGAAAAGTCCTGATGTTTTTGCCCTTGACAGAAAACAGTCATGCATGCTTTTATTTTTTTATTTTTTTTGTGTGTGTGAGTCTCCTCCACCCCACCCCAAACTCTGAATACACATTTCCAAGAGTTAAGGAAGTTGTGTATTTTTGATTAGGATGCAGACTTAGTTATGACTTGCACAGTAGCTTTCTTTGAGGTGGAGCTGTCATGTGGCCATTAATGTATTTTCAGGATAAGGTCTCCACAGTATATTGACACATACTTGATTAGCTGCTCTTCAGGAGTTGACTCATTCAACCTCTTATTAAGAAGCTTCTGTGCTTTGCAAAAGCAGTACTTTTTTGTTTAAATATTGCTGATCAGAAAGCTGTTAGAGCAGTGAAGGTCTAATTAATGCGTCACAGCTGCTGTAACAAACTTGAGAGGATTTTGTGTCAAAACATAATTCTGATGCTAGCATTAGGAAAATGGTTTTGATTTGTAACAACTATGATGTAACTACCAAGAAATGTTAGGGCTGTTTTAGAGTTATTCTGCTCAGTTGCTGTGTCACTGACAGTATTTCCCTCAAGGATAAATCCATAAGTAGTAGCTCAAGGATCATGAGATCTGTACTGTTCTGGAACTTAAAGGAAGAGCTCTGTAGTCCTTTGGAAGAATATTTATTTGGGTAGAGCTGACAAGATATTTTAGGCATTTTTTTTCTCTTCTTTGGAGAGAAACATCAGACTTCATCCATTTCAAAATGAGGGAGAGAGCAAGTACGAAGGTTTGTAACATTATAAACATTAACAATGTGGGTCAAGCTTTTAACAGTGAGCAAAGGTTAAATGATTACTAGAGCACTAATATTTCATCTGGAGCTGTGGACTCCTTTCGTTTCCTGTGTTAGAAAATGGATAGTTTAACATGAGTGTCTAAGGAAACTCGCTTTTAAGGCTTAGATTGTACCATGATGTTCTTGCAACTTTGCTTATATTGAAATCAGCCCTGGGTTACCATGTTCAGTTGCCTGCCTGCAATTTGAGCTTTACATTACTGGGTTTATTTTATTGTACTACTGTCTGTCTCTCGTTGATGGCTTATATAGTCTCCTAAGCTTTTATGATTAATTTGTAGCCCCAAGGGAGGTAGGGATTGAAGAGGAAAAGAGATAAGTTTAACTCTTTCTCTGGAGCTTCTCTAGGTTTTAAGACAAGTGAAAAGCCAAGCAAAGGTGCTCTGACAGCAGGAACATTTACCTGTCCTGTTTTCTAGGAAAACAGCTTCACACATCTGTTTTCTATGACAGCCTGTGTAAGTTGGGTCACACAACTCTTTGTGGTGTCTTGCATTCAAACTGGGTTTGTGTTGGCTGTTTTTGCCATTTGCTTTATCCTCTTATATCTATAATATCCTGTCAGGGAGCATGAAGCTAATAATGGTGTCTTCACTGCAGTGTTTGAGAGGTTTTATGCAGCACTACTAGGTTGTGTTATGAAGAGAGCTCTGATTTCTGTGCATTGCCTGTAACAAGGATATAGAAAATTCATCTCTCAGCATGCTCACAGTTAAGCAGTGTGATGTTATATGCCTGTGAGTATGGGTTCATGAGAAGATATTTGGATTTCTCTTGATACAGAATGACTGAGGACTGCAGCTGACCTTAGCAGAGATGGTCCGTTACAAGCAAATTGATCCAAGGGAGGAGAAAAAAAAAAAACGTAACAAAGTCAAACAAAAGCCTGAGTAGTTCAGTGTGATTTGCACAGCTGATGTTGACTCATATAGGAGCATTTGTTCATGTTGCAGGTTATGCTTACAATGCTTTAGTTTCTGATGTGCTCAGAGCACATGAGTGAAGAGAGCTTGTGTCTGCTAGCAAAGATGAGGTGGTAGTCACTGGTTAAAATCATTGAGTAGGGTTGGGTGTTTTTTTTGTTTGGGTTTTATTTTGGTGTTGTGGTTCTTTTTGTGGGGGTGGTGTTCTTTTTTTGTTCTATATGAGGAATGAAGATTTTGTTTGGCTTTTCTCATGTCATTTTCTGTGTTTTCTTAAGCTGCACTCAGTAAATGCTCTTTCCCAAAGGAATTGTCAGTCTGTGTGTTTGAGATTGTTAATGTTAGTCAGACAGGGGTAGACAGAAACTTATTATATAACAAGTCAAAAATGATGCTATTTAGCAAGAATTTTTTTCTGCATGGCAAAAAGTTGTTTAATTAGCAGTCAAATCACTTATTTTGCCCTCTAGTTCATTATATGTTAAGTAGTTTTATGCCACTGATTCATATAGCTCATTACAACTTGTAAATGTCACCATGAAATTAGTCAAAATGAGTGTTAAAGTGTCTTGCTGTCATTAGGTACCCAGTTGGTTGGTTTTGGTGACAAGTTTGTAGATAAAGTGTGAATTTTATAACTGAAGATGTCGCCGCACTTGGAAAGCATTCTGCTTCTCAATGTGAAAAAAGACAGCCTGTATATAAAGCTGTAGCTGAAACTTTTTTCCTGGCCATAGATACTACTTGCCTCTCCTACAGTGTCAGTCACACTCTGTACCAAGTTTAAAAGCAATAGATATAATTAATGGTGGTAATTGTCAACAAGTCAGTGATCCCACTTCTGGGAACACAGTACCAATAAGATGCTTTCATTAAATCTCTGTGTTCTTTGCCCAAATGGCAGTCAAGATCTGTAGCGTAAGCTCAATGTGGTTTGAAGTAGCCACCTCTTTAATAGTGCAGCTGATGATTTCCAGATGACAGTTGTTGTAATAATCTCAAATACCTTACATGTAGTAAAGTAGGTATATGGAGGTAGGATTCTGGAGTCTGCCTCTTAGAAGACTGATGGCATTATAAAAAGGAAACTAGAGTATAGTACAGAAAGTGATTTGCATCAGTCATTTGACCACTTGATCAATCACTATCACTTGATATTATAATAAGATTTTATCACTTTGTAGTATAATAAGTCTCAGTACTTTACAATAACAAGTTGTAATGAAAAGCAGATAATGTCTGATGGTGAGTGACTCTGGAAGATTTTGTACAGGGTATATGTTTTGGTAAATTCCAGTTGAACAGGAGAACTCTGAGGCTAAAACTTCAGACTGATTTATTGTAACAGATCCAGGATCCAAATCTTTTGATAACTACAGTAGCGTCAGCTGCAGTTGCCACAGCCGTAGAGGTATCAGTGAAGTTTGTATGGTTTACATAAATCAATTTCAAAGATTTTGGGGGTATTATATGCTTTTAATGTTTTTTAATATATGCTATATGTTTTGTGTATAGTAAATCAAGTATGGGAATGTACAGGGATAAATAGGCCAGCTGCAGAGTTATATATCTCTAAAGGTCTAGCATGCAGCTCATCTGTGAGACAAGACTATAGATGTGCAGAATTTGAATGGGAACAGTTTCTCTGGTTTTATTGAGATTGATGTACTCAGGGTATATCAGTCCACTGGAAATTAGGCACGGAGTCTGGTCAAGAAAAGGATTGAAGTATTGCCACCTGATCCCAGCTAATTTTAAGGAACCTCTAAAGTAGTCTTACGGATTGCTTTTGTTTGCTTCACAGGTGGGGTACATTTAGAGAAGTCATAAGTGACTGAAGAGAAACGTCTTTTTTTAAAACTTAAACTTCAAACTGGAATATCAGTTTTGGTTTGTCTCTGTTTAAAGACAGATTTCCTCTGTTTTTAATAATTTATGTGGAAACTGTATGAAAGATTTTATATGTGGCAGCCCTGGAGTATGAAGATTGATGCTACTGTAGGTTTGTGATCTGATTTGGATTCTGACCTAATTTCTTTTAGTTAGTGATTAGTATAGGACTTTGTGGGGTACATGAGTTTATGACTTCTGGAGATTACTGGCTTATTTTTTTGGGTTACCAGCTAATCCTGTTTAGGAGTAGGATTTTCATCTGAAAACTGGCAGGCCTTTAAATTCTTCTTGTTTTGTTTCAGAACTACAACTGTAAAGTGTGCAGAAAAACCAAAGAATTGTTTGCTTATTTCAAACTGTGCTGTGTGGCTTTCTTCTACCTAATGATTTTCTGCATGGGTCTAAAACATGCTATTTTCCTTTAATGCTTAAACAAAAGGAAAATCTTCCATTGAAGTTGTTAATTTTGTACATGCTCTAAAAGCAATATGGAAAAACACTGTGTACACATTGCCCAAAAAATGCTTTGAGCCTTTCCTTCTGGATTTTTCACATGTTGCCTTGTAGCTGTTTGAAAAGCAGCCAGACTATAGATAAACTAACAAATGCAAATTCACTGTTCCATTTCCTTACTCAACAACTGTGTTCATATAGAAATACTATCTTCCAGATGTTTTCTTCTTGTCAGCAGTTGCTCTCATGTGCTTGTAATGTATGGCAGAGAGAACCTTGTTCTTCAACTCCACAGTGTGGGGTTGCCGTCTGCTTTGTGTGCTAATTTGGAAGGTAAGCATTTTGTCACTTTGTCACCAGTTTCCACAGATTAAGTACAAAATGCTTACCATTTCCATGTATGAGGTCACCTTTGTGAATTTTTATTGAACTTTATAAAAAGTGTAGAGAAGCAGAAAAATAAAGGCTATTTGCAACTTGAATGTTAGAGTGCTGTATGTAGGATTGTACCTCCTGCAGCTGTTTCGTTTCTTTTTTGTTATACACATCTTGATGGGATGGGTTACTGAAACGCAGTGGAGAAATGAGAATTTGCACTCAAAGTGTAGTGTGTATGAGTAATACTATGTTGTCTTGAAAATATTGCTCAGACTGTGTGGGTTTTGTTGCTGGTTTGGCATGCTAATATTAATAGGTTTTTCCCTTTTTAGTGAAAGGCATGTATACTCAGATCTAGTGAAAAGTTCTCCCCTGCCCATGGCAAGGGGGTTGGAACTAGATGAACTTAAAGGTCCCCTCCATCCCAAACCATTATATGATTTTATAATATTGGACTGGGCTTGATGTAAATTACTGTGTCTCCCCACCCCAAAATTTATTGCTTCAAAAGAGCCCTTGCGATACATTTGTATACTGAAACCTCTTCGATTGACAGTACACAGAAAATTCCCATGACAGCTTGGTGATGTCTTATCTTATTGGTAATTGGGGCTGAAGTGAAAGTGAGGGGAGTAGGAGGATGTCATATTAACATGGGTGGTGTCATGCCTTATGTGACATCCCTGCATCCTAGCACACAGACTTAAATCATGCTCTTGTCACCTGAAAGCATAAGAGGCTGCAGTTCTGTGGGCAGTGTTAACAGTGAAGCAGAGCAGCTAACTCCCAAGAGATCTCCCACACAAGTCAAGACAAATTTTGTAGTTCTGCAGATCAGTGTGGGTTTTAGCCCCTTTTTATTTTTTTTCTTCCTCCACGTTGCCTTCCACACCAGCTCGTGAGAGTTATTTATGGTGCTTTCAAGGAAGATGCTAATTCAGCTACCACTCATCGTACAGCTGCTGGGGTAGATGAAGCATTATCTCTCACTGAGGCTTTCTGTGACTCCTTCAGAACTGCTTTAACTATCCATGTCTACCTCCTTATCATAGAATCACAGACTGGTTTGGGTTGAAAGAGATCTTAAAGATCATCTAGTCTTAACCTCCTTGCCATGGGCAGGGACACCTTCCACTAGACCATGTTGCTCAAAGCCCTGTCCAGCTTGGCCTTAAACACTGCCAGGGAAAGGGAGCCAGAGTTTTTCTGGGCAACCTGTTCCAGTATCTTACCACCCTCACAGTAAAGAATTTATTTGTTATACCTCATCTAAATCTACCCTCTTTCAATTTAAAGCCATCTCTCCTTGTCCTATCCTTATATGCACTTGTCAAAAGTCCCTCTCTAGCTTTCTTGTTGGCTGCTTTCGGTATTGGAAGCTTCTCTGAGGAGTCCCTGGAGCTTTCTGTTCTCCAGGCTGAACAAGCCCAGCTCTCTCAGCCTGTCTTCACAGGAGAGGTACTCCAGCCCTTTGATCATCTTCATGGCCTTTCTCTGGACTCACTTCTTACAAAAGGATGTTCCCTTGTCCTTCTTATGTTTGGCGTCCCAGAGCTGGATGCAGTGTTCCAGGTGGGGTATCAGGAGAGCAGAGGCAAAATCACCTCCCTCAACCTGCTGGTCACACTTTTTTTGATGCAGCCCAGCATATGTTTGGCTTTCTGGGCTGAGAGCACACGTTGCTGGGTCACATTGAGCTTCTCATTATCCAGCACCCCCAAGTCTTTCTCCTGAAGGCTGCTTAATCAATTCTCTGCTCAGCCTGTATTTGTGCTTGGGATTGCCCTGACCTAATTGCAGAAATTTTGCATTTTGTGTTGTTGAACCAGTTCCCTCTGAATGGCATCCCTTCTCTTCTGCATGTCAACCACCCTACACAGTTTGATGTCGGCATTCCATCCCTCTGTCCTTGTTGCTGACAAAGATGTTGAACAGTGTCAGTCCCAGTGCTGACCTGTGAGGACATTGGTCTCCACTTGGACATTGAGCTGTTGATTACAACTCTTTGAGTGTGACCATCCAGCCAATTCTTTATCCCCCAAGTGGTCCATCTGTCAATTCCATGGCTCTCCAGCTTAGAGACAAGGGTGATGTGTGGGACAGTGTCAGGTGCTTTGCACATGCGCAGGTAAATGACCTGAGCTGTTTTTCCCTTATCCACCAATGTTGTAGACCCAGTGTATAAAAGTGTATAGAGCCACCAAATATCAGGCACAGTTTGCCCTTAGGAAGCCATGTTGACTATCACCAACCACATTCTTATTTTCCGTGTGCCTTAGCACAGTTTCCAGGAGAATCTGCTCTATGATGTTGCCAGACAGCAATACAAAACTGACCAGACTGTAGTTCCCGAAGTAATTTTTTTATTTTTTTTTTCCTTTTTAAAAACGGGGGTTATGTTTCCCCTTTTCCAGTCAGTGGAACTTCACTTGACTGCCGTAACTTACCAGATATGATGGCTAGTGGCTCAGCTGCTGCATCTGACAGTTCCCTCAGGACTCATGGATGCATCTCATCAGGTCCCATAGAATTGTGCACCTTCACATTCCTTAGATGGTCTCAAACCTCATCATCTCCTACAGTAGGCTGTTCTTTGTTCTCCCAGTCCCTGACTTTGCCATCTGCAGTTTGGGCAGTGTGGCTTGAGAACTTGTTGGTGAAGACATTGAGTACCTTGACCTTCTCCATGTCCCAGGTAACCAGGTCTCCTGTTTTCTTCCAGAGAGTGCCTACGTTTTCCCTCATCTTTTTTTTTTATCACTGACATACCTATAAAAGCTTCTTGTTCTTGATGTCCATGGCCAGATTTCATTCTATCAGGTCATTAGCTTTTCTAACCTGACCCCTCATTGCTCAGAAAATATAGAAATAAAAAATGTCAAATATTTGCAAAACTTGATTAATTTTTAAAAGCTTTTCCAAATCTGAAAAAGTTCAATCTATAGAGATTTATCAGACTTCTGTATGCAGCTGATCTGAATATTGCATACATCAAATAGAGCTTCAGTTTTCCACTGTGTACTTATCTGGTTTAGATATGCTGACAATATTCACATGGAAACAGGCTATACTGCCTCGATGCCCAAGCTGTTTGGGTGTTTTATATTGTTTGTAATCACAAAACTCAGATTGTGAGGCATGAAAAGGAGGCTGTTTGGGAGAATGGTTTATATTATATAACATTGTATTGTATGTGTATACATGGAATTAAGCACATTTGTTGCACTAGGGTAGACTTCTATGTGTTTTAAGAGCTGCTAGTCAAGTTCCAGCATATTCCTGAAAAGCACATGGGGAGCAGACATTTTAAAGCAGAATTTTGAAGTCTTATTCACAAGGCGCAACACAGGAAAATCAGAATCCTTCTCTGGGGGTGAAGGTACTATTGGAAAGAGTCAGTGGGAAGGTTGCTGTTTAGAAAGGGATCTGAAATAAGGCAATGACAGCATAAAGTGCACCTAAACTTAAATATGAGAATTGACCAAACTTGTCTGTAATTGCTTAGGATGAAAGTAGATGCTTTTCACACACTTGCTTAATGATACTGTGCAGTGTATTCTGGGACTGTATGTGCTTTGTAGTAACCTGCATAAAATTTCAGTGACAAAATAGTGTAATTATGGAAAACTGTTGAGTGGAATGTCTATAACTATCCTATCTTTCGTGCTGGAGATACAGTTCTTTCAAAGCAATTTCCTAAGAATTGTGTCATTTATTTGGCTAAATGCAACCAAGGTCTGTGGTCAAAATACACATTTACTTGTGTTTGATGCTTAGTAGAAATTCTGTTGATGAAGGGATGCTAGTTGCTTGCAAAGAATGGTAATAAAAAAGGTTTGCAAGATTTTAATTTCCCTTTTTTGGTAAATGATTGCAAGAATTGTGGTATTGGCTCCAAAATTCTTTATCTGTATGGGTTGTTAATAAAAGCCAGTGACATGTAAACTAAATAAGATGCTTGGAACAGATATATGAAACATGAAACTTATTCATTTATTCTCTTAAGTTTTGGTAAGCATTTAAAAGTCCTTAGAATATGCCAACTTGGTACCTTGAACTGTGTCTTTAATGTGCATGTTCTTGCTTACTTAACACTGACTGCTACTGGTATTACTGTGAAGTCCGGTTACATGTAGACTAATATTGATGCTGTTCTTCGGTTTTTACAATTGTGTTTAAAAAGGCGATGCTTCTGAGATGGGCAAATGTAGGCTTATGGCAATAACTATAATTCTTCAAATTAGTGTGATCAGCATTAAAATACCTTGAACTAATTTGAAGATAAAAGCTATCATAAAGAACATTACTCCTCTTAAGTGGTTTTTGTGTATTCCAAATACATACCAGCATGTTTAGTGTGAGGTGTCCCTGCCCATGGCAGGGGGGTTGGAACTAGATGATCTTGAGGTCCTTTCCAATCCTAACTATTCTATGATTCTATGATGTCTGAGTCTGTGAGTAGTCATGAACTTTGTAGTCTTCATGTACATTGTTTGACAGACTTCAAAAATAATTGAATTATCCTTCACAAAGCCAAATTAAAACTTTACAGGAGTGGTGAAAAACATGTGATCTAAATCTAAAATCAGAACACAAATAAAACTTGTTAATTTTAATATGAAATATTAATATGAAATCTTAGATGTAATGAATGTGTTGCGTGGAACTTACGTAATGATTCTTAAGTGGTTCAGTGTATTAGTAGACTAAGGAAGTTATGCTTAAAATGGGCAAGGCCAAATGCCATTTTAAAAACAGGATATGAAATCATGCAGTGTCAAGTTTTATCTTGCTTTTATGTAAATTACCACTTAACAGGTGTTTGAAATCAAGCAGCTTTTATGGTGAGAAACTTTGTTCCTGTTCAGCCATGCAAATTAATTTTGAACAAGTTGAAAAGAATTAATTTTTTTTTCCCAAATTTTTGTTTTTTTTTTAAAGGACATTTGAAGACTTGCTGTAGCAAAGAGTCAGTATCAGGCATTGCAGGAAGAGTTAAAGGGTAACGGAGCAATCATCAGGCATAATGCTGAAAACCTAAATGTAAAGAGAGACAGGCACAGCTTTTGGATTATACTTTTTCTTCTACTGCTGCAAAGTAGTACATTGCTAATGATCTCTCATAAAAAAGAGGCTGAAGTGCTTTCAGTGATGGATTCTTCTTCTCAAGTGTTATCAGTGTAATCACTCAGTGTATTGTGTTTTATTTCCTAAATGAAACTCTCTGCTCTCTTCATTACTTAACAAAAAAAGGAAACAAAAACATGGGTGGAGGTGATTTGTATAGTAGTGTTTATTTTCTCAGTACTGTAAACAAATGCACTTTTTGCAATGAAGTAGATCATTAAGGTGGGTTTCTGAATGATGAAGATTATTCCTTCTTAAATGGCTGCAAGTCATGATGATTTTTTCTTTCTTTTTTAATGGTGTACACCTTTTCTTTAGACCAGCTTCTAACTATTTGAACTGAATCTGTTACTTGGTACTGGCTGTACTTCTTTTTCTTTCTTCCTGTCCCTGAGCTCCCAGCATTGACAATTCCCTATTCAAGATCAAGGGAATTATTAGAAAAAGAACAGATTAATTTTTCATGCTACAGAAATCAATTGTGCATATACAGGATTATTTGTAAGTAATCCAGCAATAAATCTGTTTACCTTCAAAATAATGTTTTACATTTTTGGGTAACTTTCTAGTTTGATTTTTATATAATTTGATAGAATATACCAAAGCCATTAAGGATAGCTATTGTATTTGTAAGTTACGGGAAGCCAGTCTGCTAATTTCATGAAACAGAAGAATAAGACCGGCCTGCTGTGGTCACAGCATCTATTTGTTGGAGCGCAACAGAAAGCACCCGTGGCCTCCAACTCCTCATGCTAACCTTCAAGTCTGTGACTGCCATATTTATCAGGACTGATGGCGGTAAGGGGCAATAGTATTTTGTGATTACTTAGGAGAGCATATTGCTAGCTAGTGCTCTGAGCACACAGACTAGAATTCGTATCTGAACAGGGTGGGTAGCACTGTATTCTCTTGAAGTAATTAGGAATTCTTGCAACTTTTTCAAAATTAAAATAGCCTCCTTCACCTGACATGCAAGTTGTCAAGCCATTTCTTCACTTCTAATTCCCTGGCATCCCTAAAGAAAGCTAATCTTGAGGCTCACTGTAGCATGCACTCAAACGTCAGAACTAGACCTGTATCATCAGGACAACTTGTGAGAGAACTTATCAGGAAAATTACAGAATCACTTAGGTTGGTAAAGACCTTTAAGATTATCGAGTCCAGCCATTAACCTAGCACTGCCAAGTCCAACATGAAATCACATCTCTAAGCATCACAGGTCTTCTTAAATCCCGCTGGGGTGGTGACTCAGCTACTTTCCTGAGCAGCTTGTTCCAGTGCTTGAGAACCCATTCACCTGCTTCTACTCGTAATTAAATCTGCTTTAGTTTGCAAAGGGTAAAACGTTTTTTAAAGTTTATCTTCTAATCTTTTTCTTCTTACTTTAACTGCAACCTGTGTCAGACCCACTGGGGCTGTCATTGTGCCTGTGGCATAAGCTGTGCAATGCTAATGAGTTTCAAGAAAACACACCACCAGTCTCTGCCTGATGCAGCCTGTGCAGGATCTTTATCAGTCTTGTCTTACTTTCAAGGCCATGTCTCTCAATAACGTTAACCGTAGAAATAACAAGTTTTCCTGCAGGGGCAGATTCCTGGCATTTTGGTGAAGAAGTCCTGGCTGCAATATCTCTATTTTATTGAATATATTAAGAGTCTGCAGAACTTGAGGAAGTTGTAACACTGTTAGGTCTTCAGGTCCAAGTGACTGACCAGACAATCCTTTTTTGAGCTAACTGGTGATGGAAATTTGCAGTGTTCCTTAAGTATGCTGTCCCATCTGCCACAGGTTAAATGAGTCCTGTCCTCAAAGGTCAGTCCGTCCTACCTATGAGCCACATTTTTATTCCATCTGTTAGTATGAATGTTCTCAAGATGATGCCAAGAAGAGTTTACTAAATATATACACATTTTTGGGAATAGATAGTCCTTGAACTGGTCAAGTTTTCTCAAATACTAAAATTCAACAGCTTTTGACTGCCCTCTCAAAAGACAAGTGATGGAAAATGATTTCCTGTGTCATATCACATGTATATTTCTTCTCAGATTCTTCTTAATTTGTTTGGGATTTTAGTCTGTATTAGAATTATTTTTGCATTCCTTTGTATTTATATATATATACTATATATAATGAATGTATTCATTATATATTTTCAACATACAGTCATATAAAATATGACTGTAGAAATACCCTAAATTCGGGTAGAAATCTGGTACAATATGAAAAGCAGAGCAGTAAAATACAATTTCTTGTTTTGAGGATAATTGGGAATATATAAACCTTAAAATTGGGGTCACCTCAGTCCTTCAGAGTTAAAGCAAAGCATGAGAAGTAGTTGAAAAGATAACTTTCAGTAACAGTTCTCAACTCTCAAGAAAAGTTTGCCTATCCTTATGAATTCTTGATTTACAGCTGTGATTTAAATTGACTTTCCAAACGTAGCAAGTATAATACTCCAAGTCCTACAGATTTTTTTTCCCCATTTAGCACATTAAGGGGGGGGGGAAGAGGGGGAATAAAGAAGTTGGTGTTGAAAAATTCAGACCTCACTCCTACTCTTATAAATTGCTGTCAGTATTCCTGTCTCCATGTGTGAGCCCAAGGTCCAGGCTTGTGGTTTAAACTGTAAACAGAGATGAGATACTTCTATACAAGAATAAATGTGCACAGATGGAGATAATCAGAAGTTACTTAAATGTGTAGGCTTTTTTAGAGGTGCCGAAAGCCCACAATACCAAGTTGACGTTGATGAGGACTGCAGGTGCAAAGTATGCTCAGACAAAATCCTTTGTGTCTGATTTGTAGAAGGTGTTCAGACACCTATAGTCAGGATTGTCTCATTAAGTGCAGTGGGAGTTGTATATTTGGGCATGCTCACAAATCTCTTGGACACCTCTTTGCATTGGGATTTTTTTTTAATTCTTTATTTTTGCTGTGCTGTTCACAGTTGCTGTAATTAAAGGCTTTGGGTTGGGTTTTTTTTAGGGTTTGCCTTACAGTTCTCAATTAATTATGAGAAATTCTAATGTTGGGGGCCAAAGGGTAGAAACAACAAAAATTTTCAAGGACAGTGCTTAACATAACATGAAGGATTTCTGTGGGGTTTTTTAGCCTATTTTGTACATTAAAATTAAGAAAAGGGACCTCCTGTGTTTTGAAAATTTTTAATAATAAATTTAAAAAGAAAACATTTTTTTTTTTAAAATGAACACTTCCGTATTTACACCTCCAAGACATCTATTCTTTAAAACTTAGAAGAAAAATAATTTAGAATCTGTTAACAAGTTATGACCTTTTATTGGCAGTCATCTGACAAGACTGACAAAAACCTCCTTATTTTTCTTTGTGTGCTACTTCCATTTAAGGCACACTTCTGTAGTAAAGGAAAATGTTAGTATTGGCAGAGATTCAGAATTTGTTCTTGTTCCTTAATAGTCATAGTGATTAAATGTGGATAGTAACATAACATTTTATTTAATAATAAACTGTAAATGAGGCTTTTTGGTTTTTTTTTTTTCTTTTTTCAATGACATATTCTTGCATGTAAGCCCTATATTGCACAATAAGCCTCCATTAAGGTGATAAATCAAACTTCATGCTCTTGAAACTGTTTTCACCTCTCTCCACACTTCCTAGTCTCAATATCAGCATTTCCTTCCAAAATGTGGATGTTAAGACAAAAAAAAAAAAAAAAGCCAACAACAACCAACCAAGAAACCTGATTTTTCAGAGTTTTGTCCTACTTTCTGTGGTATATGGCCATTGTCATCTTGTCATAGAGCATGAATATCTTAACAGGCAAACATCCCACCCCCCTTTCTAACCTCATTGTAACATGCTTTTTCTCTGGCTTTCACAAGTGTGGCCTTGCTCTGCTGACAGCTCTCTTACATTCTACCTTTTCCTGTGCATACTAGTTTGACTGTATTTCCCTTGCCCATCCTTTCTTCCACTCCTCCCCACTAAAACATAATCTCTTTAAAACATAATCTTTGTCTTCACTTCCACACTCTGCCCATCCTGTTCAGCAGTGAGGGATGCTTCCTACCTCCACGTGGGCCATGTGCAGCTCATGTTAGACTTTACAGTCCTGTGGAGACTCTGGGAAAAGTGTCTTTTTTGCTTTCTCTTGTGCTGCTCCCTACCAGGTAGGAATTTTCCCTTTAATGTTGGCAAAACTGCTTCACTGTTCTCCTCATATCTCTTCTGAAAACTCTATTCTGCTGTGATGTCTACAGATGAAAAAGTAAATGAGACTGCCAGTCTCATTAGCACTACTTCCTAAGGTATGTTTCTTTGTGTTTCCAGTCCATCCACCCCTTCTTACCACCTGTTTTTGCATGGCTTTGTTGCTGGGCACAAGATGTATCTTTGTCCTTGGTACTGTCCGATAACTAGCCAAAGTCTCCTAATCTATGTGTAGGATTTACTGTAATGCAAATGCAAATCTGGAGGGGTAGGTCTAATGCTCAAAATCCGGTGTGTGCAGTATGACATGTTTACTTGTGTACTCCAGTAAAATCTAACCACTACTGCGCTAGCAGATGGCAATTGTGGTAGTATCTTTTTTCTTTCTTTCTTCCCTCCCCCCCAGCCTTGTTCTACAGGCTATACTGTGTTGTACAATTTGATACTTTTAGGTACCCAAATTTAACTTTCAAGACAGAAAAATATGTATAAGAATTGCAACTTGAATTGTGAAAAATGTGATTAGGGTTGGGGGGGTTGTCATTCACAGGAATCACTTTTTTTTTTTTTTAATACAGACATGTTAGCTGAGTTTTGTGCTGTGTCCTTTCATCATGTATATGAACTCAGAGCTTCTTGACTATTTAGCCTTTAACAGTACTGTTAAATGAGCTGCTTTTTCACTCCTTCTGCTTTTAACTGGAAGCTTAGGTTAGGTGGAGATGAATGGGGGATTATCTATTTCACTGGAATACGTAATCAGCCTGATCTTCTTACAAATTTTATTATTCCTTCCATTTCTTTTAATTCTGTTTCTGTTGTAGGCAGTACATAAGATTATGTGGTATATTGAAACCTAGCAGTGGCTGCTTTTCTTCCTTGCTTCAATTCACTCTTTTGCTTTGGGTTTGGTTTGGTTTAGCCAGTCCCATTTAAATGCTTTTCTTAAAAAATTTAACAGCAGTTATTTAATTTGTCTTTCCAAACCTGATCTTCTGAAAATTTCTTGCCATGTTGAAATAAAAAACAAACAAAAAAACCCTCAAATGCACACCAAAAAGAAAAAAAAATAGCCAAACCCAAAAACTAGGGTTAGGGTTAGGAATATGAAATGTTAGTAAATATATTTTTATTTTAAATAAATAAAATTCAGTGGATGACTTAGTTTTTGTAGTTATGCAATGAAAAGTTTCCAAATGAAATCTTCTCAAGGTTCTCAAATTAAAATTGTGGGATGTCTTGGCACCTTTCCCTATTTGAAAAGGAAAAAAGATCTACTCTTCTTTGAAAATGGGTTTCTTGGAGCTGGCTATAATGTGGGAAAGGTTTTTGTTAGCGGTTTTGCTGACATTTCTCTAAGGCTTGCTGGTTTGCATTTTTAATTTCCTTCATGTTTATATGCTTGCAGTATTTGCAATGTCACTTCAGTTTTGCTCATGAAACATTCTAGCATTTATCTTTTACCCACTGCTAATGTTAGGTCTTTGTTATTCTTGGTTCCTACTTTGTCCTTCAAACTTTTTCTTTCTACCTGTCCCCTAAAAAGATTGAAATGTTGACTAAAGTGGGGAAAAATGCCAGTCTCCCAGGTTATCTTTTCACCATCATGCTGTCTTAAAGTTGGTTTTCTCCTGTATTTTTGCGAAGCGTATTTTACAAAACATACTGTTTGTTCTTTGGTTTGGGGTTTGTTGGTTTTTTTTTCATGGTGGTTGTTGTCAGTGTTTTTTTAAATCTCTATATACACCTGTGCAAATTGCTTGTCTCGGGTCATGCATGTTTGCTCTTCTCCCTCCTAAACTATTTAACATGGTGAAAGCGTTCCTGTTTGGTTGTTGAGAGTTGTCTCAGAGATGGCTAGCCTTCAATGGAGAGTGAAGCAGGGGTTTTTTTTAATGAAGTTTTACATCTAATGCATTATAATACTCAAAAGCTAAAGAATTATCATTATTTTTTTTAGAGACTGGTGCTATATTAGATTTCTTTTGCCCTTTGGTTTGAGAGAAAATGTAAAAAAATCTCTAGTAATAATTCTTTCTATCCCCTCAAAAGACTAAAATGTCACCTGAAGTGGGGAAAATACCTATCTTTTCATTACCATGCAGAGAAGGAAATTTTTTTTTGAAAAGTGAGTTTTTATCTTGTTTGAATTGGAAAATAACAAAGGCCATAAAATGATGGAGGTGTAGTGCATTTAGTAGTGTAAAATAATTGAAGGGGTACTGTATACCAACTGATACTTAGAGGAGCTTTGTAGGAGGAGACATCAAAGCATAGGGGATGAGTGTTTGTTTGTAATGTTTACTTTTAGTGCTTTACATGCTTCCCCATCCCTTTTGTGGCACTTTCCTCCTGTGGGAAGGTGGTATATTGTGGAAAGGTGGTCCAATACCAGAGGACTTCTGCTTGTGGACCAGCAGAGAAGAGATCATGAGAGGGCATGGGGGCACGATAGGAAAATGCAGAAGATACATGCTTGTCAGTGATGGCACCATGTAACATGAGGATTTGTGGTATGGAGGGAGGAAGAGCACTTTGCCCCACTTCCACCACAAAAGCTGAGGGAGACTTTCCTGCATTTTTTCCCTAGCAATGAAACTTGAATGGAGTTGAGGACTATTGTGTTCTTTTGCCATTTAAAACCTACCACATATGTCTTCATTCTAGTACTGGGAAATAGAAGCCAATCAGACTTGCCAGTCCAGATTTTTCTGCTGTACTGCAAACTGAGTGAGGCTAGTAATGGACATTTCGGATTTTTTACATTACCTAGATTGAGAATTAGGTACAAACCCATTTATTTGGGTACACATGCAGTCCGTTGCTCTGTCATCAACTGGGACAACTATTGCAAATGAAACTACCTGTAGTAGAGCCTAACAAGTCATACCTTCTTAACTTCGGTGACCTCTGGTTTGCAGTCATCAGTCACAACGAGCTACTGAAGCCAGTCCATTGATTACTGTGCAGGTTGAAAGCCAGGAGACAGCACTGACTGTATCTGGAAAAAGCCTTTGTTTAATGACACAGGTATGTTTGGCTGGTATCTTTTCTCTTGGTCAAGCTGGTAAAAGCTTTCTCTGGTCTTGGCTTTACAAGCCAAAGCAGAGCTCTGGTTGAGGCTTCACAAGTAGCAGATGTGACAAATTGGAACCTAGTGCTGTCAGCCAAACTCGCAAAACGTGTTGCATCTGTAAAACAAGTATTTGGTAGGCTGTTCTTTTGTTGGACTTGGAGTTTGAAGTTTAGATAACGTATAAGCATACAAGGGGAAGAGGGAATAGATGAGATATTAAAATCATACTCGATCAAGCAATCTGAAAAATGTGATATGCACCAAAATCATTCTGTTCTCTAGCAGTATGTGCTTCTTGGTTTGTACTTATATAAAAATGCAGAAAGGGTGTTATGCAAGTAAGTGTTTCTTTGCTTGACACTCACTACGCAGCCACCTGTTAAAACATAACAGTATAGATGGCTCCCAGTATGAGATATGGGAGGTATCACAAGCTTTGGTGCTTGTGAGGAAGTATGTTTACTAACCTTCAGAAAACAGATTTTGTTGCTAGGAAAGTAGAATTTGAACTGAATGCACAAAAACTTTGAAAGTAGTACATAGGCTGGAAGATAATGTTGTGCTAGTAACAGGAGCTGAGCAGTCAGCTGACTGGTTCTATAAAAAACTTCGTACTTTGTACTTTCTAAACTACAACTGGGGACAAGGGTAGGCTTAAAAGCTTTTTTTTTTTTTTTTTACTATCTTCAGATTTAACAATTTAAAACATTTAAAAAAAAACAACCAAAAAACAAACTAAGCACGCTTCTTGACACTCTTGTGCAGTACTTAATAGAAAAACACCTGACTAGTGGCCTAAACTCAGTATCGGTAAACATCATTAATTATGCATTGTCAGACCATTGAGGGAAATTTATTCTCAAAATAAAAATGAAGACACTAATGGAATTTCACAAAGTCTATAAAGGATGGTTAATTCTGTCTCTACTGTCACCTGTAGTTAGATATGTGGGCGTACAGTGCTTCCAAGTATGTGTATGTGATTTTATGTGTAAAACAGGTTGAATAAGGTGGCTGGTTTGGAACATAGAATCATAGAATTATAGAATAGTTAGGGTTGGAAAGGACCTTAAGATCATCTAGTTCCAACCCCCCTGCCATGGGCAGGGACACTTCACACTAAAACATACCAAAGTATTACTTGCAGTTTTGACAAACATTAAGTTTTAATGAACTCTGAATTGTCACTGACCACATTGAAGGAGGTTATGTTCACCATTTGATGTAAGTAATTAATATGACCCTAGACCTTGGAGTTCCTGAGCTGTAAATGCTTAATATGTATTTTATACCAAATATTTTCATAGTCTTGCATGTAAATCTTGAATATATTCTTTCAGTGTGTGTAGTTTTATTTCCTATTATTGTCTGCAGCATCCTTTTACCGGCTGTGCAGCAACCTTAACATAGACCCATAATGTCTTATGCAAAGGTAACGCTATGTTTTGTCCCTGCTGACTACTGAGAGCTGTAGATAGGATTACCCTTGTGAATGTAAGTCAGATCCATTCCACCACACATATGCACGCTAAGAACCGATCCTTACAGTGTAAATTACTGCAGGTGTTTGGAAGATAAATTGCATAAAGATCTGACCTTATGGGAATTAATTTTTTTTTTTCCTGAAGTTGATACATTGATAAAAATTAACAGTAATATTAAGAAATAGTAATTCTGAAGGAATTTCTTGTTATCTTGGATGCTTTTCTTAAGGAAGGTCAATCAGTGATTGTGGCTTTTTCTTAAGTGGAAAACTACCTATTCCATGCTCAAGGTGAAAGCTCTAACAGCTTAAGTGTATCAGAAAAAAACAATAACAGTTTCTTTTATCAATAGTTACAGTTCTATTGGTATGTGGAAACTTAGTAGTTAAGCATTACCAGTTGCATTTGTAATCTCCTCTGTGTCTGTTGGCATAGCACTCCTAATGTTGATTTAGTATTTTTTTTAATGTTCTTTTCCCTTGGTGTTTCATGACCTACTATATTCAACCGTTCAGTTTGTTCAGCCCTTGTCTATCAGGCTGCTCTTCCTGGTACCTTTTAATCTGCTTAACATTTGTTTTGTTTGCTCTCTCTTAAACTGTCATTGAAATATTTTCTTACCTCATCTCTGGACTCAAGACATTTGTTATTCTTCTCCCTGCCTCACCTTTCAGTTTCTTAACCAGCTTAATACTTTAGTCATTCCTATAGAGATTTCCACGTAAGCCCTCAGATTTTTCTCTACAACTTTCTTCTCATACCTACTATTCTGCAACTGTGTCAATTACTGTGTCAATGAAACGTTGATAACATTTTTAATTATGAAGAAGAATTCTCAAGTAAGACCTGAGGTTTGTTTTCCTATTAATATTATTTACTTGTAATCTGTTACACCCAGAATGTTTGAATACAAAATGTCTGGGTTTTTTGGTTTGGGTTTTTTGGTTGGTTTTTTTCCAGTCTAATCTCCCAATGAAATGAGGCTCTTTCAGTCATTCAGTTTTGACTCTCATAACTTCCAGTTCCCACAGGCATTTCAGTCAAACCAATAGTGAATTTTCTGCTAGCTTTCTGTAAATTAGTAACTGGCTCAAAGCCCCCTTTTTGATGTAGTTACAGCTCATCCAAGCATAAGCTGAACTCCGATTTCCAAATGTGTTCTGTCTTTGTAAATCTGCAATCATGTGCCAGTTTATAACCAAAATATATGTAAAGAGAGGGGGATACATTTTTTCTATATACCTTTGTGGCCATTAACATTACAAATTGTGTTAAGTTACTTGACAGAATAACTGCAGGTTATTGATGAGAGTTTATTTCCTTGGCAATTTCAGTGATGAGTATCTATGCTATGAGTAAGTTTGGTAGTTCAGAGTAGTTGAGCATGTTCTCAAACATAGGTTTGAATGAGACATGCTTTTTAAGTGAATTGAATATACTGAATATGCTGGAGTACTCTTGGAGATCACAAAGTGATTTCCTCTAATGAAAATATTCCAGGAATGCAAGTAATGTCTTCAGACTGTTGGTATTTAGTCCTTAGGATCAGGCTAGATACAGTCCACAGAACTGCTGAGCTGGAATGCTGATAATATGAATGTCAGGTCCTGAAAACCTGTAATTTTGTTTTGTAGATAATGCTCCTGTTTTGCTGTGGTACTTGCTAACATAAATGGAGATTTCAAGTACTAAGGTGTGATTTTATGTCTGTTAAAGACAGACTTCAGGCTTCATTTCCTGGTTTATTTAAGGATAACTGTGTAAGTTCTAACTAGAACCTTTGAGAAGGAAGAGGAAATCCATGACCATTCAAGCATTCAATATTGTAAATAATTAAATTTGCTAAAATGTTAACATTTGCATTGACTTTATAACTGCACTACAGCAGGAATGAAGGTTTGCTTTCAGCACTGAAAATGAAGCTACTTTGGCTAACAAACCTTGAATTGAGAGTATTGACAATAGCCTCAATAGAAAGTGCTTTGGAAAGGAGGCCTTCCCAGTAGTTCAGCTAATTTATAAAAAGTTCATTATCCAAACCATTTTGCACTGTGGACCAGGACCAGCAGATGAAATAGCTTTCTCATGTAATAGATGATAGGTGTCTAGAGGACTTGAGAACTTTAGAGATGCTAAGAAAAGAAACGCTGATGTTAATGATGAGATATAAGCAGTGAAGGGAACTTCCAGGTTTCTGCATTCATCCTTTAGTATGATGTTAGGCAGCACATCAAGTCAGAAGCCTTTGTTGCTTGCTAGGACTTTGTCTTATTATTTCTTGAATTGTGTGTGGGTTTTCTGTGCGTCCGTCCTGCCTAGCAGTACTCTAGAGAGAAACTACAAAGTGCTATTACTGATTCACTTTCCTTCCTCCCTCTCCTCCCTTTAGCTTTGTAATGGCTACAGCTGGAACAGAACTGGTCCTCAGAGTATGTGAGTACAAGTTGTTCTACAGCTGTTTAGGGATGGCAAAAGAGTAAAGTCTGTTTTTCACCTGCTCAAAATAGTTCGTAAGTTGTGCCCTATGATAAAGTACAGTTCATATGTTTGCAAAGGGAGCTTCTATATTTTACTAGATGTTGCAGATATCTAGAAAGCTGATGGTGTTTCAGCAGCATAGTGTTTGTAATGTCATAGGTGACAGCTTATAACAAATGTGGTCGTGTTTGTCCTGGTACTGGCTCTCCTTTGTAAATACTGTAGTGGTAGTGGCCAAGCTGTTCAATATGTGTCATAGTTTATGAAAAAGCTTTAAAATTCATAGCAACATTTTGTGAATCATGTGCAGAGATATTTTATATGAAGACTCTTATTACTGCTATTTGCTTATGGGTAGCTGGATCAGAACTGTAGGTGTCAAAACTTTTGTTTAATGCTCCCTCCAAGAGTTGCTCAGTGGCACTCTTCCATTAAGATAGCTGTTCCTGTGCTTTCGGAGGAAAAAAAATTACTTTCAAGCCCTATTAGTGCTTTAAAGTTCTGACTTGTGTGATTGTAGGTTTCTGACTGGGCTCCACTGAACACTGGAACAGGTTGCCTAAAGAAGTGGTAAATGCTCCATCCCTGGCAGTGTTCCAGGCCAGGTTGGACAGAGCCTTGGGCAGCTTGGTGTAGGATGAGGCGTCCCTGCATATGGCAGAGGGATATGGTTTAGTGTGAGGTGTCCCTGCCCATGGCAGGAGGATTGGAACTAGATGATCTTAAGGTCCTTTCCAACCCTAACTATTCTATGATTCTATGAACTTGGATGATCTTAAAGTCTGTTCCACCTTTATCCATTCTATGATTCTATGTGCAGAACTGCATGCATGTCCCTTTAAACATTTTGACAGTGGGAACGCTATGTTTGTGATAAGTTATTATTACAGTTTAACAACAAAGTGAGCTGTGTAGCTTTAGTGCTGTTGTTATCACAGTAACCTTATAATCACTCATCAGTCAGGATGGGATAGACTTTTTTTGTGCTATGTGAAGCTGGGTACTTTGTGAAAAATTGTTGCTGCTTACAAAGAGAAATAATAAACATTAACAGCTTTCATTTCAATGTAAGTGCTCTTCTAATCTTTTGTGGTATCAGCTGTTGATAAATACCAATGTCAATCAACAGGATATATACAGGTGATGCAGGAAATAGGTTAGAATATTTTGCTGCTCTACTAACTTTAACATTAGATACGAAGTAAATTGCAATTTCATCATTTTCAGTTAGATGAAATGCAGAAACCAGAGCAATAGGATAAATAGCAGCACTATTGGTTCTAAACAGGTGACTATGTTGGAATTTCAATTCCATTAAATTTTGTGCTTTGGAGATGCAGCTTGTATTTTCAGCCATTTGTCTAGCTACATAAGCTGGACTGTGTTCAAAAAGCTTGCCAAGAGTAAATCCATTGGAAGAAGTGTTATACTTTGACCCAGGTTCAAGACATTCTAAAGCAACAGAAATAAATGTTTCTGAAGACTTATTCAATGTTCAGTTTGTTTTGTTGTTTGGGTTTGGCTTTTTCCTTCCCTATGATCTGATATATGCTTTTGTAATAGCATGCACTATTACCCTAGTTTTATATGTATTTATTTCTACTTTTTCTGTATTTTATGTTGACTCCTCTATATTTTTCTATTGGCGTTGGTCCTTTATAGAAAGTTTGGACTTGGAATACTGTAGCAACAATTTATTTAAACCCAATGTAATGAGAATTTATTTTTGATTATCCCCTGTCCCCAGCAAATTATAAGAAATTCAAGAAAGTTAATTTTCTTACACAGATGTATTTATATTTTTGTCTTCTAATTTTGAAAACTTTTTTTCAGTAAGATGTTGTGGGTATTTTATGCATGAATATGTTTGGATCTTTCCTTAAGTCTTCTACTTTATTTTCAGTTATCTGTCTGGGGTCCAACATAATTGCCAAGAACTGTTTAGTGTGTTGACCACCAAATTGACAAGGGATGATGGTTGGGCATCCACATTGATGAGGACTTTCTTGCTGAATACAAAGAACTTTTTTTGACTTTACTTTGTGAGTTGGACAGAGCTGCTCTTGAGAGTTACTTGTTTTTTAATTTTGGAGAGACTGCAAGATGTGATGTAACAGGCTGATTTGTGGCTAATAGCAATGTGTGAGACTGGATCCTGGAGTATCTGCTTGATGCAAATGAGCTAATGGATCCAATTTCTAAATAATGAACTTACATTTTGTTTGAGTGCTAACTAATTTGGTTGCTTTGATTATAAGCTGAAGTCAATTTTATTATTCATAAAAAATAAAGTTTTCTGAAGAAGCTCATAACAATGCTTGTAGCTTCCAATACCAGTTATGCTGTGTCCTAAAGAGATGGGAGAGAATTACCAGAAACCAAATTGCACACATGGGACTACTCTGTAAGAACCAAGGACATTTTGTTAATAACTTTGGAGAACTTCCAGGTGATCTGAAACGTATGAGACCATGCTTCTCAGTAGGTGCCATATTTATGCCTTTCAGAGGACAAATGCCAAATGTAAACACAAAAATGATATAAGAGGATGTCATATAGCCTTTGACTGAGGGTAATTGGGAAGAAGGGAAGCAAAGAAGGTATGTACTTGTATCTACAGTGGAAATATGATAAAACTTATTGGCCATGAGACCTATTTTTAAAACACATTAAAATTAATGAAGTAACTTAAGATTGGTTTGTTCAGTTATATGAGACTCTTAAAGGCATGAGAACATGACTCATGCATACTTTTTTTCACTGGTTTTAGGGATGTTGTAGATGATGACTATTCCTCTCAGCCTCTGTAAGAGACTTTCTTGCAAAATAAAATGAAATTTAATAAAAACCCAAACAAAAACAAACAAAAAACCAACAACAAAACAAAACACAAAAAGACCCTAAACCTATTTCCTAATCTCTTGATCAGCATACTGACATCCCAAAATGTTCTTCTTTTAGTGTGAAAATTCTACTTTGGACATCTTGCTTAAATGCAGTAACAAGACAAATGTCATTAATGTACCCTATACCTTGGCTATTGGCGTGTTTAAACCCAGCTGGTAACTCAGAACCACACAGCTGCTTGCTGTGTCCCTCTTCCTTCTCCCCCTGTGCCTGGAGAGGTGGGGAGGAGAATTGAAAAGAGTATAAATCCCATGGGCTCAGATAAGAGCAGTCCAGTAACTAAGGTATAACACAAAACCACTACTGCTATCACCAATAATAATAATGATAAGGAGAATAAAAAGGGGAGAGTATACAAAAATAAAAGGGAAAAACGGGAAAAAAGCAGTAAACACAAGTGATGCACAATACAATTGCCCACCACTCGCTGACTGATACCCAGCTTGAACCCAAGCAGTGACCTGGGCCTTCCGCTTAACTCCCTGCAGTTTGTATACTGAGCATGATGTGCTGTGGTGGGGAATACCCCTTTGGCTAGTTTGGGTCAGGTGTCCTGTCTCTGCTTCCTCCTGGCTTCCCGTGCCCCTCCTCACTGGCGGAGCATGAAACTGGAAAGTCTTTGGTTGGAGTAAACATTACTGAGCAACAACTAAAAACATTAGTGTTATCAGCTCTGTTCCCAGGCTGAAAGTTAAAAACACAGCACTGCACCAGCTACTAAGAAGCAGAAAAACTAGTCCTACTGCTGAACCCGGGACACCAATAAATGACTGTAAAAATGTAAATTTATTTTATTTGTTCAAGGTCAGGAGTATTTCTGGTTTTCTGAGGTTCTGGGATGTCCTATTCATAAAATCTGTTGGGTTTTGTCTTGTGTTTTGGGTTTTTTGGGGGGTTGTTTTAATCTCCAAGCACTTCACTAAAAGAAGATCAGGTTAGTTTGTGATTATGATATTACAAGTAGTGCTTGGAGTGTTTTTAATTGATTAACACTATCTGAACCATAAGGATTTCAATCCATAAGGATTTTTCCTGTAATCTTTTTTCCTTTGTTTTCTGTGTAAACCTTCCTCCCTTTTTCACTCTTTCTTCCCTGAAATACCAGAGTAAGCAAACAACATGATAGGAAGAACATGTGATGATTTAATTTCTGTAGGACTAAACTATAGAAAATTATGTGCTGGGTAGAAAACTGGAAACGTGTTGGTGTACTCTTTGAAACCACAAACCCACATGGGGAAATTAAGATAGGGTTGCCACCCAAACTGTGTCTAAGTGGAGAGTTTATTTTTGAATGTGAAGGCAAGGTGCTTGCTCAAGCTGAAAATTTACTTTGTTTCATGGCATCTTATCAAGGCTGCTTTTTTTTCCTTCAACTTTCATCCCACCCCCTCCTGCCAGTTTCTACTACATGTACACACAGAGAAACAAACATGTCATCTTCCCTTCAGCCTAAAAAAACCCCCAAACCCAGAGTATTTATACTCTTGTTCTCCCTCAGTCCATCTGTCCTGCTTCTACTATTGTGACCCAGTGTTGTTCTGCTTTTCTCACTTCATGGGACTGCATCCCGAACTGCCACTTCAGGCACAGTATGTGGTGCCATTTTAACTGTAGATGAGTGATGAGAGAGAAGACGTAGTGACATCTGTCAGCTGGGAGAAAAGAATGGGTTGGCAGAAGCGTTGCTGAAAATAAAATTTAGCGGCAGAGGAAAAAGCAAGACTTAAGACTTTCCATGAAGCTAAGGAAGTGGTTTTATGCATTTATTTTTTTATGCTAAGGAACTTAAATTATAAAACATGCAGTTAGCAAAAGCATGCAGAAACACGAATCTGGGATAGTTCTGTGATTTTTCAGCTACCTTCTTCTTCCTGAGGTGCTGGGAATGGAGACTGCCTGTGTGAACACACATCATTTTGAAATGCAAGTATACTTGCAGAAATTGGGCATCTTTTTTCTTCTTTGATCTAGTTTATCCTTTCTTTTCTTGTACCAACGCAGCATAGCACTGTTCTTTGATTTCTCTTGACTGTATTAAGTAGTAAGCTGCATCTTATCCCATTGTTAATGCTGTATTTTGGAAGAAGGAAACGTATATTGAGCCTCTATAAAGGCTAAAGAAAGACAAGATCTTACAATAAGTAAAAAAGAGGCAGAGTGGCTTCGGCGTGGATTGCAGCATTTCAGGACAGAGGTTGGCCAGCTGGGGTGGGACATCTGCTGAGACACTCCTGGAGGAATGAAGAACACCAGTACCAGGAAATGCATTAACTTGCATTCAGCTGGGGTATAGTGCACATCTGTTTAGGCAGTGCAGCTGCAGGAGGAGACAGTAAATATCAGCCTGGAATTACAGCTTTTGTATATGTTGAAGCATGTCTTGTTTGAACTGTTAAAACCTAGCAGTCTCAGTTTGGACTCATTGCTCCTAGTAAGGAGGTTTTAGAGGATTGCCTCTCCCTTTTAAGATGCATTACATCAACTTCTGTATGAAGCACGACTCCTGGCATCCCTTAGCAGAGAAGTGCTAGGGTATGGCAGGTGGTTTTACTCACCACTGTGTTTTCTGGCTGTAGACGGTGTGTATTGGCAGACTGGGACTTGAATTATTGTTAGCTTTTAGGTTAACACACGTTTCATAAGAACAGAGGAAATTTATGTCTAGATGTCCTCGGTTGGTCTGTAGCAAGTTGTTCTGCAGATTCAAACAGTTGCAAACAGAAGTATAGCCTGCTCTCTTCAGAGAAGAACCTAGGAAATAGATCAGTATTTGCATTAGGATCCTGGTGGGGGGGGTTTAAGAGCACCTCTTTGGGCTGATTGTGGTACAGTAATTATGCAGCATCAAGCATGGTGGTACAGTGCTGCAACTGAATTTGTGACATTTGAGTATGAATATATGTGTGAGAAAAGAATGAGAGATTCCTGTGAGTGAAGGTCGAAAAGGCTGCTACAGCAGTTCTTTAATCCAGCTCTAAATTTTATAACAAAACCTCACTAGATTGATACTCTTTAGCAGTATACATTGCTAATGGCTAGTTCTTACTCGTTCCTAATCATTACCACTGCATATTCAAAGTAATTAGTCTGTAACAATCTCACTATCAATTAATTGCAAGCACACAGTCCCATAGAGCTGGTGCCATGTATTTAGTGCAGATAGCTATGGTCCTTGATGTTCCAGGCTGTCACAGGTGCCTTTTCTTCTTGCTTAGCAGTTTTATTCCTCCTTTTCAGCATTTGCTGCTATTGAAAGAAAAGCAGGTTTTTTTTCCAAATATCAAGGTTGCACTTCAGCAGTGACTAATAATTGACCCTCATTGACTTGCTTATGGTTTCAACCTATGCCCATATTTTCAAGGCCTGTGTTGTTATCTCATATCTAAGCTGTATGCCATAACAAGAGGCACCTGGTACCCAGCTATAGTTCTAATTCACACAAGTTGTCCTCATAATTTCACAAGCATAAGAAGCCAGAATTTGGACCTTGCACATTTACAATAGGAACACAGCATAGGGCCTGAAGCCTGTTCATAGCAGTGGCAATGCTATTTTTGCTGAGCTGCTTGGTACAAAACTGCATATACGTCATTTACTAGTCATGCTTTATAAGTTTATTAATGTTTGAGTTCATAACAGGCAAATAATTAAATGCTACTTAATCTCCAGTTACTTTAATGGGTGGAACAGTTTGTGCTTTGGCTACAGAAAGTTAAGGTTGTAATAACTGTGGCAGTAGTGATGAACAGCACTGCATTAAACTGATGAACAGTTGAATCCTGACTATCCTGAGGATAGTGCTGTTCCAAGGTTACCCTGAATAAGTGCTACTTCTTATATAGGTACACATGAGACAGAGAGCATCAGGCTTTTTATATGTCCTATGTACAAAGAAACATCATTTAGTAACTTGAAGATGATTAATTCTCCTTTTTAATTGTGAAGACGAATACATGGATTATGTGTCACCAAAATCTGTTCACATAAAGATTGTACTATTTTAAGCAGTTTAAAAAATAAAATAAAAAGGGAAAGATGATAAAGGCTTAAAATACCAAGAACTGTGGTTTGCATCCCTGAAGTACAGATCACTCTAGCTTTGGAGTCCTTTCCTGATACGATTCTAAATAGCATGAGGGGTATTTTGTTTGATGACACAGACCTGGTAATGTTATCCTCCGTAACCAGTGAATTGACCAGCTGTTGAACAGGATTTTATTAAACACGGAAGGGGGAAAAATGTGCTTTTAATGAAGCTGTTTAATAGTTTTAGTTCTTTTAGTATTTCAGAATTCTTACACTTGTTTAAATGGTTACAGAGTTAGCCTTTTCAAAAAAAAAAGTGCTAATCACTTTTGTTAAGGATAGAGGTAGTTTTGTTTTAAATCATGCTGTTTTTCACAAAGGGTGTAACTTGTCTGTTTGAAACCTAACAAATTACAACAAAACACCAGTGTATTGGTTTAACTGTGGGGAGATTTTTGGCGGTTAGAGTTAAATTTAAGGAAGACTATAACAAAGCTGTTCTTTATAAAGATTTTCTTGCCCTGTATATCTTTTCACTTTCACCCTGTTTTTCACACTTGGCATTTAGTTTTGTTACATTAGCTACTCTCAGTAAAACAGGAGGAATTATCTTCTTAACGGTTTTATGAACAACCTCACAAGTATGGCATACCCAGTTTACAGAGGAGCAGTGGAATTATTTCAGGAGTTGTCTTAGAGTGAGACAGCCTCTTTCCATAGCTGAAAAAAAACCCCAAACTCCAACAGAACAAAAAACCCTGTCATTCCTTAGAGGCATGTGCAAATACGTGTTTCCATATCCTCTTTAGATATGACTCCTATTGTGTATTTTGAAGACTAGGCCAGGAAAAGGCCTTAATAGTTAACAGGATCAGCTCCTTTGCAAACATTTTTAAGGGAAAGAGGCGAATAAGGAGAATATTCTACCACTTTGCATTTAGGAATGGCTTACTTGGTAGTCATAACTGACATATACTGTCAGTATAACTGTTGATAACTAGTTAGTAAGCATGATGAAAGCCCATGATTGATTGCAGTATAAAAAATATATGTTTGTTGCTTCAATGGTTGCTCGTTGCAGTTATTAATTCCCTGTTAAAACAGAAATACAGGGATATTTCTGTGCTGCTGTCATAATGCATTCCACATAACTCCTTGATATCTTCTGACCATTGTCCACTTAGATACCACATAATGAGTCATTATAGATAGGTGGTAATCATTAACTGGCAATAGTTGTATTGCAGTCCGTGACATCTGCAAATTTAGGGTTAAACATATACCGAAGTC
Organism: Melopsittacus undulatus; assembly: GCF_012275295.1. Lineage (NCBI taxonomy): Eukaryota > Metazoa > Chordata > Aves > Psittaciformes > Psittaculidae > Melopsittacus > Melopsittacus undulatus. The sequence goes on along the minus strand of NC_047530.1, from coordinate 79,526,893 downwards.
AGTATGGGTGTGTGTCCAGCCACAGAGGTGGTGGAAAGCACGAAGATTCTTCTCTTGCACACTTTACAAACCTCCATGGACACCAGCAGTGCTTTAAAGATAATCAGTTAAGTGTATATTGTTGGGCATTCATCGAGTTGCTAGCCACTGGAATTGCTTAAGTGGCAGTAAAAATGGGGCTGGTTTGTGGGGTTTGGGGTTTTATTTTTATTGCTTTTAGTACATGAAATAATGGGGGCCATTCTTCCACCTGTCAATGAATTTTAATTCTTTCTAATGGCCAAACTTTAATGTTTTCTGTCTACCTTGCTACAGTTTTTGATGGGATTGAAAGCTTTTCTTTTTTTCTGTTGATAGACAGAATGTCAAAGTCAACAGTTGTATTTAAGTAGATTGTTTTCATATGTTAAACATACACTGGTTTTGTAATCTTTGTTTCTGTTCTAGAAATTTTAAAAAAAGGTGAAATACTTGCATTTTTCTGTTGCTGTTTGTAATGTTTATTCTGTTCTGTCAGTTTTCTTCCTAAACAACTAGTAAAAAAAAAATTTACACTTGTCTGTTCAAAAATGGTGGTGATAGATTTACTTTTTTATTGAGTGTTTTCCACTTCCCAAACAACTGATAATTGGGGAAGAAATATTGACTTATTACTGCAGATCTTATTGCTGTCAATTCTTACTTTAAATTAAGTCACTGAAGGATTTTATACAGAAAATTTCCTATTTCTTTTTGTGCCATTGTTTTAAACTAAGATTTTTTTCTGTATTTTATCAGACCAGATATTGCAAAGAATAGTAAAACATTCAGGTTTTAATGAAATGACAATACTCTACTTTCTAGTCAGTCCAGGAGTGTCCCAAGGTTGTAGTTACATAAACTCAGGGAAGTAAAACTTCCCTCTGTCATTTTTTAGAAAATTAACTTTTATGGAGAGCAGCACTAAACAGAGTACTTAATTTTCTCCATTGATACTAGTAATTTTCTTTATTTAGACATTTTAAGTGTGGAAAAGGTCAGCTTGAGGGCTTTGTAACCTTGTTCATTGTACTTGCAATTCATTTTTCTGCACCATTATTCCTTAAGCAAACAATGGCTACAAATTGTCCTGGTAGCAATGTACATGCATGGTACACTTGCTGCCTTGTCTGATGTTAGTGTACTGTGTAATGCACATTCACTTCTACAGTCGATAATAGTCAATAATGCTAAACTCACACGCAAGACATTTTGGAAGATAAGTGGTCCAAAGGTATTTCTGTCCCTCTGCAGAACTGCTGGTTCAACTGAAAGCAGAAAATCTAAAGGTAGTTTTAACAGAGAGCACTGCTAGCAGGCGTCTGTGTAATTATCCTATTTAAAAAAAAAAGTAACATCTGCATTATCTGTACCAGAGCAGAATGGAAGGGAACATTATGTTCTCTAATCCTGTCTGGAAGCATTATGAAGCTAAAAGGATAACATTTTACCAAATCATGTGTTGAACATGATAGGTTACACTTAATTACCTTTTAATTATCTTTCTTCTTGTTGGGCCTTATGCTAAGGACCCTGCCTGCAGCCCTCATCACAGAGCTTTTCTTGCCTTTAGAATCTTTATGCCAGGTTTTATTTTTGAGTTTACCATGAAAAGGTGGTTCTACAGTGTCTCGAAAGCCCTTATAACCATTTTTTTCCCTAGTGTGTCAAAAGCTCTGAGAACATTATTTTTGTTTACAAAAGGCTTGTAGCATTTAGATGTATGTGTTTTGGATTTGATTGTAAAGGACAAACTCATTGGACTATGTTTTATGAATAAGGAGTACTGTGCATGGCAGAGGCCACACAGGAGCAAGAGGAGATTATTTCAGCCTTCTGACTGCTTGCAGTGTAGCCAGGAGAGTGTATTGGCTTAAATAATGTAGATTTCTTTTTTTCTTCTTTACCCCTGGGGGCGTCTGATTTCCTGATCACCTATCTAGCCATATGCTGTAGCTCTTGCCAGGAACTCCGAGCAGTGTCACTGCCAGCTAAAATGACTTTGTTTCTGAGAGCTGAATTAGGCTGAGAATTGTCTTAAACTGACGCACTGGCAACATCACAAAGTTTTGTGTATGCACATTAAAAAAAAATGTAAAAGTGGCTTTACCTTGAAATTCAGCTTAGGAACTGCTTCAAGCATTGAATTTTATCTGTATACTTAGAGGTGTTCTGTACCTGCTCAGGCTCATCGCTCCCTCTTAATTTTCTTTCCAGTGCTTTTCTCAGCTTCTTTATGCTCTGGCTAGTACAGTACAATATTGATACAGGCAAATCAAACATTTAAAAATAAAAAGCATATTGTCTACTCTTGTTCTGTATTAGTGAGGGTGAAGTTCTACTACAGCTAGTAAAACCTTCTAATATGTTATGGTAACAATGCTTCTTTTCTTTCCTTTTACAACAGGATGGAACTGAAATACGGATATACTTTGACTAAGGAGTTGGAATAAGACTGAGTTCCGCTCTGTGATACCGTGACCATGAACTTGCTGTTTGGCTTCATGCTTTAGGAACTTTTAGGAACTGTGTGAAGCTGTTGGGAATCATGGCATTCTCTCCATGGAAGCTGTCCTCTCAGAAACTTGGCTTTTTTCTGGTGACTTTTGGTTTCATTTGGGGAATGATGCTTCTGCATTTTACTATTCAGCAGCAAACACAACATGAAAGCAGTTCAGTCCTGCGTGAGCAAATTTTGGATCTCAGCAAAAGATATATCAAAGCATTAGCTGAAGAAAATAAAAATGTGGTTGATGGGCCTTATGTTGGGACAGTGACAGCATATGGTAAGTGTGTGCTCTGGATTACATGGTGATCTGATTAAAGTTTCTTTTAAATTGTCCAAACATTTTACTTCAGAATGCTGCTCAATTGACAGTACTTTACACTGTGGGTTTTCTGCACAGCTGGAGAAAAGGGCTTGTAAATATGAAATGGGAAAAAAATTCACATTTCCAGTCACTTGGAAATGAAGTTGTCTGCTAATTTTTATTACATCTGTCTAGTAACTGTATTTAGTATGCCTCAGGTTATTTGTTAGAACTTGCTCTAAGATAAACCATTTTTGCTGGTTTTGCAAAACATGGGAGGCTTTTCAGTTTGTGTATCAGTGATCTGAGAGATTCCTTGTGGAAGAAGAACTTGCCTTATTGGTAAAGATCTATGTTTATTTCTTCTTCTTTCCTCTTTCACTTCTTTGTTCAGTTACTTTGTCAGTTTACGTAACTTTTAAGTTTACTTATCTGGCATAATCTTAAATTAAGATCAAATATATTATTTTTACCTCAGGGTAGAAAACTCTCTGTGAGTTTCAGTGCCTTGTTTGACAGGAAGTCTTAATGCTTACTCTTTTCCCCTAAAAGAAGGTTTTTTGAGTATGTGAAGCTGCTTGCCTTAAAGCCTGAGGTTATCATCTTAATCATAGCTAACAATTATGTTGCTTTATTGCTTAAGCAAAGCTGTTGTTATTCTGTTACTTCTGATTTGTTGAACTATACTGGTATTGTAATCTTACAGAGCAATACAAGCTAAATAGCATTTACTATATCAGTCAATATTAGATCAGTCAATACTAGAATCAGTCATTACTAGATCAGCCTTCAGACTGAAGACCTGCAAACAAGTAGAGATCCCTAGAGAATTGTGTGTGTAGGCTTAAAACAAAACCCTATCTGCCATATATCTTGTAAGGGTACTTGATGGTAGGGGAATTAAAGAAAATAAACAAAACAACGAACAAAAAAACCCAGGTCTCCAGAAATTGAAGGGTAACTACATTAATATGTGTCCTAGCTAGGTCTAAGGGTAGAGGATATACTTAAACGAAGTTCCCCCTGCAGCTTGTTGCCTGTGTTACTCATTTCCTGTTTCAAATCCCAGTGAGGAATAAATTGAATTGCCAACAAGCAGTGGTCAAGTTCCCTATGAGAAGTTAGAGAACATTTGAAAATGGGTGAAATAATTTTGTAACTCTTCTGTGAAAGTAAAGCTAAGTTTTCTGTAGAAATATCAACTTCCATGGCTAAGAAGAATTGTAAGGATAAATTTGGACAGGTGTTTTCAGATGAGAAGGTTTAGAAAGATGCAAAATATTGGTAATGTAGTTAGTTATAATGTTAGAGGCAAAGATCCTATGGTGAGTGAGTAACATCATATTAAATAATGCTTTATGAAACTGAGCAAGATATAAGCAAGTAAATTTGTCCTGTTTGGCATCAAATGAGTTGTTGATAGTGTCGAGGTTTAAACCAAGTCGCCCAACTCCTGGAGAGTTAGGAAGGAGAATCCAAAGAATGTAGCCCCCACGGATTGACATAAGAACGGTTTAATTGCTAAGGCATAACACAAAACCCCTACTGCCATTTACTACTACAAATAATAATGATACAGCAAACAGCAAGTGAAAAGAATACAACACCCCACCAGCCACCGACCCATAACTCACTCCACCCTGCCTGGCCGAGCACCATGTGCTCCCTCCTCCTTTTTCCTCCAGCGCTCTACCCCTCCAGCATTCTCTTTTCCAGTATCCATCCTGGGCATCACGTGCTATGGTATGGAATACCTCTTTGGCTAGCCTGGGTCAGGTGTCCTGTCTCTCCTTCCTCCTGGACTCCCCTCCTCCACCTGGCTGGAAAAAACCTTGAACAAAAACACCGTCAAAACATGCTCAAACCATGACAGATAGCAAACGATCAGTTTAACTATTCATGACTAAACACGTTAATGACTAATATTAATGATAATTGGTAAAGTTGGTTTACTAGTCTATGAAAATTAATACCATTGCTACTTAGCCTCCTTATTGCTTTTACTCTTATCCTCTGATTGATATTAGTGAGCACAGTCATGATTTCTGTGCTCAGCAATAAGTTTTAAGTTTGCTTGATTTGGCTGCTTTTACCCTCCCAAAAGATTTTCAGTTATTCCTTAATTGTGATTGCAGACCTTGTTCACTTTGTCACTTTTCATTTATTCACCTGTCAGGCAGCTGGATCTAACACTTTACTTTTGGAAGTTGTAGTCCAAGTGTACACAGAGTATTATATTTTTGTTGCAGTAAACAGTTGTTTTACAAAAATTATTATGAATCTGTGCTTTGCCTTCCCCTTCTCAAATGAGGCTTTAATTGTTTGGTTTTGTGGCGTTTGTTTTTTGGGGGTTTGTTGGGTTTTTTTTTGTTCTGGTGAGCAGTCTCTCATACCTTTTCTTCTGTACACTATATCATTAAGAGACTTCTGGACCCTTTTAAAGTAGTCCAGATTATTATTAGTGCTTAAGAGTCCATCTTCTGATCTTTAAAGGTCAGAGGAGCTATAAAGAAAAAAAAGATAGCACAAAGCAGGTGTGGCAAAAATGCAGCTGGTGTTAGGGGCAGAGGAATCTTCAGATGTATGGAGAGATTTTCTATTACAGATCAGAAAGTTATTTGATTCTGAAGTTGTGGAAACCAGAAAATATATTAAGCATATGCACATGTAATTATTATATGTAATTAAATGGGAAAATAGTGTAAATTAATCACACTGAATTCTTTATTCTCGAGACAATGGTAAATAAGCAAAGAAAAATATTTCATCTTCTTTGGCTTGTTGCCACTATAATTACACAGCTTAGTTGCATAGTGGTCCATTTTTCCCCTGTTGCCCACAGTTCTGTAAGCTTGCCCAACTGTCTGGGTCACTTCAAGAAATCCGAACAAAAGAAAAGGGAAAGAAAAATTATTCAAGACTTTTTTCTGGGATGCCATTTGGTAGGCAAGCTTCTGTTATTGTTTGTTGCTTTCCATGTGAAGGAAAGGCTGTGTCAGACCAGATAGGTAAAGGCAGTTGCCAACAGGCTGAAGAAAAAAAAACACGTGATTCATGATGTTTTGTGTATCTATCAGAAAGGTTGAACTTCACATTTATTCTTGTCTTTTTTTTCTTCTGGTTTTTGGTGGCTTTTTTTTGTCAGTGCAGAGCCTGGCTGTGGTGGAGGAGATGCAGGTGAAGGTTTTTGTACTGACGCAAAGCTGTCCCTCTTGGGAAGGAGATTTTTGTTTCCAAGTGACTGTGCACAGACTGTTCCTCTAATAGTGCTTGAACATGGATTTAGATTCAGAGTCATTATTATTTAAGCAGCATCTTATTACTTGAACTATTACAAAGCATGCACTTTTTTTGTTCCCATGTGCGGACCCATGAAAGCTCACACTTCACTTTGAATATAGGATATATATATGAATTGCAGTGTGCTTTATAAAATACGTCTAGGGAAATTAGTACCCGAGACTGAACAAAGTAGGGAATGTTAATGCATAGAACTGCTAATGACAAAAGTTTGCACTGATGAAGTGTCTGTGTATGTTCCAGTCTCATTCTTGTATCTATTTTTGATTCTGTCTGACAGTGTGCATCGCATTATTAAGCAATTTAACTTTTCATTTTCATTTGTAGATTTAAAGAAGACACTTGCTGTCTTGTTGGATAATATCTTGCAGCGCATTGGGAAGCTAGAGTCCAAGGTAGAAAACCTTGTGCTTAATGGAACAGGAGCAAATTCTACCAACAATACTACCACTCCTGCTCCTAGTTTGGGAGCAGCTGAAAAGCTTAATGTAGCAGGTGGGTACGGCAATTGTTTAAAATATTTGTGGACTTTTTAATCTGTATATATTTCTCTCTTCACCACAGCATGATTTTTCAGTGTTAGATTTTTGGAATGCCATAGTAAACAAAATTTTAACTCAAAATCTAGCCTGCATCAATGGCAATCTAAAGTCCAGTAGTTGTTTACAAGCACGGAGTAAAACTTTGCGCTATGGTAACTTGAACACATTGAAGAAAACAAAATTCTCTGCCAAAGGGGTGTAGTCTACCTTGTTCATAGTCACTTTCATACGTTAAAAGGTTGCACTATAGAATGAAGAAACTGGGCAAGCATTTTCTCTCTAAACCTGATTGTTCAGGTTGGTATGAACTGCATTTCCACTGTATGCAATTTATTGGTTATTAGCTGAAAGAAAACATTTAGTACGTTTGTTAATAGTTATGATTTTAAATGTCTTTCTCTACTCTGCTTAACAGCTCTTCCAATTTGACACAGAGAGAATGACCTACCTGGTACCTTCAGCTTAAGTAAATATATGTTTTAAATTGAAGTCATTAATTTTTTTCTTCAGTGAATGGACTGTTTTGTTACCCTTACACTTTCTTGAAACCTTTGAGTCGTCCTGTAGTGGTAGAATGCTTTTGCTTGCCTCTTCACCTACGTATCTCAGTTCCTTTAGTGTTCCCAGCTGTGAATGTGGTTCCCAGTGGTTGGTACACTGGGTGAATCTTGTTGTTTATGCTGCCTAGTCTATTGCCCTGCATGTTGCTCTGCCACCAGTCTAAATAGATACAGGCTGTCCTGACACATAGGAAGTCCTCTGGACTCACTTGTGCAAGTCCACGTCTCTCTGGGGACCCCAGAGCTGAATGCAGTACTGCAGTCAGGGTCTTACGAGAGTGGAGTAGAGGGGGAGAAACACCCCCTTTAACCTGCTGGTCATGCTCCTTTGGATGCAGCCCAGCATATGGTTAGCTTTCTGGGCTGCATTTCTGGGCTGCAAGTGCATATTGCTGGGTCACATTGAGCTTCTTGTCAGTCAGCACCACTAAGTCCTTCTCCTCAGGGCTTCTCTCAGTCCTGTCTCTGCCCAGTCTGGATTTTGGTTTTGTTTGGTTTTTTTTCCGTATAAAATGAAGAAACATCGTTGTAATATTTTCTTTCTGTAGCTGGACAAAAGAGAGACTTGATGCTGTGATTTCAATAGATTTGAAGATAATTGGAAGAAGGAAATGCGTGCTCTTGCTTATACATTTGTAGGCAAAAGGTCATTGTTCTTATCGGATTTGGAAACATTTTTCATCGGTTCTTAGGGTGAATGAAATTTTGTTATTCTTGGAGTTTTCTAGACTCACAATCTTAGTATTCGTGAGCAGCGTTTAAGGAGCTTGGTAGGAGTTTTCAGTTTGCGAGTGTTTACATAGCTTTTTGCTGCCTGGGGCTTGCATAGTGGCAAAGAACACTGTTGGTGTATTAGAACTTCAGCTCTTTTATTTTTGACTCTTGGTATACTAATTTAAAATACCTGAAGTAACTGTATTAAGCAGCAACAAGAGAAAACTTTAGGAAACAATTTCTTAAGGTTTTTCTACTGCTATTCTGTAGACTGGACAGTGTTACCTTTTTGGTTATCTCCAGGCTGGATGGTAAAATGGAGCTTGAAGCTAATCTTTGTATTAAAGTGCCAACTATTCATCTATTTGAGGCATTTGATGGAAATTCATCTGATCAGAGGCAGACAAACGGAAAAGATAAGCTTATGTCTATTTCTGTCTTCATAGCAGTTTCCTGACAGTAAACTCTGGAAGCCGCATGATTCCAGTAATATCATAATATGAGTATCTCCTCTGTTAGGAAGGAATTGTTCAGAAAATAAGCTAGGTGAGTAAAAATTGTGATTACAGTACCAGCTGCAGTGTTGGTTTTGCCTGTAATATTTCAACATCTTTTTTTTATTGTGCTAGAGCAATTGAGATAATCTGAAAATCGTCGTAGAAGAAGGCATTTTGTTACATAACAGTTTGTAATTTTCCCAGAGCTGAAACATGTATGTATAAAAATACACATGATTTTTTCATGGTTTTCTTTATATTCAGCTGTTACACTATGAAATGATCACAGAGAACAAACATTTTAATGCTTACTTTAGACAGATTCATGTTAGGTGTTGTTAGTAATTTCAGTCTTTCTGTCTGTACTATAATATTTATGGAGCATCCTAACAACAGTAAGCTTAATATTTTTAGTATTTTTTTGTAAAGACTTCTTGAGTTTTTTTGGGGTTTTTTTTTCAAATCTTTTTTAACTTGGAGTTGCTGCTTAAAACTCCAAATTAAATTAAGCATTTTATAGCCTTATTGATCAGTGCAACAGAGCGGTGTTATTAGCACACATTCTTAGAAGAGAGCTGCTTCCAGTGGAGCTACTACATGCATTTATTATTTTTTGATTGAGCAGTCACAATACACAGAAACCTGATTCTATGGTCTATATGACCATGTCCCTTTATCTATGGAAAGCCTTTCTGAAATAAATGAAGCTTCATGCAGGCTTAAGCTGCACTTTGGTATCTATTGATACTGCTCATAAACCTTGGTAGTAAATAGCGGAGCCACTACTCATCCTGAAATCTGCATTTTGTCCTCACTGACCTTGTGTAGTTTACTGTGTGTTATTTACTACCTGACTAGATACAAGTCATAAAATAAGACATATTAGAATGACAGGAAGGTGATTATACTGTAAACATTTGTCCTCACTGCTGTTTATGACTGGACAAACTCAAGAGCAAAGCATTATATTTTTCTTGTAATTTAAAACTGACTACCATGGCAGGCTAGACTTGTCAATCCAAATGTGCTATTAGCTTTTCTTTATTGTGTATTTTAAGTATTAATAATGCTTTCATGGGAAAAAAAAATAGTACTCTTTTATCTGCAAACTAGGAAGAACAGGATGATAATAATTATTCAACAGAGTTCCACACAAAGCCTCTCCTCAATTTGAATTTTCTTTTAGTAGGTACATTGCTGTGTTCAGAATGTAGTCCTAAGAACACTTCATATGCTACATGTAGAGGATCAGAATAATCATAGAATCCTGATTTAGTTCAGGGCAAAGTTACTGAAATAAGTCCAGGTTCTGGTTTTATCTGACTTCAATAAACAAAACTGGTATGTGACCATGAGTCAGATTTATGGATTGCAAAATTCTCTTCTGTGACATTAAGGATACTGGCAATTGAAGCAGATATGGATTTTCAGAAAAAAATCCATTCATGTCCACCTTTTCTGTATAGACAACTACAGTAAATATTATAAAGAAGTATTTTTAGTATTAGAATGTATGGATATTTTCTTCAGTAAAGATATGCATTGGTTTTAGCTTAGCTCAGATACCAGTTTGAATGTGACTGTGGAAGTAATCCAGGTGACAGTGAAAGCCTGTATGTTGAGACACATTTGTCAATAGCAAAGTAGTTGAAAAATCAATTTGTTTAAAATACTGATACTTCTTAGTATTTAATTTTTGCCCACTCTTTGACATCTTGATGGCAAAATGTCTGTTGGTCCAGCAAAGTTCTTTCTTACAGTTAATAAAGTTGCAAAGTTACTTCTAATGCACTACACTCAAGCTAAACCCACCTTCAGTTTCCACAGTCTCTTGGTATTGCAACATGGAATCTATCATCCATCTTTCAAAAGAAGAATAAAAAAAAACTTCTATGTACTTTTTGATATTCTTTGTATTATTTTTTGGGATGTAGCTATTCAGATTTTGAGAGTGGTCACTGCAGCTGCCTGGGCAAATAAATTCACGTAGTTCGTGTTCCCCGAAGGAACAGATCTGCTTGTGGGCAGATGCCTGTAACTCGATGATAGTGTTAATAAAGGAATACACAGCCTTTGCAGCCTTACAGCTGTAAAAGCAGATGAAAAATTTCCTCTGAACTGTATGGATGAGAGAAGACCTAATAACGATGATATTAGTAACTCCTTTTCAAACAATTGTAACTATTGTTTCTAGTCAGGATATCACAAGAGCTACCAGATGCCTTCTAAAACTTTGATCAGCAAAAGTGACAGGCTGGGAGAGTTGGGCTTGTTTAGCTTGGAGAAGAGAAGGTTCTGGGGAGACCTTAGAGCAGCCTTCCAGTGCCTTCCAGGGTTTTGTTGCTGTTTTGGCATGTTAATATTAATGTTTTTTTCCCTTTTTAGTGAAAGGCATATATAACCAGGTCTAGAGAAAGGTGCCCCAGCCCATTGGCACTGAGGTTGGAACTACGTGATCTTGAAGGTCCCTTCCAAGATTCTGTGAACTTCTGTAGGCAGCATTAGTAACAGGAAGATGAAGTAAGACAGTTTCTTCAGGGAAAGCAGAATCATTAAGGAAGTACCTGGCTATCAAAGATACTAAAAAAAACCAACCCAAAACAACCAAACAAAAAAACCCAACAAACAAAAAATCCACAACCAAACAGTATCAACAAAACAAACAAGAAAAAAAAAACCAACCAAACATGTGTTCAACAAAACCAAAAATATGTTCAACAAAACCGAATGTAGTCTTGACTGTGTGAAGTGTTAGGCAGTGTGAGCCACAAAGTCCAGATAATCATTGGACCGGGAAGTGTCATAACTTGGAGTATTATGCTGAGATATAATCCATTATAAATCACTTCATGAAGGAATAAGCAATACCTCCTCTGAAAGAGCCTGACTGCAAAGGGAAGAGGAGGCACTGGCATAGGAAATGATCGAACTATTTAGCAGTTTGGAAAAAATACCTATCTTTGCTTTAGGGGTATTAATACAGCCAGAAGCTGAATAATCTCTGGCCAAACAGTAGCTATCATGGCTATTTATTTCTTATAATAGCCTAATAGAAGTGTTTGTGGCTTCCTAAAACCAGTTTTGATCAAATTTTAGCCTGTGCTTTTGACCACAGTAGCCTCAACAAGCAATTTTTGTGATAGGTACAGAGTGCACGACTTTTTCAGTTGAGTATCCTCTTCACTACCATACCGAAACCTGAGATAATGCTGGTATATTACATAGTGTAAGTAAAACATGATTTATATTTGTACTTCAGGCAGACATTCTAACATATTAAGAACATAACTCAGTGCATAAAATTTAGGGGCTGTTTGGAAATAAAGTTACTCATCACTTTACAAAGGTGTTTTCATTGGTTATGTGCCTCATTTGGCAAGAGATGGATAAAAGTGGTAGTACAGGTTTTGATGTTTTTTTTTATTTTGGGTTTTTTGGTTTGTTATTTTTAGATTTTTCCACCTCTGGCTGACAAGCATGGTATAGAACTGAGGTGGCAGCGATGGAATCTGAAATGGAAAATACTGCTTTGTGGTGATGTGTAGAGTTTTTGGCAGATAAAAGGATCTGAACAAAATACATGTGGATTATGCTTGCTCATAATAAGAAGGTGATAACAGTTGATAGGAGGAAATATTGAGGATTTAACAAGGACTGTAATTCAGCTGTCTGTGAAGTAGGTGAATTTTTATTTGATTGATTTTTGAATTACCATTTAGAGACCAGAAATCTCCCTTTTCAGACTCTCAGACAACTAGCATGATTAATGTACACATAGACTGTGCTGTTTTCATATTGTTAGTGTGTTTAGGCGCAATGTTGGCAGTGTGATACTACACCTGGTTTCTTCCTCTAAAGCTAGTTTTGCAGAATACTTTATTGAAGGAAGCCCAGGACCAAAACAGCTTCTATTCTCTTTTGGATTGAGTGAAAGTATAATAGAGCATGAGCTCTTAGCATCACAAATATCTTCGATACTAATCCCAAAAGAACTTCTGCTAGTGAGCAAAGCTGCAGAGATTATGTTAAAAAGCAAAGCTGTGGAGCACCTTATGTAGCTTGAGTGGGAGGTTAAGTGTTAGGGTTTTTTTTTACCTCTTTAGATCCATCTATGTGTAAAATCACAAGTATTGTGAGAGAGAAGACCTTAGGCCTACTGTAGGAGAGGATCAAGTTCAAGATCATGTTAAGGACCTGACTGAGCACAAATCCATGGGACCTCATGAAATCCATCCATGCGTCCTGAAGAAGCTGGCAAATGAAGTTGCTAAACCACTGTCTATCGTATTTGAAAAGTCATGGCAGTCAGGTGAAGTTCCCAATGACTGGAAAAAGAAAAACGTAACCCCCATTTTCAAGAACAGTGTCGTGATTTAAGCCCAGCTAGCAACCCAGAACCACACAGCCACTCGCTCACTCCCCTCCAATTCCCTCCTCCCCCCCCCCCCCCCAGCCCTGCTCCTGGAGGGATGGGGAGGAGAATCGAAAGAATGTAACACTCATGGGTTGAGATAAGAACAGTCCAGTAACTAAGGGATAACACAAACCACTACTGCTACCACCAATAATAATAATGATAAGGGAAATAACAAGGGAAGAGAATACAACTTCTCATCACCCACCGATCGATACCCAGCCCAACCAAGCAGTGATCTAGCCCTTCTGGGTAACTGCCCCCAGTTTATATAGTGGGCATGAGGTGCTGTGGTATGGAATACATCCTTGGCTAGTTTGGGTCAGGTGTCCTGTCTCTGCTTCTTCCCAGCTTCCCCTTCTCCCTGGCAGAGCATGAGACTCAGGAAGTCCTTGGTCAGAGTAAACATTACTGAGCAGTAACTAAAAACATCAGTGTTATCAGTGCTGTTCCCAGGCTGTCAAAACTACAGCACTGCACCAGCTACTAACAAGGAGAAAAATAACTGCTACTGCTGAACCCAGGAAAAATCGGAAAATGGATGACCCAGGGAATTACAGAGCAGTCAGTCTCACCTCTGTGCCTGGCAAAATCTTGGAGCAGATTCTCCTGGAAAGTAGGGATGTTGGAACTAGATGATCTTAAGATCCTTTCCAACCCTTCTATGATTCTGTACTTTTTCTTCTTCCCTCCTCAAAGATCTTGAACAACCTGGTGGTGTCAATGCTGACAATTTTCAACTGCTTCTTCAGAACCTCTATGTCATTTATGAAAGAGTAAATTGTTAGTAATGATGCTTATAAGGCTTCAAGGCTTCATCTGATTGGTTTCAGAAGCAATGAAGTCTTACTTTGTTTGCTTGCTTGCTTCCTTCCATCCTTCACACTTTCCCCCCACTCTTTCTTCCCCCTCCCCCCCCCCCCCCCCCCCCCCCCCCAGTCTTGTGTCTTTATTTATCCAACTTGTATTGGAAACGCTTTAAAGATATTTGGTAGTCATGCTTTCTGCATTTGTGGGGAGTAATGTATTCCTGTACACACAAGAAAGTATTAATCTAAACCTTGGGTGCCTTAAGACTTTTCATCAGCCTTCAGGACAGGAACCTTTGAGCCACCACCACAAATAACACGTTGGGTAAATGTAACATTGCTGGTTTGGATGTCATTAAATGGAAATGGGGAAATGTGAAGCCATGCCACTTTCAGGCAGAGCTTGTCTACATGACACTTCTGATATAGCTGAACCCATGGTTCCATGTGACATGCCCAAGATCAGATTGGTTTAAACAACTTGGTTTTTAACAGTTGTGCTTTTCTAAGATACCTACGGAAGAAATCCTTGATTTTGTGGAACAGTGTTGCACTGAGCATATTCCATCAGATAGGGAAATCTGCTTGCACAAACATGATCAAAGAATCAGTCCTTTGTTTTCTTTCTTCATGTGCTTTTGGTTTGGGGTTGGGTTGGGTTTTTTTTATATAAGCAAGGGGTGTGGGGTTTATGTATTGTGGGTTTGGTTTGCTTTGGGCTTTGTTGGGGGTGGGGTTTTTTTCCAAATTGTGAATTCTCCCTGTGTTCTTCTGGCAAGTATGGAAAAAACTTGATATAAGCAAACTAAAATAAACTGTTTCAATTTCTCAGACTTGAATAATAGTGGTGTTAATTCTAATTGCAAAACATTTTTTTTTAAATAAAGGGCCAAGGTGCTCTAAGGCCATTATCATCCCTTTTACTGTGCTTGTTCAGTGGAAAGCTAAGTTTTTGCTATGTGTAACTATGTAACACCTCAGATAGTCTAATTGTACCAGAACTATGCAAGACTGGTTGTTTAACCAATGTTCTTTTGCCTTGAAAAGTGCACTTCAGAAGATTTTAATTGTGTTTCTTTGATCCCATAAAAATGATCAAGTGAAGGCTCACCTTAAATCTTCCTCCACACTCTCCTTATATGTGGCTAGTACTTGGAGAACTCTTTCTAAGACTAAGAACAGCTAAGTTTCAGCTGTATGCAGCACTGCTCAGTAAGGGAGAATATTTTTGGTGTATCTGTTCAAAGTTCCTATAGCTTTTCTGCCTTATGCATTAACTTGTTCTGCTGTACTGGCTGTTGAGTTCTCTTTTAACACCTTTAGTGTTAACATCTTTGAAGTCACTCATTAGGATGCAGACTTCAGTATTTACTTGCCATTTAAGACATGATGGCTTGGATGCCTGTCAGGTATCTGGCATGCTCTGTGAATATGTAGTGAGGCAGGCTGACAAGTCATCTTTAGCTATGCTGCGAGCAGGCTTCTTAACGTTACTGTGGTGGGAAGGACCTTTGTCATGGTATTTCCATGTCCTCCTTCTTAAAGACTTGGGGCTGATACACTGAAGCCTTTTAGGTGAGGAAGAAGACTCAGGTAACTTCATGATCAGTTGATTTTCTTCCATGGCTGTCTTTCTGATGAACTTTGTTACACAGCCTCTTATAACAGTTTGTAACCATGGCTTGCCCCATAGTTCTGTACTTGCAGAGACAAATTGGTTTAAAAAAAGCTAAAATGGTGCATATTATTTTGACTTTCCAAAGCTGTCTTCCTGTCTTAAGTGGACTGCATTAGGCTTTTCTTTAGTTAACTTAGTATGTAAAATGTTCCATATGGTAATGTATCCTCGTTTCTTCCTAGTAGCTGGTACAGGGCTGTCTTTTGGCATTAATGTGGGAATAACATTGAAAACACACCAATGTTGTAGTTGTTGCTAAGTAATACTTACTCTAAATCAGGGACTTCCCAGTTTTTCGTGCTCTGCCAGTGAGGAGGGTCACAAGAAGCTGACAAGGATCATAGCCAGAACAGATGACCCAAACTAACCAAAGGGGTATTCTGTACCACAGCACATCATGCCCAGTATATAAACTCGGGGGAGTTACCCAGAAGGGCAGATCGCTGCTCGGGTCAGGCTGGGTATTGGTCAGTGGGTGGTTGTATTGTGCATTACTTGGGTTTTTTTTGTTTGATTGGTTTATGCCACTCTCCCTTTTATTACTCTTATTGTTGGTGTTGTTGTTATTTTACTTACTTTCAATTTTTAAACTCCTCTTATTTCAACTGATGGGGTTTACCTTTTTTTCCTGATTCTTCTCCCCACGGGGCTGGGGGAAGGAGCAAGCCATTGCATTTGTGATACTTAGTTGCTGGCTGGGGTTAAACCGCAACATCATGCTTAAAAAACAAACTAGTTGTCCCAACAGAACATCAGTGTGTACTGGATGTAATAGGATGTGGGCTGCACTGGTTGTAATAGCTAAGATTACAGTTTTCCCAGGGCGATGCTTTGCTTTGAATCATATTTATTGTGCCTTATTCATTGTATTACTTTTCTACACTGCATATAATATTACGCAGTTTTTCCCATTTTGCTGTCCATTTTCCTCCCACAAAGGCAGTAGCATGGAGCTTGGGAGAACTGTTTTTTCAAGCCTCACTGTTGCAACACAGTATAATAACTCTGCAGAAGACCACACGTGAACATTTTCCGCTGCAGTACTAAGCTGTATTAGTAATGCTGAAGGGGGCTGTTAGTGGTCCCCTGGGCTGCATTTTGATTAACCACTTGACTACTACTTGAATTCTTGTAACCCTGCATTGATTTCAGTTGTGTTAATGGGACACAGTGGCACAGCTGGTGTGAGGATGGACTAGCAGTAGAAAAGTTAATTTTCTTTATATCATACCAATGCTTTGCTACTGAAGTTTCTAAATTGTTAATAGAAAGTGTTCTGTGCTCTGCATTTAAAATCTTGAAACCTTTAGCTTTTTCATTGAGTATGTTGATAGTGCTTTCAGTTCACATTGCAAGTTCTCTCTTTAAATAAATCTTATCAGCTGGAGATTAAAAATGTGAATTAAATTAATGCATTAACTAGTGAGAGAAGGGAAAGGAGACCTTACACAAACAAAACCAGTCCTAACTACAATGTTGCGTCTAACTGTAGATACCAAATTTCTGAACTGAAATAGAAACAAAGGTTCCACGAATTTAAGTAAGAATAGTACTTTTATTTAATGATCAAAACCAGAAAGAAAACAAATAGGGATAAAATTGATGAATAGACTTGATCGGATATGATTACTCTGTCCTTTTAAGACTAAGGAAATTCCTGATTTTGAAAGATCTGCTGATGGGAAACAGTTTGAGTTGAACTATTATCTGTGCTGAATGTCATCAAAAGATATTCTAATATGCTTTTTTTGCACTAGTCTAAAAATCTGGGGGTTAGCCTCAGGGTTTTCAAGTATATAAAATTTGTGTCATATTAAATTCTCAAGATATTTCAATTCTCTGAAAAATGAAGAGTTGATCCTTAGCAGACTGGATAGGCTGCTGATATCAACGGTTTGCAATCTCAACAGTATTGTAGCTTTTTAATTTGCTTTAACCAATATTGCTGTTTTAAAACTTGTACGATAAATAGAATAGCTGTCAAACAACGATCTGTTGAGTGATTATAATTGTTATGCAGCTTACTGTCTTAGTGGATTATTTCTAGACTTCCTAACTGTCTGGTGGAGAAAATTCTTTTTAGCCCATTACAAAGCATATTATCTGAAAGACGTGCAATACGGGAAAAGGACATTATGTGTATGTAGCACTCACTGTTGCTTATTTTTACTGTTTTGCCAAAGAGTAACTAGGAAGCAATAAAAAATCAATTCTGTATCCCAGACTGTGTGCTTTTAACCACATAATTCTCTCTTGGGTATTTTAAGACCTTCACTAAAGCAAACAAAACCTGTGGACACAGAGTTTAATTGAAAGAGACAATGAAGACCTGCACCTGTGAACTTTTGTTTAAAGAAAGCGATGTCAAAGGCCTGAGTCTTTAGCCAGTATAGTTGTTCATACAGAGCAACTAGGGAGAAGTATCTTTTCCAGTACAAGGTTAGGTGGCTTAGCCTAAATCTGCTCATTTGTGCTAACGTGCCAGACTTTGCACTGAAATAACTGATGACTGTTCACGAGTTTGGTTTCACCTGCTGTGCACTAACTATCTCTGATGTAGAGCTATATATCTTTAAACAGCCACAGGCATTTGCAAAGTGAACATATGGCTCCTTTCTAAACACGTGGATGGAGTTTGTTAGTTATATTTTGAATGTCCTTATATGTTGAGTGTCCCAGGGTGTCACAAACAGAGCACTGTATTTAAAAAGTTTTTCAAATCTATATTTTTTGTGTGCTTTATCAAAATTTTCCATATATTTCCAGGATAATCTATAATAAGTGTAGGCTCTTAGGTTATAATATTCTCAGATTCATATTTTCGTTTTGTCAATGCATTGACCTTTAATGTAACAACATATGAGATAAATGTTTAATAATTATGCCTTTGCATAACAGCAGTCAAGAGGAGATAAGCTGTCCATGACTTCAAAAACACTTAGGTGCCTGTAGAGTAGAAATTAGTATAATGGCTCACAAAAAGCTTAAGATTAAAAAAATGTGTGTATTTACTACTGTTGCTTTGTACTGACTTGACAGTTGCTGTTTTTCTAAATGTTTTTGGCTGTAAGTTCTAAGGTTTGGATGGGAAAAATTATCTTAGAACTTGCATTTTAAATTACATAAATCCTAATTAAGGATTAAAATCCTTGTGGTTTTTCAAATACTATTTTCCAACAAAAGTAATTTTAATGTCTGGCTTAATAGTGTAGTTTTCCCATTCAGGAGAAAGCTATCCAATGTGAATTTGTTAACAGCATAGAACTTCTATCCAGACCTTTTTAACCAGAATCTTCAGAAGATATTAGGGTGTGGGTTTTTTCATCACCTCCAAATGATGAAAACACTGAAGTCTGGACTTGTTTTTTAATACTTGCTTTTCATGTTTTGAAAAATCCAGATGTGTAGGTCTGCATTCCCAGGGTTCCACCTGCTTCATCTCCCTTGACTGTGTGATACATTCAAAATTGTAAATTGCTGGTATCTGGTTGAGGTAGATCCCAGCTGTCCATGGGATATGCAAGGTTTGTTCACCTCTGGATTCCTGCTTAAGAAGACCAGCTTCTAGCTGGCATGGATGATCAAAGTCCTATTGCTGGCAAGGAGGGAGAAATATGTCAGGTACTCTTGAAAATACTGTTAGAGACATTAATACTCACCAAGCATTTCAACATGGTTAGAGGTGATAAAAGTGGGCATTAGTGTTCTGTGTTCCCTATCCATATAGATTATCCTAGAAAGATCAGTATGCTGTTTGTATGTATGAACAAGAGTGAGACTGAGCTGGGAAAGCCCTAGTGCAGCTGGCAACAGGGGAGATCAGAAGCCTGAGAAAATCTATAGCTTGTGCTGACATAAATGTCTGGCTCTTGCTTTTAACTTCTTGGTATGGACAGGAACAGTGAGAGCGGGGAGGGTCGACCTTCCACTTCGAAGGTATCTGTATGCAGGCCTGCAACAGCTTATACAAGCTGTTGAAGTGTATGGCTGGTGTAATATATTACTGTTGGAAGCAGATCTTGTAAATACAGGGATCCTGTAAAACCTTGCGAACAGTGAACAGTAGCAAAGGTCTGCCCATCTACAAAAACACACTTGCATGTAGAAATTGTTTTTATGCATGACAAAAGCAAACAGGTATCCGGCAGCTGCACCCCCCAAAGGACTGTCATTACCAGAATCACAGACCCACCTCCACTTTGCTTCCTCTGTAGTGGCAATCAAAACATTGGGTTTGGTTTCAAGTAATACTTTTGGGCAAGAACGATTTTTAACTGATTCCGTATCAGTGCTCCAACCAAGAGTCAAGTGAGTGGTAGTGTTGGCATGATGATTGGTGGGTAGTGATTGAGGAAGAATACTCCTGAATAAAGTACTGTTGTGGAGGAAAAGGTATATGGAAATGGATGCTGAATACCAGTAATAATATCTTCACTTTAAGTGTTTAATAATTGTCTCTTACCTTTCTGAGTTTTGCTAAGTACAGTTCTTTGAATATATATAGGGCAGCCATGTTTGAGTCTTGAGACTTGTTTGAATAGAACTGGACAGACATTCAGAATTTTCAACCCTAAGTTCAGTATGATGCTGAAAGTTGGACTTTCCCTGGGGTTAAACTTCACCTCTGATGCTATATCATAGATTTCAGATGTCTTTTATGTTTTAGGAAGGTCTGAAATTTGACATGCCTTATGAAAAGCTCCCTACTTATTTTGTTGTCAGGCTTATGAGTTTGTATAAAAAATACCAAATAAAAAAAAAACAGCCAAAATAACAAACAAAGAAAGAAACCCAACCCAACAACAACGAAAAAGCCAAACAAACAAAACAAACAAGAATAGAAAAAAAAACAAAAAAACCCAAAACAAATAAAAAACCCAAACAAACAAAAAAAAAGGACACAGTTTAGATTGTAAAGCTCTTCTAATGGCATTATATTTGTTCCTGAAAATTGCCATCATTTTAACCTCTTCAGTTTAATGTAGGTTTATTACTGTTTGATCTCAAGCAGTGACTTCAGTGGGATTAAAGTGAAAGGTCTAATTTCTGAGCTCCAGTCCCAGAAAGCAAAAAGTCTCACTGATATTTAGCTGTGCTGACTGAATTTGGAAGATGCTTCTAAACTGTTACTTGCTATGTGTTTTCTTACTTGGAGCAGCAATCAGAGCTGTAGATGTCAGTGGTCTAGTCTGTAAGAGGATAAGAAGATAGGGAGATAATTTTGAAAGTGCTTATTGATTTGAAATTATAAAGCCATGCTACAAACTACTTTGCTTCAGTGTTATTGTCACTGGCAGTACAACTCAGTTTATCAAATTACTCTGCTGCTGCAGAGTGCCAAATTGGTGTCTTCCTTCTGGCATGATTCTTCTTTTCCCCATGCGCTTCATTTTGAAATGCTTCACTCACATTTCAAGCTTTATCTTTAAAAGAAACTATTTGCAAAACATTTGAAAATACTCAGGTAGATCAGATAGGTTTTGTATGTAATACAGTGTTCTAATGTTTATCTACTGATCTTGTCGCTATTCTTTTCTAATACTGCAACCTTCCTCCCCCCATCCCCAAGATCTCCAATTAGCACATTTTGGGTGAAGTCATGCAGTGTAACTTCCAAAGCATGAGGTGTTCCTAGGTTGATGGATGCCTGGCTTTAATGATCTTGATTCTTGACTGTGGGAAAAGCCAGCAGTGGTGTAGATGTACTTTAGATAAAACTTTGGGATGAACTACCTAAATTGAAAACCTTATCCTCTATGGACTTCGGCAAGAATCTCTCCACCATCTTAATTTTTCTTGAATTCAAGGCCTGTGTCAGAGGGCTCTTCTGTCTTAGAAGAAGGTCTCATACTGGAGTTGGATGTGTCAGTGTCCTTTAACACTGCTCCTTTTTCCTTGGCTCATGGGCTAGAAATATTACTCTGTATTACATCCTTTAATTTGTTGCAAAAATCTAAAATGATAAAATATTAAAATAGGCAAAAAGGAAAAAAATCTTGAAAGACCATATGAAATATTTCTCATTAAATATGATACAGTGTTATTCAGTTGTAAAATTAGATCATATTGCAACATTTATTAATTGGGTCATATATCTCATGCCAAGTTTCAGATCATGGGTAGTATTTGATAAAATGATAACAGAACTTGAAAAAACAGTTTTTATGTTTAAAAGCAATACACATCTCAAAACATTTGACAATCAGAACCAAATTGTTGCAAGTTAGTAGGTTTAAAGCACACTTTGATGAGGAAGATATTTTACTTTTTATTATTGTTAGTGTAGATTAGTTTGATTTTTAAGTCTTTGTAGACAAGTTTCTGTAAATCAGCACTTTTACTGCAAGTCAGAATTGAAATATATGCAACCATTTTCTTCTGTAGTCAAAAAGGGCACACTGAGTTTTAATGTTATAGCAGATACTACACAGTAGGACTCTTCAATCAGTCTGGATTGTGGATTCATGAAAATAAAAGGAAGGATTCATTAGGCCACCTCTCAGAACTATAAAATGAAATTCAGTTATGGCTTATATGTCTCTTTAGATCTCATAAATGGAGCCCAAGAACAGTGTGAATTGCCTCCTATGGATGGTTTTCCTCACTGTGAAGGGAAAATAAAGGTAAGTGAACTGGTTTTAATCTTATTCTGTGTGTTCTTCTAAAATCTGAACCTATGTTGCAAGAGGTCGGTGCTCAGAAGGTGTAAAACAGGAGCAACTGTGTCAAAAAGGGAATGTTTAGGTATCGCTACAGTATTACTTACCTCAGGCCTCTGATACTACTGCTGCAGAGAAGTGGCATCCTATTAAAACAGGAATAAAATGCCATGTTATATTAAATGTGTATTATTATTATTATTATGTATTATATTATTTATTATTATGTGTTATGGTTTGTATATTTATGATACTTAATAAAAGGCCTTATTATTTGTATGATGTCTTGCTATTCAGGAAACCCTGTTTTCTTCCTCATTATGAGTCATTTGGCATTCTCCTACCCCAGGACTTGGATTCTGTGTGTACCTCTGTCCAGCCCTTTTTCTGTTTCAGCAAAACATTTGTTTATGCTTCTTTCCGCTCTTTGCCAACAGTGCTGTTGGGTCCTCCCTTCCCCTTTATTAGGAAAAGCATTCTGCCTCTTCTTGACCACAAGCTAAAGCAACCAGAACTTTGGGGTTCACAGTTAATTCTACATAAATCATATATATTACTAATAATGAAGTTTGAAAAGCAAAATATGGAAAGCCATCAGACTTCAGTTGGAAAGGAAAAAAGCAAAACAAAACACTTCTTCCCTTTTTCTCCTCCCACCCCCCAAACCAATAAACACCCCACAAAACAAACAAGACAAAAACATTCATAACAACAGACTTGCTAAATGGAGGGTTTGGAGGTTTTTTTTTTCACCAAGATACATTTCAAATGTAAGGACACTGTTTTAGTAGTAGGCACAAATGTAAAATGGCCGAACACTTAAATTGTATTACTTAACAATTATACCTGTTTCTGATAGTGAAAAGAAATAACTACCAAAATATATGTGAAATCATGTTGCCTTTTTCCTCTAAATAAAATTTATAGGCAATAGTATTTAAAAATCCCAAAACCGTGTCTCAGATCTCTGGTCTGTGTTTTGATCCATTTTGACAAACTGGCTGCATAGTGACTATGTAATATATTATTTGAATATTAAAATATGAATTTAAATTAATAACTTCCTTCTGCAGAAATGACAAATTCTTGACAGAATCAGGCAGATTTCAATCTTAGCAACTGAAATGGTCTGTTAAATTCCAGAGGAAGTGTAACACGGAGGGGGGGAAACAATGCTGTCAACTCCAACCACCCCCATATGTCTGCACCCTGATTATATCCTCCTTTTGATATTTGTCTCTGCTTGCCTGGTTACCAGTTTGTATAAACTGTGCTCGCATCTGGTATGTAGTTACTTTCCCAACATAGCTGAATGCAGAGATGCAGTATGCTGCAAAATGTTAATATAAAATTCCTTTTTTGCCATTTGTATTTTTCATCAAGATGGATATGGTCGCTTGCAGCTTTCCCCGTTATTTCTGAGTTCAAGTGTGAAATAGTAGAGAGTTATTATGTGGTACTTCAATCTAACAGACTGTGGTTTTGTTTCTGTTTCAGTGGATGAAAGATATGTGGCGATCGGATCCCTGTTATGCAAGTTATGGTGTAGATGGGTCCACATGCTCCTTTTTTATTTACCTCAGTGAGGTTAGTAATCTATTAATCTGCAAAAGGGAAATATCATTTTTTTGGTAACTGCAAACTTTACTCAAAACAAATCATAACTCTTCAGAAAAAAAAAATTATAAGGTGGAAAAAGCTATTAAAACAGAATTATTATGAAGTGATTTGTTATTAATCATAAGTCCTCCAGAGTTTTCTAGCCTGGAGAATTCTAATGTTTATAACTGAAGTGATCTAAGTAACAACTCTCCAGGGAGTCCACACTGGGTATCCTGTTAAACCTAAGTATGAAGCTCAGTCATAGATTCTTGCCTCTGCACATTTTTTTCTGTTGCTTTCAGTGCAATTCCTAGGGTAGTAGTAGGGGGAGGCATTTTAGGGGGGGCATTTGGAATGTAAAATTTGGAAATTAGAACTAAATGAACAGTAGAACATTCTCCGAAGCAGCATGGCCACTTCCTGCTTGGAGACTGTTCATGAATTGCAGAGTCTGTTAACAGAAAACAAAAACCCCATGAAAGTCACATTTTTTAATGAAGTAGCACATATATTGGCTAAAGCTTTCAGTACCTGTCAGAACCAAAAAAAAAAACAGTTTCGTACACAGCTGAGTAAATTTCATGCCCTGGTGGGTTTTTGTACAGGCTGTTTCTTGCATAACACTTTTTTTCCAAGAATGAATTTTGTCTATCAGTTACTATGAGCTCCATTGCTGGCTTGTGGTTCTTGTGCCAGAAAGTCAGGTGTATTTGATCACTTGACCTATTATTACTAAAATTTTGGTAACTTAATGGCAGCTGATCTTGGAAATAGTATTGATACCTAGTAGCTTACTCTTTGTAAAGAACTGCAGGAGCCAGTATGGCTGCTGAATTGCAAACTGATACTAATTTTGCAGTTTCTGCAGGATTGGGGAGTGGGGCTGGGATTTTAAATTACATATCTGAGATTATAACTGTAGGTCTACTAGATAAGTAACTGTTGTAATGAAAGCAGTTTACTCAGTTGACTGTCGTGAACTTTTTTGGGGACACTGCTTGAAGCAGCAGTAATAGTTAAATGCATATCCAAAACGTGTCTGAAGAAATAAAAAAGGCTGGGTTGAATCACAGATTTTACTCACTCCAATGCTAGTACCAAGTGTTGAGCTGTTTATGGGCTATGAAGCTGGGGAAGGAAAAGATACAGTATGACTATATTACTTATCCTGTTATTTATCATAAAAGCTGGAGATACGGTTTTGAAATAATCTGAAGTGAACCTGGGTTTCAGCTAAAAGGTTATGTTTTAGCAAAGTGGAGTTACATTTGTGCATTAGTATTCTGTCAGCCAGCAAGTGCTTTGTGTTTTTAATGCAGATGTATTTTAGAGATGAAGATGCATGTCAGCTGAATGTGAGAATCTAATATTCTTAAATGACATTTGTTATTTTGTATTTCTGTATTAAAATCACAGCATCTTCTGTAACAATCTTCTCTGATCATCAGTTTTGAAAACTCAGTAGATGCTCAGTTTAGCTCATCTTCATGGCAAAACTGAAGCAGATTTATAGGATCATAGAATCATAGAATAGTTAGGGTTGGAAAGGACCTTCAGATCATCTAGTTCCAACCCCCCTGCCATGGACAGAGACACCTCACACTAAACCATATCACCCAAGGCTTCATCCAACATGGTCTTGAACACTGCCAGGGATGGAGCATTCACAACCTCCCTGGGCAACCCATTCCAGTGCCTCACCACCCTAACAGTAAAGAATTTCTTCCTTAGATCCAATCTAAACCTCTGCTGTTCAAGTTTCAACCCATTACCCCTTGTCCTATCACTACAGTCCCTAATGAAGAGTCCCTCTCCAGCATCCCTGTAGGCCGCCTTCAGATACTGGAAGGCTGCTATGAGGTCTCCATGCAGCCTTCTCCA
This sequence comes from Melopsittacus undulatus, assembly GCF_012275295.1. Classification (NCBI taxonomy): domain Eukaryota; kingdom Metazoa; phylum Chordata; class Aves; order Psittaciformes; family Psittaculidae; genus Melopsittacus; species Melopsittacus undulatus. The sequence goes on along the minus strand of NC_047530.1, from coordinate 79,501,409 downwards.
GGCTGAAGAGCTGTAACTTTCTCAGCCTCTCTTCAGAGGGGAGGTGCTCCAGCCCCCTGATCATCCTCGTGGCCCTCCTCTGGACTTGTTCTAACAGTTCCATGTCCTCTTTATGTTGAGGACACCAGAATTGCACACAGTACTCCAAGTGAGGTCTCACGAGAGCAGAGTAGAGGGGCAGGATCACCTCCTTTGACCTGCTGGTCACGCTCCTTTTGATGCAGCCCAGAATACAGTTGGCTTTCTGGGCTGTGAACACACACTGAAGCCGGCTCATGTTCATTTTCTCATTGACCAACACCCCCAAGTCCTTCTCTGCAGGACTGCCCTGAATTTCCTTTTTGCCCAACCTGTAGCTGTGCCTGGGATTGCTCCGACCCAGGTGTAGGACCTTGCACTTGGCATGGTTAAACTTCATGAGGTTGGCATCAGCCCACCTCACAAGTGTGTCAAGGTCCCTCTGAATGGCATTCCTTCCCTCCAGTGTATCAACAGAACCACACAGCTTGATGTCATCTTGCTGAGGACACACTCAATCCCGCTGTCCATGTCACTGACAAAGATGTTAAACAAGACCGGTTCCAACACCGATCCCTGAGGCACACCACTCATTGCTGTTCTCCAGCTGGACATTGAGCCGTTGACCACAACTCTTTGCATGTGACCACCCAGCCAGTTCTTTATCCACCAAGTGGTCCGCCTATCAAATCGATGTCTCTCCAATTTAGAGACAAGGTTGTTGTGTGGGACAGTGTTGAATGCTTTGCACAAGTCCAGATAGATGACATCAACTGCTCTACCCCTGTCCATCATTTCCGTAGCCCCGTCATAGAAGGCCACCAAATTGGTCAGGCAGGATTTCCCCTTAGTGAAGCCATGCTGGCTGTCACCAAGCACCTTGTTGTTCTTCATGTGCCATAGCATGCCTTCCAGGAGAATCTGCTCCAAGATTTTGCCAGCCAAATGGCTGTTTTTTTCCAAGAGTCAAGGGATTTAAAATTTTTCTGTAAGCAGCGATACTGAATTTGGGCAAATTCTCATTTCATGATGGAACAACACAACAGTCTATGTGTATATTTATGAACTTCAAACAAGAGTCCCATACTTTTTTTTTTTAAAGTGTTTTCCCATGACAGAATCTAAAAGTAATATTGGGTGAGAATGTTGTTAACCTTGAGTTTAAATTTGGCATTCTTAATCCTATGATTAATGCCCAGCAGCAGAGGTTGACAGCTTAAATGTTTGCGAATACAAGCATGAAATGAAATTCTAATAACACTACACTGATGTGGATTTATGAGGTGTGTTGGCTGCTAAGGATAACTTGGAAATGCTGTTGTGAGAGTAATTTGTCAAAGTGGACAATGATGAAGAGTTGACAGTTTATACTATGGTTGCTCAGCTGAATGATAAATGTGCCTACAGAGCTCTCAAGTCAAAACTGCTGATTTAAAATATTAGAATGCATTAGGGTGCTGGGAGGATATTATGGTTAAGATTTTTCTACTTTAAGGTTACAGTGTAGGAGTAAGATGGTTGTGTACACATGCTTTGTTCGAAAAGGCAATATATACATCAAATTATGCACAACTTCTGTTTGAAAAGATAGAATATGCATCAAATTGTGTATGTCACCTTTTCTCTTGAAACTGCCTCTGAGATCTAGTGTGACAAGTGCCTGTGCTCTTTCATACTCATTTGGGATCTACTTTTTTCTTCAGAAGGAGTTCAGTTAGGATATTGTGTTAGACTCACCTAGCACTCTTTGTAATACGATTTTAAACTTGTAAACAAAGCAGCCTGAAATAATACCTCTTGGTATGGAATATAGGTCAGGACCACAGAGATACAAAGTAACTTGTCCACAGTTTAGTCAAAGGTTTAGAAATAAAAACCAGTCTTTGGGTATCTGTGGTGTGCCTGTTTTGTTTCCACCCTGTGTGTCTGCAAAATAGAACAGCACAGTCAAAATCCGTGCTGCCCCAAGTAATCTCTACTGAAGAGCCTGCACAAGTGCAAGTGTTAACAGTTCTGCCTCCTCTAGTTTGCTTTGGATGGCACTCCTACAAGAGCGCAAGAACAACTAGCTGAACAGCTCTTCTCCTCATGTCTTGGCTGCTTGAGCGGAATGGGAGGTGAGTGTGGCAGTAGAAGGAAAGTGAGAAGCAATCCAGCATTTCAGGCTTATGTTTTTTTTATTTAAAGCCATCCCCTCTACAAACTTGCACATAAAGCTGCAAGAATTTTCACACTTCCATCTTGAAGTTTTGCTGAAGGCACTGGCTCACTTCTGATGCATGATATGCAACTGTGCAGTCCTCATAACGCTAATTGTGCTGGAACCTTTGAAGACTGGAGGAGACAGAAATGGCCTGAATAGTAAAACCAGACTTACATTCTTTTAAATAACAGAGCAAGACAGGAATTAGAAGTAGCAAAAATTGAAAAACAAGTTAAGATAAGGTTTCTGGATAGTTGGGACTTGTTTCCGTTTAACTGTGATACAGACTTGCCCATTGAAAAGAGTTGCTTCCTATAAACTCAGCATTTAGTTATGAAAAAGACAGTTGTTTAACACTGTAATGTCACTGGCACAGTTATAATTTTCACAGATGGCATTGCCTCTGGGGAGAAATGTGAAGAAATTAATTTCTAGACAGTACAAAAATATATTTCACTGCAAAATGTCAGTTTGCATCTGAAGAATTAAGCTTTTAAAAATATCTTCTAGCAAATGAATTTTTCACAGTTTCCCAGCTTAAGGAAAAAGAAAAAAAAAAAAAGAAAGAAAGTGTAGGGGTCTTATTGCTCCTCTTCTTTATCTAGACATGTGCTTTCTCTGAGGGCTTTCACTTTCTGCCACACAGGAGTGGAACTACTGCTGTGCTTGCTGGTCAGCCAGCAGCTGTGATGCAAGCTACCACTGCCCAGAGGTCACTGCATGGATGCTTACCTGCTGGAGCTGGGCAGGTCTTACTAAAATCCCAGTCTTTGTATCTCCAGTTGCCTTTCCAGATACAAGGGTAATTTTTGGTACCCATCTTGGAAGAGTATCCAACATTTCAAAAGACTAAATTTCAGAGACCAATCTGCAAAGCTCCTATAGCTTCTGAGTGTGTGCTATTATGTCATTAGAGAGAATTCTTATTTTGAGTCCTTCAGACTTGATGGAAACAAGAATCTATGGTTTCATTGCAAGAATGTTTTTCTTTATGCTGTTTCTTTTGCTTTGAGGGAAAAGGCAGAAAAATACAAACTGAAGGTGATTTTGATTGTGGGTTTGTTTCTAGAAGCCAAGCTGTAGTCTGAAGCATACTTTAGTGAAAACACCTAGGAATCATAATTATACAGATTCCCCAAATCCTTGTGGATTTGCTAGTTTAGTACCATTTGCTCACATCTGTGTGGAAGTCCCCTTTCCACAACTTTTGCTGCTTGTGTAAGCTATTTTCTGATATTGAGGTGAGTTAATGATTTGCATTTCTTCAGTGTAGTGTAGCATTAAACCAGCTTCTTTGAATTCTGCTTAGAAAATTTACAAAAATAGTATTTTCTGTAAAGCAGCAACAGCTTGAACTTCTTCAGTCATCTTGTGTAAGTCTCTAAGAAATTTAAATGCTAATGATAGCCAGCACTTTGTCCCCAGATTGGTCTAGATCTAGGTGATTTGGGCTTAGTTATCTTTTCTGCTTCTGTCACTTTAAACTGGGATTAGTCTGTCTTTTTGGAAAAGGCATAGATGCTAGTGTAAGAGAGGAATCAAATTTTGTGCACATTACTGAAGTTATATGAGAGACCATTTGTTGATTGATGATTATAAAATTTCATATTCTGGTGTCACCTGGACTGCAGGTACCTAACACCCAATGTTTGAGATTGCCTTTGGAAACAACCAAATCCAAAATTACCTGTACGCTCCTCCATTTCACTAAACAGGCAGACAGTCATCTTACAGATTTTGTAGCACCTTCAAATGACTACCTATCATTGAGGACATGCTAAACAAAATGTAGGTAGTACAGTTTCCAGAGGATTTGAGAAAGTCACCTGGGAGCAGTTCTTTCACATCAAATTCTCAAATGGATTTCCTAGGTGAACATTCTGAGTTCTCTGTCTGCCTTCATACTGCCTAATAAATTCAAACTTGCACCTTCTTTCACCAGATATTGCAGCACTGTTTTCTTTTCTTACCCACTCTGGGACTAACATAAGATATTTAACAGCAGTACTTCACCATGGATAGAAGTACATTGAGCAATAACACTGTTCACCTGATGCAGTAAGAAAGTTGCTTTAGTTTCTCTATACATGTGTTGCACCTGCCCTTTGGAAGTGTCCAAAATGAAGATTATCCCAGGTATTTTGAGAAAGTGCCTTTTCACTTTCTGCTTTATTAAATTCCCACTGTGACTTCTAAAAGCATAAAGGACTTTCTGAAATTTTGGGTGCAGGGAGTTCCTGACAAACTACTTCCATTCAGTCTGGAAGATGCTCAACTACCCTACTGGTACACCTTTGACATGCCAGGTTTTTAGAAGTGTGTTTGATGTACTTGCTTTGTAATGTAGCCAAGTGTTGCAGTCTTGACTTCCCTTCAGTTTCCATGTTTCTGGGGAAGTTACTGGAACAGATACCTGCAAATCTTCTATAAAATGCACTCTTCAGATTTCTTAGGTTTGTTTGATTTGGGTTTTCTGTGTTAACTCACCAGTAAAACTACATGAAATCACTGTGAGAGTGGCTTGTCTATGATAACGGATTAGACAAACTCTCAAGTTCAGTTTAAGCCGAACCTAGGCATTCATGCCCCAAAGCAGTCCAGAACGCTAGCTTTTCACTAATATCTGAAATTATGTAGCACTTCAATTTTGAACTGCTGAAGTGCCATGCAAACTAAACTTACGGAGCTAGCTACATGTACTCTAGACAGGACTCTGTCTACTGCAATATAAAAACAAGCAGATAACTTTTAATTTCTCAGGTGGACCTCATTTCTGGAGCATGATCAAAGACTACCTAATGCATTTGGTTGGCAATGAATGCAACATTAGGTACAGGAGGCACAGCTGGTCTTGTTCAAAATACGACAGCAGAAATAAATATAGTGTGTTCTGAATAATAGTTTAACATTTACATCACTCATCCAAAAATGGTCAGTCTTTAAAATTGCAGTTACTGCTTCCCAGCAGCCTTTCTTAACTACTAATCTGTAGTCTGATCTCACATTCTTCCTATTAAATCATGCATGTGACTGTGTAAGAGTTGGTTGCTATGGAGAGATTAAGCTAGAGAAAGAACTGATGCTAACTCAGTGAGAGGAAGGTTGTCCCTGGAAAGGGAGAAAAGGAGTCCTGGTTCCTTCTCCAGAGACAACTTCTGTGTTTTGTCTTCAGTGATCAAAAGAAATGTATGAACAAGTTGAAGAGCAGGATCCAAACAAACACTGCTGCCCTCTTTCACCTTGCTCAGACTTAGAGCTGATTGCACATGGGTATTCTGTACCAAAACACAAAAGCTGAGGTATTCGTGTATTTCTGATGGAGATTTAATCTAGACTCACTTTAGTGATATCATAATCCTTTCTGTCATCATTGCCAATGACAGAGAAAAGGTGTGTTAATGGAACAATACCAGATTTGTAGCTGCATACTGCAGCCTTAGCACATGCTGTATCATCCTGTTATAATCAGATGTATCACATCTATACACACACATATATACACTCAGACACATGCATTTTTCCCCGTTCTACGTGTTATTTATTATGACAGATATTCCTGACCTGGGACAAGTTATGCTTTAATGCTGTTGCATTTTCTGCAAACTTTTTCATTATGAGTTATCAACCAAAGCAGGCTTCCCTCCCATCATTCAGGTTTTTGTATTAGGAGCTTCCAGAAAATGTGTTACAAAATGAAGTCTCTAATTCTTCCCCTCACACTCCTTGCCCTATCTCTGTCTCATCCCTGGTAGTGTCAATTAAAGCTGTTAGGCTTTCTTTAGGCAATCTGGGATAAAGGTGGGAAAATCAAGTTCCAGGCACCAGATGTTTTCAGAGAGCTTGCATCATTGTTGGTGCTTATTTGTCACACAAGACAAAGGATATTGAATGCCTCCACTCAAGTAATCTGATCAGGTTTAGACATTTCTTACCATTTTTTCTCCCACATCTGTAGTTGTAAGTTAGTATTCATTGAGGTAAAACTTGACTTGTATTAACATCAGTGAGTCTCTGAAAATATATCCAAGCTTTCATTGGTATTTGCTGGTAAAAATTTCATTACCATCCTCCTGCCTTTTTAAAAAACTTCCAGGTTTTGGTTGGAATAGAGTTGATTTTCTTCCTAGTAGCTGGTACAGTTCTGTGTTTTGGCTTTAGTCTGAGAATAATGTCAATAATAAACTGATGGTTTAGTTGTTGCTAAGTAGCACTTAGTCTAAATCAAGGACTTTTCAGTTTCCCATGCTCTGCAAATGAGGAGGGGCACAAAAAGGGAACACAGCCAGGACAACTGACCTGAACTAGCCAAAGGGATATTCCATACCAGAGAATGTCATGTTCAGTGTGGAAATGGGGGGAGTTGGCGGGGAGGGGCTGGTTGCTGCTTGGGGATGGGATGGGCATTCGTCAGCTGGTGGTGAACAGTTGTATTTGTGCATCACTTGGGTTTCTTGGGTTTTATTCCTCTCTCTTCCTTTTATTTTTACTATTGTTGGTTTTGTTATTAACATTATTATATTTCACCTTATTTCCATTATTATACTGTTCTTATCTCAACCGATGGGTTTTACTTTTTATCACTTCTACTCCCCATCCCACCTGGGGCATGGAGGGGGAAGTAAGTTGCTGCCAGCTGTTGTTTAAAGCATGTTGTTTAAAGCTGTTGTTTAAAGCATGACAAATACTTATAGCACCCACCTTTGTTTTTAAAGAAGTTCCCATGGCAGTGGTTAATAGACTGGGTCAGAGAACAGCTTCAAGATTTGTTCAGAAATGGATGAGCACAACTAGAATTGCTGTTGTGGGCCATGTTGTTGGTCATGCAAGGCAACCAGGAAAATTACTTACCCACTGAAGTTTCATATTGAGTTACAGGCATCACTGTGGTTGTTCTGTATGAGAAATCTCGAAGCTTTTAGCTGAAGTGGCAATACTTGGTTCTTTAAAAACCAACCAACCAAAAACCCCACCCACCCACTTTCTAGACCATATGGAAGTCTCATGAAAGTGTAAGTCCTGCCAAGAGCTGTAGTTAGAAGTAGTTCCTAGGCTTGAAAATGAACAATTCCGTGTTCTGGACAGGAAATGTTTGAACTGAATTGAATACTGGTACGCTGGGCAGGGGAAGAGAGGAAAGGCAAGGAATGAAAAAGCAAGGAAGGAGCAGAAAGTGGTTGTCTTGAAAAAAGCCAATAGCATGGTTATTTGAATTACTTGCAACAGAAGAAGTATGTATTCTGCTCTACTGAGTATCATTACATGGGGCTAAATTGAGGAACACAAAGTTCATTTTGCTACTCATCTATGTTAGTGCAAACTGTTCCTTTTAATTCTGACACAAAATATTAATCACTATTTCTCTACAGGATTTTTAACCCATCTTTAGTGTGGCTTTGTACTGCTGTAAACTTTAATTTTACATAATGCAGTGGAAAAGCACAGTTAACTGGAATCTTTTTACTTGTAATACATGTGAAAATGTAACTGCTGTGGTTTTGAGGGAAAGCTGCAATAAAACTTAGGAACTTGCTAGATATCTTGTGTAAGTAACATCAAATCAGCAGGTTTTTAATCCTGTAGTAGAAGCCTATCAATGCTGTCATTTCCAGTAGTTCTACAAAGGCTGTCTCTGAAGTCTTCAGTAGCTTGTGTAGTTACATAGGTTGACACCGCTCTCCCTTTCACCAAGTGTATGTAGACTGTTGATTATCTGTGCTTTTACTGATCAGGGAAGGAAGAACTGGAGATGGAGTGTGAATCTCTATTCCCTTTGAAAATCTTGTGTTCACTGGAAGTGTGATATTTCTTGGGTACTAGGCACCTCTAAACACAGATGCTATGACTTGTGTAGACTTCCCTGCTGTAGGTTTTCACTTCTGCTTTCTTCGCTCTGTATCTTTATTGTGAAGGTGGTGAGGCACTGGAACAAGTTGGCCAAAGAGGTGGTAAACAATCCATGCCTGGCAGTGTTCAAGGCCAGGTTGAACAGAACCTTGGGTGACATGGTCTAATGTGCGGTGTCCCTGCCATTGGCAGGGGGGTTGGAACCAAATGATCTTAAGGTCCTTTCCAACCCTAACTATTCTATGATTTTATCTACCTGGTAATACCTACTATGATCTAAAAGTATCTTCTGATGCATGAGCTTCAGTGTTAAGTGCTTGCATGTTCTGCCCTCTGCTAACAATCAAGTAATATTCTGATTCTGCTTTCAGTTTCTTTTGGAGCCATGACTCATTAATTCCAGTTGATTCTTTAATTACCTGAAAAATTAACTCATGTTCTGAACAGCAGAAATTGTATTAGCATTTTAGCTGGTTATCCTATCATCATGTTTCCATCTTGGGAGCATATACACCTGATCTTTTTTGCCCAAGAATACCTGAAATTTCCTATTAAAGTAATCCTAGTTTGGCTGGTTTGTCAGTAAGTATTTTGCCTCTCTATCCTTAGGTTCCCTTGTGTCAATACAGGAAATTAATGAGGTTTTTAAATTTCTTTGCCCTTCACCTGCTGTGTCAGGCTTGTTTGCTTCATCTTTGCTTCCTTGATGCCCTTTCTAATTCTCTCCGTAAGAGAATGCCTATGCATTCTTCCCAGTGTATTTTTCAGTCCTGAAGTGACAAATTTTGAAGAATATGCATTTAAAAAATCCTCTGGTGGGTTAAGCTGCTCTTTCCAATTAAAAGAGGAAAAGTAAGTCAGGAAAAATGAGTGCTAGACCAACTGTGTACCCTGATACTATTTTAAGTGTACTCCTTAAGTGTTTATGTGATAGGAATTACTGTAATTTTATTTAGACTAGAGGGAATATTTCTAAAAGCACAAAAGAAGTGTGTTTGTTTTTCAGTCAGTAAGGCATGTAACTAGCTGTCTTGTCAACTCTGTAAAATCTTCAGTTCCTTTAGGATGCGTGATGGTGCAGTGTGAAATACATGAAGCCAGAAAAGGGGCACATACAGTAGTCCTTGAAATGCCATATCTTTAAATCTGGTTTAATGCTAGGAATAATTCTAAACTATTTGTACTGTTAAAAAAATAAACAAAGGGGAGAGAGATTGGGACTGTGAGTGATTTGTAATATGGGTCTTGCAACCTTCTGCCAGTGATTCCAGAGCTTGTCTTAGAAAGTTAGGGGGGTTGGAACTAGATGATCTTAAGGTCCTTTCCAACCCTAACTACTCTATGATTCTGTGATTGCTAACTGCTGTAATTTCTAGTATGTTCCAAGGGGTGGAGACCACCGAAGAATCAGATAATTTCAAATAAGTTTGATAAGCTGCTGCTTTCAACTGGTATGTTAAATACATTGGGTAGAATAAGTCATAGCATTCAAATTAACACTTTTATATAATTTTTCTGAGGAACCTGAGCTTGATACATTTATTCTCTTAATGAGATTATGATGCTTATTAATTTATTTTAATGTGATTGGTCTTCTAAGAAATTGTGTGGTATGATCTTAAGCATTTAACCTCTAATGCTTCAGGCTTACTGCAGCATGATTAAACTAAAATTATATTTTGACAGGTCTGTGACTGGAGGGGCCAAAAGAGCAACTCGACTTGTAATTCTCTGGGAGTTGTAAACTTAATTGGTAGTGATGAATCTTAGGTGGCCTATACATTTTTTGCATTTCTCCCTTTTTGCACTACAGTTATGTTTCTGTTTTCATGGGTTTGCCTTTAAGAGTGTGATTCTTTCTTCCCCAAAGCAAATAGTCTAATTCTTAAGTTACATGAATAATAAAGATTATACAGGACAAGCAAGATCCCTAGGGAGCTTTCAGTGACTCGCATCCATTGCTGTTTCTTCCCTAACTACTAGCTGTTGTACTTTTTTTTTCCCTAATAGACGATAGTAGAAGTATTGCTTTTGCGCTGATTGTGTTTCTCTAATAATTACAGCTATTAGTACTTGTGGATATGGTTACATAAGTTATGTTATTTATACCCTTCAAATAAGGTAGTTTAGGTTTTATTATTCTTTCAACATTTTGTCTAGATTTCTACAAGGTAGAACTTTGATCGTTGGTTTTCATCAGGCTTTGCTTTCCATGAAGCTGTTCTGGAGAGGTGGGATATGTTCCAAAATACATAGGGTTTTCTTGTAAGGTCTAGAAGCATAAAAAACTTAGTGCTTTTTAAAAACATTTAGGAACTGCTCAGAGAAAGTGTATTTAGAGCGTTTAATGCCTGACCTCTATTTTGAAATCATTTTATCTCCTGTATTCATTATCATGAATGAATATCTAAATGTGACTTTTGGTTGCAAATTTGCAAGGTTAAAATAGTATTGAATTGCAAAAAGTCTTAAGCTTTACTTGCAAAAAGCAATTTTAACTTGCAGGGACTTACTAATCAGCTGATACCTTATTTAAGCCATAGAAAGATGTAATATAAAGGCAGGAAGAGGCTTTGGTAGACCAGCTGAAATGGAACGGAACAGAACAGAATTATTTATTTGCGTGTGACTGTTTTACAGGTTGAAAATTGGTGTCCTCGTTTACCTTGGAGAGCAAAAAATCCTAATGAAGAAACTGATCAAAAAACAATGGTAAGGATAATGTTAAAATATGAAAAATAATTCAGTAATTGTGATTCACGCAAAAGATCCTGGAGTCCTGTGCCGCATAAATGCCGATAATACTAAAATTTACCATTTTAATCCTCAGCTCCTCAACACTGAAGGGAACATCCTTGATTATATATATGTAGCTCATTATGTGTCTTCTCCAGTCATTGTGTCACATTGCAGTCTTGGTGGTAGATTTCCATTAAAAACAATTTAGTGTTTAAATTTGTGAAATAATGTATCTGAGATACTGACAAAAATCCCCAAAATTAACATATCCATTCACCAGTGTTAAGTGACCATGTGTGAAACTGCCCAGTTTTATGGTCCTATGAATATATATAATACTAATATATAATACATATAAAAATGCCTAAACGGAAGAGGTATATATACATTTCTGTTCTGTAGTAACATTTTCGTTACTCCTTTTTTTTTTTCCTTTAAAAACTCTACAGCACGCAGGTTTTTTCTAAATGCTATAGCCTAATTATGTAGCGCACACACAGATATTTTAAGATAATTGCTGGGCTGCATATGAATGTTGCTTACATAATTTAGATATACGCTGTCATTTTGTAAAAACAATTGTTCTTAGATCAGTCTAGCTATAAAATGAGTATTTCCTTTAAAATCTGTAATCTAGTAATGTTTCTTCCTTTATGGTATAGTAGGACACTTCCTCGTAGCTTTTAAATGATTCAAGATATACACAAATCTTCATCTTACTGAATCTTCAGCATACTGTTCTGATTTTATGTTTTAGAGATCCTTTAACCTCATTTTGAAGGACATGAACAAACCCAAATTTTATATTGCAGAAATAAAATACATTGTGAAACATCACATAGTGCATTTAAGGCCAGATTAAATGAAACTTTAGGCAATGTGATCTAGCAGAAGGATGGTTGGAACCAGATGATCTTTAAGGTCCTTTCCAACCCAAACTATTCTGTGATACTCTGGGACTACAAAATACCACTAATAAAAATAACAGTAATTTATGTGGTTTAGAAATGTCTGTTTAAAGCTATCTTAAGTGTTTGAACTAAAATCTCAACTTGACTTTCGTGTTAGGAGTGTATCTTATTTTCTTTCTTTTCCATCTTCTTTTTGAATGAGAGATGAATAGCACACAGTTCACATTGGTAAGTTTTTTCACTTCTGGAAAGTACACTGTTTGAAGACTAACAAATGTTTTGGGGTTTTCTTACTGTTTTAATTGAAGGCTGAAATTCGTATCAACTTTGATAATCTCTACAAAATGATGTCAAGACATGAAGAATTCAGATGGATGATGTTACGCATCAGACGAATGGCTGATACCTGGATTGAAGCGATTAAATCACTTGCAGAAAAACAGAGTTTGGAAAAGAGAAAACGAAAAAAGGTAAATAAAAAGATTTTTCATTCCTGCCACTTGCAGTTGTATAGGCTCTGTTAAGCTTCTTATTCCAGAAGTAACTTCAGAGTGGAAATACCAAATATGTCCAAAAGGCTCATGTTTATATGTGTGCCTCTTTTGAAGAAGTATTTTGCTGTTTGAAGTTACTGTTACAATGGGTATTTGCTTTAACAAATAGTTTCACAGACTTTCCATGAGTCACTCTTTGAGTAAGTTTTTAACCTCTTTGATTTTGGATAAAATAGATACTATGTAGAAGATTCTAAAAGGAAAAACTGTGAATTTGCAAGCAGGCTATTGAAAATTGAGTGTTTTATGTAATGGTGCAAAACTGTTGTGCATCTTCTTTAAATAGCGTAATTTGGTTTGGATTTGAGTAGATTTAAAGTTGACAACTTTAGATTGGGTAAGTTTGATTACCTCAGTTAGTTAAATAGAGCTCAAAGTCATAAACACCACAATGGGTTTCCCTTCCTGCTCTGTTCTTAATGGAGCCAGTCCTAAGTGACAGCAAGCCGTGTACAGTCATGTTTCTACTCTTGTTTTAAGCCTGGCTGGCTTTAGCACAGGTCCTTGCTTTAGAGTCTCAGTCTTCGCATGACATTTGTGTGGCATGTTGCAGCTTTAATATTTGTCACCTACTACAGTGCTGGAATAGGTTCACCCTTTGTAAAGGAGCAGCTCATCTATTTCAAGCAGTCCTCCAGCCTGTTTTATTAAAGAAATCTAACATCTGAGAATACTAAACTCAAGAATAAACAGAAACAGTATTGTCATGCACAGGCAGTTTTGATGGGATGCTGTAGTTAATGCTTATTCTTTGCTTTTAAAAGTCCTTTGAGGTTGGGCTTTAAAAAGATAATGGTGATTTCATTTTAATATGTCCAGCTCAGTTCTGGGAGCTGCAAGAGATTAGAATAAAATGTTTTTTTGAATGGTGCTTATTTATAAAGAGTGACAGATCTTTATAAAATATTTACAAAGGTTTATGGTGTTCATGAGGTTTTAGGCTTGCCACTGTATGTACCCACACTCAACAACCAGCTATTTAGCAAAGTGTTTGGAACTCAGTTTCTGTGCTTTGCTGGAAACGCAAGCAGGAATTTCAGAGAAATGAAGAGAAAACTCCTCTGGTGGCAATGGAGAGGAGAGGTTTGGAAAACATCCTGCTACTGTTATGCAGTCTTTTCAAGTTCTTGTTGGCTTGTCCCATCCTTAACTATACTGTCTTGCCTAAACAAGTGTAGCCTACTTGAGAATCTAAGTGGTTATTAAATCAAAGTAGTTTGCCAACCGTATCCTGGAATACATCAAAAGAAGCATGACCAGCAGGTCGAAAGAGGTGATTCTGCCCCTCTGCTTCCGTGGCTCTCCATTTGGAGTACTATTTGCAGTTCTGGTATCCCGAACAAGAAGGACATGGAGCTGTTGGAACAAGTCCAGAAGAGGGCCATGAGGATGATAAGGGGGCTAGAGCACCTCCCATGCAAAGACAGGCTAAAAAAATCAGAATTGTTCAGCCTGGAGAAGAGCAGCCTTCCAGTATCTGAAGGGGCCTACAGTGTTGCCTGAGAGGCACTCTTCATCAGGGACTGTGATGGACTTGTAGGGACAAGGGGTAATGGGTTCAGTCTTAAACAGCAGAGATTTAGGTTGGATGTAAAGAAGTTCTTTACTTTGAGGGTGGTGAGACGCTGGAATGGGTTGCCCAAGGAAGCTGTGAATGCTCCATCCCTGGCCCGTGTTCAAGGCCAGGTTGGACAGGGCCCTGACCAATCTGGTCACAGTATGAGATGTCCTTACCCATGGCAGGGGGAGTAGATACCAGATGATCTTAAGGTCCTTCCCAACCCAAAACAGTCTATGATTCTATAATGTGATCCACAACTTTCTGTGCAGAATTACTGATTATTTTGTGAATAACACCATTCTGGTGGATGTTTTTAATTACAGATCTGGTGGCAGATAATAGTGCAAAGCAATGCGGTAACATTCTTGTAATTATTGTTTTGGAGATCCATTACAGAATTAAGTAAATCATTAGGGTGGGAATATTAGAATTTTTTTGAGTTGATATTTTGGCCACAGCTGGTATTTAATAGGAAGAAAACATGCCGTGAGGTGTAATGGTTGCATATTCAATGTTGATAACCTTAACATATGACTTTCCTTTCCAGATTCTTGTTCATCTGGGGCTCTTGACAAAAGAATCTGGATTCAAGATTGCAGAAAATGCGTTTAGTGGTGGCCCACTTGGTGAATTAGTCCAGTGGAGCGATTTAATTACATCTCTCTACTTACTGGGCCATGATATCAGGATTTCAGCTTCACTGGCAGAGCTCAAGGAGTAAGGAGATTACTTTCACTTTTGAAACTGGAACGCAAAAAAAGGAATTGTAAACTCTTAAAGCTCCTATTAACAGTATATAATTTCTTGAAGCATAAAATGAAAGTGGTAATTCACTAAACATATGATAGATTATTCTCATGAGCTGAATATATGTACTATGAAGAGGATAATGTGTTTCTTTGTGGTTTCAGGCTCCTGAGACTTCATAAATGAATGTTGTAAAGTTCAAACTAAGCAGCTTATCTTTAACATTGCAGGTGCTTTAACCAGCTGCAATAGGAAAAGTTACAGACTAGCCTAATTCTGTGTCCTTCAGTTTCTGCTATTCTTCATGCAGTATCTCATTTTAAAATAAAAGTAGAGATCCTTTAAACACATTACTTTGGTGTATGTAATTGCTAATATTAGGTCAAATTGCTACCTTGCTCATCTTTGTCTTCTGCATACTATAGTGTGCAGCATTAAGCATTAAACATCTGTTTTAAGCTTGAGCACGTACACTTTTTCTGTAGCTCTTCTGTTTTTTTATGACAAACATGACAGCATCATTTTATAGAGAGCACTTGCACTATGAAGCTGTCAATAGAAATCTGAAATTATTTAAAATAATTTCAAAGCACACTATTTAAACATTACAGCCACATTACTCTTGTTTAAACTAGATGGGGCTTTTAGTGCAAATTAGCGCTTTGCTGATGTATAAATGTTTCTTAACAAATTATGAACATCTTCAGAATTTGAATGTTCTTACATGTTTTCTGATTTGGAAGAAATAAGAGTAAAGCTCTTTTGAAAAGGGAAATTGTTGGTATAAACAGTATTACAGCATCTATTCAATGTATTTGGAAAGTAATACTTTTCCATATTCCTTCTTTCTTTGTTTAGGATTATGAAGAAGGTTGTAGGTAACAGATCTGGCTGCCCTACCCAGGGGGATAAAGTTGTAGAACTCATTTACATTGATATAGTGGGACTTACACAGTTTAAGAAAACGCTTGGTCCATCATGGGTACATTACCAGTAAGTATAACACTTACTTGACCCTTAAGTGCTTTTTTAGAGTTTTTTTTAGTAACACATGTCAAAATATTGAGGTGAGTACGTTCACATAAATTTGAATTTATTTAAAAGTGAAAATGTGGTTCTCTGTTGACTTTCATTCTTAGGAATAAAGGGACCTGTTTGTTGCATACCATCTTCATGCCCCCCAGCAAGTTTGGGGTTCTTGGATTCAAGCATTTTTAATCTGAATGAATTGTATTATCTTTTTGAAGCATTACCTTTGCCTCTCTTTCTCTCCCTTCTTTACACGCCACCCCCTTTGTTCTGTAAATTAGTTGATTAGCCGAGAGATTATTGGATCTTGTTATTCAGTTGTAGTACCAAAGGCTTGTTTTGCTTGTCCGTGTTTGTAGCTGTAC
Organism: Melopsittacus undulatus; assembly: GCF_012275295.1. Classification (NCBI taxonomy): domain Eukaryota; kingdom Metazoa; phylum Chordata; class Aves; order Psittaciformes; family Psittaculidae; genus Melopsittacus; species Melopsittacus undulatus. The sequence continues at coordinate 79,485,438 of NC_047530.1, read as the reverse complement.
TGGATTGATGATTGTGGAGATCTATCTATGCTAATTGTATTGGACAACAAATGCAATGCAATTTTTTCTGTTCCACCCCTTGAGATGCTGGGCAGAGAGTTGTCTTCAGGGATAGGTCAAAACAGTAAACTGCAGTTGTGTGTCTGTAATCTGTGAACATTTTTCCATTAGAAATGGAAGATGGTGGTCACAATTACTTTGTACAGCCTTCTTAGCATCTGAAGTTTTAGAACCACATTTCTTTTTGTCAATACCTTTAAATCAGCGAGCTCCCGTGTGCTGTACCAATATATATCAGCATGAGATAAAACAAATCTAAATTACTGACTTTGATTTTTCTATACACTATTGAATTAGCTGTGTTTCATGATCCATAAAGTCCAGTAAATCCTACTTGAAGGAAGGTATTGAAAGCTGTTCATTGCAGGCAGAAAAATTGGTTTTTTTCAACTTCAGGATTTTCTAGAGCTTTGATTCTTTTCAGCATATTTTTAAGTGAGAGTCCTGTGATCAGTGTTACTGATTAGAGTACTCTTAATCTCTTTTTTTTTTTAAGCAAAAGAGTAAATGGTTATTCTGTTTTATAGTAATAAAGTTAATCTTATTTTCCACTGAGCTACAGTAGGTTGTCTGTGAGAAGTAATTGTCACTATGTGATCGTATACAGTATTATGGTCAGAATATAAACCCATACTTACAAATTTGAAATGTTTCTCTCCTTTTGTTTTGAATTTCCTATTTGGTATGTTCTGTAACAAAGATATGGAAATACACCATGATACTGAGAATATTAGTTTAACTTATCATTTTTTCTTGCTTATTTCATGAATCGTTAAATCTCAAGTTGTCAGTCTGGTTTTCATCGGTTCCTAATTTGTGGTAATGACTGACACTTTCTCATTTAGGGGAGTAGAATTAAATTTAACACTAAATAAATGCCTTTGGTAGTATAGGAGGTTTTGTTTGGCTTTTGAAGAAGAAAATAAATTCTTAATGCCTCTCTTCTGCAATCTTGGATTTCTTGGAATGAGTCCATAGTCTTGCTGAAAAGTAGATTGGATGTGTTTCTCCTTCTTGAGAGACTTGACTACAAGAGATGTCCCAGACACTTGTATATTGTTAAGCTTTTGTTTGAAGTGTTTTTTCTTGGTCTGGTTTCTTGTAAAGTGCCCATACTGCTTATTCTGGTATGGTTCTGGGGAATAAATTGCTTCCGTCCCCTCTCTCGCAACCTCTAGACTATCTTTTATGCTGTTGTTCCTTCAGTTTGCTTTTCTTCAATATAAATTTAGGGGGGTTGATCATTAGTTACAATTCAGGTTTTCAGACCTTTCATCAAACTTGTTGCATCTCTAATTCTTATTAGAGAAATCTCTCTAATTACTTGATACTTTTTCTCAAGTTCAGTGTACAAAACAGGGTCCAGAGTTTAGCAGGGACTACAGGATTCATTAGAGCAGAAGAATTAATTCATAGCTTCATGCATGCTATCTCCTGTTTGAGCATCCACTTGCAATTATTTTTCTCTTTCTCAGCATCATAAGTTACCTCATAAATTTTGTCATCAAAATAATAAGTTAAAACTAGTAAGTACAGTATAAAAGCTTAATTATATGGTTTTTTTTAAGATCATTCCAGTAAAATAAACATGATCACAAATAAAGCTGGCTTATAGCCTTTGTTCTTTACAAACTTTGATTTCTCACTCAGTTGTGTTTAATGTCAATAGGAATAATTCTTTGTCTTGAAAGAAGTGTTTTGCTTTGTGCCATATGGTTTTTCAGGAGAAATGTGTGTGTCAGCTCAGTTTGATTTATGCAGACCAGACTCAAATACAGATAAATTAAAACTTATTTATTCACTCTCAGATTGGAATAGACTGGTAGAATAAACCCCTGCCTGCAGAACAGTGTCTTGATAAGAGTGCTATATGCAATCTTTTTGAGTGAACTAGAGCCCTGGGGATTTTCTTGGTAATTGCAAATCAGGTGTCTAGGATCACTAGCTCAAAAAAAAAATACCTTGCAGTTCTGAGGGGTGATAATTTCTGAACAACTGAAACACTCTTTTGTATGTTTGAGATCGGTAGCACCAGTGATTCTCTCTAGTACATGCTTTATCTGAGTTATAATTAGTGCTGTAAATAGTATGAATCTAGCAAAACAGATCTCATTTTTGAGGTCACTATTTTCAAGCAGACAAAGGCCTGTACATGCTGTGTTTTTCACTTCTGAAGTCTGGATATTTGAGAGCAATTTCTGGGCAATGAAGCAACAAAAAAAATAGTAGCTTAATATAGTTTGAGGAGTGCAGCACATTGCCTTTCTTAGCATCCTCATCCCACATACAGCATATAAAAGTCAGATTTTTTTTTCTATTTTTCTCGTTTTTCTACAGTCTCTCTAGCAATGACTCATTCCCAAAAGCCAAAAATCCAACTGGCTTTATTCTTGAAATAAATTAACATGACAGCTATCCTAAAAAAAGAGCAACATTCCTGCTTTTTGCATGTTCTCTAGAATGCATTTGTTTTAGGAGGCTTATTTTCTGACTCAGTTTTTACATTTTAAATGCAAGTACTGGGTAGCCTGAAAGTGAATATGTGTGTCTGCAAGCATTTGTATGGGCAGATATGAGCTGCCTGGACAAACAGTCTGGAGTCCATGTATCTGTGCTGGCACATTGTTGTGCCTGAGCTCAGTGTACCTGTTGAGCTTCCAAACATTAACTGGGTGGATTTTGACCAGCTAGCTCCCAGGAAGATGTCTGCATCCACTGCCATGTATGTACCCCTTGTTTTAACTCTTTATGCAGGCATAAGCACTAGTTGGTGACTGCAATGGGTGCTGCTGGACACCATTGTTTGTGTAAAAAAAGATGAAGTATACCTAGGTAGAGAAAAATTGCAACCTCAGGTGGGAGAAGGATATGTCCTTCCACGAGGACAGCCCCATTAAGATTGTGCTTACCCCTAATATTTCTGAAAAACACTCGGTTCAAAAATGGTGATAATTCTGAGTTACTTTTGTAGTAACTCAGTACTAGTTACATTTTTTTTTATATTAGGCCCTGAAATGATCACTTCTAATATGCTAGAACAGGAAAGATGACTTTAGTATGGATGTTTCTGTAAGGAGTTTGATACCCACCAATCCTGTTTAATTAGTCAGTGAATAGACTAATCCATCTGACACCAACTCCATGCTATAATTCTCTGCAACCTCACTGCTAAAGCTAGTTGACATCTTAGAAAGGAAAGAGGGAAGTGGGTGAAAACTGAAGTTAAAATCATGCTAAATTAACATTTTTATTCAAAAATATATGCATGATTTAAAAAAAAGCTGTTTTGCCATTTACAAAATGAAATATTTCACTTTAAAAGTGCTAAAACATTGTATGCAAAATCAATCTTTTTGTTTTAAAATAATTCAGTTGAAAGAGGTTTAAACCACTAAGTGACACAAATGGAAAATACAGTACTTGGATAGACAATTAAGGTGTGCCTACATATGTTAAAATACCAGTTCAGCATAACTGGCATTAATTGCCTTTATTTCTAAATTTAAAATCTTTACCAGTTCTTTTCTGCTGCATTTCAGAGGTTAGATTCACCACTTGAACCTTTAATATTTCATACCGTTTTTGCACATACTTGTACTTTCTGCTGCGACCTTCTTCCTTTTCCAACTTATTTTATGCCTCAATCATATAAATATTTTTTTTTGTTTTCCCTGTTTTCTGGTTTAGCTTAGTTTCTGTTGCATCACATTTCCTGCCCTGTTTCAGAAATCCTCTGTGTGAGACATAGTTACACATATCCTTGTGAATAATTAGTGTTAACGCAGCTTACATCTGAATACAAGAAAAAGAGAAGAAACAAAGGACTCTGAGATGATCACAAGTGATGTAGTGCTCCTTACATACATAATTTAACAAACTCCAATAATGTTGTGATTTTTCAGTAGCTTTCACCCATTTTTCATTCTCAAGTACTTATTCAAGTACCTGGCCAAAAGCTGTATGTTTGATATAAAAATTTTCTTTTAAGGCCTGCCAAGAAATAAGAGGGTTTTTATTACTGAGCGATTCATCAGTGCAGACGTTGTTTTGGTCCTGCTGAAGCATTTTGTACAATGCAAAGATAATTGCCACTGTTGTAAAATATTTTCATTGAGATCAGTTGACATGAAACACTGCACAGAAACTGATCTGTCAGCTTTGTTGTTTGGAGAATCATAATGTATTGTGTATTTTGACTTTCTTTCCACTTGAAAGATCTCTGTGAAGATTAAAAAAAAAAAAAGAAGTAAATTTTCTCTATTTGTACTTTCAAAGACAAAGGTGTCATTTTCATATGAGAGTTTAAAGGTTGCTGGTTGGTGGTTTGCTTTTTTTCCTTTTTTAATAGATACTTTGGAGAAAAGAGACCATGTAAGAAATACATATACATGTATTTTAGGGACTAAATTCTTTCATCTTTTAAATCTGAAAGATGGCTGGAGCTAATCCTTTCACCTTTTGGGGGCTAAATTCTTTCTCATTTTAAAGCCAAACTCCTGGAGTTTTACTGAACCTAATATATATTGGTTTGGAGCATGGGAAGTGGTGAAGTCTGGGAAGTATAGCCATTTTTAATAGTAACTTTTGTAGCTTCCTCCATTCTCTGCCACCATAAGGTTGTGTCTCTTCCTTGGCACATGCAAGCCCAGTGATAAAATGTTCTGTGATGAGAGTTCAAATCTTCATAATATAGTGGCACATAGTGTAGGAACAAATCCTATACAGGTTTTTTTCCTGAAAATTGTTAAGGAGGGCTGAAGAATGGTAGGGTCAGCAGCTTTGGAGCCATATAATCCAATTAATTTGCAGTGTAGCCAGTGATCAGTACGATGGCCATAAGGTTTGGCATAAAGGTTTGGCAGGCTGCATTTTAGAAACACAATTTCTAGAATCTGTATGCTAGAATGTGTGCTGCCCTTTTCATACTGAGACTTTTTCTGCCTTTCATGTAATATGGGCCGTTTTTTGAAAGGTGTTCATAAGTGAATTTTTGGGGTTTTTTCAAGGAATTTGAAGGAGCGAAATGAAGGACTGAGTGTGATTCTTTTCGCTGCAGACCCTTTGTAGTCCAGCACCAAGGTTTCTCTCAGTTGTGTACTGTTTCTTGCACACATTTTTCAATACTGTTTCTTCAGAAGTCTGTGACAAAGTGTTTCATAAACAAATGGTCTGTCTGGCTGTAAATATTCAGCAAATTAAACTGTCTTCAGTGCTTCTCTAGTGGGTATAATTGACCGAAAAGTCAGTCAGAACCTGGAGACTGAATACAGTTGTCTAAACACAAAGTAATGTTCTACTCTGATCTTCTTGGTATGCGACCCTTAGCTGTTGCATTTGATTTCATGGTAATGAGGGAGAATATTAGAAAACAGATGAAGAATCCTCTCTTCTTCTGCCTAAATTCTGCTTCAGAGCCCCAGGAATGTAGGTGACCACAGTAGCATTCCCGTAAGCTCCCATAAGCTCTACTTGGATGTTAAAGTGTAACTTTGTTCTGTAAGAACAAAGAAACCCAAAACAAGCTTCAGGGCTGTTATTTGAATGTCTGATATATCCTTGAATTTGCTGATCATAATGTCTTTGTGAATGTAATATGAACAAAAATGTTTGAAATTAAAATGTACCTTTAGTTTATAAAACATCCACAGTTGAAAATGCAAACAAAACACATTTTAATTTTCATAACTGTGTACACACACATATGCTTTATATATACATATAAATGTATACCTACAGTAAATTATTGCTCTCTTTTAGGTGTATGCTAAGAGTTTTGGATTCCTTTGGAACTGAACCAGAGTTTAACCATGCCCATTATGCCCAGTCAAAAGGCCACAAGACACCATGGGGAAAGTGGAACCTTAATCCACAGCAGTTTTATACAATGTTCCGTAAGTATCCCTGTGTTTATAAATAATTTGAAGCTTTTAAAGGGAATACTGTCATTGAGAAGAACTTTTGTATTATGAAAGATAAGTTCATGGTTTAATAAAATGCAGCTTATTAAATGGACAGAATTGTGTCAGTAAGTGTCTGTAGACTATGCAGAAGCTCCGTTGTGCTTCGTGCAGCAGTTGGAAAAAACCAATATCAACTTAATATACATAATAGTAGGGAACTTTATTCTCAGGCTACCTGTGGGAAGTTGTGATTGTCTTTATATTCAAGTGTCAGTGAGTTAGCTTTTATTAATTTTGCCTTCTCAAATGCTGTCTATGGAGCAGTAGGGTCTTGACATATTTGCTAGATTGCATTTATATAAACTAAAAAATTATACATTTATAAACTAAAAATCTCACATTTCATCATGTTAAACTGAAGTTTGTAGCTGAAGTTTGTAACTATGTTATCTATGTTTCTTTTTGCTTTTTTCCTCTGACCAACTGAGCAGTGCAATTCCTTTGCTCTTTCTTTTTGCTCAAGATTAATAAACTAAAACTCAGCAAAAATATTTTTGTCTCTACATTTATCAAAAATTTTCACATAGCTTGTTTTCATCCTAAGCATTCATCCTGAGGTGGACTGATTAACCTTTATTTGCTAGCAGTGTACAAAGCTATTAGAAAACAAGTAGTAGATTTCTGCACTGTTTAGCTCTTTGAAGCATTGTTAAATAAAATTGCATACATCCAGTGTATATTGGATCGCATTAAATCATTACTGTTAAACCATACTGCTCTAGTCCCAATCCTTGACTTATTTGACTTTATGGCACTAGGTTCTAGAATCAAAGAATCTTTCTCTTGCATGTTGTAGTAGAGGTTCAAGTTTGTAATCTATGAAATATGCGGAAAGATTCACTACTGCCAGATAGCTTGATGTTAAGTGAAGCTTGGGTTATGCTTTTGTGTGCAAGAACTTGTCAGCCCAAGTCTGTAAGGAAACACTTGGCAGTGACCAGCTTGACTGCCAAAGTGTGATGGTGGTCCCTATCTGAGACTAAGGCCAGAGCATGCACTGTTCTCTCTCATCAGACTTCATAGTCAAGTCTTTCAAACTTTTCTGCTTTTCATAGCAGAAATATACATGCTGCTGTCTAGTTGACATGCTTTTGATTTCAGTTGCCCTGTAAAATTCTTGAGAGAGGCATATTTTGTCTGTCAACATTTGCTGTGCAAGTTTTTCCAGAGAAATATAAGTGAAGGTTGTTCAAAAGATAAAAGACTGCATTCACAGTTGTTTGGAAACAAGTAACAAAATGTGTGTTGGGGAAACTTAGAAGTGGTTGCAGAGTCTGTGTCTGACCATAGTAAGCAGAACTTGTGCCTGGATATGCATGGATAGATGTGATTTGGTATATTTATTGGTTTATGCTCTAAATGGAAAAGGATCTGAAAACTCAATATTTAAGTAATCCAGCTGCTGGGAAATTTGTGTGTGAGGTCCTGGTCAAGATAGCAGCAAGGGTGATGAGGCATTTGAGGAAAACAGTTAAATGAATACTTGTGGTACAGCTGTGTGTGTGCAGTTCCCAATCCCACTTCTTGAAATGCAGAAGAAACTAAATCTTCTCTATAGAGATCTCTGTCATGACAGCACAGACTACTGTTACAGTCTCTTGTTCAGAGTAAATCACTTCATATAATGGATTTTCAGAAGTGTATGACTGTATTGGAATTTCAATAAATAACCATTTCCAATTTTTACAACTAGAAATGACTGCAGCTTTTCCTTTACAGAAGTGGTAAATGGATTGCAGGCAAACTCATTCTGAAGCCATGAGTGATTCCATTGCTGTAGATTATTGAAGGGTTTTGCTGCTTTTTGTACTGCTGTAGAAGATTCAGCATGTTTTGTGATATTTAAAGTTTTGTTTCATTTTGTTTTTTTCTCTGCTGCAGAGGTAGCACCAATTTTACGAGGCTGTAATTAAAAGTGCGTGTTATGCATCAGTAAAGATTTTATGACAGATTTGAACCCTGGACAGTTTCCCAAAATCCCCAGACTCTTATTATGTTTTGAGAACTCTGATTATAAGGGCAGAAAATTATTACTGAGCAGCAAGAAAGCCATACTCAAGCCTGTGGCATATAACCAAATCCTTGACTGTTCTCTGAGCTTTCCAGAAGCATGAGGGTTTGGGGTTTTTTTGCCCCTTTTTATGTTACAATTTAAATTCTGTTATGCAAAATAAGAGTACTGGTACTCTTAAAACTGCATGATGTTGCTTAAAAATTTGAGTGCTTCCTGTCAGTGATGTTTGAGGCACTTAACTCCACCAGTTCTAAGTGCTAACTTTAACAAAAGTTTATTTTTCTTCTGAGTGAACTGCCTTGCCTGTCCTTTGAATGCAGTCTCTTATCCAAAATATGAAAGGATAGAAAAATGCCCCTTGTCAAGCATATTTGCAGTATGCTATTTGCTATGCTAAATCCTAAAATGTCCTTGGGTCTGAGTGCTTAGCAGTTGCTGAGGCATTTTCTTATGAAAAAGAGTAATTGTCATTTGTAAGACTAAATGTAATGGCAGAAGGAAGCGTACACTGTGTATGGTTTCTCTGTTCTACTGCATTATCAAGCTGGCTGATTTCAGGAATCAAGCGAAGCCCTATAATTGCAATAGAATTTATATATAACCTTGGCTATAGGTTTAGCACTGCATGTATCGTAAGTGCCTGGGGCCATGTCTTTGGGTTGGGGTTTATTTATTTTATGGGGTTTGGGTCTTTTTTACTTTTTTTTCTGGTTTTTTTTGTTTGTTTGTTTGTTCTTCTTTAATAACTTTGCAAAATGTGCTTCGTAAGAATTTGTCAGCTTGTGGGCCAGAATTTAAAAGGGAGGCTTAAACAAAACAAAAAACCCCTTAGTTTTAATGGGCCTATAGATCTGTGTCTTTATAAGAGGAGGACAACAGCTAGTATTGCTGGATGTCACCACTGCAAAAAGACTAAGAGAGGCTACAAATAGTATAGAAAACTTAAGAGTAAGTTGTCTGTCCTTTGCATGAACTTTTTGTCTGGGTGCTGGATTAACAGCTGTTTTGCCAAGATAGATCTGAGTGAATTAGGCAGTGAAATTTGTGTTATTATCAGCATGGTGTGATTTGTAGGCTAGTAATGAGCATGGATAGGTAATAATGCAGTGAGTGGGGTGGTTCGTGTTAGCTCTTCCAATATGGGAGGTAAACCCAATAAATTTACTAGAATTATTTATGACAGTGAGCAACATATAGCTTTGTTAACAAGCATAAACCCAGGGTCTTATTAAATTGTTGGTATTGCATCTCTGAGATTATTAAACTGAGTTTCATCTGGTTCTCTTATCTCTAATAATAAAATAAAGCTCAGCACACAGAAAATCTTTATCATTGGCCTCAGTCCAGATACAGAATTTTTATTGTCAGAAATGAGCCAGAAAGTAACCGCTTACTTCAGGAGACATACGTAACAGGATTTAATAAGGACTTTATTGATAATAAAGCAAGCAAACATATCTCTGTCTATGAATGCGAAGTGATCTGTTAAATAATATATTCCTTATACCTATGTTTCTAACAATATTCACAGTTCTGTAACATTAACTGATACTTTAAAAGGTTTTGAATATGCTCTGTGTCTTACAGCTCACACTCCAGATAACAGCTTCCTTGGATTTGTGGTAGAGCAGCATCTGAATTCCAGTGACATTAAACACATTAATGACATCAAAAGGCAGAACCAATCTCTCGTTTATGGCAAAGTAGATAATTTCTGGAAGGTGAGTTTTCTATTTTCATACACTTGAGCAAATTTATTTTGATCAAAATCATAAAGCGACTTAATAACTCTACAACTAAATATGTGCTGCATTTTGAACGGAAAATTGTGTTTCACTAAAGACCCTAGAAGTGTCCAATCTTGTTTTATCTCCCCATAATAATATCAGAGCTTTATTTCTTAAATATTGCAATTTCTGTATTGTCTCACATCTGCAGAAGAGAGCTGCAGAATAACAGCTATGAGGTTTGGTCATATTTTCACCAAGTACATTGTGTTGTTAAGCTCACAGTAGCCTCTGTTTCTTGTCCACTGTCCTTTTCTGGATATCCTTCTTCCTGGCTGCCACACCTGGGAGTGTGTGTCTCATGCAGTTTCCAAAGAAAAGGGATTTACTAATAATGGGATTTCTTCCAAGTAACTGCTAGCTTTGTGTGCCCACATGCATTGTATGTATGCCATCCCTTCTGCCTAAGACCCTATTCTAAGCCACTTGTCAACTGAAAAATGAGCTGATCAGTACATGCTGTGCCATACATAGGACCAAGCAATATGACAGTGTGAGAGCATCCATGTCTCACATTTTCTTTCTTTTTCTCTTCATTGGCTTGAGACTATCAATCTTGCAGTTTTCTGAACCGCAGAAGCAACATTTAGTCTGATGACTGTGATTATACAGAATAAATTCTTGAAAACTGTTAGCTACAAGTAAATGGTCCATCTGTGAGACAAAACAAAATAAAAACTGAAAAGAAATGGGAGAATGTTGCCATTAGTAGCAAAAAGAGATGAATGCTTTTTTGGCCACTGTGCTGAGAAAAATAGGTATGTTAGCTCTCAGGTTTGTATTTGGGCTTACTCTGCTAAGCCATGTGATCTGTGTCTTGAAAGGATATTTTGCTTTGCATCATGGTAAATACGTGACAGTTACTCTATTTAGCTTATGGTATAGTATGTCCCCATCTGCATTATTCTGTCTGCAAAGCGGTGGAGCAGAGCTGGGGTCCTTTCTTTCAAGTCTTTCCTAGCAGAGGCTGTTATACGTGGAGTTGCTGATCTCATTATCAGTCTCTTAAGAACAGTTGCATGTAATAATTATCTGTACTTCCTGACCTGATTTGCAGTGCATATCAGCAGAACAACCTGTTGAATACTAGTTGGATTTAAGGAACAAGATAGTTGCTTAGTCACCAGGGTTTTTTTTACTGACATATATGTCTTTCTCACTTTATTCTTTTCTGCATGAATTCGGAACTGTATGCCCAAAGAGGAGATTTTTGATTGCCTAGCCTGAGATTCTTTATGACACACAGGATATTCATGGGCTTATTAAGACGAAAACATGTCTTTTTTGAAAAGAACATCCAATCTTAATTTTTAAATAGCACACAATGGAAACCCCACTATTTCCTCTGGTAACATCCTCAAATAATTGCCTTCTCCCTTAAGACTTCGTTTTATGTCTAGTACAGATTTCCAAATGGTAATTTCCAGTCACTGGAGAAAATCCAGTAGATTTTGTCTGCTGGACTTATGATGTATCTGTTCTGTTTCCCTATAGGAAATAGGTTAAGTTCAAAGTAACCCATAGTGGTCTCCTGAAAAGCTTGTATATACTGAACCACTGAGAATTTTGTGCTTTCTCATCTTTAAGTGTTCTCATGTGTCTGAACCTTTAAAAGATTATTCACATTCCCCTGGAAATGTGAATCTTAACAAAGGGAATGTGGGCAGTATCAGCATCAAAATCAAACAGGAAATATTATGTATGTATTGTTAGGCATACCCCCTTTTCACCATTAGGAGCTTGTGTTTAGACAACTTCCCAACTTTTTTAAACTAGTGCTTGTCAAGTCACTGCTCTTGTTTCTGTCAGTATTGTCTGTCTTCTTTCTTCCAAGATGTATGACCTGCCTGTATTAAAATGCTCACTGTATGCTTGTAACATCAAGTGTGAAAACTGTAACTTGCAGATTGTAACTGTAGTCATACCCATATGCACTGGTACATAACGTGCAGTCACCATAGATAGGCTTTGAATCAGTGACAGAGCGGGATGTCTCGGAGTGATAAAATCCAATTCTTGTGATCAACAGAAAACCTGAACTAATCTTGTGTCTGTGTAATTTGCTTATTTCGTGTCTCCTTCATTTTTCCTGTACAAAGCTCTTTTCATCTGCCAACATGGCTTGTATGGAACTAGACTAATCTATTTATCTTGCTCCTTTTCCTTATATTGAACATGGCTAATTAATGAAAAGTGTAATCTCCACAGAATACATGTGTCACTGCTGGAGCTGATCAGTTATTAGTGAAGCACAGTGTGTGGGGGGGAGTGTGTTCCAGTCCTCAGGCTAAGATGCTTTTGGGGAATAGCAGTTGCAAATAAATTGTTTAATTTTAAACTGAGGAGGTTGAAATGAAACTAAGGAATTGCATAGAGCCTCTTTTTCCCCTGGCGGTGGGACTAGAATAGCTAACTGCCATCTAAATTACTTGCCATTTCATCTTGGCTAGAAACCCCCATGTTTGCAGCTCTGGTGCCTGGCTAGGCAGAGTTGGTGATGTTAGCCCAGCCCACCAACCTAATCTGCATACACTAACCAGGTTATTGTAGCTAGAGAATTATGGATTACTTAGAGACAGTGCTTGGTCTTCCTACATCATTCAGTGGGGCTAAACTCTGGTATGAACATGATGAGTAACAGGAGAAGGAATATGGTGATGACTTCTGTTGGCATTTCTGGACACAGGAAAAATGTCAGCCTGTGACCTGAGACCCCATTCACCCCATGTTACAGTGGGAAAGTCTGGGTACATCTTGCAGGAGGTCAGGAAGCATGTAAGCTGCTGAGACTGTAAGATACATCTTGTTAACTTCCTTCTGATAACTAGATCTGTCTTAAGTGGGTTAAGGATTACAGTTAGGAGTCTCTAAAGAATTTAGCAATATTTCTAAAGGTAACGCTTAAAGGTAACCTACCAAGAGTAACTATTTGCCAAGTTTTGGATGTGTTTGTTGTAATCAAAAGTTTGGGGGGTTGTCTGGGATTTCTGGCAGTACTAAGGTATAAAGAGAGTCTTATCTCTGCCTAAGTGAAAAAGAAGGAATGAATAAAATGTGAGTGAAACCCACAATGCTCTCCATTATCAAAATTGGCTTTAATTACAGAACAGTTCAATTAAAAGGGAATGTTTGAAGCCTTTCATGTCATCTTAGCTCCTGTTGCAGTCTAAGTTTTTTCTTTGTTCTTCTCCCTGCAACTTCCTGTCATACCATTCCAGTACTTCTACCCTTAAACCTTGAAATAAAAAAGAGTCAAGATTCATTTTATAGTATTTGCTATTTCTTTTTTTTATGGGATGCTGTGGCAGAAGTCAGAATTTGCTTGTTTCAGAAAATAGCCATCAGTGCATAGCATGCAGTTGTATGATCACTTCTTTGAGCTGTTTTTAAAATATTTATATATTTAAAGGCAAAATAATGTGTGAGTTTGTTGCTAATAGCCTTGACAAGATGGGCATTCTTTTTACACATACACTGTCCGTAAAACAGGCTATGAAGAAATTTCATTTGTTCTCAATGGCAAAGTACGTAACCAAGGCTGTTCTTAATATCTCCCCTTTATGGCTCCATGTGACATATGTAATTTTCCCATCATATGCCCTCTTGCATAGAGGTAGAAAATGGTTTATATGGTTATATAGTTAACACTTTATTTAAATTTCAGAGAATTTCAGTGTGGAATTCATACTTGCTAGTCACGAGTCACTGCATCTTGTCCAGATCCATTTATAAATTAAGTACTCTGCATTAAGTACTCTGCAGTTAGCAGTTTGAAAGTTTTATAGTTGAGCTCCAAAATCATCTACTCCTTGTGATTTACTATTCTAAAACTAGTACAGTTAAACACTGTATCCATTTAAGTGTCTTAATATTGTAGTTTGAATTCTGAAGCGTTTGTGCTTTTTTCCAGTTCCCCAGTGGAATGGGATTTTCATTATTCAGGGATGTCTTGAGAAGTCTTTGAGAGTGTGACAGTTCTTGGAAAGAGAAAGCGGTTTTCCAGTCTTATGTTTTGTGTCACAATGTCAGCTGTCATACATTGCATATACACTGGATTTTGGCTTACCATGGACTCGATGCTTTAGCAAATAATCACCAAGATGTTAGGATTTCTAGACTTAACAGTGTGCATTTAGAATATACACAAAGTTTGGATCTCAATGCATCATGTTTCTACAGTGTATTTTTGTAGCTTTTATAATTAAATTTTTCACCCACCAAACTTAAAAATATCATCACTTCAGATTGTCATCTTGTCAATATTGTCCTAGAGGGGACTTATCAGACAGTTGTAATTTGATTTCTTTGATGAGAAAGACCTTATCATGATGCTTTTAAAAGTAGATGGAAATAACAGACAAAGAGTAATAACAGTTCTGCAGTCAGTGATCAACAAAAAGTACTTTCCTGAGTGGCACGTTTATTGTAGCCACTGAAAAATTGTTTCAGAAAATGTTTGTGTAACTGTTACTGTTACATTTCCTTTTGATTCTCAGGAGAAATTAGTTGTTTTTTTTTTTGATGTGGCCTTTCATACTCAAAGTCTAGATTTGTAGCATGAATAGCAGACAGATAGAGGTGAACAGTACAGTCTGATACAAACTCTGCAGAGAATGCTGATTTTGTATTAAATACCCAGCAGCCCACAGTCTTTTTTCTTTGAATTCATTTTGGAGAAAGTAAAAATCTGATGTTTACTGTCAAATGATTTAAGATAAAAGTTGTATCTGCACCCAAGCAAGCAAGGAAGTGGATTAACAGTTGAAGGAACATTGGTATTTTGCAAATCACATTTCTTGATTTGCCTTTCTATTTATAAATGCCATATTTATTCTTTCTCATTTTCTAATTCAACAGGTTTAATGTTTAGAATTGAATTATGTGTTCTGGTTACTTTTGTGAAGTAGGTTATTACAAGACATACTTTCATGATCAGAAATAACGTTTTTTTACAAGGAATGTGGAAATTCGGGACTTAAATGAAAAAGTAGACAAAAGTTACTGAGATTTGTGTAGGGTATAAGGTATTTTGCTAATGGTATTTTTATGGTACTTTATATTTTATAAAAGCAGTTACTTTTGACTCAAGGTGTATAAGGGAACAAAGGAGTGTTGCAGATTGTGCTTTCTGAATTTTTTTGGTTGGTCTTTTTCTGGTTTCCCTCAGGAAGAAAGACTTTTAGAAAAATTTTTGTACAGGGAACAAAGGGAAGATACTGCTCTCGGTTCCAATGCTTTAAAAATCTCATTTGATTAAAAGAAAGAGGGTCACCCTTTGTGGGATGAAAGATTTCTCTCAGCTTTTGTGCAGTGGGCGCTTTTTTCATCTTTTTACTCTTGTGGTTTGAAAACTGATTTTTTTTTTTTTTTTTTAGCATATTGATCCCTTTACTTGTGCCTATCTATATATAAGGTTTCCTTTGTGAGAAAAAACTGTTTCTACATGCTCTATAACAGAGTCTATCATAGTTACCCAGTCTTGTTGAGGTGGAAACCTAGCAATACCCTTTAGAAGCCCATTATTTTCTTAATAGATGGACAGATTGATGCTCTTTGGCATACTGAATGTTTTATCTCTGGTTTTATTAAGATTATGGATTGTTATTTCAACGTTTTGTTCGCACTTTCAGAGTTCCTTAAAACATGCTGAATTCATCAGTGCTTTTGCTTTGTTTTCCTATATCGTATTGATAAGTTGTATATTGATGTTAAATATAAAATTTAATTTATATTAATTAATTTTAATTTAATAGTAATATTTCTAACATACTTTTGTAACCATAAGAGTTTAAGCAAAAGCCCTCCTGCACCTGAAAAATACTACTGTAAATACAGCATGAAAGCCTGTTCTTTTCATCCTGTCTTTATATGTACTCCTTTTTTTGTTTTTTTTTTTTAATCCTGTGTTCCCCATTTTGTAGCAACCAACTGCTGGTACTTGTATAGATGACAGGTGGATATAGTAGGAAGATTCAGTTATTTACAAGATGATTTGGGGAATACTTTGGGCTAAATTCAAGGACTGTTGTATTCATAAAAGAGTGTTTTCAGCAGAATTTAGGCATTGAACTTCACAATAACACAGATGCTTCTCAGAATCCCACTAGATTTTTATTGGCATCACATGTAAATAGAAGCCCCATGGAAATGTTACATTTCTTTTGGTCCATTTTATATTCTTCTTGAAAATAACCTAATAAAAATAAGATGGCAGCAAGGTCAGTTCAGATCAAAGATTTATGTAGTCCAGTATTCTGATTCCAAAGACAAGTAAAACTTGATGTGTAAGGAATAATGTGAAAACAGTCGTGTTTCACAGCCACCAGAGACAAGTGGCTCATGGATTTCTTAAGCCAAAATCTGTGCATCTCTGTTCAGTAGTGATTCATGGATTTTTCTTCCATGACTGCTTTTTGAACAAATATAAAATCTTCAACAGTCCTATAACAAAAAATGCCCTTTCTCAGGAGCTGTTAGAAAAAATGCAAAGACTAAATAATTTTCATGTCAAATATTTCAGAGTAGGTAAATAAAAAAATGTGAAATTATCACTGAAATCATTATAGTAAGTGCAGTTTTAGGTGATCCTGGTTTTGTTCTTTCTAGCTGCTTGCTTCTTACGTTTTTTCTTGAGTTGGAGTGCCTTCATGTCATCAGTTTGTGTGTCATGAGCCAATAAAATGTGAGACAAGTGCATTAGTGTGCTTCCTATAGTCAGATTCTGTCAGCAGTACATGTTGCTCGAAGACCCATCCAGCCTGGCCTTAAATACCTTGAATGAGGCATCCACAGCTTCCCTGGGCAACCTGTTCCATTGCCTTACCACCCTCACAGGGTAGCACTTCTTCCTTGTATCTAATCTAAATCTACCTACAGTCTACAATTTCTCCTGCACATTTGCAAAGACGAGGTTCTACAGTGGAATTTCTCTTAATAAAATATATGAGGTTCCCAACAGTTTCTCTTTATGCCACTTTACAAGTAGTGGGAGGAACATACCTTTCGAGGTTATTAAAATTTGAAGTAAAAGGAAAAATAAAAAATGGAGCAAGCTTTTAGGCTGGTTTTTTTTAATATATTGTGCTAATTAACAGTAAGAGCAGCCTTTCATCAAAATAAGAAGGCACATTTGTCTCCATTTGTTGGTACTTTTATGTTGGCAGTTTTATGTAATACTTAGCCCCGGACATTGTCTAACTGGTGCAGTCTTGGCATAGCAGTCTAACTCATCACAAACAGTATCACCAGTAGAGGAAGATAAAGCTAGAAGCTAGTTGTTATGTGACATCAAATACCTTGTGTATGTGAATGCAGACTGGTAATTAACTTAGCAAGGAAGTTTTAAGAAGGGGTAGTGTTCATTCAGCTAGGGCTGATACCTTAATGCACCTCCAAGGTTTGAAAAGACAGGATTTCCACTGGTCTGCTCACCCTGTGAATGAACTTCAGTAGAATTGTTGGCCGGCTTTCATTCAGGGCTGTGGAGGAAATGTGTACAGAATTTACATGACAAAAAATACTGAAAGTAGAATTATAAAAAACTCACTTGCTGCCAAGAAGTACGGGAGCTTGTTGCCTGATTTTAAAGCTATTACTATGGGTATGTGCAAATATTGAAGGAAAGACTTTCTGATCTGTGTTGCATACTGCCTGTAAATACAAACTACGGCTAATTGCTTTTGGAATACCAGTAGTCTTAAAACTAAAAAAACATATGGCATTGAAAATTAAAGTAATTCTTGTTTGCAAACTAGGATGGATTTTGTTGGTTTGGATTTTTGTTTTTAATGCAACTCTTTTCTGGTTCTTTTCCAAAATGCCTTTAAAACTTGAGGTAAATGGAATATTTGTAGATATGGGACTCAGTTGCTAGGTATTTAGATAAAGATGTGTATTCAGTTATTCACTTGGCAAGACTGTATCTTACTAAGGTGAGAGTCACCCTTTCTTCGCAAAGAAGATAAACAATAATTATTTTGCATCTCTGACAAACAGAGTGAAAATTTAATATCTCAGAATGAGGTTTTTTGTATTTTTAGGCCAAGTATTATTTAGGCATGCTGAGATTACAACTGTCCAATGGTGACCTGGGTTTTGTCCACTTAGAAATTAACAGGACCTTGGTACTTATTTATACCTATACTATGAATAAAAAAGATGCAGTTTTCTTCCTGTCTGTTATAAAACAAAATTAATAATGTAATGAAAGCTAGAAATCATATAAGAATGGCTGACTTCTCTTTCTGGCTTTTGTGGTAAAGGAGATGAAAAGACAGCTGTGTTTGAACATTACTGCTTGAAAAGCATAAATTAGACTGAACATATCTTATCGTTGCTATTACAGGATAAGAAGGCTTACCTGGACATCATCCACACCTATATGGAAGTCCATGGAACTGTTCATGGGACAAGCACCATTTATATTCCTGGCTATGTAAAAAACCACGGCATACTCAGTGGGCGGGATTTGCAGTTTCTACTGAGAGAAACCAAAGTAAGTTTGTCAAGAGGGAGTAGTGGCAAAAATAGCTACAGACAGACAGTATCTGAAATGCATGCTTTTCACCTCCTACAACTGAGCTCCTAATTTAAGAGTATTAGAAAAATAAATTAACAAATGGAAAGGAGCTTAAGTTGTCTTCTGCTAAGAATATGTTTTCCCTTGTGTCCATGTCTTGTGGATTGACAGCTGTTATTAGAAAATTTTGATGACAGCCTACAGTCACAGACACATTTAAAAACCAGCTTGAAAAATTTGTATTTCATTTTCTTAAATGTGATATTCAGATCAAGGAGATTATCAGCCGAGAATGTGCTTTGTTTTGCAATCCCTGATGTGAAAATCAGGTAATATCTGACAGCTGTGCAGTGGGCATGCTTGCTCTGCCCTACCAATGACTTTAACCTGGAGCAACCCTACTCTCTGGGGGAGAAAAGAAGAAAAGTAAGCACTTAATTCGTCATTCAGATCCTTCCTTCCTCTACTGCAGTGGTGCAGAGAGAGTGAGCAAAAGAGTGTGCTTTTTGTGGTGTACTTTGCCTGTGACCTCATAGTCAAGGGAACTCAAGATAAGGGACACTATATAGACTGAAATAAATCAACTTTTGTACCCATAGTTAGAATGCTTTGTGGTGTTTTTCTGTGCCATTCCCATAATCTTTGTGGCACTTTACAACATCAAAACACTTTAGCAGAGTTATTACATTTAAATAGGATGTTTAACTTTCAGTTGGTGAAAGAACTGATTTGTGTGTTTACAATTAGCAAACTGTGTGGAACTGCAACACTTACTCCCCATTGTTGATAGTTCCTTGCTGTGCACTTCTACAGAAGAATCTATTAAAAAAGGAAAAGGAAAAAGCACCTCCCAGCCTTCCCACATGACTACAGAGATCTCCGTTTTGAAATATTTGGGAAAATGATGGTAATTTGACATCTCTGTTGGCAAATTTGCCAACAGTGACAGCTGTTGGTGAATTATGACTTTTTAAAGGCAACCACTGTGTGTATGTACTTGATGCATACAGATACACATTGTTGCAGATTAAAAAGTCAACATTTACCTTTGTCACAGATACTACTGAGATTACACAGCTCTTGCCTGTGCAGAGCATGAAATCACGGTATTAATCATAGTACTAACGTGGGAAGAATATTGACATTTTAATAACCCCAAGCACAAACAGTGACTTCCTTCTGGGGGAAAGAAAAAGAAAGTGTTTGATTCACTGAATAGTAAAATAAGCTCCCGAACTTCCTATAGAGTTACTGAAGTCCTTACAGTTTAATGTTCATTATAACAGTTACACTTGACTGAGCCTTCCTCTAATTCTTTATCAGTCATCTTACATGAATTACACTAAAGAGCTTGATTTTCAGTATCAAATAGATAGCATATCTAGTTGTTATTGGTCATATTTGCTGTGGTCTAAGATGCAGTGTAAAAACACTGTCATTTTAGGACAGATTCCAGCCAATTCATGCATACAATGCAGATCAGCACAGTGCAGTCATATGGGGTTTGTGACACTGGAAGTAGCCAGACTAATTTCACTCAGTTTTCAGCTTCTAATTGCAGTATCAGGTAGAAGATACTGTCTTGTGATTTTGAAGTTCTCCTGAGCTCAGTGAGTTGCTTATTTTTCACAAATTACATTTTTGTGAAAAGCCTGGATTTACACTGTGCTGTTTTTAGTCCTACAAGCAGTTTAGCTTTTAATGATTTTCTTTACCCTTGTGCATTGTTTTGGGGTTGTTTTCTTCGATTCCTAACACTGAGGGAAATCCTTTGAGAATTTATTGCATTTCTTAGTAGATGGCACTGAGAAACACATCAATGTGTTTCAGACCCTTGTATCAGGAAGCCAGTGTTTTTATCACATTATCTTTTTGGTAGAATTATTCTTAATAAACTTTTTTCTTTAATTAAGTCCTCAAATGGTGTTTTCAGGTGGCTTTTCTGAGCTTTGGTAGCAGATTTGCAAATGACAAAAGCAGTTTTCCTTTTAAGGAAATTATTTATTTGTGATACAGCCAGGCTAGCACATCCTTGACCTGATGATAAGCAGTTAAGTGTCCATCTGCTTTTCCTAATACTATTGTCAGGCAAATGGGAGTGCAGTGTATTTCTGATGTTGCAACAAAATGAAATTAAATATGGTCTGCTGCAGCATTAATCTTAGTTATTCTGTCTAGTACTGTTCTGTTATATCTAGTTTAACAGAAGAAGTAAAACAGCAGCATCCTAAGATTGAAAGTGGAAACTGAAGCCTTGGGTGATATGGTTTACTGTGAGGTGTTCCTGCCCATGGTGGGGGGGTTGGAACTAGATGATCTTAAGGTCCTTTCCAACCCTAACTATTCTGTGATTCTAAATTTACCATCTGATTTTTTGGACTTTCTCAATTGAAGGAGGATTTTGGGGTTGGTGTTTTTATTTGCTAGCTGATGCTTAGTATCTCTTAGGTACACCGGCTGTCCTGCCTTAACATATGGTTGCCTCTCAGTGTTGATCAACAGACACACTTGTTCTAAGTCTTCTTGTTGCCTGTACATTTAAGTTTCAGGTTTTGATATCCTGAGACAACACTTTAGTGTAGATTAGCATAAAACACCACTCACCTGTCTCTACTGGCCATCTGCTGCCTGTGTGGGTCAGTTGTGTTTATATCAAATGGATCATGGATTGAATTGCTAAAAGAAGTGCAGGTTTTTCACAAAAATCAAGCTGACTTGAATGGGAGCTTTGTGCCCTGAGGAGCCTCATATATGTGTGCCCATGTGTCCAGTGATGGTTAAGGACACTTTTTAATCATAATCACTTTAATCGCTAGGCAACATGACCAGAACCCCATAATGAATTTAGTTATGGGGTTTTGTCACTAGGCAATCAGTGTGCTGAAAGTACGTGAATAATCAGTCGTAACTCCAGGGCGGTAACATCTGTGGGTACAGTGCTCATTTGAACTATCTAGGCCTGCTGTGTGCTGTCTCCAAGCAGCAACCTTTGTCTTTAAGCTTCCAGAAACTTTCAGGTTTTTCTTAATCTAAACATATGTTTTGAGATGCAAGGGCAAGGATTGTCTTTCATTGCTTGTGATTTCACCATTGTGTTAGCAAGCGTTTGTTAGGTCAGCTGACATGATCTAAATAAGCCAGATCTAAATAATAATTTTTAAAATTCCACAGTTTGTTGTTCTCAGAAGTGTCAGTTGCACTGCTTCATTTTGCCCTTAGACAGCGATATGCTGATAGGTGACAGCTCTGTCATGATTCTTGATCAGAACTTTGCATTCCCAGAACGTATTTGGTCTTTCTGCAGTATAGGATGCAGTTACTCCAGTTACTCTCAAAAGCATGCAGCTGCCATTTCATTTTGGTGTGTGTTATGAAGCAGCACGTTTCCAAGTAAGTGTGTTTTCCAAGCAGGAGGGGGCTGTTTGAGATTCATCATGACTAGTTCAGCTGTGTAGTGCATGGCAAAACTGCAACATGTCAACAGTTCCTAATGAGAAGATGTAAAGCTATTCATCACGTCAGAGGAAAATAGGGTAGGCGAGCTGGCAACCTTCCTGCCAACTTACGTGGCTTCTTGCCGAGTGGGCAGCTGGAAGAGTTGGACCAGACTCTCTTGGAAGAACCACTACTGAATTCTTGAGAATATTCCGCCTTTTGAGACAGTTTCAGATACAACTTTGTACTTCTAGTCACTGTGAATTTTTGAGGGCATCCAAATTCTTTTACTAAGTGGAAGCAAACCCCTGTTTAGACAGTTTGGGAAAAATCCCATTGCCGGATTGGATTCATATTGTCTTTTATGAGATAATGCGTTTTTTCACTTCCACACACTTCACAAGATCATTGGAAAAGACATTTAATTAGTGATTCTTTTCTGAATTGTGTCAATCACAAAAGGACTTTTCCAGAAAGAATTTGATATTAATGAGAAGAATATATCAAGATAGTTAACCTTTGCTACACATCCCGTTCTGCAGTTCAGAAT
Source organism: Melopsittacus undulatus (assembly GCF_012275295.1). NCBI lineage: Eukaryota > Metazoa > Chordata > Aves > Psittaciformes > Psittaculidae > Melopsittacus > Melopsittacus undulatus. Next base: position 79,463,114 of record NC_047530.1, on the reverse strand, counting down.
AAAATATGTAGTTTAGTCAGGAGGAATGCAAAAGTGGTGATAAACCTACCAACCCAACAGAGTAAATTAGCTAAAGTGCAGTAATGTTAGAGACTGGAGAGGAGAGGATAAACACTCCTGTTTCTGGATCTGTAGCATTTAGTCTCTGGGATATTAAATTGTTCTTTTAAATATTCAGCTACTCAGAATTACAGTCAGTGAAGTAAAACATTAACTCCTTATTTTATACTTTTGGCTATAATTTAGAAAAGCTGTTTGTTCAAATTCTCATTTTAATAATAGTCTGATCTGCTGCTGTAAACTCCACAAGTTAATTGCTTAGTGTCAACTAAGTGGTTTCCAAAAAATAAAAACTATACTATTTTTTAATGGGAGTTATTGTGAAGCACTTTTATATGTCAGAGAAGTCTCCACTTAACTCCTACACCATGAAAGGAATGTTTACATTATGATCGGGGAAGAATGGTGTCTTGGGAGGTCTGAGGCTCGGTGGCCAACTCAAAAGCCTGAGACTCCAAACCAGGGGTTCGGTTCTGTGCAAAGGCAGAAAAGGTTCCTGAGGAGCCTTTTGTATGAAAACCAAAGAATTGCTGCTTAAGGGTTTCACCACCTGCTTTGCTCAAGTTGGGCAAGTGAGACTGCAGATACGAAACCCCTTTTCTGATTGATGCAGACCTACAGGCACCGACACACCTTGGTAGTGACCTTACAAACAAGGAAATGGTTTAAAACAATCAAAACAAAACATGCTGCCATTACCATGATGATTTTACATCTCTACTTATTTGCTGTTATCTCCTTTAGACAGACTTTTATACAGTAAACTCCTCCTGGTAATCATCTTGTTATATGGGACGTTAGCAATAGAGTCCATTGTGTCATGTGCCCATTTAAAGCACTGTATGAAAAATCATGGTTTTAGTTTTCAGAAACACTTGAAAAGTGAGAAAAATGCTCATATAGAGAAAATGAAATGGTTTAAAGCACTAACCAGCCATTAAAGCATAAAGGAATTCTACTCTACATAGCAGTTCTGCTGCAGCTAACAAAGCAAGATCAGGGCTAAAATTTTGGACCACAGTGTCAAGTTTGGAGTTTTGTGTTATAGATTTTGCATAATAGAGCTTCAGCCTTCAGAGGCGAAGGTGCCTCTCCATGGTGGACTGTGTTACCAGACATAGTGTCCAGTAAGAGAGTACCCTAAAAACCACAGTCACCATCTTATGTGGTGGGGGCAACAATTTAGATCACAAAATCATGGAAACACAGTCTGTTCTAAATCTTTACCAGTTTGTGGGAGAGAGATTTGCCTTCCACACAGCCTCAGCTCTGCATGGATGCTTGCTTCCCTGGTACCTGAAAATTGTTGCCTGTTATTTCTTTTTTTTTTTTTTCCTTTTTTTTCTCCCAGTTCTTTTTCAATTAGTGACCTACAGCATTATGTTGCATGCTTTCAGGAATTGACAGATTGCTTTAGCCTTTCTGGAAATAACAAGCTGCGTGTAATTCAAAGGATTAGCAAATTAGAGCATCATAAGAATGAGTTACAGAAGTGACCTGTGTTCTCTAATGCTTGTTTTTTTGAACATAATGAATGTGACTTTCTTCAGGCAATTAAGATATTCCTCAGTTTTGATCTTTGTACCATACAAAAATACTAACTCCCTAACCAAGGAATGTTAATCAAGGGGAATTTTCAGGAGCAGGGTCTTGATTCAGTTGGGGAATTTCAGCTGACCTCATGGCAATGGGATGATGGAGAGTGATAGAAGATTTTGGAGGGTTGAAAGAAGGGGGCGCTGCGGGCCAGGCTGCAACCTCAGGCCAACAGGCAGCACACCCACATACACAATTCTAGCAACCAGACACATATTTCTTTCTTCAAAGGTATGGTGCTGCTTAGAGGTAAGGCTGGAAAATGAATGTGAAACAGGTGGTAAGCTATTTATTATAGATTAAGTGCTGACAGTGTGCTCTGTGCTGTCAAAACATAAACCCATGTTTCTTTCCCCATGGAGCTTCCTCCTAGATAAATAGACCAGTCAGACACAGAACTGTTCAGCAGTGCACAGCAGCAGTTTCTTTAAAAAGTGAAAAATTAAGCAAACAAACCAGCATTCTCCACATAACAGACAAACACAAGATCATAGGAGAATTAATACTTCAGATGGTTTTAATTGCTGGTTCTCAGCTGGTTTTCTGCCTGAACTAAGGCGTAGTTTAAATTAAAACCAGTATGTGTGCAGATTGCATGAAATGGTTTGATGTCTGTAATTCATTATTTTCAAGAGATTACCTTTCTTTAAATTAAGCCTCTTTTGAGATGAGATTTAAGATGTGTTTTTGCTGATTGGAAGGAAATATATCTTATGCTGTAGATGAAACCCAAATTCAGATAATCTAACTTTAGTGGAGATAGTCTTCCAGATCTTTTTTTTTTTTTAATCAGCCACTGTAAGATTTAAATCTGTGAGATAGCTGAGAATCTTTTTGAAATAGGTGACTTTTTAACCTGACAGTTGAAAACGAACAATATGCAGCTCTATGCAGTAAAAATTGCATGACCTCAACTATGCCAACAAGTATTAACTTTCTTTTTAAAATGAGCCAACTCGCAATTTGTACTGTTGCTGTCATGGGTCAGAGAGGATTGATACTGCAATGCCTGTCCACGACAATACTGACTACAGTTTTATACATCAAAGTTAAGATCAGCTTCTAGAAAGGGCCTTCAGTTTTGAATCTTTTGTTGCTAGGATTCACTTCTGTATTGCAGAAAATTGAATGCAGAATAGTATAATTTCATCTCTTGGAATATGTACGTCCCAAATACATGATCCTAATAGTTATGAAGATTGCTCTTTATTTTCTTGAAAAGAAAAAGGCAGTGTGTATATATATGTATATATACAATCATGTAACAGTGCTGAGAAATTACTGTTATAAATCAGAGCTTGTGATTCTCCCATTAGAGACAGACATAGAAATAAAGATGAAGAATCCTATATTTGATTCAGGGGGTTTAAATTATGTTGGGCCAGGAAAGGGGTCAAGATCCAGCTAAAAGCCAGACAATTCCGAAAAAATACTATATTTCTTTAGATTGGAGAAAAGTGCTGCCTTTTCTAGAGCACCTGTAATCTCGGCTGATACAAGAATAGCTTTGTGATGCCTTTTTCCTCCTTTGATACCTTGGAGGTGGTGTTGAACCCTGTGCGAGCTCTTGTCTTCAGCTGATGTTTGCTGCCATCTACCGTTTTAATTATAAGGCTTAATGAGTTTGCCAGGAGTATGTTCATGTTGGCAAAACCAGCAGGTTGGCTGATATGGGAGAGGGGGAAACAGTAGTGTAGCTGTTCCGTGAGGTTGCTGCAGTAAAACTTGGATGTGCAAGAGAGCCCCAGCAGTTCCATTTCAGCACCAATCAAACCACCAAATGACTCTTTTTCCCAAAAAGTAACTGAAAGGCTCTGTTGTTGCTTCAGCTCCACGAAAAGCCACCTCAGCTCACTACAGAAGATTATTGTCAAATGTGTTTTGCAGGACATTCCGTAACTGCTTGGGTAGGAGGGTGGTGAGCTGCTGAATTCCTCCCATTTTCTTCTTAATGTTCCTTTTTTTTTTTAGGCTGGTCCATTTAGAGTGCATTGTTGTTTTAAGTTGGCTCTTAACTGTCAGGTTTTGTAAAGAACAAAAATTAAAGCAGTTCCTGTTTTCTATTTTTCAGCTGTTCGTTGGTCTCGGATTTCCATATGAAGGACCAGCTCCTTTGGAGGCTATTGCTAATGGATGTGCTTTTCTAAATTTAAGATTTAACCCACCAAAAAGTAGCAAAAACACAGAGTTTTTCAAAGGCAAACCTACACTCCGTGAGGTAAGCTTTGTCAATCTTGATAATTTCTATATTGACAGTGATTGTGGATTTCTTTCTAGTAACACAATGCAGGAAAAAATCAATGTTCACAGTTTATGGCAAAAGCTGTGTAACTATTGTTTTCTTTAGCCATCAGTGGGATTGTCAGTCCTTATTTTTATAAGATAATCAAAATTTTTCATTCTTATGATTTTATGATCCAGACCTGTAATTGTCTTTTAGCTTGTTATTTGTTCAGGACATGAGTTCAAACTCATTCTCACAGCTTGCATCACTGACAAAGGCAATAATAATAAGGGAGGAAAAATCTGTTTAAAATTTCTCCTTGGGCATGGCACCTTTCAGAGCTTTTCTTCTATGGTTGTTTGACTGTTTGTCTCAGTTCCAGTTGTTCTGTGCCCAGACACTATAACTGGTGAGGCCTGAGGCCCAGTAAATAATCTGGACCCACCTAACTTTTAGTAGGAACTTTAGTGCTTGGAATGCTATGCTAAATGCCTTTGGCATGTGTCAGCACTAACAGAAATGCTGTGCACCTGACTTGCACAGAAAAATAATCCCTATTGACTGCTTAAGTAGAAAATAGTATAATGAGCACTCATCACAAATACTGCTGTGTTCACATGCTCTGCTGACCTGTGCTATGAGTAACCTTTTCTCTTAACTGGTTTTCACAACTGCATTTAGATCTGACTGCCAGTAATCCATCTGCTGGTTCTTTGGGATTAAGAAAGTTCTTAAATCCTTCTCTCAAGTTTTTTTTTTTTCAAGTGTTAAAAGAGAACAAAAAAAGCGTGTGTAGTTCTGCAAGTTGGTTATCCAGATGAATCTGAAGATAAAGTCTGAGTTTAACACTTTCATAAAGTAACCACTGCAAGTCACAACCTCTGTCCTGTTCTAAGTAGAATTTATTGGGCATTGTAGAGCTAATTGTTTCCCCTCTCCCCCCAAGATGAGATCCTGTAGTGAAGGCTGTACAAAAACTGGAAATCACAATTTGCCTTTTAGATCAGAAGTTGTTTTGTCTTAGGACATGATTTTGCTGAAGGAAAAAGGCAGGGAAAAAAGAAGAAAAAGTCACCTTCAAGCAGCTTCTTTTGTACCAGTATTTGTACCAATATCTCTTGTCCATTCGAACCCATTCTCCTCAAAAGAAAGACAACATTGTATGATAAATCTAGTTGAAATGTGTTCTTGGTGGGTGTCATTTCTTTCATTTCCTGCTTTGAGGAAGGAAGGAAGGAAGGGGGAAAAAAAAAACCTCTGAAATTCTGAAATTAAGCCTTGGCTAATTAAAGCATTTCAGCATTAGGAAATAGTCTTAATATTTTTGGTAAGTATAGATGCAGAATAACTGCTGCAATAAAAGTATGTTACTAGTTAGTTATTCTTAATACTTAAAACAGCTACCAGTCTGAGAAGTTCAGTTGTTTGTCTTCCAGATCAGATCTGGCTTGAATTTTGCTCTCTTTGTATGAAATGGTAGAGAAAGAGTGGTCTAAGGCATAATTCCTAAAGCTTTGTGGAATTTAAGACCGTGGTTTATGTTCCTATCTTTAAAGGTGAAAAAGTAGAAAGTTTTTATTGTTATTGAGAGCAATATGACTGTAGCTTCAGCCATCTGAAGTCCAGACATAAATACCCTGGGAACTCAGTCTTGGTAACCCAAATACTTTGGATCTTTGGACTGTCTGGAGGAATTTAAAATATGCCGATGGGAGCACGGTGCAGTGGGCTGCAAGTGAACGTGTGTAGCTGTCTGTGTGCAGGAGCATCCTGAGTTACTGCCCAGTATGTGCAGTCTTCCAACTAGTCTATGGACTCTCACCACCACACTGCCCTACAGGCAAAGGTGTAACCTGCACAGGAGCCCCCGGAGCATTGGTCTCAGAACACAGAATTCTGCTAGCTGATCCCATATTGAACTCTAAGACTGGCTTCTCTTGTCCACAAGCAAACTGCAATAGGCAACGGGGTTTTTTAAGTTCTTCCTTACCTTCACTTGAGGAAGAGGTCAAGTACTGTCTATGCCTGGTGCAGGAGAGGGTTCTTTCCAACAGACTGTCTCCTACCTAAGACCTTTGCACTGTTTAGATTTTACTTTGTGTCATGCATAAAAATTCAACTATATAAAAATTATCTACAAATAATCTGTCCCATAGGGTGTGGGGTTTCTAATTTTTTTAAGAAGCAATTGCTTTTTGAGGCTTGTGTGAAACACCCCCCTCTCTTCTCCAGCTTTTGCTTCCTCTCAGTGTGTTCATTCACATGTTCTCACTCCTGTCACAAAAATTTTGGTGCCATTGTGTGAGTTCTGAAAGCAGTCTCTGATACTTTTCTTAGTTATCCACTTGGGTATTTCTTGAATTTGTTTTCTCACAGAGTGGTGAGTAAAATATTTACAAGTTAACACTCTTATTGAGGACAAGGTTCTCTTGCACATCAGCACAAGTCAGAATTCATCCTAAATGATAGAATCACAGAATCTTGGAAATGGTTGAAATTTGAAGAAGAGGAAGGGTGAGGACATTGTCTGAAGGTGAAGCAGGGTGAGGATGACATCTCTTGAAGCCAGTCAGGCAGGTCTAACCAGGACTGCTAGCAATTATGGGTTACGAAAACAGTTGCTTTGTGAATGAGCTTCGGAGAGAAAGGGTCACATTGTAAGCGTGATTTCAGTAAGCATCAATTCTTCTGTGATGTGGGTCATTATGAGGATCAAAGCCACAAATTAGACAGGCACAAATGTTACTTGTGATCTTCATTATCTGATCTTCAGTTTTCCAGCTAAATTCACTCTCTAAATTTAAATGCAGAAAATCTGAAAGATAACCCAGAAGGAATGACACTGTTAGATTCTGGCCGTATACTTGCGTTATCCTAGCAGATTTCATCCAAAAGGTCTGATGAAGAGAGTGAGAGGGAAGGACATCTTGACACACTATTTTTACCAGTATAGTTTCTTCCTTTCAGTTGACATCTCAGCATCCCTATGCTGAAGTTTACATTGGGAAGCCCCATGTGTGGACTGTAGACATCAACGATCTTTCTGAAGTTGAGAAAGCTGTGAAATCAATTTTGAATCAAAAGGTGAGAAATGTATCCTCGGTTTGTCATCAGCAATTAAGGGTGCATTGTGTGCAACATGTAGAGTGCTCCTTAGTCTAATTAAAGCAGAGTGCTGCAATTTGGTAGGATATTGCGTGGGGAAAAATGTTATTATGTATCTGTGAAGTGTGATTATCATGGTTTGATTTAGTCGTGGGTATGTCAGGTTTTTACATGAAAAAATGAGCATGAGTGAATTTTATAGCAATGCGAATTTCATACATAAATGATACAGGAATCTGTGTTTTCTGTGCATTCAGTGAGGAGGTTTCCTTGCTGATTCTTAGGGCATTGTAGGATGTCCAAATACATGCTCAACTCTTTCGGCTGATTTTGTGGCATTGACATAGCTGCCACTGAGGCACTTGTGCACTTACAGTGTGGAATTGTAATGAGGGTGCTTCAAGGGCACACCTTGTGTGTGTGGGGGGGGGAAGTTTGAAGTAATTTTCAAAGGTATCACATTCCTTTTTTATCTTAATGTTTCATTTTTCACTTCAACTCCAGAACTGAAACTTAGTTAAAACAGGAGCTCTGAAATCCCTTAGGGTCTCAGGCTGGCTTTGTGTGTATTACTTTGCAGTATACCATGAGTTACCTTAAAATAATCACTGAGCAACTTTTATTGCCTTTACAACAAGAAAAGATCAGCTTAAACTGATGATGGTTTTGCGAAATTTTGACTTTTTAATGAGTTTATTTGGTTTTATTGTTGCTGCTTAGACTATAATGGTTTTGGAATAGAAGCTGCTACCACACAGCGCACCACAAAGCTCATTTAAAGAAAAAAACCTCTAACCTTAACACACTGTATTTCCACAGATTGACCCTTATTTGCCCTATGAATTTACATGTGAGGGAATGCTTCAGAGGATGAATGCATTTATTGAAAGACAGGTATGAACTTTTATTGTAGATGACTCTCGTTTTACGTTGGAAAGGGAGAACCCTCTCAAATTAAAGCATTCTTGCCATTCAAGTAAAAACAGTAGCTGTGCAGTCCTTGGCGTTAAATCAAAGCAGAAAAGCAGACTAATTTTGCAGTGTATATGTGACTTCTTTAATTGTGTACACACAGAAAAAAAAATTCGATCATGAGATACCACATAAATATAGAGATACATTTGTCGCAGGATTGCACTTAGGCTAAAGCCTCTGGGCAGATTTTTCAGGTATCTAGTTTCAACTGATAAAGTTTTAAATGGTTTGGAAGCCAGTTACTTAAAGGACTTTTGGTCCCCATGCATTACCACCAGCTGAGAGCAGCAGAAGACACTGAGTTATAGTAATAAACTGCATAGATTTCTGTGGGATCCTGATTTCTAGAAACTGTGTGTTTGCTTGGACTTCTGCCCAAGGCCATATCTGCTGCAGCACTGGCTCTGCCTTTTGTTCTAGCTGCTGCAGAAGAGAGATAGGAACAAGCTTTATCTCTGATATGCCAATTAATTGCCAGGATTTCTTTAAAACAAAATCACTGGACATACTTCTGTATCTGTATTTCTGAAAATGGATGATATTAAATACAGTAATAAAGAATTCAGGTCAGAAATGTAGTTAACATAACATAGCTATTTCCAGTTTCCTGACAATAAGCACTTTAAGCTTTTCGCTGCTGTATTGTTGACATAACTTTAAAAGTATCTCTGCTTCTTTTGATTCTTCTACTCGAGTTAGCTTTAATTGAGAGGTTTTGTCCACACAGGAAGAAGCGGAGCTCATTGTAAAGGAGAAAAGGAGACAATCTAGAGATAGTGCTTGTGGGGCAAACCCATTTCTTCTCTCTGGACCTCCTCCAAGGGCTGAGCCCTGGCCTGTACTGCCTGCTTCTCAGAAATAAATAGAGCATTGTAATTTTGTTCATTGCTTTGACTGATTGTCAAAAGCCATTACTGTTTCACAGCCCCCAGCATACTCGAGCATCATCATTAGCTGCATGTGCTTAGCACTGTGCCTGATTAACAATGTCACATGAAGCAAAAACAAAAGTTGAGAACTTATTTTGAAAAGCTTTTGGTGGGAGGGAGGAAGGACAGAGGAAGCAGCACAAACTTGGAACAAGAGCAAAGGTGCATGGAATTGGTCTAGTTCAGAGGTTCTGGAGTACATTAACTACAAGAATGTGGTCTTCTGCGATGTTTGTGAAGAGGATGGGGCCAGCCAGATGAAGTCACCCGCAACTCACCCTATGGGACAATAAAACTATAGGATTTAAAGGAGTTGTCTGGAGTTCCCCTTTTGGGGCCTTGGCTCGGGATCAGGAGGGAGGACAGTGTTCACAAGAAAGGTTTAGTGATTCCCCAAGTCTTCAGACAGCTGAGCGGAAGGTTTTTAGGGTCTGAAGCAAGAGAACTACTGTGAGCTGTGGCTTCATGTTTAGCAGTGCCACCACTCCTTCCTGACAGTGCACTCCCCTTGCCAGCGGCCCTGTGTGGCTGTTAAATGCATCAGTGCTAACTGCTGAATCCATTCCTTGATCCTGTTTGCTCTGTGGCTGTACAAACAGTTGTGTCAGCTCTTCGAAGCGGCAGCATAGAGTGGGAGCCAAAGGGTGGGACTGCTGAAGTTGGCCCTGCCATCAAAGGAGCAGCCAAGCAACTGCAGCTGAAGCAGCTGTGGAATTACTTGTTGCAAACCTGGGAGCTGCTTGATGAGGCAGGCTGGGCTGATGCAACAGATACGGTGACTTTGAAAGATGTGGTCAAGTGGAGTGTTAATTAACCCAGCAGAAAATGGTTTTGGCAGGGCTCTACTAGGTTAGCAAATTGATTTGGCTCAGCAGAGGGTCAGCTGAGCACCGGAGCATGGCGGAAGGAGGGGAGCAGGAACATTCCTCCAAGAGCAAAAAAAGCCAAAGGGAGAATACCTCCTTTGATGGCAGGGCTAAGCCTGTCTTACCTTGAAGTTGTGGTCAAAGGTAAAATAAGCATAAATGCAGTCTCTTGTGAAGCTTAGCCTTCTGGTTTAAATACCATCTTTTCTTTATTTCATCCTTACGCATGTGGGGTTGTGGGGTAGGATAGACTGAAGATACCAAATTCAGGTTGGTTTTGGTGGCCAATATCAAAACTAACCAGAGACGGCAAACTGAAGCACAGCCCTGTGTGCTAGTACCTGTGAAGGTCATGTACTGTGAGACATGCTTCAGGGTGGTGTAAGCTGAGGGGAAGGCTTCCCACCAAGCTAAGGACTGGCAAGGGGAGCCTGTGCCAAGTTTGGGGGAAGAATTTTCAGCTAAGAGATGTTTAAAGCTGAAGCTCTCAGCAAATGGTGAAGCCTCACAAGTGATTAACTTTGAAAAGCTTTGTCTTCTGCCTGCATTAGCTCTGAATCCAATCCAATATTATGTTATCCAATATTAGTGTTATACTGTATGTATTACATTACCATATATTACAGTATTATATAATATATATATTACAGTGCTGGATTGGATTCTGAAAGTATATATTTTCCTGCATCTAGTATTTTTAATACTGATTTATGAAAGGACAAAATAAGCAGGGCACTTTAGTTCAAACAGCAAAATGACCTTTTGAAACAACCTCATTAAAAGGTACCTTCAGCTGTTGATTACTAACCTGTTTTTTCAGATGCTGTTAAAATTATTCTGCCATAAATATACCCTAAAATGATTTTATTTTTTTTTCCCAAATATGGCATGAGGAAATGGCTTAGAGCTGCATTAGGGGAACTTCAGAAGTTCGTTATTGACAGAGTGGTCAAGCACTGAAACAAACTCCCCAGGAAAGTGGTCATGGCCCCAGGCCTGTCAGTGTTTAAGAAGCGTTTGAACAGTGCTCTTAGATATATGGTATAACTTTTAGATTGCTCTGTGTGGACTCCAGAGTTGGACACTGATCCTTTCCGCATGGCTCTCCACATGGGCCACTTGAGACATTTCTCACCTAGCAGGTAACAGACCTCCAGAATTCTCCTACCAGAACTTCCTCCTGATCCCTGTGCTAAGTATCACTTAGAAAATATATAACTAAGAAAATAGTTCTGCTAGCACTGAGTTATCACTGAGAAAGCCAAAATGGGTTCCGTGTGTGGAAATAGAGACTAGCTAGAGCTGTTTATGGTAAACTAAAAATGGTGAAACTAGGGAAGAAGCTTCTATGGTAGGAATGATAGCACCACATTTCAAGTAGCTATGAAAGGTGACAATTCCCTCATGCTAAAAACCAAAAATGTTCTTTTTAAATGTGCTTAAATTCATGATTTTGATACAATTCCAAGAGCTGCAAAATGAGTGTTTGGGTGATAATAACTGCTTATTTTACTAATGGGAAAAATTACTGTCAAGGGACTGGATGTATCATAATAAAACATGATCTGTCACTGCAGGATTTTTGTCATGGACAAGTGATGTGGCCCCCATTAAGTGCCCTTCAAGTAAAAATTGCTGAACCTGGAAAATCCTGTAAACAAGTTTGTCAGGAAAGCCAGCTCATCTGTGAGCCTTCCTTCTTTCAGCATCTCAACAAGGACAAAGCTCTACTTAGGTAAGTACTGAAAAGTATAAACATACTACTTGGTCTTGTTTTATTGCACTGGGTTTTGACACACATGAAGTTTAGTGTACTAATTCTGTGAGAAGGGAAGTTGGGGAGAGCAGTGCTGGCTGGCTGGCAACAGCAAGCTGTGAGGTTAGCTCTCAATCCTTTATAGCAGTGGATGGGAAAAGCTACTGCTGTGCTGAGAGTGCCATTCCATGTAAGCGTTTTTCCAATGAGACAGTACCAGGGCCAAAAATTTTCATCTCTTCCTTCCCCCTTATCTGTGTGTGTGTGCACTGTGTGGTGCCCTTTGATGTTGGGTTTTCTGCACTGCGTAAAGATGCTTGTGCTGCAATGATCCCAGATGCCAGGGCTATAATTAGGTTTGGGTGGACCTGGTGCAGCCCTGGCTGAGCAGGTGCACTATGCTACAACTTTTGCCATATTCTTCTGAGAGTTAGTGAACTTACATGACTCTGAATGCTAATCCTAGTTGTGCTCAGTCAGCTGGGTCAGAAATGAAATACATTTTGTTGCAGTAAATAGAACTCAGTACACATTGTGTGATTTCTGTCAGTTGTTTACATGATTTTAAATATAGCACTTATAAAGCATTGCTTTTATTTATTGAGCTTCCTCTTTGGTCATGATTAACATCCATATTGAAGCATCTATGTTCACTGGCAGTTAGCAGTTACTGTTTCTGTAAACCTTTTGTCGGTATTGTCCTACATAATGAATTGTAAACACTTGTACATGAAAGGTAGTGTCAATTTCTGAAGCTTACCAGCTATGCATTAAGGAAATTAATGTTGCTTTCAGGTGCTGCCTCTTTAGGAATATGTCTGTGTTCCTTTCAGAATGAAAACAAAGCACTCAACGCTGAGCTCCAACCAACAGCTGTTGGGGAATCTGCTTTCTAGGTTTTCTATCTCCACTTTTTTGCTAAATTAAACTCTAGAATGTTTTTATTTTTGTATTTTATTTGAAAAATCGTAATTCCCAGTGGAATTCAGAAGCAGCTCATAAAAAGTTTTGTCAGGCTTCCTTTCTAGCTGTCTAGACAATGTTATAATTCTGTGGGAAAAAAAAACCCTGTTAAATGCTGAAAGCTACCGGTGTTTCGAGAATAAGTGAAAACCAAGCCCCCGCTGGAAGTGCTACCCTCGTGCTTAAGCTTTGTGGTCAGAAAACAGCAACTGGAATTTTAATGTTTTCAGCTGTCCTGCACTAGCTGTCTCCCTGGAGCAGCATGTCCCACACCAACCAGCTTCTGCTGCACAGCAGTGTTGCCTCATCTTCATAGTTTGGCAGAGCTATCTCACCTCAAGCTGTCCAGGGCTGCCTAGCATGGTGGGGCTCGCCTGCGGGACTTCCCTGCTGAAATCAATGAGGATATCTCCCAATTTCATACTCTTTGGTTTTGTCTTACTAGAAATCCATGGTGTATGTTAAGTACTGTGCTGTGGGGAATAGTCAAAAGCATTTTTTTCCTTTTTAACGTGTTTCATTAGTCTTTAGAAAAGCAGCAAAGGCTGTACTGCCCTCTGCAGAGAGAATCTGTGCAAGCAGAAAAAAATGAGTTGTGTTCTGGAAATCTGCAACTCTTAAGTGTACTTGATTTAGGATTTAATATAGCATTTTATTTTTGTTTTAGCAATGAAGGATGAAAACTGTACTGAACTCCTGTAAACTCCACAGTGATTTAGATCATATGCTTTGCTTTTTAGGCATAATATTGAATGTCTCACCATGGAGTCTGCAAATGATATTCTGGTCCCCTCTTTTGATGGAAGAAGGAAGCACTGTGTTTTCCAGGGTGATCTCTTATTGTTCAGCTGTGCCGGATCCCACCCCACCCACAGAAGAATCTGCCCATGCAGAGACTATATTAAGGGGCAGGTTGCGCTTTGTAAAGACTGCCTATAGCAGCAGCAGATCTTCTTTTGAGTTGAGGACAAAATGTAAGTAGTTTTGCAAGGAGCTACTTATTACTTCCTGCACTTTTGTCCAGGTTTTTCGCTGCAGGCAGAGCTATCATTGCTGGGCAGAATCATCTACTAAGAGAGGAGGGATTCATAACAAACAGCTAACTGATCTTTTTTTTCCTATAAGAACATTTGCAGTGCAACTCTTCAGATTCCTTCATGTGGCTGCGAAGAGAAAAGAGTTTCATGTCCTACAGTGATTTGAAGATGTCTGCACAGAACAGTTTGTAGAAACTTCCCAGACCCATCAAACTTCTTTTTTGTTGTTGTTGTTTGGGTGAAGTGTTTTCTATTTTTGTAATGAGTTAGGCCATCCCCCATCATGGTTAGCTAAAGGATCTCAACTTCATTCCAGTAGAAAATTGAGAAAAGTGTGCTTGACAGCAGAGGTGCAGGGGCGGGAGGACAGATGTTTTATTCTAAGTGCACTGGTTTGGGTACTGCTTTAGTGTGAACAGCTATGAAGTTGTTTACTTCACAAGAACTTGGACTCATAACTCTGTACCCTGTTCTTGGGTTAGCTGGGCCCGGTTCTTTTTTTGTTGTTGTTTTCTTTTGTTTTAATCTTTGTACACAACAAGGCATTGTCTGCATCAGAGCTGCTGCATCAGAGCAGTCTAGCCCGAGAGTATCATGAATGAGCAAACAAGCAGTTGCCAGCGTCTGACACATCTCGGTGACTTGACAACTGACTACAGTTGTGGCATTCCTCAGTGTGGAAAAGCTACACAAACATACTGCCATCTTGGGAATGGACTTGTCACAGTTTACTGGTCCCATTTAGAGAGTAATCCTTGGAATTTGCCCATGCTTCTGTTATAGTCTGTCTACTAGAAATACTGTGTGAAGCAAAAAGTATTCAGCACCATTGGAGCAATATTATCGTTAGAGGCTCAGTCTGCTATGGCTTCCAGTAGTTAGTGTTGCTGAATGACATAGAGAGGTTAAACTAAGCTAACTATAATTATTGTATGGTAGAAATTTAAAGTGTCTTCATAACTAGCTAGGTTTTAAAGAGAAATCTTTTCTGAAGATCAAATAAGAGGAGACAAACAACTGCTAAGAAAAGCATTGATCAGTCTCATGGGTTCTTCGTTTTTCTGGTTTAGGGGGTGTTTCTGGTTTGTTGGGGGTTTTTCCTTTCTTTTTTTTTTGAGCAGGCACACCAGTTACAAATTTAGAATAAAGCACAATCATTTGTTTTAGAGCAGCAAGTTAACTCCTCTGAACCGTCATGGTTCATAGAGGTAATTTTTGTTACTTTCAGCAGAAGGTGGCATGCTTGAAGCACCATTTGTAGTCAGCAAATTATATGCTAAGATTAGAGAGAAACAAACCTGCAGTGTATTTTGATAGCAGTCACATTCTGCAGGTTTACAATTTGGACATGCTTTAACCATGCAGGAAAAAAACTTTGTATCAATGTGAAGGGGTTTTCCATAAAGGTCAACAAGCATAACCAGATAATAATGACAAGCGTGGATACTTTGAATTTTCCTTTCTTGGATGTATCTGGTTGGTTCAGATTTTTCTTGTAACCAGCATTCATAACCTGTGTGTGAATATCAATGTATCTCTTGACCTACCAAAGACCAAGCAAGGGAATTGCTCTTTCATTGTGGATAAATTCTCCAGACAAGAGAACAGAACAGTATATATATTTAAATTTTCAATTTAAAAGCATTGTATTAGCTTTCCAAGCTTTTTCTTTCCTGTGTCAGCACTCAGTTTTCCTGTTACACCCCATAACATTGCTGTGGACTACACAGTAGCTTAATCCTGAGACACTGTCGAGTATCCAAAAAGGATATGTGGGAGCTGGTGAAGAGCAGGGTCACCCGTAACTGGGTTGTGATGATGATAAAATCTGCTGTATTTTAGAGTCATTTTCCAGAAACAGAACAGCTGGTTCTATAATGGGTGGCAAATGTTTTGTATGAAAAGAAAACAAACAAGTACAGAAATCCTTACTTTTACCATAGCTCAGAATTTGCTTCTGTCAGCACAAATGTCATATGCACTAGTTTTAATACCCTGGTAAAGCTGGGGGAGGAGAATTGGAAATCAGTCTGAACAGGTGGAACAATTCACTTTGTATTTATATAAAGTACTCCCCACATACCTGTGCATATTTGCTCAACTGGAACATCCGGAGTATCACAGTATATATATATACTTGGTGCTGAAAGTAAAGGCAACAGAAGAACTTGCCTTTACCAGTTCAGCCTGAGGTTCTTCAGGCAGGAATTTAGTTTGGAATGAGAGAGCACCGAAGTACGTCGGGAACAAAGAGTTGTAGGTGCACGCTTAAAGAATGCAAGACCCTTAGTTTTTGCTGTAGTGTGATTCTTTGCTGTAAATACCTATATGCTTGTTTCCCACACACACACTGTATGGTCCACGTGGCCTACTGCATTTTGTTTTGCCTCTAAACCTTTAAAGATGGAAGGGTTTGTGTATTTTTAAGATTTTCTGGTCTAGTGCTTTGCTCAGTGCTACATTTGCCTTTACCACAGCAGGGAGAGTCTGTTGTAAGCTGTTTTTTTTCATGCTGTAGCACTGTTTCTAGTCTACTAAAGTGAATTACTGTGTACTGGCAAAAAGGAAATGGCAAGCATCAATGCCTCTTGGGTTTCAGCTAGGGACAGAGTATCTAAACTGGTTTCAGAATCAGTTTGGTCTCATCCTGTTTCCACTGGAATCTATAGAGAAGACTCATTAATCTTAAAAAAGAATCAAGACCTGTAATTTGATATGGCTCTAATAATAATTTTAAACTCTCTTTTCAGAAAAAGTGTTACTTTTCTGAAGACAGCTTCAGTCGAAATTTCTGTAATAGGATAGGATACTATCCTATGAGAACTGTAAGCACATAAACTTTGTAAGCAGTACTGGCTAAGCCTGATACAGCAGTCCCCCATCACACACCGCAGTGTTTGTTCACACATTGATAAGCACTCGGGCATATCCATGTCAGACTATATAAAAGTTTGAATAATTTACTAAACTGCATAATATATATCTGCATTTCGGGATAGAGGGCAGCCTCCTGTCTGAGTTCGGTAACTATTTTCCTTCCTAATTAAAGAATTAGGTATAGTCCAATTCTTGCACTTAAGAATATTAGAGATGGGACTGTGCTGCTGTTTTTCAGTCAGACAGTAAAGCTTGCAGCTTCCTTTCCTCAGAAATCAGGTTCTTGCATGACTTTTATTTGAATATATTGGTCGGTGATTGAGGGGAAGAAAAAGTCAAAAGTTGAATATAAAACCATTTTCCAAGCTTTTAAACATATCTCTCATATCAAGACATTCTTTGTTTTAAAATTTTGTATTTTTGTATGTGACCTGAGTTGTTCTCAAAAATCTTGTTCCTATGAGATTAGAAAACTTGAGAGAAGCATTTACATATTTATTAAAATTAACAGAAAAGGCTTGCCTTTGAAAGGTAAAGTTGGTAAATACACACTGTTTGAAAATGCCAATAAAAACCTCATTTATTTCATATATGCAAGTTGATTTGCACATGTATAAATAGAGTTGCTTTTTGCATTTTTTTGCTTAGTTTCTATGTTTCTTTTTATAATGTATAGTTGCAGCAGTGTGTTTGCTTGTTTGTATCAGATTATGTTTCTTCTACAAATATTTAATGTTTATGTGCCTTTTACTTTCTTCGGAGTTTGGATGAGTGTTTGGAATACAGATGCTGTCTGAACAAGTATAATGGAACACTAATGACAGGTAAAAATAGTGCTTGATGACTTTACAACTTAATGGTATGAATTCAGAATGTTTATAAGTAGCGGAGAAATCTGTTCTAGAAGCATAAGGTAAGGGTTAATAAGATAAAAGATAGTACAACTTTATTAATCCTCGCTAAACATTGCTTCAGCAAGGAGAAGTCCCTTTACTATGTAATTTGACATGAGCTCCTGCTGGGATGGGTTGTCTGTTTAATGACCAGAGCAAGCTAAAGCTATTACATTCCCCGAGGAGACACTGCTAACAGAAAACATCTAGAAACAGACATATCTGATTTGATCAGAAGGAAAATTGATGATCTACATTAAAGTGCTCGAGGTATTGGGTTTTTGGATAAAGACATGGAAGTGCATGGGGCAATTCCTGGTGCTACCAGAATACAGTCGTTTTGTGATACAGCTCTTAGTGCAGAGGGAACTCTGGATATTCCGCTTGTTGCAGATGGTTTTCTTTTTAATGCTACTACTTTTCTGCAAGAAGACTGTTTTGTACAGTAATTGCTGCTCAGGTTTCAGCTGGAGGCTGTAGAGACCCAGGACTCAGTGTCTTTCTCACTCAGCTTTGCTCCCAACTACCTGTGCCAGCTTTTGTAACTTGCTTGGTGACGAGCATTCAGAATTGCTGAGAGTTCCTGTTGGCATCAGCCACAGATCATGTTGTTAGCTGATGGCTTCTCTCCTCACTTAATCACACTGTACTACTGTCCTTTATAATGCTAGTCAAAGTCCTTGGTTTATCCTTGACAGCTTTCCTTCCCTCACAAAAGTGAGTGGCCCATCTAAATTACAAAGATGATTTATGAGTGTGCAGTGCTTCTCATGTAAACAAAATCTAAATTGCTTTCTCAGGTGTTTGTTCTGCTCATGGTGCATTTCAGGACCAGATTTTGCTAGTAAGATAAATTAAATGGCATGGATCAGGCTGGATAGAATCTCATCCAGGTGTAATTAACTTCATGACTCCCACTGGTGGCTTCAGTGATAGCAGAACTCCTCCGTTAATTTTTCTTCAAATTAAAAAAGCATCTCTCCCTTTTTAATACAAAGCAGTGTATCTTACAAGACCAAATACTTGCAGTTTCTGTTGTTTGCATATCAGCAGCCAGCTTTGTTTGCTGTTGCAGCATGTGTCATTTCTGACTAAGTTGATGTTACTTACTGTTAAAGTATCAGGTGAAAGCCTGCTTCAATAGCTGTTCAGTGCACAGTTTGGAGTTGGGGGGTGGGTGTTTGTTGTTCGTGGTAGTTGTTTTATTTGTTTGAAGAGCCTTTCCAATTTCACAGGCTGTTTTCTGAGGGTGCTAACGTTTTGGCATGGCTATTTCTTTGGGATGTTCATGCTACAGCTGCTATGCCTTCAACTTTTTGACTTGTGATCTCTTTTCATATGTAGTTTTCCTGTGGTCCCAGTTTCTGAGATTGCTGTAAAGTCGAGGGGAGTAACACCCTGACAGGCATATGCTTTTGTTCAGGCTGAAAAGGCCAGGGACAGACACGACTGCATTGAGATACGCTTTAATAATATTGCTGTAAATGTAACATCGAAACATGCCAGTTTATGGGCAGTGACTTAAATCCCATCTTCATATTTTTAAGCAGATCTAGAGGGTTTTTTAAAACGAGTTTGTAATTTCCGATTATATTCAAATGGAATGTGTAAAGACCAGACTCCAGTGTGAAATATTTACTGTGGGTGTGTGTTGAAAATACTAGCAGCTGAACCCCAGAATGCCTCAGGTGGGAGGCATCATTTATGTTCTTTCTTCCAGGAAAAACAACAAAGTGCAACTGTTGCCAATGTATCTTGTAAGCGTAATCCTTTGCATATTCATATAGTTCTGACCATACAGTAGCATGTTCTAGTTCAGCAGACCTCTCTCAACATCACCGAGCCATTTGTGTATTAAATGGGTCGATAAAATCAGGTCCTCAAAGTTTCAATAAAATGAGTAGTAACTCCACCTTCCACACACAGAAACTCCTTTAGGGAAATTCAAGGAACACCCTTCTCTCTGGGGGGTCCAGCGCAGGTGCCATTTACCTTTCATGGACAGTTTATGGGAGCAGAATTTGTCACCTTGTGCAGGGACTCACACAGCTGAAGCACCACAGACTTGCTGTTCTCACATTTTACAGCATAACATGTGGCTCCTCTTCTGTATGGGAAAATCCATCTGTATTGCACTGTGCTGTCATGCCTGCAAATACCAGCCCTTGGCCAGTGCTGCTCCAATCAGGGTCAGCTTGGTCCTGCAGGAGCCAGCAAACTCTTTGGCTTTAAGGAGAGCATGTAAATAAGGCTATGGCATTTACGGAGCCATCCATGCACTTGGCAAAAGGCATGCAACACATCCTGGCTTGGATTCCAGCAGCTGCAAAGTAGTTCAAGGTATCAAATAGGAACACAATAAATCAAGTTAAATTGCTATGTGAAGGCAGTTAATTTTAATAGGGTTATACCCAGAACTAATTTGTTACATTCATTAATGAGTCTGTTGCAGTAGAGTGACAGCAAAGACCTTTTTTAAGAGGCTGTGGGTTTGTTTTTTGCAGAGGATTACAGCAGAGGAGGAGGAAATGGCAGGTTTTACCAAAGGAAAAAATGTGTAATTTTCATCAGAAAAGTTACCCTGAAGATTCTAAGAGAGCTACAAGAAAAATATATGGGAATATTTGCAAAGCTAACTTGAGCCTGGAGAAGTTGATCCCCCTGAGGTTGCTCAGCTGAGGGCTGCAGAGGGAAGGAGAAGGGCAGAGGAGAGTTTGGGGCAGCTCTTTCTGCTCTGGATCATTCCCTGGAGGAAACTGGTGAAGGGGTCAGAATCTGAATAATGTCTGCAGCACTGTAAATTAGGGGGAAAAAAACAAACCAACTACTGAAATCTGTAAAATATAAAAGATTGCTGCTTTTTGCACATGATGATCTAGAGACGGAGTTTTTATACGTACATGAGAACTTCAGGATCAGGCCGGTGCTATATGTGTTTGGTTTGAGTTCTCTCCTGAAAGGTCGATTCTGTGTTTTATTTAAATGGTGGTGTTCCAGTATATTACGTTCAAGCAGTTTAATTCAGAAAGAACAGAACACAGTGGTTCAGATACCATGGTGTTCCTGGGGTTCAATAGGATGGGAAGGTTTTAATTTACTTTTTTTTCTAGAAGAGTAAATGTCTGTACTTTAATGGCATAGAAAAATGCTTTGTTTTCACTGTTGTAGAAAAAAAACTAGGGAGAACTTTATTTTTCAATAAACCTTTTTCTTGTGTGATTTGGATTGATGATTGCTTTGTGCTTAAATGGGAAGTCCGTGAGCTGCCACTGATCCAAAATTGCATTTGTGTGGCTTTGTCCTTGCAATTCTGCAGCCAGGTGTTCATGTTGGTGGCTGACGCTTGTGATCTTGGCCATAAGGACAACAGGTAAGTAATTGTCTTTTTGCTTTAAACCCACCTAGGATAATGGATACATTCAAGTTCCTTGTAAGGGCAGATTTGTCACAGCAGTAGGGAGCAATTCTTGGTTTTCTAAAGATTTCCAGCACCCAAAAAATACTGTGGAATTGCCCATTGGTGCACAGATAAACAAGACTCACTGGTGCAGTACTCCATGGAGCTCAAAAATAAAAGCTATGTTGTGGTAAAATAACATCTTTAGAGGATGTTGTTTTTGAAGATTCAAGTTTAAATGCAAAAGGCTTGGATGGCTTACAAAATACTTGCATATGGGACACGAGTTCAAGCATGAAATGTGGGACTCCATGCCTGGTTTCCTTCAGTCAGCATCACTCCTGAAGCAGGTTGAGGTTTCGGCAGCTGGAGCCACCACCTGAGAGGGGCCCTGGAAGGTCCATCCACCAAAATCATCTGAGAGATGGTAACTTGTGCCTGGGGGGAGTGGAGCAGGCGTTCAGTGCACTTGAAAAGTGCTGCCTTAAATCACCTTGGAGGTTGCAAGCACATCTATCAGAAAAGATGTACAATAGAAATGTCCAGTGAAGCTCCTTGCAGGGCGCTGCCAGGTTACTTCACTGGGCCAATTCTGCCAAATGGCTCTATCTCCCTCAGTTTTTGCTAGCCCAGCTGAGCCTGAGGGAAGGGTTTGCTGTTGTCAACTTCTGTTAGCAATGGTCAGAGGTTTGAGGGGTAACAGGACAATTAACATGGGAGCAGTATGCAGTAGTGACACAAATAGTAAAGTAACCAAACCAGCCAAAAACCAAATGAAGACTGTCTCTTTTTTGTCTGTTTGAAAAATGTCAATTTGTAGCACAGTTGCTGTGTACTTCTAAAACAACACTGGAGAGAAGCAACTGCTTGTGTCCTACAATGCCTCTTCCCACGTTTGTTGTGTGGAGGTTTGGTTTTTTGAAATGTGGCCCCACATAACCAAGTCGTGTAAAACCTGAATGGAACAGAAGCCGGTAACTGTCAACTTGGGATCCTTTTTATTTTCCCTGTCCTAGCTGATGACACACCAACACTGGTAGAGTAATGGTGTAAATAACAGGGTCAGACTGAAGCGGGAAGGTAAAGTGTCTGCAGGTTGGGAGGATGTTTTTGACTTGGCTAGTCAGCTGCCTGGGCTGGTCACTGGCCAGAATTCAGGAGTTTAGAGCATTGTAGCAAAGCACAGTGGCTTTCTGCTACATTGCTTCTACAAAAGCCTTGTATTGCTGTTTCAGTGAAGTACACGAATATCCTTCACCAGTTGCCCCTTTTTGTGGGTATTTCCTTGGCATACCTCACCTCAGATTGAAAGGGGTGAAAGTTTTGTTGTCCTGTGTTGCTCACCCCAATTCCCAAATGTTTCCTACAGGACACGGCTCAGTCAGCCCCCTGTTCTGGTTATTTTTGGAAATGTTTTCCTTCCTGTTTCAGTCCCTAATTGTTGTTCATTGCTGACATTATAAGGAGACATCTGTAAAATGGTGAGTAGCTAGAGTCAGATGTGGGCTGTGCTGCAGTCACATAATGGAAAAAGAATGTATAAAAATTGGAACTTGGAATAAAAAGCCACACACACCATGCAGCTGTATTGGAAAGATCATTGGGGGAGCTTCAAAACTAAATACTTCAACTCTCACACACTTCAGACTGGGTTTAGTCAAACAACATCTGGGAGAGAGCCCACAGATGGAAACATTTTGCTGGGACTTTTCTTCTATGGCTCTAAGAAGCCTCTCCTCGCACTGTTTCCTTGTCAGTGTGCGAGGGATGGCACAGCCCCATTTACCACCCTGCAGTGCCCCATATTGATGTTTATGCTTGTCAGGACTTGCACACTTTGTTATTCTACTGGTTATGGAGATTCTGATTAACTAAAGTCCTGGTGGTAAATCGTTGCCAAAGAAATGGCATGTTGTTTGCATCCAACAGACTCCGACTGTGAAATTTCAGTGTATGTCCTACTTTGTCATGCGGACCCTTGGCTTGGTGGCCTTTCCTCCCAGGAGACTTGCTGCAGCCCTCAGAGGAGCCCTGGCCTCGTGAGTGTCTGTGAGAAGGGAAACTTCAAAGCAAAAAAAGCACTGGAGAAACTCTCTGAAACAGTAATGCTACCTCAGAAGCATGTGTATCAAGGCTTGAGCCTCCAGTGTTTCAGCAACTGTGTAAGTAACAGCACAGTAGATCTTTGACGTGAAAGCTGCCAACTCCCCAGGGACCCCCCCCCTTGGCTTTCCTTTCCTCCCCACCTCCACAGGAGAGAGGAATCAGTGCAATTTGCCCAAGGCTGCACTGCAGGGTTGGATGATGATTGATGGGTCTGCCCCAGTAAAAGGAAATTGGCATCCCTTGTCACTCACTCAGACAGTTTAGGTGTTGCCTTCACTCATTGCTGTGCGGGGAGGTGACAGGTAACAATCCAGTAAGACCTTTGTCATTAAGGGGCATGTTCAGGACACTGGGGTTGGTGGCAGTGGTGCTGGGTGACAAAATGGAATGTTTCCTACTTACTTGCTACAGTAACTTGGAAGAGCATCCCTTCTTTAGAGGCTTTGGACAGACCGTGCTGTCAGCCTCCCTGCACCCGAATGGTTGGTTGTGTTGGTGCCGGTGTCAGCCCACGTGGACCCACACATGGGGGTTCTCCTGAGCTGCTCTAGGTGAGCTCACAGCGGTCGGTAACTGCACACTAAATGGGTGACATTCAGGAACTGTTCAGGGCTGCTTCTAATACTGGTCTTGTGGCTGAAAGGAAAACATCAGCTCCCAAACGTGGGAGGAACAGGAGAGGGAAATATCCCTGGGTTGTCTGCTATTTGATTTAATTACGCTCTCCAATTGCGTAACCTGGACCCCGACGCCAGGCCACAGGAATGTGTTTTTGTGGGCTACTCCTGCCTAGTTACTGTAAACAGCCCAGGCTCAGCAATGGGCTTTGTTGCAGCACCACTTGGTGGCAAGGCACCTAGTACAGGCTACAGCTGGCTCCTGGGAGCAGTGGTGAGAAATGATGGGTGCTGCGAACACAGCAGAACACTTTCCTATGTACAGACTGAAGCATCAACACAAGTCCCTGCACCCCAGGGATAATCTCTGGTCAAGCAGCTTCAGTGTTCCTTATCTCTGGTGCTGCACAGGCAGCTTGCTGCTATCATGGCCTTCTGTGTAATACGCTACACTCAGAGACTTCAAAAGAAAATTGGTAGAAAAGACATTTATTTCTTGAGGATAAATCTGACTGAGAAAAATGCCTTGTTAGGAACAAACATTCTTGCTTTGTTTATTAAGGCTTAATAGACGGACTACATGACTTTTAAAGGTCCCTTCCAACCCAAACTATTCTATTAATAGAATAATCTAGTGACTGCATCTCCATGAGCTGGCCAACAAAGAAGAGTACCAGAAATGTTGACACTTTATTGCTGGGCAGCTGGGCTTGCAGAAATGCAGATGGCATTACTAGTGATGAGCTCCCTAGGGCAGACTCCCTGATGCAGGTATACCTAGAGCTGAATCTGCCGACACGTGAGGAGCTTCTGACTGGGGTCTTTGCTTCACATCAATTTATGGACTATTTTCTGCAAGGAGCTATTTTGGAGGCTCCGTTTTTCCAGGATGGTTGAATAATGCTTATTTAATAGTTTGCCTACTACTGCTACAGGTAAAATGGGACTAAATCTGCAAGGGATGTTAAATCTGGTAATTTCTGGATGACAATCTGGATTCAAAAGTATCTGTCTTTTAGCTGTAAGTGGAATATTATAATTTGCCATTACTAAAATAAACCTGCATGTGGGGCAGGGCTTGGGATTCAAGACTGCAGCTGGTGTAATCCTTACTGTGAGAGGTTTTGATAGCTTCCTCTGCTGAACAATATGGCCAAATTTAAAACATCTGCTCAGATTTATAGTCACTTTCAGGGATTAATTTGCAATTCTGAGTTTGGCCAGACTTTAATACAGTGTCAGTTTGCAGGCTCTATACTGGCCAGAGCTGGTCCTTGTAGGAACACTGGGGCTCCTTCCATGTATCCTGTGCAGAACAAAGAGGGCCTGGCAGTGCTGACAAGCTCAGGTGGCCTGTGATCACCAAACAAAGTATTATGGTGGCCAGTGCCAAGTTTCAGGTGATTAGTCAGACTGCTTTGAGTTAGTCCAGCTTTTGAAAAGTCCACCCTTGCTTAGCTTAGCTGGAAGCACACTTGTTATAGCACCATTAGAAAAATTGACTGGCTCAGACATATAATAAAGGAAACTAATATAGAAACTAAGGGTGGTTGGCTAGAGCAGAGCCTCTCAGTAAATTGGGTGAGCAGTTATTTTCTCTTCTATTGTCATGTCCCATACAAAGCTCCTTGGTGCCAGCTGGCTTTATCAGCATGTATTTGTTTCATTTCTGAGTACCATTATTTCCTGGGTCTTTTTTCTTGTAAGTATCACATGTATTTTGGTTATTTTCTTGTATTTACCTGCTAATATCAGAAATGCTTTGAGGCACCTGTGGTAGCTGAAAAGCTTCTGCAATTGATTTAAATTTATCTGACAAGAAAAAGTATGATTAACTTGTTTAACTACATCTCCTTTTCAAAGGCTACACAGCTGGTGTTTGTACTCACAGCCTCGAAGAGCATTCCAGAGTTCCAGGAAAAGTGTAATTTACTCAGTGCTTAGCTTTGTTTCATGCATGAACACATCTGCAAAGTCCTGTGCTTCTATTTACACTTGGCATTTTAACAGAATTATTTAATGCTAGAGCTGTGTGTTGGTTTGAATGTCATACATACTTCCAATGGCCTAGAACTTCTGTGCAGCAAGGGCTGTATCAAGAGTTAAGGATCCTGCCACATCCAAGTGCACCTCCTCACTTTCCTTCACAAGTCTCAGCCACAGACAGGTTGCTGGTGTGCATGGCTCTGCAAAGCAGCACTTTTAGTAAATCCCAAGTGTCATTCTCACAAACTAGCAAAGGGACCGGGGAAGTAGTAAAAGCCCCTGGAGCAGTGGAAGACAGTAAATGGTACTAACAAAACCATAACATGTCTAATACAGCTACATTCAGGCTCTGATTCTATGATTCTGTGGCTGAAGGTCATAGAATCATAGAATAGTTTGGGTTGGAAGGGACATTCAACGTCATCCAGTTCTAACCACCCTGCCATGGGCAGGGACACCTTCTACCAGACCAGGTTGCTCCAAGCCCCATCAAACCTGACCTTGAACACCTCCAGGGATGGGGCAGCCACAAATTCTCTGGACAACCTGTGCCAGTTTACCTCACAGTAAATAGTTTCCTCCTAATACCTAATCTAAATCTACCCTCTCAGTTTGAAGCTGTTCTTTCCCCTTTGTGCTATCCCTACACGATGCTTGACAAAAGCTAGATAATCAGTGTGGAAATACATGCTCCACAGTTCGCTTCATGGAACTATGAGTTAGAGAGGAAGTGTAATGGGAAAATATCAGGACTAAGCAAAAGTATAACAAACTAAGAACATGTGTAGGAAGAAAGGGTCTTGGGGGGGTATTTTACTTTTAAAAATCCACCTGTGATGTGTACAGCGATGACTCCTACACTTTACAGTTCTCCCGAAGTCAGGCGTTGTGCTTATGTTCATCTTACTGTTGTGTGACCTGATGATCTCTAACATCATCCTGCGACAGCAGCATCAGTACTGATCGTGGTAACATTATAAAGTTTGCATACAAATAGTTATACAAACTTAAGTGATCTAAAATATGTGTAAACAAACTAGCAGCAGAAAAAAAAATCCCTTTTGTTGGGAAGTTTCTGTTTCAAGTGAAACTGAGCATTGTCTTTCAATATTGTGCACCTCGCAGAGGTGTTGTCAGGTCAGGGAAACCTTTGGGTGGTCCCTTCCTACACACATCATTTGGAGTTGTCTGTTACTAGAGATCCTTAAGGATCCGGCTGAGAACTTATTAAGTGACATATGACGGAAATACCATATCAAGCAGCACAGGGCACCAGTGAAAACAGCATTGTAATGAGTGTCCCCACTGTACTTCAAACACTGAACCTTCTAATTGTACCTTTACTCTAGTTTGTGTAGTCCCTTGTTGTGTTGGCTACTTACCATGGTCCTTTTCAAACTACTTTCTATCCACCTGTGCTAAACAGAAGCAACAATACTGGTTCTGTGTTGTGAAAACCAACCTGGAATACACAAATGAAGCAAAAAGGGATATAGCCAGAGAATCCACTTTAATAGGCTGCTGTGCAGGAAGACTTTGTTCCATGATACATTCTGGAAATAGTTTTCAAATGTTAGTTGCAGATACTGTATAAAATAGATACCAGTATTATTGATTATACATCAAGATTCTTTAATAATTTAACCTGCTATTAAGGAATATATAAGATGTGTGATGGAAGGTGAGCAACACTTTACAGGACAATCTAAATCTAATAAGTAGATCTGTATCTCACCACAAGATCGAGCCACTGCTGTGCCATCGTCAGACTACAGAGCAACCACAAAGTCACACACGCTGGTACATCTGCGTATAGTGTAATAGACGGTGAAAATCCCATTTCTCAAGCAGTTCCTCTTCTTTGCATGACTTTTTGGCTTTGGTCTGTACAGTAATACTGTGTGTGCTTGTTTGGTCCATGCAAAGCTATGAACAGTGTCTTGTTAAGAAAAAAACAGAATTTAAATTGTAGAGGTATAGTTTCGCTTAATTTAGGATTAAAATGCAGTAGTATCTCTGGTCACAGAAAGGGGGTTGTACCTGCTCTTTCTGTGCATCTGTTGGAAAGGGAGGGAGGAAGTAGCTACTTAAGTGTTTAAAGCAACACAGCTCTCGATGTCCAGACTGTATGTAGGATACTCTGTTAGCTGAAGAGGTTAGCAAGGATTGTACTTCTGTTACAGCATGTGTTTGGGAAAATACAGGCCAGAGGGAGGTGGGGAACAACCCAAAAAACCAAGATCTGAAACTGGCACTTCTCCACCCACAGGCTTATCACACCATTAAGAACACTTTCACTCCAGAATATACAACATGGCAGCTGGGTTAAAACTGCAAACTGAATGTTTTCTATTGTCACAGGAATCAAGAGCATACTTGAAAAAAAAATAATGCTGCTGCTGTTTCGCTGAATTGCAAGCAGTGTGCACATACGCCAGTTTTACAGAGAGAGTTCCCATTAAAACAAACTCCAACAAAACCAGACCACGGGAAACAAACTGCATATTTAGTAAAATACTATTGGCACCACTTGCCAAAATATATGATGCTGTAGTTCTACAGTCCTTCCAGAGGAGAGGGTGTCATCTTCACTCAAACATTTCATAATGGCGTGTTTGCCTTACACGGGGTACCATATCAATAAGCAGCCTGCAGAGGAAAGCACAAGAGTGTTGATGCAGAGACATAGGAAAGCCCTGGAACAGGAGTGTTCTCTTTACTTACAAATACTAATTTATGTTATGAGTTAAAAGATGTTCTAACAGCCTTCTCTTGCTTTCTCCTGATCAGAATTAATCCCACCCTCCAATTAATTCTGCACAGGAGGGTGTGTAAAACAAACTGTGTGGAGCAGGACTCTCCTTCAGGAAGCTTGGCTGCAGAGCTGCACAGAAAAATGAGATGCACTGTTGCAGTCACTTAGGGCTGGAGAAGCCATGGCAGGATTAGTGGGCCAGGGACTGTTACAGTAACCTGTACCACACTAGGCTGCGGGAGAAAGATATCTAACAGAAGACGAGAATTGCAGTATTTTCACAAACAGAATTCAGTTTAGTCCTTCATCAGCATTCATTGTGTCTTGGTGACACACTGGCTGAGTATGCTGTCATGCAGACTCATGGCATGTGTGTAGCATGACTTTCAATGTTACTGAGGCTGTTTGGTATGTTTAAATATATAGTTTTGTATAGATTTGCCTCTACATTTTTCCAATACAGTTAATTTTATAATGGAAATAGTAATTATGGGGATTTTTCCAAGAATAGTATTCCCCATTAAATGTTAATTTAATTTTCCAAGTTTAAAAAAAAGCCCCCACAGCTTCCAGGTGACAGCTTCCTGCAGCCTGGCCAAGGTCTGCTTCTCAACAGGCACAATTCCAATTAACTAAGATGCTACATCTCCCTCTTCTTCTTATGGCAAAAAGGGGGATAAAATGCAAAAACCCTTTGTTAGATTCTACGCAGCCAAGGGAAATTATGGCAGCAATGAAGCACATAGCAGAGTTTAATTTGATTTTATTCTATTTCTGGTGTCATGAATCAGAAAAAGCACCTTAAAATTCAATGGAAACAACATTTGAAACATGGCTGGCTAGCATTCACTTCAGAAGTTACTATAGGGTAAGGCTAGGATGGAAACCACTAGCAACATCATTCTTTAAACTTGGGCACCTTCCTTCTAATCTAAACTGTATCTGGAAAACAACAGCACTTAGAAATGTTCCATAAAAGCAACAGGGATTGATTTAATCCAAGATTCATGGTTATTTTTCAAATATTTCAAGCCTCGTATTTCCAAATCCAGGTATACAAGTCTTCTAAAATTACTCAGATTCCTTTTTAAGCCCTGGCTTCTTTCCAACCCATGTGAGACATCTTTTATTCTTTTCCATACACTTGGCTTCAGCATTGGCCACAAGTCTAATAAATTCCAGCAACTGATTTTACTGGAGTTACATATGCCTTTAAGAGCTATGGCTTAATCACCCTAAAGAGACAGCCCATCTGCTGTACATATTGAAATACCTGCTATCAGGAGATACTCACTTGATTCCATAGGCAAATATTGTAAGTCCAATTAAAACTCCTATACTGCCATCCAGATACCAGACAGAAGAATTATGTTTAAAAACCTCTGCACTAAGAAGGATGGAAAATCCCATTATTCCACCTACAAGAGAGTTGAAACCTAGAAGGGGAAAAAACAAATAATTAAAGAAAGAACCAAATCTCAAGAAATTTGCTTTAACCATCTCACCTAAATGAACGTACTCTGTAGGGAGACAAGGCATTATTATACCCATGCCACCAGAGAAGGACACAGACTCCTGGGGGAGAGGTTACACAGTGGCACCTTTTGCACCCCATTAAGGAAGCAGCAGTGCAATTGGTTTACATGCAGTTACCCAAAGGTCTCTGCTGCCGCCTTCATTTCAACAAACCAAACACAGAACTGTCAGTGTCAGACCAGTGTTTAAGAACACTTATTCTGGTGGATATAAATAACCTTACATTAATTGGATGGGGCTTTGAGCAACTTGATCTAGTGAGAGCTGTCCCCGCCCACAGCTACATGTAATTGGCACTACAGCCTAGAGCGGCATACACTGCTCATTGCATTAGGGAAGACATACAGAATAATCCTACAAATATTTTCCATGTATGCCTTAGACACATCACAGGAGCTTCCTATCTATTATTCACATTTTTATGAACATACTTTTAGATTTCTCGTTCCTTTTCAAACCCTTTCTCTTTGTCTCCAAGATTGTCCCTTCAAAATCCTCCCAGAGGTTTTTAAATAGTTAATGCTCTTTTTCCTTTAATTCTTGTTTGTTTTGTTATTGGTTGGGGTTTTCTGAGTCAATCCTTGTGTTCATTTTTTCCCCCCAAATTCCCTTTTTCTCATTTTTAACCCTCAATAACTCAAAAGACATCACTGTTGTTCTACAAAAAAAGTCACTGATTGATAATGCATTCATTTGGTAGATAAATGAACTATTTAATCTAGTTAACAAGCAAAAAAGCAAACTTGAAATAACCTATATTGCTTGGTGAGTCAACTCCAGTCAGCAGCTGCTTATAGCACTGAGCCAGGGGCTTTTTTTCTCCAATCTCCATAACTGCCAGCAACCACATGGATGACACCTATTCCTGAATGCTTCCTTTGATCCAAACCTCTCACATCTATGCCTTAGCTAAATCATGTTAAGACCTGCTGAAAGATGTAGCTGAAAATTGACCTTTCCTAAGTATCCCTATAGCTGAAATGCTTGTATAAACCATCAGTAATTTTGCTTAAGATTCACCAGGTCCCTGTCAGTAGGTACTTAAAAGCAAAGGAAACCCTGGCACAGAAAAGCACGTGTTACCTACCAAGTCTGTGGCAGAACAGGGCATACAAAAGGTTTAAGGTTTCAAGCCATGCAAAGAGGAGGGGTGGGTTTTTTTTGAACTGTTGCAGTGCATTCTACAGGTGGTATCCCAGGTATTGCATGTAAATGCCTGATTGTTGGATTAATTATACCAGTAAACATAAACCAATACAGACATAATTATTCTGCCAACAGTTTAGTCTAGAAGTGCTCTGAGTTTTTTTATTCCTGGGAAATATAACTTACACGACTAATACATATCAATGAAATATACACTGAGTGTATATATATAAAGAATATTAAATATAAATTATTAAATATAAAATAACTATAAATTTAAATGAGATTTACTTCCCATGTTCCAGCTTAAGTCAGAATCCATCAGTATGATATACAAAAGGCAGGAATAATACATTTTTTTCCACCATTGGCTGATGGTTCCAAATGATTTAAAAGCTGCTTACAAAAGGAAACTGTTTTCTCTCCCTGACTTTGTCAGACACTCAAACCTTCCATTCCTGGTGGGACAGGAAATCATGTAACAGCTGCAGGTATTAGTTCAGAAACCATGTTCCGTGCATAGGGCTTGCACAGGAACAAGCAGGTGGCTAAATCTGGGAAGGAAACAGGTACCTAAAGCCTACAGGAAAGCTGGCTGACATCACCTGTCACATGCCTGCCTTTCACCTCCTAGATGTTACAAAATTCAAGACAGGAATTAGCTGGGTTTATTATCCAAAAGGCCATGAGCTTTTGCTATGAACAAATTGTACAAATAACATTTTGCCTCATTAGGATTCATACATTCGGGTTTTAAAGAGATATTGTTGTCAAAGTCTACTCTAAAAAAGAATTATTCATTTATAAAAGTGTTGACAGAGGTTGACCTGCATGAAAGAGAATTTGCTGGTTTGAAAATAAACCTATTTTTCAGGAAGAAAAATATATGCTCATGTTACACAAAACAATTTGTTGGTCTACAGCCAGTGATCGGAGGAGGTAAATTAGCAGGAAACAGAAAACACTAAAAAAAGATATGGAAGGGAGTGCTAAATCTGTCTCTGCTGCTGAATCACACTGTCTCCTCCTGATTGTTAATAAATCAAGTATATATGTAAATATATCTTGTTGAAGAAGATATTTAACCACAAATGGTAAGATCAGCCCCCTGCATTTTCTAAAGTAACTCTGAAGGAGAAGAAAGGGAGATAGAAAACAGACCGAGGTAATTGTATACTTTATTCTCTCATTTTCTAATCAAAGAACAAGCAATCTCCAGCTCAGAAGCAATGTAATTAGCATGAGGATGTAATTATGGGGGAAGAGATTTCTGTGTCATACAGGGGACCCATTCAGAGCTATTCAGGAATTTTTCAGCTAATATTTTGTCTGAAAAAAACCCTGCTCTGTTTCAAAACCAAGCTGCTTCTTTTTTAAAGGGAGGGTTAATCATTTGCCTGCCTAGACACAGATCTGAAATGCTCAGCATGTCCCACTTACACTCACACAGCAAAGGAAGTCAGACTCAGTGGTCTGTAATTCCCAGGATCCTTTCCAGAATCCTTTTTGCAGGTTGGAGATCATTTTGTTTTAGAATGGCTAGGCTGGTAGAGTCCATAGTAAAGAATAAGATCACTGAACAGAGAATCACAAATGCAAGGAAGCAGTAGTGTAGCTGTAACCCCCGCACTGCTGCTTGATTCCTTTTTTTGCTCATTTTGCATTTAAAATATGAATACTCATGAAGCATTTATATAAGTGAGATAACATAAAATATAAATATTCATTGCATGTGTTACGACACATCACCAAAAACACGTTGAGTATGTTTAAGTTACTTAAAATAAAGCAATTGTACGTATCCTTAGAGTAAGCTGAAACTTCTATTTCCTTACAGTGAAATCTTTAGCAGAGTAAAATAATTTAGGTACCACAATCCATGAATTGTTTACACCCTACTGTGTAGGTTTACAGAGTATTTCAAACTATCCTCTGCTTGCAGGTAAAAACTGGCAGGGGTTTGTAGGGCACTGAGAAATCTGTAACACCACTGTGTATGTAGATGCCTATAGATAGGCCTCACTTGTGTATATAGATGGTAACAGAATAGAGCCCCATAGGTTTCTGAAGATTCACAACCTTAAGCCTTATCAGTAAGAAGTGTATCAGGACCTACGTTTAAAACATGCCTTTAAACATACTTTTAAAGCCAGTAACAGTCAGGTGTTATGCACCTCATTCAACAGAATAGTGGCAGTGAGGTCTTCTAAAGATGGAGGGGACAAGATTCCCCTTGTGCCAAACTCCCACCAGGCCAGAGGAGTGTAGGGCAGTAGGCTTTGTTTTACACAGGCTTCACCAGCTCTACTGAGTGGAAAGAAAAGCACTACAGTGGCAAATTATGTTTGCAGGGGGTATGTATGAATGATGTTTGTGATTCCTGCTCAAGGCAGGATGGGCACTCTCTGCAACAGACTTTCTTCATTTTAACTCTAGGGATGAAACTGTTTACTAGGCATAGGCAGGAGGAAAGATGTGACTTAACCAAAGCTATATAATCTTTTGTCATATCCCCCCTCTGTATTCTAACCTCTAATACACGCCTTTTTGTTATATGCTCTACTTATAACTCACTATTATTGTTAACTATCCACACAGTAACTGTTTGACTTCCACTAGATGTACCCATTTCAGCTGAAGTATGCATGCAAGAGGCTAGTGGTACCACATGCTTATCTAGGGTTTTGCAGGGAATTTTCAATTTCCCAGTGGAAATTATTTCAATACTGTTTCACAGCTGTCATCATGCAGGGGTCACTCAGATCCTCTGCATCTACATTACCTGGAAGAGTCTATAAATGCAGCAGCATCAACTTCACACTCACCATCGGTTATCAGTGCTCTGCTTGTAAGGACCTTTCCCAGCATAAATTTGATTACTGCCAAGACAGTGCAAAGGATTCCACTTAAAACAGAGACACTATACAGAAAATCATCCTGAAAGAAAAGATATCAGATATTAGTATGTCTTCATGCCCCATATAGCAAATGACAAATAGCACTAGCTACTGTGCAATTATTATTGCCACTGAAGTATACAACCTGAGAAAAAGATTTCCTGAGTTATGACTTCCATGACAGCTGGTGTTTATTTTGCTTATATCGCCATCTGTAGTTGCTTTTGCTAACAGAATTATTGACAGTTCCAAACAAATTTTTAATTGACCCAAACTCCTCAGAATCAGGAGGAGCAGGCCTAATTCAAGTAATCGAATCCCCAATCCAATCAGTAATGAAGTCCCCACATGAAGGATAAACACTTGAGAGTATAATCCTACTTACCAGGCCTTTGATTTTTGGTGTGAGAAATAACCGTTTAATGTTGTTTCTGATTCTGTGCTTGCTTTGGTTTTGTCTAGTTTCCTTCTTCTAAGGTAAAGTCTGGTCCAAGCTACACCCACAAGACTTTTGATACTGACATGCAAAGTAATGTTTAGCACTAGAAAACAAATTTTTCATGGACTATCATTTCACAGCTACAGAAATACCCACATTGCTTAATTTGAACATATCACATCAGCTCTCTCTAGCTCCCTCTGCAGAAAGCTGCATGTTTGTGCAGGGCAACTAAGAGTAACTAAAGATCCTTTAAAGTGCATTCTCTAAAACTCATCTGGAGCCACCTACCTCTTTCTGTTGACTATTTTCAGTTTGGTTGGGAAGCACTCCTGGGCACTGGCATTGCAATAAGGTGCCTAAATGAAGTGAGTCCCTGTGCCTTCTCCCCCTGGGGTACATCAGCCCATGAGCTACATGGAAAAACCCAAGCGAGCTCTTAGCATCCTTGCCTGCCATCTAAACACAGAGCTTTGAAAGAGATTAATTATCGTTCTTACAAGAAGCTTTAATTCAAGATGTTGCAACACCAGTACAAATAAAAGAAATGGCAAGAATATTATTTTTATTTGCAGGCTTATGTGGGCCAGTGCCACTGGGACCTTGTTACTGATTAAAACACTCTGACGAAAATCCCTGGTGATAGTAAACATTGTCAGGGTGATTCATCATCAGCTCCATCCATTTTTATTATATTAACAGCAATTCAAAACCCAAAGAAATAAAAAAAATGTTTTGAAAGCTGCTTAGGAAGATACTGGGCATTAGGTTACCGGTATAATATACTCACATCCCTAAATAAATCATTCAACATGTTCTTACACAATTTTTTATGTCACACAATTTTTGAGGTCTACTTCATTCACTCTCAGTCAAGAGCTCACTCTCTCGAGTCCTGGTATGATACTGAATATTAAGACAAAATACACTGAGGGGAAAGAGAATAAAATAGAAGCAATGAGAACACAAAACTCGAGCAGGGTAAAGGTAGGATAAAAAAAATTGTAAAATTGTTATTAGAAAATGACTGGAAAATACAGTCTGGCAATTTTGGAGTGCTAGGGAAAGATTAAAGAACTGCTAATATTTGGTTGCTGTTCACCTAGCAAGGGAAGTTGGGAGCTTTCAGAAGACCTGAAATGACAACAAAGCTCCAAAAGTCTGGATAATCTCCACAAAAAAAACACTTGAAATTTGAAATCCTCGTCAAATTCATGCCTCTAAATTTCATGCATCTTTTAAAAAAACATATATTTACCAGGCCCAAAGACTTAATATTGACAGCCTCAAAATCTCTGAGTGGTCTTCAGATTTTAATCTAATCTCATCAAATATTTTATTAGATGTTTTATATAATATTTAACATACAGCATATGTGTAAGACTTACAAGAACAATCTGAAGCAGAATTATATGCTCCATCAACCTAGCCATCTCTATCCCAACCTGCCACATTAGCAGTCAGAGTGCCTTTCCCATATTACCATACAGAATGTGAGCTTCCCTCAGTTGCACATGTTTGTTTTTTCCTTTAATCACTTGTAATAGTAAGCATGGCAAGCAAGCCTGTTTGTGTTGCTCTCAAGAGCATGAAGGCCCCTAACTCACTAAAGGGTGAGCGAGAAGCAGAGGAAAAGAGCAATACAAAGGGGTGTGCAAATGTGATGTGCTCTCAGCCAGCTTCTCATAGATGACATGCTGGGCAAGTACTCAAGGAGTAATCAATAGTTCAACAGTGTATTTCACTGGCATCTCACTTGCCAATGGTCAATGCCTACATGAGATCTCTTACATCATCATCACACCACAGACTCCCCAGATACTTACTGATGGCTCCCAGGCACCTCTGCCTCTTGTCTTCATCATCGTCCTCAGCAAAGCACAAGTTTTGTCATTAGTACAGAACTCAATGTTGTAGACCAGTGGAGGTGACAGCATGAATTACTTTGCTATCAAAAGTTGTTACTGTCAGCCTTGGACTGACAAAATGCAGTTTTCCTACACCTATGAAATTCTTGGGGATTGACTTGCAAACAATTACCAATACACATAGTTTGGAAAAAAACTGACAATTCCAATATGAGAGTTTCAAAAATATTGGAACAGAAATTCAAAAGTGCAATTATGAAGTCAAAATCTTGAAAATGTTATACCTTATTCCATGTGTTGTAGTGCAAGGCTTCATCATTATTTTCGGCTGATCTGGCTTTTTCTTTTCATGGTATGTACCCTAGATTTTTGAGGCTAAACTCATGGTACATAGAAATGCATCTTGTCATTCGTTCTGGTGATACAGCTGGGATCAAAATGAGCCTAGCCGCTTTACTGGAATCCAAGGATGACTGAAGTTTGATACAGATTTCTGAATCAACCCAAAATGAATTAAGAAAATCTTAATGCAAACACCTGGGTGGTTTCTTGCTTTACACTGTGCCAAACAGATTCTTAGAAGACTATATTCTTTTTTTAATCTCTGAACCTAAATCACAATTAAAACCCCCAGCTCCAGTGGTGTGTAACTTCTATCAAAAGCCACCGGGAGGCAGCAGATACCGCAGTAACTGAGCACCAGATGCAAGAAGACAAAACCAGACTTCCCAGTACTTTGCTATGTTTTCTGTGTGTCCAGGCACCCAAGGGCTGAAAGAAGAGTGAAGAAGGCTTTGTAGATGTAAGAGATTGGCCAAAACCACGTGGCGAAGCCAGCAGCAAGGGCAGCCCCTGCAGCGGGCTGCCTGAGCCCCTGAGATGGCAAAGGGGAGAAGCAGCTGGAAAGGCTGCCTTGGTGTTACTTCGTTGCAATGATAAAAGCTGGAGCTGGCTCAGAACAGCAGGACTCAACAAATTACCTAAGGGAGGGCTGCTGAGGGCCAAGCACCTGAGCTGGAGCTGGGGCCTTGGAGGTGGCCAGATGTCAGGACCCACAACTGACAGAGGCTCTTCACTAGGGTGCTATGGGCACTGAAGAGTTAAACATGTCATACTGTGGCTGTGAAATGATTCCCATTACACTAACTCATCCTTTGGTGAAGAAAAAAGAAGCCATAACGGAGATCCAAATTAATAAAATAAGCCTGGCCATCTGGCACCATCTCCCTCCGGATCTTCCCGCAGTCCTGCCCTCTCCGTACCCCTTGCCTTCCCATCTGACAGTCATTAAGAGCACGAAGCACATCCAGTTAGACTCACTGTATGCATCCTTGCTGTTATTTTAATTAAAGCAGCAGCAAATTGTGACAGATGATAAAAATTTAAATTCTGATCATTTCCATACGATAAAGGCTTCTCAGTGTGGTAAATAAAGCTCTTTCCTTTTCCATTCCTTTTCATCATATTCCCTCATTGCTACTACACTGTACATTAGACCTTAATTAAAGAACACACATATATCTTATTAGATGACTTCATGGATAAAATAGTACTGTACATAAAGTGAGATGCCCATCCTGGACTGCCATGTCATTCATTACATAGCACTTTAATAGCTACAATATCCCTATATAAGATTTTATGCTGTGACAGGTTCCCAAAAGAAAGCTTTCCTAGGATGTTTTTTCAGTCCTAGAAAAGTAGTAAAAAGGAATAATAGAAATCAGCAGGCAGCTTCCCTCTGCTTTACCCCACCAGTGCAGCTAAGAGGGATCTGCAAAAACATAGTAACAGTTCTGTCCCTGCTTTCAAGGATTTCACCAAAAGCAGCAGTAATCTTATGGCTTAAGGAAAATTTGTTGATGATGATGTGACTTTGATCTCACTTTGAATCTACTGTAGAAACTAAAAAAAAAAAAAAAGAAAAAAAATAACAAAAACCACAGGGAATGCTTCAGTGCTTGGCTTATTAGGGGAGATATTTTAACCCAATTCCCAGCCAAGTAACTACATTTCAGCTGATTTGCACTCCTAATCTTTTCCTAGAATGCATCTCGCTAATTCTGCCAACTCCTCTTCAACCTTTAATTACAGTCACTTCCTTTAAATTCCACTTGTAGGATGTAAAAAGTGTTCTTGGTTCATGTGAAGTGTACAGTATTGAATAAAAATATATTCACTGTGCAGGAGGAAGAAG
The DNA here is from genome assembly GCF_012275295.1 of Melopsittacus undulatus. Classification (NCBI taxonomy): domain Eukaryota; kingdom Metazoa; phylum Chordata; class Aves; order Psittaciformes; family Psittaculidae; genus Melopsittacus; species Melopsittacus undulatus. Next base: position 79,424,889 of record NC_047530.1, on the reverse strand, counting down.
GCATCTTTAGCATTCCTCCACAGCAGTCAGAACACACACACCCTATTATGATTAAAATCTACGTGTGATCTTCCCCTCTGGCCCTCCTTGGTAGCTCATTCTAGTGCAACCCCAAAACAAGCTGCTTCTCCCATCCCCAACTGCAGGTTTCTTTCCACTCTTCTGCCCTCTCCTTCTTCCCCTGTGAACCAGCCAAGGGCCTGGTTCCTTCCACTCCCACATGAGCTGGGAATTACTGGTACTGTCTTTTTCATGCCATTTATGCCTTCCCAGGGAAGCTCATGGTGTTGTACCTCTGCTGAGCCTTGCTCATTTTGGCTGAGGAGGTAGGGACACGTTTCTGGAATGCTACAGATGCTGTTGGCAGGAGCAGTATCATAGCTAGCCCAGACTGAGCTGAGTTTGTGTTGTTAAATATTCATTCGCCCATCTCAGCAACTCACCATCTGTCTCACACAATGTCTCTCAATGACCTTTCCTCAGTCCAGATGACTGGTCACTCACCATCCTCCCCAGTGCCATCACAGCCCCTTACCACCCTGCTACCCATCCCTACCTTCACATGCTTTCCACAGCCTCCCACTCCTCCAGGTCCTCCAACAGCTCTTACATCATCTGCACACACACCAGCTGTGGCATCCCTAAAAGCATGTTACTTAACCAAAAAGGACTGGCTTCCCTCCTCTTTCCGTGAAGGATTCCGCTTATATAGATGGTAACAGAGATTACAGAGATGTTGCTAATACAAACGCTTGTTAAAAAAAAAAGGGGAAAAAAGAAAGGTCCAAATTTTCCCACTTTCTCCCATGTAATCAATAGTTTATGTAATCAGTCCAGAGGGAGCTTCTGGGAAGCCGCAGGGTCTCTCTCACCAGTGAACTTCAAAAAGGATAAGAATTTTAATTGCAATTCTGAAAACAGCCCAACAGCCCAGTGTCTGACTCAAGCAGGAGACAGTCTCTTCACATGGAGATATAAAGAGCTATTATTAGTACCAAAAAAAACATAATAAATCCCCGAACTTATGAATGTTTAAACTTGTATCTTTGATGCTGAAGTGCTGTGACAAAGCAATTCCACAGCACAGAACACTTCCTCAAGAAACAGGTAACAAGCAGTGCATTGAATGCTGCAGCAGAGGAACCGGGGCTGGGAACCAAGGTGCTATGGACCCCATAGAACTACCTTAGGTGACATTAGGACTCCTGCAAAGTGTGTGTTTGAAACTCTAAGATCACAACTCTAAGATCAGCAGTACACTTCACATAACCTAACAAGAGGCTAGTAGTTGCCAATTTTTATTTACCACCCTGTGGTACAGTCTGAAAACAAGACTTTCCACCAGTCACTTCAACAAAGAGTGAAGTTTAGTTGATAAATTTTTCCTAGTCCTGGCTTACTAGCTAGCCCACGAATACACAACATTCTCACCAACCTGTAAGAAGCACATGTATCTGAGGGTTAAATTAATTATTTAAGGCCAAACACCAAACCACCATACCATACATAATAGTTAACAATCATAAAACAGGATTCTAATGTATAATTAATGTATCTGGCACTTTGATTTGAAATTGTGAGCAATAAATTACATATACATATATATATATAAGATATTAGCCATGTATTACATGTACATAATCGCTAGTATTATTTGCTATATTGCTATTGAACTATAATTCAACTGCTGACATTGTTAAATGTATTTAGGATCTATTATACATTATTAAATTAGTAAATAAATTAGAAATCATAAAGCTACACTGTGCCACCCCTAGCTTCCAATTTCAACTGCAATCACTAATATATGATAGAATTACATGTGGCCTAATCTTTCAAGTGATTTAATTTCTAGGAGCATTGGAGGCGCCACATCAGATGTCCTGCATATCTTCTGTACATGAACTGATTACCTTTTTTCTCCTTTGTTCTCCAGGAAATGTCAGAAATATGGCATGATGCTTGCTTACTCTTGCAAAAATGTGTCCTTTGCCATACTAATGAGGACAAATGCCAAACTGCATTGATATTACATGTGTTATACTATTACCCAGGGAAATGCAAGCAGTAACTGAATAGTAAATGGATATTGATTTACAACCCCAGGTGAAATTAAAACAGTCATTCTCAGTGTGGCTGGGTCGGGCTCTTTTAAGCCTTCTTCAGTAAACAATAAAAGGTTTGCAAAACGCTTTGTGGCAACAGTCAAAATAAAACACACCATTTACACTTCAATTTTATTTATACTATCCAAGAATATATGGTAATTGACATGAAGGAGGTAAAAGGGTAAAAGAAAAATTATTTTTACCACGAACATGGCAAATATTAACACTAGGAAATGCAAACACAAAACAATGCTTGAAACCTGTGCTTGAGTTTTAAACTTCTTTCTCCATGTATTAACAGAACATTAGAAAAAAAAACACCAAAAAACAAAACCAGTAAAATTTACACAGAAATACAAGCACGATGTCATTAACAATGTGCGATATCACTATTCCTCCTTATTTGTAAGGAAATGCATGCATACCAAATCCTCAGGGTCAGTACTGGCTGTGGATATAGCTCTCTGAAACATCAATAAAGGAATGCTAATTCCTTTTCCTGGTGGGAATTATGTTATTACAGCTAACATAGGTTGGAGAACAAATGCTGCAAGTAACAATAGAGAAATATCCTGAATCTGACAGCTAGGTGTGAAAAAATCAGTAAATCATTTTTGAGCCAACAAGAAGTGATTCTATTTTAGGTTCAACACTCAACACTGTAGGGAGAAAAACCAAAACAACCTTAAATTACATGATCAGAGAAATACTCATTTAATATTCAGTGGAAGGGTAAACAGAATGAAGGTTTTATATTCCAAATGTCAAATACTGTTTAGTTTTGTAAGTCAGGTGTATTGAACAACAGCTAAAATTATTAGAAACCTTAACTCCAAACACACCAGCTGGCCTACTTCTAACACCTCCAGTCAGTGCATAACGAACAAAGAAAAATAAAAGGGGGGAGGGAAGAGAACGATCTGATCAGTGAAAATTATTTCTTTAGGGGTCAATGACACGAAACTGAAATAACTGCAACATGTCATGCTAAAGCAGACCCTCAAAGAATAAAGATTCACAGCTATATAAGAAATTCACAGCTATATAGCTATATAAATAGGAGAAGAGCACAGAAAAATGTGGAATTTGTAGATGTAAGGTTCCCACACATTAATGCCACATCTCTCTTTCCTGTTAAAAAAAAAAAAAAAAAAAACAAAAAAAAAAAATATTATTTGGATTTTGTGTTCTTTCCATATTTTTTTCCAAGATTTCCAGGTGTACAACACCATGTTCACAGCTACTCCTCACTACAAACACATGCATATTGTTTGGGCAGATCCACTGTACAGCATATGCATAGAAAGTGTAAGCCAGTGTCACTTAAAAATTCTGGAAGGGCTCAGGCACTGTATGGGCTCTCTACAGTACAAGTACACCTACATTTTACAGGTCATCTTCCCCAAATATCTAAGCATCCTAGCTATATGATAAGAATAGTAGAGAAACGGTAGGATTTCCTTCAAAACCAACATGCTCCGAGGCAAGTGGAAAATATTATCACATCTCTAAATCCATAAAACAAGAAAGTTTAAATTAAAACTATTTTCAGACAAATGAGAATGGAGGTCACAACTTGATAAAAGCAGTGATTTGTGCAAATGTGTTGCTGCATGCAGAAACTGTCTACACACACATCCCCACACAAAACTGCCTCCAAAGGAAAATGAAGCATCCCTGCAAATTCAAGGAAAGGTCACAACAGACAGGTCCCCTCTGGAAGGGACATGAAAGCTGTATTCTCACCCCTCTGCCCAAAAATCAGAGACCCATAACACATTTTCCGATGCTCATTAAAACTAATTTCCAAAGCTTCAAAAATGTGGGAGAAATAAAATCCATTACACTTCACACTGCATATATTCAGTATAGGCAGTTTCCAGACTTTGGGGACAAACAGACCCCTTCAGTTGCAATATTTCTCCTGTATCTACCTCATCATCATCCCTATAATTCACAACTTAGTTCATTTTAAAAAACAATAACCAATGCAATTCTATGGATCAGTTGGTGGAAAACACTGGTCTACATGGCAAACACTGAAAACAGTAACACAAGGGATTGTATTTTGTACACTGAGGATTAATACATATATCAATTACTTGAAAAGAAGCTTTTCCCCATGTTAGTAAGAAGTGTATAATTAATACGAACGCAGAATTAGATAGTAACTGTATAATTAACTCACTGGCCAACTCTCCTAACAACAAACGTCATTTTTTCAGGGCAGGCTTCTTGTTAATTATAATATAAAGTACTGTGCACCGGGAAAACCCTAAGTTTACCAAGTACTGACAATTCCTGAGCTTGCCGTTAGCTGCAGGAGATGGAGTCCACAGTGAACCTTCTGTAAAAGTATCAGTTCAGTGCTCAACAGTAATTTGTGGAAATTAGTATATTGTATAAATCCCTGGTGAGTGCTATACCTTGAATTCTGTGGGCTCTTCAGACTTCCTCGTCTAAAAATGGAGGAAAAACTAAATAGAAAGGTACGAATAAAGTCTGTTATGATCAAAGATGGGCCTCTAACCTGACCCAGTACGGCCACAGTTGCTGTTGCATATACAAAACATACATTACCAGGATACAGAATTCCAAACACTTATTAACCTTATCTGCATTTTAAACTAGTTGATCTACCTAGTCATTCATATCCTGCCTTATAGGCTATTTTAAAGTTAACTACAGTCCTTGGCATATCAAGCACGGGAACCAAAAGAGGAAATACACCATTGCTGTGTTTCCCAAGGTTCTGAAGCATTCAAAAGAATTACAAAAAAAAAACACTGCCTGTGCTGAAAGCATGTGTAGCGACATACACTACTTCATACACTTCACACAAAGAAAACAAACAAAAAGCAGAAAGAAAGGCAGAGGCAGTATCAAGAAATGCAAAAGTCAGGAGCTCTGATTGTCCTCTCTTCTATGCCAGTGCAGATCAGGAGTGCTGTCATTCAGTGTTTCAACAAAATTACATTCAGCATGGAGTAAAAGAGAATTCAAATAGATGACTGAAAAATTCCTGACTGAGCTAAACCTGAGCTCCTGTCCTGTAAATTAAGTAGCTGCTCTCTGCAGTCTGACAAGAAACTATGGACATTTAAGTCCCTTACAGGATGGGGTAGTCAAGCTGGAAATGCCAGCATGACAGGTTTAATGTGTAAACCTGTCACCCTCCTTTTGGTCCTCCAAAACCTGGTGAGGATTGTCAGACCTGTGGCTGAAATCATCACATGATGACAAGTCTGAAGACTCCTGTTCATAGAAGTCCACATAAGTAAAAGATAATCTGTGTTCAAAACATTTGATAAAGCTTTTCAAATTATTTCTTATGTGAATTATATATCCTTTCTTATTGGTAGTGTTTTCATGCAAGCAACTCTTCTGAGATCCTCTTTAAGGACAACAGAATCTCTATGTTAAAGTTCTCACATTCTTTCCAAGGAAGTATCTTTATTGCTATATTCATAGTGAGAACTGACACATATGTAACCAATGTAACTTGTATAAATGATCCAGAATTATTCAGAAGTGATTATGGTTTTAATCACAGCACCTTTCAGTTAGCAAGTAGATACTTAACTGCTTTATCTGCTTAATTTCTCAAACTTGTCCATATCATACTATTTTCTTCAAAATTTACTCAAATTAAACTCAGAAAACTTCTCCAGCCTGCCAAAGTCCCTCTAGATGACATCCCTTTCCTCCAGCATGTCAACCACACCACACAGCTTGGTGCTGTTGGCAAGCTTGCTGAGAGTGCACTCAATCCCACTGTTCCCGTTGCTGACAAAGGTGTTGAACAGTGCTGGTCCAAATACCAACTCTTAAGGAACATCACTCATCACTGATCTCCATTTGGACATTCAAGCCATTGAGTGCAACCACACAGCCAATAAAATCGCCATAAAAACATACTTCAAGTCACTGTTTTGATGCAGAACTGGCTACTACACATTTACAGAAAACACTGTTCTAACTACTTTTCCATATACATCATAGACTCATAGAAAGTTAGGGTTGGAAAGGACCTTAAGATGATCTAGTTCCAACCCCCTTGTCATGGGCAGGGACATCTCACACTAAACCATGTCATCCAAGGCTCTGTCCAACCTGGCCTTGAACACTTCAGGGATGTAGCATTCACTACTTCTTTGGGCAACACATTCCAGCGGCTCACCATCCTTACAGTAAAGAACTTCTTCCTCTTACCTAACCTGAACTTCCCCTGTTTAAGTTTAAATCCATTACCCCTCATTCTATCGCTACAGTTTCTGACGAAGAGTCCTTTTCTGGCATCCTTGTAGGCCCCCTTCAGATACTGGAAGGCTGCTATGAGGTCTCCATGCAGCCTTCTCTTCTCCAGGCTGAACAGCTTCAATTTTCTCAGCCTGTGTGTATGGAGGTGCTCCAGCCCCCTTATCATCCTCGTGGCCCTCCTCTGGACTTGCTCTAACAGCTCCATGTACTTACACCCATACATTACAGCTAAATTACATCATAAGGTAATACAGAAATTAGTACCATTAGCGATTGGTTCAGTTGTGGTCCAAAGTAGAAGACAGCACCCTATATAAAAGAGTAGAGCAGAAACTTCTTCCCCTTACTTATGGATTTAATTTGAGCAGATTTCAGCTCTGCTAAGTTGCTAATATCACCTGGGCAGCTGCAGATCAGCTGAGAACATAATCATCAAAGACCCAAGCAACTGAGAAGAATGACTATTTCTGCTGCAACACAGAGCAGCTAAAGCAAACAGAAAATCAGCACCAGACCCAGGCATGGCTAGAGCAACTGAAAAGGTTTCTATTAAAAAACAACCTTTCCCCCCATCTATTTTTAATGTAGCAACTGTCAGGCATAATACCTCACTGGCCATGACTTGCAGCAGTAATGCTGTTCTCTCAGTCTCCCCATTTTTCAGTGCTATTCTTAGTTTACCCACAGATATTTCACCTGTCATGCAACCCTTACTGAGTCAGTTTCCCACAGTGAGATGTACTGAAAGGCTTTGAAATGAGAATCATTGTCATGTCATTTAAGAGACAATGAACAGTACCATATTTTTTCATCCCTTGTTCTAACCTATTTCCCAGGCAGAACTGCAAGGTATGAAAATTCTTATGTGTATGCAATAAGGCCTTTACCCTGTTACTACTCAGCTATAGTCCATACCCTGCCAGATACATCTTTCAAAGTGCTGGGAGTACTTGAGTGCCTAAATGAGTGAGAACAGTGGACTTCATGTCAGAAACAAAATTATCTATTTATCCTGATACTGTGTCCAGCATAAGCACTATCCACCCTAGCTTCCACCTACTTGACACAGTTTCAGTGCAAGAAAGTCTGAATGTGAAGCAGTCTGTGACAAAAAAGATCTGTACAAATTATTTATACAGAGCACTTGAAATGTAACGAGACTTCCCATCTGGGATACTTTCCTGTAGGTCTGATTTCACTTTTTCTTTACCTTCTCTAAATATATTTCAAAAATTAGAAGTTAAGAAGTACAACATGTTTGAAGTCATATATAACTGATGCTGCAAACAGGAGACATTTCTCCCCGTGTAAGAAACAGAGCCCTCAATTGCAGACAGTACCTGCAAAGATGGAAGAATAAAATATAGATGACACACCTTTTAAATTTTTGCTCTTACTACTGGAATTATCAGGGCATTTGCCCACAATGCATTAGTCTGAGACATCAAATGAATCTGATCTACACTGCCATAAATTCACCAAATGTGTTTTAGTTATCTCTGCAGCATCCCTTCTTTCTGCTTCACAGAGTCAAGACTATATAGTTATTTTCTCACTAAATAGAAGTCAAACTGTAGTCAGATGCACTGTTTGGGTGCAGCCAAGTTAGGAGGTTGTCTGTTAGCTGGCCATCACTGTAGGGTCTCCCCTTATCCTTTTCAGGATCTCCTTCAGCCTCATTGGTGCAATGGCATCCATTCTCATTCCCTAACCCAGTTCTGTCAAAATGTTTTGGTTGAGTTTAAGAACTGACTATTAAAAGTGTTTAAGCTAACCTAGATCATTTTGACAGAACCAGGCTGGTGAATAACTACTTGTGCTGTTATGCTGGCAAAGCTGAGGGGGCAGTAAAGTATGAAGACTGGAAAGAAAGGAAAAGTGCAAAGAGAACACAAATCAGCTGCACTTAAACAATGCACCTGGCTGCAATTCAGTAGTGCCTTAGTTCATGGGCTTTTGATATGCTATGCATTTTTGCCCAAATTTCCCTAAGCTACTGAAAATAAAGTTTCTTTAGTGACACAGCTTCTTGGAATTTTCCATGAGAGCACAGGACCCAGTGGGTCATCTGCACTGCTAACAGTGGGTAACAAGTTGAAATTCCAAATTAGCTTTTTTTTTTCCAGCTCTGCCTCCATCTCACGCTTGAAAGTGAGGAATTTATGTTTCCCTCTAGTGATGTGTTGAGAGTGGTACTTGGCAGGGTGAAGCCCAGATGCAAAAGCCTGCACACAGTTACAAATAAACTCAACTTCATGAAGGCTGAATTCAAAAGGTACAGCTCAGGTTGCATATGAACTAAAGCCTCATTTTCTTTGAGCACATTCAGAAGAATCTTCTGGGAGTAGAACCACTGCCAAATGGCTCTCCCAGTGAGTAGCCATTCTGGATGAGTAGAGGTTAGGGAGCTTAGGGAAGTTAATACCCAGCACTGAAAGGAAGCAAGCAGGACAGGACAGAGCAGAGCTGAGAGAAAGGCTGCTAGGGAGAGCTGCTCTATAGGCCAGGTAGGGGCTGGCTTTCATAACCAAGAGAAAGCAGAGAGCAGGAGAAAAGCCCTTTGTGATGCTCCATGGTGAGCCAGTCAAAAAGCCAGCTCTTTCACCCAGCATGCTCCCCTCACCTGTTTCATTCCTGCTACTCGTACATGGCTCTGGAATTGGAGGCAAGAGCTGGAAAACAAAAAAATACAACCCAAAAATACTTTTTTTTTCTACATTAAAAATAAAATACTGAAGCCAATGGAGCAGTGAACTGCGAAAAGATTCTCCTCATAAAATTCTACTACTTTTATTAAGCCCAGAGTGACCTCCTCTCTGTAACTTAACTCCTACAGTTCCATATGAAAGCTTTAAGTCATTATGTTGAGAAAGATTTGGCCCATAAAGATAACCATGGAGAAGAAGAGATGGGATCAAGCCTGTAAAAACCCATTAACAACTATACTCCAACACATAGGGACAAAATACTGTTTGAAGACAAGGACCAGAGTGTGCAGCCAGGCAAGAAATGCACCTGCTACAGCTTTGCCAAGTTCAGTGGGGCTTGTTGAAAGGAGACGCTGGCCTTTCTCAGTGCCACTGAGTGTAGGGAATAAAGAGAACATTTTAAAGAACATGAATCACCTTACCACTTCTGGAAGCACTTTCTTCGCAAGATCGTGGATGGCTTTGATCACAATACATATAGATGACAGGAGGAATATAACACCCAAGATAACACAAGCTCTGGGAAAAAAAATAGAGAAGAATAAAAAGAAATGTTAAGAACATATTTGGAGTTGTCAACTCTCCCACTGCTAAAGGGTAACACACAACAGAATACTGATAATAAAAAGAATAAATTTAGAAGCTAAAGACAGAGACTTGAATCAAAGAGAATGAACAGTCCAGTTCATCTCCAGTTCTTAAACCCCAGATTTTATGTGAGAAGACAGGGCAGACCAGATGATAATGACATGCCTCTTCAGCTCCTGATGATTTATCATAGAGTCCTCTAGAGGTCTGTTTCTCTTTGTTGGTTTGGCTAGGATCTTGCATTTGAAATTATCAAGGGAACTTAGCTCTCTTTACCAAAGCAGGACAGATGCTTGGTAAATCTGGTCAGTAGCATAACAGGACCCAAAACATGTTTCTGCCCCAAACCTCCAAGAAAAAAAGATTTTAACTGCAGACACTAAAAAAATCAGCTCATGAGGTGCATCACATCGCAGGCTGTTCAAAAGGGTCTCAATACCTACATAAAGATCAGTCTCATCAGATCAGGTGCTGTGCAGAATTAGACTCTATTACTGCTCTGCACAGTTTACAACCCAGCCTTGTAAAAAGAAAAGAAATGGCTTAATGAACAGAAGATAAAGTAACACAGAATAACTAACAGAAAATAATTAAGTCTTGCATAGGACACAGGCACAATAAGGCTTAAAAAGCACATAATGCATACACAAACTACACAGTAAAAAAGAAAACTCTTGCTTTTGTTCAAACACACAGACTGATCCTACTCCGAGATGGAGTTCCTCTTGCCATGAAATACTACAGGATATAAATCCTGTATAAGTCCATCTGTTACAGTAATGCTATATCCATTCTTTAGTCATATTTCACTAATATGCCTTCATATATAATACTACTACTCTAGACAGATGTACAGTAAGAATCATTTTGTTTAAAGCGTGAAATAGTTAAGAAGTTATATCTCTATGTACAACTTTCTTTCTTCAAAAGTTGTATTCCCATTGTTTGCTATTCATCATTTGGTACCGATTTGTTAGCTCAATTTATGGATGCTATAATTATTCCAGTGGCATGCTGCTATTTTCTACAACTCAGACATCAGGCCATCTGGTGGTTGGCAGCACATGTAATGTTCACATCAAGCTCTATCTAGAGACTGAGGTTGAACTGGCACTGCTCTTTCTAGGTCTGAAGATGTAGCTGCAGCAGTAACACAGGTGAGTAGCTGGTCATTTTATTCCCAACACAAGCGACACTAAACCATGCTGTGGACAATCCTTATAATCTTACAAACAAGTTCTCAGTAAAGGGGCTGCTGTTTTACAGAGGAGAACAGACAATGTAGAGGCTAGCATCCTTCCTAGCAACAGAGTGGCATTGTAGATGAGGTACTTGCCTCAGGTAGGCAAAATTCTGCTACACCTCTTTTAAGACAGATGTTTAACGCCTTTGTAGTAAATTGCAATACAGGCCTCATCTTGTTAAAAATAACCCATCTTAAAAGATAGGCTGAAAAGGCTTGAGATAGTCTGATTGCCCTAGAGTCCTTCCCCTAGACTCAAACACAAGAACAAAAATCTGACCCATGATCTGTGATAGAGGAAGAAGCTTAGAGGATTCTATACAATCCTGCAGCAAGAGGCGATCATTAAATAGTAATATGGATGGCAGACAAGTTCATCTTCCAACAGAAATGAGTAAAATTGAAAAATTAAGAGGGGTTTCTGTTTTTCATTGTGTATTTGCAAGCAACATCCTGTTCTGCAACAGATTCTTTTTAGAGATTTGCAGTTTCACTCTATCTGAATGGATCGCTGCTCAGAGATCTGTCCAGAGCTCCTTGACCTTCTTTTGTCAAACTCAAAATTTTTCAGTACCACCTTTATGTATTACTTCTGTAATATTTAGTGCTGCCATAATCTAGGAAGCTTATACTGCACAATCCTTCATAACATATTCTGCTGCGATGATTATTTTCTTTTTTTTTATGTACAAAAACATATACCAAATGTTCTTCTCATTTACTTAAGATACATGCAGGCATTAGGTAACTTGAACACAGAACTAGCCCACAAAAGTTAGCTGACTTGCCTAATACCATTTGCTGACCCAGTGACAGGTTTACATAAGTACATACATGGCATGCAACAACATGATGACATTTCACCTGAAAGCAACACTGAAAGAGAAGCTTTTCTATGATTCCCAGCAAGCTCAAATTAACATAGCCACAAATCTCTGAGTTGGAGACAGATTAAACTTCTTTGTAACAATATACATTTTTGAATGCCAAGGATATGGGAAAGAGAAGACAACGCAGCATCACTTCCTCTTCGCATACCTTCTATTCCCTGCACGTATCTCCTGAGGAATAAAAAGAATCGTTCCCTAAGGGCTTGACAGGAGCCTTGCTGGCACAAGTCTAATTTGTCCAGGGGAGCCAGTGCTTGCCCTGACTGCTGACTGAATTCAGTCCCCATGTATGTTGAGGAGTTTGGGGTTCTCTCTGTGAATTTCCCAATCACCCAAGCTTAAAAGCAAACATTTTGCATCTTTGCCTAAGCCAGCATGTAAGTAATGACTTCAGCAATATTAAGTTGCTTCTTTTATGGCCCAGATTAGCTTTAAAAAAAAAAAAATCTCTTTACAGAAAAATTGCTGTACATCTACTTAACCAGAAATAGTTAAAAGTACAAAGAAAAAAGGAAGACGTCAGTGACAAGGGTATTAACAGCAGACAGAAATGTAGTCTGAGGCTTTATCAGTATTCAGTGATCATATTTAGCAAGCCTAGTTTCTCCTTTATATGCTGGCTTTGGAATCCATAGCCATGCAAAATTCATGAGTAATGGCGCAGCACTTTAAGTGCAAAAATACAGGTTTCTTGTCTTTCTTGTCTTGTGTACCAATTTATCTGCAAAACCACTAGAACAAAATACTGCATAGTGACTTTTTTCAATCTTATTTGTCAGAAAAGTTATTTCTATCTAGAAAGGAAATCATGCAAACTTCAACTAGAAATGAAATTCAACTACAAAACAAAACTACAAAAAAATTATCTGAAATTTTAACTGCAGTACATAATAAAGAAAATGTAATTGGCTATTGTAAGCTTGCTTTAGTTTCAAGCCAGTAGACAACAAAAATTTTCATATAAGCCTGCTAACTTCCATCTGCTAACAGTTACTGCCTTGCAACTAAACAGTATTTCCAGCTTCCCATGAAGGATGTTAGCGCCAAGGTTGTTGCCAAATGCAATTTCATTAATAACGTTCAATTAAATTAGACTGCCGTTTCTAAAGAAGTTCAAGTCAACTCAGAAATGCCCATAAAATTGAATGTAAGAGGAGTTAATACAAAAGTGAGGTTTGACAGACAACCTAGTGTAGATTTCACAGATACCTCTGACTTGGAATCATGACAGTGTTATAAATGGTCCTCAACCTCCAGGTCCCCCATGATCAATGATTCAGACACTCTGGAGTAACTAGTGGTCCACCTCCGCCCTCAAATTCTGGAATATTTGTATCTTCCTGCTAAGACATGAGGATACTCTGTCCAGTGACATCCAGGATGAACAGATTTCCACGTATCTTATGCCACAAGTACCACTTACTTATGCTTCCAGCACCTACTGAAGATCAGGTACTTATTTTACAGCCATTTCTACACAAGTTAGTATAAGAGCTTCCCACTACGTAACTACTACATCATTGGAAATGTAATTGATCTATAATGCAAAATCATTGGTCAAACCTCCCTCAGTTCCATGCAATATGTTGCTTCTAAAAAGAATGTGGAACAGAAACAATTTAGTCAAACATTTTAAAAAGTAATGGAAAACCATTATTTGAGTTTCAGAAACAATACACTTTCTGGAATCTCTCAGAATGCAGTACATTTTAAAGAATAATAGACAAATTCAGAAAGGACAAGGTAAGGACATCTCTCTGATATTCAGGCAATAATCAACTTTTAGGCAAACTAAACCTCAAACTTTGAAAGCTGGTTGGTTTTTTGGTGGCTTTTTTTTTTCCTTAGAGCAATGGCACTTGGAATGCAAAAGTAATTAAAACTATATCACTAAATTGACAGTAAAGAGATTTTAGTATTATAACAGTAAAACCACCAAGTCTTCTTTTTTGTTTGCTGTAGGCCTTGATAGCTGACCATGATCTGCCAGAGATATTTTTAATCTATTTTTGATGCAGTATTTCTGAGAATCCAGAAGCTAATCTAAAGAATAATTCATTGTCTTAAAAAACGAACTCATCAATTTTGTCAACTTTTTAAAATAACTGTCACAGATGAAACACACTTCAAATCAGTTGTACCAGAGCCTCAAGCACTGAGGATGAAATCATTTGGAGTTTCAAAACTGCCAAAGACTGAAGCTTTTGAGCTTCAGTTACTCCTAGTTCACTTCTAGTGGAATCGATAAACATGATTATGTTTAAATCCTAAGAACTAAGCCATGTCACCAGCCTAAAAGTTGGTTCTGGATGTGCTACAACCTGACAATCTCCAAAAGACAATCTTCTAAAAGCAATACTACAATCTTTATACAACCTATTTAGACAACCCTATAAATATCCATTTTGTATTACACCAGTCCTGGCTATTTGTACTCACACTCATCAAAATAAAACAAGTGTAACTGTATTACATGACATACAGCTGCCACCTCATCTTTTCTGTAACACATCCCCTGTATGGAGCTCTAATAGACACAATTCTTCACGTAGATGACAAATTCTCACAACTCGTAAGTAAACCAGAAAATGAAATCTATCACTGTAAGCAGATTATAGTCTTTCCCTTAATAAAAAAAATGTTACTTTGCATAAGTTAATAGTTTTTAATCAAGTAGCTATGAAAAGTACTGAGATTCAGAAGGTTCCATCTCCACAAACTGCCAATTTTCAAGATGTTATTAGTGAGTTACCATTTTTTTCCACTTTTTATCACAGCATTTCCTAAGGAGAAAACATCCAAGTATTAAATTCATTTGCTTCTAAGAGACACAGCAAAACAGCCTTCTAATTTGTGGATTTATCTGTAATTCTGTATTATAATTGTAATTATTTGTTACAATTCCCTATAGATAGTGATAAGTTTTACATTCTGTCATAGTTCTACTACAGAACAACTAACCTCACTCAGATCTCTATGGTGATTAATCTTCAATGTAATAAAGCAATTTCAGCTTTAGCACACTTCTTGCCACACTGAATACTCTTTACATGAGTCAACCCATTCCAGTCAAAGGGACTGCTCTTCATGTAAGCAGCAGTCAGCCTCAACTGAAACTGCAGATTTAGACTCTTGGTTACTTCTTTAGTAACATTTGTAAAAAATAAATAGATAATTGATATAAAGTTACAAATATACCCCCAGTGACAAGCTCTGCTATATTCTACCTCAAAAGAGAGCTGGGAGAAACTACACAAGGGTGAGTGATATCTACTATTCCTATCTATTCCTCATATCTACTGACTGCTATAAAACAGCCACTGCAAGAGGCTTCCCTTTGTAATTATCATCCTGCTATCTTTCTGGCAAATGGAAGTCAGTAACATACTACCAATGAGGGTTTGTAATGAAGCTCTTGGCAATTACTCCTCTCAAGTCAATCTGCTCTCATGTGCAGCAAAGGTGGTGAAACAGAATTAGGGATTCAGAAAAAATTAGTCATGCATATGAATACAGTCTGCAAAAATGTGTTAACTTTCTCTTAGCAGCTCACAAAGACAGTTGTTTTGGGGCACTGGAGAGAGAGAGAAAAGTCTCATGTACTTGGTAGTACGTCTGTTACATCCTGGAACTTATTTTACCACCACACCAAGTTCATTAAAATAGTCCCTGAAATGTGATGACACCATGTGGAATAAAACAAGATTGTCAGAAGCAGTCTAATTACTTCCCAGTTCTGTTAACATATGATACATCTAAAAGGCAATATTAAAAAACCTTCTTATCAAATACTGCACTAGTTTCCCACCTTATTTATTCATTTCTGTATCTCAGATTACTTGATCTTTTTTTATTACATGGGTTATTTGTGGTTTCTCACTACTTTTACCAGTGTGAAGAACCTCGCAGAACCATAGAACAGCCCAGGTTGGAAAGTACCTCAAAAAAATCAACTAGCCCAGCCTTTCATGGGAAAGGGAGGCTTGATGAGATGATCTTGTACCCTATCCATCCACTTTTTTGAAAACCTCCCATGATGAGGACTCTATCATGTCCCTGGGGAAGCCATTCCAGTGGTTGCTTGTTCTCATTGTAAGAAATTTCTTGTATGAAGATCACTTATCTTATTCATTGAAAACATCATTTATCTTAATGGAAAACATTTTAATAATTTCATCAGTTACAGATATAAGTGTGATGAAGAGATCTGTGAGAAAAGTCATTATAAACCATTACAGTTTATATTAACATTCTTGAGGCACAAACTAGAGTCTTACATTCTCTCATATTTGCAAAGCTGCCATCAAAACAAACTTCAGTTCCTCATCTTGGAACTAGATGATCTTGAGGTCCTTTCTAATCCTAACTATTCTATGATTCTATGATTCTATGATCTTTGTCTCAATTCTCTGGCAGCTATGATACTATAAATAAAACATAATACTCCATGTAATTCTGTTAACTTACAAGAGCCTGTTTACTCTTA
Organism: Melopsittacus undulatus; assembly: GCF_012275295.1. NCBI lineage: Eukaryota > Metazoa > Chordata > Aves > Psittaciformes > Psittaculidae > Melopsittacus > Melopsittacus undulatus. Next base: position 79,408,606 of record NC_047530.1, on the reverse strand, counting down.
TTTCATTTTAATTCTGTATTTTCTTGATTGTTAAGAATCTTATCATGATATATTTTTCTAAGACAAACAGGTTTTCGATAATGAGAAAAATGAAACACTTGCCCAGAGAGGTTTCAGAGTCTCCATCCCTGGAAGTTTTCAACACCTGACTGGATAAATTTCTTAGCAACCTATTCTTATCCTACAGCTGACTCTGCTTTGAGCAAGAGCCTGGACAAGTGATCTCCTGAGGCCCCTTCCATTCCTGAATTATCCTATGATCCTATGAATTTTTATTCACAAAATCTTTATCTCTGCAGACTCTGTCAAGATCTTTCAGAACTAATAGCTCCTAATAGCCCACAGAAAAAGAGATGGTGAAAACTCTCCAGGCTGTTTTCACCACTGCAGTAAAAAGATATTGTTAAAACTATTACTTTGCAAGGAATTGAAGCTTAGCATTAAAATGAGTTGCAGGCCAGTAAGAGTAATATGAGCTGTAAGCCCACAAGTAATGTGAGGTTTTTCAGCAAAGCTGAGCAAATTGGGTTTATGACGGATACAGGATTTAATCTCTGAATAAATCCACTAATGAAACCTCTGGAGCTTAAGTAAGAAAAAAATTAATTATAATATTAATTAATTTAATAATAACTATAAATGTGCTAATTCCTGTTTCAATATGATCTGAAAGGATTTTAGTGGTATTAGTGGATGACAAAGTGAGTATCATGTATGGAATCATTCAGGGGAAGTCACACGGAATGCAAGGCAAAGACCCAAGAAGTTTCTGCTGTGTCAGGAGTTAGGAAAATATTTTTGAGCACACAGTAGTCATCCACTTTCTAATTCTATTTCTCTCTATACATTTCTCTCAATTGTCTTCTGTGTCTAGCCCCCTGACAGGAATACTTTTATATCTCTTCACTTTGCTGGTACTCTGTTTTCATTCTTTCTTCCCATAACCAAATACAAACTACGTTCCGTGAATGTTCCTTCATTAGTAACATGGAGCTTGCAATAATCTGCACCACATTCCTTCTGGATAAGAGGCAGTCAGCCTGTTTAAACAAAGCTAGGCCTACTGTTACTTAATATTTGCATTATGGCAGCTCTGCTAGTCTGATTACAGTAGCCAAATTCAGAGATAACCAAAGATTTCTCAACTGTAAAATGCTGATACTCAAAGATTGAGAACTCAGGATGAAAACGCTCAGGTTTTGGTCACCAACAAATAATTTTCTGGTGGCAAACCAGTGGGTTCTGGCCTATGGGGATGAAGTGGAATACAGAAGAGAAAATGTAAGAGGACTTAGAATTAAGTCAATGGTCAAATAATATGGAAAAGGAAAAACTCGGAGGATGTTTTGGAGAGGTGTGGCTGAAAGTGTTAGTTCTGGTTTGCAGTCACCAGTTTGCAGTTTGGGTTCTGGTTTGCAGTTTGGGGCACCAATGGACAGCTAGGGATGCTGCAGATATGGGCCTCTCCTTGCTTTCTCTTCCTTTTACCTCAGGCCAATCCATGCCCTTCCAAGACACACAGCTTTTCCTATAAACTCTAAAACATTGAAGACTCTAAAAATAAAGAATCTGAAAATAAAGACTCTAGAAACAAAGACTCTTAGAAATAAAGACTCTAAAATTTGCCACTTAAACCCATTAAAGGGTCTACTCTAAAAAGAATAATTACTAGCCACTATGGCATTTTACTGTCATACACAGGAAAAATACACAACATCAGCCTTAGTTTTTAGATTCCTGCTCCTTTGTCATGCTCTACTGCTAATCTTAAACTTCTTTGTGCCCAATTATACAGTTAAATCGCTTGTTTATGTTTGTAGTATAGCTTATGTGTTGTGAAGTTAGGTACTAAAGAGGTATTGGAAAACAAACTGTACAGAGTCACAGTTGTTCAGAGTATTTGCACCAGCTTGCTGTTGGGTGAAGAGGCAACAGAGTCACTTTAAGATGCTATTTCAAAGGCAGGAAGTGGGCTCACTGTTTATTGCACATGTTCCATAATCCTCCTCCAACTGCCAGAATCTAGATCAGCATTGTTACAACTACTCCTATTTATCACCATAAAAAAAAAAAGAAAAGAAAAAAACAGCCAGATTATGCAATAAAGTAACAGGCCTAATTAAATATTCTGTTACCACATAGTCTAACTTCTTCCTAAATGACAAGGAGGGGAAATGCCATTTATATATAAGACTCAGACTAGCAATGCTAGGGATCCTCTCTGTGTTGAAAGCATTACAGGACTTCTAAAATGTTTATTATCCTCAGGAGTTCAACTAGTCAGTGCAGAACAGTGTATTTACATCCTTTAAAATCATGCAGCTGGACTGGGGCAATAATTCCATAAATTGATTCTCCAGGTATTAAGTACCTGCCAATAAAAGCTAATAGACATTTCTACAACTTGGAGATTTTGAAAACTCTTACATCCTGTTTTCTAGTTTCAGGTCTGCAGAGACTGTACAGTTTCACTTATGGTACACCTGACTTCTAAGTACCCTCCTGGCTTGCGAAGGTAATTAGAAATTCTATCACCCCCCTGAAGCTCAAAATCAAAGGCTTTTGAGAGTTTCTGTAACATCAATTTTTATGGTGATTAGAAAATTCCAGTACAGAACACCATATCCCTGATTTTTTATAGATATGTTGTGTAAATACTATGCAATATACACAAATACTGCCTAATCAATTACCAGTGAAGGAAAAGGATTTCATAAATTAAATAAATTTTGGATCTAGCTTCAATAAAATCATTGCCAAGTCTACAGATGCCACACATTTAGAAACAGATTTTAGAATGTATAAATACATACATTTACTATTTAATATTTAATATAAATTCTATGTGTGAGGATATTATGTGTGTGCATGCATAAATATATGCACACATGCATGTCTGCCTGAATAAGAGCAAAGTTTATGACTGCTTTACTTTTGCCTGAATATGGGATACTGGATTTATGGAGAAACAATGCAGTTTTAGTAAGCCAGCCTAACAAAGCACCACTAAAATTTCTGTCCAGCTCTGTACTTGGATGTAGTATTTCAGCTAAATACTTCAGAAGAAATAATGACTGAAATGTTTGGTGTGGTTAAAAATAAACGATATTTCTTCTTCTATAAAGCAGCTATCCAAGCATAGATGAACACTTACTTTGCAGACTCTGCACTGTGCTCCACTGGGTAGGAGAGACATGCATATGCCATGTGAAGACCAACTCCAGGTAGCTGAGAACTAAACAAGACCTGCATAGGTAGTTTCTCAGCTATTTGCAGTTTGTAGGCTATCTCCATGCATTTGACATTTTTTCCAGATCACTTAGCTATTCCATTCACTCATCACAAGAGTTTTTCCTCCAGCCACAGAGGTCTGCCCTGAACTGTGCGTACACATGGATTTTGCCATCTGTGCTTCAAGTGTCTTTCCTACGTATGGCATAGATAAAATTATTCACATTTTTTTCAATGTGACTGGTATGTTGGGTCTGAATTGAGAGGATTATTTTCATTCAACCCTACCTAAATAGACAATGCTCATTTAGTTGGGCTAATCAGTACAGCAGAGCCAATCTGCAGATGAAAATTTAAATACAGTACTAACTGAAAATCTGAGGAGAGGGGTTAACTCTGCGAACCAAGAGAGAATATACTCTGCATAATCAGTACACTCTCTTATTTGAATCAGAGGAAAAGAAAGAACAGACAGACCTAATCTGGCAGTTTGACAGCCATTCCCTCCTATAAATGGTGGTTTCTAATTCTTTTAATCTTTGGGTGCAAGAGTAGGATATGTCACAATCCCCATATTGCATGCCTAAATGTAATACACATATATTCAATATAACTTCCATGACGCTGCCTGTGACTAAACCCTGGTATAAATACTCTCAAGTGGTGTCCCCTGAACATAAGCAAGACAGAAAAAAGGGTTACTATTACTTTGAAAGGAGGGGCTCACTCTGTCTAGGGTCTCACCTGTCATCACATTTTCTCAATAAGAAGAAAGCACTTACACAAACTCAGCAGCCACTAACTCACCACATTTGCCCAGTAGACACACTGACATGGCTCTTCAGGAGGTGGCAATGGTGATGGCTCCTTACAGAATCCATACAGAGCAGTAATAAATGGCAGTTCAAATGGTTAGCTTCTGTCCTGCATTCAGCATAGCAGTAATTTTTTCGCCTTAGCAGCTGGTGCAGTGCTGTGCTTTTGACCTTCACCCTGGAACAACGCTGATAACACACCAATGTTTCCAGTTCTTGCTAAGTAATGGTTACTCTGATCAAGGACTTTCCAGTTTCATGCTCTGCCAGTGAGGAGGGGCACAGGAAGCCGGGAGGAAGCAGAGACAGATCACCTCATCCAAACTAGCCAAAGAGGTATTCCATTCCATACCACAGCACGTCATGCCCACTACATAAACTGAAGGCAGTTACCCAGAAGGATCACTGCTCGGGTCGGGCTGGGTATTGGTCAGAGGGTGGTGAGCAGTTGTGTTCTCTTCCCTTGTTATTTCCCTTATCATTATTAATATTGGTGGTAGTATTGGTGGTTTGTGTTATACCTTAGTTACTGGACTGTTATTACCTCAGCCTGTGGGAGTTAGATCCTTCTGATTCTCCTTCCCATCCCTGCGGGACTAAGGGGAGAAAGAAGGAGGGGAGTGAGTGAGTGGCTGCATGGTTCTGAGTTACTGGCTGGGCTTAAACCACAACACAATAAAAAAAAAATCACTGGCAAGATGAAAGCCCCTGGAGTGCACTGTATTAGACCATAAGCAACTGGACAAGAGACTATAGAGCAAAAGTAGATTTGCAGGTTGAAGAGAATGTAGTGCAAACCAGTAAGGTATCATTCATGAAGCAGTGCGGCACTTTTCCCTAGCAACTGAAGAAGGATACCATGTACATAACGATTTCCCCTGTCTTCTAAAAATGAATCATGCCAGTAAATAGAGAACAAGGCATCAAAGGAATATTTATCCACAAGACAACAGGAATACCACAGCAAAGGGCAGTTCCTTCAGGTATACTCAATTCAGAATTGTGTGTACTTTCCATATGCAGGGTTGTATAGATGATTTTATTATTGCTGTTTACTTCAGTTTAACTTCCAGAAAGAAGGTAACTAAGCAACTGGTAAGGGTTTCTAATCATTTGTCTAGGTTTCTTCAAAGGTCACATGCCTAAGATGTAAGGTTATAAAAGAAAAACTGTTCAAAGCTGTACCCTTCTGCTTGATAAATGTCCATGCGGCAGCACTTGAAACAGTAATATGACTGCTTACTGCACTGCCCATTTACCTGAAGAGGCTACTTACAATCAAAAACTCAAAGCAGGGCATAGTCTGTGAAAAGACAACTGAGAGATGTAGCCAGGAGGCTATCAAGCAATCAAGGAAAGGTATTGGTACACTGGTAATGTTGTAGTCGTTGGGTATTATAAAGTTATAATATATATACAATTGTATAATGATATCATTAATATGCTTTATAATGTTTTTAAATATCCTAATTCCCATGTCATACTGTTAAACAGCTGAAAGCTTCACTGGTGCATGAAGTCCTATGAAAGGGTCAGAATATACTTGTTTCCTCCTTTCATTCCTTTTTTCATTACATATCCTTATGTAATGGGCAATCCTTATATAGAGATATCCACACAGTATATTCCTAGTTGTTCAACAGCTGAGACCCCCAGTGAACCACAGCCTGGTTCTTTCAACAGACAGAAAAAGGCACAATAATGCTGAGTGCTTATATACTGAAGATATATACACACATATATATATATATATATACACACACACACACATAGATTAGAAATAAGATGTACATCTTTATCATTGAGCTTAATTAAACATCAGGGTAGGGTAGTAAAGGATGCAAGAGATTTTCTAATTGTTGCATCCAACATGCTAATTATAAGACAGGTTTCTGATTTACTCCATCCCTCAAGAGTAAATATCTTCTTTAGAGATTGCTTTCAGCTCAAACTAAGTTAGAAATTCTTGGATTAAGCTCTCAGAGTTGCGCTCCTTTGGATGTCAAAGCCGATGAGAATATCAGTTCATTCTCCCCATAATTTAAGAATTTCTCAAGAATTAAAACTTCAGGGAAGGCATTTTTCATTTGGCCAATGGGTTCATCATTTTGACCACCAAATCCAGCTGCCACAGCAGAGGTATAATGCATAGAGATGAAAGTAAGTTACAGACACATAAAAAGTTTTTAGATAATGGCTAATTACAAAGCTGCAAAGACTGCAAGACATTCCCAGTTCTTAACCTGCTGGTTTTAAACCTAGCATAAGATAAGATATGCAAAACAAATAGATGAGCAGAAATAACTGAAGCCACCTACTATTCCAGGTAAAGTGTCACCTTACCTACAAAGAAACAGCACACCAGATTCAGATGCTGCCCCACCAAGGATCACAGAATTATAGAATGGTTTGGGTTAGAAGTGACCTTAAAGACCATCTAGTTCCAAACCCACTACCATGGGCAGGGACACCTTCTACTAGAACAGGTTGCTCAAAGCCCTGTTCAACCTGGCCTTGAGCACTTCAGGGATGGGGCAGCCACAGCTTCTGAGGGCAACCTTTTCCAGTGTCTCACCACCCTTACAGTAAAGAACTTCCTCCTTTTATCTAATCTAAATCTACCCTCTTTCAGTTTAAAGGCATTTCCACTTGTCCTACCACCACCTGCTTTTAGAAAAAGCCCCTCTCCAGTGTTCTTGTAGGCCCCCTTTAGGATTTGGAATGGCTATTTTCTCCTGTTTTAGGATAGGAATGACTATTTTTTCCTGGCAAAAAGCTTTCTCAGCAGCAGGTGGAGGTATGACAGATACATGCACCTTTGTCTGCCACACAGAAGACTCTATCTAGTTCTTCTTATTTTAATATTACTGCCAATGTTTTGGATGGCAGCTTCACCAATATAGGGAAAAAATACATCTGCATTCATGATGTATTAAGTCATGGAAACATAGAGCACCATGAGTTCATTAGAAATTATTTGCCCCTGATACAATTTAATTTTATTAGTACAGTAATAAAAGAAAGACTATCTGGAGTTTGACACAGACAATAAAAACAACAACAACCAACAAACAAACCAAACAACAACAAAACCACCAAAACCAACAAAGAGTGAAAGAAATGTGAGCTTTCTGGTCTTGGCTTAAGGATGTGAACAAGGTTTCCCATTTACTCTGGCACTGGAAAGAAAAATGTTTACTGGAAAGAAATATGTTGACAGACTGGTTCTTAGGAACCACAGAGTTTAACTGGGTACCATCAACAAAATAATACCAAGTACAGTTGCCAAGAATCACTATGTTAAATATGACGTACAAAGTTACGTTTTTGCAATACTGAACATACAAGCTCAGACCAATCCCAGTCGCCAAAAAAACCCTAGGTGCAAGGGATCCTATTGGCAAAAGTAGGCAACTCAGTCCTGCACTAGTCCTGTGCTACATGGTACAGAAATACAAGACTAGCTCTGTAATGTAGCAATAGGGATATTGCTTTATAGCCTGAGAAGTAGCAGCAGTCCACTTACTCCATCTATCTGAGAAGGCTGCCAACTAATTCTATTAACCTGAGCAAAATCCTGCTTTCCTGAGCAGAAGGAATCAAAATTCACAGCTTTGAGATCCTTCCAACTATCTATAAAAAGCTCCATCTTTTCCAGATTTTTCACAAGGATGTGTGTCTGAAGCTTGTATTCTGTTTTCTCAATCTTTCCTTTTTTAGTGGTATTTCTCACTTTGTCCTCACACACAGTTCCAGAACTCCAATCTAATTCCTTCACTCCTCAATTTCTCAGATCAAAGAGCTGCCCTTTGTACAGCTAGTTACTAGTTCAACTTCTCGTGAAATTTTTTTTCCAGGTCCCTGTTGCTTCAGTCTTCTACTAAAAAATTACTTCTACTGCTGTTTACTGGGTTTATTTATACACACGACAGTTACTGCATCAGTTTTAATGAATTTCTTTCTACAACAAAATTTAGGTTTGCTTCAGCAGTCCAATAAACGATTACGTTGCTAAAGATTTACTAAAGGGCAGAATATTCAAGAGTATTTGTACTCTGATTATGGAGAGCATTCAGATTTCTCTGCACATCTTGAATTGTTCAGTGTTTGTTCAATGTTCAAATCATTGTTCAATGAACAAATCAATGTTCAGAACAAAATAGAATACTGGATTCACACTTTTAACCTGATAACCTGCTCTAATTGATCTTGCTTTGAGCATGGATTGGACTGGTGACCTCCAGAGGTGCCTGCTAAGCCCAGCCATTCTATGGCACAGCACTGCACAAAACTCTTACAGTGAACTAATAGACTGTACCTGGCACATGTAGTATGTCTACTGCATTTTTACAGTCTCTAGTTTATCAGTTACATCATCAGAGTATGTTCCTTCCTCCTAGTTTCCACTTGTAGGAGAAAAATAGGGAATTGCAAAAAAAAACTATTTCTGTTGTAAGTTTTCATCTTTTGTGGAGATTCAAAATTATTTTTCAAGTTATTTCAGCACTCATTTCTTGGATTTCTTGATCATTGCTTTATTGAGGATTAATTCAACACCTCAAAGCTTCCTGCATGCTAACTTGCAACGCAGCAGATCACACCAAGCAAATCAAGCGCTCGTGAACTATGTACTCTGATTCTCTTCCTAGATACTAGGTAGTCCTAGATAGTCCTTCCCAATTCTTGCCTTGCCTCAAGGCCTACAATTCTTTTAACAGCTCTACTAAAAATACATGAAAGTGTATATATTAAACTGGTTTTACCCTCTTTATTTGACAGCCAAAATAAAAAGATGGTGAAGTACTTAACTATCCGGAAAGTACCAAAATGAATCAAATATTCATCCTACTCCTACATACCCTTTCATTAATGAGCCAGCTAGGCACAATAAAGCAAAGACTCATATGGCATACAACCTTACAGTGGTTTATACCTGATCCTGCTGAAAATCATTGTATTTTCAAAGCCACTTGGTATATATAAAAAAAAAACACAAAAAAGTCATCATTTTATCATAATTTAAGACATACCTTTAACATAACCAGATATATCTTTCCACGATGACTTAAAAGAAATTCTCATCAATAAAAGACTTGAAAAGTCTGCTAGCTGTAGCTTCTCATGCCATCAGTAGCAAAGAATTTTCAAGAAGAGCAAATTGCAGAAGCAATTTAAAATATATTTCCCACTTACTACATATGAACCATTTGAGAATCAACAGACATACACTGTGCAACTCTGGTCATATTTACACTAAAGGAGTACCTTCTCATCTTGTCCCAGAAAAAGAGAGAAATCAAATGATATAGTAAAAATGAAACCCATTCAACTCAGTCAAATTCAGCAGGACAAATTTTCATTATCATTTCAGCATTACAATTCTCCTGAAGTCAAATGGAAATGTATTGGTTCAGCTTAGCAGAACTTGGCACAGCAAACAGTTTTGCACTGTTCATTCTGAGTACCAGCCCATGAAACACTGCATCTCTAGCTTCCATATGGCTACATCTTAAGTAAGATTACACAGTTCTTTTGCATCTTAGCATTTTATTGTAAGTATTTAATTCATGGCACAATCTGAGTCAGACTGTACTATCTGTGTCTTTTTCTGGCATTTTGTTTTTCATTTTATATTTACACTGTCTCTCAACGATGTCCAAACAGTTAGGATTTGATCTAATGATGCCCCTCCGTGACAGGCTTTCCACCAATTTCAACAGATTTTGGCTCAATCTCTTGTTGTCAAGTTTATGAAACAGCAAGTTTTATAAATATGCGACACATAACTGGCAATTCCACTTGGCCTTTGTAAGAAGCTCACATTATTTTCAAACATGTTAGGATACACAAACAAATGTAATATTTAAACCAATAAAAGACAGCCCTATAAGTAAACAACAGAAGTCACTCTGGCACACCTTATTCTGGTAAACAGTAGTAATGCTTTTGCAGAAACCTAAAGTTATGCACTAAGGCTCCGGCGCTAAAGCAAAGTATGGCTATGCACACAGAAATGGGAATAACGCACAGCATGACCTAAACACGTACACAAATTTCACTAAACTGTCCAGGAGTCTGAGAGTAGAGTTCCCCACTGAAGTACTGGCACAAAACAAGGAATGTGAAAGATGAGGTGTGGCTATAGGCACAAAGATTTCAAGGTAAGCAAGCAGTCAAGAAGAGTCATGCAACATTTTCCCAGCATAGAGGAAAAATAATTACATTCAATCCTTCAAGCAAGACATTGATTAAACACAACAGGAAATTAGAAGTGTGCCTCCCTCAAAAATCTGACACAGTAAGAACTGCCTTAAGAGACACAACCATCTCTTTACTTCTCCGTACTATGATGATTTTCCTGTTGATTCTAGAAACGGAGGGATAACCAAACTGCTTATCCAGTGATTCATATTCCTAGCATATGGTAACACTCTTTCACGCAGTACTGATCTCATCAAGCAACCTTAGCTGTCTTCAATTAGACGGCATGGCAAGTACTTCATTGACTTAATTTAGCCTTATGTAAAGCAGAGGGATTATATGAAAGCAAATTAAAAATGAGCATAAAAAGCAGAAAAATATGTCTGCTGCTTTGCTTGTTCACTTTACTGGCTTAGCCATAGGGATATTGTGCTGCTTCTTTTGTATTGGGATTTATTTTCTCTATAAAGTACTTTACAAGGTTCACTTGAAAAAGCTTAACAGAAGGAGATTTCAAAAATATGTTAATTGAATGTTGACAGGAATCTCTGTGGACGCCCACAAAAGAAAAATACTCAGGAAATATCTGTTAAAAGCTCCAAAATTGTGCAGGAAGACTAATTTTAATCACACATTTCTGGATCTATTTTTATGAATCAATGTCACATCAATCTTCTTTGTCCTTTTATTCCAAACTGTTATCTGGCAGGAGCCCTGCCAGAAAGGAACACACAGCACTGACAAGCTGTTGCATGAGCCTGAGTTAATGTATGATGCGTGTAAAAATACTGCTTACTCTTTTCTTGGTTTTTAGGGAAGGATTATGAAGACATAATCTCACATACTCTGTGTGGCTTTTTTTCCTTTGTTTTTTTTGTTGGGTTTTTGTTTGTTTTTTTGTTTTGGTTTGGTTTTTTTCTGGGGTTTTTTTTTGTTGTTTTTTTTTAACTTGATCATACCAGTTATGTAGCTCAGTTTCATCAGGCTTCCTTTCCTGTAGAAGGGACTTCTTTACTGCGAAACAGTAGTCCATTCCAGGAGATAGATGAACTATCTTTAAACAAGCCAGATGGGATACTGGTGCTATTGCAGCAGAGAACAAAAGCAAAGCAGATAAATGTACTGCAATTCTCCAACTAGATGTGCCCAAAATTTGAGTAGGAGATTAAAATCTTCTCTATGCACTAGCATGAATAATTCTTGAGTCAATCTCCACCTGATATTCTCAGTTACCACATGCATTGCCTGTAGAAATGCTGCACAATGAACACTGAAGCAGAATACAATTTCCAATGTGATCAATACTGTACTGCAAATTAAAGACTTTTTTCCATAGGAGCTCCATAGCAAGCGTTAAAAATGCTTATTTTGCAAGCATACACTTTGTTCCATATACAAGATAAGTATTGATACAGTCTTACTTACCAAACAGTGATAGTTCTGTAATGAAAAGGGTGTGTCTCACAGTTATAATAAACTGCATCACCCTACTATCTTATCACTAATACAGGCTCAATCTTCACAAGTGTTCTGTAATCTCAACTTGTGATAATATCACTAGCAATTGAAGCAATTTACATTCAGAAAAGAAGGGGTTCATATTCCAATCTTCTTAAGGAAAGCACAAATATACAAGTATAAATTTGAAAAACATAACCTAGTAAGAATAAGGGAGTAAGATGCAAAAAAAAAATCCATTACAGATTGTAAATACATTTCATTTGATATAGATGCTGCAAGGGAAAAAAAATTGTGAATCCCTAGCAATTACTATTTTGGCTGACAAAAAACCCTGAAAATCACAGTCACAGGGAGGTTTGCCTAAGGAAAGCCTGCATGCTTGGGAACAAACAGTAAGTTGGCAGAAGGAAAGAATACTTGCTGACATGACAAAATGTTTTTTGTCAAAGCTCTGGAATATGTAGCATCACAGCTTGACAGCAAAAGCTCTGCAGGCCTCTACCAAAGCCAAACGTAATTAAGTGTACTTACATGTACTCTCTGTGCGCAGAATGCACAGCAGCTGCGTTGCTGTAACGCCACAAAACTATCGCTGAAGACAACACATCCAGTGTGGCATCAAACTGAAAGAGATACAGAGTCAATTGTTTTGTGGACCATTAAATGTGCCCTGTACTAGTAGTAATACATTTACTATCCTGCTGCCCAGGCAGAAAGCAGCTTCAAATAAACAATTCTAATGAAAGCAGAATTTACATTTATTAAATTAATCTTCACGGCTTCGCCATGTTTTATTGCCCAGTTATACACCTCAGAGCTCAGGAAGTCAAACAAGGGTTAAAAAAATTTTATTTGTAATCCATCACCTCCAGAGAAAATAAGAAAAAACAAAAGAAAACCCCACCAGTCTGGCATTGTGACACCATGACAGTTATAATACTAGTATGATGCTTATGCAACGACTCTTCAAAAAAAAAAAGAACAAGAGCTTGAAAATGCCTGGCAAGCATTTCTTTTTCTGGCAAAGTCATTAATTTTCTGCAGTAGAAGGTTTTGTTTCAAATCAAGCAAATAGTAACTTTTGTTCAAAATCTCCCTGTATCCAGATTTCGTATTATTCTGGGTCATCAGCAAAATTGCCATGTTTGTATTAATGAACCCATGATGGCAGGTAACACCAAAAAGCAGGCTTGTCCATTGTAAGAATTTTCATTCTTAAGTCAAACTTTTCTACAGAGTCAAAAGACTACAGAAAGCAAAAGACAAATTATTTTACATCAGTCATTTTACTTCACATTAGGAATTCTTTCCTCTATCACTGACCAAGAAAGTCACGGCAGCTACTGGAGATAAAAGCTGTCATCCCAAAGTCAACTAGAGTTTTACCATAGACTTCAATCGGAAAAGGGATACACAGCTCAGAAGGGAACTTTAGAATTGGGCTCAGCTTAAATAACAGAACTGAATAAGCTGATTTTGTAGAACAAAAAAATAAAAAACATATCTGGTGAATAACACCTATCAATGACAAGATGTAAGCATTGGTATTAACTTCAACATAAGACTTAGCAGTCAGAAACTAAAAAAAATGTAACCAAAGTATCTTTACTATCATTTACCAGGTGTGAATTCAACAATATTTTATCTAATCCATCACTGACTTCACACACTTTGCCATGAACTTTTAACAAGAAAAATACAGTATTCTATGTTGGGGGGGATGAGTGGGGGAGGGGAGGATAAGGGGGGGAGGGAGAAGAAAAAAAGAGAGTATTTAAATTGTATCTGTACTTACAGCAAATCCAAATGATGATGCACTGTATCTCATTACGGAGACAGCTAAAGGAAAGGAAATATTATTTAGAAACACTTTAAATCTTTTTTGTATCCTTTCTTCTTCTTCTCTCATTCCGGTTACAAAACTATTTTCAACATATGGGCTTAGTGTCACCCAGTTCCCATCAGAATCACCTAACCATAACTTCAGACTCTCAGAAAACTTAATATTTATCAAAGTGCTCCCTGCTCCACCTAGGCACAAAAGTCCACCCGAGCTGGCTGACAGAAAACTATGAAGGTCTATCCAGACTTTTTGACTGCCACCTTTTTGACAAAAACCCCAAGGGCAATTCACATAGCCCCAATAATTGCTTCAAAATCCATCAGTCTAACATCACTTTTACTCCCATGCAACCTAATTCTACTATCTCACAGTTCCAAATTCTAGGAGGTATTGTGGCAGGTACCTTTCAGTAGCCCAGAGGAATACCAGGTGAGAAGCAGGCAGTAACAGAACAGACCACTTGCTGGACTTCATCAAACAGGCTACAAGCAACGTAACGGCAGTGTCAAGCTCTCAAGCACTGAGCAGCTCCAGCCTTCTGTGTTTTGCAGACTGTCCAGTGAGAACAGGACCAACTGAACCTGTGCTCCCTGAATAAAACCCACAGCACTCCAGGTCCAGTATTAAGAGGGCTTGGGATAAACCTGAAAGGATTCATTTTACTACTCTTTTATGAACATACATTAACTAACTTACTAAGAAAAATACATTTTTGTAAATAAAAATACTTGAAATAAAAAAGGACCAGACTCATCAACAACTTTGTCAATCTCAGACTGACAAACACAATATCTAATTTTTAGTATTCCAGTATTCATTAGAACAGCTTGGCAGAATAGAGCTGCTATAGTTTGATTGTTCTTTTCAGTAACAGCAAGCTGCAGTTCTGTGGCACTTATCTGTATAAACAAAAACTAAAATCTTGGAAAAAATAACCCTTTTCTTACTGATCTAAGACCTAACTGTGGCCACAAGTATGCTGAACATCACAAATATTTGGACCTTATTAATACAGTTGGCCAAATCACATAGAAAAGTCAAGTTCATTTCTAGATTCCCATTGCTCAATGTTGAAGAGTACTGAAATAGTATGGATTTACATCTCCCTCTCATTGTTAAATCATGATTTCCCACACTTCATCTCCTAGGTGAAAAATGAAGTTATATTTCTTGGCCAGACTTGCCTGGCAAAAGCTACACTTGACAAGCTGATACTAGCTTCCAGTGATCCAGCTACAAATTTGAACACTTCACTGCATAATAATATATTACCTACCAAACTGCATGCCTCCTTAGAGGCATACAGTTTCAAGACCTACAGAAGCTGCATAAAAAAAAAAACAAAAGGTATGGGCATTCACAGATACACACATGCTTGCAATATTCCTGTCATTACTGCTTTCATATGTTGCAGTTCAAAGCCACATTTATACTCCTACTTCTAGCCTGCCTCTGTAGCAGAATTAGCTCCTCAGATTTTACTAACTTGCCAGCTTTTCTCCCCACTCTAATCCAAACTTAACTCTATGGTTCCCTTAAAAATTAATACATAATTTCTAAGGGTGATGAAGTACAGATAGCCACACCTTAAGAGTGCTCTAAGTGGCATACTTTATAGCATAAGGTTTTAACATGAGAGAACTGTCTTTATTCCAATGCACTCTGACACAGTGAATATCCATAGCATTAACACACAATCTGTTTCATCTTAGCTATCTAAAACAGGAATGAAGGATTAACTAACAGCGTTGAAAGTCTGCTTAAACATTTTTGCTAGCTAGTGAATACAACTGGAGGAAAGATTTTCCAAGGCCTGGTACGCTAAAATAATAACTTGTAGTGGTACAAGGCCATAATAAAAGTAGTAATGACCATTTTAGCATTGGAAAAATAGTATCTTTATATTATTTATTTATATACCCTGAGTAGACAGACTTGGGGGTGTTGGTTGATGAGAACATGACCGAGCAATGTGCATTTGCAGCCCAGAAACCAACCATATACTGGGCAGCATCAAGAGAAGCATGACCATCAGGTCAAGGGAGGTGATCCTGCCCCTCTACTCTGCTCTTGTGAGATCCCCCCTGAAGTTCTGTGAAAAGATGCAGAGCCCCCAACATAAGAAGCACATGGACCTGTTGGAGTGATCCCAGAGGAGACCATGAAGATGATCAGAGGGTTGGAGCACCTCTCGTATGAAGACAGGCTGAGAGAGATGGGGTTGTTCCTGAGAGCCTGGAGAAGGTTCCAGGGAGACCACAGAACAGCCTTCCAGTGGCCAAAAGGACTTAGAAGAAAGCTGGAGAGGGACTTTTTACAAGGGCAATTAGTTTTAGGGAAAGGAGAAAAGGCATGAAACTGAAAGAGGAGTGATTTAGACCAGGTATTGGGAATTCTTCACTGAGGGTAGTGAGCTTCTGGAACAAGTTGCCTGAGAAGCTGTGGCTGTCCTATCCCTGGCAGTAGTTAACGACAGGTTGGATGGGGCTCTAAGCAACCTGATTTAGTGAAGTGAAACTAGATGACCTTCAAGGCCTCTTCCAACCCAAACCATTACATGATTCTATTGGCTTACAGGGTGTATCACTCAATACAGGTTGACTCAGACTGACTGTATCCTCTAATGATGATGACTGCCTTCCATTCTAGTAACTGAAGCTGAAAGGACTTTTAGGGAAGTCCTTAGCATCCAAGCACTTGATATCGCTGGACAAAGGAATAGCCAGTGGTCCTTATGCCTCCAGAACCACTGCTGTGCTCCAGAATCAACGTATCGATGTACAGCACTGCAGGAAATGGATCACAGAGCTTTTGCTGAACCCTTACCGTCTTTATTCTCAGCACATATTTTCAGTTATTCCCATATGAACCCCTGATGTAAAATAAAAGAGCCCTTAGAACAAAAAAAAAAAAACAAAAAAGTCACAAAATAAAAAAAAAAACCCACAAATAAAAAATAATCTTCATTCATCTTCATACTGAATCAGTACAATAAGTACAATAGTGGGATAAAAGCAATGAGTAAAGAACAGAACAGACACCTTGAAAATCCTGTGGAGCCACTGTATACATTTAGCAGTTACACTGCCGTGACAGTGTGAGCCTGCTTTTAGCTATTTTATTGGCTAAATTGGACAGCATTTTATTACCTCTACAATGAAGCAGATAATCCTAATGCATTTTCCTGACATTTGTAAATGGAACTTGCAAGCAAATACTAAAAATAGAGCCAGCACAGTGAGCTGCAAATCTACCACTACTTCAACCTGCACAACAACATCAATCTGTGAAGTCTGCAAACCTATAGGTCAGATTTTCCTGTAATTCCTACACCCCTTCCAAACTGATTCCAAATGAAGAAAAATACCTAATTTTCCACACATTCTACCCTCAACAAACTTAGGGTTTTATTCATTTCCATGTGCCTCAGAAAAATCATTTAACTAGGGCCCTAACCCTAAAAAATCATTTCAGTTTTACTCTTCAGCCATCTAACCTCCCACCAGCTTTCAACAGCTTTGAGCCCTCTAAAATGTGTTCCTGGAAAGACAGACCCTTCAGTGACTGTAAGCCTCCCATCTCCTTCGCTGCATTCAGAGAGCACCCTGGTACCTTTCTGCACAAATGTAGCAGGCAAGAAACAGGACAGGAAATAAACTGCCTCCATGTCTCCCATTTGTTTGGGATAAGTGTGGCTATAAACAAGAGATGGTACATATCAACAGCTCCCCCACCTGTCATGAAAATTTTGTGCCTACTCAGAGAGGAGAGAACTATTTTTAGGCAGCTCCTCCTGATGGGACAATCACTCCATCATGTTTGCTTTGAAACTAGTCATTTTGAAAGACACATCTGGATATCAGCACATAAAAAGTCATACCCTCAAAGTACATGACCTGCACTTAGCAGAAATCAGGCAGGCAGTCTGATCACCAGTGAAAGTGTTGGGTTTATTTCTACATAAATTACCATGCGTATCTTGCAAGTTTTACAGAATGACAAGAAAGAGAAACTGGAAATTATGCTGAATCAGAAGGGAAACTGAAATACAGTCTGTTTTCATTGCCCAGTGTTGACAAAACATCAAAACTTAATGTTACAACAAATATTTCAAAATAAACCCATTCCAAGAAGAGAAAACCAAATGAGTAATACTTTCTAAAATTCCATCACAACAACTGAAGGCAAAGAACAGACATGACTCCAATACCATTTATACTTGTAAAAAAAGCTACTGACCAGGACCAAGAGGTACACGTGCATTTCCCCCAGGCACCTCCTCCCCACCCCAAAATTTGAGGAGAGCAAAATTCAAGGATTTTTATGCACGTTCAAGATTTCTGCATTCAGCACAGCAGCTACAAATGGTTGCTCAACATCCAGTGCCTCAGATACAAGTCTGCCAGGCATCTAATCTATGTGGGGAGACCCAGTGCTATCCATCAGTGCCTGATTTCCACACCCGTATTTCTATCCCAAAGTCACTGGCAAAATTGGACCAACCCTATCTATACAAATTCTTCAGCTCATTTCCCAGTTTATAATTGCATCAACATGTAAAGAACAGTTACTGTATTTTCCAGTCTGTCTCTAATACCCCCTGGACTACAGGCAGGGCTGAAACCTCTGATTTCTAAATGTAAATGATTTCTAAAAGCAACACAGCTAAGGAGCCTACGATTTACAACTCACTTTCTTCAAAAAGGAAGTGCAACCCCACCAAAACTATTAAACAGCTTTATCTTTTCCTTCACTTTTTTTTAAAGGACTGAGATCTTTGACATAAACAAGTGACTCTATTATTTAATAACAATGTACATATCATAGAATCATAGAATAGCTAGGGTTGGGAAGGACGTTAAGATGATCAACTTCCCCACCATGGGCAGGGACACCTCACACTAAACCATGTCCCCAAGAACATACTAGTAATATAAAATACCCCAAGCAAACACTAAATGATAGACACATACAGACAGAGCAGTGCACTGCAGTGCCAGTGCTGGGAGAAAGCAGGACCCCTCCTGTCTGGCATCCCACTGTTTTGCACACTCCCATGCTTCCTTTCTCAAGTGCCAACCTTCTGTTTTCAAACAAGATCATCTTAAAAAAAGAATGGAAATGAATCCAAATAAAGAAGAAGTGGTATTTTTGTTGAGTTTTGGCTTCCCAGGGGGCAGGAACTAAAAGAAGGCCCATATGTCATAGCTGCAGTTGAGCTTTATCAGGATACTAAATGCATACATTTGCATTTAAGAACAATAAAACTTAAAAGTCTATACAAAACATACTAGTTTTCCTTCTAGGTACACAATGCAAACTCTCTGTAACTGAACACAGTGCATAGCTTAATCTGTTATATTTCAAATGGGGTCACTTGAATCACCCAAATAACTCAGTGCAATGACATTAAAGGACATTGTCTTTTAATAAAACTATGTATTGTCAATGCCCCAACTCCAAATATAACAACTGAAAGGGTCCAGAATGTTGCAAATACCCGTAACTGCACACTTAACCAGGGAAGATTTTGCAGCTTATATATACCTACAGTCCACAGGCTTTGTAATTTTGAGCCTGAAATCAGTTTAAAAAAACCAAAGGAAGCCATTTGGCCCTGGACATGGACAAGGAATAAGTAGTACCTTGGCTAAAAAAGCCACCAATGACCAGTAATGTTGAGTGATATCAGACACACTTAACGGCTGTTTCTAAAGTCCAGTGGCAAAGATTTCTAACTCACTCTATCCAAATGAAGATTATCTGGATTTAATGACCCAGGAGACTCTGCAAAGGCAAAATTTCTCCCATCTTCTGTGTTTTACTGACTGGAGGCAAAGCTACCAGAGAAGTATTCAAGCTCTACACAGCATAAAGAATTTATTCTTGGGAGTTTGCCCAGTTGCTTTAAAGAAGGTTTTACTGAAGTTAACAGAAGAAGTCAGAAGACTGAGGTGAAGGTTTGTAAATACTTATCTGACTTAAAAGGATTCTTGGAGGCTTCTTATTTTATACATGTATCCCCAGTCATGTAACAGCTTGGACATAGACTAAGCATTTTTATCCGTCACTGAAGGTTTTGAATCGTTAATAAAACCATTAATAAAAGAGCTAAAATACTGCCATCACTTTAAGTTTTGGCAAATTCCTGTCCAGTAGCCATGTTAGAAAGATGGAGAGATCCTTTCAAAACCAGAAAGAATGATTTCATACACAAGCTACAGATGGCACAGATGACATAGAATTTACATGCAAGGATTCAGGCTAACTGAAGCACAACTGAAATTAAATACATGAATAGCATTGGTTGTGCTAGGTATTGATACCTATATGAAAAAAGTATTGTTAATAAGCTTTTATTTAGAACCTAAGCACATTTGAAAAAACATAACCAGTGAGATGTGCATCACCCCACCCAGCACAAGGCTGTCTCCGTTATTGTGGATACAAAGCCTATTGGTTTAATTTATAAAAGATGCTTAACTTGAAGTTTGCCAAACTCAGACTAAATGAGGCACATCAGAAAAGTCCAGAGGCCAAACCTCCAAATTCAGCATCATTTTTTAAGTTATTTTCCCCTAATTTTATGCTACTATTTCAAGCTGAACTTGATTGTGAATTGCGATTTCAACAGTTGAGGTGTATCTAGAGGGTTAAATCAAAACATCAATGCTGCTGTTAAAAAAAACCAGCAAGTCCACATTGAAAGTATTTCTAAGAAACAAATAATTGTCCAGCATCATAAAACCTATTTCTCAGCATGCTACAAAGATTCAAACCACAGGCCTTTATGGTGTATAAAACCACTATTTCATTGGTTGATATTTCAGGTTCAAGACAAATATAACACAGCTTTAAATACCTTGAATCATACCACAGTATAACCTCTGTTCCATATAAATTGGCTGATGGAACTACAACATGGATCAAGAGAGGATTTAGTTAGCTTTGCCACATATTGCATGATTTTCTAGAAGTATTTAATCTATCCAGTACCTTAAATATAGTTCTATAATAAGAAAAAAACATGTAATTAAGACTTATTCAAGTTGGATTCTTCATGGTGTTCTCTAAATTTCAAGAAAAGAAACACGTTTTAGCCATGGTAAGCATTTAAAACCACAAAATTCCACAAAAGCAGTGGATAAATTCTCATTTTTCCACATTACCTATAAGAACCCTTACTCAGCATCTGCTATCCACAATATAACACAGATGAATTTTCTAGTTATAAACAAATACAGATTTGCCACATAATATTTTCACTGAAGCGGAACTTCAATATACAGATTTTGACCCAAAGTATTTTTTCTCCCTAGAATTTCAGCAAAATTTTAAGCGGCTCAATGGATGTAGCAATGAATTGCAACATTTTGTATTTACCAAATTAAAAGTTTTTTCAAATAAATTAGAATGTATTTTATTGGATTTGATGGATTTTAACTCTTTTATCCAGTATGCCTGTGGAGAGAGTTGTATTTTTTGAGGGCATTATAGACATACAATTATATTTACAAGCATCTCAAAAAAGAAATCAAACTAAACAATTACAGTAGTCTCCCTGTTTAACAGGTAAGGAAACAGAACTCAATAAGGGATCTTATGAGATATCTGAAAATCAGGGATCCAGAATAAGTTTAATAGCCAGAACAACTAGACTTTGGAGAGAGAGTGTGTTTGAAATGGCACCTAGGTCTGAGTGACTTTCACAGTCTCACACAACATACTTTCTAAGTAACCTTCAATAGGACCCTTAAACCTTCCTTTTTCAGGATTTCTATCTACAGAATATGAGGTAAGTACTTCCACTCTTCAGGATGTTATTACACAGGGAAAACCATTATACCATATGGAAGCATCTTCACTGTAATTCTGTGAAGAGTGACAGCAGGCACCATGAAAATCTATTTGAATAAACTGTTTAGTACTATGATCTGCTTTCTATGATATTTCACTTTCTCAAAGCCCTGCCTTAACTTTTAGAAATGCAAACTTTACGGAAAATGGTAACCCGACTAGAAATTATCTGTGTGATATTTATGGCAATTCCACAGCTTAACAGTTGTAGGATACTCTATTTTTATACTAGAAGTATTTCAACAGACTTCTGAAAATCAAAGCAGATTCCCTTTCCTACAGAAATATAGCGATTCTTCAAAAGTGCATCAAGTGCTGAAAAAGAACCAACATTCATACTGAAAATACTTCTGTATTGCCCTTTAACTTGTATAATGTAATTATAATTATTGAAACTGATGTGACTAGTGCACCTCCATCAATGGGTGATGCACAATGCAGTGAGACCCATGAATGGAAAGGTGACTATTTTAAGCATCCTCTGTTTTAGATACCTTTGAAAGGCTCTGAATCTGGAAGCCCTCAAAATTGAGTCCACCAAAAACTGTCAGCTGGATGCCCAATAATGAAGACACCCAAAATAATTATGAGAAAGTTCTATTAAAAACTACAAAATCATGTAAAGGAAAACATACAGGCAGGCTGATATCTGCCTTAACAAAAAACAAACAAACAAAACTCTAGGGTAACAATTTATCTCCTTTTTTATTTTTTCCCTCCAAAAACCACACAAAAGCAACAGCAAATCTGTCACAAGGAATGAAAGTAAAATAAGATACTTGCTTTGCTCTTCCCTGGGTATTTTTGTCTGGTTCCTCCCCCAACTAACAGGTGGTTAAGTCCTGCAGTGCTGTTCTTGAGAAGGATACATGAAATTAGAATAAATTCTCTGCACATACGCATTAATGATTTAGAAATCTAAGACTTTTACCTTAGCTGGGGCCCATCCACACCTAAGCCTGGTTCAGTGATTCCTGGGACAAGGAATGACCACTCTAACCTTGAAGCCAGAGACCAAAATCTAATGAGGATCTGCCCCACACAGCAGAACTCAAGTTGCTTCTCTGGAACCCACTCTTCTGTGTACAAGGACCGATGCTTTCCCCAGAACTTTCTATAATAGCCAATGACTAATGGCACAACTGAGTCCCTCTATAATCAGTGGGAACAACACAAGAGAGGAGCATACTAGTTCAAGGATTTGACAGGCTTTCCTTATCATAATAATAAAATACTAAAAAGAAAACTAGAGAATTACATTAATTTCTCTATGCACAGCTCTCTTCAATATACAAAGAATGGAACATGGTACATAAAGACTAGACTAGAAGAAATTCACACTCATGACATTTAGCCTCATATTAAATGTGTGTTCTCTGACAATTTTAATGACTTCAGAAATATGAAAACCAAAGAAGATTTCAACTGACAAGCTTTGGTCGTTGAAAAATAATTAGTCATCTTCACAGCCTTTTTCATCATCCCTATCAGTTTCAGAGGCAAGACACATATCACAGTACCCCCCATTTTAATTAGACAGCTAGGGAGCTGCACCAGAACCAAAACAAACTGCCAAATACAGTTAAGCAGGCTGCCAGAATACAGCACAATATTACAGATACTTCTTTTTTACAAAGTGAGATTAATAATGCAAACCATAACAGATACCTCAGTGAATTTAGTGGAGAAACTTTAAAACATGGCTTTACATACACATTTTTAAAAAAAACAATAAATTCCAATTTCAAGATGCTTTTTGGTGTGAAAAATTTTAGCTATCCCGAATGACTGTGGAAGAGGACATGTCCAGCTGTATACATGCAGCCAGTTTTAGTATGTAGGAGCCTGAAGGTGAATGCAAAGGAGGCCAGAGGTAAATGGCCTCAGTAAATGACATCATGCTAAGGACACCTCTGTGCCCTACCAGAGACGTAATAAGCGATCCCATACTTCATTATATCCTCCCATTTAATCTTCAATTTTAACAAGTGAAGAGTTCAAAACCTGTCATTTAACATTTTAAACTTACAAAATTCTCACAGGAGCATTTCCACACTCTAAGAATCTGGAGTTTTAAAAATGCAAAATTACTTGAAGACCCATTACTGATCTGCATGTTCAAGAATTCCTGTATGTACTGTATCTGAAAAGCACTAAAATTCAAACATGGAAGAATTATACTGGAACTAAGGGTAAATTAGGAAAATTGTCATAATTTCACAGAACAAATTCTACTGGTCAATTTTGCTAATAAACCTAAAAGAAGCCCAAACTATGGTAGTTCTGAATCAGCGAGTACTTCATTTATTTCAGTACTATCAACAGTTATTTGCATTTATGTTATTGTCAGATAGTTTCTGGCAGTTTATCATCTAGATAATTAAACTATAAACTCTTTTCTATGGTCAGATAACTGGAAAGCAAGAGATGACTGAAAATGTTACCTTGCTTATTCAATTAGACCAACTGGCAGGTTTTATCACCCATTTCAGCGTGTTGCATCATAGAATAGTTTGGGTTGGAAGAGACCTTCAAGATTATCTAGTTCCAACCCCCCCTGCCACAGGCAGGGACACCTTCCACTAGACCCAGTTGCTCAAAGCCCTGCTCAACACTGCTAGGGATGGGGCAGCCACAGTTTCTCTGGGTAACCTGTTCCAGTGCCTCACCACCCTCACAGTAAAGAATTTCTTCCTAATATCTAATCTAAATCTTCCTTATTCCAGTTTCAAGCCACTACCCATAGTCCTGTCGCTACATGCGCTCTCCCTTTACAGCTTTCTTGTAGGCCCCTTTAGGCACTGGAAGGCTGTTCAGAGGTCCTCCCAGAGCCTTCTCTTCTCCAGGCTGAACAACTCCAGCTCTCTCAGCCTGTCTTCACAGGAAAGGTGCTTCAGCCTTCTGATCATCTTCATGGCCTCCTCTGGAATCACTCCAACAGATCCATGTTCTTATGTTGGGGATCCCACAGCTGAACCACTACTCCAAGCAGCATCTAATAATAGCAGAGTGGAAGGAGAGAATCACTTCCCTTGACCAGCTGGTCACAATTCTTTTGATGTCACCTAGCATATGGTTGTTTTCTGGGCTGCAAGCACATACTGCTGCGTCACATTGAGCTTCTCATCAACAAGCACCTCCAAGTAACCTCCCTAGGTCTGCTCTCCATCCAGTCTCCACTCAGCCTGTATTTGTGCTTGGGATTGCCCTGACCCATGTGCAGTACCTTATACTTGGCCTTGTTGAACTTGAGGATGTTCACACAGGCCCATCTCTTAAGCCTGTCAAGGTCAATTCCTTATGGCATCCCTTCCATCCAACATGTCGACCACACCACACAGCTTGTCATTAGCAAACTTGCTGAGGGTGCACTCAATCTCAATGCCCATGTCACCAATGAAGATGTTAAACACGTATGATAGGTTCCGATCAAAGCAACATTTAACTAATATTCCTATCTCTATTAGGGAAGATTACTTTATTTGCACAAAGTAGTCTAATAATCCAGGTAACTGCAAGTATTGATAAAGGAGGAAGGAAACTGCAAGCTCATATATTGCTATTCACTGTGGGTAAGCAAACTGATGAATATACTGACTTCCACCCCAGTCAGAGCTCTGAGGGACATAAGACATTTGCTCACAAAATAAATAATGAAATTATGATCTAATATGTATAACACCATTTATTTGAGTTCTCTAAGCACAGAGGAAATTACACTTGGTGACTGCTTCTAAATGAAGGCCATTTTGCAAGCCCAAAAGTGAAGACGGGAAGTATAATGTATAAAATTTTTAAATAGGCACCCACACAGCTCTTATTCTGCAAAAGCTATCCACTTAGTTTTATTTTAGCTTTGTCTTTAATGGAAGGCATGTTGGTTAATTCTTGTATAACAATTTCACTATTCTCTATTCTCAAATACACTTTAAGGTGTGCAAGTCCAGAAGATTCTTTCTTGCTGGCCATGCTTTATCCATGCTTTAACAAAAACATTTTGTATGTTTTGTTAGTAGGATTTCAGATCAAACCTAAAAGATAGCAGACTCTTACCTTATTTCTCACACAATTGCTGGAATTTAAAAAAACTTAAAAGTCTGAACTGGATTATTAATGCTCTTTTAATACCAAACAATGGAAATTCACCCTTACACAAATTTAACTAACCATTGAATTCTTAACATCAAAGCAGACAATTCTGCTATAAAAAAACAGAGAAAGAGAAGCAACTGCCTGAGAGCTCTCTGATAAGTTTAACTGTAGGAAGGAATTGCAAGCCCTTCAGACAAATCCCTTCCTCGGACAATGTGCTAATCTTAATCTATTGCTAAAGGCCGCAATGAAGAAGCCTGTCATCAGTCCTACTTCAGTGCTGTAATATGGAGATGCTCTTCTGGCAAGGATGACGCACACTGTATATACAAAACAGCACTGCTCTCAGGATTAGTAAACAATTTGAGAGCAAACCAAATATATTAAGATATCTGTGTGCTATCAAGTCATTAAGTCAAAATTACAATGAAATGTGAGTCTGAAATGCAAATTTCCTTTGCTCTGTTGGTTTTTTTTAATTAGCTTTATTAGTAGCTTTTTTAAGCAGTAATTCTAAATGCATTGCTCATTTTCTAAGAAAAACATTTTAAAACTGTTAAAAGTTTTCTTCCAGTTCCACAGTCTTGGCAACAGGTAGCAATAGGAAATCATATTTGGCAATTCACGAGACTATGAAGATTGTAACAGCTTTCCTGAAGGACACCGAGTTGTAAAACTGAAAGAAAAACAGTAAATGATTGACATACCACACCACTTTGCCTCTGTCCAATTTTAGAATAATTGGCTTAACAAATCTACTGCTAATTCTGATCAAAGCAACAGTAAAATTTGCAATCCTTTCTTTATAAGTTTTATTTATTTGGACAAAAAATAGTGTAGGTAGCATCACAAATAATATTACAATAAGACAAAAGGATATTACTAAGTTATGTATTGCTATTTACAACATGCAACTCTGTCAATAAAACTCAAACTAACATCAATTATGTTTGTGTTCCACGCACAACTACTCCAAGGAGTAAACTCTTGACAAGTGTTAGAAATGTGTCCCCAGGATAAAACCCTTTATGTCAAGCAACATACACCTGTTCTTCTAACATACAAAGGGCTTTTGCTTTTTTTGTTTTCTTCTGTTATAAGGACTTATTAGTAGTATGAAACAGCTTCAAAACTAAGAAAACTTCTACGTTACCATATACGGGGAATGTTTACAGCAGAGCTAACATGTACCTGACTTGCAAATCAAAATGACTTGTCAGTAGAAGACCCTAAACAGCAACAATCCTTAGAGCCATCTAAAATATCCTGACTTAATTTTTCTGAAATTATAAACATAAAAATACAGTTTCATTTTTTCTGCCAGGAGCACTTCTGAAAATGGAGCTAAAAGGGTTAACATGTCTTTTACAACCATGACACCAAGAGTTTTAAAGACTTTTGATGTCAACAGAATATTTTTAAAAATATTGTTTCAAATTATTGAAAATTAAAAAAAAAAAACAAATAAAAACAAACAGAAAAACCCCACACATTTTCATCATTTTTAGATCCTCATCTGTTCTGCTTTTAGAGATCAGCCAGTATCTAGTTATTCTCTGGCTCCATGCATAAAGAAAAGATGCATCTTTTCATTTGTAAATCCCGTTGAGAATACTTATTTATAAAAGCAGATACCTAGAATTCCTAACACCAGAATACTGGACTTGTATTTAAAAGAATCCAGTGGTCTGAATTTGCAGTCACCAATCCTGATCCTTGAATATGAGATTAACTTACCAGAACTGGTAGGTTTTGCAATGGTTGAGAATTTTAACACTACGGTAACATTTCACATTGGCCAAAGATGTCTTGCTCACTATTCCCACTATGACAGACTTACTGATTTCCTTCCTTAGCTTTGAACTTTCTCAGCCTGATGCACCTCAATGATACAACAACCCTGCCGTGAGTGATTTCAGTTGCCTGCTGCCTGTTGAAGATTTTCCTTTTGCAAAGCCTTCCAAGCCAAAATAGATATTTGTATTCAATTACAGCTCTAATTATGTTAACCTATTCACTGCTTTTGATGACCTCTCAGCCTCCTTCAGATGTAAGACACCCTTTTAAGTTTACAAGTTATTGTATTGTTTTCCCTGTATTGCTCTTACTCAACTTTTCATTCCAGCTACCTAGTGGTCGGAGTCATTTGCAATGTTAAGTATGCTTTGCAGCAAACAGAAAAGAAATTGCAGTAAGTTTACTCAGTCACTTTAAGAGAAAATTGAGATGCAAGTTGGCAGTGTAAAACTAATGTAAACTATCTGAAGTTAATATGTACAAGGATAGAATTTAGATATCTTTGTAGTGGAGTTATAGAAGAGTCTAACAAATATTTTTTTCCTCTACCCCCAAGAAGGTCAAGTGTCAAACCAGGAGATATTATTGCAACATTCAAACAAGTAGACTATACTACTACATAAATAATGTCATATGAGAAAAGTAGCTTAATTCTGGGAAGTAGAAAGAACAAGCTAATTTTTATTGACTATGCAAAGCAAATTACTGTGAGTTCTGGAATATTATAAATTCACCTGGCAGTACATTTCATAGTAATTTGATTGCATACATAGGAGATAAGAAAAAATTGTAAATTTATACAATCTGAAACTGGAGTGAACTGGACTCTTAAGATGTGCTTCTTTATTTATACCACTTGAAGACTTCATGTAATTGACTGTGTTTAAAAATTACCCATTTTGAACACAGTGTGATATAGAAGTCTAAAAATGTCCATGGCAAATACCAAGATAACAGGATCAATGATGTTTCTGGATAAAAGAATACTTACAATTGAAAACATTATTTGTAAATATATTATTTAAACACTGGAAAGACATTACCCTTCAAATAAGAATTTGTAAAAGCTTCTCAAGTATCTTAATAAAGTAACTCCCTTTTTGCATACTATTTTTTAAAAAACTAGCCTATCATACACTTCTGCATCCTACTAAACAATAAAGAAAAAAGTGATTGAAAGGGACAGTCAGGGAGAAAAGATTCATTCAGAACTAGAGCTGAGGCTCCTCTGGGGTAGGATGTAGGAATGACACTGCTGTTTCTGAGGGAGACCATGAGATTAGTCACTGCCACACAAAGTCTTAAAAGGACTTTAGCACAATTTTGAAATTCATTGTGCAGCAAGGAATAAATCTCTGTACACAAGAGGGGATCATTCTGTACATATAGACAGTCAGCCCTAATTATATTTGTAATATGAATTTGCAATAAGGCAAATAAAATCTCCTAATGCCAGAAAGCCCTTATGACACAGAAGCCAATTTTTATGATATACATATGTTTATAGGTATATAGTTTTGAAGAAAATAATTATTTATTTCTGGCCTCCTTATCATCTTTTATAACTATATGACAGAAAAAGAAGATTCATAGTTCAAAATCAATCACCAGGTAGACTATAAGCAGTCCACTTTCTTTGCTGTGGCACATAGTACTACACCATACATTGAGGTATTAACCACAAGAGTGTATGAAAGATCCAAGAGTGATCTTGGGCAATTTTCTACATAATAACTATGCACACCTACATAAGTGGATTTCTTAACCTTTTCTAAAAATGCACTAAAACCTACTAAAAGTGAATCAATGGCCTAATTCACTCTTGAAGGTAGCTCACTACAAAGCTCTAAAGATCTTCAAAGAAAATGTCTTATTTTTGAAGCTAATTTAATCTAACAAAATGAAAGCACTTAAACTCTTTCAATGTTGATTGAGCCCTGTGTCTGAATACCAATGTTCTGTCAGCTCTTCCACAACAACTTGAGAACTTGAGAACTTGAGAATATTTTCAATTTGTTATAAAATTAAATCCAGAAAAATTCTGATCCATAGGCAAAAAAAATTGTCAGACTAAAGCATATCAGTAAGGTACTGGTTCATCCTTAAACTTTGAAAGAAATACTTCAGAATCCACCTAAAAGTTTATGACATCAAGGATAATAAAAATGTCCTTTCCTTGTTACAGAAACACTAATGTACCTTGATTAAAGAACAATATGTAGCTATCTTTTATTTTACAACCAAACAGAAATGTTGGCTAAATAAAATACATAGAAACAGCATCAAATGAAAACCCAATATAGTGTTATTATGGATTTGTACAGATTATGAAAAACGGTATAAAGAGAAAGAAATATCTGCATAGCAAGTCCTGCAGAGAAGATGAGCTGATTTCCTAAAGAATTTGATCAATTAATTATATATTTTTGATGTTACCTTAAAGATGCAGATCCTGTCCTTATGATAGGTTTTATTGCAATGTGACACACATTTTTGTGACACACAACTATATTATTAAAATATGAAACTTCAAAAAAAATCGAAGCAAAAATAGGAATACATGCTTTTGTAACTCCTGCAGAATAAGCACCATCCCCAAAGTTGCTCAGGTAATGAAAATCAGCAAAAGCAACTGACCCAAACCAATCCCTCAGCCCCTACATGTTCCTGAATACTACATACTGCACTCAAGTACAAGCATAATTCATGTAAGATTAAAACAAATGCAATTAGTCATTTGCACACATCTTCCAACTAAAGAATTGGAGCAGTTTAGCAAAGTGAAATATGCTTCTATGTCTTTTCTATGTATATGTAGGCAAAAATACACCGGGAAAAGGGAAAGCAAACAAAACTGAGCTGACAGATGTGGCAATGTACTCTACTTGTAGAAACACAAAATGGTGCTAATACTGAGCTTGTCTGTAGGATAAGACAGAGGGAGTAGAGTTGGCCTAAACTGTCAAAGATCAAAAAAGAGTAGTCACACTTGTCAACATCCATCACCAGCAGATCCTTCCTCAGGTCCCACCCTTCTGTCATCAGCAGGAAACGCTTCAGATGGGGAAAAGTAAAGGGAATTGTATACAGACTTAAACAAAGTCTTCAAACTCAACTACCCAAAGCCAGCTAATCCTCTTCCTATCTAATCCACTACATGCTGCCAAAGCAAAAGAGAAGCAACATTCAGCTGGTTAGGTTACATCAAAACAATAGCCGAGGTGCTGGCCTCAGCTTGGGTAAGCCTAAGACTTCTGCTTCGTCCATTTATGACACATCTTCAGCTGTTACCATGACAACACTGATATCTCCCTATGCTGGGAAGTGCTCTTTGTTTAAATATTGTATAAATGAATGTAAATCTTTCATGCAGTTATTGTTTGTGGAATGGGCGCAGTATTCTCCTTCTCAGTTTTATTAGAGGCAGAAATATTATACAGATCAGTCATATTGGTATTCACTGAACACTGAAAAATTTCAACAGCCCAACCCAGCAAAATCCTAATATTTTTAATGAAAGGCAGTACAGTAAGGCTCTCAGCATCTCAGCACAGGAAAGAACAGTTTTTCAGGACAGAAAATTTGCTAAAATCCATGAGACTTCCACAAACTTATTGTTCATGAAGCTCAAGTAAAAGAATTTTTAATGCTTCAATATTTTAAGTGAACATTTTGTAGGGATTTTCAATTAATAGTTTTTGATACTTAAATTTTTGTACTTTTTTTCTATTATTCATAAACACTGAAAAATTTCTTAGGATAACAACATTCCTACCTGTCTCAAGCTGAGTTTCAAAGCACAAACAGGATGTCATGCTCTCAAGGCATTCTGCACTTGAGAATTAGTAAAGCCCCTTATGGAAAGGGTACAGTTCCTACTACCATGTACATGTAAACCTGTAATAGCATTCCATTATTTTCAATTCTACATTCATAGAAGTGTTTCAGGTAAACCTAGAAATAATAGTTTTCTTTTTGATTAAAGACATTTAAGAACGAATAAATGAGAACCAAAAAAAAAACAGTCAACTCTTAAAAAAAAAAAACACGGTACTTTTCCACTGCAAAGGCCTATAAAGACATTCACATAGGTGTTACAATGTAAATCTGGCACTCAATTCATATGCTGATATCACTTTACACCACTGATTTTCACACTGATTGGTTGCTTTAATAGGTTCATCTTCTATGGGGTGGACTTCTGTCTTTGCAGACAGAGCTCATAATTTCCATCCGCATTGGCACAAAACAAGGATGACTTTATTTAGGACTAAATGTAGCTCATGGGATTGGGAGTGCACATACTGCACCAGGCACTGATAACTGTTAACATCAGTTAACTGTTTTTTGACTTTTGACTGTGTTTTGACTACCTTAGTAAATTCACATCCTTCAGTTCCTTTACCCACAACAGAAATCAGCTTCTTATGTAAGCCCTTTATCCTGTATTCTTTCTTTCTATACAGAGAATATGGGGCTTCTACTAATACCCCATAACAGATGCAGATTTTCTATTACTCATATACAGATACTCCAGAATAAGATAACACTGGGGAGCAGAGTATTTTTATTTGCAAATACACAGCAATGCTGTAAAGACCTATAAGGAAATGCATTAAGTTTAGTCTCATCTTTAATCATTCTCTATAATTCTTTGTTTTTCTTAGGAGGCAGGCACAAAGATATTTCATCTTCTCATTTTCCTTTTAGACTCAGTTTTCATGGCTGCAGTAGCATTTAAATAGAGTTAATCAGTTCTCTCTAAAGAGAAAGCAAGTACTACACACAGAGCTGCACGGCTTAAGGGATATTCGGCAAACGTGTTCAATCAACACTTGCTCCTTCTGGAAGTAAAAGGATGTGCCTCTGCATCCAATTTATCCCTTGTCTACTGTTTGAATAGTGTGGCAGTCTCTATGCCATAATATGATTTGGATTGAGGGGAAAAGGTCATAGGGTTATTCTAAAACTGCATTGCAATGCCCAATTTTCATCTAATGAGGATTACCTAATTTACATCTGAAACCCTGTACCTACTACAAACATGCAAATTACAAAATATGGCATGTGCAGGGCTGGAGCAGCTAGTGGGAAGCAAATTAAAATTTACTCTGCTAGAACTCCTATTCTATATAAGCATGTTAATTATTATCAGTGGAATAATGATATTAAGAAATCAATAAAATCTTTATTAACAATATTAGTCTTTTTTGTGACTAATTATAATTGAAAGTAGCAAGCTCACTAGCACAGCATTTGCTGGCATGAGATGACATGTTGCTTTAAAAGGTAATAATGATAGGTAAGCCATTTAGGCATAACATGCATTAAAGAAAGGATCCTTATGAATGTCATCAACAAGTAAGTGTCAAATAGTAGTCCTGATTCTGTAAACCCCCACAGAAAAAGGCAATTTCAGCCATAATTAATATCTCATTTAAACTGGTAAGATTACCCAAATTCTCATAAGTAACTCTCTCTCTCAATATTTTAGTAGATTATAGGTTAATTATGAAATTATCTGGAGCCTTCCTGACCTATCACTTTACATTCCTGAAATCCATTAAGTAAAGATAACACAGGGCCATTGTTGCAGACAGACACATAGATTCCTTTCATCTTTAGAACCAAGTTGTATGACTCCAATTTCCCCTTAATTAGACAATCTTTCAGAGGATTATTTGCTAATTATCCTCATTAGGATTTCAGCATATGAAAAAATACAGCAGGGAGGGGACAACCCCAAAGAGAGACTTCTCTAAGAAATTCGGCATATTATATGGAGCACAGTATGGAAAAAAACCCACAGATGCTCAGGGTCCTTCAACCATAATATTGCAGGTATAACAACTTAGTTGTATTAACTGCTGCTGGGCAACAGAGCACTCAGGATCTATTACATTTCAGAATCATCCAACATGAGACAGGACTTCAAAATGAGATTATTTTACTAAAAAGCATGTCTAAGCAACTACCTGACAGATTTGGGAACAGATACAAAGGTAAGTGTGGTATCTAACAGCTATATTCTTTTATTAGCTATGGGAATTTCCTTTTTCATGCTGCTACCAGAGCTGAAGACTGACACAGGAGAGATTTTTGTACTAGTAGTGACCAAGGACCAAGTCTTACATGAAGCCAGTTTTCCAAGCAGTCTCTTCCCAAACTGAAATTCTTGCTTGGATAGGAATCTTTCCTTCCAAAACTCCCTAGCAAGAACTCTTTCATTTCTGTTTTTCCTGTAATGTTTAATTCTGACAGCAAATTCAATCAAGAAATATTTGCAAATTCCTTAATAATGAAATGCTATTTGTGGCAGTCTCACTTTAAGCTATACGATGGTGCTTTTGAAATATACAGCCCTTTCTGCCAGACCTAAAAAGTATTAACATGTGATTTATTAATAATATATTCATATGCTACAAACATGATTAATTCTGCCAGAACAGCTTAAGTTCTGGTGCATAATATTTATTTTGAGAATCACTACTTACACAACAGTAGCAGTGACACTAAGAAGTGTACCTTACTATTTGCTTATGATGAATCTGTGACAGATGAATTCAAATTTGAGGATTCTGATACCTTTGGGCAAGGTTACAGCTTTACACAATTTCCAGCATTTAGAGGGCATGATTTTCTATACACTTTTGCTGCCTACGTGCTTTTTGCATTACCATGTAAATAAGGGTATTAAGACAACTCAGTATACTGGTCAAATGGGCTAAACAAGAAATGTTGAACTGCTGCTTCCATTAGAGCTGAACTCATGCTACAAACAAGGACTATCAGATAGCATGTGCTTGAAGAAACCTTCTTTTCAGCTTTGCAATTATAACTATCCATACTTCACAGACTCTTTCACAGCCATTCACTTCTCTTCACAAAGTTAAACTATAGTTGCCTGATATCCATGCAAACTGCTGACACAAAAATTGTCTATTTCTGGGGTTTGATTTACTACATGGCCAACAAATGCTATAGAGATTACATCTATAACCAGTAAGTCTCTCCCAAACTGCAACTCAGTCGACAAATCAGACATCTGTAACCAGAATGGATGAAACAGGAAGAGAGAACTGTCAGACGCATCCTAGCAATAGCTGAGCTTTATTCCTTCACCTCCTTCCAGCTAACCAAAACATGGCACAGAGTTTTGGCTGCTGCTGTCCTCGACTGTTCTGACTCACTGCTGCCATATCCTTCTCCATAATTTCCAAGGCATAGCAATACCAGTTTTGTTCCAGGATCTCCCACATGGAAAATCTGAGCAGCAATGTGCAGTCACATGACTTAATGGAACTGAGATAAACAGAATGATACTTCAGCTAATTATCCACCAATCCAGAAAAATGATGGACCAATGCTGGCAGCTCTAGTTCACAGTCTTGTTTGCTGCTGAGTCAAGCATTTGCAGCATGTCTGACAGCAGCAGACACAGCCAAGTGTGTTTAAGTTACAACAGTTGGAAGCATCCTGTCAGCAACTCTATAGCTACAAAAATCCTAACAAAGACATCATCTAAGTTTATTAGCCTCCAAGTACTTAGAGGATGTGAAATTTGGTCACTGAAGTCAAGACAGCTATTCAGAGAAAGTCAAACATTACTTATGCAGTTGTAGAACTTGGGTGCCTTGGATATACATCAGAAATTAGAACAAAACAAAAATGTTGTGTACATGTGTCTACACTGGGAAAAAACATCTACCTCTTTTGATGATTTAAAAGAAAGATAAGAATCTTTACCTATAATAAATGTATAAATACTTCTTATGCTAAATTTCTGGTGTAATGTGCTGATGTCTTGAGTTAATGTAGATTGAGTATACTCAAGAAGATGTTACTGTCCTGTAAGATTTGTATATAGCATTCTCCTGCATTTTTTAGTTTGGCAGAAAGGAAAGAAAAAAATATATGACCTGCTCAACAAGAGCTGATGGTTTACCACTTTAGATGGCTTAGCACTTTAGAAACATCTGAATTAAATGTGCACCTAGTAGCACTGTCTATACTTCTCTGAGGGATTGCTTTTGTAAAGAAGGAAAGCACCTAAGTTCTAAAGTTAAAATAACTAAATTAAAGATACTTCAGTATTATGTTCTTTCAATTATGTGGCAAGTGTGTGTTATATGTCAAAACATGTTGTATTTCAAAGTCTTGTTTTTAAAATTACCTACTATTTTCAAACCCACCACTGAAGACTCATAAATGTTTTTCAGCACGTCAATCTTTGTGATAATGTTTAGAAATCTAAGGGATAGCTTGTTACTGTTACAATTTTGTGGCCAGAAAGATACTGTAAATCAATTATTCTCGGTATACTGCATTGAAGACTTCTGATCTCGGATACTCACATACACCAAATAGTAAGAAATCGAGTCTTTGAAAAAGGAAAAATAATCATCACCATATATATTTTATTATAATCAATATTACTTCAAAATTTGGCAACTGTTCCTTCTTTAGTATATGATTTTACACTTATCTAACCATGCTGTCATGCATATAATCTAAAAGCAGGGCACTAACACAAACTTATTTGTCCAACTCACCTAATGCCTCCAAAGGAAGACACATTTGTTCAGAAAATGAAAAGATAAAATATACTCCATAATATGAAATTGCTACAGTCTGTGACATATAAGTGCAAGGTCCATGAGTAAATATGGTGAGTATTCTACAGATGTTACAGATGTGGTCAGCAGACTGTCATATTCACAGAGTTCCCAGAACAAGCAAAGCGACCTGGGAAAGGGATATTCAAAACAAAGCCATCTGGACAGTATATTTAAGCAGAACAATGTTCCACATTAATGAATGTACAACTAAGGGTTCAGCTATTCTTGTCTTTTAGTACAGCTAAGGCTGGGGAGGAGAATACATTACTAATCTCTGCATTACCGTTATAAGAATCAGTTTTAATTATTAAATTCTCTGTTATATACATTTGCTGCTAAAATTGGCTCCCCTTATTCACTGAGAGTAACAATCTAGTGATGCTCCAGACTCACTTTGGGACAGTGTAAGGGACTGCACCTAGTGTGTAACTAAATATAATTATTGCCTTTCTACTGACATGAAACTGTAGCAAAATTTTGAGTTCCTTAGCTCTACCACATAAAGAGTGCATTAAAACTTAAAGAGCAGAAGCATTTGCATTTTTATTTTCTCTTTCCAGTTGTCTGCCTTGCAATCTCAAAGGCCTTGCATCAAACCAAATATGCATATTTATCCCCACAAACCATTTGATTTCTATTTTTAAAATAACTAGAACAAAACAACAGGTACAAATTTTCATGTGTATAATAAACAGCCCTATAACAGACTTCTTCATTTTCCCCAGCAAACTTCCTACTGCATATGCAGACCTTAAAACACAAGTATTAAAGTCAACAACAAAAATAATTTGTATTTATATCTATGTGTGGGCAAAAGAGGCAGTTAACGACAACAACCATGCCACTATAGTCTACTATAACATCTAATTTTCTAAAATATATATAATACCTTATAAGTAGGGTTTTTTTGGAAGATTCATTACAATCTCCCCAACAAATATTGGATACTCTATTGGTTTTAGAGCTACTGAATCATTCAGTTCTCCACTTCACAACCCCCCCCCCCAAAAAAAAAAAAAAGATAACTTCAAAATATGGGAAGAGGTTGCTCAAATTAGAGCTAAGTTATAGAGAGTTTTGAATTCTACACTCACATGATGCCAGCAAGCAGGAAAGCCTACCATGTATGTTCAGACACATCAGATTTTATATTAAAAAAAAAACCCTCACAGAAGACCAGAGTAAAATTTCCATATGAGAACAAAATCATACTGCTCTGGTATAGCGTAACATCACTCTTCCTGCTGAAAATGCTTCTGCATACATCAAGTTTCTAGAAAGTTACTCTTTCAACTTTTTTATTGAGTAGTCACATGCAAACCTTTATACAATTAACAGCTTGTAATCTAAAGTCATTCTGGAGATCACTAACACAATTTGGTTGAAAATAAGAATAGATTTCAATCATGCATCAACTTCAAGTCCCAGCACATGCAATGAGGCAGTCTCATTTATGTCAAATGGTTTCCAAGTTTAAACAAATTCAAATAAATAAATGTAAATAAATAATATAAATAAAATTTATGCTTATTCTGAAATTTCCATTTCTCCCAGTCCCTCCCCTTCCTCCCATCTTTCTGATATACTAAGAACCTACTCTAGTAAATTTTGGCTTTACCAGTGGAGTAGCCAAAAAACACCAAAAACAAACCACAAAAAAAACAAAAAAAAACAAAAAAAACCAAAACCAAACACAACCACCAAACCTGGCATGAATAAGGCTCCCTTTCTTCTCCCCACTATACCTAATTTTCAGGGTCACCACATAAATATGATGAACTGTATTCTTCTTTACTTGGTTTTTATATGCACTTCCTTTATGACATACAAGTCTAATGAATTACAAGACTGACAACTGTCATAATAAAGAACCATTCCTAAGATGAGAACTAAGTATTTTTGTACTCAGTTTCTCAATTTTACAGTAAACCAAAGTTGCCTGGAGTGCTTCA
The DNA here is from genome assembly GCF_012275295.1 of Melopsittacus undulatus. Lineage (NCBI taxonomy): Eukaryota > Metazoa > Chordata > Aves > Psittaciformes > Psittaculidae > Melopsittacus > Melopsittacus undulatus. The sequence continues at coordinate 79,370,739 of NC_047530.1, read as the reverse complement.
AAGTTCAGGATCTTCTATGTCTGATTTTCAGCTACCGAAATTCTGAACTGGACAAGCAGGTAGCTTTTGCATCTTATTCTCCAGAATGGGGTGTTATACAGTCATCAGCCTACAAAATTCCTGAACCCCAGAGTTAAACTGTCTCCTGGTGCTCACAGTAGTAACATTGAGTTTTTATCATTACTTGTGCAATTCACTAGTATTTCAATTCTTTATATAGCTATAGGCAGGTGTTGTGGTTTAAGCCCATCCAGTTACTCAGCACCACACAACAGTTTATTCACTCCTCTCCTTTCCACCCTCCTTCTGTGCAGGATGGGGAGGAGAATTGAAAGAATGTAAACTCCACAAGGTGAGATAAGAACAGTCTAATAACTACAGTATATGATAAAAATAATAATAATAATAAGGGAAATGGAGAGAATATAAAACTAAAAAGGGAAAGAAAAAAAAACAAACACAATTGATGCACAGTACAATTGCTCACCACCTGCCGACCAATACCCAGCCAGTTCAGAGCAGTGATCTGCTCTTCCAGGTAATTCCTCCCAGCTTATATACTGGGGGCATGATGTGGTATGGAATACCCCTTTGGCTAGGTTGGGTCAGGTGTCCTGTCTCTGCTTCCTCCCAACTTCCTTTGCCCCTCCTCACTGGCAGAGCATGAGAAACTGAAAGGTCCTTTATCAGAATAAGTGCTACTTAGCAACAACTTAAACATCAGTGTGTTATCAACATTGCTCTCAGACTGAAGTCAAAACACAGCACTTCACCAATTACTAGGAAGGAGAAAAAATAACTGTTGCAGATGAATCCAGGACACCATGGACAATACAGTTAAACACAATTCATTAAAATACGTAACAAGCATAGGAAGTTAAATTTAACACAACAGCAGTTTGCTACTCCTCTGCCAAAACAAAGCCTCAAAGGATTCCCAGTATCAAAAGTCTGAGTAAGAGGTGAAGGGGAAAAAAAAATCACTCAGAATCATTAATCTTCAGTGAAGATCCTTTACTGGTCAAGACTTATGGCAGCTGATGACAGCAGTAGGTACTATGCTACAAACTGAAGATGAAATCCTGGGTCCGAAGTCTATGCCAAATTCCAACAGTACTTTTGAGCAACTCCTAGCCCTTGTGACTCAGTTTTTGAACTGTCAGTTGAGTGGGAGGTGTGAATTGAGGAAATTTTTGCATGAATTTCCTCATTTAGCCATTTTTCCGTAACATACATTGGCAGAGCCCAGAGCTGAGAAAAAAGAAAAAAGAAAAAAAAAACAAACCAAAAAACAAACCAACAAACCACCACTCTGCAAATTGTTCACTGTTTTCTGAGTGAATTACTCAGCTTTTTAGTTAGGCCAATGCTTACACCTCCCAGAAATGCTGAAGGCTGCAATTCTTACTCTTCAACACAAAGAAAAAAAGCCCGAGAACAATTCTCTTTTTACTATCGCATTTTTGCAGGTTCATCATCCTATAGATATCCACATGAAATCTATTAAACATCATGCTATTACTGAAAGGAAAAAACTGCTTGGAAACTTTAATGCACAGAAGAAACATGTATGCATATGTAATATCAATTATGTTCAGAATGTCAAGACTTAGCATGGCTTGAACTTCATAAAAATTTGAGTAGAGTGAAGTAGGTAGGAAGCCCAAAGCAAGAAGGTGAAGGCGTCTCTGTTGCTTAGGCCAGAAGTTGGCAGTCTGATCTCTGGTGTCCCATTTACAGCTCTGCTATCGCCCAATTCTGTGAATTCAGAGTATGGTACAAAATGTAACAAACACTGTAGGGCCCAATCTGCTCAGTAAGTTTTGGCCTGCCTTTATGAATTCATAACAGAATAAGAAACATGCATCTGTCTTTGAAACATTTGCTTGAAAGGGGACAAACTTTCAGCACTCCTTGTCTGAAAGAACAAAATGTCAGGATTCAAGTCACTGCTACAGGCTCAGCTTGGTGAGGCCATAGATAGAAACAATGTGTCTGCCCAAATCTGACTGTGCCAAAGTAGATTACATAAGGGGAAGTATGAAGAAACTTTTGAAACAACAAAACATTGCTTACAATAGCAGGGAAGCAGTAATCAAAACCAGATCTGGCATTACCAGAAGTCACCCCATCAGCATCATTCCTCTGCCTAGGAGCTACAGAGCAGCCTCCCCATCAGATCGCACCAGAAGCCAGCACTCTAAGCTGTGGGGCAACAGTGTGGGGTACAACAGGTAGGCATCCTGCATGTGTATGACCTTGCAGGGTGCCCAAGGATGTGTGTTAGTGGATACGTAAACTAAGAACATTCACATCTCCCACTAGAATAGTGTGTGACAGATCCAGCACATGCCCTTTCTGTCAGTAATGAGGGAATGTATACCCTTGTGGGGACTAGGGCTAGTTATAAAAGAGCATTTAGAAATACGCTGTTGCATATCAATATTGTCTAGGTGTCTACGATCATGGTTTATCAACTGCAGTGCTGCTCCTGTTCCTTGATGCACGATTTATTGATTGCCAGTTAATTACGTCATTAATATACCAGTAAACCACTCTGATTCTTCTTTGATTTAATCTATGCTAACTGTGCAGTTTGTCCCTGTAATCAGAATTCAAGTGCCCTGCAGGAAGAAACCTAAAAGTCACTATTGCCTAGATAATTACCTGGATGACCCCAAATAAAAAATTCCTTGGTAGGCCACAACATGCATGGAGAGCTCTGCGGCAAACAGCATTTCCAGTCAGAATAGCAATGCTCTCCAGATACACTACACACATAGATCCAGGCTACCATTGTACTGCTTTATGTTATTATGCATGCAAACTATTTAAAGGCTTTTGTATTTCCATGCTCTATTCATAGAGTACTTTGCAATGGTTGGGAGAGTGCCCACACCCTAATAAATGAAAGCTAAACTCTGTTGCAGTCAACGTTGGAAAAAGTGCTTTTTAAGTAGAATGCATCACCAAGAATCTTTGGGATCTCTTCAGTTTGAGACAGCTTGCTTTGCACAGCAACAGCCATTATAAGCACAGTCTGCAGAAATGTATTCCAATAGATCCATAAGCCTATTACAACTGATTTTAAAGAATTAAATTAGCAGGGAGATTAAAAATGGAAAATAAACTCCAAATACACTTTAAGCATAATCCTTTCAAATGGGTGGAATTACTTCTCTTTTCCATGTCTACCGTTATGAGAGTAGTTTTCAGTTAATCTGGCTTGCTAATTGGCAATCTCTCCACAAAATGTGGACAAAGCAAACCAAAAATAACAAATAGTAGAATACACAGCACTGGTTTCTCAAGGGACGCATATACATGTTGATGCATGACTGCAACATGAATAATTCAGAATCTTCCTATCAGAAAACATTTTTTACATAACTAAGGTATAAACCCCTATGCATTCATTAAGAAAGATTAATAGCAACAACAGCGAATTTTGGTATTTCTTACTGTCATTAGACTTAATGGTTAGAATGTGAGTTTTATACAAGCGAAGGACAATTACCTCCTGTCCATGCTCTGCATCTTCTGAATAAATCATTCAACAGCTTTTCTCTAAAACGCATTTTAATGATATTGTATGCTCAGGTGTGTCACATTAAAAAGTGTACCCTTTAAAATGCTGTTAGGATAAACGGCTTTCTATTTGAAAGCTATAAGGAAGTTTCAAATAAGCAGCATGAAATCTGTCAATCATGTGCCATTTTGTGTCATACCATTGATGAATCTGAACAAATGAGGTATATACTACATAGAATCATAGAACAGTTAGGGTTGGAAAGGACCTTAAGATCACCTAGTTCCAATGCCCCTGCCACGGGCAGGGACACCTCACACTAAAGCATGCCACCATGCAAGGCATCATCCAACCTGGCCTTGGACACTGCCAGGAATGGAGCATTCACAACCTCCCTGGGCAACCCATTCCAGTACCTGGTTCTCAGGGACTCACCCTGATGCAAAAGGGAGCAGAAGGGAGGAAAGGCAGTGGGTCCTACAATAGCCATCTTCTCTTCTATTAGGGAAAGACATTCAAGTTCTCTGCCCTTGGAGACAGTAGTAGATGGTGTACATTAGCAAATCCTACAGTGAATTTTAATTACGGCAGGAAACTCACAGTTATTGCAAGGATGCTGAAATAGGATGGGAAGGAAAGCAAGAAAGAGAAAATTCTCTCGGCTACTATTTTTGTGGTGTCCTAAGTATGGTTAATCATGTTGCATGCAGTTCACGTAGGCACCAGCAAAGCCCTACAAAATTCTCTACTATATTCTACTATATTCTGTCACTGCAGTGTTAGCAAAAGGTAATATCTGGTTATTGGTTAGCTTTAAACATTTTAAAAAAAAAGTGTTTATGATTCAAAGCAGCCTCTTCCAAGAAAAGCAGTCAAAGCACCTGACCATAAATTAAATATCCCATAACCTTTTATAAGTGATCCTCTAATATAAAAATAAGGTTAAATGAGCCTCACTAAAATGATTCCATTGACGTATTTATGTTTTGTATTTGTGGCTTTTGTGTTCCTCTGCAGAGCCCACTAATGGTAATGGGCAATTCAATATACATGCATTAGCCAGTACTATCCCATTAGCAAAAATATAAAGCCCAGCTATCAAAAAATGTCTGACGACTGTGATTCTTAAACAGAGTAATGACAATCTAAGGGCTGCCTATGCAACCCTATTGGATTTTTAAGGATTTAAATGCATTAGAAGAGTAAATATTAAAAGTACTCTGGTTCTTCATGCCAGATTGATATCAAATGTCCAAGTCCATAGGCTAAGTTTAAATTTGTAACTACTCCAGAAATTGTGCACACACTGATCAATAACTTACATAAGTTTCTTTCTTCAAAGCAGAACATTATTCTATAAAACACAAGAAATTTAAATATTTTCACTTACTAATTTCTGGGGTTTGCTCCATTTGTCTGGAGAACCAATGTTGTCCTAACAGGCCCTTGTAATTAAACTACAGTCAGAGATTGTAACTAAACTACATAAAATGAATCAAACACCTATTTGAGAGTATGTATAGAGAGACCTGCACATGTCAAAGAGTTGAAATGCATTTGCTCATAAACCTAAATAAAACATGTCATCAACTGAGAAAGTTTCTTTTTCCAATGAAGCTTCAGTCTTTTGCAGGTAAGGTGATTGGTCCAGCTGCTGTGGCTTACCGCAGCCACCAAGCTGAGGGAAGGGCCACTATTTTAATAAGAAGAGTGAATGGTGAACATCCAAAGATACAAAATAAGCAGGAAAACAAAGAATTGCTACAAGGCAGCTGAGCCACAAGGAAGCAACACTTTCATTGCCATTTGCTGTCTCATGGCTCTCTAGTATTTTTGGTCCAGGTGTGCACAAAGTAAGCTCACAGGCCAAGTATATGTTGCAGCTAGCAGTAAGACTATACTGTACTATGTTATAAATGGTATTTCAAGAGCACTGAATAATTTATATGAAGTATCACTTGTACTTCCAAATGCTAAGACATCAGAAGGCACTATTCCAGGATAGGAAATAATCACTGCATAACTTGGAAGGAACTGTTCCCCTTAGGCAAAATATTAGCTACCAAAAATATAAGTGAGATTTTCAAGCTCCACCAAATGTTTTTGACTTTCAAAATCAGACTAGAAAAGCTCATGTTATGAAGTCACTATTGCAGCTAAGCACACAGTCCAGTCATTCCCCCCAGGTACAAGTATTTAATTGGACTTAAAAAACTATACATATGATAATAAAAAGTCAGTACTGGGAAACAAATGTATGAAAAACTTGGCTACCTTAAAATTTTCCAGTAAAAATATTGCACCTAGGAGACAAAACAGAATTCTTTACAGAAAGAAATATTGCAGTAGAGGAAATAGGGTCTATTCATGCATACACAGATTTTACAAAGTATCCAGCCACTATCAAGTTTATAAAATTTTCTTCAATGTGGAGGATTTTCAGCCCTTGCACATTAGATCCTCCAAGTCGGGTATTTCTGCAGGAAAGATGTTTCACACACTTTACATGGTATAAAACTCCACAGTAAGCTTTCGATTTAGTTAAAAAAAAAAAAAAACACAACATTTCCCCTCTAATGCAATGAGATATTTTAAAGAACAGATTTTTTAAATAAAGTTTTCTAGCAGAAAGTGCCATGCCAGACTTTTGAACCACTGATGACAGCACAGCAGTTTTAGCTTTCTCTGTAATCTTCTCTTGGAGGTTTATGTCACTTTGGAAATTTCTACACAGTTTCTTTCCACGGTCTTTCCTATTCACGAATAACTTACACAATTTTAGGGCTCAAGAAAGTACACAGTAACCCTAAAGAAGTCTCTATTTCTGAAAAAGCTCTTCATTTCTAACAATGACTTGACTAAACCTTTTCACATTAATAGTTCCTTGCATAATTATCATTTAATTATCAGATTAAATATATCAGACACCTCAAAGGCACTTCCTCTGATAGTCTTGCTGGTTTAATATCAATGCATCCTACCCAGCTGACATGTGACGTGTGAAAGCTGATGGTGTAGAACTCCACAGTGGTAGCTTTAATCTATTCATTTATACAGCACATAGCTTGTTAAAATAGCTTGGTGTTTTGAGCTGGTGTAAATTTAACTCATGGTGTAATTTTTAAAATTACAATTTCCCCCAGTAGATTGCTTCAAAACAGAGCTGTAGATTTATAAGATTCCTTCTGCTGAACCCTTGCGCTAATAAGATAAATATTTCACTGGAAATAATTTTGTTATTTCTTCCTCTTTTCAAAAATCAATGCACACTTAGAACTACTATTCAATGAACTCAATTATATTTATCATTGGAAGTACCCATGAGGGCTATTACCATCCTCTGCTTTCTTTCAAATAATTATAGTGCTGTTACACATGGAAAATCAACACATGCCCAAATCAAAGTGCAAGTCAGATGCTGACTATACATATATACTTGTTAGTAACTCATTAATATACTTCTCAGATACACAATATGCTTTTCATTTTTGATTCTACTGAAATGTGCTTCAACTCACATTTTGTGTTTCCCCAAGATATTTGCTGTAAAAACATACCTCATAAAAACCCAAACCAAACTTTTCATTAACATTCACAGGCTCCTTACTCAAATTCTGAATGCTTACTGAGCAGTGACTCAAACTTCAAAACTTCATAAACTTCAAAACCTGACTTTGTAAATTTCAAAAAACTTCTGTTAATACAGGACATTCCATGACAAAGACAATGTTAAAATTCACTGGTTTGAAATACTGAGTTACTAATCCCCAGCATGTAACGGGTTAGATTTTGAAAACAACAAATGTAATGGAATACCAGTGTTCTAGCCTATGAATCCTTTGGAATTAATGAACATAAATATGATTTTGAAAATACTACAGAAAAAAATCCCTTAAAATGAAGAAAGTATGGAAAAAAGCTGCAATATTTCCATAGCAACTCTTTTTAAACAGCTTAAGAAAAATATCATGTAATGCAAAACTATCCACTTGGAGAGCATCAAAAAGATTATCTGAGATACTAAGAGTCCAAATTAGACTTCTGAAATTAGTATTCAAATGATTCTTCTTCATTGTAACCTTCCCAGTGGCATGGAACAGTAAATACAATCCAATTCACACACTGCATCATAGTATGGATTCAGGATCTGAATCTGTAGCTTTGAGACATGATCAAGAGGACAGCAGAATTCAGTCCAGGGAAACCACAGAAACAAAGAGGACCTGCTTAAGAGGCCCTTGAAACCACATGGCAAGATTATCAATGCTAATCTTCATTAAAGCCAGGTAACAGCATAAGAACAAGTCATTATCCCTGAAGTCGATCACTTTATATATAACCTAGACAGCAGACCTAACAATTATAAAAATGCAATAAAAAAAATTATAGTGTTCAGTGATCAGAAGGTTTTAAAATGTGCTGTTTAAGAACTTGCACGAAGCAGAGTTTGAAATCCAAAACAATAGGCACTTAGAAAAAGAAAAAAAAAAAAAAAGAAAAAAAGAAAAAAGAGGAACGGGATAAGGAATACAGGGAAAGGAGTGGAAGAAAAAGAACTGTATAGTGCCTTTCAAGTTTTATAACTTCTAAAGTAGTATCTTAAATTATTAAGCATGTAATTTAATCCTAGTGGAATTTTTATTCTAAGGCTATTTCTTCAGAAGAGAAAGAAAGATTTTTCCCTATTTTTCAGAAGATTTATACCCACAGAAAAAATAAATAAATAGAGCATAATGATCAGAGGGGACAAATTATCCATTGATTTTTATCCAAACAGCGCACAATACCTGTAAGACCTGAGCGAATTTGCATTCATCTTCCTTTAAAAATAAGTAGCACCACAACATAAAACTGGAATTAGGACCTCTCATCTGTTTTCTCATTCTCTCCACTACAGAGAGAAGAGCAGAAGCACACTACTTCTTTACTCTTCCAGAGGCTGAAGTACAGGCAAACACAATCTCTGTCTTCCTTAGGATTCTCTCAAACAAATCTCTTGCTCAAACAACTGCATTTAGGGTAACATTCTTTTCCAGAATAAGACTGCTTTTCCTTCTCCAACCTTTCCTTTCAATTTTAAACCTTAATTACAGAACAATTGCTTTCTCAAGTACTTTTTGAAAACATAATTTAATTTTTCAAGATGACAAGCTATTCAGTTGTTAAGAACTAAACCCCACCCAAATATATGCCAACTGCTTTGAAGTCCATTATTTACAAGGCTGACCTACCTTCAGATAAAGGCAATTAACTGTGTGAACTACATCAGCAAAACAGAATTGTATCATGAAATATCAGAAATACCACAACATTACTGGTACAGTGAGCACAGAAGAGAGGAGGTTGTTTAATATTCTTCATCTGCTAGATAAATCACCTATATTTCCATTTAAAAAAAAGGTTAAGAAATTCTTCTGATTTGAAAAAGGGTTTCATCTGATAGATGAAAGTGGAATAAAAGAATAAAGTGCATAAAGAATTCGTGTCTTCAGGTTCTGCTGCTTTCGCACTATCCCTTAAAGCTAAGTTCTGTCTTTCTATAATCCAAGCAAATCAGGGGAGAAAGAAAAGAAATTGTCAATTAATTTTGGACTCACAAACTTAACAGCTGTTCAACACAGCTACCCCCTGCTATTTTTACTAACATCAAAATTCAGCATGTATTACATGCAGCATTATGAATCACTATGTTATTTTCTAAACCAGCCCAGATTTAATCACCATTTCACAAAACAGAAAAGTAACATGATGTTCTGGATCCTTCACCAATCTGTGGAAATGGGCATGGCACTAGAGGCAGACACAATATACGAGCTTTGAAGTGCGATTCAGGATAATAACCTGTAGGAAATAAAATACAGAGTACAGTAGCCACTGCCAACAAGAAGGTGAACAAAAAATTGAGCATATTAATAACTGTCAGTGGTTATATTAATATATTTAATATTAATATTAATAACTTTGTAGTCTTTACATATGCCAAGTAGATAAAACTTTGCCTCTGCATTAAGTAAGAAGGAAATCAGGCTTGCCACACCTCTGTATTGCTGCTAGCCACTGAACACAACATCCAGCAGTATTTTCAAACAACCTATGCAAAGGGACGATAAAGTTCAGCATACTTCATAGATTCATAGAATAGTTAGGAGTTGGAAAGGACCTTAAGATCATTTAGTTCCAACCCCCCTGCCATGGACAGGGACACCTCACACTAAACCATGTCACCCAAGGCTTCACCCAACCTGGTCTTGAACACTGCCAGGGATGGAGCATTCACAACCTCCTGGCTAACCCATTCCAGTGCCTCACCACCCTAACAGTAAAGAATTTCTTCCTCATATCCAATCTAAACTTCCCCTGTTTAACTTTTAACTCATTGCCCCTTGTCCTGTCACTACAATCCCTAATGAAGAGTCCCTCCCCAGCATCCCTATAGGCCACCTTCAGATATGAGGTCTCCATGCAGCCTTCTCTTCTCCAGGCTGAACAGCCCCAACTTTCTCAGCCTATCTTCATACAGGAGGTGCTCCAGTCCCCTGATCATCCTCATGTTCCTCCTCTGGACTTGTTCCAACAGTTCCATGTCCTTTTCATGTTGAGGACACCAGAACTGCACACAATACTCCAAGTGAGGTCTCACGAGAGCAGAGTAGAGGGGCAGGATCACCTCCTTTGACCTGCTGGTCAAGCTCCTTTTGATGCAGCCCAGGATAGGATTGGCTTTCTGTACTGCAAGCGCACACTGAGGCTGGCTCATGTTCATTTTCTCATTGACCAACACCACCAAGTCCTTCTCCACAGGGCTGCTCTGAATCTCTTCTCTGCCCAACCTGTAGCTGTGCCTGGGATTGCTGCGACCTAGGTGTGTGTCAGGGTCCCTCTGGATGGCATTCCTTCCCTCCAGTGTATCAATCGAACCACACAGCTTGGGGTCATTGGCAAACTTGCTGAGGGCACACTCAATCCCACTGTCCATGTCACCAAGAAAGATATTCAATAAAACCGGTCCAAACACTGATCCCTGAGGGACACCACTCATTGCTGGTCTCCAGCTGGACATTGAGCCATTGACCACAACTCTTTGCATGCGGCCATCCAGCCAGTTCTTTATCCACCAAGTGGTCCACCTATCAAACTGATGTCTCTCCAATTTAGAGACAAGGATGTTGTGTGGGGCAGTGTCAAACACTTTGCACAAGTTCAGGTAGATGACATCAACTGCTCCACCCCTGTCCATCAGTTCCGTAGCCCCATCACAGAAGGCCACCAAATTGGTCAGGCAGGATTTCCCCTTACTAAAGCCATGCTGGCTGTCACCAAGCACCTTGTTGTTTTTCATGTGCCCTAGCATGCCTTCCAGGAGAATCTGCTCCAAGTACTCCTGAGTACTGCAAATATAACTGCATACTAGTAAATGCAAAGCATTTCAATTTTCTTCATGTGAATGTTTAAACCCCTTGTACTCTGAACTAGCTATCTTCATATGGGAAATGGAATATTAATATTAATATATCATGTCAGATTTTGTACTACCACAAAACAAGCTTTGAATGTTACTAGAAAATACTGAGCGTTCTTTAATCAGAACAGTATTGTTATTATAATTAATCAGAATAACTGTAATATTATATTCAACTTCTTTTTAAAAGAAGCTGAATTTCAGGATGGCACACTTTTTCCAGGATGGAGATACCTTTGAAAATATGGGTCTTAACTTTCTCTGCTCAGGAAAAGGAAATCATTTGCAATAGGGAAAGTCATGTACCACACACTAAGGCATACACAGCGAAAGAGGCCACCTGCTTAATTTGCAGCACAGACCCCCAGAACAAGCAGTCCTCAGAGAAAGCTAGTATTTCAAACATGTCACCTGAACAGTTACTTCAGTCTAGGTCATACTAGCTCTTCTTCCAACATTTTATGTGCACTGATCCACAACACTTGACACTATTTTATAGGCAATTTGCTTGAAAGACTGTAGTGATGGGCACAGGAGCAAAGATTAAATGAGCAATTTAGCCTTCTCCCTTAATCTGTGATCTGAAGCATTTCTCTTACTGTGCAGTGCTGATGGGGTTTAGTGAGTCACTCTTCTGAAAGAAACAAAACATTATTATTTCCATTTACTACTGGAAAAAGGCAACAGAAGGTGTAAAAAATTATCCTAGAAAGCATAGCATGCCAGTGCACAACACAGAACTCAAACATGTTGCTTCTTCCTGTAAGTAAGAATGTCAATTGTACTGCGTACAAAAAGAAAAGGGGCCTGGTTTTATTATTTGCTATGTAAAAAAAGCAAAAACTGGAGAGCTACAATTTCAACAGTGGCTACTGCTTCCTCTCTGGATCTCAACAAACATCATTATATCTCAAAAGATAACAAACCATTCAAAACAGACTTAAAAATGCACTTAAAAATCCCAGAACCTAAAACAAAAGGTTGTTTTTGTCATCACTTTCTCACCAGTCCCCACTGCCTCACAGGCAACATGCCACTTCCAGGTGTGTTCATTAGCATTTCCATGAAAAAAAAAAAATAATTTAACTTTCAGATATTCCATAAAAATCACAGCCCATTATAAACCACAGAAATTCACTTGAGTTTCAGCATCTGAATTTTGTTTTTTCAGTTTTATAAAACCTGAAAAAGCTTTCAGACTCTGTAACACAACAGAATTGCTCCTGTACTAATGTACAGTCCTTCTCTGCTCTAACATTTTGTCCTTCTAGACACAGCAAGAAACAAAAAAGCAATGTTTTTCTAAGTAGCCATTAGATTTCTCCTAAAATTAGAATGGGAACAGATGAGGCATCATAGACATAAAGCACTGTTAAAATACATTTTTAGGACATGAAGGGTTAGGTTTTGTTCTTCCACTTTGAGTTGAACACTGAATCTGAATGCAGCAAAAGTAAACTATCATTCATGAATAGAAAACCATATTCAAATTACAGATTTCATCATAGCAACCAAAGGCAGGAAACATTCTAAAAAGGCCATACAAGCCAAGTAGAATGCTTTTAGTGGGGAAAAACAACTACTCCTTGCAACTCTTAATACTGTTAGCAGATTACATTCTGGACGTATTGAAGAAAGAGGAAACAACCTATGAAAGCTTCCCTGCAGCCAGGGTTCTCATCCTTACCTCACATTCTACAGTGTTATACCTATGGGTGATATGAAGTTTTGCTCCCATCCCACTCAGCCTCGGTAGGAGGTCTGAAGATGATCTAAAATAACAGTATTAGAATTCTAAACAACCTTGGTTTAGTGTGAGGTGTCCCTGCCCATGGCAGGGGGGTTGGAACTAGATGATCTTAAGGTCCTTTCCAATCCTAACTATTCTATGATTTTTTAATACATGCTAAATACATGCTATTGCAAGCTAAAACGGGGAAATTCAACAAAGGCATATGCAACTACATGTAAAACTCCTCCAAGATGTAACTCCTTTACAGGGACAGTATCTAGAGGCAAAGGGACTGAGGAAACATTTGAAGACAATTTACTGGTAACTTCTTAAACCACAGTAGCGAAATTAACAGAGCTTGATTGCTTCAGTGAAAACCCCAATTCTAAAGCATGAACAAGTGTTCATTGGAAGTATCTTCATAATGGGAATGTCTTTCTTTAAAGTAGTCTGATTATCAGGTTTATTCATCTGGTGTTTCTGAACAGCTACAGTGCTGTGGGCATAGTGCTTAGTTTACCCTGCATGCTTTTTGGTTCCATTTTATTTTTTGGAACTATGGAACAATGAATCAGAAAAAATCTAACTCATTCTTTTATCTATTTTATTCTTTGTGTTCTGTGAATTTTTTTGCAAAGTCAAATCTTCCCAGCTATTGATGTCACCCTATGTCAAAGGATTTTCCATTGATTGCAGTGACGATACTGAATACCAAGTGTCTCCCAAATAGAACTCCTTCATCAACATCTGCTGACCCAGGATGTTGACCTTCCTTATCTTATTTTTTTTCAGTATCACAAGACACTATAGCACATGAATGTAAAAATCAATTCTAACTAGAGTTACACAAGTGAAATCAAGGCAGATACATTACTGTGAATAGAAGAGCTATGCATCATCATTAAGGGGATACACTTCACTAATTTTCCTGCATCTCACCTAACCCTCCAGTGAAATTATTGTATACACATACAAGAAGCTATAATGCACAAAACAGATTGCAAATGTTTAGGTCTAAAAGGTATTCTTGGCACCATGTAGCAACTAACCCTTTTTGCAATTCCAGCTCACTATAAACATGAAGCCTAAGCCACCAGAAACGAAAAGCACACCATTTGCATTTTCTCTTAATTGGACCCCTGAGATGGACACATTCAAACTGAAGATAAATCTGCTGCTTTTTGGAATAAAACAGCTGTGTAAGAGAGGGAAATTAAAGTTTGGGTTTTGTTTTTGTTTTTTTTTTTTTTTAATCCCTGTCTATGTCAGGAGAGAGTGGCCGCTGCTTAAGGGACAATTACAAGGCACAGCTGAGATGGAGCTTGGATGTGCTACTACAGCCTGTGGAAAGAGGCTGACAGCTCTGGGCATCCTCTTGGACAGAGGCAGATCTCCTGCTCCTCAGCAAAGGGGGATCCTAAGTGGCCATCTAAGACTACATGCTAAATTTTCAAATAGAGAAAAGGCAGTGTGGAGAATCCTATCAGTGAAATAGCCTGTTCAGTGGCTCAGCTTGACAGATAAAATGATCGAAGCAGTTCGCCTGACAAAGAGAGTTTGCCACTGAAGAATGTGGTTTGGAAGCACATTGAATTTCTCAAAACAGGTGGCAGACTGTTCTGAGTTATGTCCTTCCAGGCTGTGGCCCAGCAATTACACACACAGTGATGCAATGGGTGCTTGCTACTGAGGAATAAAGCTTTGTACTATTTTGCCCCTGCAAAGGTCCACATGTGATGGAAATGGGTACAACCTGAGTGGAGCATTCTGCTTTACATACACAGCCTACTGTAATTTTCAAGCTATTGTTGCACTTGAGCCTTAAACTGCAAAGTACATAAACAAAACATGACAAATTTTGCTCCTTATCACTCTGATATGCAAAATAAAATGAAAAGCAGTGAACAAATCAGCCACAGCTGTGTCACCTCACTAACGAGTCTCTCCCATACCATTAACTTTTGCCTGTTCTGACATCTGAAGAAATCAGTGTCAGAGGCCAGCAGACTGGATTTGTTTTACACCAGATGTGAGAACAGATGCCAAAAATGGAGGCTAGTTTTGGAAGCCCAGTGGTTTTCTCCTTCCATTAAGCTGAAGAGCAACTGTCCTAGAGTTGCCAGTGCAAAAAGCAAAACTAAAGGAACAGCATGGCAGCAGGAGAGGTGCAGGATTGGGATGTTCTTCATCAAGCATATTAAAGAATGATGAATGATCAGCATGGTAGACATGGTTCCTAGGCAGCTTTAGGTAGGATTGTCATTACACAACTAAAAATTAGTCATAAGCATGTGAAAGCCATGCCAGGCCATTCACTTTTGGACTTCAAATAAAGTACTAGGAGACTGTTAGTTGGGAAGAGCAGGGGAGGGAAAATAAGTCAACTGTGGTTTCCTAATATGAAGACCTCTATTGAATTTACTGGGTAAAATATCTCTGCTAGAGAGAGCCTGATTAGGCAAGGCTCGGCTTGGCTTGACTAATACAAGGTAAGTTAGGCTAGGCTAGGTTAGGTTAGGCTATGCTAACAGGCTAGGCTATATCAAGCTAGGCTGGTCCAGGCTAATTAAACTAGGATGGGCTAGGCTAGGCTAACTCAGGCTAGGATAACCCTGGCTACCCTAGGCTAGGCTAACCAAGGCTAGGCTATGGCCAGGCTAATCCAGGCTAGTATGCTAAACTACTCCAGCTAGGCTAACTCATGCTAAACAAGGCTAGGCTAGGTTAGGTCATGCTAACCCAGGCTAGGCTAAGCTAACCCCAGGCTCACTGAGGATAGGCTAATCCAGGTTAACCAAGGTTACCTCGAGGTAACTAAGTTAAGGAGGGTAGGCTAATCTTACCCGGTGCAATCCCAGTGGGCTAACCTCACCCGGGATAATCTGACCCGGGATAATGTGACCTGGGGCAATCTCAGTGGGCTAATCTGACCTGAGCTAATCTGACCCGGCGCAATCCCAGTGGGCTAACCTCACCCGAGCTAATCTGACCTGGGATAATATGAGCTAATCTGACCCGGGTTAATCTGACCCGGGCTAATCTGACACAGGCTAATTTGACCCGGGATAATCTAACCCGGGCTAATCTGAGCTAATCTGACCCGGGATAATATGAGCTAATCTGACCCGGGTTAATATGACCCGTGATAATTTGACCCGGGCTAATCTGACCCTGGCTAATCTGAGTTAATCTGACCCGGGATAATCTGACCCGGGATAATATGAGCTAATCTGACCCGGGTTAATGTGACCTGGGCTAATCTGACCCTGGATAATCTGACACGGGCTAATTTGACCAGGGATAATCTGAGTTAATCTGACCCGGGATAATATGAGCTAATCTGACCTCAGTTAATATGACCCGTGTTAATCTGACCCGGGCTAATCTGAGCTAATCTGACACGGGCTAATCTGACCCGGGCTAATCTGATCTATTCTGACCCGGGCTAATCTGAGTTAATCTGACCCGGGATAATATGAGCTAATCTGACACGGGTTAATCTGACCCGAGCTAATCTGACCTATCTGACCCGGGATAATTTCACCCTGGCTGTAGGCTATGCTAGGCTTCCTCAGGCTAGGCTAAATCAGGTTAACGCAGGCTAGGTACCTGGCCACGGTAAACTAACCAGGCTATGCTAGCCTAGGCTGGGCTAATCCAGTCTAGATTAGCCAGGCTAACCCAGGCTAGGCTAGTATATGGTAACCCAGGCTAGGCTAGGCTAGGTACCTGGCCACGGTAAACTAACCAGACTATGCTAGCCTAGGCTGGGCTAATCCAGTCTAGATTAGCTAGGTTAACCCAGGTTAACCAAGGCTAGGTGAGTTTAAGCTAGGCTGGGCTAGGCTAGGCTAACTTAGGCTAAACAAGGTTAGGCTAGGCTAACCCAGTCTAGGATAACCCTGGCTACCCTATGCTGGGTTAACCAAGGCTAGGCTATGCTAGGCCAGGATAGGATGGGCTAGGCTATGCTAACTCAGGCTAATCCAGGCTAAGCTAACCTAGGCTAACCCAGGCTAGGATAGGCTATGCTGTGCTAACCCAGGCTAGGCTGGGCTAGGCTGTGCTGGGCAAGGCTGGGCCAGGCCAGGCCAGGCCAGGCTAGGCAAGGCAAGGCAAAACCTGTAAGAGGTCAATGGTGAATTTTTAAGTGCCAGTCATCCTTTTGATAAAATCCTAAGGAAGCCTTTTTCTTACAGTTATTTACTGCTTCCTTTATGTGCTTTGAAGATCTGAATATCCTTCTGTTTTACTATTCTTGACTCATGTTTTCACTCTTTAATTGAACTTTCTAATTATTTTGTGTTTCAGAAGTCCCTTTCTTTCTATTTCTTTATAGCCTGGGCATGACTTCATATGAATGTCTAACTGAACTATAAACTGCCTTTATAAATGTAATTTTTTTCTTGAAAGCTATATCTTACTGCAATGACGAAAGTTTTGTCATGTGTTAGATTAAGATGTCTGTCTAAAATCAATAATGTTGACATAACAACATTGGTTTCTGCTAGGCTCTCAATTACTTTCTCAGTTGTTTGTCATAGGAATAATATATGGCTTTTTAGAAAAGACAGGCCCGGTAGGAGGGGAGGGGGAGTTGCCCTTTATGTTAGGGATAGGCTGGAGAGTATGAAACTCTGTCTGGGGACAGGTGATCAGTTAACAGAAAGTTTGTGGGTCAGGGTGAAGGGGAAATCGGTGATGGGACACATTACTGCAGGGATCTGTTACAGACCACCTGATCAAGAGGAACCTGTGGATGAAGAACTCTACAGACAGATAGGAACAGCCTCACACTCACAGGCCCTTGTTCTCATGGGGGATTTCAACCACCCTGACATCTGTTGGGGCAACGGTACGGCCCGGCATAAGCAATCCAGGAGGTTCCTCGATTGTGTGGAAGACAACTTCCTTCTGCAAGTAACAGAGGAGCTGACAAGGAGAGGTGCCCTGCTTGACCTCGTGCTCAGCAACAGGGAAGGGCTCGTTGGAAATGTGACTCTCCAGGGAAGTCTTGGATGCAGTGATCATGAGATGGTCGAATTTGAGGTCCTCAAGACAGTGAGAAGAGCGTGCAGCAAGCTCACTGCCCTGGACTTCAAGAGAGCAGACTTTGGCCTCTTCAGGAACCTGCTTAGCAAGGTTCCATGGGATATAGCCCTAGAGGGCAGGGGGGCCAAGACTCTTGCTTAATATTCAAGGATCACTTGCTACAAGCTCAGGAGTGTTGCATCCCGACCAGAAGGAAGTGCAGCAGGAGGGCCAGGAGACCTCCTTGGATGGATAAGGAGCTGCTGAGAAAAAATTCACAAGAAAAAAGAGGCTTAAAAAGGTGGAAACAAGGACAGGTGGCCTGGGATGAATACAGGGATGTTGTCAGGGTAGTTAGGGACCAAGTTAGGAAAGCTAAGGCCCAATTGGAGCTAAACTTGGCAAGGGATGTTAAAGATAATAGGAAGGGATTTTATAGGTATGTAGTGGCTAAAAGACAGACTAAGGAAAATGTAGGCCCCCTCTGGAAACTTTCAGGAGAACTGGCTACACAGGACTTGGAGAAGGCTGAGGTTCTGAATGGCTTCTTTGCCTCGGTCTTCACTGGCAAAGGCTCTGACCGCAGCACCCGAGTCTTGGAAGGTGGACGCAGGGACTGTGAAAACCTAGACCTTGGGCCCACTGTAGGAGAGGATCTGGTTCGAGATCATCTTAAGAACCTGAATGTACACAAGTTCATGGGACCTGATGAAATACATCCATGGGTCCTGAAGGAGCTGGCGAATGAAGTTGCAAAGCCACTGGCCGTCACATTTGAAAAATCCTGTCAGTCAGGTGAAGTTCCTGATGACTGGAAAAAGGGAAATATAACCCCCATTTTCAAGAAGGGGAAAATGGATGACCCAGGGAATTACAGACCAGTCGATCTCACCTCTGTGCCTGGCAAAATCTGGGAGCAGATTCTTTTGGAAGGTATGCTAGGGCACATGAAAAACAACAAGGTGCTTAGTGACAGCCAGCACGGCTTTACTAGGGGAAAATCCTGCCTGACCAATTTGGTGGCCTTCTATGATGGGACTACAAAAGTGATGGACAGGGGTGGAGCAGTTAATGTCATCTACCTGGACTTGTGCAAAGCATTCGACACTGTCCCACATGACATTCTTGTCTCTAAATTGGAGTGTCATCAATTTGATAGGTGGACCACTCGGTGGATAAAGAACTGGCTGGATGGCCACATGCAAAGAGTTGTGGTCAATGGCTCAATGTCCAGCTGGAGACCAGCAACGAGTGGTGTCCCTCAGGGATCGGTGTTGGGACCGGTCTTGTTTAACGTCTTTGTCAGTGACATGGACAATGGAATTGAGTGCGCCCTCAGCAAGTTTGCCGATGACACCAAGCTGTGTGGTTTGGTTGATACGCTGGAAGGAATGCCATTCAGAGGGACCTTGACACACTTGTGAGGTGGGCTGATGCCAACCTCATGAAGTTTAACCATGCCAAGTGCAAGGTTCTACACCTGGGTCAGAGGAATCCCAGGAACAGCTACAGGTTGGGCAAAAAAGAAATTCATGGTAGTCCTGCAGAGAAGGACTTGGGGGTGTTAGTCAATGAGAAAATGAACATCAGCCAGCCTCAGTGTGCACTCACAGCCCAGAAAGCCAACCGTATCCTGGGCTGCATCAACAGGAGCATGACCAGCAGGTCAAAGGAGGTGATCCTGCGCCTCTACTCTGCTCTCGTGAGACCTCACTTGGAGTATTGTGTGCAGTTCTGGTGTCCTCAACATAAAAAGGACATGGTGCTGTTAGAACAAGTCCAGAGGAGGAACATGAGGATGATCAGGGGACTGGAGCACTTCCTGTATGAAGATAGGCTGAGAAAGTTGGGGCTGTTCAGCCTGGAGAAGAGAAGGCTGCATGGAGACCTCAGAGCAGCCTTCCAGTATCTGAAGGGGCCTACAGGGATGCTGGGGAGGGACTATTCATTAGGGACTGTAGTGACAGGACAAGGGGTAATGGGTTGAAACTTAAACAGCAGAGGTTTAGACTGGATATAAGGAAGAAATTCCTTAGGGTGGTGAGGTACTGGAATGGGTTGCCCATGGAGGTTGTGAATGCTCCATCCCTGGCAGTGTTCAAGACCAGGTTGGATGAAGCCTTGGGTGACATGGTTTAGTGTGAGTTGTCCCTGCCCATGGCAGGGGGGTTGGAACTAGGTGATCTTCAGGTCCTTTCCAATCCTAACTATTCTATGATTCTATGATTTACTTTAACCATCTGGGGGAGGGGAAATAAAAAAAAATAAAAAAAGATTTAAGTCATAAATACTTCATGAACCTTGAGAGGCACAATACAAGCTGAAGCTATTCCACCAACAGCCATGGCCACACACAGCTGCACAATCCTGTCCTCCTAATAGTTTAGCAGGACCTTTACTCTGTTCTAGGTCAGCAGCAGTAGGCTAACTGCATCACCAAAGTAGAAAAAAGAATAACACCACGTTCCTCAAAACCCTCCAATCCAAAACACCACACTCAACTGTAAAGCTACTACTGCCTAGACAACAAGTCAACACATGTAAACACATTCAATCACAAGCATTACAGCATTAAAAATTCTGTGCCTTTGAAGTAATTTTCACAAGGTAAACCACAACGACACAGACATTATCCCACACATCAGTAGGTCTAGTGCCAAGTCAAAACAGCCTCCAATACCTGACTAGAACTGTACATAGTAAAATTCAGAGCATGTTGTTACTACAGAAGACTTAGTATAAACATAAATATGCCAATTACTATACAGCAAAACACTCCATTTTGGGGGGGCAGAAAATTGAGTTATTTTTTTCAGGTATCAAAACCTGATGTGTACAGATGGAGAACAAGCTTACAGCAGTAAAGTTATCTTCCCAAGGCTACAGAGAAAGCTTGGCCTATGGCTAGAAATAGAATAGTCCCTGGAGCAAATTCTTGGCCTGGCCTCTGTGAACCTATCAGGATCTGAGTTAGCATTAATTCACTTTTTTTCCTTAGCATTTAAAGACACCTGTGAAAGTTTAAACAGGCTGCCTTAAGCAAATAGCTCACAAAAATGAGAGACAAAACAAGAATTACTATATAAAAACAAAACAAACAAGAAAAAAAAGACACACAAGAAAATGTTGAAAAGGAAATTTAAGTCTGAAAACACTTCACCTAGTGTAAGTTCACCCTATCATTTGCCATAAGCTTTAGGACCAGTTGTTGATCTGTTTCAAATTGAAATAAAACCACAGAAGTCTACAAATCTATGTACTCCAACTGAAGTCTCTATAAATTATTTGAAGTTAATTTAGATTTCAAGCCTAAAGATTCCATAAGCCATTAAACATTACTTGCAATGCTATCCCTTAAATCCAAATTTTGTTTTAATCCACCAGATGCTTCTCAGCAGGGAAATGCACACACGATAATGCAATGAGTATCTCTTAGTGGGAGTGTAACAGGAAATCTCCATTTGAGTAGGGTTTGCTCAAGTGTTCAGCAGAATTCAAAATACCAAAATCAGATCATTTTGCTACTCACATCTCAATGACAGATGTTGTTGTTGCTGTTTTGGTTTGCATTGAGTTTTTTGTTTGTTTGGGGTTTGTTGGTTTTGGGGTTTGTTTGGTTTTGTTGGGTTTTTTTGGGTTTGTTTCTTTTTAACACATGCACAAGCAATAACTACAGGTTTCCCCACAATCAGAACTCATATGGAAAAAGGCACATAGCTATGACTTTTACCTTCTTAACTAACAATATGTACAAATTAATTTGCTGACCTATTTTTTTCATGTCTAGAGAGAGAACTGTTAAGCAATCTCTCATTTTCTTGTTGCAGCTAATTATACACAGAAATATCAAGTCATGCTAAATAAAAAGGAGATAGAGTTTATTATTAGTTTCTAATGTGCTACAAAAATAAGCAAATGAATTGGCTCTTTTGGATACTATTAGTTCCACATAGTTAGACATTATAGTCTGATATACATTAGCTGAAGCAGCAAGTCAGAGGATAGCGATGCCTATCAAGTCAGGAGATAGACAATAATCTCTCAGGCATACATATAGTCCTCATTCACTCTTTTACAAAACAAGCTAAGACTGATGACTCTCATCTGCCTTTCTGTATCCATAGCATCACACACACACATACAAACTGATCAACATAAAAAGATAGCTTGGGCTGTCTTACTTTTCCTTGCACTGTCTAGCAGTGTTCTCATAAGTCTTTAGCCATGTAGTTAGGAAATGATCTTCCACCACTGCAACGACTATCAGTTTCATCACTAGCTTCCATGATGCTAGCCAGGTCTGATGCTGGTTACTTGGCTCTGGTCTATGTTTGCCATAGGAACAGTGGGAAATGCTTTTCCAGTATTAACTCAACTCACACTAAACATGAATTTAACTGTTCCAAACATCACAAACCTGTTGTTAAATATGTGAAGTTATTTGTAGCTTTGAAGGAGTGCTCTTATCATGGAAGGACCACAGATCATTCTTTTCATTGAAGCAAAGTTAGGTGGTTTCCACAAAATACTGTTTCTAAGGAATTTCTTTCTAATTTGGACTTTGCCATTTCAAGTACCCCTTAACCTGTCTATCAGGCCTACCAGAATGGGAATGCACGCAGATACTTTTCCCCAGCTATACATCCTAGCTGACACTGCAGGCTGCATTTCCATTCTATTAAATCTCCCACTGAACAATAATAAATCTTTCTTCTAAAATTTTAGATTTTTCTTTTCAGAGCCTGAGGAAATAACTGTCACTCTTTGGTCATTGAAATTTTTCATTAAAAAACATGATCTGAAGACAATGCACTTAGAGGTGCGTTTTCTTCACCTTGACACATTGAAAAGATACATTATACTTAATGGTTCCTCGATGCAGAATCTTTACTAGCAGAAGATAAATAGTCTTCATATCTGACGAGAAATCTTAATTTAGGATTCAGCTGAGGATTCTATTCTGTAGTAGATCTTACTCATGTTCTCAGCATCACACCTAGCATGAAAATGGACCAGAGATGTCTCCAGAAAGGCAGAGTTTGCAGTGCAAGTCTGCAGCAGTTCCTGAAAGGCAGATGCCTCTTGTCTAACTATTTTTACAGTATTTGTCAGACTACCCCCCTTCCTCTGCAGTTTCTCTGTCTAGCAAAAATACCAGCTGGTTATTTCTGGTCACTCTTGACTAAGCACTGACTAATCTCATTCTTCTAACTCTGAAGCTAAACTTATTTGTCCCTTTTTCTACACATCCAGAGAAAAAAGAACGGTAATGGGTCTTGCATGAAAGTCAGAAAAGATACTGTGGAGCCCTTAATGGCTTTACTGGAGAAAGCCATTTTGCAAATTAAGGTTAACGTCTATTAGAAGTTACCTTGGATTCCCCAGTCTCCAGACTTTTCATTTCGATCTTTAACAAAGCCTTAAAATTATCCTTATTTGAACAAAACTAATTTGACCAGATTGTACTACCTCCTTAAAACAATGTATCAAATTTTACTAATCTTTCAATCTCAAAGACTTGAGCAACTGACATTATAGTTGCTTGACAGGGTATCAAAATCTACGAATGCAAAAGAGATCAAAACAACTGTAGACCCTTATCATCCAGGTATTGTTCCCTCACACACCGAAAAATACACCACCAAACCACCCAACAGTATTTTTACTCTTTTTATACTATTTGTGTAATATTTTCAGTAAGGTACAATAACAGATTGATCAAACAACGTACACATCAGCACCACTACAGCAGGCAAGCACAGCTGTTTAACAAAGCATTATGGGGTTCTAGTCCAGTTTAGCACTTACGATGATAAATGTTAATTTTTTTCAAATGTAGTAGTATATAAATTTATCCAACTGTATTTTTCACAAGTTCAGTATTAAGCTACCTTGTCTCAAAAAGTGTCACAGCATGAAACAAAAAGGAGTTTTTTGTTCTCCATGTGGTATTTTCAGCAACAAAACTATCCTTCAGTTAATACTGGGTTATTAAACTCAGAAGGGGTAGTGCCACCCATTCAAACAACATCACCCTTAGGAATAACAGATTTCCTCGACTGTCACTCTGTACATACCCACAGTCTCTCAGATGCTCTCATTTCTCACCTAGCACTACCATTGTTCAACAGAGCTGGCAACAAGGAAGCACACGTGTCAGCCAACCAACAGTATGTTCAACCGCTGGGAGCTATATCGCTCTGTAAAGAAGCAGGTATTATTTATGTGATTATTTTACCGTTACTAAGTCTCCTACAGTGCAGGCATACCAATACAAGTCATCCACAAATAATAAATTATGTACTGACAAAATATTAAAATCTAACAAGCTTCAATTAAACACTTGCTGAAAAATCACGGAGAATAAATGCCAAGAAATAAACACCAATCACTATCAACCTCCTCAGTAAAGCAAAAGTTATAAATGTTATTAAAACAAACTTAAATCAGGTACAAACTTACATTTTGTCGCTTACATTGTGTACTAAGTTAAAGCACATGAATGCTTTAAAAATTCTGGCAGAAGAAAATCTAAGAAAAGTAAAACTGTTTCAATTTTCAACATTTTCACTGCTGCCCAAGAAGTTTATTTTAATTCAGTAGTGCTTTACAACCTTATAAATTTCATACAATAAAGTGATACTGTACAATTAACACTAAACATCCATTTTCTTCCATTAATCCTGATTTTCAGCTCCAGATACAAAGAATTACAAGTAAATCTTTACCAATAAGCAAAGAAACACATTTTTAAACTGGGAGAGCAGAGAAAATATCTCATGAGCTATGAAAAAACAAATTCTACTAGTATACCAGGCATTCATAAAGAAATCTGTTAACACATCCATGCCTTTGCACAAGAAGTAAGCCTGCAACTGCTGAGGTACTATTTTGTGGAAGTGATACAACAGTCACTGATTGAAAATACATTTGACTTTTAAGTCTGTAGTGATGTTCCTTCAAAGGGCAGAGGGACAAACTATTACCTATGTGATACACCAAAAAAAGCAAGAGCAGCAATTGAGACTTGTACTAGAGGATCATGTAAATTCAATTTCATATTAAAAAGCTACACACATTTTTATGGACAACAGTTAATACCAATCACATGCAATAAACCTAATTATTACTTAATTTCCTAACTATTTTTGACTATCTTTAGCCAACATACACATTTTTCATCCACCATAGGCTAGGGATGACTGTAGGGAACACCACTTATCGCCAAGCTGTGTGTCTAAAACTCTCCCCATTAAGCATTCAGTTCTTCTTTTTCCATATGTAAATTTCACTCTCTACCCATTCTAACTCTAATAGTACAGTATAATTCTCTCAGGGATATGAGTAGGACCACAACACCAGCCTAATTACTTCACATTGCCTGGTTATTTACCTTTCTTATTTGTTTATCATACTTTGCCACACAACCATATTCTCACAGTTGGAACCTCTGAATCACCAAACACAAAGTTGCCTTTAATGGAATCTTAGCAGAGATCTGATGGTAAAACTGAAGACCAAATTTTGAGAGTCTAAATCTCCCGCTATAAAATAAATGTTTATATGGTATAAATATATGGTATAAATTACATAATATAAATGTTAATTCATTTAAAAGATGTTATTGTTCTTACTGGTCTAGATATCACACATGCTTATTTCAGACTTCTGCACAAAAAAATACCACAATTTCAGAAATAAAAAATGAAAGAACTGAGATTATGCTTTTTACACTAAATAGCCTAGACTTAACATTCTTGCGTGTTCCCTGTTCTTCAAGAAATGTTACAGTGCTAGTTTTATATCAACAGCAGCATTTTATTTTCATTTCAAAATTCTTTAGGATGATCTCTGATGAGAAACAAATCAGTACTTAGCAGACAGAATAATTAAATCGCATTTTTCTAATGCAAAAATACAACAGGTTTGTATGTTTTAAAGGTTAGCATTTAAGCGAACACACAGTTGTTTTAATATACTTCCACCACAGCAATTTTTTTAATTGTTTACTGTTCAAATACATAGACAAAGATCACTATATACCCTGTTCTAGATCTCAGACTTCTATCATTTTGCCTGCCAACTAAAAAGAAGATTTCATGAGGTGTGAAGCATTGCAGATTTTAGACCTATACTTCTGTTCAACAGCTATCAGTCTTGAACTTGACATCCATATGCTATTTCCTTCTCCCAGGAAAGTCACTTAGAGTTTTGTATGCCTGAAAAAAGGCCCTTACTGGCCTCTCATTTCATATTTAGTGAATAGAAATTACATTTTGCTGTTACTAAGTACAGGCTGACCTAATCAAAAGGCTCTTTTGCACAGGCAGTGGATTTTTTGTCCTTTAGATCTTACCATATAACATGGTTAGCACCACACTCTGGTTTTGATTGTAGTGATTCAACTATAAGGAGAACAATAGGATTGCAAAAGTGTCACCAATATCAGAACTCTACCTTGGGAATTTAAGTTCTATATTTCATTAGCACTTCTGTCAGATTACAGCCCTGAAGCATCTGTCTTTTTGTAACTGATGTAATTAAATGCCCTGAGAAATATGCAAAATGAGGGATCTGCATATTATCACACAGCAGTTTTATTCTGTATTTAGCCTTTACTTGGTTTTAAGTGTCTGAACGGTACTGGGGTTTGAAATGTAACTTTTTGAATAAATGTGCTCCACTGAAAAAAAAAAAAAACACAACACCCCCCCCCCCCAAAAAAAAAAAAAAATAAAATAAAGCCTCTCTGGTCTTCAGGAGCAAGAAATGCAATCCTCTATAGCTCCTGGAAGAGGAAACACAAATATCAGGACTTTTCATGCGGTCAGTCATCTTGGAGAATGCTGGTTAGGTATCCAGCTGAGACACTCTAAACCAGGCCTGAGTTCTGAATGACCATCATCTATCTGAAATTCAGTGACCTTTAAAGAATGCTGAATTGGACATCCAAACTAAAGTGCCTCAGAACTACTTCACCTGTGTTTTTTGTTAGTATTATTATTCACAGCTGTGCTCAGGGTCTACTAAGAACTGCTCAAACAAAAGGGAAAATCCACATATATTTAACTTTTCAAGAAAGAACAGGCATGGGTCACTGGGAAAATGACATATACATCAATAAATTAATATAGTCAGTACCCAAATCAGTTGTCCAAGTAGTATTCCTGAGACAAGGACTGACAGATTAAAACAATACATCTACATCTGAGCATCCACGGGTAACACCTCCAAATGCTCTATATTTGTCCCATGTAACTCCATTTGCAATGCAAAATGCCTCTCTAATTCCAGAATGTAAAAGCTCACTTTAAGAAATCATTTTTCAGTAATTCATTCTGAAAGACAAATTATTTTGTATAGAATATCAGAATATCAGTGTTTTTTGCATTTACTTGTACTATGTTATCCTTAGGCCAACAGCTAATTCTGTAAAATACAATTCTGTAAATGGGAGTATCAACCAAGTTTCCATCTAAGATACTAAACAGATTAATAGAATTCACCATCTCAAAATAACAGCTCACATATAGTACACCAGACTAAACACTTACCAGGATAGAACCTCAAATCACACACCTATTGTTGCACTCAAGGTTTCAGTTATTTCTATAAAGCTAAACCCTTAAATGCATCTGTGATTATCTAAAAGAACTGATCACTAAAGCAACCATGAGGACAGATTTAACAACCTGCCTGCAATTTCCCCAGCATTTCACAAATAGCCCAGCATCAACTCTTTCAGTAATGCATTTGCACGCAGGGTCTATTCAGGCATGCTCTGACCACACCAGGACAGGCTGTCTGCAAGTCCCATCTCGATGGCTGCCTCATGAAAGCCCTTTACAAAGCTTACATTTACAAAGGCATACATTCTAAATCTTCACTCAATCTCTGACTACAGAGGAAGCTTTTAGGGCAGAATTTGGTCTATAGATTGTTTTGATATATTGATATGACTACTCCATTCACTGTGAAACAATTTTAGCTGATCAAATCAGGAAGATGAATGAAAAGGCTACTTTCTGTGAATTAGAAGTCTATACTGAACAAGAAATACCAGATAGGATGAGAGTTTGTTTTCTGCTTTGACAATAAATTATCAGAGGTTAGCTGCCTGAGGAGAAATTAAAACTATCACAGCAAAAGCTGTATTTGTATATTTTTCAAAGTTATATTCGGTAACATAAACGTCAAGAAACTAATAATGAGTTTCAAAACACAAAAGTTATGTTCCACCTGTAATATGCCCTTGTCCTCTATTAAGATTCTAAAACTGAGCTCGGTATTAACCTACAATACTGTGGCTACAGAAGGAAGTGAGAGTTATTATGAAATGATTTAGACTGCAGCTTTATACAACACATACACATACATTAAAGAAGAACCAGTTGTATTTACTTGGGGTGCTAAGGAATAAATTAATGTTCATTTTAGTAATTTTTTATCATATCCAGTCTCCATTTATGACTATACACTTATAAAAATATAAATCCACTTCTGCTGAGAATTTTACAAGCATGCATATTGCAGGCAGCATCAAAATAAAAAGGGAAATTAACTTATTCATAGAACAGTTTGGGTTGGAAGGGACCCTAAAGATCATCTGGTTCCAGCCCCCCTGCCATGAGCAGGGACACCTTCCACTAGACCAGGTTCCTCAAAGTCCCATCCAACATGGCCTTGAACTCTGCCAGGGATGGGGCAGCTTCATCAGGCATTGTTCAGTATCTGACCATGAAAGTATTGCACAAAACCACAAATGTCAGAACACGTATAACTGATTCTAAGAGAGTCTTAACTTTCAGCCACTAAAGACAATACCATAGGGCTCTACTGACCTCAGTGATTTTACAAATTTAAGCCTGTAAGAATTTTACTGATGCCTTGTGCAACTATATGCTGGGGAGCAACATTTTCAAGATCTATATGAACATGATGATTATCGCACAGTGCACGATCTGTATTTGGAGACAGCAGCTGAAACTTCCAAATAGTCTTTTACAATACAGCATTCCTGTAAAATTAAGATCTGTTCTTTCAGCTAAAAGAAAAACCTGATTTTATGATCTGTGTAAGTCCTGCTTCTCAACATCAGTAAATGAAAGCTAACAATTTCATTTTCCCTTAAGCAGCCACTCTTCCATATCCAGCCTAGCCTAGTTTAGCTTTCCAACCAAGAGACCAAACATCTTTCGATGCATGCATTCAGCGTCATTTCATTTTCTGTGTTCCAGTATTTCAGACCACAAAACAACCCAAACAGAATACATACCATGTACCTCTTACAGAACTAATATATAACATGTATACGTGTATTACCAAAGTTTGGATTTACATAGCTTTATAATACACTATACACAGGGGGTTTTAATAATACACCTAAAACATAAAGTTCAGATCAATGGATCTCACGCCTCATTTGCCATAGATCATTATCTAATAAGATAAGCTTTATATCTTTAGATCAGCATAAGATTTTTCAATCTCTCTCAAAACTACCAAGTGAAAGAATGTGAGAGTTCAGCTGGCGCACTTTTAAAATCCCACCAAAAGAAAACAGCTCATACCAGTAAAGATAAACCCTTTAAATTTACCCCAGTGATGGAAAAATATAGCACTGGCAGCACCTAGACTGAAAGGAAGGATGGTGCTCAAGCTGCATCACTCAAGGGAGTGGTCAGATCATAATAAACAAAGACTAGTTACAAACACTTTGTTAGGAAAGGAGGGTCATGAATCACTTCCCCATTATCCACAGAGACCATACTACAGGTGTCACTGCCCTTAGTATTTTTCTTACCTTCCATGTCCTCCATTTCTTCAACTACAGTTATCAAGTAATGCCAGTTTCCTAGCCTAGTACCTTTACTGTATCACATGCTCCTGCAAAAGCAGCACCATAGGATACACTTGCAAGGAAGTATTGTAACAGGATAAAACGGAATTTTACAGGAAGAATTTATAGGGGAATCTCAAAGAGTAATGAGAATACAGCCAGAGTAGCCCAACAATTAGCACAGCAGGTCCCCATTGCTCAGCCAAATGGAACATCAGAGCTGTATTGCTAACACTTTACCATTGCAGACAAGAGGTAAAACTGAAACAGGATTCTTTAAGTAGCAGGTGTTTGCAAAGAACTGGCAGTGTCAGAAACCCCGAAGTGACAACTAGTCATTTATATCAAACATATAGTAAACTCTGGTTACCTGGCATGACTCCCAGTTCATAGACTGGCTACAGGAAACTGCTAAGAGTACAGCACAAAGGAAAACAACAGCCAATGTGAGACAATAAACTGAGCAGAACTGCTGAAATTGCATGGGGGAGTAAAGTGGTTCTAGAAGAATCACTGTATTTTCCTCAAAGATTAAAAAGTTTTAAAACTTAGTATATCAAAAGCCCTGGCAATACTTTTGTGGCAGGCAAGTTAACTGTCAACTGTCCATTAAGAGATTCCATACAGATTTAATGTGTATCTATATGCTGATTCCTCTTTTATTCTTCACAAATTTAGCTTCTTCAAGCCACAAGATATATTACAAAAACATGTAATACCTACTACTAACCGGTTATTTCAGCAGTTCAATACCTATGCTCTCCAGTTGAGTATGCAGTCACAATATATCCAGGCAGGGACTACCTTATCAGCAGGGGTGTTTGGCAAGGCTTCTAAACACTACCAGAGTGCCACAGATAAGAAAAACAGAAAACAGAAGACTCTTTTTAAAAGAAATTGAGTGTTCTAGTTATCTATGTTATACATATGCCTTGCCATTTCTCAATATTCCCTAAAATTATATTGTTAATAGATAACAAAGTTATTTTGTAACACGGTATTTACTTTTATATTGCTTCAGTATTGCTTTTATTTTCATGAAGCAGATCAAAATGGAAATTTAAGACATCCAGCTTTCTTGTTAACATTCAAATTCTTTACAGTGTTAGATTCTTCTTTTAAGTGTTCCTTCTCTTTTTTCCTCTTTTTGAATCAAGTTATTGTACCTGTCTTTATATATAAATCGCTCTGAGCAATATATATTTAGTTTTCAGAGACCATTTGGTCAAATTCTAATAATGTCTCCTGGGAGGTGACACCAACTTCCAGCAGCAGGTCATATACTGCAGATTAGAATAATAAAACACATGCTGCTGCAGCTTCAAAGAAAAAGAAAAATTATGTAAGTCAGTCTTTATTAAGCTGAAAAATGAGGTCCCGAAACATCTCAGATGTCTTCTAGGCAGAGCTTTCATTTTATTTAAAGACATAAATCCAGTCACTTCTGGGTTTTTTTAATTCTTTTAAACCAAGATTGTGCCATTGCAAAGATTTTGTTTCAGATTCCACATTTCTTTTTTGTCCTTACAGTAACACAGTGTTACTTAATTGACCAAAATAGAAAGCCTGTATTTTACAAATTTGTATTAAACTGAAATATACCTTTATTTACATAGCGCAGCATTTTTTCTCTTTTGAAATAAAAAATATGTAATTTTTCCCATATAAAGGCAGTTTAGATTTGGTTTTAGATTTGGGGTTTGGTTGGTTTTTGTTTGGGTTTTTTTTTTCCAAATTCTTCATAAAGGTAAAGTAGATAAGTGTCTTGAAAATTAAAGACAACACTGGCTTAAAAAGAAACTGGTATTTCTCCTCCAGAGTAGCATTGTATTAGGGTATCTGTCAATGCAATACAGCTAAATTATATATTTCTCCCTTACTATTCTTTATTATAGCATTCCCACTACAAATCCCAGGTGGAGTAAAGTTTGTCATATTTGACCTCTTTGGTTAAAAGCAATCCACTGCAGAATGATTTTTCACACTACTCTAAAATGAAGAGTTCCACATGCATAAATGCTAGCAGGAATCACCATCTCCTGTTTCTTTCTCTGACCTTCAACAAGCCTACTCTCTGCAGCAAAAAATAACAGTTTTATTAATTTATAAGCACCATAGAGGCACAGGCAGTCTACAGAGAAACCTCCTTAGCAGTTGTGAAGAAAAAACATGAGAAAGCTTCCACAAAGAGAAATTTTGAGAGCTCAAAAGAAAAACAAAAAGGAAGAGGTGTGAATATTTAAAATATTCCCAATACTCACTGAAAGCAGCCACTGCAAGAGCCAGTGTGACAATAATGGAGACCCAGGAAACCCACAATGCCTTCTTTCTGTAGCTTTGAGCTTCATGAGGTTTTAGCCTTGTACTGCTTTCTAGTAAACCTGATAAGCAATAAGCAAAGAGGGTATGAACAATACATTGCTCCTTTAAAAAACACAGCTGTGTTAGTTCAGACCTAGATCACATATTTACATTACATATAAAATCAATACAGAATCAAATTCTGCTCACATTATGAAGATTAATTGAATGAAGCTACCAGAAACATTCAAGTAAGCAAGGAGAACACAACACAAGGTGTTTTGATTTCACACAGAAAGACCCACACATCAGCAGCTTGAAAAGAGTCTGCAATTACAGGGCAGTTACAGAAATTCACACAGCTTACACAAGAAAGGCCTCAGCCCTAAAGTCAGATCAAAATGCATTTCAGGACTTCAGGATCCTAAGCACAGTTAACAAAAGAAAAACTTGTGGTCACCAGTCTGCAAAATGATCTACTAATGCATAAGAATATACTGCGGATATTGAGCATCAAAGTAGAAAGAAGCATACTTTAGAATCAAAGCTATCACAGCTGAAAAAAACCCTCTTGAAGCATAACACCCTTCATGTGAGGTAGGAATACATCCTCATCTAGAACTAACTGAAGAATAAATTCTGCCCTTCTTACAATATGTTGAACACAAGTGAATGGAATGGCTTTCTCTCATTTTTGATGCTTCCAATTTATGGAAGTCTTTTGTCCACTCATCTTAAACCACAGAGAAGAATTCAGGTTAAAAATAAAGAAAATACAACATTGGTTGGTTTTCATCCTCTCAAGTCTAGGTCTTAAGCCACTTTTAAAATGCATCCAAAATTTAACACAGTTGCTCTCTGTATATCCCATGCAAATTCTTTTGTGCTTAATATATTAATCTAATTTAAAACATACATTCCTTTTCATCAGCAAGTTCCAGCTCAGATCTGCTTAACTGGAGAACACCTGATGGCTTTTAACTTTCTTAATGAACTACTTCAAAAAAC
Source organism: Melopsittacus undulatus (assembly GCF_012275295.1). Taxonomy (NCBI): domain Eukaryota; kingdom Metazoa; phylum Chordata; class Aves; order Psittaciformes; family Psittaculidae; genus Melopsittacus; species Melopsittacus undulatus. The sequence goes on along the minus strand of NC_047530.1, from coordinate 79,337,840 downwards.
GTGGGTCATCCCTCTTAAAATGATGATCACTTTTCAGAGGCACTTGTCTGCACTAAATGCATTGAACTAAGGCACTGGTTTAATAGAACCTTTCAGCAGCTGGTACAAGGTCTCACACAAAGGGTTGAGAACAGGGTCTCTGGCAGACTCAGCAGCAGATTAAAACACAGCTGAAGCTATTACCATCCTTACCTTCCCCAGTTTTCTCTCTGAGGGCTGTTGCCACTTTCAAGGAAAGGACACCTGATCTAGTTATTGGTATAATTCTGAACCTACAACATGTTTAACCAAGGTCATTAATGTTAACAGATATTAATTTCAACTGACTGCAATATACTGGCTGAAAAGTGCAATGGTTTTGGAATCAATACAGAAGGGAATCAGAAATCTCTGCCTCAGGGACAGCAATGTGTCAGCAGAGGGGCAGGCATCCAGGGGTGGTAACAACTCAAACCACTGAATTTTATTCTGCCACTGATTTTGATCCTAGCATAATTGGTGGGATTCATACTGACTTGGAAAGATTCTTTATGCTTTTTTAACCTCAAATACAATAAAGCAGAGAAAGTTTCTTTATGACTGATCAGAAAGCTTCTGTGGAAATTTCATGATTATACTGTGTTTCTAGAAAAATTAAAGTATGACCTCACTTTTGCGCTACCCACTCCCCTCCTTATGAAAGAAAAAAGAATTTGCAAACTTGCATGCACTATATTGAAGTAACATTTGTTTCTTATTATGTGCGTTCTCTGCCTATTTAATGTATGAAAACTACAAGATGACAACTCTGAAAGGTTTGAGTCTTTTACTGATACTACTGCACAGCTATTTCTCACATAGCCCACTTTTCTTTGTGTGAATATTTTTTTTTCTCTCTACCCAATGTCTGGCCTAAATTCTGCTACTACACATAGTGATGCACAGTTTAATTGCTGTCTGATATGAGGTAATTAACAATACATCTTGAAATATAGGAGATACTTCTACTCACGTAAGCATAGAGAATACACGTCTTACATTTTGTGTCCTCACCGATCTTGCCCCCTCCCCAAATCAAGGATTTTAAATTACAGTTCAAATCTTGTTGGAATGTAAAACAAAATATGTATTCTTAGCCAATTTTGATTCTCAATATTTCAAATCTCAAACACACATCAGAATGACAGACATCTTTACCTGTTTCTTTCTTTAAAGAAATCCTGTAATTCATGGCTACAGCTCACTATTATCTTGGAAGTCCAACATACACAGTTGACACTTATAAATCAAATAATATCCTAATTAAATTGGGAAATGAATAATAAGTCCCACAGCTAGCAAAGCACTGCTGATTACTATTCACATGTCAAGCACGTGTCCAGTATGACACAGACCGCAATCCTCATGAAACTGAACCACTTCTGATATGTGTGTTTCTCTCTCAAAATGGCTGGCATATTCTAGCTGTCAGAGATGTGATCCCTTCCTTCCTAGAATAATTCAAATAATTTTTCTGTAATTCCAATTTACACCCCTGAGAGAGACCATATTATTCTTACAAGTGTCCTAGGGGACGGCACACAAAAACACAAACTCATTAACACGACTACCAAGCCCATAGCATGAAAATTATTTAGAAGCAACAACAGCTCATTAATTTACACACAACACAATTCACAAGGTAAACCTCCATATTTTTTCCACTGACCATAAGAAAATAAGTTCTAAGCACCCACAGGAGGCTGAAAGATCATCTGTCAGTATGACCTGTGTTGCTACAAAAATAAAAAGGTAGTATTTACTGATAATTTTTTTCCACCCTGAAATTAACAAACTGAGAAATTTTATTGCCATTAATTTATTTAACATATAGATATCCTTAAGGTAAAGAAAAGATGATGAGCTGGTTAAACCCACTGGATTTTTACTTTATCTTTCAATACCTTCACATATTAACAGGTTTTTTTTCCATAAAAAAAATCAGAAGGAGAAAAAAACCTGCCTAACAGTTGCAGAACACAAGCTTGGCATATTTGTGAAGTGATTCTAGGATATTCTTTACCATATGCTGACTTACCAGAAGTACTTTTCTATTTGGCTAAGGGATCATTTTAAAATGTCAAGTTATAATTTGTGAAAGAATAAGGCTAACAGAAAAACTGTTCACCTAAGATGTTAATTTAAGGACCCCATCCACAAAATTATCACTGGTTTTGAATCTGACTCTTAAAGAGCAAATATCTTGTTCCAAAATTTAGGGTTAGTTTTTATTTTTAGCAAATATGGAAGTATCAGCTCTATAATTGAATCTGCTATGATTCACTGAAAAGGATCATAAGGAAAAGTACAATCTAAAAGGACAGACTGTAATAATTTCAACAGGGACAACCTGCAAAAAAGCATACCAGATTTCCCTTACAATGACTGGGAATTATCCTGGTAGGTGGAACTGGTGACTATAGGAAAGGCTAAAAGAAAGCTACTGCAAGGGCCATAGAAATACCACAAAGTCAGAAATACCACAAAGTCAGCAGCTTTAGTGTCAATTCCCTCCTAGAAAGAGACATAAGGTTAGGTATGACAGACACAGTCTCCTTTTGGAATTACCCTTAATACCTAATGGGCCAGCTTTCATCTTTAGCTCTGTTATACTGAGCACAAATTACAAATTTCTGTAGTCAAACTCCCATGTTCAATCCATAATCAAATTTCCTGAGTCCCATTATTTAAACAGAACTGAAGCGTCGAATTGCCCTCAGTCACAATGTCTGTCCTCTGCCATTGGCAGTGACAAGGCCACCCCCGGAGAAAGGGCTGTTCTCAGCCCAGGCATGACTGAAAGCTGTCAGAGAAGACTGTGACTGCTCTTTCCCTTCTCTACTTAATGTCTAGGATCTGTGAGCAGGCACAAGCACTTGGAAAAACCAGGGAAAGAAAAGGAAACACAGAGATTACGTGGGATGTGATGAAAACCAAGAACACAAGAGACTCAGGGATGTTGAAAGTTAAAAAAAAAAAAAGAAAGAAAAGGCAACAGAGAGACTAAGCAAAGCCTACATGTGAAATAAAAAATGCAGACAAATTATGTGGAAGAGGAGCCTGGAGGCATTGCGGAGGACAAGGCAATGAGGAGGGTTAAAATGGCAGTTGTCTTTATGGGCAGCAGGTGAGTATCTCACATGCTGTTAACAAATATCTGAAATAGGTGTGCTTCACATTAAAGAGTATTACGGTTTGGAAGCATGCAGCTTTCCATCCCTGGCCAGATATTTAGGCAAATCATAAATAAAATTTAAAAAAAAAAAAAAACAACCACGAGTTATGTGGAGGTGCATGATACTGTACCGAAAGGAAGACAAGGAGTAAGATAAGCACCCTTACTTCTCTACCCAGACTGGCTGCAGCGGCCACCACAGAAACAACCCGTTATGCCCCAGCTCGGGAGGTGGCTGCCACCAGCTCCGCCGGCAAGTAACCTCAGAGGCGAGCGGACCTCCGGCACTGCCTGATGCTGACGGGCACCACCTGTCCCTCCCCGGAGTCCCCTGCGCTCCCGGCCCAGGCTCTCCCCTCGCAGGTGGGGCGGGAGCGGCGCCATGTGCCACCGCCCGCCCGCCCGCCGGTACCCGCTCCTCGCCAGGCAGCCAAGTTTTGGGGCGAGGTGGGAGCAGCCACGAATAGAGTTTATAAAAATACTGTAAAGCTATTGTAGGGTGGCTTCTCTCGCACCAGAGCTAAAAAGGGGAAAAGCTGCGAGGGCGGCGAGGGAGGGGATGTTAAGCGAGTGCCCGTTGCGGGCTGAGGGGGAGGTGGCCGGGGGGATGCTGAGCCGGCGGCAGGTCAGGGCGAGAGCGGGGCCTGCAGGCCCTCACGATGCGGGAGGCGGGGGCTGCTGGGGTCGAGGGGAACAGCAACGGAGTCTGGAGAAGACCGGGGCGCTAAGGCGCCCGGCGGGCGGCTGCGAGCGCAGAGCGGCTGGCTGGAGCAGTGAGGAGAGCAGGAGCTGGTGTGCAGCTGCCAGGGCTGAGGAAGAGGGGGCAAAACGGGCTGCTGTGGCGGAACGGGGAGCGTACGCGTCTACCAGAGAGAGAGGCACCAGGGCTCTGCGGAGAGGGCTGAAGGAAAAGCTGTCGGGTGTTAGGCGTCTCGGGTTGGAGGGAAGGTAGCGCCACGGAGGGCAGCGTGCAGGAAGGCAGGTGCTCACCTCTGTCCTCTAGCCCCTCACTAAACTGCCCGCTGTCCCCGATCCGCAGCTGCTCCTGCTGGTGCTGCTCCCTGGAGGGCACTGGCGGGCTGACCCCGGGGGGCTGCACGATGGCGGGGTCCGGAGTGGTGTCTAGAGGGGCAGCGGACGGCTCCATATTTTGCGGGGCGGCGGGAAGCGGCTGGCGACTGTAGCAGCGAAGCGAGGAGCGAGCGGAGCATCCAGCCCGGGTGCGAGCCCGGGGAGAGGAGGAGACTCCGACTCAGAGCATCAGGGAGACGAGTACAGGCAGCAAACAAACTCCTTCGGCTGCTCTCCCCCAGCCGCCTCATCACTAACCTCGGCGGCGGCGGAGGGAGGGCAGGTGGGAGAACGGTGCCGCCTCCCAGTACTGCCCGTCCCTCCCCGCCCTCGGGAGAGCCTCGGGCGCCGAGAGTGACGCCCGGCTCTGCAGTGGGGCGGGGGCATGGCGGCAGTTTGTCCCTGTGTGGGGCGGCATGCGAGGGGACCGTGGGGCGGGAGAGGTGGCGCGAAGGGCTCTGGTGAAATGCTCTGAGGGGCTTCTCGCCGTCGAGAGCCTGCAGTCACCTGCGAAAGGCGCGGCAGGACCATGGGCTTTAAGGTACATCCCGGGGTCGGTCGAGGGAGCAGGAGGCTTTCGTTCACCATAGCAGGCTTTGCCGTCCTCCTCTCCTTCCTCCCCGCACCAAGTCCCTCAGGAGGAAGAGTTGTCCAGTGGCTGTATAAACATGGAGCCCCAGGGCAGCAGAGTGAGAAGCAAACGCTGCTCTTAAGGGCTGTGGGTGCTGGCACTGTGGAACAAGGCCTTGTCAGCCTCACCTCCCCGCACACAGGTAAAGACCCAGCACTCCCCTTTGTTGTGGGATTTGCTTGTTCTCCATTCACTGTAGCCCTTTTTCAGGATCAGAGGTGAACTGCCACACATGTGCACCTCAGAATCCCCAGCACTGACATTTTGTTATGCTGACGGTTGGGTTTAGCTTAAAAAATGGCCTAGAACATACAGCCATCTCTGAAGTGTGGGATTAGAGCTGGAGACTTGCCGGTGTTCAGGGCTATTCTTGATTCACTCACCTGCTGCTCCTAGGGCTGCAGAAGAGTGCAAGGAAACAAAACTTTAGGAGAACAGAAATGTGAATAAAATGAATAATTTTACAGATATATCTGTGCTAGAGCTGATTTCTTCTTCTCCACTGGTTTCTAATGACTGGAGAGGTGAAATGAGCAAAAGCATTTTCTATGCTAGCACAGTCTCCCATTTGCTTGTTTACTAGCATGCAAATAAATTTTATTCTGACTTGAGTCTAGGAAAATGACAGAAGACAATCAGATTTTGCAGCCCAGCTCCTCAGCTGGTATGTATGGATATAATCCCCATTTAACTTACACGAAGATCGTGTTCCATTTCTCTTTTGAGAAATTGGCAAATCTGGGGAGTATGGATATGCCAGGAGGAAATTAATATTTATGCTAGCATATAAACTGTCAGAACCTTGCTGATGTCAGCCTTAAAAGTTTTTCAGTATTTTAGTAATACCTATTTGGGAATGGTTAGTGAAATATTACTACCAAAATGTTAATTTATGCTTCTTAATGTTGTATGCTAATCTTCAAAATCTTTTAGCTGTATTTTAAGGCATTAACTGTTTGAAAAAGTAAATATAAGTAAATGTTGACGTGACATAAAATATTGGTTTAGAAACTGATTTGAATTCTGGCAGCCTTGTGGAATGGAGATGCAGTTGTGGCTTGAGGGATTGGTATTTTCTTTTTACCTAATCCAATGTTTTCTTCGAGTATAGTCTGCCATACCTACTATATGAAATGTTTTTGAATTCTTCATGCCTCTCGCCTAAATTTCATCTTCACCCTTAGCTAGCCTACCCTGCTGAATGATCCCAGAGCTCTTGCTCTTCTGGTTGGATTGGCATTAGTATGAGTACAAGCAACACCGAAAGTTTTTTTTTTCCCTCATGAAATGGATAGTAAATTACAAAGTGCCTATTTGATGTTAATGTCAAAAAAGGTTCTTATGTGCATAAACTAACACAAGTGAGTTCTTTTGAGAATTCACTTGGGGTTTTGGGATTTGGGCTGAGTTAGGAGCGGTTGGAAACTAGTAACTCCATAAAACAGATATGGTTATTTTCTTTATGGTCTGTTTATTAAGCTCTTGTGAACTTGAACCTGCAAGATAAGAGAGAAGATCTGTATGTATATGCATGTGAGAGACAAGTAAAAAGTAGCAAATAGCTTTCATTGTTTGCCATAAGTAATAGATTGCCATGTCTATGACATAAAATGTGTTTGTGAAGTGAAAACCCTTAAATAAGTAGAACCAGTTCTGTAACCTGGTCAGAAACAAGGGACTGGGGCCAAATTGCTTTTCAAGACCAGGCAGGGATACAGTAACCTTTGGTGAATCAGTTTAGGGTGCAGAGTGCATCCAGTGCAAGCCATGAACAGTCCCTCAAAACTGCTGCGATAGGCAGAATGCTCCTGAATGCAATTATTGCAAGTTCTTTCCTCTTCTAGGGAAATAAGTCTGTACCCAGTCCATTCCAGAAGGAACTTTTTTATTCCTTGCATAATTGAAAAATTGACTAGTGACTCTTAATGGACATTACCTCCTTTCTGTCTGTCTACGCTATTGTGCATTCTTAAAACTTTTGGAAATCAACCCAATAGTAAAGTTCCTAGAGATTTCTAATTCCTTTCTTTAAAAGGAGGTGATAGGGGTGGGTTTGCAAATTATTTGAAAGAAAACAGCAACTAAGAACTGCAAACCACAAGTTTTAAACTTTAATATGTTCTTTTTTCTTTCTTTTAGTTGCTCTCAATTGCTATTCTTACGTAAAACTGTGTCTGGCAGGGGCTGCAGCTGTGTCTATTTGTATAAAAGCTATAGTGTTCAGTCTATAGCAAAGAATATGAGGCTTGCAAAGAGTATTATAGTTTCTTTAAATGACTCTTCAGTGCTTTCAAACATGGGCTCATGTGAGAAGGGATATACTCTGCGTTTAGCAAATACATAATCAAAACATTAAGCAGATCCACAATGAAGGGCCTTTCAGACCCGACCATTATTTGTATAAGCTAGCTACTAAAAGCAGAAAGACTGCCATATAATAGCAGCTGGAAGCTGATTCCCAGCATCAGCTCTTATTTCTCATTATATGTCTTTAACACAAAGTATATTATTTTGGATAAAGATACAGGACTAGGGGTTTAAAGACATGGATCCTGTTTTCCAGCCCTGTTGGACTTCTTGTATAGGAAGCCTGCAGGCAAAGTCAATCAAAAGAAAAAGGCCTGACTCTAATAGCTATATTACTTCATGATTCTATTTCTTGGCCCCTCAAGATACTCTTTGTTGGGTATGAATAAGGACAATCTGAAATGCATTTAAAAAAAAAAAAAAAAAAGAGCCACATCTCTGCATTCAACCTAAATAGACTGATGCCATCCCTTACTCTGGCTGCTGCAAGATTAATACACGCTTGCAAAACTTTGTTCTTGGTTGGAACTGCCTGTAATTTCCCTAATATTTTGGCTTCCAGAGAGAGGTGATTCCAGAAAGGATGGAGGTCGCTTGCACCACAGCAACCAGCAACAACAAAGAGAACTTACCTTGCTTTTCTTCACCTGTATTTTTCTGTGGTATCGTTTAACTGTGGTTATTTGTTGTGGTTCTTTTCTCTCTTTTTTTTGTGCTCTTTCTCCTTCCTTCTATTGAATAAATGAAAAATATTAATCAGATTTGAGATTCATCCTCCAGGCCACCCTAACTCTCAGCAAAAGTCAGAGAAATAACTTCAATTACATTTGATGAAAATTCGATTAGGTCCATAATTTTATTCTTTTCCAAGGTAGACCTTTTCCTGAGGTAATAAGCAGTATCTGGGCAGTAGGTTGGGCTACTTTCCTAAGTTACAATCCCTTTGTTTCACTTAAAGGTTGTTCTCGTTTATTCACCATCAGCACCCATTATAGAATGACAAAGAGTAGTATGTTGCAAAGTAGAGCCAGTTGGTGACAGTGGCAAAACAGGTCCTGGTCCATCAGTGAGGAAGTGATCACTCTATGAAAGTAGAACATTGTTTGTTCCTCCTTAGTTTATGTGGAATAGAAATAAATCCATTTTCATTGTAAGCAAGTTTGGATAGGTTGGCATTAGATGTTCATTCGTTATTCTAAATATGAGAGCTGCCTCTATTCTGGACTTTCTGGTTTTCCTTTTCTTTTCAGCACTACTGACTGGAATGTTTTCCCTGGAATTAGCAGAACACAGTGGTGTATTCAGAGGCTCCTGATGCTTGATTTCATTGATGCTAACTAGTCAATGTTCCCTATTGACCATCATTATAAGTGCAGCACTTAATTTAAGAGCAGTGTTGCATATTTGGAAGGAGTTGATCAGCTGGCCCAGCAATTATTTTTTAGTAAGTTTAGAGGCATACCAGCAAGATAATGATACTGTCACCAGGCACACAAAGGTGCCTTTTTCTGACAACAAAATGCTATATTTGTCTCCGAGACTGTATTGCAGTATCAGGGAGTGCTAGTGTAAGCCGGCTTGGCTTATTAGTTCGGCCTATCAGATGTCTCATGCCTGACATTCAGAAGAAAATGTTCACTTCTTACTCTTATCAGTATGCCTTTCATGGAACTACAGAAGGAGGTAATGGCATCCCCATTCAGTTTTACAGGAGATACATCCAAAACAAAACCAAGTAGCAATCCAATTCTAAATGGATAGGCAGCCATCAGTCCTGTAAAGGTCATCCCTATAGATAATCTTCAGTGTAACTCCTCTAGGACCAAAGTCTGAGATTGATTCAGAATGTTGTTTTGAAAAAACAATATGATAATTCAGTGTCTTTTCCGTCAGGCTATGAAAAAGTGCCTATAATATGATTCCCAGAGAATACAGCATGAGGTGACCTTGGTAAGTAATTGATGACACCTCAGAAAAGCACCTACCCTTCCTCTGTATGATGTTGTTCTAGAATCATATTTGCAAATAATACCAAACCTAGTAGGAGTCATAAGCATTAATAAACTCCATTGTGACGACAAAGGAGGAGTAAAATCATAGAATGCAAAATATGTTATTTTGAAGTGAGGAGAAGAGCTTGAAAAATATTCTTCACAGTGACCACTTCCCATCTTGAAAGTATTTTAAAGGCTGGTTTTGTTTCCCATGTTTACATGACAATTTTAACTCAAATTAAAAAGTTTACCCACAAAAACTAAACTTCATAGTTTGTTGAAAGAAGTATCATACACTCATGCAATACTACATGCCCCTATTCCAAACAATGTTATTTCTTTGTATCACTGAAGACATTTTGTTTCCAGTTTTTATGTAACTGAGTAAAACTGACTTGACAGTGGCTTTATTTCATTGCTAATATTCATGAGTATTGAAGAGGAATGGAAGGGAAAATGAACTGAATTTTAAGGAGGTAGCAACCTGTTAAGTAATAATTTTCCTCCTTTTCCTTTTTTTTTTCCCCCACTGCTTCCCCTGTTACATGGAGAGATCTTTCTTCCAGTGAGAGATTAACCATAACCTAAAAGATGACATAAGCATAAACAGCTGAGATTTCATTTGTGCATCAAAGAAAAGAAAGAAAGCTAGGAAATTCCTAGGAAGCAAAAGTCAGTATCATTTTATAATAAATCCATCTTATTACTTACAATTACTTGATGAAAATTCCTATCCAAAGATTCTTAATGGCCAGACACTTCCAGTGTATTTGCATAACTTCATGTTTTCTCCTATATCTTTGCAGAATTTATACACAATTTTCCATTAAGTTTATATGATTAACTATGAGATGATGTGAACTACAGAAATCACAAAACTACTAATTATTATTAGTAGTAGTAGTATTTACAGATTGGGTCACTTTTCCTTTTGCCAAGCCAATGACCATTCCTCCTGATGTGCCTGTCCACCAAGGCTTTTTCCCACATATCAGAACTAAGTTTCATTAAGAAGGCTGTATGCCATAGTAGACATATCTTTGTTTCCTAGTCAGGTTAGACTCGTGCATTTATGAAATATTTATAATTTATAAATTTAACCTTATGCATTAAAAAAAAAAATAAGTCTAATCCCTACATTGAAGGTAAGGAATTAATGAGAAAAGGAACTAGTTTCATGTACTTCTGGGATTTGCCTGTGTCATAAAATAGATCTAATAAATTTTATGGGGAATATTACTCAACTTGCATCTATTTTCTCTTCCAGTATTTTAAATCGTAATTTGTGATTTGGGTTCATATCTTATTACTTGGTAATTAGTGTCAACAGCAGAAGAGTAGTTTCTTTTTTTTTCTTGCTATATTTTGATCTTTTATCAAAAGGCCAGGTAGCAGGACTTGAGGGACTGATGTTTCTACTAGTCTATTGCAGTAAGATTTATATTGCTTCTACTCTACTGGTAACTAAGTACTTCACAGCTCACTTTTCCTGTGAGTTGTTTGATAATATTTGTAATGTTTCTAATACCAGATCCATATTGTTTAATGAGCTGGAAAAGAGTGTCTTACCCATTTCTTATACCAAGCTAATTGTCACTAGGGATCTGTACATTCCAGCTTGAGTATTTAGCTAAGATGATTATAGAAAGTGCTTGAAAAAAAAAAAGGATAGCCCCAGCCAAAATGAATATTTTGCAAAACATGTTGCCCTTTATGTTAGGGATAGGCTTGAGGGAATGGAACTCTGTCTGGGGACAGATGATCAGTTAACAGAGAGTTTGTGGGTCAGGGTTAAAAGGAGAACAGTGATGGGAGACATTACTGTGGGGATCTGTTACAGACTGCTTGATTAAGAGGAATCTGTGGATGAAGCACTCTATAGACAGATAGGAAAAGCCTCACACTCACAGGCCCTTGTTCTCATGGGGGACTTCAACCACCCTGACATCTGTTGGGGCAACGGTACGGCCCGGCATAAGCAATCCAGGAGGTTCCTCGATTGTGTGGAAGACAACTTCCTTCTGCAAGTAACAGAGGAGCCAACAAGGAGAGGTGCCATGCTTGACCTCGTGCTCAGCAACAGGCAAGGGCTCGTTGGAAATGTGAGGCTCCAGGGCAGCCTTGGATGCAGTGATCATGAGATGGTCGAATTCGAGATCCTCAGGACAGTGAGAAGAGCGTGCAGCAAGCTCACTGCCCTGGACTTCAACAGAGCAGACTTTGGCCTCTTCAGGTTAAAACTTAAACAAGGGAAATTTAGATTGGATATGAGGAAGAAATTCTTTACTGTGAGGGTGGTGAGGCGCTGGAATAGGTTGCCCAGGGAGGTTGTGAATGCTCCATCCCTGGCAGTGTTCAAGGCCAGGTTGGATGAAGCCTTGGGTGATATGGTTTAGTGTGAGGTGTCCCTGCCCATGGCAGGGGGCTTGGAACTAGATAAACTTAAGGTCCTGTCCAACCCTAACTATTCAATGATTCTATGTTCTTCATAATTAGGAAACCGTGCATATTTTATTGTGTCCTAGTTTGATTTTTTTTGTTTTGTTTTTATATCTGCTCAAGCATATGTTTGACACTTTAAATCATTTAACCCTTCTAGGTTTTGATGGACATGAACTCTCAAGTACCTAGTTGAATATGTTAACCACTTAATGTTCTTTGGTTGATTGGTTTTGTTTCTGCCTTTTTTTTTTTCTGGAGGAAGTAGAATTAGTTTCCTGAGTTCTGGCATGCAGTTGAGTTTGAATACTTCATTTTAATGGAAGATGCTATAGGTAAAATGATTAAATTCTTCACATACTAATTTTTGAGAAAGGCAAAAATATCATTGACATATACAACAGTCTTAATAGGTGTCTGCGTCCTTTATTCTCATGATATATTCATTGTTTCTCATCCTGTTTGGTAAAAAATTTCAGTGGCCAGTGGGAAAAATACAGAGACGGGGACAGTCTCTTTTGTCATTTTAAGAGAGTGCATCGTAGAATTCACAGCATTCTTGTAAGAAGGAATGGAAGTAATTTTTCTTGTGGAATTCAAACACAAAATTCTGTACTCCATTGCAGCCAGTCCTTTCTCTGTGTGCAGTAGTAGCAAAGGCAGCAGATCTCTGATCTAGCATGTTGAAACATGGTGTGATTATTGCAATTTTTCTGTCCATAGTGAATGCTATTTGATCTGAATTTATAGAAGATAGGTAGGGTAGTTGCTTAGTAAGCCTATGAAAACATTCATATTGCATTTAGCAGTGATACAGGGTTGTGCAAGGCTATTAGATTTAACTAATTTTCAAGGAAAAGGAGCATCCTTAGGAAACTGAGGCAGTACATTTCTCTGTAGAATGAGAAGTGTTAAACATACTTCACCTCTGAAAGCTTTTTTAAGCAACCAGTAAAATTCAGATTTAAAGGCATTTGAAGTTTGGAATTCAAAATGTCAGTGAAATTTTGAACCTCTATTGCAATAGAATTGTCCTGTTATCAAAAATAAGGAGGGAGACATCAGACATATGATTTAATCAGATTATGATAAAAGTCAATTTCTGCCTCTTTCAGATTTTCTGTATAACTTTTTGTGGTGCCTAAAAGTAACCAAGGGACAGGCAGTCATATAGTAATGCAGGCAGCTTCCCCCTCACCATTGAGACTACACAGATTTTCAGTGCTGAGATGCTTCAGTAGCCACAGAAGTCACTTGTCACATCATTTCATTAGAAAATGTGTATTTTAAGAGCTTTATTTTACTGATAAAATTTATATACTTGGATTCATTTTACTTTATCCATTCACTATCACAGCTGTCACTGGACTATGCAAATTAAGTATAGTTGTACTTCTGAATGTAGGCAAACTGAGGCAAGATTGTAAACAGAAATAATATGTTTTATTAAACAAACTACTGTAATTCAATTCCAACTAATATGCTCAGAAAGTGTAGCTAGGTGTACAGGAAGGGTCTGTGTGTCCAGAAGTGCCTGCTTTTTTCAACAGTTTTTTTAATTAAAAAAAAAACTTTCTATAGACTCTTATCTCTGTATCAAAGTGACTTCATTTCATGTGTCTGGTTTTTGTCATATTTAGGATCTTAGAGTATCATTTGTTAGCAAGAGATGCATCATTAAATGACTTTTCAGGTTGTATCAACTCTGAGCCTTATTTAGGAATTTTTTTGTGTCACAAGGAAAATTATTTCTTTTTATTTAGTTTCTTTCTATAAAGAGATTTTGCAGCAGTCAGCTAGCAGAAGAAAAGAAGCAAGAGCACTTGAGTGTGGGCTTTATTTAATTTCCAAGAATCACTCCAGTTTCACTTTAGTAGGTTCTACAAACGTAGTTTTTCATTTGAGAGTCAGCTCGTTGCTTAGAAATATTTAATTGCTGTCTTCATAATACCAGCTCTATATCTTGCCCTTTTGGCTGGTGAATCATAGGTTGGACTTGCAATCTAAATTTAGTAGGTAGGGCTCCCAAGCAGGCAGTTAACCGAGGTAGTATATTCTAAGTACAGGACATACAGGCTTGGCTGTAAGGCAGTATTGGCCAGGAGTGTACAATATGCCTGGGATTCAGATCAGTGTAGGAGGCTTGACAGTTCTGCCTGGCACTGCAGGCAGATGTATGCCAGCAGGTCAAGGCAGATGATTCTCCCCCTCTGCTCTGGTGAGACCGCACCTGGAGTCCTTGGTACAGGAAATACATAGATCTGTTGGAGACATCCAGAGAAGGGCCACAAAAATTGTCAGAGGGATGGAGCACCTCTCCTATGAGAGAAGGCTGAAAGAGTTGGGGTTTTTCAGCCTGAAGAAGACTTTGAAGAGATCTTATTGCAGAATTTCAGCTCTTAAAAGGGGCATATAAGAAAGATGGGAGGCGGCTTTATAGCAGGGCCTGTTCCAATAGGATGAGGGGTAATGGTTTTAAACTAAACAAGGGAAGATTCATGCTGGATGGGAGGAAAGTGTTCCTTACAAGGATGGTAAAATACTGGAACAGGTTGCTTGGAAAGGTGGTGGATGTGGCATCCCTGCTCATCTTGGGGTTGAATGAGATGACCGCTGAAGGTTCCTTTCAACCCAAACTATTCTATGATCTTCTGCACTGCTCAGGGTGGTCATTATCAGTCAATGATCTGAACTGCTAGAACTGATGCAGCTCCTGTCAGAGCTGGGTTACGGGTTTTAGAAGTTCAAGTCTGAAATTGTAGTAGAGTGTCTGTGCCTTGTCCATGTGTGTACTCCATGCCATCCATGTCAGCAACCATGCAGATGAAGGTGCGATAAAGATGCAAGGGGTAAGGTGACATATTTTTTAATTAGCTGGACTTTTAACAAGTAGGCTAGTATTATAGCACAGACATGTGAAGAAGATAAGGGCTTCACTCTGTCAGTTCCAGCTGCAAAGTATTCTTACAGATCCACTGAATACTTAATGTAAAAGAGGAGCCTGGTTTCTGCTTTTGGAGTTAGCCGGAAGCACTTAAATCAGGCAATACTGTCAGAGGTTAGAAATGTTTGAATATAATTGTTGTTTAATTCTAAAATAGATCTGGCTTTTTGCTTCTTAGCTCTTACACTTCTTCAACTTTGTTACGCGTCTGTTGTGTTATCTTGGCTAATTTGAGCTTTCTTTGCATGGAGGCTGAGAATTTAGACACACACAATCATTTCATGCCCATAACATTTTTTTCCATTATTCTGTCGAAAATCCATTTTACTTCAATAGAATTGCATGTTCTTCCCTTTTCAAAACCAAAGAGGAAAAATAAGCAGCAGCAGAAGAATGGATGGACTGAGCCAGTGCTCACAAACTGTGACTTGACAGGTTTGAATAGGACATTAGGAAAATATTCTTCACTATGATGTTAGTGCAGCACTAGAAGAGGTTACTCTTCCCAGTTCCCTACTAGAAGAGGACTCTTCCCAGTTCCAGGATTTCTAAATTCAGCTGGCAAAAAAAGCCACAGGTAACCACAGCTAACCTGGTATAGTGATGCTTATAGTCCTTCTCGGAGAAGAGAGTTGAATGATCTCCACAGGTCCACGGTTGTATGATTCACCCAATATAGACATCAGGGGGGTATATAACTCTAAGATTTTACCTAGTAAATTATAAGCTAAGTAATATCAAAATATGTTGATACAAAATGTGTAGAGGTCTAGAGACAGTGCTAATTCAGGCCTAAGAGCAGGTTATTTCACCAATAAAGGGCAAGTGCTATGATTTTATGAAGGATAAAATTTTGATGACTTACTCTTCTTGAAATATTCCTTCCTGTGGATTTTAGAAGAGCTATTAGTGGAGTATGTTACTTATCTGATACAGATAGTCTCTCTAGGCCCCTTATTCTGCTCTAATGTTTTTATGACAAACCCATTTCCTTTATATAACTTTGATTTTTAGAGTCTTTTTTCACTGTTTCCTTTTTTATCTATAGACATAGAAAAGCGACCTCCTATTATAAAGACAAAGATCATTAATTCTCAAACTCTGGAATTACAGGTTGTTATGGCTGATGTATCAATAAACTTCTTTGAATTGTCTCCTTTATCATCTTGAAGTGTGTATAATTCTGTTGACCAAAAAATTCAACCTCTAAATAAAATTTAACTGGGAAAGAAAATCCAGAGCCTTCCAAGGTCTTTTTCACATCCCACAGTCATAATAAAGTTCACTCAGATTGTTTTGCATATCTTAAGTTTGAGAGTAAAATATCTTTGAAAAATACTTAAGTTTGGGGAAGAATTTTTTTATGGATGTTTTGAAAATTAAGTTATAGTTCTTTTGCTTTAAATTCAATTCAGTATTAAAACTATCAAGTGGTTGTAACACTAATTAGATTCATGTTGCATGGGATATCCAGATTTGTTGTATCCATGCTTGTTGATTTTTCCACTAGATGGCATTATGCATTAACTACAAGTTAATTTATGAGCTAAATTATAATTGCAAATGCTAAAGATATAAAAAAATATGAACTTATCTACTGTGCTTGCTCTTACTCTGTTCAAGAGTAAGAGAACTGTGGTTTCAAACCTCTTGACTTCCTTCTACCTAACAGTAACCCAATCCACCCTTAATGCATCAAATATGGATTTACTCAAAGCAATAAAGGAAGTCAGCCATGGCAACAGTATCTGATCCTGTGTGAATGCACATTTTGGAATAAAAACTGCTTTTAACATTTAAAGAGTGACTTCAGTGCTGCAAATTGCTTCCTTTCTGTCTGCGTGGCTTCAACTGAAGTGATAGGAAGTGTCTTAAGTAAAGCTGCAATGCTAAACATTGTTTTTAAATAAAGAGCCCCCACATGAGCATTTTTTTTATTTAGTAGCCAATAAGGATAGATTATCAGAATAATAAATTGTTGCGAACTTGGATATAGATAGGCTGTTGTTTTCTCCACCCAGATGAAATTAACTATTAGTGATCCCATACAAAATTTTATAGTGGAGATTCTGAAAGGATATGGTACATAGCTTTTATATTAGAGAAAAAACAAAGTAAAAACCACCCAACAACCCAATAAAAGGGTTAAATATAAAGTCTCCATGGGAACATAGAAGATCATCTGTCTTCCTGTAGTAGTCCTCCTTTGCTATTTCCTGGCCAGCTCCATAGCAAGCAGAGGAGTTTCTGAAAGAGGCAGTATGCACAAAGTATAGTAATACAGATGAGAATGAAACAAATTCTGAGACTTTGAGTGAGCTGTGGAGAATTACATAAAACAACTAATCTAACTATATTTCTGTTGTATTGTTGAAGTGCCTACAAACTGCAAACTGCAAGTTCCACTAAATTAGAGCAATTAGTTTCCTTTTGTCCCTTGAGATGAAGGGATTGAATGTAGGTTTTAGTTGGTTAACAATATTAGAAATTTCTTACTGTTAGTTGTATTATTGGTTAATTTTTATAAGCACATGTATTCTGTTACTAGGATCCAAAACTTCAGAGCTTCACAGGTGGTTTCAAATCTTATTGCTAATTAGCAGATTTTCTTATGAGAAAGGTAAGTGATAAGGACTTCCTTTATTATTTGGTGAGTGGTGAGCATTTACTGAAAACTGACACATGAACCCCACTATCTGAAGTGCGTGTTCTACATTGCCTTCCCACTGGTAGTGATCCAGGTCCCCAGGAGATTTTAATATATGCAGTTTAAGAACATACTGCAGAGATAACAAGCATCCCTTGCTTGCTCAGGTTAGAAAAATGGATATTTGGAAGAATGTATTTTCTTTCTGTTCCTAAAAATGCTGTATTACTGGAGACAAAGGTATTTTAAGAACCCATTCATCAACCAATTAATTATATGAATGTGTAAAACATTCACTGCAAATCCACCGTACTTAGCAACAGTTCAACCCAGTTGTACTTTGACATTGCTGTGTCAGCCACAAAATCAGACAGCACAAGCTTGCGTCATTTACCAAAAGGCAAAATCCTTTTCAATCAATATGAAATGAGTGCTCTATGGGTATATCGCAATCACTGTTTGGTGCTCTATTTTAATACAATACAAATTGCAACCTGTAGTATTCAGAGTGAGCTGCACAAACATTAATAACAAATTATGATTTATAACAGAGTTCTCTTTTTTTGAGGCACCATACCGACATGGACAATCAGATGTAATCCAGAACTGGCACTCTAAACTGCCCTTGCACTTAATTACTGAACTCTGGACAAAGTTTAGCTCATTTAAATTCTTTATTTAAAGTGGTCTGTCTTTACAGTGGCTCAAAACTACTTTTTGAACCATTACTGGATAGATCTTTTCTAAAAAGACTGGATTTCCTGATCATTTCAGTCAGCTTTCTGTTGGGTTCAAACTGATTAATTATAATAAATTATTTCTAAAGCATCTGCAATATTTTTAGATCATAGGAAAGTTCACATGAAATACTAGTTTGAGTGGCAATGCCCTCAAAGAGAAAATACACCTCAATTAGGAAGTGGTTTTGTTTATGACCTTCACACTCAGAAGCGAACACAGATATTTTGATGTACCTACAGTATAGTCCTAACTGTAGCTGTGACCAAAAAAATGTAAATTTCTTAATATTTTCCAGCAAATAGAGGAAAAAAAATCAAGAAAATAATTAAGTACACTTAAACACCGTCAGAAAGTTATGGAGCTTTTAGAAATTGTGAAGAAGGTTGTTCATCCTGAGAGGATGTTGTTAAATTCAGACTGTTGGAATTAAAAGAAAAGAAGACAGGAAAACTAAGTATGGTAGTTGAGAAAAGAATTCAAGTTGCAGTCTTAGTGCTACATAGATTGGTAATTGCATTGAATTAAGTCTTTGGTCTGGATTTTTTATGGCATACACTGTAAATCAAAGCACACTTTACAAGCTCCCCTGTGAGAAGAAGTTTGGGGGTTTTTTAAGTGGCTCACATGACTGTTTAGCTGTGATCATAATATAAATTTACTGAATCATTTTTGAAAACACACTTTTAAGATTGTAACATTGTGCCGCTTTTATGCTTGCTAAAGCATAGGCAACCGAAGTGACTCTTCAGTGGAGTCTGAGTTAGTGGTCTGAACTCACTCCAGAGTGCTTTCAGTATAAATCTTCAAGACATTCTTTCTGTGCTGTCTTTGTGTGCACATAATTGTTAATGGAGCTTGTTGCATGTAAGTATAAGCAGGACCAAGGTGAGCATTCAGGTATGAATGCAGCAATTAGCATTTGCTTAACTTAGTAGTGCTAACAATTCCAGTGGTCCTACTGTGTTTTAAAGTTGAGCTCAAATTTAAATATTAGTGGGTGTGAACCAAAGCACATCTTTCCATTTAGAACTGACAATTCCCAGGAGAGACAAACTGGAGGTATATTACTGAGGAACTAAAAATCTTTCTTAAAAGCCATGGTAAATGTTAATAAGTAGCTTTCTAAAGGAGAAAAGACAATACAACAGATAATATTCTTTCCTACACCACTTGAGAAACACAGAGTAAAATAAGATGATCAGAGGTGGGCCCACCATAATACGTAGAGTTTTCTAGTCAGTGATGGATTTGGCTTTGGGGCAGTAATTATTTGTAAAAGTAACCAGGACTTACAAACTCTTCTTTTAGTTAAAGCATTATTTGCAGAGGTGTTCTGTGATATTAATACACATTCTTATGTTGTTTGTCATGGTTGGTTTACTAATCCAATTCCTAGCCACTCTCATGCTAGAACTTGAAATAAGTGAACACATTAACCATGTATATAATTATACTTATTTACCTGTTATGTAAATATCTTACTGCATATTTCCAAATCATTTCTTAGTCAACAACAGATTGAAATGCATAAAGCATTTTGAAATATTACTAATTTGATTTTCTGTTTTGGAGTGGAGCTTTCGTCTGTTGACATTCATTCAGTGAGTTGAGAGCTATGTCTAGTAATGATGAGGCACAGCTTTCAGACAGAAGATTAGTGATAGATTGGATATTAGGAAAAATTTCTTCACCAAAAGGGTTGTCAAGCACTGGAACAGTCTGCCCAGGCAGTGCTAGGTTAGCAGTTGGACTCAGTGATCTTAAATGTCCTTTCCAACCTAAACGATTCTATGACTCTATAATCCCATTGTATATATTCACATATCAAAAATCTAAGCCTTTGTCACTTTAGCTGAAAAGAAATTATTAGATAATTTGCAAAGTGAATAGGTACCAATTTTGCTGCCTGGTTAACACTTATTAGTCAGAATTTTGCAGTTTGCATATCACTTTTAAATCAACTTGTTTTAGCTAGTAATACTTTTTTGTGTTAAAGGTTGTCTAATGTTGAACAGTTACTCATTAAGTTATCTCAATACAATGAACTGCTAATAAGATGCTCTGTAAACCTCTACCGAATAACAGTTCTGAGCCTGTGGAACAGCAGTATGGCCTCTTCTGCATTACAGAAATATAGTCTGACCTATATGTAGTATCACCTTCTGATTCAGCTGTAAACTCAGTTGTGACCAGACAATACAGCAGTACTTCCAGCAGTATTCATATTAGATTTGCTTGAAGCACTGCTAACCATCACATAAGCCCCCACAATGCTAGTCTTCACCCAAGGACAACACCAGTGGGAGAGTTGGTGTATCATGATATCAGTATCAGTGTTTTTTCCAACTGACACCATTTTCTGTTAGATGCTTGTATTAAAGTGGCCGAAAGTTGGCTTTGATTGTTGATATGTCTTCTGTGAAAGAAGTGGAATGCGTAAAAGCTTTAATATATTGAATTTTTCTTAATTCTTGTAATAATCTGTATTCTCACTCTGGTCCACAATTTTAATATTTTGTGAATTTCAAAAGAAACAATTTTGAGGCATAAATTCTAGCTTGGAATTAATGAATGTGGAAAAATAAATACTGAAAGTTAAAGACAGAAAAATGTTTGTATCTGAACTCAGCAAGTGAAATCAGGCTCCTCTGTGGAGACATTCCTCTGCCAAGCTCCCTCCTCCAGATGAATGAATAAATGCAGCTGCAGTACTAAACCCTAAATATTTACATCGTAAACATCTGCATAGTTGGAAGGGTCTTTGCTTTGGCACTCACTGCTGTGATCTACAGGTAGCAACATTCCTGCCTCTCAGAAACTCTGTAAATGCATCATCAGTTTAAAGCCATGGCTAACTACTTGTACAACATTTAATGGGAGCCAGGGTTTCATCTCTAGTCCCTTGCAGAAGATCTGTTTCATGACAGGAATTCATAGTTACTCAAAAATGATGAAACATAAAACCTCATGCTCAAGCAGACCTTGAGGACTCAGGAAGAAGCCTGTTTCATTAGCCTAGACCTAGTAGCACAGAGGAGGCATAAGCACACTTCTGCAGAGTTTGAGAGGCAGGTGTAGGAATTTGTTGAAGCAGCTGAACAAATTCAGAAGCTAGATTTTTCTGTTGGTTCCTTGGCTTCCTTTCCTAAGTAGTAAAAGCTCTGAGAAGACCATTCTTATCCACAAAATTCAGATACCCCAGTAGCACAGAGAGGCCTCTGCAAGGAGAGAAAGGTGGGGATTTGTGTATCTGGTACCCAGGAAAAGAAGTCATTAGGACAACATTTGGCAACAGTTACTACTTATTTATTTCAGACACCAACCTTTTAAATATTTGCAACAATCTCAGATGTTACCATGGAGTATCAACTTGAAAATTATGACTTTTTGATATCAGTATCTCTAAGCTCTAATCCATCTGTTCTTTCTGGACCACATTTATACTACTGGTATCTGTCTGGTTGCTCCCACTGCACAAGAGTGACACTTGGCCTGATATGTGCTTAAATGAAGTCTTTTTTATTTGTGTCTACACACAGGAAAAATATATTCTATTTTATTTGTACTCACATTTTGGAAAATATCTATTTAATTATCATTTTTGATAGAACATTTCTATTCGAGATAAATGGTAATTGTAAATTTCAGAATCGCAGTTATAGTGTATTAAGAAAACAGTTAATGTTATTTGTAAGATAGCTGTATTTTTTCTTTTTATATAAAATGCTAGCTGAGTTTCAAAAATGTAGTATTTTCTAGAAACCTGAAAATGAATGAGGATTTATTACAGCTTAACTTATGCAGCAGAGAACTCTGTAATGGTCAGGAATTTGGCATAGGACACATTGTTTGTTTTCACCATGGTGTGATTCATCAGAACTCTTGCTAGGCTAGTAGTCACAAAGCAGTGCAGTGTGCTGCCAAAAGCGTCAGCAATCTTGGCCACTTTTACACTACAAATTTTAGTGACACAACTGTGGCAGCTGGGGCAGGTCTAATAAGGAGACCACCCAATGAGCATCACCCTGAGCTTGTACAGCCATGAGGTTTCACTATGCAAGTTTAATAGATTAGCTATTGGAAGCGTCAGAGATGCATCAGTACAGCATCACCTCTAAACTAAAAAGCCAAAATTCTCAGTAAGGCTAAACTGGCTCAGGTACAGACCAGCATCAGCTCTTATGTTTGTCTAAACAGAGGCTCTTTCTGTAATTTGTTTCTGCAGAGATTTTTTAATAACAAAATGAAGACTTTACTTGTTTTCAGTATTTAATTATGAATATGTCTATGCTGCTGCCATCTCTGGGATACACCTTTGTTAAGTACTTATGTAACTGTAGCTGGACATGTCCTCCTGGTGTACTAAGTATACTGACTTTTTCATGTAACAAATAGCATCTTGATATGTAAAGCACTTGAGATCTACATATGGACAGTGCTACATGGGAACTGCATAACACTATTCCTCGTTAGAAGGGAAACCATAACCATTGCTATTATTCCTCATTGAAGGGAAACCATACCACCTCCACTAAAGTCTGTGTTCTCTGGGATCACAGAAGAGGATGAAGCTCCATGATTAGGTTAATTTAATAGATGTTCAATCATTTGATACCAAACAAAAAAATAAAATTACTGACTTTTGCATCCTTTCCAAATGTGACATTTCCAAGCAGGTCTGTAGTGGCAGTCTCAAAGGACCAGTGCAGTCCCCAGCACAGCCAAAGAATAACCTGTTGCTAAGCAACCAATATAAGTGCACTGCTGAACATTTATTTCATTTGGAAAGGGACATATTCTTTAAGTACTTCATCTTAGCTGCTGAGCACAAAGAGTTTTTCTCTTGTTTTTCCACAGCTGTGTACATGTATAAAATAGCCAATTTGCACAAACAAATGTGCAATTTAAAGAGCAGGTGCCAGAGAAGAACATGCAAAACTGAAGGTTGGAAAAACTGAAACAAGTATTTTAGCCCTTTTTGACATGAGCATCCTGGATGTTTGTGCTCTGTGTTCATCCTACTTGAAAATGGGCTGCCTGCAGCACATGTTTGTGGCAGACACATGCTATGTTTACCAATGTTTGTTGATGCACCCTCTTTCAAAGAATGCTGTGCCATGGTTTTCCCACTGATGTGAGGAGATACTTTCTCCCTAATAAAAAAAGTCCAGAACTGGATCCCCACTTTCCAGCCTGAAGACACCAAATCTCAGATTCTATAACTGCTTGAGAAAAGCAGCTAAATATCTTCAGAAAAGAGCAATTAATGGTCTGCATCTAACACCATTTTCACTTTAGTGTTTGTCCCTTTATGTAAATAAAACTCTCTAGTTCTGCTAGACTTGCGTCTGTGTACCTAAAATCAGCCTTGGCCTGAATAGTCTTTAGCTAAATTGTCCTGAAGGAGTTGTTCATTATGTTCTCAGCCTAAACTCACACAAATAGAAAACAGATAAGGCACCAAAAAAAACAAAAAAAAAGAAGAAGCTGGTGTGTGTGATCTTAAAGACATGTATGCCATGCATTAAGTGTACTGAGGCAGGTGGGGCGTGCCATGTTAATGTATGGAGGAGGCTACTTTTGTCTGGGAAGAAGTCTCTATGCATTTTAGTTCTCCTCCTTAGCGGATGTAACATGTTCATCGACTGATCTCTCTTATTTTTTTTTGACCATCTTTGTAGTCTCATCCAAATGCTCTAGGCTATAAATTATTTGTGGACAGCCCAAGAATGGGTATAGTTCGGGCCTGATATTGGCCCAATACAACTTTCTGCTGCCCCAGACACTTCTGCGCCCCAGACATGAAAGTTTCCAGCTGGTCATGACCTCCTGCTTACAGATAGAACAGCGAGTTCTGCCTGTGTAGGACCATCTGACCCACCTGCAGGTTTTCATGGATACTGTTGTCAATTCCTGCACCTCTGTGTCACACTCCAGAATTTCACAACCAACTGGAGACAGATAGCAATCTCCATGCCAAAAGCAACCATGTTGCCCTAGAACAAACTCAGCAAAGAGACTGAGAGACTTAAGTCACTGTTACCAGACACGTTGTACAAAAGTTTAGTGAAAGTATCCTGTTTTTCAAACCCCAGCACAAAGTAGGTAGGGGGTGCCTGGGTAGCTGAAGATGCATTTGTTCATAGCCACTGATGGTCTTTCTGCTGCTGATCCAATGGATCATATTGGACATAGACAGATGTCTTACTGTCACTTTGATCAAGTGAAATGATTACAAATTTTGCCTTTACTGGTATTGTTTCCAAATTATATGCTTTGCTATGTGAAATGCAGTGTGAGAGAACTTCACTGTTTGCAAGCTAAGCTGTGTCTTTGGAGCAGCAGCTAACAACTACATCTTTTTTTAGAGCTGAGAAGACTAAAGCACAAAATTGAAGAAATACTGCTGATCTCTGCATGGTAGTCTGCAGCTATGGTGACTTAAGAGAAAAAACTAGATGCCTTAGGCTATTCAGGTAGACCAATTTCTTCCTGCCCCTCTCCCCTCTACTTTCTATGCTTAAATAGGGAATTTTCTTCCAAACATCACTGTATGGAAGGACTCACCTTAACTTTTTGCCTCATGCCTATGGATTCATTGGATTCACAGTGCAGAGTTCTCACAGCTGAATCAATACTTCTTTCTTATCTCTGCTGCTGTGTTTACAGCAACATTGCTTGCCAACAGCTAACACTATAGATGTGTTTGGTCATACAATGTAGCTGTCACATTTGGGAGCAAGAAAGCAAATTTGCTGCTTAGCCTGGCATCCTGGTCTTGATTTCAAGATGGAAATAATTGCAATTTTCAATCCCATGGTTTCGATCTGTCAAAGTGAATTATTGGCCGTCCTACTTTACTTAGGGAATACTCTCACAAAGCTGCTGCTTCCCATTTCTCTTGAACTTTAGTCTTCAGTGATCTCACATGGAAGAAAAACTTGCCATCAAGCAAAAAAAAACAATCCTGCCACAAGGAATTGACTTGAAGAATAAATAACTTTAAGAAGGTTAACTGACCAAATCTAAAGCAGGCTTGCTTAATGAGTAAGCAAGCAGGGAAATACAGAAGTCCTTTTTTTGTTTTTATTAACTCCAAACAAAATAACAAAATCAGAAAAAGGATGAAACAAAATGGGCCACTTTCTTTCAAGATCACTTAATTTCAAGTTGCAAGACTCACAATAGCATTTGCTTTTGAAAAAAAAAAACATAATTTTTCACTAGAAGCAAATTAATCAAGAAATGGATAACCAGCTTTCGTAAGATGAGTAGCATGTGAAATAAAGTTACAAAGGACATAACTTACAGGGAAAAATACAGCAAAGGGTATCTCGAGGAAATAAGTGTAATACTAAATTGAGCAAAGAGCAAAACATGAGATGTAGTTCACAGAAAATCTGAGCTAGCTCCAGTTAGGCTTGACTTAGGATGCAGAAACAGTTTGCCATATTAGCTAGTGAGCTACACTAGCATTAATTGCTAAAATAATCTGAGGCATTCTCCTTCCAGATCTTGAGCTAGATGGAGAGCCTGTAAGCACTGTTTTGCAGTAGCATATGTAAATATCCTAAGTGAAGCAATAATGAGAAGGGGGAAATAAAGTGCAGAGCATAGATTTGGCTACAATTCAATATTTCTGTGATTTTTTTTTTTTTACATAGTTGTAAAGAAATTGTAGAGGAATGAAAAGAGAGTAGATCATAGAACCGTAAAATAGTTAGGGTTGGAAAGGACCTTAAGATCATCTTGTTCCAACCCTCCTGCCATGGAGTTATGACTGTCTACCAAGGGTAGGTTATATGCTCTATACAAATTATTGTAGATTCTAAGAGGGAAAAAGGAGGAAATTCAAGTCATCATGTTTAGTGCATTTATTCTAATTCAGGTTTATTGAATGATTTTGAACTGTAAGCAAGTTTGCATTTAAAATTCTATGTAAAATAAATCCCTTTCTAGTGCCAATATAAACACGTATTTTCCCTTTGCCTGCAGTCAGCTGTAGTTTATGCATTAACGGGGACTTTCTGCTAGAAGCTTTTGTTCTTTCAGAGAGCCACTCCTCCAGGATTTAGGCTCCCTGGTTGGCCACTGTACCCTAGCTCTCCTGATAAAACAGCAGATGGATCACAACAGCGGCCAAAGTGAATAACCTGCTGAACCAGGCACAGGAAGGATAGTAGCAATTACACAGAAAACATTTTCATTGAAGGAGTATTTCTCCTTTGATACTTTAAAAATGAAAATTGATATTCATAGCCACATTCTACCTAAGGAATGGCCTGACCTAGAAAAGGTAATAAGAGTTTAGATATTCAGTGCCTTATGTTATCAGCAACCATTTCTACCAATGTAATTTTGAAAGAGCAGTGAATGAAGGGTTCTGTTATAAATATCTCTAGGCTTTTGTCTAATTTGATTTTTTTTCTTTTTTTGGATGTAAGATATTTGTATTGCTTTACTTTGCAAGGCAAGAATCCCACTAAGAAAGGGATGAAAAATTGGGCTCTGTTCTCCACTCTATGTTTAGTCTGAAGCAATTCTTATATTTTAGCTTGGGCTTTTTTGTGAGACCTAAAATTGCCAAATAATCATATGTAAGTTCAACTTTCTTGATAAAACCAGAGCTTTCAGGTTCCCAAATGGTATTCCCTTTTGGTTTAAATAAGAGAAATAAGCAAATATTAGACAAGATTAATGTTATCTAAGACAAAAGTCCTTAACATTTTATAACCACAGGCATAAAGGTCATTAACTTCATTATGCCTGGGGTCACTATGTCACTATAAGTACAGTTAATTGATGATGACGATGATAGTTTTATTATTATCTGCGGGGTTTTCAGTTACTGGAAAAAAGTAGCATATTGTATTAAAAATACAAAATATCAGGTGTTAGAACATTGAAGCTACAAGTCAACTTGAATTTATTTAGAATCTTTGTGTGGTGTTGTTGTTACTATTGTTATTGGTATTATTCTTAATATTATTCAATGGAAAAAGCCATTCTTGTCAGTAATAAGTTTCATCATCCTATGAAAGATATTTAAGAATGGAAAGTGAAACTATAATATATATAGTTTATACACAAAAATAAAATTATTTTCAGTTGAACTTCGCACTCGGGTTTCCAGGGTAGATATGTTTTGTAACTCTTTAATGCTTCCATTCATGATAAAAAAATCAGAGTACAAAAGACTTTCATTGTTGCTTCTTTCCTTATTGTAATTCTATGCTGGTTGTAGTTTGAATGAACATTCCATGTGTCTGACAGTAGTATGGAACCATTGGATTTCATTGTGCCTCTCTTTGACAACAAAAGAATGCCATTATTTCAGCCATGTGCTTAGGCACCTGACACAGTAACTGAAACTGTTTTATCCTGTACATTTCTCTCAATTATTTTGAGGTTGATGATGGCAAAATCTCAGTAAGTGTTTCATATGCATTACCTCTGTGTTTCTGTGATTTTAAACATGACAGCTCAGTATCAGTTCAATATTAGCCAGAGAGCAGCTGGAAAATGTAAACAGCACATTAGAAAAAACGTCATGAGAAAACCTGGCATTAAAAGCATACATAGGATCATTTTTTCATTTGTAGTGAGAAGTAACATCATAATTCATAAAACCTCCTGGAAAGGAATGTTTGTTTCTCCATTTACCAACAAAGGTATTTTTAAACACCTATTTGAACTTCCTATTTGCAATAGTAAGAGCTCCTCAATGAAAAACAGATATAGGCTGGGTAATGTAGGTGAGATGACAGATATTTTTTAGAACAATTATGTCTGGTTTAAGTGGGTAGGAGTTTAAATATCCAGACTAGAAAGACAGGTTACTCTTGCTTGTTTCACATTTTGCTGTCCTTGTTTGTGCAGAATCCATATAAAACTATCTATAAAATTCCTTCATTCTGATTTTATATGATTTTAAAATATTATATTTTTCTGTATGTACTTTAAAAGGGCAATAAATTTGCTGAGATAAAATCATCACAAGAATCTCATGACGTTTGTGGATGTACATCAAGACAGAATTTGCTGTTGTTAGTAGTGTTGCATTTATTTAAACACTGATAAAAAGGCAAACAGCCAGATTTTTAGAACTTAATTTCCACCTGCTAGTTTTTATTTCCTCTGTTGTAAAGACTGAGTGATTCAATGGTTTATTAATGGGCCCAGAATAGAAAACAACTCTCAGAATTCCCTAGAGTCCTCTAAAAAGTCAAGGCATTAACATAGTTTTCTACATTTCATGCATGGAGACACAATGAGACAATCCTAATATGCACAGTAAACTTTTCTTTTTTCTTTTTTTTCCCAGCCTTATAAATACTGAACCCTGAACCTAGATAATTCTGTTGTCAAGATACTTACTTAAGAGCTTAGGAAACTATAGGTATGACATTTCATAGAAATAAATTAAATAAGGAATACATTCAACTAGGAACTGAGAGGAAGAAAGAAGAAAGTAAGTTGAAACACAAAGCAGTGAGGTTTTTTATTGCCTAAATGCTCCTTTAACACCTTTAAAGTACTTGTTTTCTGCACAGCTTGCAACTGCAATTAGCATGGAGCTAGGGAAAACAAAGTCCTCATCAGTTGTCATTCACAAAATATTCCATAAATTTAAACATTTATATATATATATATAAACCTAGAAATCTATGAACTTAAATAAAACAGACAGAGCTACATATCTAAATAATACACAGCCTCAGTCATTAGCATCCCTGATTGGCCGAAGCCGGGAGGCTTGGCTCTGCATGCTTACATTAGGAAAGGTCACAGTGGCATTACATCATGATTTGTTACCACAGGAAATGCAGGACTGTATTCAAATTGTTTAGACGTCAGTGAAAGAAATGCATGCTTTTACGTAGTTCCCATTTGAATGTTTCTTTACAGAAAAATGGGAATTCTGAACATTATTTTCAGTCTGTTATGGTATTTCAAGTTTTCATTTCTTTCTAGTCTGATAATACATGAAAGCAAAAGAAAATTGGTACCTTTTTCAGGTTTTGGTGTTGGGGTTCTTTTGTGAAATCAATTTTGAATCTCTCTGGAAGAATCAATGAGCGACTAAGCTTCTCCATTTTAGCTTCTCTTGGCTGTTTAAATATTAATAGCCAAGAGTCTGACCTTGATTCCTGCTGCTGAATCATGGAAGCTGAAAAGTGGAATCAATACAATTTTGTGCTAATGATTAACTGATCACAGATTGGAAAATTGTCAGCTCAATTTTCATATTGACAGCTACTTGATTTAATTTTTTCTGTGTCAAAAACATGTATTAGAACCTCAATATAGTAAGCAACTTTAACAATTTTGAAATCAGTTGTAAGACTTACCTTAAAATGTTGTTGAACTGGGAGCTAAAAGTTCAGCTCTTCGAATACCATTGTTCCCACCCAGTTGAACTTCAAGATTACACTGAAGTCTGGGGCTAATCATAGGCTGAAAGCTGAGCATATGTGTGTTTCTCCTGAATGAGGTACTGCTGGATTGTAAGAACTGAGATTATTATTATTATTATTATTATTATTATTATTATTGCAGGGTGCTACCTAGCACTGGCTTTTTCTTCTTTCTTTCACAGAGGTACGGGTATGGTGGATGGGTACAGCTGGATCACCACTGCAAGGTTTGGACTGTTTAGTGCTCTAAGCTGATCTTGGAATATCTAAACTGATCCTGGAAAATCTAAGCTGAGCATCAGGAATACACGCTCACAGTAAATCTATTGAAAACAAAGTGGCAGTAAGATGAGCTGTGTCTGATACTGATTCCCTAGAGATCCATGTTCTATGAATTAATATCACTCCAAGTCCTAATATGCCTCAGTAGAACTTTTTGCTTGAGAGCTGAAACTCACATTCTCTTGTATGAACCAGTATTCATTTTTCATCATCATCTCATCATGGATAGCTCTTCAGTAAGATAGATCAGCCAGCCTAAAGTAACGTAGACATCTGTATGAGAAGCAAAACCAAAAGGAACTGGTATTTCAACAGAAGTTAAAGACGAGAACATGTCTTCACATCTAAGTGAAAGAGGAAGGGTAATTTCTGTAACTTCACAATGAGGAGAACAGGTAGCAGAAGAGTAAGGACAATGCATAGATTTTGGGACCATTATGTATAAAAGTAGGAGTGTGAGGTTTATTGGCAAGTAAAAGGCATGCTGGGTCTGACTTTACCTCCCTTTTATCACCATCCACTCAATAATAACTTTGCAAAGGCACATATGAGCTATATTAGTACAACTGGAACAACATGCCTCCGTGTACCATGAGTCTGTGATAACATTCAGAACCCATCTTGCTGGTACTGAAGTTAGCAAAATACATGGATTTACTGTAATGCAGACAGGTTTCTTAAAGGCTTGATTCTGACCTCACTCAGAGTAAAGCAAATCGACAGTAATTTTAGTGACACAGTGACACAAAAAATGTAAAACTTCTGAAAGCAAGATTAAAATGTTGCAGTTTATCATTTGGTAAGAGCATTTTAAAAATATTAGTATTACTGCTTTTTTTAGAGGAGGGCACAAGGATCTAAGAGAGTTAGGGCTGGTATGACAAAATAATTCCCTTTGTACATTACTATGTATGTTAACTGTATCAGACTGTTTTAAAGATGTTGCCTCTGTTACCACAGAATCATAGTATGGTTTTGGCTGCAAGGGACCTTGAAGATCATCTAGTTCCAGCCTCCTGCCATGGGGAGGGACACCTTCCACTAGACCAGGTTGCTCAAAGGCCCTTCCAACCTGGCCTTGAAAAATTCGAAGGATGGCACAGCCACATCTTCTCTGGGCAACATGTTCTAGTGTCTCACCACCCTCACAGTGAAGAATTTCTTCCTAATATCTTGTCTAAATTTACCCTTTTCCGATTTAAAGCCATTCCCCCTTGTCCTATCACTATGTGTCCTTTTCAAAATTCCCTCTCCAGATTTCCTTTCAGCCCCTTTAGGTACTGGGAGGCTGCACTAAGGTCTCCTGGCTCTCTCAGGCTGTCTTCATAGAAGAGGTGCTCCAATCCTCTGATCATCTTGGTGGCCCTCCTCTGCACTCACTCCAACAGGCCTACATCCTTCTCCTATTGGGGCCTCAGAGCTGAACACAGTACTACAGATCTCACCAGAGTGGAGTAGATAATATAGTCATTTCAATATGTCAGTCAGATATCCCTGTCTGTCTCAACACTGTCTCACAGCAAGCCAGCTTACTTCTGAGACCTGTCAGCTCCCCACTTCTAGGACTCTTTTGGAGAGCATGTCACTGCAAATAGCACTGACCTCAGGAAAGAGGGAGATTAGAAATATAGCATTAAAAAGAGGTCTCAGGAGACCTCAGTTCACTTTCCATCTCACTTCCTACAAGTAATGTGAGGCATTAGCCAGATAACTAAGGAAAAAATAAGAAGCCAAGAGGACTTATGTAGATAAAAGCAGAAAGAACAATGTACATATAGCAAGTTGCAAGACAAAAGATACAAAATTGAGAGCATGAATATCTCAATACAGAGAATGAGCTCATAACCCACCTAACGCATGTAAAAAGTGCAAATAACTGTCTAAACCCAGTTATGTTATATAATGGAAGGCTATATGCAGGGGTTAATCTGTGTCTGTCTTCTCAAATTCAGACATGATACCAATGTAGGAATTCTATACTGGAAACTAGAAGGATAAGTGATAAAAAGATTTAGTGCCTAACATATTCAGGATGGCCGTGCCTCTCTCTATTTGGGTAACCTTACAGAAAAATAGTACCCAGTCTTCTTTATTGCTTGGTATTTTTGTGTATGATTCGGCCAACTCATTAATTCTCTGTAGCCATTCAACACTTTGTGTTTAAAAAGCAAGACTTGCATCTTCCAGGTAATCAGAGTATTTAAATATATAATGCCTGTTAATTTCAGTGCATCTAGACATTCCCTCATACTTTTGCTACTTCACAAAATCATACTTCTCTGTGATTGTGTATATGCTGATATTGACTGGAAAAAGCTGATAAAATGGATACAAAACCATGTCTGTTTATTGCAATATAGTGATATACACACTTGTCATTATATAACATGCAAGGCTGTCCTGTCAAATGCCTGACAACCATTTATGAAAAAGGATAACAGAAAATGAAGGTTGGGAACAAAAATGAGAAGCAAAGAAATATTATGCTGAAATTTCAGATCTGAGTATAAGCAGGCCTAGGAGGGGAGAACAAGCCACCTGCTGAACCAAAGTGTAGATGGCACAGCTTCTGAGATACATCATAGGTGCAGGAAAGAGAGAATTGTTGGAGACACTTTTGGTAGCTTAGCTGTTTTTTACAGGTCTGATGCTAAAATTCCTTGCTAAAAATAGTTTGCAAACGAGCCTTGTGGCAAGTCAGTAATAGCCTTACTCACTCTGCAGAGAATTCTGTCTAGCCTACTTTTGTCTGAAAATGTTGCATGAAGAAAGTGCATGGCAAAATAAAATCCTGTTCAGATATGTGGAGCTGGGGTAGTTAACTCTTAAGATCAAAAAGAACCCTAAAAGCCTCTCTTATCATTCTGTGAAGAAGCATCAGGGCCAAACTGGAAGAAAATAATTAAATGCATTTTTTAAGTACAATTTGGGATGTGACTGAGTAGTTTAGTGATGGGATAATATTAAATGTAGCTTGCTGAACCTAATCAGCCTGCTGGACTTAATTCTTAAATATCTCTCTCTTAATTGCCACATAAATTAATTAAAGCCTTAAGTATCAGACAATGTTTGGAATGGAATTGAAGATAACTGAATAGCCTAGAAATAGACTGACATAGAATAGCATAGAATAATAGGACTTCTTCAGCTGTGACCTTAGAAAATAGTGTTAACCTTGCAAATAGAAATCCCATGTCTTTTATGACATTTTCAGTGCTGTATCCATGATTTTTTTTCCTTATCTATGCTTCATTCTTACTAGTGCTAAAAGCTCTAAGAATTGTTTCCAGTGCAGTAATATCTCCATTTTTAAATATCAGGTGCAGATTAGTGGCAGTGTCTTAGGGACCATAGCTATATGACTCATTTTCCAATCACAGTGTTGCTGGACCATGTCTTTACATCCTTACATAGACAAACATGTATCTATTCAGATGATCATGTTTTGCTTTACTGCATAATCAAGTTTATTGTTGCCAACATACAATGCTGTGAGCTCAGCCTTGACCTGTAGTGTGCTCACAAAGAATCAGTTAATGCAAAGAGACAACAGTTCAACCAGTTCTTCTGTAAGAACAGCACATGGCTTTTTAGAAACCTTTCTTATATTGAAACCCTGTTGCAGGTTTATCTTGGTATTTAAGTACCAGTCAAAGTTGCTAGTAAAGTTACAATCTATCTAATTATGCATTCAGTATTAGCAGAAGAAAGTATGAGCAGGTAAGCTGCAACACCTTACCTATGCCTGAGGAAAGAACTAAGTTGCCTGTGTTCACAGATACACTCAGTGGTAATTCAATGAAATACACACAATCTATTCATATGTGATGCAATGCTCCGTTCTACTCTTTTTCTATACTCACACCAAAATATTTTTCTATTAGGCAATTTGCATCAATGCACTGATTTTTTTTTTTTAATGTAGTTAAAAAATGTTAGAGTTATGGTTAAAGTATCTAGTTATGGTTAGAGTATCTAGTATGGTTAGAGTAATGTAGTTTATACTCTAACCATGCTAGGAGAGTATAGTTAGAGTAAACCTTTCTGTCAGGTTGGAAAATCAATTTTACCAGAACCTGAAGTATTCTACCAGAGGATTAGGACTGTGTAGCTGTTATTACTAACCCTAATATTTCACAACCTGTGATTCAGCTAACAATTAACTTGACAGTTTGCCAAGGCAGCACCGTTAGGTTTGTTGAAGAGAGCTTTAAAATATTCATTAAGGCAGTATATTTGTGAATGATGTATAAAGTTAATAACAAATTCAAGGTTAACAGCAATCTGACTTCTCAGAAGGAGGGGACATAAACCCAGCTCTGAGAGAGATAGGGAAATTTTATTAATTATTTCTGGTTTAGCATACTAGTAGCAAATATTCTGATCTAACAGGTTTCTTATTTAAAAACAAAAAATCGTCAGGAACCTAAATAAACCAATTTTGTGAGGAAAAAATAAAACGGCCTTTGGAGGGAAAGAATTCCTTTTCCAGAAGGGTCAGAAGACTGCCCTATACTTGGCTTCTGTTTACTGTGAAGGTGAAAGAATAGCTACTGTGTTTTCTCATGTGGTTTTCGATTTTCAGCTGCAGATGCAGTGTGTTGTCTGTGCAGTACATCTGCTGCATGACCACACTCATCCCAAATAGACAGGGTCATTTGGACCTTTTGACTTTCATCCATTTCCATTTATTCCTATACAAGCTTAAAGCAGTCAAGAGATACTCAGGCCTTGCGAGTGTTGGTGAATTGTATCCCATCAATTTCTGCAAGTCTTTGCCAACAGAAGGGCTGTTTTGTCTGTTTTTACAAGTCCATAACGGCATATGGATGCCTACAACTGTGACATTTTCCTTTGTTAATGTGATGACACTGCCTACTCAACCTTTTTTGACAATTGGCAAATCAACAAGCAAACAAAAAAGAAAAAGAAGTTTAAGAATTAAGTTTTCATGCCCATAGTTAAAGGAAGACTTTTAAATATCATGACCTTGGTAGAATTTTGAACTTTGTAAGTCTTGGGAATTGGTGGCGTATGGAGATGTTATTACACTAACTCAGGTAATGGTTTTATACTGCATTCAGGTTTTGTTTAGGTTTTTCTTTTTAAAAATACATATTATTAAATAATACTTCTTTTCTCGGGGAGAAAATATAATCTGAAGACGACATAATAGGTCTCCTTTAGTCTCAGTATTACTGGGAATATGAAACAACTGAACTGAAATGAACAGAGTTGCACAATTATTTCTGTATAGTTACTGGAATCACTGTGAAGCTATTGACTTTAAAAGAACACACACATACCCAAGGGGAAAATTTAGCACAGATTTAATTAGAGTATTATTTTGAGGTCAAAATTTGGTTGGAAGGTAAAGTTGGATGAAGGTACTGGATACCTTTTCCAAACAAATGTAGAATGATACACTTTGCAAAAGAAAGGAGATTGTTTTATTATGAAGAATTAAATCTGAGTTATATATTTCTGTTTTATTAATGACTATTTTAAAATAGTATTTGATTAAAATTACCCACTGAATAAAAAAAAAAACCAAACAAATTCTGTCACTGAATTTCTGTAGGGAGCACAATACACTCAAGAGACTATAAATTAGCATGTACTACTTTGTCACATTTATAATATATGAAAATGTCATTTCACAGGGACAGGCAAAGATGATGAAGGATGGAAAGGTTTTTAGAATTATTCAAGAGAACTGTTGGGATCCAGAAGTACGGATTAAAGAGATGAACCTATCAGGTACTTCCATAAAGGAACTGAAATAATTTTGTCTCATTTAGAGTAACAGTGCATCTGAAAGTGCTCAATAAAAATATAAAAATGAAAAATAAAATGACATAAAAATGACTGATTCATTCATAGAGGCATAGAATGGTTTGGGTTGGAAGGGACCTTAGAGATCATCAAGTTCAACCCCTCCCTACCTCATTTGCACCCTGTATTTCAAACTCTATCAGGGACTGTAGTGATAGAACAAAGAGTAATGGATTTAAACTAAAACAGGGGATGTTCAGGTTAGATAAAAGGAAGAAGTTCTTTACTGTGAGAGTGGTGAGGCACTGGAACAGGTTGCCCAAAGAAAAGGTGAATGCTCCATCCCTGGCAGTGTTCAAGACCAGGTTGGACAGAGCCTAGGGCAACATGGTGTAGTGTGAATCATCCCTGGGATTGGAACTAGATGATCTTAAGGTCCTACCAACCCTAACCATTCTATGATTCTGTAATTTAATGGGAATGCTAGAATGTCTTTGCAACCTCTCTGAAATAGGCTGCCTTGACTAGATTGTAGTAATTTTCTGAGTTAGCTTAGGGATTTTAAGGATTACCATGTCATTTAACCATAGTGCGGATCATAAATAGCCTTTGGGCATCCTTCCCTTTCAGATATTTTCCTCAGCACTAGTGCCAAGTTTCTACAAAACAATTCTGCCTCATCTACTTGCTGTAGACAAAAAGAAAACATAGATTTTTAATGGTTTGGTTGTTTTTTTTCCAACAGCTCTACAGGAAAGAAAATGTAATACAAAGCCAACACCACAATATTTCTCCACAAACTGCACAGTGTTCACTTAGTCAAAAAATAAATAAAAATCTAAAAGTGTGTGTTACAGCACCATCTGGTGACTTGTGCCATAAAAATGTCCTGTTTTAGTACAACACTCCAGAGATACAGACAACAGCCAATTAAGTGCCAAAAATGGTCTTAGTGTTTTTCATTCTTACAGTTCACCTAATGATACAGACTAGGAGCCCTGTTTACTCTTTTTGGTTTAGAAAGCTGTAGGTACTTAATTCAAAGACCCTTTTCTGTAACACAGGCCAATATAGATTATACCCTAAAATTTCACCTCCCAACATGGCATAATTCTGGAACAAAGATGCAAGGAGCTGAACAAACTAGTATCAGCCACTGTAATGTATTATTAACTCAGAGAGATAATCTACAGCTTGGTTGCTAAAAGGCTTTGTTCGTGAAAACCCAAGAAATCTTGCCAGTTACAACAAATGGTAGCCAATGTACCAAGAAGACTAAATTAGTTTTCATAATCATATGTTCTAGGTTTATTTGCTATACAAGCCTGTGTCTTGCTCTGTTCAATAAAACAAACTATCAAGGTAACCAACATCACAGTTCTGTGACACAAATAATTACAGTTTTGTTGGAGAAAATCTTTCAGTTAAACCTAACTGCCTTTTCTTATTTTCTCCCTTTTAAAACCTTCTGAAGAGGGTATATAGAAGTTTTTCTGATTCTTCTTCTTCCTAAAGCTAGTGTCTGGAATGTTCAGCTGGGAAATCTGCCTTTAAGTTTTATGATAAATTTGCTCAGAAGTGTAAAAATGGATTGAAACCAGATACAATGTTTATTGTGGAAAGCATGGTGAATGTTCTCAAGCATACTAATGAAGTGTCCAGTAGCATATTGGTGGATAATACAACTTAGGCTCTACTTTGGTACATACGTAATTTTGTAGTCCCTATCCTTAACCCAAAACCATTGCTGCTGCACATAATACTAATCAGATCTTGTAAGAAAGATGCCTGAGGCAGCTTCCCCTCTTGTTTCCTACTTAAAATACTAAGAAGGAGGATAAATCATTTCGTTAAGCATTTGAGTGTTTTGGCAAGGTCATTGTCTTAGAATAAGATGTCCTAGGTTTTTTTCTGGCATCTTTTGCATTAGTTTCATTACATGTAACTATTTAGTGAAGTCCTAATTATTGATTATTGTTTCCTCTGTTGTTAATCTGCTGGATTTGTTGTGTTCCTTCCTGCAACCTGTCACACAAAAAGTTACAGTATAGATTAGTACCACGATGCTTAGTTAGCAAAAAGTACACTATCCATGTCACTGTTAAATCAGTCTTTCTTACCATTAAAGCTTTCAGTTTCTACATTGCAAATCAAAGTGCTTCTTTATTTTCAACATTTTGCCTAAAAAAAAAAAGAAATATTAATAACTGTTTTTTCTTCCTCAGGAGTCACAGTCCAAGTCCTTTCCACAGTCCCTGTCATGTTCAGCTACTGGGTAGGCTTCTACTGGCATATTTTGTAATTTTCATGTGTAGCAAATTTTTAAAAAAATAAATGCTTCCTCCTATGAATTGTGTGACTGAAGCAGTCACTGGAGCACTGAAGGAGGTGGGGAGTTGTTCTGTTGTGAAAAAAAAACAAAACAAAACACAAAAAAACAATCCAGGTCGGAAAAGCCAGCAGGGTATCCTGGCAGAGTACACTCAGTACTTGGTTTTTACAAGACAAGAACAGGATTTCTTTCTGGGGACCTTATTCGGGTAGTTGGAAACAGGGAGAGAATTTACACATGTATCCATGGTTAGCAGGTAGACGTGTATGTACAGATCCCATGAAAGCTAGATGTTAATAAGCATTTTCTCATTAAAAAATGAAAGAAAGAAATATATGTATTTGTGGTCTTTTAAATGGGTCATGGGACTCACTGACCTAGAAGAATGCTTTGAATCTCAGAATTCAGCAGCAAATTTAAATCAGTGTGTTCCCTGCATGATGATCTTGAATGCATCAAAGAAATAAAAGCAGTCTGAGAAGACAAATCGTAGCAAAATGTTTTTCTAAATACATTCTAAATTTAACTATTTAGCTATATGTACAAGTCAAGCTGTTACATGTAAACTGATACGCTACATTTGAAATCACTGTGTTAAGCCCACATATTAGTAGTACCACAGATCTTCAGAATTTCTTTTTGAGTGACATATCTTTAAAATTTTATTCTGCTATGCATGGAAGTATTTTCCATTAAATATGTATTAGAAGGGAAAATGGGAAACTGATTGTATGGATATTACTTTTCCCTTATTCAAATTATGACTGTTATCTCCTCCTAAATGTTAGAGAGATTGGCTCAAGTTTTCTCTGTAGAATTCTCATGCTCCAGCAGCTCACATTTCTTATTTTTATCTCTCCAACTCCAGTAATAGGAGAGTAAATATTTCATTGCTATGCTAAAAAAAGATATGCTGAGGTTTTTGCATTGGGATAGAAGAGAACAGAGGCCTGGTTTACGCAAAAGACCAGATACTTGTGTGCATCAGCAACCTGGGCTTTATTACACTCATCCTGAGCAGCAGAGGCAACAGCAGTTGATAAAATATTCAAGACAAGAAGCAGAACTGCACCCAGAGGTTTTAAAATGAGGCAGAACTTAGCCCTACTGATTTCCAGCTATTCAGAACTGTAAATTTTAGGTTCAAAACCTGTCTCTGAATTGTTTGCAGTGACATTTATCCAGTATCTTCTAAAGATGATAACATTTGAGAACTATATTTTAATGTACTGTTCTGCTTAATATCTTACCAGGCCAAACCTCAGGATACTTTAGATCTAGCCCAGATATTAAATAATGACTTAGCTGCTACAGTACAAAAATACCCCAAGAGGTTTATCGGCTTGGGTACGTTACCTTTGCAAGCTCCAGACCTGGCTGTGAAGGAAATGCATCGCTGCGTGAATGAACTTGGATTTCCTGGAGTACAAATAGGATCTCATGTCAATGAATGGGACCTGAATGCACCAGAACTGTATGATATTTATGCTGTGAGTATATGTTTCTTTCCTTATTCTTGGGAATTCTGTGGTATGGAATTCTGCCTAAAAATACCTTGAGACATATTCAGTCATCAACTAAATTTATAGAGCCATTAAAACAACTGAGCCTTCTAATCCACTTAGTGATCAGAGACATGTAGCTTTAATAATATATGATAAATCATCATAGGACATAAGGACAATAATACAATATAAAACATTCTGAAAACTGTTTATGATATGAGTTCTCACTGTATAGCTGCTTTCCTGATTTGTGAGGATGAGTACAGTATCAAATAAAGTATTTCTGCACTATGCCTTTGGGTTGAAGTTACTGTATCTAGTCCTATTGACATAACTGATAAAAATCCCTGAGATTTTCAGAGGTACCTGTAGAACCAAAGTACCATACAGAATTATGCAAATGGACCAAAATTCAAAACTGAATGTACTGATTATATAATGAACTTATAGATTGCATTTCTTAAATAGTACAAGTTATTATAGTTGCCAGCTTGAAACTGATCCATAGAAGTTATTTTTCAGAATGCTCAACTTATTCAAGAATTTTGTTAGCACAGCATCCAGGGTATATTTTTATGCTCATATGCAGTCTGTTAGCAACTTCCCCTCTTGGAGATGCACGCATTCACAGAATCACAGCAGGCTGAGGTTGGGAGGGGCCTCTGGAGGTCACCTGGCTCAACCCCCTGCTCAAGCAGGGCCACCTAGAGCCAGATGCCCAGAACCAGGTCCAGATGGCTTTTGAATATCTCTATGGACAGAAGCTTCACAACCTCTCTGGGCAACCTGTGCCAGTGCTCGGTCACCCTCACAGTAAAAAAAGTGTTTCCTGATGTTCAGCAGGAACTTCCTGTGTCTCAGTTTGTGCCCATTGCCTCTGGTCCTGTCACTGGGCACCACTGAAAGGAGCCTGACTCCATCTTTTTTACACTCTCCCTTCAGGAATTTATATACATTGATGAGATCCCTGCTGAACCTTCTCTTCTTGGGGCTAAACAGTCCCAACACTCTCAGCATTACCTTACAAAAGAAATGCTCCAGTACTTTCACCATCTTTGGACTCTCTCCAGTAACTCCATGTCTCTCTTGTAGACACTGAATCATAGAATCATAAAATACCAGGTTGGAAGGGACCACAGGGATCATCTGGCCCAATTGACCTAGACTAAATGTCCCAGCACCCTCTCCAGACAAATCTTAAGTTATCCAATGTTGGGGAATCCCACCACTTTAATGGGGAGATTATTCCAGTAATTGATTCCTCTCACTGTGAAAAATCTTCCTCTAGTGTACAATTGGAATCTACCTGGGAGTTAACTTGTGTCCATTACCCCTTGTCTTTTCCATGTGACTCCTTGTAAAAAGGGAGTCTCAATCTTCTTTGCAGCCAGCCTTTAAATACCAGAACATGTTGATAAGGTCTTTCCCAAGCCTTCTTTTCTCTAGGCTGAACAAACTCAGCCTTTCCTCACATTGCAGGATTCTTCCTGCTTTAATCATCTTTGTGAACCTCCTCCGAACCCTCTCCAGCCTGCCTACAGCTTTTTGTATAGTAGGGACCTAAACTGAACACAGGATTCCAGGTGTGGCCTGACAAGTGTTGAGTACAGTGGGATGACATCTTTATCTCTGCGGGTGATACCCTTGTTGGTGCAATCCAGTATCCTGATATTCCTTCCTTATTCTGGGATCTCTCTTTTATCCTGTACATTCTTCAGCTTATGTTTAACACATGTAGGAAGTAACACCTACCACTTTTAGAAACATCACTGGATAAGAAAAATTGTGAAATTAAGCCATATTTGATAATGAACATTAGCAATCTACCAAGCCATTTATTGGATTGCTATTTTTACTTTACAAATGTAGATGGCAATTACTCCCTACAGTCCAAAAGCTGCAGCTTTATTTATGCATGTATGGGTAAATAAACCCAAATTTTTCAAAACTGTGATAATCTCCTTAGCAACAAGGGGGGTCCAGAAATACATCTCACAAAATGAAGATGTTAAATCCCAGTTAAGCATATGAATGACTCTGATGACTATGTATTTAAATTTAAGCACACATAGTGAAATTAGTCAGAATCAGCATCCTGTATTGTTCGTCTATTTTCCTTTCCAAAGGTATCAGTAGCTTTGGAAAAATGTATATATTTGAGGCAGATTATTGATCAAATTTCAGACTCTTAGGGTGGATTAGGAATAGTTTTAACTTTTTTTAAACCAGGTAGAAAGCCTAAGGGGACAAATGTAGTGCAACTGCAATGAAAATTCATGAATGCAGCTGGAACAGTTCTGCAAAACCATCCTAAAATGGTTCTATAAAACATTACGAGAGTTCATCCTCATATGTGTAATGAAACCAAAAGAATGCTAGTAGGAGCCAAGTTTTGTATTGCAAGATTGCTGACAAACACACCTAAAAAAGCATTTTTGTACCATATTAATCTGAGGAACAGTGGCTTATGTTGCGGTTTAAACCCAGCAGCAACTAAGTGCCATGCAGCCACTTTTTCACTTCCCCTCCTCCATGGAAAACCAAAATGTCCTTGATTTAGAGTAAGCACTACTTAGCAACAACCAGAACACTGGTGTGTTATCAGCATTATTCTCATACTAAATCCAAAACACAGCACTGTACCATCAACGAGGAAGAAAATACACCCCAGCTGAAACCAGGACACCTGACTAAAAAGGTATTATTAGAGTTTCCAACCCTGTAGTCTCAAAAAGAACTTTGAAATTGAGTGAGGACTTCAGGATATGTCCCAGAGGAGTAAATGTAACTAACTATTGCTTATGGTTCTTTTTCCTGGCCTATTTTCATTACTAGTACTCATGGTCAGTACAATTTTGCAGATAATCTTTAAGGCACGGCTAAGAACTAAGATGCATTTTGGTATGATTAGTAAAGATTTAGGTTTCTTTTTGCTACAGGCTGCTGAACAATTAAACTGCTGTCTCTTTGTGCATCCCTGGGACATGCAGATAGATGGAAGGATGTCCAAATATTGGTTTCCCTGGCTAATAGGTAAGTGTATACTTAACTTTGCTTAATCTACATTTATGAGCTGTCACTATATTATGCCCAGAAGATTGTTACAAAGGTACTAGTACAGAGAAAATCTACATTATTTTTCTATCAATCTTATATTTAAGTCAAGTACTATAATTAATTCTGTTGTGTAAGTTCAGCAGTCATTTGTTTTTAAGCTTGTTTAGTTTGTCTAACTTTCAAATACCTAGAATTAAAATTATTCAGATTAGCAACAGAATCTAGTGTTCTTTTTTGTCCTGAATACAAAGAGCAGATGACTAATGAAAACTGAATTTTCTCTGAAATGAGATCCTCAAAAATAACATGACTAAATGAAGGAGTAGGCAAAACCAAACATCACTTCCTAGCATTTCTAGTATCATTTCGCAGAAACAGGTTGATCAAAAAAGTTCACATCAACTCGAGCTAAAAAATGTACTTTGAAAGCTCCTCATAGATATAGGCAGTTATCTGGTTCCTGATTTTTTTCCCCATCTGCTAGGTAAATCAGAGCATTGAATAGCAGGAGGCAGGTTATACTGATATCTAGAAATGTTTAGATGCAAGTCCATCCTCACTTATTCTGTTTTGCATTGTTTTGTTTTGCATGGTTTTGAACTGCATCCAATAGATGTGTTCTGAAAAACATACACAATATACATACAATATATGCTCTGCATTATGCCACTGGTAAATCTTTGTATCTCAAACACCAGTGCATTATCTTAAAACATACCACTTAGTCTTAATCAGAGCAGGCTCAACAACACAAAGATACTCAAATTCTTGCATTTACTTAATGGAAGTATAATTAAAATATTTCCCTACTAAGCGTAATAAGGCTTTGCATCTAAGCATATGGTAAAACATTCATAGGTATCGTTTCCTCCATAAATGAGGGGAACTCATTTCCTAACTTCAAGCTGGATGTCTGAAGTCAGGCACCTAAATGGCATGATATTCTAAATATGTTAGGTATGCTCAGAAACCAAGGCCCTGTGTAGGAACCTAAATTGCTGTTATGTTCCTAACATCTGGCACCCAAGTTACCTAATGTCAAAAAGAGAGGCTATTTCTAAACTGTAGGAACTGGCACTGTGTCATAACTAAACCTCAAATCTGTGTTGTAATATCAACCAACATATCTGCCCTACTTTCCACACAAATGAAACCCAGAAACACAGGTGAGAGAACCTGGCTTATTCCAGACTTGTCTCTGAGCTAGGATAACTAAGTAATCAAGCCTGCAGTGTGCATTTCAGGACATACCCAATCTGCCTGTCAGCTGTCCTAGTGGTGTAAGTTAAAAAGTGGGCTTAGAATTCAGATCTTAGCTTCTAGTCCTGTGTCCTCATTTCAGTTAATTAATGTTCAGCTCTGTGTTCCTCTAATAGAAATAATGTATAACCTTTGGCAGCTGCTCTGTAACTATTATCTTTTTATTAGACACAAGGCTAATTAAAGAAAATTAAGATAACATTTCAAACTCAAATAGGAAAATAGAAACTAAAAATCTCATATAGTAGAACTTTTTTTGTTCTTAGGAATGCCCACGGAAACAACCATAGCCATTTGCTCCATGCTTATGGGAGGCATTTTTGAAAAATTTCCTAAGCTGAAAGTTTGCTTTGCACACGGAGGTAAGTAATGCACCATCTAAAACATGTAATTCGGTTGAGCATGGTACAGTTGTACTTTCTGGCATGCCAGCTAGTGGTCACCCTAACATGCTAGGGTTACCACTTAAATCTGCCACCAGCTGAGTACTACAACCCCGA
This sequence comes from Melopsittacus undulatus, assembly GCF_012275295.1. NCBI lineage: Eukaryota > Metazoa > Chordata > Aves > Psittaciformes > Psittaculidae > Melopsittacus > Melopsittacus undulatus. The sequence goes on along the minus strand of NC_047530.1, from coordinate 79,293,745 downwards.
AGAATATAATCTGCCAGATTGGCTGCTTGTATGAACACTCTCTAGCCTGTTTCAGCAAGTGTTTGAACTGTTACAATAGTCTTTAAGGGAAACAAGGAGGAAGAGGAGACAGGAGGTGATCTGAGGAAAGGGACAAGAAAGCAGCAGAAGGCATTTGGGCATCACAGGAGTGAAGAAGTGAGGAAAACAGAAGCTAATGAAATGGAAAGAACTAAAAATTGCTGGTGTGGAGCACTTCCTTTCTAAATAGCTAACAGTAACATTTCCTCTGTTGATAAAGTGGCTTTTTTTCCTCCTGCATATTTTCAGGTGCTTTACTAAAAATTTCTTCTTGCAGGTGGAGCTTTTCCATACACAGTGGGGCGAATCTCCCATGGATTCAATATGCGCCCTGATTTGTGTGCACTTGATAATAAGGTGGATCCAAGAAAATACCTTGGTTCATTTTACACAGACTCCCTTGTCCATGATCATGGTGCACTAAGGCTGCTGACAAATGTAATAGGAGAGGTGAGTTTTAATGCTTCCAGAAGCAGGTGAGTCATTCTTCATTTAATTCCCTATGAAACAGCAAAAGAAGAGAAGAAGAAAGGAGAAAGAAGATAGCATATTCACCCAATAAAATCAGAACCTGAGCTACTATAAACCAAGGGTCTTCTTCTATGTTTATAATGTTTTTAATATACAGAGTTATTAAAATGGTGTTTTTAATCAAGAAAATCACGCACTGTGAACCTGAGTTCAGTGAGGCTAGTTCCTTGTGCAAGGTCATTCACGATGAGACTGTAAGTAAAGACTGCTTCATTTGGAGCCTTGTTTTCAAATGCCTTACTTTCGAAATTCAAGTGTATACTTGACGAAATCAAATTGTATTTCCACTTGTGAAGCTATAGACAGAAAAAAAAAGTCAATAATAAGTTTTTTGTGAGGATTCTGGAAAGAACATTAAACATCATGAGGCTGCAAAAATATTTTAATTGTTAAAGAGTAAAGAAATCTTTGTAGTTTACCCACCTGTTTAAATGGGATTCAGCATGGGACCAAAAAATCCAAAAACATTCCAATACTTCCTAATCATTAGCAAATGCTCAGAAAGGGGTTGAAAATGGCATTATTCATGCCAGCTTCCAGTGGATCACTACAAATCAACAAGAGACACAATATTTGTGTCTTGATCTCTGGACCTCCCTGAGTTTCTGCACTTAGCAGACAGATACTTTCAAGTGTCAAAAACAGAAATGCAAGCTCTGACATTGACTTTCTTGTCTCAACAAGTGTATCCCTGTTTTCCGTACATGTTATAGCAATTTTTTCTTTTGCAGTCCTAGTCCTAGTGAACACTGACAGAGAGATCTCTGTGTCAGAAATGAAGTTTTAGGCACCAGCTGGGTTACTAACACAACACTAGGGCTCCAGATCAATAGTGATTTCTTTTAATTTCTGTTACCAAACTCTAAATAGTAAATATATAATGGTCAAAAGCCCAGGACTTTTGACTATTTACTATGCATTATCTTTTGCATCTAACTGTAGCTTACAGGAACCAAGTGGCTTTAAGTATGTTTTACATTAGACGTAAAGATTTTACTAGATGTGATGTGCACATCCATTTTACAAGACACCCAAAGACTTACAGAGTAATAGTTCAGCACTTGCCTTCAATTATGTCCTTTTCTGAGAAATCTTCCCAAATCTAAACCATGTTCATACTAAGTATATTCTTGTTCTACATAGTATAGATGGATGAGTCTAGCTCTTGAATTTTAAATTGCCATAACCTTGAGCTGTGTGACTCAGCATGGATGAGACCCACAGATTGGTTTTCTGGTCTGATTTGGTTAAGCTGAACGTACATGTCAAGAGCCAAGCAAAAGAGAAAATACAACAGGATGCCTAATCCATTGCTGACAAACTTCACTTTTACCTGTTTAAAATTCTGTAAAATAGAAGTCTCAGAGCAGTTCTGCTCTGGAGTAACAAGTTAGTTTTGCATCTCAAGGCTGCTCTAAGCAATGGCTGTTGTCTTTGAACCATATTTGAACTATAACTTCTATACCTTTCTTCCTAAGAAGTGACACATAAATGCTGACCCTTAATTAGCCTTTGCAAAACTGAAATTTAGTTGTTTGAGGAGAGAGAGGTTATGGACTGTAATGTGATAATCTAAAAGTCACTTGTCAATAGCCTCTCTGGTGTCTTGTGTATTTTGCCAACAAACTTCTGAAATTAAGTTCCTTAACACAATAAATTTGATCAGTGTACTACATGGGATGTTGGTGTCGTCTTGAATTCTCCTCTGGGTATTTTGAGCTCAAGCAATGTGACATCAGGTAGAACTCAGTGCTGAAGAGTCATGAGTCAGATCCCAAAAACATAGATGCTTTTATCCACTCAGGAAAACTCAAAAAAAAAAAAAGTACATTTTCTTTCTCTTGTTCAAAGCCTAGGACATCTTATCCTTGAAAAAAAAATCACATTTTCTAGCTTTAGTTTATAAACATGAAGATTAAAAAGTGCCCTCTTTTACCAATGAAAATTGATGTTCTCCCACAATACTATTTCCTTGAGTCAAATGCTTGAAAAAATGCCAGATATCTCAGTGTTAGTGCAGCCATGTATTGGCAGAAAACCACTTATAAGATGGATAAATGCTGGGCTAAAAACAATGTGATTGGGTCTTGAGGACAGCATCATAACTTTGTAAGCTGAAGGTTTGAAATAGGCCAGCTCTCCAGAGTACAGCTGAGAGCTGTGCAGGCAGGGCAGTAGTGTGTGTAAAGATGTGCACAGACGTGGCTTCAGGTCCCTTGGGAACAGCCATTCTCTGACATCAGAATGTTGGCTTTCAGCTTATGAATATTAAAATCCAGTGACAGCTGGGATGAGTCATATACATTTAACTTGACCCCTTCTTAGATTTGGGTGCAGGTTAATTGGAGCCTATCCCAGTTCAAGGAAGCAGAAATACACATTTCTGAGAAATAATTTTGTAAGACTGCAAAACTGCTGCAGTCCTTCACTCTCCAACCAAGGTGAGGCAGCATGAAGTGAATACAAATAAACACAAAACTCCTAATGACGCTATCAAAAGTTAAAAACTGCATTGATGGGGATGAAATGATTCAGTGTATCTCTACAAAATCTACATCACAGTGATTCCTCAAGAGTCATCACCCAAAGGCAAAATATGCTCTGGCTAGAGCTGGAGGTAAACTGGCTATAGCAATCTGCCCTTTTTTTGATAGACATCCTGACAGTAGGAAAGAATATGAGATTCAAGGCAAATACAGTTTTTACTAACATAAGAGGATGAACTCAAGCCTGATGCTCTTTGAGATTAATTTTAAGGTTCAGGCCCCTATCATAGAGAAAAAAGTTCTCTTGAGTAGGAGGCTCTGATTAACTGACATTAATCATTAGCTGTATACACCTTTCTAAAGGGAGAGGTGTGCTAATTAACATACCGAACTGTAAATCCTCTAGGGAAAACTGCCCTTGTTGATACACTTTGTAATTATATAATACTACATCCATTATGCTAGGAGTATTATTTATCTGCAGAGACTTCACAGGACTTCTCTGAGGCTGGTTGCTAAAGACAGGTATTGCAATCCCTATTGTATAGGTGGATACAAAGCTGAAGCTCAAAGAGTATAAATGCATAGCCTAATATCACTAGTAGCAGAGCAATAATGTTGCTTCTAAATTCTTGTTATTAAATTACAGCTCTTAATTTTACTGCTAGTGAATAGATAACATGATTAGTTGTGAAACACTTCAAATTAAAGGAAAAATATCATTGAAATAATACGTATGTATTATTCCAATGAGGGCATGGGATGTCCTTCCCGTTTTGTATATAGGAGATGGAAACAAGAACATAAATCTTCCTGGCTTGTTTAACCTTGTCATAGAACCTTGACTAATAAACAGCTGTGTTTTCTTCTCCTACACTTAGAAATACATTTTCTCAAATAAATCTTGTATGTCTATTGGTTGGGGGTTTTTTGCATATGGCATACATTTGGGTTTTGTCTCTGATGAAAATGCCTTGTTACCAGATTGAATATTATAAACAAGAGAATGAAGAGAATGTATTCAGCTTCTTAAAAGTACACACATCCAAATCTATTTTGTTCAATCTACACTCAGAACATCATCTAGTAGACAGAGGGTATAAATTCTTCTATTTGTATGGCAAGACTTCCTTAATAAATTGTAACACAATACAAGACAGAACAATAGAATGTGTATCAGCTGTTCGTATTCTGGACAAGGTTTTGTTTAGGTTTTCAGAGACTCTCTGGTGACATCTACTGGAGGAAAAAATTTAGAAAGCAACATATGACAAATAAGAAAACCTAATCATTTAATAAAATAACTGAATTGTGTTTTCTTCATCCTATTTCAGTATTTGTAACTGAATTCAAATATTATAAAATGTGCCCCAAAATTATAAGCTTCACTTCAAATTAATGAGACCTTTTAAACCATTTATTTTTAATGAAACCTCTGGGTTTCAAATATTCAAGTCTCCAGGAGGTGAAGCTTAAAGGAAAACAGACTTGATAAGATCAAGAGAGCTAGCAGTTTGTGCACTCCAAAGCATATAAAATGGGGAAATATTCCTGTATATAAATGAACCCATAACCACAGGGACCTATTGAGGATATGCCTATTTCTTTTCATCTCTGATAACAGGAATGTTGCATACAGGTTTTTATTGAATTTTCTTTTCACTTACTGGCTTCCAGAAACAAATCATGTCACTTACATTCTCTATACATATTTCAAATGCACAGCTAATATCCAATGCCAGTTTAAGTCAATAACATTTTAAAAAATACAGACTTCCAAAAAATATATGCAATTTTGTAAATATGTTTTTTTTATCTGTAGCTGAAATTTTAATTTAAGTGCTTGTAGTAATTATACATTGTAACATGCTATAAGTAGTATCATATTTCAATTATTACACCTTTCAAAGTATTGCACAAAAGATAATTTTAATTGTTTTGCATTTTCTCTTACACATTCTTCTCACATACATATAATTTTAAGTTTGTGTGTGTCTATGTGTGTGTCTAGTCAAGAATTTCAAATTCAGGAATGCAAATCCAAGCATCTTTTCTGAGTTTGGTGGAGAACCTTCTGAGATTCTTAAAGAAATGTGTCAAAAACACTCTTACTCATTTTGGATTGCACACCACAGTGCAGAGCATGCAGTGAGCATGCAAAGAACCAAACAGTAAGTCAAGAAACAGAGGAATAATTCTGTGTATCCTTACTGAACATTTAATTATGGAAACACTTCATCAAAATTAATCACTGCATTTTAGACAAACTACTTGCAGAAGCAGTATGAGCCATGTAGGAGAACAACAAATACCTTTTTGTTACACTTCAAACCAGCAGTACAGAAAACCAATCTGAGGAGGAAATTACCATTTATGTTTTATTCTCCTGAGCAATATACACTCATGCTCACGGGCCTGGGATTTGCATTTTGAACTGTCCGAATAAAAATATACAAAACTTTTGTTAGACACCAGAAAAAACAGTTACCAAATAACCTGTACTAATTTCCCAAAATTAAATTCACCCAATAAAACCTTAAGTTGTCATTTCCAAGCTTTGTTTTCTTCCTAATGAAAGCTAGAACCCAAAGATTATCTTCATATTCACTTTTGTAATTAATCAGTCCAATATACACGTCATTTCCTGTGGTTTATTAGAAATTCCAGAAAAAATGTGCAACTACACTGTTTAATATAGCTACATATGTACAACATGTTTTTTTATTGCCAGGACAAAGTTATTCTGGGGACAGATTACCCTTTTCCACTTGGTGAGCTGGAACCTGGAAAATTGATTGATTCAATGGAAGATTTTGACAATAAACTGAAGGTATGACCTTCACATTTGGGGTTCTCTTCCACTCTTTTTAAGCCTCTGGTTTTAGACCTGAGATGAAACACTGACACTGTGTAGCACACCGATTTATGCAAAGAGGCCCTTTAGTCTTTTTGCAGCAGTTCATTTAAAAACACAAGCATATTTTAAAACATGAGTAAAAGCATTTGAGTAAAACAGGAATTAAACACACACAAACATATGTATGTGTTATGTTTTAACAGGATAAACTCAATGCTGGAAATGCTCTGGAATTTCTGGGTCTTAGCAGAAAACAATTTGAATGATTATAAAGATACTAAAGAGACCAAACTTCGGAAATAATGCTGAATCCTTCCATTTGCATGTGCAATTATACAGGTGAAAATCAAGTCGGACAAGTGTATTACAGCCTAAACCAAATCCAGAACAAAAGCAAGCGTCCTGGAAATGAGTATATGCAGGTATTTCTGTGCGTTTGAGGATTTAGGTTGTATTTTAAACAATTCTGAAATTCTAGCTTTCATGGAAAAGGAAAGATTTCATCTTTTGCAGTTGTAATAAAAATTTCTGAAAGATAATCAGTGTTATTAGGACTTGATTCCCAGGAGAAAGAACAGAGAAAATTATGACTTGCATCCATTACATTTCAGTTTTGTTATGCCCACCTTAAACAGAATTTAAAAGAATCTCAAACCAGTTTTGTTGGTGCCCAGTAAAATGCACATTTGCCTTTACCCACGGATTGGGGTGGCAGTATACACACTGCAGCTCAGCACTCCAAGCACACACACCAACACTTCAAAAATGTTTAGCAACAGTATGGTTTAATGTTCCAGTCCTTAAAAAATGACTTCTTAAAAGTAAGCTTGGCTACTTTAAATGTTGAAATGTTAATGCTCTATGTAGTTGTAGTCCTGCTAGAGAAACGGAAAGATGGTTTACTTTCTAGACTATTGATTGAAATGGGTTTTCATGCTTATCCACTGAGTGCACAGGCGTCCTCCTCATGAGAGGATTTTATATTAGTCAGCAAAATACACTTATGCACTTATAGTCTCTTATTCTCATGGGATACTTTACCGGCTATGTGTGCTGTCACCATTCTTGTTTTGTCTTAGAATGATCCAGGAAAAATAGAATTAGACAGCATTTGGTTTTGTAGCTGTCTCCATAACCATCCTTATACCACAGGCTGCATCCAAAAGGTGCTGAACATCAGCAGTTCATGCTGATACCAGCCTCTGCTGGACTACAAAGAGAGCTTTGTCCTTCTTTAATGTCACAAAAAAAACCCACAAAAACAACCCACAAAACAAAAACACCAAACTAAAACATAAAACCAAAATAAAACAAAAAGTGGTTTGTGCAGGTTAATTATGTTTTCCTAGTGTACTGGTTTTGGCTGGAGTTAATTTTCTTCACAGTAGCTACTAGTACAGAACAGTGTTTTGGATTTGTGTTGCAAACTGCGTTGATGATACAGGGATGTTTTTGTTACTGCTGAGTAGTACCTGCAGAGAGTCAAGATCTTTTCTACTCCCCACACCACCTCACCAGTGAGAAGAGTTGGGGTGCACAAGGAGCTGGGAAGGGACACAGCCAGGAGAGCTGACCTCAACTGGCCGAAGGGATACTCCATACCATACTGCATCATGCTCAGTATGTAAAGCTGGGGGAAGGTGAAGGACATTTGGAGTGATGGCATTTTGTCTTCCCATGTAACAGTTACACATGATGGAGCCCTACTTTCCTGGGGATAGCTGAACACCTGCCTGCCCACGGGAAGTGGTGAATGAATTCCTTGTTTTCCTTTGCCTGTGTGTGCACAGCTTTTGCTTTACCTATTAAACTGTTTTTGTTTCAACCCACGAGTTTTCTCACTTCTACGCTTCCCATTCTCTCCCCCATCCCACTGGAGGAGAATGAGTGAGCAGATGTGTGGTACCTAGCTGCCAACTGGTGTTAAACCACAACACCCAATTATTGCATTTGGATCTTTACTATATTGTTTCTCCAAATATAGTCCATAAAAGACTACTGGATATCAGAAGCTGAAGTAGTCAACAGCTCACAGGTTTAGGCTCTAGCAATACCAAGGCTTTCATGTAAGAAGAGAAGAGGGCCTAGATAAAACAGCTTTAACAATCGCTACTGTCCTAAGGTTCACAAGATTTCTTTTAACCTTTCTTATTTAAATATCTACATGCAAGCACTGAGATACTGAAATGTACATTAAACTTCAGAGCTGAAGAAAGGCAACTTTACTCTCATATTCTTTTATTTGGCATATTAGATTTTCACATTTGAATAGATATAAGAGGAATATACACAGTGATTCCTCCAATGCATTTGAACTGGATTAATTATTCCACAGTTAAGTTAGTGAGAAAGCAGTATTACATCTTCAAGTAGCAAGGTCTGGAACCTTTCCAATAGCAAAACCAGTATTAAATTACCATAGCCTGTGACTGACTGGGTGATTGCAGAGCTCTGCATGGCAATTAATTAATATGCATACCCTGCATAAATAATATTCATTATGCACTGTCAATAGTTAATGATATTCTACTTACTCTCAAAGTATTAAGATTTTTATGACAGGGATATATATAATCTTCCCTACATCTTCCTTGTTTTTTCATTAACAAAGCTAACATAAAATTCTAGTTATAGACAAGAACATTCTCAATACTCTTCTACCAATTTCTGAAGGAATAAAAAAAATGTCAGTTGAATGCCCGAAGTCCCTGAGTTTTATACAATAATTTAAACAATGAGGCAAAACAATGCATTATAAGATTATTAAAGGCACAGAAATAGGAAGTCAAAGATCAGGTCCCATTTCCAGCAGAAGTCTTTGTAGTTAAATTTCCTCTGCACATGCAAAATCTTATTTTCCTTTGGGAGGATAAGGACAAACAATTGATGTCTGTCCATGCTTCATTATGCAGCTGTGTATTTTATTAACATTCTGCTGGGCCTAGGTATAACTCCTTATATGTAATATGCACCAAACTTATAAAAGAACTAGTTATTTTTTGGTGAACAAGACCACTGCAGAGTGCTAGTGGCGAATGCTAAGCCCAAGAGGGATGTCTGGAGCTCTCATTTTGGTCCACGATAATTAGAACTTTAAATATAGGCTAAATAAAGGCTGTTTGTCTCAGCCTGCCAGACTTCGCAATGGAACGCTATCAGCTGAAGCAGACACAACCAAAGCAGCACCGCGGAGCTCGGCCGGGCGGCTCTCCTCCCACACCTGCGCCCCACCGCTGTAAGAAACCACTACCGAAGGCCGGGACAGACGCACAAACCGCGACCCGCGACTGCCGCCTCTTCTACAGTGATAGCGGGCTGCAACTTCCGAGGAACACAGCAGCCACTCCGCGGCTCCACCCCAGACACCGCCCCAGGCCGCCAGGGGCGCTACGCCACAGGAAAGGCCTAGTGCGGTCAGACCCGCTGGATGGGCGAAGGGCTGCGCACCAGCACCTCCCCGCGCCGCCGCCCGAGGGGTGGCTTTGCCGGAGCTCCTCTCACAACAATCACCCCCCTCAGCACCCAGCCAACCTGCCGCACCACAACCAGCCAGCACCAGCACACACCCACTGACGAGGCGCCGCGAACACATCACTTCCGGTCGCCGGAGCCCCACCCCCCGGTGCAGCGGTTGGTTACTCCCCAAGTCACGTGCCCGTGGGAGCGATGTCAGCCCGCCACCGCCCTGCAAGGCCACGTGATCCTCCTCCTGCGCGTCCGCTCTTGCTGCGCTGCCGCGAGACTCTATGGTTCGGTGCACATATGAAGGAGGACGACCGCGCGCCGTTGCTCTAAGTCTCGCGAGAGTGGCGATGAAGGGCGGTGGGGAGGGGCCGGGCGCGGCGCCCCTGCCGGCGGGCGGGGTCGCGGAGGGAGGGGGAGGAAGTGTCATGGCGGCTGCGGGTTCGGGCGCGGGCTCCTCGGCGCGGGGTGGTGGTGGTTCCTCGGCGGCGTCGCGCTGGTTCTTCAGCCGGGAGCAGCTGGAGAACACGCCGTCCCGGCGCTGCGGTGTGGAGGCCGACAAGGAGCTCTCGTACCGGCAGCAGGCGGCCAACCTCATTCAAGACATGGGCCAGCGCCTCAACGTGTATCCGAGCAGGGCCTGTGGGGCGGTGGGGCGGTGGGGCTGGGCGGGAGCGGGCCGCGCGCTGCGCTGAGGGAATCGAGGAGCCGGGGCCGGCTGCGGGGGTCTTTTACCAGCCGAGTGGGTACTCTCCCTCCCCGGGACGCTCCCCACTCCTTTGGCAGCCCCTGAAGGGCGCTCTCGTGGGATGGAGCCGCTGCCGTGAGGCACAGAATGGGAGGAGGAGCCTCGCCAAACCCCCGCTTCGCCGCCTTTGTCGGCGTGTGAGGGAGGCCGGGGTCGCGGCTGGCCGTGCAGGCGGCGGGTCTGCATCGAGCCTCCTGGCTGCGTTCGTGTCGGTAGCTGCCGGTGTAGGCACTTCTGAACTACATCCCGGTTGATTGCAGTCTCGTTTTCCTTCAAATGGATATCTCCTCCTTAGCCATTCTTAAATTTGATTAATGAGAAAAAAAAATCACCGTAGAAAAAAAAACCTCAAATAACTACTGAAATGGTTGAATGGGAACAAAGCAAAAGCACTCGAGACAATATTTCAGTATATGTCGCCCAGGGAGGAGTTTCCATTCAATAGTATTATTTTCATTCAGTAACTTAATAGCAGTTAAATTCTGAAATGTCGTGTCCTTAATTCATTTTCAGCTGAAGCCTGTATGTTTAAAGTAGTGATTGATACAGAAAGTATGTCACTTTCAGTCCATGTAAACAATTTTCTTAATATGAATACGTAGTGTTTCCTTAATTTAACCTTCCAGATCTCAACTTACGATAAATACTGCTATTGTTTACATGCACAGGTTTTATATGCATCATTCCTTTACAAAATTTAATCGAAATGTAAGTATGATTTTACATGTGGGTAATAATACATAATTTTGTCAGTCTAACTGAGAAATGTTATGTTGCTTTGCTGGATTGTAAAGTTTGGTCTGTTTATAGGACTTCTTGCTTCATGTTGGTGGTTTAGAAGGAATAATGATACTTCTTTTCAACTGTGAGTTATTTTAACTGGTGGCAATTAGATTGTACTTTCTGCCACCAAAATGAAGAAGTAGGCACCAGCAGCAAACAGATTTGGATGTGTGAAGAATTCATTGAGATGCTATGAAACTGGCTATGTGCTCATGTGCTGTAGTTTGCAAGGCTGATGTGTAGGAACACACGTTTTTGTTAATGAAGTTACTGGTAGTGCAAGCATGGTGTGTCAGTTATAATATGATTAAGTACAGATTCATGTGGATTATGTGTTTGGTTTTGAAAAATGGTGTGAATTCATTTAACCAGTCTATACTTAAGCAGTATAATGATAAGTCATGTTAGACAAGAAAAATCTTTAAATCTGATGAGACAATGACAGCTCTTGTGTTTTTAACTAATTAACTAGATATGCTGAATCCAAACACTGAATGTGTTAGGAGGAGCCGAATCCTTCAGTAAAAACACTGCCTGTAATTGTGGGGCTTTGTGACAGGTGTGGAACTTGAGATATGAACTTGAAAATTTCAGGGCTTTTTTTTTTTTTATGGCCAGTATTGGATGCAGTAGTTAGAAAACTCATAATATTCTAGGGATTCCTGTGGTTTTGGTGTGAGTTTTGTTTTGGGATTTTTTAGTACTTTCAGTCAATATTTTATACTAAATTTGCAAGAGCAGTTAATAAGAATGGTGGTCTGTCACCAAGTGGTGAGGATGAGTTTTCTCAGATCTTGACTTTTCATGGGTTGAGACTGTGACAGATGTTACGGTGTCGAACAGACCAGACTTTCATCTGTCAAGGGATAGAATCATGCAGATTTTGTATTGTCTGAAATTTGAGCAGGTACAGCGTTAATCACTCTCTTATCTCACAAGAATTTATCACTGTTGACTGAGGATGTCTTATTTGGTGTTTATTCATTAGGAAATAGCTATTAGTTTATAGGTGCATTTCAGAAGTGTATTTAATTATTTTTGTCTAAAATCTCAGGCAAAATTAAAACTTCCAGCAACGTTGTTACCAACACTGCGGCATTACAGGTCTTAATGTAAAAAAAACTAAGTGTTTAATTACAACTTGACCTAAGTGCGCATAAGCCTGAAACACTTTAAATGGAAGAAATCTATAATGTAGGCTTTGTTTATGTGGTGACAGAGAGCTCGGAGTACTGAATGGATATACATATAAATCAAAATGTACTTGCCTAAAATAGTTTTCTAGTTTTAGAGCAAGAGTAGCACACATGAGGATCAAGTTCCAGCAGGCTTTGTGGTGGAATATGCTGTTTGAAAGTTTTTCTGTAATATATTGAGTGAAGGCAGTAAAGCAGTTGTTCTGTCTCTGCTTCCTCTGTGTACTGGCCCATGTAGCAGGAATCTGTAGCCAGTGGAAGAGGATCAGGTGAGGCATCCAAAGTTTTCTGTGCCTGTGGATATTTTGCAGACTTGATATAGGCAGAGCTGCTTGGAGTGAAGAGCTCACTCTGTGTAGAGCTGCTGTAGCTGGAACCTCTGTTAGATGTATTGTCTGCTAGGTTACTGCTTGTACTGTCATCTGTGAATCTAGGGTAGAGTTAGGTAGCAAGAAGCTTCAGCTGCTCTCTTTGGGTTTTCACAAGACACTGGAAAACACTGGTCACTTGGAACTGGAGGCACTGTAGTATTTGGATACATAGTACCCTTGTTATGAAAACTCTGCCATAAGTTACATTTATGAATCTTAAAATTCACAAGTAAGCTATGTAATTACTGAGTGCCATAGAAAATGCAGCTATTACAAGAGAAGGAAAGTATATTGGTAAATTAATTCTTAGGTAATACTATTAAAATATGTTGAAGGTGAGGGTACTGCAAGTTAGCACTTGATAGTACAGATTCCTGCTGGTTACTTTACAGTAATTTACAGATTACTTTGTGTAGTTCTTGGTGAGCATAGGGCCAGACAGCACCTTTGTGTGTGTACTGGTGGGCAAATGCATGTTTTTATTTTTCTATAGGGTAAAGAGGGGTGGTCTTACAGTGAATGTGAGTCACTTTTAAAATCCAAACCATCTGGTGGGCTCTCTAGAGAAAACAAAAGCCAAAGAATGTGATAAATACTTAGTATCAAATCTCCAGAGTACTTGGCAAGCTAAAAAATGTTAACGCTATTCATCCACTGCAAGAAGAAACTAATCCTTAGAAATTAAATAGTAAGGTACTCACAGGCTTGAACTAAGACCTAGCTAAATTTTTTGACATTATATGGAGTATATCTCTTAATATTTCTTGTGTGCATGCTGTCATATTTATCCATGGCAAGAAGGAATCTGAAGGCTGGGGCTAGAAAATTAGATGGCCATTAGTCAGAATGCCTTATGATGGCCATCTGAAAAATATAGCCTTTGTTTTCTTGCTTTATTAGTGGGTTAATGTTTTTAGGCAAGTAATAAACATTTCCATGCACAATTGCTGGGTTATACAAATACACATCTGTGTCTTGCATGTAAGTTGTGTGCACTTAATTGTTAATAAACAGGTCTTCTAGTGGAAGGTCATTTACTTAATAGCTGTTTTATAATTCTTGATTTTTTTAATTCGGTGTTATTGCTAAACCATTTTACAGGCTTTCAAGATTTTGAGTCAACTGTGAATAGGTAACAGAATTCCCAACAGCATCTGCAATCTGTAGAGCCACAGGGGTGCACATAACAGTTAGTGTAGTCTGGATTCATTCTGAATGTATTACATTTACTGCTTTGATGACTGAATATCCCTATTTTTGCAGAGCTACTGTAGGCTAGCAAGCAGCTTTTGAATTGCAGGGGTCTATCTACTAAGTGCATACATTTAGGTGCAAAGAAGAATGTACTGAGGTTTTGATGATGCAATCAAAGCAGATTAAGACCTTGCAAGGTTACTGTTCCCCAGTAACAGGGTGGAAATTTGCCTTACTGAGAAGAAATTAGGCAGAATTAGGTGCCCTGACTACTCAGTTTCACTTGCCATGCAAATGACATTTCAGGAACTACTGTGAATTGCTTCAGGAGTAGTACAAATTATTCTTTTTACATTACTGTTGACTAGGGCATAGTAACTTTGGTTCACTGAGTATAACGTTAGTCAGTTGTGCTGGGAAGGGAACTTGCTGGCTTTTAATAGGAAATCCTAGCCTAACTTAGACTTTAAGATATCTTGAAAATTAAAATTCCTCTGGAAATACGGTCTCCGTAGTACTCAGTGTGTTTGATGCAGTTCTATAGCAAATACCTCTTAGAGTCTTACTCTTTAGTACTCTGTGATTTGAAGAGCAGAGAAGGAGGAAAAATCCTTGGTATGCTGGAAATGAGAGGTAAGGCATCAAAATAGTAGCTGTATTTTTAAGTATAATCTTCAGAAATGCCATGTAGAATACCAAATGACCAGCTGGAAATACACTTGTTGATCTCAAGGTGTTTTTTGTATGATGCACAGTGGAACTTTGTAAAGTGCCTAAAGAAGGCTGCAGGAGGCATTTTTTCCCTGAAGTGCAAGGTAGGTGGGCTGCCTAGAGGGTTATTTTGTTTTCTGTCCCTCTGTATTCCTTTCCTGTCTCTTGTTCCATGTCCACAATGCAGTATTGAACAGTTCTCTTTGTAGTTATGCAAAGTTCTTAAAACTTTCATGAGCACCCCAAGTTTTACTGAGGCTGTTTTGGACCCTTCGGTTCTGGTTTTGACCTTGCAATTTAGCATCGCTGCTGTTTTTATGCAATGTGAGCTCCTGGCTATAATAAAAAAAAAAAAAAAAAAAAGAAAATACCACAAAATCTTGCAACTCTTTGTGTTCATAGTTGAAAACATGTATCATAGACTGGAACCACTTAACATCTTAAGCTAATTTGTATGAAGTCTACAAATGTACTAATACTTGTGTTAAAAGGAAAAGGAAATTCACAGAAAATAAGGGCTGCAGCTGTATTATTATTCTAAGTGCCTTCGTTATAACACTTAACACTTTTTACAATATATCTTGTACTTTTTAAATAAAAAAAGCTTCATGTGACACCAGTAGAACTTGCTGTATAATGCTCTTGGACTGTGATAATAAGGCTCTTATGTTTTGGTTTTCCTGTTTCAGTAGGACTTGTTTTCTGTGATTCTCAGCTAGTAAAAAACTGGGATTTCATAAATCACATGATCTTCTGAAGATTTTTCTCAAAAGTTTAAAGTGTTTTGGGTGCACGGTAGATAATGAATTACTTAGGTTTATGTCAAATGCAGATGCTTATATATAGGAAGCTTACAATTTTGTCAAGTCTGTGTCTTTTAATTTTACTTTATTATGTTTTGCTTTTTCTGCTATTTTTGAGAATTGGAAAGGAATGAAAGCATTTGAGTAACTGCCAGTTATACATTTAGCAGGTGTGCTGTCTTCACTGAGGACTGTATATATGCCCAATCTGAAATTTTATTAGTATGTCTATTTTCCAAAATAAATCCTATGGAAGACAAAAATACCACCCCGCACTAAACTGGGAATGAGAACCCTCATCCTAGACAAGACAGAGACATGAAATTCTTTGGCCAGAAGCCAGTGCTGCTTTTTTTGTTTGTTTGTTTGTTTTTTGTTTAAGGAAATAGATAATTGGGGTGCACAAAAATTTCTGATAAACCAGAGTGCCAGTTAATCAGTTTGATTTAAATCAGCCTCCAAAACTGTGTTTTATGTAAGTTCTTAGATATCAGGAACTGAGTAGAGACTCAGCATAAAAAGGACATGGAACTGTTGGAACAAGTCCAGAGGAGGGCCACGAGAATGACCAGTGGACTGGCACACCTCCTGTATGAAGATAGGCTGAGGAAGTTGGGGCTGTTCACCGTGGAGAAGGCTGCATGGAGACCTCATAGCAGCCCTTCCAGTATCTGAAGGGGGCCTATAGGGATGCTGCGGAGGGACTTTTCATTAGGGACTGTATTGATGGGACAAGGAGTAATGGGTTAAAACTTACACAGGGGAAGTTTGGACTGGATGTAAAGAAGTTCTTTACTATGAGGATGATGAGGCACTGGAATAGGTTGCCCAGGGAAGTTGTGAATGCTCCATCCCTGGCTGTGTTCAAGGCCAGGTTGGATGAAGCCTTGGGTGACATGGTTTAGTGTGAGGTGTCCCTGCCCATGGCACAGGGGTTGGAACTAGATAATCTTTTTAAGTCCTTTCCAACCCTAACTATTCTATGATTCTGTTCTATCTTTTTGGCAAGAATGGATCTGTTTTGGTAAATTGAAAGATAACCTAAAGTCAGTCTGATGAAGAAGGTGCGTTTTTTTGGATTGAAGTAAAACTTCAGTGTAGTCAGACATAATAATAGAATTTGCTGATGATTTGATTGTGCAGGTACTGGTGGCTTGGTTTGAATAATGTCTCTGTGAAGTGGAAATATTTCTAGGCATGATAATTGTTGGAAGTTGATTATTCAGAAAGGTAAATTGTGAAAATTCCATGTATGTGTAACTATACCCACAAGCTGCATAGAAATAGACCTTCTGTTAGGATGTATTTGAATTAAACTTGCACACAAAGCATGTGTCTGAATGCAGGTATTTTGGTTGTGATGCTTGGTGGGGGTGGTAAGGCTAGAGAAATGGAGAGAACAGCAGGGAGCAACAGTTCATTGCCCACACTGCTGTTGATTTCTATATTGTGTCTTAGTTTTCAGTCCATGGTGGTCAGCCTTATTGTTTAAAAAAATTAACCAGTTCTAGTCTCTGGTGCCCTCCATTAATACCTCTGCCTCCTCGTTTCTGTCCATCATCCTTTGTCAGACTTGTTTGTTCATGATTGTTGGTTCTTAAACATTCCTAATTTCTTTTCCTCTCTGTCATTTTTTGGCTTCCTCGCTCCATCTCCTAATCTGTTTTTTCCCAGAAGGTCAGGATTGTGTCTAAGAAACTAATCCTTCCTCTTAAGCTGGCCCTGGTGCAAGAGGTGCTGGCCTCAGATCCTTTTCTCAGTTATGCCTGCCCTAAGTCATTGAAGTACACTGGGCTTAAATGGATGAAACAAATACGAATGAGATAGATTTGCATTGGGTTTTGCATTACTGGACTGAAGGAAGGTTTGTTTGCTCTGTGAAATATCCTTTATATGGCCTGCGTATGTTCCTTAATACATGTGTGTGCTACTGTGTATCATCTGCATCTTCTAACACTTCAAAGCTGTTGATCCTGTAGCTTTCTGAACTTCAGAAAGTCTTTCTGTGGCTTTTAGTGTTCAGAAGTTTATTTCCCAGCATAAGTGAGACTTATTTCAAATAACACGTCCCTAATAAAGGGAATTTTTCCCAGAATTTCACATTATTACTTCAGGTGATGTGAATAGGGACTTCTCAAAAACCATCAGAAGTCTTAAATGACAGTGTTAATATGGCATTGGTCAGCAACACCTGACTTCGGATTTTTATTTCATTCATTGGTAAAGCTTAAGTTACAAGCTTCTTGAAAAGAAAGCAGTTCTTTTGTCTCCTTTGTTGAAGAAATTGTTCCCTGTGACTTGGTTTGGATGGTTTAGTATTTTTAGCATATTAGATTTCTTCATGGTGTATTTCTTAGCATCAAAGGATATCGCCTTCCCAGAGTGTCAGTTTTCCTCTAGTCTACTGACTTAAAAGTTTTTCTTCAGATGTAAGCAGACATTTCAAAGTGATTTAAAGAGGCAAAAAGTATTCCCTCAATACATTTGAAAACTCCAGGAGTGTCATTACTTATGTGGTCAATGCTAATTTGCTGCAGTTTTTCAGATGCTTCAGATTTTTACACCAATGTTTCATTTTGGCATAACAAAGGGCTGCTTGCTGACCTCCCTCCCCCCCCAAAAAAAAGAAAAGTAAATCTCACTCCAAGGGGGTGTATGGCTGCTATTCAATTCATTCAGTCTAGTTCTATTTGGGCAATGAATGAGAAACCCAATATCTGTGGTGCTTACACTGTATGCTAATTAAATACTCAACAGTCAGCTATTTCAATCCTTGAATAAATGCTTCATTCTGGCTAAAGTTTAACCAGTTTAATCTACTCATGTCTGTATGAAGATTTCTGCTGTCATCTTCATTTCTGTTTAACATGAGCAACTTTTGCATACAGAGAGAACCCTGATTCTTTATGATCTGTATTTATGTATGTCAGTTGTTCTAGCTGACAACGAAACATCAAAACTACTTCATAGTAAACTAGGTGATGCTGAAATGCTAATGGGTGCTTTGCTGCTGGCTTGTGACACCTAGAGTTTCATAAAGTTTTTCTTCTTTAAATGTAATTTGTAGTCTTTATTATAGCTGGTGTTTAACCCTTGTGCTTTGTTCTCCAGATACTGCTGGGTCTATAGTAAAGTTTCTAAGAGTTAGTTTTTACTTATCCAACCTGTGTTTATGTAACAAGCTGCTTTTAATAAAGTTCTCTGCAAAGTGTCTCACTTTTTAGGAGAATCAAATGCTAGCAGACCTTTTACCAAAAAGACTGTGTAATGGCTTGCTACTGTGCAAGAAACTGAGTGAACTTTCTCACAAAGTATATTTAACTTGAAACAGCCTGTTCTAGTGTGACTAAATCTTCTGAACCAAATCTGTTCTTTCCATGTTGTACTAGAATTAGTTAGACCTCACACATCTTACCCACAAATGTGACTTATCGTATACGCTACTCCCTCACTGTCCTGCCGAGAGGATTACATCAGTCATAAAATAAAGCATGACTACTTATTTTGTGTTGCCTTACATGATTTCAGAACTGTTTTGAAAAAAAGTCCAGTTTCTTAAACCTTTTGTAACAGTTTAGGCTCTCATTTTGAAAATATTCAAGTCCTATTTGTGAAAAGTTTTAATAAATACATGTATGTTTGGGTTTTTTTTTTCTTTAGATAATATCTCCTACGGCATTGTTTTTGGCTGCAAAAGTGGAAGAACAGCCACGAAAACTTGAACATGTTATTAAAGTGGTAAATGCCTGTCTTCATCCTCAAGAGCCACAACTGGATACAAAAAGCGATGTAGGTGGAAGTCGTGGTTTTACAGATAAGCAGATCACACTTCATCTCATGATATGTTGTATTGTCTCGACTGGATTACTGCTGTCTGCAAACTAGAAAAAAACATTATTATTACACCATTTAAGTCTTTTGTATTAACTAATATAACTTACTTAGGTCTCGAAGATTTGTGTTATGAAACTTGAATAGATTGTTTCATCTTGAACTTACATTCTTTTTAAGATGAAAGAGGTTTCATGCATGGTTCCATAAATCACAGTTTGTGCAGAGAGGAGTTCAGGACACTGTCTTTCTCAGCTAGTGGCTCACTGCGCTATTATCTACATTCATTTGTCTGCTTCTGCTACATATTGGTCTTCCTTTCATTTGCCAAAGTTTGTATGCTTCCACATACTTTATAAAATGATTCATTCTGAAACCAAACATAAGAGGAAGTACTGTGGAAATGCACTAGAGTTGTTAATCTTGAAGGTCAGGCTGAGCTTGTTACAACCTGCAGGGCCTCAGCTGACATATGAACGTATTGGAACACCTTTGCTATGCTCCCAGCTCTCAGAATGAGGTGTATAAATTTTGGTGTGGGTATATATATATGTGCATTTGAGCCTGTTTGCTTAACACAGGCCAACTGAGTATACCCAGCTGTACTTTAAAGTACTTGTAAAATGGATAACTGCCTAGAGATACTTGAATGAATTAGAATTGGCAAGCCTTAGCAATTCTTACAGCACTCCCTACCTCTCCTCCCAGATTTTTTTTTGCTAGAATAGATTATATAAGATCCAGACTAAAGAAATCTTACTGTGAAAGATGTTTAGGCTGCTTACACAGGTAAAAGAAAGTATTAGTGAAGTGTTGGAGTTGGTTTTAACTGGGCTGTGTTGCTAGTACCAGTATTCAGATAAGTGTGTAATTAAAACCCTGAGACAATGCATAGCTACATCTTGACCTTTTTCCTTATTTGTTTCAGGCATACCTTCAGCAAGCCCAAGAGCTGGTTATACTTGAAACAATAATGCTTCAAACTTTAGGTACGTCTATCTGAATCTCTCCTGTTCAGCCAAATTTACCATGGAGTAATATGACCTAACTAAATGGATTTTGATGTGCTGTTTGTACACTAGAATTTTACTATTTTGCATACAACTTCTGACCTGTGAATTTAGTTTCATATTAGCAGTTCTGTTGTGTTCATTTAGGATAAAAAAAAGGTGTATCTGTACTTGTAATTGGATGTTTCTGACAGCTTGATGGAGTAGAAATGTATACTCTTCCAGATAATTTTACTCCAGAGTAGTAACTACCTTGATATTCCTTCATGTGAGGTAACGTGTTATACTACACTAGCTGTGTACATGTTCTCAAGCAACTGGGAAGAACTTTATACCAAGTGCTCTTCCCCATTTTGCCTTTCCGTAGAACACTACATAATTGAGCAGGTTGCTACCTCTGAGCATCACAAGTCATAGTGTAACTGTTTAATGGATTCATTTGATTCCAAAATTTTAAATGGAATGTTCTGAAGAAGCTCTTAGGACTTTAAAGTAACCTAACTAGAGATAATTACAGCTGGGCAAGCCTGAGAACACTGACTTACTCAGATATTCTTAAATACCACTTTGAGTATGTTGTTTGACCTCATTCTTAAAATAGTGTCATAAACAAATAAAGGTTTCTTAAGTCACTGACCTACAAATTGACTTAATTTGTAACTTCATAGATGTGACATGTTTAAGTCCCAGAAATCAGTGATTGAAGTGTGTGCACACACGCTTTTACTGACAACTTAATATACTAGAAACTATTCAGATATGTTCAACTTTAAAAATACAGTATCTTCCAAGGTTATAGATTTATATATATAAAACTTAAGATTACTGAAATAATATTTTTCTAATTGATCTTGAAGTGGCTCTACCATCTCCCTTTCAAAAGTATGAAAGGGTGCAGAATAAAAGGCAGTTAAATAATGTTACTTGATCTGCAGTGCAGAGGCTTAGCAAGCAAGTATTTTAGGGCTGGGGGGGAACAAAAGGGGTTTGGGTTTTTATTTTACAGATGCAAATATATAATTCTAAAATGTATTCATAACCCTTCAGGTTTTGAAATTACCATTGAACATCCACACACAGATGTTGTGAAATGTACACAATTAGTGAGAGGTCAGTGACTTTTAACGGCTTCTGTAAGTCCTTTTTTATCTTTCTAGTAAAATGCAGTGTTTTTCTAATATGATCTATGTTATCTAAAAAGTTTGCTTTAAGCTAATTACTAGAAGTTTCATCTTAACCTTTAGAGTTTAATAGAGTCTAGATCTCTGTCCTTTGTAATTTTTTTTTGCTTTTTTATCTTTGATTTTAATAATGTCTGTTCCATGTTTTCTCAGATGACAGAAACAGTTAGTAGTTGAATACTTCTTAGTATTGTTCTGGGTTGATTGTTTCCACTCTGAAGTAGTTTTACCAAGTGAAGTTTAGACTGCACGTTTGTTGATGGCTAATGCTTGTTTTCTGTTTTAGCAAGTCTTTTTAGGTAATGGAGAAGGACAAAGTGCATAATAGGTGTGCTATCACATGCAAATACTCAAAGATGTGACTAATTGTTTTTCTGAGCAGGATGTACTTATTATTTTGG
The DNA here is from genome assembly GCF_012275295.1 of Melopsittacus undulatus. Lineage (NCBI taxonomy): Eukaryota > Metazoa > Chordata > Aves > Psittaciformes > Psittaculidae > Melopsittacus > Melopsittacus undulatus. The sequence goes on along the minus strand of NC_047530.1, from coordinate 79,272,120 downwards.
GTGGTAGCACAAAATCCCAAACCTTTTGTTAAATAATCATATCCTCTGACTTGTATGGAGCTCATTAATGTGACTCTGGCCAGGAATCTGTTAGTTCTTTAACATTTTTTGTTGTGTTTTGGCACACCTTTAATTCTTAAATCGGTTTCCTTTAGAGCTTTAAAAAAAATTTAAAAAAATTGGTTGTCAAAGCACCTAAAATAAGCTTTTCATTTTAATCATGTTCTTTAATTAAAAAGTGTTTGGAAATGCTTAGACCATGGTTGTTAGTCATTACCTGGTTTTGCAGTGAAAAATGTAAAGTTAAGTGCTTCAGAGGGTTTTTGTTGTGGGTTTCCCATCCCTTCCCCCTGTAAAATACAGGAAGGTTAGGTAGAACTTCATCAGATAAACTAGATTTGTTCTGTAGTAACTCTAGAATTAAAATTTTTGTTTGAAGGAAAGGTCTCTCTCATTTTAAAGTAGCTTACTGGTGTAGTGTCTTCAGAGTTTGATTCTGAGCAGGACCAGTACTGTTACTTACTTGCATATAAGGTAGCTTTATTGCTGTTCTTGCTATAAGATAATAATTTTTTGTTCTATGTCCAGATTTGTTTGTGATTGAGTGCACAAATCTAATTGCAACTGAAGTCTCAATAGTCTGCATGAGCAGCCCTGTAGGGTTTTACTTTGGATTTTTTTAGCTGTTTGTCAATATAAATATAAGCACAGATTTCACTGTTTTTTGTGAGCCCCTGCCCTTCTGCTTGGTTTTGGGAGCTGTGGGGAGGGGTGGCAGGTGGTATTTTTTAGCTGCATCAGGATTTCCACATTAGCAAATGTATTTGACTTGAATGTACTAGGAGAAAAGCACAGAAGTTATTTCTCCTAGTCAAGGGTAGATACCCCTCTAAGACAGTTGACCTTTTTCCTTTGTTATGCTACTTCTGTGTACTGACAAAATTCATATATTGAAGGTACATGCTGATTTTTAACTTTGACATTTTAAAGCTAATATTTAGTGTCAGCAGAGATTAACAAAATACTTAGAATTCTAAAATTGGGGGCTGTAGGGATGCTGGTGAGGGACTATTCATTAGGGACTGTAGTGATAGGACAAGGGGTAACAGGTTAAAACTTAAACAGGGGAAGTTTAGATTGGATTTAAGGAAGAAATTCTTTACTGTTAGGGTGGTGAGGCACTGGAATGGGTTGCCCAGGGAGGTTGTGAATGCTCCATCCTGGTGGTGTTCAAGGCTAGGCTGGACAGAGCCTTGGGTGATACAGTTTAGTGTGAGGTGTCCCTGCCCACGGCAAGAGGGTTGGAACTAGGTGATCTTAAGGTCCTTTCCAATCCTAACTATTCTATGATTATACCAAGTCTTGAAATCTGCAGACTCCAGTGAGGGCTGGAATCCATGTACCTCCAGAACTGGTACAAAGTGAATGTAAATACAGATGAGACTTGAAAACCTGCTCACTTCAGTAGGTGTGCTTCTTGGTATGTGTGTATGCAAATGGGATTCTCATCAGCCTATGCCCCTCCTAGGGGCTCCCAGGGCTCAAATACCTCATATTAAAAAGAAAAAAAATAAAAGTCCATAAATTAAAAACATTAAGTGTGAAATCTGTAGTCCTGCATGCAAGTCAAGCAAGTAGAGAATAATTGCCATAGAACATTAGTCTTATATAATGAGTGAATAAAGAGATGGGCTTGTGGGCACAGTGATACATCTTCAAAGATGTGATGGTACAATTTTAGGTTTCTATCTCTTGACATCTATTTAGTGGACAGTATGTTGTTGTGTGTAGGTGCAACACTTAGATCTGAAGTCCTGAAGCTTTAAAAATGTATCTGGGACTTGTCAGTGTTAAACCTTTAGTGCTAAAGGGATTCACTGAGAAGTTGAAACGAAATCCAAGGTTGCTTCAACCAGTTCTGGTAACATGTCTTCTTGAACGAAAAGCACTATTTCAGAAAAGCAGAAATACCTTTCTTATTGAACATGGTGAACTTATCCAGGACTGTTTTGATTAAAACCTCCCAGCTGTATGTTCAGGGAGAGAAGGAAGGGAGGAATGTAACAGGGCTATTTAAGTATCAAGAGAGGCAGCGAGGTTAGCTGAGGTATGCAAGTATACTTAAGGTTTTGCCTTAGCATGTGTGCACTGCGTTGCCATGTGGTGAGAAGATGCCCTTTTGCTGCCTAAACTTAAGTGGCTAAGAGGACGGCTGATTCTCTGTATCACTTTTTGTTGTCTTGCATCCAGCATAATGCGCTTTATGCTGTCACTGTTACCTGTATTAATCTGTAAGCTTCCCCTTTTAAAAACAAAATGGAAAAAGAACAAAAACCGAACCATGTTCAGTTGGTGGTGGTGCTCAAGAGATTCAGCCAAGTCCTTTGTCAGAAGACTGTCTAGTCTCGTAATGACATACCAGAATCAGTTCCTGGAAGCTGAAGATGCACTAGTAAGTGGGAATTGGTGCAAATAAACATAATCATTTCAACGTACAAGTAAAGAAAAAGTTGAATTCATCATCTCTAAGATTGAAAGCCCTTCTGAAGGTAGTGTTAGACATCACAGATCATTGCAGATAAGGGGTGACTGGATGGATACATGACTCATAATGTTCAGGTGTAAGGTATCTAATTATTTCTTCTGGTTTTCAAAGATTCGTGGGTTGATGAAATTGTTCCATCTTTTCAGTTTGGTCAGTATAGTGGAAAAGGAGAATGGGCTCAGTCTTTTTTCTGCACCATTCTTCCTCAGTGTCAAGAGACTGAGAAGAGGAGACAGGACCATCATTCCTTAGGATCCCACAGGTCCTCTAAGGAATCTGGAGGCAGTGGATCTGTGAAGGCTTGTCAGCAAGCTTCAACCAAGGATGGTTGGTGCTGAAGAGAGAAAAAAGAAAATACAAACAAAAAAAAACAACACCAAAACACCAAAAACTGTTCTGATATCTAACTACCTTACTGGCTTGAATGCTAGTTCAGTGATCAGCAGTGAAACTGCCCTAGTGCTGAGACCATGGCATGGTCCTCATCAGCTCTGGTGCAAATTGGTTTGTCCCCAGCCTGCTTCTCATGGAACTTGAAGAAGAGGAATCTGTATCCTCATCTCCATATCAGGAAGTCTTCAGTCGTTCAATTTTTCTGTGTTGGTACACAACCTTCTTTTGGAACTGAAGATTGGATCCCAAGGATTCTAGGATTGTTCTCACTACTCTGCAGGTTATCAGGTATCTTGAACACCCATGATCCTTATTAATCTTTTGTGGAAATAACACTGTCAGATTCTTCAAACATACCATAGTGTCTGTGTGCACAGGTGCCTTTGGTTAAATGGGGCTGATAAAGTCAGCAGAAGAGGAAATGAAAATGAATCGGCTTTTTCAGAGGGTATTCTTGTGAGGAAAAGGTAAATCTTAGTATACTAAGTGGTGTGGAAAGATCTTAAACAGCAGCTGCACTCCAGCAGTGCTACAGGCGGCCTTCGCATTTTGAACTTTCACCTCGGGATTTTTCAGGCCTGTTCCCGAGTTTTAAGTATTTTCAAGAAAGCAAAGCTACCAGGACTGCTCAGACCTGAATGCCTACACCACGGCCTCCTCCTGCCCTTTCCAGATACAACAGGCATCCACCAGCATTCCTCTGTTCAGAGCCTTTTTCCTTTTGCCCAGAAGGACCTCAGCAAGCTTTCTTCTGTTGCAGACTGGCTTATCTGCAGGCCCCTCTTTCCAGGGAATGTTATATGTATGTTGTCAGGGTTCTAGGCATAGCCAGCTACCACCTTCCTAAGGGTGACATGGCAATCTCATTTCCATGATTATCTCAAGATCCAAGATAACCTGGTGTCGAAGAAAAGATTCAGAATTCGAACTGGTTGAATTGTGTGGCTACACCTAATAAAGAGCATTTTGGTTTTCACTGGGAATTTCTTGGAGACAGTAGCCTTTGGGAAGGTGTGTTGGACAGCTGCTGTTTCAAAAATCTTGATTACTGCTTTAGTAATCCCCTGCCTTATGGTTGCTTCTGCTGCAGTAAGACAGGGTGGGTGTTTTAAATCACTCTTGCGTGATAACATACAGAACTGATTATTAATGGCTGGCATCATAGTCATCAGTCCTGCAGCTTGTAAGCTGTGACAGAGAATCTCTGCTGTCTTGTTTTGGCTTCTGCTTCGAGATTATTTTCATTAAGAGATGCACTTTCCACCACTATAAAGGAAAATATATGAACCAAAATTGATAAGCTTTAATTTTAGTCATAGATTCTACTAAACCAAAGCTATCCTTAAATGTAAGAGAGGAGTTTGGAATGGATCTTTTCAGTTGTGCTTTGTGTTACCATAGGCTTTAGTTGTGAGCTGAAATTCCTCACTGGTTTTAGCAATGATGATTATTTAGCTGTAAATATGAAAACGTATCGTACTGCTTGTAGTATAGGTAAGGTTTTTAGCACATTAATTTTTGATTGAGGCAAAAATGTGTGTTTCAAGATGTGATTCTTTTCTTCCAGGTATGTGTGTTGATTTACTCAACTTTCAAGCTGATGTTAAATAGAAGTTTTCTGGCATCTGCTTTTCTTCCTTGTTCAAAAGGGACATTTCAGTGAGAGTAGAGGTGTTTTTTGGTCCAGTCCCTTGATTCAAACCTGTTGTCACTTTACAGAACATAGAAATCATTGAAGAGACTTTAAACAGTACTTTGAAAAATGAAGAGCAAGACCAATTTCTGTCTTAGTCAACCCTTCTGTGTTTTCATTTGTTCTGTTACAATAGTCTCATTTCACTTTTTGGTGATACTGCCTTACATTTTTGTTGTGGGAGGGAGAGGAGAAGGGTGATCTCCATGGTAATCTGGCATGCAATTACCATTATAATTTGCAAACTAAATATTATGGTATAGCACTGTCACATCATCAGTTCACCTTTTGATTATTATGGATTGTAGTTCCTACACACAAATGTATTATGTGTGTAGGAACAGATCCTGTTCCCTCGCTACTTCCACATTCTTCTTGGATGGTGGGACTGCCTGGCTGGGTAGCATGAAAACAAATCTGATTTTTACTTCTTGGCAATCGTGAGGAATTAAATCGCATCTTTAATACACTTTTTTAAAACTAAATTTGCAAAGCCATTGAAGGTTTTCTCAACCTGTGTGGAAAGATTCTTATTGAAATAAATGTTTAATAATATTCCCTTTGACATGAAATTCAACAATGCACTTTCTGCAGGTAGCACTGGTTTCAAGTGATAGTGTCAAAGTCAGAATTCAATGAAGGCTGCGTTCAATCTTCAGTTAAACCCCTTGTGCCCAGCTATTCCATTATATGCATGTTACAGTAAGTTGTACTTTAGTTAGGAGCTTTGGGGTCAGTGCTGGAGGGCTGCAACAGCTGAAGCCATTAGGTATTCCTTTCTGGCACATTGCAGTCTTATGTGTTTTTTTTAACTTGACTGTAACTAAATGAAGTTGTTTATTTCCTGTTGGAGCTTTGCCATAGGTTTAAGAAACATGGAACAAAATGTTCTGAGTTTGGTGCTCTTAATTAAACTCATTTAATTTTTTTACCACCTAGCTTGGGAGCCTGCTATGGTGTAGAGCTTTGGGGAGAGATGTGGCTGTTTGGGGGGAGGTGCTGGAGGGTGGAGGGGTGTTCTTCCACTATCCTGCCATGCTTCTCTTCAAGAGCAGAACACGCACTGTGCTGTGAATTGGCTTTTACTGACTGCCTTGCTGCAGTCCAGGGTTGTGCTAGAGGTCATCTGTTACTGAGGCTGAGAAGCAGGGCTGCCTAGAAGAGTCTGCACTCATGTGTGAGGTGTTTGGGGGTCAGATAAGCAAAAGGAAACTGTTCTGTGGGTTGTACAGGGGATGTTCAGCAAGTGGATTGACCAGTCCATCTCCAGTTACCAAATATAATGGCCTCTTCGGTATCTCAGAAGTTATTATTTTAAATGCTAGTTAGCTACATTCAGATCAATTCTGTGGAAATACCGAGTGGTGCTTTTTGGAAGGTAAAACTGATTTAATTTTGGAGTGAACCTGACAAGTTAGCACAGATCTTTAATCTCTCCATTTCTCTTTTCTTACAGCAAGCAAGGATTTGGCACAGACATCCTATTTCATGGCTACCAACAGGTTGTTATCCTGAACCTCTTTGTTGCACTGTTGTAGCACACTATAGCTTCCTTTACTGCAGGGCCCCCTACATGTGTCTTACCCTTGTTGCAACAGGAGACTGGGCCATCTACAGTGGTGGTACCTTCCTGTTTGCAGTGCGGTGTATTGTACAAGGGCCTGATGGCACAGAGGGGTTAAATGCACAATGAGAAGTGTAGTGGTGCTTTCTGATGACATTTTTCTCGATTGTGAGTGCATAAGTCTAAAAGTGGTAGCCTGAATAGCAGCTAAAGATTACAAAACTTAACCTAGAAATCCGAGCGTCTTGGTAAGTACAAAACTATTTCTAGTTTACACTTGTAGTTAATGGCAGTTTTCTCTTAACTTTAAATATATTGATCGAATCTTAACTTATAAAATTGTAGTGGGCCTAAGATCTTTTCAACTAGCTGATATCTCTTTTCAGATAAACTAGTAGTAGTCCAATGTTCTTCCTTTTAGAAATGGCTCTTAATACCCAGTTTTAAAACTTCAGTACTTACATAATCTAAAGTTCTAGGATTCCAGATGGGGACTGTGTATACATATATACAATATATGTAATCTGTTGTACTGAGGTGGAATTAGATACTTAAGTCTTGATTTCTCTATTACTTTAATTAACTCTTTGCAAAACAGCTCTGAGCTTTATTTAAGAGGGTTACATTATGTGTAGATAGCTCTTAAGCAATATCAGCTGGCTATTGCAGCTCTTCCAAATAAAATTTCCTGGTGGGTGAGGTTCTTGTATTGGAAATAGGTGTTAAGAAAAGCTGTGGTAAAAATGAGAAACTGAACAAAAGTCTTGGTGCTGCTGCCAGCTGAAGGCAAGTTCACAAATATCACAGATCCAGGCCTAGTGAAAGCTAAGCCCACAAGTAATTCACCTGGCTCTTGTGGAACTACTGGGTGCCTTCTTCTGATTGTCTCTTTCAGAGACTGCATACTCAGCTGTATGGGTTTTACTGTAGAATTTTAATTGACCATATTATACTTCTTTTTGGTGCTTAAGTGCAGTAGAAAACTGATTAATTTAGTTATTGTTTATCACACTCCTTATAGTAAAAACAAATTAAACTTTTCTGCCAGATAAATGCCCTGCCCTTTGTTTTCTTAAGACAGTAAGATATCTTATGAACTAATGTATAACTGTGTTGCTTGACAAGTTCTCTTATTTTGTATGTTAATGGTCGATTTGTTTGGGTTTTCTGTTTTACATGTTTGATTTCCTCTGGTTCCTCATTATGAAATTTGTGCAACAGTCTCCACCTTACCACGTTCTGTCTTCAGTATAAGCCCACAGTGATAGCATGTGTGTGCATTCACTTGGCCTGCAAGTGGTCCAACTGGGAGATTCCAGTATCAACTGATGGGAAACACTGGTGGGAATACGTAGATCCTTCAGTTACTCTAGAATTACTAGATGGTAAGTAAGAGTGTCTTGCCACATCTTGAAATTCAAGGGTTTTTGTGAAAATGGGGACATAGTATAGTAAGAGCATAGCTTTAAGCCTAAATTGAGTCTTGCTGACTTCACATACTGAATCCTATGGTGAAAGAAAGGTACAGCAGGGAGGAAAACTTGGGAAGACAGGCTTGGTTTTGAGACCGTATGTATTTGCTTCTGTGGGCTGGGGCATCCACATACTTTTTGTTAGGTGCAGGCTGGCATCTTGCCTTGAAGTGCTTTTTAGAACTGGGAAAGAGGAAAATCTACTGGTGCAAATTCATGCAGTCCTGAACGCTTTATTACATCACTAGTGCAAGTTCATGGCTTCAGTGGCACTGAAACAACTGTTCTTAAAGCTATACATAAAACTGCTGTGCTTATGAAGGCAGTTCAGTGTTAATTTGGTGTAGCTTGTGATTATCTCAAATACTGTATTTTTTAGAGTGAAATACTTGTTTTGGAGCAGTGGCAGAGCCTTCACATTTGTTAGGACCCAGCAGAGCTCCCCATGGGCTGCTTTTTTCTTCTGCTGAGCTTTTATTTCTTACTGGCAATATTTATCTAATTTGAAAGTGAAAACTTGAGTAGTTGTCATGTGAGGCACAGAGCAGAGCAAGCTTGAAATCCCAGCTTCAAATGCCTGTCTTAACAGGCTGCTTTAAGTTGTACCTGTAGTTTGAGACACCACCACCCTGCCTTCCTTCTCAGCTGGCTATTAGTTTTTGCGTTGGTAAGCATGCATCGCGTCAGCTTTTAAAACCCCAAGAGACATGTGCTGTGCACTCACAGTAAACACCACTCAATTCTTGAAGTGTTTTTGGAGCTGGTGTGTGTCACAGATTTGGGCAGACCAAAGGGCTGAGGCAGTTTTGCCCCTAGAAGCAGCTTAGTTAATAACTTGCCTGTGGAGTTGTGGAAAAGCCAGTTCTTCCAGACCTGCAAGAGACCTACTTTTGCATTCAGATTCTGGCTGTACCTAATTATTTTTAGCTTGTGAGTAAAATTACATTTCAGTGGCAACTGTTTTTCTTTGCAGCTGTTGAACATGGAGACCAGCGCTTCCTTGTGGACATGCTAATTGCAAGCATCTTTGGGCTGGGTTTTTTTTAACAGACAGCTACTTTGTCTCAAACACAAATTAATCAAAAGCTGTTGCTTATAATAAGGTCCTTCGAGGGTGTGATGGCTCATATTTTGTTCAGAGGTGTTACTGGTTGTTCCTGAAGTTTGATGGAATGACTGAAACAGCGACTTAGAAATTTATACCTTAAAGGAAACTTCACATGGGGAACGCCCAAGCTGAATGGCAAGTGTGTTTTAGGAGCTACTGCATGTACAGACCCCTCTTGAAATTTTTGGTTTAATGGGTCCAGATTCTGCAAGGGTAGAAGCAGAATCTGAAATACAGCCCTGTTTTTCAGAAAGCACATAGGGGTCGGAAGTCAGTTGTAGTGAGATACCATGGCCTTTTTTGACAGCCCTAACAAGGTTTTTGTATTAAATTTCAATAGGAAGCACATGCAGCCTATAATGAGTACTGCAAGTGGTGCATCTTGTCAGTCTAGAAAAATGCTTAAAGTTGAACCTGCTTACTATAAAGTCTGATGTATAAAAGGCTCCTTTTTTCTTTTTTTCTTTTTGCTGTCCCTACCCAGAGCTAACACATGAGTTTCTGCAGATACTGGAGAAAACACCCAGCAGGCTCAAGAGAATTAGAAATTGGAGGGTAAGGAGTTTTCCTGTAACAGTGTCTAGCAAAAACAGGTGAACTTCTAGGAGAATTATGAAGTGAGCAGCTGGGTTGGGAGGGGGTGAAACCCTGAATGGCTTTTCTCCTTGCCTTTGAGCTAAATTAGAATGGACTGTACATGTATTCTAACCTGTGTGCTTTTCCACTTCTTTCCTTACCCTTAGGCTAATCAGGCAGCTAGGAAACCTAAAGGTGATGGGCAAGTATCAGAGAACTCTCTTATTGGTTCATCTTTGGTCCAGAATTCCATTTTGGTGGATACAGTTGCTGGTGTAGCTGCAAACACAAGTTTCCAAAAACCATCCACATCATTTCCTGCACCAGTACCTCTCACCTCAGGAAGTATTTCTGTTCCAGACAGTCACGCACCTGAAAGTTTGGCAATATTAGCTACAGGAATGCCAAGTACCTCATACAGTTTGGCATCACACCAGGAATGGCCTCAGCATCAAGAACAAACAAGGACAGAACAAATATACTCTCAAAAGCAGGAGACATTACCTGCCAGTCAGTACAATGTGAACTTCCAGCCAGGGACATCCATACAGTTGCACTCTGGAGTACATCACAGACCTGACAAACTTGCTGATCATTCTACTGTCAAACAAGAGTATTCTCATAAGTCAGGAAACAAACACCACGGACAGGTTGCAGCTCCAGTAATAATTCCTCAAAAAATGTCTTTGGATAAATACAGAGAGAAGCGCAAACTAGAAACCCTTGAGCTGGATGTGAGAGAACACTATGTAGCAACCCCAAGTGAACAGCAGCATAAAAAACACACGCAGCCACAGGCAGCCAGCAGTTCTTCTGTCACATCTCCTATTAAAATGAAAATTCCTCTTGCAAACGCTGAGAAGCCTGAAAAACATTTGTCTGATAAGAAAGAAAAGGGTGGCTCGCTCAAGCTCCGCATACCAATCCCACCCACAGAAAAGGGTGTCAGTAAGGAGGAGCTGAAAATGAAAATTAAAGTTTCTTCCTCTGAAAGGCATAGCTCATCGGATGAGGGCAGTGGGAAAAGTAAACACTCAAGTCCCCATGTTAGCAAAGAGCATAAGGAAAAACACAAAGACCACTCTTTGAACCGCCACCACAGCATTGGCCATAAGCATTCCCATTCTCACAGTGGTGGCAGCAGCAGTAAGCATAGCACTGATGGAGTGATGCCGACTGTCTTGAGGAGTCCTGTTGGCCTGAGTAGCGATGGCAATTCCTCAAGTTCCAGCTCTTCGAGAAAGAAGTTGCACAGCAACGATGCTTCTCACAACCACCACTCCAAAATGAGCAAAAGTTCCAAAAGTTCAGGTAGTTCATCTAGTTCTTCCTCTGTTAAGCAGTATGTATCCTCTCACAGCTCTGTTTTTAACCTTCCCTTACCCCCTCCTCCCCCTGTCACATACCAGGTGGGCTACGGACATCTCAGCACCCTCGTGAAACTGGACAAGAAACCAGTGGAGAACGGTCCTGATGCCCATCACCAGTACAGTACAAACAGCCAGCATATGGACTACAAAGATACATTCGACATGCTGGATTCGCTGTTAAGTGCCCAAGGAATGAACACGTAGTCAATTCTTAGGTCGTTTTTCTTTACTTTTTTTAATTTAAGAATTGTTAGAATGGAAAACTTCCTAATATAGCAGTAGCAACACCAGCTGTTGCTGCCGTGGTTTCAGTATATGTAAGTGCTGCTTTATCCTTCACTCTGAAGAGGTGTAGTAAACAAGTCTTTATCTCCACATACGATAGTGTTATAAATACTGTAATAGCATGGAAGGTGCAAAACTCAGTATTTCTACAACTGCAGCTAAGAACAGTAGGATGAACGTCCGCTTCTAGGTGTATAGGATGCCTCAAGTATTGATTATTTATAATTTTGAATACTGCAGCCACAACTTTTTGTTGCATAGGTTTTGAATGAGTGTACTTGTTTTCTGGTGTATTTATACTGTATGTATGATTTGCATGTTTCGAAGCTAAAGGGATGAAAAACAGTATACTGACAACTGTTTACAAGGAAGTGGAGAAAAATGTACATACATTTTTGTATGTTTAGATATACCATAAATACTCAGGATTGGAGCTGCTTGTAAGTATAACAAAATACACATTATTTTATCTTGCCAGAGCCCATCGGTTATCCAAACAGAGATGGCACTTTGTCTTGTTTATCTTTAAACTGTAGGCCTTATTGGAAGCCGCTTAAAAGGGACACTTTGCTAGAGAAGGTATCCAGTAGCTGGTAGGGTCGCCACCAGACAGTATTACCAGAGAGGCAGGAAACTGGCCACACCTCGGAAATGTCCCTGGTTTTCTGAAGGAAAAAGGAATTAAAACTAAAAGTTTACATAATCTTTTGATGTAAAGTGCATTTAAATGTTTATTGGCTTGATGCAGTAATATAGACACAGAGCTGTTAATAATGGTTATGTAGAGTAATGTGACTTAACTGCAATTCAGAACTGTCATTGTGGGGAAAATAAGCTTTTTTTTCTTTTTTTCAAAAAAAAAAAGTCATAATTTATTCTAATGGCAAACAGGGGCACTGTTTCCTTTACCACTTCAGAATAGCACCCATGTTCCGAAATCCAAAAAGTGTACTTGTGTGTGATGCCACATTTCTTTTACAGGTGAATGCAGTCTTCGCAGTACATAAGAATAAAACTATTGATATCCCAACTTTATATTCCAACAATAAAACAGTTATCATTGATTCTGTGCATTGTACTTGTCATTAGTTACCAAATTGGCAGATACTTGTTTTGTTTTTTCAGCTTTATGGGGGTCAAAAAAAAACAGTCTCCCAGTGGAACCACTGGCCTCCATGTTGTCTGCCTGGAAGGGTCGGTGTGCTCTCTCCAGCGTCTTATGTTCCTCAGAAGAAATGACAAGTGTGAATGTTCTCGTGTTCTCAAAGCCAATACTACAGCTCAGTTGCCTGGAGAACGGTGAACTGACTTGCTGGGTTGTTCCTCAAACCTATCCATAAGCTCTGAAGTACCTCAATGTGAACTCAGTATATAGTAGCAACAGCCAGTTTTCAGTGACTTCTTTTGACTTTGAAGTGACCAGGACATCAAGTAAACTTTTGCGAAGCCACCTCATTCCCTTAGTGCTTGTGTAATTCTGTAAGTCTTGGACATTAAATCTGAAGTTATGTTACCCACACGTGCTTTAAATGATAAAACTGTTTGATATCTACCCTGTCGGTAGTTGTTGTATTCTGTAACTACAGGTATATCAATTACTATGTAATACTCTGTTTCCAGTAATGCAAACGCTTGTAATGACTTGAATGAGTTTTGTTTGAACTATGGATACTTTTTTTACACTTAAGGAATATTTAAATGGAAACCTGATTGCATTTTCTGCTAAATCTTAGCTTAAATTCTGGCCCATGTACAAAATCCAAAGCTGTTTTCTCCCTGTCAACTTGGTTATTTTTCTACATTTGGAATGGAAATTCTCGTTACATACTTGTGCATTGGTGACTATTTTCTATCCTTTTCTAGTCTGTTTCCATTTCAGTGCTACTTTTGGGATTGATTTTTAACAAATGAAACGCGTGTTATACAGTCCTGAGCTACAGGCAAACAGGTGAAATAGCAGTAAATTGTCTTATGTTTTATTTGAAGCACTACACTACTTTCTTTTTCAGTCTGTTTCAATAGTTGTGCCATGAAATGCATCTTACACAGCCACTCTGGATAAGCAATATACTGTACTGTAAATAGAGCAATTGCTGTCATAATTTGGAGATGAAATGTCTGGATGGTAACTAGTGCCTGTCTAACAAATTGGAAAATAGCATAGGCCTTCATCCTAAGGTGCTGTTTCAAATGAAATATTTTCAGTTTTGATTCCAGGAAATTGTGAAATATCACGGAGAAGATGTTGCTCTGCTACACTGAGATCCAAATGGTGGGTTTTGGTTTTTCTGTGAAGGATGTCCATAAAACTTGGTGCGTTTGGGTTTCAGTGTAGCTGTAAATATGTGAAACTCTATGTGTCTGTGTCGGAGACTCAGTTTCAGTGTGCTGAGCGCAGGGGCTGAGAGGGTGGGCAAGGACATGCACCATGATGCCACTGCAAAAGTGGATCATGTGAGTCACAGGCTGCTGGGCTGGGCCTTAGCCTCCCAAGCGCATAACTGGGTAAATGCAATAAAAGGGTAATAACACTCGGACTCTGCTCCCCACCGACCACAGGTAGTTTTTGTTACAAATTTGAGTCTGTGCATTATGTGATTTGTAAACTGACACTGTAGTTGGAGACCTCACTACAACACTATTAAAAATCTTCCCTTTTTGTGAGAAATGGGGTTTTTAGAATAGTGAGATTCTTCCGTATGTTGAACCTTAATCTGTTCCTGATGGTGGGAGTGCTGAAGTAATGTATCTCACTGTGATCTGGTACTGCAGTATTTGCATACAATGGCAGTTCTGTATATTCTTTTGGCTAACTGTAAATGTTTCATATTAGCATAGTTGAATTTTTGAGGTACAGCTGTTTGTGTGAGATTAGAAAAAGCAACTTTATTTCTAAGAACTGTAAAAAGAAAAAAAAAGTATTTTCAATAAAATTCCCTACCTCACCTCTGTTGTGCAGAAATGATCCCATTTTCCTATGTTTAATTTTCCAACCTCATTTGTAAGGACAGAGATGAGCCCTTCTCAGTTATTAGCAAAACATCACTAGTTTTCATCAAACCAAATAGCAGAAGGCTTGAAAGTCTGAATGCTAATTAGTTTCCTTTTGCTTCTTTTACATTATGGTGATGAGGTGTTTGATACCTGAAATTTTATGCCACCTTAAGCTGCTCCCTCTCTCTGCCCTGCAATTTTATTGTATAGTGACTGGCCATGCTTGGTGATTGCTTTTGATTATTTGATTGTTTTAGCAGTGGGGAGGGGGTGCAAGGGTTTGTGTAAGACTTTTGGATGAAACATTATTTTGCAGTGAAGGGGACCAAGCAATCTTTTGTTTGCTTGCTTTAATTGGGATGTAAATGGATGTAAATTCAATTGGGAGTGTAAATGCATTCCCATACCCATCTCTAAAAACAAATGTCTTGAAAGACTCAGCAGTTATGCCAAACTGAAGCAGTTAAATAATTCCTCCTGTCTCAAATGCTGAACTACTTACACCTTTAAAGAAAACCGTTGGTGCCAGTAGTGTTCTCACACTGCTACAGGGAGTGGCTGTTTCTCTGGTGTTAGGTGGATACAGCAAACCCAAATCAAATTTTTAACATTGATGTTTCCACACACGAGTTTGATTCCTCTATTCCCACACTTACAATGATACCATAGTTCAGAGGTAGTGCTCTTTGGCAACACCTGTAAAATTTCCTCTCTGAAGGTGTCTCATGGGGTGGGTCCTTCTTGGAAAGCACTAAGTAGGGGAGAAAGGCACTACCCTGTGTGTGCAGGAAGCCCTTCCTCAGGGGAACTCTTGTTCTTTATTATGTGTAAGAACAGAGTTTTGCTGAGGGCGGAGGGTATAGCAAACAACATCCATTCCTGCTGAACTTTGTGAAAAATTACTGATTTTGACCCTAAATAGTCTCAAAATACAGATTTCTGGGCTCAGTGTCTGCTTCCTTGAGAGGAAAGGTTGAAGCATGTGTTTTGGGATGCAGGTTTTTACATCCTATTCTTGTTTGTAGTTTCAGGACCAGTGTAAAACAGCTGGTTTGACATACCTGAGAACCCCCTCCCTTTTCCTAAGTTTTGAGCAATAGCTCAGAGCTGTAAATACTGTGTAAAAGGAATAGCAGGTATTGCTTACAGTGATAAAAGAATAGTGTATTTTCAGGTTCTCAAATTCAAACTCCAAATCTTGAGGAAATCTGGTATTACAGCAACATGGGCACACATACTACTTGGCCACTTGCAAACTTCTTCACTATTTTTCGCAACGAAACTACTGTTTAAATCAGTAGGCCTTGCCTTGCTCCCATACTATAAATAATGGAGCAAGCAATGTGACCCTCCTCACTGGGTCACTTATTGGTCACAATAAAGGGTTTTGAGAAGGATTTTAAGGTCTCTCACCCTGTCCCCTTTTACAGTAGATACTTTGTTAGAGGTATCCAAATTATCTAGGTTTTAATGTGAAAATCCACAATATGAGGTAAGAAATATGAAATGTTAGGCTTGTTTGTAGAACATCCTACCAGGCTGGGCTTCACCTAGCGCCCCAAGGCACCCTAACCCAACATATTTTTTGGTTTAGCTGTGCTCAGCACAGGACTGGGATGCTGTTGCAGCTCCCAATTCTCCAGTGTGATTAAGCTGAAATACCTTTGTTGCAAGTACTGGCCTTAAACCCCCTCGTTCTATAGGTCTGGTTAAACAAAAGTTAAACTGTGCTATCACATTTTGATTAAAACCTCAGGTTAAAGTTTTACAAACCTTTAAGTGGGAGACTGATTTTAGTGTAATTAGCTGAAGTAGCCATTACATTTAAATTGCAAATACTTAATAACCTTAATATGGGAGAACTCCAACTTTAACATAGATAATAGCTTGATTTTAAGACGTGCAGCAGGAGGGGAGGTTGTAATTCTGACTTTTTTTAATTACCTGTATATCCTAGAGCATTCATATTCTTTCCCTGCATCTGACAGTCATCTCCATTTCATGCTAAATAAAAAATCATTTACTCACAGTTTTCTTGGAGACACCAACTTCATCTGAGAAGAATTAATATCCATCATGGAATTATGTACATCCCAACTGAGTTCATGTGCCAGGACTTCTATTCTTAGTCTGCAAAATACTTTAATGTGATGTGACCACGGATTTTGGGCATGCGGACCAACCTGTGTTCCTCAAAATGGGCCTGGTAACTGAACTTGGAAGATGACTGCAATGTTTGGATTTGTCTTATATTGGCACCATGTTCTGTCATTGTTAGGTGACATTATACCTAAACAAACTGTTAATAAAGACTTTTGCAACAAGTACTGATTTCTCATTGGTTTTATAAATACAGGCCAACTCTTTGAAGTCAGGCTACTGGAATAACATAAAGTTTGAAAACTATTGAAGTAACTAAAATGTTGAGTGGTCTGGGGAAAGCTGATTTTATATGGATCAGTTGTAGAGCTGTGCTTCACCGCGCCTCCTTCTGAGCCTAGGTGCTCAGAGAGGCATAACATTCACTGCATTTCAATGTGGTAAAACCAGCTTTGGGTTTCTACAGTCTCATTCCCCTGAAATGTTAAATTTTGAAGTTACTCAGGGGGAAGACTTACCAAAAAGAGGACAATTCAAATACTAATACCTGATTTTTTTTTGTTTATTAGTATATAATAATGTTCTTCAAATTCTATTTAATCTTGTGCAGTTGGTAGTTAGTTATACTAACTGTAAAATTTACTTTCATAGTGCAGATGGAGACTGCTGGGTTGTCTACTTACATCATGCTTGCTCCCGTGTTTCTCAAAACAGCTCAAGTCTCAGAATCAAGTTTGCTGTTCTGTTTCAGATTAAGGATATTGCAAAAGAGCGGTTGACTGACTAGTGAGTCAAACAGCATTTCACAGCCTTCACAAATACAAAAAAGACAATGCTCCTATGCTTCTGTTTCTTGTATCAGCAAACAGAAGGGTGAGAATTACAACACAACACTGAGCACAGAAAATAAGGCACTCCATGAGAAAATAATAGGTTCAGGGGGAATATGTATTGATGTGTATCAACACCTGAGGGAGCAGCAAGGAAGTCAAAGCAAACTCTTCAGCATTCCAGTGTCAGGAGGAGAGGCAATGGGCACAACCTGACATACAAGACAGTCTGTACAAACATAAAAGTGTTCTTACTGTGGGGGTGGCTGAAGAACATGTTGATCGGAGAGGCTGTGGAGTCTCCATCCTTTCAAAGCCAACGAGACAAGGACCTAAGCAGCCTCCTTTAGTCAACCCTGCTCTGAGCAGTGGGGCTGGACTAGAGTGTCTCCAGAGGTTCCTGCCCACCTCAACCATTCTGTGACCTGAAACTGTCCATAAAATGCACTACTTCTTTGAGAAAATGCAGTCACAAAGTTTAGATTAATTATTCTAGCCAGACTAGGAAATTATCTTGATGTAAACTGAATAAAACCACACCTGGGAATCTCTTATCACTAAGTCATTAAGTCATCATTAAGTCATTATCACTTCAGTGGTAGTACCTCAGTAACAAAGGACTGACAGATGCACACAAAACCTAGCTGGTTTTTTTCACCAGCTAAAAATTAAAGGACTCATCTCCCTACATAAAAGCTTCAGTGCCTTTTATGCCAACATAGTTTTATGTTTTTTGTTCCTATGGGATCATCACATGCACACTTAATGACTCATCTGCAAGTCTGAGTAGAGCTTCCTTGAGGAGATTTCTCAAGACCTTTCAACATCTGCAGTGTTTTCTGCCAGTAGCATACGTTCCACTGCCTTTTGCAGACAAACTGGCATTCCAACTTACCTGGCCTGTAACATATTGGTGATGGTGATGCATGGGTTTTTTTTTCTCTTAAGTCTCTCCAAATACAACAAACGTGTTCACAGGAAAGGAATACCCACTCCAATGAGCACAGACAGTGCAAAAAACATTACTTTCGTCATTCTGCTGTCTAATAATGGACTCCTTGTACACAATTGCTCTCTAGTAAATTCTGTTGTCACTTTGAAGTCCAGCTCCTTCTTATCTTTTTTTTTTTCCCAAGTGGATAGTTTTATATGGAAAATGCATACTTATTTGGCAAGAGGTTTGAAAAAGTCACTGTCTTCTTTTCACAAAGGGGTGGTCCAGCAATTGCAGAGCAGAAGGGCGTTCATCTTGATCTCTGCATTGAGGGTTTGAAAAATCAGTAAATGAAATCAATATGCATGCTTGTGATGTAATTGTAAAACCTGAATGCAAACTTAGCCTCTTTCTTTTTGTCTCATTTCTCCAGTCTTTGCTCAGTTTTAGTTGGGGTTTTGGGGGTTTGGTTTTTTTTTTTTTAATAAAGCTTGTAGTGAGGAAGGCAGATTTATGGGAAGAGACTGTTGGAATTTATGAATTACTATTACAAAAATCATTCTTTAATTCTCTGAATTTCTCACAAAACTTTGAGTAGTTCAGCTAACATGGCTGATGTAGGTGTACCAAAGATATATTTAACAAGTGTGACAAGTTTTTGTTTGATCCTGTATTGATCAGGCTGTTCTGCCATCTCCAATCAATGTTATGTGTCTTAAGAGACCATATGGAGTTACAGTACTGTAATTACAATATTGGCTTGCTAGAACCAAGGGCTTTAGCCTTTTCCCAACCCTCAATTTGGAGGAAAAAGCAGGGGAAGCAGCAAAGGACACATTTCTTAAATAATAAACGTGGAAGACAGAATAAGGGAGGCATTTATATTTAGGACATGGTGATATCATCAATTAAAACTTGGCCACCGCAGAGGCATCCTGGCTTTTGAAAAGTTAAATACTTCATTTGAAAAGTATTTTGTCTATGTGTTTTCTTTTACCTATCAGTTCTTTCCACCTTTTAAACACTGTTCTCACTGAATCAAAGTATATATGATATCACTGTATATAGCCCACAGCTTTTCTGGTTATTGTTATATGGTCCATAGGAACCATAAGCATACCATAACAAGTCTAACCCAGGGATTAGAGATCAGGTTTCCTGCTGCCAGGACAGCTGCCATACCCACTAAATAACACACCTCTCTCTAGTGCTCAAAACTGGTCTTTAGAAGTATGTAAAAACCTGTGATTAATTTTATAAAGACTACCAGAGAGGTCTGGAGCTTAGCTCTTGAAACTGATAGTTCACTTAAACATCAAGGAGAAAGCTGATGCTTAAAAAAAAACAAACACCACAAAAATTGTTCTTATAATGGGTGCCTGCTGGTGGTTTGGGATTTTTATATAGAGAACTTTATGTTTCAAGTAAGTATGCATTTCCTGGACCAGCAGTGATAATAGGTTTTCCTATGGCAGAAGATTAAGTGAAAGAATATTGTGCTCAAAACAACTTGCCTGGCATAAGCCAGACTTAGCCAATGTAATACTGGAACATCAAGGCTTATTTATCAAACATTTTGTATAAAACCCAATGGTCCCATGTTTCTGCATGAAAATTACAGGAAAAGTAAACAATGAGTAAAAAAGCCTACAAAAAAAGTGAGGTTTTTTTATACCATTAGAGAGAGTAAAGCTCTTTTATGTATATTATTTAAAAGTTTTCCTGAAATGTTGAAAAACATATGCATTTACAATAGTCATATGTACCAGGTATGAGGTAACCTAGGCTCCCATCAGCAATCTCTATAATACAAACTATCTGCATTTTTCCTTTAATTTTTCAGTCAAAACTCTACATACCTGGTTAAACATGCATGCACAAAATCCACTGCAGTGACAGAGAATCGATCAGGTAGGGAAGGCATCAGTCCTCTGTGGGCCCCAATATAGAACATGGCTGCTATCCTGTCCATGGAAGCCAGTGGCGGTTTTCCTGTTGCCATCTCAAACACAGTACAGCCGATGCTCCAGATGTCTGATTTTCTTCCATATCCAGATTCATTTATAACTTCTGGTGCCATCCAGTATGGGGTCCCATGCACAGACTTGAGCATCTCGCTCTGTGTGCCACTGAGGCTTACCCAAGCTAACCTCCGGGCACAGCCAAAGTCAATTAGCTTTACTATACCATTTGGCATGAGCATAACATTGTTGCCTTTGATATCTCTGTGTACCACACAATTGTCATGTAAGTATGCAACTCCTTGTAGAATTTGCTTTGTATATTTACAAAGAACAATTTCTGGCAATGGACCGAAACGATGAATAATACTAGAAATCGAGCCACCAGGAACAAACTCCATGAAAATGCTTAAAATGTTGTCTTCAAGACAAGTCCCTAAATAAGTTACAATATTGATATGCTTCAATGTCTTCAAAAGGTCAACTTCTTCATGAAACTTCTGATATTCCTTTTCTGTTGTGACTTGATCTGATGTATCCAGAACAAGCTGTTTTACAGCTATTAGCTGTCCCTGGCTTGTCAGGCCACAGTATACCTACAATGAAACTAGCATTTAATAAAATGAAACATTAAATAAAACAGTATTTACATATTTTAAATAGTATCTTTGTGTTTGTCATGTTTCACGTCTCATGTTTGTTTGTTGAATAGGATAACAGTTACAAGGCAAGGTATTAGCTGAAAAATGACCAGCACATCTCTTAACATACTCAGACATTAACTTACCGTGCCATAGGCTCCCTTTCCAAGGACTTCACCTCTTGTCCACACGATAGGATCTTTGTTAATTAAACTGCTTCCTGGTAATTGAGTAGGTTCCTCAAAGCTTAGTAGATCATTTTCTTCGTTTGATGTCAAAACGGCTTTACTGTACCTCTGCTTGAAAGATGATGGTCAGTGTGGGGAGGAAGCAGGTGAGAAAAGAAAGGCTTCATATTATCCTTACATCTTTTGTAAGGAGTAATTCTTACCTGGCATGACATATAGAGAGAGATACATAGATAGAGGATAGATAGATAGATAGACAGATAGATAGATAGATACACATACTCATTGCCCATCTCATCAATACAATTGCTATATTAAGTAAAACTAGGTAAATATTTTCAAGCATATATCACAATAGCACATAACCAGAAGATTACAGCATGACATCTTTTTTCAGTTGACATAAAGACAGACAAAAGAAACACTTAAAAGTGCAGGATATAAATCTGTTTACTACTTCTTTTTTTTGTTTGTCACATAGGTAGAGTTTGCTAAGCTGAATGTGGCAATCATCTTGCTGTAGCTAACACGTAACCCAAGTCTGAGGAAAACAATTTAGATATGACTTCAGAGGAAGAAGAGTCTACTTCAGAAAGATCATCATTACATCTAGCCATGGATCTCCCTAAAAGTGAGGATGGAAGTAAAACTGGCACCTGTGTCTGCAGAAGCATAAGGAAGTGTATCAAAAAGTAGTGAAATAAATTTCCTTAAACATTTGTAATTTAAATAGACAAAAAGCCAACAGAGCCAAAGAGAAGTAGTACTGGTAGGTAAGCACTTTAGTAGGTGAAGGTTCTTAACTAACTTGGGGGCCAGAATCTAAGCCTTCTGAGCTTGAAGTTTTGTTTAAGCATTAATTAAACAGCCTGAAGTCTCAGACAAGCCAGTACTTGTAGTTCATACCTAGAAAATTATCTGGTTGCACTCAGAGATTTGAGGAAATTACCCTTTTAGATATACAAGAATAATTTGTAGAGTCTTTTCATATTCCTTAGGTGTCAAGATCTCAAGAGCTTTTGCCTTTCCCCAGCATCTCTTTTCAGTTAAAATAGCCTCCCCTTTTTATTCATTACTATTTCCCAATTTATCTTGACCCATCATATAAGCCTTGATAGCTATTCCTGTCATGCCTTAGTACTATCTGGCTTGTGTCCCAATATGCAGTCTCTACAATGGGTATCTTCAGCTGGGCACTGGAAGAATCAGTGGGCAGCTGGTGCAAGGAAAAGGAACTTGATCATTAATGAGTACGTATCTCCTACCTTTCATCCAAACTTGTCTTGAAGCATCACTCAAAGGAGCTAGCAAGTTACAAGAAATTACTTTTACCTTCTCTAGAACACTATTTACTATTGCTCCACCTCCATTCATCGTATTTTCTTCTTCTTTAGTATGCATATTTTGCATTTTAGAACTTGTATTTTTTGTTCTTGAAGAGTTGATGTCTTTTCCTTCAAGCATTAGCAATTCTTCAGCCAGACAACAAAGCAACTCATCAGTCATATCCTCATTATCTGCCCAGGACAAAATGCATTGACTTGTCTGGAAACTGGGGCTTGTAACATTTTTTGTCTGAATTACTGAAGCTTGAGTCAATTCATTTGGCAAACCACAATTTTGAGGTCTGTATGCCCAACTCTGATTTACCTGTATTGGAGGGGACTGACACTGCAGCCTATACAAAAAGGGCAATGCTTCACTTTTATTTATAGACTTGAAGGAGGCCTGGTCTGATTCCAGGCCTTTGCAGCCGTCCATATCCATCCTTTGCTGCAGTACACAAACATTATTGTCTGTTGTTAGTGGACTGCTAGTTAGAGGAACACAGTCTGTGTAGTCTTTATCACTAAACTGCAGAAGATTCTGGCTACAGGCAGCAGGTCTCTGATGGCTGGATATATCCTGGATGTCTGCAGGCTGCTCCAAAGAAACTTCTTTAATAGTTGATAAGTTTGAATTTGAAAAAAATTTATTTTGCTTAGTTGATTGGGAAAGCTCTTCTAAAAATATAAGCTGATGATCTGTGTCTTCATGGAGCAATATCATGCTCCTTGAAGTGTTTATCTGAACATCTGAATCAGAAGTTATTACATTACCTTGTTCTGTGTTGCTGTCACTCAACTTGATACTTCTGTCCTTTGTAATTAAACTCTTCTGCTTTTGTTTTGTGCCAGGTATGGTCTTCTTCGGCTTAGAACATGTTCTCTTTTCAGTATTTCTTATTCGGCTGCCCTCTCTCCCTTTCCTGCAGATGCTAGCAGTGCATCTCCCAGTTGTAGCATCTTTGTAATATCTGTTCTTGTGTTGATCAAGCTCACGCACGTGGTCATAGACAGGAGTTCCAAACATTTCATAAATACCTGGGCCTTTGTCATTTGAATTTATTTTCTTGAACATGTCACTGTATTTCAGATCTACAAAAGCTGAAGCAGACTGTGCATGTGGTAGAGAAAGGGGAGTAGCAGGTTTCTTTAAGATAACTGAATTTTTGCAACTGCAGGAGAAACTGTGCTTTTTAAGTTTTTGAGTACTCTGAGCAAAATGGTCTTTGTCAGCATGAGGGGTTTTTTTTTGATGCTTTGGGGAAGTCTCAGATTCGATGTGTGGCAATTCCAAAGATGGAAAAATGTGACTCTTGGCATTAAAATTTCTTGAAATCTCATCAGAAACAATTAAGTCTTCAGAAATCTTTATCTTGCTACACATTTTAGATTTTGATGAATATTTGGGTTTATCTATCTTTATTTTCCTTTTACCATTTTCTCTGCGAGCAAGGATGTTGAAGCTCTGAGTAATTTGAGGAGGCAGACTACGAATTACACTCTTTTTTGTGGGAGGCTGTTTAACAATGTGTGGCTCTCTAGCTGGGTCTTGTTCAGAGAATGTAACATGAACAACAGGTACAAGCTCACTTTGGTCTTTTGAAGTTGCTTTTGACAATGCTTCTTTTTCCACTTCAAATTCAGAGAGACAAACATGATTTTCTGTCTGTTTTCCAGAAGGAACTTCCACTTCTACTCTGGGAATTCCTGCAACTACAGAATTATCTTCTAAGGCATGATAGGCCTCTATCACTCCATTTTTACAGGAAGAATCTAAATCACGATTGTCAAGCACAAAGTTCGCACTCTCACCACCTTCACATGGTCCGTAATCCACTATTACCTCTGTAGCATTTTCTTCTTCTGGACCAGATCTACAGCAACTCTCTGTTTTTCCTCCCTCACTGCCAGCTCTTGAGGCATCTCCATTGCTTGACGTTGCAAATGTTGTCTGAGCTGTAAATATTCCACAGTTTATCAGAGCATTATTTGAGCTCAAGTAAGGATGACTATCATCATAGAAACTGTCTTGGTTCATAAGATCTATGTTCTTACAAGCCACCAAGAGCTGGTACTTTGTCTTGTCATTCTTTTCAGTATGGGTTGCTACATCAGCTTCCCTCCATTTTAAATGGCTTTGAATTTCTTCTTTCTTGTTGTTAGGGTACTTGTAATAGTTGTTCATGCTGAAGTAGTACAGGTCTTTCATTGGAGTGAACTGATCAGAAAAAGTAGCCACAATCAGATCTGATGACTTTTCAGTGTGCCTTTTTAGTAGATTGTCTAACTGATAATGATAAAATTTAGTAACTGTTTTTATAGGCCAAGGAATAGGGTTCATGATATTCAAAATATGCCTGATGTGGGAGCCTTCATTGACAATATTATCCTCTGGAGGAGCAGGATGAATTGTTCTTACAGGCTGACACATCACTGGTGGTAAATAAAACTGTAATTTCCATAAAAACCATTAATAATGTGCTACACAACAGATATAGGTAAAATCTAATCACTAAGAACCAGGTAGACTAAGAAAAAAAAATCAGAAAAGGATTATTATTTCTTGTATTCCCATATTTAAACTATTATGAAGTTTAATATCGAATCCTTAAGAAAATATACTGATTTGCTCACATCCACAATTATTTCTAACAATTTCATAATACAGAAAGTGGAATCTTTTGCTATAAGTCACAGGACATTCTCCATAATTTAAAAATAATAAGCTTTGTCCACACACACAAATCATCTTGTCAGTTACTGAATATGTCTTATGCCACATAGCATGTTTGATACAGGAATTCAAAGGCTGGTCAGTGGCTTCATATGCCAAAGTTTCTTTCTTGCTGTGCACTCTCACTGAATGAGAGCACCACTGTTACAGTGGTATTTAAAGTCTTTTCATGTGACCCTCTGAACTGTGCTCATACCAGTAGTTATATCCCCAATGGAACTAGATCTCATGTAAGCAATTTTGAAAAAGCAAAAGCTAGACTGTTATAACAGAATGCTATTTTATCCATAGAGAAAACAATTACTACAAATAATTTATAGGTTTTAAAATACATGGTTATAAATCTAAACATATAGATCTTCCATATACTTAGTGTAGTCTTATAAAATTCCACTAACCATGTTATACAGGCTACAGATTTAGCTCAGAGTCTTAAGTCCACTAGAAGATAGCAGAGTCTGAACTTCACTTTCGGTGAAGTTAAATAGATAGCTACCCAAAGGCCATTTTTATACAGCAGTTAATAGAGAAGTCTGTTGTGTGTGGAATGTATTTTATTTTCCTTCCTTCTTCTTCCCTCTCTTCCCATCCCATTAGTTGAAAGGTACTGTGTATCTTTGAAAAAGTATAGATTGAGAATTTGAGTGTTTTGTTGTGATTATTCAGATGAACAGTTGGAATAATTTTCTGAAAATAGTATTTCTGTTTTTTAAAGGAAATGGAGAAAAATAAGCTTGAATATACAGGATATTTAAATGCAAATGAATGCAATAAAAATAATCACTGAGTCATATGATCTGAGTACTCATTTGCATGTCTATATTCAGCATCAGTTTGCAATCTGCAGGAAATTTTTGTTTGCATTCCAAGGGCAAACTGACATTTGAATGTGCCAGGAAAAGCAATGCATGCTGGTTTGAAATACAGAGTTCTGAAGACTTTGTCTAGTTGGCATGGCGTTAATATGAATGATCAGTTTATCCCAAATTATATGCCTCTTAGAAATCATCAGAGCCCAAGACATGAAATAAAGCTGTACTAAGTAACACTGAGGTCAGTTAAATTATTTTTCTTAAACATTTCCCTCAATGTGAAACATTTTTTCACAGCTCATGATCTTCTGTTGGAACTCATCCTATTACTTCTGCACTTTTTTTCCTATGCACAATGTTATATTCTCTAGTGGGTTCACTAAAGTATATAGCTGATTCAGTGAGTCAAGTTTTTTGTACAAAGGGCCATCAATTAATATCCCTAAAGGCCAAATTCTTTTTTTTCCTAAATGCAGTGTATTTTCTGTTTTATAACTTTAAAGGTTCGTGTGGTGTGAAGCACTGATACATGCCAAATTGTGAGCTTGTTTTTGAGTACAAAAATTTCATCAGGAATCCTATTTTACACTTACCACAAAATTACATGTTAGATATGTTTAATCCCAAGACCTTATTTTATATTTGCTAGTACAATAAATTTCAGCAATCACCTAATATCCAGACTGTTCTCAATTGGGTTTCAATTTTAAATTACCACTTAAGACAAGGAAGTTGTTTTTTTATATTTGGCAAAACCAGACATTTAATATATAGGAATTATATAGACATATATATATATAGGATATCTATAGACATTTAATAGATAGGATGCACATGCTTGAAATTAACTTGCATATTTCTATTTTAAAAGGGTTTATATCTTTTCAAACTTCCAAATTTTTACCCCCCAAAATCCCTGATGACAGGGATTTCCAAAATCTTTACTGACAAATTGTTGATTACCATCTGAAGATTTGGTGAAATACACATATATCTATTTTATACATATATATATATCTTATATATATATATATCTTCATCCAGAATATGAAGACTAAGCAAACTACCTACACTTCTGTATTTCTACTTTTAAGGTTTTGAAAACACACAGTACTTTTGACAGTGTTCAATTTGATGCATAATACCATCTTACCTTAGAGCTGCTGCTCCTGGGTTTTAGCACTGCGATATTTAACTCTTAAAAATTAAAACAAATTAAATGTTAGCTTGATATTCTTAAACAGACTAAAATTTTTAGTTATAAAGTAAGTTCAAACTGTAGGGTTCTGTAAGAACCTGTCTGATGTGTGACTGAAGCATTTTGCTGTATATCTGCTATACAGAAAAAATTGTAAGTTGAAATTTAATTATGATATTGAACTTTATAATTTCAGTTTCCATAGAATACTACAAATATGACAACTTTAAAATACTTTTACTCTAATAATTTAAGCAAATATCTCTCCTTGATTTCAGTAGTTTGCTAACTTCAGTTTGTGGCTATTTAGTATTGCCAGTATGAGGAAGAAAATGAAAGAGATGCCATTATGGCCCCACTCCAGCTATAGAGAGTTACAATTTACATTTTGTGGGATCAGTTTCAATATACAGAGTAAAAAGAATGGTGGAGTCTGTAATTGCTTTTCTTTATATCCTTCATTCTGCAAACACACACACATATAATTAAAGAGTCAACATGTTTGAAGTCTACTTCATGTGAGGAAGATAGACATAAAGAGAATGTTTAAAGAAACAGGACTTGCAATGCTTTGCCATCTAATTTCATAAGCAACATATAATTTCCTTTTAAAGTTATGACTTTAAAACCTGAACTTACTTTGTTGTATTTGTGCTTTTATTATCAGGAAAGTGTTTAAACCCATAAATGATTTTGAAACATTAGATTCTGGGCATGAGGCAGCCTGTAGCAGAAAGCTGAAGTCAAAGCCATGCCCTACGTTCTTCTTCTTCAGGGAGAAAGGTAAAGAAGTGTGATGTCTCATCTGTAAGGCTAACTGGTTTTTACTTGGAAAACATGCCACTTGTTGATCCGGCCATGGACTGGATGTTGGTGATGTTTGCCTAAAACGCAAAAACAAGAATCAAAATGCAGTGTGAAAATAAATGGAAGAAGTCTATCCAGTTCAAATAACCATATGACTGAAGAATAACATGAACAGAAGTCTGTAAGATTCAAGAATGTCGAAGTATGTTTTCTTCCTTTGTCCTGGGAAGTTAAGGCTGTCTCTGGAAGTATCCAACTGCAAAGCCAGAGATTGACTACAAGTGAGAATGAATGACAAACAAGGTAAACCAAGCAACAATAGGAAAGGAAAAAGATGCTGTCCACCTTCCCCTTCTCAACAAGATCTGATTGCTTCCAGTACGTGTTTTTTAGGAAGCATCAGGAAAGGGTGTCGGAAGATTTCTGAAGACCAGACATGTCTTTGTTATTTATGAAACATGCTATGGTCTGCCTGAAAGAATACAGGCTCTGCAGATACCCCTCAGATTTCTGCCACCTGGTTTCTGAAAGTGAAAAATCCAAATAAAGATAAGATAAATACTTCAAGGAAAAAAAAAAATAAACACTGTGATCTAAAAGAGGTACAAAACTATAGTCTAAGTTAATCTCAAAGCTCTATGCAAGACAATTGTCTGGGTTTAATAAGTCAAATGGTGGTGCAAAATCATATACCATATGTTTATTCAGATTGTACCAAATAATTTATTCATCTAGTGAAATACCCTACCTCCAGCAATGGCCAGTAATGATGTTGGGAAGACAGAAACACTACACAACACATATAGATGTACATGTGGCACTAAGGAAATCTTTTCTTACTCATGGATTACTACCCTATTTGTCTCCATTTGTGCATACCCAACTGCAAATCTTAATACTAGTTACCTGTTTTTTCCTAGAGCTTTGTATGACCGATGCATTTCTTTCGTTATCTTCTCTGCATTCTCAAGAGCAACACTTTCACAATCTGCAACATTAGGATTTGCATAAAAGCAGTATAATTTACTGACTAGTGACACAATGTAAATGCAGTTATTTTTGGAAATCAAAATATTATAAGCAAATACAGGAAGTAACTATCAGGAAAAAGAGCATCTTTCATTTGACTAAGATACCTATGCACACTTCATGTTATAATTTTTGGAAGAGTGAACACATAAATCCAAAATATTTTCAGCTATTTAGGTAAGTGTATTGATTCAATTACTATAATAACACAAAACATCTGAAAAAAAAATCCAGCTATAGCTCCTATTTCAGTAGGACAGAAATATAAGAACAATATTGACAGAAATTCTACAAAAGTAGAACATCTGAAACTGGAAAGCTATTACAACCAAAACATCTCAGGGCTTTACAAAAGTGGAAATAATTGAATTCCATTTCAGTTTTGGGTTAGTTTTTTTGTTTTTTGGTTTTTGTTTTGTGGTTGCTTGGTTTTAACAAGTAGCCGGATTTCAAGTAAACATTGTCCTTTTTCTTCTTCAGATCACACATGACGCACTTTCTAGGTATAAACTTTGATCAGACTACCTTCTTTGCTTCTCCTCTGATTTTGTTGGTTGTCAGACATGCTGTCCTAAAACTGTCAAGGTCCAGAAACCTGAAAAAAATGTTTTGTTAATTGATTTCCAACTCCCATGTACAAAGCAGTACACTTGTTTCAGAGCCACAAGTAACACAAAAGCAGCATTTGAAAAGTACTTGTAATCATTAAAAATATTATAATTCACTATCCAGTGCCCTGTCCTGTGAATACACAGAACCAAACAGTCCAGACAGTTTTTACTGCTAAAAATCTCAACATGCTATTTTGAATAAGACACAAAAGCAGTCAGTATTATTTTGTTAATCTCATCCTTACTGTTGGACCAGAAAGCACTTCACATTTGGGAGTTAATTGCATTTTTAACATCTTACTGAGAAAGCAAAACTGAATGAAATGTGTATCTTTGGCTACCTAGTCAAAATTATCTCTCTCGACATCCAAAATCTTATGGGTGCTAGAGAGTAATATTATGAAGACCGCAATGGAAAATTACTTAATAATATGCCTATAATAAGGAATTATTTTTCTATATAGCTAATCAGGAAGTATTTAATATAATAAGCTATATCTTTTACATATGTATGTTCCTGCTAAAATTACTGAACAGGGTCTATCTTTTTACACAGCACAAATATCTTACTCCATTCTGGATTATGTTAAATGTTCTGTTGTACTGACACAATTGATACAATGTGGCAGCAGGTCCTCCTATTTAACTGCTTAATGTCCATTTAAACAGATTAAATTACACAGAAATGTTTCCATTTTCTTGCATTTGCACTCTCAAATTAGTTTGCTGCAATCCATTGCAAATGAATAACCACCCTAGTAAGTTCTCTTTCGGAACCTTATCTATATGTCAGACTAAAAGAAAGGTCTGGCTTTTAGAAAATTATATTTGTGTTTATTAAATCCACAGATAGGTAACTATGAAAAAAGGCACCTAATGGCTCTTACGTTGCTAATTTATTTAAAAAAAACAACAAAATGTGCATTTTTACTTCATTTCTTCTCCTTACATCACTCAACTGAATAAAATACTATGCTTTATACATCTCCCACACCTAGTAGTACATAACATTTTCAATATGCATTAGAAATTTTACTACAGTTACTCGTAACACCATAAACACCTTACCTGGTGCTTCAGTAATGAAGTGTGAAAGAGGCACAGCAAAGAAAAGAGAAGTTACAAATAATTTTAACGCACAGCTGTCTTCCTTTGTTGAACAGCAAGAAATTCAGACAGTTATTACGTACAGCTTGATTTTGTTTTCGGCACGTTTTTCTGACTCCAGAGCACGTAGTCCTTATTAAGGAAGCCGGCTCTCAGCAGGCACATCCTCCGGGTAGCTCCTGCTACACGGGGCTGTTGAGTTTACACGATGTTGCTAAGGCAATTGTCGTACCCGCCCCCGAAGGCACTGTGCGTGGAGTTTAATTCAAAGAGCACCAGTGACCTCTGAAAACAAGCACAGCTGAACTGAACGGTGGCATTTTCAACTCTAATCACGAGTCACTTATTCCAGCACCCAAAACAAAGCATGCTTCTCTCTTCTGTTTACCTCCATCTTTTAGTGTCTTATCTAAGTAATTTTGAGTATTATCTGTATCAAAGTAATTTTAACTGTATTCAGGCCCCTCATCTGAACAGTTTTTCGTATGCTTTCTGGCACCTTTAAGCTGCAGACTTCAAGGATATTGTTTGATTGGTTGGGTTTTTTTGCGGTTTTTTTGTGTTGTTTTTTTGGGTTTTTTTTTTGTTGTTTTTTTTTTTTTTTTTTTAAGGTAGCAGACTGTGGTGAGTGGAAGAAAGGATAAAAGTAGTCGCGCTCAGCCTGAGCTTAACTCGTTTTGAAGGGAACTGGTTTGCTGGATGCCAGAAGGACCTGGAGGACGTCCCCAGGTTGCACAAGAGAGAGGTGGGAAGCGCAGCGGCTTTGTTTTAGGCTGAACCCGGAGCACCAGGCCCGGGGGGGACACGTCAGCTCCAGGCTGACTGGAAAGGGAGTGTATTTATTACTTATACACTTGCAGGCGACGGGCACAGTCGGCTTCATGGTGCCAAGCTGTGACACCACTCGCGTCCCTGTACACCGCGCACACGGCGACACAGCCAGCAGAGCACCTCGTTTATCTTCTCGGGCTGTCCTTGACGGAGCCCGAGAGTCTCTGGGGCCAACCCACGTCCCAGCTTCACATCTCCCTGAGGTAAACACCCCAGCAGGCGGCTCTTCAGCCAGCCGCGAGTGCGGGAGGGCCGCCTGGATATCCCCGCCCCACAGAGGGCAGCGGGAAGAGACGTAGACGGATACTCCGCTACCGCGGTGTGGAATGGGGCTGTGCCGATCGGTCCCGGGGCGGGACGGCTCGCACCGCCCTCCGCTGCCTTCCCGTGAGCCTCTGCTCCAGGGCCGGGGGGTTCCGGCAGTGGCACAAGATGGCGGCGGACAGTGAAGTAAGTGTTCTCCCTATCTCTTTTCCTGTGCGCTTCGTTGTGGCAGTCTCCCTGCTCATTGCTCCCTTTTCCCCGCAGCCCGAGTCGGAGGTGTTTGAGATCACGGACTTCACCACCGCCTCCGAGTGGGAGAGGTAGGTGCTGCCGCTGGTCCTGCTCCCGTCACGGCGAGGGGATAGCGGGTCTCTGCCGTGTCTGCCCCGGCCGCTCCTGCCGAGGGCACCAGTCCCCTATGCCTCGGAAGGTCGCGGCGGCTGATGCCCGTGGCACCCGGAGCCTCGTCACGGCCGTTCTGCCTTGTCTCTGCGGCTGAGGCTGAGGCTGTCTGTCCCTAATGAGCTGGTTAAGAGGATCTAGCCAAGCTGTTCCTGAACTTAGACAAAGCTCTGGTTTGCTATCTGTTTACAAGGGATTAGAGTAAACATCTAGAAGGCTTATGTGGCTTTTAAGT
This sequence comes from Melopsittacus undulatus, assembly GCF_012275295.1. Taxonomy (NCBI): domain Eukaryota; kingdom Metazoa; phylum Chordata; class Aves; order Psittaciformes; family Psittaculidae; genus Melopsittacus; species Melopsittacus undulatus. The sequence continues at coordinate 79,240,111 of NC_047530.1, read as the reverse complement.
ATGTGCCTATTATTACAGCTGAAGTCTTTGAAAGTTGACAACATACAAGAAAATTGAAGAGTGTTATTATAGTCTTTAACATTTTAAGATGCTTTTCCAAACAATGATGTCTTTGACAAAAGGAGAGATTCTGAGCACTCTGTTTTAAATCAGAATTTAATTTATAATTTTGTCTGAAATGCATTTTGTCTGTTAATGGAGAAACAGGAGTGTGTGTTAAAAGTAATATGCTGCAATGCCAAGAAAAAAAAATCCAACCCCCGGAAAAAGGTGAGATTCTATAACCACTTCAAGCATGCTCATAGCAGTTGCTAAAAGTGACTGTCATTTGAAATGTAAATATAGGAGGGCCATTTTATTTGTACAAGGAAGCAATTGTTCTGTTTTTATTCTGATAGTTTGCTGGGGGGTTTTTATTGCCTTTTCTTTCTTTTTTTTAAATGGAATTCCATAGTAGAACAATGTATAGCCTGCTTTTTGGGTAGCAAAATTATAATACAAGTTTACTGTTCTATAAATGTTAATGTCTTTCCCTCCTCCCTAATAGATTTATTTCAAAAATAGAGGAAGTATTGAATGACTGGAAACTTATTGGAATTTCTTCAGGCAAACCTCTAGAAAAGGTCTGTTACTGCTTCTGAATTTTCTTTGGAATTAGAATTCCTAACTAGTAATACGTGTCTGTTACATGTGTTGCTGTTTTATTAGGTGTGGCAGATAATGCTTTCTACTGGGGAATTTCACTTGTAAAAAATGGCAATTTCACAGATGTTTGTAAATTTATTGGTGGGTTGTCTGCCAAACAGGCTATTTCCCTGGTAAACCTGGGTCTTTGTATAGGGCCTAGTGCTTCCCCTCCTTCACTCCCCCTTGTTTTGAATCTGGAAGTGTGGTTGAAACTGTTCTAAATTCTGAAGGAATTCTTTTGCCCTGCCATGTGCCTTTGTCTAACCTCACATACATACAGTTGAGGTTTGCATAGTCCTACTTGTGACTCAGTGTTTTACAAATTGGAGTGACTTTTTTTTCAAAGTCTAATTAGAGCCTTTGTAGTGCTTTCTCAGTCCTGTAAAATGCAGAGGAAATTGCTGTGCTTTTCTGCATACTAGTGCAGGTATATTCAGCTGTTCTGGAGTGGATGTCTACTGTGTTTCCAGAGGAATTTTACTGTTCCTAATTTTAGTCAGGGTACAGAGAACTCATGTTGTCTAATAAACTACTTTTCAACTTTAGCTGTCAGTGTATTCTGGTGTGTCTTCTTTCCTAGACCAGACCCCTCTTCTTAATTCCTAGTGAGAAGGCACACTTTACAGATTAAAGGGTTGTCCGAGTTGGTTTGTTTTAGTCGCAGCATACAATTCTGTATAATGATGTTCTCTTTTTTTCCCTAAAAACTTTCCTATACTGACACCCAGAAGTTTTGCAGATCATAGAAAAAAACCCTCATTTATCAGTGAAAGCATACTAAAAAATAAATATCGAAGTAGCATTTGTGTGGAATGGTTTAGTTATAGATAAAATCCCAGGTGGTAAACTCCTGTCTTTGGGCAAAGTTGAGGGTGTAAGTGCATAAGATGCAGAGTTGTGTATGAGAGGATTTATCTGCAACCTTGTTGCCATTTAATTCTGAAAACTTCTTTGGGAATATCTGGTCCTTGAAATGAATGTGATTATTGGCAGCATGGGTTTTAGCATTCAGCTGTCTTCATGATGAAGTGCTTTGAGAATTTTTTTCTTTTTAAATTAAATCATGCTTAGCTATTTAGTAATACTTAGATGCAGAAAAAGGTGTATAAATATTACAGATTGTGTAGGTAATATACTTTTTAAGGCTTATGAATGTTAGCCTAAATTTATGTGAGCAAATAATACTTTTTTTATATGCAGGGTGTATACACCACAGGAACATGGGAAGAAAAATCAGATGAAATTTCATTTGCAGACTTCAAATTTTCAATTACCCATCATTATCTTGTACAAGAACACAGTGACAAAGATGGGAAGGAAGAACTAGTGGAAGGTAGGTGATAGTTCTCTTACATACCTGTAAAGATATTTTGGAATGTGGAATTCACAGTGTGTTGATTTGCTTCTTTGTGAAATTTTCTGGGATCTGATGGGTGCAATCTGATGTTTTGCTATTAGTATGCTTTGTATTCAACAAATTGCTAATATAATTTTAAGCCAGCTGAATGGATGCTGATGTTTTCTTGCGTACCAATTTCTTTCACAGATGCCCTTCCTCTGCCTATGCAGGACTTGCTGTGCATGAACAATGACTTTCCTCCTAGAGCTCACTGTCTAGTAAGATGGTATGTATGCTGCCTCTTATCTCTAATAGAAATAAGCATAGCAGCGGAAAAATCTTTTTTGCTGACACAATCACATGCAAGTTTTTTCCATCAAAAGTTAAAGCTGAAGTAAAATGATTCTTTGTACTAGACACAGGAAAGGAGAATGAAAAAACCCCACCATAGTGGGCCTATCTTTTTTTTTTATGTCCCTCCAAAATGTTGGGTTTTTTTTGTTTGGTTGGTTGGTTTTTTTTTCCCTGAATTTCACACACTAACCAAGCTCTTCTGTTTGTAATATTTAGATGTATTCTTAAAAGGGAAAGATGCAGTACTTGAAGAAACAACCACCACCACATTCTTAGTAATGAAAATCTTTGGCACATTATGGCATTGTTCTAGAGAGATTGTTTTTGTGCATATGTAGTTACAGTTGTTATTACCATAAAATAAAAAAACCCACAGAACTGATAGACCTGGAGGTCATCACATTATTTCGAGTACAGTGTTTGAATGCTGTTAAGCTCTGTTACTTTGTGATTTGAGAATCTGCAGCATTCCATGCCCGCTTAATTCTTGTCCTCTCTGAAACAGGTACTAGCATCAAAATAACTGATTCCACAATATGTTGGTGATAATTAGGTTACTTGGGTTAAAATATTTCTAAAAAACCCGTTCCAGCTGGATTGCTAAAAACCAGGAATATGTATTTTTCTCTCTCTTAAGGTATGGCTTACGTGAGTTTGTGGTTATTGCTCCAGCTGCAAATAATGATGCAGTTCTCAGTGAATCCAAATGTAACCTTTTGCTGAGCTCCGTTTCCATTGCACTGGGGAACACTGGCTGGTAGGTGAAAACGTAAATCTTCTTACATGTCTGGGTAAAACTCTAGCATGCTCCTGTTGTGAGGAACAAGTATTAAATTATTAGCAAAAGACATTCAGAGTTTGTTGTATTGGCACTACAATGTTGTTACAAAAGTTTTTTATAAAGTTTCCATGGGAATTTCTTTTTTTTAAAGATTGAATCAGTGTGCTGTTTATATTCATTATTATTTAAAAAGCCTTTAAAGGCTTTTAAAAACTGCTAGAAGTTGTTGGAGTAACGGGTATAATGTTTGGCAGAGGTTTTCTTTTGGAAGAGGATTTCTTCCCTCTGTGTAGAAACAGTAACTTTCTGATCTTCCTCAAAAAATATTTAGACTGAAAATTAGGTAACTGAAGTTCTGGGTAGGGTGTGCTTATGACAATTAGTTAGGAATTCCATTTAGTGCTGAAGTTAATAGTATTTTAATTTGATTCTTATTAAGTGTTTTAAACTGTGTTCTATTAAGAGAAAATATATTCTAAAGAATATGGAATTATGTTAAAATATTTACCTGGTTTTAGAGACTAAAAGACAGCATGATGTTTTAAATAACCTGAGATATTAATGTTTTATAGTCAGGTACCACTGTTTGTGCAAATACATCATAAGTGGCGGAGAATGTATGTTGGAGAATGTCAGGGTCCGGGAGTTCGAACTGACTTTGAGATGGTTCATCTTCGCAAAGTGCCAAACCAGTATAATTATTTATCAGGATTACTGGATATTTTCAAATCCAAGATTGTAAGTTTGCTTGAATGTATGTAACTGATATAAAGAATAATTATTTAATTACCTGATTGCTTGTAGGTTTACTTCTGTCTTGGGATTTTATTTTTGTAAGGATGATAACTTCCACTGCTGATACCAGCAAAGTCTTTTTCCAGATACTGCCAGTATCTACTGATAAAAAGTGAAAATTGGTATGGGTTTAGTTTCTCAGTGTTGCCACCTTTATTAATTTTTGTTTTTCACAGGCATGTGAAAAAATGTGTCTTGTAACAAAGAAGCTTGTAACAAAGCTCTCTTTCCTGCCCCCAAACAAACTATTTTGCTATACAAAAGAAGGGAAGGTAGGAGTGGGGGTGGGTTTTTTTTTTCTATTTTGATACTTTGTAGCTGCACAAGCTAAGTTAAGAGTGCATAACAACATACTAAAATGTGAGGAGTCTGAGTGGACTGCTTATTTACAGAGTGCCAGGGCTGACTGAGATGCTTCACAACTACTATTGGTAGTCAGCAGTTTCATCAAAAGGCTGAGGAAAAGAAATCCTTAATGAAAATCTAATGCGTTCTGGGTCAGTTACTACAGAATTACCAGTGAAATGCAGCATATGAATGACTCATGTATTTTACCTGTGGGTGTTGAGTTGAGCAATAGCTTTACTAGTAATACTTGGGATATTGCAGTTCTGATAAAATTAGCTCTAAAACAAGCTATCATAACTAATTTGTGTTAAAGCCTCCAGTGTTTGAGATGATGTACTCCTTACACTGATTTTTTTCATTACTATTTTCAAGGGATGCCCTTTAACACCACTGCCTCCTGTTAGCATGGCTATTCGGCTTACGTATGTGCTTCAAGACTGGCAGCAGTATTTCTGGCCACAGCAGCCACCAGGTAGGACATTTGTGTCCTCAGAATAACTGAAGTTAAACAATCAGTTTTAAAGAAGATGCTTGTGTATCTTTCCGGAAGAATTAAAACATTTTCTGTGTTACTAGGAAAGTCTGCAGTTACAACTGGGTACCATCCTACTCCCTAAGATGCTTAAAACTGCTCTGAAATCATGTATGGTTTATGATTGTAACAGATGTTTTGATTAGGGTTGTTCCTAGAAATATGCTTTTTTATTAGTATATAGAGATACAGTGATACTTCTAAAATGGTAGTATCTATTTGTAGAGAAAGGGGTGACTGCCTGTGGATCTGTAAAGAATTGTACCCTGCATTCTGTAGGGAAACATTTGAATTCATGTTCTAGTAGGTACTAATGGGTCACAGGACTATTTTTCAATTATTTCCGTAAAGTAAATGATTCTAATACTTCATTATTTAAGGGTATTAACAATGGGAAAATGTGTCATTCTGAATCTGAAGTACATATACCAGGTTTGATAAGTTTATGCCACATTGGTGCTATTTAGAAAAAAGAAGTGAGTTAGCTCACTTGGTACTCTTACAGTGAACTATCATATGCTTGCCTGGTGGTAACACTGTCTTCCTCAGGGTATCAAGGATTTGTTTTTAACAGACTTATTTCTATACAGATAGCATCAGAAAATAAATTATAATCTTCTAGCTCGAAGGTAAACAAATCTACTGTTGCTACATGCAGTTGTGGTTTTGTGTTCACTGTCAAGAACTAGACCCATGCTTTATTGTTGTCACTCAATTAGCTCTTCTCAAATACAGTCAAATAATTTAAATGTCTTTTATCTTCTCTGAAGAAGAAATTATGTAATTAAGTTAGCCAAATACTTTATCTGTTCTAATACCTCACTTATTTTATATAAACAGTTTGCCAGATGCATTTACAGTCAAGGACCAGATGCTGTAATAACATCATTATAATGACATTGCAATGCATTATTACCCATTTAAGTTTTTGTTCAGTGAAGGCTGTTTATTTTTGGATTATGTATTTGAAGGATATAACATGGGAAGTGGCTGAGGATGCTGGGAGGCATCCTTAAGTATCTGAGATTGCAAAGAATCTTCCAGATCATTGGGTTAAGTCTTTTCATAAAATTGTCAGCCTTTTAAAAGTTGTTCCTTCACTCTTGCAGAGTTGCTCATGTGGAATCTTCCTTTTCTGCTTGGAACTGATTTTTCTACCAAAATATTTTTATGGCAAATTCATGTCTGTTCTTGGGCCAACATTTACTCTTTAATGCTGCCTTTATAGACATTGTTGCCTGTATGAATGGAAAACCCTTCCTTCCACACAGATACAAGAATTTTATCTGTCTTTTTGAGTGTTCTGTTGCATTATTACTTCTGGAAGCAATTACTTTGTATGCTAGTATTGTGTTTTCATAGCTTTGTCACTGTAGCTGCTCAGCTGTTCTCTGGGTATCCTACATGCTACTGTCTTTTCACTGAAAAATTAGGATGATAATGCTGGTTACCTATAGAATTTATGGAATATTTTATTGATCTGTCTTTAGATATAGATGCTCTAGTTGGGGGAGAAGTTGGAGGCTTGGAGTTCGGGAAGTTACCACTTGGTGCCTGTGAGGATCCTATTAGGTAAGATGTGGGTTCAGAAAACAGAATTTCCTTAATGGATGACTTAGAGGTATGTTATTTCATTTTTGTCTTACACACTTAGTATGTCCCTAGGAGCTATTTAATTATTCAAGTACTTAAGGAACATCTGTATAAAATAGTGGTCTAATAGCAAATAAGACCTTTTGCAAAATTGTCTAATATTCAGCGTTCCTGTTGGTGATAAATTTTTCACCATAAACTCAATTTATCTCTGAAACTGATACTGAAATATACCTTAACTGTAGATAAACTTTAAAAATTGTGTGCCTTCATTCAGGGGGTGAACCCACTCTTTTATTTTTATGTTTATAGAAGACTTAAATTGACAGACTCTGTACACTGAGTCATTACAGTCTCACCATGTTGTTTTCTTAACACCCCCATCACCACTCAGCAAATTTAAAAATAATTTTAATATATTAGACAGCGTGTAATGCTGTAGGCAACTCACGAACATTGTTTTTTCCTCTGTACCTGGATACCTAGAACACAATGCACAATCTCTCCTTTTGTAGAGGAGTTGTATGTAGTCCTGTATGTCAGGTACTAATAAAGTTTAGTGCAATCCTGGGTGGCATACTGTAGAATAACCAACAGTGTGCATGCAGCAAGAAAACTAATTTTGGGATGATGCTGCAAAATACATAAAGGGACTTAAATATAAACTATCACAAACACCTGTGAAGATCTTAACACTTTAAAGATTTAAATCTTGTTTTGTTTCAGTGAGCTTCATTTAGCTACCACATGGCCTCACCTATCGGAAGGTACAATTGTTGAAAATGATGTTTATTCGTAAGTATTTTGTCTGAATTGCAAATATCTAGAATGGTACTTTATTTTTTAACTACTCCGTTTTAGTGATGTCTGAAGAGTTGTGTATAGCTTTGTGTGTGAAAGAGAACACGTTTTGAGGAATGCTAGGGTCTGTTGATAGAACATTTCATTTGGGGAAACATTTCTGTGTGAGAAAATACTGTATTGTAATCTCAGCAGAACATACACTTGATTTTTTTTAAGGCATATTTTAATACTAGACTTAACAGTTTAGTGTATTGCATCTTTATCAGTAAAGATGATAGTCCGACACGGCAAGCAAAAAAAATTAACCATTTGACATTCATCTCCCAAAAACTATCATCAAGATTTTCTGCTATGTCTCCTAAAGAGGAAGGACTTGTACCAGTGTATACTGATACTTAAGAAATGAGGAGGAGGAAGTGGTTTATGTTTTCATTAATGCAGACATTAGTTTTTAACATTAGTACACTCTCCAAAAAGACAATAGTAACTGAATTGTTCTCCTGTGTTTCTTAGTCATATTATGTGCATGCATGAGAGCAGGGACTCTTGCTTGCATTTTAGATTTTGTCATGTTCTCCTAGGTAATGTGGTATATATTAACAGCTTCCATGGCCTAACTGGCTATGACAATATGTTTACTGAGAACTTGATACTCATCTCTTGCATACTTGTGGGGACAGCATGGCACTTGTAAAGGTTGGTTGTTGGGTTTTTTTTTTGTTATTTATTTATTTTTCCTTCAAAGTGACCTGGATCCTATTCAAGCACCCCAGTGGTCCGTGAGAGTCAGAAAAGCAGATAACCCTCAGTGTCTGTTGGGTAAGACATCAGCATTCTCCATCTTCTCTTACAGCTTTTAAGCTATTCACTTGTGAATTTAGGACTGAATTGTTGATTACCATTTAACTTCTGCTTCCTCACTCCCCTTACTTTTTTGAGTGAACAGTGTTTTGGGCTTCTTTTTCAAGAAGATGAGCTTTGCAAAAAAGTTAAGTTTCTGTTTTAAGTTATTCTGCATCTGTGTACTGTAAATGTCATGGCTGTCTTTACTTCACCAGATTCCAGAGAGTAAGCACTTACTATGTGTTCTGTGAAAGTTAGATTTCCTAGTATCTTTACATGTCATGAAATGCCTTCTGCATATATACATTTCCTTTGCTGAATCAGTCTGACAGGCGGGATTGGTACAACTGGAGAGCTGTGCAGAAAAACAAATAATATGCTGCAGAAGCTTCATCTTGCTTTGGTGAAGTGGATTAAACTGCCTGCAGAGCTGTGCTCCAAAGAGGTGGCTGGTAGCTAGTTAGGTGTGCATTTTCCTAAGCTTTAGTCAGGTGGTTCAGAATAAATTACTATGTTCTTTCAGATGAAAAGATAAAATTTACTGTCCCTTGGGAATCAATTTGAGAGTGAGCATATTGTTCAGTGAGATTTTTAATAGAGTAGCTGCTGAGAAACAAAGTTGATTTTTTTATAGGTGACTTTCTCACTGAATTCTTCAAGCTTTGCCGTCGGAAGGAGTCAACTGATGAGATACTTGGGAGGTCTGCATTTGAAGAGGAAGGAAAAGGTAAAACTAAAATCTTGTTGATTTGTGTTAATTTGGTTTTAATTATTTTATGTTGTTTTACGTTCCCTGTCCCCTTCTCCTGACTTGAGATTGATCAGCATTTATATTTAAAACCTTAAGCATTTTCTGTAATACTCCTAGGAATTTCCTGGTCATGGCTACTTGGTATAAGGTCTCATGAAATCTAGGCAAGCTTAGCTCCCGAAGTCCCAGAGGACTTTTGCCTCTGTTACAGTTGTGCTGTTTCGGTTTTTTATTTCCCTGACTGAAAAACTAGAGTTTGAAATTTGACTAGTGTGTATATTTGTATTTTTTTAAACGGTTTTTCTGCTTTTTGAAGTACAGCATGGTGAATGTTTTAAAGTTTAAAAAGTCTTTAATCTGTTTGAAAGTCTTTTCTGACATACTATTTTAAGGAAATTTAAGGGGGAAAAAAAACCTCAAACAAACCAGAATTATCTGACCAACAGTTCAGACTTTATACCAACAGTGTCGATACTGACATCCTTTTGATGTTTGTGTCCAATTCTTTTGCTTTTCTTGCTGTATATAGCAAGCATTCCTTTCCTTTGTGCCTCATTGCCTTTTCTTCCCTCAAATAAGGCCTGTATAAGTGTATTTTCTTTGGTTATACTTGGTCTTAGTTTTGAAATATCTCACTAGTTATCTTAAAATGGTATTATGGTGAGTAGGGTATTTATTACTTCCAGTACTTGACATACAGACGCTTTAGCCCTCTTTACCTCTTAATTCTCTTGAAATGTTTGCCAAGATGAGGTTATTCTGGCTGCTGGTAATTACTAATTTAAATTTGCCCTCTTTGAAAAGTAGTTATTTTATTGTAAGAGAGATTCTAAAGTTTACCAGCAGCAACTCTGGAAAAAAAATGCTTTGACTACTTCACCTGAGGACTCTAAAACAGTATTATCCTTATACCATGTAAGGTCATACATATGTAGTGATTAATACTGGATTTATTTAAGGCTTATCTGAAGCTTTACCATATGCTTGAGCAGTTTTTGTTACCTATGATTAATTCATTGGTATAGTGTATAAACAAAGTTTAAACACTGGCTCTTCAGCAGGGTTTTGCTGATACTCTGCCAGTAATTGTCTGCAAGTATGCAGCACTATTACTGTAGGTGGCAGGCACAATACAACCAACTCAGTTTAGACTTCATTCAATAAATTAAATCAAGGGCAGTCTATGTCTTCTTTTTGACTTCATTCTGCTTTGTGGGTAAGAACAGTGAATATTGGATATGGAACCTGACAGCACAGGCATGTAGCTCTGGTAACAGGGTGTTAAAAATCAGTACATGATAAATGGACTGAATATGGTGTGTGAATGCTTAAAGAGAGATGGTCTTGTGGTGTTACGTTTTGATTGGTTTTATTTTATTTTATAGAGGTTGCAGATATTACCCATGCTTTGTCAAAGCTCACAGAGCCAGCACCAGTCCCAATCCATAAATTATCAGTCACAAATATGGTTCACAGTGCAAAGAAAAAAATTCGCAAACACAGAGGTGTAGATGAATCACCTTTAAACAATGAAGTTCTGAACACTATTCTTCTGGTAAGTGAGCTGTCCATGCACATCCAGTTCATATAAGACATGGATTTCATGCTTCCACTGATGGTCTTTTTTTTTTGTCTCTCCCCATGGTAGGGGATATGTAAGGTCCTTCCTAACCCCAAACCATTCTGTCATTGTATGATTTTGCTTACCATTTGTAGCAGAATTATAAACTTGTTCTTTCCATTATTTGAATTGCTGTTATTAGCTTGTTGAAACAGCCAAAGCTGTTACCATTCTGTTCAATGTAAGTGGACAGGAAATGAACTCTGCTAACAGTTTTAATGAAAGGATTCCTGCTATGTAACCAGCAGTAGCTTTATGGAGAAAGTGAGAAAAGCAGAAAAAAAACCAACTGATGGAAGTTTGGATTTTTTTTTTTGTTTATTCAAGTTCCTATTTCCTGATGCTGCTGAGAAACTTGCAGATGGATTTGAAAGCAGAACTAATACTTCATCAGGAAACAATCCTCCTCCAGAGAGTGAAGATTATGTAAGTTTAACTGACTGGCACTCCTGAGAATGAGAGTGCAGTTTTGAGTGTTTTCATACAAATTCTGCTGTGGTTGCCCTGTCTTGTAATAGATAATTTTTGGAAAGAGGAATCTCTTGGTAGTAATCGTGGGGTTTTGGTTTTTGTTAGTTAGCCACTTTTATTGACAAACAGGAGAGATCATATCACTTTGGAAAAAATGCCATTGTTCCTGTATTTTCTGCTTTGTTTTATTTTTTTTACGTAGAATCTCTTCAGTCAGTTTAAATCTGCTCCTTCTGATAGTCTGACTTACAAGCTAGCTTTATGTCTTTGTATGATAAACTTCTACCATGGAGGAGTAAAAGGAGTAGCACATCTTTGGCAAGAATTTGTGTTAGAAATGCGCTACAGATGGGAGAACAACTACCTTATTCCAGGGTAAGACTTTTTTTGTTGTTGTTTTGTCACAGAAAATATTTTTTCTCTCAAGAACAGAGTGAGTTCACTATGACTTATGAAGCATACTGGCTTGTTTTCCAAATTGCAGATGTTATTCTCTATTTTTACGACCCTACTTTTCCTTAAAACCAGAAAGGGTAGAGAGTAGGGAAAAGCACCTGTGCCTTACTTTGAAAACTTCACAATGCTTGGGAAAGCTCAGGGTAAAGAGCTCATTCACTGTGTGAATGAGGGTGGAGAAAAAAATCCCAGAGCTTATCCAAATGCTTGGCTTCCAGTTTGTATTATTTAAATACAAAGGAAGGAGCTGATATGGACAGAAACACCTTAGCTTTGTGATGGAATTTCACCACTTTTCTAAGGGAGCTGTTCCAAGTTCCTGCTGGTGTAATACCCTTTTCAGGCAGCTAATGCTGTCTCAAGTATTCCAGCCCTTCCGGGGTATGTCTGCTGCAGCGGAGCTTGTTGCAGACTGAATGAAGGGTTCTGTCAAGATAAGGCATCAGTGTAGAGCAGAAATACATCCTTTTTTAATGGGATAGACTGGCCATTTGTTGACTAGTTTGTGCTTGTAGATAGTTACATTAAGGGATAAAACAGAAGCTGAAATATGTAAAGATCACCCTATTGTATCACTGCAGAATTAAAAGTAAAGTCAAAGGTGCTTAATTTTTCTTTGAAAACTTTCAAATGACAAACTGACCAGGAATGCAGAGTGTGTCTGTTCCATGCCAGTGTGAATGATCTCTGAGGTTCAGAAATGACCTCTAGAAAATGAATGTAGTTTAATCTCTGGGCTTGTTCAGTCACTAGCTTTTCTGCTGAGAACATAGAAGAGCTGCACAGTTGAAATGGTGGGGGTGGGTTCAATGTGGATATTTGTCCCTCTTTTGTATTTCATCTGATTTAAGACCACATATGTGTGAAAGATCCAACTTTATAATTGATAATGGTTACACTTCTACCTTTTGTTAGATTAGCTAATGGCCCTCCAGATCTGAGATGTTGTTTACTGCATCAGAAACTTCAGGTAAATATCCCAAAGTTAAGAATGATTTTTCTTTTTCCTAAGGCAACTGTCAAAATTTATAGCAATTTTTAGCTAAATACGTTGTTGCTGTGGATTTAGTTATGCTTGTATTCTTGGGTCTGGATTTTTTTTCTTGGGAAAATATTATAGCAACAAATTCAATAGAATTGTTATCTTTTAGAATTGTAAGAGATTTCTGGGGACTCCAAGTTTTTCTGACATTGATTTTTCATTTTTTGTTTTTCCTTCCTTTAACTTGTTAGATGTTAAACTGTTGCATTGAAAGAAAGAAAGCAAGAGATGAGGGGAAAAGGGGGAGCATGTCTGATCGTTCACCTGGTGGTACTTCTGGTGATGCTGGAAAAGGAGCAGACCACTCTGGAGATAATCCTGATAAGGAAAAAGAATTTGGCAAATCTTGGGAATCGTGGAGTGACAGTGAAGAGGAATTTTTTGAATGTCTAAGTGACACAGAAGATCTTAAAGGAAATGGGCATGAAAATGGAAAGAAAGGAGGAGCAAAAGAAGGCAACAAAGAGCCTGTAAACCTAAAACCAGAAGGTCGTCTGCATCCACATGGAAAGTTGACACTGCTGCATCCAGGAGAGCCTCTCTACATTCCAATAACACAGGTGAGGTAGCAAGAGCTGAGCCGGATGCACAATATAACTCTCATACATTATGGCTCATACCTAGAATTGTGGAATTGTAGTTTGCAGATTATAGCTTTATCTGTTCTTAGAATTGCTAGGTATTTTTGGTCTAAGGTCTTGGCTTCCATTTTTAAAACTTGATGAGGTTGTTAAATTGAAATCTCACATGCTCTTTTTAATTTGAGAATGGATCTTTTTACCCAATTTCACTCAAAACAATTCTTTTTAAAACAAGACTTAAGCTGTCTTGCTTGCCTTAAATTTAGGTTTCTTTTTATTTCCAGCTCTCAAGGCATTTTCCATCATCTCCTTACTTTATTTCCTGTAAAGTAGGAACTGCTGTGGGCCTTCCACCCTGAAGATTTCTAGCTAACTGACTAGAGTATTGGATCAGATTTGCTGCTACTTTCTCAACTCCTATCTAAAAGGCCGTAGTCATCAGGTTTTGGTACCATTGTCTAAAGCAGGTTTATCATCAAACAAGTAGAACTATTACCTGATACAGACTTTCCTGCAGAGTGACTAGAGATGACATAGGAAGTGCTGGTGTCAGAGGAAGTCATTTGGAATCAGTGTGCATGGAGAATACAGTATTTTTCATTCACTTGGGAGAAATTGTTTTTAGTGAATGTTGCTTTGTGTGGGTAAAAGCATGAGCACAGTGTAGCAGGCAAAATAGTGTCAATTAATTACATGCTGACAGTGGCAACAACAAAAATTCTGCATTGCTTTAGGTGGATTTTTATCCCTCTCAACAAAACAGTATCAGTCAAATGCTTCCTGCACTTGATCTGGATTTTGTCACTTTAACAGTATATCCTTAAAGTGTTACTTCATACTCCAATTATTCCTTTTTAGCTTCTTTTTTTGTTTCTTTTTTTGTTTAGTGTCATCTTCAGATGCACAGCTTTAGGATAAACAATTTAAACATAGAAAATTACGGTTATTTCCTTTGAGTACAAATAAAGTTGAATGAACTTTTGGTGACAGTGACCTTTCCAGTCCCTTTTCCTTAACAGGGCTAAGTCTCCAAGAGGCTATTTGTAAACTTTTTCCATTTTACAGGAACCAGCGCCCATGACTGAAGATTTGCTGGAAGAACAGTCTGAGGTACTGGCAAAACTAGGGACATCAGCAGAAGGTGCTCATCTTCGGGCACGCATGCAGAGTGCCTGCTTGCTCTCAGATATGGAGTCTTTTAAGGTACTACTACTTCAAAATTCTGTGAGACTGCTTTCTTCTCAGACTCTTGCTCATGTTGAACAGTTTGGAAGGTTTTTCTGACAAATGTTATTTGGTTGCTTTTTATCTTCCATAAAAGTTTTATAATAGTTTAAATTGAAACTAAAACCCTATTGATAGACTTTGACACATTCTAACAGTTTTATCTAGCCTGTTATGCTGTAGTGTTCCATTAAATATGCAGAATGTCTGTGAGAAGGGAAAAACACCAACAAAACTTACAGCTGAAAGACTGGGAATTAGAAACTCGGACAAACCCATGCAAAATGATGTCAGAAGAAAACTGCCTCAGAGTCCTGACTCAACATCACATGTACCTGCATCCCACTGCCTTGTAGATTTCCTTTAGTGTCTTTCTCACCTGTGTCTAGTTCTAAATGCACCTTTAATTGGACTTCAAAAGGATAAAATGTAAAGGTGGTAAAATAAAAAACCACATCTATTGATGCATAATTCTGTACTTGGATCTGGGGAGGTGGACGTAATTTTTATGTATAGTTGAAATTGTTTTGTTCAGTAAGAAGGGTAAGTTACCACTATTTAGAAGTTTTATACAGCTGTTCATCAAACCGGACTAGCTGTGATTTTGACAATTTGCTCCATTTCTTTTCTGAGCTCTGCAGAGGGAGCTAAGAGCATGTAACACTGCTGCCATCAAAGGATCTCAGAACTCTAAAAAGATGGGAGGTTCTGTCAGGAAATGATATATATATATAATGTTACTAATTATTGTATTGTTACTCTGTAGTAAAAGGATACAGGTGTACTGTAGAGTAAGAATATTTATAACATGTCAGAATCAGTTTATTAACAGTGACATGTCATATTAGATATATGTAGTTTTATTTCTATAGTGCAAATGATCTGAAAACCCAAAATAAGAATACAGAACCATAATCAGAAGTGGGAGTGAGTTCTTGATAGGAACATGGAGCAGAAAACTTTTTTCCTTTTATGTTTTAGACCTGTGGATGGATATATCTGTGTTGACATTACATCTACGAGAAATGAAGTCTGTTTTGATTGGGGGAGATTTCATTTTTTAAGTTCCTTTTTAAAGGAAGAAGAAAAGGTGAATTTTGTTACTGGAGTGTTACAAGGTGGAAAGTCAGTGCTGAAACCATATTCATGCAGTCCAGTATTTCTTTTAGGCTCAGGCTGTTTTTATCTAAGTCTACGTTATAAGCTTATATATTGAAACAATAGTGAAAATTCATATTTATTATATGTCAGGTACCAGACAGAAGCTTGCCTTAGGAGTATAATTTTGATATTGCCAGAAATAATTGATAAAGAAGATTTCTTTGTTTCTGTTGATGGTGTGTGTTTTACCCCTTGCTGTCATCTTGGTTTATACTTTATTCCCTCACCCTCCCAGGTCTGGTGACTGTAAGCCGAATTCCCAGTTTTTGCTTTTAGCCTATGCTCTGCCCACTGAACCCTACTGCTGTCTCTACAGGTTATCCTGGCTTTATGGGATTTTTCAGACATAAATTTTATCTCCTCTTCATTCCAGGCAGCTAATCCTGGCTGTTGTTTGGAGGATTTTGTAAGGTGGTACTCCCCTCGGGATTACATTGAAGAGGAAGTGGTTGATGAAAAGGGGAATATCGTAATTAAGGGCGAGCTGAGTGCCCGGATGAAGATTCCCAGCAACATGTGGGTGGAGGCCTGGGAAACAGCCAAACCAGTTCCAGCCCGGAGGCAGAAGAGACTCTTCGATGACACAAGAGAGGCAGAGAAGGTAAAAATCTCCATGGCTAGTGGTAGTCTGATGTGTAATGCTTGTAACAGCCGTTTTTTCTTCCTGTTGGGAGACTTAAAACAGTAAAAACTTGTTGCACTGTGTTCTTGGAGTTACTAAACTGGTTTGTACAAGACTTAGGGTTAGAAATTCTTAGAACATTGTTCAGAAATTTTTGGTGCGTACAACAGTATGTTGGAAATACCTAAAATGGCGTATTCGCAGTAATTCATAAACTGTATTAGGTATTTCTTTGAATTATTAGTAAATAAGCCACATTTTTATCTGCATGTATGTGATGGGAAGCAAAAGTGTTCCTAAAGTATAGTTTAGTTTCATTCTAACCTTTTGGCACCATAATCAATCACAGAATTAATGTAAAACTGTGTATTGAGTCCTGTCTTACAATGGTGCTCTTTTCTTGTGAATTCTTTGCTGCAGGTGTCCATCTTTTATAGTTAATCGTATCTTTGGGAAATAGTTTTGAAGGCTAATACATAAAATATTCTAATGTTCTAGGTGCTTCATTACCTTGCAGTTCAGAAACCAGCTGACCTTGCAAGGCATCTCCTGCCTTGCATCATCCATGCAGCTGTGCTCAAGGTAAAGGAAGAAGGTAAATAAGGTTTAATAAATTATCAAGATATTTTAGAGTGAACACTGGCACAATAATTACAACTTTGTTTTTTTTCTTCCCAATAGAAGCACTAGAAGATATCTCTTCAGTTAAGAAGATTATTAAGCAGATAATATCCCATTCCAGTAAAGTTCTACGATTTCCCAATCCAGAGGACAAGAAGTTGGAAGTAAGGCTTTTGTACAGGCTGGGGCTGAAAACCAAATAGGTATTTACACTGTTCCCAGGAGTGCTAAAAGAACAGCTTTCTAATTTTTTGTTTTATGAAACTCTTGCAGGAAATCATTGCGCAGATCATGAGTGTGGAAGCAGTCAT
The DNA here is from genome assembly GCF_012275295.1 of Melopsittacus undulatus. NCBI lineage: Eukaryota > Metazoa > Chordata > Aves > Psittaciformes > Psittaculidae > Melopsittacus > Melopsittacus undulatus. Next base: position 79,223,174 of record NC_047530.1, on the reverse strand, counting down.
TGCCAGGGCCAGGTCTCTGAAAGCAAAATTTGGGGTAGAGAAATGTGAAAATGAGGAGGAGAAAGAAGATCTGCAAAGGTGACTGATTCTTTTCTCATACCCTCCAGAAATACTGGGGAGTGCTGTTTAGTAACTCTAAACATTAGCTGTCCTATTCCTAGGCTACCTAGAGATGTTAGCTGTGGGTATCCTGAATGCTCCTCTAAGTAACCATCTCTTTGACAACATCCAGTACAGATTGCTTTAATGGAATTTGTTTTTATCCTGACAATCCTGGGGATTTCATTTATATTTTTTCATGTATGTGTAAGGTATATTTAAAGAACTTTGTTACAGAAGAGGTAAAATTAGAAGGACTAGGGATTTCGTATTTTCCATAACTAACATGGAATGAAATACTCCCCCCCCCCCCAAGTTACATTTTCTTATTTCTTGCATTTTCTCACTGAAACACACTACTGGGAACCATGTGAATGATAAGCAACAAGTCATGTTTCACTGCTTCACTACCTGCTGACAGATTATTGCTGAAGATGACTAATACGTAATTTTAAAAAACCCATGTTAACGTCTCACTGCTGTGCTGGGGGACGGATGACAGGGAGAGATGGCACTTTAGTAGCATGTGTCGGGAGTTCAGAGGAGTGATGTCTGACCAAAATAAGATTCTTATGCTCAAAAAAATCTTGTTGTCTGGGACTGTGTACCCTGCAGCAATGGGGGTAATCAGCTTCTTGAGAGTAGCAACAGAATCATAGAATTGTTTGGTTTGGAAGGGACTTTGAAGATCATCTAGTTCTGTCCCCCTCTGCCACAGGCAGGGATGCCTTCCACTAGACCAGGTTGCTCCAGGCCCTGTCCAACGTGCCCTTGAACACTTGCAGGGATGAGGCAGCCAGAGTTTTTCTGGGCAACCTGTTCCAGTGTCTCACCACTCTCACAGGGAAGAACTTCTTCCTAATACCTAATCTAAATCTCCCCTCTTCCAGTTTTAAAGCAATTCCCCCTTTCCTGTCACTATCTGCCCATGTGAAAATTCCCTCTCCAGCTTTCTTGTCATCCCCCTGTATGGCTGACACCATGAAGGCATGTCATGTTGAATTTAGATATCTGCATTAGGAGCCTGGGTTCCATTTACAGCTACTTGAGACGAGGTGGCCTTTCAGAGCCTCAGCTGCAACCTGCTGCTGGAGTTGCAGTGCAAGCAGCCCTGTAATTCTGTCTTCCTGACCTATGTGGGAGGCTGCTTTGTTCAGCTTAGATTTGACCTACATTAACGGTGAAAGAAAGCAGCTTGTAGTAGCATGAAAGGATGCAACAAAGTAGGAGGGAACCAGGTGAAGACTGAGGGAGGGGTCTTCAGGGCAGAGGGAAACGAGTAAAGGGATGAAAAGGTGGCAGTAGTGTTTGGGTGGGATGCTGAGAAGTAAATGTCAGGGATTTTTTCCTTACGCTTTTAGAACAGAGAACTTCTCTGAATGTCTACTAGTTCATGCTGGGTACTGGGTGGAGAGCTCCTCACAGGAAACAGTTCTGGTTTTAGATGAGCAAACTAGATACAGCTGAGAATTAAACAGTCCTTTTTCCTTCTCAATAACTTGTACCATCAGATTTGTAAACTGTCTCCTGGAGCAGCCAGAAGTGTCAGTTGTTGGTGCAGGAAGAGGACCTGCTGGCAGCATTATTCACAAGCTGTTCCTGAATGCTCAGAGGGTAAGAGCAAGTTTGATTGTTTTGCTGACACGTCTGATTTCGGCAGTATGAGGCAACAACTTATGATGCCAATTTATTTTGTCCGCATATATGCATGTATTGTCATAAATGTGCTTGAGGGTTTGTGATATTCAGCATGATTTTGGCAATAATGGAACCTTACAGGATGAAAGAAGTGACCTGGGATGTCAGACACTTAAAGCCAGCTGGGTAGATGGAGGTACCATTAGTGTTTGATTTACTTCAAATGATGACATCAGTAATGCTATTGTGGCACAAATTTCTGCTTTGCTCCAGTTACATGGTATATGCAACATCACAGCAAAAACAATCAAGTGTGTTGATTGTTTCACATAGGAATGTAGAGAAACATGTCATAATACTCAGTATTTTAGGAGTAACTTTTTTACTAAGGCTTACACTTGGAATACTTGAGATTTCTTCTGTAGAAACCAGGGTGCCTTGGAAGTTTCAGGCTCTTTTCAGTACAACTTTACATTCAGTTTACAGACTGCCAGTGTCATACCTGTTCTCTGGAAACCCTTCCCCAGCTGATATTGGTATAAATATTCCTTTTTCTCTTAAGCAGTCTTTGTAAAAATTAGCTCAAAATTACTGATTTCAAAACTTCCTGCTCATAGCATTAGATTATCTAATTAAAATTTCACTACAGTAGCAATAAAGGTAGCATAGTGTTGCAGGCATCTTAGAGCCTGAAATCCCATATGGAAGTAATTGCTGTAAAACCTGTTAGCATTTTTTAAACACTTTCAAGGTATGGAAGCTTTTATAATCTGCATTTTGCAACTCAGCATAAAAAGGACCATTCTGAAAACAGACCATAGTTATTCTGAGAAATGAAAATCAGAACACTTGTTTTATCCCTCTAGTCTTTACAGAAATATGGTTGAACACCTCAACATGTCAGCCAGGCACACTTAGGCTTCCCTGTAGAGCCCAAGATTGGCCCCTCTGTGTGCATGTGTATGTGCTTGCCTTTTTAATATTGAGGCATTCTGGTTTTAAAGCTGAGTAAGTGTTTCTAGCATTAATGCTTGATAATGTAAATTTCTAGGGTTTTATCTTGTTTGAAACATCAGTAACTAAGGCTAGGTTACAGGTACTTATCACTAGGAGCTGGTGGCTCTTAATTAAGCCTTCTTAATGGGACAGGAGCAAACTTAGTACAAAACTCACCTCATGTTTCACCTACCATGATTTGAGAAGAGAGCTGTTTGGTAAATAGTTGTATTATTTCCGTGTTTGTTACATTTAGAACCTGGACTCTTCTCTGAGTTGTGTAGAATTTATCAAATCTTCTCAGGAAAATTATGATAGCAAGTGCATGGTCCTGGGAGTAGAGTGCATGATGTCTCTTAAACCTACAATCTCCTTCTAACCTCCTGTAAGTCACCTCTGACTTGCCTTTGTTTCTATCTTTCATCACTGGTTCTTTTCTCATCCCTTTCCAAGCTGACTGAATCTTCTGATGAGGTAACCGACTTTGTCCCTTGTTTCCCACTCATCTTCCCTAGCTTCATAGAGTTGAACCTTTTGGTAGATATAGTACAGCAGCCTGAGTTAGTCTGTACCATTGTTTACATATTAAGTGTAAAAATAGTTCTGTGTTTCCAGAATGGTTTTTCCTCATTCACAGACTTTATTTTTAGAGCCTAAAAGGTAGTGAAAAGAGAGAGAAATCTATAAAAACCAAAAACCAAACCAAAGTAATTTCTTCAAGTGAACATTAACAATTTCTGATGCTGAAATATGTGGCTGTGCCTTTAGTCTTCTGTTGCTGTCACTGTATTTTGTTACTTGAACAGCCAGATGTTTTGGCAGGGAGGCAGTGATGGACGGGACCTGCATGTTGCAGTTTGGATCCCAGAAACTACTGAAGTTCTTGGACAGAGATGCAGAGAGGTTTGAGGAAGAACTGGGGTCACTGCATGAAGAAGTGTAGCACAGGGTGCATCTTCTCCATTGGTTTCCTGGAACTGTTCCAGTTGTTCCAACTGTTGTTGAGCAACACTGGGTCCTGCTGCTCCGAGGGAGCACAGAGGGGTTGTGGAGGGGCTAGGAGGGATGTCCAGTGGGCTCTGCCACACCTTGTGTGCTTGTTAGGGCATGGGGGTGCATACATATGTACATGCAAATTAGAGAATGTTTACCGGACATGCCAGTAAAGTTTATTGGACATGCCAGCCCTTCTTCCAATATTCAGACTTTAGTATTGCTGCTTGCTGGATGAGGCAATGTCAATGGAGATTGATGCAGTGTCTCACTTGGTCTGTAGTGTAATTGTGGCATGACTGTTTCTGGTCATGGAAAACACCTATCCAACTAGTACTTTGAGTCTGAAAAGGCAGGTGACTATTTATCAAGACTGCAGTGGTGGCACTGTTTTGAAAATGAGGCTGGCTTGGCCTTGTGTAGCCACAGGGGGCTGAGGAGAGAGCCCTGATTGTGAAGGGGTCATTTGGTCTGATCAAACCCCTGCTTCATAATGCCAAAAAACCAGGAGCTTGATCTGGGCTGAGCTTCACCATCCACACATGGAATTTCTTCCATTTGGCTGTGTGCAGTTTACTTCTTGACATCCCATTAGTGTCTTGCTCTGTGTACACCTAGCGCCTTCTGACGTTGTTTACCATTTCTAACCTTCCTCTCTTCCCTCTTAAGAGACATTTTCTGAATCCTAATGTTGTGAGACAGCTTGCCCTGTAGTTACACCCCTGCTCTTACTTAAGGTTTCTGCAGTGCCTCCGCTTGATGAGGACTTGAGGAGATCGGGTCCAGCAGAGGAGCGACGACCCAACACAGGGGGTGCTGCAGACTTCCCACCACCTGCGGGCCGGGAGGTGATTCTGCGCACGACTGTCCCCCGCCCGGCCCCCTACTCCAAACCTCTGCCCCAGCGCATGTACAGCGTGCTGACCAGGGAGGACTTCCGACTTGCAGGTGCCTTTTCAGCAGATACAACGTTCTTCTGACAGCTTGGGCTGTGGTCATCTTGTGTGTCTTCACAAGCAGCACGCCCTTAGTTTTCCTTAGGGGAAAAGGAACATTGCAAATTGACTGGCTTGTGGTGAGGAGACAATACAGTCATTGTTACGGACAGAGTGTCATATTCCCAAGAACAGAACTGAAGCTGACAGTCAAGGATGCCTGTAAGCAACTCTTAAGTTGCAGGTGTGGAATGGCTTCATGAGTAGTTCTGATGAGATCTCTGGGGATGAAAGCTTTGCAGTTTCCTCTCTGTCCAAAGGGAGTCTTATTATTTTATTTTGCATTAGCTTGTTTACTAAAGGACATGAATGGGCTGTATGCAAATACTGCATCTTGAAATTCATGCAGAATGTGCTGCTTTACAGTTCTTAATCAGACTTTATCAAGTGACAGTAGTAATCTACTTAAATTGATGTGCAAATACGAAGTAATTTGTATTTATTGCTAATCATAAGTATTGAGCCCAGTATTTTTTTGGTTAATTACTAAGTTGCAAGTGCTTCTACAGTAGCCTTATTTTTATTTCAAGTATACAGTACCTTCTAGGTCATGCTAAACTCTTCTAGCAGCGCAGCAGTTGTCCAAAAAGATCCTGTCTTCAGCACTTCTCCCAGACAGAAAGAAATAGATTTGGGGCCATAAACCTGATATGGTGAGATGGATCACCAATGGTTTTCGATACTTTATGCCCTTCCCTGCCTGTGAGGGGGAAAGCTGGACACAAAGGACAGCATGGAGGTGTTTTACTGCAAGCAACTTGCTGGTATGTACAGAGTCCGTTGAAATGTAGTATGTGTCTCTGATCTGATATAGTGAGACAATTCTATGCCTTGCTGGAAACTAACCCCAGTCGATATCGTGCAAACACAACCATGTGTATGTGCCAATGTTGCTTCACAGTGATCTTCATGTGTTTTAATGAGAATTGGCAAAAGATCAGCATCACTTTACAAACTGAAATGTAAAACCAGCTACAGTATTGTTGACATTACTGAATAAATCCAAACTTAGTAGTGGCTCGCAGACTTCCTTGTGTACCAGCAACAATTTGTTCTAAATACTTTTTAAATGCCATTCTTGCATAAATTGACCTAGGAATAGCATTGTTTATGACTGTGACTACATTAGGTATAGACAGCTAAGTTCTACCTCAAGTAGTAAGGTTCCAGGTGTTATCCTAAAACTTCCTTTGAGGGGATAGGGGTGCGGTACAAGAGTATTTCCCTCAGATTAAGTTGTATCCCATAGGAAAAAAAATGTTCAGGATAAAGAGTTAATTTTCTTCAGAGAAGATCTTGTCAAGAATTAGTTCTCCAGGCTGTTTGTGTTTACGTGAGAGAAATGCCTCTGATAAAAACGATGAGGAAGACAAAGACCAATGTAGCTGTTGTTTAACTGTGTAGCTTCTTTAAATCACTTGGTAATTAGCCCAGTGCAATCTTCAACTTATTCCCTGATACTCCTCGTTTACTCCTCTCCTGACTGTGCTGTCTTCATAAAACTTTAACAGTATGGCATCTCGTAATGGCTGTAGAAACTTGAAATTCCTTCACACTTAGTTATCCATCAGTCTTTTTTCTTAGTCTTTTAAACTGTTGCAGAGGCAATTCCTTTAATCACACTCAGAGAACACAAAGATCACATTAACACCTTTTTTAGGCTGTTACATCAAGGTGTCTTTGTTGGAAAAGGGCAGTTTCACCCTATAGAAAACAGTGCCCTCGCACCACTACCTTGTCTTAAATCTTTACCTGAAAAAATGGATGTTTAAAACTTTAAGAATTTTTCTTGTAAGAAAAGCTTTTCTTGTAAAAAAAAGCTTTCTGGCTGACCCAGAAAACTTTCCAGCTTATTTTAACCAGATGTACTTGAAATTGCAGGCGTGTACCTTTAGTAAAGGATATATGTAGTGTTTGGATGTGCTTTATGAACTTGCTACTGCCTTGCAGCACTTGAGGGCTGAGGTAGAGACAGATAAAGCATAAAAAAACCTCACCAGTACAAACAGAAAAGTATTTCTTTATTTTTTTGAAGTAACCATAAAACCCACCACCTAACCAGGCCAGAATATCCAGTGTCTCCACACTCTTATTAAGGAGTGTAGCATTTTCCAGCAACTACCTTTGGTGAGGCAATTGGTAATATTTACTGTTTTTGTCATGACTAAGTTTCTAATACAAACTGGTTTAAGTAAAACCAGATTTCAGTAGATGTTGATTCTGTCTGCCAGAGTCCTGTCAGTCAGGTCCAGAGCCAGTAGCAGGCCTGTGATGGCCAATAGAACTGTGTAAGACAGCTCGAGAAGAAACAAATCACTTGTGCTATTTTTGCCATAACAGACACCAGAGCCAGTGTTTTCTCCAGCGGTTTTGACATGTGAACAAAGTAAAGAATTTAAACTAAGAGATCTGCTTGGTCCATAATGTCCCTGATACAACTGAAACCTGAAAGACCAATAGCAGTTTCAACTCAAATTCTCGTGGCTGTAACTATGCTGTAGTAAGAAAGCAATAATGCTTCACAGTCACACGAATGTTGCACACAGGAATTCAGCTTTCAAATGCAGGGTCATAAAAATAAAAACATGATCAAGTATCCTGCACTGTCAAAAGCCATTTGGTGAGCACATCCATGTTATAAATGACGGCTAGGGTTTAATTCTGCATTTTCTTCCCCCTACCAACAACATGATGGGCTACAAAGGTTTTTTTTGTTTTAAAATCAGTGAAGAAAACTACATAACCACCCTGGATCCAGAGTTACAATGACCTGCAAGCAGTTTGCATTTTACATCTTCACAAAAAATTTTGTGATATCACAGCCGTACTTCGTTGCTAAAGAACGTCTCTTCATATGGCTTCTTTCCTTGGCCTGTTGTGCCGTTCTCTGCAAAAGAGAAGTGTAGGTCTGTTCAGTAACTTGCTGCTTGTCATTAGCCCACAGTTAAACTTCAGTCCAGTGCTGCACTAGACAACACTGTAAAATGGAAATGGTTATTAAGGTAACATTTTCCCAGATCCTGAGGAAACTTTCATGACAGTTTAATGCTGCCTTTCCCTCTCCACTGTACGGGATGGAGGGGCTGGCAGCACTGGAGTTTCAGCTGGGGCTGAACGGACTGAGAAGGAGCCTAATTCCAGTCTCCTACTACCAAACAGAAGAGCAGGAGGTACTGCCTGGGCATCTCCAGGAGGAAGTTTCACCCTGATGGTGGGCAGGGCGTGAGAGAGGGCAGAGTGTGCAAGCCACCTGCTCTGACATTACCTCTACCCCTCTACCAAAATACTTGTTTGATGACACCTACTGCCCTAGTGCGTGTTCCACAACATTTTTGCATGAGAGGGTGAGGATTTTGGGTGAGACCACACTGACCTCCCTGTGGCAGACTGTGCACAGAGTTTGCAGGTTTTCCAGGGAGCACTGTCCCCCTCCGCTGTAGACAGGCCTGATATGGTCCACCTGCCAGAACTGGCCTTCTGTTGGGTTTGTTATGATTTCATTCAACTGCAGTAAACAAAGGACATGACAGGGGAAGCCTTAGATATTATTTCTGAACCACATGTGTGTTCTACCATAAGAATAAAAAAATAATTCAGAAAATAGCTATTTATAGTTTTCATCCAGAGAAAGTAAGCCTTAGCCTTTTCTTGTTCCTCTCACTAGACAAGCAAACACCTGTGATTTTAGTTGGGATATTTTCAGCTAGTCTGCAGCATGCTGATTAACATCACAGGATCAAAGAAAGACAAAAAGTAAGTTATCTTCCATGCCATTGTATCATCAAGTGCTGATATTAAACACAAATAAAGACTGCAACAGGTATACTTCCATCACAAAAAATAAAGACTAACTAGGTGTTTGTCACCTAAGTTTTTGATCAAGTCAGTGGTAATTGCAACAGCAAGCACTGAGAAAGCTCAGGTAGTAAAGCCCTGTGCCAGCTTTCAGAAAGTGAAGGACTAATTGTAACTTAGCATGGAACTACGTTTGCTAGAAGGTTCCAAGATAAACCACTCTGCAAGACTTCTCAGTCTTCTAGATGTGCACTACCATATTCTCAAAAACTAACAGAAACAAAGCTGATCTCATACATAGCACCTCCAATGGTAAATTAACTTTTGTTTTTCTTTCCCAAGCTTCAGCAGGTGGCTGGAGAGTTTCTATAAACAACTTAGAACCAGCAGCTTCTGAAGCAGAAACCCAATTTTGCAACAGAAATTAATATTTTCATTTATTAATAAAAGCACTACTTTACATAGGAACATTCTTCCTCCCTGATCCATTACCTTCAAGTCACTGAAGAATTAATCATAACTGTGAAGAACAGTGGCAGCTTGTGGTGCATGTTGAGGCAATACCAGGGGAGCCAGGACAATTGGCTTTTCTTAAGCTCTTACACCAAACATTCTGCAAAGTGGGAATAACCTCATACTGCTGGACCACATCCATTCTTAAATTTCATAACCATAAAGTTCATTAATAAAGTGCAGAATTCTGATGCCTGTGCCTTTTAGAGATGAAAAAGGCATCAGAAGACATTCAGATTTCTTGTGTTTAGTTTTGTTATGGATTTGTTTTTCCCTACTCTGTTACTGGTGCTACGTTAACCTATCTTAATCTTGTAAGAAGAACATTTTGGATTTCTCTCTACTCTCCTACATGAACACACAGGTTAGCTGTTACTGCTTAAAAGCCAGTACTATTACCTGCCCAAGTGGAAGGTGAGACATCCAGGAACTCTCCAGAAGTTTTTTACGCTGACTCTTAGGTGCATCTCGGATGCTGAGATAAAGTTCCTGGGCATTTTGATTGCAAAACTGGCAAACACCGTGTTCAATTTCAAACACTTTAGTCCTCAGGTAGCTCTGACTAGAGCGGATTGAGAAGTCTTCCTGGCAGGCATGAGAGCAGAATCGTGTGTCCCAGGGATGGGTCTGGCAGCCTGGCTCAAGCTGAGCTATTGGATGCTGGCAGCTGAGACAGAAGGGATTCCCTTGACTGTCCAAGGCTTGCAAATAACCCTTGGATAGGGAGGAGCCTTCAGCTTCAGCCTGCTCCAACTGGAGAGCCAAGGGACCTCCTATATTTTTCGAACGCAACCTGCTCGCAGAGAACAAAGCACAGCTGTCAACAAAGGAGGTTACTCAGCAATGCAATTCAGTAGATTTAAGCAATATATATTTCCATTAGATGTCTTTTATTTTCTGAAATACCAATTTTAGTTAAAATAATATCTTGCTTAGATTGATACATGCACAGTGCAAACCATCTACTTGGTTTACATTTCCATTTAAACAAAATTCATCAATAAAGCAGGTTTGGGGTTTTTTTGCATATCTTACTATATTTACATATATACACTTAATTATTAACTGAAATAATGCTGTATTTATAAAGAAATTGTAGTTTTTATCAGGCATGTACACATATAAATGTAAACGTTGCAGCCCCCTCTAACAGAAGTTAAAAAGTCAAAGGAAACATCCTGGTTTCTCTATGAAACCTTCATTGCTACCTATTGAATTCCCTACACAAAACAAAGCTTGTCTCCAGGCAGGATAAATGCTGTTTGTTTAATAACATTTTTTAAAAGGGCATTTTCTGTCTGGAATCTTCATGTTCTTTTCTCCCTTTTTCTAAATTTTGAGGCAAAACAGAAGAAAATACAGTGTCCCCAGTTTGCTGTTGATCTCACAAACAGGCCTGAGCTGAATTGTGTAGCTATTTTCTTGTTTCATTTTAATCAGTTACTTAGCAGCTGTATCAGCAGACAAAAGATGTAAACTATATTGTTCTAAGAATGAAATATAGCTCATTAGCAGCATTACAGCAATTTTTTTATCTAAACACTGTACTTCAGCAAGGTAAAACACAGCACATAATCTGGCACCTTAAAAAAACCCCCAACCAACCAACAAAACCCCACAAAACTGTGGAGAAAACTCTTTATAACCTTACCGAATGAATGAACTTACATCGTGGAATGACCTGATTGGTCAGTAGAAGCATTTTCATTCTTCAGATAAACTCCACTTTCTTTTGAGATGAGGCGAACGCTGCCCCCACTGCTGCTAGCTTTGGTAAGTGAAGCTGCTGCAACATCCTCCTTGGTCACATACCTAAAGGAATTAATAATTCTGTCAATATACTACAAAGGGAACAATCTCCCTCAAAGAATATTCACTTTTGGCTGCAGCAAGATTGGTGTATTCTCATTTCCCAGATGAAGAATTAATAAAGCTTGGGAAAGCATATATCATACTTCCATATTAAATAAGATAAATTTTTCCAAACCCACATTCAGCTCTAACTGGCAACCAGGTAAGTTATTTTGATACATAACAATTAAAAAATAAAAGCAATTTGAGTGTGACCAGCAGGTCAAAAGAGGTGATCCTGCCCCTCTGATCTTGTGAGACCCACTTGGAATACTGTGTACAGTTCTGGTGTCCTCAATATAAAAAGGACATGGAACTGTTGGAACAAATCCAGAGGAGGGCCACGAGGATGATCAGGGGACTGGAGCACCTCCCATATGAAGACAGGCTGAGAAAGTTGGGTCTGTTCAGCCTGGAGAAGGCTGCGTGGAGACCTCATAGCAGCTTTCCAGTATCTGAAGGGAGGCTATAAAGATGCTGGGGAGGGACTGTAGTGATAGGACAAGGGGTAATGGGTTTAAACGTAAACAGGGGAAGTTCAGGTTGGATATTAGGATGAAGTTCTTTACTGTGAAGGGTGGTGAGGCACTGGAACAGGCTACCCAAAGAAGTTGTGGATGCTCCATCCTGGGCAGAGTTCAAGGCTGGGTTGGACAGAGCCTTGGGTGGCATGGTTTAGTGTGAGGTGTCCCTGCCCATGGCAGGGGGTTTGGAACTAGATGATCTTGAGGTCCTTTCCAACCCTAACTATTCTATGATTCTATGATATTGCCTGATAGCGAAACCTGAAACCCATTTTGTTTCAGTTATGTGGAGTCCAAGAAACTTTCCAAGCTCTGGAGGCCTCCTTGCTTCATTTGTTACAATTGAACTCACTTTAATGAGAAAACATACAAAACACCACTGCTCTTAAGTAAAACTTGTAAAATCACTTCACACTCATAATTCTTCCAAAACCCACTATTCAGACAACTCCTCATAAGCACACCTCTCTGTACTACAAACATACCAAACCCTATATACTACCTTAGCAGACTTCTGTAGGTTATGGTAGGTCTTCTAACATGGTTCACAATTAGATATTTCCTATATTTCATGGAAGGGCACACTCATATATCAGGTTAAGAAACCTTTACTATCTGCTGCTTCTCTTTTTATTACTGGGATTACAATCTCTTATTTATTTACTTAAATTCTTACCTATAGCCAAAATAAAGTCACCCTGGAGAATATAACAGTAGGAACTGAGAGGAATAAAAGGGTTACAGATAGTTTGCAGAAGCACCTTGGTGAATTAACCTGTATGTATGAGAAGTTTCGTGGATAGCAATAACAACATTGAAGCTCTGAATGTCTGCCAGGGAAGACAGCATATCAGAAAAAGGAAAGAAAGTGGAAAAAAGGGTAAATTTTGATTTTAACAAGGATTAAACACTAGCCCTTTTCAATGACACCCAGCAAGGAAAACAATAGTTTTGAGAAATGTCATTCCCAGAGAATGAAACTGCTTAAAGAAAAACTGAGTATCAGAAAGGGTTGGAGTAAGCCATGGATTATGAATAGAACATTGTATCATTGATGGCAACTAATGATTTATTTGTGCTTCCAGATGAGCAAAACAACATTCTTTGACCTTAACTTTTCTGTTGACCCCCTGATTTTCCTCAAAAATCTCTGCAAGTTCCAGATGCTTAAACATGCAGTGCAGCAAAGCCAGAACAGCTGCTGAATGTGGCAGTGCTGGACAGGGAAGCATTCCACTTCCTTTCCAACATACTTACTGACATGCTCGGTTGCCTATGTACATTTGTCACTGTGCAACAGGCAATCAGCAAATGACCCATTTAGTTTCAGCATCATTCCACTGAAAAGTTATGTTAAATATATCAAACTTCCTGCAGCAGTTAGTAAGAGGAAGAATTAAAAACCACATACCTTTTTGTGCTGCTGACCACCGACTGCTTTTTAGACAACTCCTCTGCAGCATGAATAGGACTGCAAAATATCTGACCACTTTTTCTGACAATCTTCTGTTTCATTGCTGTTAGATGACCCCATTCTTTCACAAACCTCAGGATCTGGTAGAGAATGCTATTGTCAGCAGCATGACAGATATTACAGAACTAATTAATTACAGTGAAGGAGTGCTATGAATTAATACATTCAAAATTAGATGAAAACAGCTGGTACTACTGGAGATGGCCCCTTCAGGTCCTTTTTCACACAAGCTGCAGCCCCCCCCCCCCCCCCCCCCCCCACCTGCTGAAGAACTGTTACAGCTTTGGCATTAACTACAAGAACTGTTTTGCTGTGTGTATTGATCCAAAAGGTAGAAACTAAGGCCTGAAACAGCCTTTACTAATTGAAGACATAGCCATAGGAGAAGGGTTTCTGGATGAGGTCTCACTCAGGTAAAATTTTTTGTGTAAGCAAGACGTACTGATGGGAAAAGCAGACATGCAAAGGCATCTTTTTCTTACAGCAGCCATTCTCCTGCTGCAGCCAATCTCTCAGAAAAGGAAAGTTTGCTTCCATTACTTGAACAGCATTTATAATTGGGTTTGTGGACAACCCGATTCCAACAAACATGGGATTCCTAATTGGTCATTTCAGTCTAGCAAATAGCTTTGAAATCTCTCAGCAACATTTGTGTTACCCACTCATTAGGTGCTTCACAGAAATGGTGGTTGAATCAGTCAGGATTTTGTCTTACAAATAAAGTTCCAACCTTGTTGGAGAACCTACCAAACAGAAACAGTTTTGTTCCTGTATGACAGAATCTGATTTTCCAAATTACATTTCTCTTTAAATGGAAAAAAACCCCTACATTAAGCAGATAATATTGTACATATAATCATAGAATAGTTTGGGTTGGAAGGGACCTTCAAAGATCATCTAGCCCAACACCCCTGCAATGATCAGGGACATCTTCAACTAGATCAGGTTGCCCAGAACCACATCCTGCCTGGTCTTGAATGGCTCCAGGCCCAGTTTAAATTCTGTACTTCCTTACTTGACTGAGTACTTGGGTTTACAGTGTTTATGTTCTCAAACACCATTATAAATGTGATCTTTTTGCTAAATTAACTGAAGCTTCATGTCTCAGTGGAGCTGTGCTCTACAATGCTTTGAAAATTGTTAGAAGACTGAAGGAGGAAGTGAGAGTGGAGCCCTGCTCCTAACTGCAGCTCTGATACCATCTAACACATTAATATTCATAATGTGCCCCATGTAAGTCATAACCTTTAAAAAGCTATTTGGTTGACTTATGAATGTTAGTTACTAATCCTGTAAACGAGAAATTAAATTATGCCTGATTTCATCTACTGTTAACAGGATGCATGATAATTTGCCAAAGTAACAGACTGCATAATTAATATTCACACATCAACATTTGTAAGATCTGCTTGCATTGATGAAACTGTGCCTAGTTCCAAGGCCTGAAAGTGTTCTGCATTTATTTTAAAAAACCAAGTCAATGCCCTCCATATTAAATATTATATTGCTGTGCCAGTAGAATTTGTTCTTACCAATGAACGATTTTGTTTATGCTGGAAAGTCTCTGGTAAATCCTCCCAGTTATCCAGCTGTATGTCCAATGGAATGAAATTGTGATTCAGTGGTTCACCATCCTAGACAAGCAAACAGTTTCATTTACAGATGCAATGTAGCACCATCTAGAAAAAAATGTACCCCTTTCAAGTGAATTATCCTCCGTTCCTACCAAATTTAGTTCCTCAAGATTAAGATTTTTCCAGAAACAAACAATAACCCACAGATGTATGAAAACAGCACGGATGCAAGAAATATAATTGACATTAATACCTGTAAACGTAGACAGGGTGAAAATTTTAACTTTGAATGTCTGAATTTTTTTCTTTTGAAAATAGGTCAGACACAGAAACTGCCTTACATTAAAAAACTGAAATGATAATCCTCTTGACTGAGTTTCCAAGGAAAATGAATGATGTAGACTAGAGAATGTCACTTTATTACAATTTCAAACAGAATCCTAGATAGAGCATTCTTTATTATAACCTACCTTTTTTTGTCTTAAATGTCTGAACAAGTTCTCCTTCACTTAATTTTCAAGTAAAAAGTTTTCCTACTGGGTACACATGACTCAGGAACTTACTGATGAATCACAAACATTTGAGAGAAGTGTCTCATCATTCAGCAGAAAGATTTTGTGCCATACCTGACATAATGAAGCTCTAACCCAAACCAAAAAACAATGGAGACCAATATACAGTTTCCCAAATACCATCTAAAAATGCATGTTCATTTTTAAATAAACTATGTGAAACTAGGAAGCAGCATACAGTTTATTAAACATTTTCAGATACAAGAGGACACTCTTTTTGACATTTCCCAGCTGCAGCACTTAGCCTAATAAAAATATATTATCTCAAAGGCTTGTCCTCAGTTTTCTGTGATGCTTTGCAGTCGTACCTCAACACCCTGACTCATTCAGTGGCTTTGAAGAAATCTTCTTAGTGAACTTTTCTATCCCTTAAAAGAAAGAATTGGAAAGTTCTGACTCCCCCTTGAAAAATTACCTGGAAAATTGACAGCTGCTAGTTTCTATACTCCCATTACCATTGCAGATTAATGATGATGGTGTTTTATTCAGGAAGGTACTGACTTATACACAGCACCAATGTCAAGCTTTCTGAAAATGTGGTGACACTATTTTATTAAGTTGCTTAGTCAGGATTCACTGTCATTTTTATTTAAAATGTTTTTCTATTAAAAATATTTGGTGATAAGACACTGATAAAAAAGGAATCACAGAACCATTAGGGTTGAAGTGACCTCTGGAGATCATCTTGTCCAACTCCCCCTGACAAGGCAGGCCGTAGAGCAGCCTAGATAGGAACGCATCCAGGTGGATTTTGTATGTCTCTAGAAAGGGAGACTCCACAACCCTCCTGGGCAGTATCTTCCAGTGTTCAACATAAAGAGCTTCTTCCTCATGTTGAAGTGAAGCCTCCTGTGTTTTAGTTTATGGCCAGTGCTCCCCATCCTGTCGCTGGGCACTACTGAAAAGAGCCTGGAACAAACCTCTTGACACCCGCCTTTGAGGTATTTATTTGAATTAATGAGATCCCCTACCAGTCATCTTTTCTCTAGTTTTTAGAATCTTAAACAACTAATACTTGCAGCAGATGGGCTCAGCATACATCTACTGTATTAGCTCCACTTTGTAAGCTAAGAGAAGTGTTAGAAGCTACATACCCAGAGAATTTTACCTAGTTTGACTGAGTAAAAGAAGAATAACCGACCTAATTTTTGTACATTTCCACTAATACAAAAATACTGGTCTTTTTATACAAAGTATGAAAAAGGAAAGGAGATATGCACATTTCATAGGACAACACTTTACTTTGTAATTTTAAAGTTATAACAAACATTCATATTTCAGGTTTACCTTTGTATAGAGGTGAATTCTGTCAGTATTCTTGCTTGCACAAAACAAAAGCCCATCATATAATTGAAATGTGTCAGATTTATCTATGTCTCCTATAAGAGAAAAAATGTTGTCATTAAAAATATTTTTCTTCATTCACTCCATTCAGTCTATTCAGAAATTACAAATGTTTACATGTATCTAATTCCAGAACAACATAACGAGTTACACAACTCAAGCAGCAAGCTGTTATATTTGTGTATTTTATCTTCCTGTTTCTCATGAATTACCTATCATCTGGATTGCCAGTGGCTCTCTTGGAAGCAAGTAAATGCCATCATAAGTTTCAATAAAACTATACAGGTTCACAGCTGCTAGTTTGACACAGTTCTTAAGTCAGCCAAAAACTCTGTATTGCTTCAGGACTTGTATAGAAAGGCTGGGTTTATCCATCATCAAAATTCAATAAACATCTCAGGCTAAAACAAGAAAGTCATGTGCTAGTGCATGTACATCTATCAGATGTGTAGGCTTTTAAGTTGTTTTTCATGCCAGAGGCATTTAATACAGTTTTGCAACAGGATATAATAATTCTTTCATAGGAGTCCCACCTTACCGTTTCCACACTTTGTTTCACTTTCTTCATTTTCAATTTCAATGGTTCCATGTTTGCTGATTTCAACAGACTGCTGGGTCACTGTTTCCCCCAAATCTTCTCTTCTGTCTTTAGTACGGCACTCTGATCTCTCTTCATTTCTTCTGGAGTCCTCTGGCATGTCTTCTTCAGATTGGCTCAACAGAGTTTCACAATTTCTCTCAACTTTAGACAAAGAAACATACAAATGGGTACCTAATCAGGACAGATGTGGAGACAGGACTGTGTAACTGAAATAGGGAGGTTGTGAATGCTCCATCCCTGGCAGTGTTCAAGGCTGGGTTGGACAGAGCCTTGGGTGGCATGGTTTAGTGTGAGGTGTCCCTGCTCATGGCAGGGGGGTTTTGGAACTAGATGATCTTAAGGTCCTTTCCAACCCTTACTATTCTATGATTCTAAATTGCATTTTATTCTCTAATATTATGGTGCAACCACTTAAAAAACTAAAGCCAACTTTAATATTAGGAGTATAATCACATGGAACAAAGTTTTCCATCTGTACAATTTCATGCATGCAGTTTGTCAAATTATATACAGTTATATAATAATATAATGCAGTTAGCAATTCTATTTTATAGACAGTTATTGTAGGCCATAAACACACAAAGTAATTTTCCAGGCACTGAGCTGTGAAGTTCAGAAGTTGTCCTTACTTGAACAAGCACAGAAACTTAAATAAAATTAAAAAAAGAAAGAAAAAAACCTTACTCCTTCCTTTGCAACTAAATGTAAATATGGGGAGAGATTTATGAAAATATTTTATTAAGTTTCCAGCTAAATGAAGTAAACGAAATCTACTTTGACCTGCTGGACCAAGAAATGCCACATTTTCCACATAATGTCTCTCACAACGAATGCAAAATACCCAAGTTAATAAAGCTCCAATACCACACTGTTAAGTTCTGAGAGGTAGAGAAAAAGTTTGCCATTTCATTGGGTTTAGAATAACCATAAACCTCAAGGAAAAGGAGAGCTACATTTACTGCAAAGAAAACCAAGTAATACATCCTTCCTCACAGAATTTATATCCTGTTAACACTTATCTGAAGTTTCCATTTGTTTCAAATTAGACTTATGTAAAAGATCCTTGGGAAAAGCACCATCAAGAAGGATCTCTTAATGGGTACCTGTTCACATAAAGACAGCATTCTTCATATTCTGTCTGGATTTGTGTGTATGTTCAAAAAATACTGTATTTTCTGAAGCTAATCACAACTGAAATGAAAAATGCATATTTTTCTCAGCAGCACACATTACTTACCATTACCGCTTTGAGGACAATTGCACATTTCACAATAAGGGAGGAATTCATTATTACTGTAAGTGCAAACTCTACAGTGCCAAACTTTATTTAAAGCTGTGCTTTTGCTTGAAGTATTGAAGTCACAAGGAAGGATTTCACTGTTTTTTTCTGAAAACAAAAAGGGCTTCTTTCCAGTCAAAGGTTTTTTCTTTTTCTTACTGGAGCTGACTGGAGTAGATCCACTTAAGCTTCTCGCTTTTTTAGCTTCAGGTTCACAGGTACTTTCATGACAAATTGTATTCACATCACTTATTATTGTGGAATCCAGGTTTTCATTACTCTGCACTGCATCCTCTTGTTTTGTACCACCAGAAGGTTCTGAATCATTATGTAGTGATTCACTACCGCAAAATATTTTGCGTTTCTTCTCAGTGGATGATATGGGGGAAAAGAAAGAACGTATGTCATGCTGCCTTTCCTTTTCAAACTAGGAAAGAGGAAAGAAATATGTTAACCCCACTTATAAGTACTGCATCAAAAGCTGTTAAAATTGCTATTTTCCTCCATTAGTATTACCCTCTAATACAAAAAGCTATTTTTACTTTGGAGATGGAAACAAAAGATATTTTCCTCAAGAACAAACAGCTAGCAGAAATCGCAACTGACCATTCCTCTTCTGTTTTGTAAAAGGTATTTTCAATATTCTCACAAAACTTTGAAACAGCACAAATACACAGACGTGGTACATGCTATATGGCTTTTTTGATTATGTCTATTACAAGGAAAGGCTTATAAGCACTATTTTTAAAATAACAGCCAACTAAATTTAGTATTGCCATTAAGTAGTTTAAACAGGTATTCCTTATCTGACTCTGAGTGCGAGTGAGTCATCCAAGCATAACCTAAGAACCCACCAGAAGCCTGTAGATGACATTTGTACCCAAAAGAGCACTTTCCCCAACTTCATCTAACTTTTAAAATGGAATTTTTATTACTTTTTCTATTTATTTACTGCTTTTCCATTAGTAAAGTCTGCAGTGCACAGAAAGCTTACGCAATGAACAGTTACGTACTTTTTAAAATGAAATAAAACAGAAAAATATAAGTTTTGAGTCTCACATGTGTAAAGAGAAGTTCATTTTTGGGATCTTCTAGATTTTGATTTGGGGCCCAGGTCTCAGCAAAACTCAGAAAATCCCATTTCTCTTTATCACCTTCTTCAGCGTGCATTTTCTCTTTCTTGCCATTCAAGGTGCTGCCTGTAACTTTGGCCTGCAGAAAGATGACTTACATAAAGTTTCCAAGGAATTCACATGTTGGAACAAATTTATTTACCTACACTCACTCAATCTTCTTCGCTTGCAAACTTAATTCAGCATTTGCAAAGAAAGAAACTGTAATAATTCAAAATAACTTCAGTGATTAAAACTATTCCTGTTCCAGTGCCCATTTCTGCAAAAATAACAATGAGTACTGCATTTAGGACACTGTGACTTGCAAAGTTGTATATAAAATGTCAGTATTTATTTAAGTTAAAGAGTATACATTGGGTACCTCTCTTACAACCTTAACATCTTTCGCTTGGCATGACGAGACAAAGGCAGAATTAATTGAAAAAAGCAGTTTAGTGGCAGAACTTGTTAGCTAAATTGTTAGTGAATATACTGAGATCCATCTGTGTCACGTTTAAGGAGACTCTTAAAATGTACCAGGCTGATGGAGATTTTTTCAGAGGTACCTATGGTAAAAAGAACACAGAATTTCAATCCCCAACTGAACATCAAATACAGTTTGTAGTACCCAGATTCTTCAAGGTGTGAGGACTTTTCAGCAGGAGGGGAAAACATTGGCCAATGGTTATCAGTTTCCCAATACAGTAACTGTATGGACACAAACAACTGAACCCTTACAACACAGGGGTAGCCAAGTACAGGAACAAGAACCATAAGTCAGAATTTCCATCAGAATAAATCCCGTGTAACTACAATCTCAAATGATTCTGATAACCAGAGTTTAAGAGGCAGTTCTTTATACACTGACACTTCTGGAAATGTCAGGAAACAAGCGCTGGCAGAAGACTAACACACCTCAGTTATCAAAACAAGACACTAATGAATGGTATCAAAGGCTACAAAAAGGTCACAGAAGCAGAACAGCCAAATTATGTTTCTTAGTACTTTGAATTCTCAAAGATCTTCCAAGTTAGCAAAGAAAGCAGAATGGAACTCTTCTTCCTAACAAGGATTGTGTAGTCTGGCAACAGATGATAAGGTTACTGCAATGCTTCTGCCTCTCAGAACCGAAGTTTAATTAAGGCACAATATTCATCCAGTTAAAAAAAATCCCACACCAAACTCTAGCTGTCATGAGTGTGCAGAAAACTTTATAATTGTAACAACCAAAGCAATAAAAAGCTAGAGGATAAAAATCCCCAATCTATAGATGTGAGCCATCTCATTCATCTTGGAAAAAAGTTATTTATGTTTGGATCTTAAATGGAGAGCAAAAAGCTAGAAAAGACTAATTCAGAACAGCCATGGACATTTTGATGATTAGCAATTCTAGGTCCTCCAGATAAGGAAGAATGTTAATGTTATTTGGTACATGCACTTAAGTGTTATCTTAACCACAGCAAATTCTTGATTATTTGGTTCTACTCCACACATACCTTACGATTCAGCATTGCCCACATTAAAATATCCATTGTTCCTTTTGCAATAAGGAAGTGAATATTCACAGAACTGCACTGCCCAATTCGGTGTGCTCTGTCTTCTGCTTGCTTAATATGGCCTGGATCCCAATATAGTTCAGCAAACACAACATGAGTAGCAGCAGTGAAAGTTAAACCCTAAACAGAATAAGTATATGCAATTTAGAAAAAAGATTCCACAAGCAACTAAATATCTGAACGGGGGGGAGGGGGGGGAATCTAAAGGTTTTACAGGAAATTCTTACATAGAAATAAAAGGGACCACCTCAACAACAGATGAGCCTATTACACTGATTTCTTCCTTGGGCCTCAGATATAAGCAAGATTCAGAAAATACTTCAATATTGTATAAAGACTGCATGCTGCTTTTCATTACAGAAGTAACATCTATTTCTTACTCATCTGGTACTTTTAGAGAAAGAGAATTTTACTAATATTCAAGACTGAGATGCTGTTGCTGATCTTGCTTTTGCTCAAGTAATTTCATGAGAGGCTTAAAGAGTTAACATTATTTGTAAAAATGTTAGATAATATATGAGTCTACAAAAGACATATAGCATGAAGATAAACTGCATTCAGTAAATCACTTCTGTCACCAATGCCTTTAGTAACTATACTCTTCAAGTTTCCTATTCCACATATTTTATTTTTTGTCCTACCTGACCAGCTGCTTGAATACTCAAAATAGCAACGCGGGTATCAGGATCCTTCTGAAATTGATTGACAAGATGTGTTCTTTCTGCTGAAGGAACGCTTCCATCTATTCGTATGTAGCGAACCTATAACATATTAGAGACAAAATTACATTATCAGTGTCCATTTTTAGACCTAATCACCCTCTGTCCCCCAATAAAAATGTGAAAACATCTGTTCTATTCCTGTCATTGATACATCAGTACTCTTTTGCCCTTTGATTTACAATTAAGCCTCTATGTAGAAAAGTGTAGACTTAGCATTCCCTGTTTACAAAAGGAGAAGACAACGAACATCAGATCTTAAAATACAATACTCCAGAGCAGACTCTGTAATTTCCCTGACATGACTTATTAACCAATTATCAATCATTTGCAAAATAATAACAATATAAAACAGCAAAGTTAGCCACAATTCCCTAGCAATGGTTTAGAGTCTACAATCAATATAATATGAAGGTTGTCTGCAAACATTTTTACTGCTTTGAATTAAATATTCAGGTGCGATGACAGTGGTTTGTAAAAGAAAAAAAGTAAGACAGAAGCACATTGATAGGAAAACTTGGGAAACAACTGCCTACAATATTGTCAATAATAATAAAGTATCATATGAAATAGAAGTATTTATATTATCCTTGGATATAAAACAGTTCTTCAAAATCATAACCCCTTTTAATCCAGTGGCACTGGCATGTATATATACTTAAAATCCATAAATTTCTGTACACACAGGTAATTCTACTTAATTCAAACAAAGCTCATACGTAATTGTAAATTCTGAAGTTAAATTTGTGTGTGCATTTGTTAAATCATTACCTTTTTTTCTATAACTGCCTCTGTACAGGCTTGAAGCATGCTTAAGTGATGAGCAAAAACTAGGAACTTCAGTTTGTCATTTTCAAGCATCATTTTGATATAGTCCTTTACTGCTCCTGCCTGAAGTAAGAGAGTTTATTTTCATTAGTTAAGACACACAAAATATTCAAAAAGACAGTTTTGTTTTTATTTTAATGTCTTTCAATTTCCTGTAATATGAAAAGGTAAACTTCCATTCTTTTTTAACCATTTAAGACTTTAACAAAATTAACACTGTTAAAGTTAAGATTATTCAAATTAATAAAAACAATGCAAATTTATGTTGTCAAGAAACCTCAGAGAAAAAAAAAATAATCCAAACAGTTATAGTAAAAAAAAAAAATCACAGAATTAGCACTTCCTCCAGAAAAATGGCACTTCTTCCAGATTAAGATGTAGATAAAACCCCTTTTAGTTACAAGATCATTATCTGATGTTTTAAGCCACATTAAAAAAAAAACCCAAAAAAAAATCAAAATTGATTTGTGCCCAAACATTTCAAACAGAGATCTTGATTAATCAGAACTGTTGCTGCACCCACATAAAGCCATACATCAAAGCTGAAAGAATAATTTTGGTATTTTCATGATACTGTAATCATAATATTGCTCTATTGAAACATTCATAAAATTCTTTTGTTTCAAATGTAATTTTCCATATCTTTTACAAAAAGTGTTAAAAGTAACAGTGACAGTTAATAACAAAATTAATCAGTTATCAGTGGTTAGTGCAATACCCACT
Organism: Melopsittacus undulatus; assembly: GCF_012275295.1. Classification (NCBI taxonomy): domain Eukaryota; kingdom Metazoa; phylum Chordata; class Aves; order Psittaciformes; family Psittaculidae; genus Melopsittacus; species Melopsittacus undulatus. The sequence continues at coordinate 79,199,988 of NC_047530.1, read as the reverse complement.
GCAGCAGTCCTCAGATTTCTTTTTTTCTCTCTTTTTTGTCTTTTAGCTTTCTATTTGAAAATGGATTTCCAGAGGGGAGAGACCAGAAAAGTGGGGAAGAAATAGCAACTGAACCACAGTGACATTTTTAAGATAGGGATAAAAAACAACCTGAAGGAGCTGGTCAGATTCTCAACTCTTCCTGCTCCAGCAGCAAGTAGAACTTGTTTGAATTTCTATCCCTTTCTAAAAATAGCTCAGCACAATGAAGCCTGATAGCAGGGTAAAAAGTAGGCATGTAAAACATTTTGGTCATTAACTTGTTTTTCCCTACATTCTAAGCTACAGTACTACTGGAAATACAGAAACATGGGGTCCCATTCAATAAAACCAGCTGGAGGGGACTGTTCTTCCACATTTATCCATGGGCTGAACTAGCACTGACAGAACGGAGTCTGCACAAGGGCTGCATCAGCACCATCCTGGGTCAGCTGCAGCAGCTGGTGGCACACAGGTATGTATGTCTCTGAAGCACCCACATTCAGTATATCCCTAAGTCTGTCAGATGCATTTAGTGCTGTTGGGAGGCTGCATGTTTGGACAGTCTCAGCCACCTTGGTGGACACTTTATCAGTAACAGTTTGAAGACTTAGCTCAGGCTACTATAAAGGGACTCAGCTTATTCTGTAAACATACAGGGGGAAAAAAGAGCATTTCTTCACATCGAGATTATAAGAAACCTGACCCTCATATAGTATTCAGGCCAATACAATTAATTTTATTAAGTTAAAACCAGACTGGGTATTTAAAATATATTAAGAAAAGACTTTCACACTTACCTTGGCAATGGCTGTTTCTTTATACATGCGTGTGATCAGATTCATGACTTCAGAAAAGTGGCTTTCAGCAGTATCTGAATTCAGATTTCTCATTAATTTCTCCCACTCTGCAAAAGTGGTATTTAAATTCTAATTGGTAGAAGAGATCAGTGGTTAGATACATAGTACAAAGTATACTCTACTTCAAAATATACATTTCAAGCACAAAATGTTTAGAAACTGAGTGTTTTTGAGAACTCTATCAAATTTGGCTGGAAGTTAATTGTAGGATTCAAAATCTTACGAAAAGTAAGACAGAAAGGAAGAAGTCTGTACTAAAATTACATTGACTTTTATCATTATCTGATGCCACAAGTTGCTATATTCATGCTTTTTGTTATATTTTAAAAAGAGTGGGAGATGCTGTGTTATATACTCACATTCTTCGCAACCACCTATAATACACATGCATACATATAAATACATACAAATACACAGATATTACTATTTACTAACAAATGTGTTTTTAGCAAAAGTGGAAAATTTACCTTAGCTGCAGCTTGTGGGAGGTCAAATGAAATACGCTGCCTAACTTTGGGGGGCAACTGAGTTAGAACATCATTCTTCAGTCTTCTGATCATTATTTCACTTAAAAGTTGGTGTAGTTCCTCTAAATTTGAAGCTCCTCTACAGTCCCATTGAGCCCTTTTACCAAAAAACCTGAAAATGAAAAATCAGAAACTGAGGGTACAAACTAGCTCTTCCAAATTCAACAGAAGCCTTCAGTACATAACTAATTTTAAAACACACTATTACATATGAAAGTGTGGTAGGTGACAATGCCTGGTGCTCCTGTTTACACCAGAGAGATGACTGCTTTCTGTCTGATTCTTTCCAATGCTAAAGCCAGAGCTGCTTTGACTTCCCAACAAATACTGCTGTCTGCAGGCATTACTACTCATCAGATGCATACAATCCTGTATTTCATCCCAGCTACACACTTCCCTTCTATAGGAAGCAAAAGTTTCAGGTATAATTTTATAACTCTTGTTTCAATGGACTGATGAGAAAAATACACCACCATGAGAATGTTCATTATTATATTATAGAGAGGAATAACTGAGAAAGAAGCTATCATGAAAGCTGCAAAGATCACCATTAATATTCCTTTGTTCCCCTCCCCCAAAATTCCCTCCTAGTTACAGTCAGAGATGGGATTTAAAGCTTAAGATACCATCTTTAAATGGAATACTATTTAATGATTAAGATTAAATAGAGGAAGTGGGTTTAAGGTTAAAAAAGCTAAAGGTTGAAAAGGGAAAGAATTTATTAATTTAGTTTTTCTTGATCTTTTTTCACTTTGTTGTTGTTAAGGAAGTGTTGCAGCAGGAACAGCAGCTTTTCTCTGTCAACATTGCCAAGAGATAACACAATAACAAGCAAGACAGATTTTGCTGCCTTTGGAGAGAAGCCCAGGTATCATTTTCCAATGCCAGGAGAGTATGCTGCAAGCATGCAATTTTACTGGTATTTTAAAATAAATTATAAATAAATTAGATAATTTTAAACCTTACCAACAGTATTTTACTTGGCTGCCTATAACCATTTAGGAAACAAGACTGAGGGACTCACTTCTGCAGTGGTGAGCTATTGGCATAAAACACATAGAATGCTCCGCAGATGGCAGACAGCATCATCTTTTACTCATATGCCTTCTTTGGTCTATTTATATGGCTGTCCTTAGACAGGTTTCCTCCCTCCAGCTTGCGCATTGGGGATATAAAAGAAATGGTAGACAAAAACGCACAGAAATACTTTGGACCTCATCTTTAGAATAGGTGTCCATGAACACCTAAAAAAAACCAAACCCCACAGCATTTTCACAGAAAGTGCTGCATAAAATAATCCTATCAGGTTTATTACCACAGGATGTTTTTTTTCAGCCAAGTCATGAAGACAAAGTTATTTACTGAAAACTTGCCAAACCCTGAACTTGATTTCTATTACATTTATGGTATTCCAAAAATAAGTTAACCATCTATGACTGAGTAGCTAACCATGGTGTACCCACACACACTTCTGGTGTGAAAATTACAGATGCATTCAGTCAAAACACCATGGGAAAAAAATAGCTTTTCCCTGAAAATTAGGCAGCATTGTTCCATGTTATTTGAAGTTAAACACTGATAAAATGTATAAGATGGAGGGAGAAAAACAAGTTATATGAAAATGAAACCATGTAATTATTACCATAAAAATTAAATCTAAATGCTACCCAATTTAGCTTACAAAATCTATTGCTTTGAAGTTACAGATATAAAATCTTATCTAAGATCTTTTTTAAAGGTTCTTCCTTTCTCATAACTTCTTTCATTCCAGATTGTATCAGATTCAGATGCATAAAACTAAGCATTTTATATCAGTTTCCTCTATCCTCTCTATTTTAGAATATAGCTAGAGAAACCTACCATTAAACTAAAGCTAAGGGAAGCAAGTCAGAGGGAAATTAATGCTCCTTAACAAGTTAAAGCACATGAAAGATGAAAATTCATTAAAGACGCAAGGGATAAAAATGGGTTTCATTCATTAGGCACATGTGTGTAAAAAGTGCATAATGAGCAATGTTACCTAGGAAATTGGAGGCAAGGTGGTGGACAATAACTTACAATGTCTTCATTTGATCCTTCAAAAAGAATTACAAACACACTACTGAGCTTCTGGGATTTTTATACCTTTACTTTTACCCAGTCAATCTATGAAATACAGAGAAAAGTACTGTACTTTCTTCCTGCCCATGCATGGTGGGATAACAAAAAGACTAGATCCCATAATAGAGATGTAAATTATTACATGACATGAGCATAAGACAGTCAGAAACGCCAAAGTTGCAGCTATAGTTGACACTCCAAGTCTAAAGGTAGAACCTACACATTTCATACTAGCAACAGTGAATTTGTAAATTATTTTGAAGTGCTGGCACTTTATTTCAGACTTTAATACCTTCCAATATTTCCTCAAATAAAGTCTCCTACCAATGTAATCCTTTTCTCAACCTCTTTGATGGAGGAGATGGTACCTGACCCTGGATTTCCAAGCAGGATGGTAATTAAGTACTACTTACTGATTCTCTCACTTCACGTGACAAGAAAATCAAAGACACAGGAAAATAGAGGCTGAAAAATCTGGCCTGGAGAGGCTGAGAAGGAAATCAGGCCTGGTTCAGCCTGGAGAACAGGAGGCTCTGAAGAGACCTCAGAGGAGCCTTCCAGTACCTAAAGGGGCTGACAAGAAAGCTGGAGACTTTTTACAAGGACAGGTCATGATAGGACAAGGAGGAATGGCTTTAAACTGAAAGAGGATAGACTTATACTAGATATTAGGAAGAAATTCTTCACTAAGCGTGGTGAGGCAGTGGAGCATGTTGTCCTGAGAATGACATGATCTTTAAGGCCCATTGCCAGCCCAAACTATTCATGATTCTATGAACTATAGACATACCTGACACGAGCATTGCAGTATTTTTTGGCATATTCACTCCAAGTTCCAAATCTTCTTGGAAACAGTGCCTCAATCTGCATGAAAAGCTGCATTTAAAAAAAAAAAGATACTGAAAAATTGCCTGCAAATATAAGACTATTTAGAAATAATTATTACACGATTACTGTGTTAAATTTACATTCAGTAGTTGCACACAAAGTACACAGCTTAGTATGCATGCAAAAATGTTCCATAGGAGTATGCACATGCCTTGAGACAGGACAGTTTTGGGAGACCCTCAAAGAACAGAGTATCCTGAACATCATAACACAATGCTGATGACTTAGAATAGACTTATACTGGATAAGAAAACATAGATAAGAAGATGTTATTCCTAAAAATGCAATTTCTGTCGTTTGCAGGTACATGGGCTTCTGCAAAGCTTCAGTGCAGCTATTCCATGGGTAGTCTGTTTCAAAATACATGGAAAACCTATTCATTCTTTAGTTTTACTTCAAAAAACAGACAATGACAATACAGACCAGAAATTCCATGCCTTTCTTCCTTGTTAAATATCAGAGAATGCTTTGTTTTAGAAGAGACCTCGTTCCAACCCTCCCTGCCACTGGCTGGGACACCTTCCACTACACCAGGTTGCTCAAAGCCACATAGCAGGACGTAAATATCAGTTTAGACAACCTAAAGAATCTAAAATCAACCTAAAGAACCTAAAAACAAGCTAAAAAACCTAAAAACAAGCTAAAGAACCTAAAGCCACGAAGAATCCTACTTTATAAGCTGTTTTACTGTCGAAGCTTTCTGGATTCAAAGACCACTGCTAGATCTGACATACTATTCAGAAGTAGTGGGGGTAGCATAGAGACAAAGAATGATATAGAAGGCTCTCTCCCATTCCCCTGCAAATCCTCTTAAATCTACTTGCATCACTTCTGCCATGTAAGCTTTCATATTACATAATCACATGCTAGTGACCTCTCCGAAAAAAATAATCTCGTTCTTCGCAGGCTTCTTTCCAGACAAAAGTTAGAAAACTGAAAAGCAGTATTAAGAAAAAAAAAACTAGAAAACAAGCCAAAACAAAAAAACTTCAAATCCAACCCCCAAAAAACCCCTCCCCAAACCCAATTTAATCACCCAGCTGAAATGCTATCTTGATATAGATCTAGGTCAAACAAGAAACTGCCTGTAATTATTTGCTATAAAAGTACAGAAATACAAATTAATCATGTTTTTTGTTTCCTATATATATTCCTTTTAAAGACTTCATAGAAAGATTCTGCTTATGACACAGAACTGATTAGAAGAGATGTAGTACTTTTACATTCTGCCTTATAAGCCATGGCAGAACTTCGGTGCCACTATAAAAATGTCTCAATTTATTTTCTATTTGTACATCAGTCTTGACCCCATTACCATGATCAAGGAAAGTTTTTATGGAATTTCCTTCAAAGGCCTTTTGCAATGTTGCTTACTGATCTTTGTACCAATGCACAACACACTTTCTAACTTCAATTCATCTTCCAGGATTGGTTGCAATATCTTTGGTGCAGGCAGTTTCAGAATTGCCCATACCCACAGATATAAAGATTTGTTTTAAAGTTTTAAGCAAACACTCATAATACACCAAGCCCTTTTTCATACTGTGGATATCTTTCTCAAGATATAACCTCTCTGACCAAATTAAGGGGTCTTGGCATAAGTTCTATTTACACAACAAGAACCTCTAAAGTGTAAAGTATTACCTATATAACCTTTATAAGTTCCTTGTACACAAATCAGCTCTTATATTCCATTAATTTCTACGTTTGATAAATAAAGGCAGTTTTCTTGGGTTCAGTATAAAATCCAAGTAGGTTTTAATTTCCTCTCAGCTCCTCCCCAGATCTGTAACTTGAACTTCCACCAAAGGAAAACTTATCTTTCTGGACTGCAACAAGCATAGGATGTATTTTTTTCCACTTATGAAATACAAGTGAACATTAGGAATATTCGAAAGACCAGTGATAAATAAAGGACTTCCTGTATCAGATGATCAAACAGAAGATTTAATACAAGCTCTGATCTACCAAGGACTCTCTTACACAGTAGAACAAAATAATTATCTACTCCAGCTCTTAATTTTCTCTTCTACCCAACAGTCTGTTACATTCAAGATTAATTTCTTATAGCAAACACTGTTTCAAGTCACCTGTGCATGAGCGTGAAAGAAGTTTGTAAAACATCAATGCAATCAACTGAAAGACACTGTTTTAGTTTCTCATACTTATTCTTCCTAATACAGCAAGTGCAGGTTTGATGTTATAATGCATATAATTGTACATATTCAAGTAAACTACAGAATTGTTCCTTTATTACTGATACTATCCTTAAAAACCAAAACACTATGTCAAATACCTCTTCAGGTCGTCCTAGAGCAGGAGTTCCAGTAAGAAGAATAGCTCTAAGAGCCTTCTGCACAATTGGCAACAAAATCTTGCTACGGGTGGCATTTCTGGATTTCATGTAGTGTGATTCATCAATCACAACTACCTTAAAGTTCTGCCTGTACAAGGTGTCTACTAAAGTCTGTGCATCAGAAGTTAATAGGCCATACCCCAGAATCGTTACTTTGCTGGTTGATATCCTCCTAAAAGAGAAAATCCGGAAGTTTTCTTAGCAAATTTTCATTATAGAAAAATGGAAATAGCAAAGGAATTGCACCAAACTAATTTTTTTTAAAAAGGGACATATGTATGATTGATTAATTAGTGGGCTGTCAAACTAATAACAACAGCTTTTTGTGTTTAAAACATTTTAGCATCACACATTTAAAAATCACACACATTTCATTGCCATTTTAAAAGACAGACATTGCATTTAAAAGGAACTTTATTTATCTGGTTGCATTGCTTCAACTTGTGCTGCTTTCTAGGAGTATTGTATAGGACAAATCTACTTTTTGGATAAAAATATTACACAAGTCAGATCATTATGAGCACATTATGTAAACAGCACCTAAACACATGAAGTAATAAAAATCAAGGCACAAGATAAAATTTCGTGCTTAGTTGGAAAGGAACTTCTTACAATAAATTTAAAGGCATAGATAGGCCCAAGGCACAAATTAATTTTTAATCACTAGAGAGCACTGTAGCCCTTCAGGAGTCTTTGAGCAGCACAGGAACTCTTAGAGTTGTTAGACAAACAAGTCACCAGAATGAGAGTCATAGCTGGTCTACCCATCTGTCAGATGCTACTGCTCTGCTGGCATGATTTTTATTTGTTCTCCAGTAGCATCAAAGATCTAACTAAGCTGTATTTATGAGGAAGAAAGGACATGCATGTGTACATTCATGCCTCTGGGTATAGAAGAGACAATGGTTAAGAGCACCAGCACTGTGGTCAATGCACTACAGATTCTGGCCATTACTGCATTGATAAATGTAGCAACCAGGAAAGCAAGTATTTCCCCTACCCCTCTGTGAAGGATGGATAAAAAAAAAATCCAAAATTATTTATTCTTGGTGGAATCAATTTAGTCAACAAACATCCAATTCTAAATTTTGTTACAAATTGTAAGAACCTCAACTGATGCCTAAGTATATTTTAATCTGTTTAAATTAAGTTAAACAACATTGAGGCAGTAAATTTCATTGCTGAAGTTTTGAAGAAAAGCACGTATGGAACGGAGAAAAATCCAAGCTGAACATATGGAAGCAAAATGTTACAAAATGCTAAACCAAGTTTGGTAGCTGCATTTTTGCATTTTCTTGCAAATACTTATAACATTTTTTAATGTTAAAATATTAATTAGTTCAACAGCTACCTCATTTACAGCTAGGGAAGCCTCCTGGGAGTTAAAACAAGCAGAAACACAAGTTTTCCTCTTCCCCTGCTGTTGAATAAAAGTGATAATGGTAAAGGACTACTTATTTTAAAAATCTTAAAGAGAGAAAATGAACAGAATTATTTGCCATTTAGTTTTGCCATTATTTTCCCTATGCCACATTTCTCCTTTCTGCATTCAGCACTATAAGCATTAAGTTTGTGTGCATTTTAGCTAAATAGCTTAAAAAAAAGGCTCACTGGATACTTATTTTAGTTCCCATATTCCTGTGATAAACTTACATATTGACTATCAGTAGCAACTACTACTTTTAAAATTAATTTTCATTTGAATTTCTCTGGTTACCACAAAGAAGGTTCCAAGCTACTGTCCCACGTGCACATCTTGGAGGCCAAATTACTGTCTGATACTCCCCAGACAAGATGAAGATCACCCTCCCTTACGCAGAAGTTTTAGAACAACGTGTAGACATTACCATGAAATCAAGCAGGTCATTTACAGTAGAGCAGATTAAACAATACCCTTGTAATTCAGTGTAATAGGAGAGTTATTAGAATAACAAACAAGACTGAAAGTCTCACTTTGGTGAATTCATGTTATTAAGCCTAAAGATAGAAAGCCTAGGACATGATGATGTTTTCAATTATTTAGAGAATATTTAACTCACAAATTTTTTCAGTACACTAAATAGAATTTTAACAGTAATTACTATCTTGTTTTAAACATATATAAAAGTTTTCTAAAAATGTGTTCAAATTGTTTTACAGAAGCTAATGAACACAAGGTAATTCATCAGGGTTGAAAAATAACTGTGTATGTTCAGTTTGAGACACACTGAAGTAATCTAATTTTCAGCAGATGAGCACTTGCTATTTTGCAAGAACCATAGAATCATAGAATAGTTAGGGCTCCAAAGGACCTTAAAATCACAGAATCCCAAGGGTTGGAAGGGACCTCAAAAGATCATCTAGTCCAACCCTAGTTCCAACTCCCACCTGCCATGGGCAGGGACATCTCAACAGACCTCTCAACTTTAAAGGAGGTGAGCTACAACTATAATATAATAATACAAAACTGACACACCAGGTCATGCTTCTATCCAGAGGGACCACAGCAGACTGGAGAAAAAGGCTGCCAGGCAACTCATGAATTTCAACAAGTAGATAGTCCACCATCCAAGACAGTAGTAGATAGTCCACTATTTCCAAGATAGTCTACCATCTTGGGAAAAAAACCCATGCACCATTATCTGGGGCCCATCCATCTGGAAAGCAGCTTAGCAGAGAAGGACCTGGGGGTCCTGGTGGGTGTTGAACGTGAGCCAGCACAGTGCATTTACAGCAAAGAAGGTAAATTACCTCCTCAGCTGCATTAGACAAAGTTATTACCAGCAGACTGAGTGAGGTGATCCTTCCCTTGTACTCAGCACCAGTAAGGCCACACCTAGAGCGCTGTGTCCAGTTCTGGGCTCCCTAGTACAAGAGAGACATGGATGTACAGGAAAGAATACACCAAAGGGCCATTAAGGTTATTAAGGGCCTGGAGAACCTCTTCTGTGACGAAAGGCTGACTGGGACTGTTCAGCCTAGAGATGAGAAGACTCCAGGAGGTTCTTACTAATGTAAATACCTGCAGGGAAGGTGTAAAGAAGGAGCCAGGCTCCTTTCCATTTTGCCTAGTGATAGGCCCAGAGGCAATTGGCACAAACTGAAACACAGGATGGTCCCTCTGAACATGAGGAACACTTTTTTTTTATTACTGCAGGTGTGACTGAGCACTGGCACAGGCTGTCCAGAAAGGCTGTGGGGTCTCCATCCCTGGAAATATTAAAAAACACCTGGGCACAGTCCTGGGCAACTGGCTCTAGGGGGCCTTGCTTGAGGACAGCAGGGCTGAACAAGTCTGTCTGCAGAACAAAAAACTTTACTCACCCAGTATCAGTTTTGCTCTGAATGATGCTAATATCATCTGGAGAGAGTTCTGGAATCCACTTCTCCATCTCATCAACCCAAGGGTACCTCAGAGATGAAGGTACTACAATTAAGAGAGGCCATTCATTTTTATAGTAATAGGAGATGGCAATTGCTTGAATTGTTTTACCTAGCCCCATCTGTGAAAAGATAAAAATTAAAAACAGAAGTCTCTGCTTAGAAAACATATTCCATTCCACCAAAATTATTTTGCAAAGACAGAACCAGATAAAGGAAACAAAGCCAAAGAGTTACCTGCATAGTATCTATTTCCTTGTCAATTTGTTACCACAAATCGTATTTTACAAAAGTAGATGCCTCTCTTTAAATGGATTAATATATATATTTTATCTAGTTAGCTCACTAAAGCTGAAAGAAGCATTTCCATTCATTTCAGAAAAGTTTCTTTTCAGGGCCTTAGTAGGGTAGACTATAAAGATCAAACTCTTTAACTTGTTAAGCTACCAAAAACATTTTTTAAAGACTATGCAAAGGACAGAAAAATATGGGATGTCTTATTAAAATAAAAATGACAACTTTATGGTAAGTTGCATATGCAACTGAAGAACAAAGAAAGATCTATATGAAGAACTTGACTTTTGACCCAGGAGGTCAACAAAAAGAAACTACTGCTTTCATTCACCACGGCTACCAGTTTCTCTTTACCACAGAAGTGTAAGTTCATCTAGTGGAGAATTCAGGTTACATGAGACATTTCCAGACTCCTGTTAAGCACTAAAGCAGAGACTGGCCTTAAAGTATTCTTTCACTTTAAGATTACTAAAGCAATCTTGAAGTTTGGATTATCCAGTGGATATTTCAATTGATTTGCTGCTATCTAACTACTCATGGTACAGACATAAAAGAACAACTTATTTATATCCTGAGTATTAAGTTTAAATGGACTGATGTAAATATATCATGAGGAGATTTCCCAGGTAATAGAAGAAAACATAATGAATATTTCTACTATTACTAGAAAGAAAAAAAAGTCAGAGAAGTACTGCGATACGAAGTTTCCATTCAAAACTGCCAAGTTTTCATTAAAATTTTCCTGCAAGCATCCCTAGCATCACCAGCAATGCTTGAGCCAGCTGAAAACAAATCCAATTGAAAAAAAAAAAGAAAAAAAGTTAATTTTTTGTTGGTTGCCACAGCTGTCTCACTAACTCAAGACTGCCCAGTTACTGGTGATGGTCCAGGCAACTGAGCTGAAATGAGCAGGGAATAAATGGCACATCTCTTCACAGTAGCACACCTGTTACTGAATCTATATCCCATATAGCTGATCACCTGTCTAGGTTAGACTCCCATCACACACACTCATTTTCCCTCTTCATGTTTCAAGAAAACCTAAATTAGAATAAGGAGACCACATCAATACCCAAACATTACCTCTTTTTTGATAAAATTTTAAATTGACAACACATGAAGAATATTATACTCTAATAAAAAAAATGTCTGTGGGAAGAAATGCTGGAATCAAATTTCCCTAACATGGAATAAAATACAAATTTTCAACTGTATGGGAGTAATGAATTTCACTATTACTGCCTGATCAGTGCATTTAAGAAAATTCAGCTTTGGAAGGCATATCTGTTCAAAATCTACCTCTTTGGGCCAGGAATGTCTCCTGATACATTAAAAAAAAGCTATGCAATTATAAAGTGCTAAAAAATAAGTCATCTGAGTTAATATTTTTAAGAGTGAGTAATAGAGGAGATTTAACCTAAATAACTGCCTAAGTTTTCTCAAAGCTTCTTTTAAGCTTATGTCAATTTTCATGTTTGGCTTTGTGGGGGTTTTTTTGTGCTGTTTTTTTTTGGTGTTTTTTTTCCCCCCTCTGTGCTTGTAGTTAGGTTTTGTTTGTTTGTTTTTATGCCCCTGCTTAGATATTTTCAGATTATCTACTGAATATCACAGGAACTATGCTTTTTCATTACCAACCTTTCTGCCCACATCTCTCAAACAAAAAAGGTCACATCTGCATGAAGCACATTCACATAAGAAAAAACAGTGTTAGAGAAACAGAAACATCACTTACCTCATCAGCAATCATGCACCTGAATAAGAAACAAGGAGAGGAAAAAAGCAAAAATTAATAGTAAATGTAACAGATAAATTTATAATAAACAATTTGTAAGTATTGGTTTAAGTTATGCATTTACTGTACCAATGAAAGGAAAAAAGGTAGACTTCATTCCTACAGATACCAACTGCAAAAAGTAACTTTGTTATGAACTTGAAACGAAGTATGCCAATTATTGTAAAAATGTAGATTCAATTTGTTAGCATTACTGAAGAACTTGCATTGTAAAATTGAATTGCTGCTTTGGTTTAATGGTAAATTACTTGTAATCTTAAGTGACATTTTCAAAGCAAGAAGGGCATCTTCAATTTTTTTCTGCCTTTCAGATGCACCAATGGTTTTGTTGCTTCATGATTATGGATTATTTGTATGTCAGAATGATTTTTAAAGCTGCTTCCCAGAACTGTCACATTTGTTTTGAAACAGAACAGATAACCCCTCTCTCCCACCAATTGTATTAGCTAAAGTAGTAAAATAATTGACTTTTTAGTTGTTTTGGAGTCACTTACTTAATGTTATGCCATGTAAAGACAATGATAATTCCAAGTCCACAGTCAAAACTAGCATCTGTTCAGCATCTTTACATTTTCTAAACATTAAATGTCACCTTTGATATGAATTTCTTACAGGTATTTTGAGTTATTTAGTACATACATTCTTAACTCAAGTAGGCTCTAGGGAACTTAAATGTTTCTAGCCCACGCAAAATTCTTCATCAAATCTCTGAGACTGGATGAAGGACAAAGGAAATTGTTTGATGGACATTTAGTTAAGCCATTAAATGGATAATGCATATTTCCAAATGTGTATCCACTGTTATTTTACAATCTCAGCTTTCAACTACTTCACCGATTTTTACCTCTGCTACTTTACACACTTTTCCAAGCTGGAAAAACCTCCCAACACTAAAACAAACAAAACCCCCCCCCAAATCTATCCAACAAACCTATCCAATTCAAAAGCATTATCAAAAGAATTACAAGAGCTTGTCCCACCTCTAGCAATTATTAGATAAAATACATATATCAAATTCACACACACTAACGAATTCAGAGGAAGGCACAAATCCAAGAAAAACTGTGAAGGTAAGAGGGAGGTGAAGAAACAACCTACTCCTGTTAAGTCTTTCAACAAGGAGATGACTTAAAATTTCTCTTTTCTCCTACAGCAACCCTGGATTGCATGAAGATACAGATTTATTAAGTATCTTCAGACTAGACTCAGGGAAGAAGCAAGGCAAGATCTGAAACTGGCACAAAGTGTGAATTTCTGCAATTTCATAGCAATACCTGTTTGGGCTGCAGTTAGGCAACTGGCAATTAGATTAACTTTCCAACTAGTAAGTAATCTGGGAAGTTTTTTAAGTCTTAAATAATTTTCTAAATTGTCATAAAAAGCTAACTGGAAGAATCACTCCCACCAGTCAGTATCACAGTGCCACACAAAGGGCATAGGCTTAGTCAAACCATTGACTGAGAAACACAGCAATGAGTGTGTTGTTGATTGAACTAAGTGACAGCAACAGACTGACAGCTCAATGCAGTCCATCACTTGGCTTGAGTATTTATAGATGTTTACTGACAGAAAAAAGGTGCCATGTCTCAGAAATGATGAAATATTTCAAGCTCTGGAAGGGAATAAGCTTCACAGGCCACTATGTCTTCCCCTTGACACAAGCCTTCTGCCTTGTGGCTTCCACTTATTATCTCCAGTAGTTTACAGTCACAGATGCAAACTAGTCTTGATGAATTGCTCTTGATGAATTCTTCTTCATAGTCTGTTCCCAGCCACTGCAACTTCTAGGGAAACTGAAACTTCCTGTACTCCTATGCCACATACTGTATGTGCACCCACTGCACCATGTAACTGAACTGCAATACTCCTTCCATGAAAAAACAGGAAAAATTTTCCAGGTCTTTTTGTCTGTAATAAAATTTAACATACCAAGATATAACTGTTCTGTATTTTGATACCAAAAATCTTCTAAAGTAATACGGAACTGCTCCTGAGTGGTATGTACTCTGAAGTTAGTGTAGCTACCCAAAACCACAACAGAAGTCTTTTCTGCATGAATCCCAGCCTCTTTAAATTAATGATTAATTAGAGCTGTCATTATGTCTAATAATGCATATATTGCCATGGAGCCAAAATGGACATTTCTGTGGTCAGAACAGAAATCTCAGCAGAAGATGTATTTTCCAGATATGATGTACAAAATAAATATTTAATATTCTGAGAAACATGGTATACTGCTGTTTGCTCACTCCATCTGCCACTGTAAGTTTAATCAGTTTCTTTCAACTAACAAAAATAATTCAAAATATATCTTATATAACAATTTTTATAAGTAACAAACTATCTATTTACAATACCTTTGTAACCACAGCTCCCCATCCAGTTGTTAAGGATGGAGCAATGAAGCTAGAGGAAGAAAACATAACAAAACAAATCCTTAAGTTTGCAAAGATTTAGGAAGGAAAAGGGCAGGAAGAGAATTATTTTTTGTGGTGACTCATGATTGTGGGGCCTTAATGCCTATGATATGCAGCTGGGCAAAGACATTTATTTGCAGACAACTAAAACACAATGCTAATTTAAAAATAATGTTAGCTTTCGCTCACTTCAAAGACTGGGGTTTTTTTTCCCCTTTATTTGATACTCATTGTTAATTGCCTGAACTGAAGTTTACAAACCCAAGTCTTTCTTTTTGCAGATTCCTTTAGAGATCAACTTCTTTCAGTACAATAATCAGTTTTTTCAGAACAGTTTGAAGCTTTAAATTAGTTGGAATGCACAACAACCTAGTACTGCAGGGATTTTTAAACTCCTCACACAAATGTAGAAAATGCGTAAGACTATAGCAGCTAGCTACAGAGCAGAGGCATCTCAAGAATAAACCAAAGACCACCTTCAGCAATATAGTATAAGGATATCAGAGCAAATGTACAAATATAGCAATAACCAAGAGTATATTGCATCCAAGTAGCATCTGGTAGTAAGGAAATCTGGTAAAGAGGACAGGAATACAAATGTTCCTTGCCAACTTGTGCTGACAAATACAGTATTTCTCAGTATATCAAGTTACATTTTAGTAGAACTGCATAAATAATGAAATGCTAATTAGGCCAGTTCAGACACACAAAAATCAATCAGAATACATAAGACCCAACTGCACTGTACTTTGGCATATGTGAACTAACTCTTTGGACTCTCACTCTTTTTTTCAAGGTAACAAGCTAAAATGAAGAAATTCAGAGTGATTTACAAATTGCTTTGACAACTAGAAGATGAATAGCAATTAAAATAAAAAGCCTTAAGAGCACATCAACTATGAGAACAGATTTTTCTTTGCATAAAAGTAGATTTTTTTCATTAGAGCAAAGTATAGCCACTGAAATTTTGATGATGAGTATCTGCTGAAGAATAAGAAGCTGTTCTGTTTTTCTTTATGCACTCATTTTCAGACTGTGCTCATAGAATCTTTGCTACTATAGTGTATTTTTTCATGTCTTAACTTTCACTTAATATGTCTGAAGTGAAATTTCTTATGTAGCAGCTTATAAATGTTTATAGAAACTCATCATGTTGTTGCTGGTAAATGAAGTACAGAGTATCTGCCATCATTTTATCTATAAAATAACCACTCTTAAAAGATAATGAGTGTAAAGTGATCAACACAGTTTTATCTTCCTTGTTTCTGCACTACCAACACAAGGACAGATTCCACAGAAACACCCATATGCTTAGAAGTTACGTATCTACAGTGATATTTTATTATTTAGTTAAGCATTCATTGTCTTCCCCCAATCAATGCTTTGTCATAAGGAGCTTGGATTTTCTTCCTATACTTGCAACGCATACAGTTTTTTAGTCATTTAAACATTCAGCTACACACATCAGATTGATATTAATCAGGTGCACAAAACTGTTTTTAAAGCTCAGGTTAAGAGTATCTGAAGATGTTAAGTCCTGTGTTAGGACAGTTAGCAACATGAATCACTGCTTTGATTCACAGTGTTTATACTCTAATTCCTAAAGTGCTACAGTTTTAAAAGTGCCAATTAATTAACATTACTGACACACCTGACAGAAGTTTTGAAATGACACAAAACGTAAGTTTATAACTAGAAGTTAATAAAACTATTTTAAGTGTAAGCTGAGGATATTCGAATTATTTTATGACTGAATGCATTTTAGAGCATTTATCCTCTGTAGCTTTCACAGTTTTAGAATAAATATAATACATTAAAATGACTGCTTAATGTAGTTACAAAATATGAGAAGTCCAAAATTCTTTATTTTTATTGCCCTAGAGTCTAATTAGTTTATATTACTAAGATGGAAGTCATCAACTGTTTCCCATTTATAATCACCGTAATTAGATTTGAAATGTAAAGAACTTTCCTGTCATTATAGTCGAAATCACACAGAACTTAGATCTAACAGTTGCATTAATCTAGCATTAAAAAGCAATACTTCACATTTTGCTTTACATAATCTTAAAAATATGCAGCCTCTATTTAAAACAAACTTCAGGATGTTCTATATTATTGCAGTCAGACAAGTTGCCAACAGGAACATAAAGGTTCCAGGCTGTCAGAGCAGAAAAAACAGATCTTCAGCTACACTGAAGGGACAAATATGTATTTTCGTTTCATGTATTTTGACTGCAAGAAGACAGACTTCTTGTTCTCTGAAGTTCAATTAGTCATTTCCTCTCAACTGGTAGTTACCCAATCTGAGCTTCATCATTCATATCCCATCTGTTCATATGACACCTTAATAATAGCTCTATCTGAGAATATAAATCAAGAGCTATGATACACAGTTTCATATCCTGTTATAAGCTCAGCCCACATGGTCAAAAGTTTCAGAAAAGCAGAGGAAAAAAAATCATTTGAGATGTCTCAGTTACACTTACTCTCAGCAGCCAAGACAACCAGGCAAAAACCACCAGTCAATGGCAAAGTCTTTCAGATTCTTTCCCATTTGAATTTTAAATGTTTCCCTTCTTCGTAGTGAATCCTGTGGCTAGCATTTGAATATCTGTCCATTTATCAAGGAAATCTGCTATTTTTTTTCCTAACAGAAAGCATTAGAATCTCACCAGAATGTGTTGCAGATGCTGCTACAATCTTCCTACTATTTGTAACCCTTCTGCAGTTTTAGGATTAGCAATGGGCTTCAGACACAGTAATATCTTTCATAAATAGAAGGAAACTACATAGTCTGGTCTCCACTAAGATTTAAAAACCCTTTCATTTCAAGATGTATTAGCTTTAAAATAAAACTACCTTTTCCATTAAAATGCAAACACGAAGAGCAAAAGAGGAAGCTTATTTGAGAATGTATCCTGGTAAGTGAATATGCATGCAGAAATGACAGCAAGAAGTCTACTGTATTGGTTCACTGCAGGGGCACATAGGTCCAAAGTGCAAGAACCTGAGGTTATACACAAAACTCATCACTGTGTCTGAAGCTTTCTTCTAAATGTGAAGAATCATGTAACTTAAGGGACTAGTCAGATGAGTCAGAACCACAGAAGAAGGTATCAGGAGTTAGTATGCATCATCAGAACAGTCCTGTAAAGGTATCAATGACCAAGCAAAGATGTGCTTACAGATGTGTTTACAGATTCTTACCACAGCAAGCCTTCGACACAAATCAAAAGTTAGCAAAAAACAGAAGGAACTAAGAAAGTAAGACAAAACCTAGCCTTACGAAAGCTCTGGTCAGAAAAGCTCTGCCTCTGGAAGGACAGAAATTATATTTTTTCAAACCTCAGAGAGCACAGAAAGGGCTCCTAGTTCTGCTGATGTCAAGATGATTGGAACCAACTTTGCAAAGCAGAAGGAGAAGCAGATGTCTAAAATTTTATGGAGATGAGCTGACTGGAGAAGAAGGAAACTAAGGATAAACTCATGCAGCATATGTTATATAGCCATGAGAAAATAGTCTGTATCAAAAAGAGATTAATATTAAAACAGTTTCATAAAATGAGTGTCAGAGAAGAAAAAACTGTTTAAATCAAAATAATTTCTATTTCTGCATATCCAAGTCACATTCAGGTCACCCCTCTGGAAATGTTTGCAATATTAACAAAGCAAAAAATATGGTTAAAGTTTCTTATATAAATTATGGCTCCTGCAGCAAGATATCTTTGCAAAGACAAGGAATCTGATTTTCAACTTTGCTCTTGCAAATCACCAACACACTGACATGTATCTAAGGTCTATACAAACAAGAATCCTACAAAGTCTTACAGTCTTTGCTAGAGGTTTCTTGTAACTACAGAAATAGCGGGCAAAAATAACCTCTCTAAACTAGATACTTCTGCTTCCTTACATGGAGGATTAAAACCTAAAGGGGTACAGAAATCCAAAGTACCTATTGCTTGCTTGTGGGAATTTAACTTCTTGATTAGTTTTCAACAACTATCTAGAAAAAAAGTTAGAACTTCAGGTAACTGTTTCAGAACAAACTCCTTCACTTTTAAGTGCATTTTCCAGGACAAACAGTCAAAGAAGTAGCATTTCATTTCTTAAAATACTGAAAAATTTTGTTACTACTCAAATGAATTAAAGCTGTTTTTGTTAATGCAGTCTTTGGAACATGTTGTACAGAGGAAGCTTGCATCTTTCTCTCACTAATGTGGGTGTCCTGATATTCTTGGGATTCTCACCTACTCATGTGAGTCAGTTTTATATAACGCTACAACATATAATTTACCTCCTACACACAAGCCAACACTTTAGCACTAACATCTTAACCAAGGGTTATTTAAGGAATCTGAACTTAGTACATTTTTATATAAAACTGCGCAAGCAACCATTACATTTGTGTGTCAGTAATCACAGCATGCAGTCCTAAAACTAGAACAAAGAGAGCTCACTTCCTTGCAATAATAATCAAGGTTGTTTCACCAAAAATAGATCCCCAGAAGATTAAGATAGATTATACCCTTGCTCTTGAACTACACCAGGTGTTTTAAAAAACCCTAAATAATAAAAAGCCAGTCCTTAATCTAATGTAAGATGCACTTAATTGCCACATCTGAGGTGCTAATGTTTTTCTGAAGGAGTGTAGAGGAGAACAGTTGTACTGTCTTATGCTTTTCTCCAACACTCTTCAATGTGTAATGCACAAATCATCTAAAATGCTTTATTAAGATTTGAAAGCCATGACAGCATATTTGCAAGTGTGTTCTACTATTTTAGCTTTGACCAAGATGTATGGAATAACACATATCAAGTTGAAGGTTAAACTCAGACAATTCAATAGGTTTTTACAATATATTAATTGAACTGTTAACTGATAAAAATTCTAATCAAGATGACACCTAATTGTGATAGTGAAAACACTTTACCTATTCAGTCACTGGCTTCAGAGACAAACTGGTTCACCAGCTGATTCAGTGCAAGAAAAATTGACTTCAGTTAACTGGAACTGTAGGAAAACATCAACTACTTTCATACTGACAACCTAAGCTATAAACCTTAACCTTGGTATTAATGGCATCACTGAAATACCTGTGATCAACAGTAGATCTTCCTTAGTATGCAGCCTAATGACTTTCAATGAAATGTAGGTACTTAACACAGCTTTTCCAATAAGCTCTGCATTCCCAAATGACCCTCCCTCTGTAGTGCTTTGCAGTGCAAAAGCTACAGAAGAACTACTCTCTTCCTGTCATTCTTCTTTAAAGTTATCTGAATCAGGAAATAAGGAAAATAATTGTCTAGTCTCTTCATTTTCAATAGTTCCCAGATTCGATGTCTCTTCCCTCCAGCACAAAAGGCTCAGTCTTGAGTTTTCTCCTATCTTTTGTTCCTTCTCCATACCAATACTTCAAAATACTTTTGTGCCTTCCAAATACTTCAAAAACAACTACCCATTCAGCTGTTGACAGAATATCCTACTTCTTTCCTGACATATATTTCTGAACTAAGCAATTATGCTGCTCTTTTCTACATTCATTTATGTCCTTTAACATGTTCCCCCTTCAACATAATACAAAGACATCATAAAGTATGTGGATTTTAATTGTTTACCCAGCTACCTTTGGGATAGTTTGTTCTTATGCCTCTCTGTTCTTCCTCTCCTTCCAACTGCCATTAAATCAGTCAGAATCTGACTCATGCTTGCTTAAGACCTTGTTTTTTCTCAGTTGCATGAAACCAGCTTGTCTCACATTTTCAAAACTGATCACTTACATTCTGCCCTCTCCCCGATGCTTATATTTAAACACACCAATTTTTTCACTGTGGATTCTCCCCCTGCAAACTTCCACACAGCTAACACTAAACTCACTTCCCCTCTCTCCATCACAGCTGACAACCTATTACCTACAGTCATAGTCTCACTTGGTTCTTCTGCGCAACACATCGTGCTCTTCATTTCTAAAAATCTCTTTTCTATTCCTGCTGCTAAAAGCCCATGTTTAAACCCAGGTAATTTCTCAGATTACTACCATTGCTTTTTTCTGTTCTTGAATATTACTTTTTTTTTACCTCACAAAGTTCTTCTCCCAAATGACATTCTACATTTGCCTTCTGACAATGCATTTTTTGTTCCATTGGAATTACCTTCCAGTTCCTCCAGCATCACTTCCAAACAAGCCTCCCTGACCATGACAGCTCTGCAGAATTTGGCTCAGTTTCTCATTCAGACTTCCTGCATCTGAACTTCATTCTGTGAGCTAGTTCTCAGCACTTCTCAGATGTAAAATGTACTCTGAAACATTACAAACCAATGTCTTTTAAATAAGAAACCTCTCTTTAAAAACACAGTACTCGCAGAAATACTCCATATTTAATTGCTGAAATGTATTAACTGTTTGATCCCCATTACATATATCTAAAATTAGTTCCTGAATATGTTGCAATAAAGGATTTATTCCTTGATCTAGCAAGAGACCTATGCCTTGTTTCAAACATCTCTTTCAGACTATCTAACTACAACCTACTGAGACTACAAACAGAAATCACATTAAAAAATTACAATTGTTTTATTCCCAGGTCTCTATGATCTGAAGATCTACAAATAGAGACACTTGTTTATGGCACCTGGTGCTGCAAGTCACCAAGTACAAATTAAAATGAAACATTCCTAGAAACAATCCTAGACATGACTAAAGAAACACTCCAAACAAAAAAACCCACCCCCAGAAAACAAAAAAACAACACCCCACATCAAAATGCCCTCTCCCTCAAAATAAACAAAAAAGTGAAATAAATTTCCTTTTCTAACATGCAATTTAAGTAATTTGGTGTCTGTCAAAGCCGGTGTAACAGAGAGAATAAGTAGATCTCCCAAAAGAGACTAAGATTAACTTCATCTTGTCTGGTTTTGAATTTACTTTCTTCATGTTAAACTTTGAACCCTCCACCTTAAGATCAAATTGGTCACAAGTTTAATAGCAAGAATTTAAACAAATTCCAGTCTCACAACAACAGTGATACTACAGAATTTGGAGTCATTAAAGAATATTCTGCTTGGTACTTAAACCAGTTCTACATCCTTACATGCAGCACATAAGAATGATAGATGGTCACTGTTACATGCTCGCATGGAAATAAGTCAGAATGCTAACTAGGGTTTCCAGCAACTTATTCAGTACAACATGGCACAGTATGAATAAAACTTGAAGAAAATTATTTCTTATAAATTTTCTCCATAAGTATGGATAACTATCAGCATAAATACTCAGTACATAATCTTATAAGTAATTATGATATACTGATAATTATCAAATAGCTATAGCTCCATAAAATATGAACTCTCCATGCCAACCTCTTCTGTTATATTTTTCTCCCTTTAGAAATCAATGCTTACTGTTTTCACTGCATAAAAGAAGTTGTATGCTACTTAAATTAAACTAAGACATGAAGTAAACTAACAGACTGCAGTGCTGTGAGTACTTAAGAAATGAAAAGAGTAAAGCAGAACTAAACTGAAAATAATGCCACATCTTTCAGAAGATAAATACTGAGATATAATACTGGGGAACAATCCAATAGTAACCCGTAAAATATTTTTGATAAGTGTTCCTCTAAACCTTGTAGCTGATTCTGAAAAAAATAAATTGTTTTAGACAACAGTAGAAAGCAGTCAGTCTTGCATTTAATCACAACATAGACTTGCAGCAACCTACGACCTTTCAAACAAAGGACAAAAGAATTAGATGTAAACAGTAAGAGATATATAAAGATGCATACAGGATAAGTGTTTCAAAATTGAAATTGAAGAAAGATCTATTTTCCTCTCTGAAATTTTTTTACACATAGCTACTATCAAAGACAAGAAACTGGAAAAAATAAATACACTAAAAAAGCAAACCAGTAATCAAGGATCAAAAAGTATTAAAGATAAAAGCAAAGCTCTAATAACTTAAAAAGGCAATACAAGAAAAGAAAGCAACAGTGGCATTATACAGGAGAAAAAGATTAATAGACAACATAAAAAGCAGAACTAAACTCAGCTAAAATTACAAAAATAAAAGGGAAAAGTAGTTAAACAGAAGTGTAAGAGAAAAGGACTTAGTTCTCTACCACAAACTAAAATGCGCATGGAAACAAATGTAGACTGAACATATTTTCTCTTATTATAACAGCATCCTTAAGCTAGAAATATACCTTCCTTAGACACTCAGCTCAAATGGGAATGATACCTTTCATACTCCTTAATGGCAAGTACAGAAGAATTCACCTAATTCAGGCTATCTAATTCAGAGTTTAGAGAAAGCTTAACCTCTCCCTCAAGATCTAAAAGATTCAATTAAAATACATATTTTTACCCCTCCGCATTCCTGCCCAATGCACTGGTCAGGCAGGCTATAGAGGGGTATCTTTATGCTCAGGCAGGCGGAACATAAGCACATTCAGAATAAGAATTTCTGAAAATGTGAGAATTTTTATTTCAAGGTGGGGGGAATGCAAGTCTACCGTGATGCAGATATTGACTCAATTTCTGTGAACTCTCATCACTCCTTCCTATTACCACTGTAGGAAGCTAAACAAATTTGTAGAAATTTGCTCAATAAATTAAATATGACTTACATCAGAAATTTCCGACCCTACAAAAGGCTATACTATGGCTGGGAATTCTAAATATTTCTATTTGCTCCTTGCGCAAGAGTTATCATTTCTGCTATTCAACTACTAAAACCTCAGCAGACTTTATCTTTTGAGTGAGGAACTGGAGCTAGAACCTTTTAGCTGTGTTCATAAGCTAAATTTTGGTTTGAGCCTGTTTTTCTGGTCTACTTTGAGGGTGGGATATAAAATCTATAAAGATTGATAAAGTCTTTAAACTAAAAATCTGTTTTAAATAATGAAGAATTAACTGTATGTTTCTCCTGTGTAGCTTGCTAGGGATGAGACATAATCAATGGAAAAAACGTACTATTTTGAAATGCAGGCAACTGTCTCATAATAGGAACACTCAGACTCCATTCTCTAATAAGCTCACTATCATAATGATTCTCTGTAGCCTACTATCCAAAACAACATTAAAGACTACAATTTTTTCATACTCTAAAAAGTTACTGCCTAACAAGACAAATACCCTTTCATTAAAACTGATAGCTCTTAATGCCAGATTGGAACTCTATACAATGTTACTGCCATTCATTGTCATTTACCTTTTTACTGGGTCTATATTCAATAAACAACATCAAACCAACATGAAGGGCGAAACTAAAAATCACATGCTCCAGAACACATAAATATGACTTAACATATTACCTCTAAAACCTAAAAAGTATAATTATAAAGCAAAAATTATCTATAAATAAACACTGTAGTAAAATACAGATCCTGGTACACGTATTAATAAGCTTTTCAATATTTAGATAAGTGGATATATATACCCGTCCCCTCCAAAAAAAATTAGAAGTTACAATATTAATGCTCTTGATCCTTATGTAAGAAAGGGAGAAGAAAATACAGCAGGAAACTAGATTACCCCAGTAAAATGGTTTGTACACATAATTATAATGGAAAAGCTAATTTCATGAGTGGTAAATACCTCCAAGTCCTCTTTCACACCCACAAGCAAGACAACCTAAACAAATTGTTCTGCCAACATTTCTAGGAAAAAAGTTCTCTGTGTGCCTGAAGGCATCTTTTTGAGATACCATCAAGAAGGCAAGCTACGCTAAGTAATGATATTTGCAAATCACATGCTGATGGTGTTTATTATAAAACTTGATAAAGCATTTAGTGATACAATTTGTACATGTTACCCAGTAGCAAGAGAGCTAGTTTTCAAACAATAGCATGTCTTTGACTTCTACAGTATATTCAGGTAAACAAATTGTTTGTAATACAAGACAGATGTTGCACACTTCTACAAAGAGAGGATATAAAACAAGAATACATGATAGAACGATACATGTTAGTAAAAATAACAGTAAAAATCATCAATATCCAAAGAGAGATCTGTGCTCAAAAGACATTGAATACAATCCTTATCAGTACAATCAAGCCATTTGTCCACTGTCGTTGCATCTTGGGTATTTTGCCTAAACTTTTACTGCTTTTTTCCAGAGCACTGTGCTTTGATAACTGTCACCTCCCCTCCACTAACACCTGACTATTGGCCAGTGATTTCTCTGTATTGCTTAGGTTTTCATTATGAAGTCTGCCTCAGAATAAAATAGGGCTGAAAATGACACTCCATTGCTTAGAACAACTAAACCCAACAAGCAAGATGACATCTTTAAGGTTTTCAGTTTATGCCTCTTCATTTGCAATTGATTAGGTTATCCTGAGCTTTTAGGAAATAGGGATTTGCCCACATCTGCCCAAACTATGACTAATAACCAACAAAGAGCAGAGAGAATCACTCATTTCCCTCCCCCCTCAATAGCATACACACAACTGACCCTAACAGTCCTAAATATTCCCTAAGCCCATTGCTAAGAGTTTTTGTTACTAGGATAAGTTTGTTGTTTTCTGATTAAGGTAGTTTAAAGCACACATAAATAAATAAATACACAGTAATGCCTTTTTAAAAAGTAACTTACACTTTTCCTGAAAGAAAAGCATAAAAATAAATAGGTTTTAAAGGACAGAATTTGTGTGAACCTGTCTTTTCTGCACATTAAAGACCAAACATTGTTTCTATCCCTAGGTACCTATTCAAAAGTGCATTTATGAAGAATAATATCTAGTAAAGAGTAAGCAGCCATGCAGTTATTTACCTTTAAGGCATGTCTGAGAGCTAAAAGGTATCTTGGCATATGTTAACTACACACTATCTTGTTGGGTCTAAAATTATCAGTTCTGGAAAAGTGTAAGGTAGTCTCTGTTAGTCTACATGATGCCTTTGGACCATGCATTGAAAAAGCCTTTAATTCATTTACGAATGAACCAAAAGCATAAATCACAAGAGTGGATTTATTTTACCCTCCAGGAAAAGACAAAGGAATAAATAGCCTACTCTAAGCCCCTTCCATGCTACAAATAAAATTGTTCTAATAATAAGCCCCTTCTCACAGTGGGTTCTTGTCTAACCTAAAATAATATTAAATCTCTTCAGCCAACAACAGAACACTTTCTCTGCACCAGTTTCCTACCACTACGACAAAGCATGGACTACGCGATGACTGCAAAGAGAGTACGTAGCCTGAGGAGATGCACATACTGCTTACTTCTAGTCCCATGTTTATATATTTTTAAAACTAGAAAAGACATTTCTATAGAAAAGTACCATACCATGCCAAAATATACCACTGGGAGTACTGGAAGAAGGCTTAAATCATTATGGTGTACACAAAAAGAAAAGACTTCGGTGAGCCAAAGGCTGACAAACTAATAAGAAAATTCAGCTACAAGCAGCAGAGTCTCTTGTTCTCTGTTTTGGGACAGAAAGAAAATTAGATCTGCCTGAGCAAGGGACAGATTTAAAAAATACTCCTCAGGAAAGTTTGACTTAATACATTTTACTTATATAGAGGCTGGCTGAGTGTGTACACAATTCCTCAGTTTGACTCAACTAAGATAAAGAATTTGCCATGCCAAGGAATAAGGTTTCTTGCAATAATGATAAAAATACTTTCATACACATGTCACAGTAAAACCATCAACACCGTACTACTCAATTGTTTTTTGTTAATGAAAGTTTTCAAGAAAAGAAAATAACATAAAGCTCATAACCCTAATGAAAATAATTAATTCTCCTTTAGACAGTCATTAGCCTAGGTATTCCAAACTGGTTCTGATACTTATTGTAGGCAACTGTTACTTCTCAAACAAAAAAGGATGAAACATCTGATTAAGATTTATCTAGTCCTACAGTTAAGCTCCTTCCTGAGGAACTTCCGTATTATATAATGGGCTGTAAAAGATTATGCTACTTTCAAACAGATCCACTAGCCTTCTAATAAAGAAACTACATGCATTTAGCATCTTCTGTAATTTCACTATGTGTATATACAAATGCACTTCAATCGAATACTATGTAAGCCTCACTTCCCTTTATTAGAATCAGATCAACCAAAATATGGTAGCCAAGGGGTTTGGATTTATTAAATTCAACTCCAGTGTAGACTTTGCTGTCTATCCATCAGTCTCAGCCATCAGTTAAAACTGTCTGCATTCATTTTCACAGTCACACTGTGCAGCAGGGAAGTGCCTAATATGACCAGTGCTCAAACAGAAATTAATGCCAAAACAGCATAAAGCTTTTTAAATCTCAGGCTTGCATGTTAGTGGCAGGGCTCATTTCTCTGCTCTGCTACCTACTAGTCTGGCAGCATAGAACAGATGGCATGCTTCATTCCCTGAAGACAGCAATGTAATAACTGTTGAAGGTTTTGCCCAAATGAATAGAATTAAAGTGAAAAACTTCAGAGGAAATTTTAATTGATCAGAAGTTCCACATGATTGCAAGAACTGAAGATAAACACTTCCTTTCCAATTTTTCACCTTTAGCAAAAGAGAGGCACATTTATTTTCTCCGGAAAAAAAAAAAATCACAAATGTTAGCAAGAAACCTCCTGAGGCCCTAAGCCTCTTGTTCTGAGCAAAACTGCAAAATATCAGAAACTAGCTTCTTTAAAACCTAAGCTAAAATGATTTCATTTGTGCCAGACCTCTAAAATGTCACGCTTTCCAAGACAACAACATACAGTTGTTCCACGGCGTTAGGCTGCAACTGCCTAAATTTTCTAAAATTTATAAACATAGAAATAATATTTCCCTTTTCTTTGCCCTATAAATCAGTAGCAGGCTCTGACTCAGCACAATATTTTCTGCTGCATAAACTATTTTTCTGATTTATCAGGTACTTAGTTGTTGAATGCCTACTCTATCAGTTGCTGCACCTGCTAACTGAGGACTGTAAGGCTTCTTTTGCTCTGCTGCTGCAGCTCAGTGAGCTCCAGAACACTCTGATTACATGCCAGAATTGTACCAAATTTAAAATAGAATACCACACAGATGCATCAAGATCTGTTAGTCATTCCCTTAACAGCTCTACCACGCCATTAAGAACTAAAGAAACAAATGTGAATTAACTTATTTAAGAATTCTCTATTAACATGACAAAAAGGATGGGACTGATATCAACCTCCTCTTACATGAGGAGATCTTTGATACTACAGTTCGCTTTTGCATAAAGCATTATTAAACATTTCTTCATCTTCTGGGAAAAAAAAAAGCCCTAAACAAGCCCTCATTTTAAACCATGTTATCCTATAGTTTAAGTAAGCTTTCTGTAATATAACTCACCTAAAAGTTCCTGGTATTGCACAGCCTGTGTAAAAATTAAGTTATTATTACCTGAAATAATTATTTTTAGTATATGACACAATAAAGACTTTACCTGCCATTTCTCTGAAGTGCAAATATGATGCCTTTCTCCTGAAAAGGAAGCAGTTTCTTTCTCAGTCTTTCAGGTAGAAAGGACAGCTTAGCATCAACATTTTCTGATTGAGAATCTTCAAGTCTAGCTGTGTCCTGCAATGTACTTGCCATGTTGAACCTGAGGGAAACAAAACCAAAAAAAATATGTCTTACTTAAAAGACAGGTCTGCAGTATTTTACAGAATGGAACAATAATAATCACTCCATCTTTAAATATTCAGTACCTACATAACTTTACTCAAGTCTTGAGAATTCTCCCTAGGAAGCATAAACCAATGCATATTATGGAAGAGCCCAGCATCTTAGTATCAACAAAATATTCTGACTATAGCAGTATGAAGAGATCTGCATGTATCACTTCTTTAGTGCTATGAAACAGTTATTTAAGAAAGTTCCCTGTTTATGGATGAGAGTTATTTGCCATTCAAATAGAGCTTACTTATATACATTAAAATATAACTCTTTCTGGTAAACATTTTCTTACAGAAAAGTTACAGGAAAAAGAAGGTTATTTAATGTTCTGATGATGGAATATCAGTCCTCTAAAATTTTTAATCCTAAGAATCAAATTACAAAAATAAGGGCAAAATATACCCAGTTTGAGGGAAGGAAAAAAAAGGAAATGGGGAAAAAGCTAAAAAAAAAAAAGGAGTAAGGAACCATCATTCTCCTCAGAAAGAAACAATCTTAAACCACAAAATAATTAATCAATGAAAATTTTCATACTATGCTTTAGACTAAAACCACGGATTCATAATTTTTGTCCAAGGGGACAGGGTCAGAGATGAAATACTAGCTTTTGTTCTCTTATGACTTCAATAGACTTTAAACAAACAAATGGTTAAAAAGCTGGGTAGCAGTCTGTGCTAACTAAACATGAGGAAAGCACCAAACCTTTACATCACAGCATTACCTAATTATTTTGGATTCACGGCCTGTGTGAAGAACAGGATTACCTTAATGATCATAGAAACAAAACATTATCAACCAGAATAGCTTCTTGAATAAGTAACAGTAGATACTGTACTACCAAGCAAACTTCCGAACATATAAAGCCCTAGAAATACCTCCACACGTATGAAAGCAAGAGTCCTAACTGGGAAGACATGAGTTCATGTATATACACACACTTAAGGACTTCTGTATAAACTTGGTTTTAATCCTACTCTCAAAAATACATAACTCAAGGGTCTGAACACCTGATGTTCCTCACTGGATGAGTGGAAGTGACTCACACAGCAGTAAGAACTCCATGGCTGCTTCCAAATAGCACGGTCAAGGTAAAGAAAGCCCAATTTTCAAGTAAGTCTGGTACCATCAGAAAAAAGATGGGATCTTTTCTCCCTAGATTCATATCAGGTCACACACTCAAGATCCTAACCTAACAAGAGACAAGCCCAAGTGCTGCTAAACCACCTCCTGATACAAACCACTGACTAGAACATAACCTGTCCAAAGCTACAAGATGGATACCCTCTCAATGGCAATGAAATAGCTGATTATAGAGAAAGGAAATCTGGATTTTTTCTTTTGCAAGCCAGACTTTCTGTATCATCTAATTGTGATTGCATTACTGACTATGGCTTTTTTTCCCTTCCACTTTTCTAAGTGGAATCTCTCTCATATCTTTAAAGAAACATTATTCTGCCATCCTGGGCCTCTAGAACATTCAACATCAGATAAAAGTACTATTATCAGTATCAAGACTCTTTGATGCATGTTCATCACTGAATTTTGCTTAACAGAAGAAGGAAAGCCTCTGGTTTCCTCCGTATGCCCAAGAGATGCATTGCAAAAAGAGAAAAGAATTTAGAAAGCTCTGGTAAATACCCACTTACTCTCTCAGTTGAGGAAACAGAAATGTTTTAGCTCTAACTGTTGGGAAAGCAATGGTAATCACTTCGATAGTTCTATCACAATATTTTTCACAGGGTATTTCTTTTTCTTTAGAAGTTCATTAAAGTACTGCAAGACTGCTGGCAAAAACCAAACATTAAACATTTCTGCAGAGCCAATCTTAAACAAGTATGCTTGCAGGATTGGTGGACCTGACAAACCTTTTCAACACTCAGTTCTGCGATTCACTCCTAGAGAAAATTTCTGACTCACTTTCTGTGATGATTTTCTGTGCTGTAAAAGCAAAGAAAATTATACACTTCTGATCAGCTTGTTGTGAGTGACAATATGAGAATGAAATGTTCACATAATTAACTTTCTGTTGAACTAAATTATGACAAGATTCTTTCACTGAAACACTGAATAAAAACCATACAGTTTCAGAAGCATAAATCTGAATTAGAGGAGGCACATATGACTCATTGTACATAGCAATACTACCATAAAAATGTTTTTGCATCAGTTACTAGTAGGGTTCAAACTGACACTGCAGATCTATCTTAAAAAACAGCAACACGGAATCCAGATATATAAAAGGTTTTATTTTTTTCCCTAGGTGAAAAATTAATGGATGACAAATAATTATAGAGTAGGTGAATAATTAAGGATGCCTATATGCAGTGCACAATAAAACACATACAAGGAATAGTGTCAGCACAGCACAAGACAGCAGTATGAAGTGTGCATTACTAAACCTTTCACACATTGCTCTCTGTAAAGGCAAAGTAGTGTGCATAATCACATTATCACAATATTGTCCTAATTATCAACTTTAAGTTCCAGTCCTTTGCATTTACTGTATCAACACTATTATTTTCACTTGGACTACAACCTTTCAAAGATGGACTTTGCCATCTGCTGTGCATATATAACCTACCAGACTTGTGGTTGATTTATGGAATTCAAGTGAAAAAAATACCTCAGGGAAAATATTTGATGCCTGAGATACGCCTGCCTGTGAACAAGCACTTCAGAATGAAATTTTAAAAACTTAGATAACTAAAAGGCACTTTTTTTTTAAACACCACTTACATAGTTCTTCCACAAACCTTTTAAATTTACTTATTGTAAACATGCACTTTATAATGATCATACAGAATCACACACTGAAGACTCAACCAGCTCTGTCAAGATTCCTGAATAAACAGCAGTGATAAAAATCTGTATTCCACCTATATTCATACCTGCAGCACTATTTTATGATATCCAAAGCTACAGAAGGCACTGTGAAAGCTATATTGACCTTATGATTTACTTTGGTTGTGTAGAAAATGAGAATGAACAACGATGAAACAATAGAAATAAATTCCACAAAACTGCCTTTTACTGAGTTGCTAAGGTAATGATTATACTGAGAATTGATGCCTTGCTTGTGTATAATGACTTTGGTAGTGATCATTTCTATTCTAAGACAAATCAATTATTTATGCTATTGTAGCAACAGCAATAAATAAAGCTAGTCTTAAAAAAAAAAAAAACAAAACACATTGGCTTGGCAGACAATAAGTTTGTGCCTGTTGTTTTACCCACTGCAGATTAGAAAACTCTAAGAGAGAAGCTTCAGTGCACGTTTTCTCTAGCTACAATTTTTCATTTGTTTCTGTGTCCTTAATATAATATGCATCCCATCAATTTTCCTACATGTCTAGACTACAAGAAGCTCCAGAATGTCAGTTTTCTCAGACAAAACAGACCTAAAAGATCTGGTGTGGAGACCTAAATTTTCATGCATAGTGTGCATTCGGCTACAGAAGTTGCATGGGTAAATAAATAAAAACTGTACAGGATTTTCTCAAGTTGTAAAGGAAATCAAGGATGAAATAGCTGAATTCCTAAACCCACTAACTTTTAATCTAAAATTGCTTTGGTATCTCAGGACTACCTAGTGGTCAATGATCCCAAATTTTAAATAGAGGAATGAGGAAGACTTATGGATCTACAGCACAACTTGCTTATTGTACATAAAAAGCAGTGAAAAATGAAGTGCAGAACTTGTGAACACGGGATAAATGCATCTATTTGGTGGGAATCAACATGCCTTTGGTAAAGGTAGGTCTGCTTAAGTTTTTTTGAAGGGGATCTATACCAATGTACCTATAAATCTGTTGGTGCAGTTCAGTTTCTACAATTTTTCAAAATGAATGAAATTTAAACAGTTTTACAAACATATTTGTACAGTAATTATAACTTCCAGGAAAAGTTTTAAGAAAGTCCCTCAAACTTTTATGAAAACTAAGCCATGATGTGAAAAAAACTGCCCTGAAACTTTTTTTCAATACAAGCAGATAAGATTGTTCGCATGTAAGAGAAACATCATGAGCAGTATTTCAAAGGAATCTGCTCCAACTTCTATCATGTTCAATGAATTCACAAACCATCTGGATAAATAAGTAACCACTGAGGGATAAGGACAGTAAAAATACTTGTAAAATAAAATTAAATAAAACCTAACCTGGAATTCTTTGTCACTGCTGACTATACTACTACTAAATACTATACTACATTTCACTACAGACAATTCTTCCAGAGATCTGTACTGAGACCCAATTTGTTGAGGATAATACCCTAGATGATATGGCTTTTTATTGGAAGGTTGGGTGCAAGACCAACAAGAACTTCAAGGGCTATTCAAGTTCTGCAATAGCTTTTTGTCAGCATAAGATAATCATAATATAAACCCAGTATTTATTCTTATAGGCCATTAAGTTTATCCTTTTAAAGCAGCTCAATAACAGATGCCTGAAACAGATGAGTATTTCCATCAAGGCTTTGCTTCATAGATTTCATGGTCTCAACTGTTCACCAACTCTATGTTCAAAAAAAACTTAATAAAGACCCAAAGAAAAACATGGGGCCTTGGCTGATTGATCAACCATTTTTCCACTGGAAAAGAATATGGTGCAATAATAAACGACTGAAAAACTAACCAAGTTACTAGAATACAGCATTCTAAAAAAATATACAAGAGCAATCAGACAGAACAAAGCTCTCTATCACACTGCAGGTTTTCCACAACCCAGGGCCTTGAGGAAAACAATCACCTTAATATCTGCCTCGGGTGACTTGATTTAGTTTTTAACTTACGTATTTCCCTGTATAGGGGTGTCCTGCAATAGCGGAACTACCCGAGCACATGCTGTGATAACCCAGCATCAGCCAGAACGAGCAGGACAAACGAGGCCTCACGGCACAAACAGGGTCTGAGAAAAACTAAACGTCACCTGAAACCTCGCCCCTTTGCAATATCCGAGTCCCACCCAGGGGACACCCCGCCGCTTCTCCCCGCGCAGTCCCTCAGCGCGTCACATCCCACCACCCCGGCCCAGCCTTCACTCGTGAGGCGAGAACCAGGCCGCCCTCCGGCTCCTCCCAGACACCGCGCAGAACAGGCCTCCCGCTCTCCGCTACCCTGCGGGGCTGCTGACAGGCGGGGCCCGCCAGGCCGGGCCCTCCACACCACTCACGGCTCCACCGCCGCTGCCCCACAACTTCGCGGGCTCTAAGATCAAACCACTGCCGCCCGGAAATGACGCAAACCTCAAGCGAGGAGAGGGGGAGCCCAAACGTGCGCTTCCCGCTGCGCGCGGCGGTTCTGTGACCCTCCCGCCCCGCTCTCCCGAGTTAAACGGCGTATTCCTGCCGACTGTGCCTCGTCCCGGGCCCCGCTTCCCTCGCGGGGCGCGCGGGGATGAGAAACGAAGGCTGCGGGAGCCGGAGGGGGCGGGACGCGAGAAGGAAGGCGACACGGTTACCTCAGGGCAGAGGCCACTGGGAGGAGAGGGCGCCAAGCGCAGGGGTGGTGTTAAGGGTTGGGCTGGGAGAGGGACCCGCAGGACGAGGCGCCTCAGGCAGTGACGCCGGCTGTAGAGATTGGTGGGAAGAGCGGCTGAGGGCTGGAACCGAGGCGAGGTGCCCGGAGAGAAGAAGGGTGGGCCCCAAGGCGGGACTACCGCTCCCATCCTGCCCTGGTAGGGCCGGAGTACGGGTTCTCCGTGCGTCTGCTGGGAGATCCCCTAACGGAACTGGGGTGCTGCTGCTCGGGGTAGGCAGTCAGCAGGCGTGCTCAGCACGGTACAGTCGAGGGAAGGCTGCTGCTACTGCCGCTGCCCGGGAGCGGAGCCGCGGGAACGGAGGCACCCCAGCTGCCATTAGCCCCGGGAGCAGTCTACCCGCGCACTGCCAGTAATCCTCCCCTGCTCACAGTGGGTGGGCTTTACAGTGCCGGTGTCCGCGCCAAGGCGGGGTTCTTGTTGGTGGTCATAGCCGTCTATCAGCGCAGCGGCGCCCTTCGATTGGCAGCTGTCTCCTGGGCGGGCTTGCGCTGGCGTAAACGCTGCAAAGCACCACTCACCGGCAGCGCCGGGGGAAGGCGCTACGCTGCTAATTGGTCCGTGCGGCCGTTTATCATTGGTGTTTGCCGTTCCTATTGGCGGTGGTGGCGCGGTGGGGCGGGCTTTTCTCCCAGCCGCGGCAGCAGGAGGAACCCGGGCGGCTGTCGGGGCTGGCGATGGGGTTAAGTGCCCCTCGTGCGTGAGCCCGCCGTCGCCGCGCCGGCCGCAGCCCGCCGGCCGCGCTGCCGCGGTAAGGAGCCCGCCACCCCGAGGGGAAGGCTCTCTTGCGGGGGGAGGGCGGCGGTGGGGCCGCGCGCTCCGCTGAGGAGAGCGGGGGAGGGGGGGCAGTCGGCCGCGCCCGCAGTGCGGAGAGCGGGGGGCAGCCACTGAAGGAGGGCGGCCGCACCGCTGGGGCGGGCGGGGGGAGGGGCGCGCGTTGCTGCTGTTGGGGCCGGCTGCACCTGCATGCTGTGGGGACGGGTGGTCCCGGTCTGGAGGAGAAAGGCTGGCCTTGTTCTCCTTCCCTAAAATAGGCAGTGCTGATCACCGCTGGCGGAGTGGGGCACGACGACCTGGAGCTGTGTTCCCCTGCCGCCCAGCCGTGGGACAGCCGGTCGGCCCCGGGGCTGTGACTTCGGCCTGCTGCAGCCCTGCGCCGGCCCGGCGTCTGTCCCGGCCCTCCCGGTCGCGGTTACTTGTTGGAGGATGTGGGTCTCTGCTCTCTGCGAGCCGGTTGGTGGCTCTCGGAGGCTCCGAGTTCTCCGCCGGTGGGCTCCAGGGGTACCAAGTGTGGTGGGGCGGGTTTTTCGGGGTTAGCCTCTCGGGTTAGCAGTGGCTCTTTAAGAGTGTGCTGTACTCATGGCTATCGTGGACGCCTACTTAGACGTCCCCTTATGTTGTCTGGAGGGAAAATGTTACCTACCTGTATTCGTGCTACCTATGGCAGGGTTGGAAGAGGGTTGTTAACTTGCTATTTTTTTGGTCGCGTGTTGAGCAAGTCTGCATGTGGATATATCTAGCATACTGTAATCCATAGTGTAAGTCGAATCCAGAGTAAACTGTCATAGCCAGGTTTTTATAGTCTCTTTTAATAGCAGTTTTCAACACTGAAGAAGAGCTTCATTTTATGAGATGGAATGAGACAGGAAAAGAGGTGAGGTAGGGCTGTTTCTTATGTTGAGTCTAAGATTATTCACAGTAAAGGGATTTGCACATATTCTGGTATTCGTATTTAAGCCTGTAGACGAAGATACATGTTAGTGAATTTGTGTAATCTCTATAGAAAGTGGGATTAGGAAGGTGAGGGAAAAAACTCCGAATGAGTGATGGATACTTTGTTTAGGGTGCATTGTCAGATAATCTACAAAAGTGTGATGTTTCTGAGTGACTATTTTATTTGTTTAATATTGATGCCATTTTTCATTAGCTGTAAATCAGAGAGCTCTTTGTGTGCCTAATGCAGAATAGGGAATGTGTTGGTTTGTTTTTTTTTATCTTGCAGAGTGCTATTAGCCATTTTGCATGGAGACATTACCAACTTTCAGCAGGGTTACTTTCTCATGTGTTGTCTTCTGTAAGGAGTGTTATACTTGAGACATGATTTTTGGTTGAATAGGAAGCAGAAGGTGTGATCACAGGAATCTTGCAATGCAGTATTTCTTTGAATGTTAGAGTACCTATTTATTGTTGAAGTGAAAGCAAAAAAAAAAAAGAAATTACTTTTCAAAAGTTTGCTATTCAGGAGAATGAAATGGCAATGGATATGTGTTTTCTTTGACAGTCTTCCATTTGTTTGTTACAAATTATAATATTGGCAGGCAGCTAATAGTGTGTGTTTTACAGTAAATACTGTGATGTCAAGGGTTTGAGTATTTTCTAAAAATCTGTAATTTATAGCTTGTACTTCTGAAAAAAAAAACCCACTGGTAAGGATAAAATAAAGACTTGTTATGTCTTTTAAATCTTGGAAGGTCAAAAATATAGTACTTGTAACCACGCTGCTCACAATTCCAGGGTCATTTTTTATATTACAAAATTTTAAATTGCTATCAAGATTAACTACTAATTTTCTTTAAAGTAAAAATGGGTTTGCTTAAATACTAATAATGTTAAGGGGTGTGCGTGCAGTGTACTGGGTTATGTTTGTTGACACTTTTCCAGACATTTGTTAAAGATATTGGAAGGGTAAATTGCTAGTAGTATTTTGCAGTGCTTCTCTGATTAAATTTACGTGTGTGTGTGTAGATGGAGGAATGAAAAAGAAAAATCTGAGAAGGCAGATAATAGTTCTTTCCTCATTGTCTTAAGCGTAATTCTTAAAACCTTTCTGTGAAACTGATTCGGATTAGCTTGATGTTCTAGGTGAAGTGTTTAAGGTATAGTTCTGGGTATGAAACACAAATACCATGGGTTTGTGTTTTATTTAGTTGGAAGGTGCTGTTGGTTTGCTTCAGTTAATTGGAATTCGTATATCTTTGTATCATTATTTCCACACATATTTTTTCTCCCCAGAGTTAATTTGCCTAAGACATTTAGTGCTACATATTAAGTACAATGATACATTCGAAGTTTCAAGGTACTTTTTTCCTAGGCTTTTAAAAGCAGTTGATACAGTTACATTTTTTTGGATTCTTTGGGGAAGATGGGACTTATGACAGGATGTTCTTAAAGAGTGGGTTGTCAGATAATGTTAATGGAGCAATATAAACTTCAAATTGGCTGCAGTGTAGCATACATTAAATTTTTAAAAACCTTTTAATGTATATTGGCAGCATTGTTCGGTTTTGGTGAGCTAGACAACTCTATGATATAATTTTTACTACCTTAATAAAAACAGCAACAATTTTGGATGTCCTGATTAGCGATAGCCAATAAATCTAAGTGTATAGATGATGAAATTTTCCAGCGTACTCTAATTCTTATTTCATAGATATGGAGAGAGTTAAGTAATAGCTGGTAAACACAAAATAGTGTAATTCATGGGTGTGACATCTGAGGAGCTTTCATAGAAGTAGTGGAGTATTCTGTAATCCTGGCATGGCTAGGTTGGAAGGACTGCAGGAGAGTTGGTGTTTGGGAGCCCAGTTAAGCTTTTGGCTGCAGTTTTCCCATGTACCTTCCACCTAGTAATGGATAGATAAGAATGGCCATGAGGGTTTTGTGAAATGGTTCATTCCAAATTGAGCCTTTTAATAATGGAAAGATGAGTTGCTTGGCAGTGCAAGACCTGGGTGAGGCCATTCACACCATACTCTAGGCAAGAAGAATCTATTTGAATGCTTTAACATGGTGCTTACTCTGGATGGTTGATTGTGTTTCTTCGTTGGCTTTTCTTTTAAGGTGGTGGACCAGTGTGCTGTATAACAATTATAAGAGATTTTTGAAAGTGGTATTGGAAAACTGTTTCTAGGAGATGATAAATCAGCAAAGCTTATGATTAAATATCGTTGTGAAAATTGTTCTTCCAGCCTGCTTATAATCTTATTTTGATTTCATAACTTTTTGAAGGAGTGCTTTAGAGGAAATAACTTCTGAAACCAGGTTTATGGAAGCTCAGCAGCCTTAGTTACAGAAGAGTTTCCACTGTTACTATTGTGCATAAATTAGTCTCCTGCAATTTAATGTATGTGCTATGAGAATTCTGTCAGTGTGTCGCTTTATGATGTGACTCCTCTCCAATATATAGAATTAAGTTTCCAAGAATTTTAGTTATTGTATGTTTGTATGCAGGCTGCTGAAGAAAACTGTAAATCTGAAGAGCATGGCTGTGGGATGCTTATTTAAGGGTTTCTTCTCTATTCTTTGTCTTGGAAATCTAGAAGGGAATGGGGCATTCTTTTTCTGCAGCTGCTAGCTTCTGCGTAAACATTTGTACCGTATATTGTTTACCTGTCTTTGTTCACATGTTGCTAAGTTTTTTTTCTGTTCTGTTCTTATATCTCTTTCCCAACATAAATTCTTGTTGTTCTTTATAACTCAAACATTTGTCTATAAAATGGAGTTTTGTCCTTTGTTTATAGCTCTCGACTCTTTCTTCTGCCACGTCCTCAATTTTATTTGTTAGCAAGTTTATACTGACATTTGTGAAAGGTCTTTGTCTAATCATATATATAGAATGATCTGAAGGCTGAAGCTTGTCAGGACAAACTTCTTAAATATAATTAAATCTATGGCTATATAGCATAGCATATTTGCTCCTTCATTTGAAAGCATAGTTTTGGATAATTTCAGTTACTGGGTCAAAAAATAACCTCTAAAAGGCATAACCGTGTGTGTCATTATTGGATTTGGTTTAGATGACCATTCTTAGCAAAGATCTGGTACAGAGTTTTGCATTATTCTAAAAAATGCTTTTTATGTTTGGTTAGCAGTTACTACCACAGTTGTTTTGAAGGAGTACATTTGAAGCCAAACGAGGTGTAATAGCTTTCTCTTACTGTCCAACTAAACCATTTTGCTTCATGTTACAGTGAAGCAGGATATAAATATATGTGCTTCTTGTAAATACCTGCCTTTGTGAA
Source organism: Melopsittacus undulatus (assembly GCF_012275295.1). Lineage (NCBI taxonomy): Eukaryota > Metazoa > Chordata > Aves > Psittaciformes > Psittaculidae > Melopsittacus > Melopsittacus undulatus. The sequence continues at coordinate 79,161,192 of NC_047530.1, read as the reverse complement.
AGAGGCCATCATATTGACATGCCTTTAGCTTTTTGTTCGTACCCTCTGTCACACCCTCTGATCTCTTAAATAAGCTGTTATTGTGAAGGGTTTCCAAACACTTCACTTCCAGCTGTGTAAGATATAGGTCTCATTCTGTCAAATCTAAACATGTATAGGGAGGCTCACAGGAGCAGTTTAGCTGGCAGATGGAGGAAATGGTGACTGGAAGTGAGATCAGTGACTTCTTTAGCACAGCTGAATCTAGAAAAGGCTGTTGGTGTGCAGCTGGTGAGTGAAGTTTGAACTAATTCGAATGCTTCTGCCAACAGCAGATTGAATGTTCTCACAGTCCTTTCTGATGTCAGAGCTTTGGGCATAAGAACCTCCTGCTGGTGATGAGAAGCTAGGAGCAGTTGTATCATTGACCAGCAGGATGGATCCATAAGAAAATTTCCATCTGTTTCCGTATTCTAAGTGAGCTCAGAAGAATTTGATATGTTCTTGTAGTGATACAGTAGGAGTTTTGAGGGGCATTGGAAAATTGCTGGCCATTATAACTTAGGCTTTGATCAAATGCTCAATTTTTGTGCTCAAGTGACACATTAGCAAAATTAGTTTACCAGTTTGTGGGGAATTCTTGTCCATGTTATCACACACACAGTTGGGTACCTACAGAAGGTATAGGTAAAAGCCTGTTTCCTTTAAAGCATTGTAAATCCCTTTGTCTTTTGGATGAAGATCTACATTTCAGGTTCAGTGTGCTCTCTAGGTATTTAAAAAGTAAAACTTGCTGCCAGGATTAGATTATTTTTCTCTTTATCTTTTATTATCAAATCTATTTCCATAACTTTAAGCAGGAGATGAAACTTTGCCAGTCTGAGTCTTACCTTAAAAGTAGTTTAATAGCAAAGCTACACAGAACATCAGTACCTTGATTCCAAATAAAGCTTGTCTTGTCTTTTTGAGTTGGTACTTCCTTATCCGTCTTACACTTGAGAAACCAGGCTATTCCCAAATAATAAATTTTGCCTAATGGCTTTCCATGTGAAAAACAAGGGAAACTTAACTAATTTTCTTATGTTGATGGTTGTTGCTTATATATCAGTGGAAGAAACCTTGGCAAAATGGATCATTGGATACTTATAGTATCTGCTGATACTAGTTCTACTGTTAGAATTTGAAATAGCAAGTATTTGGCTTTTACTTGCAGTGAAGATTATAAATGATTAGTCTCCTAGGTTAGGTGTTGTTTCTTTCTTGCTTTAAGCACATCTAAGTCACCTTTAATACATTTTCATTGCAAATAATCTCTAGAAAGAATTCTAGGCATGTGTTTTGTTGAACACTGCATTATTGACATGGAAGATAAACTACTCTTTTAAGGATTTAAAGCTGTACCACAAGCCAGTACCAGTGGTACTGAGGTGTCATTGTTGTGGTGTGGACTGGGAGGAGGAAGAAGGCATGCAAAGCTTCGGTGACTTTATGGGGGCTGCCATAGAAATACTAATGTCTTCTGGTTAGACTTGTGGTCTTACTAGTGGATACGAATCTTTCAAACAAACTTGTGTTAACTTAAGCTATTATTTTCGTCCTAATACTTTGTGTAGTAATGCCACACAGGTCCTGTTTCCCTCTCTGTTGTCAAATAATGGCTCTGGAGAGAAACACCTGGTTTTATGTGGATGTTCTTGTTACTGGGAGAAGCATCTGAGCCAGACTGAGCTTAGCTAGTAATGATTAAAATGCTGAAGAGCCTTAATCCAGTGTAATATGTAATACCATGTTTTAGCTAATATTTTTGAGCTCTCAATGGTACCTTTAAACTAAATTCTTACAACAAATATATGAACAGAATAAATCACAATACTGGGCTAACCCAAATATTGCTATGTGTAATATTCCAACAGCTGGCTGTTCATAATTAGGTGTGGTGACATCCCCTTAGTTGCTATTTAATCTTGTCTTTACTGGCACTGCAAAATTTGATTTGGAAAGCACAAAGAGCTGCAGTCCTTATTAAGGCTTGTGTATCAAAGTAGTAGTGAAAACTTTCTCAGCTCAGAATACAATCAGCTTTTTATCTGGCCTTTTCTATTGAAATATTGGACAATGTTAGAAACTGGATTTATATGTTTATTTTCCTGAGTCCATAGTAGTGGGAAGGCTTAAAATTACAATGTTCCATAAAGGTCAAGAAATTTAAATGTGTAGGTATTCTCTCAGTATCTCCTTTTCTCATCCTGTCTATTTTTGATATCTGGGATAATGGAGGGTGGGAGACTTTTGAAAAGATTTTTCGGCTCTGATCAGACAATGTGTGAATTAAGGCATGTTTTAGATCAGTGGTGACAATTCTAGAGCCTGTTGCTTGACTGACATCAGAGTGATCTAATGGGGTTCGTAGTTGTCTCTCTAAAATCTTGTCTCCCCATGCTGCTCCAGGAAGGCAGCAGTGTCTTCTGTAGATCTGTGTCATATCTGCCCACACTAGCTGTCTGTATCTGGTCAGCTGACTAGCTTTTGATATGACAAGTAAGAAAGTCCTCATGCATTAACACAAATTCAGCTTTAATACTGCTCATAACTTACTAACTTTGGAACTCTCATATTTGCAGTCTCAGTTGTTTTCTGTGTCCGTATTTTCATATCTGCATATGCTGCAGTTAACATGGTTATAATGGCAGTGATTCTAAAACTTATATGCTATGTTTGAATTCAGACTGCCTATGTACTGTATATATGTAGATTAAATGTAGGCATAACCACTATAAGGAAAATGGATTCTCTCACATGTTTGATGTTATGGAAGTAAGATAGACTTCTGTAGAAAATGTTGGAGGATATAAAATTCATTTTAAATATGAAATTTTTAGAAATAAATTACAAGTAAGCAGACTTTGTCCAGTTTCTCTTAATTTTAAGGAAAAATTCTTGCTAACCCTTGTGAGGCTAATGGATAGTAAAGTCTTGTGAACAAAAAAAATTCAGTTGGTTCCCACTGACTCTAGGTCATCCAGGTACTTTGGTATTAAATAGAAGTATTTACCAGTAAAATAATGGAATGTCTGTGGACAAGTAGGTAACTTTATGCACTGTGCACTGCATGAATGTGCCTTAAGACTGAAAGGAGTGCCTTACTTAGTCCACTCCCATCTTATTACAGGAAATAATCCTTTCATAACTGTATCAAACTTTATCCTAATGCTAATTCAATTTCTTTCCTGCTGAATATCAGGTGTAAATTCTGGTTCTGTGATGTCGGCTGGTCTCCAGCCTGGCTGACTGTGGCAAACTTAGAGACACAGGGTTTTGTGGCAATGTTTTCCTCTACCATAAGTAGCTCTCCTACCCACCTGTTGCCTGCTACAGCCACATGTGCCATGTAATAAAGACCTGTCCTGTTCAGTCTCTGTTTTGAACAAGCTAGATGTCTTTTTCAGTTTCTCCTTCAGCTATCTTGTTTTTAGAATGAAGTGATGTTTTCTGTACAAGTGCAAATACCATCTTCCCTGTAAGATCATAGAATAGTTAGGGTTGGACAGGACCTTAAGATCATCTAGTTCCAACCCCCTTGCCAAGAGCAGGGACACCTCATACTAAACCATATCACACAAGGCTTCATCCAACCTGGCCTTAAACACCGCCAAGGATGAAGCATTTAAAACATCCCTAGGCAACCCATTCCAGTGCCTCATCACCCTTACAGAAAAGAACTTCTTCCTTGTATACAATCTTAACTTCTCCTGTTTGAGTTTTAACCCATTACCCCTTGTCCTGTCACTACAGTCCCTAATGAATAGTCCCTCCCCAGCATCCCTATAGGCCCCCTTCAGATACTGGAAGGCTGCTATGAGGTCTCCACACAGCCTTCTCTTCTCCAGGCTGAACAGCCTCAACTTTCTCAGCCTGTCTTCATAAAGGAGGTGCTCCAGTCCCCTGAACATCCTCATGGCCCTCCTCTGGACTTGTTCCAACAGTTCCATATCCTTCTTATGTTGAGGTCACTAGAACTGCACACAATACTCCAAGTGGGGTCTCACAAGAGCAGAGTAGAGGGGCAGGATCACCTCCTTTGACCTGCTGGTCATGTTCCTTTTGATGCATCCCAGGATACATTTGGTTTTCTGGGCTGCAAGTGCACACTGAAGCCAGCTCATGTTCATTTTCTCATCAACCAACACCCCCAAGTCCTTCTCTGCAGTGCTGCTCTAAATCTTTTCTCTGCCCAACCTGTAGCTGTGCCTGGGATTGCTTTTACCCAGGTGTAGGACCTTGTACCTGTCATGGCTGAACTTCATGAGGTTGGCATCAGCCCACCTCACAAGCGTGTCCAGGTCCCTCTGGATGGCATTCCTTCCCTCCAGCGTATCAACCGAACCACACAGCTTGGTGTCATCGGCAAACTTGCTGAAGGTGCACTCAATCCCTCTGTCCATGTCACTGACAAAGATGTTGAACAAGACCAGTCCCAACACCAATCCCTGAGGGACACCACTCGTTACTGGTTTCCAGCCGAACATTGAGCCTTTGACCGCAACTCTTTGTGTGCAGCCATCCAGCCAGTTCTTTATCCACTGAGTGGTCCACCTATCAAACTGATGTCTCTCCAATTTAGAGACAAGGATGTTGTGTGGGACAGTGTCAAACGCTTTGCAGAAGTCCAGGTAGATGACATTAACTGCTCTACCCCTGTCCATCAGTTCCGTAGCCCCATCATAGGAGGCCACTAAATTGGTCAGGCAGGATTTCCCCTTAGTGAAGCCATGCTGGCTGTCACCAAGCACCTTGTTTTTCATGTGCCTTAGCATGCCTTCCAGGAGAATCTGCTCCCAGATTTTGCCAGGCACAGAGGTGAGACTGACTGGTCTGTAATTCCCTGGGTCATCCATTTTCCCGTTCTTGAAAATGGGAGTTATATTTCCCATTTTCCAGTCATCGAGAACTTGTCTTGACTGCCATGATTTTTCAAATATGATGGCCAGTGGCTTAGCAACTTTATTTGCCAGCTCCTTCAGGACCCGTGGATGGATTTCATCAGGTCCCATGGACTTGTGTACATTCAGTTTCTTAAGATGGGCTCAAACCAGATCCTCTTCTGTAGTGTGCCTGAGATCTTCATTCTCACAGTCACTGCGTCTGCCTTCCAAGACTTGGGTGGTATGGTCAGAGCATTTGCCAGTGAAGACTGAGGCAATTAGTCATTCAGAACCTCGGCCTTTTCCAAATCCTGTGTAGCCAGTTCTGATAGCTTCTGGAGAGGGCCCACATTGTCCTTAGTCTGCCTTTTATTTGCAGTGTAACTATAGAATCCCTTCCTGTTATCTTTCACATACCTAGCCAAGTTTAATTCTAACTGGGCCTTAGCTTTCCTAACCTGGTCCCTGACTTCCTGGACAACATCCCTGTGCTCTTCTCAGGCTGCCTGTCCTTGCTTCCACCTTTTATAAGCCTCTTTTTTCCTTCGAAGTTTCCTCTGCAGCTCCTTATCCATCCAAGGTCTCTTGGCCCTCCTGCTGCACTTCCTTCTAGTTGGGATGCAACACTCCTGAACTTGTAGTAGGTGATCCTTGAATATCAACCAACAGTCTTGGGCCCCCGTCTCATCAGGGCATTTATACTTCTGTAGCTTTTCTGAGAATAACTTGAATGGTACGTACACCTTAGTGCATTTACCTTTCTCAAGACTACATTGCATTCTGAGTTTGTCACTGAATTGGTACTCAGCTTAGGTTGATTTATTTATCTTCCATCTTGCTTCTACTGGATGACTATTGCATTAAAGGATTTCTGGCATTGGTAACAATCAGTACTGTTACCAGTATCTTTAAGATGGGTTTGTTTTTTTTTTTGTTCTCCTGGTGATACTCTGTGTTTGGATTCGAAGATATTAGCATTATGTCTCATGGTAGTAGGACTGAAATGAAACAAAGCTCCATTGCTAACCGGCTTGCCCATTTTGCCCTCACTGCCTTACCTATTTGTCCACTCTTAATCTACTCCTAGTAATAATACCTTTTGTTAGTAAGCCTTTTAATTACTAAAATAATTATTTATTTTCATTGTTTCTACTTTATCAATTCCTAAGAAATACTACTCTATATATATACATATATATATATACTACTCTCTCTCTCTCTCTCTCTCTCTCTCTCTCTCTCTATATATATATATATATATATATATATATATATATATAATAGAGCTTTTTGGAGCAGTCTGTTACACGTGTTTTCCTGTCAACTCGTTTTCCATTGACATTGGTGCCTTTGATTCATTCTTTCCTTTAAAAGCTGTTCAAAAGCCAAATATACCATTATTTTTTCCTTATGTTTAGTTCTGTGCTTGACATTCTAACATTGAATGTATTTTGTACTGTTGCAGGAGAATCTGCGTTGGTACTTGAGATCTTGTGAGATAGTTTAAATAATTTTTTTGTATTTAGTGGGTATGCTGTCTTCAGCATTTACATTATGAATTTTGGTTTTTCTATGAATGTACTCTTTCAAATTCAATATCAGATGTGCTGTAGGGGTTTTTTTTGTGTTCTTGTTCTTTTTCGATTTATATGGATAATGAACATTTTGGTAGCAAGTTCGGTCTCAGACTCATAACTTGTCCTTCTGACTGGTTTTGGCTTGTTTTTTTTTTGTTGTTTGTGTTTTGGTTTTGTTTTTTTTTGTGGGTGGGTTATTTGTTTGCTTTCTCTGGGTTTATTCATCTAGCTGTATCTGTGGTTACTCATTTTAAAGGGCTCTCGACCCTTCCCAGCCTCTTTTCCCTCTGCCTTGGGGCATCTGTAGTGAAGGCAAGTTCCACAAGTATTTTGGAGAAGATTCTTTAAGTAATCTGCACACTTAACATTGTCAAATACTACATAAAATTTGTCAATGTCTCCCATATCTGTTATTGTATCTGGATTGTTGTAGCATGAGGCTGTATCACAGTCCCTGTTATGGATTTGCTATAAAGTAAAGCCTTTTGGCCATGGAAATGTAGGATTCTAATAATTATTAACAGCTATTCTATTTATTATTAGTAATCCTTTGCTTGAATATTTTCATTATACAAGTAAGATTCTTAAGGACTGACTTACTCAGTGGAAGAGCAGCTTTAAAGTCTGCTGTCTGTAAACCATCTCCTTTCCTCATCCCACATTTGGTATCACAGAGAATGACTAGTGCTGATGTGGTCTGGTCACACTTCCTAGGTATGTTAGGCAAAGCATAATACAGGTTGGAAGTAAACACCCTTAACACATGAAAAATTGGATTTTTGGCAAGTTTTTCTTTCCTATTTTTTTAAATTTTCAGAACCTTTCTGCCCCCAAACTTGGGTGTGTATGCTTGTGTTCAGGTAGCAAAAGGTGCATTTGGTGTTTGCATTTTGAGGCTGTGTTTTTTCTTTTGTCAAATTTGCAATGTCTTGGTTATTAGATCTTTTAGATATTTTTGAAGAAAACGGTGCTTATTTTTCATTTCCCTCATGGTTTTAAACTTTTCTAAACTAGTTTTCCAGGAAACATTTAAGTTCTTGAAGTTTTAATGTACTGTATTACTTTCTCATCTGGATCCTTACAGAGTATAGTTATTGGTGGCAGTATTTGTCCTATGCTCGTACCCTTTCTTAAAAAATCCATCATGCTATAAAACTAATCTTCATTAAGTTTACTTTTTTCGTCCTCCCCTCTAAAGAGGTATACAGTGGTAAGCTTAATACGTAGCCTCTTGTTTCAGTAATTGTACCATTAATGTTAGCATTGCTTCCTTGACTGAACTCCCAACTTAAGAAAATGATAACTTTGCAAGGTATGAGGACCAAGGTGGCAGAAAATGTTTTGTGGGTTTTTTCAGAATTGGCTCTCCCTTCTGCTTGGGTCCAGACAATTAAGCTGCTGTTCTTCTTACATGTGCTTTCAGAAGTGTTCATTAGGAAGTAGCAAGATGCTGATTTTACTCTACTTCCTTTGTTAGCAGGATTTTCAGTATAGGGGTATAAAATCATGCTTACGCAGCTGTTTGATGAGGCCCTTCTGTTAGAGAGGCAATTGTCTCCTGACCTCCCTTAGACCACAAAGTTGAACAAAGGAATTTGTGAGATTCAGCTTCAATGCAGGGAACTGCTTAGCACTGGATCTAAAACCCATTTAGACTGAAGCTGCTGCAGAGGACAGTAGCTCATTTATAAACAATGCAGGAAGATTAGGTGCAAGAGTCAGATTCTTTAATGCAAGTTAGACTGTCTTCACTAACATTCTTGAATTGTGGATACCCCAGAAAACGAGTTTAGTAATAACCCAATTCAAGAAGCTTTGCTGACATCGAAGGCTTTGCTGATAGAATGTGACTGTATGTTAACTTACTGTTGTGAGATTTCACTGGATGAATTTGCTTTTAAAAACTAGTTCTAGCTGTCTGGGGGAGTTTCATATCTGTACAGCTGTCGCACATGATGACAAGACAATTTAATGTGTAACTTGTTCCAGGACTTGTCCTGAAATTAATGCACGTAAATTGAAAATTGACTAAACTGAAATAATTGCATTAGGAAATCATAGAATCATTTAGGTTGGAAATGACCTTTAGGATCAGGTCCAGCTGCTAGCCTAGCACTGCCTAACATACCCAGGAAGTGTGACCAGACCAGGTCAGCACTAGTCATTCTCTGTAATACCAAATGTGGGATGAGGAAAGGAGATGGTTTACAGACAGCAGACTTTAAAGCTGCTCTTCCACTGAGTAAGTCAGTCCTTAAGAATCTTATTTGTATAATGAGAATATTCAAGCAAAGGATTACTAATAATAAATAGAATAGCTGTTAATAATTATTAGAATCCTACATTTCCATGGCCAAAAGGCTTTACTTTATAGCAAATCCATAACAGGGACTGTGATACAGCCTCATGCTACAACAATCCAGGACTTGAGGATAATCAGGCTGTTCTTGTTATATCGTTTCCTTATACAGATACAAAATACACAGATATAATAATAGATATGGAAGACTTGACACATTTTATGTAGTACTTGACAATGTTAAGTGTGTAGACTACTTAAAGAATCTTCTCCAAAATACTTGTGGAACTTGCCTTCACTACAGATGCCCCAAGGCAGAGGGAAAAGAGGCTGGGAAGGGTGGCAGCCTGTTCCAATGTTTGATAATTCAGGGAAGAAGTTTTTCCATATATCCAATCTATGCCTCCCCTGGCACAACTTGAGGCCATATCCTCTATTGCATTGCTTCTTGACGCAACTGACCCCCACCTCACTACAACCTCCTTTCAGGTAGTTGCAGAGAGTGATAAGGTCTCTTCTGAGCCTCCTTTGCTCTGGGCCAAACAACCCCAGCTCCCTCAGCTGTTCCCCGTAAGACTTGAGCTCTAAACTCTTTTCCAGCTTCCTTGCCCTTCTCTGGACACACTCCAGTGCCTCAGTGTCTTTCCTGTAGTGAGTGATTTCATGGAGAACTCAAGAGTATTTATCAAAAGAATACCAAATTATTACGTTATCTAGCTTTCACTCTGAACTTTTTTTGATGTCAGTTTTGTAGCTTGTAGTTTCAAACAAAATACATGTCATCTTGTGGAATATAGTTAAATCTCAGTACATAGACTATGTGAATCTCCAGAAATAAGGAACTTTGCTTAAAATAACTACAGATTTTACTATTCATGTTTAAAAGGGAGATCTGACATCTCTGACAGAATGCATCAAAAGGTGGGGCAGGCTTGTTTGGGGTGTTTTTTGTAGATTTTTGGGTGGTGGTTTCTGGTTTGTGTGGTTTTGTTTGTTTATGGTAGAGTGTTTCACGTATCTTACTACAGATTCTCAGGGACTCTTAATGAAGGAACAGTTCAGTCCTAGGATAAATTCAGTCCTAGAATAAATTAAGAACTACTTAAAGTAGTTATTTGAAATGTTAATCTGGCCATGTCCAGATACTCAAATCATTGCTGACCAACTAATCAGAGACTTTGTTGGAAAGCCAAATGAAGGAATTTGTTAGTTCTGAAGTTTTAGTAGCGTATTGACTTACCAGAGTTGAAAGTGTTAAATTAACAAAAGTCTTCCCAAGTCTTGCTGCCATTGCTTTTGAGTGCAATTATAGACTATCTCTGAACCGTGCATAAGTCTTCCCCCATAGCATTTTTTTTTTAATGTGGCAAAATTCCTGCTCTGGATGTACATGATGGATTAAATGCATCTAGTACTTCTCAGTTCGTCTGGGTCTTACTTCATAACTGCCAAGATTTGTTCTTGTCCCTCCAGAATTATTGTTGAATCAGTAAAATGTGAATCTTGGAGAGAAAATTAGGTTTAGCTTTAGCTTATAAAAATATTTTTCTAGATTGTGTTGCAGTATTTTATGCAAAGTAACTGCTTATGTCTCTTTATGCTAGAGCCGTGGGCCTTTTCTGTTCAGACTTGTTATCTTGCCTTACACATCGTGTTAAAACAAGAGATGCACATTTAAAACTGTAATAAATGTTCTAGACAAGGTATGTAGTATTCCCATTTGTGGTAATGGAATAAGGCTATTGCTTTTATGAATCTCGTTATTCAGGAGTATGTATGAATAATTCAGTCACTAGTCTTAAGATCTTCCTATATTGCCACCTGCTCATTATTCAGAAATTCTTGATACAGTCTGCTGTTGCCCTAGCAACATTCTAAAAATTAGTGTCGTATCTATGAAAAAGCTTTTGTTTATCTGGCAAAGCCCACTATCCAAGCTGTATTACTATGGGATGCATCTCAAGGGGCAACTCCAGGTCTCAGCACTAGTTTTCTAAAAACATTAACATCTCCTTTTATGTGACATTAATTGAAAATTGTTCTCTGTTTTTGTTTTTTTTTTCAACTTTGTTCTAAACTAGTCACAGATCTTAAATATGTAGGTTTGCTTTAAAGTCCCTTTAGGATCTGATAATGTCATGGTATTATCTGAGTAGAGACACTTGACTGTACAGATATGCAAGGAAGTAAAAATTGTGTGTCAAATCTTGATGTTCTTAGGGTCCCTCTCTTTCTCCACTACCTGTCTCTTTCCTCCTTCCTTTCTCCCTTCTCTTTTGACTTTTACATGAGAAGTCAGATATTTTTTAACCTTAAACACTCTGGGATTCAGAAAAATCTTTATTTGTGCTTATGAAGTTGACACCAATTTGGGGCGGGAATTAAAACCACTTTAACAAAGTCCTTGAAACAGCTGATGCCACAGCAAACAAAAGTCTCACAACTTAAGCTCTCACTGTTTTAGGTTGAACATATTTATCTCACAAGATACACCAACACTGTTTACTTGTAGAACAAAATTGAGGAGCAAAGCTGATAATCTATTTTTTTTTCCTAAAGAAGGTAAGTTGGAAAAACAACATTAAAAATATCCAGCTTCTCAAATCTTCTCTGTTGTTGTGAATTGAGAGAAAAGCTGCAACCCTTTCTCTAGTCCCTTTTCTATGTGGTCCAGGTCCTTCTTTCATGTTTTATTGTCATTTGTTTGGTTCAAGCTTACAGTTACTGATTCCTTTCTGTAGGGGTGGAAGGTAAAGCATACCTGCACTGAGGAAACTTGTTACTCTTGTCTTACTTGACCTGATTTTCAGATTCTGAGTTCTGGAGAGTAATAGACTTCTCCTAAGTTAACAAGCTGTAGTTAAACTTCAGTCTAGAAGAATACTCTTATGACTCACTTGGTTTACTCTAATGCATTCCTTAGTCTTTTGCTTCTGAAGTACTTGATGATTGGAATTGATGAGAAGTTTTGTGATTTCTTAGGGATTTTCTTTGTGTGTGCTTTGTGTCATGAAAGCATGCTGGTAGTGGTACTACCAGTTTGCAATGTTTTAAGAGTATATGAAGCTATGGAGATAGAATATGGAACAAAAGGACTTCTGACAAATCACAGGCTTTTGAGAAGGCTGGAGGAATATTATTACTTTCAATAACTGTCTGGGTTTGGCTCATAGTCATCTTAAGTGTCTTTAATCTAGGCACCTGATAACTAACAACACAGTAAATGTTAAGTTGTGCGTAAGGACAAGTAACAACTGAAAAAAGTAAAAAAGTGAGATGTGGGATTACAGCAAAATTGTTCATTATGATTCTGGCTGAAGTTTCCTCCCTTCCTGCCTATTCTTGCCTTTAGGCACCTGGCACTGAAGCCCTGTTCCCATGTTCATAATTGTTTAGAATTCTTTGGGATGATAACACAATTTGTTGTGCTACCCAAATGTGGAATTTTACACACATGAGAGAAGGTTTATTTTTTGGGTTTTTGTTATTTTGGGGGTAGGCATTTTTGTTTGGGACCTTATCTCTCAGCTGTCCTTTTGTAGAAAATAACCCTGGTTTGATATAAACAGTTTCTTATCATTGTCTATTCTCTTTTCTGTGGTTACAAAACTACTGGTCATTGTGCCTATTCCAGCAAAAAGTCAAAAGCTAGCATTGGTTTCTTGATAGTGTCTTTATCAAAACAAGTTGATTTTGAACCTCTCAACATTCCTTTCTCCTGCCTAGTGTAACAGCTTTAGGAATGGCTCATGGGTTTTGGACAGCATGGTTTCAAAATCAGTACTTTCTAAAGAATGATCATTTGCATATCACATACCTTATGGAGACCAGGTTTTACAATGGGGGAAAAAAAAAGAAGAAAAATGGAAAAATATATTCAGTGAGATGACACAACTTTTTTTCCTGGTGTCGGTACTTAAAGCAGATACTGTGGTTGTTAAACGTTCTGTTCAGCTTCTAAGACCTTCATATAACTGGCCCACTATGTCAGTCCACTTACTCTGGGTCACTCATGGGGAAGCCCAGAGGAAATTTATCAGAGATGCTATTTTTTGTTCAGGCTGCTGCTTCTCAGTAAAAACAAAACAACAACAACAACAACAAAAAAACAACAAAAAAACCCCACCAAAACCCAAGCACAAGGAACCTCATGTGGCTGAGAGGATACTGACTGCATTTTTTTGCTTTCACACAGTTAGAATGACCTTAAACTCCAGGCTACAAGTGAGTAGCTTAATTTTGTGCCTGGCATTTGGATGAGACTGTACAAAATAAAAAATGTCTGGAACAGTCTGAATTTAAAATACAGTTAGGGAAAAAGAGTATCAAGATAATGCAAAACTAGACATAGTGTATTCATTAGGTTTACATGAATTGATCATCTTGAGACTAAATTTACAATTCCTTTAATTTTTTTTTTCTTAACAGTGAAGTAGGGTAGGTTGTTTGTGGAGAAAACGTGAAGGTCTTGAAAAGGTTATAGACCCATTTTTTAGAAGTAACATTGAATGAGAATGTTCACTAATAGAAACAACTAGGATGGGAGGACAGAGACTATAGTGATAAAATGTGTATCTGACAAAACAAAGTAATTGATCTTAAGTCTAGCTTTGTGATATATTCACTCCTTTGTTTAGCATGAGGCATTTCTCAGTTGTTTGCTTAAACTGCAGAAGCCATACTTTGTTTAGTTTATTAAGCAGCAATGTCTTCTCTAGATCTCAAAAATCAATCTGTTGCTGAATGTAAACTGAATGGTTTTTATTCCAGATTATGGAGCTAGGCTAGAGTTTCTCCTGGTAGTTTGGTTGTTTTTTTTCCCCCCTCATGTAGCACAATTATTTACCTCTTAGAAAATGAAACATGGCCTTTTAAAATGTATTGTGCATTCTAGAGGAAAAGAAAAAGGTTTGAGGTTTGTGGTTTGGGTTTTTCGTTGCTTGACTAAACGTTACTTTAAGGACCATAATTAATGAAATGAATGACTACGTCAGTAACAGTAGGATCATTTTCTGTAGAACTTGCTATCTGCAAAGTCTTCATCAGTTCTGGGGGGGTGGGGGGGGGGAAGATTTGAGTTGCCTGCTTCAAGAGGGGAAGAACTGGAGAGAGCTCTTTAGCTGCTTCTTTACCTTCTTTACCTGGTCCACAAAACATACCTTCCACATTCTTAGCAGTACTTAAATATTGACTTTGAGGGATGCCAAAGATTGGGTTGGGTATTGTGTGTTTCGGTTTGGGGTTTTTTTTTGTATGTGTGTTGTTTTTTATTTGTTTGTTTTTTCTTTGAAAACCTGATCCTATGAATGTTACTCTTAATTATTTAGAATTTCTGTATTCCATGTAACACCAAAAGTTTACTTATACCCAGGGTTATATTTGATATTTTTCTAGTAGATTGTTATAATGAGTATGTGTGAAGAGGTTTTGATCTTGAATTCTGTGAATGCTAGAGGTATTTTTTTTTATCAGCTTGTTTTTATGCACTTACTCTAGACTTTTAAAGTAACAATAAACTAGTCTTTCAGCAGTCAGCCCTATAAATGGACCTATCAGATACTTTCTCATTTGATATCCATTGTGCAGAAGGCATTTGAAATTAATTGTATTTAGTCTTTTAAGACTAGTTTTCCTCAGTCAGTATTTTGGGCTTGCTTAAGTTTTGGGCTTTAGCTTAGTCTGCTGTATTTAGATGTGGGCAACACTTGGTCATTATCTAGTAATGATAGCTAACTGATGACTAGTTTCTAAACAGTAGCAAAATTATTTCATTTTACTGGTAAGAATGAGGATATATTTCACTTCTTGGACCAAAAATTAAGTCACCAGAGAAAGATGTGTTTATTCTAGCTTCATTGCTATATTGTCTAAACTGTGCTTATGGTGCACAGTAATGAAATTGAAGTGCTTTCTTAAGAGGAAGTGATGGGTTTTTACAGGGATATCATATGAGCTAAATACAGAGTAGGCATTCCTGACCAGTTATATAATTTCTCTTAAAGATAAGCATTTGACTGAACAGAAGCATTTTTAAGACGTTAGCAGTTCAGAAGAGACAAACTTGAAATCAGTCAAGGGGATGAGGCTCAGTGTGATCTGAAGATGGCTTCATATGGTACTTCTGCAAAGTTCATGTAAAAAAGCCAAATGTTACACTGCTAAGTGTCTTTTTCTCATGTAACTGAGAAAATCTGTTCTATTTCCTTTAGGTTTATAGATAAACTTCATTTTGGAGTTGTGATAAATAGTTTACTTCAAGGTGTCCCATCTTAGCCTTTTTAAGATTTTTGCTTCTCAGGTTTTCTCTTAAGTATCTTTTGGTTCAGAGGCTTGCTTTTTAGCTTGCTCTTTGAGTCTTCAAAGAACTAAGTTTCTTGCTCTTCCTTTGGTCTTTCCTCTAAAAGGAAAGGCTGTTGTTAGTTAGAACATTTCAGTTTGTTAACTGTTTGCTTCCTCCTCCGGGAAGTTCTGTCCTGCCTTTTCTGCCCTGAAAATACACTGGTCTGTAAATCTTCCTGTGAGTCGTTTGTGGAGAATACAGGGCCCTTGTGTCTCAAGTGGTTTGATATCATGTAACCAGTAACACCTGCTTTCCAAGTATATCCTATGTAAAGGACCATGATTTTTTACATTTTTTTTTTAGTCAGTCTGAATTTGTCTGTGTCTGTACTCCCAGTTTTAAAGAAAACTTGATTTAGGATAGTCCAGTCTCCACTATTCTGTGAGTCACATACTGGTCTGGGAGCACTTGATGATGCACTTTGGCCACTTACCAAGTTGTTACGAGTTAAAAGAATGTAAAATTATTAATTTCTGTAGTCACTTAGTTGTATTGAAGTTCTAGTAAAAATATCATAGAGGATGTTGTTTTATCAGGAGAATGGTTTTGGAGTGGTGGTAGCTGTTTCCTATCTTTTACTTCTTTCTCAAGCTTAGAATCTTGCTCCTATAGCAAGTATGTGATTGGTTTCTAGACTGGTTTTCATTTATATCTTGACTATCTCTCTTGTATGCCTTATATGTGGTACTGCTTTGAAATTTAAATGTAAATTGTAAAATTGGAACTTTATAATTACTCGTGTTTCTGACTTTATAATGCTTATTCTGTTAGATAGTATTCCAGCAAATATATTGGGTGTGCTTGATGAGAGAGAATTTATACATGTTCCAAGTTAAAAATCAGCCAAGTCAGGACTGCTCATGCAATTGTAAACCCTCACTAAGTGTGCAAACTGCTGTTTCTGGGGTACAAGTTTTTACTTACCTTAGGCATTTTAGTTCTGTGTCTTGTCTCATTTAAGAGAAATGTTTAAAGCGTTGTTTTTACAATATTTACCATAGAACTATAGAATAGTTAGGGTTGGACAGGACCTTAAGATCATCTAGTTCCAACCCCCTTGCCAAGAGCAAGGACACCTCATACTAAACCATATCACACAAGGCTTCATCCAACCTGGCCTTAAACACCGCCAAGGATGAAGCATTTAAAACATCCCTAGGCAACCCATTCCAGTGCCTCATCACCCTTACAGAAAAGAACTTCTTCCTTATATACAATCTTAACTTCTCCTGTTTGAGTTTTAACCCATTACCCCTTGTCCTGTCACTACAGTCCCTAATGAATAGTCCCTCCCCAGCATCCCTATAGGCCCCCTTCAGATACTGGAAGGCTGCTATGAGGTCTCCACACAGGCTTCTCTTCTCCAGGCTGAACAGCCTCAACTTTCTCAGCCTGTCTTCATAAAGGAGGTGCTCCAGTCCCCTGAACATCCTCATGGCCCTCTTCTGGACTTGTTCCAACAGTTCCATATCCTTCTTATGTTGAGGTCACTAGAACTGCACACAATACTCCAAGTGGGGTCTCACAAGAGCAGAGTAGAGGGGCAGGATCACCTCCTTTGACCTGCTGGTCATGCTTGTTTTGATGTATCCCAGGATACAGTTGGTTTTCTGGGCTGCGAGCACACACTGAAGCCAGCTCATGTTCATTTTCTCATCAACCAACACCCCCAAGTCCTTCTCCACAGGGCTGCTCTGAATCTTTTCTCTGCCCAACCTGTAGCTGTGCCTGGGATTGCTTTTACCCAGGTGTAGGACCTTGTACCTGTCATGGCTGAACTTCATGAGGTTGGCATCAGCCCACCTCACAAGCGTGTCCAGGTCCCTCTGGATGGCATTCCTTCCCTCCAGCATATCAACCGAACCACACGGCTTGGTGTCATCGGCAAACTTGCTGAAGGTGCACTCAATCCCTCTGTCCATGTCACTGACAAAGATGTTGAACAAGACCAGTCCCAACACCAATCCCTGAGGGACACCACTCGTTACTGGTTTCCAGCCGAACATTGAGCCTTTGACCGCAACTCTTTGTGTGCAGCCATCCAGCCAGTTCTTTATCCACTGAGTGGTCCACCTATCAAACTGATGTCTCTCCAATTTAGAGACAAGGATGTTGTGTGGGACAGTGTCAAACGCTTTGCAGAAGTCCAGGTAGATGACATTAACTGCTCTACCCCTGTCCATCAGTTCCGTAGCCCCATCATAGGAGGCCACTAAATTGGTCAGGCAGGATTTCCACCAAGGTGACAAGGTGTCACCAAGCACCTTGTTGTTTTTCATGTGCCTTAGCATGCCTTTCAGGAAAATCTGATCCAAGATTATTTAGTTCAAATTATTTTCCTATTTCATATATGTTAACATGTTATTTCTGTGTTCATTTACACATAGTTGCATTTGGCATAATCTCTATATGTAGGCATTCATAGAACTGTAGACACAACATTGAAGGAGCATTTATACAGTACATTTCCTAGGCAGCAATATTTCAGGCATTGTTTCCTGTCAAAATCATCTTTTCCTATTTAATATTAAGCACAGAAGCCCTGGAGACTTTTTTAATATTAAAGCTAAAAATAATTTCTTATCTCATAAGGAAAACATTTGTTATTGTAGGAATTGATCGTTTTCTTGTATTTGTGGTGTAGAAAAGCCTTATTGAGAAGGGATTGTAAGGTAATTATAATAACTAGATGCACATTTTTGGGTCTTCCACCTTAGATACACCCTAAAACTTACACCTTCCTGCACTATTCTATATGGGACAGGAGCAAATGAAGTGAAGAAAATAACTTTATTGGAAAGAGACTGAATTACAACAGCATGTACAAACTTCAGTAGAAAGTATTCAAAAGCACTCTTGCTACAACTCCAGAGTAGAAAAGATCCTAAGTCTTTATAGTTTGCACTTATTTAATGTAGGTATTAGTGTTTTGCTTCACCCATTTAAAAATTAGGAAATAAAATGTGTGTGTTCCTTCCCCCTTTTGAATTCATAACATAATATGCAAAAGAGGCACCTTCTACTAAGAGTGCAGCTTGTGAGAGCTTAATGCAGAAAGATTAATTGAATACTGTATCAATTGTCAAATTCTACCAATAGCTTTGTGGTATGTCTTTAAAACAAAAACGGACGTATCAAATTAAATTCTGCAGTTTTAAAGATGCAGACAACAGACTTAATTGGCCCTGGGCACACAGCACAAATTTATTTTTTTTTCCTAAGAGTCTATTTTTAATTATTGATTGCTGTCAACAAAAATACAGTTTATAGAAGCCCTTTTACAGAAATGGAAACTCAGAAGTATTAAAATGAAGTTTATGGCATAGTTCTGACACCCATTTGATGACATGAGAGGAGCCTGTAGTATTAGTGCACATAGGCTGGGGATAGTAGTATATACCAGGCTGCTTTGTTCTTTCATTACAGCCTCCCCTTTTTCCATTTTATTATTATATTTTTTTAATAGCAGTTTTCAATTAGATATGTGGTCTGACCTTTTCCAGGAGGGAAAGGTATTAGAGACTCTCTGCTACTGGAAATAATGAAGAACAGTGAACTCCTGGAAAGGAAGAATGTTACCTAATAGAATTTGGACAGCTAGAAGGTGGGGATTATGTTGAAATGCCTCATGGAATTCACTGGAGACTTTTTTTGTTTGTTTGTTGGTTTGTTTTTTTTCTTTTGAAGCTTCTGCTGAAGGATGAGCTTCTAGCTATTTGAAGGGGTGAACATAATTGTTGTTCCCATTTTTTTATCCATCAGTTAGAGCAGACCAAGAAATTGAGTGCTGGGGGAAGGGTTTGCTTTGCTTACGAGAAAATAAACCCAGACTAGTGTATCATCTCCCGTAAGATGACAGCTTCCAGGATAGGAGATTCAGAAGCTAATAAAAGCCAAAAAGTATGTTTTCATATGTTCATGACTTTTTAGAATATGTGAGTGTGTCAGCTTTAGGAAAACCAACAAAAAATTTCTAAGAGGCAGTGCAGAGTGTAACAGTAGTTCTCTTTTTCCCTTGGGTGCTGCTTTATTTCCTGTTTGGGGTTAGCTGCACCTTGTTGCTGATCTTACTGAGTAAAAAAAATACTTCTAGGTTCTCTGCTGTGACGTATGTCAGTACCAAATCTCACTGTAACAGTAGTCAGATACATAGATGCACATGTTTTTCAAGTATGAGAAGACTACTTAAGTGATTATTCTGACATTGGTGTAATCTGTGTAATGTGTTCAAAAATTAAAACATTCTCTTTGGCAGCATTCAGAGTACAGCCCCTGCTATGCTTGTGCACACAGTTGTTCACCTGTATGAAATTCTTTATATGATTAAAAAAAAAATTTAAAAAAGCTTTCTTTAATATTTTGCCAAAGAAATGTTTACCATGACAAATAATGTTCCCACTGCAGACCAGAGAAAAGAAGAGGTAAAACCTGTGTGAAAATGTCACTGGCCTCACAGCTATATCTTTTGTATGTGTTTTCTTAGAGTCCTTACCGACTTGTCTGTTGGGAGCTTATCAGGTGCATTGATGGGGCTACAGGTGTGAAATGTTGTGCTGTTACCTAGATCAAAACAACTGTTGCCTGCAAACCTGTGGCCGTAGTCTAGGGTAGAATGACTGGAATAGCTGGCATGTGTATGGGTAATGAGTAGTGAAGAGGGAAAGGCAGCAGTTACATTGAATCTGTCACAAACAAGAAAAAGAATACATATTCCAAGAACTGTTGTCATCAGCTAGAGGAAATGGCATACTTGTTTGATTTGTTCTTTTTTTTCAAAGTATTGTGTGATCTTGCTGGTGAGGGATGACAGGCAAGATGTGTGGAGTGCATGTCACTGCCATTTACAGCCAGTAAGAGTGGAGGCTTTAAAGATGAAGCACAGAGGTAGCAGAAGAGAGGAATAAGTATAGAAAGATGTAGATCTGTTGCAGACTGCAGTAGTCTCAGTGCTGAAACGTATTTATATATATACTGGTTTATAAAAATGTGAATTATATATATTGTTTATAAAAATATCTAAATATTCCAATGATCTGTTATTTATTATTTCCTATGCTTGTTATATTACAACAATGTGTTAATTGTGTATATAAGTAGATATACTTGTCTGTATATTATGGTTTTTAATCTTGTCACTTAAGAAATGCAGGATCCTGATTTCCTGTTGGTTAGGAATTATAGCTTCCCAAGATTACACCTCCCTTCGCTGATGCCCCCAGGTTAAAAATACTGCTCCATTTGCCTTCCACCCTGACTTGATATGCAGAATCCTTCAGAGTGGTCACTGGAGACGTACAGAAGGGGGATTATTATTCTGCAGTAGTACTGCTTAGCACTGGTAATGTTACATATGGGGTAGTGATAACAGTTTCTCACAAGCAAAAAAATTGCGGACCTCTGGTCCGGATACTGATTTTGGAAGTATGATAATTAGCATAACTGGATTTAATTTTTTTTATACCCTTCAGCTCAGAAAGTGTTTTTCTTCCTTATTTGGGTTCTGATGGCGGTTATGTGTCGGTCCAAAAAATGATCATGGCTTTCAGGCTGCTGATGACAACTGCGCTTATCTGCTGGCACTGTGAGCTAACTTGGAGATGTTTTTTTAAGTTGTATTCACAATGCCAAACTGAAAAAATACAAATGTTCAGAAAGGAAATCAGTACAGTACAGAAAGGAAAGCTTTACAATACAATTGGTTCTGTGTTGCATCAAAATTTCTTTTAGAGTGGTATAAACTTTCATTTTGAGAGTAGTCTGTTAATAGTGAAAGTGATTAAAATCTGTACAGCCATTTTAGAGCATATTCACAGCTTTAGAATGCTTTTTCATCAGTTACTTGTGATTCGCTAATAAGGAGCTCAGTATAGGCTCTGCACATTTTGATGCCTGAGCATAGGGACTGGTTGGGTGTCTCTGACAGCTCGGCACCCATTTTTCTATTGTCGCAAAGGTTTCAGCAAGTGCCACAACAGGCTGCTTCAGCAGGGACCTATGGATGTTAAGTGATCATCTAAGCATGTCTACGCAGTACACTATCTAAGGGCACATGCAGAGCCTCATATGGGGTATTATGGGAAAGCACATCTTCAGTAACTGCAGAATGAAGCAAAAATGCCAATATGATGCAGGTAGGTGATTTCTGAAATATGGTATTTAAGCACTGTCTGAAAGGAGAAGGGTAAAATGTCTGCAGATAAACTACAGTTTGCATTCAGTTTTCCTTTTTTTTTTTTTCTACAAAAGCCATTTTTAGGCCTAAGCAATTAAGAGATTAGCATAATCTCTTCTTTCTTGAAACATTGACTTTAAAAAGACTTTTTCTTATGCCAGCTTGTTTAATAATGGCTTTCTTTCAAATTTTTATTTACTGAATATTGTAATTGTGCTAGGACTAGAAAACCATTATAAATATCTCTGCTAAAACAAAGCAGTTTCCCGTAGGTGGCAAAAATGCAGGAAATAACTGTTATTTTATTTCTTAAAGTGTTTCCATTCTAATAAGGAACTATAATGAAGATTAGGGGTTTTTTATAAAAAAAGTTCAGTTTTGAACTGAAAAATAAATTTTTTTAATCAAAATAACAAAATAATTTACAATAGGCTACTACATAAAAATGTTTTTTCCTATGCAGAGTGTTGATTACTGGTTTTTGTATTGTGGACCAAATCTTATGTTGAGATAACAAGTAAATCTGGGTGGCTGTTAAAAGCCATGGCACTTGATTCCATGAAGATCAGTGGTAATTTAAATGCTTTTCAAGTTTCTGCACTATCAAAGCAGACATCAGAACTACTATAGCATTTTTATAAACTGGGAAAAAATACACTGCTAAAGGGTTTGTTAGGTAGGCCATTTTAAATGCTGATTTGTTTTACATGGTGTTTATAATTGACAGATTTTTAAGTTGCCAGTATGTATGCATCTTTTTGATGTGATGTAGTATTTTGTGAAGCAATGAAAAAAATTTCAAAGGTGAGAATACTGATAGTGCCCCATGGAATGTCTTGTTGTGTTTCTCTTGTTTGCTTTGGTATGTTTTATCTTTATTTTACTTTATGCAGGGAGAGATTATAATAGTATGGCAATTCACCAAGTTAGTGGTTCTTGGTGTAAGAGGGAAAGAAAATGCCTGTTCTGTTTGAAGCTTTTGCTTAATAACTTTTTAGAAAACCAAGCCCATTTAATAATTTTGAATATCTGGGGCCCTAAGCAGAATCTTTAATCTGGTCTGAACTCTAGAAGTCTATTCCTACTATCTGCTGTTGAAATTTGTGTGTATGTTTTAGAGGCCCCTTTTTTCCTGTTGTTATTAATGGACTACCAATGGAAAAATGTAAACTTAGTTATTTAAGAATAAAACTTGAATTCTGTATTAAAAATGGTTAGTTGCTGTGTGCAGTTCTGAGTGGCTGTTTTTAAAATTAAGATTTTTATCTTTTCAGAAAGGTGCTATTTGAAGGATATCCACTCAAAATAGTCACAAGTAAAGCTTCAACATATTTACTTAAAATGGCTGGGAGAATCAAGCTTTGTTTTGATTATTTTTTATTTTGCTACTGTATCATCTGAGGTCATGTACATCAAATGAAGTACATGCCATGTACGTATTTTCTGTTAATTGTTTTGAGCAGCAAATTGTATTTTTTTTATTTTACTGCATCTGAACTGAAAATATGTGTTCTCCTATGTTGTTTCTGATATTTTAATCAATGTTGAGCTAAAAAGACTTTTGAACATAACCTTTGTTGGTTTACCGTTTGGTATTTATAAACCAAATTTTTGTGGTTTTTTTTTTTAACTATTTTGGGTTGGTGAGGTTCTTGTTGGCTTGGTTTGGGTTTTTTTGTTGGGCTGGGGGGGGTTGGTGTTTTTTTTGTTGTTTTTTTTTTTTTTTTTTTTAAGAAATATTAAGTAGTTCAGGCTACTTATTGTGCTGTAAAACCTCTGTGACATTTCGTAAGTATTGATAACAACATAAAGAGAAAAACAGTTATTTTTTCACAAAGAAATCATTTTATTTCCAACAAGATACAGGAAAAGCGTATTGTGACTCTTTCTGTTCCATTTTGAGTCCTTAACACTAGAAATACAGCTTCAGGGAATGATCCAGTAACGGGATTCTTCAGTTTTTAAGAGTTGTTGTCTAAGAAGACTGACCATTTATATTTAATGGTTTGAAACAGTGGATTTTGGGTCCTTGATCTGAATGACTCTGACCTAAAGGTATTAAATAGATACTCAACAGTGTTACGTGTGCAGTGTGGTATTACGGAATGTATTTCATGGAATTGTCGGAGGCTTTCTAAATATATAGCTGAAAATGAGTGAAAAAGTTATGCAAGATGGCAAAAGGAGCTGATAAAGGAGGATGGCTGGGCATGCAATATAAACAAAATAAAGATAGAAAGGGAAGAGTTGGGGATTGCTTGAGAGATTAAATGACTTGAAGTTGGAGGAAGAGGCTGGTGTGGGGACAGAGATACAGAACTGTATGTACGCCTGCTGTAAGGCTCCCAGCACAGAAATGGCTTAAGAGACAGGAGGGGTTTTTCTGCTCTCAGTTAGTTTTCTCTGAATGATGTAAGCTAAGCCAACAAAATCTTCTGTCAGCATAGCTCTTTCTACAGAGCTTTTGCTGGTACAGCAGTGTCATGTGAGAAGGGCATTCATTTTTCACGTCCCAAGACAACAGAACTGTGCTAGCAAAATCTAAATATATGTCATGTTGTGTTTCATAAGTGTTTTTAAAGACATGAGGAAAACTATTTTAAAATAGTTCTTTCCTCATGCCTTTAGACAGACATCTTTGGGGGGAGGAAGGGCTTAGCCGATCAGCACATGTACTTTCCACTAACGTAATGCTTTGCTGTTTCTGAGGTATGACATTTTTGAAAGGTTAATGCTATAATAGTGGTCAGGCTTAAATAGCTTTTGTCTGCCAATGTACGTTACCTTGTTCAGATGCTTCCCAGTGAGACAATGACAGAAAAAAATGGATTTTAGCTACATGCTTTGAGGTCTGCTTCAGAAATTTGGTTTCCCTCCTCAGCTACTAAAAAAAAAAAGTGAGGCCGGATCCTAATGGAGCTACAATTTTAAATAGTGTATAAACCATTTTAAGATTATTTTAGTTACCCTAGGGAGAGTGGACTAGCCACTGAATTGTATTTTATAACAGTAAGCATACGCTAACCAAGTCGGTTTTCATCCAGCACAGAATGTTCAATGCTAGAATTGTAGTTTCATCAGAAACCCTTCATCTGTTGAAACATGTGGATTGTCTGTCAGGAGAACTTTTGTTCTTTGTGTTGTATAGTTTCCCTAGTCAAAACAAGGTTTGTTGTGGGTTTGTACTTGGGTTTTTTTTTTTGTGTTTTCTTTTTTTGGTTGGTTTTGTTGTTGTTGGGTAGTATCCTAGGATGCCAACCTTTTCCTTTTCCTGAAATGGTTAAATTGTATGGTTGGGTTTTGTTGGTTGGTTGGGGTTTTTTTGGTGTGGTGATGTGGAGCATTTTTGGTTTGGATTTTTATTTTGTTTTGGGGTGGTTGTCTTGGTTTTTTTTTGGGGGGGTGTTAATTAAAACTGCATATTTTGGCAGCATACAGAAATAAAAATGTCTCAAGCCTACTAGATTTAACAACAAGCTGGAGGCCCCTTAGCAGAACCCTTTGTCATGTTGCATTGTAGCGGGAGCTAAATCCCAAGTGTCTGGTTTCCTGATGGCAAATGAAGAAGGTGGTTACTTCCTTTGGTGTACTTTGCTCTGATTGTTCACATCCTAAAAGTTTAAATTGATCTCCAAAAAGAGATCAAATGAGAGAATCACAGTGCTCTGTGTATAATGGAGCAGCTGACCCTCCTGCAGAGCCAGTGCTAAGATTACTCTGAAGAGTCATTGTACAGTGCCAAGCTCCCTAAGTACTTTATGCTGTAGTTTCCTATCAACATGTAGAATGAAGATCCCTCTAGTCCTGCTGATTGTTAAATTTCTTCTGTACACAACTATATTCCTGAAGGAGTTCTCCTCAGATTCTTTGTCAGCCAAACAGTTCTATTGCATTCAGTAATGGGCTCACAGGAGAAGGTGAGGCAGGATTAAAGAGGCCATAGAATTTAAAACAAAAAAAGGGAAGAGGGATGGTTACTAATATTATGTCTTGGCTTCTCACATGCCTGTGCTGTGAAAAGTGCTCTCTTTAAAAGCCTGTCAGCTACCTTATGAACAATGATATGTGCCCTAGCTTATAGCCTGAGTGTGATAGAAGGGCACTTCTGGTTTTTTAAGTTTCAGAGATTATACTATGCAAAACTTCTCAGTAAAGTAGGTGCATAAGTGTCATGAATTTACAGGGTGAGGACAAGTTTAATTTTCTTTTTTTC
Organism: Melopsittacus undulatus; assembly: GCF_012275295.1. Classification (NCBI taxonomy): domain Eukaryota; kingdom Metazoa; phylum Chordata; class Aves; order Psittaciformes; family Psittaculidae; genus Melopsittacus; species Melopsittacus undulatus. The sequence goes on along the minus strand of NC_047530.1, from coordinate 79,135,690 downwards.
TGATATGCAGCATTCTTGTACAAATAATACAGTGCTGGTAAGCTGTACTTATCTGAAGCGTGAATAGGTTTGAAGTAGATGTTTGACATACATTTTGGTGAATCTTGTTGCCATACTTTAAGGCAATGTCTCTTTCTACCTTTCCATCCTCTCTCAAGGCAGTTGACTTTGCACCTAAGTCAGTGGATAGAAGATGGTATGATGGTGCCTTGGTCACACAAGTGCAAAGCCCCATATCTTCGTGTATGCTGCCAGTGAAGGTCTGTGTGAGCTTAGACATCAGGCCAAGTTGGAGTGATAGAGGTGTAAACATACTCTCTTCTGCCAACTTCTGATGCAGTAGTACCTCTGATACAGGGACATGACAGAAAAATAAGAGAGTGGGTTACTTTGTATAACTTGTGCAGCAAGATGAACTAGAATATACCTGTGAGAGCCTTTATTAGGTTCACAGTTACGGGGTTTTTCTTTTGTCTTCTGCATTTCCTTTGGGGGGAGTTTTCTCAAGGAAGTCTGAAAGTGTCTTCTGGTAAGTTTGGTTCTATTTCTATCTAGGGTTTTTTTTTTCTTTTTTTAATGATGTCTACACTCAGTAGGTAGCAGGATGAAACTTGTATAGACAGTGGGATGCATATAGTCCTTAATTTCAGAAGAGGCAGAGTAATTGCATCATCATACTGTTTCTTTTGAAAACCTGATTACTAAATAGCTTTGTAAATTGAATTCAATAAAAAGTATCTTCTAATGCTAATGTAGTAAATAGCATTTGGCTATTGACTCATTAATGTATAACTTTAAAACCTGTGTAAATAGTATCATTGGAAAAATCACAAATCTTTAATAGTGTATCAGTGCAGCATGGATTTGTTTGTACAGTACTTTCCAGTATATATGAATGTGGAGACAGTGTTCTCACAGGAGAATGGATATTTGGTACATGAGCTCTGAATAACTCCGAGGGATACAGCAAGGCCGTGGGAGGCCCGAGGAAGCCTAAGCAAGCAAGATAAGAAGAAGCTGTAATTCACTGAGTTATGAGAACTGTGGACTGTTAGCAAGCGTTTGAGGTCAAGTTCTCACACCTGTGCTTAACCAATTATATGTTAGTCACTAAGGGTCTTCAAGACAAGTATCCAATCATGATATGCCAAATTGCTGTAGGTGTGTGTAAGCAATAGTATATAAGGAGTTAATGCTTTGCAATAAATGACTTTTTGTCTGACCACGTTGATCTCTGACTGAGTCCTTTCCGCGGCATATAAATGTAAACAAGAATAGGGATTTTAATTTTTTTATTCATGCTTAAAGATTTGACATTTATCATTTAAATGCTATGTGCATATCATAGGTCAATAAGGAGGCTGGGATTCTTTGCTCCCTGGTTGTTTAATGTATCTCAAACTTTATACATAAGATAACGTGCAGAAAGCATGTGTACAGAGTTATGTGTTTGTTGCCTTTTTGGAGAAAGGGAATAGTTGCCTATGCATAATTCCAGATTCTGTCTCTCATAATTGTACAGAGCTAGTTTGAATTTTATGGTAGATAAATGGTAATCTTAAGATTAGCTGCTACATTTTTATAAAAGCTGTGTGGCAGATTTCAGAAGTCTTTGAATCCCTGGGCTGAAGAGGTAAACAAAGCAAAACTTTGGTTACAGACCCTAGTTCATGACTCTTGGAGCATCTGTGGGTGTAGCTTGGTCTGTTCATGGGCTGGAGAACTGTTGCTCCCTCTGGAATCTTCCCTTGCTGTCCAAGTTAGGATTTTTAGGGTTGTGGGAGTTTTGTTTTTCCTTTTCCCTTCCTCTCCTTTATCACCTAAGACAGTTTGCTCCAGTCCTTTCCCCTTCCCTTCCCTACCCTAAGGAAAATTTCCAGAAAGGGTCTGATCTCTTCCAGTTATAGGTGCCTGTCAGGTTGTCCATCTTTTGTCTCGGGATTCATCTACAGGCTCTCAGTTAATAGAGATGTATTTCCCTCTACATCCCCTCCCAAAGTATTCATCTGTACCTTCACATAGCTTTATTTTAGTTAGGCTGGTGCTGTTGAATAATGTCCTTAATGAACTACATGGGAAAAGCAGGTATATAAGTTACCACTGCAAAAAGATGAAGGTACAACTGTTTCTCTGCTCCTCTCGTGGCTTTCTTCATGTTGGCTGGTGTTCATATAAATTTCCTGTGCATTGCCATAGCTCAGCAGCCTAGCAAAAGCTACTCTAGCAAAAGAGCTTTATGATTCTCTATCACTTATTGTTGAATCACGCAATGAGGAAGTTTAGCAAACAGCAGAGCTGATGTTGAGGTAGAGGTGGAACCATACTTTAAAGCATGGTGCAGAGGCTACAGGTATAGGAAAGAAGCAAAAGCTCCCCTTTTTGACAGCAGTAAGTACCCTGTTGATTTAGCTGTCTGAGGCATTGATACAACTTGCCAAAATTAATTATTTCTGAGAACTGTGTGTAGGTAGTGGTCCTCGAGAGCTAAGCAGTGGCTGGATGCAGTAATTATCTTTTAATTATACCCATAGTTTTTGTTAATGTAAGAATGAGATATTTTTGATCTGTATCTTTCTGCTTAAGGCATAAACATTTTCCCCTTTCATCCTGACAAAGAAACATATGTAACTTTTTGTGAGTGGTGTTGGTTGGTTGGGAGAGTTCATGTTTATTCTCATCACAGAACCCGGAGGTTATGATGCTAATATAAATATGTTTATATTGTTTAAATGTTGTCTAAAATAATTGAGGTGAAAAATAGCTGGATAAGCTCTTGTTGTGGCAAGCCTTTTAGATAAGAAACTCCAAAGATCTGTTTTTCTAGGGAAGATTCTGACCTTTCTATTAATAAAAAAGAAAAGCTTCCACATCTAATGAAGGCTGTATCACAGATATGCTGGGGGTAAGGCAAGGCTGTTCACAGAGACTTTGCTGTACTCATCAATCATTTCTTCCACTTGTGCTGTGTAAGGAGGTGCTGCACAATGCTGCTGTATAAATTATGGTGAGAGGCCAGTGTTTGTTGGTTTGGATTTTATTGTGGTGGTGATTTCTGGTTTGGCAGTTTTTGGTGGTTTGTTGTTTTTTTTTCCTTCCTCATACAGCTACTTTTATAGCAGAGTTTTTGAATTCACATAGATCCTATACAATGCTCAGCTCTCCCAAATTAAAAACAGGTGAATTTGTATTTTCCCCGGAAGTAGGCAGTACAGCTTCTGATGGGGTTAATACTAGTCTAGTCTTCTGTAGTAAAGGTAATTGTTGTTTAGTGCAGAGCATATTTTATACATTTTTTCCCCCCCTTCCTGATATTTCCTCTCTGGGAAGATTATCCTTAATTCTGCTTCAAAGAGAACAGAAGTAAGTAAACCCAACATTGATTCTTCTCAGTTAAATGAAATATAGCATAAATAGTACAGGAAGTAACCTACTGCTGTGATTCCTCTGGGCATGTGTACATGCATAAACAGGTCTTTTGGATAGTAAAGCAACTTCTGAAGAGAACCACAAGTTTATGTGTGACTGGAGCAAATGTTGAGAGCTAGGATAAGTTGCTCCATACAGTCTGGAGATCTCTGACTTATGGCAAGCCTCACTGGGAATTCAGCAATGACTAATTTTTTTGATCATCATATTACAGGGTAGCCTAACCAGACAGTCATAAAATCATGCTAAAAAAGAAAGTTGGGGCTGTTCAGCCTGGAGAAGAGAAGGCTGTGTGGAGACCTCATAGCAGCCTTCCAGTATCTGAAGGGGGCCTATAAGGATGTTGGGGAGGGATTCTTCATTAGGAACTGTAGTGGTAGGACAAGGGGTAATGGGTTTAAACTTAAACATGGCAAGGAAGTTCAGACTAGATCTAAGGAAGAAGTTCTTCACTATAAGAGTGGTGAGGCACTGGAACAGGCTGCCCAAAGATGTGTTAAATGCTCCATCGCTGTCAGTGTTCAAGACCGGGTTGGACAGAGCCTTTGGTGACATGGTCTAGTGTGAGGCATCCCTGCCCATGGCAGGGGGTTTGGAACTAGATGATCTTAAGGTCCTTTCCAACCCAAACCATTCTATGATTCTATGTAGTACTGGACTTCTATCTTACAGCTGATAATAATTTTCCCCTCTGAATAGTTGATTCAGAATAGTTGCCTAGACAAAGTAGTTACAACTTTTCAGAAAGAAAATCGATAGAATTCAGGATTAATGGTGGTAATATAGTGTTATGTGCAATAAAGTGCAATAAAGGGGAGAACATGCATTTCAACAATAAGCGTTTAGATGGGGATGGGAATCCTGAAGGTTAAAGAAGGTAAATGTCACATGTTATCTTCCACTCTTGCATACAAGTCCTTGTACTTACTGTGTTAGATACCTATTGTTGTTACTTATAAAAAAAAGAAATAAAAAAGAAGAACCCAAACAAAACTGAAATTGAAAGGCTTTTTTCATGAGACCTGTTGCTAGCTGTTTGAATTTTTTACATGCAAAACCAGGTGATGCTCTGTCCCTAATGTTTAATCCTCTCAAATGTTTGGGTAATTTTGGGGCAGAAGTATCATGTCCCTCTTATTAAAATTTGCCAACCTATATTGGTTTATAATGCCATGCAGTCTATGGCCAGTGTTGGGACTTGGTATAAATTGGCTTAATCACTTTGCTTACTAGAGCCTTTTTTCTATCCAAACTGTACAGGACTTCTAAGGTCTGCATTCTTGCCTTCTCCTTTTTCCCATCCTGTATGGGGGACAGGAAATTAATAGCCAAATATATATGGGGAGATGAAAGAAGTGGGATTCATAAAGATGAACTGGATCTGGTCCTCTGGATCTGGCCCTCCCATTCAGTCTGCAGCACATAAAATTCCTGAAGTATTTCTAAACTTTCACAGATTGGATTAAAGAACTAGAACCAGATCATCTCAGTTATGAAAATTGTCTGAATTTATGGAAACTGCAGAGATGGAATGTTATTCAGCTACTAGTAACTCGCTATTATTGGTCATAAACTCAGGGTTGCTGTACAATTTTAATGTATCTATGGCTGTTATTACTCAAAAAAAAATAGGTAAACAAAGATATCTTTATTATGTGTGGTTTGCTGTTAAGCTGAAGCACAGGGTTTGTCATTTACTTATGTATGTGCTGATAGTGATTCTGGTTGATTCAAAATAGCTGTGTTCTATAAAATAAAAAATAATATATATTTTGTTTGAATCGAAACTGCACAGCTTCTCAGTTCTGTCCTACTTACTGTAGGTTACACTGCACAAAATCTACAGGCTTTAAATCTATCTGCAAGTGAAAATTCTGTTCATAACACATTATAGGCTGATTTGCAGTTAGGTTGTTGTAGGAAGCATAAGGACTTTTTTCCTGTGCATCAGTTTTCTGGATTGGCATAGGCAAGGAAATTGCATTTGCAGCATGAGTTTCATGAACAGTCATTTTTTTTAAATGGCCTTGCAGAGGGACAGGAGCTCCTAGTGAATTTGATAGAATTAAAGCAAAGCCACTTCGAAATGTGGACTGCAGTTAATACATTTGTGGCTTGTGTAGGGAACAGCAATTAAATTATATTTAATTTCTGAAATTATATTTGCCACTGGACATTAATGTTTTGTCTTTAACCTGTGGTCTCTTCCAACATTTACCTAAATACAACACAAATTGTATATTAGTCAATAAAATCAAACAGCATCTCTATTCACATCTTACTGACAATAAAGGTAAATCTGAGCTTTTTCATAAATCTAAAATAGCCATCTGGATTATCTGGAAGAAACAACACTGTGTCCTTTGTTGCATTTCTGCACCTTTTTGTTTCCTATTTGGTTTTTTTTTTTGTGTAACAAGGGGCAATGGTTGTAAACTGGAGCATAGGAGGTTCCACGTTAACATCAGGAAGAACTTTACTGTAAGAGTGACAGAGCACTGGAACAGGTTGCCCAGGTGGGTTGTGGAGTCTCCTACGTTGGAGATATTCAAGGCCCGCCTGGACAAGTTCCTGTGTGATGTACTCTAGGTTACCCTGCTCTTGCAGGGGGGTTGGACTAGATGATCTTTTGAGGTCCCCTCCAACCCCTGGGATTCTGTGATTCAGCAATTAGGGTTTTTTACAGGCCTGAATCACATCCCATCTTTTATGTTTCTTTTTCATACTCCTTTGCAGCATTGTTTATTAAATCACAATGTCTATATGTCTTATCAGCCTGTATGTTTCTTCAGACATAGTAGAGTAATTGTAGCCAGGCTTTAATCTCGCCTGCAGGAAACCTGGAAGTCTGTGGGCCATTCTGCTGCTGTTTCAAGCCATTGCAGTCTTCTCAGTTGTACCAAGGGAGTAGTTCAGCATGATGAGGTGTTCTCCTTGGAGTTACATATTGTTTGCTATTAGATATCTGTTCTTGCCTGCCACTTCAAATGCATGCTTCCTTTGGGTGGTGATACTACTTATTTCTCAGAAGGGCAAATCTGAGAAGGGAAGATGGAACATTGTCAGTTTTGCAGAAATTTGTAAATGCTCATTCAAGGGCAATTATTTTGTTGAATAAAATTATTTTCTGTAATTCAGGTTGCATGAAATATGGCTTATGCATTGTGCTTGTAGCTTATGAACCATGACAAAGAAAAAAGCTTTTATGTTAACAGGAATCAGTGAGCTTTCATGGCCTGTTACTCCTACGCACCTGCTGGGCTGCATATTTCAAACTGTGTTTTCAGACTGCTGGAAGATACCTGCTTGTTTATAGAAACAGTTTCACTAGGAATGCCAACAAAATGGCTATTTTGACTACTTGTTAACTCTGTAATACAAAAGTATCTTGTAAGTTTAATGAAAAGTACTACTACTGCTAGAGAAAGCAAGTAGAATAAATAAATATGAAAAATGCTTATTTCTTCCATGCTTTTGTTTTCTTGAAGTGACTGTTTTTATGTGTCATCATGTTCCCTCTCCCATCCCACCCCAAATAAAAGTATCATGTATTTTCCTTTGTTGATTTTTAGGCGTTCAAAAGGGATGCTCTTGCTGATTCAAGACAACACAGTTCTGTCCAAGACTCTACACTGGGGATAAGGACATGGGACTCCTCCTGCCAGATTCCAGATGGTTCATTACAACTGACATCTTGGTTGACAACTGTGAAAAGGAACTTTGGATTATTTTATTTTATTTTTGTGGGAGACCACAATCCCCAAATTGTAGGGCATATCAGGTACTACATCAGATACTTAGACTCTCCCATAATATTATTTGATTGTTACTTATTTTCTATGAAGGACTTTTAAGCATTTAGATCTTATTGTTTTTATTTTAAGAAATGAAAAATTCTTGGTTTTACACCTTTCACTGTAGCTGAATAATGATGAAAAGTTATATTTTTTTAGGGAAAATTTGAGGTGGTTCTGTTATAACTTTAACCATTCATTATCTTTATACAGTATTAAAAATTAGTTTGAATTATAATTACTGATGATGGTTTTTACTATCCTAATTACTAAAGCTGTCTCTTTCTTTCTTTGTTGCTTTTGGGGGAGTGCTTAATTTCATTATGACTAGTTCTGCTGCATCCAGTAGGTAGGATAGTTCCTGCTTTGGAACTTGTCCTGTGGTTACCTGGCAACTAGGAACCTTAAAAGTTTCAATTAAATTTATGAATGTTTGCACACTTGGTGCATTAGGATTCATATATTTACTTTAAAAATCTGTATGTAATTATTTTTCAGATGAGAAAAGCTTTTCTTGTTTCTGTTGGAACTTAGTTTGATTTAGAGTACCTGTTCAGGTGTTTATTTTAAAATATGTAAAGGAAAATCTGTGTTATCCTATAGCTTAGCATTCAGTTCTCATTTGTATAGATGTCTGTTGTTAGAAGCTTCTTGATAAGAGATGGTCGCAAGGCAGGAAAATATAACAGAAAAGGGAATCCTGTTTGCAGCAAAATCATGTTTATTCTGGGTGCTGTTCAGATATGCTTTGTTTTAATTAATTCAGAATTACTCAATGATCCTTTTTTTTCTTTGTCCTAAAGGTTCCGTGTTTCTTGTAGAATTTTAAAATAACCTTTTCTAATGAGGATGTCTGATATTCTTACTGTAAAAGATGAAACTGATGCAATGAAGGGTTCAGAAGCTGAATTTAAAGATACAGACCCAATTGAAGACCTTGTAAAATCAGGAAGTCAGGAACAGATTCAGGCAGAAAAGGATGAAAATTGTCCTGATAGCAAAAACAATATGCCGGTAAGAAGCTTTTTACTTTATTTTTCACTAGTATATCATGTCAAATGAGTTTGTGTTTTGTTCTTCTCCCTTTTCATGATTCTCCTTATGTATTTCTTTGGTACAGGTCAGGGAAACTTGACTTGTGTTAGGGAAATAATCCAACAATGATTATTGTTTCCTCTGTTCTCCTTTGCCCCACTTCTCTGTAAATATGAGAGTTGGGAATTTTTGATTGTTTGAAGTAGATGGGCAGTTTTTGTGTGAAGCAGATAATTTGTCCATATGGGTGCTCTCCTGGGTGCACATGTGAAGTTGAGTCTTTGCAGCTGAACAGGGGAAAAATTTGGCATTCAAGCACCTTCTGCTGTTGCTGTGTCTTGACTGAGTTAAAGAGACTGGACTATGTTAATAATACTCTATATAGTGAGAGTATATAGTGTGGTACGATCAAAACACTGAAATGCTGAGTGATGCCTGTATGAACAAAGCACTACAGCACAGCTCATCATGTCTGTGCTGAGCAGGGGTGACCAGTCTATGGCTCTTGAGCCATGTACATCTTACAGGTGGCTCAGGTGTAACTTTTACAGCAAAGCTGTATAGCATAAGGTTAAAGTAATCAGGTATAGGTAATCCAACTCCCCAGGTGTCAGGAATCAAGTCAGCGGAGTTCCTGAGCCAGAAGGTTTGGGTCCTGCCCTGGCCACCAGTAGAGGGTCCAGCCTCTTTCTGCCTACAGCAGTGGCATAGTGAGCTGGTGAGCTATCATCTCATCTTGGCTACTAGCTAGTTCTCCCTGTACATTCTGTTTTCCTCCATTCTTCACTGCTTGACAGTTTAAGTAGGAAAGCTTAGGCAGTCTTTATGCATGCACTGGAGGGCTCATGCATATAAATAAATGAACCTTTGTGAGGTGGGAGATGGACCTATAAAGAAATTGTGGCATGGAAATTTCAAGTGAGAAGGAGGCAGGGTGCATAGGATGGAAATATCTTGTGTTAAAGGAGAACACACCAGTAAGGCTGGGTTAAGAATTTATGGCAGTATATTTGATATATCTGAGATTTAGTTGTGTATGTGGCATTTATGCTCAAGAATCCTGAAAGGTGGATCTCTTTCACATAGGACAAACTAGCTAACTCATTGTCAGAGGCTGCCCACTTGATCATTGAAGACTGCAAGTGTCTTAGATGAGGAGTTAATGAAAACAACTGAGACTTTCTGGCACAACTGCAAAAATGGGTCAAATTTCTAAGAGAAAACAGAAGCTTGTGTTTGACAAAAAGTAGTTTTCTAAAGGAATTTTGTGTCTGTGGGTTAGCAATAAACAATTTTCTGATTAAAATCCCAACTGGGATATGGGGTATGGCAGTATTCTCTTGCGGGTTACAAAAACAGGACAGTACTTTATTAGATTCTTGTTATTAAGAACTGAGTAAAAGGTTCTTCTGGGAATAGTTTTATTCAAGAGTAACAATTCAGTATTCCATTGAGTGAAGTAAGCTGTATCTGCTATGTTAAATTGCTTCCAAATAAATCTTGTAGACCACTGTAATAATAATAGAATTTTACACTTTAATATCTGCTGACTTTATTAAAGCTGGCATCTGTGTAAAAAGATAATTTTATGAAAAAAATAAATCCTTGAAATAATTCTCCCATAACATACGAGAAATGACTGCTACTGAAACACTGGTAGATGTTACAGCTGAGCTGGTATTTTCTTTAATCAATGAAATATTCTAGTAGTGAGCCTTAAAAATTAATTTAAGGTTTGTTTATTTTCATATAGTTGAAAAAAATCTCATTCACACTTTCTCATTCAAGAAACCTCATTGAGTGGATTTTAGTGTGGAAACGTCTGTTGAGACCCAAGTGGCAAATCTGCCTTCCTGCAAACAAATGTTGTTGTATAGTTAGACCTAGTTTAGCTTAATTAAATGCTGTCACTGGCTCTGGGGTTTGGGAAGGGGGTTGGTTGCTTTATTTTGTTCTTGTACAGGAGTAACAGCTGGTGGCTGGAATAACTACCTACAGTACGCAAGATGAACTGAGCACCTGTGTAATGAAGGCTGTTTGGTAGAGACAGCTTTACTGTCTTCTATGTTTAGTGTTTGCATTAGTGTTGCTTACAGGACTCTCCATCAGAATCAGAACGTTGCTTTTACACAAGTGGTATAATTAAAACCCAAGTCTGTAGGTTGAGGATGCTGATTTCCAGAGTGCTGGGATGATAGTTACAAGGTGGAACCTTGCTATGCCCTCTGCAACAGCTGAAGTCAGTTAATATCACTTGTGCTGTGGTAGCTGTTAGTGCAAAAAAGTATGTCATATTCAAGGTTTTTTCATTGAAAAACACTGTTTCTGCTGAAATAGGAAACAAGTTTTGGCCTGTTGTCGTGGTTTAAACCAAGTCTGCACAGCTCATTCACTCACTCCCCCCGTTGCTCCCCTGACTCCCGGAGAGTCAGGAAGGAGAATCCAAACAATGTAGCCCCCATGGATTGAGATAAGAACAGTTTAATAACTAAGGTATAACACAAACCACTACTGCTACTACTACTACAAATAATGATAAAGCCAATAACAAGTGAAGAGAATACAACACATCACCAGCCACTGACTCATAACTCATCCCACCCTGCCTGACCGAGCACCAACCGATACCTCCTCCATCTCCCCAGAGCTCCAGCCCTTCCGGGTCTCTCCCGGTTACCTCCTGGGTATGATGTGCTATGGTGTGGAATACCTCTTTGGCTAGCCTGGGTCAGGTGTCCTGTCTCTGCTTCCTCCCAGCCTCCCCTCCTCCCTTGCAGAGCATGAGCTCAGAAAAGGCCTTGGACAAACCAAACATTTGAGCAGTATCTCAAAACATACTTGCTTTCAGCAACTGTTCCCAGCCCGAAAGTAAAAACACAGCACTGCACCAGCTACCAAGAAGGAGAAAAAATGACTGCTACTGCTGAACCCAGGACAGCTGTCCATAGTAAAAAAAAGTCTGAGAACAGAGTGGTCAGCAAGCATTTTAACTAACGGGGAATTACATAGTTTAGCTAGTGAAATTTCACCAGGTGTACTACTATTCATTAAGTGCAGGTTAAATGTCACTAAAGAGGTGAAAAAAAAGAGCAAAGAGTTTGCAGAGAAATGTTAGAAAATATTGTAAGAATCTTACTTGGAGTTTTATTCTTTTGTTAACGAATTGAGTATATCTGAGGATATGATGGGGGATTTGGGTTTGGCTTTCCTAGCTAGTAGCTAATTACTTAAGTTTTATACCTATTGGAAAACTACCATAGTATTTCTGAGTACAGTTATCACTTGATTTCTAATTTCTTTAGAGCCAAGTGAGAGACAGATGTTGATACTTTCTCTGTCTAAACCTGTCATTGTTTGAATTTGGATACATTTTTGGATCTTCATAGTTCCAGAAACTGGTGATTATATTTTTGAAATGTAACTGTGGCTCTAAATTTCAGATTATTTTGAAATGTTGTGCATTAGTAATTATTTGCTACTGCATACACTGTTGGAGCTACAATGTAAATGAGAAAAAGTACCTTAGTAGAGTACATGGCTAGCACTCCCAGTGTTTTTAGGCAGTGGTGATACTTCATTTGCTATAAGGACTGCTGTTACAAAGTTAACGTATTATAGAATCATAGAATAGTTAGGGTTTGAAGGGACCTTAAGGTCATCTAGTTCCAACCCCCCTGCCAAGGGCAGGGACACCTCACACTAAACCATATCACCCAAGGCTCTGTCCAACCTGGCCTTGAACACTGCCAGGGTTGGAGCATTCACAGCTTCCCTGGGCAACCCATTCCAGTGCCTTGCCACCCTAACAGTAAAGAACTTCCTTATATCCAATCTAAACTTTCCCTGTTTAAGTTTTAACCCGTCACCCCTTGCCCTATCACTACAGTCCCTAATGAAGAGTCCCTCCCCAGCATCCCTATAACCCCCTTCAGATACTGGAAGGCTGCTATGAGGTCTCCACGCAGCCTTCTCTTCTCCAGGCTGAACAGCCTCAACTTTCTCAGCCTGTCTTCATATGGGAGGTGCTCCAGTCTCCTGATCATCCTCGTGGCCCTCCTCTGGACTTGTTCCAACAGTTCCATGTCATTCTTATGTTGGACACCAGATCTGCACACAATACTCCAAGTGAGGTCTCACAAGAGCAGAGCAGAGGGGCAGGATCACGTCCTTTGACCTGCTGGTCACGCTCCTTTTGATGCAGCCCAGGATACAGTTGGCTTTCTGGGCTGTGAGCACACACTGAAGCTGGCTCACGTTCATTTTCTCATGAACCAACACCCCCACGTCCTTCTCTGCAGGGCTGCTCTGAATCTCTTCCCTGCCCAACCTGTAGCTGTGCCTGGGATTCGTCTGACCCAGGTGTAGGACCTTGCACTTGGTGTGGTGTCAGGAAATACTGGGGGGGGGGGGAAAGCCCAGATTTGTCTTACAGGATAGTGCCTTCTACTCGTTATTAGGAAGGGTTTGGTTTGTGGGGCAATTTTTTTGCATGTTTTTGTTTGTGAGTTTTTGTGGTTTTTTGTTTGTTTGGTTTTTTGTTTTAACAAAAAAATATTTAAAATTTCCGTAACAACACGCATTGGCTTATGTGTAATCCAGAAAAGGGAGGTCTTTAATACCATCATCTCTGCACTGAAAAATAACTGTTAGTAAGTAGATAGAAGGTCTTTGATGGGATAATGATTGCCGTGGCAGTAAAAAACTGAAAGATAGCTGTATATTACTACATATCAGTAAAAGTGCTTGCAAGCTGTGGAGAGCAAAACCAAAATACCAGCAACAAAAAAGGCCTCATGGAAGGATGGAGACTGATGCATGAATACAGGAGTTGTATGCATGCACTGTACGATATGGGTTGGGTAAATGTTTTATAAACTGAGTAGAATTCTGTCTTGGATTTATCTAATAAAGCAGATATTCCTGTCCTTTGGATGAATTAATATTTTTACTTGGCAGCTAAATATTGCTCTTTCTATAAGTTTCTTCCCAACATACTAGCACAAACCTTTGTTTCCTCTTTGTCTTCCACAGCTTAAGTTCTCTAAAGCCTTTCCCCAGTTGTTTTGGTCTTGTCAGGATTTACTGGTCTTTGTCTCAAAAATATGTGACTGTTATATCTTGCCTGTCCTCTGAAATGTCCAAACAGTACTTCAGAAATTTATATAGTGCCTTCTCACAAAACCTTTCACACTTCTAAGTTTGCCATCCTGTGCCCAACCTGGTTTTATCCAAATTGTTTAGACAGTATAGTGATGACAGAGGAGGGCATGCAACAGAACCAGGTCTTTACTTTGTATTTGATTTGTTATCTGTGGACGTAATTATGAAAAAATAGACTGATACCCCTACTGTAAGCCTGCATATATATGATTATATGTGTTTATTAAACTCTTAATTCCCTTTACATTTATTTGATTAGAGATGAAGCATGCTAGTTGGTCTTAAAAGTTGTGCTCTGGTTTTGGGGTTGTGTTTTTTGGGGGGGGGGTGTTTTGTTGTGGGTTTGGCTTTGGGGTTTTGTTGTTGGGTTCTATTAATGAAAATCCTGATAGTTTTCATAATAAAATTGTTGCTTTTAAACACTCTTGAAATCATGCCCATAATGACTTTAAATGGGACATAAATGAATTTTTAATCTTGCTTTCATTAACACACTGTTTTTTCAAGTCAGTAGAAGTCTGAGAACTGCAAGTATGAAGAAATTGGTTAATTTTCATTTACAGAGGATTACATATTCTAAAATTGCTATAAATTCTTTTTCACAAGTGGGGAACATGAACTCTGTAGGAGCAAAGCATATTAAATACAGAGAAATTAGGACAGAACTAAAATTCAGGGACCTGAAAAGAAAGGAAAATGTGCATTAACAGCTACAACACGGATTGACTACCTGTTATTCTGGAATTCCAGTAGAAATGTAGTTATCTTCAGTAAGAATGGTTTTGCCTGAGAACGGAACTGTGCCCACTTATCTTAAGCTTTTTGAGCTTTTTTGAGAGTGCTTATTGTTGATAGTACAGGTCTTCCTGGTTTGTATTTCCTGGCACAGGCCTTCAATCGCACGCCTTTTCTTAAATTAGCTGTCCCTCCAAGCCAGCCACACCAGATTTATTCCAGTGCTGCTTACCTGTCAAGTGTGTGGTGCTTATTCCTCACAGTTACACCTGGATGTGGGGGGGACTTGCCTTTCAGGTTTTAACATCCTTAAAATTATGCATGAAAGCAAGGAATTCACATCTATTGAAGTATTGCTTTACAAGGCAGTTGTTTTTAGATAGCAAGTCTTAATATGATGGGTGGGATGATACTTGTGTTTGGTTAGTTTTCCAACTTGGAAACATGCCATGGTTTAAGCCCAGCCAGTAACTCCGAAACAGGCAGCTGCTCACTTGCTTCCCTCACCCTTCTTCTTCCCCCCACTCCCAGCAGGATTAGGAAGAGAACTGAAAGACTGTAACTCCGATGGGTTGAGATAAGAACAGTCCAGTAACTAAGGTATAACACAGACCCACTGCTGCTACAACCAGTAATAATAATAATGATAAGGGAAATAACAAGGGGAGAGAATACAACCGCTCACCACCCACTGACTGATACCCAACCCAACCCAAGCAGCGATCTGGCCTTCTGGGTAACTCCCCCAGTTTATGTAGTGGGCATGAGGTGGTGTGGTATGAAAACCCTTTGGCTAGTTTGGGTCAGGTGTCCTGTCTCTGCTTCATCCCGGCTTCCCTTCCTTCGTGGCACAGTATGAGACTCACAAAATCCTTGGTCAGAGTAAACATTACTGAGCAGCAGCTAAAAACATCGGTGTTATCAGTGCTGTTCCCAGGCTGAAAGTCAAAACTACAGCACTTGCACCAGCTACTAAGAAGGAGAAAAATTACTGCTGAACCAAGGACAGTATCCACCCCTTATTCCATGCCGTTCATGTTATGCTCAGATCCCACATTTTTCAATATACCATTGCTTTTGTCTCATGACCCACACCCACACAAGGGGAGAGATACCATTCCTTAGTCCATGGACCAATCCTTATAAAGCTGCTGAACTCATACAGTCCATGATGTCAGGCTCCATCTCTTGTAACAGCCTTTCAGAGCACGAGAGACTCTGCAGTTTTGGATTGTTGCCTGCTGATGACACTGTGGAACTCATCTGGTCACTGCTGAGCTCGTCTGGTTTTGTCAAAGTTCATTCTCTGTTGGGATGATGGTCAGAGGGAAGTCCGTGCCAGTCACTGGTGACCTGAAGGCATCTGGTTAATAGGCTATAAAAGTGCTACATAGCAGGCAACAGCATACAGTTGAGTTCATTGGCTGTTTTCCCCTAAAATCAAATCCCCTTGAGGTGTACATTGGATTTCCCCATCCTCCTGCATTACCCACCAAGTGTATTTGGTTCCCTGATCTAAAGCAATCCCACAAGTGAATTTGCCTTTACCTGAAGTGGGAATAACCCAGACTGTTTCCCCCAGCAAATTCTTTATGTGCACCACAGGAACTTTGTCCACCTCTACAATATGTAAAAGTTCTGACTAGGCTCTCTGGGGTGCTGTGTTACCACAAAATCTGGTTCTTAAGGCCCAATATAGCATTTCAGGCAGTGGCATGGGGCACAGTGTATGTTTCCAGCCATCCAGTGGTTGCTTCTACCATGGTAAGCACATAGCATTTGTCTTGGTGGGTTGAACCAATCTTCCAGGTCTCCCCATATTTGTACTTCAACCATCGTCCTCCATACGAAGGAGGCTTTAACCATTTGGCTTGCTTTAATTGCTTGTCTCACACTCACGAATAACGTGGGCAATAGTGTCCATTGTTAAGGCCACCTGTTGACCATGAACCCATCTGTATGTTGCATCTCTGCCTTGATGGCCTTGAGGTATCATGAGCCCACCAGGCTAAAAAAAAATCACCCTTATGTTGCCATTCTAAATCTGTCTGAGCCACTTCAATTGTAGCAGCTCTATCCACTTGTTGGTTGTTCTGGTGTTCCTCTGTGGCTCGACTTTTGGGTACATGAGCATCTACATGGTATACCTTCACCACCAGGTTCTGCACCCTGGCAGTGGTATATTACCATAGTGCAGCAGCCCAAATGGGTTTATCTCTGCATTGCCAGTTGCTCTGCTTCCCTTGCTGCAACCACCCCCACAGGGTTGCACCATCCATGAGTCAGTATAAAGTACTGGCCACTTTTCTCGTTCAGCAGTGTCCACGGCCAGCTGGAGGGCTTTCACCTCAGCAAACTGACTCGATTCACCCTCTCCTTCAGCAGTTTCCAACTTGTTATACATCTGCCTTCCATCCCTGACACTTGTAAAGCACTGAAGGGGCCCACTGGCCTAGATACTTGCCCATGGTATCCCACACACCCTGCCACTCATGACTGTCCAGCCTCGAGGAAAATCTCAGTCCTCCTGTATCATTGTCTAACCCTCAACAAGCCCCAAACCTGACCCTGCTTAGCTTCCACGAGTGGACAAGATTGGGCATTCTCAGGGTGGTGATGCCATAGGCAAAACATAGAGAGCATACGCAGCAACTAGCTGGTTCCCAGCAAGAGTTGCAGGTTGCTTTCAAGGGCATTGAAAGGATATTCAGGATCTTTAACTCCTCCAGAATCTACTCCCACTGTATAGATTCTGGTGGGAGACAGAGGGCGTGAGGGAATATCTTCTCCATAGGTTAACCCCTCGAGGAAAGGAAAAAGAAGGATGTATAATTTCTAAAAACTTACATTATATACCTCCCAAAGTATAGAGGCGATGACCACAGTGGGAACGCAAGCCAGACCAGTTTCATAATCAATGAGTCTATTGTATTACAGGTCAGTATCATCACATGCAGCAAAACAAGAACCTTAGCCCAGGCCCTCAGCTGATAAATACTAAAGCAGCAAATACCATCTGTAAGTAAGGTACAACATACTCGAGATCAAGAGCAACAACTTTGAGAGCCAATAAATCAGCACTGTGACCAGTGACTGTTAATCCAAAACAGTGAATGCTTATCACAAATACAGTTAGACACACTCTGGTCAGATCTGTTGTTATCTCAACCCTCTGGGTGCCACAAAGAACTGTCATGGTTTAAGCCCAGCCAGTAGCTCAGAACCAGGCAGCTGCTCCCTTACTCCCCTTACCCTTCTTTGTTCCCCCACTCCTGGAGGAATGGGGAGGAGAATCAAAAGACTGTAACTCCCATGGGTTGAGATAAGAACAGTCCCATAACTGAGGTGTAACACAAAACCACTGCTGCTACCACCAATAATAATAATGATAAAGGAAATAACAAGGAGAGAGAACACAACTGCTCACCACCCACTGACCAATACCCAGCCCAACCTCAGCAGTGATCTAGGCCTTCTAGGTAACTGCCAGTAGTTTATATAGTGGGCATGGCATGCTGTGGTATGGAATACCTCTTTGGCTAGTTTGGGTCAGGTGTCCTGCCTCTGCTTCCTCTCAGCTTCCCCTCCTCCTTGGCAGAGCATGAGACTCAGAAAGTCCTTGGTCAGAGTAAACATTACTGAGCTAAAAACATCGGTGTTACCAGTGCTGTTCCCAGGCTGAAAGTCAAAACCACAGCACTGCACCAGCTACTAAAAAAGAGAAAAATGACCGCTACTGCTGAACACAGGATAAAACGCAACTGTAATTCTGCAAGCAAAATGGAAGATAAGATGCAACACACATAATACAAAGGACCATATCATGAAACTTGGCTTATCATGCTTGAAATGTGAAAACCACATTAAACATTTTTATAAATAATTCAGGTTTGATACTAGTTAATTTCTAGATACTAGATAATTTCAGTTTCAGTAGCTCAAATTGTGAGGTATTTTCTTCACTTTATCTGGCATGAGCAAGCATACTTTAGTTTTGGCTTTAGTGAATTCTTGGGACTTTAATTCAGTAAGCTGAGAGGGAGGTATGTGTTCCTTACAGATCTTAATTAAATTTAGTTATGACATGGTTTCTCTTCCCAGCAACAGTCTCTTCTCTGTTGTGGGTGTTGTTTTCTTTTAATCACTCTTAAAAAAATGAAATATGTCTTATCCAGTTAATTAGCAGTAGCTTATGTGTAAACCTCTGGTTAACGTAGTAGAAAGTCTGTGTAGCTGTTTTTTTGCCAAATGTAGATTATTTTTCGTGTTGTTCTAACAGTGAACTGAGGACTCTAGTGGCAGTGCTAATTTGATTTTATGTTTACACTACTTGATTTGAATCTACCTAAGGTAATTGATGCTGGAGTAATTGATACAGGGCTGGGAAATCATCCAGTTCTTGAAAATTTAGTAGCTTGGTTGTAACAGAAACTTTGCCAGGGATATGCAGAGTGCCAGCTTTCAACATGCAGTATATGCTTTCAGTATAGCTAATAGAAAGGGAAAAGTATTTTGCAGGTTAACAGCAACACTCAAAGTCTCACTGTTCCAGGTGTGAAAACATTTGAACTGTCTTGGCTGCTCAGAATTTCAGCAAGCTTCCTTTAAAAACTAATGATGAGTTCGGTTAGCTTTTAGTGCTGCTATTTAAAATTCTGTTACGTAGTGAAATGAGCTTAAATGAGCTCCCCTTCTGCTCTTCAGCTAGCTGATGCAACATCCTCAAAAAGACATTTGGCACTTGAAAATCAGATAGTTAGGGTTAGAACCTTTTGCTGTAGGTTAGATGTTCTGTTCAGCAATATGCATCCTGCTAAGAAATTAAGGTCCTAGATAGACATCTGCTCCTCTGAGCCTAGGGCATGGAGGACTCTTCGTGGAGTTTTCAAAAGGAGTTGTTGTTTGGTTTCCTTCTGAAAGGATATCTCTTTCAGAAAGGAGGAAATACTGTCCGTTAAAGAAGATTTGAAAGTGTTTTACCAATGCAGCTTTTTCTTTACAAACATTAGGCCTGTGCTTAGTAAAACAGCTCTGTTAAAGGTCTTTCTATCCACCAGTTCCACAGTGAAAACAATACTTAAGCTGTGTTATGCCACTGTTTCTGCTCCTGTGTAATTGTCACAGAGGATTTAAGTGAATTTTATCTATATGTTTCAACCTTCTTAAGATAGGTCATCATCTGCTCCCGGGTAAAGGCAATGCCTTTTTCTTTTTGCTTTCACCTCCCTACCTCTTATTTTTCCAGGCAGGTTTCAGGGATAGGAAGAAAAAAGTCATGTTCTTAGGAAATTAGGACATGAGAATTTAATATGTAGGAGCTGGCAGAAAGAGTAAAATGCTTGGGTCTTACTGAACAAGAATAATGCTTGTTTCTTGTTAAATTCCTGTAATATTTATTGTTGATAAATGAAGAAGAGAAATTGAGGATGAACACAATGAAATTGAAAGACAGTATAATCTGTCAGCCAAAAGCACCTGCTGTTGCTTTCATATTGCTACCAGATTTGACCATCATGTTAGTAGTAACTGTTAAAGTTTTCTCTTATACAGACTTTTGCATTAATAAAACTGTACTATTAAGTTTAATATAAACCTTTTCTGTTGTGCCTATCATTCAGCGGCCAATGCAGTCTTTTGGACAGACAGCAAAAAGGTCGAAGGTATGGTAGACTTGTGTGCTGGCATGCTGTGAGGAAGCCCTTCATGCTTGATGAAGCTTTGTTACTTTGTGAAAAGTGCCTTTAGTTTTATTTTTTGGCATCAAAGCTTTGTTTTATTCTGTTGGAATTTTGTCTTGCCTAGTTGTCTGCTTTTGTGGTTTGCCTTTATATTTTTGGTGGCTTTTTATTGTTATGGAGAGAAACAGTTTCCCAAAGATTTTATTTACTTTTCATTAGATGTGCTCTATTGTGCTGACATTGCCGTCAAAAGCTTCAATTGCTTGGGTAGTTTTGTCCTAGAGGAAATTACTTATTCTTTTGAAAATATTAAAAATGCTGTTTTCAGCCATTTTGTTTTACATAAGATGAATGGAAAAATAATGGCTTATGGTATATTTATATAGTTTTTTATAAGCCATAGGTTTTAATTTTGCATACTTTCCTTTAGTCAAACACAAAGTTAAAGTTAGTTCGGAGCCTTGCTGTATGTGAAGAATATCCACCACCTCCTACAGCTGAAATATCACAGGACCTCCAGGTAAAAATTGCACTACTGAAGTTTCTGAAACAATTTGAAGTAACATTGTTCAAAAGAAAACCTTTTGGGTACTCTTTAAATATTCAGACACCATGTGAGTTTAACTTTTTTTTTAATACAGCTTTAATATAGATGATAATGTCAGATGAAGAATTTGCTGCTTTGTTTTTCTGAGCTGTAATGGTTAATATCTGGGGAATAGGAAGGGGGTTTGTTATTTTAACTTTATAGTGTTACAATGCACTTGAAGCAGTCTTAAGCTGCAGTCTGTCATCAGACAAGAAGTTATTAATATTCAGCATAATTTATCAGCTTTTGTATCTAGAAAATTTAAACAATTGTAAGTTCTGGTGTTTTAACTGAATTCCTGCATAGTAGCTGTTCTTGCTGGTAGTTCTCTTAACACATGCCTGAAGTATATCTGAAGACTAATCTGTTAAGATGATACAACACACTTGAAGTTCCTAAATGCTGGACAAAGTATGTAAAAATATTTGGAGAATTTCAAAGAAAACCTTCGTACCAGTCTGCATTTTAGAGCAAAATACTATCACTGGATTTAGTTCTATGTGTGAATGAGGGGCATCAAAATGCTTTTTTATTTTTCACTCCTAACAAAACTGAAATGGTTCTTAGTGGCTTACTCATAAAGGTTGTTGACTTACTCAGCTAGTATCTGAAGAGCTTCTAAAATGTCTTTCTGTGCAAAAGCTCACTATTGTTAACAAACAGAAGGAACCAGCAGAATAGCAGGATGTGAGGGGGTTTTGCTGTGGGACTGGTAGTTCAGTGTTGGGAAGGGAGGGAGGATGAGAATGCATGTAGGTGCTGGTCAAGGGAATTAAAATCTTGCTAAAAAAAAAACCACGTTCTCTGGGGAAAACTAAGAAAATAATATTTTTTTTGTAGTTCCTTACTAATATACCAGTATTTGAAGAGTTGAGTAGAAACATTCTGAAATTGGGCCTGCTGATTTGCTGAAAATCGAAGTTTTATGTTGTTATAGACTACAGAGTAAGATGTTAAAAGACAACAGGAAAGCTAATGCTATTTAAAATTGTCTACAACCCTATTGTAATATGTTGCATAAGATTAACAAAACTGACTGAGAGATCTAGTTCAGGCTTAGTTGTTTAGTCTGAAGCAGTAGCGTTTAACTTTTTTAGGTACTGTAACTGCAGGAAGAGAATCCTGTTTTGTTCAGGCAGTTCATCTGCAGTGTATTTCAAACATAAGAAATGTTAGGATTTTAAAAATCTCCAGCACTATACACCACCATATATTTAATGGTTTAAATCAGACATTAGTAATACGCATTCTCTGCAGATGACATTTGTTACCATGTCCTCTGAGAATCTATCATTAGCTGCGTACTGCAAGGTCCTTCTTGGAAGGAATTATTGCAGTAGTAAAAGAGATGTAAAGGCCAGTTCTACATAATTAAATGACTTATGTGATAATCTAAGTTTGCACAAAAGCAATACCATAAACCAGACTGTATATTAAGAAACAAAATTAGATCTGGGTGTGATTATTTTTTTCTTCAAAAACACTAATCTAGAAAAAAGGCTTAGGAATCCCAATAACTATGCAAATGTTTGAGAGAACAAATTTAATTTTTCCTTGTAGAATGGAAAAGTGCATTGTTGAAGAGGAGAGTTAGAAGCTGGAATTTGTTACAAGTTCTGATGCTGTAGTGTGCATCCTGTGGGGCACAGGTCTTCCATGACCCTCTCTAACAACTTCTACGGGCAATTTCTTCACCTGTTTTGCTTTCTCTACCAGCAAATCCGTGGGAATGGTGTGAAAGATTTCTTCTGTAAACATACATTGACTGCTGGCTGCTTTGAGCTGCACACTTAGAAGTGTGATGTGTGTGCATTAATTGTGCTTGGGACATGGGGAAGGTCCAATGGGTAGGTGAAGTGAGAAGCTGTCTTGCACAGCCCTCACTGGCAGCACGAAAATAACCTCTGTCATTGCTTCCCCTTGCTGGAAAAGTCATTATTCTGTTGTATCAGTGACTACAAGTGAGAAATGGCTTCCAGTTTTATGTTAATACACAAAGTGAATTTCAAGAGGTATTAAAAATAAAGTTCAGGATAATGGCTGATGATAATACTTTAAGAATCCAAATTTTTAGTGATTAGTAAGTGTTCCCTAGAAAAATATGCTTACTCAACTAGATAGTAGTGTAAATTTGGGGATAACTCTATAGTCTTGCATGTGACAGTTTATCAGTCACCCCTTCCACATGAGCATCTGCAGCAGCTCTTAGCAAGGTAAAACTCCTAGGCACATGCAGGTGTAGAAGTCACTTAGCAAGCACTGCTGGCTGCTTCTTTATATAGGCTATAATGAAAGAGGTTGACAGACCAGAGGAACTGTCTCAAGCAATATAATTTATTTTCTGATATACTTGTTTATATTTTCTTGAGCAATTGCAATATGCAGAAAGATACAGTTTCTTACTGAGAAAACTAGGTGAGAGCTCACAAATTTTTCAGCCTTAATTGTTAAAAAGTGCTGGCAGCCCTTTCCTGAAAGATGCTGTGAAAGTTACAAGCTAGTTGGTTTATTGCAGGAGGAAGAACTAGCTGATTTGTTTGATCTTTTATCTTTGTAGCTACACTAACTCTTTATTCTTTTGCCGTCCATTGTCTAAATATTAGCTGCTGGGGTTGTTCTGATTCCATATACTGTAATATGAACTATGAGCATTAACAAAGGATGGTCCATTTCAGCTCTTTTTAAGGAAGGGCTGTGTTTATGTGAATGGCAGTTGTTATTATGGGTAGCAAGTAAATAAATCTTCAAAAGGTCTAACTACTTCTTCAGCAAAATAAACCCAAAGGAGGGTGAGTGGGGGAAAAGACCAGGGTCTGTAGACCAGATTTAGGTTACACTGACTTGCATAAATTCAAGTTGTTGTTTTTAGAGATTGCTGGTAAAAAACCAAGGCCCCAGGACATAGGGCCTTCGGGTAATGCTCTTTAATGCTTCCTAACTCTTACCTTTTTCTCAAGTGTTTTAAGCTGGAGGAATTTACTGGATTTTGGTGGTTTGGGGGCGGTTTTGCTTTTTGTTTGGCTTTTTCTTGTTTAATAAAGATATGGTGACAATTTCTTCTGCTACACTGAGAGCTTCAGATAGGTGATTAAATCATTATGTCAGCAGAGAACTGCAACAAACAGAGTGGTATTAAAAGAATTTTAAGGGAATAAAGTTAAAAGATTTTTCAGCAGCTTTCCAGTCAAGTAGGTCATATTTAATTAGATGCTACAGTTTTTATAGCATGAAATCACAAAAAAAAACCCTTTGGTGCATAGTTCTGTTGTATCACACTTTGAAGCAGAATTGGTGGTAATAGAAAAACTGGCTGTTCAGATGGCTATTCCTTTTTTAGCTCTTGTTGAGAAAAGAAGTAGGAAAATGATTACTTGCTGAAATCCTTTGACAAAACTATCATGGTATGCGTTTACCTCGGATGAGTTATGATTTGTAGTCAGTCATTTTTCTCATGAAGGAAAATTGGACTATAAAAATTTCCTAAACTTACTGATAGTTCTGTTGAGTATTGTAAAATGGAAAATAGCATATTGGTGGATTAAAGTCAGAAAAATATTCTTAAAGATGTGAACATACTTCTTTTTCAAATAACTGTTGTGCACCTTCTTGGTGAACAGTAGATGCAATGCAGTTTGCAGAGAGAAATTGCTCATTTGAATTATATTCAGATTCATGATGTGAGGGATGCAAAGATTTTATTTGGACTCTAAGGTTTGTAGTCAAGAGAATTCTTAAGACTAGGAAAGAATTATACAGAAGAGTTCATTATTAATGATTGGTAATGGTTTTTATCAGACTTGATTATAGATCATCACATAAGAGCTGAGAAACCTTCACACTGTTTTGGAGGTGTGATTTTTTTGGTCTGGTGCTGTTTTGGAAGGTGTTCATGAATTTGCTAAGTTTAATTAGAACATTTATTGTAGGGGAAAATCACAAAGTGAGAGCTAATATAGCTCTCAGCTAAACTTTTTTTCTTTTCCATTTGAAAAAGTTATTATTCAAAAATCACATATTAAAAGTAGTTTTTAACAGTTTCATGGGTATAGGGTTCCCATTGTCCAGCTCTGAAAGGACCAAGGTAGCATTTTGGTGTGCTAGGGCAGGGAGGACCATTACTGCAGGTTGTGCGAAGTTGTGTTTGCATGTGAAACTGTCTTTAGCCTTGGTGAATCCTGACTATATTTGACTCTGGCCAGCTTACACAAGTGAGATCAAGTCTGTGGAATGACACATGAGGAGAATCTTAGAGTGGGTCCCTGGGTACAGGTAAGAATGGGTTTGAATGAAGAGTGAGGACTTGCATGGGAAAGGATTAGGTGCAGGACAGGAAAGTTATAGGCAGAAATGGATGAGGAGCAGATTTTAGGGGTTGGGAAGGATCAGATGTACTGGAGGTGGGAGGGTTACAGCATCAAGTCAGTTGGCATCTGGGGGAGCAAAGCTGATATTTGAGGGACTTAAAGGTAAAAGTTATGGGGGAGTCTTGCAGTTACAGGAATTTGCCACTCCCTGCTTGGAGTCCTTCAGACACATGGTGTCTCCATTTTCAGCCCTCATTCTTCTCTGGTTTTGCTGTTGGAAATATATTAGACCATCACTGACAATTTTGTTAGAGTACCAGCATGAAAGACAAATTACAGTCTTCTGTTCTTTAAGGGACTGCTATATTGCTACAATTTCAAAGGGAAGCTCTTTTTTGCTTTGTTTGGGAAAGAGGTTTTATCGTAGTTTACTTACTTGTATGAAAACATAGATTTTGATATGATTACACATAAAGCTACTCTATCAAAATACACAGGAAGTTAGGAATGTAAGCCTTGATGACAGTAAGGTTTGCAAATTCTGCCTAGATGTATTGTACTATAAATATTTCCCTATTTTGTGGATCTGGGAATGCTGGTTTGTCTTAGATTGAAACTTTTTTTTTTCTTGGTATAAACCAAGTTGAAACTTGAAAAATACTTTCATAGTCAAGAATTATGAAGAATGGGGGGAAAAAGCATCATGGATGATAAAATACTTAAAAATTTAGAATCTGTATAAAATTTATACATCTGAAAACCTGGAATATTTTCATCTGTGTTGAATAAGATGCTTTGGATTAATTTTCAACTAGCATTCAGGACCTAGAAATGTGTGTGAAGTGTGAAATGTGAATTGTACTTTCTCTGCATTCTCTGTAGTTCTTGATTTACTGGTTAATTCAATTTTGTGGTCACATAAAGTACATGTGGGATCAGAAAGAATGTAAAGGTAGTTATTTTCCATGTTACTTCATTTTGCAGGTAATAAAGTAGAAACAGTTCCCCTGCAGGTGTTGGTTGAAATAATTCCCATGATGACTGATTTTTACTTTTGACAGGAGAAAATTCAGATCCAGTTGTCACAGTCTTTTGAAAAAGAAGAAAAACCTGCAAAAGATGAAACAGAAAAGGAAAAATCCAGTGATAAACTGTCCAGAAAAATGTTATCAAGAGGTTTGCTATCTGTCATTGTGCTTTTACATGTACCATGTAGATAAAGAATATTTAAAGAAAATACAGTTTGCTTCCAGGTCATCATTGCATAAACGCTGCTTTTTCTTTTAGCAAATGCAGAAAATAGATCAGAGAGTTTTGAGCTGGAGGAGTTTGTCCCAGAGAACAGTGTTTTCAGGGCTTCATCAAACATACGTACTCCAGAAAATACTATTACTTTCTCACCTGTGTAGCTATGCAGAGCAGCATAAAAACTATTGCATTGCCTCAGTTGGTCCAAGTGTTCTTTGGAAAACTGCTAGTCAGTAGAAGTTAAGATCTTATTCCTAGACTTTGTTACAAGGTTGTGAGACTTGAGAATGGCAACTGCCTTTGCACTTTTGTTTTTCTTCTGATAGTATCTAGAATTATTTTTTTATTATTTTTATTGGTTTTATATAAAATTTTTGAGCAGTAGTGAGCAACATAAGTAGAAATGACAAATATTTTCACCTTAATATTCCTGCATTCTGGATTGAAAATCTATTCTATGCTGATTCTTTTTTTAACTTGAAATAGAAGTGTACGATTAATGACATTCACCTGTCTCTGTGCATGTTACCTAATGTCTCCTAAAGGTAGAAGACTTTCTGATTTAGGTTGGCAAATCATTGCACAGCTGTTGCTTTAAATAAAGGATCCAGTATTTTTAGATAAACAGATCAACCATGTGTAGGAAACATCTTTAAAGCTAAAATTCTTTTAGAGTCAAGTAGAATTTGTGTATCTTGTCCCAGCTGGCAGCCAGGTATCTGTGAAATAAAAAGCGCTGGGACTGAGAGCTTAATTGTATTTGTAACTCTCAGTCTTTAAAATGATGCCTTAAAGAAATAGGGTGTTCTTTCAGAGCTAACATGCTCAACCTTTAAAATACATGGCCACCTTCGAAAATGAAGAGGAAAAAACTCCCACTATTTCTACCCCAGCCCCCTAAAAAAAGTACCCAACATGTTAGGTAATGAGGAGTTGAGAGCAAAGGGATAAAATGCCTAAGATAGAGATAACTGTTCTAAATTCACCCAATATCTTTTCTGGAGATTAATTACTTTCCAGTGTAGGATGTGCAAAAATAGCGTATGATGGAATTTAAGCATCATTCTACTAGAAATTAGAACTAAATTATTGCTGACTTGCAAATTAAGAAAATAATTGTTCAGTCTTAAAGATGTTTTACCAGGCATACCCTTTCCACCACACTATGCCTCTTCCCCTCAAAATCGAAAGTAGTCCCAAACCATGAATGCTCTCAGACTTGATTGGTTTCATTTATGCTCTCAGGATAATACACGGGTAGAAGCTTTGCAGATAAAGGAAGCCACTGTCATTCTTCTTTAGGGAGCTAGAGATTCCCTGTCCTCAGCTGAACTTCGATTTTCTCCTGAAAAAAAAATTTAAGATCTCCTTTTTGAAGACTGGACACTTTGGTCACCTGGTTTCCTGCTGCATCAAGAGGCTGCTTTGCCAGCACTATTGCTTCTCATGAAAAGGCCTGCATAGATTCTGTCTCCATTGAATCTTACCCTAACTTGTGCAGCAGTCCCCTCGTTGCTAAGAGAAGCTAAGTTGCAATGATTGCTCTCACTACTGACCACAAAAAGACTTGAAACTCCAAGGATCTAGTTTAAGCTGTGCCTAATCTAATACTAGGTTAACATATAAGTAATTCTTGGAAGAAATTTAGTTCCAGAAATACCGTTAAAACATCTGTAGCTCTGAACTCTAAAACCTGGAACTCTGAAAGGTGCTCGTGTAAGGAAGGATTTGGAGTTAAATCATTTCTTTCAGTGACAGATTTCGAGGAACTGAATGTAACTTTGAATACTTTGTTTCACTCAAACCAGAAAGGAAGCAGAAGGCTGTGAGACTTCTGACTGGAAACGTCTACGCATTATGTTGTGAAAACAATGCCCAACAGAAAAGGATTTTTAGTAATACAAAATACTATTGTGAAAGTTAAATTGTTACATTCTAAATTACAGTATTTCTTTTGGCAACATCCAGCAGTCCTGTAGATCAGCTGCTGGTCTGCAGAAGTGTATACAGCAGTGCAGTGTAGGATACTGAGAAAACTTGGAAGGTTGATGGACACCGGGTGACTCAAGGTGATATACCGCTTCAAAATATAGCAATTTGTTAATAGATTGGCAATGTTACTGAAGCTTTTGCTTCTGTATTACACTTGAGTTAGGGGATGGAGGATTGATATTGGGTTTTCTGTTTTGTTTTTTCTTTTTTGCCTTGTCCCTCAAAACGGTAGTTGTTTAATTTTGGGAAGTTTGCCTAATCATTGTATAATGTTGATCCGTAAATAGTATGTTCAGCAATAATTGGAAAAAAAGTGTTTTCTCAAATTGTAATTTTGCTCTTGTCCCCCTCACCTTTAGATTCCAGCCAAGAGTATACAGATTCCACTGGTATAGATCTTCATGAATTTCTAGTAAATACGTTAAAAAACAATCCCAGGTAAGTATTAGTTATGTCAGCTTTCTGGTTTTCTCTCTTCTTGTTGCCTGAGGAGTTTTGTCTTGTTCCCTCTCCATCCCCAAAAATGTTTGCCACTACATGTCAATTGTTTAGGATGTTGCGCAGTCTCTCTGAAATACCAGTCCACTGTAATCTGTGTGTTACCTGAACAGGACACTGAAATGGTTTTGCTTTTAATGTTGAATGGGCAAATAATAAATTCTGTCTGTGTGCAGCTATCTTCCTGAAGGGACTGTAAAACTGTGTCTCTAAAACTTCTACTCCTGGCTTAGAGACCAGACTGCCTTCTCTGACTTTAATCTGCCTTGCACTGAATTTATAGACAAAGGGGGTTTTCTTTTTAGGCTGTACCACATAACCATAGTTAAAGATACACATCTTCACATCAGAAATCAACTCTGACCTAGTTGAAGCCCATCATTTGTTAGCAACAGAGTTGACGTAGTTCTGTTGTGTTGATGTTGCTGGCTAACTCATTTGGTTTTTTTCTTCAATGGGATTTCATCCTAAATCCATGGCTATTATATACAAGGCAAGAAGTTAACTCAGTGGAATTGTGCTTCTGTCACAAAAGCTATCCCACTTCTACTTGTTATTCATTAATGTTTTCATTATAATTTCCATTGTGATTGTGATTATGTTTGATTGGCAGAAAATGCAAAATGAGCTGTAATAAGGGACCAACATAATTTTGTCCTGTACAGTAAAAGTTGAAAGCACAGATCTCTGCTTGGCTCTTGTTTGAAGTCGTAAAGTATCCCAATGAAAATAAGGAATTGTAGGTGAAGGGCTGCAGTGGGCTTTCATACACATTAATTGGGAAGCTTATAAACTCTGCAGCAGTTAATTTCTTTGCATGTTAATGACTTGTTGGAACTGGCATAAACATTTCTAGGACTCGTGTTCATTTCTATCACCTCATCACATTGTAGCGTGTGCCAGCTTTTAAGCGCTTGACTGTGGGTGTGTTGTAGTAAATGTCAGAGTAGTGCCTCCTGCTATCAGTACTCTCTTACTCTGTCTCAGTTATTCCACTATATGCTTCACAATCCAAGGGCTAGTTCAGGGCTCTTACTACCCATGATAACCAACAAGAACCAACCTGGTCACTACTTTTTCCTCTTCTTGAGTCTTTCTTCTCAATGTTCATTTGAGCCTACTGGGCAGAGATTCCCTTGGAGGATTTTTGTATTCTGAGAACACCATGTTTCACTACGTGAGTTCAGTACAGTATAGCCTAGTGAAAAATTAATACTTCTAAAAATATTGCATTTGATGGTCCTATTCGCATCTACCATCATCCCTTGATTATAGACCTTATCTGTGTATTCTTAAGATGAATACAGCTGTGGTTACTGGAGTGTCTCATGTGTGCTGCTGTGTTTTTTTGTTTTCAGGGACAGAATGACACTGCTGAAATTAGAACAGGAAATTTTAGATTTCATTGGTAATAATGAGTAAGTACTGTATTTTGATACGAAAAAAAAGGATTCAAGAGTATTCCTGTTTATTTAATAAAGCTCCTATTCCTTTCTTCCAGAGTTCCAAGAAAAAAGTTTCCCCCAATGACATCTTACCATAGAATGCTGTTGCACAGGGTAGCTGCTTACTTTGGATTAGAGCACAACGTGGACCAGAGTGGAAAGTCAGTCATAGTAAATAAAACTAGCAATACGAGAATGTAAGTGTAAAAGTCTTGAAAAAACTTTCTGGTGTTTTCATTTAACCTCTAAGATACATTCTGCAATGATGCTGCATCTGTAGCAGTGGAGGTCTTATCTGCTCATTGAAAACCATGCGTCAAGGAAAGGGAGTTGAAGGAGCTCTGCTTTTCATATTCCAGTGTTATGTAATGTCATCTGTTCCATGTTTAAAGTTTTTTGGGGGGAAGAAAGGATGTTATCTGTAAATTAAGAATTTTTGTTGCTTTTCTCAGAAACTCATTGCTGGTTTTGTTTCCTTGAAGTACAGATTTATATCAACTATTTATTTGTTTAAAGATTTATACCAGTAAAGCTTACAAAGTACATTCTTTGTTTCATATGGAAAGCAGAACAAACCCTTAACTTAAAACAGTTATTTCTGATTTGGTGAATGGAGGGGACAAGACTTGCCACGACTTCAGTTTTTGTACTGTAAAAATTCACTTGGAAAATTCAGACATTGTAGTCTTTTGTTGGAATAATGTTGCTTACAGTTCTCACATGGCCTAACAAAAGGTAGCAGGGAAGACAGACATCCCATTAGCTGAAGTGTCAACCAGGATAACAAGTCATGGCATGGAGGGCTGGAGAATTCTTGGAGAAACCACTAGGCAAATCTGTGTTACAAAAAAAGTGTAATTGGGGTCACAGCAAGTCCAAAACCCATGTGTAGTTGGCCTTTTCATTTGTAGGACCCAGCTGTTCTCTCTGTCCTCTGCACTTGCTCTATCTTCTTATTCTTTCACAGAAAAACAAAGGACTAATGCATCGGTATGTTTATGCCACCTAGTTTCTAATTTTAGCTTAAAACATTTGTCTGACACCATTTTTGTTGTGGCATGTTTAGGTTTTTTAAGTACTCTATGATCTGATCTCTTGAAAACAAGAGCTTACAGTGCCTGCATCCTTATCCCAGTTCTGATGTACACTCTTCATAGCTTTGGGGAAAAAAAAATCTTATTACCCGCCCTACTTACAGAATCAGTAAAACTGAAATACTATGCCACACTGAAGTTTTAGCTAAGTGAACAGTTTTCTCCCTGGAAGTTTCTAGTAAAATATATAGAACTTAAATATTTGTTAAATAACTTACATATTTCTGTATGTGTTTTTGCTTTGGCTATGCATTCTCTGTCTGAATTGACTTATAAAGCCATACATTTCAATGCCTCTACCAGCATCTCTAGACTGAAGCTTCTGTCTAGCACTTCGAGTATGGAAGTTCTTTAAGAACTATTAAAAGATAATTTCTTCATTTTTATGTCCTTTTTATTTTTTTTTCCTCAGCTGTATTTAAATAGCCTGTGGCCTCTGGAAGCCCCCAATAGGTGTAGTTACTAATTAGCAGGCATTTCATCTAACCTGCAGACATTAAGATTCTTAATGTTTTCAGTATTCTTATTTTAAATCGCTTTGGATATAAAATAAGAATTTGGAAAGAAAACCTTGGAGATCTGCTCCATGTTGAATAAAACCAAACTTACCTTTTCCTCATAGGCAGATTCCCGGCTCCATCGCCGATCAGTGATGTTACTGACATCAGCAACCCAGTGCATACTGGGACGTCTCAGTGGAGTGGGAAGTTGGTGATTGCAGGGCAGTAAATTCAGGGACCTTTAAAAGAAAGAGGTAAGACAGTCTAAAGGTTCTCTGAAATGCCTGCTAATTATGTTTGGGCATCCAGTAACTAATAGTTAGGGTTGGCTGTTGTATAGAAAAAGATCACCTGACTCTATACAGATGTCCCGGGTAATGAATAAAGAAACAGAATATATGTATGGTTTGTTTTTTATTAGAGAAATATTTCCTGCTTTTCTGAGAGCTTTTCTTTCAGTAGTAGTAGCCTTATTGTCTAGGTACTTGGTATCTATTTGTAGAAACAGGAGTTTGCAAAATATCTCATTTTCTTTGACAGAGTAGATAAAATATCCAAACATATAAAATCTGTTGCTTCATCCCCTTACTGTGATCTTGTGCGTGCATTATACTGTTGTTCTTCTCTTGCTTATTTCTACTTAATTCTGTTATATAAGTTTGCAAGTTTCAATGCTTTCTCCTCTGTCTTCTGTTTTCCCCTGAAATGAATTCTGAGGTATTACAGCTGTAGCAGAAAACACCTATCTTCACTTCCATGCATGCACAGTATCCATTGCATGGCACCAGTCTGGATTCAAGACCACTTCTGGTTCCCCAAGGGCATGTGGTTTGCTTGCCACCTTAATTGGAAATTGAAGCAAAAGCTTTGAAGGAGGAAGAGATTTTAAAAGCAGGTTTGTTATGCCTCAGGAACAGGATTTGTCAGGGGCATACATCTTCTTACAGTTCTGGTACCGTTCCCATCGCCTGGACAACCAAATTTATCACTTCACTTAGAATATTAAGTATAGTTAACATTAATCTTGGGTATATTTCAGTTTGTTCCACTGTGCATAGTGTATTGACAAAACCATAAATTTTTTCTTTCTAACCACTTTTCACAGACCTGACCAAAAGTTTTGTGAGCATATAAAAGATGAGAAGAGCGATGATTTCCAGAAGCGGTACATCCTTAAAAGGGATAACTCTAGTTTAGACAAAGATGACAACCAGGTAAAATACATATGGATTATTCCCATCCACTTGCTGTATTTGACTGTGTTTATACTATTTTCCTGTAGAAGGTGACACTTTATCACTTAATTTAGATGAGAATACGATTAAAAGACGACAGAAGAAGTAAATCCATAGAAGAACGTGAAGAAGAATATCAGAGGGCTAGAGAAAGAATATTTGCACAAGATGTATGTATCAAAGAAAATCTTCTAGTGTTTTCTATCAGTACTTCACACACACACACATACGTGTTTTTTGTTAAAAAATACTTCCTTCCAGAAAAAAAACAAACAACAACAACAACAACAACAAAAACTAGCCCACAATGCACAAAGAAAAGCAAAACCCAAAATATTGGGGTTTTTTTCTCACTTGTGTTTATATCAAACACATCTTATGACTGGTCACAGTAAAATGATTTGAGTTCCCATATGTGAAATTTCAGTCAGGATTCTGGAAGCCTCATCTCTCTTGACTCGAGTTAGCAAGCAGGACAACATTGTAAAATATAATTCGATAACAAGTACCGGTTATTTTTAACCATATTGAGCAAAATGGAAAAAAAATGTCTTAAAAAAATAAGTATTATTTCTAAAAATACACTTTTTTTGACATTTATCTGTAGCTCTTATACATCCAAAGCCAGATTCTTGTTCTGAAGAAAGAGTAACAAGCTCAGAGAGGCTAATTTGCTATATGCAGTTACATTCCAAAAGCCTTTTCCTGTTCACTGTAGTTACGAACAAAAAGAATGGACTTTGGATACAAAATTACCTTTTCCTTTTGCATACTCATTTGCCAGATATTGTACCCTTAGAAGCTTTGTACCAAATGTTAGAACACACAGTCAAGGACAGCATAATTGAATTTAATAATAGCCTTTTTGACGGTATATTCTGTCTGCTTTTTAGCATACGTGTACCTGTACCCAAAGAATTCAGTACAGTAGCTAGGAACACCATCTTCTTTACATTTCAAGCAAAAGCCAAGGCAACTCAGGTGGTGTTAACAAGCACATGAAGTCACACATCAGTTGGAAGTGACATAAGGCAGTGAAGGCCAAATGGAAGAATTTTAACTTCAGTAAAATACTGACATAAACATAATAATCAGCACTGTAACTATTCTAATGCCAACTTCTTTATTTCCTGCAGATGGGCCTTTTTATATTGCCTTTTTTTCCCTGTAACATGGAAGTTATCCAATAAAGAGGTTTAAGTTTTCAGGCAGCTTAATATCAAGAGGATGCTGTAAAAGTCCATGTCTAATACAGAAGACTGTATTGCATCATGTTTTGTTACTGTGATGTAGTAGGGCTTCTAGATGCCATTCATATTAATTTCTACACTTCTTTGCCCCTCAGTCCCTGTGTTCCCAAGAGAGTTATTTCACTGATAAAAGGTAAGAAAATTTGCAGTTTAATTCTGTTTTGTTTTCCTATTTTCTTTAATAAATATTAAGCTATCTTATTAAAATGTCAACAGAATCCAGGAGGAAGAAACTAATAGTACACAACAAAGACGACAGATACTTAGGTATTTAATGCTTTCTTTAAAAAAAAAATCCAAAGTATTCTGCATGCATTTCACCCTTTTTTTTTCTTTTTTCTTTTCCCTTATTTTGCAATTGATGCTTGTGCTAAAAGTTTAGTTTATAACTTACAGAATCAATAAGGAAACATCAGGGAGATCAGCCAACAGCCATCAAAGCAGTACTGAGAATGATCTGAAGTATTGTGAACCCCGTCCCTGGAGCAGCACCGACTCTGATAGCTCCATCCGCAATCTGAAGCCAGCTGTAACGAAAGCCAGCAGCTTCAGTGGGATATCAGTTCTGACAAGAGGAGATAGCTCTGGAAGCAGCAAAAGCACAGGCAGGCTGTCTAAGACAGGTATAATTAAATCTGTACAAATAGTTACATAGCAGTGAAGTACCTGATGGTTTGATACTTGATGCGTATTGCAGATGTGTACATATACTCAGTGTCATAGGTGCTCCATGCATACAACTCCCTCTGAATTTAGTGGGGGCTGCATACACAGAATGACTGCAGACCTAGCTCTGTAGGGGATAACTGCCTCGGAGGCCTAAAATTCAGGTAATAAACTAAATGAAATCTTCTGACTTTGGAAGAAGAATTGCAAAGTACATTATAGATGGCTTTGAGCTAAATGCATTTCAATTCATACAAAGGATATGAAAACCTTTCTCAATATAAGTACTCTATACAGAATAAAAAAATTACATTTCAGCTCTTCGGTTTCAGTGTGGCAAAGCTGCATTGTGCAGTCTTAGGAAACAGTGTGCTGCTACCCTGCTAGCTAGGAAAAAACAGCATTAAAGCCTGTCAATTTATAGTTATATTTTTTGTGTTTCAGTGCCATTGTTTAAATTGAAATTAATATGGCTAAAAATCTTAATTTTTAGATTGCTGGAAAATCAGATCAATGATCAAAGTGTACTGTTTAAGATTTGGAAATGCTGGGGAAAAATGTAAGAGTCTGGGTTTCAAAAGTGGGTTAACTTGTAATTAATGTCAAATCAAAATCTCAAAAAATATGAAATTTAGTAAATATTTGTATTCTAAATGCCAATGCAGTTTGATCTAATAGATAATCTTGGTTGTGGAGAATTTTTGAGGCTTGTGGGTTACATGATGCACCCAACATGGGTGGGTTACAGATGCACTGCTTCGGAACTTGAAGTAGAACTGTAAAAAAACAGAGTATTACTGCTTGCCTGTGTTAATGCTTGGCTGTGATCTTCTTTATAAAACTTATTTCTGATAAGGATATGTTAACACTTTCTGCTTTCCCTTAAACCAACACTACCTTATATGTCTATCACCACACTTGTGCATCTTAATGCAGTAAACCAGTTATAAATTCTGTTTATCCTTTGTATACTTGTATTTGAAAAAAATGCATTCCAAGGTACTTCTGCGTATGCTGTAGAACTGTGCCATCACATTGACTTATTTCATTTAGCAATATAATAATGCTATTTGGCATAGCTTGAAAGGAAACTACAACCTGACAATAATCTAAATAGTAAATACATTCTTAGAAATCTTTGTTTTCTAAGTTGCAAGAACATAAATGGATTCTTAAAATTCCACTGGAAGCTTTATTTTGGCGTTCTGAGAGTTAACATTCAGAGTTCAGAATGCCTGTCTTTGGTGGTTGCTTTACTGCAGTTACAGGTTGTGGTGATTTTGCATGTTGAGGTTGGTTTTGTTTGTTCATTTTGATGCAAGATGTAATTGGCTTTAATTACGGCTTCAGCCTCATTTCTCTACATAATCTGGAAGTGGATACACTTGTGAACAAATCAAATTAACCCTGGTCAGATGAAGATTATTTTTCAGATGTGCTATTTTTGCCCAGTTTACAATAAATACATTTGTATTTCACTTCGTCTAGCAGCAGAAAAAAGGTTAATAGCATCAGCAAATACTTCAAGCTGTACTATCTGTTAATATAGATAAGTAAATGAGTTACAAATAGAAATCTTTATCAAGGGCTGCAGAGCTGCTTCAGACAATAGATAAATTTTGTTGCAGCCCTTTTTGAGTCTTGCTTTCTCTTCTAGATTGTAAAGAGGCTGTTAATGAAGAGTCCTTAAATTTAAACAGCTATGTTCTGTTTCCAAGTACCACAAGTATCATAGCACGGACTTTAATGAAAAGAATGATAAACTGTATGCTTAGAGATGCTAGGTATACAGTAATCTAGGAACAGTGCAATTCTGTGGACCTGTCCATACTAGACTTTGGAATATTGCTTTTAGCTGCATGCACTGGCTTTTGGAAAGCTCAGGGTTTGGTTCTCCACTGCCTTGCAGTGTTTATAGCTGTTCATATCTATAAAATGCTTATCACTTTTAATCAGCTATTTCATACTCCTTCTGAATTTTGAATTGCTGCATAAGCCTAGGTTAAAGCTACCAGTTATCATGACTTTTTTCAGCTGTGTTCTTGATTTCAGTCTGAAAATTGTCAGAGGAGGAAAAAAAAGTAGTTTGGGCTTTGTTAATATATTGCAATTGGTCCAGCATGTGAGTCAGAGAAGATCTCTGACATCTCATAGTAAAAAGAAAATGGTCATGTCATTGTTTGCACACCATCTGTGTCTACAGGGCATGTGAATTTAGCTAGTGTGTCTGAAGGGACCCTGGGCCCATGGCATCTGCATTACCCTACAGCTGGCACCTATGCAGCAGTTGTGTGATGTGTGTTTATTGCTTCAGTTTATCCACTTGATAAATGTGCATGCACCATTTTGAAATAATTGACCAAACACCTAAATGAATTGTGGATGGACTGAGCATCGTCATGTGCATATGTATAGGCATGTGTTTTCTGTACAGAAAATCTGAGCTAAATACGAAAACCTCATTACAGTGCAAAGCAGTGCTGAACTGACCCTTGGTTCACAGAAGGAGTCTTGTAATGGTATTCTGGGGAGGTAAAGGGGGAGTGCAGTGGAAAGGCCGCTGTTTAATAATGTACTTAATGCTGAGCTTTAAGGGTAAGCATTTACAAGTATATATTTTAAGTGAGTGTGATGTTTCTGTCTCTAGGTAAAAACAATTTCTCATTACTCCTTTCCTAGGTTCAGAGTCTTCTAGTAGTGTAGGGTCATCCACGGGTTCTCTTTCTCACACCCAGCAGCCTCTTCCAGTGCCAGCTCTAAGCCAGCCTTCTCATGGCACGCCTGCCGTCTATCCAACTGTCAGCACTAGTAACTCTCTTTCCTTTGATGGTGGCATAAGCGGGCAAGTGGCATCTACTAGCACTAGCTTCTTTTTGCTTCCCTTGGAAGCAGCAGGCATACCGCCTGGCAGTATTCTGATCAACCCTCAAACAGGTTGGTACATGCTTGTGGATGTTTTTGTTTCAGTTGAGATCTTGGAGAAAAATGCACAAGTGTTTACATAAGACTGAATGTCAGTGTTGTCCTTTTTGTTTTTCCTCTTTTCTGTGGTTGTGTTTGTTCAGTGCACTTAATTTGAAAGAAAGCATGACTCTAGGATCAAAGGAATAAGTAAACTCACTTGATTTCTCTCTACTAGAGTTTAACTTATTAAAATTTTAATAAGTGACTTGGACAAAATCTGAAAATCCTGTGATTTATTATACACAACACAGAACAACTTAAATTGTTTCATCTGTTTTTCTGGGAAAGGGAGGAGTCTTTCCCAGTGCTACTATAAAACAGTTTCAGGAGGGAGAGAGCCTAAAAGATTCTTCATATTGACTTAAAGAATTTATCCTGTGTGGGTTTTTCTGTCACAACATACTCTTGTGTCTTTATGCTCTTAACACTGATTTAAAACAAGTGAAAGAAGTAAGTGTGAGATTCCATGCTATTTCTGAACTTCTGCTTATCAGTTCAAAACTGTTAGTGTAATTGGCCAATACTGTTATTCCTAAGTAGTAGGAAATTGATACTTCACAATGTAGATGCAGAGGGATGTATAACCATTTGTCTGGATTAAACAACTAGTTAGCATTCTCTGGGCAAACTTTTACTTTATTATAGAAGTTGAGAAATTAAAATACTGACTTTTATGTAATGCATTATCTGTGGAAAATTATATTTTAATTTTAGTGCAAAGATTTGGTTTACTTGTGGAAAAGAAAATATTTCAGGATATTTTTTCTATCATTCTGTAGATGGAATTTATTATGTTTGAATATAATTGCAAGTGATGTTTTAAACCAGATTTTTCTCATTGGGGTTATTAAAATGAAGAGTTATTAAATTATTTCTCTTCTATAACTGAAAGGTTTAACTTTGAAATAAAGTTCTCTTTTCCTTAATATAAATTA
The DNA here is from genome assembly GCF_012275295.1 of Melopsittacus undulatus. Classification (NCBI taxonomy): domain Eukaryota; kingdom Metazoa; phylum Chordata; class Aves; order Psittaciformes; family Psittaculidae; genus Melopsittacus; species Melopsittacus undulatus. The sequence continues at coordinate 79,097,142 of NC_047530.1, read as the reverse complement.
ATTGCTGTTGTATACAGCATTTGATATGTTTTTTAAATTAATGAGTCTGCATATTGATATGGTGCCTAAAGTTTCTCTTAAATAACTTACTGTATAAATGGAACAGTTTAAGTCAAGCCTGCTAAAAAACAGGTAACAAGTGACTAGCTGTAGCTTCTAATTTTTGTAGATAGCCGTTAGATTTGCAGGAGGATGTATTTGCCATCTTAGATCTAGGTGCTGGACAACAGCACTACTGATTTCAATTTTTTAGTTATAATGATAGTTGTACATCTTGTATGTGAATTTTCCATTGTGTTGAGCATCTGAAGACAAATACAATCGTTAATGAACTAGTTTTGCTAGAAAAAAAAGGTTTAGTGTTTGGATACACTAGACTACTCTATACATTAAATATGAAGAATGTTGGCTCTCATTTTTCATAATATGACTATGCTAAAAACTTCAGTTACTGGATGGCAAAACAGATACTGCGAACATTGAAATCAGATACCATCAGCTTGAAGGTGATTTAATGTAAAGCATGATATAGTTTTGCCATTTAAAAAGTAGTGGGGTTTGAGTCATCTTAATTTCAATTATGTGCTTGTCAATGTTTTGCATGTGATAAGTTTCCCTTTCTTCCTCCTGTACTGTTGGTCATTTTCCCTGTTATGTTGGTGGGATTTCCACATAGCAACAGGGAAGGGCAGAGAAATAAATGTGGTTGTGAAAGTTTTAATCTGAAAGCATCTTGTACTTGCACCTCCCTCAGAAGAGGCAGCACAACTGTAGACTTGACTGTCTTTCATATTGATTAAAATTAGCTTAATTTTCAAATTGTGATTCTAACTACATTTTATCAATCTTTTAATGTATTTAAAACACTCATTAATAGTCTTTCATAACAGAATATTACATTAAAGTCTAATGAGAGTCTGGAGTGTCTAGTAGAAGGTGAAGTACACTTCCAGCATCTGGAATATTTAGATTCAGATAAATAGTTAACTTAAAATGTAATTGAATAATAATGTTCTGTAACTGTTCGTCTGGCTTTATTGTTCCAGATGACAGTCACAGTTCAAAAAATATAATTAGTTTCTCAGTATTTCTGACAGGATCTCCTGACCTTAGGTCAACAGTAGTTGAAGGTGATAATTAAGAAAAGAGTTCTTATTCAGCCACTACAGGAAACCAGTTAAGAACCCATGGTTCCCAGAAAGCAGTAGAAGGAAATAAGAAAGTCTGACTCCCTGTTTTTGTGAACATTGCCAATTCTTGAGCATTAAAGAGAAATCCATTAAGCTAAATTGAATATAGCTTGATCACCTGCAGTCCAGCTGCATAATATATGTAGGTTCCTTTTGCAAATTAGTTCATGCGTCCTGTCTACCTCTTGCATTTATTGCTTCAGTCCTCTCTGCAGCAAGTTTACACTTTAATGTTGGCCAGTCTTATTTGAATATGATGGGGTAAAGAAGTCTGGAGGAGCACTACTTTTACAGGACTCTGGTTAGGGTGTAGAGGCTTTAGTCTCAGTTTATACCTTTCTGGAAGGAATCTCAGAGAAGAAGATACTTGTATCAGAAGAGAGAAACATTTGTATCAGTTTTGGATCTTAAGTATCAAAATAAACCAATGCCAAACACATGTAATTATAGCAGCTAGACACAGGCACTTGTGAACTAATTTCTTGTTCCTTTGATTTGTTTTTCCCAACTCAGGCACCAAAATAAATCACTCTTTGTTTATAATTTACTTTGAAGTAGTTTATTTTTTAATTCTTTTTCATTAGCTCACTGCTGTAATATTGGAATTGCAAATGATTAAATAGGAGACTAATACTACACTGTGTAGTTTGAAAACTGAAAGCCAATTAATCTATGAATAGGGTATGAGCATCCTTTGACAGTAATCTCATTAGCATTTAGGGAAATACTGTTGCAGCTACTGCTTATATAAATGTATATATGTGTATATACAGTTTTAAAAGATTTGTCTTTAAGCTCTCCTCTGTTCTGATTCGTGTTTAAACTGATTAAAGGAGATTCATTTAATTGCCTTTTAAAAGGTACTTACAATAGTATTTTTAGTAGGATTTTCCTTTATTATTCCTGCCCTTTTCAATCCACTTAATTAAAGATGAGTTTTCAAAACAAGCAGGATGCAATAAATATTTATCTGTGTTCACAAAGTAAAGACTGGGGTATCGTTGTTTACCTTACATGTTTTGGGTTTTCACTGCCTGTAGTTTGTCAAATGAGGCTTGTTTAGTCATTGCTGTTATAAACATAGTTGCGGGGGTTTGGCATGAATCTGTCATGTAAACCATTTTGACATCACTTATTTTCAAAATTTATTATTATTTTGCCTTGTAAATACATTTGGTTTTATTTTCTTCAGACTTAGATGATGCATCTGGCTGTCATTTGGTTGTGTTTGTTCTCTTTCACCTTTTCAGGTCAGCCATTCCTGAATCCCGATGGCACTCCAGTAGTGTACAATCCTCCTATGCCTCAGCAACCTGTTAGGACCCAAGTGCCTGGACCTCCACAACAGCCGCCTCTTCCTGCACCACCTCAGCAACAGCCAGCAGCAAATCACATCCTCTCACAGGTGCACATGTCAAATACATAATACTTATATTGATGACTTATACTGTCACATTGCTGTCTGATGACAAGGGATCAATAGATTTGTTCCGTTGAAGTGTATGTTGAGAAGTAAGAGCTATGCAGATATGGGTAACTGGACTTTTTCCCCCTAGGCCTCAGAACTATCCATTCTGCTAGTAACTGAACATGGTAGAGGCAGTCTTTTCTTAAAAATGTAGACGATATTTTAGTATGAAAGGGTAATGGTATCAAGAACTTACCATGCCTAGGTTGCTGTGGGAAAGAGGTATCAGTAGTCAGACTGTGCAGTTATCCTGACGTTAACAGTAATGTAGTCAGCAATCTGGGAAAAGAGTTAATTCAACTTCGTGTCATTGTTTTAAGGTTATTTTTCAGCCAGGTGAATTCCTGGGCTGTACTGCACAAGCAGTAGTCATGGCACAAAAGAGGTAGCTTGGGACTGGTGGAATGGGAACACTTCTTTAGTAGTAGTTTGTCTTACTCTACTCACAAAACTTCATGCTGAAATACAGAATATGTTTTATCCTCATTTTATACAAGAGGAATTGAGCAGAATCAGCCATATTAAAGGTGACCACAGCCCTTGAAGAAGAAAAGCAAAGAGTGAATATGGGGAGGAAAAGGAGGGTTCTACTTCTTTTCACAGCTGCTATTTCAGGCACCAAGCTACTGGCTATAGTGTCCAGTGGTATTTTCAAATTGTTCTCAAATTTTCGTAGTTCTTAAACTATGAAAGTTATTTGTAGAACTTCATCTAAACCTTTATTCATTTAACCCTGACTTAATCTTTTGTGTATGCCACAGTAGAGATGCTCTGTTTTGAAAAACGCTCATTTGTGCTTTCTCCCTGTCTAGTTTGTGGGATATGCGGTATTTAGAGTTTTCTTCACAACTACTTCCATGATTCTTGCAAATGATTAAATAGAAGACTAACACTACACTGTTCTTCTCAATGGATGCTGGAGTTGAGCCTGCCTGAAATATTAGCAATTATAATTAGCAATTATACCTCTCTGATGTTCAAATGACCACAGTCTAGAGAAAATAGTATTGTTGAATAAGTGAAAGTAACACATTTTAATCTGTGGTTAGTAGTAAATTCATTCTCCATTTAGATGCTTTGAAACAACTTGTATTTAAAAATGCATGTGTAGTTTTATAAATAAATTTAAAAAAAAACCTCTCTAAAAGTAACAGTAAGTGTTTTATAGAAGCAACGTGCTGCCTTATGGTTAATATAACATAGAAAAAGCAAATTTATTTCTGCTGGGAGACTGAGATATTGAAAATTACTTAATTCTGTGCAGTCTTGAGCTTAAAGAAAGAAAGATATATCCATTCCCTGTCTCATAATGGAGCATAGTTGCGTTTTTCTATTACAAAAGACTTCAACTTTGTTTTCTTTTCTTACTCTGATGTTAACCATGTTTATAAACCTGTTCTTTCTTCAGCCTATGCGGCCTCTACAGCCTTCTTCCCAGCCTGTTCAGTACTCAGCAGTCTCTTATCCACCCCCGCTCCTGCCAGTCTCCTCTACACAGCAATACTCTGTGGTATTACATCTTCTGATCATCTCCTCCTTGCATGGGTTAATCTTAAGTGGATGCTGACCTTTGCTTGGTTGTTTGTAATGGTGTGTGACACGAGTGTAATGACTGGCTACCTTTCCAATCACAGTGAAATGGTACTAAAAAGGGGAAAATAGTTCCTGAGGTTTTTAATAAGTTTAGTTCAAGTCATACCCACAAGGCTGTATCTACGTATCTCTGTATTTAGATATATATTATTTTCCTTGGTAAAGGAACAGCTTTCAAATACTATTGTTTTGTTAGCCAGTCAATACCTTTTTATGTCTCTGGTTAACCTCTTTCCATCCTTTCTTGTTGCTTCTTTGTCTACTCTTTCTTCTGCTGAACACTAATACATTTTGAGGGGTCAGCTGTTCTGGGTTTTTTTTGAGGTTACCTTTTTCTATACTCTTTGCCAGAACTTTCAACCCTCCTACCTCATTAGCATTCCTTGTTTCATAAATAGAATCTGGAAATATCTTAATCTTTTGTGTTTAAAACCCAAAACAGAAAAGAACCCCACACAAATTGAAATTGAAATGAGAAGAGTCATCCAAGGCAGAATCTCACCTAGAGTCCAGGTCAAAAGTTGAGACTTTCCCAACTCTCCAGACTGCTCCCATTCTCTAATGAATACATTTGTGTGGCAAGGTTTTGGTAGCACAGGGGATGGGGCAAGAAAAGAGCAGGAGATACACCTGTGTCAGAGCCAGTTTCACGCAGCTCCAAAACCCTTCACTGCCCAGAGCTGAATCAGCTATTGACACCAGTGGCATCTGTGTGATAATGTATTTCTGAAAAGGTGAAAAATCCTGTCCAGCAGCTGTGAGAGGAAAAAGGAATGAGAAACAGCTCTGCAGACACCAAGGTCAGAAACAGGAAAGGGAGGAAGTGCTCCAGGCACCAGAGCAGAAATTCCCCTGTAGCCTGTGAGGCAGGCTGTTGCCTGCAGCCCGTGGACATCCACTGTGGAGCAGATCTCCACATGCCCATAGAGGACCCAAAGCAGGGGGGTGCCTGAAGGAGGCTGTGACCCCATGGGAAGCCCACACTGGAGCAGGCTCTTGGCAGGACCTGTGGCCCTGTGGAGAGGAGCCTGCACTGGAGCAGGTTTGCTGCAGGGCTTGTGACCCCCATGGGGGACCCACCCTGGAGCAGTTCATGAAGAACTGTAGGTTGTGGGAGGGACTCATGTTGGGAAAGTCCACAGAAGACTTACCTCCTGTGGGAGGGGAAGACTCTGAGAAGGGAAGGAGCAGCAGAGGTGAAGTGTTACGAACTAATCACAATCACCATCCCCTTGTGAAACTTGGAGGAGGAGGTTGAAGAGTAGGGAGTGAAGCTGAGCCCAGGAAGAAGCAGGGAGACTGGGAGAAGCTGGTTTTGTTTTAGATTTCTCACTATCCTGCTCTCTTATCAATTTGCAATAAATTAAATTAATCCTCCTCAAGTCAGGTCTGTATGCCTGTGATGGTAATTGGTGACCAATCTCCCTGTCCTTTTCTTGGCTCGTGAGCGTTTCATCTTATTTTCCTCCCCTGTACTGCTAATGATGGGGGTGTGAAGAGGGACTTGGTGGGCACCTAGGGGACAGCCAAGGTTAACGAACCACAGTGTTATCCAACAGATATTTTAGTATGTATTCAGAGTTTTTACTTTGTTGTTACTTACAAGATTAATCAGAAATGTCTTCTAATGATAGATATTTTTCTGAATTCAGTAGCCTGCACATAATAAAAACTATAAGTGTTATCTGTACTTCAGGTACACAATTCTAAAAGGAATTGCATGTTGTGGAGGCTTTGGTTTTTTTATTAGCAATGTTATTTCTCATGTTAGAGTTTGAGTATGTGTGGACTGCAGTCAGTATAACTCTTAGTTTCTTAGCAATGAAATGGGAATGTTTAATTATCCAGTGTGACCTTCCTGTGCAAATTTAGCATATGACTGTATTGCTGTTAGTAGCAGCTAAGTCAGGTATATCTGCTGTGATTCGCAATCGTTGTCAGGCATGTGGCTGTTAAAGCAGAGAATGAAACTCTTTCCAGGATCATCATCATTTTGGAGCATTTCACATTCAGGAGATAGGTTCAGATACTGGCAGTTTCAAAAATTCATTCCTACTAATGGTAACTTAAGTATTAACACATTGATGGTCTTGGTTCATAATCTAAATACAACTGTAGTTGGTACACCAGGGAAGTTTGCCTTACCCATTTATTGGCAACACCCTATTTCAGTGGTTAATTGTGCTTGTACTGCGCATATCACTGTAGCACAAACTGACCAGATCAGAATTTACTATTATTGGTAGTGTAACAGAAATAAATGTGTATTATTTGGGTTTATCCTTTGACCATTTTTAGGGCAAATGTTAACTCACAATTAAATATCAGTATCTCCACTATAAACTAGGTATTATGAAAAGCAGAATGTAAAATCCAGTGTAGAAAAAGCATTATAATTGCATTAATAGGCAACATTAAAGAATGAAATGCAAAAGGCAAAGTTAGATTGTTGATCTAATGAAAATGGGTCTTTTTAAGCTGTAAAGATATTATAAATAAATGTTTCAGATGCAAATTCATATTTCCAGTTGTAATTAAGAATAGCCTGGAACTATAAAATTTCACCGTAAAATGTGAACATAACTAACTACTAAAAGAGTACACTTACTCTTGATTAACTTCTCTCTTCTTCAGGATGATCTAAGAGAGGATCAAGTGTTCCTTGGTGTTTCTCCATGTTTGGAGAGTCCACTTTTGAAGTATGAACCAAATCTTGTTTAGTACAACATTACAATACTAGTGATCACTTCCTATTACCAGGATGTTGATAATTTGATGCTGAATTGCTTGTAAAGAAAATGAGCTTGGGGCTATAGTAATAGTTCAAATTTCACAGGACTCCTGCAGTGCTTGGGGCAGTCATTATCGCAGTTTCAGATGTTAATAAAATATACATAGCAGGTAACCACTAGAATACATTTCTTGGAGCAGTTACTTGATTTCAGGCTATAAAAAAATTAATCCTAACATGCAGTATAATACCAAGTTAGAGGAATGTACCTTGTTACTCAGGATTAGAGCCTCATTAACTTACACTCCTAAAAAGAATAACTACTTCAGCAGTACTAATGCCCTCTGCTATTTTAACTGGGGTTAGTTTTCAGATGGAGTCCAGTCAGAAAATGTTAGTGACGTATATCCTGACTTTTTATTTTTGACATCTGAATCCTCATAATAAGTAGATAGAGGCAAATGTAATCCAAAAATGGAGTATTAGTAGTAAAATGAATGAAATATCTGAATGTGGATGTTCTCTCATGCTGTCAACCCTGAAGATGATGTATGACTGTGTTGCATCTTGTTCTTTCCTGTTGTTCTTTGGCTGATACTACTGATGCACTGTAATTTGAGACATGCATATATGAAACATACCAAGTTACTGGCTTTCCCCCCTTCCCCCTCCCCAAATGTACATCTATGAATGTAATTCCTCTTTTTACCTATTAACAGCAAGAAAACCTAGGATCACAATTCAGCCATATGAGTCTTGCCCGCCAGCCACCCGCTGATCCAGCTGAACCTCATACTGCTATGTTCCAGTCCACTGTAGTCCTCCAGTCCCCACAGCAGTCCGGTTATATCATTGCAGCTGCTCCACCTCCACCACCCTCTGGCCAGCCAGTTTCTGCTCCAGGCTACTCAACATCTAGCCATCCTGCCAACCAGCAAGTACTCCCACAGCAGGGATATATGCAGCAACCTGTGCCACAGGTACAGTGGCCTTGTTTCCATCCTCCCAAAAGCTGTGTTTAAAAATGGATAATGCTCTTTTATTAATGAGCTTTTCATATGGTGTGGGCCTCCCTATTACATTGCAGCTCTATGCATTTATTCTGGGGTTGAGGGGTTTTTTCTGGCTTACGTGCTTTGAAGTGAAAGACTTCAATTTACTTGAGGAGCAATAATCACTGAGGTTTTCCTGTTTTACATTTGACTGGTAAAACTCTTTATTATAAAAGTGCATAAAACTATGTTCTGCATAGTTTTCTAGATGTGTCTTTATGGAAATTGGGAATTGTCACTTCTACAGTGAGAGCAGAAGTCAGCTGTTAAAGAGGGAATTTATCCAGTATAAGTATTTTTAATTGCTAAACTGTTCAACATTAGTCATATCTTTTAGTAAGTCTTGTGTCTTTTATCATGTGATTGGTTTTGCGTTTAGATACCTGCCTTCTATAAGCTTGCAGGTAGTGAATCTCTTTAATTTGTTGTTTGGTTTTAGATGCCAGCTTGTTATTGTACCCCCAGTCAGTATCCGCACTCCAGTCAACAATACCGACCTGTTTCTGTCCATTACAACACACAGCAAAACCAACCATTGGCACAGCCAGGACAGCAGACAGGTTTGTTGAACTCTTTCAGCATTTCATTGGAACATGTCATGTATGTTTTCTCCTGGTTTTGCTTTTTAAACTTATTTTATTGTAAAATTTCAGATAAAGCAGAAGTTCAAATATGGGATACAAAATATAACTAACCTAAGGTGGAAAAACCTGAGTTGGTTGCTCATGAAACTTGAGATTTAAGCCATTACTGTGAGTGGCTAGTGCTGTAACTTCAGGTATAGGATCTTTTTTTTTTTTTTAAGTTTAGAAGTGAGTAATTAAAAACTTGTAACCTCATAATTAACTTTTTAGTAACTTACAAAGTTGGATGAATTAGTACCTTTAAATGATGTAACATTGTAGATATGTAGCTTAACTGAAAGATGTAAACAAAAGATAATAATTTTAGATGTTGTGGCATGAAAAGAGCACTCTGCAGAAGATACTAGTGACAGCAATTTTAATTTGTCTTTCCTGTCCTATGATTAAACGTATCTGGGTATTGAATAGAATATATAATGAAACTTAGGTGGTTAGAATTAGTTTTCTGCTCCTCCTATTTTTACTGAAGATTTTACAATTGTTTCTGAGTTACCTTTCTAGGGATTTTACCAAGCTGTATTTTTGTCATCTTTCTTTCCTATTGTCCTTTCCTTACAAACTGTAACTGTAGCTACCATCATTCTGATAATCTGTACTTAAAAATATCACTGTGACCTTCCCAGTAAGAGAAGTTCCTGAAACAGATTTACTTCTGACTCACAGTCAAAACTTTCAGAAGTAACTGGTGATGCTTGAAGTCAGAGATCCTTAAAAATCCAGCTTTTATAATATGTCTTAGTTGAATATGTTAGACTTGGTGTCCTTTTGAGTTTCCTTCAGAAAGAAGAATTTTTTAATTTCTCGCCCTGCTCCTGTGTTGCTCTACAGAAATAGGATGAAAGATCAGCTTTTACAAAGATTAACTGGATTTCTTTATAGCTGTTCTGTTGAGTAGCCTGTGAGAGAGGGATGGCTCCCTCTTCTGCAATTCTAGGAAGTGCTTCAATAACAACGATGCTTGAAGTTGCTATTCATGGTTCAGTTCACAAATGTACACGGGGTTATTTCATTGCAGAATCATCAAAATGGGATGCCCACTTGTGGTAGGGTTGTCAGATCACTCTAAAATACTGTTAGTACCTGCTTACTGCAAAATAGATCGCTGCTTCTCACTGTACAGAAGCAAAAGTATATTGACCATTTTTTAAAGGAAAAGAAATTACTCTTTTTTTGTCATTTGTTTGGTCCATTGGTGTTAAAGATTATCCAGCTGTATTATACAGCCTGCTTTCCTCCCTCTGAATTTTTAATACCTAGATATCTAGTAGCAGAAAGTCTGAGGCTCAGCTGGGGTTACTTCCCAATTTACACCCTAGCAAATAGCACACACACTCTCTACATCAGAGAGAACCCAGTGTACATATGGAGCTAACTAAACCAATGTGAATTTGAAAGTATGGGGTGTGGGTGCATCAGCACCAAGATGCAAAGGGAGGAATCAGTTGCTGTTAATTTCTTTCTTGTATGTTTTTCGCTCTTTACATTTTAACTGAATTTCACTGCCTGTAATGTGGACAGGATAAAAAGCATCAGGAGTGAAAATCTCCCTCTGTGTCCTAGAAGAAATAAAGTAAGAAAGCTGTGCAGACTTTACAGCTTTGACATCAAAGGATTACATTTTAGTAGTGAAGGGATGGTCCAGCCAATAATTCCATTCAATCCTCTTTGATTATTTGGTATTTACTAGCATTAGTGGTAGAGAGAAGTATTTTACTAGCAACTGCTATGCCCAAATTGCTATCCAGCCATTGCTGGCTCTCATTTACTGCTTTATAGACAAATTTGAATCGGCATTCATGCAACGGAGGGTTCCACATCATGTTTTCTAATCTGTGAACTGTTCATGAGATGGTGTATTTTGAAATTCTCTCTTGTATATTTATTTTAAATAGTAAATATTTATATTAGGTTGACACAAAGCTACATCCAAAATGGTTGATGCTTATTGGCAATGTCTGTTTTTGAGAGAAAAGACAGCTCCTTGGCTAATACAGCAAGGTGTCTGGTCAAAAGTAAGAATTAACAAATCATGCATTACATAAAAGCCATGGGGTTTATTCATCTTACACACTGGTCACTAACTATGAAACAACTCTCCAAGCACTAGTTAAGCTAAAAGATAACCACTTCTGAGAGCTTGGCAACTGAAGCCACTTTGGGGTTTAATATTGTGGACTGGCCTGAGTTTATTTATGAGCTGTTGGATTCGGGGCCGTAACACTGTCTGAGAGGTTTACATTTCTCACAGTGAACCGGTCTCTTTTTCAGCTGCTTCCTGGCTTCCTTTTTAAAGGGGTTTCAGGTGAAATATCGGGGGGGGAGGGGGGTGGTGGGGAGGGGTTAACTTTCAATAAGAATGCTTTGGTTGCCCAAAAGGTACTGGGAGAAGAAAACTCACCTTAAGAAAAAGGCATTTCTGATTGCCATGATAATGAAGGTCCAGTTACCAGGAGACCTATAACTACAGGCTCATTAAAAATCTTGTCTGAACTACAATTACTGTAAGAACATCAGCTGAAGTACAGCTGGCTTCTGCTTCACAACAGCCAGTGATAAAACTATTACAGTTGTAATAACATCTGTGGTTGCATTAGCTGTAGTCAAGCTACACTTGCAGCTTGTCAACCAAGTGATTGTACTTGCTTTTGTGTTCTCGAATAAAGGCTGTTTCTCACTCTTAATGTGTTCTTCAGAAAATGTATTTTCTGTATTCAGTAAGTGAACTTCTATCAACAGTGATTTCCTTTTAATTGTGTAAATATTAAGAAACACGATTCTTTTATCTCCTGTTTCAGCTTTTTTCTGTGTAATGAGACAATCGGCTATGGCAGGTGTGGGTTTTCTGCTGAGTGCTGCAGTTCTGTCAGACCGCTCTCTAGGCAGAGGTGAAACTGTGAAGCTAAAAATGGAGCATTCTTTGGAACACTGTGGGGAACCTTCTTGGCAGGCAGTTTATATTGTTCCAGTTCTCTCTGCTTGCAAAATTGATCATGTCTGTCTCTGGAAGTGCCAGAAAAAGCTGAAAAATATTCACAGCTACATTGCAGTTTCTGGGAAATGAGGGGTTTAGGTTGCAACTGTATTGATTGGATGTCATCTACTGCAGCTACACAATCTGCTGCATTTTAGGTGCCATAGATCGGTTTGTAACAAAGCTTTTTATTTATTACAGATGAGGTAGATTTTTGTGCATAGTTCAAACTGAAGAGTTCTCAGAAATTCTAATTAGCATTCCCAATTGAAGTATGCACTGTTTTGAAGTTCTTTTTAGTACTCCGAAAATATTTATAGTGTGGTGTGTGTTTCTAATGAATCTCTTGGTTTTAACAAATTGAACCTTCTTCCCCTTCATATTCTGAAGCAATATTTGATTATATTAACAGTCTTTTAAGTCTTCATTGTTGCTATTTCTATAAAGACAGCCAGCTGAGACTGTTAATTCACCATGTTCATTGTAGCCTGTATGTATGCCATCAAGTGAACGCTGCTGGGGTTTGTTTACAAAAATGTGATTTGCGTTAATTGACTAATTTTCAAAATAGAACACACCATTTCTTAAGTACAGTTTAAAAAAAGAAAAAATCCAAGTGAGTTTTTGCAGTTAGATTCTCTGTATTATAGATCCACACCAAGGTAGGGAGCATTGGGAATGTCAAGGTCAGTAGAATGTGAATGTGTCCAATTCAAAAACAGATTCTTAGTGCTGTCAGTGCATCTTGATAGGCCCAGTTCTGTTATTCTGGAGCAGTAACTGGCTTTGTCTCAGAAGCACTGGTAGTTATGGGTTTTGGCTGATGTGGTAAGTAGTGCATACCTTTATAACAGAATGTGACAGAAGGAATTTTACTTGTGTTCTGCATGTGTTTGATCATGGTAAAAATTGTCTACTATATGCTTGGGGGGGGCACTCACAGAATCATATAATGGCTTAGGTTGGAAGGGAACATAAAGATCATTCAGTTCCAACCCTCTGCCATGGGCAGGGACACCCTCTACTATACCAGGTTGCTCAAAGCCCCATCCAGCATGCTTGGTTTGAGGGGTTTTTTTGTTCTGTCTCTGGGGGAGTTTGGGGAATTTTATTTTTTTTTCTGAAAGATGGCAGTTTAAACAGTAATAAATAGTTGTAGAGGAACTGTAGAGGAGTGAACATGAAAATCTTTTTTTCCCCAAGATAACTGAATATAAAATGGCTTCTGCTGTATACAAACATACCTTTTACATGGAAGATTTTTCTAAGTTGCTAGTTGTTTTCAGCATTACGGATTTCAGTAGAAAATGCCCTTCTACAAAATATTGGCTCACATACCTTACATGAATTTTGTTGAAGTGCAATTCAGTTTTGAATCATAGTCAAGATGCTCTTATCCATAGAGCAGCTGAGGTACGGGGAGAATTTAGCATTACTAGAATTTCAAAACTGTAAAGTTCCTAGAATGGCCTTGTTCATCCTAATAGACAATTTGTTGGTTTTGATATTACCTAGCATGCTTTTCTCAAATGCTTTCAGCTTTCACTTATCAAACCAAGGTGTTAATGCATGTAACTCACACAGATTGTAAATAAACACTGCAAGCATGTGAAAGCAGCATTGCAGATAGTATGTACAATGTTTCATACTGGATCCAAATGAGTAAATCTGTTAATGTTGGCTTCTTTTTATATGCATGATAAGCTAGATTTAGAAAGCCGTTGGAAAAAGCTACACCTATATTTTCACATAGGCAACTGTGTATAAAATACGATCATTATTTCATAGTAAGATTTAAATCTATAATTTCAGGTTACCAGATCCTGCCCAACCAGCAGCAAAACTACCAGGGTTTAGTTGGAGTTCAGCAGTCTCAGAATCAAAATCTAGTCAGTGGCCAACACAACAGCATTGGGAATCAAATTCAAGGTGTGATTGTTCCATATCCTTCAGTGCCATCTTACCAGGTGGGTCATTTAACTTTCTAATGAATCTTCTGTGTGTTTGAGTGATTTTTTTTTTCAAGTGTTTTGCTTTGTCAGTGGTAGAAAGTTGCAAGTAGGTGTCAGAGGTGACAAAACCAAACAAACAAAACACGCCACAATTGAAGTGAGAAGGAAATCTGTTGCAAGTGTGCAAGGTCTAGTCCTGTTAAGAACCAAGTGCTATGTTATTTGCGATTCGGAGGATGGCGAAGAACGATTTCCATCCCCACCAACCTGCTTTCTGTTGTACAGAAGATCTCTTCTGTTAATCAGTGGAGTCCCTCAGAATCAACACTTAATTTCTGGGGAAAGAAGGTTATTTTTCTTTAATAAAGCACTGTCATTTCAACTACTGTTATCACTAGTCTTCTGGATTTAGAGAACTCCAGCAGATGTTTCAGTTTCTGGCTTTTGTTTGTTTTTTGGTTTGTTTTAATTCTTATATAAACTAGGTGATGGACAGGAGGCAGCAAAAAGCGCTGTCTGCAGAAGAAAATGTTAATGTGTCCTCAATTGTAGGTTTCGGTGCCTCAAGGTTCCCAAGCAGTGCCCCAGCAGACATATCAACAGCCTGTTATAATTCCCAGTCAGTCAAGTCAAGGATTGCCTGCAACAGGAATGCCAGTTTACTATAGTGTAATTCCATCAGGTCAACAGAATAATTTAAGGTGAGTTTAACTTGGCTATTTGATTTCTCAGAAAATAGGCTTAATTGCCTAGTAATAACTAACAATTATTACACCCTAGTATTGCCTATATTAAAAGGCATTGTAAAGGCAGACTTATGGACACTTTATTACCTATTTAGTTTTGCTCTTATGCAGTTAACTAAAATAACCAGTACTGCCTTAATTGGGACATACCTGTTAGTCAGGAAAAGTTTCCTGTGGAGGATTGGCTCTGGCTGGATGCCAGGTGCCCACCAAAGCCACTTTATCACTGCCCTCTTCAGTTGGACAGGGGAGAGAAGATAAAACAAAAGGCTGTGGTTTGAGATATGGACAGGGAGAGATCACTCACGAGTTATTGCCATGGGTAAACCAGACTCAACTTGAAGAAATTAATTATGAAATCAAATCAGAGCAAGACACTGAGAAAGAAAAGCTAACCTTAAAACACCTTCCCTGCACCCCTCCCTTCTTTCTGGACTTAACTTCCTCTGTTGCTAGCGAGGACTGCTGGCATAAAGCTGGCTATGAAACAAGTGTAGGAACTTCTTCATGTGCTCAGCTTTTGTCTGATAAGTAACTTCTGGGGTTTTGTTTTGTCTTTTTTTTTTACCTGTCTTGGTGTCCTGGTCTACATGTACAGATCTCCCTGTGGATGCAGCTGAGTATTTGAGAGAACAGATGGGCAGGAATTCATTATAGTTAATGCTTACTACACATTTTTCTTTATTTTTTTAATTATGTGCATTGTTTAAAAATAACTTTCCTGCAGCTTTTAAACAAGCAGCAACAGTATGAAGCTTGCTTCGTCCTTTTTTGAGTGTAGAGACATAAATAGTATTTGTGCTATCAATGCATGGCTTCATCTACTGAAACATGAATTCTTTTGTGTTTTTTATTCTTCTGTAGTTATACTTGATGTTAAATGAAGTCATAGGTAGGCATAATCCCAGACTTTTTTTGAAGTAAGTTCTGGTATTTGATCATTTTTTGCATCATTTAAATGTCCCTCTATTTTGAACAGGGAAACATTTGTTAGGAATTAAGGGCAGACTAGCAACTAATGACAGCATCTTGCTTTTATCATAATGGTTATGTCGCAGCACTTTGGCAAGGAAGGCAGACTACTGTTCTGCAGGAACTGGGTAGTCTCTCACGTTCAGGTCGCTACTGAAAACTGTAATCAGTACACAGAGTAGCAGCACATATTCCATGCAGATATAAACCTTGGTTAAGTATTCACTGAGTTTTGCCTGCTTTAGTGGATGTGAGTCTTTAATATTATGTAATTGAACTATAGCATAAAAGATGGAACAAACTTCTTATGACAATGTAGGTAAAAATGGTAAATCCAGCAGGAATACACCTAATTTTTTTCCACAATTTGAAGTAATATTTTGTTTCCTCATTCCCTCCGAATGTTTACTTTATCTATAGTACAGAAATTAAGTAAAGATTCTATAGGCATCATTCTGATTATGGTCCACCAATTGGATATTCTGGCTCTGGCAGTTATGATCAGTTAGTGATATGATAGAACTTGCCCATATCTGTTACTTACCTGGTCAATTCCTGTGAATGCCCTGAAAAATACCTGGCATAAACAAACTTTTAAAGTTATCATTTTCCTACATATTACAAATAAATTAAAGGTGGTTTCTCCCATACCTTGTTTTGAAAAGCCACAGAAAGGCAATAATCTCTTTAAGCAGCATTACTTTACACTGAAGCAAAAGTGTGTTCCTTTGGTTCCTGAACAAGCTGTCTCAGCTGCATGGGACCAGGCTCCAGCTCCATCCAGAATCATCATAGCAGGTTCTGTGGTGATGATTTAACTGAGATCTAATTCTGGCTAACTGGGCAAGACAACAAATTGTTATTATTGTTTTGCATATCTTTATACCCATATAGCAATACTGATATAAAAATGGTGTATCAAAACAGGTGAATTAGTAGAGCCTCTTAATGTGTGCAGGCTATAGGTTTTTTGCCAAGGAAGAGATGTGAAACTTCAGGCTTCTGAAGAATGAGTGGGTTTGGTGGTAGGTGGGAATATTACTGATTCTAAAATTAACATCTCAATCTAGATAGCAGAGGCAGTTGTTATTAAATAAATGTGTAGCACAAATGCCTGTTATTCATGTTCTTTTTTTATTATTACTATTTTAGTTCATCAGTAGGATATTTGCAGCCTCCTGGATCAGAGCAGATACAGTTTCCTAGAACATCATCACCATGCAACTCACAGCAGCTTCAAGGACAGCAGTGTGCAGGTTGGGGGAATAAAGTTTTTATTGAAAGACTTTGAAAATGTGTAGCTATTAATAATAACGCTGGGTGACTGGGTATTTGCTATCAAGGGTTTGATTTAGAATTGACTGTCATGTTTCCTCCTGTGTTCCATTTTTGAAGTCATATTGGAAGCAGTTGACTTGACATCTCAATTTGTTTATCATTGAAAGCTCTTGAGTTACTTAGAATTCAGCAATGTACATCGTAACGCCTTGCATGTCTGCTTGTGAGTTGAGACAGACAGGGGAACTATACATTGTCAGCAGAATGACTTCCATGTTTTCTTGAATAGCTACAAGGGTCTGGAAATTTTGAGATTTGGGTTTACATTTGATAGAATAAGCAAGGTACATTTTGGAAGCGGCATGCTAGGCTCTTCTACTCAAGGCGCATTTTATATTTCACTTAATGGAATAGGAGCAGCGATTTTCTTAAGAATTCCCAAGAAGAGGGTGAAAACTATGTGTTTTGCATTTGGATAGAGGAGAGGTAGCTTTTTGACCTTCTGAAAAGCTAAATTAAATACCCCAAAGCTGTGTGGGGCATTTTGGTTTTGTTCTTATGGTAGCCTTATTTACTGCTTTTACTTTCATAGTTTATAGCAACCATTCAAGTCAGAAGCCATCACCTCCTTCATTATTGCCACCTTCATCAAAGTCAAAGCCACAACAGGCTGCTTCCATTGTGCACTACAACATAGTGTCTCCACCCTCATCATATAAAAGTTCGCCCACTGGTCTTTCCATCATGCAGCCAATAAAAGGTATATTTTATTGGGATTTTAATCTAAGCCATTCTGTCTGGAAATCTTGTAAATTATCAGATTTATTTCATGGCTAGCTGCTAGAACAACTGCAACTTCAGTGCCATCTCTGCAAATACTTTTTTCATAATTCTTCAGCTGAATTGCTATTATTGTAACTTTTAAAATGACAACTTGGAACTTAGTTGAAACAATAGCCAACTTCATGAGGGCAGGCTTGAGGCAGCCTTCAGCAGATAAGTGTCACTTAGCAGCAGAAGCATTTAATAAATCAGGTTTGGGATGTTTAGATGTACAAAATGTTTGGGTAATTTATTAAGGTGTATAAATAGCAGCCTCAATGGCATGTGAAAACAGTGGTGACACAGAGCTTTGTCATATTCATTAGATGTTTATAAGTGTTAATATCCAAACACTTTAAAACCTCTGAATTTCCAGCTATAAAAATTTATAGATGGTTTAGGAAATTAAGAGCACTCAGGTCAGCTTCCAAACAAGAGGTTATAGACCAATCCTGTGATCATAATGGTACAGTCCATATTTTCCTAATAGGGAATTTGGTATGTTAGAGATTTCGTTGCCTGAAAAAGGGTAATCTCAAATACTGCTACCTCAGTATTTTGCAAACAAGCAACAGATTAAACCGAGGTCAGTGACCTACACCTGGTGTTTCCAACAAACATTTATCTTAAGATATTTTTAGACCTTCTTTATTAGTAAACAAATAATGTGCAGTTAAGTGGCAAGACAGCTGGATTAGCAGTGTATGAGAGTTCATGGGCAGGTTTGGTTTTGTTCCCATTTTGCTTCAGGTTTGTTTGGCTTTCATTCTGGAAGACTCTCATTTCAGGGTGCCTAAAATTGGTCACACACTAGCTTGTTCTTCTATGTTCCTAATCTGTCCTGGAAGTGCTGGTTTTAGGAATCTGAAGACATTGCTCAAATCTGCTAACCTCTGATTTAAAGAAGTCTGGGGAAGAGAGAACCCCTTTTAAAAAGAGGGAGAACAAATTTTCAGAGAACAAAGAAAAGCGTGCTTTTCAGTATGTGATACTGAGATGATGAATCAAAGCCACTGAGATGAGGACATAAGCTGATAAGCAGCAGAGCTGTGTTTCTTTTCATATGGAAAAGCCAGACTGTAAATCTGGGAAACCTTTTAAAGGTTTCTGCTGTGTTTCCCTTGTAGGTTTTGACAGGAGATAGTGTCTTCAAACTGACTTAGGCATTCTGTGACACTTTATTTTGTTGGGATGCTTCTTTAGGAAGAGATTTGCATTTATTTTAATTTACTGAAATGCTGTGGAACTAGAAGCAGTAGAAAGAACTTTTTTTGCTGCATGTACAAAGCTTTCTGTTGCAGTTTAAACAACATTTTCAGATTGTGGTACTTGTTTACAAATGGTGCTGTAGGTTTTGAAAGAAAAGCATGGTTTTATTGGGTGCACAGTTCTCAGAACAGAGATAATTCAAAAGAGTATGGTAGAGTGCTGCAGAATAAAATACTGTAATAGTATAAACCAGTGAGATGTAAACCAATATACTTAATAATGATTAGAAATGCGTGCATAAAATATTAAAATGAAACCAGTTTTCTTTTTTAAAATGTATGTGTATATAGATGTTTGATATGTCTCAGGTTTACATATAGGGATTACATAAATTTGTGGCTTTGTCACTTGGAAGCTGTTGTGTTCTATATTATTCTCATTATGTAGAAGACATCTATAAACAGAGTCATATTTTATTTTACCATGTAACAAAATAGAAATACTTGCAATGTGGCTCGACCACGCATTCTTCTGGTTACACCTTCCATTAAACTAAGCCAGATATCTGATGCTTCCATTTCAATCTGAAACTCAGGGGTAGAACTTTTTGCCATTCAAAGGAAAGTACAGATGTCAAAACATTGCTAGTCTAGGATAGTAAATATTTCAGGATACAATTTACAAAAGCTAATGTACTTTTAATGAGTTCATTATTCTACATTGTTTGATTTGCTTCTCAAAGGAGTCTGTTGCTTTTTGTGGAGCCCCGAGGTAGTGAAAACAGCCCATTTAAAATAAAATTTAAAAAAAGCAAGATTAATGCATTTTATAAGCTGCATCTGACTGCTCTTAACTGATGCTATGATGTTGGTAGTAAATGGAGAGGAGTGTAGACTCCCTCTGTAAAGGTGGATGATTAAATGATATTTAAAGCATGTGTTTAATCGTGGTTTCCAAGAAATGCTGTAAATAGTGGGTAGAGCAGAGAAGGAAATTGCTAACAACCATTTACAAGTAAATAGGATGTTATATAGATTACCTAACACAGCACCAGGTCAAAGTGGGAAGACAGCTCCTCTCAGGCAGCCTCTCATCACAACCCCTCGTGTGAAAAGTTACAGAACAGCATTGGCTGTTTAGGTGTTCTCCCATGACTTTGGTGTTTCTGTAGCCACAAGACTCTCAGTGGTACAGAATGTGGGGATCTATTTGCAGTCTCTGCCCAGAAAAATGTTCCTATATAAACTTGTAACTGACGGAAGTTTGGCCTCAGACTACAGATTGATTCCGTGTCTTTCCAATGTGTGCCATCCAATCGGAGAAAACAGTTTGAGTCAATGTTGCTGTACATCATGTAAAATTAATTAGGTGACTTTTATTTTTAAATAAAGAATATTTATGCTTAATATCACGTGTTCTTCCACTCATTGCTCTGGCAGCAGCTACAGTTAATGTTAAATACTTCTAATTACTATTAAATGGAATAATTTCTTTAAAAAAAAGTCTCAATAATGAGTTTCATTGGTTTCATGTTATTTCGCTTTTTTAAATTCACATCTGTTCTGCCAAAATTACAGTTGAAAAGTATGAACTAACTGTACACTGCTTATTTCTTGTCTTTGTGCCAGTAGCACCACCACCAGGTGGAGGAGTAGTAATGATGCAGCTAAACATACCTAACAATCCTCAGCCTCGAAACCATTCACCTCCACCATGGAAACAGAACAAATACTACTGTGATCATCAAAGGGGGCAGAAGTCCACAGAACTTAGCACTTTAGACAGTGCTGCACAGGTATGATGGTTTGGTTTTGTTTTCCAGGATGACTTAAAATTTGCATATTTTAGAATCATAGAATAGTTAAGGTTGGAAAGGACCTTAAGATAATCTAGTTTCAACCCCCCTGCCATGGGCAGGGACACCTCACACTAAACCATGTCACCCAAAGCACTGTCCAAAATAGCCTTGAGCACCGCCAGGGATGGAGCATTTACAAATTCCTTGGGCAGCCCGTTCCAGTACCTCACCACCCTTACAGTAAAGAATTTCTTCCTTATATCCAATCTAAACTTCCCATTTTAAGTTTGAACATTTGAATATTTTCCTGAAAGTTCTTTTAGGGGAATAAAATATCTTCTCTGATAATACTTAAGATTTTAACTATTACCGATTTTAATGTGACTTCAGTCACTGAGTGCTGTAGGTGTTTAGATTGTTTAAAACACTAACTTGCTGTTTATTCTAGTTGCAGCATAGTCCTCAACTAGGTAGTCCTGTCACCTCACCGGCCCAATCACCAGCACCAGTTCAGCTGTCAAACATGAAGAACATCCGTCCCACATTAACACCCCTTTCTATTGTGCCCCAGTTTTCTAGACCTTTTGTCCCTGGACAAGGTATATTTTTACTTAACTAAAAATGTGTGTATGTTTGTTTTGTTGTTGAGTTTGTTTTGTTTTGACTTTAATGTTTTCAAATATAGGTTATATGAGGATTTTCTGATAAACCATGGCTTACTTTGGTACTAATACTATTGGAGCAGGATCATCACAATTATCCATTAAAGCATTATGTGAAATCTCACCTTCTCTATGTACACAGATACCATTCCCTGTATTTTCAACAGCTTTTGATCATCTTGTTATTATGAGAGCTTTTATAACCCACTAGCTTTCTCTTAAGTGAAATTCTGATTTCAGCATGAAAACTGAATAAAGTTTTGATATTATTTAGCTTTAAGTTTTAACCATAAATCAAGAACAACGCACTATTAGAAAGCTATTATTTGACTAGCTGACCTTAATAAATTAGGTGAACATAGTATCTTTTGGGGGAAGTGATACAGAAATGTGATGTTGAGATTGAATGTTCTGCCAGACTCACATACTGGTTGATGCTGTATTGCGTCAAGCCACTGCATAAGCGAGAATTCATTCCTCTGTAGAATAACCAGCATGATGAACTAGAGTCTCTAGTCAGTACTGTTGCTGCTTCAGTTAGTATTTCAGATAGTACCCACCCAAAGACAGAAAAAATTCCCTGTAGAATTTCAGTCCTCTGCTGCCATGTTAAGAGAAGACCAGAAAATGGGGAGTTTTCATTGAGATGTGATAGGTGATAACAAAAAACTTCGTCAAGGGCAAACACTTCCTTGTGTAGTTCCAAAGCTCAAAATTAATGGGACTGTTTTACAGAAACATTTACTTCAAAGCAAAACTTAGTGAAAGTTATGTATTTCTTGCTTATTCACAAAGAAAACCTTAATTCATCTGCCCTTGTCTATCTGCTTTGTAGTCTTTATCGTTGTATTCCAATGATGTAAATCTTCCAGGCTGGCTGCTGTAAAGCATACCTCTCAACTTTCTGAATCTTCTGTGACTACTAAAAGCTTCTATTCTGTTGTTCATGTCAATCATTGGAGCAAACAGGAATGTCAAGATGCACCTGGCTCTAATATAACCATGAAAATTATTAAATTAGTATACTGAGAGTAGCTTTAGCCTTACTAAGCTCATTTTTAAATGAGAGGATTTAGATAAGATGACAATGAAGAAAAAATTTTAGTGTGTTTTTCAGTGTAATCCCTACATTCTAGCAAGCTTGTGCCTTTTCATCTTCTGAACAGGATGTGACAGTCATATTTAATCACGTCAAACCTTGTTTTTTAGCCTAGCCAAATACTCTATTTTGTGCATAATTATTCTGCTTTCTCTTATGTGTAAGATCTATGTCGTAAGAGGAACTTGGAGGAAAATTGCATGCATCAAAAATACCCTTCTAATTATCTTTCTCTTTAAGGAGATGCCCGATACCCATTGCTTGGCCAACCCCTGCAATACAATCCACCATCTTTATTACGAGGACAAGTAACAAGTGAACAGGTATTACAGAGAACGATCTCCTGGCAACACTGAAGTGGGGGGTGGGGATCAGGACTGCCATTATAACCACTATGAATGGGAAATACATTATTGCATTAGCAGAGTAATTGAGTGGAAAGTGCTTGTTTTCCAATAATGGTTCTGTTTAGTGTTGATACTTCCCATTCTTCTTGCTTGCATTATATTAAAAAAAAGTGAGAAACGTTTTCCTGAAATTTAGCTTTAGGCACAGCGTGGGTTATGGATTATTTAGATGGATTATAACTGCACTTTGCCAGCAGTTCCACAAATCACAGAGAGAACATTTGGATTTTCTTTCATTTGAGTAGCAACAAAACAAAAAAAACCCCAAACATGTACCTAAGTATTCCTAAGCAAAGAATGTGTTTGTTTCTTACAAGAAAAACCTAAAATAATAGTGTTTGCAAAACTAAAAAGTTTTGCCATCTCCTTAACTTTTGGGACAGACAGACTCCCCACCTCTACCTTGCTCAGTCGTACCCAAGATCAGGAGGTGTGATGGACTGGGGTGGGAGAGGAGGGGAAGGTGCATTCTTCCAAGAAGATTTATGGTGATTTTTTTTCCTCCTGCATTTCCTTCCTTTCTTCTAAAGCCAAGGATTGAATGTACCTCACTGCAGGATTGCTAAACTCCAAGCCTAAAACTGGTTATTAAAATCTTTCCTGTACCACAGTAGCACAGGTTCTTTTCCAGAAATTCCTCTGCACTGTTTTTCACTGAGCTAACCTGGTGCTTTGTCATTAACATATATCATTTATGTCAGTCTTTCCAGTGTCAGCCTGGAAACAGACATGGAAACAGGGGAAAGAAACCAGCAAAGAAGGCTGCGTCAACAGATCTTGGTGCAGGAGAACCAGGTATAGAATTCTGATTGACACAGTTCTCCAGAAAAATGGATTATGGTGATGGGCTGGGAATGTAACAAGAAAAGCACAGGTGAGAAAAGGGACAGAATGAAGAGTAATTGCACAGACATGGACATGACAAACACTGGAAACATAAGGCTGGAGAGGAAGACTTGATTTGGAGAGAGGGGAAGAGGGAGGTTAAATGAGAAAGGTGTAGTTATGAAGCTTGGTGAAAGACCAGAGAAGATCAGGATTGGACAGTACTAAAATGAAAAGCAAGTTGGTCAGTTTACTGGATGTAAGTTCTATTTTGTTACGTTAAGTAGTTAAATATACATACCCCTGCTTCCTTTTACTTGCCTGAGATATAAAATCAAACATAAACCACAAAATAGTTTGTGCCTGTTTTTTTTTCCTTTATTTTTGCTTTTCCTTTTTTTTCTTCTTTTTCATTTTCTCACTTTTTCCTTTTTTCTTTCTTTCCTTCTAATACAAATAAGCATATGGATTTGGAGGATGTATTGGGAAATCTACAGATTAGCTCCTTGGAGTTGGTAAAGATGTCATCCAAATAAACCTGACTTCATCTACCTTCATATCTTTACTGGAAATAATTGTGTTGCAAGCGTTACCTATTGTCAACACTGCAGAAAGTTACAGATAAATCGGCATTTTGTAACAACTGATGGGAGAGGATTTTTTGAGAGCAGACAGACTAGTTTGTTAGCATGGGGGGTGATGTGTGAAGCATTAACAGGCAAATCCAGTGAGATGCTGTAGTGAGTTTCCAAACCTGCCGCAAAACTAGGTGATCATTTTATTTTTCCACTCCCTTTATTTTGAGGGCCTTCTTTGTAGTCTCAGCTTTTATTTGTATGCTTGTAACTGTAAGCAGTGCTAAATGTGAAAGCAAACGGCTCTCCAGAATACCAGAACTGGAATGTCTGTGTATTTTTATCAGCCATCTGGAGATACAAGTATGAAATAACTCATTTTCCATTGTTTGTTGTATCATTAAGTACAATGACCAATTTAGATTGAATATTTTTCCTGTTTCAGTTGTGGGAAAAGTTCTAGAAATTACTGAACTGCCAGAAGGCATAACTCGTACGGAAGCAGAAAAACTATTTGGAGAACTTTTTAAAGTTGGTGCCAAGATTCGGTGGCTAAGGGATTCGCAGTGTCTACAAGCGCAGCAGCAACAGCAGCAGCACCATCGTCGTTACTGTGGCAGCGGAGACAGTAGTGTGAATGCAGAGTCATCCAAATCTAGTGACTTGGCTTCCACATACACGGTTCTGGCTACGTTCCCTACAATGTCAGCTGCTCAGAATGCATTGAAGAAACAAAGTAGTACCTCAGTGAATAAGTTCAGGCTGAGAACAAGCAAGAAGCACTACGACTCTCATGTTCTGGAAAGGGCTAGTTCTCAGTAGCAGTTACATCAGTGGACACTCAGCCTTTACTACATCCATGTCCTCCTCTCCATTGATTGGCTCGATGTCATGGGGCTTCTGTTCTCTTCATAGAGACTCCTGGGATGTTCTGTCATATGACATTAGCCATTAAAGAATAAATAACCCACTGATCCAGCAAGATGAAGAAAAAAAAATACGGAGTTAATTCCAAACAATAGCAAAGAATGAATTTGGAGACAGGCAGCTTTCTACAAGGAAGGCTGTTGAAATGCCCCCTACTTTTATAGTAGTTTTGTTTTATATTTTTGAATTCTTGTATCAGATCCAAAGTTCTATTGTACAGCAAACATTCATAAAAATCCATATTCAGATTTGTATTTTATAATCCCTTTTCCCACTGGCACACAGCTGCCCATTCCAAGGCAGGAACCTGAGGATTGGTGGAGGGGAAAAGAGAACCATTTTGAAGGACTTACACTCATTTTTCTAGCAAATTATCCCAAATCTTCCAAGTTAACCTGTTCTTTGTCCCTTGTGGTTTTGTTCGGGGTCCCCCTCACCCCACCCCAAGAAAAAAGATATATATGTAATTTTAGCAACTAACTCCATAGATGGTCATTTTCTTTTGAGATTCATTCAAGCAATGTGAAAAGAAATTCCAAGTAGGTTGTACCCTCGAATTATTCACTTCTGATCCAGCATATTTAATAATTATTTAAAGGGGAATATGAATAGGTTAAAAAGAATATTCACTGAATCACATTTTAATATTTCTTCTTTTTAGCAAAAGTGTGAAGAAACTAAAATGTATCTTCACAAGTGACAAAATGTTTGCACTTTGTGTTCCCACCATTATGGATATCTTTCTCTTCATGCTAAGATAACTGTGTTTGATAAGTGCTGGAAACCCTTTTAATGGTTTAAGTTTTCATCATTTGCAGATGCTCACTGGACATTAAAGATTCATTGCACATAAATGAAACAAACTTTTTTCAATTTGTGTAATTTGCAAGGCTGTACAATGTGTGCTGATGCAAGCCTTTTCCAGTTCAAAAAAAAATAAATGTTTACAAACACAAACTTTTCCAGTGCACTTGTTTAATGTTCTGGGAGCCTTCTGAAGCGGGAAGGACGCATGTTAATGGTTTATATCCCTTCAAATGTGAGATAACAATTTAAAACCAACACAAATACTAGAACTTCTCAAAGAACCACTATTGCTGTTCCTTTTCTTGATGCATTCATTTACGTTATCCTGCTCATCATTTCCCTGTATGAATAAAAAGTGGGAGGAATTGATAAGACATCATAAGGGACTGCTCCTGGTTTTTTACTTTTAGCACAGGCACAGATTTGCTATGTAGATGAGCAACTACTTCTCTTCTTAAAGCTGTTGCTCTATAAAAGATGCATTTGTTACTTCTGTAAGTGGAAACTTAGGGTAAATACTGTGTTTAAAAACATATTTTACAGAGGAAAAGTAAAGAATGTAGGTGCCTAAACCAGCATGAATTTTCATCTTTTATACAAAAAATCTTGTCCCTGAACAACCAAACATGAAGTGGCAAGAACAGTCAGTCCTATGCATGCTCAATTCTTATTTCATTTCATGAATCAAAGTACTTGGACGAAAACTGGCCTGTCTGTGAATAATGTAGCATAATAAATCATAGAATCATACAATAGTTAGGGTTGGAAAGGACCTTAAGATCATCTAGTTCCAACCCCCCTGCCATGGGCAGGGACACCTCACACTAAAATGCTGTACCAGCAGGTATTTACAAGACTAAAGGTAAACTCACACTCCCTTAGAACAGAGGGGAAGTTGTTCAGATTTAAGCCCCTAACTAAAAGACAAATCTACTTATCCCTGTCTACTCTTGTAAAAGGATGGTGCTTCTCGGCATTTGAGTTCTTATGCTACTACTTGACTAAATATATTGCTTGAATAAGGGGATATATTTCCTCCTCAGATTGAATTGCTGTCATTTACTACACCCAGAGCTGAAGATGGTAAGAACCCATCTTAAGCAGATTACAGTATTCTCTCCTCAGAACAGCATAAAGATAACACAGCTCACACAGAGGGTCTGTCACTGCCTCCTGCTTTCCTGTGCTAGTTTAAGATTACAGTTTTAACCCCGTAAAAGCGGTTAACAGATTAAAGGTCTGTACTGACAGGTGTCTCAACCCAGAGAGGTAACTGCCTCCTATGGCTAACACATTTGGGGACAGGAGTTTTCACAGATGTAAAAGAGCAAACAATAGCTGAGAGCTTCCATATATTTTGAATAATCCAATAACTAAATCCAACATCAAATAAAATCATTTCCTAAGGATGCTGCATGACTTGCTTAATTTCGTAAACTTAATCTGTGATAACCAAAGAGAAGAAAGTGTAATGAGAGAGGTAAGCGTGGAGAACACAAGCAATCCAAACAGAAAGAGGAGAGGGATCCACTGATGAGGAGCAAGGCCCAGCAAATACTGAACTCTTATCAAGTAAGTTGTAAATGTGTGAACTGCTCTACAAATAGAACATAATAAACCAGTTGTAGTCTAATCCTGAATCTGGTACCTACAATTACTACAGGCAGGTCACCCTTTCTGAGTACATTTTCTTTCATGTTAAATGGTAGCAGTGACTTTTTTTTTGAGATGACTTTGGAAGCATCAAAGGCCTCTGATGTCTACAGAGGGCACAGAATCCAAATATTTCTGCTTTGCAGTCTTACTCATTCCTGATTTTGTGCCATTTCACACTGTCTTTAGTAAGCGAACATGGCGTAAGCTCACCTAACCAAGGCCATTTGTTCCTTCCTGGCTTTTACACTTCTGCCCCTTCTGGTTCCTTGTAACACGCAAGCTTTAGGAACTGTACAAAAACCCTGCAACAAGATTTGTTCCATAGATTTGGATAATGTTCTAGAAAGCAAATAAACGTGCTTTATGGCATGAAATAGACATATGTAAAACTAGTGTAACTGTTCTCAATCAATCTTTGGTACTTTAGTGGTTGAATGTTACAGCCATTTTTAAAGGGAGTAGTGGCAAAAAGAATTAAGTGGGAACTTAAACTGCAGTAATCTTATGCATTTAATTTTGTTGGGAGCATATCTAACCTGTAAAGCTGAGGAAAAAGCACTGGAAGAATAACCAGAAAAGCTGAACAAATCCAACTATTACCTACTACACCAAGGGCTGCTATTTATTTCAGTTTTTAATTAATACAGTTATATTACTGTGTAAAATGCATCCCTGCATTGTGAACATTCAATGCTGTCTGTGATACTACAGTGAAAATGGTAAATCAAAATTCAGAAAAGACATTTATGCGTCATACTCTGGGAACACTCAAAACTACATAGACCTGAGGTAGATCAGAGGCATACCTGAGAACCTATTTGTAGCTTCCATATGACTGCCAAACTACGTCATGTTTCAGTAGGACTGGATGAAGTGAAACCTTGGTAATGGGCATCTTGCACCTTATCTGAGACATCTCCCTGAGCAAATTTAACTTGTTGTAATCTGAGTTACTTTTCTATGACTCAGACACACTTAGAAGATGACATGCAAAGAAGAGTAGCAGAACACTTACGAGGAAATCAATCTAGCCCTGCAGTGTACTGAAGACTTCTGTTTGGGTGTTCCGATCTGCAATCATCCTCGTCCTCTGCAGAACACACATTATGATTCAGGATCCAGGTCCTATGTAGACATGAGTGCGGTTTTGTCAAAGCATGAGAAGAATTGTTTAGCTTAATGAATCAAGATTCTTCAATATGCAACATGCCTTTCACAGTAAGACCTTTCTTCTCTTGGGTTATTCAAGCAGCTCCATGCTCATTTCCTATCTAGTAAAGCAAGCAATTTTCTTCTCAAGGGGGAATAAATAGCTATATTATCATGCTAGAACACTCATTTGTGCCTTAAAACTTTACAGTTGACTTGTTCTGAGTTGATCTTGTCCTAAATTGTTTGGATGTCTGAAAGGGAATCTTAATTAATATAGTAACTAACTTCTTTTATAAGTAGCTATTTTAGATGCAGGGTACTTTTTCCCTAGAAAACTGGTGCAGGCTATAATTTCCTGTATTTAGCCCTGGGGGAAAGAATGTTTATATGAAGCTTTGGAGAAAACTGATCAAACCACTTTTAAGCTGCAGGTGATAAAAAATTATCATAGCTGGAATTTTTATGAATTTCCAGCTGAGAAAGGACTTACTTAAAATCCTTTCAATGTTTCTACAGCTCAGTCTTCACAAAGGCTGATGTGCTGCCTCTCTTTGATGTCCAGCTCCTATTCACATTTAAAATGTTTTGGATTTGGGTATTTTGGGCTAGTAATGTCAGCAAGCATAAACATAAAGTGCACAATGTCAATGGGACTTCATTTTGGAAGCTTTATTTCTTGGGTGTAGACCAGAACCTTTAAAATGGCCTAACAGAACATTCTGAAAATTAGGTCCCTTTAATGTCTCTTATTCTGGAACCTGCAACCAAGGTCACTGTTCATATCTGGAAACTTCAGATGCAAGATCCAGTGTAAATTAAGTTGCTCCTCAGCTGACTTGAAAATGTAGGCAATCATGTTCTTATTAAAATGTCTATGAGCCTCCTCTTAGTTAAATGTCTGCCTTGTGTGCTGAGGCTGACAGGGCTGTAGTTTAGACCTGACTCTGTTTGCCAGCCCCTTAATAACAAGGGGGTTTTTATCCTGTTTGTAACTCCTTGCTGTTTTGGAATGTTTGCCGTTTGTCAAAATCTGTCATGTTGAAAATGGATCTTGCTGAAGAGATAATTTAACAGTAAAATTTGGTCCAGGGCACAAACACATTTGTGTTTGTGGCTTTTTTCATTTTTCGGTCTCACTGGTAAAGCACATGAGCCTGGTCGTTCTATGGGATGCATGCAACTGTAATGAACTGTTTGTATATTTCTGAAGAGAAACGTAACTGTCAGATAAGACTAGTGCTGTAAATACCAAAGAGCCAAATAGAAAAATCTGTATGTTGCTGATAGTTGTATGCTTTTAAAACTGGTATAAATTATAAAAATAAATTGTGCTGCTGTGGATAATGATTAACAGTGAGGTTTATTCTTAGTTCAGTTCCCATGCCCCGGTTAACTGAGAAGATGAATTAGGCTAAGGATTGAAGATAATACACCATGCTGACTGTTGTGAGATTTTTTCAGACACAGCTGCAATAGAGGTGGAAGGCACGCTAGGAGCTGGCTGCAAAATGGACTGCTTCAACCCCAAATGATCTGTTACATTTGATTTTCCAAAATTACTTGATAGCTAACCAGCAACCAACCAACAAGCAGTTCCTCTGTGTGCACATGCATAACAGGCATTTTTTGATCATCTACAAAAGATTTATAGTTTAATTTCACAACATCCACTGTTCTTAAATCTGTTCTGTACCACAAAGAAAACATATACAAAAAAATACCACCCTGGCAGAAAAGCTGTAGTGTTCTGATGGTTACTTCCTTAAGAAACATGCAGAAGCATGGTATGTGTATACAAAGCTTACCCAGTGAGCAGGATTACTGTGACACATTTTCTACATGCTGCATCTTAAGGGGTAAAATAATTTCTGTATATTGTTTACATTGATTTGTCTCTTTTTCTGTACCTCTGTAGGTTTTTCAGTTGTCATTATCCAGTGACCTAGTTCTAATTAAACTCCAGGTTTCACAAAATACAACAGTGAAAAGCTTTCCAGGTCGAGACTGGGTATTTTTTGGCCTTCAGATGTTTGACAGTATCTACTTCAGTAGTTCCCAGAATACACAGTCACAGATCTGTTTCAGAAAAAGCTCCAGTGCAGCATGCTTCCCAAAATGTTATCATCAGAGCACCTGAAAGAAATCATCCTGGCCTCATTACTGTGAAATGTACTTATTCTCCAGACCCTTCACCACCTTTGTCACCCTTCTCTGGACCCACTCCATCACCTCAATGTCCTCCATGTAGTGATGGGCCCAGAACTGAACACAAGATTAGAGGTGCAGTCTCACCTGGGCTGAGTGTGAAATACAAGCTCACACCTCTTGTGGGACAGTACAAGGGCCAGAGCGAGTTTAACCTTGATGAGCTGGTTGTGTCCTTTAAGTAGAGGAGGGCAGGAGAAGAGGGGGCTTGTGGTGGAGGGAAGGAACTTGGCTGGCGATTGAAGGAGCGCGTGGACAGTAGCATTGAACCAATCAGTATTGCAGTAGAAGCACGTGAACACAAGGCAGTACCTATCAGAGTGTTTCTGATGGCACATGCTCGTAGAACGATAATATAAAAAGCCTGTTAGTGAAGCAATAGAGGTCTTTGGCTTATACTCCGCCAGAGTCCTTTTCATCAATCTCCACATCCTCTAATCGAGATAACAGGGTTTTATTGAGGGACAAAGTCAATAAAGCAAAAGCAACAGCACTGGGCATGTGACTGTAGCCAGAGGTGCTCTGATTAGCACTTGTTACAGGTTTATATACTTTCAGTATTGCATTAGCCATATACATATTCATAATTCCCATGTATAGGCAGGAATATTATAACTAGCTCTAGGAACTTATTATCATAAGTTTCCTCCTCTTGGTGCCTGCACACTGCTCTCCAGTGGTCGTGGGCAGGGGTCTTGAGGATGAAGCAAGCAGCCTTCCTCATGTGGGCAGGTGTCTTCTGGATAAACAGTCTTTCTCACAGTGTACTTTTCACCTCTTGCACAGTTGGATGCCCCCGTAATCACAAAACTAGTTGAAACCAGACATATCTGCAACTTTCTGATAGTTTTAGAACAGTATGACCTTTCTACAAAATTTATTGCAAGCGAAACTGGACGTATAGACAAGGAGTATCCAAAGCTAGCAGATGTTCAGGAGGCACTGATAAGTAGAAGGATGGGAAGAAATAATTCACTCATTTTTAGTGGGGCCACTAAATCCTGTTATCTCACCACAGACTTGCAATACAAACAGTGTTCTTTATCTTCGATCTAAGTTAAGCTAAAAGTACTTTAACCCTATGTTTTCCAGGCACTAGCTTTCCTCATATCAAGTCTGACCCCCCCTTTTACCTTTACACATTCTTTTGCTATGTGACTCCATTTTGCTCAAGAGTTCTGGCCATTTTCAACTTGTCTCATCTTGTGACTAGAGAGCTTTGTTTCCATCATTGTGAACTCAGTTATATCCACATAGCAACACCTATGATTTGTGAAAGCCGATACATTTATGTGTTTGTCATACTGAGTACAGGAGTGTGATCGCTGTCCTGGCCCTCCTGGACACACTATTGCTGATACAGGCCAGGATGCCGTTGGCCTTCGTGGCTGCCTGGGCACGAGCTGCCTCATGATTCTAAAGAGGCTGTCTGCCTTTGCAGGCCATGTCCCTGCTATGGTTGTGCTGTGAATGCTGCACTATCCTCGTCAATGTCCCTCACACAGCCTGACTCAGCAGGGAGCATGGAGGGCGTCCTGTTTCCTTACAGAACAGACAGAAAGAGTTATAAAGCAGGTATGTTTATTGTAGCACCAGGTGCGAGGGGGATTGTTCCTCCTAACTCGCACACGAAGAGCTCAACAAGCTGGATATTTATTATACACAAACATACATATTCATTAGGTTCCCGAAAGTTCAGTGGGGATATGATAATGAGTTTAGGTACTTATCGTAAGTCTCCTCCCTTTTGGTGCTTGTGCACTGCCGTCGGATGGTTGTGGGCAGCGGTCTTCCTCATGGCACACTTTTCACCCTTGGCACAGTTTCTGCAGCTGGCAACCTCAAGTCTTATAGAAACTAGTTGAAATAAATTCCTGTCAGACATTCATCTTCTTGATGGAAAAGGGTCTCTGATTTTAAATAATGTGTTTTTGCTACCTGTTCTATTCTGGGTTATAGCTTAACTGCCAAGAACAAGAACATACCTGTTTCCTATTCTAAGTTAAGTCAGTTTGAAGAAACCTCTTAACACTTTCCTTAGTCCACTACTATTCCTCACATCAGTCCTGGCCTCTCATGGAAGGCCTGTGCACATCACACTCTAGTTTCTGATGTAGTTAGCATGGACTGCTTCCGAACAGTTACCTTCCCCATCATTTTTCCCCACTGTCACACTGCTGACTTTCCCGGTAGGATGCCAAGGCCAGGTTAACTGCGGCTATCCTGCCCTCACAGGCACTGCGCTGTGCAGACCCCAAGCTCCCCCCGCCGTCCCGAGCCCGCCTCCGCCATTTTGCGGAGGGACACGGCTCAGGGGCGGCAGCGGCTCAGCCCTGGGGCCGGCCGAGGCGCCGACGCGCCAAAATGGCGTCCAGCCGCGGCGAATCTGCCGCACCTAGCGTGGTGGAGGGCGGGAGAACGAGCGCAGCGCGCAGGCACCAAGCTGACGGGGACGCCGGGTCGCGGCCGCCAGCGCACGCGCGCGGCCGGCCGTTGGTGGTGTGGCTGCGCATGCGCCTGGGGGCGACTCGCGGTGCCCGGGGCCGGCGGCACCATGATGTGGTTCGGAGGGTCTATCCCGGCCGCTATCGCCGCAGCCAAGCAGCGGAGCTCGGTTTTCGTCGTGTTCGTGTCAGGTATGGCCCGGTCGCGGCGGGGAGTGGTGCTGGGCGCCGGGTCCTGCACGCTTCCGCATTGACACAGTGGGGTCTGGAGGGGATCGGGATCAACGGCCGCTCAGGCCGGCCTCTGGGCTGCGGCAGCGCCCGAGTCGAGCGCTGTTCCGTCCCGCCCGCTGCGCTGTACCGCGTCCCGCAGCTTTCCCCAAGAGGGAGGCCCTGTCAGTCCCCCGCGGCCTTGTCAGCCGGCGCTTCTTGTTCGCTCAGCGCCGGGCGGAGCTTGCGTGAGACTCCGCAGCGCCTTCGCCAGCTGTTGCTCCCCCGCCTCCCGTTGAGCTGTGATTTCTGCTGTGTCAGAACGAGTCCTGCCGCCCAGCCCGTCTGTGCGTGGCCCGACGTGGAGGTGCCTCAGTGCCTTCTCCAGCAGTGCCCTTGTAGCACATGTGGCTTTACGTACTGCTCGAGGGCAGTGGAATTAGTCGCTCCAATGTTTCGCTTTTCCCTTTGTTATACCCTTGTATAAACCTGTATTCAGCTCTTACTTGCTGGAACTTACTCAGCTGTTTGTGCAGTGTCTTTTTTCTTTTGGCTTACCTATAGTGCTTGTTTTGTAAATGAATGGTATTTGAAAGCTGTAGAAACTCACATTGTCTTTGTGTCTGCTACCTTTCTGCCTGGATAAATGAGGATAGGGAAGGGGAGACATTAGACAAGCTTTTTAAAGCTTTCTTGTGTTTTTATGTACCTGTGTATGTTGTTTCTTGAGTTGTTACTTTTGCCTTAAGTGCTCGTGGCTTGAAGTTTTTCAGATGCCTCATAAAAAAGAAAAAACAAACACCCACTCTAAATGTGTGGCTGGTGTTTTTCCCTGAGGAATTATTGGACCATGGGATTCACTTGGCTTCAGGGAAAAGTTCACTCCTAAAGGGTATATGAACAGGAAAGTAAAGTGTAGTTAAGTTCCTTTGTTGACACAACTCTCTTTATACCTGGAGAAATGTATTTTTTGCTGGATAGTAAACATTGGAAATCAAGATCATGTCAGGCCACGTCATGGTCGTGTCATGGTGTATAGGATGGGGTAGTGTGTGCAGGCTTTAAGATGGCTCTTTAAACCCATGAATCATGATGGCAGGTGGGTGCTGTGGTGTGAGAGCTTTATACCACTGGATTTTTTAATTTTATGTTTTCTTCTTAATAAACACTCTCCAGTGTGTTTGTCTGTAGTGTGGACCTGATAGCTCTCTGCATTCATAGTCAATAATAAAATAATTGTAGCATGTTGTATAAATAGAAAGTGTGTCGTAAACAAGAAACTTCCTTGGGAACCCGCGCTGGATCAGGCTATTCCTGAAGGATACACCCCATGGAAGGGACCCAGTGCTGGAGCAGTTCAATGAACTGCAGCCTGTGGAAAGGACTAATGTTGGATAAGTCCATGGAGGACTGTCTCCTTCAGGAGGGACCCCATGCTGGAACAGGGGAAGAGTGTGAAGAGTCCTCCCCTGAGGAAGGAGCGGCAGAGACAAGGTGTGATGAACTGACCACGATCCCTATTGCCTGTCTCTCTGCACCACTTTGAAGGGAGGAAGTGGAGAAAATCAGGAGTGAAATTGAGCCCAGGAAGAAGGGAGGGGTGGGGGGAAGGTAGTTTAAGATTTGTTTTTTTATTTCTCATTATCCTGCTCTGATTTGATTGGTAATAAATTAAATAATTTCCCCAAGCCTAGTTTGTTTGGCCTATGGCAATAACTGGTGAGTGATCTCTCCTAGTCCTTCCCCAAGTCCACAGACTTTTATTGTATCTTCTCTCTCCTGTCTGGCTGAGGAGGGCAGTGATAGAGCAGCTTTGGTGAGCACTGGGAATACAGCCAGAGTGAACCCACCACAAAGATTTTTTTAGTAGTAATTCAATACCTATGAGTATTTTGAACTTGATGTGTATGTTTCAGGGGTTGAGAAGTGCACTTTGTAACTTCTTTCCAGTATCTTTTATGAAAGTCATACTGTACACAAACCTGGTCTTTTCTTTTAGATGTTGATGTTGACTAGGTGGATGTAGGAATATGTAGATACACAGAGTTAAATTTATGGTTGCAGGAATGTAACCTAGTTTTGATGATGTAGTATGCTGTAAGGATTTGTTTTGTTTTGTTTGATCTTATGAGCTCTGGAAAAGGGAGAGTGTTAATTTGAATAGCCGTATCTCCAAAATGAAAGAGTTAGAGAGTTCTGACAAGTTCTGGTCTGCCCCAGGAACAGTGGAGTCAGGGCAGCTGAGCTGTGATGGAGCCGGTTGCCAAGCAGTTCTGGTATGCCTGCCAGGAAAGGGAATTGGGAAGCCTAAGAACACACTTTCTCACTATGTGTGGAAGCAGGTGTGTCTGAAGGATGCTGAGTGCTGAAAGAAGAGTCTATTTTTATGCCAGCAGTGATGGGGTTTGTTGTTTGGATAGATCCATGTTTAGAACTGCACAGTTGTTAGTAACTTTGAGTCCTTGCACAACATGCTTGCCCACAGACATTTGAGAAACATTTGAAGGCAGCTTTCTGAGCAGGAAAACATGCTTTTGAAATTGCTCAGTGTTTTTGTTCTGTTTTGTATACTTTGTCCAGTAAAGTATATGGGGACAATAAGTTAATTAAAAATAAACAATGAAAAAGAAAATGTAAATGAACTGTAATTTGAGGGTAGCCACAATGGAGGGTAGCTATTAGATACAGATTAACGAATTATTGAATAATATGTGGGTTTTCCTACCATCTGTCAGTCCCTCTTCACTACACTTGTCTAAACAGACATTAAGAAATTAAAACCTGGGTTATTTTTCTGATTATAGAGTATTTCCCAGTCAAGCAAGGAATAATGGGGCTCTTTTTCTTAACAATGAGGTGGTGTTTGTGACTACAGTTGCGCATTGTTCAGCCAGGTTATTTCTTTAACGTTTTTGTTTGCAGCTATAATCCTAACATTTTTTTGGATCCATTTTTTAAAACCTTCATGACAAATTCTGGTGATGCAGTTGTATAAGTATATTAAAGATCCTGCTGAATTCATGGGATATCTAAATTTACCTTACCAACTTTAAGAGATAAGCAAGTATGACTGCGAATTGTGTACAGGTCTTTCTGCTAAAGTGATGCTTTTGTTTGAGAAACATAAGAAATCAAGACTCTTAGGAACTAGAATTCTGAGGCTGTTGTGATCACTCAGTGTTTAGCAGAATTATGAATTTTGTCAGGTTCTGTTCAGCTTGACCTCTTGACTTTGCTGCTGCTTTTCCTGTGACCTGGCAGTGGTCATTTTGGGATACAGTTACTACTACAAAACTGTAATAAATGAACCTTAATCCCCAGATGAGAAAGGGTTATCAAAACAAAACAGTGTATGAGAATAAGCAAGTATTCTGTGGGCAGTCACAATATTAAACAGCTTCATGGCACAGAGCTTTATAAAATGTGAGTTGTCAGCATTTTCATTCATCTCTTTGACTGTACTATGAACAGTGTCTGAACTGTTTGTCTTCCAGCATTCTTCTGCAGCAGTTGTTTGTATGGAGAATTTAGTGTTTGGCAGGTGTTTAGATATTTTTAGTAGCCTAATCTGATGAGCACATGTCCTCTTGAAAACATGTAGTGAAGCAGCTGTCTGTGAGCAATGTGGAAATGATGGAGGAGGCCCAACCACTGTTGGCAGAACAGCTGCATCCCTTGACCACAGTTGAAGGTGGAGCAAAGGTTCCTACATAAAATATCCTAGATATTTACTTACTTATTAGAATAGTAGCAGTAGAGATCAATACTTTCTTACTTGCTCTAGTACTTCCAGGGAAAATCAGTACATATGATTGTAAAGCACTTTTCCAAAATTGGTATATTTCTGATACACATCTCTCTGAGAAGCATTGTGGCCAGTCGTGACCTTAAGGCAGCAGTGCTTCATGAGGGGGACTGCATATGTGACTCCTGATTTATAATAAGAGAAAAATACTGTGCAAAATGGCAACTGGGATGAAACAAATGAAATGTTTTGTTGTTGTTACTGAATAATGGACTACTATATTTCTATACTTGTGACTCAAATGCTGCAAGAGTACAGTTCATTCCAAGCTGCTAGGAATTCATACAGATTGAAGATGAAGTAAGGATTGCAGGCCAGTTTAGTGTTGAAAGATGGTTAATCATAACAATATTCACTAACCTGCATCCTTACTGAACTGGTGCTTTGGAAGATAAACATACGATTGATGTGTTTCATCTGATTAAAGTAACACTTCTGAATCTGTGGCCTCAGAGCACCTTTTCAGCTTTCCTTTCTTAAGTACCTCCTCTTCTGTTATTCTTGATACTCTGTGCTCCTCATTCCTTTTCCTACCCTCGTACTGCTACTGTTCATGTTAGGAACTGGAATACAAAGCCAAGTTACAAATAATCCTGCAAATAAATGGTTTTGGTTTGTTATTTGTTTGGTTTTGTTGCTTGTGTTTTTTTAAACACTATTGAACTGTGAAATCTTGTGCTGAATTATGTATTTACAAGAAGCAAGAAATATAGTTTTACCTACTAGCAGCTGTAATTATATATATAATGAGGGGTAAGCAGTTAGTTTTAGCATGTTAGCAGGTCAAGCTTAATGCCGGAGAGAAGCAATGGTTCCCTCTGTGCCATGGGATCTCCTTGCGTATTATGATCATGAGTAGTCTGAAGCAAAATGTTGAAGCATAAGCATACTCCTTGTAACATGAAAAAGGTACTTTGGTAGTTGTACAATGAGATGAGGCAGTCAAGCCAATCTTTGGACTTGCCATCATCTTCATTTCCTCTGTTCTGTGTGTGTGGTCCAGTTGCTTGTGGTCCAGTTGCTTCTGCTCCCTTGGACCAGCTCACCATGTAGCTGAATTACTGCAAAAGTTCCATATGTGCTGTCTTGAAAGGTTTTTTGGTAATTTAGGGTTTGGACCTGTTAGTGAGGTGAATCAGCTGGAATGAATTGGTTCCAGGTTATATAAAAAAACCCCAACCAACTGATTTGAAAATAATTGTCTTTCAAAGGTGATTTAAGCAGTTGAAGCAAAGCTAGAATCAGACCAAAACCAGTAATTTGTGTTGGTCTGAGCTTCACATGTGTGCTGTATCTTGCAGGTGAGGATGAACAGTCTACTGAGATGGCTGCAAGGTGGGAAGATGAGAAGGTGTCTGAAGCTGCCGCAGATGGTTTTGTTGCTATTAAGATTGACACCAAAAGGTTTGATCCTGTCCTAGTTCTGTCTCTTGCAGAGTCTTTCATTGATGATGATGGGAGTAAGAGGCTTTTGAAGTACTCAGCCTTATTTGGAGGTAGTCTAAATAAAAGGTTCCAGAGCATAAGTGAACTCAGTACTCCTGGAGCCACAAGAACCTGAGAAAATCCCAAATTTCAAAATTTACTGTTGTGTACTGCAGAATATTCATTGTGTATTTTGGACTGTATTTCAGTACCAGTAAAAGAATGCTTGAGGTTATCTTTTTGCAACAGGAAGACACAAAAGTTATGTAAAAAAGCTAGAATCAAAATCTGAGTACTCTTGAGGCAGTTCTCGATTGACCAAGTTACATAATGGATTTTAAAACTCAGGAATTCAGAAAGAGAAAAGTCTCTAAAGCCCTAGAGAAAATGTGTTTGTCTTTATTGTAACACATAGAATAGAGAAGCATTGAAGTTCCTAGGTAAATTACTGAGCTGTTTTTTGTTACATTTAAGTGTTCCAGTCCATGTGCAGGAAGTGCATTGACATTTGCCAAATGGTATTACTTTGAAATGCTCTACAGACGTTTTATTAGACTTACTATATTATTTGCAATCCATAGACCAGATACTTTTTCCTGAATTGCTTCTTAGTGCTGTCTTACATAGTCAACTGTGATAACCAGGGATTGTCACCATGTGAACACTTATGCAAAATGTTAATGAGAAGATGCAATGCAAATTTGGTTTCAGTGTTCTCTCAAGTATTTAAATAGTTTTGTGTGTGGTAGTAGGACAGTTATTTTTATGATGAAAGACTTAATCTGAAGTTGTTGCCAAGTGATTGCTCCTCATAAATGAATCTTTTCTTTTAAACAGTGAAGCATGCCTGCAGTTTTCTCAAATTTGTATCCTTTGAGATCAATTTAGATGCTACATTATGATTAGAGATAATTTCTCTTTACAAGTTAATACTGTTCTTTAATCCTGTGTAATTCTCCAAATAGAAGATTATCTAAAGCTTTATGTAAACACATTAACCCTTTGG
Source organism: Melopsittacus undulatus (assembly GCF_012275295.1). Lineage (NCBI taxonomy): Eukaryota > Metazoa > Chordata > Aves > Psittaciformes > Psittaculidae > Melopsittacus > Melopsittacus undulatus. Next base: position 79,057,511 of record NC_047530.1, on the reverse strand, counting down.
TATTACAATCAGCATTAGAAAACAAGCAATGTGTAAATTGTTAGCTGGAGTTCAGAATTAAAGAGGAGAAAGAACCCAGTCCACACCTGTTCTATCAGGTACACAGGTATGAAGTTAGGCAAATTTCTGCCTGTCTTAAGTAGGTTGCTGCATATAGCTCAGGAATCCTGTATGATGCTGAAAACTGGATTTTCTTAATGATGTAAAGACTTATTTATTGTCTACATAAGATGTCTCGCACTAAAACAAAATCTTCCAAGTCAAAGCATAAGCAGTTGTAGGATATGTTTGTGTTGGAGAAAAATATTTTGGCTTAAACCATTACAAAGAAAAGAAGAAATACCAATCACTTTATGTAATGTTTTCCAGCATTTTTGTTAGTGTCCTTTTTTCTTCCTCCCTTGGTACTGACAGCTGGTGATCAGGTAGAGGTAAAATAGTGGGATAGATGCTTCTATAAGAAAGACTTTTGCTTTTGCCTTTAAAGTCACTTTATGAAGTTTTGTCATTTGTTGCCCTTAACTGTTGCTGTGCAGATCCTGTAGTGTGCGTTCCATCCAGTTTTTTTATAGGAGACAACGGAATCCCTTTGGAAGTAATTGCTGGCAGCATTTCTGTTGAAGAGCTTGTTACAAGAATCCATAAAGTTAAACAGGTAACACTTGCTAACAGACTGCATCTTTCAGACTGAGTTGGGTGTGCTCACAGGATCCAGACAGAAGATGTCCCTGGCCCTTCACATGTGCTTTGGGGAAGTACAGGTCACTGCCAATAGCAAAACCTGCAAACTTAAATTCAGTACACTAATTGAAGAAGTTTGAATGTACCACGTGGAAGTGCTATGTTGTTTTGTTTCACAGGTTGTTTTAGATCATCTGTGTAACACCTACAGCATTGAAGAAATAGGAACTCTAAACTGGAACAATATACTGATTACTCTTTCAGTTCACACATGGTTTTGTAATACTGTTTTGAAATGTGGATTTATGAAATTATGCTATGTATATGTATATATAAAAATGTAAACAGTTAACAAATTGATTTAAAGTGTAAGACTAAAATTAGGAAAAAATATTAAATGCATGCTTGCATCATACTCAACAATATGTCGTAATTTTAGTTCTAAATAGGACCGATACTCTAAAAGTAGTTAAGTCTTGGCCTTTGAATTGGTGGAAAACATTCAAAATTTCATAGTGTTGCTTTTTTCCCCCCAATTTCTTAGATGCACACAGGAAAAGGGCAGCCTTTGGAAAATGGAAGTGAAACTTCTGCTCCCTATCCCTCCTCTCAACCTGATGGTGCTTCAGAAAATACACAATCCAGAGCAGCAGAGTTTTGTGACTCCCCTGTCACATCTGAGACAATGAGACCTTCTGCTAGTAACGGTTAGTATTTTTACCCAAACAATAGCTAATTTGCTTTTGAAATCTTTTTTGTAAGTTCTTTTATTATAGTCTGTGAAGGGAATATATTGAGTGGGATTGTTAAGGAAAAATATGGGTATTCCAAAATGCTTCTTGCAAGTCTAGAGGGAAGAGTAACTTGTCATTCTGTTCAGTTTTAATGAGAGAGAAAGCTCTGGTTTATGACACAACAAAAACTGTGTACACTTTCTTGAGAAAGGATTCAGTGGAAAAAGTTAGTAGCCTGAAACCAAATTGTTGGTGGGGGGTGGGAAAGCTTAATTAGCAGAACCTCCTATCTCCTTGACATGTCCAAGTTGCTTAATACTGTAAGTTAAGAAATATTTTCTGGGTTTTTTTTTTCCTTTTTCCTCTTGCACGTACCTTTCTTGGAAATCCCTTGAAGATGGAGCAAATTCAGATCAAACAAGCCAGGAAGCAACTAATTCTTCAGATGAGCAAGTGAGTGAAGCTCAGCCTGTGAATGATCTTGCACTCAAAGTAGAAAGGTGAGTCTTTTGCAGACTTCCTCATGTGTTATTAAGGTGCTTATTTTGTTATCATCCCCATTTATGTGGCCCTAGTTTTCTCTGAGGTCTGTGACAGTACTAGGGTTGATACAAAACCATCTTTTAAATTACTCTAATTTTTCACATACTCTGAAATAAAGAGATAATACAGAAATTTATAAATGTTCACCTTTAAAATAACTTCAGTACAGGCAATACGCTTGCTGCAAATATTTGAATGACTGAGAACATTGAACTGAAAGCACCTGAAACAGGCATAATAAAGTGCTAACCTATGTTTTGTAGAGACATATACAGAGATCTGATTTATTTCTTCTTGCCTATTTCATTACTGCTTGTAGTCTGGGATATCGAAAAAGCCAGAGGAATTCTGTTCTGAGACTTTTTTTGATCAGTGAACAGTAATGAGGTCAGATGAGCAATAGCTAGTTCCGGTATTTTGAAGTATAGTGACCAGAAACATCCAGTTTGGTACATAGTTCGTTTATTAAATTGATTGGTTTTGAATAGACCTTTTAAGATCTTGTGTATAAACTTGTTTTTCAGCATGTGTAAGACTGACACTATTGGTAATATCCTATCTAAACCCATTAACATATACTTAGTAAGCTGGTTTAGCAGTATAAATAATCCTTATTTTAAAACTTTTTCACACTTAATTTCAGTTTACATTTAGACAATAAGTATAATTTTTTACTTACAACTAAGAAGAAAATGAACTCTCTTAATATAAATGCCAAAGTTCCTTTCTAAAATCTGCATTAATCTTAAATTATGCCATATTTGCATATATCTACAGCATTTCTTTTAGGGGAAAAATGAGGCAAAGCTCTCTGGTAATTACCATTTTCTTCTTAAAAAAGTACAACAGCTACCATACAAACAAAGTTTCTCTGATTAGCTGACTTATCTTGTTTCGTCATCCCTGACCTTTCCCCAGACTTAAAATATGTTGTAAATATCTGTAGTTTAAGTCAGTCCTTATTCTAAGGGGCCTTTCTGGACAGATGAATATGCAGCTATGTCAACGGTATATATTACTTGCTTTCCATTTTAGGAACTGATTTGTAGAAGAAACCAGATGGCTTAAATAGCTGAGAAGAGAGAAGCATTTAGTGTTTCTGTTACCACAGATCATAAGTAGTATTTGCTTATTGTATGTTTTACAAGTTGGTTCAACAGTAAGAATATGTAAGATTCTTCCCTTATAGAGTGGAAAAGGACAGAAGGAATACATTAGAATTTATTAAAAGTTGGAAACTAGGTGGTGATCTGGTGATCACCAGCTCATCTTTTTATGGATGGTACACTGGCATATGAATGAATTGTTACTGTTACACTGGGTATTAGCACCATGTTACAGTTCATGTTCATTTTCGTGTTTTCTGTTGTTCTGTGTCTGCAGATGCTTTATTACCATTTTAAATGTTAATAAGATACTGCAATTTTAAGAATTTTCACTTATTTTTTATATCTAGAATAACAAAAAAGCTTGAAGAAAGACGAGAAGAGAAAAGGAAAGAAGAAGAACAGGTAAAACAAAAATGTAAAGCCACTTGCTATTTTTCTTATACCCTTATTTGAGTAAATGCATAATTCCTTTTTAAACTAATGTAGTTCAGTCTTATCTGACTGTTGTCTGAGGCAATTTTGTGGTCCAATTCTAATGTCTCTGTTGTTTATTCAGAAAGAAATTAAGAAAGAAATTGAACGGAGAAAAACTGGTAAAGAAATGTTGGAGTACAAAAGGCGACAGGAGGAAGAATTGACAAAACGTATGTTAGAGGAAAGGAACAGAGAAAAGGCAGAAGACAGAGCTGCGAGAGAGCGCATAAGACAACAGATTGCAATGGTAAATTTTTAATTTTGGAGGATAGCTTGTTACTGCTTCTCTCTCTCACAATGGCCACCAGTGTACTAAGCCAATAAGTTTTCTCATTTGATGAAATTTTGTCCATTTTTCTGGTTGGAGCCCTGTGGCTTTGTATCATAACCTTTTATGTGTTTGAGGCTTATGTGGCATTTCTCATGTATAAAATGAAATTTCTTTCATATTCATCCATCCGAATGAACATACCAACTTTTCTGTCATATTACTTGAGATAATTGCAGCATGGTTCTAGAACAGAAGCCCAGGAAATATTTAATGGTGGAACATGCAGAAGAATACTAATCTCAGAATGGTGGGGATGATTATTTTCTAAGTTTGTATATATGTGTATATGCATATATGGATATAAACATTTTGTAATAAATTAAATCCCTCTTCCTTATGAGGTTTTGGCCTAGAACAGTTGGAATTGTAATTATGTAACTTGTCGTAAGACTTTCCCCTTTATCTTCACTGTCTGTTGAACTTGCATGGGAAGATAATCCAGTAACAGAAAGTGACTCATTGAAAGGCTCATCTTGGCTAATGGCACAAGATTGTACAGTTTGGCAGTGGATGATTCTTTGCAGCACTACTGTCTTTTCTCCACATGGCCTGCTTATGTCTGTGTAGTTGGGTGCTGATTACAGTTTTTAGCTCTCTGTTTTAATGAACTTGAACAGTTTCTTCGAAAAGTTAAGGTTTTTTGTTTGGTCCTTTCACAGGATCGTGCTGAGAGAGCTGCTCGCTTTGCAAAATCAAAGGAAGAAGCAGAAGCTGCAAAAGCAGCAGCTCTTCAGGCTAGTCGGGCTGAAATAGAGGCCAGGAAAGAAGCTGCTCAAAAGGAGCGAAGGTGAGTTGCTTTAGAGACTGAAGTATATGTTTCGGGGAAAAGAAGTAAAGAAACTTAAAGGGATTTCATATATGTTCTAATCTCTTATGGATGCCATGTTGAACTGTTTTAACTAGTGACATAAAAAGTTAACTTTCTTTTATAATATTTATTTGTAGCTGTTTACATTAATATTCTGTTCTCTTCCCTTCAACCCTAATAATGTCATACTAGCCAGTTTCCTTGTGTGTTATTTTTGTTGGAGATTTTTCTATCTGATCTTTGATGTAAATACCAGGTATAATGGGGCTCGGTGGGAAACTAGGTTCGGTGGGAATGTGGTAGATGATGACTGGACAGACGAGATAATGTCAGAACTGTGTTGGGGCACACAGTGCCAACCATGGCTGTGTGTATGCTTGGCTTGGATTCACAGCTGTTTGTGTCAGAGCTGCCTCCTGCTTTGCCCAACACTGCTGATTTAAGAAATAATTCTAACCTATTAGAAGAGACCTTATGTGGAGTTGTGGAGCCACTGTGAGTCTAGTTCTGCCCCAGAACAGAGAGCAAGAATGGGTTTTGTTGAAACCTAAACAGTAATGATGGGCCATAGCTAGGTGAGTGTAGAATTACTTACCAAGCCAGCCTAAACATATGTGCCCTCATAGTACAGCCTCTTGAAATAAAGGATCAAAAGTAATACAGACTACACAAACAAAAGATGGCTTGTATTTTGTTAACTTTGTCATTTTTTGGTATGATTATTGTAAATACTTTGTTTGGATGGTGATGGGCCTTGGACTCATAAGAACCAGAGGAGATGAACTGTGAGATACAAACAGGTATTTACCAACTGTGGATCCAAACTTAAAACTCATCTGCATTGCCATAAGCAGGATGGCTATCCGTCTCTTCCACACTTCTGTACTACCAAGCTAAAGCCTCTGGAGCTGCAGTCTGTCACTGTTCATTTGCTGACTGTCTCTGATATGTGTTCTGCAGTGCAATAGCCAGGATTCAGTTCCGCCTTCCAGATGGATCTTCCTTTACTAACCAGTTCCCATCTGAAGCACGGCTAGAAGAAGCAAGGCAGTTTGCTGCACAGGTAAACTGGTGCTGTTTTCTCAGCTACATGCTGGCTACAGCTTGGTGTAGTATCAGCTAGTTGTTGACTGTGGTGGAACTGTCGTCTGCTGCTTTCCTTTTTTATTTATTTGAAGGGTGTTCTGGTAGCAGCCTTCTCTAGTGCCACTGGCTGCCTTTGTATCACGGCAACATTTCGTTAGTAAAATAGCAGAATGTGAAAAATCTGTCATTGCTATATGTGAAGACAAGTGATAGTTTGATATACAACTCTTGGAAAGGTAACTCAGCTGGCAGATCTGCAATTGTTTGAAAGTGAACTGTTATAAAGATTTCTTTATGTTTTCACAGACGGTTGGTAATGCTTATGGTAGTTTTTCACTGGCGACAATGTTTCCCAGAAGGGAGTTTACCAAAGAAGATTATGGAAAGACGTTACTGGAACTAGAGTTAGCACCCAGTGCTTCAGTTGTGTTGCTGCCGGTAGGTGTTGACCTTTGGTTTGTTTGATTCTCATTTTCTTACAAGCAGCAGTACTGAGCTGTGTATTTGCTTATGGGTGGCCATGATAATATCTGGCTTGAATTTTGGTGTTTTCTGCATCTAAGACAGATTGCAAAATTACTTTTAATTTTTGTTGGAACTAAATTGGAGGAGGACTTTTTCTGAAGCAGATAAGCACTGGCATAGATATTTTTCTAATGTGTAACCAAAGGAGTTCTCTTGTGTCTGCTGAACTGCGTCTAAGTTATGGATGAAAAACTGTCTAGAAGAACACAGTTTTAACACCTGACAAGATTGCTTTATGTGTTGGTGACCAGGCGGGAAGACCTGCTACTTCTGTGGTTCAGGCGTCAGGCGGTGATCTCTGGAAGTTCTTGGGCACAATACTTTATCCCCTCTTAGCGGTTTGGAGATTTATTAGCAACTTCCTGTTTACAAGTCCACCCCCTTCACAGTCTGCCGTGAGATCAGCTCATCAGCCAGACCATCCCAATCCTTCGGCATCCAGCAGCACTGAGCAAAGCAGGTAATCAAAACTGTCAAAGGCAGTTACTTCTCAAACTGCTTGCTAGAGTCGTTCTCATTGTGCAGTGGGGAACTAAACTGTGTCTGTCTCACTAAAGTGTAACTGTCTCTTAACTGCTGCCCTCTTCTTATAGTTTCTGGTCACCACCCTTCCACTTGCTTAAAAGGGATAACCTGGTGTCTGGTAAACTGCATGCCACCTCCAGCCAGGATTTATTGGCTTTTGCATGTGTGATTAAGCAAGCTCCTTATTGTTTGCTTTGATTTCCAATTAGAAAATAGAAAAAGTATGGCCTTGCATTCATTTTGAATAGGGAATTCAGCTGCATTGACAAATGTCTCCACTTCAGCTGGTAGTGTTTGGAAGATAAAAAATTTGACAATTGGACATTGAATTATTATAGTATGGTTCTAAAGAAACTCAAACAACTGAAGGCTGATTTTGACAGTTCAGGATTTGCTTTGATAGTTTGGTTTGATGGGCTGTTTCACATGAAGCAGCCACCTAGCACTTCAGTGACAGGTACTTCCCAGCAAAGGGAGAGTGCATGATTTTTGTTTATTGCGTTCACTTCTTTTGTGTAATTACGACCAGTGGAACTGTCAAACCTCACTGTCATTTGTACCCTAGGCAAGCAGTCAGGAAACGAGTACTGGAAAAGCGGGGGGAAGACTTCAAAAAAGAAGGAAAAATATATAGACTGAGGACTCAAGATGATGGAGAAGATGAAAACAATACTTGGAATGGAAATTCTACACAACAAATGTAGTTTTGAGCAACTGCGGTAATCACTGTCTGGTTTAGGGTTATTTTTCCTCTCTCCCCTTATTGATCTAAGTCAACTAAAGCTTCAGGTCAAGTGGGGCTAATTTTACCCTGACTGAGTTTCTTCATTCTTATTCCTGCAGTGGAGTACGGAATAAAGTCACCTAAGTCAGAAAACTGAGTGGATGTGGCTGAGGCCTAGAAGCAAGAAGCTGGAAAGACTGAAAATCTCCATCAGCTTTCATAATCATTATCCTACTGCCATAGAAAGGCACTTTTTAATCTATAAATATTCTGCTGCGTAAATTTAAGGGACAGATACAAAGGTCATGGTACTGACTGATTCAAATGAGGGTTTCAGGAGCACTATAGGTAGTAAATCAGATAACTAATTTATGTTTAACTTTGTTCTTGCTTCTGCAACTGCAAGCAAAACCTTGTAGTTTTTAATTCCCAAGCACTCAATAAACTATTTTCCAGAAAACATAATTGTCTTCCTTGCAAAGTTCCTCAGAAGTACTTGTGTCACAAGGACGCAAGCAGTTAGGATTGTACATTGAAATTGAAAACAGAATGGAAGTCTTCTTGTTTCAGTTGAAATGATCTTACGTAGGAGTTGTTCATATTAAAATGTCATCAAACAGATCTGAAATGGGGTTTGGGGTCCAGGCTGTGGTACAGGAATAAAAAAGATGGGTCTTTATCTGGTAAAATAGAAAATTTGCATAGGGCTGCAAAACGAGGGTCTGGTAGCTGCTATTTTGGAGGAATGGTCATCACCTTCTCTCCCCTGTACAATGTGCTGTGCATCTTTGTGTTAGAGACCTAAATACTACAGGTGTTCTGTGCAGCTTCACATTCCTAGTTAAAGGAAACGTAATTATCCCACACTGTTCAAATACGAAGGCACAGTATTAGGGCCACTTACATTTTTATTTTTGTACTTTGAAGATGGTGAGCAAACAACAAAATGATGGGGAGCTGGCTCTAGAGCAAATCACAGTTGCTGCAGTACAAGCACTAGGTTTCTTCCCCACATGCTGTAGACTTTCAATAAAAAACAAAGCAGTTTAATAAGTGGAAGCTTCACAGTTTACTAAGTTCCATGTATGATCTTTTACAGGATCTTTTAGATAACTTTCCATACCTATACGCAAAAAGAGCCAAGGCCAATGCTCCAACTCCTGAAAGAGCAAAAAGCACATATAGTGCTATTTCTGCTCTCTGTGACGTTAATTTTAATCCCAAGAAGTGCACACTGGCAGCTGGTCCTGGTGCGGTGTCTGTTGGTGGCACTGTCCATGGGAAAACAATGAAAAGGTGTTAGTACACAGCCTGGGTGAGCTCCTTCATGCATGTGTGTATGTGCATGGCCACTTCCTGCCTCTGCAGGGAGCTCAGTGCTTGGGCTCAGTGCTGTGGCCATGGCCATAATGGTGTGGATCGCTGATTGACACAGTTCTAGCTCAGAATAAAGGCATAGCTGGGGCCAAGAGTGCAGTTGTCAATACTCCAAGAGAGGTGAGTGTTCTTCAGCAGCCATGGTCATCCCCAAAAGCCCATGCTAACAGTGCTTGCTGTTTAGTGCACACCTCTAGTTCAGAAAAATGTAAATGACAAAAGAATCAGTATTTCCAAAGGCTTACCCAAAACACTGACTGACATAAAGTATTCAGAATTGTTTGGAAAACATGGTGTGGGAATACAGAACGTGTATGGTTTGGAAAACATCTCTGGCATTTTGTTAATTAGAGGAAAGTGAAACAGAATAACTTGTTTTGCTGCATGTCTTGAAAAGCTATCATACAAAATTTTAGTCATTGTTTGGTTTGGCATATGAAAGTGCCATAATTCCATGTGAATGTTTTCAGTCATGACAAAACACAATAAAACAGTCAGTGCACCACTGGAGCCCTTAAAAAGAATACTGCAGAAAATGGTGGTGGTGTAAAGATTATGGAAATCTTTTGGGATTGGAATCAGATGCACATACAAACCATAAAAAGCACAATTTCTGCTGTGTCGCTTACCTTCAGGCTCCAGTTCCAGACAAGGATGTGGGCCAGCTGCTGGGTCTGGAAACCCATTGCAGTTTATGATCTGTGAGTAGTACCTGGCAGACGCCTTGGGGTGCCGTGGCAAGTCCGGGTCTGTGAAATTCACATGGTAGAGCCCAAACTTCTCATCGAAGCCCTCTGCCCACTCGAAGTTGTCCATCAGTGCCCATGCAGTGTAGCCTCGTAAGTCAACACCATCAAGCACAATGGCTGTTACCAGGACCAGAAAGAAGAGACTGATTGTGCAGCCGAGTGACTGGAGATGTCACCACTAGACCAGCAGTGACATGAAGATGATTCAGGACACTGCACAGCACCAGGGTGCCAAGCACAGTGGGGTTATTACTGTTTTGGCACCATTGGTTTTGCTGTCTCCCCATTCCCCCCCTCTTGTGTTGCTTCTTGGCTGATTTGAGATAGCCATAACCTGGCAGCTGACCTAACAAGCAACCAGGGTAGTTGCCAGTGCTGGAGACTATTTTTGCCTGCTCCAACAATCAAAGCTTGTGTCCAATAAACAAAAGTTTAGGAACAAAGGAGAAGAGCCATCAGCATACAAGTATTGTTTTAAATGCTTGTGGGGCCTCACTGTTAAACCACAGTAAATGACCCCATTCTGAATACGGGCCTGGCAGCACCCAGTATGTTAGAAAAGCCCCTCTCCAGTGTTGTATGTATGATCAGTACTGTAACTGAAAACAGTTTGAGTTTGTTTAAAAAAAGATGAAATTTTTAGACACGGCAGTAGTCAAGCTAGAAATCGAAATACGTGTTCCTCCAGTAGTAGTAGCACCTTCTCTTGCCAGATGCAGCTATGCAAGAAAGATGCAGTTACCCTTCTGAGCCCAGGATTTGTTCTTCCCTTAGACCACCTTTTCCCTGCAATGTCCTGGCTATCCATGGGCAGTGGCTGCTAAACCTAAAGGCTCTCAGAAGCAGATAGAGATTAAACCTGTGTGAGTATGCAACTTGCAGGGTAATAGCAGTGGTGTTTCAGCTCTTCACAACTTGTTTTATACACACCAGTCTTGTGGCAAGACACTGCTGCTCTCTAGAGATTTGGATGATCAGCTTTAAATAGTCACTCTCACCTTTCAGTGCTTCATTAATGTAGCTCCGATAGTAATGTGTTCGCAAAGTGTCATTGAAGTCTGAGGCTCCCCTTTCAGAGATCCCATTTTCAGTCACATAAATAGGAGGATTGTTGTACTCTTCCTTTATCCATTTCAGGAGCTTTCGGAAACCAAAGGGTGCCACCTTTAGCCAGGAGGAACCCGAGTTCAGCCAGCTGCGGTCTGTTACTGAAGCTACACCCCTGCAAGGAGGACATGCTGATCAAGGGACCAGTCCCAAGTGCCTGCCACTGCGCCTGGCACCTCTTCACTGCAGGGCTGAGAAACAGAGCTATGTAGAACACTGAACCAGGGGGGACACTGTAGCCAGCTGGTTAGGCTGGGGGGACACTGTAGCCAGCTGGTTAGGCTGTGACAGCAGGTGAGGGTAGTGCTGGAGCTCCTAAGCCTCTAAACAACACTTTGATACTTTGCTTCACAATGGTATTCTGCTTAAATCAGCTATGGCTGAGGATGTAATGTTAGCTCCAGATCTCTGTAGTGTGTATAATGCAGTCTTTGAGCACACAAAATTGCTGTTTACAGCTACATACAGGAATGTAAAACTGAGCCCAGTGTCCCACTATGGACTAAACCACAGAAGTGGGGATGCAGCAGTAAAGGGAAGGTATAATTATTTAATTTATTCTCTATGGAAAGGTTTCAGAAAACAGCCTTTGTTTTCCCACCATTACCTCAATTCTCATAGGAAAAACTAGTGAACTCCTGTTTATCTTTTTAAGCTGGGGAAAGAAATTGTTACCTAAAAAATACCTTGACTTACGTATATTTAAATATGAAGTGACTCAGCAGTTTAGGCTTTGAACTTACATTTATCTGCTGTGGTGAGGGAACTAATGACTGCTTAACAGCAAATGGAGCAGTATTAATAACACAGGATAATCAAACTGCAGATTGGGGACAGGAAATATGATAAATACGATTGACAGCTGATCCCAAACCATTGGGAGACTCACAAGTGCAGATTCCTTCCTTTAGTAGATCCTCTAATGTTCTTTGTCCTGTTTTTAGCATTCATATTTATCATCAGGTCTGCAAAACAGGCTGTTGCTGGCCTTTTGTGAAAATAACAGTACCACATGTACAGTTTATGGATGTTTTTGTTAGTATTGGTTAAAATACCTGTCTCACAGCACTATGGGCTAATAGTTTACACTGCTCAGTTGGCCCAGGCTCCAGATGTGCATATCTTACCTGTCAGAGTCATACGACACAACACTAGCAGGATAGTTCATGTTGTATGTTAATACCGTAGTATAATGATTCAGACCGAAGTAGTCATATGTGCCTTTAATTCTTTGCTTTTCACTTTCAGTAAATTCTGGAAGCCTGCAATAGAAAACAGAGAAAAGCATAAACCCCTCAAACTGTGTGTTTTCTCAGGATTTCCCCTTCTTTTGCTTCTACCCCTTCCCAGTGCTGTTGTATAAACTCAGCTTTTGCTAGACTATGCAGTTCATGCTGCCTGCTCTAATGCTCTTCAGGGGAAGAACAGACCTTTCTCTGACCAGAAAAGAGACACCTGATGGCTAGAAGTCCTGATCAAGGTCACACAAGAAGCCTGACCAACATCCTGCTTTACAAGACAAGAAACAGTGTTTGCCCAGTAAAGGAGTGTGGAAATGGGAGGAAATGGTGATAATCATTTTGACTGTCACATGTTCACCTATGGAGTTTGTCACAAACCCCTGTGGGGACCCAGAGCTGCAGTGTTTACAAGTGACCAGTCTCAAGCCCACTGTCTTGCAAAAGGCCATCTGGCTCTGATAGAAGTAAGCATTAAACAGTGCCTGCTAGCAGCCAGTGCCATCCAGGGGGTCCTGTCCCTGCTCAGGGGAGCTGTCATGAGCCCATCAAAACACTGTACTCCTGCTTGTGTATACTGAAGATACAGGCAGGCACCTCTGCTAACATGTGCTTCCCAGCAGCAGGGGAACAGGTGTCTGCTACAAGAGGAGCTCTTCTCTGTGTGGCAGTAGTAGCACTTGGTAGGTTGTAGCAGAGGCTGATACAGTGTTGTTTCATAAACTCTGGCTTCTGCACAGGAAACAAAACTGGTGAGCTTTCTCTCTGAGATCTATGCTTTGAACACACCTTGTGTAATGCTGGTATACCTGCCACCAGTACCACAAGCAAAAGGCAAGGTACCATAATTCTTCTGGAAGATTGAGATGCTTGGGCACGTTACCTCATAAATCAATACACATGACTTTGTTCTGTTATTAATGGCAGCAACCACCAGAGAAAAAATAGCATGTCCAAGAAAGTGCCTAAGAATGCAAGTGGTTTAGGCATACACAAAAGCATAAATCAAATCTTGAAGAGATCCACCTTTGCTGCAGAGCACATACCGATTCTTCCGCAATCTCCCTCATTTCAAAACAAGTGGTCATTCCCATTTGCACAAATGAGCAATCAGGAATAGCCCAGATCTAATACACCCCATTAAACTGCTATTTATGTTAAGAGAAAAAAGTACTTTCCTTGTGTGTGCCTTGAAAGAGAGAGAAAAGAAAAAACATTCATGATGGAGCACTATTACCACAATAAAGTTAAGAATAATTCATGGAACTGCGAAATAAGAAATATAATTCAGAGGGACCAGTGAGTTCTCAGTGCTCAAATTCAGTACATAATTTTAAGAAAAGTTAAAACACATTTACCACAGTCATCAGGTAAAGCACTGTATCTAATGCAGAGCATTTCCTACATCATTCTGAGCTGCCAACTTACTACCCCAGAGACAGGTTATGTTAGTGTTGTGGTTTAAGCTCAGCTGGTAACTCGGAACCACACAGCCACTCACTCACTCCCCTCTTCTTCCTTCCCCATCTCCCGGAGGGATGACTAGGAGAATCACAAGAATGTAACTCCCACCGGTTGAGATAAGAACAGTCCAGTAACGAAGGTATAACACAGATCACTGCTGCTACCACCAATAATGATAAGTGAAATAACAAGGGGCGAGAATACAACCACCCGCCAACCGATACCCAGCCCAACCTGAGCAGTGGTCTGGGCCTTCTGGGTAACAGCCCCCAGCTTATATACTGGGCATGATGTGCTGTGGTATGGAATACCCCTTTGGTTAGTTTGGGTCAGGTGTTCTGTCTCTGCTTCCTCCTGGCTTCCCCTCCTCCCTGGCAGAGCATGAGACTCACAAAGTCCTTGGTCAGAGTAAACATTACTGAGCAACAACTAAAAACATCGGTGTTATCAGCTCTGTTCCCAGGCTGAAAGTCAAAACCACAGCACTGCACCAGCTACTAAGAAGGAGAAAAATGACTGCTACTGCTGAACCCAGGACAATTAGTAAATTTAGTTCACAAGGGAGGTAAAGACAAGGAAAAGGAAAAATGTACACTAGAGTTTTTCTCTGAGGATACAGTAAGTTAGTTACAGTAATACTGCAATAGAATCATTGAAATTCAGCCTATCTACCAATAACACAGGTTTCAGTACAGCAGGTGAAACAGAAGCAGGTGTGTGCTTGAGCTCTTACCGGGACTGGTTCAGACCCTGAGCCAGGCTGCGTTCCCGAATCCTTGTTTTCATCACTTCATTATAATCACCAGTTTTGAAAATGGGATGAGCAAACCAGCCTAAGAAAAACTAAGCCAGGAAACAAGGAAGAATGATAAATTATGTATCAAAACAAGGGGTTTCTCTTTCATGTGCTGCTTTGGAATTTATAATGGACAGACACATAGAGATACCCAGGGATGTCCATTTAATGGCAGTAAGTTTAACAAGCTTTTGTCACTCCGACCGTATTTTGTCTCATTTCTGTTGCAGCTTTACTGGCCACTAGAAGAGGATGATACATTGCAGTGATGCCTTTGGCTCACCCTTTTCTTCCAGTGAGATGCTAACCTGTGTTCTGGGTATCTCCAGCACCCACAGATGGGGTGTCACCATGAACAAACCCAGGACAGCAGGTGTGACCAGGTGTCTCTGTACCTGCAAGGATCGTCTGGCAGCACTGATGTCTTCCTGGTTGTGTGGGTTCCTTGGTTCTGCCCAGTCAGAGTTGATGGTGATAGAGATTAAACCTCCTTGCTTTGCCCGGTAGGTCTTATTGTAGAGGTGCCAGACTTCCGCATGGGCCTTTATTAAGTTGTGCGCCACCACGTAGGGAGCTTGCCCTGGTCGAATGGAAATGCCTGCAGACAGAGACAGCAAAGGTGGTGGAACAGCAGTTCCCAGCGTTCTCATCAGCTGCTTCCCAGGTCAACACAACGCCCAGGACACCCAGAACTGCCCACTAGTAAACAAGTAAATGTGCAGCCTCTGGTGCCCTTGGTCCCAGCCCTGGGATGAAATCACTGCTTCAGTAGAGACAGCTGAAGATGCAGCTACGGTTGTGCAGGACCCTGCATTGCCCCTTCATCCCCCTGCAGTGGGATATGGGCTGGTTCAGCTCTCTACCCATGCAAGGCTGCCAGCCCCAGCAACACGCTGCTGCTGCCAGCATGGAGAGCAGACAGCTGTGTGTTCAGGCTAGCTCCTGTCCCTCCACATTCTTCTACCCTACAGCCAAGCTTGGCTTTCCTCCAGCCCTAACCCTTCACAATCCCTGGGGCTGGTCTGAAAATGGGTCTGCTCCAGGCAGCAAGTGTAATCTGGATGTTGCAGAGGAGCACTTTATTAGAGAAGTGGAAATAAGATGGGTCTAGGAGGTGACAGGCAAAGTGAAAGCAGGACCTCTTCACCACACCACAGCAGACCCATGTATCCCTACCACATAGTCTTTCTTGCTCTGCCTTTGCAAGTTTCTAGCATCTGCTCTGCCGCAGCATAAAACAGCTGTGCCTACAGTGCTGTGAAGGCTCTGTTATACCCAGTGGTCTTACCTGGAGCAGCTATTCCAACACCATAACCAAAATACGCAACGTTGTAGGGTTCATTGAGGGTTATCCAAAATTTCACTTTATCTCCCAGTCTCTGGAAAAGGAGCTCAGCATATTCCTTAAACCTCTGAACTATGGTATCATTCTCCCACCCACCAATGTTCTGCAGTGCCTGTGGGAGGTCCCAATGGTAGATAGTTACCTGAAGTGAAAGATAGCAAGAGAAAGGACTCAACCAGTCACTCTTGCTTTCTGAAATAAGCACAGCAATCTAGCCTCATATGAACATAAATAAACTGTGCTTTGATTTGCAGCTACCTGGTGTTTGAGTTTGCAGTGATCACTCATGTACTCAAATAAAATACCTTCTTGTCAGTGTTTCAGTTTCTTGATGTGGGGAAATTACTTGAACCCAAAGGACTGCCTGACGGTGAAGATGAAGCCTTTACCAAAACCCACCACAACCTTGTGATCACAAGAATGTGTCAGTGAAGAACTGCTGTGCCTGCACCAAGTCTCTGGTGAAATACAATCCAATAGAACACCTGTGTGATCTGGTACGTCCATTGCACCAGTCTAGAGCACTGCCATGAAGGCATAGGTTTGGTAAGACATTATCTGAGGGATGGATGGAAACGGAAACACATGTACAAGTTCTGAGCATCAGACTTGGGTTCTGCCATCTTTTAGTTACTTGAAAGTTACATTTTCAGTTACCTGAGGCATGATGTTAGCTGCCAGAAGAGCATCAATAAGCCTTTCATAGTAGTTCAGTCCTATTTCATTGATGTATCTGGTGGTCCCATCTGGGAGAACGCGGGCCCAGGAGATTGAAAAGCGGTAGTGAGACACCTTGAGGCTTTTCAGCATTTCCACATCCTCCTCAATTTTGTGGTAGCTGTCACAAGCTACATCTCCAGTGTGACCATTGCTGATTTTCAAGGGAGTGTGAGAAAACTGATCCCAAATACTTAGTCCTTTCCCATCTTCTCTCCACCCTCCCTCAACCTGTAGTTGAAGATAGGAGAATATTGTTAGTAAACTCCAAATATAGGTATTGGCCAAGCAAAGAATTCAGCCTGCTAGTCTTTGCAACATTACACAATATTTTGACTTATCAGCTAGACTAAGAATAGCAATGATTTTGCTGTACCAAACTAGTAAGAACTCTTGGGTCTCAAGGCAAGACATATTAGCAAAGCACAATGTCACAGACCAGGCACTGTTTCAGTTCACCTGCTGCTCCATGGTGGCTGCCTCTTCTGAATTCCATGCTGCTGTCTCAATTCCTGTGGTATAACTATGCCCTATAAACATCTCCAAGTTCCTCCCTTTTACAGCAATTGCTACACTAACCCTCAATTACAGTAAAACTTAGTTTAAAAAGCTGTAGGTGTCTCATACAAAATGAATTAACTGTCCAGACAGTTTAAAAATCCATATCTGTTTCCTAACCTGATATGCTGAAGTTGCTACACTCCACCAAAAGTTCTTTGGAAACTCTCCATATAAAAATTCATCTTCTTTTGGCATTGGGATACCATTATTGCGGATGATTTCTGCATAGTACACAGCAGAGCGCTTTGGGGTTCTTGGCCTGTTGGGATTGTCAAAGTCAACCTGATGCAATCCGAATCTTGGATCATAACCATTCAGCCATTCAAAGTTATCCATCAAAGACCAAGCGTTATATCCTCTCAGATTAACATTATCCAAATTGTAAGCTGAAAGATCAGAAACAAATGGAAAAGCATCAGTGGTATAATCATACATTAAACGAGCTACATTGAATTCACATGCAAGCACATGCATGCTTTTAGCTTCATAAAGCTGGCACTCATCAACTAAGATCATTAAGAGACTCTTCATAGTTGGAAGATACAAAACACAAATGGTCGTGCAAAGGAGATCAGAAAAAGAAACACTATGTTTATATCATGTTCAGAATATTTCAAGGCTAACATCAACCACTTTTTAAAACTACTCTTCAGAGGAATGAAGTAAGCAGGAATCTAGAGAGGTGATTACATACGCAACACCAACAGAACAATAACAAACACAGGTACCTTTTAAGGTTTCATCAATGTATGTTTTGTAGTAAAATATCCTGGTATTGTCATCAACATCTGATGTGGTCTTTACCCCCACCCCGTTCTCAATTATATATATTGGGGGATTTTCATATTCTTCTTTGATCCAGTTCAGTAGCCTCCTCAGCCCCCAGGCCACAGCCCGCTGGTCAGAAATAGCAGAGGAAGGCCAGGAACTGTCAACACTTGTTGAGACTTCCTGGTCATACTCGTAAGAGAAGGGCCTCAACTGTGTCACTGCATGGGTTACAATTTTGGAGGTGTAGGTGTTGAAGCAGAACACATCTGCCGTCCCCCTGATGTATTCACGCTCTTCTGCTGTGAAAACTGGTAGGCGAGACGATGGCAGGTTCTGGAGCTCACTCCTGTTCCCAACTTTCCACTTCATGACCTCAGGGTAGTCCCCATTTTTGAAAATTGGGTGTGTAAACCACCCCACCAGGAACTGCAGGTGCCTGTCTGCAGCTTCTATGTCCCTAGGGTCAGTTGGTGTCTTCGGCTCAACCCACTCAATGTTGGGACACAGAGTAATGACCCCTCCCTGACTTGCTCTGTATTTGTCATCGTACGTGTGGTAGACCCTGGCGTGAGCTTTCAGTAAGATGTGGGCAACCCTGTAGGGAGCAGTGCCAGGGTCATTGATGTTGGGTGGAAATGCCCCAAGGCCGTAGCCAACCCATGCAATGACTTGGGGTTCATTAAGTGTAATCCAGAACTTCACCCTGTCCCCAAAGGTCTGGAAACAGAAGTCTGCAAAACTATCAAACAGGTCAATCAGTGCGCTGTTCTCCCAGCCACCAATGTCCTGGAGAGCTTGTGGAAGGTCCCAGTGGTAGAGAGTGACCATTGGCGTGATGTTGTTTGCAACCAGTCCATCAATAAGACGGTTATAGTAGTCAACTCCGTGGCTATTTATCAAGTTGTTCCTTCCACTGGGGAAAATTCGAGACCAAGACAGGGAGAAATGATAGTTCTTTACCCCTAAGGCTCTCAGCAGGTAAATATCTTCTTCCACCTTGTTGTAGCTATCACAGGCTATGTCTCCAGTGTCATTATTCTTGATATTCCCTGGGATATGGGTGAAATTATCCCAAATGCTGGGTCCTTTGCCATCAGCATCCCAACCTCCCTCTATCTGGTAGGCAGAAGAAGACACACCCCATGAAAAGTCCTCTGGGAATGTCCCATAAAAGTATGTGTCCCTTTCAAAGTCCGCTTGAGATGAAAACTTCTGCCAGACAACTTTTGCCTTGGAGGGAACTTCTGATGCTGGTAAATTTGGCAACTTGGATGGCACAGGTAGGTCAAACACTGCCGGTGCAGTAAATCTGTCCAAGGCTTTGGGTGGGAAACCGTTTTTTTCAATAATACTGGAATAGAAATAAGCAGATGCCTTGGGAGTCCTTGGTCTGTTGCTATCTTCAAAATTCACATGATGCAGCCCAAATTTTAGGCTGTATCCCACTGGGCCTTCAAAGCCATCGATGAGGGACCGAGCCATATATGACCGAACATCAACTCCGTCTAGTTTTACCGCTGTCACAGGAACAGTTAAAAGACACTGTTATTCATCTGAACACAGCACAGCACAACATAACCACCACAACTGAGGGTAACTGTTAAACCAAACATCTACCAGTGGTCTTTTAGGCAAAAATCCTCACCAAACTTGCGCCACTGGTATCCCTTTCCACCTGTGTTTTCAAGCACACTCGATTAATTCAGGTATATGGTACACTTTTACATTTAACACTATAGTTAAACTGAAACAGTATGTGTACTTAGTGCCTATCTTCCCTGAGCACAGGAGAGCTTCTTTTAGCAGAAGAGCCTATCTAATAGCAGCAGAGGCAAGTCCAGCCTCACACTGCCTACAAAAAAAGCACTGAATCGCTCTCAATACAGAAAAGTTCACTTCCCATATGAAATCTGTCTTTACTTCTTCTGATACATAACAATGCTAAATTGTGTTTTCTGTAGCTCTTTTAACACTTCTATCAGCATGTTGAGAACTAGATCAAGATCAAATGCTGTATCCTGATCACCAGCCTATTTGATACAGCATATTTAATGAATTCTTCCCATCAGTATTGGTTTGTGTATGTCAAGAGAGTATCAGTCAGTCACACCTCTATTTGAAAACTCAAATCTCTATACCTGTCCAGAACTTCAGTCAACAATACTATTTTTACATCAATTGATACACAGTTTGCAATGACACAAGCATACCTTGAACCTTGCTCAAAAAGACTGAGATGATATAAGTATCTCCCTAAAAAAAAAAAAAAATCTAACCTGAAATGGTACAGGATGCTGCCAGTTAGATCCACTTAATCAGTAAAGACAGTCCTGACCTATCTCTACAGGGGAGATCCTGCCTGCTGGCAAATCATCTTCAGGGAAGCTGAAGTATAAACGCTGTCCTCTCAGAGGGACTAATTTTAGGGTCCAGGCTACATTAACCCACATATATGAAAAACGTATTCCTTTATCTAACAGAATAGAGTTCCATATCTGGACACCACATAGGCTGAAGTATATGAGATCACACTACATACAAAATAGGCAGCTGACCTCATATCACTGCGCAAATGGTGATGTTTTAAAGTTAACCACCACAGAAGGGACAGAATAGCTAGCTACCATTTAAAAAGATGTGTGTGTATTAGATTTCTCCATACCTTTTAGAGCCTCATTGATGTACCGGTGGAAATAATCCACTCGCAGAGTGTCATTAATAAGATCCCCTGAGTCTTTTGTCGGCATACCATTTCCTGCTATGTAAATTGGGATCTTTGACCCTGTATATTCCTGGGACACAAACTTCAGCAGCCTTCTCAAACCCCAAGGGACCACATGGATCCAAGAAGAGGCGGTCTGTGGCCAAGAAGGATCTACATGCAAGGAGAAGTTCCCGATGTTCTTGTAGTCTGGTGTGCAGGTCCCATTAGTCACAGCACTGACCAGGTGGGACGTGTAATGGGAAAGACCAAAAAAATCTGCAGTCCCTTTCACCCAGGACTTCTCTTCCTCTGTAAACAAAGGTAGCTGTGCAACTGCTGTGGAGCACTGCTGGTTTACTTCCTGGATCTGAGACTTCAGGATATCTGGGTAATCACCATTAACAAATACAGGGTGAGCAAACCAGCCCAGCATGAACTGCAGGTACCTCTCAGATGCCCTCACATCCTCAGAGTTGGTTGGAGTCTTCGGTTCAGCCCAATCTGAATTCAGCACCAGCCCCACCTTTCCCAGCTGCTGAGAACGGTATTTGTCATTGTACAAGTGCCAGACCTTGGCGTGAGCCTTGAGAACTGTGTGAGCCACCTGGGGAAAGAACACAGAGGAATATGTGTCACACTGCTTTGGACAAAAACTCGTAAGCATTCAGATTATTGCCACAGAATGTTACCTGCATTCAAAAGAAAAAACCTTGACAAAACAACCATAGCCAGAGAGTACAGTGGATTTGGAATAAACAGAAGAATCTGGCTATCCATCAACACTGGCTTTCCCAATAGAAAAAATAATACCCTCTAAAATCCATCTGGCATAAATTTTTGCAAGCATCACAAATCCAACAAGCAAATAGTTGTATCAAAGGCCACATTAGGCTTAAAGTACAGAACTATTAGAGGAAAACAACACAACAATGGCAGCTGCAGTATCCCCGTTATTCCTGTGTTCCTACCTTGAAAGATGCTACTCCTGGGTCAGTGATTCCTGGAGGATGCTCTCCGGTGCCATATCCAGCATAGCTGATAACCCAAGGCTCATGGAAAGTAATCCAGAACTTGACCCGATCCCCAAAAGTGGAAAAGCAGAAGTCGGCATAGTTTACAAAAGTATCTATGATACTGTCATTCTGCCAGCCACCAAGAGCCTGAAGAGCTTGTGGGAGGTCCCAGTGGAAGAGAGTCACCATGGGCTCAATGTTAGAGTCAAGCAAACTGTTAATTAATTTGCTGTAATAATCAACACCCTTGGAGTTGATGGTCTCATTGGTACCATCAGGAAAAATTCTAGGCCAGGATACAGAAAACTTGTACATTTGGGGATGGAGACCCCTAAGTAGATAAACATCATAGCTGGTTTTATAATAGCTGTCACATGCCACATCTGCTGTTTGGT
The DNA here is from genome assembly GCF_012275295.1 of Melopsittacus undulatus. Classification (NCBI taxonomy): domain Eukaryota; kingdom Metazoa; phylum Chordata; class Aves; order Psittaciformes; family Psittaculidae; genus Melopsittacus; species Melopsittacus undulatus. The sequence continues at coordinate 79,035,734 of NC_047530.1, read as the reverse complement.
TCATGTAGACATGACCTGTGTGTCCAAACTGATCCCAGATGCTCTCTCCTTTCCCATCCTCTGCCCAAGCTCCTTCAATATTAAAGGCACCTGTGGATGTGCCCCAGAGAAAACCACTTGGGAAAACATCTTGCAGAAAAGAATCCCTCTCCAATTCAGACTGCTTAGCAAACATTTCCCAAACTGTTTGATAGGAGGAGCGAGGGGGAAGAACAGCATCTGGGTTCTCCTGTAGAGCATTTGTTTTGCTGCAAACAAAATGAAAAGAAGTTAAAATCTCCAGGGTGGATACTAGTGCCACAGAACTTGCAAACACAGAGGATAACAGAATTGTTTGCTTCCCATTCAGGTCATATAAGCTGAATAGGGTATAGTCTCTTTCTTATCTAGTCAGTCCAACCTACTGCCATACAGCTGGCAGATGAAGGTGCAGTGCAAATTGCTAACCACAGAGCAGCTCAAGGGCTATACATCCAATGCATTTCCTTGCAGGTGGATTCTCATAATTCACTACAGCTAGGGCAAAGATGCAAACAAAACTCTTGCAGTGTGTAGTAACTTCACAAGCTACAACAGCTCTCACAAATTTCCATGGGAAAAATTAAAATCAATCCATCCTGCTTCTTATCTAATCCTGCACAATGACACCTCCCACAGTTCTGTAGGCCCAGCTGGCTTTTCCCCTAGAAAAGCCTCTGTTGTATTTATTTACTTAATTTTAACTATTTTCCTCTTGAAAAGAGCAGACTTGCAAAAGTACTTGTTATCTATTGGCTTGAAGGTGCAATTTGGGTAGCAAAGGATGAGAGTGGAAGAGGATTATATTGCTTGTAATAGCACGAGACTAGGCTCAGCAGAAAGACATTTCTTCCCAAGCCTTTCAGGAACTAGCTGCAGACCCCAAGCTGTGTGGTTCGGTTGATATGCTGGAGGGAAGGAATGCCATCCAGAGGGACATTGACATGTTTGTGAGGTGGGCTGATGCCAACCTCGTGAAGTTTAACCATGCCAAGTGCAAGGTCCTACACCTGGGTCGGAGCAATCCCAGGCACAGCTACAGGTTGGGGAGAGAAGAGATTCAGAACAGCCCTGTGGAGAAGGACCTGGGCAGTTGGTCAACAAGAAACTCAACATGAGCTGGCTTCAGTGTGCACTTGCAGCCCAGAAAGCCAGCTGTATCCTGGGCTGCATCAAAAGGAGCGTGACCAGCAGGTCAAAGGACGTGATGCTGCCCCTCTGCTCTTATGACACCTCACTTGGAGTATTGTGTGCAGTTCTGGTGTCCTCAACACAAAAAGGAGATGGAACTGTTGGAACAAGTCCAGAGAAGGGCCACGAGGATGATCAGGGGACTGGAGCACCTCCCATATGAAGACAGGCTGAGAAAGTTGGGGCTGTTCAGCCTGGAGAAGAGAAGGCTGAGTGGAGACCTCATAGCAGCCTTCCAGTATCTGAAGTGAGCCTTTAAGGATGATGGGGAAGGACTGTTTACTAAGGACTGTAGTGACAGGACAAGGGATAATGGGTTAAAACTTAAACAGGGGAAGCTTAGATTGGATATAAGGAAGAAGTTCTTTACTGTGAGGATGGTGAGGCACTGGAATGGGTTGCCCAGGGATGTTTTGAATGCTCCATCCCTGGCAGTGTTCAAGGCTGGGTGGGACAGAGCCTTGGGTGATATGGTTTAGTGTGAGGTGTCCCTGCCCATGGCAGGGGGGTGGAACTTGATGAACTTAAGCTCCTTTCCGACCCTAACTGTTCTACAATTCTGTAATTCTATGACTTTACCACTAAAACTGTGTTGTGTCTGCCTGCACACACATTTCTAGAGGAGACCGTCTGATTTAAGGAACAAAAGTCGTACCTTAAAACATGAGACGAGAAGTTCAAGAATTCAGTAACATCATACCCAATTGTTCGTGCCTTTTCTTTATTAATAGCTGAAAAAAAAGGGAAGTGATGCACTTAGTCACAATATAGATGCCACGGACTGCACGACACTGCTTGCACATACAGTTACAACTTTAGAAACAGGATGTTTTTCATAACTAGTATTTTTCACAGAACAAACATGTTGAGTTTCTATTAGATATTTATAATTTCATGTTAAAAAAAGATCAAGTCCTACTGCTAACCTAGCACTGCAAAGTCCACCACTAAGCTCCGTCCCTAAACCATGATCTACATATCATCTAAATACCTCCAGGGATGGTGACTCCACGACTTCCCTGGGCAGCCTATTCCAACAGCTTGACAACCCCTTCAGGACAATTTTTTTCCTAATATCCAATATAAACTTATGAGGCTGATGAAAATGATTTAGAGCTTTGGGGGAGAAAAATTCCAGCTTCTGATTCTATACCACCATCCATCCTTAATTTTCCAAGAAGGCAATGAAAGAAACTAGAGTTATTTCATCTAATAGCAATGTTCTGGGCTGAATAATTTTTAGTTTCCTCTATAATTTGCCATGCAGAGCTCAGTTAAAAACCTCTCCTCCTCCTCAAAATAGGTCACTCACCTGTGACAATGTCAGCTACTGGTATGAAAAGATTCTCTTCCATGGAACCACAATCAAGGAGCTTCAGACTAAAAACCAAGATGTCCGTGTCCTTCCAGACATTCTGCAAAACCAGAAGTCAGAGATATGTCTGAAAACAAGCATCAGCCAGCTAGTAAAAGCATGCTCTTGGTATTTGTTGCTTTCAGCACAGAATAGGAAATACTTAGAAGACTGACAACTGGTCATAAAGTTCTTTGAAGTTAAATTAATAAATCAAGAGAGTAAGCATTAACTACCACCTACTATTTTTCTCTGGTTCAAAAATGCCCAATAAAAGCATAAACCCCAAAAACCCACACTGTTTGATCTGTCATTGAAAAGGCACAAGGACCAATGTCCTTTACTGGAAGCTTACTTAGTAAGAATATGTTGCCATAAGTGGCCCACTCCAGGTTTTTGAGTAACCACAGCATGCTGGGACCCTAAAGAGAATGAGTCACATGGGTAGCTCCTCATTCTGCTGCACAGTTGCTGGATGACTCTGGTCTTAAGGACTAAGAATGCAGCTCATCCATTAGACTACCACAGGTTTAATATTAGGTACTAGCCTATAACTGACATTGTTGCTGTGATCTAATCCTTTCACAAACTCCTCTTCATGAACATTTCTAGCACTGCCTTTACTGAGTTGGAGTTGTGAAGTTTAGTGGCACCACTGCAGAAAGCTAGCATACAATAGTGTCTAAGTGCATAGATATTAGCAGCTCGCAAAACACTTAAGATGTGAGGTTTTTTGGACCTGGACAAAACAATGACGCCATTCTAGTTGTTAACGCATCAATAATGAGTACTGACCAAGATGATCCTTTCCAGCACTCTTGAACACCCGTTTTTAAGTCAGAATAACAGAGAAGCAAGTGAACACTAGGAAGCTGTTCCCTAGTTTAGCTGTTGTCTGACCTCTTGCAACAAATTGGAACTGTTTAGACATGCATCAAGAAACATGAAATCCCCCTTATATTTATGATCATCTGCTGCTATAATTTAACACTGTGCATAACGTTACCTGGAATTCATTCAATTTCTTGTAGAAATCTATTTTGTTTCCACAACCATACTGGAGGCTGAGAGACAGAAAGTCTACTGAATCCTGGAAACAAGAAAAGGAAAAGAATCATCCTAAAATAAAATGTGGGTTTTTTTTGCAGGTATTAGATTAAAAGCATATAAAATTGTGAAATGTCCGATAAAGCTATGTTGTTGAATAACACATACAGCTATAGGGGAGCTCTGGACAATATGATGAGTACAAACTGGATACTGTATGGGAAGATGCATTCTCTATCTCTCTTTCTAAACAAAATAAAATTTAAACAGCTAAGTGAAATTTTGAGAGCATTTTATGAATTCAATATTAATATTTTAGGGTGTTTTTTTTTAATTAGTAGGAGTGTCTATGATTAATCAGAGAAACCTTTGCAAGTACGTGATTCAGATAGGTCTTATCAATAATCCTTTGGGGAAAGTCCACTGCAGAAATGTTTAACCATTCCAAACTACAAGCATTATCCCACTAGCCGTCATCAAGTTCAAGGGAATAGATTGTGCCAGCTGATGAGGTTGGGAAATAAAAACCTGATAAGCTTTCAGTTTATTTTTCAGTTCAAGGTTTTCTTCTAGTTTAGTCAGCCCACTTAATACGCCTTTCCTCTCCCTACAAGCCACACCTTGCTTGTATCCTTGCAATGGCATGCCTACAACATTGCTTACCATATTACTAGATTTTGAAGGATTGTGAATAAAAGCAAAAATCCTGCACTGACATTTGTTCACTTTATCCGACATCAACATCCTCCAAGTGAAGACAACTACAAACAATGAGTTTGGTCTTTACAGAAAGGATGTCATGATCTTTGTAGAGATTATATTCTCCTCATGCCATCCCCATGCAGGTAGGTACTTTTAGCACAGTTCAGTCTGTGTTTTCACATAATAAAGCAGAATTTTTAAATAGCAGTTATTTAAAATATTTATTCCTTTGGTGGTGCTTTAAGCAGACTTGCAAAGAAAATTACAATGGCTACGCTTTTTGCAAACGCCTTGTCATTTAAGCATGGATACTGCTAGAATTGCCAATGATGAGAGCAAATATGTCTCTGTATATCTTAATCAGTGCTTACTAGCCAAAAAAAGGATGCTGAAGTCATTTTTTAAATCAGTGAGCTAATCAAATAAGTAAAATTTGACAAATTGGTCAGTTGGTCAACTTGCTAAAATTTTAATTCGACACAGGTCACTTGATCCCATACATAAAAACCAAGTCAAATCAAATCAAATTCATACAATTCTGGAAATAATTTCATTGAGGTATTACCTGAAGAGAAACTGAAAGCAATTCTGATGAAGTGCTATCCAAGGCATGACCAATTCCTATGGCAATGGACAGCTTTCCATCTTGAAAAAGAAAGAGGCAGTCCCTTAGTAGTATGGTAAGGGGTAATAAAAACCTTCATTCAGTTATTTTAAAATCAGTTGGAAATTTTTTAAAGATGTAGAACATCAGACAGTGCCATAGGTGGCAGATTTCAGATACCCACTATGATTTTAAAGGAGATTTTAAAGAAGGTAGGAATTCAAAGGCAGAGTTCAAGGAATCTTATCACTAAATCTTATCATGACTGCCTATCTGAGCACTGTTGGCTACAGGAAGGTGGGTCTGAATACAGCTCTCCAGTGGGTGCTCTTCCACTCCATGCATAATTATAAGGAATATCTTTCATTTTCATGCCTTTGAGGTGGTTTTACAGTGGTTTTTATATCCATTGTGCTGGATGCTGGGAACCTGGGGGGACATGTGGGAGCAAAGCCAGACAACTTCTTAGGGCTATCACCAGGTAGCGTGAGCTGTACTGCAAAGTATTCCTGACAAATGCAAGAACTAAAAATAAATGATTTATTTTTATTTTAAATGATGACTCTGCCAGCTTTACTGGTTATCTGCCTGGGACAGAAAAACTCCAGCCCTGAAGGAGGCACTCCTCAGAGGACAGCAGGTTGGAATATCCCAGGCATCCACAGGAGAGGTGAAATTCTCTTGCTCTGTGTAACACAGGTACAGTTAAGATTTAATTACTTTAAAACCACAGTATGTGCAATGAGGAAAGTCAAACATAGGACATTGCAGATTTCCCCACACTATTGCTATCTCACAGAAAACTTCTTGTGCCTTATTTCTTCATGGTTTGAGGTACATTTAGGAATTTTCTAGTCTTTCCTCTGTGGGTCAGGAAGAAATACACAAAAATACTTTATCTACGAAACAGATTGATTATTATGACTGTCATTGCACACACACACACACACACAAAATAGACTAAGGCTGGATTTGAGTAATTTTAAAGTAATTTGTAACTGATTGATAGAGGTAATTGTCATTTTAAGCAACAAAGTAAATACTGTGCTTCATGTTGCTTGAAGTTTTTAAGTCAACTTTTTAAAGTTAAATAAAATAACTTACCTTTGATTAAATGAGAAACGTAATTTTAAATCATGATCAGTTTTGTTTAAGTGGGTTTTATCAACAAATTTGCAAAGATTTCCATGTTTTGGGAGGAAGGCTGATAGTTGAATTTGACCTGATTCTTCAGCTAGATCTTGACCTCCAAAGCTGTATTCCTTTGGAACACATCATGCATTAGTGAAAAAGCCTACATCCATCACACATAAGAGATTATAGCACAGCTGCTGAATGATGGCATGATCTTCCTCTCTTAGCTGAAATGTTAGCAATTGCAATCCCAGTTTTCAATGACATTGAAATAAGTAATAAGGTTTTAAAAATGAGACAACTGGGCAGGGATCAAAGGTTCTTCATATATCTCAGTCCCACATTTATTATTTAACACATTTGTTGTTATATGAACAGTTGATCAGGTGCATCTGCTGGTCTTTAAATTAACAGCACATGAACGACTGTGAAAAACTGAGAAAAAGCATATAGAAGTATTATAACATGTAGGTTTAAAGTACTGGATTCTGCTGCTCAAATCAACTGGAGGCTATTTAAAACTTCCCTGAGGCTTAAAATATTAATTATAAATATGCACACATACACATATATATTGTCCCAAACTACTTTGGCAATAATTTCCAGTAAAATGCAATTACCAGTAAACTATAAACCAATTATCAACATAAGGGATTTGAAGGACTCTGTTATTCAAGGATTTCTGTGTAATTCTGAAATCATTGATAGCATATTCACACAAAGATTAGATGTAGCAGTTACCATTTAATCCCATCACAAAATGTTTGTGAGAAGGTCACATAGAAACAATCCCTCTCCCCATTCTCCTTACCTGCTGGTGCATATTTCTCATGGTAGATGGTGTAAGCTCTTTGATGAGCTGCAGCTAGGGCCCAGGCTCGGTACTGGGGGTCATCATAAGGCAGGCTTTTAAGGACATCTGGCAGGTCACTGAAGGTGAGCCACACATCAACGAGGTCCCCAAAAACACGGAAGCTGAACTCGGCATATTCCACAAAAAGGTCAGCAAAAGCATTGGCTTTCCAACCCATGGCCTGTGCAGCCACAGCACCAGGGACATGCTGGTGATGCAGAACTACCACTCCCCTGAGCTCTGCGGCAACCAGGGTCTCAAGTAGCTTCTGGTAGCATTGCACTTGAGCTTCATCCGGCTTCCTGGCATCCCCCTTGGGAAGAATGCGTGCCCATGGAAGGAAGATTTTGTAGTGCGTCACCCCAATCTCATGAAGGTGGGAGAAGTACTGCAGCAGCTCAGAAGCCACAAGATCTTGCTGACAAAGGTAACCATGGGCTTCAGGCACAGCAGGGCCCTGATCTTTCTTGGATAGGACTTGGTCCTGCAAATGCAATCTATTTACAAACTCACTGGGTAGAGGTCCTGCAATGGCGATAAAATTCTGAGCAAATTTCCCATCTATACCAAGGCTGAGAGAGACTAACAGAAAGAAGCAGACTATTTTACACATCAGCTCCATTTCTGCAACTGCTTCAGAAACTTATCCCACACTACTTATATTACAGTACAAGTAATATTTAACTGAAATTATCTATTTCACTGATAAATGTTCCTAGGATTAGCTGACACTAGATGTGGTAACAAATGGTAACAAATCAGGACCTTTAATCAAAGGATGCACAAATGGATGAATACAAAAAACACTGTCAAACAATGAGCTGGAACAACGTCATGTGGAAACATTTTCTGAAATGTTCAGGTTCCCCTTTAAACTTGACATCAATTGACATGTGCTGATACTGCCTCCATTTTAGGAGAAGATAAAATAAATAGAGAATGCTTTTCATCACAGCTCAGAGTCCAGGATCGCAAGAGGCTTGGGTGCGTAAAAGAAATCCGAGATATGGTGGCTCTCCCACTTGGAGAAGTGGATACTAAGTGAATTCAGGCAGCAGGCACAATGTGCGTCCCAATGACCTCAAGGAACTCAAGTATCATTTTATTGCTTTCAAAGTACTCCTTCCTTCAGCCTTGAAAACCTATGCACTCTCAGCAGGGCAGATATATACCTGAGGTAGATCACTTACCTGAACTGCTGCGGGGAAGAGATAACTCGACCTTTCTACATTCAAATACAGCAAAACTGAAGAGCTGAGAACATGTTGCCAAAATACAGAACATGCTTAGGTCAACTAAACACAAAATTCTACTTAACCATATTGAAAAATCAGTTCCATCTCCAAGTTTAATAACTGGCTTTTTATCTACAACTTACCTGGAATCATCTAGGCAACTTATTTGCTGTGTCAAGCAATATTATCTTTTAAGTTATAGTAGAAAACATCTCTAAACATTTGCTATTACTCAAATAGCAAATCTTATAGCTTACACAGGAATTGTAATTTGTGTACTTTGACCGTGGTTGATTCCTGGACTCTTTTTTTAGGAACTCTTGAAAAGCTGAAAAACATTGCTGAAACGTTGTGCTTAGTGTTCTGAACAACTCTCTAATTACTCTCTTCCCCCACCCGATGTTCAAATAACAAGTTTGAACAGGAACTTTACAGCACCACCTGCTGCTTGTCCAGTAAAGTAGCGTAAACTCAGAAAGAAAACGCCACTTCTAGCCTATGAAGCACATACATAAAACTGGGGAAAGAGAAGCTGGAAAAATACCTTCTCCCATGTGAAGAGTATTTATTATCAAACTAAGAGTGCAGGGAGGGAGAAATACATAATTAAGCACAAACATCTTCCTGTCTATAATGAAGCACAAACATCTGTCCTTATTTTGAAAGTAAATGAGCAAGACAGAATAACATCAAACTGCTGTTGCAGGTGGGCTGCGATTTTTAACAAAATATAGCATTTGCCAAGATGCAGTTTATGAAAAAAGAAATAGTCAAATTTCTGCAGCCAGAGTTCATGGCAACAATTATTTATGATTCTTTCCATTCATTAAATATAACTGTTATCCTTAATGATATGCTTAGTTAGACTATGGTCTATTTCTCCAAAGCTGGGAGAGACTAACAGGAAAAAGACAACTGTCTTAGGAACCAGCTTCATTTCTGGACCTGCTTCAGAAACAGTTATTTCACACTATTTATACTTAAAATATATAGCTTTGGTATCTTTCATGCTATTAGAAAATGTGTCTTAGGTTCTGGTATCAGGCTAAGACAAATATTCAGGTATTTTTAATTCTTAATAGATTATTTAATAATCACATACCATACAGCAAATAAGTGATGACAACAGAAATTTAAGTAAAAATTTCTTATAGAAAAATCTACAAACAAGTTTACAAATACAGTCTTAAATTTCCCTCACAAATGATGGCAGTTTTCAATTCACTTACAAGTCCAGACATTCATCAAGATGAAGGTTTCTGACCTCCTGACCTTAAGCTTTGCTTTGGGCTTGGCTATTTTCAATTTTCTATTTTACATATGCAACATGAGCATACACAACTTTAGTTCATCTAAAAAGAAAGAGAAGTAATCAGTTTCTCATTACCCATTAATGGAAGTAAAAATCTTCATAAAAACTAGCATCTGTCACCCGAGAAATGTAATCTTTCTTAAGACATTAAACATTTACATTCAGTCTCAAAGCATAAGCATAGAAAATAGCAATCCCACATGTGAGTGACAACAAATCCACCCCCAGACATCTCCAGACATTTAATGATCTTTTATTTATGTTAATAAGAAAAAGAATAAAAAACAATAGCATAGAAATTCCACTAAATACAATAGAAGAACAATGCAAAATTCCTCTTGCTTAAAACAGAAGCATCTCCATGATACTCCTCATCATCTGGATGATGGCACTGAAACCCAGAATTAGTAACAAAACTAATATATGTGTATTTTTTTAAAAAACTTTCCAGGTATGCTCAGTGTCAATGAGCAATCATGTATTACTAACTGTACACTGGCACATTCCACAGTAAAGCATTCATAGGAATTGAGGATGCTAGCTATAGTATAGCAACCCTTGCAAGCAAAGAATGTATTTTCCAACAAGTAACCAGGCAGCTCTACAACCCACTTCTCAGCTCTTAGTCTTCCAGCAGATAGTTTGGGTTGACAACCAGGTATGGATCTTCATCAAAAGTCTCCTCTTCTTTGGATCCTCTCAGCCCTGACTGGGACAGTTCTATTAAAATGTGGTCCTGCAACAGACAAAAAATTGTATTCAAACAAGAACAGAAAGGTTTGTTTGTACTTTTTGAAAAGTGTCTCTTTATTCTGGTAGCAGTTCTTGCTGATAAATTATTTAGCCCTTTTAATTGTGAACTCCCTCTTTAACAGGTTCCTAATCTTAACAATTATGTTCAGTGGAAGACTCGTACATATTGTATGCTTTCTGGGAACACACCAATTTAAGTGGTTTTGTGTCTTTAAAAGTGAGAAGTACTTTATACTTTCATACTTAGTCCTCCAAACTGCCCTAGTGCCCCCGTGATTTAGTCATCCATTGAATAAACTGAATTTTTGTATTGCTGTATCCTAATGTATAGCTAACACCATAGAAATACAGAAAAATATCACTTCCCCTTCTATAAGAACATAATATGGTGGTTTCAATTTTTACTTGTACATATCTCTAACTTAACTTATTTCAGTGTTTTCTCTATTTTAGCAGGTATTAAAAAAATTAAGGTATTTATACTGCATTGGTCAGTAACACAAAAGCACAAAACGTATTTCTCAAATTAGGAAAGTATTCTATTAAAAATGAATCACTGCGCCATATAAGTTAAAACCCTTTCTCATTATCCACACATTTCTATACATACATAATGTGTAAGTCGGTGAATGACTCTCTCGATGATCTTCTTTTTATTTATTAGTTCTTCTTCAGATTCTATTTCAGATTCAATTTCCTTTAGATACCAATTAATAAGTTCACTCTTCTTTAACGATGAATCATCCTCTTCTGCAAAGAAAAAAATTTGCATAAACATAGCATCAGTAAGATACCATTCAAAGTGTAAGAGAAAAGCATTTATATGTTAGCATTTAAAATGCTGAAAAGAGAAACATGCTTTTTAAGATGTTCAAACTTTCTTTTGTTTCTTCAAACATCATGTTTTGTACAAGAGGCTGTTGCATTATGGTTTAATTAGAGACATTAAGACTGAGAACTGAAGCTTTCAGGTCTATGCATCCAAGTAGCTTACAAATCAAGTGAGCAGCCTAGCTACCACATCAGCCTTCAGCTTCAAGAAAAAGCAGCTGTAAGGTCTCATACAAGTATGTTTTGAGGGCAAAATAAAATCACTGTCACACAACAATGAAGAAGTCATCCTTCTACATATACTCAGTATTTTGAATATGTACTATAGTCTCCATACCCTTCCAAAATTTTGTAGCATTGGTATATAATATGAGACAACTGCTGAATTTCATAACAGCCTCACTGCAAGAGAAATATTTAATCTTCTTAAGAATGAAGCAGCCATTTGGCACATTGCAGCTATCTGGTTAAGTATATATTTTAGGCTGCACCTGCTGGCACATATTAAAGGTCTCGCTACAATTTTCACTGCTGCTGACTCTTCCAGTTAGGTTAAACCAGTAAATGCTACAAATCCTTTCCTGGATCTGCTCTGTTGACATGCTACTTGACTTCCTGGGTTTCAATAAAAGACTGAAGAACTAGGGCTAGGAGTTTTATCTGTATCATCAGATGTAGTTTAGCCACATGTGTACAGGTCCGCACGTGATCTAACAAGTCTGGTCTCAGCAGGAGTGAAAATCCCAAATGCAACAGCATGAGATGTAGTAACAGTTGCTCCCTGAACTCAGGGTCTGCCATTTTTTTAATAAAAAAATACTTACCTTCCTCTGCTTTCCTAAGGTGCAGCACCAGGAGATTAGAAATTCGCTGATACTCAGTGAAGCCCAGTCTAAGAGAAGCTTTGGGTGCAATGTCCTTGTTCACGTCTTCAGAATGGCCATTGATCCCATTCACTACACCACCGACCCCAGCTGGAGCTTCTGCTTCACCTGTTTGGACACATGCTCAGGTTTAAATCTGTAACATCTTTCAACTGTTTAGTACTCTGATCCACTGAAAAGTGTTGCATTGACCAACCAGGTGAGTGGACCCACAAGGAGGCTGAAGAAATACATGAGTTAAGAGTAGAAGTCAAGAGTTCTTAGATGAGAAACCAAAAAGAAGCATACTGAAAAAGGGTAAAAGGCTGGAAGCACCTTCCCCATTGAAAAAATTCTCTACAAGTAGTTTACCATTGACTCCATTTTGCTCCTCTTGATCCTCCATTTGCTGCTCATCATCTTGGTCCAAATTGATGTCAGGAGTCTCAACTCTAATGATGGACTTGTTTAAAAGCCTGAAAGCTTCCTTCACATGCTTTGGGTGAACCTGGGTGAGATTTGAAAAACAAGCAAACAAAAAAAAAACCCATGTATTAAACAGGCATGGTGGATAAGAGCTAGTGTTTAAAGCTTTTTCCCCCCAACAGCTCCATAAACTCACCTCTGACAAAGGATTTTTTTTACCTATTTCACCTGATTAATCCTAAGCAACAAAGACTCTACAAGTCAAATTATATCCTACTAAAACTCCTCTGAGTTCCACACACGGTTAGAGAGGGAATAAGAAACCTGATGAATCTTTCAGGCTTCAGCAATCATGTGGAGTTGATAAAAATTTTACGTAAGCCAAGAACACTTTGAAGGAAGATCAGTGGAGAAAGAAACATGAAAGAAACGGGGCTGAAGAGAAGCAATATGGAAAAAAAAACCAAACAAAAAACAATGTAATTAATGAGACTCTCCTCTGAAATTTAAAAACAAAAACTGGAAAAATCATCTCTAGCTGAGCCATAAGCTAAAAGCCGTCTATTTCTGTATAAGCTGAATTTAATTGAAAAGAAGCCAATGGGTGTCCTTCTTACACAACCAGCGAACAAGTTTCTATCACTGCATGTGTCACATAGCCCCTGTTTGCCACGATTTGACAGTTAACGGGCTGAGGCTGCTGATACAACTGTAATGCAAAAATATGTAAGTTGTCAGTTTGGACCAGCTCATCTCAGTTTTACAAGACATACCTTAAAACCAGTATTTAGGGCATACAAATTCAGAGTGTGACAACATCACAAGTGAAAACATGATCCAAACTCTCCTCTTCACCCACAGGATTTGAATATGTACATTACCACAGCCAAACAGCACAGCCAGAGCTCCCACAACAGTTATATAAACACTTATATAAACATTCATCAAAAACAAACTTCCATCATGGTACCTCATCACAGCAGTGCATACGGGCCATAGCTTCAGACAGCCGAATCATGCTTTCCAGTTGTCGCACTGTGATTCTCCAGGACGACTTTGTCACTCCAGAGCCATCACGCTGCCGTAATCGTTTATACTGCTCCACTATAAAGTCCTCGGACTCCTTAGATATCTTTGTGACATTCAGATAGTATGACAGTTTGCCATGTTAAAAGTATTAAAGCTTATTCTTCTTGCATTAGATTGACAGTCCCCAGATGTTTTTGTACTAGCTATTGCTTTTCTCTGAAATATTCTATGCTATATACATTATAAATAAAATTACAATCTTATTATGTTAAAATTATATTGCAACAACTATTACAGCAACAATGACATTACAGTAAGTACATTGACACACTAATTATTTTACAGCAGATTTTTGGTATTTTCTATTTTTCTGTTCCACTGACTTGCTTCTGGGCGTAATTCATGTCTGTCTCTACTAGATTGCTCTGTTTCTTTACCTCTCTGCCTGCAAATGTACATACAAGCATACACTCCATATACTAACTCTCATTACAGTTTTGTGTACACACTTCCTAGCCTGGATCTATCTGCACATATACAGATCCAGGTGGAAAACAAACTCCCCACCACATGGGAATGAAATGGGAGTTTTCAAAACTCTGTAAGAGAGGATGTCCTCTCCTTCCATTTGAGATGAACTATATTAGAACTTCTGAAGAATGTAACACACAGTCCCTCCAAGCTGCTATTTGGACAGATCACAAAAACTTGTACTTAGAACAATTTCCCATATTCTGTATCTTACCACAGCAAAAGCAAACAATACCCTTTTAAAATAAAGACATTAAGCAATACATCAATGAAATACAAAAATCTCTGCAGTAGCTGTGTTGAATAACCCATGCCCTTGAAGTATGCGAAAACTATGACACAAGCCCTCAATTGTTCAAGACAGAGGTTAAGAGCTGCCACCAGAGTTAAGACTACTGATGAAACAGTCTCAGCTAGGCTGGCTGGATTACTGGAGTTAAAAACATAATCCCAAAAGTACATAGCTCCAGAATTATGTGATGTTTCTAGATAATAAATGAGTTTAGAGCTCTTTTCTACACTAAGTGTCTTTGTATCTGCCAGAAAAAAAAGCATGCTAATGTTCCTTTGGATCTCCCTCATACAGAACAACTTATACAGGAAAATAGAATTACCTTTGGTTTGAACTGTCTAGCAAACAGCAGATACCTTCTGATATCATCTAATGAATAGACACGATCAACAGATTCTTCTACTCTGGAATGCAGATCCACTATGCGTCTGGCGATGGCATAATCTGTAACCTGGAATGTTATTGCTCTGTCAGATCACTTTCACAAAGTCAGCCAAGTATCAAAGCAGCCTTCCTTCCCATTCCCCTCCCTCACTTGCAATCCTCATGGCAGAGCTAGCCTTCCCAGAAGCCAGACTCTCTGCCAGAAGATTCAGGAGAATGCCAGAGAGGTTTTTAATTGAAGGAAACATAGCAGAGAAGGGACAAAAGACAGTTCTAGGATTTATAACCTCCTGGAACTCTCCTGGGTTACAACTTAGCCACAGAACAGGAAGATAGCAGCACTCTACAGCGTGAGAACTGCTTTCTTCCTTTTCAACCGACTGTGTCTCTTTCATCTGTCCCTTCTCAATTAGATAATCACTCTGAGCAAAACAGTGGAGAGAATAGCACTAAACCAACTTTAACCTCTTTATCTCACACATTCCCAAGGCAAATGCCACATAGACAGGTGGTAGCAGTCTCAACATTAGTGACCAGTGACCTTTAAAAAATTACTAATGGTGTTAAGTTTGCAGCTCAAATCACTACAAAATGAAAAGGCAGTATCCTTGTATTCAACAGAGCATGTTCAAATTTGTACTGCCAGCTTTTAACTTTGCACAGAGAAGAAAAGCAGAAGCAAGACACTTGCATTAATCAGCTTCACCTAAAACTGCAGATGGCACCAAGATCGTCAGGGGACAGAAGGACATGATGTATGAGAGGCTGAAAAAACTGGGTCTGCTCAGCTTGAAAACAACTGCCTCATTGGTGAGTATAGATGTGATGAAGCCAGAGTGTTCTTAGAATCAGACTGACAAGAGGCAACTGACACAAACCGAACCATGAGAAATTCTGATTAGATATAAAAGTTGTTTTTTTAATGCATGAGAGTTGTCAAACATTGCAGTAGGAGCCTAGGGTGACTACAGCATCCCCATCCTTGCAGATACTCAAAACTCATCATGTCAACCTGTTCTCTGTGATCTGCTTTGAGTGTGAAGTTAGACTAGAAACCTCCAGAGATATTTTCTGACATAAATTATCTGACAGTTTCTAAGATTACCTCATTACATTCATCCACAAGAATGAAGAAAAGATCAAAGCGAGACATAATGGGTGCCGACAGGTTTATATTCTGTTTCAGTGACTTGGATCTGTCATAGTGCCCGCCAACTGGGTTTGCTGCAGCCAAAATGGAGGTCCTGGCATTCAGGGTAGCCTAGCAGTGAAAAATATGAATAAAAAGAGAAGAGGAGAATGTCTGTGACCACTTGCTAAATCAGCTCATTGCAATTTGAATAGGTCAGCATAATATCTTTTAGATAATTTTTCAATGGAGGTATTACAACCATCACTCCTCAGAAGAACCCAGATTCTTCTAACCAGCTCTAACTAGGTCTTGGCCCCAAGAAACAGTTTGATATATCAATATATTAACACTGTCACACTCTTGTCAACAATACTGAAGCAAACTTAAAATTGCTTCTCACAACACTCCATTTCTGACAGTGCAAATACACGTTTACACAAACATGCACAGGTCTATATCCTCTGTCAGGGTTACTTCAATGTTAGGATTTTCTTGTTTTGTTTCCTGTCCTCCACTACATTTTTTTCCCCTTTCAGTAACATTTCTGATCTTTTTTTTGCCAGGGTATATGACACAAAAGCTTTGCAGGCAAGTGATCTCTGTCCTGCCACAGTGAAGCAGCTGACATGAGAATCTGACAGACGATGCTAGATCAGTACATGTAACAAACAGTCCAGTGACAGTACAGACTAGACAATCAGAGGAATAGTGCAAACTACCTTTACTCCTGCTTTAGTAATGGATATAGTCTGCTGCTCCATCGCTTCATGAATGGCTACTTGATCCCGCAGTTCCATTTTGTCAAATTCATCAATGCAACAAACCCCCTACAGTGAAAAAAAAATAATGTCACCCCAGTTCAATCATTTTTTTGGGGGAAAAAAAGCATCTTTCAGACAATTTGGCACTCTGTCATTAACCAAAACCACTCCAGGATGCAGGAACCCTAGTTCCTGGACTCACATTATCCGCCAGCATCAGTGCTCCAGCTTCAATGACAAATTCATGAGACTCTTCATCTTTCACAACAGCAGCTGTCAGACCAGCAGCACTGGAGGCTTTTCCACTGGTGTATACAGCACGAGGGCTGAACTCATCTACATGCCTAAGGAGAAGAGTAACAGTGAGGAACTTAAAGTCCAATTAAAACTTGCAGAAACAAGACAACTGTGATACAGAGCTGTTTTCAATCTCCCGGGCCATGACTTACTCCTTCCTTCAGAAAGCAATTAATATTTAGGTAGTCCTTCTCACCTCTAATGATGTTTGAGCAAACCTTGGAAACTAACCCTTATCTAACTGCAGTCTCTCACAAGTCTGTTATTCACCTGTGGTTAAACCAGCAGAAAAAATAATCCAGACCATTTCCCACAAGTTTTCTGCTGACTTCACAAGCTAACACAGCTCATAGGAAAAATATCAGCAAAAAGGAATAAATGGCTTCATAGAAAGCAGCAGTGAGACTGACCACAAGCAGCCTAAGGCAGCTTTTGTGGTGCCTCTAGATTTCTGAGTTGCAGTACATGCTGTAAGGACCTCTGCATTGTTCTCCATGAAGTTGAGGTCAGTGAACAGTATGGCAAAATAAAACTATATTGAATGAAATTTCCAATTAAAAAGCATTAGAAGACGTAGCATAAACCATATTTATTTTATAACTATTTTTCAGAGCTAACAGCTGTTATTTGTCCAAGTGCTGAAACCTACCCACTCTGACTAAGCTAAAAAATGCAGCAGGGGGCAGAAATAATTATTTCATTTGCCTGATATTTTATATGTGAAATAAATTCTGTACTTTAATATACAATGTCATTTGAAAAAATTTAGAAATTAATATTCATTTTTTGTGATTATCACATGAACTTGAGTTTGCTTCAGCCCTGTTTAAATACTTCAACCACATCCAAACAATTCCTGGATAATATTCTTAAACGTTTTACTTCCGTTTCCTTAACATGGAAAAAGCACAGTTCACATTTATAGCTCTTGTCACTCTGGACAATGTTTAAATACTTTGTTTTAATGAGATGCTTACTTCAGAAACTGACTCTTGGCTGTACTTGGATCACCAACCACACAAACATTGATGTCCCCACGCAATGAAGTGCCTTCTGAAGTGGTCTTAGGAACTCCTCCAAAAAGCATCAGCAGGACCCCACGTTTCACTTCATCATTACCTGCCCCAGAACAGACAACTTGATTAAAAATCTGAAAGAACACACCACATTCTTCCTATTTAAAAGAAACTTCACCCCACTAGCATTTTAGAGCATTTGGGTACATCTGCTCAGAATTTACCTATTTGCTAAACATCCTCTAAAACTGCATTTATGTGCTTCAGGGCAGAATGACTCAGAAAGCAGCTGAATTCCTTGATGCTACAAAGGCTCAGAATATGAACCAAATTCAGCTGATCAAACTTTTCAGATATAACCAACATAAGTCCTCAAACTAGCTCTAAGCCAAAAAGAACTGCAAACACGCACATACATGTACAAGAGCATACAACTATTTGGATCCCTTAAATCTTTTGAAAGAAGCCCATATAGAATAGAGCTCACATCCAACAGCCAACTTCATGTATGGTCTGGTAGATCACCTAATAGCAAAACCAACTGTTTTAACTAATTACCTTGAAGGCCTTAATGATTAAGCATAGCAAGTAATCAGGAAATAGACTCTCATTTACTAGCAAAACCAGTGCTGGAGGAGAGAGTTTGTGGTAGCTGGCACACAGCTCTCAAGTTTTCCCAAACAGCAGTACACAGACAGCAAAAAGAGTACGTATTTTCACAAGAGACATCTTTCCTCTAAGAAGCAATAAATGGACTCTTACCATGGATAGTGGGGAAGAGGCTGGTGCAGAGATTATGGTAAAGGTTCTTATCTTGGCTCATTTCAAACACCTTTTCCCATTCTTTCACAGACATTTGGTTTTTAATGCTTTCTGCAGTCTGCTCTTCATCTCGGATCTCTTTTCCACCAAACTAAAAAAAAAGGAGACAAACAAAGTAGTAATGTGGTCACTACCAAATGAGAGCTCATTGCCTTATACCTTTGCAAACAGACAATTTCCTAGTGGTCAAAATCAAAAGAATACAACTTCAGTTATTTTGAAAACCAAAAAGATGTGCTTGTCCACAGAGTAAAGAGCAAGTAAACCACTACTGCTTCCTCTGGCTAAAATTTGCCTTTGTAAGCATTCTTCAATAACGGGAATTTACAAGGTCTTCATTCATCTAGAATGAGGCAGGAGACTTTTATACTCGGAAAATAACAGATGCTGGTTTTATCATATGTGATGGTGAAGCTGCTAGCAGGATTGTAGATTAAAATATCATACCGTGATATTTTAACCCAGCCATAGTTGATATTACTTATTATGCTGTAGTAGCATTCCAAGATATTATGTGATAAATAAGAGGGAGGGAACGAGGATTGCTGTTTTCCTTCTGACAAAATGAAACAAACCTCCAGGATTTCCTGGAGGAAAAGCAAATGCTGCAGAAAATTGATGAAAGCTGAACAGAAATAAATGGATCAGTTACCTCTTTAGAACTGATACATTTATATCATTGGCAAATAATCACATCTGTGAAAGCTGTTATGAACAACAAAGATGAGAATAAAAAAAATCCCTGCTGTATAAATCTAATCAGTATATAAAGACAGTCAAATGCACAGGTAGGTGATACACATACTTAGCTTTACTCATTCCCAGTCCCTAATTTGAGTAAAGCCATAACAGCACAAATCATCAATACCTTTAAAATCCTTTTTTTTTTTTTTTTTTGTTTCCCAGACTCACCCGTGGATTTGTTGGTGCAACGTAACAAGCTAGAAAGACTAGCTTATATGACAGCTCTCTGACTCCAAGGGCACGAAGTCCTCGGACACCTTCAGCTTCATAGCCCTCTCTCCCACTGACTCGGGAGCTGGTTTCTGCACGTACCCCTGCCATTAGAGTGGGAGTCAGAACAGCAATTCCCAGAATAAGTGGGAAGAACTCAAGGTCATGAGCAATAGCAACAAACCTGGTGTTGAGAGCTGGGACACATCAGGCACAACAATCAGTGACCCCGTGAAGTCACATTTGTCACCTGCCTGAGCAGACTCCACTGCTTCTGCGCGCAAGATCACTTCCACACTGCGAGGAATGCTACCACGTGGCAGCTCGGCCTGTGTCTCCTGAATGCGAACCTGAGGACGGAGAGAATATTAAGCACTTAGCAAATGTCACCAAATTTGAAAATGCTTCTAAAGCTAAGCTGCTAACAAAGACAGTAACTAGCCTTTGACTGCTGCCATCCATATCAACTGTGAAATTTCTCCTACAAGAAGACAAGCAACCAAAAATCTCTTCACTAGTCAGTATCTAAGAAGCCTTGGAGAAACTCAAGAGGATACACAGTGACCACAGTGGCAATTCTGAGGGCTAGGAAAAGCAACTTGAAAAGTCCAGTTAATGTCACTGACACAAAATACTACTGCAGTATGTGAAGTGCTGAGGATTTGGTAGAAGGAAATCAACTGGGAATAAAACACTGCATATACTAAAAGACACATCTTTTCCTACGAAACAGCTAGACATGATGTACCTGCAACATGAAACTAGCAGTGGCTCAAATACATGGTTTTTCAGTGGTTTACTTAGACAATAAACATCATACAACAAAACCGGTTTGATAATATTCATAATGTCCCATGCTTAAACATAAGCCTTCTATAGAAAGAAAGAAACTATCTGTATAAATTCCAGTGCTTTCTCTTTAAGTCTTTTCTTGATATTGACAGAACCAAAATTAACAGTCTTCAATGTGTAGCAGTACAAGCAACAACTTTCAACTACCACAGAAACATCATTTATATTTGTAATTCCCCCCCGACCTCACCACTGTACCTTTTGGAAATCAACAAATCTTGATTTGTTTGTGTCCAGAAGAAACCTCCTCCTATTGGCACAGACCGGGTTTCTGCAGATGTTTGGCTGTGTGTATTTAAATTGCTGTTCCACATCTTTAATCACTGTCTGGCAGTCAAGGCACATGAAGGTTCCACTTACAAGCTCGGGGTGGACTGGGTGGGTACGCACCACCTGTCCACTGATACGCATCAGTGAGCCAATTTTTGCCGAAGTTAGTTCTCGGATTCTGTTTAAAACATAAATGCAAAAAGATTAAATTATTGAGTTGACAATTTTTAGGTCCAGGGTACTACCCAAGTACTAACATGCAACCTAGTTTCATTCAGTCTGTGACTAAAGAGCAGTTTTAACAGACAGAAAAAGCAAGGTTACTAGAATATATTTTCATTTTATGATTTTACATAAACTTTTGGATTAATTCTAAAGGTCAAACCAATGCAAAAGCTACTTCACTGCTACTTCAACAGCAAGATACTCTAAATCACTGTTTAAATTCCAGAAGTTACGTTTGAGGAATATGACGAATGTAAGTATCTGAGTATGTTTCACAAATGAAAAATGTTTCAAAAGATAACCTGCACAAGATCAGGAAACTTCCTCATAATTGCACTGGTCAACTGTACATTTCACACTATATTACCAAAACAGTTCCAGTATGTTTTGACACTTCCACTAGTAAAAATGTACAAGTTTCCAGAACTAGTAATCATCTTACTTGAGCCTGGTAGGTAGATCTTGGAATGCAATATAAAAATCCTTGTTTGCAGGAACATTTCCATGGTCTCTGGCAAAAGTCTTTACTGCTCGGCAGAGGTAAGGGTAAACCCTGAAATACAGAAGAGAAGTTCAGTTTTTAAAGAAGTTATCAAAATGCCTTCTTTGCTTAGACTACGCCAAAGGCTTTTATCATATATTTCTAGGTTCTGGCTTTTATTGCCCTATTATTGTAGAAACACACGAAATCCTATCTAAATACACTAAGTATGCAATCACTGCATAATAATGCCATTTGCTTTATTGTCTGAAAATTGATTTTTTAAAGTCTCATTTTATGACACTGTTATCCTTGTATTAAGTAGATGATCCTCAAAATAAGCCACTGACTCACAAAGCATTTTCAGAGAAAGAAGTTCTAGAGTTTATTCCTTATTCCTGTATTGACCATCTACTTCTTTATCAGCATAAATGCAGCTGGCTAGTTAGCTAAGGGTTTCCAGAAAGGAATTCATTGAGAAAGAAGTTCTGATCCAGTAAGAGAGAAAAAAAAAATCTTAAATGTGTTTTCAGGATACAGAAGCAGACAAACCTTTATTTTTTTATATAACATGTAAAAGATGTCACGAGACTACAGTATTGCTAAGCTCTCAGGTACACCTTACCTGTAAAATTCCTCCTGAATAGTGGTAGAAAGCTGCTGATTGAACTGCTCCAAATCCACAAAGCTTACAACCAAAGTATTCCGCTCTGGTCGAATCAGTTCTTCAGCATCACGCAAGTATTTGACCTCCCCATCGCTGTTCTGAAACCTGAAAGTGATTCAGGAAAGCGTTTCATACTTACGCATCAGGCAGCAATCAAACGCAATCAGATACTTCTGAATTCAGGCGAGAAGGTGAGGGAAAGGATCACACACATTGAGGAGTGTGCAAAAGACAGCATCCCACAGTCCCTTGCAAACGCCTTTCCAACAATACTTCTTCCACCCCTTTGCTGCATCTGTTCTATCAATCGCTCAGCACAGACGCAAAGGGTCTGCACTCCATACAGTAGGTCTGCCCCACAAACTTACTTATGATTTAACAACGGCCCTGCACCAGCAAACCGGGGTTTCCTCAAGGTGATGTTAACAGTTCCCTTGTTTGCTGCTGATGGGGCCCTCGGGAAGCAAACTGTGGGAAGCCAGATGTATTAAGGTGTAACAACCGAGCCCTGAAAGGGATTTTCAACCTGGCTGTCACAAAATGACTTTGGAAAGGACCAAACGCACCTAAGAAAGTGTCAGCAAAACTTCTCTGGGGACGATTTTGCCAACCAAGGGAGCACCGTGCTCTTCTCCTATACCTGTTGCAAAGTAGACACCTCACGACAGGGGAATGTCACAGCAGGGGACCGAGATGACGGAAGAGCTTTCCCGACTGAAACACGGCGGATTGCGGCGACAGGCCCTGACAAGATTCACTCAAATGGCGGCTCCCTCTGAGGCGCTAGCGGCCCGCCGCGGCCCACCGCCTCCTGGCGGCCCTGCCCGCCCTCCGCCGGGCCCAGCCCCTCCACTCACTCCTCTAAGAAGTCCTGGAACAACTTCTGGCACTTCTCCGCCACCTCATCGCGAAGCTGCTGTTGCTGCACCGCACCCGCGCTCCCCACCGCCAGGTCCATCCCGACCGACGCTCCTTCCAGCCCGGCCCCACAGCGATTCGCGCCACAGCGCACCCCACGTGCGCCGCTCTGCCGGCCAATCGGTGACCGCCGTCCCGCAGAGCCCCGCCCCCCAAGGCCCGAGCTCCCCCTTCCCTCACTGGCCTTTGCGCGCCAAAGGCGCTGGTCGTGCTGGAGTTGGGGTTTGTTCTGGGACCGGGCTGGAGATGGATCGCTGCTCGCTGGGGGAAAGGCTCAGCGGGTAGATGCCGGCAAGAAGCATAGGGTGGGCTAGGCACCAGCCCCGGCCATCAGCACTCTGATCCCAGATGAGTCTTTCACTACTTGCTGGAGGGGGGTTGATTAGCTTTGTCTGTAAACTTGTCAGTGCTGTGGAGGGCTTTAACCTCCGCAGGTAGAAGGATGTGGCCCACAAACATGTAGGTGTCTGCTGTGGTGGTCTCAGGGTAGTCTTTAGCTGCAGTGAACTTGAGCAGGCTGCTAGGTTCCCGGAGAAGCAGGCCAGCTACAATAACGGGAGTTACAACTACTGGCGCAGCCAGCACGCTGCTGAGGAGGCCCAGAGCCATGAAGCCACTAAGCTGTGTGCTGGAGGAGGTGTCTTGGGCAGCGTCTTGCTGACAAAAACCCACTGGGTAGACTGCACCTCCAGCTTTTAAAGGACCAGCCTCAGGTGAGCATGGCGCAAGTTAAGCCAGGTGAAGGTCAGGCTCGAGTCTGGACACTTGGCTCCTTGTTTGTAACGGGTTCATGGGTAGAATGGTATAAGGTAGCATATGCCAAGCGGTGTCATGGCTGACAGCCATTACCGAATGGCAGCTGGTGGCACATGATTGCTTGCCAGCAGGAGCCATTTCAGTATCTATGAAAAATTACTTAGAACTGCGCTGCCACCTGCAAAGTCATTAATTTCTGCCTAACTGGGAACTTTGCTGTAATTACCGCAGCTAAGGGCTGAATCTCAGTTCTGAAACGTTTTTAAAAGCCCTAGCTACACAAGCTTCCTGCAGTACCGTTATTTCCTATTGCAGTGCACTTGCCATTTAGTGAACAGAGACTTCTAATTGCACAATGGAAAGGCTGCCTAGCAATTTGGGGTTTATGGCATGTAGCAAGATTCAGCTTTGTTCACTCACTTTTCATTGTAGAGATTAAAGTTTCTGGCTGGGTTAGTCTTTTTTTTGTTTTAAAGCTGGTATTATTTTAATGCCTACTGTTGTGCTTTAGTGCAAGATTACAGCTTTTGGAGATTTTTGTTTGGCTGGTTTTTTTTCTGTTTCAAGACAGCTATGGGTTAAAAAGTTAGCAAAGTAGAAGAAAAACTGCACAACTGGTTATTTATCCTATGCTTGCATGCTCTTTTAAATCCAAAGAAAATAAGAAAATAGTTGAACTTGATAATTTTTAAAAACTTTCAATGAATAAATTCCATATGGAAAATGCATGAAAATAATAGTAAAACACAAACAACAAATAGTGAATAATTAAAATGCATTTGGACAAGCTATGTACTCTATAGAGATGGCTGTTAAGAAAACATGCTGTTTTTTCAGGCTCTCTCTTTTTGGCACATGGGAACATGCTCAAAGGGGACCCATGGCAGATGCAGGGTGCATGGGGTAGAAGCTAACAGTGGACTCCCATGGCCTGAATGAAACTGTGCCACTCCACCAGACATGCTGGAAACCCAGTATGCACTGGAGTCCAGGGCAGCCAAGCAGTGTGCCACAATGGATGTTGCTAATACGTTCTCCTCCTTCCCTTTGGCAGCAGACTGCAGGCTACAATTTGCTTTTACCTGGAGAGGTGTCCAACGCACCTGGAATTGACTGGCCTGGGGTGGAAGCACGAAGTTGTCTACTTTTACAATTCCTTTCTTTTCCCCTGGCCCAGTGGGCAGGGAGCAAGCAGCTGTGGTAGTAAGCTGTCCACTGAGGTTAACCCCCAGGAGCTGTGTGCCAACTGGAGCCAGTCCTGCACTATGCTGCCAGGAGAACAGCCTGAGTCCTCCTTCTTCCTGCTGGGCAAATTCAGACAGCTCAGTGAACACAGACGGGTTTCCACAGGAAAATGTAGTTAAACTTCAGAAGCACACTGAAGCTTTGTGTTTGTTTTGAGCAGATGACTCCCTTGCCAGTATCTCTTATAGTTCCTTAGTTTAAAAAAATTACACAAGTGTAATGAACACTGTAGATCATGAAAGAGATAAAAACCAAAACATTTTAACTGATGGAGAAGCGGCAGCAATGTGGACTCCATGTAAAATGCTTAACTTCCTGCACCTTACTGGGAACACACAACTATACAGGTTTGATTTTTTCCAGAACTACCAAACTAGAGTTGTCACCTATCAAAGCCACATAAAGTTCTGAAATTACTATTTGCAAGGTTTCAAAAAGAGTTCTAACAATGTGCAGCTCCCACTAAAGTATCCCATTAAGATTACATTGAGGACAAATGCATTTTGATTTATGATCATAATTATTTTCAGTTAGCTAAGAAAAACTGCATGAAAAGATTCTGTGTACAAAGGTATTAGGGCCTCCATCTGAATTCTTGTTCTTGTGCAGCCAAAGTGAATAAATCAAACTACAACATGAGCTCAAATAACTCTTGCATGGGGGATAAGCACAGTTGTCACAGGAATGTACGCACAAAACTTGCTGCCAAATTTAGAGTAAGAAACAGGTTTTTTTCTTGGCATGAAATGTAAGTCAGTAATTTTGTTCCTTATTAGAAGGATGCACTTCCGATGTGGGATACACTGCTGGCTCCGTATGAATAAAGGTAATTAAACTAATTCCAGTTGGCTTGGCTGAATAAAACAACTGTTTTGAAACTTGGATTCATCACTAAGTTGTCTGTAGTGATAAGAGGTGTTTGTAATCCACTTAACTTTGTAAAGTACATCTGGGTACACTGTAAGATTTTAAAGTTAATAATGTGGGGAATATTCCATGGTAAATTAATTAGATCAGACTCATAAGCAGAGCTGCGAAGTATTTTATTCCTTGAGTTGTATGACTTCTAAAGTAAGTTTAACGTTGACATTTCCATTACTTTACCTAACTGACCTTTAGTATGATTGTTTTCTAATGGAGAACTCTTGTCACAAAACATTAAAATTAAGTCTTGTTCAGTGGCAGCTGCAAAAGATGATTTGCCCTTTTGTGAAATTCTACACAATTTATACACAGCCTCACTGACCTTTTTGTAGCATAACCAATATGTGACTTCTCTGACATTTAAAAATCAAGGTAGCAACAATAACACAGACTTTCTAAACCATACCTCCTAATGAAACTTTTATCATATAATATGCGAAGCAAAAATTAGGTCGGGAATTACAAATATGTATGAATATTAGAGTAACTCCATTGCAATGCCCAAGTAAGCAACTTAAGCCTTTGCTCTCTGGCAGCCACACCTACAAGAATGTTTTAAATTTGAAAAACAACTATCAGATGAGGTCTATAAAAGGAAAGTTCAGACACTGGTTCCTCTCCAAATGCAGGGCACATATGGCTGGTTGGGAGGAGGAAGAGAAGTAGCTTTGCACATCACTGCAAATTGAGGAGGTTCAAGTAACTGGTTCATTTGAGAAAAAGGATGTCCAGAAAGAATTTTGGAAGTACTCTGACTTCCAGAAGCACTCAGTTCTCTAGATGTACAACAGCTGGGCCATTCACAGCACTTACAAGTGAAAAAACCCAACCCTGAAATAGGTTGGCTTACATTATTTGCTTTTCTTTCATTGGCAATAGATACATTAAATCCTTGCTGATTTGTTTTGTCTGTTACCTTAGAGGCTGACCTGCTCTCAAACTCACCTTTCATTTATTTTCTGAGAGTATTACATATACTTGTGTATTCTATGAGTGTGTGTAACCTTCTGACCATTCTCAAATAATAACATAAAGAACAGGCCTAAAAAAAGAAACCAAACCCAAACTGACTCTTGATCAACTCATTATTATCTTGTGAAGATACACATACAGCCAGACACTGCATCTAATTTACTTTGAGAGATTTATTGCAATTGATTTTCACAATTTCATACGAGTATTGTAAGAATGCTCCTTTTCTCACCTGCTTCTCTATGTAACACTCATGTAAATTAACAACTGGATGCTTTCCTGCCAATTTAGAAATTTACTTCAGAATATTCAGTTTTGCTGACATAAGTTAAAACAGCAAAATTTTTATTGCATAATTTATTAAAAGTAAAAACATGATACAATTTAACGTGATACCAGAATACTAACTTAATATATCACATTTTCATTAAAAATGTGCAGAGTTTCCAATACAAAGAGTCCTGATCTGTTAAAATACCGTCTTTTAAATAAATAGCTAAGGATTAAAAAACAAAAAATATTGTGGTACTTTAGGAAATGAGAATTTTTTAATTTTTTTTTTTAAATTGGATATTACAATGCTCAAATCAACACACAGTTTCCAATACAAAAAGTCCTGATCTCTTCAAATGTTATCTTTTAAATAAAAAGGTAAGGATAAAAAAAATATTGCAGCACTTCAGGAAATGAGATGTTCTTTTTTCCTTTATTGCGTATTACAATACTCAAATCAATACAGGTTCATCAGTAGCAGGGGATATACTTTCAGTTGTATCGTATCTGCAGGGCAAATCATCTCAAACTTTCAAAAGCAGCTCACGTTACGGTGTCAGTCGTTTGGGATCCCGTGGAAACATGGAGGTCTGACGAACATTATGAAGCCCTAGGTACAGCATAGTTACTCTTTCCAGCCCTACAACAAATCAAAAAGCACCATCAGCACAGCCACTCATTTGTTTGAAACTTAAAAAACTAAAGGTATTTGGACCAGATGAGGTCCCTTCCAACCTGCTATTCTATACCTACAGTCAGCCTCACACAGTGGTGTGACTAAATACTGGCATGTATGCATCAGCATCTCTGACTACAGAAAGTAGAGCCAAAGCCAGCCATTTTACATACCATGATGCAGACTTCACTTGGAAAGTGTATCAATAAGCAATGGCTCTAGAGATTCAACCCTGAATCACGCTGGACTTTTAAGAAAGATGGTACAGAACATTGAAATGGGAAGTGTGTAACTGGGAGAACCATATGCTGAATACTGTAAACAGCAGCATAGCCGAAACCAGTCTTAACAGCTTCAGAGTAAGAGACATTAAGTGCCATAAGCAACAACGGAAAAAACCTACAGTTGGGGAAGCTAATTTCAAACTCTCTACAGTAAAAACTGTAGATTCAGCAATATGTATCTGTGTAACTATCTGCTGATACCTTTTCTAATAATAAATATTTCACTAGTAATTGTCTTCTTCCTTCCTGAAATCTTGGAGGTTATTATGTGTGTACTGGGAAACATGGAAAAACTTCCTAATCCATGAGGCTACATATGCATCCCAGCCATGTTATGATCCCCATACGCACACTGGTTTTCACACACTGCTCTCCTGTATTAAAGTTTCCATTTGAAATAGCTAGAAACCAGCCTTAATTCTCTCAGCATCTCCTGTTTGGCTGGTACTTGGATTGACCTCTGGGATGTGCCATGTGGAGCATTTACTGTGCAGAATCACTTCAGCTTTCTTGATGTTAGTTCTGAGTGGCCTAAATGATTTTGGATCATCTGCAAATGCTGCATCTCCTCTGGCTCCAAAGTACTGCATAATCACAGATGTAGGTAGATGTAGATCATCTTGTAGGTATTTCAAAACAGTTGTCTCAATAGCATATCGTAGATGTAATGCACTTACTGAAGGCAAACTTAGTTGTTTTGAGAACATGCTGAGAATGTACTAAATATACTTTACAAAAATAAGGCAAATGGAGAAAGACTGAATCAAATAAACAATTGTGTTTATTGATGAGGACCTACAAAGTGTCCTATTTCCACCATGCATGAACAGTTTCATCCTGCTAATGGAAGCAATGTACATAACTGTAAATTGTTATAATTAAAATACCTAAACGCTATCTTTTCTCATTTTAATATGCAAAATACAGCCAAGACACGAAGCCTCAGTACCTTTGCTAAAACCATTAGCATGAGCCAAACTGATCATTGATATTCACTCAAATCGCTGAAGATGACAAGCAATCACTTATTCCTCCTCATTATATAACAGCTTCATCAAATGCACTAAGAGACCAGGGGCTTCTTGTATTAGTAGGCAATGATAAGTCCATACATAATGCAGTATTTTCTTGCTTCCTTAAATTCTCCTCATTGGTCAAATTTGAAAGTGATGTGCCTGGCTAATAAATGGACACTTTCTCTTGTGATCACCTGCTTTTTAAACTTGCCAGACCATGCCATTATGAGTTTAAATTCTCCCATCATAAACAGCCCCATGCTTTTGCCTAATAAGGCTGCTGTTCTCATTTTTATAAAAAATAGTAATAAAAATAAAATAAATAATAAAAAATAAAATACATATACTTACCTATTCCACCACCTGCATGTGGAGGTGCACCAAAACGAAAGGAATCGATATAAGCCTTTATTTTCTCCAAATCTAGAGAGGAAAAAGACATGTTTCTCACCTGCTTAATGAACACCAAGCCAAACATACAAGTGACTAGAGAACTGCAAACACAGCAAAAAATTTACCAGTTAACATACAAACTAACAGTGTGGTTTTACTCATCAAACATGTAAATTATCCAGGACTATTTAGAGATTATAACAGTTTTGATTTTATAATGCTGTTAATAACTTAGGGAGGAAATTCTAGAACTGAGTACGAGCTAGGCCCAGCTGTTCATGTGACTTACAGAAAATGGTGATTTCTTGAATAAACTGCAGTAAGAAAGTAAAGATTTAGCAACTATTTTTCCATCTTGGTACAGTGGGAGCTACTCGTTTTTTGCCACTCACTGAAAGCATAAATTTAACCTACATTTTACTCTTGTGATCACCTGATTTACTCTTACCCTTCTACTATTAGCTGGCCTTGTCCCTGCTGAGATTTCATTTATTTTTTTAAATTTCAGCAAGGGACACTTGCTTATTTGCTCTCAATTCAGTAGACAGAGGCATGACCGAAGGAGACTTGTTTGTCTACCCTCATTCTGTTGAACATATTTCCTGTATTACATTCTCTTAAAGTCCTTGGAAACAATTCCTTTTCATAGAAGTGTTGGTGGGAAACTAACCATTTTCTTAATAGCCCCACTCTAGATTAAAATGCTTAAACAGAATCAGATGCATTAACATTCAGAATGAAACAGCATGATGATTTTAGCACTACCACCTTGTAACAAATTCTGCCCCAAATTCTTCCTATAAGGGAAACAAATCCAATCATGATTTATACTCTTTTAAATTCAGCTTCATGTTGTTTACCAATGCCATGATGCTGGGCTCTTTCTGTCAGCAGCTGAGGATCATGAATTCTCTGTGCTCCAGACAAGATCTCTTCCCCTCTCATGAACATATCATAAGAGTTAGAGTTTTTCTGGAAAAACAAAGATGAGTTTATTTCCCACCTACAGTTGCTCCATCCTTACATGGCAAATGTGCACCTCTCAATAACTTCACTTATCTGAAGTAAAGTATCCAAAGTTGTGCAGTAAGACTGCAATGTATCTGGAGTCTGGTCAGGAATTACATCCCTTTTGCTCCTCTCATTAAACCAGAGCTGATTTTAAAAACTGAAGTTCATGCACATGCCCTCTGAAAAAA
Organism: Melopsittacus undulatus; assembly: GCF_012275295.1. Lineage (NCBI taxonomy): Eukaryota > Metazoa > Chordata > Aves > Psittaciformes > Psittaculidae > Melopsittacus > Melopsittacus undulatus. Next base: position 79,005,042 of record NC_047530.1, on the reverse strand, counting down.
TACTACATTTGCATGTAGTTATCCCAGCAAAAGATGCTCTAAAGATATTTACCCTGGATTTAGGAATGAACTGGGGAATTTCTAACAATTTTTAAAAAGTATATTTTCTGTTAAAGTGTCTATTATCCTAGAAGAATGTTTTTGCCTCTTTTCAGTGATGGCAGCAGCACGGAGATCTCTCCATAAAGCATCCTAGCTTTAGCTAGACTTGTTTCTTTCCATTATGTTTTCACCAGTGAAGAGTAACTACATATATTTTACATGTCATGTAACATTGATCTAATCTTGTTATCAGAATTTTAATTATAACAGTGGATCACAGAAATATACTTTATTTAATTTCATCAAGTTATCCCCACACAGAATAATTTAAACCAAAAAAAACCCCACTAACAACAACAAATAATTTTACTTACAGGATTTACTGGGTCTGGCATTGTATAAAAAGGCCTCACAGCAAGAGGATATTTGTCAAGAATATAGAAGTCTGTGTCATACTGAAAGAAGGTAATTTAAACAGTTAGTAGAAGAGAAAATGATGAAGAGAACAAATAAAAAGAGGAAGACGTAACCAATGTTGTGAATATTTGAAATAGAAGAAAAAAGATCTTCCAGTATCTTTCCACAAATTTAACAATATTATCTTAAAAAGATAATACTTATCAGTAGAAGTCATGGATTATTTTTCAGATTTCCAATACTACTTCTGTAAATTTGCAAATGTTTAGCAGTAAAATGTTTTTCTGTAGTAGGTACTTACCCATCTCCTATAGATTAGTTAGAATATGGTTTGCTTAGTTGGTTGGTTTTAATTATGTTGAGATCTGGATTTGGAATGTACTATCCTGTTTGGTGTACTCAGTATAACAGATGATAGAAATAAATACAAAAGATTTAAAATCGTTTGAAACAGCTTAGTATGTTAAAGATAAAACTGTCTGTAGATTAAATAAGCAGCAACAAAATGGGAATGAGTCAACAATTAAAAAATGTTTATGCTAATTACAAACTCTTCACAACTTCTACATGTTTTGAGATACTGTATTCTTGATCAGTGTGTAAAGAGTTGTTTTACATGACGTAGGCATTTATCCCAACCTAGTGACTCCATGACATCAGTTTTCACATTCAATCACAAATTTATTTATTCTAAAATAACTGTTACCTTTTCCTTTACCAGGCGTCCCAGGAGCTTTTCATTAGGTGTGCTGAAAAAGATTTATCACCATTAAAATTAAGTGATTTAAACTTGGGCTTATTATATGCTGTACAAAGCTAAAAGGATTTCAAGCTACAGATTTTATGCACCCTACCGTTTAGAAACTCGAGTACTTGCTTCTGAATTCTTTGGATTGTGCAGGCAAATTTCAGAAATAAAGGATACTTATTTCTGTTCCTAAATATTTTGTATTAGTCCTAAAAAGCCCTTAAATTAACTGCTACCTAAAGATATTCTTGCTCTTAATATGACTACTTCCTACTCACCAATATTTTGATTACTGAAGAATTGTGTACTCTATTTCCTATTGGCATATACCTTGTGCAGCCATTTCTTCTTAGGCACAATTAATTGAGAAATACCATAAGCAGTTGCTACAGAAATTATTTTGCTCTGTCAAACTCTTATGATTAAAGCATCTTCAACATGCAGATCATTTTACTGTAAAATCGTATATTATCCTAATAGTACTGGATATATTACAAGGAAGAACAGAAGCCTTACAATTTATTAAGTGTCTTTTTAAAAGTTTGTATATAATCAGTTAGTTCAACCAATCTTCTGGTAAACCAATGGGAATGCAATCATACGTGCTTAATCTTTTTCCTAAGAGGTGGAAAGAAGTGGGAATGTGTCACTGACAAGAAAAACCTTAAGACTGAAGAATCATTTTGTTTAATTCTATTCAAAGACGTGACAATTCACACAAAGAACAACTGTTAGAAAAACAAGTGCTTCTTATGCTTAGAAGATCAAGTTACTCTCATCTTATGTTTTAAGTTACTTTTTTTTTTTATTTCAGAGTTGGTACATACAGTCTACGTTAAGGACTGTTTCCATATCCTTTTCATTTATTTGTCAAGAGAGTTGGATACAAGTATTATTTATTCCTCTATAAGCTTGTGGTTCCTTCTTGAGGGCTGTCAATTGAACAGTACAAAACTGACACCTTCACAAGACTGACACATTTGTGTACTGCCAAAGTACCTCAGGTCTTCTTCATCACCCATCTCAATACCAGCCTCCCTAAGCATGGCCACAGCTTCACAGTATTCCAGCCTCAGAGTTGGCTCCAAAAACTTAAAAGGCTCACAGGGGAACTGTTTGTTCACTGTATGAATTTCAGTTTGGAATCTATATACAAGGAAACAAGAACAGAAGTAAAATACAAAACAGTCAAGAAAAAATAATGATTTTTCAATGGCAATACAATTTTGCCACAAGAGGTCCCTCTTGCAACATAAAAAAGTGTTTTAAAGTCTCTTCTGGAGAAACTGTACAATCCTAATGAAATGTTTCACGTAAATTAATGCATCTATTGCAATGATATACACGTTAATATTTTACTACTACTTCTGTTTTATACCTTTTGTAAGAAATAATTGACTTGCTCAAATTTTCCCAGTAAAGTTCTTTTTTAAGTAATATCCTATTTTAAATATAAAAAAGAAAATTCCTTCTACACAGAGAAAAAGATACGCACTTCTGCTTGCAAGACAGGCTAATTTGTAAGCAAATGAAAACAACCTCCTAAACTTCTGACCTGACTTTTCAATGAGTTAGACTGTGAATAACGGAAATAATCTTTGCTGCTTTCACAGAAGAGATGCAAGCTGTTATAATAGATTCAAATCAGACAAACTTTCTTAGACAGCAAATATTAATTTTAAAAAATCTAACAATCAGTTTACCTGTAGTGGCACAAAAAGAAGGATGTTTTAAATTAATGATGTATCATTTCTGTTAGGAAGTCCATCAACAGTGAACAAGTTTTCTTAGTGCAAGTTAGCATATTCTAGGAGATGCAACTTGGGCTAAAAATAGTTTACTGCCCTATGGTTTGAGTGACCTTTAAGTCAGGCACAAACAATTAGTTAAGAGTAAAGCAAAAATGTTTTGAAGTTCTGTTGTAAATCAGGTTACTACTGATTACGTGACAAGCTTAGAATAAAACACTCACCGATTTCATACCACAATGCAAGAGATCACGAAGTTGCTCATGAAACTGAAATGCTTTCATTACCTTTCCTGAAGTCCCTTGAATATCTGCACCAAGGTATCTGCAATCTCATCTACCACTTCATGATAGTGATAGTTAAAAGCCATTTCAATATCCAGACCAACAAACTCAGTCAGGTGTCTGTGTGTATTCGAGTCCTCAGCTCTAAATACTGTAAAATTAAACAATGGAAATTCTAATTGACCTGAAATTATCATTCCACTTTGAAAAAATAACACTGACAATCAATTACATTAGCATTTGGATTAGACAGACAATGCTGTCTTTAGATATGATAATTCTCACTGAAAATCAACAAGAAAACTAGCTGCCTCTGAGCACCATTTGTAACAACAGTGACAACATTATTGTAGCTGTGGTGCTCAAAGGATACAAGACAGACAAGACTGGTAAGAAGGCAGTATCTCTTGTTAGACCAACAGAGAGAAGTGGTAAAAACAGACAAGCTTTCAGGTACAGAAGGACTTTCAGATTTGAAAACTGTCTCTTTCAGAGGAAATGGACTTGTACACGTGTGTGTTCTGGTTCTGGTTTGGTTTTCCCAGACGCATGAGTCTAATATAAACATGTCTTCCTATAAACCATGACTCATCTGTTAGCAATTAGCAAGAAATTTAAGATCTTCCAAATTACTTGCCTTTTTTTTTTTTTTCTAAATTGCATAAACTGTTATTGCTGATTTGTTTTCCAGCATTTCCTGCTTACATATCTTTGAACAGGTCTTAGGAAAAAATAAATAATAATTTTAAAAGCTGTATTACCACCTAAAAAGGCCAAGTCCTACCAGCTTTTGAGAAAGAAAGAACCTATTACTGATTTTTTTATTATCTACTGACAGTCCAGATAAAGAATATGTTTTCTATATAAAGTCGTTTGAAACATAAACAATAGCAAGGGATAAGTATATGTCAATACGCAACCTAAAGCACATAAAACCTAGTTTGCTTGTTTTAACTGCTTACTTTGGGACAACTAAAGCCAACTAGGCTACTACTGGGCATGATTAATAGCAAACTATGGCTTCAGTGATCACAGTGTTGTTCCATGTTTTACTAATTTCATCATATTATCAATTTTCAATGCAACTCTATATAGTCTTTATCCTCGCAGAACAGCAGGCATTAGACAAGAGTTCTCTACCTTTACTCCAGTATTTTAGTTTTGTTCCAGCAACTTCTCTATCAACTTTGTTCTTATTAGGTGCCCCAGCTGAATTTATGTTTGTAAGTGAAACTATATTAAGTGAAACCATTCAAAGCTTTCAGCATGCGTGTTATCTTATTTGTACCACAGCTGCTAAAAGCCATCACTGCATACTTGACACTTTGGATAAACCAATGCTTTTCTTACCTGGCCCAACGCAAAAAACCTTTTCAAAGTCAGCACATATGCACATCTGCTTGTACAGCTGTGGGGACTGAGCCAGGTAGGCACTGCTTTTGAAGTACGATACAGTAAACACATTGGCTCCTCCTTCACTGGCAGCTGAAAAGCAAATGCTTGCAGTAATTATTAAAATAAAAATGTACAAAATGTATCTGAGGTGGACTGATTGACTATTGGTCTTACATTTAGAGATCAGAAGGAGATTTTTCCCCAAAGCATACTAGAGGAAAAAGATATATGCATCCATTATTTCTAAGAAAGTTTTCCAGCTCAGGAGTGTCACACATTGTCTTGCAAACTTTAGATTAAAACGTAGTAAAATGTAAATGTGGTAAATGTAGTTTAAAATGTTACCTACTCCCAGCTGTCCTTCGTCTTAGAGTCAGAACAGCAGAAAATGCATGCTTGTATCACCACATCTACTTGCAACCCAACATTTCTGTGGAAACCAGTGACGTAGACTTCCAGGGGTTAGCTGCAGGTGCCGAGATGAAAGTGCATATCCTGTTTTGCCAGGACCATCCTCTCTAACTGAAGGCATAAATATCTCTCAGACCCATAACTAGATTTATGAGAGGACACCTGCCAAAGGTATAAAGCTTTTTCTCAGTATGAGGCAGTCTTCCTAGAAGGTTACCTTTACAGAACAGGAACCAAGAATACACACATTTGAATTCCTTACTGCAAACTGCCTACCCAAACTATCAGCTGAGTCACTTTATGTTTCCATTTCCCACTGTGTGATAGGAGAGTTATAGTTGCCTAACTTGCTAACAATATCTTTGAAAGTTCTAATGTTAAGGTAATTCTAAGTACTAATTATTATTATTACTAACCAGTCAATTGAGATTAATGCTACTTCTGTCATTACCACTACTCCCACTGAAATGGTTTCAGTGAATATTTACAGCTGTATTTGAATACAAGTAACTTTTAAAATAGCAAATCTTAGAGCAAATGTTTCTATGATATTTAAATTGCAAGTTTAGTAAGGATTGCACCAACTTAGTTATTTTTACAGAACATGACCTCATACAAACAAAAGGATGCTTGCCTGCCTGCTTTCAATGGTACACTGCACAGTAAGAATAGCACACTTCCTCAAAGATCCTCCATAAATAAACTACTTGGGAGTCTTCAATATTTCATGCTGTTTCAACTGTCTGCAGGAAAAAAGTTATCTGATCTTACAGTTCAATGATACTTTCCAGATTGAAAGAATACTTTTTTACATATATTTTCTTAAAAAGCCCTTTTTTTTACCTCAATCAAGAGCTGTCTCAAAAAAATAAAGTACAAAATTCAGTAGGCAAAATGTATGAATAGAATGAATGCACATATAAAAACACAAATATTCTCCCCTACATTTTCCATGCATGTCTTAGCAACATCAATGAAACCTCAAAGAATATCAATAAGATGGGAAAAAGAATCCATCAGTAAATCAAATAATTTAACTTTCCTAAACAATACCACAGATCATCTAGAAGCAGAATCTACATTTCTCGAACTAGAACTAGAAGCAGAATCTTACATTTCCAGATTTTAAGTCAGGCTGAAGCTGTTATGCCACAGTTTCAGAAAAATAATCTACCACCTTCTATTTAGCCATATGCTCATTGCTAAAAAAGTGACATATTGTATAGTATCATCTTTTATACCATGATATGTTTGTTGTAACTTCTTTATGATGGAAGCTACTTTTTATCTAAATTAGAGTGGAGCGTTTTTGGTTTTTTTTGATACTGGGTATGGAACTGGCAGCATTCAACATTGAGATCACTGATTTGAAGAACAATGCATATGATCAGACATCTGTATTTAACCAAATTAAAACTTAAAATACACTGCAAGGTATATAAATCAGGTATATATATTTGTCTTGTCATTCCTTTAACATCTGAAGTCAGCAGAAAAGTGAACAACAACTTTGATACCTATTAGGAGAAGTTGGCTATGTTGCATCTAAATTAGAAATAGAATTTTATGTTTTTTACATAAAAACTTACTAATGTTTGACAGGTATGCTGAGCAACTCTAAAAGAAGATGTCCTGTAGCTGCTGGATCATATATACATTACCTGAAATGATTTTGGGAGTCTGAATTTCCACAAATCCCTTGCGAATAAGAGTTTCTCGGAAAAGCTGACAAATTCCAGACTGAAGGCAGAAGACTGCCTGACTGGTAGAGGTCTATGAGAAGAAGATAAAATAATGAATTCTAAGTTAGTTTTTCCTGACTCTGTTAATTTTTCTGGAGAGCTAGAAAGAGGAAGAATCTCTTGTCTTAGGAACGCCTGATTAATGCATTTGCCTAAACAAAAGTACAAATAGGTAACTGTTTATTACACAAGAAGAAATGGTAAAGGAAACAAGAGAAACCCCTCATTTCAATTTATGGCATATTTGGTTATAAAGGAGACACTATGGATAGTTTTACATTTACATACCACTTATGCTTCTGCAAATAAAGGTTTTCAAGTAAGAAATAGAACAAAACCACTAAACCTATTAAAAAGCTTTCAGCACACTGAACTAGAGCAGCTGCAGTAAAATACAGCATATGATAAAGGCAAAGCCATCAGTAACTTACATGAGGCAGAAACATTTGTGTCTATTAAAGGCTATCAAATACAACGTTTTGCATGTAAAAACAAAGCCACATGTTAATCATGTACAACACTTGCACAAAACCATCCCAAATTCAAGGTCTAAACTCTCAGCATTCAAAGCAGTCCACAAAACACCTGATCATGTAAACTGCAGTTCTGTCTTCAGAATTTACTTCCTAAGTACATTTAGCTGGAAAAAAAAGGTAGATCATCATCTTTTTGTTTATGTGTATGACACAGTTAAGCTACTTATCTCATTAGTAAATACCTGCACTAAATGTTCCTGTAATGTTCTTGGGCTTTGGCATGAACTAAAAGAAAAAAAAACCCTTAGTGAATGTTGAAAACACTGCAACATGTCAACTCTGAACCCGTATCAGATTTTGTGCTTGCAGCATTGAAGACTTGACAGTTACCAACCTAGACGTGTATATAAAACCTACCAAATTCTTGCGAACAACTAAGAGCAGTTCTTTACGACAATCTGCGTCATAGCACTGTTTACTTCTCCTTTCTGAAAGGTACCTGACTTTTCAGTTAGCGTAAGAAGAGCCTTGTGGGCTTTTTCACATGACTCCTACAAAACCACAAAACAAAAAACCCCCAACCAAAACAAATTATATAAGCATCCAAATTTAGACAGCCAGTCAGCAGATATGTTGAAATAAAGCTACATCTGTCGTCTCTGCAAGATAAAGATAGAGCTTCACTGAAAAACCAAAAGAGAAAACTGTAATAATGCTGCAGATCTGCAGTAATTTGGAGGTATTTGCACTTTTAGCTGACTGATAAAATATCTCAGGAGTATAAGTGGTACAGACTAGTAAATAACAGCTAGCAGCTCTCACTGTCTGATAGCATTAACCACAGCCACTACTCCCACTACTTTCAAAATTAAGGCAATGAGGTTTTGAGCAGTAGTTACAAAAGTATCCTCAGACTTTTTCACCTTTTCTACATGGTTCTCCCAGAACCAGCCATATGCTAAGACTTTGCCTGAGTTCTGAGCGTAATTTGCTAGTATTACATGGCAGCACTGGGATGATTCAAAGGGTTATTGGGTTATTTGGTAATTTTAAGGTTTTTTTTTAACCACCTCCTACTTAGAAGGTGAAAGACATTTTCCAAGAGATGACAACTTGTTTGTCTTTACCAATACAGGTTTTGATAAATTAGATAAATTTCAAAAAACGCTAAGAGAGAAAATGTGTCACATTTATTTAAAGCAGTAACACTTTCTTCTCTCCCCATCTGGTGAACCAACACCAAGTTTCATGCCAGAGCAGGTAAGAATGCAGTCCTAAATCATACAGTCCTAGGAAAAAGAAAAATGGTTGCTATACCCAATGTGAAAGCAATTACCTGGTCTGACCTAAAAGTGCACACAGCCAGTCAGCCAGTCAATAATGAACACAGCTCTCCACTAACTACAGTTTGGCAGACAGTTAATTCCTCCTGGCTTAGTGAGAATGCAGAGCAAAGAATCCCATCTATAACGATATATTATGCTTAAAAAATAGTATTTATGAAAGCAGTCAAATTCACAGATCTGGACACTGAAGCTTTCATCTAACCATAGACTAAGTAAAGAACAAGCAGCAATTCTCCATACCTCAGACTGGACCTGACAAGACCACTCTGCTTTCTACCCAAGGCAGAAATGTTCATTCAGACACTGACAAGGGCAACTTGAGAGTTTGTGATGCTGGTGAAGGGCCTGGAGAACAAGTCTTACAAGAAATGGCTAAGAGAATTGATCAGTCTGGAAAAAAACAAGGCTCAGGGGGGACCTTATCACACTCTGCAACTACAGAAAGGAGGTTGTAGTGACGTGGGTGTCAATCTCTTCTCTTACAAGTGATAGGACAAGAGGTAAGGGCCTCAAGCTGCATCAGGGGATTTTATTATTGGATATTAGGAAGAATTTATTCACAGAGAAGGTGACCACATATTGGAACAGGCTGCCCAGGGAAGTATTTAAATCACCATTCCCATAAGCGTTCAAAAATGTGTAGATGAGGCCCCAAGTGATATGGTTTAGTGGTGAGCTTGGCAATCCTGGTTGAACTTCATTATTTTAAAGGTCTTTTCCAACCTAGTTGATTCTATGATTCTACTGCAGTCTCCTGATAAGAAACACACCAATAAGACATTTGAGAAAAGCTCCTAAAGAACTGTATCTCAGTGCGCAGTGGAGCCAAATGCATGACCTCAGAAGTTTATGTGCCACTACAACTTGCCAAAGATGGTTCTGTATCTACACATGAAGCAAAATTTTTCAGATTTAATTACATCTTTTGCGCTGGTATAACGTTTAGGACAGGAAGAGAGTGAATTTATCTGAAGAAAATTATTCAAGCTGTTGTCTATCCAGCATATCTTTAAATGAGATGCTGGTATGCGTATTACAAAGTTTTGTACCATGGTAAGTAACACCGTTACTACGTGAGCTACCACACTTGGGTACAACACAGCAAACTGTGTTGTAAGACAGAGACAGCTGTCAAAATGAATCCATTTTTACCTTTGCCTTAAAAGGATTTTGCCATGACATTCTTTTCCTGTAATGTTTATTCTAGTATGAACTCTTTCATATACATATTGACAAACCATCTCATCTGAGACTATGACAAATACCGTAAATATTCCTTCAAGAGTTAAGCAGAAACAGAAGCAAACTTATGTCACTTAACTGAAGATGATTTTACAGGAAAACTCACTATTTCTAATAATCACCTTTGCTGCAGACAGCAAAAAAAAAAAGTGTAATTAACAAACCTGAAATAGGAGTTTCGGTCATTATTTCACTCCAGTTTCACTGGTGTGTTTGTTATTTAAATATCACAAAGGAAAATATTGATAATAATAGAACAGAGTGTATTTTAACACTAGAAGCAAGATTATAAAAACAATTATCGCATTTCATTTGGCACAAGCTGCAGTGTTAGAATAATAGCCATGTAAGCTGCCAGAGACCAACAAATGTGCTCAACAGAATTGAGGACAGTTAACACCTTATATGATCCTATCTCAAAGAGGTGAGACTGAGGCACATAAGTGCAAAGTTGTGAACTCTTTTTACTTTCATGTCAGCTGTAGACTGTTCCACTCTCACCTCAGTTTTGCTTTTGTGTGTGCCTGCTGTTAACTAGCTATCTTCTGCCACGAATAATCACTAAATACATTAAGTAGGCTAAAAAAAAAGGGAAAATAAGATAAGCTATATTCTTTTAAGTAATACACATTGTTTTACATAATGTAAATATTTTTGCAATTCCTCTACTATATATGAGAAAAGAAGGTTTTGCTAGGAAATAGGATTTCTGTTAAGTAACATTTTTTTTAACCCCAAAGTGACTGAAGTAAACCTTTATTCAAATTTCAATATTACTTATAGTACAAGAAGAAGATACAAACACAAAGTCTGTTGTCTAAATGACTGGAACTGTTATGTCTTCACTACCAAATCACTACCCACAATAAAATAAACTGTACATCTGCTTGTTCATTACATCTTGAATTCAGTCAGGAAAAACACAGCTTTTGCAATTAGTAAACTGAATTCAACACAATGAAATCAAGCTTTAAGTAATCAAGTATTCTGGAAAAAAAAAGAAAGCAAAATTGCATTAAGATCAGTGTACAGCTGGATTATCATATAACAACTAGAGATAGGGTTTAATGTTTACGTTTTGCCCTGAGCAGTTTAAATAAGATAATGTTGACCCTATAAAGACCATGCGCTGGTCTCAATGAGCTGTGCATTAGCAGACACAATTATAGAATCAGGACTGTATAATGTGCATAATTCAAATCAAATCTGGAGTGATACTGTTAAGATAAAAACCCTATTGGACATAAAAAAGTAAGGAAATCAGTCAGGTCCATTGATAAAACTGGATGAACCTGAACTGATTTTTACATCAGATGAACTAAGAAGCAAAGCCCAAAAATCAGTGTTTCACTTTTCATCTTTTCTTGTCTTTCACTTACCACAGATCTTCATGAAATGAATACTTCAGTTAAGAACAGAATCATAGAAGGAAAGATCTAAAAACACAATCTGTGTTCCAATTTGCCTTTTTCAATTGTTTCAGTAAAGGAATGGTAAATCAAACAGCTCCAGAATCAACCGGTTTAGCTTTTATTAAGCTATCATGAAAAACAGATACGTAGGTTGTGGCTTCCTCATGGGTCACTTGTGGTTATCTGATAGAAAATCTGGTCTATACAAGGACTCTTTCTTCTTACGAGCTCTCCTATCTCTACACCCCTGATTTTTCTGCTCCACAAGTTTGTGATCTTTTATGAGTTACCCCACCAGAAACAAACTCATTCCTTCTCAGTCATCATTCTTTGGAAAGGATTTTTAAACCCCTCCACCTTAAATAATCACTGTTTTACCTCACCATCAGAATAACAACTACAGCAATAGCTTGGGATCTTGGCATTTAAGTACTTCCCATCCTTAACCTCAAAGAAAACTATCAGGCACCTCTGGGAGATCTTTGTCAGCAGCAAAATGTGAGATTGTTTAAAATAAAGGGCACAACTTGGTCTATTTTCACATGTACACAAGCATGAAAGTCTTGCAATCTTTGTAGGATCCTCTGGGTATTAAATCTCCATTAATGCAATTTCTTTATTATTAATTGCACTCCTTTTGCATTATAATCACAATCTCCTTTTTATACATCATAGCTGGATGGAGTAATGCTGTTTTCTGAAATCCAGCCCCTTTCGTTGATGTAATAACTGAGTTTCACAGCTCCACTTTATCACGATTTAGCCCTATCTAATGAGCTCATTGTAACTACTTAAAATAGTTGAACTACTTTAACTACTTAAAATACTACAATAAATACATTTAAATGGACAATAATTTTTGTTCTATTTAAGGACTTTTTTTAGTCTAAGTCTAGCCAAGATCTAGTTTGTTAAATTTTAAAAATATATAAATAAATAAATAAAAACACCAAAACAAATCTCTATTTTTGATGTTTGATGACCTCCTTCTTCCTTAAAAAACTGGGGCACTGAGGAAACCAGAACTAGATAGTACATGTATCTGTGGCTGGACTTCCTCCCACACTTGTAGGAACAGATCATTTTGGTATCTATGTCAGAACCACTCTGTTAACATTTCTTCCCTCCAGCCCATGATTTGGCTTTCCTAGAAGGAAGAGGTATGGGACAGCAGTGGCTACCAATGGTTTCAGATATCTCTGAGCTTTTAAAACATTGTGTCTTCTAATCCTCCTTAGATCATGCCTACTTATGCAGTGCACTTGAAACACTAGTGGTCCTCTGAACTCCCATTTCTGAAATACAGCTCCAGCCTATCCAACCAAATCACTGAAAAGCAATTACTTCTTTTTTGTTGTTCCGTTTGTTGGGGGTTTTTTGGGGGGGGTTGTTATTTTGAAAGACAAACTGCCTTTGTGTCCCTGCTCTTGTGATTCCACTGCATACAGTGCTTAGGATGTGTACATATATATAAGCGCATGTTCTCACTGGAATTTCCCCTTTCTCCATTAAATACTTTGTCTACTAATTCAGGTCTCCATTTTAAAAACACAGGTCAAAGTAACACATTATTATTTAGAATCTTCTTTCGCATAAGCAAAGCTTCTGCAGAAAAAAAACAAACCAAACATGAATAGGCATGAGCCTACAGTTCAAAAAAATCTACTTTTGTTCTGAAACAAATAATGAAATGTGAAACAAACATGCAGAAATGTTCCTCAGTCAGAGACAGAAACTTTTCCTGTACATAGGAGGAAGTTAAGATAGATCCCTAAACCTAATTTAGGGAAAGCTGTGGCCAGATTACACCCAGCCACAGGTGCATGCAGAGGATGAGACATAAAGCACTGAAGTACTGGGATTTGACACTTCATCCTTCATTCAATTTCATAAGAAGTTACCATTAATTCCTGTTCAGCATGAAGTAGCTGTTTCACACCACACTGCAGCAGCTGTTGGAGCTAAGGAGAAAAACAGCTTCTGTAGAAGGCAGAGTTAAGGTTTAGACCTCAAAACAAGGTGCCAAATACTGCTGAATAAATGGTGTACTGACACTGGTTGGGACATACCAGTTATAAAAAGTCATAGTAGCATTCACTTAGCTCACCAGCTGTACCCTCCAAGCAGAATACTGATTAACTAATCTTCTATTACTGTACCAGCAGAGATTTGTAAGAAGTACTGGGAGAGTCATGCTGGACTACTGACGGTGTACAGGGACAGAATTTTAGGCCACCCCTTTTGTTCCATCTCTTGTGTTTATTATGGCATTACAGTCTTCCTTCTTTTTCCATTACTATATGCCTTCTTAGGTTTTACTCTGCAGGTGCCCTCATCTTAATTACAACCAAGGATACTTTCATGCCATTATTTTCAGCTAGTATTTTTAACTGTCATTCCCTTTGTAGTATTTCTCTGTTCTATTTGGGGTTCATGGCTCTTTACAGTTTATTATATAAGTATGTCATTAATTTAATGGATTTTCTTAAGTTTCTCTGGAGTGCTGTTGAGTATTTTGCTTCATCATCAAAAGTCCATGCCAACGTTCATCCGAACATCCTAGAGTTCTCCCTTCAGTTTAATACCCTGACTTACCACTACCATAAGCTGCCGATCCTTTAAATGATTTTCACTTTCAACCATTAACATAGAATTCTTTTCATCAAAGGCTTAATTTAAGACACAGATGAAGAGACCAGTATGATGAGATACTGAGTATCCTGCAAAGTTATCACAAATTGAAGTTGCTCAGTATTATACATAAGGTCAAGTGAAAAGCGATTAACTTTGGTCCAAGTAAAACAATTTGTGCATGTAGTTTTAGTTGCTGAAATATGGAGATCAGACATTCAAATGCTTTAAGCATCTTAATGTCAATTTTTCCAAATAAATAAATTTTCCAGTAAATAAATGACTTTTATTTCCCACGTTTATAGACTGAAATAACGAGAACTACTACTGATACACTGAGTTCATTAGCAGAACTTTGAATGCAGTACTAGATACACCGTAAAAATGAGCAAAGTTCTTTATTCAATGAAAAGTTAATCAAAAATTTACTGTATAGAGCCAAAGACGGGAAAAGACCAGAAAGCCTCATGTCAGTAAGAATGGCTTGTTACTTACATGCTTAGTATTAGCTGCTATTTCAAAATAAGAAAAAAGAGTTTTGTAAGTGATTTAGCAGATCATTTTTGCTGTTGATCTGAAAGAGTAAATATTTGGGAGCTATATGAATTCACAGAACACTGTGTCTCTATGACTGGAATGAAGAAAGGTGTTTCAGAAAAGAAAAAAGCAAAACATAAGGAAGAAACAAAGAGAATGAGACTGGTATCATGGCCTGGTACAATTTCACTTGTGAGACATGCATTACAGCACCTCTGTTAAACACTGAATTAAAAACTTCCATCGTATACTGTGAAACTGAGCTCTTAGTACTGTTTTTAGGTATATCTGAGAAGAAACGTTTCTAAATTGTCCCTATTCAATCACCCTTAACTTCTGTAAATATAAAAGCCCAGATGTACATGGTCACATGCCAAATCCTAAATGTTCACCTTTAAACTACTAATATGTGTTCTTTGATTAATGTCACAAAAGGTGAACATTTAGGATTAAAAAACCCTGTGTTTTCACAATGTCACTCACAAATAGAAAAATATGTTGTTTATTTTTTCCTCTGGCCAACAATACACTTCCATCAAATCCATGACTTTCACTGCTTCACAGATTGGAAACATGAAGAATAAACACTTGCAGGCAAGCATGCAACACAGCACATTTCTTACCCTCAGATCAATGACTCTGTTGTCCAGTCTTGTATCTTGGTTTACAGTAGCTCTTCCATCCTGAACAGTTGTGCAAAAATACATAATGAATACACACACCTTAAAAAACAACCAACCAACAAAAAAAACAAACAAAAAAAAAAACCCAACCAAATCAAAATCCTAAGCCCAAAAGCAAAATCAAGAACAACAAAACAAAATAAATAGAAAGACATCCTTTGGCTAAAAACCAAGGGCTACTTCTAAGTTCAGCAGAGTTTCTAGATCATTCTAGAAACTGGCAGCAAAACTTAAGGTCTAACTTCTCTCAGAGGTCACAGGCAGAACCCAGCTATGAGTTCTGTGTGTGGGGGGGGTCAGTCTAGAAGACAAACACAGAAGACTACAAACCCTCTGGTTTTGACCTTCTGCAGTTCAGCAGGTAACAAGGCTACAGAGGTTTCTAACCCAGTTCTGCATAATAAAAAGGAATTAAAATGCAAGCCTTACAAAACCCCCAAATCCCTGCATTAAGGAAGTTGCCTGGACTTCATGATGTTGTTTAATTACAAAGACAATAAAAAGTATCTGAGGATACAAAGTTTCACCTCCTCTCCTTCCACTTCTGGCCGAACAGCATCATCCAGCTGTAAGGGCAGTCGAGGTTCAGCTAAACTGATCACATAGATCTGAAATTAAGACAGAACAGAAATAGCATAAGAATCAGTTCAAAAGGAGGTGTGATTTCCAGAAGAATATTTCTGGCACAGACCTGAAACAGTGTTTGCATAGGCTGTTAATTGTAACACAGTGATTTTATTCAGGTACTTGATATACATGGGTGCATTCTCATGACAATACTGGAAGTGCTTAGTTGTTTTCCTGTTGAAAGATTAAAAATATTTTTTTTTCTTCTGGGAAGCACTGACTTGAGCAAGTACACACTGCCTGAGGGACAAGCTTATTGGCATGAATGCCAGGTCTGAAACTATTAGATCTCACAGTTTCAGGTTCTGATGCCAGCAAGATCATCTGAAAGATATCTGAAAGAGCCATTTCATACTGAAAGTTCATGAGATACCTAAAATACAATCAGAAGATGAAAACCACCTTGCCTTACAGTGTAGTCACATTGCAGAAAAATCAAGCATATAATCTGCACATATATTAAAACATATTTCTTCAAAATCTGCAGATTTTCCCCAAAACTGTTACCTAAAATTTACCTTACTGCTGTAACTATAATAACCATTGTACTCTTAAGGTGACTGCTTCAGCTGTATTGTAGGCATACAGTTTGGGTGAAAACCTTTAGAAGGAAAGGATATTACATAAAGGTTTAAATACGCTTTCTATTTAAACAAATTATAAAGTTGCACTTCCTCCAGCCCTACAACACAAGCTACAGGAATTTCAGATTTCAGAGCTTCCATACTGTTAAGCCAGTGCTCTACTTTTGCTGATATACGTATTCCATTCTATTGTACTAAGGGGAAGACTGAAACTTTCTGATAAAGAAGAAGCTTCTGACTTGCATTTAAAAAGAATCAGACATTTTATTACAGTATCTGCTGCAGTTATGAATAAAAATACAGAATTACAAGCATTCTTACCCAAATTGTTCCAGTGAGATACTTTATTTTACTTTGTACTGTAGTTCAAATGGCAGATAAAAATAGAAAATTCTAAAAGTCAAACCTCTTAAACCCAGAAATGTTTCCTGTTTATATATGATACACTTGAATTTGTAGTTTAAAGCGGTTTTGTTTCTCTGGTATGGGATTGCAGACTGACAACCTAGACAGATAATTTCTCAAACAATTAACCAGTGCCCCACTTGCTCAAGATTTACCCTTTGAACGTGAAGCTCAACATCTTGCTGAGTACAACCTCCAATTTTCTGATGTGCTTTCCTCACAACGCCTTCTACATCCACAATGCTCTCTTTGTTGATGCTGTCAATAAAGATAGGACAGGAGGCTTACTAAATTTCACTGCACACTGCACCAGACTCAGTACTGAGTTCATGTACTGTCTGGACTGCTGGAACAGCAAAACAGAATTAAGGATTTAGGAAAAGTTACTTATTATATATATAATATCTGAGTAATTAAGGACTTTGCTAAAATACTCCCAGCCATGATAAATTCAAACTAGGATAAAACACTTGTGAGTGAAAGAATTATGATTAAGCTTAGTGCTTGCTCAGTTTTTTGCGTGTATATACATAAACTGACAAGTTGCATAGTTTTTCTAGGCCACATACATTCTTCTTTGTGTCAGCTGATGCATTTATCTGAAAGACATGTCTTAGCCAGCAGAGCCACAAACTGAAAGGAACTCTGAGCTTGTTTAAAATACAGGGCTTGTTACTGAAAGATGCAAGATGCTTGTAAGTCATTTTTCTCATTTCAGGGGACATCTTAATTGCTCTCTCCTAACAGTCACCAATAGTACATTAAACCACTATACTACTTGCTGAATGTCTTCCAAAAATATGATTTAAGTTAGTGTGCTATAAGCAAACAATAACAAAAGTCTCAAGAGTCATAGGTGAGAAAATAATTTGGATAAGCAGCTTTTATTTAGAAATTTAAGGTACTGGACTTGAAACCAGTGATTTTCTACAGATAATCTCACCCCACTGGAAATACATTTTCACTGTCTCTTTGCTAGCTTGCTTACAAAAGGCCAAATATTAGAAAACATTTCTTTCCTTTTTATGAAAAATAAGTATTACTATTAACTTCATCTTTCACTTCTCTGGCCTTCTTGAGAAGACTGGAAAGCACTTTATGTACATCTCTTGACCACATAAGCCCTTAGAAAGCAGGAGAGTAGCAGAACCACAATTTAACTGCAAACAGTAAGAGGTGAGCAAGAGCATCATTGGACACTACTGATCTTGTAAAGCAAAGAGCAATTAACAATCTTCAAGTTTACAAGGCTGGATTTTCTTTTTCTTTTTGTTTCAGTTAAACCCTTCTCCATGCCCCTGAAAAAAAATAACCCACAGCAAAGTTGGAGGGTGGTGAAATAAAAGATTTATATGCACAGCAGGTGTTACTGAGGGGCAGTAACTCCCAGTTAAAGGAGGTAAGGACAGAATACAAGCAAATACAAGCTACTGCTGATGGCAACTACAATCCACTTGTATCTGCATCAGTTTGTCTAGCACCACCTGGAGTAAGCCAGTCTAAGAGCTGGGAGCAAAATCTCTGTATTCTAGCCCTACAGTACTTTAGTACATACAGCTACAGTAAAACCACATGAGAAACTTTCTAGGACTGAGAAGTTTCTCTTTAGAAATATCTCTGTTTGGAATTAGTCATCCTCTCACATTTTTAAAGTAGGATTTACCTGGGTAAACAATAAAGTTTATCCTTTTAGCTGATGAGGGAAATTTAAGCTTTCTTCTCTGATAAAGCTTGAGTGGTGTGATCCAGAAGGAGCTGAGAACAAATCACCAAGTGTTGCCAACTATAGCTGCTTATTTGCCTGACTTTCTAGTATTCCTGAAGCATCCATATCAGCCCTAAGAAAATCTACATAGACCTTTGGTCTAACTTGGGACAAACTTTTTGATGTTATAAAGCTGAGCTCAGATTTAAGTTATTCAACCTAAGTTTTGAATTTAAATGCTCAAAGTTTTTAAAAATCTGATTATATTAAAGTAACAGTGGAAAATTCGAGTCTCAAAATTCTCAAAACCTAACAGTATAATTATTAAGTAAATTACAAATAACTTTCAAAAGACAAATTCAAGCATTTTAGTTGATTATACTATTTCTTTGACAGTAATAACTTTCAGGTGATATAACTCATTGGTAGCTGCTCTGAAAGTTATACAGACAATGGTGCTTTTTACATGCTTGAACTGCTTAACTATTAGGTAATTCCACATACTGTATACAATTTGTGAATGTTTTTGGGTACATTTACATTTTAAAAGAGCTCCAGTTGCTCAAATCAGTACAATGAACAAATGGCTAAATTTGTACAAGCACAAGTTGACAGTAGGCTTTAAGTCAGAATTCATTTAGTTAAGGGTGAACCTCCATTCATCTCGATTATTTAAGCAGAGGCAACAAATTCAAAAAAGACAAGGAGAAATGGCACTCGGTGCTTAGAAGTACACTCTATTGCAAATGATTATTAAAACCTCCTTAAAATGACCAAGGCAGCAATACAATGCTTTGGAGGCAAGAGAACGTGATGATAAGAAACACACAGAGAATATATCATTGAATGTCTCCAGAGAGGGAGACTACAACCTCCCTAGACAGCCTGTTTCCAGTGCTCTGCCACCCTCAACATAAAGTTCTTCCTCATGTTGAGATGAAACCTGTTGTGTTCTAGTTTATGGCCATTGCTCCTCATCCTGTTGCTGGGCAACACTGTAGAGTCTGGCACCATCCTCCTGGCACCCATCTTTGAGGTATTTACATGCATTCATGAGATCCCCTCTCAGTCTTCTCCAGACTAAACAGGCCCAGCTCCCACAGTCTCTCCTCATAAGAGATGCTCCAGACCCCTGATCATCCTTGTGGCCTTGTGGTGATGTTTAAAAGAATTAAAGCTTTACTCTTATGCTAACTTTTTTCCCCTAAACAGCTCTCCTCTATTTTCCTCACCTCCTTTTTCATGCTGGCATTTTGGCAAATGCCCAGAAAAGGCTACTAATGACATGAATAGCAGTGTCTTCACTGAAAAGTTTCTAATCTGCTGAATAAAAACCCTCTCGCTAGTAATAGCAAATTTAAAAAAAAAAGTTTTAAACTTAATGAAGCAAATTCTCTGAACCATGAAAAAGAAAATAATAAATTATGTTGTATGATGGATTCATCATCAGATTACCAATCCCATGACTAAGAATTGGTGTTTGTGAAGTCATTACAGAGCCTTGATCAGAACACACAGGAATTCAAGACATGCAAAATGGTACTGGTTAAAAATACAGGCAGAAACTGACTTTCACATCACTGTAACTATAATATTGCTTTGCAAACTTGCATAGCAGAACCTTTAAACTTTTTACTTGTGATTAAATGTGCTTTTTCTGTCTCTAAACTGGAGTTGCACTTAAAACAGTATGCATCTTCATCTGGAGCACACTTTAAAACTGTAACAAACCGCAGTAATTAAATTTGACATAATTTTAAGATGTATTTCAACTCAGTTCCTATCTACGTAGATCCCTGTATCCAAGCATACATACGGCCTGGGCACATAAAAGCACTACCAAGTTTTCTACTGCACAGGGGCATCTTTGCTTTTACAAATATTCATCATCTACTCTGGACTTTCACTTGATAATTAGAAAATATGCCTTTCCTCTTCAGCCTTTCCTCATTTAATCTGGTATGGAAGTAAAAGCTCGTGCATCATATGTAAACTATGAAAACCTAGAAGGTGCTGCTTTGATCCCAACAGGGAATTCCAAGAATTATACTGAAATGGTCATTTCAGTTCAAGTTACAAGAAGAAACAAGATGCTTTAACTGAATGCTAGTAACTATAGCAAGCTGTTATCCGCAGCAGCAGACGAAGTAATCTAGGTGATTTTTTGATGAAAATCCCCTGGCTAACAAAAATCCCCAAATAAACAAAAAGTGAACAAGTAGTAAGAAAGCATGCCAAAGCTATCACCATTTACATTCAAGACAACAATATTTCTAACTGTAATTAATATTACAAAGGACTAGCAACTAAATTAGATGCATGATGCATTAAGACATATGACATACATTTTACAATCCTTAATAAAGCTATTTTAGTAATAAAGTCCAATGCTAAAAGAGTCCTCTGTATAGCAACCTGCTTCTTTAAATGTAATGTTTCTTTCAAAAAAATCAAGACTATAGTTACTAAAATGTCCACTAGATGCCTTATGTCCCTCTTAATTATCTGCAGGTCTATTAGCCAAGACTTTCTCTTTTAACCACAGGATTGCATTACTGTAGTCTGTATGACAACATCTTTCATCAACAGCTTCATGTTGCAAGCTGAACCCCATGTGGGCCTCCCTAAGTGAATCACAATCCACATTTTCTTGATCAAAAGTCTGAAGAACTGAAAGAAACTTGGTTATTTATAGACTTTACATAGAGAATGTTTTACTTTGTGGAAGCATCTATACTTGTTCAGAAAATTTCTTGGTTTTTTCTTTTACAGTGTGTTTCTGTAAGCAGATTACACAAATTATTATATTTATACATTATGAAACCTAAAAATACTAAAACAATAGTCATAAAACAATAATCAATTATTCTTTATCTGAATGCCAGTGACAGTTGAAGGTAACAGTGTTTACTTTGGAAAAATTAGTTCACTTTGTAAATAATTGAAAGTATAAACATTTTATACTCAACTCAGTTAAGAGCAACTGTAAAATCTATATTCTTTTAAAGATCTTACGTAGCAAAATTCACTACACATTTTTAATCACTTGTATTGAGAGAAAATAAAAAAAAGGCACTTTATTTCCCTTTCCCTACCTAGCTTCACCATCTGTTCACTGCATCTTGTCATACCTCTGTATCTGCAAGTAAAGAACCCTCCACAGGCAGAAAATCTTGCATAGATACCATCAGACTGGAATTTGCATCACTAAAATCCCTTCAATAGAATAGGGAGTTTTCTTTAGTTTCACAGGAAGGCAGATCTGCCTGACTGAATATCATTTCATCTTGCAGCTTCACCATCAACCTTTTCCAATTCAACATATATTCCAATATAAGATAACAAAAGTGGCCAAATTATTTCAGAAATAGTCTAATAACTGGCATATATTGCATTAATGGCATCCTCTTTTTCAAAACTCAAATCTCCTAGTACAGTAGGTGAGAGAACCATGTGGACTCATGTTAAGTCAGTTATCTTACATTTCTCATCACTTACTTTCCTACGTATTAATCCTGAACATACATAGAATCTGAAGTAATGATCACAGAGATACAAAATGCACACTGAGAAGCGACAAAGCAATTATTCTAAATGAACCCTGGTTACTATATACTCTTAGCCTCTACTTTACCATTCCAGTTTCTGTGTTGCCAGCAAACTTAACAGCTGTGATTTAACATTTTCTTCCAGATCACCAATACAAAAGTTAAACAGAAATGGATAAAAAACAGTATTTCTGCAACATGCAGCAGTTTTCCTAGTATTACCAATTTATCTAGCTGACGAACTTATGTTTATTTTTCTACATTGTGAAGTATTTTCATAAATGCTTACCATCTTTCCTTTCCCCCCGCCCCCGTTTTTTAATCTCTCTTCTGAATTTCCATTCTCTAGCCTCTATAAAGAGCCATCAAGTTACTTCCTGAGTGAGGGCACAACATTTGGCCAGCTAAATTAGAATCTGTTGATAAATCATATGACATGGCTATGGGGGGATAATGGAGGAGGCTTAATGCTGATCTAAAAAAAGAAAGGTAAAGAAAACTAAATCAAACTACACCCAACACATTGCAGAAAAAAGCAGGTTGATAAATTACTAATTGCATCACTTCTCACCTCTACTGGCTGACAGAGACAACTCTCTTATACAGCACCCACTGCAGGACTAGGCTGGGTTTTTTTTTCTGACGAAAGATTGTGTAACTGCCAATCCAGTACCTCCAGTGGTTCTATGTTGTTGACTATGCATGTTCTGAAAGTTCAACTAGAAAATTTTCATAGATCAACTCATAAAAATTTCTTTCTAAAACTGAGCCAAACCAGTATTAAGAATGTTTTATTAAAAAGAACTCACATTCTTATGACAATGGAGATAATTAGTACAAGAATGTTGCTAGACCACAGAAGGTTATGAAAGTTCTTGGTTTCCATGTGCCAATATCTAAAAGAGGAACTGGTTTGTTTATTATTTATGAAAGTCTGTAAAAAAAATGCTCATGATTTAATCAGTTCTCATTAAAAATTCAATATCCAGAATTTCACAAAGTATTTTAAAGAATATTTTGGACCCAGTATCAAAATATGAAAAAGTAGCACATGAAAAATAAAATTCATGTACTACCAGTGGAAAAGTTTAGTTAAAAAAAATTTAATGAACTGTAAGGTTTTTAAGTTAAATGTTTTCATCAATAAATGTGTGTCTCCTCATTTAATGTATAGGAAACAAAAGGAGAGGATGACAAAAGACACTGAGAAAGGCAGAGAAACAGTACAGTTATTTTTAGACATCTAAGACCAGTCTTATTTGCTAGTAACAATGGCTTTATTCTACAGCAGGTGAAAACTAGCAGGAAAGTGCCTGAAGACAAAGCACCTACTGCTGCTGTGCTTCAGCTGTTACTGGCACAGAGACCACAAGTGCACAAGTCAGGGAACAGCATCAGCCTCTGAAGGACACAAGGCAGCTCCATTGGCAACATCAGACAAAACTGTAGAAGTTAAAACACTGGAAAAAGTAACAGCATGGCAGGATATTAATGAAATATGTTTGTTGGTGGGAAGGAATCATGATAAATGATTGCACTAATGGTGTCAAAACAAAAGAAAACCCCTAAAAGAAAACCTAGAGGGCTGTAGCAGAGAACGGTCTATCAATCAAAGAATGTGATGATAAACATATAAGCATTTCAGAAGCACAAATAATTCATAAAACATGCATGATATAAATTAGAGAGGCTGAAGTATCAGGATTCATCTAGCAAATGCTGTCACAAAAAGGAGCAGAATGGAAAGTCAAAATACAGCACAAACATGAGTCTGCCTACTCAGGTCTGTCAAGAAAAGTGGGGAGATGACAGGGAATTGGAAAGAATCAAAGTATGAGATTCCATCTGATTTAATAGCTCACTGCTACCAGAAGAGAAAGGAGCTTTGCCCTCTACTCTTTCCAGATACCCTTCTCCACCATTTACCACTCTTTGTTAGCTCTGGACCTCCATGACCTACTTTTAATCACTAACCTGACAGAAAATGGAGTAAAAAAAGATAAGTTGATCCACACATGAAAAAAAAAATCATGGAATTCTTACAAGTTCCATGGAACTCCTACAACTCTCACAACTCTTCCCTTTCATAAGCTCCCGACCACTGAGCTCTGCCACTCATGA
Source organism: Melopsittacus undulatus (assembly GCF_012275295.1). Taxonomy (NCBI): domain Eukaryota; kingdom Metazoa; phylum Chordata; class Aves; order Psittaciformes; family Psittaculidae; genus Melopsittacus; species Melopsittacus undulatus. The sequence goes on along the minus strand of NC_047530.1, from coordinate 78,980,938 downwards.
ACAAATTCAGCGGTAAAGAACTGCAAAGAAAAATGAGAGACGTTGGAGAGAACTAGATAATAGGAGAGAGAGCATCAGAACTGTAACAGTTGTTTCACTGTTTGGTAGCACAACTGTTGAGAGAGTACAGGCAGACTGTTGGTAGGTTAGAGGGAGATGAATTAGGAAACAAGTAGATTATACACTTAATTCTTTTCAAAGATTCTAAGCACTGGAGAGAACAAACTATTTCATGAAGAAACAAAACACTTCACTTTGGCTCACAAACACCTGTAAACAGCATGCTCCACGCTAGCACTGCCAATGCTAAGCATCGCCAAACAACAAACACTGCTGGTTCTGTTTTCCCATTGCCTTGAACCTCAACAGCAGAAGCATTATCCTAACCTTTTTAACTTGGCTTCTGGAAGTCCGTACTATAATGAATCCCTCCTCTCCCTGACATATTGAAGGTTGAAGGCTGTAGCACTTTTGCAGCTAATTAGTGGGGGCTCCCTTCCCAGACATGAGAGTAATGCCAAGAACTACATAGAAGCAACTCAAGTGCCACATGTTAAACATTATTGCACCAAACTGATCCACATTTCTATTTGTGAACAAGCAGACATACATGATTAAAATCTCTACTATAAGAACACCTTTATCATGCTAGCATACTCAGTACTGAACAAACTGAAAGCACAATCCTGAGGCAAGCATTAGGGGAAGGTAATTTTTTATCTATAAGGGCAAAATAAAACAAATAACTGAATTTAAATTACAGCAACAAACACTTGTTTAACTGGCAAGCCTACCTACTATCCTCCCCCAATATTTAAGTAAATAACCTGTAACTCTCCTTAAACATTCTAGTGCCAAAAAATAAGGTGTAAGTAAAATTAATTCAGTGCACAGAAGCTACTCTTCGTTCTTCAACTTGCAATATGAAACTTCTCCATGTCAGTTCTAGCTATAAAACTTACTACTACACTGCATGTCTTGTAGTAGAAAAACCCTGAACATGTGCACATACACAAGCACCACGCACAGAATGAAGTGTCCCACTAAGCTCAGTTCGACAGACTTTTTGTTAGCTGGCCTGAAAGTAAATGTAGGTTGTCTATGGTGAAAGAATGCTGCTTCAGCAGTTCAGAATGAATTTCAAGCCTGTTCTCTATTTTATCTATTGTCAGTGTAATGTATTCAATGCAGTAGAGAGCTGAAAATTTAAATAACTACATTTTAAAACAAACGAAGCATTGATGTTAATGTGTGAAAATGGTCCCAACCCCTGGGAGTCCTGGTTCCCACCATTGTTTACTCTGACAACAGGATATAATTGCTTACTTACTTGGCAGCAAACTTTACCATCTGCTTGCTTGCATGCTGTCCCACAGCCACAAGAGCCTGGATATTAAACTGCTGCTGACGCAGGACTAAGAAACACTGCTTCCCTGAATGCAAGGAAAAACAACACAGGTGTATTAAGGACACATTACTCGAGGTCTTTGTGAATGAGAAAAAAATGCTTTACCACCTTACTAGTAAGCTGAAATTTTAAGTAGGGGTTTTTGTCTATCCCCCTCATCACTGCCTCCACCCAACAGCTACATCAAACTAGTCAGTGTATGTACACACACCCCCCAAATATTGATATAAATCAAATAATTCTGCCTTACATCTATAAGCATGTGAATGGACATTTTCTAAAAGTAACATAAACCTTCCAAGAGAAATAATACCTAGGCAAAACAAAAAGTAGAAATCATGAATTTTAAAATATCCATTGTTCTTCAACTGCAAGAAGCAAACCATACTTTTCCTTTTTGCTTTGCTCACAACTACTTCAACTCAACATTATTTTAGAAGAATTTTTTTCTCATCTTCCCAAATTAAAGCTGTAGAGTTCACTTTACAAAGCCCCTCTGAGAGAAACAGGCTTGATTTTGCACCACAGAGACTAAACCAACAATGTTCATTCTGTAATACACCACACATTCAGAATAAAGGGAACAAAAGGAGTATTGATTCTGGTGAATGACAAGAACCTAAAAGATCCAATCGAAAATTTTCGTAAAAGCTATTTATTCATGAACATCTTAGGGAAAAAGAAGTTAACAGGAATTAATAATAATTTACAAAGAACATATTACACTTTGTTGACTTCTAAAATGTGTATTTCCAAGTCAACAAACCACTTTCTAATCTGTTTAGCTGACAGTTACAATAATTTCATATTACTCCTGACATCTCCAATAACCACTTACTCTTTAACACAGATTTAAGGAAATACAGTGATTTTTAATGCTTCTTCCTCAGAGAGAGAAATTAACAACAAACACTTCATTGTTGTACCTGTATCTGATAAAATGTATCAATGTAATTTTAATTCCATGTTCTGACTCATAACATTATGATGTTTCCATTAAATGGTAAGAATAGGAAGAAGCCAGAAGCTTTGTTATAAACAGCTATTTCCCAGTTATTGTTGACTTAGATTACTAAACATTAAAATCAGCATGTATCTAACTTGAACACTGAAACTGCAAAGCCAGTTGCAGTTTTCATTTGTAATTATGTAGATCACCATTCCTGACACATAGCTGCAGAGAATTTAAACAGTATCAGAAGACAAAATGTTGAACATTTGGCAAACAATCTGATGGAAATAAAAGCAAACATATAAAACTAGTACAAAGTATTATTAAAATCCAAGATTATAAGTACTGGAAATAACTAACCTTTTCCTATGACTGTGATTTCAGAAATGCAAAAAAATTAATTCCTCATTTTCAGAAAACAGAGTACAGCTATTTCTGTAATCCAGAGGCTACAATATCTAAGTAAAGAAGCTAATATGATATGGATGTACGTATTTCTTGAAGGCAAACATTAAACCACAGATTTAAATTAGAAAAGATCAGGCTGTGTTTCAGATCCAGCAAGTCAACAAATCAAACAATTCTTCCATAGGACACAATACACTATGTTTCTTTGGATAAGCTAGTCATATCTCACATCAGTGACATCTCAGTATTTCTTCTTTACAATGTAGTTTGATACAGTATTTCCTAGGAAAAAAATATCTGTCTCCACGATTTTTGTCACAAATAATTTAGCAAAATATAAGTTTCAGCAATGATGTGTTAGATGCTCAAATAAAAAATACGCAGCTGCAGACAGCTACAATGTCATTCAATTAGTAAATATTTAAGAAGACAGTGAAATAAATGGAGGGACCTGCTATCATACTATAATTGGAAGCAAAAGTTTGGAAGTTGTACTTAATCCCAAAAGCCAGAAGTCTGATCAGTATCTGCATAATAAAAGGACTCAAATATTTTTGTCATGAGTAACAGTAGTTGTTTTCATGAAGAAAAAGGATGTTTTGTAGAATATAACTCTTTCTAATCAAACAAAAGATAAATGATCAAACACTCACTGATAGAGGTAGTGAAAATATCACAGTTACAAAGATTATAGGGGGAAACAGAACTTTTCCCCAAAGAGCCAAAGGCATGCAAAATAAAGTATCAAAAAGGCAAGCCATAATCAAATTTACTTTATGATTAGATGCCTTTCCAGATCAAGAGATGGAAAAAAAGAAGCATCACAGTGAGGGAGGGAGAAACAAAATAAAAAAATTAAAAGGGATTATGGGATGTTCTCCCATGTATTTCAGAGTATTTATGTGGCATTTAAGTGAAAAGTGTAAGACCAAATTTACTCACATTAAACAGTAAACAACTTTATGTTTCTACAAAACAAACCAACACTGTGCTACAAGACTGCTCAAAAAGATGAAAAGCTTCAAAAGAAATTTATTTAAAAAGGTCTGACTCAGTCCAATGCAAGGAACTTTTAGTCACTGAACAAATAAGAGAAAACCCCACACAGAGATTCCCGTCAAAAAAAAGACATAGAACCAAAAAGGAATCCATTTACTTCCTTGTATGTGAGCACCAAATGACATAAGACCTTTTAAGAGAAAAGATTGTAAGGAAGGAATTTGTATACAGAGTAGAAAATGTTTGGGCATACAAATTAATATATTGCTAGTTACAGACATCTGCCAGCAAAGAGAATAAGGTATACGGTTTATTATAAAATTTGCTCTTGGTGGTACTCTTATTTTCAGACATCCTACTTCAGTGTTTTATAAACCTCTGCATTCATAAACCAGAACCAAGTTCCAGATTAACATACTGCTCAAGTGCCATCTGCCTGGCAGAACCCAGGCTGATTTCCCAACTGCTTTTCAATGATAAAAGCAAACAGTAGCTTAGGCTGGCTTTAAAATAAAGCCAGAAATAACATTTATTCAATCTATGATAAAAACCACAGGGCCTCAAGCACTTTAATTTCAGTACAACCCACAGAAATTCCCAACACCCCATTCTTTACACATCCTTCAGTTAATTTCCATCAGATTTCATGAGTGGCTTGCTATATGAGACAGCTGGATGCTGCAGTTGTTCAAATTCAATGTTTTTGCTTTATTGGTCAGAACTGGACAAAATTAAACAAAGGATATATGTTGGTTATTTGGAAGTGAAATTTGAGCTTCTGCAAAAAAATAAAGCTATTTTTGCATAAGATTTTCCTGCTTCCTGGAAGACTTTCCATAATGGTAGGAATAGCACAATGACATGCGTGGGAAAGACTAATACTACTTTTTACTCTTAAACATTTGCTTTTCTTGAAAGACTCTTTCCCCTAAAGATTACGTAAACAAGGGTATGGCATTCCCTGAATGTCAGAATTGTTCTGTGTTGTCAGACCAAGAGGGAGCAAGAAACACAATCAATAAAATGAGAATACTTCATGCTCATAATCAATTCCTTTGCTTTCATTCATCAGGCTATGTGAGAGAGTTTTGAAATTAAGCACTTATTTCAGGAAAAAAATATAGTTCCCCTTGAGGTCAAAGGTGAAGGATGACAACCAGCTTCTTGTAAGCTAATATTGCCATGTTACATACATATTACTCTGTTTGAAGTGCATATATCATGCAAGGTACTGTATATAAACACAGTACAGAGAGAGTAACTAACAACTACTGAGCTTTACATTGTTTCAAAGGTCTGCACAGACACACCACCTGTGTTTAATAATACTAAATTCTGTTAATAGTATGAATTCTTCCTACAGCCACAAAAGAAAAAGCCATAAGGATACCCTTATTCATATACTGATGTTAATATTAAAATCAGAGAGTATTTCGTGTCTGAACAACCTAAAGTTGTAATGACCAAGGCTTCCACATCTTTTAGGGTTGACAGCTTCTATAAATAGGAAAGAGACACTTCCATACAAAATGCCACTACAGAACTATTGAGGAAATCACAGAAGACTTCCTAAACATAAAGATTCTTGTACAAACTAAAATTTGCATTATATGTATATATTTACATGCAGTTCCTTAACTGACTGCAGCACAGACACATTAAGAGGGACTTGTTTTTTTAATGAAGCCTCAAAAATAAAAATTAATCTGGTGTTTGTGACAATATTCAGTAATGGATTCTTGCCCCAATTCACATTATTTTCAATTCTGAGACTATCATTAAGTTTCATTTGTGAAGAAAATTTCTTTATGCTCTATTCTTTTAACTCTTGGGAAGGTATTTGTATCTCATTACAGAACTGCCAAATGTAACTGAAACTAGTACAACCATTGTCAGCATCTGATGTCAACTGAAATGGCCAAAGCCTATTTAAGTTTGCATATGGTAAACTGATCTCCAGAGAGAACTTCTTATTCCAGGGAAGAAATATGGCTGTCAAAGAGCCAAGTATGACAGCCCACACCACTCAGAACCTATAAAAGGATTTTCCCTTTGTCTTGTAAAGATGATGTTTCTTATTTGAAGTTCAAATAGGTATAACCAGATACAGGCAACTGAAAGTAAAAATTCTGAAATTTTAAAATAGATTTTTGCCTCCTGTTAAAGAAAAGGTATAGTGAAAACACTCATATGCAGCAGGATAAATACGGTCTGTCTGACAACTGACACATTTACAATAAAAGTACGTTTCACAGTAGAAGTTTGTAACTGTTTTATCTCACAACTGTTAAAACCCAAAGGAGACTGACTATAATATTTTTAAATTCCTACACATTATTTAGTAATATGATAAAACTAAAATTCACTTTTACTAAAATACTCCACTTCCACTCAGCTGAAAACAAATTTTTCTTTTCCCCTCTTGGGAAAAGAGAGGTGGAAAAAAAAGAAAATAACCAATCAAAGTGAATACTGATTAACCAGGTGGTAAAGTTTTCTGGTATGCAAGACATAACTAACAGATCATGACAACAAAATAAACATTCAGCCAAAATATGAGGAAATAAAAGCCTGAAGGCTTCTCACCTTTAGCTCTGCTTGTATGAATTCTGCCACGAACCCAAACCACTTCATCAGCCTTCTCCACTGTCAAGTCTTTTATTCGAATCAAAACTCTATCTGAATTACAGAAAAACAATACCACAATCTTAAAAGCAATTTAAAATAAATTTTAAGCAAAAACATCTTTCACTTTAAATTCCAAAGACATTTTCCATCATTGCTAAAGTACATAATAAATTGAAAATATTTTTTGTATCTACAGGATAATAGATGCACTGAAAAGATGGTATTTTCTTTCTCAGGGTATTGTACTTGATCAAGTAGTTTTAAATTGGTTCAAGTTTATGGTTTGACTTATACAGCAGGGTCAAACTGCACTAAAACAAAAGTAAGACTTATTGTAGTTCATGGATGGAAGAACTCAGCCTGACTACAGTATTTCTGATAGGATTTCCCTGTACTGCAACTGTACTGCCTGCAGTTATTAATCTGAACTTATGCTATCTAAGCGATGCCTGCCCGACTCCACTGTGCAATGTGAAAGCTGGTATTTTGAACACAGCAAAACAAAGGCTCAGAGGTGACATGACTATTCTCTGTATCTAGTAGTAGAAAGGTGACTATCACAGTAATTACTTTTTAGAAGTAGGAGAAAGAAACCATAAATACATGTAAATTACAAATGAAAATATTTATTTTGATAAAAACAATAACGTTTTGGAGCAATAAGAGTATAACTGTGTAAAACCAGTAAAATTTATTTTCAGAGAGAATCTCTTTGACAACCTGATCAAGCACTACTATCATTGTACCAGCCAGAAAGAACCCTTTAAATTCTATATACCCAAGAAAGCTAAACAATAGGAATGCATGGTCTGGAAAGGTTGGATTTTGGATAGCAAAGGAAAAATAAGTTATGAAGGAAAATATTTTTAAATAAATCAGGGCAGTTATGAACTGCCAATGTGCTGGCTGCATGACACTATTCCTTAAAAAGTAATTGTTTAATTGTATTTTTTCCAGCCAAATGTAATTTTGCATGGTCTCAAACACTTATTTCTTACAGTATCTACAAATGAGTTAGAGAGTATACACAGCATATTTCTAACAGCTTCACTTACTCATTTACAGTTTGCATGTGGGAAAAACACTACTTATTAGACAAAAGAAAAATTTCTAAGGGAGATATTGATCCTTACAGGTCTCTTTCAACTTGAGGTATACTGTTATTCTATGAGTCTATGATATGTAACACAAGCAAATTCACTCTCGTTTTATCACAGACTTCTCCATTGTTTCAAAATAACAGTAAATTTACCAAGACACTTCCACTCTAGACTTTTCCCGCCAGAACTTTTCCAAAATTTGCCTACCCTAGGTTACCATCTGCTGTTCTGGACTCCTTCCCTCTGTCTCTGAATACCAGTCACAGCTTGCCCTCCAAGCCTATCATTCCGCACTAGAAATTTTAGGGGGTTGAAAATGTTTATTAACTTATGCTCAGAGCAGTGAAGTTTCTTCTTCACAGGCAAACATCAAAACATGAATAGAATGGAAGTGCACAGAGAAATGTGATGGGGAAACTGATTCACATATATTAATAATGTGTGTGTGTGTGCACTTGTGCACTGGGGAAGGGAGAAAAGGGAATAAAGATATTATCACTTGCCAGCAACTTCTGACATTTAAACTTTAACAGCACAGTTCTATAGGAAACATGCAACCAGTACAACCCATACACTTTAGTATATCTAAGAGTTTGATATTCAGACAGCTAAAATTACCTCAGTCAACTTAAAACCATATTGTTAGAAACATTTTCCAGGCGTAAGCATAAAGACAGAATGAGGTGCTACTTTTTTTATGGATCCTTAGTGTTTCAGGAACCATCTGCATTAGATAAATATTTTTTAAGTCTTTTGTGTACATAATGGTTCATGTTTCATCAAGACTAAACAAGACACCTTTAACACAGAAAATTTTACCTGGTATGAATTATTAAAAACTATTTCACCTTTCATAATACAGGTAATAAAACAGTATCAAAAGAGACATCATAAAACCATTTTTTTCCAAAAGCAGACTGCAGAATCACAGCATGGTGGAGGTTGGGAGGGGCCTCTGGAGGTCACCTGGTCCAACCCCCTGCTCAAGCAGGACCACCTAGAGCCAGTTGTCCAAGACTGCATTCTGATGTATTTTTAATATCTTCATGGAAAGAGACTCCACAATTACCCTGGACAACCTATGCCAGTGCCTGGTCACCCTCATAGCAAAAAATGTTTCCTCACAATTCTATGTTCAGAATAAACCTTCTCTGTTTGTGCCCATCTCTGGTCCTGCCGCTGGGCATCACTGAAAACAGCCAGATGTAGCAACTGTTATGTCACTTTGTTTCCCTTCTTCAACACTTCCCATTCTGCTTTTCCTCTCATTTCTAAAATGCCAGTAGCTCATGATAATGTCTGCATTTCTTGGGGTAAGCAATCGTTTGTCATTCATTTTTCTATTGTCCAACCAACATGCTGTAGCTCAAATCTTCCTTCTTTACTCTCACGTATCAATTCACCTGGAACACTTTTCAGTTAATTTCTCCCATGAAAAAGATTTCTTCCATGAAAAAGTGAGAGCTTCTTGGACTTTTCAGGTCCTGTTGAAACCATACCCTTCAGGCTGTCACCTACATGTTCTTTCACAATTGCAAGCTACACTTATATTTTCTTGCCACATAAACACAGACAACTAAATAATGCAAAAATAGATGTTTAAACTATGCTATAGTTGCCATGAAGGGAACAAAGACTTTAAACAAAGTTCAAACAATACACTCTTAAGTCTGAAATTACACTTCCAGCCCCAATTCAACATTCATGCTACCTCACCTTCATTGCCAGCTTAAGTCATGTTAATGCGAAACTTTATTTTTTTATTTCCCAAAGAGCTGTGTGGGTTATACAAGACAATCACTTTTCCACTCCCAGACCCATACCCCAGGTTTGCTCATTTAGCTTGCATCACAGTTTTGAACAGTATGATCAATATTTCTGCTGTCTCTGCGAAGTGCCAGCATCCTCACAATGCTGGATAAATTTGAAAAAGAGGATTTAAATTTAATAAAAAAATCCTGAAAGCCAAAAGCAGTATAAGATGAAAGCAGCTTCCAGGTAGAGATGAAGGTAATGGGGCTGAAGGGAGAAAAAGGGCAAGGTAAATTAAGTTTTACCAGCAATCATAGCCTCAATCATGCAGGAAGGATTTAAAAACATGATGTAACAGGAAGTGAGAGCATCACATAGCACACACAGCCAACATCAGCAGAAGAAAGGCTGAAGTGGATGAAGAATGAAGGCACAAGTGTGCGTGAGATCAGTAGAGCAAGGTGGAGCATCTGTGCAACAACTCTGTGAACATGTGAAGGGTTTTAATTTGCTTGCAGAGGAACAAGAATCTATCAGTACAGTGGAAGGACAACAAGCCTACCCATGGAAAGAGAGAATAATTTGCTCTGAACACTCCAAGCTTTTCAACTTCCCATGTCCTGGCAGTGTGCTCAGGAGAGTGCAATTACCACAGCAAGCCTAAAGCTGTAGAGGGACAACTGATCTCCTACCCACAACTGTGCAGCATTGTCTGTTGGCTCCAGTTACCAGACAGTATGTGGAGCTGCATGTGTCATATCACAATTCATCACTCTGACTTAGAAATTACATGTACCCACAGTCTTCAGAAACAAAATAAACACAGTTCAGGTGTGAACACTCACATTTGTGCTCCCCTGCCACCTCCTGCCCCAGGCAGTAGTTCCTCCAAGACACTCAATGCAAGCACAATACTTTGGGGAAAAGCATATACACACTACTAATAATGAGTGATGACTTCATCCTCCCATGAGCCCTTTGATAAGAGCTCTCCCTGACAGGAACTACTGAATCTTTAACTAAGAGAGCATTATTATCAAGAAAGGGACTAGCCTGATCCTGAACTTTTTTGTTAGAAGTATTTTGGTTCATTGTTACCTAATTCTGGTGTTCTAGATAATACTCTTCTAAAAATTGGAACAGTGAGAGTGTTTTAAATTGTATTTTAATGAAAAACCTATTCAATCTTACCCAGACACTGGCTAAGGCTTTTTTTTTTTCTTAAACAAGGATTGTCAAGGGGACAACAGATCTGAACACAACACTCTGCCCTTCTCGTATCATTTCCTGTAGATTTCACCAATTTTCCTTCTCAACATATTCTTTTTTTCTCCACATTTTTGAGTGTTTATTTTGACTGTGAGACAACTGGAGGGGCACTTTCTCCATGAGACTAGGATTTGACCCATCATCTCAATCTGCCAGCTTTGGTCTCTCACACACTTGTTTGCTACAGGGTGTGAAAGTGGCAGAGGAAACAGCTTGCTGAAACTCTGGTGATCCAAATGTCATCACAGAAGAGCGTCGGGAACAGAGATCCAATGGGACATTTTTTCAGCCTGCAGTCAGCAATGCAGGTTAACCAGTCAGATGTCAACTTGGAGTTACTAATTTTCCTTAATAGTATACCTTCTAGGTTGGAACTGCACACCAATTTATGGACTGTTATGTGGTTACATGTAACTATGGATAGCTGTATTCCTGCCACTTCCAGCAGTTATCATACCCTCAGCCAGCCTCTTTCACTTTGCTAGGCTGGCTAAACAAATTGTCATTATCGGCATGCTGGCACAGATCAGCAGAAGACCCAGCAACAGGGAGACCACAGACGCCAGCAGTTTGGCCAGCTTACATTGCGATTTCAACTTTAGCTCCCTTTCTTTGATAGCTAATATGTATTTTATTCAATAATGACTGTTAATACAGTCTCTAGGGATCTTCTTGTCCTGTTACACTCTTGACATAATGTTCCCCTTCAGTTGGTTTCCACCTATGATAGTGTTTGTGGTTCCTCCTCTTCCCTATATTCTGCAATTCCCTTCCTAAGGAAGTTCAACCAAAACAACAATTCAGAGGGGAAAAAAAAAAATAAAAAATCACCCAATCACAGATTATGCTTATTTTTTACATTTCGTTATGAAGAAGTTACAAGAAGCCAATCTAATACCTTCCCTCACCCATTTCATGCACTGAATAATAAGAAGATTAGTATTTCTTGGGATGAGACTGTTCTCTATCTAACAAGTCTTTCTGAATCCCAATTCTCCATCAGTAGAAAATAAGGATTCATAGTGGTGTGAATAATCACAGAATCGTAGAACAGTTAGGTGCTCATCTGCAGGACTAATGAAGGTGACATAAGCAGACAGCTATCCTACTCAGAGCACTGTTGCAGCAAGCCATAGCAGAACTTACCCAAACAAAGAAAAAAGATGACATCTCTGACTTGGTACATTACAAATAATAATAATCTAAGGCAAGAATTGTCAAGCCTACAACAGCTGACAAGCTGTGTAGGGCATGGTCCAGGCAGAGCAAAGACTGAGATTCCATAACCTCTCTGGACCCAGATTCAGTATCTGACCACACTCATTTTTTCCTTCTATGTAACTGGAATTTCCTGTGTTCCTGCCTGTGCCCATAACCTCTTGTCCAGTTACCACACACCTTCAAAGAGTCTGGCTTTGTCTTCTCTACATCCTCCATTAAGAAGCTTTAAACAGTAATAAGATCACCCCACAGCCTAGTCTTCTCCAGGCTGAATAAGCCCAGTTCCCTCAGCCTCGCCTCAGAGATCCTGTGCCCTAGTCCCCTGAACAATTTGGTAGCTCTCCACTGGACTGGTTCCAAAATGTTCATACTTTCCTGGCACCAGAGAGCCCAAAACTGGACATAGCACTCCAAAGACAACCTCACATATGCCAAATGCATTCAAATAAAAGGAAATGATAGCGAGATTTGAATGAAAATGTATGATCAATTCTTTCTCAAACAAGTACTGAAGATATCAAGTATATAACTTTACTTCTCTCTTCCCCCCTTTTTAAAAAAGTTTTCCTGTTTTTTAACTGACCTGGTTTCTCTTGAGATTGTATCATTGGGGACACTCCATATCTTTCCTTAGCATAATCCTAAAATGGAGGTGAGAAACATATGTAATAGAAGCATACACAAAAAGATTTAAAAAGTCATTACAGTTAACATGTAATAGAAGCATACACAAAAAGATTTAAAAAGTCATTACAGTTAACTGAGGCAATACAAAACAATTAGCCATAACAATAAAGTCAAGAAATTGTGCTTTAGACTCTGAGATACGCAACAGAATTGTGCCATGTAAGAAAAAAAAATTCCAACAGCAAACATTAAGATCGTGATTTGCTACAGAGGTTAGTGTGAATAGTCCTATATAGAGCCTACTCCCTGAAAAACATCCAAGCTCTACAGAAGTCCATTGCTAAGTATTTCCTCCCCATACCCAGGCACACTTAGAAATCCAGCAGATCACGTCATTATGACAGGCAAAGCAAGCTCAACTGCCTGCTAACAAAATCTGCTAGGTAAGACACAGGGTGGGGGAGGGATGCAGCCTTTTCATCAAAAAGATCGCAATTCTTGTTTTCCAACTAAGCACACTCAGTTAAAACAAAAGCAAAAGGCACTATAGTTTATTTATTTTATTATATTCAATATATGAACCTAAGATAATTCTAAACATTTTAGGTGGTCTTCACTTCTCTGCTTTTGCTGAATTACAGCCCGTGTATAGTTTTACAGAAGTCATCTTTACTCAGAATTCCTTACTGCTGATGCACTTTTGGCTTTTCAACTGCAAGCAAAATCGAAACAAAATGAACTGATGCTTGGGGTTTTTTTCAGCACTCATCTGCGATCTTCAAGCGCAAGACAGAAACACCTGCAAAGCCAACAGGCGCCACAGGTGTTCATGGAGCAGTAGCCTGGTTATGGATCAGCAGCACAGTCCATTAGGGGGAAGGGCACAGGGACAGGGCTGTGCTGCTCCTCAGCTCACAGGCGGGGCCTACTCCACCCGCACACGCGGTGACCAGATTCCAGCAAGACTCTGCAAACGCCGTGTGACGGAGACAGGCAGAACACTTCAGTAGATCACTAACTGGCTGGGCCCTGCGAAGGGGAAGGAAGACGGGAGGGGGAAAAAGCAAAACGCAGCTCTGCCCTGGGGCCGGGCGAGGCACACCAAGGCCTGGCCTCCCCACCCCACAGGGGACGCAGCTGTCCGCTGCCTCCGCGCTGGCCTCAGCCCCACGCTAGGCCGGACCCTACCCCTCAACGCCGCGCCCGCCCCCTCCCCGCGGAGACCCACATCAGCCGACGACGACTCGTCGCTCTCCGGGCGGCGGTCTTGGCCGCGACTGGCGGCACTCGGCATCCTGCTGCGGCCGGCACGGACTTTCGAGCACAGCACGGCACGGCACGGCACAGCACAACCCCGTGCGCGCTTCCGTGTACCCAACTCTCGCGAGAGCTGAGGCAGCAGCGTGAGAACGCCGGGTCTTCCCCACTTCGCGTTGCCTATCGCGACAACTGAGCTTTCGTCTCGGGTGTGTGCCTGCCGGCGGGCAGCGTGCATGCTGCTGACACCGGGGGCAGTGGTGCTGGTCGTGGCGCGAAGTGCCTCAGGGCAGGGAGATGTCGCTTACCTCCCTCCCTGCGGCGGGCAGGGCTGCTGCCTGCCGCCCTGCCCCTCTGCTTCGGAGGCGGGCGGCACTCGAAACGGTCTTTCCCACGGAAGTACAGCCGCCCTGACGGGTTCAGAGGCTCCAGCCCCGCTCTAATGCTGAGGGGAAAAGCGGACATGTGCTGGCCTTGGGCCACGGCTCTGAGACTGGGCAGTGCGGTCCTCGCTAGCCCTGCTTCTGTCTGGCATGTTACGGCCCGAGGTAACGTGCTGGACTGTGAGGTGGCTAACTAATGTGTTCGGTGTAGCTTGGTAGCCGATCCAGAGTGCACTTTGCTTCTATTTTATTTGCAAATCTCGCTTGCCAGTCCTCAGCCTGATAGTGGTTTACTCTCCTGCACCCCTGCCAGTTCCAGAGTTTATTGTTAGCTAAAACCCAAAGTAGAGCTGGTAGCCAGCAGAAAATGAGCGTTAGTGCAAATCCAGGTGTTTCCCTCCAGCTGCGTGCTTAAATCAATGCTACAGTATTGAGGTCTGGGCTTGCTGCAGGTGCCGGCATTCAAATGGCAGAAATCAAAGTTGCAAGCAGCTGTTGAGTCCTAGGACTGTGAACTGTTTATTTTGCGCAGGATGAGAAGGAGTTAGCTGTCCTGATTTAAACAGCAGTTTTGAATTTTCGCATTTGACTAATCCCTCTTGCGGTACCAATTAGGGTTCTTAATTTCCTGTCTTACAGTTGTTTATTTTGCTGCGCTTTGTACTGCATTGGTTCAGCATCTCTTCTCGTGGGAATCCCCGTGCAAAGTTCCCCTTCTGTGTCTGTCTCAGAGAATTGTGTGCTTCACCGTAAGACCACATAGGTCTCACAAAATTCTTCTCATGCAAAACACTATTGCAGAGAGCTAAGATCCAGTAACAGAGAAAGGAAATCACAGTCAGTTTTCATACCTCCTCACCACATGAAACAAATTTCTGACAATCGGGTGTCAGACCGTACTTAATTGGTAATGTAACTGTAACTAAACACGTGGATTTCGTTCAGTGTGTCAGTTAAGTCTTTTCTGTTACCTATCACTTAGAACACGAGGCTGAGCAGAACCACTGCTGAAACTTGTCTAACAGGCAAATGCAAATCTTGTGCCCCACCACGGAGTAGACAATACCATCTGTACAACAGAGTGTCCTGTAATTCTCGGCATTTCACTGACTTTGCTGTGAAATTCAATCAAAACAAACCAACCCTATTTTTATGCTGGGAGCCTTCCACTGTGAGTATCATAATGACTCTTTCCTCGGGGGCAAATGACCTGAAGGTGGTTCTGTAGGAAAAACCCTTTTAATACAATGAGGGTGTTAACTGAAAACAAAATATGGCCGTTTAAAGGGCAATGTAGCTAATTATTCCATTGCCAAACTTTCAGAAGAGGAATTTTCCGGTGTTCATGCTCTCAGGTCATTTGTCCAGTATCCCTTTATCTTGCAGTGCAGAAACAGGTTTTTTGACCAAATTCTGCAATACACTGAAAATACAAAAAAATAAATTAATTTTAGAAAGAATTACTGGCGAGTTATTTCATATTTGGTTACATAAACCTCTCAAAAGTCTCCATCTAATTTGGGACTGCAGAAAAAAATCGTTTTCCTATATCCGTCTCACAAAGATTATTACAAATCTTCTGTTAGGAAAACAAAATGCTATGTGCAGATGATGTAGCTCATCTGCTGCACCTTCTGTTTCATTGCACTATTATTGAAAATAGTGTAATTGGGGCAGTACCTGCAGTGAACCTTAGATTGATAGGTACGAGCAAAGCCAGCACTGGGCCTGGGGGGAGGCAGAGGGGCTGGGGGACCTGCTTGGGGGAGGGGGCAGCTAGCTCTGTCCCTTGGGCCTTCCCGGAGGATTACCAAATGGAAATGACATCACCCGCAGCCAATCGGGGGGCCCCGGGGGTACAGCTGGATGGAAGCCATATTCCACTTAAGTAACAAGACATGACATACCATGTGCTAATGCTAAATAATTTATCCCTCAGGCATATAGTGAATTGCAAAGCCAAGCTGAGGCCTGGTCAACAGTTTGTAATTTAAATTAAAACTGGTTTTTCCATCTTAAAGGGAGGGAGGAGGTTGTCAGTTGTGAACAAAAGTAGAATGCAGAAATCTTGGGGGGGGGGAGGGGAGGTGTCTCCTTTCCCTTTCCCTCTTCTCCTTTCTCCTGTTATAATCTAATCTAATCAAAACACTTCTTAGTGATTTTGGAGATGTACTCCGTGTATCTCTATTAACAGGAAAATCTTAGGGGAAGTTTTAAGTCACTGTGAATAATGATATCTGTCTATCCTCGAAGGTGAGGCATTAGCACCTGTAATATCCCCAAACCAAAGCTATTCCAAAATTTGAGTCATATGTCTATTTGTATTACAAATATTATATGGGCATTTCCACAACAGAGTCGTAAATATGTGTCTTTAGGAACCCAGAGGCATTTGCTTGTGCTTTGGCTGAAGATCACTCTCAGTCAGGCTCTTTTCTGGATGGTTTGAGCTAGCAGTATATGGACTGAATATGATGTCACCACACCACTTTGTTGCCTGCTGTTGGCTACTGGAACTCCAAACATACCCTTTCCAACTCAGTGGCCCAGCTAAGTTAGGCCAGACCTTTGACATTTGTTAAATTACAGTGTTGGCTTTACTTAAAAGCTGGGTACTATAACATGCTAAACAACACTTCCACTGAAAACGGGAGTTGTTGAAAGCAATCATCACCAGCCATTATCTATTCTTATGTAGCACTTTAAAAAAATGGTGGCTCAAATATTCTTCAATCTTCCAATGTGCTGTTGATGAAGAAATTAATGGTTAAATTATACACAGTGTTGGTAGGAAGGAGATGGCAGTTGCCTTTAAGGTATTTTAGGATACGAAATTAAAAGGATCTCTGGCCTAAGGAATAAGTAATTATATATTTACCTACTCTCCACATGTTTGGCTAGTGAAAACCTGGAGAGCATGAAGTGGTACAGAGTGAAAAGGAGCATATGGAAAAAAATACAAAACAACCTGGTAGTGTCTCTGAAAGGTCTTCAGGGAATTCAGCTTTATTGTCACAATAGTACACTTTCCAGTGTGCAATTACTCGTTGTCATGGAAAGGGACTTTGAAGATTTCTCCTTTTTTTCGATGCTGCAAAGCATGCTTTATTTAAGTAAGAGGTTGTGTTTGATTTTTTCTTTCCATATTTGTTTACTTACCTAGTTTTTTGTACAGTCATCAGCCTGGTATCCAAGTTCCCCTTAGATAAGGAAAAAAAAAAGAAACACCACTGAACAAAAAGCAGCAGCCAAAAGATTAATGTATTATTTATTTTTTAAGTTATTAATTTCATAATGTGCATTCTTTGATAAGGAATGCTCTTTAACTAATAATTCTCAACCTTGGCAAAAATGCATTTTTTTAATCGTTCTTTTTTTTTTTTTTACTCAAACATTTGTACAATGAGTAACAAAGCCTTTGCATCTGAATCCAAGTAGGAACAGAATTGGCAAATCTAATTCCTTCCTGGATTTTCACAGCTCTACTTCCTTTAGGAAGTTTTTAGTCAATGGGAAACAAAGGCTTATTGAAAGGATTAAAGTTACAACTATTCTCTTTGTTTTAGAGCTTCAGTCAGGGTTTTCCTCTAGTAAACAACATTTGCAATTAATAAAACTTCTAAAAAAACAGGAACTTTGGTACGTGCTTATGATAAGCAGCAGGATTTCTTTTAACAGATCTCTATAAAAAGGTGTAGTCTTTTTAAGTTATGACAATGATAACAATTGAGTTTTTCAGTGCATTTTAGAAGTGTTCCTTCTGATAATCTCAGGACCACATGCTCTACAGTCAGGGATGGGCAATACATTTAAATAGGATGTATCTTGTCAACAGTGTATTGTGTCCCAAAATGATTTTAAATAGCTGCAAACAACTCATATTTTGTATCAGGCATAAACCTAGTAATCATGTCTTACACCATGAAATATCTATGCACATTGGACATACACTGCTGCGTATATTTATGAACTGTTACCCATAAATTGTTTATTGTTTCCCTTATGTGATGCTTGAAAAAGTCATTTGGATAGCAGTTATCTCTGCATGAATAAGAGCACATGGAATATTTAATCTTTATAATTTATCTTTTGCTGGTTTTATGTCATGAAATATCTTATGAATATTTTCATGTTTATATCAGCTATATTTTTCTTACTCACTTTGTGTGTTTACTCTCAAGGAATTATCTCCTGTCAGAGGTAAACTGAGGGAAACATTGTAACTTTGTTGACAGGCCTCCCTGGAGGGCAGTGTGGAGCTGCAGGATGATGGGGACTGACTGTTGCAGGAGACATTTTGTGAACAGCTCAACTATTGTTCTCACCCAAGTGTCCAGTTCTTTTCCTGGGGTGGCTTAGGTCCAAAGGGTGCCAAAACCAGCAACCTGGAGATTAGGCTGCAGTTCTGGCTAGCCCCTGAAGCACGAGTGCATTGTTATTTCATACATGTCATTTCTCATTTACAAAAAGCATCTTAAGCCATTGTCCTTCTGATTATAACTTTTACACTTTTATCTCAAGTGTAGACAGATTTTTTTTTCTTTCAGATCTTTCATGTAAAGAATACTGAGAGTATCTTTTCTAACCTCTAACCCACAGTCAGCTTCTGGTGAAGTTATAAAACTTTAGAACAAGAAGGTTTTAATGGAAACCCTGACTCAGAGTTTACCTCAGCGAGAGGAACGGTGCTCTGTTATAAGTAGAATGTGACTCAGGCACCAACAGTAAATCTGATCTTTGAGATTGTCCTCTAAGAGTAAATGTTCTTTGTTGCTGCCTGAAATAAACAAGAAACAGATGAGTCATCAAAATGATTACATGTGACACAGCAGATGTTAAATACTACTTTTCATACATTTTTCTACAGCAATGATGAACTATTTTGTAAACAAAATGTGTTATTAATTAAGGGTACTACACAAGACATTCTGAATGTATACCTTGAATCAGACGGTGAAGATAGTCACATAGAAATTTGTAGCTTAGTACAAATGGACAGACTGATTCCTAGAGGAAATAAGCGTTAGCATGAGAACAACAGCTGAACTAAAATCCCATAAGCCAGGAAAAACAGCTACACAATTACACTAACAGGTGGTTGGTTTCAAAACAAATTTCAAGGTCTGACAGATCTGTGCACCTGCTTTGAGCTGATTTCTTTTAAGGACTTGGATTTGGCATGAACCATTGATAAAAAACATAATTCCTTGTGTCTGAGAAAAAAGTCATCACTACCATATAAAAATGATAAACTAATAAAAATTTCTTACAGTAGTACTTAGCGAAAAGGTAGTGGGGGTCATCCTACATACTCTGTCTTTATAGCATAAGCTTTTCTCTACCAGGTCTACTGGGCAAACACTGTTAGGATCAAACCTCTCCTGTAAACTGATAGTTCCATCTCACTAGATTGGTGTGATTTGAATTAAGTATGACTTCAGCCTTTGCCTTCACCATCATAAAAAAAATCAAATGCTATTTTATAGGGGATTTCAATAAAGATATTCAGCAAATTCTGTTATTAAGATTGTACTCCTTTTTTCTAATTTTATTTTCATTGTTAAGATTTCATTTGGAGAGGCTTTTTTCTTTGCTTATATTTGTTCTGAGCTTATAGGTATTTTTCCTGAATTTTGGACAGGAGGAGGATGGTCATTTCATTTTGGGGAAAAAATCAAAGCATGCTTTTATAATTTAAATGACTGTATTGATGGTCCTTTATGGATGACTCCCACATGTCAGTAAGAAATAATGTCTTAAAACTGATAAATGATTGATTGATAAATGTAACATTTTGTGTTGAAGTTACTTAGTTTCTACATGCCTATATACCTAGAAATTAAATTTTCTTTAATTTTCAAGTAGTGGCATTACATACCATGCCAAGTTTTTGTAAGATGTGAGCCTTCATTCTGAACACCTCACTTAACCTCGTTTAACCTAACATGTCATGTTTTGATGTGATTCAGTCTCGAGTTCTAGAAATGTGTTTTATTAGTTTCTTCTAGAGGAAGCAGGAATAATATGATGCCAATTTTTCAATTCTGAGCAACTAGTGTGATTAAATGGCATGCATACTTACAGCCCAGTACCATTCTGGGGACACCAGTATGACCTGTATGCTATGCAAACTGCAGCTAGTTTTCACTGTTGTACTTCTTTCTCCTTTTGTCTGCTGAGCAAAACTTGTTGGCATTTATAAACTTTATGATGTTCAAGATTGTGGAGAGTGCAACTGCTAGTTTGGTTCTTTATCCTGCTGTGGGAGTTTCCCCTTTACAGTTTGCTGTTTTTTTGAGACTTAAAAAGATGAGTATATGGTTCACAGCTGGAACCAGAGAAACGGATTAACAGAGTGATTAACCTGGCATATCCCGTCGCCTTTTTACAAATGAAAATGCAAATCTGCATGGTAACAGGTTTTTGTTTTAACTGTCCTTCAGTCAGAATGACTAAATACATTACCGGACAGAAGGGTGGTTTGTGTTATTTTTCTGAAGATTCTTTTTCTCAGATCCTTATACATTACTCGTTTTTTTTTTTTTTTTATTGTTGAGGGCATTCCTGTTAATTTTGCTTGGCTGCTGTATGTGATTTAACTATGCAACTGTCCAGGTCCATCTGTTAGTTTTTCATATTTTTGTAGTTACATTCCAGATTCCATGAACTGTAGACTTGAACCTGCCTAATTGGAAAGTAAGACATGAAAGATACTATGTTATACCTTGCAAAATACACTTAAAAGGTGCATCTTTCAATTTGCTGTATCAGTTATCTAGGTTTTCATTGGTTTTGTGTTCGTTGTAGGTATTCTGCTAAAAAAGACTGGCATGCCCTTTTTTTAGTTGTCAGCTGAAGACAGACGCTAGCACAAGGCCAAAACCTCAGCTGCCTTTGAGGAGGTAGAGTTGGCAAAGCTGAGCATTAGATTCAAGAGCTGGGTTCAAGGTTTTACTGCTTGAAGGATCAAGCTACAGAAAAAAAAAAAAAAAAAAGAGATCATGTGGATGAAGAATCTGAGGATCTGCAAATTTTTCCCAACAAATACATAATAGCAAGCCAGGGACAATAGTCTCTTCTACCAGTGAGCTAGTAGAGGCTGGCTGTCCACAGTACTGTCTTAAAGGTTAGCTTCTGCAGTAACCTGCATTTACCCAAAACTAAGTTGTGAGTGAAGCCACACCCTCAGACTGAACTACTGTAAATGCACCCCTGTCCATTTCAGACAAAGTCATCCAGGTTAGCTGAGCTCTGTTTGAATCTAACCTGCCTGACTTTACTTGAAACACAATGGGAAATGCTCTCTAGACAGACTGCATAGACAAGGATTAATGTTTTCCTTGATTAATATTTGAGGAAGACGCACTGGGTTGTATGGTACAGCTGTTTTCAAAGGCGTGTTTGTCTATACTGTAAATCACTATGAGAAGAGGTGCATCTTGGGTTTTCTCCATCTGAAGACCACTATGCTTACTACACTGCTATGACTCAACAGTTTTTTATCCAGCATAAAGGGTGTTTAGACTTGTGTTGTATTCTAATATATTGATGGATTTCAATCTGCTGTGGAAGTCATCCTTTGTCGCTTTCTTAGAATGTGGCAATAGGCTTTACAGAAGTTCAGAAGTTAGCTTTGAATGCTTTTCTCAGAGACCTGACTGTTGAAGGGTGCTCAGATTTTAGATTGAAAGATTTGGTCCACTTCAGAGAGGAATAATAACAAATAGAACTGGAATTGGGAAGATCACCTTTAATAGCACATGTACTACTTCTTAACAAGCTTTACAGTTGCTTTATTTCTTCCTTTCCTAGTGCTATAAACATGACTAGCCAAAGGAAGACCTTAGAAAACAACTCAAGGAAGCTACACGAAGGCTGTTGAGAAAGCAAAGAAGCCAGCCAGCTTGACCGGTTAGTGTTAAACACATTTTCTAATAGCTGCAGTAGATTGATTTCTCAGTAACTACACATCACATATTTTAAGTTGGTACAGTGAGGCAAGTGAGGGAATTCTCATACAAAAAGTTCACTTTTCAATGCGTAATAATAAGCCACATTCTGTCTATAGTCTTTCTAAATCCCTGGTAAATAGATGACTGTTTACTACAAGGTTGAACAGAAGAAGAAGGTTTTGACACATCCTTTTTTCACTTACAGTTTAGCTGCTAGGCTTCTGTTAAAGAGGTGCTCTCTTTTTTCCTGGTTGGGGCACAATTACTATAGCAAGTATATTTTTCAATTAACTAGGAAATATGTGTGGTTTTTACATAATGTCAGGATTCTGAACCTCATGCTTAGGAGGCTGTATTAGAGGAAATGTTGAATTGCTCGTGGCTTGTGATATTCTACATTTGAAGAATCAAAGAGATGGGATAATATTGACAAGTGAAAGGTTAAATGTCTTAGAATAAATTTGCACATATAAAATCTAACTCTTCTTAGTCTGTGATGTCTAAAAAAGCTGTTGGGACTAGGAGGTATGCTTGGCAAGCATGGGTGGTATATCTCTGTCTCTAATTTGAAATAGCCATCACGTATTTCCAGACTACCTATTACCAAGGTCACTGTAAGATTATGTGGCATCCATGATTCCTATCTCTCCTTCTGTAATGGTGCATCAGTAGCAGGATGAATTGTTCAAACAGTATTAGCGCCTTTATTGTCTAGGGTGATCTGCACAACATTTGCCGTATGTGCAGAGCATAGTGGAAGGACTCGGTATTTCCTGGTTCCCTGATCACTTTCCTTTCCCTTTCATTCCTCCTCTGGGCAGCCTGTGTTGGTCTCCACGGTGTATTAATTCTTGCTTGTAGACAAACATGGTCATTTGGTACCTGTCAAAGAATGGCAGTAAGGGCAGGTGTTCCTCTGTCACTGTGAACTACCTCTTGTCACAGTATTTAATCTCTCTCTTCCTCAGTATTTCACACTCCCATTTGAAGTCCAAGAGACACCTCTAATGTAAATGAAAGGATGTTTTATTTTCCTGTTATGTTTTCAAAAGTGCAATTCTCCTTGCATATGTTAACTCCCATTTGTAAATAGTAACTCTGTCTCCATGGTTGGTTAGGTTGTTGAGCTACGCTCCTCATTCTGCACTTCATTTTCAGAAAAGCGACCTATGGCTCTTTACATCAAGAATTAAGGGAA
Source organism: Melopsittacus undulatus (assembly GCF_012275295.1). Taxonomy (NCBI): domain Eukaryota; kingdom Metazoa; phylum Chordata; class Aves; order Psittaciformes; family Psittaculidae; genus Melopsittacus; species Melopsittacus undulatus. Next base: position 78,957,784 of record NC_047530.1, on the reverse strand, counting down.
GGTTTTGCTGAAATATGTTTTGTAAGCTGAAATGTTTCTGAGAGTAAAAACAGAATTCTCTGTTAAAGGCTTGGATACATTTAGAATATAGTTTTATCTAGAAAAATTTATCTCAAATTGGAGGGAAATTTGAATCCTGAGGTGACACAAAAGTGAAGTTTAAGTCATATTTATGCACAGCATGACAAAAAGGAAAAGGTTTTTAAAGAGAGCAAAACTGTGCAGGTAGGAAGAAGGAGAATGCAGATTTTGCAAAGAGAATAGGAAAGAAAAGGCTTTTGTGTAATCAGAGAAGCAATTGAATGATAATAATAGAGACTTAAATGTGGCAAACAGGAAAGGATTAAAAAATGTAGTTACATTTGCTGAACTGATTGGGTTAAAATTGCCTTTGTATGATCTACTGTCTTGTACTTTGAAACTGAGGAACATTAAACAACAAAAATGAGAAAAATGTCTAGTAAACTAGTTTGACTTTGAACGTTTGAGCTGTGAAATGCCTTTGTTTCATGCATTTATTTGTTTGTGATGTTATCTACAAGCGGTGACTGATTTCTTCCTGTACAATATCCATTCACTACAACTAAAGAGTGATGAGACATTCAACCTTTGTCTTTGGAGTGAGAAAATAAATCGAACATGCAAAGAGAGCAGATTATCTCTATTATTGCTATGTCTATCCCAGTGCTTCTGTATGAAGCTGTCAGCCTTTGGAAGTTTTAAATGTTGTATAACTTTTTCTAGATTACATTGAGTAACATTTCAAATTATGGTCTAGTGATAAAAGTTAAAGCTGTAAACTGAGGTTGACGGTAGAAGACTAAAGGAAAATGATCTAATTTTAACTTGCTCTTTAGGTGGTCCAGTGCTCTGTAGAATCTCTGAGCCATTACTTGCTCTCTAATTGTCCTTCATTTTCTTGTGCTGAGAAGCTATTAGTGCAGGATATAAATTGTGTCTGTACTAGATTTCTGCAGTTAACTGGTGAGGAATCAAATGCTAAGAATGTCCCATATAACTTCTCAGTCACCTCTACAACTTCAGACAATAAAACATTCTAAAACAAAAGGGATTTGAAATTGCCCATGTTTTTTGTTTCTTTTTCCTTTTTTTTTTTCAGAGAGTGTTGCTATTCTAAAGGCTTTTTATTGATTCCAACTTAATGACACATTTTCTATCTGATATACTGCTTCAAGCTCATGGATTTGTAATTAGTATGGAAACCAAATTCGTAAGGCTGTTCACCATTTAAAGTCATGCTTCAAGCTTAAAAAACTGTTCATTATAGCAATAATACTTCATCTTCAGTACAGTATGAAAAAGTGATTTTTACATGTTGTGCTTATTTGATTCAAGTGAAGCCATGGTCCCATCATGAATCCTGTAGCTTTCTTGTGTTCTACTTGCTTGCTTGCTTTGTCACAAGCCACTTTCTGCTTAGGTGGTTAATTGTAGGTTTGCTTTGGAAGAGTGCTGGTTCTGGCCTATTATCTCAAAAGCAGTGGTCTCACAGTGAACAGGGTATTGCCTGGAATTGTTGAGATCCTATTGCTTCCAGTAACCTTGAAAGTGCTCATAAAAATGTGTCATGAGCTCTAGAGAGAGAAATGGAGAGATGTGATTATGAATGGGAAGAAAAATTTTTGATCCAGAACAAGCTATTAAGCTTCATGTCTCCATTTCAAAAACCACCTCCAAATAAGATAAAAATGATCCCTAGGATTTGCTTTAGCTATTGCAATCAGTGTTTTAGTTTGCTGTAATTTTTCATTGAATAGCAGAAAATGGTTTTGATCTATTTACAAAATTATTCTTTTCCTTCATTGTGATCTTTTCCTATTCTTGGTTGGGTTTTTTCCTCCTTTCTTTTCTCCTGTGTCTCTTTCAAGAAGTTCTCTTGATTTTCTGAGCTTGTTTCTTGGGAATGCTGTCAGGCAAAAATTGTCAGTGGTACAAAGTCAAATAGTGTATCTTTAAAATATATATATAGTATTTAATATTTCTTCTTCCCATCATAGTCTTTATGTTTTAGTCAGCTTGTAGAGCTATGGCATTTAAATACATGCATCATTAGTGAAGATCTGTGTGTACAAGTGAGAACAGAATTGACTTCAAGACTGCTTCAAGAGGAAATTGAGTAGGATCCTGCAATGCCAACCTGTTTCCCTTCCCAATAGCAATGAGCTGAATCAGAAGGGAACTAATGAATTCTGGTCAATTTCCTTCAGTGCACCAAAGCTCTTTAAACACATACTGAAGAAGGGAAATGAAGTAGGATTAGTCCATTTCCCTTTGAAGCCAGCTGTCTGTGCACAGTGCAAGTACTGGAACATTATTTCACTTGCCACTTTCTGGCTATGGGCCAAACTATAGTCTCATCTTGAATTGATGCAAGATCCAAAACCACATAAACACATAGACTGCCTCTGGACAGGAAGAAATTGGTATCTGTATGGTGAATTGGCTCATGTTGTTATTCTTCAGTTCTTTACCTGTTTGGCAACAGATCACCTCATTTTATTTTTTTCTTTTCCATTAGCTTTGCCATGGCCATAAACAGTTATGGGGCCTTATTTTCCCTTTTAAACTGACTTCAAATGGGAGTGTGAATTTTTAATGGAATGTTAAGACATTTTATTGCTTTTTTAGTGCTATTAAGTTGTGGTTTTGAGGGGGGATAGTCCCACATGTTTCATCTTACACAGGGTGTGTTTGGGGAGGAGGAATGTTTGAGGAGTTGTATAATACTGAAAGCTGTATATATATGTGACTCGTGCAAGTACTAACTGTTGTTCTGCCCATATAGAGCACCTTTCTTTCCAGGTCTCATAATGTTTTGCAAGTAATGTGGTGATTACCTAGCACATGAAACATGCAAGGACCCAAATACCCTTTTGCTCCAAAAGGATGAGACTTCCCCACATTTGTGTTTAGTGTTGCAGAACTATGGCTACTGCGCATTTCAACAGTTCTGATCCTTTGTGTAGGAGATAAGCAAAAAAATCTCTTACGTACTGTGCCATTGGGAAGAATGGAAACATTTGAGCTGGGACTTTTCCTCTGCAGAGCTCTGGGTCTTTGTGTCTTGCAAAGTCTTTAATGTAATGTGTCCACAGACATTGGCCCTGGTCTTGCCTGTTACAGGGCATCTGTGATTTCCATGTTTGTCCAATGCCGCTGCGGATTTTTCCTGTTTAATTACAGCACATTACTGAAGGCACAAGCTAAGCTGACAAATGTGCTGTCCTGGTGGCATGATGGCATAAAGGAAGCTGAACCAGGCATTTACTGGTACAGTGTCAGCTGGAGGTTGCATGTTTTTCACAGTTTGTATTGACATAGCTATGCTGACAGGAATTGGTAATGTAGTGCTGACTCTAGGAATCAGTGCATGAAGATTCTTGGCTGCCCTTAAAGTAGAGGAACACTAACCAAATTAGGGATTTGTATATTAGGACTGGGATTCCAGACTTGGTCCAGAAGTGTGAGGAGGATCAGCGAAATACCCAGAGCACCATAGCAATATTAGACTCTGTCAGGCTGAATACGATGCAGCTTTTCCCTGAGGTTCAGGTTTGCTTGCAAGCTGAATGAGCTTCTGAGTTGGTACCAGAACTGACAGAAGGCAACTGACATAAGCAGTCTTCATATTAAAAGCATACTAACAATGAATTTAAGAAAACTAGAAAGAAAAGCAAGGAAGCTTGCTTCTAATTCTGACTGCTGTTTTTTGCCTAATTACAATTCTGTTTTTAATAGACAGTGAAGGATTGTGGTTGCAGAGCTGAGTTCAAACCACAAAATCTGAATCCATATGGGCCTGCATTTTGAGAAGATTAGGCACTCCAAAACTAAATCCATGGATAAAGCAGTGATCTTTCTTCAGGCTGTATAAAAACCAAAGGAATTTCTTAAGTTTGCTGTTCTTTGTTCTCAGGAAACCACAGTGAAAGGAGGGAAAATAAGAAAGGCTATGTTTGCATTCCTAAAGAGGCTTTTAAAAAAAAACCCACAAACCAAACACCCAGGCAGTAAAGAGTCAGGTAGGAAAAGATGAATGGCCTTGAGAATTTACATGCAAAACTGCCCTTATGGGAGAGCTACAGAAAAGCTTAACAGATCTGTGTAAGTAGTATTAAGTCAGCCAAAAGCTAACAGAAAATTGTCAGAGTTCTGCAAAGCCCAGTGAACAGTCCCAAACGCATGCATTAGACACGCATGACTTCTGGGGGCCCTGAGTTGGAGAGGGATGCACCCGAACAGGAGAGTGGGAAAAAAACAAACAACAAAAAAAGTGCAGATAATTCAGTACTCCCTAACCCTCTACTCTGGAGATGTTCCCTTTTGTATCTAACACTGGAGAGGCAGAAATTAGGCCACAGCATCACTGGAGCAGACGGGCACGCTCTGTCTGTGGAACAGCAGCATGTGCTTCTTTTCAGGGAGTTGCCCGGCAACGGAATGCTGTCCGCCCGAGCGGCTGCGGGAGCCCATTGACACTCGGCAAGGCAGAGACGGGGAGAGAAAGCAGACAGGGAGGAGGAGGAGGCAGAGTGAGCTCAGCAGCTTGGAAATTTCTGGCAGGAAAGAAAAGGACGCCAAGAATGAAAGAGAAAAAACAAACTAGGAGAGGGGAGAAAAACTTCTGCTCTTCAAGAGTAGATCTCTCCAGAGATGTCTAATTTTATTTCATACATGTCAAAGAGGGATTTGATTTCACGGATTTTATAGAACATGTGAGGATGGTCACAACCAAAGATTATATTACTTGTAATATGTAGAATATGTATGCTTCTAAAAGCAAAAAGTGCTTTGTGGAAAGCTGAATGAGCATACACAACCTAACTGCAGTTAAGAAGAAGCATCCTCCACTGAAACTACTTCCCTTGTTTTCAGCTTCAGGTGACTAGGCTTTCAGGCCAGTAAACTCAGCTGCTATTAGCCTGGCAGGACAGGACATGCGAACTCCTATAATGACACTATTAAATGCCATGGTGGGCACTGAATCTATTATAGTGACCAACAATTAGATTGCATCATTGTGCCAAATGACTAATTTCTATTAGTGTGTGAATTAGTTAAATATCACTTCATCTGGGATTTTAAAAAACCTAAGGGAGTCAAGTGTTTAACTCTCACTGAATTTCAATTGCATATCTCCCAGGGAAAATTAATGAGCTGAGTCTAAGAAGCCTTGCTGTTTCCAAAGCAGCTTAAATGTATTGTTTGTTGTCCAAGTCTCCTTCCCTCCTCATTTATAGTTGTGGAGTATTCATATTTTACATGCAGGAATATTTATCAGAAATTTCAATTATTAGCAGTTTGGAAATTTGAAGTCCTTGCTTTTACAGAACAAGCTTACAAATTATTCTAACTAAATTCTATCATCAGAGATGCGAAGTAAATAGTTGTGAAACTGATATCTTGACCATTTAAGTGTTAGCATCTCACTGAACTAAATGGTTAATTCTCTCAGAAGTCAAGATCAGATGCAGGAAATGAGTGCTGAAACAGGCTTCACTGGAGGCTATTGCAGTATGCTTTCTTAGTGAAAACTCAAGCCCTGGAGAAAATACTGGAATTAGGTAAATACCCAAACAGGAAATGCTGTATTAAATCAGACCAATGTTCCATCTGATATGAAGCCAATTTTTTGACGGTTACCAGAAGCACAGGAAAGTATATTATGAATAATTTTAAAAAGGATTGCCTGTAAAAGGGAGTCTCTTTCAAACTGTAATCTATTGATGGTAGAACTATTTTTTTAAATGTAAAGGTTAAAGAAAATATATGTCAGTATGATCTGTCATTATAAGAACTCTGGAGAGCTGTGAGTTCCTAAAGACAAATGCATCTATTATAAATTTTAATTATTTTTCTACAGTGAACAATTTCTATGGTGCAAGCTGCCAGGAACTCTGCTCACACTAAGCTGTTCAATCTCCTTTGGTTGTCCTCTATGTATGTTTAGGAATAGTAATATCAATGTGCTTAGTATATCCAAATTAATTGGACAGTTAGTATTGTACCTGAGAATGATGAGATGCTAGGGATTGAATGTACCTTCCAAGAATATGGATATGCTGTTATAGAGTCCTTTTGTGCGAAGGCCACTGTTCTGCCACAGCCAACCACTTCTAAACTTCAGGAATTATATGAACGACTGAGCGGGAAGCAGCACATATCTTTTCTCAGTTGTGTAATTGGTTGATGTTTTATGGTGAGTGCAGAGGAAAATTTATTTGCAAAAAATACCCAAAGAACTGGGAATAGTATTTTCATTGTATCTGACAAATTCTGTCCTACGAGGTAACAAACCCAGACAGACTTTTTTGGGGTTTTTTTTTTGCATCATAAGGCATGAAGAAAAGCTATAGTAAAATGAAATGTAGGTAAAGAATATAATTTTGTTTCCTTTGGAAACCAGAATGTAAACTAGTGGGGTTTTGTTATCTTTTAATACCTGTAATGATCCTTTTGGAAACAAGTTAGAATGCCTGGAAAGAATTAACTATCCAGGTAATGGGTGCTTGTGACAGTTATGGCTGTAGCTTATAAGGCACTGAAAGAAGCTAAACTTTTGGGATCAAACATCCTGTAAGCCGTCCCTATGACATTCATACTTTAATTCAAAAGTGCAGACTTCTGGGTTATTTTTTAGATTCTGTGTTGCTGCTTTCATCAAGCATATCATTCCTGTTATTCTTAGTTCACTGGATTGTGCAAGAAACAGTTTTTCTCCCAAAGCCCAGGAAATGAGCCATGTTGATTGTTCATCAGAGATTACAACTGAAGTTTGGCTTCATGTGTGACTGCAAGAGAATTTTCTGTAATCAAAAACTGTGCATCCATTCTGTGTCTGAAACTAGGATCAGAAATTCCCAGGTTTTCCAGGATATGTAATTATTTCAGCCATTCTGATACAATAAGACTGGGCTTAGTCTTTGCCTTTCTCTTATCAGATTTGCCATACTCTACAATACAATAAACGCCCACAGAAAAAACAATGTTAAAATAAGGTTAAGGTGAGGACATATACTCACATAGGAAGGAAGTTCTGAAATACTATTTTCATTAAAATCTTCACTCAACAAACAGAATGTTATCAAAAGGTGAAGGGTCTGTGGCAGAGGACTGAAAGTATTCTGAAAATTTTTGTATTGCATATGATCTTTATTGTACAAAATAATTTTTCATTGTTCTGCCCCAGCTCAGTAATCCCATCCACTATCAAAATGAAGGAAATGTTACTGCAATAGGTTAGTTGCAATACTGCTGTATATTTTTGTGCATCAGTGGTTTTTTTCTTCAATGTCTAGAGACAACATTCAAAGCTGAGAGCCTGTGTTCAATTCTGAAATTCTCAGTCTTTTACAAACCTCCTCTGATCGTTCTGTTATGTCTTTTAAGCTCTGAAGTACCAGCTGGAGTTTTGGAGGTTGTGCTATCAGTTTTAGTCTAACTTTTACAGACCCACACTGAGCTATTTAGTTTTGTCAAGACATAGATTTCCAAGCACATTTACTCAATTTCACTTGGACATCACACAAAATGCTTTTGATACATCTCTTGTTCACTTTGATGAGGTTTCCATAGATTCCACAAGTATGTTTTGACACCTAGATTTTTTTTTCTGTATTAACTCCCTCTTATGCTTGCCTTCGTTCTGGCATGGTATCATTCCTACATAGCATTTAAAAATAATCTAGATTAATTTGAGGAATTTCATGCTGTTTTATTCTGAGATTGCTTTACTGGAAATCCATGGTGTATTTGAACTACTATACCATATTCCTGTTGCAAAATATCATCAGAAATGTAAATAATAATTTCCATATATTTTTTCCTATGGTATTTGCTATCAAGAAACAGAATTTTTCAATTAATTTTATATAATCACACAGTAATTATATTGTGATGATAAACAGAGTCAACTAGTAATAAAGACATGTCAAGCAAAAGCTACATTTTGTTAATTTCAGCAATGAGATAGTATGGAAGTATTGGGAGGAAACTATAATGACCATACCAGCATCAAAAAGTCACACCTTTTGCAAATGTTCAGTGCCTCCAAATGAACAATAAACAGAAACAGATGGTGTTTGTTGAGCTACCTGAACAGTGTAGGAGAAGCTGTAATTTTTTTTCGGAAGGTTCACACATATGGGAGATGTGGTTGCCTGAGACATGGAAGAAGCTGAGGTACTCAATGACCATTTTGCCTTGGTCTTAACTGGCAAGTGCTCCAGCCACACCATGCAAGTCACAAAGGCAGGAACTGGGAGAATGAGGAACTGCCTGCTGTAGGAGATGAGGTTTGAGATCACTAAGGAACCTGAAGGTGCAGAAGTCCATGGGACCTGATGAGATGCATCTGTGGGTCCTGAGAGAACTGACATATGAAAATGACTAAGCAACTGACCATCATGTTTGAGAAGTTGTGGCAGCCCAGTGATATTCCCACTGACTGGAAACATAATGTGCATTTCTTAAAAGGGAAAGAAAAAGACTTGGGGAACTACAGTCTGGTCAGTCTCATATTGGTGCTCGGCAGGATCATGGAGCAGATCCTCCTGGAAACTATGCTAAGGCACATGGAAAATAAGGAGGTGACAGTCAATGTGGCTTCATTAAGGACAAATTGTGCTTGACAAATTTGGTGGCTTTACACACTGGGGTTACTGCATTGGTGGAAAAAGGAAAGGCAACTCAGGTCATATACCTGTGCATGTGCAAAGCATTCACACTGCTGCATTACATCCTGGTCTCTAAACCGGGGAGGCATAAATTTGACAGATGGATAACTTGGTGGATTGGAATTGGCTGGATGTTTACACTCAAGGAGTTATGGTCAACAGCTCATGATCCAGGTGGAGACCAGTGATGAGTGGTGCTCCTCAGGGGTCAGCAATGGGACCAGTGCTGTTAAATATCTGTCTCAGTGACATGGACGTTGGGGTTGAGTGCACCCTCAGGAAGTTTGCCAACAACACCAAGTTGTGTGGTGCAGTCAACCTGCTGGAGGGAAGAGATGCCATCTAGGGTGGTCTTGACAGGCTGGAGAGGTGTGTGAACCCTATAAAGTTCAACAAGGCAAAGTGCAAGGTCCTGCATGTGGGTTGGGGTAATTCCAAACACACAAATACAGGCTGGGCAGAGAATGGATTGAGGACAGCCTTGAGGAGAAGGACTTGGGGGTGTTGGTTAATGAGAAGCTCAACATGATCCAGCAGTGTGCACTTGCAGCCCAGAAAGCCAATTCTATGCTGGGGTGCATCAAAAATGAGCATGGCCAGCAGGTTGAGGGAGCACTCTGCTCTCGTGAGACCCCACCTGGAGCACTGCATCCAACTCTGGGGCTCCCAACATAAGACGGACATGGACCTGTTGGAGCGAGTCCAGAGGAGGGCCGTGAATATGATCAGAGAGCTATGAAGTCTCTACAAAGACAAGCTGAGAGAGCTGGTGTTATTCAGCCTGGAAAACAGAAGGCTCTGGAAGACCTTAGGACAGCCTTCCAGTATCTAAAGAAAGGGGCCTACAAAAAAGCCAAGAGGACTTTTACAAGGGCATGTAGAGAGAAGACAAGAGGGGATTACTTTAAACTGAAAGAGGGTAGATTAGAAAAATTCACTGTGAGCATGGTGGGGTACTGGAATAGGTTGCCCTGGGGAGTTGTGGATGTCCCTTCCCTGGAAGTGTTCAAGGCTGGGCTGGACAGGGCTTTGAGCAACCTGGTCCAGTGGAAGGTATCCATGCTTAAGGTAAGGAGATTGGACCTAGATGATCTTTAAGGTGCCTTTGTATCCAAACCATTCAATGGTTCTATGATTCTATGCAGGAGACAAACTATTAACTGTATTAAAACAATTTCTGAGGATTTGATTGCTACTGCCACTCTTGGGTAGGTTTATTCTGGAATGTGTATACATAGAGAGTTTATATTTCTGGAATTTTAAAGTAATTGTTGTGCTTTGAACATTTATCTTATTTCTATGAGGAAGTTTAGGCAAGGCCTTAGCTTTTATCAAGGTGGCATTCCAGTATATGCAGGTTTTTATTGCAAGTTGCTATGGGAAGTTATGGTACCAGGTAGAATATATTCAATTTAAAAATTCTGTAGAAAAGACTGAGTTTGTATGTATATTTATAATCCTGTACTCAAGATACTGCTGCTTTGAGGAGGTCTGTATTTTTTTCTCATTTTGCTGTTCTTTTTTTTTCTTCGTTTCTTTTTCTTTTTCCCACTGTTTTAAATTTTTTCTTCCTCATGTTAGACATCAGTAAATTAACAGAAATTAACAGTAAATTAACAGAAATTAACAGAAAATAAACATAAAAGGTAAAATGTTAACAGATTTTCGGTCATAGTGAGCATTTTTGTTATTGTGAATTGGGATGTGTTTCTTTAAATGAGCATAATGAACTATCAAAATATGATGGCTATCAGATTAAGAACAAATCTGATTATCTGATTATGCATGCAGATCCTTTACTGTCTACGTTGTCATAGCTGATGACTTGTTGAGCTGTAGTTTGTTACTCCAGCTTGAGACTGGCCAGTGTAAGAGTATTGATGGATAAATTATTCCTTTTTTCTTTCATTTTATATTTTTTCCCCCTAGTTTTTCCTTGATTTTACTCTCCTATGTTTTCCTTTGTATTTTTCCCAGCCACACAGTTATTTAGGGAACAATCATAGCGCTTATAAGGTTGTTTAGTATAATACATGTTTTCACATTTAGTTTGGTGTAAAATTTACATATGTTTGGCAATGCTGTGTCAAATGGAAGTAAATCCTAAGGAGGTGCCCCTTACTTAACCCAGTGTCTTGTGTTATCCAAAGAATAACTTCAAAGCTGATTATTTTACCAAGAGGCACCACACAGGCAGCCCTTTGATTTTCTTTTTTACTGCTTACAAGCTCTGATAAAACAAATTAAAATAAAAATCTCAAAGACCTCTTCTTTATATTTTAGCTCCCCAATAAAAGAGATCACCTCCACATTTTTGCCTATGCTATAAAGTGCTTTTCTGTTTAGCTAGTGTGATTACCATTTACACATTTCTCAGTTTAAAGGCAAAAAGAAAGCTTTATAACATGGAGCCTGTATTACACAGCCCTGTCATTGTGTTTAATGTGATTCAGTACTGCAGCTGTTTATTCCCTTTTTTCTTTTCTCCAACAACAATTTAAGATTATTTTGGTTAAAATGAAATCATGTTCTTGTTATTCACCTGTGTTATAAAAATTTACCATATTTGAAAGTGTCATCAGTTCAGCAAATGTTTGAAATTGTGTTGAGAATGTAATAGATATGAGCAGATGGATTCTCAGTTTCAACCCCTATAGTGAAAGATGTGTACTGCTAAGAACCTGCCTTTAAACAATGACTATACCATATGTTGTTGTAAAGAAACACATTAAGGTTTGGTAAACCTTTAAAAAAAAACCCACTTCCTATCATTCAACCTCCTAAGTTAAGATACTAAAGTTATTTCAAAATGTGGAACAAGTTATTTAATTTAAACACTAGTAGTGCTGATAAGCATTTAACCTGGTATGTCCTGAACAGCTATGTGGATAATTGAGAAAGAGTTGGAAAGTGCTAGTGCTGTATCAAATTGTATGTTGGCAAATCATTTAACTGTGCTGTCCTGAAGTTTTGTTTGATATGTGAGAACATAGCCATCTCACACTGATTTTATTATGAATGCAGGAAGTAATGGTTGTTAGGGCCTGGGAATCCCGTTAAAAATATACTTGAATTAACATGTTACCATTGATAACAGGCTTAGCAAAGGAAAGAGCTTGAACTATTCTAGTAGTAGAAATATTAAAAAAGAAAAAGGTACAGTAAAAAAAAGTATTCAAAAGTGAAGTAAAAGATGAAGTCAACAACCTATCGTTTAGTGCATTAAAAGTAGGCACACACTTAACATGTGAATTCAGTTAATTTACAACAGTTGGAAACAGCAAATAAGAGAGCATGAAGTAAGTCAAGGCTTTTATGAAGAAGCAATATCTTTTAGTAGATAAATTACTTTAGTGAAATAATAGCTGGACTTCCTGGGGTATAAGCTCCTATTTAGGCCTGAAGTAAAGCAACTACTGATTATGTTATTTTGTCTAGTAAAACCGTGAACTATCCCTATACAACTTAAATAATTTCTGTGCACAGAGTATCCTATTTGCACCATTATTGCTACTAGAAACATATTTATGATATCTTTTTTTTTTTAATCTAGTTAGCTTCATTCTCCTTCACAAAGTGATTCTTTTGCTTTGTGGGAGGGAACTCAGACACACACAGTGCAGATTCAGTAGTAGTACCAGATATGGTGCAATCCCAGTTAGAAGTGGTATGCCTTGAGACAGAGATCCTTAGATGCACTTTGCATGGAATTACTATCATTCCATTAGACATGCTCCAAATTTGTGGCCACAGTGTTTGCTAGAGACTGGTCCTGAAGACTGTGCTTCTATAATCTACAGTTGAACATTTATCCTCCAAAGCTGAACCCTGAATAACTTGATACAGTTCTAAGTCACAATTTGTAGTCTTCATACAGGGAAAACAATTGTATTTTGAACTCTGCTCTGAAGTCATTAGTAAGTTCTTATATTTTACTTCTGTATGTATCTAAGATATGTGGTAGGTTTATGGCATACCCTGGCAATCATTTCAGGTGGAGAATTGACTCCTTCATTTAGGCTCAATGAGCAGTTGTGTTGAATAATGAAATCTAATTGGAACATGCTGTCTACCGTTTTTGCATCCTGGCTGACTATGTAGGGACACTTCAGATTTTGTCATTGCTTACTAAGATATTTAAAGCAAGGTAACTGTAGTATACAATTTTGAAAGACTTGAATTGGAGGTGAAAGTTTTCCTTAGACATACTTAATAACTAGGTGGTGAAGAAATGCATGTTTAAAGATGTAATAGCGTGATGTGACATATGAATGGTGCAAGCACATCCATAAAATACTACTATAGCTATAGTAATCTGAGAGTACAGAAGTACAAGCCAGGCCAGGCTTCTAGGAAGAGGCAAAATCTTATCATAGCAGTTTTCAGCTGGAGAAATTTATAAGCTTTTGAGAATGAACGACAGAAAGAGACATGGAGTAGAAGCAGCAAATGTCAAACTGTATTCCATTTGTGAATAATTGCTTTGATAATTTAAATTGCCTAATTATGTTGAACAGTTTGAAGGAAAAAAGCTGGCAAATGCTGCTGTGGCATGGAGAGAGATGGAAGAGTCATAAGTCACTGGGAGACTGAAGGGTGACAATGGAAAACTACAATAAAGGGAAAGTTTAGAAGCAAAAAAGGAAAATACATAATCTGTTCAGGTAGAGAGTTTAGTATAAACAAAACCACAACTATGCTCTTCTAAAGTAATCCTGTGAATTTCAGTGATTCCTTGTGGATTTATGTCAGAACAGAAATTCTTCACCAGCATCTTTGCTAGGCTGTAATTTCATGTAATTATCTTTGTGTTTGTATTTAAAGTAACTAGGTTCTTTCTTGGTTCTTTCATTTCCTTAAATTGGATGTTTTCTCTCTTTAAGTGTGACATGCTTGTTCTTTTATTTGGTGAGAGAATCAAAGCAACTCAGATTGCATAGCATTGTCTCTAATCAAATGAAAGTAGATAACTCTGTAGTTTGAAAGTGAATCCCAGCAGCAGTTCAATGAAAACAAATCTCATTAAGTGTTACTGGTTTTTCTATTTATATTGCCTTATTTTCTATCTCCTTGCAAATTGCTGTTTCTTCCTTCTTCTTTTGTAGTTCTAAAAAACTAAAATGAAACTAAATGTGCTTTGATTGCATTTAAGTCATCCAAAAAAAGTCAGTGATTTTCATATCATATGAAAGGTACATGCTCTATTTTTTTGAAGACTATTGTATGAACTTTGTAGAAAGTTTGTTGTTTGTTATTATCAATACTTCTTCCAGAACAAATTTGTCTGAAATGCTTTCAAAAGAAGATAACTTATAAAATTTCAAAAGAAGACATGGTTGGAGTCCTATTGAAGTGTTTCCTGTAACAATATAATTCTCAAGCAAGTCTTTACTATTAAATATCTTTGTTAGTGTGTACAATTTATTTTAGTAATGATGAATATCAGTGTTTCCAAACCTTCTCTTTTGGCCTGTGAAGTGTTCTACCAAAATGGAATTACAGTTCTGCTGTGAAACAGAGAACAAGACTTACGATCAGCACTGGTCACTTGTTACTGCAAAAATCCCACAGAAAATCTACTAAGAAATTATATCTCTTACTAATACTGTACATTTTTAATCATGGAATTGATGGAATGACAGATACTGGTCTGGTTGGCAATATACATCATAACAAAGAACCAAATACTTAAATCAGTTTTCAAAATGGCACTTGTAATCATTTGTGAATGCTAGCATTTGTACACAGCATAACTGCATATGCAAAACCAGAAATTTATGTATTCTAATCAAACCTGTACCTGCAGAAGAAGTCTAATATGTACATATAAGAGTAGATAATTTGAAAGGACAATTCCTCTTGTAGCTCAGAACTTCTAATATCAGCAGAAGGTGATAACAGTAAGAATTGTGCTGTGTTAATTCATCAAACATTTCTGTGAAAAGTGTTTCTGGGAAAATAAAAGGGTTGTATATCTAATGGACTCCTAACATCACATAATGAATGTACTTAGTTTACAGTAGGCATTCAAAGATAGAAAGCTAAGATTTTTGCTGATAGAAGTTTAAGCATTATTTTTTTTAATGTTTTCTTCTGAACTGACTGGATTCTTCTGGATCAGATGATGCATGAACTACCAGTTCCTTAATAATAGCAGCGAAGTATAGGATATACTAAAGTAATAATCTGTGATATTAAACTGAAGCATACACTTCTGCAAGCAGCTATGTTTTAAAGTAGGATATAAAGAAGTGCTTACGAGAAAATATGCAGTAAAGTTTTACAAAAAAATTGGTGAAGTAAAAAATTGTCTTAGCAATTTGGAAGGGAAGGGATCATTCCAGATTGAAGATACTATAAGTTAGAATAGTTCTGTGCTCTGTTAACTTAAGCAGGGAGAGGAAAAAAGAGGACAGAACAGTGACAGTATAAGTAAGGTCAAAATTACAGCATGGCTTCATAAGTAGTGAACAGAAACCTTTGGAAATCAAAACTACCATAATTCCAAAAAAGATATGGAGATGACAGATACCTGATGCTGTTGAAAAAGAACTGATAATAAATGGAAATTAAAGAAAACTCCTAAACACTGGTATTTTCCACATTCACAGAATCACAAAATGCTGGAAGGGACCTCTGGAGATTTTCTAGTCCAAAGTCTCTGTTCAAAACAGTGTCAGCTACAGCAGGTTGCCTAGGGCTGTGTTCAGTTGGGTTTTGAATATCTCCAAACATGGAGCCTCTGATACTTCCCTGTGCAGCCTGTTCCATTTTGTTATCACATTCACAGTGAAAAATGTTTCTTTCTTATGGTTAAATGGAATTTCCTGTGTTTTCATTTGTTCTCATCAAGAAACTAAGCACTAAACCAACTGACAGTCCTTAAGCACTGCATTTTCAGTAAGGAATTATTAATTTCTTTTTCCTGAACTGTATTACATAATACTGGATTTTGAGCATAAAATTACTTTTTCCTTATGTAGAAGAGTTTGACCTTTTGAGGAAAATTCTGAAAGTTTCTGTACAGAAATGTCTTTTGATCAGCTGCCACTGAATGACAGCAACCTTTCGAGTGACTGCTGTAGGATACTTCTTTTAAGAGGAAAGCTACTGACCTACATAGAAGGTTGTACTTTTAAAATTCATACTAGTCTCACCTCTGTCAGTATTGATAGGGTATAAGTGGCTAAGGGTAACCAGTGTCTCAAGATTTGGATCTCCTATCAGTTTTATTTTGGATAATTGCTTGCTCTGGACATCTGGTGTATGATTACTTCTATCACATTGCTTTTGTCTCTCTTTCCACCAGACATCTGCCATACAGACGTTGTTTTCATTGCCAAAAAAGTCTAGAAAACCTGTTAGTCTCAGCTACAGAACAGACTGTAGACAAAATCTTAGTGAATATAAACTGGTTTGTGGTATTCATAGTGGTTTTAGCTTGTTATATTTCACCTGATAATTTATCTAAAAATTTTGTCATGCTCACTAAGATTTCTCTCAAGCAAGAAGCACTTGTTTTTCTTAATTCTGTAGTTATAAATTTTGCCAAATGCAACTCAGCACAAGGTTGTACTGTGAAACAAGAACTATTTCTCTAACACTAGCAAATGGCCATTGTCACAAAGAAGTTGCAAGAAGAGTTAAATTCTGAACACTGATAATATGAATATTCCTTCATTTGCTGACCAGCTAATTGTTAGTTATATATTAATTTTCTATTTCTGGTCTGTAGAATGCTACATTTGAAAGCTGTGTAAAAGAAATCAACACATTAGTTCTGCTTTTATTTAAAATAGTTTATTGAACTATCTACTGCAAAAAATAAAATTACATGTTACGACTTATGTGGCATTAAAAGTCCAGATCTGGAGTTGGGGAAATGCAAGTCTCTTTACAGTTCTAAATTAGTGACTGAAATAGACACTCAGACCTGAAATCTGTGCATATTAGCAATATGCAGTGTTCCTTCCTCAATGTGGGTATTCAATTGGCTGGAATAAGTTGCTGAAAGAGGAAGAAAATGTCATTGTATTTTCACATATCAAATTTACTTGACTATGTCTAATTATATAATGCTTGACTGTCAGCAGAAAAAGTGCTTGGGTGATCTTTTCTAAGGGCATAATAAAAAGTGAAGAAAAAACCAGCAATACTAGGTTGTTTTGTTTTGGAGGTTTTTGTCCCTATTTTGTTTGCTGTGATAGTGATGTTTTCCTTTTAGGCACTTCCAGTTGTTTTCTATTCTTAATTGTAGCTTCGTGCTAAAATGTTTCATTTTTTACCTTCCCTATTCTGTTCTACCCACACAGTTTCCCATGCCAGACTGCTTTTATTTGGACAATCCTGTGGCAGTTCAAATTCTCAAAAATACATTTATGGAATTTTGAAGGGATACATTTGTAATCTGATTCTCAAATGTTGTAACTTCTTCCACTATCTCATGTAAGATATGTAAAATATAGCCTGCTTTTCCACTGAATTTACTTGAATCTTTATGCTCCACAGTTGTTGCCTTCACAAGTAGACCCTCCAAATAAGGTAGCTGCTCATACAATCTAGGAGTCACGGAATATCTTCTTTTTTATATCAAATATATATATATAGTAAATATGCAGTATTCATTTTCTAGAATCAAAAGAAGAGGCTAGGGAGCCATCTCAGACTTTTGTTGAATGCTGTTATCAAATTCATGCTCAGAACAGTAATGATAATAATAACATTATTTCAAAGGGTTAACTCACTTTTCTCTCTTAATTTATTTCCACATTGTAATCCATTTAATAGAAAATGTCTTCACTTTGTTGGAGCTCAGTATCACTGTTTGCAGAGGATTGTGCAGTTCAGTCTTTCTACTACCTTGATGGTCAATATCAGAGGTTCTTGCAATGGTAGTTGCTCATACTAAGTTATTTTCTGTCCTTAACTTGGTAGCTGGCAAGTGAAATATTTTACAAACTCCACAGTCTATTTTGCACTTCTGAACTCTTCAAGACTAATGGTCAACATATATCAGTCTCTTCTGAAGTGCAGACCATGATGTGATCTGCAACCCATTTTGATTTTATTTCTACCAGATCTTATGTGCCTGGAATCAATTCCAAATGTTGAGATCTATCCTTCAAAAGGTGGAGACTTGTTCTTTCATGTCACAGAAGACATACTAAGCTTTGGGAACCATTCCCTTCCCTTGAAAGTTTTCATTTCAAGCATATAAATATGACTTTGAACTGTGCACCTCCGGTGGACATGATGAACACAAAATCGCTAGGAGTCAACATTTTTCATTAGGTAGTGGAAAGCCACACACTGTTAGCAAGGGAATGTTTTGTTATCTTCAATCACTGCCTAGGTCATCAGCTGTGTACACTTCTCTTGGCTCTAGCATTTGGACAGTCTATTGACACAAGGTCTTCCCTGAGGATAGCAGTCTACACAGAGGTTTACTATGAAATTTGTAATACTTTTCGCCTTCTTATGAGGGGTTATAATAATAACAACAGATAGTACCACTGATACATTTTGATTAACATACAAAAATAGCTTGGGATCCACTTTTCTCTGCCTGTAAATGTTTTGACATTGAAACTGACTTGTTCAATACCAGGGTGCCTTGACTATTCTCTCAAGAATCTTAGTCACCTTACCATGCAACCAGTGCTGCTGAAATCTGATGAGTCTTCTCCAGGATTTGTGGGTTACTTGAAAGTGATCTCCTTCCCTTCTCTTTTCCCTCCTAAAAGAAAAGCCATTCTTTCTTTGGCAAACTCAGACTGTCTTTTGGTTTCTTGTTATGCATATTCCAGCTGCTGAGGGGGAAAGTATCTCAGATCTTCAGCTCTGTGTGATGATCATGTGGAAGATAAAGCAGAATACAAACAAACTACAATAAGCTAGGGTTGGCCAAAGCTATTCTATTCCTGATTTTTTTCCAGATCTCCAAGGAGGCATGCAAAACCTTATCTTAGTTTCCAGACTTGCCTTCACACTATCTCCACCTGCACCTGAAGGTTGTATGCCAATTGGTCTTACGTTTATTGCATGCTGGTTCTTCTCTGGTAGGACCTGAGTCTAGGTCTTCATCTGTTACGAAGGCTATCTAATAGACATCTATATTCCCAGAGCGCTGTGTTCTCTGTATGGAGTTTAGCCAGGTCCAGTCTTAGCCAAAGACTCTAGGCAACAGAATTGTAGATGATTTTCTGAATTTGAAACTGGAAAGAATCTCCATTAGTTGGTTTTCTGGCAGCTTTTTCTGCCATGTGTCTTCCTAAAAGACGAATAGTCTGTGTTCTTCCTTCCTGTAATCCCAATGTTCCTAATATTCTGGTTGTGGATTCAGAATGTGAAAATAAAATGGGTTTACATCCTTCACAGGGAGAGCTGTTTGAGCTGCAAGCTTGTTGACTTCTTTTTAAGAACAACAATATTAATTATGACTTATACTTCTTCCAGAAGTAATGGTAGAAATTTAAACCATGTTATCTCCTACTCAAACTTTCATCCTGGCAAAATCTCTCAAAATTTCTTTTTTGCTCAGGGTAAATAATTATTGTCAGTTAAATCGAAAGATTATTTTCCTTGAGTTTCTTCCAAAAGTATATGTTTGAAAAGCTGGGTAACTGCTTCCTGCTGTAGACTTTGAATGCCACCCTTTTGTTTAAACAGGCAAAATGTTGTCATCTCTTGGAGCACCTTCAAAATGTTGAAGCTGAAAGCAACTGAAGGAGGCAGAGTACAGTTTATGCTTTTGTTCCTCTGTGTGCACAGAAAGCTGTCATTACATCAAGCATGTTCTCCTGGTATCATAAAGACAAAAAAGGCCTCTACTGTTTCAAAGACTTGGCGATTACACAAACGATTTGAAGTAGTTGGGCAGTAGATGTAGAAGGAAACAAATACCACTTGCTAAGGAAGAGGTGCTAGAGGCCAAGCACATAGACAAGTTGTCTTGCTTACTTACATGTAGGCAAGCTTGTTTTCACTTTGCGTTCTCCCAGTTGTATAGAATGTTTACATATAAAAAAAAATTATAGTAAATGGAAGAATGTGATAATACCCTTAGCACTTCTAAATGCATTGTCTCTGTATGCTGTCTCTAATCTTACTTGTGATAAGGTGTCACATTTTTAACTTTTATATGTAAAATAGCTAATTAAAGACATGCTTTCCTTTTTCTATTTGTATGCTAACATTTTCAGTTTTCACACAAGTGCAACTGATTGTTTCTAACACTTTGATCATAAACTCCAAACAACACCTAATCTTCATAAGTTTGTTTGCAGGAAGAACTATAAGAGTAATTAGAAATTTACATGCTGCTGAAGTAAAATATTTTTGAGGTAAGGATAATGTACTGGTCATGACTGAAGTCTGTGGTACATTTTCTCCTGGGATAAAATGTCTTTTATCTCTCTGTTTCTGGTCCTGACAGTACTCTTCATATTGTTATTTTTTTCACCTTCTTTTTTCAGGACCAAAATATTTAAATTTATCTTCTCATACTGATCTCTTCATACTGGTTCCCCTTCTTGTTGAATAGTCTGCCAGTCATCATCTCTATGCTGTTAACTATGGACACTGTGTGCTTCCACAGTCTGTTGCTATGTTTTAGTCTTGGCTGTGATAACTGTTGTAATTGAGGCTTTTGCATGTTCCTAAGTTGTTGATAATACATTTTTAGAAATGACTACTGGTTGAGGGTATATACACAAACATTTATTTCAAAGGCGCTGAAATTACTGGTGCTGAAAGTGAGACACAGTTGCTAGCCCAGAGGAGGGCCAAAAAGATGAGCAGAGGGCTGGGGCACCTCTCCTGTGAAGACAGGCTGAGAGAGTTGGGCTTGTTCATCCTTGGAAACAGAAGGCTCTGGGAAGACCTTAGAGCAACTTTCCAAGTACCTAAAGAGGCCAACAAGAAAACTGGAGAGGAACTTCTTACAAGGGGGAATGGCTTTAATCTGAAAGAGGGTAGATTTAGATTAGAAAGAAATTTCACTGTGAAGGTGGTGGGGTACCGAAAAGATTGTCCTGGGAAATCCCATTCTTGGCAGTGTTCAAGGCAGGGCTTTGAGCAACCTGGTCTAGTGGAAGGGGTTGGAACTGGATAATCTTTAAGGTCCCTTCCAACCCAAACTATTCCATAATTCTGTGATTTTGTGACTCTGGACAGCCCAATTAAATCTAAATAAATTAAAACCCACTGACTCCCATTGCTCAAAGTAAGAGGGCAGCTATCATGCCATGCAGTCTCACTACAAGAATGTGTTCTGCCATCAGTCTCGGCTACATTAGCTTTTCATCTAGCTCCAGATCTGAAGCAGAACTTTATACCTGCTTTCTGTGCTTTCTCATAAGATTGCTTCATCCATTCTAAGAGAGCTCACAAACCCAGTTTCTCTACATTGCTATTTTTTAAGGCTGTTAGAAAAAAAAAAAAAGGCACTTCTGGTTTCATGAATCTCTGTGTTTCTAGAGTTATAATGGCTGAATCCTTGTAAACATTTTATATTCATAGTTTTCAAGCTAGTTCTTGCTTTTTATTTGAATCTTTAAGCTTTTGGTCATAGTTCCTAATTTTTAAAACAAGAATTACATGCAGCTTATCACTTCAGTGTTCAATGTCCAACAGATATATCAGGATAGAAATCAGGTAGACTCTCAAGAAAATACAAATGTTACTAAGTATTACTATTTTCTTATCTCTGAACTCTCCAGTCTGTGTATCTACCTGGGGTTCCTCAGCAGTTACCACACCTTTATATCATCAATGTATTCAGTCATTACTCTCCCTTCTCTTATCATAGAATCATAGAATAGTTAGGGTTGGAAAGGACCTTAAGATCATCTAGTTCCAACCCCCCTGCCATGGCCAAGGACACCTCACACTAAACCATGCCACCCTGGGCTCTGTCCAACTTGACCTTGAACACTGTTAGGGATGGAGCATTCACAACTTCCCTGGGCAACCCATTCCAGTATCTCATCACCCTAACAGTAAAGAATTTCTTCCTTATATCCAATCTAAACCTCCGCTGTTTAAGTTTTAACCCATTGCACCTTGTCCTATCACTACAGTCCCTAATGAATATTCCCTCCCCAGCATCCCTGTAGGCCCCCTTCAGATACTGGAAGGCTGCTATGAGGTCTCCACGCAGCCTTCTCTTCTCCAGGCTGAACAGCTCCAACTTTCTCAGCCTATCTTCATATAGGAGGTGCTCCAGTCCCCTGATCATCCTCGTGGCCCTCCTCTGGACTTGTTCCAACAGTTCCATGTCCTTTTTATGTTGAGGACACCAGAACTGCACACGATACTCCAGGTGAGGTCTCACGAGAGCAGAGTAGAGGGGCAGGATCGCCTCCTTCGACCTGCTGGATCACGCTCCTTTTGATGCAGCCCAGGATATGGTTGGCTTTCTGGTCTGTGAGGGCACACTCCTGGCTCATAGAATCATAGAATCATAGAATAGTTAGGGTTGGAAAGGACCTTAAGATCATCTAGGTCCAATCCCCCTGCCAGGGCCATGGACAGCTCACACTAAACCATATCACCCAAGGCTTCATCCAACCTGGCCTTGAACACCGCCACGGATGGAGCATTCACAACCTCCCTGGGCAACCCATTCCCACCACCCTAACAGTAAAGAATTTCTTCCTTATATCCAATCTAAACCTCCGCTATTTAAGTTTTAACCTGTTACCCCTTGTCCTGTCACTACAGTCCCTAATGAATATTCCCTCCCCAGCATCCCTGTAGGCCCCCTTCAGATACTGGAAGGCTGCTATGAGGTCTCCATGCAGCCTTCTCTTCTCCAGGCTGAACAGCCCCAACTTTCTCAGCCTGTCTTCATATGAGAGGTGCTTCAGTCCCCTGATCATCCTAGTGGCCCAGGATACGGTTGGCTTTCTGGGCTGCAAGTGCACACTGAAGCCAGCTCATGTTCATTTTCTCATCAACCAACACCTCCAAGTCCTTCTCTGCAGGGCTGCTCTGAATTTCCTTTTTGCCCAACCTGTAGCATGTTCATTTTCTCATCCAATCCTTATCCTGTGAGTTAGCCCTTTTAGTCTAGTACACCAGTTAATTTCTTGACTAAGAGGTTTGTTAATATGCCACTCTTTTGTCTTGATAAACTTTTCTTGTGAGTATATGTGCATCAGTGTAAAGCAACTCAAAATGTTTATTTGTGTTAAATAAAAGATGTCTCAAAATTACGTTTATTCTACAGAAGAATTAATGCAGGGGGAGAGGAATGCACTTTCCTTAGAGGATCTGTAGACAGGAAAATTAACTTGTCGCATAGACTGCAACAGACTAAGCACACAGGTGCCATCAGGTGCTTGTGGGAGGTTGCAACCTTTTTGACTCATTTAGTGCTCCAGACCAGTTGTACTTCAGTAAGCTACTGCAAAGCCCCTTGGAGACAAATATCTTGTCTATGTGATGGAGAATCAAATACTGCAGCAAAAAGTTCCCAAGAAAACATAAAGCTAGGAGAAAGAAAAAGAGAAAATTATAACAATGTATTAATTGGAAGGAAGTTTTTCCCTTGGTTCTTTTTAAAAGATCTTCACTTTTTAGACATGTGGCAGAATGTTTTTAGGCAATTCTAACATACTTTATTCTCCCTTCATCTGTTTGCTGTCTATTCTTAATACATTTATTTTTCACCTTTTCCTTTCTGTCTTCTTCTTTACCATCCTCATCCAGCCTTTGATTGGTTTATATTTATCTTTTATTTGATTGAAATTATGTAACTACTTTTGATGTCTCATTAGCAGTTTTGGAAGCTTTCTTCTTGCCTTCCACTTTCTTGTTACAGAAGCATGACAGTTGTTGTGAAACCATTATAGTAAATAATGGAGTCTGCTTGTTTGTATATCTGATTAATGTATAATATTCAGTTTCCATAATTAAGGCGACTGAAAAAAAATTTAGCATATAAATAAAAATGCACTGTCTGCAGTTTAAACTTAGGAAGCTGCACACAGAGGCTGCACACAGACATCTTCAGAACAGCCACAAGCAGAGGTGCCAACAACAGAATCAGATATCACTGCTGAGAAGAAATACATTCCTGGGTTTGACATCTGGGTCCTGCAGCTGGAGTGACTAGAAGAAGAAAGGGAAACAGTACAGACTGTCATCAAAAGGAGGTAGTGGTGCCAAGTGAGCATGGAAATTACATACAGATGCTACTTTTTTTTTACTTAAGAAAAATAGCTCCACTATATAAAAAAAAACAACAGCAATAACATCCAAAGATGTGCTTAGAAGTGCCTGTTGGTTAAATTAGCGTTGCATTTTGTACGGGTAGCTGGCTTATAGCTGGAGATGTGAGATATTGAAGTTGAGTTTATAGTTGGATTCATTTTAGTGCTTGAACAAATATCCTCAAAAGCACTTTTATGTGTAAAAATGCAAAGAACAAACATAATGTTTTTCAACTTTTTTCTTGGTAATTCATTGTATTAGCTTTTTAGCCTCATACTTCACTTTGCAATATATCACACTTGCTCAGCACATCAGCTAACCACACAGGGCCCACTGTAATGACTCTTCTGAAAAAGCCCGAACTATCTGACACAAAAATTAATCAGAATTACTTAGATGCTATGCATAGCTACTGCTATGATGGCAGTAGAAAAGAATTGAGAAAGACAGCGTGCAAGAGATCCTGCATTAATATCCTGATCCAAAGCATATCAATCCAAGGAGAGTCTTCACTGGTTTTAGCAGGTGTTTGAGTAAAGTTCTAGTCTAACATTCTTCATTTCTGTTGAAAAGGGTGAGTGTATGGTAGCTGGGTTGACTGGGTAATGTGAGATGTGCTAAAGAGAAACATTGTACCTTAGTTCCGCCTTTTCTTTTTTAAGATTGCAGGAGAATGGTACTTTCATTGGACCATTCTGTCCTGTCTCAAAAGCTTGATTATTAATAATTCTAGTGAAAAGGTTATAATAGGATCCATTTTATGCATATAATCTTCACTATACCTTGCTTTTACTTCTAAATGATATATCTGAATTCATAACACTATTTGCCTGTATGTGAAACCTCTGGAATAATTTATTGTATGGACTACTGTTTTTCATTTCTTTGTGGCTAGAATTAGTTGATAGAAATACTTTCCTTTTTTTGTTGTTGAAAATTTTTTTAGTTTATATTAGTATGTCTCTTTTGTGTGTATACTAGTCATGCTCTGCTTTCTGTTTTTAGTTCAGTCAAAATACAACTTTCCTAGAACCATGTCATGTGAGTATCTCAACAGAGAAATAATGTGTCTTCACAAATAAAATGGAAAAAGTAATCTAGATTTAAGGTGGTTTAGGAGTTGCTTGGCTGATCAATATAATCTTCTGGGGAAGACAGATAATCAGGTATATCCACTAACACGTATGTGGTATTGTATGATGCTTAATACCTGCTGTGAATGCAGAAATACTGTCTGCCTTTTTTTGTGGCAGAAATTGTGCAGTAAGGGCAGTAAGAAAATAACACAATAGCATAAAAAATCATTAGGGATGCTCTGACTAGGAAAAGTACTAGCAGCACCATTAGCTAGACTGTGACTGGAAAAGACCCTAGATAATGCTGTAGAAATAAAGAAGGAGGAACATTGTTTGTCTCAGAAATTTTGTAGTAGGATAATGAGCTACTTCTCTTTGAGATCCAAAACTAGTCTGTCTTGGAAAGTTGACTGTCTTGAAATTAATGATCTAAATCTATTGTACAATGGACATATTTTCATATCCTGGAATCACTTATACACTGTTGATAAACCTCATCAGGAAAGCTGGATAATCCAGGGATCCTAAGGATTTTCCCTTGTTTGCAGAGGTAATCCCAGGAAAGTTGTAGCATCCTCAGTGCTACAGTTTTTCTGTAAACGTGTACAGGTTGTACAGACTCCGGGCGCATTAAACCAGGCATCTTCTATGGAAAAAAAAACAAAAAACAACCTTTTTCAATAAAGCCATGTCATTCCCATGGTGTTTGATTTTAGAAACAGAGTAAAGCTTCTCTTTCTGTTACCAGACCTTCATCTTCTGAAGGAGATTTCAGGCTACTTTACGAAGAAGAGTAAGTGGGAATGCTTATCTGGGGAGTAGACAATTGTACAGGTGGTTTTGAAATTCTATCTACTGAAACACTTGAGAAAAAAGGTGATGTAGTTTGGCAGCTAAATATCTTGTTCACTGAAGGACACTTTACATAATATACTACAAATTGAAAGGAAAAAATCTCGAACCCAAATCAATCCTATACAAACAAGACCCTTTCTTGTTTAGCTTGTATTATAATTTGCTATCTTGGTACTATCTGAAGCAGCATCAATGGGTCTTGCTACCATTTGGGAAACCTGTGTGTATTTCAGTCACACATTGTTCTTGCAGGATTTCCTTAGGCTAAGCTGCAGAAATGAAAGAGCTCCATTTAAGAGAGTCTGTGAATAACTAGGAAATGAGCATCAAACTAGGCATTATCTGAAGATGTTTGTTAACGTGCAGGATGTTCCTTAAGGCCTCTATCTTGAATGAGAAGAGTTTTTATTCAGGATTGCTTTTTGAAAAAAGCGAGAGTTCTTTTGCATGCATGTCACTATAGGCCCTACTCAGGCAAAGAATGCTGTTTGATGCTCTTGGCACATGTCAACCTCTTTAGTTTCCTTGGATATACTGCTATATGCTGCCTTATTTGGAAGAAGATTATACCTTTTCAGTAGTGAAAATGGGTACTATTTGTGGCCTTGCATACTTGCCTATAAACTACTCCTTTTCTATTGTAAAGTTGTAACAATCATAAATCAGAACAGGATTTCTGCTGAGGGATCTCTAAAGGAGAAAAAAATTGTGGAGAGAAGACTGCACTTTCACAAGATCAACTGTGATCCTTCCCTTGTCTTGATAAAATACTACATATTGTATCTAGCTGAGAAAAGGGAAATACCTCTGTATACCTGTACAGGTATAGGTATATACATATATATATACCAGTATATATATATATATATATATATATACTGGTATATATATATACAGGTATACCTATACTGGTATATATATATATATAGGTATATATGTATACAGGTATACCTATACAGTAGGATCTGCTTTCTAGGGAGTGCTTGGCGAAATGATTTTTTATTACATAGTGTAATGACAAGCAGTTAGAGAAACAAGTTTTAGAAGGGTTTCAACTCAAAAGTACAGCCATGGAGATAAATGAAATTGAAGTTTTCCTAACAAAACATAAGATTATGACCCAAGGTATAATCAGTTGGATTTATGTGTGTATGCCTGTGTGCTTGCTTATATGAATGAAGAAGACAAATGATACATCTTTTCAGAACAGTGTTCTTACTTGAGGCCTTGGCTACAAAATTTATACTAACAAAACAAAATCTAGGTAATTATAGTAGCGTAACTTTCTGTGATACTGGCAGAGTCTCAGAAACAGTTCAAGAGAGGAAAATTAACTTTAGGCTGTGAAATCCTCAAACTGTGAAAGCCATCCACTAAAAGTTAAGAAGGCATAAAATGTTACCTCATTAAGTCAAAGACAAAAGGGATCCATTCATATTTTCAGTCTTGGGTTCTTTGTATAAACATTACCCCCATCTCTAGGGAAACAAAGACTTAGAAGAATATATATGTTAAATTCATGTTTATCTAATTAATTTACAGAGAGATGCCTAACTCAGCAGACAGTTTTTGTATATCAAAGTCAAAGGTCCTAACATATGTCAGCCTTCTTACACAGATGTTATTCATTTGATATCTAATAAATAATTTAACACTGGATTCAGCAAAGCTACACAGAATATGGATTTGGACTATTTAATATTTGGAAAGCAATTTATCTTTTACAAACAAATATAATTTAGATGCAACAATGATTTTAATAATGCAAGGTGAGTTTGTTGACAAAATTCACGTTGAAGTCTATATCAGTTTATGTTAATTCAGGCAAAATCACACTAGGATAGCAAATACATTAACTATTTTCCACTTTGTGCCCATTGACTTGTAAATGTTGAATTGTTAGCTTTCTACTTCTGATGGTTTTATCAGTTGCCTATTTTAGATGGGAAAAAAAATAAAGTCTTTTAAAAAAAGTTAGAACAGCATAAACTGTCCAGTTACACAGTCTTCTCAGCTACTTTAAATTAGAAGTGAAGCTGTCATGTGCTGTATATGAAGAGACCTGCAGTATGAAAACGATAGGAGTGTGGCTACACCAGCATATGTGAACTCATTTCTCATCCTTTCCAAGTTGTAAACAATTAACTGTTTCTTTTCCATAAACACTATCTATTGTAATGTAATGGAAAAAAACACAATGCATCTGGAAAGAAAAGAATTGTAATTAAATTAGTGCTTCCAATTAGGGAAAATGGTAGGCCTTTCCTTTGATTCAGAGTTACAATAATCATTTGTAATCTGATTTAAAAGGGGCTTATGGCTGCATTCATAAAACTGAGAGACATTGGGACTGACATGACCTCTTAGGTATCTAAAGAGATTATAGACCTACAGAGGTAAGAATATACCATTATGTCCTGAGCTGACAGCATTTTTTATTTCTACTGACCTTTGGCTGGTTTAAGTCCAGTCATCAAAAAATAATTCCATTTCATGCAGCTGAGAATTATTATTAGGTTCTGATGATTCAGGATTAAGTGTACCTCGGTGGCTGAAGAGCTCATTAAGATGAGCTGTCCATTCATTTATGGAGTTTGTGAAAAGATTAAGGAGGAAAACATATTGTAGAGCTTGAATTACTGATGTATGAATATCATCTACAGCTCTGTTTTGTTAATGTGGTACAGAGTTCTGTAGTGTTCTAGACTCCACTCACTGACACCTAGGTTTACAAGACAAATTTACATTTCTACAAATTATATGGACACACAAATCTAAACAGACGTCTTAAAAAGCTTTTGTCGACTTCTAGCAGATCTAAGCACCTACCTAGTGCTACTAATATACAGACCTATTTCAGACTTGCAGTGCCAAATGGCAAAGGATGATCTGCCTAACCCCCAGCAGAAGTCATAAACAAAGCACTTCTCAGCTTTTTTCGAAGGACAGTGCTTACTCCTATAGGTGCTTTTTTAAAGGCACACTTAATCCTATACAAAACAATGAAGAGCAGGGGGAGGAGCCCTCTTGCAAAAAACAATGTACCCTGTCAAGGGCTGTTGGTTTCGTTGCAGGCTGAGAGCATGCACTCTCTCCTGACTCCCTCCTGGGAGGGCTGTGAACCGCCATGCTGTTGTATTTGATGGGGCGCTTTTGTTTTGTGAGTCCTTCTGAAAATGTTTAACTTTGCATAAATAAATATTCACTGAATCAGAAAGAGATTAATTCTATAGCCCAGTGGTCAGAACAGTCAAGATGGGTAAAAGGACAGGTAATCATAGATGTTTCTCTGGCTGCACTGATTTCTGAACTTGGTTAATACCACCAAACAATACCACTGTCAGCTCAGCTTTTCAATACCATGTTCCAGTTCAGGTATTATGTACTTTATGTACTTTCATTTTCCTTGTAGGGCATGGTTTACAGAGGGCATAATGGGCCCCAGTTTGGCCAGCAACTGAAAGAGGAGATGTAAAATGTGTGGTACTAAGAACAGAGGATTCTAAAATTGATTACCTTTAGAAACTGTAAGTATTCTAAAGAGATAAAAAAATCTTTGTTCTGATTTTTAATTGTTATGGAAACTAGTGAATGAATGAACAGGATCTCTTTCAAACACCTGGGTATCAGAGTGGTTCTTAAGTATCACAGGAAAAGGATCTGTATCCTTCATCTGTCACAGTTTTTAGTAGAGCCCCCACAAAGTGCTTGATGAAGGCGCAAATTTTCTTCATAGTCCCTCTATGTTAGCTTGTAGGAAGAAGCTAGAGTGAGTAGATTCAAGGATTTGTATCTCTATTGACTGTTTATTCTCCGGCTGAAGTATGGTTTGACTGTTGGATTGGTGTCCACTACTCTAAATATTCATGCAGTTGCCAGGCTCTCACATTCATTGCAGAATATTAGGAGAGACATATAGCTCCACACATTCAGATATACAATCTGAGCATATTCAGTTTGGTTTCAACACAACTGGGCTGACTACATTACTTCAGTGAAACTAAGTTTGCATTTGAGGCAGGATCTGAAGTTTTTCCCTAAGGAAATTTCATATGAAGAAGCAGTTTCTTCTTTCCTTAATTGACAGATTAATTGTAAGGAGAGATTCACAGCATAATACTTAAATAAATATATATTTTTTTAATGATAGTCAAATAGGAGAAAACCTGCTCTCTACTTTTGAAGGATTCTGCTTTTAACAATCACACAAACATCCATCACATTCAGAAAGCCCTGTGGACTATAGATATGAATATAGATTTACAGTGTGTCTTCACAAATAGTAACAGTAAGTCTGGTGAGCAATATAGATTATAATCCAGAACATGAGTAATCATGCTAGTACAGATCTCTTTAGTTTAAAATGCTGCTGTTTGAGACCTCTTTCTTGGGCCTTGTTTCAGGCAAAGTCCTCTGCAGGACCATGGCCATATAGTCAACAGGTAATCATATTTTGGTTATGGAGGAAGCACAGCTCACTTTTCTTAAAGAGAGGCATCTGTTCTCTCTGTACCTATTCAACCTCTTACCCTCTACCTGGGAACTGGTTTATGTTTATTTAACAATTTGGGTATTTACCTAAAGAAGTTTTGACAAGATAGCTAAACTAGTCTAACTTGCTGCTTCCAAAAGAGAGGGTCCCACTACTTTGCTCATCCCACAGTTCCCAGGTGCATGATCCCACCCTCACTCTTGCAATTGCTCTATTTTTTGACTTCTTAGTGAGCCAATTCACTTAATTATGCTGACTGAAATTTATTCACTTTATTTTGTTGGTTTTCTGTGGCTGGTGGACTTTGCAAATACAGGGAGTCAAGTTAAGAGCTCACTGCTGCTGAAAAAAAAAGTGCAAAAAAGTCTGTTACAACTTTTCTTTCTTCGATGAGCCATGTGCCTGACTGTTTAGTTTTTCACTTTGGACGTAGTCAGCCATTCTTTCTGAGCTGACTAACTTCATTAAAATGGAATAAAATAAATAAGGAAAAGAAAAAAGAGACACTGTCTATCTATTTAATCAGATAAGTCTGTTAAAAAAAAGTGTGACTGATTCAGTAGATAATGCACAGCTGGAGACAGTCCACAGGGCTAGGAATCAGAGTATTGAAGATATCAAATGAAAGGATTAGAAGAGGAAGGGAGGGAGGTATGGCAGCTGAAGAACTTCCCAGTAGAGGAAGTTAGATTGCTTCAAATTCCTGTGAAACTCCAGACTTCAAGTGCTGAACCCTGAACTGGCT
Source organism: Melopsittacus undulatus (assembly GCF_012275295.1). Taxonomy (NCBI): domain Eukaryota; kingdom Metazoa; phylum Chordata; class Aves; order Psittaciformes; family Psittaculidae; genus Melopsittacus; species Melopsittacus undulatus. Next base: position 78,926,704 of record NC_047530.1, on the reverse strand, counting down.
TGCCAAGGCAACACATGAACAGCTAAGGTTTAGGGGTATGCAGTAGTAAAGGAGAGAAGGAAGGGGACTATCCTTTCTGATAGTGAGGTGTGAGACTATCGTTTCTGGTCCTGCTGATTAGTAGATCAGCTCAGTTGCCTTGTGCCAGCACAGTAGTGCCCAGTGCCACACAGAATACCACTGATAAAGAATCACTACAATGGGGTTGTGGAGAAAGAGCAAGCAAAGATGGGTGGGGGGCATGACCTAAAAGGAAGGCAGTAAATACTAAGGAGTAAGGGAGAGCAGGAATTCATTATATCTACTTTGTTGTCAAGTTAAATCTAACATGAAACCATGCCCTTGTACAATAATCCCTTTTCCCATTTATTCATGTTAGACTCGAGCTTCTCTTACCAATGCATTCCAGTACTGAGTTCCAGCAGTCACTTAACACTTGTATAAGAGATGTAATTCCTCCCCAGAAGAGCTGGAATAATAGATCTAAGGCTTGCAATGAACCTAATAGTGTCAAAACAGATCTATTGCTGTCACATTAAAACATGCCTATAAAAACCTGGAAATATTCTTTTCCTTTCTGAAGTTTTTAGAGATGGAGTTGATCTGTGGAAACTAAGGCATCAGTTTCATCTTCTGTGAAGCATACTAACATTTCTGTCCTTGGTGAACTCATGTAGACAGACTTGACAGAATGAGCATTTTTAAAGTTATTTTAAATATCAAATATTATCCCTAAAGAAAGGGATAAAAAAACTCGAGACAAATATTAGCCTAAGAGGGCACAGTATTGAAAAGGAATTACCAAAAGAAAGATGACAAGTGGGCTGTCCAATAAAGATTGAGTAGTTGTGAGAGGAAAGTTAAGGAAAGATGTTCTATCTGAACTTTTCAGGTTTAGTTTGCATTATGTATGTTGATGAGTATTGTGCTCACCTTTGGCAAGATGATATATCAGGAGTATCACCGGTGATAATTATTGCTGTCCAGTCTTATTGTAGCCTCGCAGAGTGTATCAGTAGGGACAGCAAATTTATGGACAGCCTGTGTTCTTGTAGCTGCATTGGCATCAGCAATGACACTGACAAGCAGGTAAGGGGTCCCCTCGGCTTTTCTTATCCAGACCTCTCTTGGGAAGATCACTTCTATCCAAGAGTACTGAATAGAAAAGATCCAAGAAAGTAACCAAATGTGTGCTATGACTGCACTTCAAGAAACTTGAGAATAAATCCAACCTTTGAATTCAAACTTTTCATCAGATTTAGAAGTACTTTACCTTTTGGTTAAAGAAAAGCAGATGTTGGAAGGAAAATGCACATGAGAAGACAAAGAAACTGTGATGAAGGCTATATTTTTCATTTGAGCAGCCTCTTTAGTTTTTCTTACTTGTCCAGGGTGTTTTGTGTAGTCTTAACAGAACATTGCCATTAAAAAATTATATGATGGTATATTTTTGAAGGAAATGTCAAGTAAAATAGAAAGTTTGAGAAAAGTGTAGTAGAAACAAAAGGCAGCATCAACAGCAAAAAAATCCAAACCAAACCCAAACCAAAACAGGCACCAAAGAACTCTCCACAATGTAACCTTTCAAAAAATCCCTCATAATTTCTACTTAGTTTGACATGTTTGTGTGGTGAGAATCTGTTGCTGCTGTGAATTCCAGAAGATAAGGGTATTTTAAATGTTGACATATTTCTTTCAAACACTGTGCCCCTGCAGACAAATTATTGTCAGACTGTTGATAGTTGGGTATGTGAAGCTTACATGCCTTCAGTAAGGGAAAGCCATTTTGCTGAAAATTTATTTCTGTTATGTTCAGCAGAACAATTCCACCTGCTCCATACAGAAAGATTTAATTTCTTGTAGACCTCTGACTGCAGCTGAAATCAGAGGAACTTGTAATCATCATTTGTAATTGATTTGGGCTATAATATTACACAGTTTAGGAAGAATATTTCTCTAGGTACCCTGCTGCCTCAGAATTGTGGGAGTTTGTCACTGAAGCTACCTGTTCTTTTAAGAAAATAGTAATTTTAGTCAATACCCATTACATCTGTAATGAATTCTGACTCCTCTGAAGTCAGTAGCAGCTGTGCTGAACCCTGGATCACCTCTAACAGCAACTGAAAATGGTGCTTATAATCTACATCCTTACATATATGTAGATACATTTATGTTAAAAATATATACAAATAAACACAAAGTATGCCTATAATCAGCTGCTATAAAAATATGTTTTAAAGAACAATAAGCATAGCACTGTTTTACTGTGTGTCCTGTTAGACCTAGATAGTAACAGAGCTGACATTAAAAGAAATAAACTTTAAACTTCATCCTGTTAAAGAGGAAAGATTTTCAGAGAAAATTAAAAAGTGGCAGAAAATTTGTTGGCTAGAGAGAAAAAAATCTTAAGAAATCTGTGCCTTCTCTGTAAGGAATAATCCCAGTGCTCAATTGAGACATGATTTATGGCTGTGAAAAAGAGTCTGTAAAAGAGTGCTTTCAAAACATAAAGTGAGGGAGTGGCATCCTTTCGGCAAAAACTCTGGTGCTCTATCTGCTTAAGTGTTTCCTAAGTTTCAGCACTATGGGAATATGAGAATACTCCATTGTTAAGGGATTTTGGAGGCATGCCTGGATCAAGGAAGTGCTTCCTCGTCATGCTGTTTCCTTTCCAAAACAATGTGAAAAATGGCCTTTTCAACCAAACATCTAGAGGTGGTCACTTTGTACATTGTCCAACTACAGCTCAACCATCATAAGATAAACCATTCACTTGTATGAATGGCTTCATGTTATTACTGCTACTTCCTTTTTATTTTCATGGTGATTTTGTTTTGATTTATATATATATGCATAGAAGTTCAAGCCCCTGTATAATGATTGTGTCATAAGACTAGCCAAGAAGAAACAAGGAACTCCACCTCATTCACTGCCCTCTATAGCCTGCATACGTTAGCTCCAACACCCGCATTACCTCCCTTCATCTTTTCACATGCTCCTCTAATGTGGACTGAGTACAACCTGATTAGACAGAGTAAAAATATACCATAAAATAATGGATTATAGTGTAATTTTATCCCACTGCTTTAAGTATTCTAACTATACTTCCAAACAGCATTTCAGAGGAAGCAAGAGTAAATTCACATACATGTTCTGTTCTTGGTTTAGCCTTGCATGGTCCAAAGGATTTCTAACTAATCTTAAATACTGAAAACATGTGCATTATAGTATTAGGTGAATATTCGTGGTTTGGTCGAGCATTGCTGTTAGCACTTTCTAACAACCATGGCAAACTATTTAGTGCCTGAATTCTGTAGAAAGAGTCTTTGTAAATACATCATAAACCTTTTAAATTACCATGTAACATTTTTAACTGGTTTGTAATCAATACTCACATTTGTTTTCTGTTCTGTATCTTGAGTTGCATGTTTAAAATTACTTGGGCACAGCTATTATTTTATGACATGGGGAAAAGGCTGAGACTATGCCTTGACTATGTCTTGAAGAATGTTGTTAATGATTGTTCTGTATACTAGAGAGGAATAATTTGGAAAAGTATTTGGAAAGTCTCTTCAAAAACTTTGGAAAGTTATTGATGTATGTGGATTTGTCCTGTGTATAAATTACAAGATTAGGTCTATACACCTTTGTTACTTAACTTACACTATGAGAAATGCATTTACTGGGACTACTTCTGACTCACAAAAATGTAAAAGTCATAACCTCAAGAAAAATCAGCTTAGAGGCAATTTTGTTTTAAAAGGGAATAAATTAATATTTTTTACCAACATGGTATATTTGGAATAGCTCAGTGGCTTTAGAAGAAATCTGCCTTATTTGCTCCCAGAGGTAAAAGGACAGAACTGGATTCGTAATTTCTTACTATGTTCCCTTATGACGACTTAATTCAATTTGCAAGTATTTGCTTTGTAAGCAGTACAAATACATGTTATAGTAATATTTTAGATAAAGTTATTTAAAGAAAAAATACATTTTGCTTTTGACTTGTGTTCCTTGCTGGAGCAAAACCCTAATGATCTTGGAACTCCTTTTTAACAAGTTCTTCTGCCCAGTTTCACTAATTCTACTGGAAACAATGGCAGTTTCATACAATTAATGTAGGTCTCATCCCTCTGGCCCATGGGTTATGTTTTAATTTTGCTAATTTATTTCTAAACAAATGCTTTCTGTTGCTTGGTTAGTGTCCTTTTAGTGGTCTTTGGCAGTAACATGGACTGCTGAGTTTATTCTGTTTTACTCTTTCCTGCTAAATCTCTGCTTGAGGTAACAGTTGGCTGAGTGAAGTATAAAGAGAAATAAAAGCTAAGTTAATGCTAAAGGGCTGTAAACATTTCCTCAACAAATAAGCAACAGTGTGTTGATAGCCAATAAGTATTTTATAAGTGCAATTAAATCAAAGTGATTGATTGGGCTGGGTGAAAATCAGAATCATTTAGAACAACAAATTCTTCACGGGGAAAGCCTCACTAAATTAAGAAAACACACAAATGAACAGCAAAAATAAACCGCTTAAGAAGTTCTGCCCCTATACCATGTTTTCCTAATTTCTCAACTCTGTTAATGAGGAACAACCTGATGAAAGTGCGACCTTTTGTTGCTTGAGAGTGCATCTTTTCTGTTGTTGTACTGAGTGAAGATACCTATTAGAGATAACAGCTAAAAGTTTAATTGCTAAAAGGGGGTACCTGCTTCCTCTTCCTTTTATCTCACTTTTCTCTCCCTGTGCCTGGCTCAAGGGTACAAGGTCTTCCACTTTTGCAGTGCTTGTTGGATTCAATTCACTAAATTGCTGGACATTTTTTTTCCTGTCAGCTTAGTTTTGTGTTGGTTCAGCAACTGAATCAGCTCAACATAGAATCAGATGACTGCTACTTCATTGCGAAGGAAAGCATGCAGGATGTAACCACGGTTGCAGTCTCCTTTTGGGGGAGGGAATTTGAAAACCAAAAGGTCTTATATTTATGAAAAGATCTAAAATAAACCATCCCAATTTAATACACAGTTTAGTACAGTAGTACATGCTCAAAATCACTAGGGTGCTGTACTCCTAGCACATTCTCTCTGGGTGATATCATTGCAATACCCATGTTGCTTATTCCAGTTCTGTGTGACTAGTAGTTTGTTGGGTTTTTTTTTCTTTTTGCTTTCCAAACTGTTAATTATTTCTAAATCAGAAACAGTTTGTTTTTTGTTTGGTTTTGGGTTTTTTTGGTGGTTTTGGTTTGTTTTTTTTTAATACAGGAACATACGAGTATTCTCCATGGCTCTGTCTTCTTGGGTATTCATTACTTTTGAGTGCACTCTACTAGCCGAATAGAACTTAAGATTTCAACAACTGGAAATTCTAGCCTGGCTGATTCCTGGTTTAAAAAAAAAAAGAAACAAAAAACCCTGGTGAGAACTGGTAGATATCCTGGATTTTCAAAAAGAATGTTAAGATTACATTATCTTAACAAAATCTGGATGTAGACAGGATAGGGCAAGCTCTACAAAGAAAAAATTTATCTTTCACAGGGGAGACACACCAATAACCTAATTTCTAGTCCAAATACAATATCAAACAGCAGAATGGCTTTGATTCAACTACTTTTGATTACTATTAACATGTGAAAAATTTGGAAGCACAGTGAAAGGCAGAAGAAATATAGGATTGACTTTATATTCATGGCATAAAAGTTGGTCACAGGAAGTAACCTTAGTTAAGATTCCTAAGAGGCTGTAAATTTTATCAATTGCTTAGATAGATTGGTTTTCATTTAATGTTTTGCCCTCAAAACGTTTCTGTTTAAAATGATAGCTTAAGTCATTCTAAAGATAATGTTAACTAGATGTATTCTGGTGAAAAATTAATTACTTAGAACTCACAGGTGTCTACTGTCCTGAAACTAATTTTCCTGGTTTTCATACAAAAGCCATCAATTTTCAAAGAAATTATTGTGCATTGAGAATTGTAAATAAAAGCATTGAGAACATTTAACCGGAAATACAAATACCACTCAAGAACCTTTTGTCAAATACTTTTATTTACCTTGAACAGAAAGTTTTGCAAACCATCAATTACTGAGAATGGGGGAAAAAAACCCTAGCATATAACAGAAAAGGCTTTGGTTATAAGTGCCATTTCTACAGCAGAGTTAAGCTATTGTAAACCAAACATCTTGTAGTAAGGTAAAAATATCCAGCCAACTTTTAAAGAATTTAACAGCAACACTGAAAACATTTACATATAAACAACAGAGAAATATTTTCTAAACTTTTAACACTCACTTTGCTACAATCCAGAAGTGTTTAGTTCACATATCTATACATACAAACAAGCACTAAAACTCGTGAATTAACCACTTGTCCGCAGGACCTGCCTAGACAGTTTGTCATCAATATGAAAGGTTTTTTTATATATAAATAAGTCAATTAAACTTCACAGAGACTAGAAGAAACAAAATAAAATCCCAACTGTAAATAAATCTGTACATTATGGTCAGTCTTATTTTTCTGAAGTCTCACGCAACATTAAAGTGTCTGTTTTGATGGCAAGGAGCAGCGTTAGCTGGAATGGAAGCTTGAAGACTCGGACTCTGTAGAAACAGAAGAATGTCCCCCACGTTTGCTTTTTGAAAGGATCTTGAGGCTTGATCCTCTGCTAACTGATGTCAAGGCATTTTGTGCTGATGTTTTGAACTTGGCACCCAGGAAGGCATACAGAATTGGATTCAGGCAACAGTGGAAGAATGCGAGAGCTTCGGTAATGGAGATCCATTTATGCACTATTGTCTCCAAGCTGCAACGGTGTCTGATGACTCCTAGCAAGATGAATGTGTCAATGCTGATGCCAATATAATATGGCAGCCAGCAGGCAAAGAAGGCGAGGATGAGGATAACAGTTGTCTTCAAGGCTTTGCGTTTCTGGTGGCCTTTCGAATGTGACAGCTTAGATATTATAATACAGTAGCAAGTCAGGATTATTAGACCAGGCAAGACAAGTCCTACCAAGATATGCTGAAATCTGAAAGAAATCAGCCAGTTTTCATGAGGGTACATGCGATCACACAGATATTTTCCTTCTACTTCACTAGTACTAGCAAAAATTATATCAGGCACTGTCAAAAGCACAGCTGGTAGCCATACACCCACATACACCACCTTCTCAGCCAACAGCTTTCGTGGTCGTTGGCTGTTGGTAGCATGGACTATTGCCAGGTAACGATCTAAACTTATAAAAGCCAAAATCAAGACACTGCTATAGAGATTGACTGTGTAAATGACATGAACCGCCTTACACAGAACATTCCCAAAGTACCAGCTGATGGCTGCATCCACAGACCAGAATGGCAAGGTGATGACGAAAAGGAGGTCAGCAACAGAGAGGTGCAGTCTGTATTTATCAGTCATGCTCCTTTGTTTCTTCTGGTAGCCCATAACAACAATAACCAATCCATTGCCGATTATTCCCGTTAGGAAGATGATGGAATAGATTGTTGGCAAGAAGATCCGGTTGAAATCGGCATTTTCATGCTGAAAGCATGGTTCTCCGTAGTCTCCATAGTCACCTGAACCAACCTCATCCGTGCCATTATCAGAAAATTCAATTATTAACCCAGAGGACAGCTAAAATATAAGAAAATTAAAAAAATATTAGATGGTAGCTCATTTACAAAAGCATATTCTGTATGACAGTATGTTCAGAGTTGCCTGAGAAGTCTCTATCATCATGATTAGGCAAATTTTTTGAAAACCAGATGGAAAAACATGGTTTAGATATGTACACACACACATATATTTAAAATATACAGCAAATAATAAGAAGTTAAAAAACTTCCTTTGTCTTTCTCTAAGGAGCAAGATCTTGTAACTAAGGACAGGAGATTACATGGAAAAGAGAAGTAATGGCTACTCCCAGAAATATTGTTGTTTCTGGACAGTTCAGTACTCTAATCAGTCTCATACTACAAATGGAAGAGCCCAGAAGTGCCAGATGCAGGAGGTTAGTCTGCACAGAATATTACCCAGGACATTTTAACTCTTACAAGAGAGAGCTATAAAAAACATTAGTGAGAAATAAATGATGCTGCTCCAAAGCCTCTTCTCATTAAGGCGATGGGATCAAGAAAAAACGAGAAAGTATCATTGGCTGATGTAATAAAGGATAAATAATAGCAAGAATTCCCTGCTGAGAAGCAATTGACAGCTTCTCACAGAGACAGGGAAAAAAAAGTCTCCAAAGCCCATAAAGAAAAGAGGTGACCCTAGGCAGGGAGCTCAAAATCCCATGGAGGGCCATCCCGATGGCCGCGTTGCCCGCCCTTTGCGGTGCGGGGCAGGGGCGGAGCGGGCTTAACTAACTACGGCAGTGGAAAAAGGAAGCGAAATTCTGGTGAACGCATGAAAGCACATCAGGAAACCACCAACGGTTTTGGCCACCGCGCTAAAAAGCAGTGCAGGCGGGCGAGTGCCACCTGGCTATGTACAGTTCCTCTGGTTTTCAGACTGTAGCTTCCACATGTGCCAAGAACTCCTGATCTCCGTGCAGGATGCAGCCCGAGGACCCGCACACGCGGGGGCATCAGCTCCGCTCGGGCATCACCGCGGATTAAAGCTGAGACTTGCCAGAGATCTCCGGTTTGCTCCTAACTACTCTCAAAGCCCCCTGGCAGAATAGCTGCCCTCAATAGATGGGTAGGTAGATGTTTCGGCCGGAGGGAACGGCCGGGCGCTGCCGCCGCTCGCGTCCCCACAATGCCCGCGCTCAGGACGGGCACCGGGCAGAGGGATGCCATTCCCTGGAGTCAAGACGACTCCGAACTTCATCGCTGGCTTTCCCCCTCCCTTATCACGCCCGTGTCTCTAACCCTTCTACCGGAGCGTTTGTGCCCCAGAGGCGCCGCATGTCATTTCAGCTGACGGCCAAGCGGCGAAGCCCGAGCAAAGAAGCAGCGGTCCAGCAGTGGCTGCAGCTGTAGCAAGGTCCGAAGCGCTGCAGCAGCAGCACGAGCTCAGGGCCGAGTCCTGTCCGTTTGCACCCCACGGACCCCCCCTCAAGCGGGCTGGAAGGCGAGAGGCGGTGTCCGGCTCCGCGCCACCCCGTTACCCGCTCCCCGCGGGGCGATCCCCGCCCGCCGACGCCTGTGGTCCCTGCCGAGGGCACCTTTGTTTGCAAACAGCGCGCACATGTGCGGGAGCGGCGGGGCGCGGGGGTTGCCACTCCCGAGGAGCAGCGGCGTCGAGCAGCCAGCAGCCGCGGTCCCGCCCGCCGGCTCGGTTCCCGGCACTTACATCCAGGCTGTCGAGGCCGTTGTCCATGCTCTGAGCCATCTAACGGGTCGCGGCTCTCGAGTTGTTGTTGTTGCCGCTGCGCCTCTCCGAGCGCCTCTGCTCGCAGCTGGACCAAACACACACCCCGGCTCCTGTGGCGGGACGCGACTCTTATAAGTCCCCCCCTCCTCTGCCCCCCCGCCCCGGGGCAGCCCGTGGCTGGCTCCTCCCCGGCGGGTGTCACCGCGCACCCGTTCTCCGGCGGGCGCCTCGGACCGCTCTTTGTCTGCCGCCCCAGGGCATGGGACTTGCACTTGCCCCGAGTGCCCGCGGGGGCGTTGCTCCTCACAGGGCCGTTTGCCACTCTTCGATTGATGTGTTCATACATGCAGGGTTTTGAATTTCCCGTCAAGAAAATTCTTTTGAAGTGTGTTGCCGGGCCCTGCGTTGCCGTGGGTACCCGAGGCGCGCTCTGGGTGAAGCCACCGGCCCAGGGATTGTGATGGTGGAAGAAAAGTCCTGCATACCCTTCAAAATATAAAGTCAGTCCTCACACTTGTCTCTTATCCCTGCTGAGGAAAGAGTTTAGTGAGAGAGACAGGAAGAAGGGGATGGAACCTACTGAGGGAGGAGAGGTTCTACAGACCTTTCAGGGGCTGCAACGTGAGTAGGCTGCAGGCTGCCCACTGAACTCCTCTGGTGTTTGTGGCTTTGGGTGAGAAGTCTGGTGAGGAGCTGTAGGTACTTCACCAGCATGTCTGAGATATGATGATGGGTCATTATTCCAAAAAGCTTTGGAACACTGCAAGAAATCTGTTAAGGAAACAATAGAAATCAGAAAGAAAGTAAACCATTGCCAAAATAATGATGATGCCAACTTGCATGCTCAGTGTCTTTTCATCTAAAAATAGTAAACAGAGCTCTTTATTTGCCCACTAATATCAGGAACACTGCTTGCTTGGTAAATCAGTTGGGGGTTTTTGGTGTTTTGTTGGTTGTTCGTTTTTTTTATTCTTGTTTTTTGTGTGTTTGGTTTTGGTTTTGTTCTTTAGGGAAGGGGAAAACCAACCCAAATATAAAGAAAAATAAAACAAGATAATGCATATCACCTTTGTCCCCTCCTCAATCTCACAACTCACACCATAGCACATAACTATATTGGGAACAATTGGTTCAGTACATAGATTTACCCTTCACAGTTGGAATTTAGAGTGGAAAGAAGAAGGAGGGAGGAGGGCATTCTTTATGTAATAACAATATGCTCAAATTACCCTGGAAGCCTCAAGGGATGAATAAAATGAAAGTTTGACAATAGTTTTGTTCTTAAATGCCCGTATTACCAGTTTCTGTGCTCCAAATTAGCCACCAGTTTTAGATGCAAAGATTATTACCAGGTATTTGATGAGACTTACTCTCTTACTCTTCCCCTAAAAGCTTTAGAACTCCTTCTATACACTGCAGTGAGTACGAGTTTGATTATGATTAATAGCACTGATTATCTTTCTTCTGTGTTAAAAACATGTTATATAAGGTATGACCTATAATGCAATTATGTACTTCAACTACATCTTAACTTGATAGTAATTCATATTTTGTTAGCAGGTCTGGAATATCACGTAAAAGTTGATTGATACTTTAATTAATTATAACTCAGGAATTAGCAGTCTTCAGAAAATTCAGTATCTGCTGTGAGTTTCTATCCACCAAAATTTGAGAAGAATAACATGCTAGAATTCTACAGAAAGAAAGTAACTCCTTCTGAATCCACATTGTCAGATACTAATCCAAACCTTACGTTACCATAATTCTACTCTCCTGAACTTCTTTAAAAGCAAGTGTGACAAAATCCTAATTATTCCTATTTGTTCCTTGTTTTCCATAGAACCTGTGATGTGTTCACTACTTTTTAGACATACAAATATGAAAATACATGCCCCAAGTAATGTGCAGCCCAGCCATATTGGTCATCATATATGACCAGGCAGATAAATGAGCAGATGAGTAGGATCATGTCTATATAATAATCTTTCACATTTTCACTTGTGGAGGATGTGCAGCTCATGGCATCAGCAATTGCTTTGCAGTTTTCAGCAAGGGTATGTTGCTTGAAAGGCTCTCCAGCCTATTGAACTTGCAAAAAAAAATGTTTTTCAGAAATACGCATATTGAGTAGGTACTAAAAAACTAATCAGGACATGGAGCTGCATATATGAGAGGTGGCCTTTTAGGGAGAATTACTTTGCTACCTTGCTACAAATTCATATTGATGACAGATGTATTTTTATGGAGAGCTTTTTCTCATCTCAGAGGGGCACAGAAGATTAAACACTGCTCCTTCTCTATGTATGCAATGCAGGACATTAAAATATGATTGCACTGCAGGTAGGTTGTGGCAATGGTTGCAGATGAGCAAAAAAAATATATGTATATACATGAAATCTAGGGCTATTTGACAAGTTAGAGAGTTGGTTGTTTATTGGAATGTGTAGCATGGAGTGCATTGACATGTAGGGTATCAATGCACAGAACTGCAAGTATAATTACAGCCCAAGTAGTCAGTTTTATCACACCTCGGTTTGCAGGTGCAGGTAGACCTGTAACAGCAAAGTGTATTACATAAAAATAGATTTCATTAATTAATGGGATATGGGACAGTGACTCAGCTTTTTGTATTCAGAGAAAACATAAGAAATCCAGAACTAAGGAATGAGCTAGTTCCACGGGTTAGCCCTGAAATGTGGTAGTGCTGAGTGGTAGGAAATTTGGGGACTGATACCCTATCTGAGGAGATGTCACTGAAATGTGTTTGGATGAAGGTCCTCTAAAACTGTCATTCACACTGCTATTTTGTTATCTACAATCTCTTTTGTTTCTCCTATTAGAAAATCCATGTGAAAACTTCCTTTGTTGCATGCAGGACCATTGAGGGCAAGTTAATGATTTCCAGTGTGATAAAAGAAGGGAGCTGTTTCTTCAGAGCGTGTAATTCAGACTTAGCTACAAACTTGCTTAAGACAGAACTAGCAAATAGTGCAAATAGCAATCTCCAGGCTTACGTTTTCTATTACACATTTTTCTGGTCACAGAATTACTGTGAGAATCAGACCCTTCTGGACCCATGTAATCCATATTTCTGTTACTGAAAACATGCTCTCTGAGATTCAAAAGCCTACGTGTTCTTAAACTGTTATGCTAATAGTACAACTCCTCGGGTTGTAAATCATTAACCGGTATTTTTGTCTTCTAAGGAGAGACAGAAGTGCTGGTCATAGAAGAGCAGAGTAGTTTCCAATAAATCTTTCTAATGGAAAAATACCCATTTGATTCAGTATCCACAGGAATAGAAAAATAAATTGCTTAAAGTAAACTTCTGGCTAATAAGTTTGATGACACCATTGTTTGTGGGTGACAACACAAACGAGGTATGATCCCTGTTTTATGTCATATATAAATAACACTGTAGTGTATTAATTACAATGGTATATTCTTCCTTACTTTTTTAGCATTAATGGAGCTATCCTGTCAGAACACAAAGATGATGGTGTCTTAAAAATACATAGCCAGAAATATGGCTGAAATTACTGTACTACCTATCAGGGAATGAATAATTTCTAATGTCCACTGATTTTCTCAGTATGTGTCAATTCCTGTACTGGAAGGTTTCTGAAAGTGGGGGGAGTGTCTTCTGTAAAAATAACAGAAAATGTGCTCAGGATTTGCAAGACATTTCCTTTGAGTAGTGGCTTTTTCTATTCTAAAAAATACTCTGGAGAACTGATGTTGTGGATTTGCTTGCCACTAGATGAACAGTTGGTTTCTGTATGAAACTCAAATGTTTACTGCCATACACTGGCTTCACTTAATGACAAATGGGTCTTCAAGTGGCCCAGAGTCATATACAGAGAGAGGAAAAGGATATACTCTGACTTTTCCATCTGATCTTTCTGTTGAAGTGGGAAAGGTATCAATCTTACGCCTGTTAGAATTGTTACAAGTGGTTTGCTGGAGTTGGGTTTCAGTTAATGGCTTGCTTTGCTCCTGATTCTCAAAGCTGTGTCTCCATTTCTTTCTGCCTGGAACAGGCTTACCAACTGTTACCATGATCATGGACAGATAGTGTCTGCCCACCTTATGGGCAGGGTGCCATCTAAGCTTACTGGCTTGAAAGCAGCAAGACAAAACAAAATCTGCAAAGGAGCAGCTATCTTTCAACTGGTAGCATGTTACATTACCACAGGAATAAATCCCTGCATGAAAGGAATGATACTTGAATATCAGAACAAAATTAAAGGAAAAGCCTCACGTCAGTATAAGGCAGCTGAAATGTTATCAACACTGGCATAAAAGACGGTTTTCTTTAAGGTTTCTTGCTTTTAACAAGAAGAATTTATGTTGTTTCCTTTACAATTGCCACAAGGCCAAGATGTCTGAAGTCAGCACAGGAAAGTCAGCAGGAAAAAAAAGTGCTGTCCTCTAAAAGGAATCATAGTGACTCTTGTGTTTTAATCCCACCTCCATCTGTGGCCTGCAGCAAATCACTTAACCCTTCTGACTGTGTTCACCCAACTGTAAAATGGGGATAACAATACCTACTTACCTACCTCAGTGGAGAGTTGTAGGGATTAATTGGTTGATGCTTGCAAGGCACTTTGAAGACAGAAAGTGCTTATTTTAGAGCCTGTTGAAATTATTGGTGACACTGATCAGCTAAAATTCAAAGGGGCCAAACTCATTAAGGTTCTGATCTTCCTCCATTTGGCTATGTTTATGGGTTAGCAAATCTCACTGCATGCAGGCAGTTTATTGTTTGTTTGGAAGCAGAGTAGACTAAAAAGATGCTTTGAACAACTTTGTTAATCCTTTCAACAAACATGTCTTCATTCACATATCACTGAAGCTGACGGTTTTATCTTTGATGATTATATAGCAGAAGAGTTCTGGAGACATGCTGAAGTTTTGTTGTGTTTTTTTTCTTATTTTCAGAATTAGTCAGATCAGAATTATGAAAACAAACTAAATCCTAACAAATAATATAATGAGTTCTTTACAATAACTTGGTAGGATTTGGACTTTCATAGAATTCAGATAGATTTCTGTTTAGCTATGGGATGTATTTGCTATGATGTCTTTTTATGCTGTGAAATTCCATTAGAATCTTGCTTGCAGTTTAGTTTGGATATGTTCACATATTAATTTATACATTTATGCATTTTTACAATGTCATGATTTCTTAGTACATAGCTTTAGAGATACAGCTATATTTGAGCCTGTGCATTGCTGCTCCTGCCAGTAAACAGAATATAGCTACTTGGAGATTAACCCACTGAACCTGTGTGATCTGGTCTAGCTTTGAACCCAAAGGCTCTTTCCAACATGAATTATTCTATAACACAAAATAGATCCATCCATAGACTATGTACGTATACTTCTGCTACTGGCAGTGCCCAGAGTTACCTGGATCAAAATACATCCGCTTACATTTGTGTATAGTAAGCCTGTTTGCATTACACAATGGAAATAGCATGTTGATGTTTTTTTTCTGCCCTGACAGTTTTTGATCCTTTTGTTGAAATGGCATCTGTGGGAATGTGCTTGGATTGTAGCAAAGTATGCTAGCATGTGCCATGTTTTCTTTATAATTTTCACACATTTCTTCTAATTTCTTTTTTTGGATGTGGTAGTAGATACCATTTTCTCACATACAATTCTGAGATTCCTGAAATATTTTCTTTAGCTCATTTGCCCACTTTTTCTGTGTCTAAAAAGTGACACTAAAAGCAGAGTAGGAGCAACAACTCTTCCTGTTTAGCTCAGTTGAGCAGTCTGAAGCTCACAAATGTTTTAGTTTTATTGCAACAGCTTTGAAGTAAAGTCTATACATATGGGTGCTGAACCTCAGCTTGGATACTTGTTTTTGAATCTGCATGCCAGAGATTGCTCTTGTCTCTGCTTCCTTTCAAAACTGGTGACTGAATCTGTTGTTCAGCAAGTAGGAAGGTCACTCAAATTCAGTGATGTGCATTCCCATAGTTTCTTTCTTTTATTCCCACTATTTCCCTAAAAATTCACTTCAGAATTCTAATTTTAATTTTTTTTTAAATTTTTTTTTAACTTCTGGGAGCCAGGTTTGCCATATGCTGTTGAGATATGGCCTTTTTTCTGTCAGGATGTGCAGGAGTAAAACTGGCTTTACATTTCTGAATCGGTACTTCCTACTTAGGTAATATAATTGATACCATTTACTCAGTAGCTGTGCATCAGTTTGATGTCTGTTGAAAATATGACCCAGCATGTCTAAAACAAAAAAAAACCCTGTTAAATGTGGCCAAATATTCAGTGCTGCAGTCAAGCCATCTATATACAGTGCTAGCTGAAATGCCATGAGTAAATGCACATATACAGCCTGCTATATCCATTTATTCATAGTCAACTACGAGGATGTCAATAGAGAGCTGTAGGAATATTTATGGCTGAAACATTGCTTTCGCTGCTCACTAATTGCCAGTGAAATGAGATGGTATTACACTCATGATTTTTGAGCTGGTTGGTTATGAATAGTGATATTTGCTCTTCAAGTTTTGAAAGTTTGGTAGGTAGGATTTGGGGCCTAATCTTTGTAAACAATCACTGAAGTCACATGATATGATTTCTTCTTAGTCATTAGGTGACCAACCTCTATGAAAGCTTGAGAACTGCTTAAAGAAATGATTGGAATTTTGAATCTCTGTTTCTGATTTAATGGAGAGGTAAATCTGGTTTTCAGTGTATCTTTTACAGCATCAAGAGTGCTCCAGCCACATGATATAAAGAGCTAATCTCTTACGACTGAACTTGCTAGAGGTTTCATCTTGCAGGTTCAAATTCAATTTTAGAAAGTGGAACAGGCAGCTTTGGATAAACTTTATGCTGAACCAGGTATCATCCACATCATTTCCATAATGGCTGGAATGAAGATTTTACAAACATCATGGCATACGCTCTAGCTGATCAGACAGAAAAGTGATAGCATGCTAATGCCTCATCCAGGTCAGATCAATACAGTTGGGTGATTTAGCAACAATCTGTTATGAAGAACTGTGGAGCTCTTACCTCTACAAGAGAAGGTGAGGCAGAATCCTTAAGGAGCAAAAAATTGAAGATTAATGTCCTAGAAAATAAGGGGGATTAAGAATATCTTCCTGCCTTTTTCACAAGAACTGCATTTGCCTTGTACATAGACCTTAACATGAAATAGCTGTGTTTGTCCTGGAGAGGGAGAGAGGAATTTACCATACAAACTCCTGTATGAAGACAGGCTGAGAAAGTTGGGGGTGTTCAGCCTGGAGAAGAGAAGGCTGCGTGGAGACCTCATAGCAGCCTTCCAGTATCTGAAGGGAGGCTATAGGGATGCTGGGGAGGGACTTTTCATTAGGGACTGTAGTGACAGGACAAGGGGTAACGGGTTAAAACTTAAACAGGGGAAGTTTATATTGGCTATAAGGAGGAAGTTCTTTACTGTGAGGGTGGTGAGGCACTGAAATGGGTTGCCCAGGGAAGTTGTGAATGCTCCATCCCTGGCGGTATTCAAGGCCAGGCTGGACCGAGCCTTGGGTGATATGATTTAGTGTGAGGTGTCTCTGCCCATGACAGGGGGGTTGGAACTAGATGATCTTAAGGTTCTTTCCAACCCTAACTATTCTATGATTCAGCTCTCTTTTTTTCGCTGTCTCACAAGGTTATAGCACACACAGGAGAAGCATCTAGAAAATTAATTGTCATGAATTTTTGTTCATGTGTACATTTGCTCATGCTTCAGTACACATAGTTATGCATCAGCATGCATTAAATCTTCCCCAAACATATATAAAACCAGAAAATAGGTGAGTTGTGAGTGAAGAAGTAAAAAAATGCCATTCAGACAAACTGTCATCTGTGTTTAACTATATCATTATCTACCAAGGTATAGCTGAAGCACAAGAATGTAGAAGCTTCAATGATGGTTTCAACTGAGTTTAATTTACACTTCAAATATTTTCCATTTAAAATTGTAGCCTATGACCTGTTCCTTCTTTCATGAGTTCAGTGCAACTGAACATAGGCAGAAGGACTTCAGTTTTGCAGCACTCATTTTAGAAATGAATTTATTTTTCTAGGAATTTGCCATTATTTTAAGTAGAAGGTTCTATATTTCTGAGGTTATTTTTCAGTGCTGAGTGAATATTGTGAAAAACATACAGGAGGGGAATTCTAAAAATAATTCTAGGTTACAGTTTGTGTTCAGGACAGTCTGTACCAACTGCTATTTTATCTTTTTTTTTTTTAAATATATCTTTTTCTTTTTTTTTTTTAACTTATAAAAACAGGAAGAAGCCTTGCTACTTCTGAGGACCCTGATAAGTGTTTCTACCTGTCTTTTTCTAGAAAGATCTCTTCAGGTGCCAACAAGGGTCACTGTAACCATGGATACTGATACTCCATTTTCCCCCTGGGTTTCTGTGAAAAGCTTGGTATGATGCCCAGTTTAAACCACATTTTGTGTTAGGTAATCATAGGCTCAGTCTGTTCTTGGGTATTGTGGTTTTAAGTTTTCAACGGTTGCTCTGTGGTTTGAAAGCTGTGTTTTTTATTCCCTCTTCTTTTCTAAGCAAAGAAGATGTTAAAACAAAGTTACTTGATACCGATTATTCCACCAAAATAAAGTCTTTTGGGAAGGATTGAGTGTTGTGTGGTTTAAAACTGAAACCAAACAAAGAAACCACTTTATCAACATATCCAATGCAAAATATATCATGTTTTATTGAATTTGTGAAGAGACTTTTCAATTCCTGACATTTGCAAAAATGCACTTAGGCATTAGAAAATTCAGTCTCAAAATCAGTCTTAGAAAGATTTCTAAATGTATTTTAATGAAAAGTGGAATGCTTATTTTCCATGAAGTAGCCTGTCAATCCTCCTCTGCTGCTTTGACACAGGAGATCTAAGTCTAGTTGAAGGAACAGTGTAATTCAGCTGAGGGGAGAAACTTATTATTAAAGATTTTTCTCACCTTCCAAGAACATTGGAGGTGTTGAATAAGTGCACAAAGGTGAACATACCTAGTAAGAACAATGATGAATGAGTATATATAAATGGAAACTGCCCTAGTGGATGTAGAAGCAAAGCTCAAGAAGTGCTATGTGATCTGATCAGAAGAACCATATCAGCTCCATCAAATTCTGAAAGAAGTGCTAAATGAGAAGTCATGAAACAGTTTTTAATAAATGTATCAAACCCAGGACAAAGTCATATGACTATTGGCCTATGTTTAAAAAGAATAGCATGGGCTACTATTGGTTTAGTTGTCTTATTACCATGCAGAGCTTTAGAGCAACCTCTGGTGGGAAGACTATTTCAAAGTGTGGAAGTAAATGGAAAATAGACCAAAAAGGAAGTTGGATTTTTAAAGGTATGTTGTAGTAAGACTTCTTATAGCTTTCATTGATAATTTTCTGCAAAAGAAATAGAGTAAATTTCTCTTGTCTGGACTTCAGTAATAGTTTTTCATATGATGCTATTTGAGTGCTGACGAGCTTAGTTTGTTAAGATAGACTTTGTGAGAATTAATACAGTATATCTAATATGCATGAGGAAGTTTATAAAGGGAAATAACAATGATGACACTGAAAGGGAAATAGGCTGCAGGAATGCAACCAGTAGAGCTCTTCAAAGTTCATTGTTGGAGTCAGTTATACTTACTATTTTGCATTAGCTTTGGGACAAAAAGTATTAAGCTACTGAAATGTACTACTAGTGGAAAATGAGGTTTCACTGTTGAAACAGGAATAGCCTCAGATGTGATAGAATGGAGAAAAACATAAATATATTAGTTGTAGGATGACTCTGAATTTCTCATATACAGCTGAGAAACAGATGGCCTTGCTTATTGAATGTATCAAGTATGGTATACTGAAGGGAGAAGGAAGTACTACAGAGCACTGGAAAGGTGTCTTCTGAAATATTTTTTATAATTCTTGACAAGAAAAATTCATTCAAATGGAATAAGTGCAGAGAAGGATTATTGGGGTGAAGTGTGGAATGGAGAGGTGTTCCAGTGAGAGGAGACTGAAAGAGCTTCTTTTCCTTAGTTCACAAAATGAATGTTGAAAGGGACAATGAAGCAAGATAGTAGACATCTGAAAAGGAAAAGAAATACTTGGACTAGTATTAACACAGAAATGAATGGATGTAATATCATGTTGAATACACATTGTAAAGGCATGAAAAAGCTTTTAACTGTCAGAGAAACAAGCTTTCGGAACAGTTCTCCAGTAAAGGAATTTTAAGCAATTGACTTTTTGACAGTTTTGTTGGGACTTGTTGACCCTAGTTCACTCCTATTATCCTAAGTTCTGATTTGAAATTGTGTTCTTTCGGTAGCTGCAATTTCTGTAAAGATAAAATATCACCTGCATGATGATCACAGAATCTAAGCATTTGTGTGACTTTTATACTATGCTTTTTTGTTAAATTCAAAAGAATTTCTGTCTCTTTCTTTAGGACTTCAGGTGCTATTAGGGTAACAAGATCAATTTTATGTGAGATGGAAATAACTGCTAAGAAAGTAGCCTTCTAGTGCCTGAAGATGAGGTAGTATTGAGTATTTAATAAAATCTCAATTTTCCTTTATGAGAGAAACAATCTTCAGCTACAAATGTCAGATTTTAGTGTCTGATCTACACCAGAGCTGGTGAGCAGATCTCTGTTGACCATACAGCTCTACAGCTTGTATAAAGTGTAAACATTTGTATCTTTAAAATATGGATCTTAGAGTAGCATCTAATACAAGTCATGTTCTGTACTGCTGTTTATCATAAAAACACAATCACAATCATTAGTTCAGTCAGTCCTCACTGACTGTGTAAACACCACTGTTTTGCAGAATATACAAGAAGAGCCGGTCATAACCGAAGTGTTAGTCTGAATAGTAATTAAACACAAGCAATTCAAATCTTATGAATAAAGAGACAGAAGAGTGTTTTCATCATCTGACTTAACTGCCAGTGGAAGGTGGTTTCCTATGAGAAAGGTAGTAATCAAAGGCAAGAAGAGGAAAGTAAGAGCAAACTAAATGTGTTATATTAGATATTAGGGAATACAACCAGAATCACAAAACCATTTGAAAGTTTTTGGATTTTTTTTATTGTTGAAATGGTAGCTTGGATGATACCAGAATAGTTCTTTTAATATTAACTGCTCTGTAGAATTTGAATGTGCATTTGTGTCTGATTTTATAAATTTCACACAATGAAATAGAAGTAATATAATAAAAAACAACAGGTTGTCTCTACTTTTAGATAATGGCTAGTTGATTGCAAAGTAAAACTTCTACAACTTCTAACACTGCAGTCAGGGACAGATGGACAAGAAATGGCAGTGAGTATTTAACTGGCTTTATGCCCATTCTTTGTTCTAAAGCCCCTGAAAAGACAATTAGTTCTGGGTAACAAAACACTGGTAAATTTGCCTGTGATTCCTTGTAATATTCATTACACTTTCCATTCAACTAAACTCCTTCTTAGAGGGATAGCTTGCAAGCAGGGCCCACAGAATAAAACAAAAAGGCAGTTAGCTTAGTAGTAAAGGATAAAAGGGAAACATGTAAAACAAAGACTGTATATATAATAGTTGTATATGTAATAATAAAATGAAGTCTTGAGTGCAATCATCCCAGAGTAGCTTGTCTGACAGAAAATATTATACATGAAATAGCAAAAGGATCAATATAAGCTCAATTATTTACTTGCAAGTGCTAGTAACAGAAATGTAATCTCCCTAGGATCCAGTCTAACTTACACATCTAGCTTTTCAAAAAAGTAATGTGGTAAATTGTGAAAGGAGTATGGAGCTGAGCACAGCCTGGGTCTTGGTGTTGTTTTCAAGGTGAAGAAATCACCCTGAAGTTAACAACTTTTTACTTGTGGCTTGAGGGCTACTTTGGGAAAAGTTAGGATAAACAGTGAAGAAAAGAAGGAGAAGCAAAGAAGGAGAGATGAACAAAAAGTTCTGAAGAAGCAAACAAATAGGAACAGAGACAGGAGAGTCACTGGGGGAAAAAAGCATGAAATGATGGTGACAGATGAAGTTGATAGTCCCTCTTTTATATTTTCAGTTGTCACAAAACCATAGAAAAGCAACCTTATCCTGGTGGATAGGAAGAGGTAAAGATTTCTCAGTCAAGGAGCAGGTCTGTTTGAATTGCTGCAGGCTGAGCAGAATGACAAATGAAAATGCAGAGGAAAATGGGGGCCTTAGGGGAAATTTGTCCTAGCTCTGTAAGGACAGGGATCATACCAGATTCACAGAGACTTATTTATCATCCAAGGAAAAAAGACAAGAGGAAACAGAGAAAATAATGGACTTAAACTTTATTTCTGTGAGAAATATTTTAAATACAAATAGACACAACGTTCTTTAATTGCAATTTTATTTCTCCTACTGTTAAACAGGATATCTTTACGGATTGTTCCTCTGGTGTCTTGCATGCATATTCAAGTACATGTACACACATACATGCACACTTTTTCTCTCCTTTGAACTGTGAAATATTGTGGAGGGGATAGCTCTCTTTCAGCTGTAACAGTGGACAGCCTGTAGATTATTCCTTATTGAAACACGTGACAAAGATCCTCCAAAGACCAAAATAAACACCACAGCAGCACACCAAAACAGCATTTTATCTGTTCAGATTACAGGAGTTCTACAGATGGAGGCCTTTATTTTTTGCAGGGTTTTACTGCAGTGGAACCCCCCGAGGGTCCCACCAGCCTCATTGCTAACCATGAGGACCTACCTACAGAATAAAAAGGGTTTTTTTAGTTCTTTCCCTGCAGTAGTCAACAAGTGTCATTTAGGTCGAAGTGTAAGATGGGGCCACTTGTCCATTAGGAAGTGGAATGAAACCACTAATTCATTTTATGTAGACTACAAAACAGCTGCCAGACAGTAATAATTTTCAGTCAGCACTGACCTGGGGTAGATTTAACAAGTGACCTAGAAATGAAAATCTTGGTAAGCAACTGCAAATCCCCAGAGTTATTTGAAAAGGCATGCTTCTAAAAGATTTAGAAATGTATAATTTAGTAAGGGACAGACAGTATGTTTTAATTGATATGCTTGTATTTTTCTAGGTCAGACTTTCTTTGCCAGTTCACATGTGTCTGTCATTTATATCAGTAAAGAATGGACAGTAGATACTGCTTCATAAGAATTGTGATGTTGTGTATCAACTTTGCAAGAAATTAACTCGTGAACAGGAAAGAGATACAGCATCAAAGTCTTGGAGTGCAGACTTGCATTTAGGAAAATGAATGAAAATGCTAAGAGTAAATGCAGTGCATTTTGAAATCAGCAACATATTTCCTTGGTTGTCCCTGTCAGGGGAGGTACCTAGGACTGGGTAATGAGACTATTTCAAGGCAGGGCATGGGCATAAAAGGCTCATACTGTTAGGTTTTGAACAAACATGAATAACAGGGAAGTAAATTATAAAATAATGAATGGCCTAAAGAAAACAGAGGATGAGTTTATTATCTTCTAATTTTACAAGACTAAAATAAATGGACAGTCAATGAACTTAAAATAGGGGTGACCTATTACTCCTTTGGCTGAGCAAGCCACACAGCTGGTGTGCCTGTGTACCAGTAGCAAAGGGAGGTCACTGGCCAGACATGTTTGTGCTGCTACAATTTTCAGATCACTGAAGCTAAAAATGTACAGGGATCCCAGAAAGGAGAAGATGCTTATATGAATATTGTATATACCCGGAGCTGTTACAATCAGTAATATCTGCTTCCAGAGTAGTAAGATTCAGGCACAAAAGGGATAGGTGACTATTCACTTTTTGTTTTTTCCCTGGTGGGGTTAATTTTCTGATGTTTTAGTTCCCAAAACTGATGCATTTTGGAATTAGAACCCATACAAGGGAAGTTGTGGGATTACATTGATAGGATCAAGACTCACCTTAGTGCGACAAGCTGTTAGATATCTTTACCAGTATTGTAAAAATGCATTTTTAGAGATACATGGAAAATATAGTGGCTGGCATGGGGGGAAAAGCAAAACACTTTTCAGCTTGGCAGCAGGGGTGTGTGAGAGTTGCTATTTTACTGCTGGCCACTGTCAAACAAAGGATATTGCTTAATATGCATTAGGGTCTAATGCAGTGTGGAAACTCACATATTTCTCTTGACATAAACCACAACATTTTCATTTACCTAGAGAGGAACTACACTTCAATTCTTGCTATATAGAACTTGTCAGTTGAGACTCCAGGGTTTTATTAATGGCTCTACCTTTCATGCGCTAGATGACTCCAGGCAAGCCATTTAACTGCCACTGCATCAGCTTAATGCTTTTTAAAAAGAAGATAACTGTGTGTACTTGAATCCAAGAAAACCTTGAATAGCAGATGATCTCATATCATATGAATTGGGTTAGGAAATATGCATGATAAGTTAATATTTCTTAGGTTGTTGTGGGTTGTTTTATGTTGTTTTGTTTGAAATAAAACTAAAAATTTTGGGTTTAATATGTTGATAAAGGTGACTTCAAATTACCTTACATTGATGGTGACAATACTGTGCCTAAGAATAGAGAGAAATTATTACCGTGGTCAGCTTGTCCTTCTGTCACAGACACAAAGCAGCCTTATGTTGCTTCACATTTACTACAAGGCATTACTCCTCAAAGGCTGACCATGTACACCTTTTACCTCTACTAAATCAAGGTGATCTGTTGTCTTATGCCATATCTGCCATGGTACGATCTACTAATTTTCTGAAACTGTAATGTGTACAAAATATTTTTCTTTTACTTCCAGCCAACAAGAAACGTTTAGCCATGTTATTTTGGGCTGTTTGATAGAAATATTGAGTTTTTCAGTTTTTCCCATAGATGCTGAGGTTGTTGACCTCTATTAAAAGAGTTTGTGGGATAGCTGCTGAGCCATTTCTGTCTTCTGCACACCTAAATTTTGCTCTTGATGTTGACAGTTTCATAGTTCCTGTAGGATAGAGCTGTCATCAAGGGAAGCTGCCATCACACAGGATGAACTGGTCCCTCATTTAAAAGACACTGAAGGAGAGTACTGGACATAGCAAACAAATAATTTAACCTAACTGAATGCCCCTGATGAGAGGAATGAAGGGAACTGAACACGCAGATGATGATGGTCTTCCAGTGGTTTGCACTGGTTTGAAGATTCAATATAATATGCTTCTGAACATTGGTTACACATGTAGGAACAGTAAACTGGACACTTTAGATCATTAGTCTATGAATTTCTATAGTGAAGTTCTAATGAATTGGTGAAGAACAATTCTTTTACTGATCAAGGTAGAAAAGGTTTTACCAGCCATGAATTCATAGACAGGACATACTACAGCTTTTACTTAGGTTTGTATTTTGGTTTTATTACAGAATCTCTGCAATCTGTATAGAAATGTCTTTATCTGGGGTTAGAAGGAGCATTTGCCTGGACTAAGTTAACAAACTAGGGTGAATAAATTTGTAGTATAGGTAGAAACCTCCCTTTTCTGCAGTACACATCCAAACTGAATGACTTCAGTATTAATAGTGCCCATCTACAGTTGTCTGTGAAAGGAATTACCTATCAGTTGGTTAGAAAAAAAGTCTGAGGCTTGTCATTAAAAAGAAACTTGGAATATTCCCTCAAAAATATACATTAATTAAAAAATAATGAGGACCAATAAGCAGAGCAGGGCTTTGCACAGAGAGGATCTTCAGCTGGCAGAAATTGAGACAGAAATTTAAAAATGTATGTATGTCAGTCATCCAGGGTAACTGCTATGCATAAATTTAGCAGTTATTTCCACGAAGCAGTGAGCAATGAGGGAAAGCAGTAATCTTGACTTCTAATTCACTGACCTGAAAATTGTAACTAGTTCTGATGCATGGTCATTAGTTAAGTACAGGGTAAACAAATATTTTAAATATATATAAATATCAAATATTATTCAGATCTTCAGGTATTTATGGTAATATTTAGGATGCTTAAAGAGTACTAGATGCAGCAGAAATTATATTTAAACAGAAGGTACATGATCTTGGGAAACTTTCAGTGCATGGGTTAATATACTCTGTAAAACTCCATTTTATGGTTTATGGTGAGCTATCTTGCCATGAATAGCAATGAATTCGGAATATAGTTTAATGAACTGGACCATGGGTTAGCATCTTTTCTCTTACACCCTGAAAACTGAGAAACATGAAAACAAAGACTTCTGATAATCCCCTCAAATAAAGCTTAAATTCCTGAAGTGATTCCTTTGCTGAAGTAGCTGCTTTGTGTAACAATGAGCCTTATACAAAGGCTCCCTAGGGCAGGAAGATAGGCAGGATGAGAGTTTGCTGGCCCAGTCAAGATTTTTTATAGCCTTGAGCTACATAGCACCAGTTAATCTGTGGAGCTGTTTAACTGACTTTTATTATACAATGTTCCTCTCTCTGTTTAACTGAAAGCTCTTGACTATACAGTTGGCATAACTGTAGCGCTTCTGAAATAAGCTGGAATCAGTGAACCAGTATTGTAGGTACAAGTATGGGCAAACAGAATGAAAACAAAGAAGTGAACTTGAGTTTTTGATTAATTTTCCTTTTCCTCTTGCTACAGTTGGCATTTCTCTGCAAAGCAGTATTCACCTACCAGTGACTAAACATTGCAGCTCCACAATAAACCCCCCTGTTCCTCCCCTTGTTCCTCCTCCTTAGTCCTCCATCCTGAAAAATCCCCTCCAATTGAACACTTCATTCTGAAAGCAGAAGGAACTACACATTATACCAAAATATTTTCTAAATGCTCAGTAATTAATAAACACATCTATATTGTTGAACGAAATTTTATATAGAACTCGGATGCACTAAAATGTTTGTGACGTTGCAGTGTTTGTATCTCTCAGAGGTCTGTAAGAACATGCTGGAGTGTGATGTTTATATGCATCTTTTATAATGGAGGTTTTTGAAAGCTTACACCACATGTGACCAGTGACCATTTTACAAGCACTCTGCAACTTAAATACAACAAATGACCAGTCAGAAGCGATGGCGTATATCTTATGTTTCTAATTTAAGATATTGCAACTCAAATCAGAAATGAGAGAGCAAAGTAAAAATGGAAAAAAATGAGTAACATCTTGCAAGACCATAAATAATAGATTGGATTTTATAAACATGCAAAGAAATATTCCTGATCTTTAACATAACTTTGATCTTGCTAACTTAAGTCTGCTAAAAGGAGGTCTGTTGCATTCTTGAGAGTAACGATTTGAAAGTGAGAGAAAGCTGCAGTGAGCAGGTTCTACTTTCCTATCCTTAACAACTGCAGATACATGGGTCTTGCTCATCTCTAAAAATAAAGCCTTAACATGGTATGAAAAGATAGGAGAAAATGCCATCAAACTGACACAGATGGCACCCCAGTTTCTGTGTTTCATGCTAAGTATCTTCTGTTCATTGGCTTAATCAAAAGGCAGGTGCTGATGTCAATTGATCCCAAACATCCTGCACACTACTTTGGGACTTTTTTTTGTTCTTACCTCAAGGTCTTCCTGTGTTTGGCTTTGAGTTATATGAAAACTGATCCAGACTTATACCTTGAACTATTTAATGTAATTTATATTAAAAATATTCTCTTTTTTTTCTATGAACTATAGTAGGAACAAAATTTTGTACAATAAATTTTATGTCAGAGATCTTTGTTCAAATAACATTTCTTCTTTCCAAAAAAGCTGCATTTTTGCCTCTGTTTTTCAAAGACATATGAAGCATCAACTCAAAACCAGTCTGCTTTCTTATGGGAACACATCCGGTTCTCACTGTATAATGCCTTCATGCCACACTCTTACTAAGAATGCTTTGAACCGCACTACATGTCTGCATGGTCATAGCAGATATTTTGAGCTCTAGCCTTTTCTTTACTTGCATGGAGACTACCAAAGAGGTGAATGGTCTAACGGATCCATTTGCTTGGGGTCCTGCAGAATTTCAGTGATGAATATTTATTGCAAAGATAACTAGAATAATAACTGGTGCTTTCATTAACTTTGCTTGCAACCTCAACTGATTGATGCTTTAGAGTTCCTCCAGCGTGATTGTAGACAGCATACACAATCTCACAAAAATCACCTGATTTCATACCTGTGAAATAAGTCCTCAGAGATCATAGCATGATACATAAGCCAATGCAGTGTGAATGAGAGCACAGCAGTTCAAATAGTTTTTGTGGAATAGGTAGTCTCTTCAAAGCTACTAGATTAATTAGAAGAAAGTAACTCAAGGTCAGAGAGCTTGAATTGCATGACAAGTCACACTTAAAAACAGATTTGGTGAGAGTACTTGCACAGCAAAGTATATAACAAATGCAAGTTCCACAAGCAAGTCTTCTTTTTTTCTCTCTTATTTAAAAAGGAAGAAATTCATAGCAACCTTCCAGTATCTGAAGGGGGCCTACAAGGATGCTGGGGAGGGACTCTTCATTAGGGACTGTAGTGATAAGACAAGGGGTATTGGGTTAAAACTTAAACGGGGGAAATTTAGGTTACATATAAGGAAGAAGTTCTTTACTGTAAGGGCGGTGAGGCACTGGAAAGTGTTGCCCAAGGAAGTTGTGAATACTTCCATCCCTTGCAGTGCTCAAGGCCAGGTTGGATTGAGTCTAGTATGAGGTCTCCCTGCCCATGGCAGGGGGGGTTGGAACTAGACGATCTTAAGGTCCTTTCCAACCCTAACCATTCTATGATTCTGTGATTCTATGAAATTCAATTCCAGAGGTGACACTGATGTTTACATAACTGAAAACTTTCTTAAAATGTTGAGTTTTACAAAAATATGTGTATAATTACCAAAGCCACCTGTTTGAAGCAAATCCTTGAGGTTTTAGGAACAATGTTACAGTTTTCTATTCTGTTTTTTTTTTTCCTTGCAAAATCATAAGCATATATTTTTTAAATGCTTAAGATAATTCAGCTTGTCTGTGGTGGATATAGTATAGCTTTTGAACCATAAGATTTCTGTTATCTGGCTCGGTAATGTTGACTTTACAACCTTAGTTTTCAAAGTACAGGCTTTTTATGCTTAACGTTGCATTTAATATACAATCTAGGAAGTATGGTCTTCATGTATATAGTGTTTTAAGCTATGCTTTCTTCTTAAGGTGTTTGGTCTCTGAGCTGTAGTATTCACGATTGCCTCATTTATTGCATGCTTTATAGCAAGTATTGCATTAACAATCAGAATAGCTAGTAACTCCAGTGGGACAACAAGAATAATGAGGCATGAACAGAGAATTAAAAATATATTTTGTATATCAAGAAAATTTTAAATAGCTAACTGTGTTTCAGCTACAGGCAGCAAATGGGACTTTGTACAGTAATTATTGGAGCAGGTAAGAAGGGACAGCAGATATTGCAGGCCTAACATGCAAGAGCTTTGAATAAGAGCCTACATTCCATCAACATTTCCTATTGCAAGATTTCCAAGATTTTGATGAGAGATGAGAACAAAAGCTGCTCTGTTCCTCCTGGGGTTTACGTCAACCAGTTGTCTTATTATTCCTGATACTTTGCCAATCATGTTGTACGCTTTAAGAAAGGGATGAAAAAGAAGCTTTTCTCCTTTAAAGAGTTTTAAACTTCAGACTCCTACTACAGTGACTATTAGTTGCAAAAGAGACAGACTGAAATGCCAGCTATAGAATACAGTAGAGGCACTGCTGACAACATTTTTACAAGGTTCCACATAATGGCACTTCTGTGTGATAACCTTAAGGTTATAGATCTTCCCATAAATTTTAGATAATTTTTGTTGTTGTTGTTGTTATGGATAGGAATTGGGTACGACGGATGGGAGGATGAGATTAGAAACAAATCCAGTATGACAAGTAATTCTAGATTTCTTCCATTTTCTGGCATTTTGTGAACTGTGAGTGCTTGGATTTACAAATTTAGAGTTATTTTTAACGCATTTTTGATGCAAGTATATCTTATTTGGTCGTTTGCAACAGCCTTAAACATTAAAGCAATGCAAAGAGGTAGAGTCTTTTATGCATTAACTGTGCTCAAAGAAAGTGTGCCTAAGGGCCTGAAGTCCTGAGAACTGCAACCAGCTTTTTTGGGGAATGTGCTTTTATAGTTTTATCTGTGGAACAGCTTTGTTTTAGCAGAAATGCATTATTTATATTTGTATTATATTATATTTATCCTTTAACACAAGTTTCACAGTGCTACAGAATAATTTACTTTGGAAACCTATTTCCAGCTCTTGATCTGCATTTTAAAGTTTAATTTCTAAACTAGTCCTGCAGTCTCTTTGCCAGGATGTTTCCCCAGAACATTTCCCAAAAAGCAACTGGGATTGTGTCCACAGATACACAATTACAAACAGCCCTTAAATTGCTAACGCACTGAGCCAAATAAGCTACCAAGAAAAGTAGCAGGATTCCCTGGCAGACAAATAGCCTGTACACTGTACACCAAACTCATTTATTTCTTGTCTTAAAAGTCGTGGGTAAAACACATGTTTTGAAATGTTTGTCAAAGAAACAATAAACCTCTAGCTTAATGGTAAAAAAGAGGTGGAAGTGCCCTTCAAATCTCTTTCACTAGTAGTTTTGCTTCTGTTTTCTGTGCTTCTGAACTGACTGAGAAATCTTGATCTATCCATAGCTGTTGTTTGAGTTTTCCACATGTTAAATTTCTCAGGGTCTTGCAAGGTTATTTCATTATGGACTCAGTATTTTCTTGAAATATATTTTTGGCAGCCATTAACTAATTTTCATTTAATCGGACCTTCTATTTAAAGAGTCTTTTGGGCAATAAAACTCCACTGATTTTTTTTCAATTTTTGAAATAAATTTTTTAAGCCACTTTTGTTAGCTTTACCATGGCAAAACTGCCACTGAACATGCTCAATACAAAATGAGCAATTCTGGATTCAACTATTTTCTTCACTAAAGGCTTCAAAAACGCATTTATAATTATCATTAATGCTTCCAGTCTTGATTGTCCTGTAAGGTCACAATTTGTAAAAAAAAATGATGTTTCAAAAGCTCAAATCTATGCATATCATAGTCTGAACCAGTACCAACTGAAGTGGAGAAACTTCCAGTAATTTTGATGTGATGTGGGAAACTCATTCTCAGATTTTTTGCACATGGGCATTTCAAATTGTTAATATTTTTATTATATTATCTGAGACATGCTTGAAATGTTAGCATTTTTCAGTGAGAAAACTATAAAATATAACAACGGAATTTCCACTCAGTTTACATTAATTTTCTTATTTTGATTACAAAATACAGTACTGTTCAGACTCAGAAATGAAACTGAAAGCTGGTTCATGGGTAAAACAGTCATGTGGATTCAAGTCTCTTTTTCCCAGGACATAAACCAAAAACATGCTCAAGTGCTGAAGTAGGAAGATACTTTTCCCCAAGAAAATTTTTACGGATAGCAGGAGGTGAGACAGTCCCACAGACCACTAACAGAGCTATACAGCAAGTATAGCCTTGGCCAAAAACACTCTTGCATTTACTTGCTAATTTATGACAGTTTTCAGTAGCTGTTGCTTATTTAACACATACTCTATACATGCACTCATAGCATATTTTTCCTGTAGAGACCACATATATAATATATATATAATATGCATCTTCTGTGTAACATATAGTAAGATCCCTCTTAATTAAGGAAGAGAGCTTCTGAAAACTATGCAAAAGATTGTTTTACTATCTGATATACCAAAGCCCACAAGGATCAACAAAAATTAAACAAATCTCAGTGGGGTGTCCCACTAATAGTCACAAGGCTGATATTTTCATAGCTGATGGCAAAATCATGTACATGCCATGGAAGTACTAACAATTCTGAGATAACTGAAGTCTTGATATGCTTTTCAAACCTTTCCACTGTTATATACAATACTAGAAGCAGGCAAAGAAATTGGTTTATTACTGCAATAAATTAACTTTAAAAGAAAGACTTAGAAGCCATGAGTCTGAATCATAATGTTGGTATTAATGATACAGGAAGGCAGTGTTCCTTGTGTAATGCTTCAAGTTTCTGAAATACGAAATGTCATGCTTGTGCTATATTTCATAGATGAGAAATAAATGGAACTACATAGCATGAAATATGAGGGACTAACAGAATCTGGTACAAGCACTTTGTAAAATTATAAAGGTTAAAAAATGTTATCACAGTACAGAAGATTAATCATAATTAAATCTAGGGAAAATGAGGTATCTGCAATTTATTTCATTACATTGACCTTTTTATCATATACTACTTAAAATGTGTTGTTGAGGACAGGCAGAGGGCATGTTGCAGCAAACAAGATCAAAGGGAAAGGTTTTGCTTTGAGACCTAATTTAGTGGAGAAGAAGTGTATTAATGGCATTGAACTCTGTTGTAGCATTTTATTTGTATATATCCCAAACGCTTCAAGAAGAAAACCATTATCTCTGTTTTACAGATTATGAGATGGAGGCACAGGAGATGGTGTCATATTGACGACTATGAAGCCAGGAGCAGAGCTGAGAGGAAACTCTAGATTTCTTTAACTCCATCTCAGGACTACACAAAAGGTATGTATTTATATATTTTTAAGTGGCTATGTTAAGTATCACACATGGCTCTCAGAAAATAAGTTCAGTTATCTCTTGGTTGCATGGCAATGCATCCTTTCTGTTGTAAATTTTGATAGCATTAATTATATTGGTGCTATTAATTATGGGCAATTTTACTTAAGCAATAAGCTGGGTTACAATTCCATTGAGTTTGATAGGAGTCTTTAGAGGATGGCTGGTATGGGGTCAAGTAAACCTCCTCCTCCTCTTTTTGTTATTATTCTAGTTACTCTTTGTTTGGGTAGTGTCTGCAATGTTCTGGGCAATTTCCCAACATAAAAGAAGGCAATATTTCCTTCCCTAACAGGTTACATGAGAAAAAAAACAGACAAAAAGATAAAGAGTAGAAAAGGTCAGAATCAAAACCATTAGTATTTTAGCATCTTGTCACATTTAGTGAGTTTACTGAGCCACTGAGTAATCTCCAAGAACCCTACCTAGTCTGCCCATAATAATCCTAAAAGAAGGCTCATCCCATTTTTAATAACTTAACCTGGTTTTATGCAGATGACTCTTGCCCATTCTTAAGAAAGTAGCATTTTTTTGGCCCAGCTGTTGATCTGGGAGGGTACCACGCAAAATTATGTTTAAATAGGTTTTAGGCATGCAACTCCTACTAGGGTAAACCACTCTTTGCTGCTGCTTTGTGCATAGGACTTCTATCGTCTATACAAACTGGATAATTTTTTTAGGGTGTAAACAGGTGCTAATGTATTAAAAATACAGTTCAGTGTACAGAGGTAAAGCTACACATACAAGTAATTGTTAATAATCCAGTTAATAATAACACTACAAAAGAATAACACATTAAGAAGTAAAATATTGCAGAGATTAGTAATGGGACAGATTGCCTAAGGCTTTTAAGTCCTCAGTTCAAACTGAGTTTAGGTCTGTATCAACCAAATGTTACTGTTGGATCGTTTTCCACAATTCCTACAATAAAGAAGTTTACTTGCCTTTATTGGTATGCCTACATCATGAAAACTATGACTGCCATAAAAAATCTTGGTTTAGCAGCCTTGATAGATGACCTTAACTAACTGTTGACTCCATATGGAGACTTGGAAACTCTTAATAACTCTTTTTTGGGGATTCCCCCTGCATATACACCTCATCAGATAGGTTACCATCCTTACAAGCTGTATATTTATATTTTTTTAAAAGTATGTTTATTAAATGTAAGCATTTATAAAACATAAGCAATATAATGGCCAAAACCAGCAATTTTATTTCTGAGCTTGTTGATTTTTTGGAAACTCAGAACACAGCCAAGTATTTTTACTTTATTTTACAATGTTATTTTACTTTATTTTACAATATTAGTAATGAATATATTTTTATCTAGGAAGATGTTAGTTATCCATATTACCTGTCCTCTAATTATTAATCCACTTGATAATGGTATAATTAGAGCAACCTATTTTTTCCACATTATTCTATTGCTGTATCTTTAGCTGCCATAAAAGATGATATACTTTCTCTTGTTGCAACACACATTAGATGACAGATAAAACCAGAAGCAGCAAGAAATAAACATCAGAAAGGAACAGTATGCTTATTATCACCATACCCCACAGATAAAATCTAACAAACACGACAGACTGGAAAAGGGGAAAGAAGATCTTCCTAATTGCTTTACAAGCAGGGTTAGCAAAAACTACCTGAGAAAAAAAATTATAAACTACAAACTCCAATGCCAGGTTAAAAATGCATCAGAATTTAAAACAATCAAGTGAGAAAAACAGTAAAGAAGAATGAAAAGGAAAATGGCAACATTTTAATGATGTTTTCCCCCTGGGATTATGTTTCTCATGTGAGCTAAGTATTTGTAGATTTGAAATACATTTGTAAAAGTGACTGCTTTGCTGTAACTTGTTTTATTTTAACTGTTCACTTCTTGTACATTAGGATCTGTGTAGACTAAGGGGTTTTCAAAACTGGAATAAAAATTGTTCTTTTAAAAATTTGTATGTGCCTGTAATAGTCTGCCAGGTTTTTGTACTGTCTTACTTCTTGCTCAGTTATTAATAAATTCCTTTTTTCCATTAGCTTTCCATCTAATGCTGAGGCTTCACAAAAATTTATGTGAGGGTTAAGTGTAGATTGTCACAGAAAGAGGTGTTTCCAACTCTTTAGAAACTGGCTGAAAACGAAGTATTTTCAGTAGGATCAGTGAGCTGGTCGTGTTTATCCTTTGGCTGTATGATCTGTAGAGCCCACATAAGGGAAGTGGTGGGAACACCCAGCTGGAGATAAAAGGAAGTTGGATTGCCCTGTCCTGAAGCAGTGCAGTCTTAGATCAGCTTAAATTGACTGTGAAATCTCACTTTTTGTGCAGAAGGAAATTTGCTGATTTACAGAGCAAGAGCATTCACACTAATGTCTGATATCTGTCTTACATGGTTTAAATTTCCAGTAACTTTATTGAAGTGAATAGATATAAAACAGTAGGGAAGAGCTAGGAATATTTTTTAAATTAGGAAAATTGTCATACTCATCAAAAGAAACAAGTTAATTTGTCCAGTGATATTTAAAGCAGCTTTTTGTTTCAGTTCAGCCTTTACTGCCTTCCCATTCATGCCCAGGTTCTGATGGAGCTGTAGGATCTGCCCGGGCTGACTTGTCCCTTTATTCATTTACTGTAAAAATTAAAAATCAAGCATAGAAATGTGTGCAGCAACTTTTCCAATGGCAGCTGTAGATCTATCAAAACAGATCTTCTCGTGACAGTTAGTCTTGTCCTCTGCTGACTCCTCTTTGCCATAGAAATCTGCTGTTAGAGGTGAGCATTACTGTATTTTGTTTATTTCAGTATATGATAGGTCTTGCTGACTTACTGTCGGGACACAGGAGGCACTAATAGACCTTAATGGCCTTCACCAGCCTCCGCGGGACCTGTGGCACAGGAGCCCATTTCAGCCCCCTGAGGCTGCCAGCCCTTGCACCGGGAAGGTTCTTGCCGCTAGCCCTGCCACAGCCCTGCCCTGCCTCGCCACAAGCACCGCCGGGCCAGGTCCGCTTCCGGGCACATGTCCCAGCCTGATATTGGACCTTGTCTCCATCACACACTTGCCTGGAGCTCTCTCTCTGGTGTTCCCAGCAGCCCCCCAGGGTGCCCTGCTCCCTCATGGAGGTAGTGAGACAGGCCCTGGCTAGTGCTTTTAAGTACTTGTAACTGTTGTAAAGCAAGCACTGGTTCAGCTATTCAACTGCATTGTAAATTGGTATTAATCATAGGAGATTGTCCTATGTCCCTTTGTTTTTAATTTTGCCATCTCACACTTCATCTGGGGAGATGTATTTTCATGGTAATTTTACATGAAACTAAATTTATATTTATTACATTTATTAAATGTCCCCCAAATTTTCATTAGCGAATCAATAACTATTTCATACAACTATTTCTCACACAAAAAAAGAAATTAAATTGATAAGTGGGCAATCTTTGTAGTCAGTAAGGTTTAATATTTAATTACGTTATTGAAATGCTCTTACTGTGGTATTGGTTTTCTTATTAAGGGTTACTACTGGAAGTATAATTTATGCTATTTTCATTGGTTTTCTCTTTACACCCAAATATATTTGTATACTTTATCTTTGACAAAATTTTGCACGACATTGGTATCTCACAGAGATGTCTAGCTTGAGAAATCTGAGATTTCTTTTTGTTGTTAAATGGGAGAAAATTGTTTGTCTGTCACTCATCTTCGAAACAGAAGCAACACTTGAGTGAGAGCTTCTCTGTCACCTTCTTGTGTCTCCTTTTGTTTATCTGACACCATTGTGAGACATTTGGAACCCTCCAGCTCAATATAAAACATTTGCTTGGCAGGTTGGGCCTCCTCTTCCTTTGATGGGTACAGCACATGTGAAGAAGAGTTGTTGTACACATCTGATCTTGTCCTATATGCTGGGGAGTTAGCTATTCTGATTTAATAACTCATAAAAACTCTTCTCTCTGTCCTTGAAAAAGAGCAGCTTCACCTCTAACATACTGCTCCTGTTGCCTAAGCATTGCTGTTAAATGCGTAGTCCTTCACATTTCTGCTCATTCTGTTTTCAGAGCAGTCTTGTCTGGGAAGGTAGCTGTGAAGTATGTTTTGTGCCATACTTATGCACAGGAATAGTCCATTCCATTTCAGTTACAACAGCAGAAGCAAGACCTTTGCTGTTTTCTATAGTTAACAGAGATTAGTTTTTGAATGTTGACACATTTTCATTACGGGGAAGGACACATAGAGAAATAAAATAAGGAAGAATGTTTGAGGTCAAAAACTTCAAAAAATTCAGTGGTGCAAATATGTACTTGGATGTTTATTCATTTTATGAAGGGGAAAATGTTGAAGAAAACTGCTCAACTCATTAAAAATGCCACCAGATTTAATTCTCATAATGATTTTTACAAATGCGCATGTAAAACTTGAACTATTGTTGGTAAGTGCATGGAAAAGTATCTTTTCCCATTATTTTGAGCAAGCAAATCTATAGCTGGCATCTTGCAAATCACTTTTTTTTTAAAGATGTACACTTTGCCTGAGACTGTTCTTCAAACTACCTGTATCAGAACTGCTGCGATCCTTGTTCATGGAGAGTGGCATTTTGAGAGACTGGGTACCATATCAGTAAAATGCACTAAGAGCTAGTTACTGAATTGCTCCATTTGTCCAAGTGATGGACAGGCATATTTTTATAGTTTGAAGATGCTGGGTTCAAATCTTGCTGTTTTATGGAAAAAAAACGTGATTTTCCTTAAGAATCTCAAAAGGGGCTGTCTGCCCTGTTAGCACTGTCCTGCATGGGAAGTGTGTACAGAAGTGCAAATGCAACAAGTCTGAGGTGGGAGTTTTCCTGTATGAGTTAGCAGATACCAAGATGTGGGTGTTGAGGTAGAAAGACTGGGCGCAGATGAATTTTTCTTGCCAGTGAATGGCCTAAGGCTGCAGGGAGAAGTAACTGCAAGTGGTTGGGTAGAGTTGTCTGTGACACACACTGAACTTGCTGCTAAGATGGGATTTGTTTTGATAGTTTGTACATTAGACATAGCAAAATAATATTCATTGCCTTTTTGAAATACCACAAAAGCTGACAGGCACCAATGGTCTAAAGTAAGTGCATGTAAATATATGTGCATGGATATGGATAAACAATAAATCGTACTATATGTGCATGCCTGAGGATAGATAATAAATCATACTAAAGGATGTAGCTATCTGTACGTGGTATCTCAGTGTGTATGTATATGCGCAAAAGCCTGCCCTTAACTGTACAGTAATACTGAATTATATCTAAGCCATTGTGCTTGTGTATGAGAGGAAATCAAACATTTATATTTGTATGAAGTACTGAGACTCTTTGCAGAACAACATTCACCTTTGTTATATGTCTTATGCACTTGGTGTGTAGAGATCTCTAGAATTTCAAAATCATGATTAGAAAATTATTAAAATGCTATAATAGAATTAGGATTCCTAATTAATCTAGTAAAATGCCGTTTTTTTTTTCTTGAAGTGATGTTTCATAACCTATCACCGCTATCAAACACAGAGGATAATAATTATTTTCTCTTCCGAAACACTTCTTATCTCTTTGTGCCAAATGAGGTAAGGTACAGAACATTCTTTATTAATTCTCACTGATCTAATCTGGCACACAGATAAGGCATATTTATTCTGTAAACCTTCACTATGAAGAGGAAAGATGAGTCTGAAGAGAAGAATGAGCAAATTGAAATTGCAAATTCAGGAAAAAGTATTGCGACTTCAATTAGTTAAGTGAGGAAACAAATTGAAGTTGTGTCACAATTTAGGTTGCAAAACGTAAAAACACCAAATGTAAGTAAAAATGAACCCATCACTAAATCCATTTATCCATTTTGACAATTCTTTCCTTTGTTTTTTCCCCAAGATTGTAGACTTTTTTATCTTAAGTGGCATTATGTAGAAGAAAGATTTAAAGCACTGTACATATATCAGAAATGTTTTACAGAAACCACTAATTATATTTATTGAAGAATACAAAGCTAGCATTTAATGAAGATAAATGCAGTTGCATTGAGTACTTTACTGAGGTATTTTGCAGGATATTTGTTTTCCTTAATACTATGCAATAGATGTAGTTTTAGTCTTGGAGAACAAAATTCTGTCCCTAGATCTTCAATTTCTTTCACATTTTAAGCTCAGCCTAAAATGATTGCTAGGCTTTGAATACCCAACTTAAAAATACTGTGGTTTTCAGAGATTTGCGCATCTCTATTTCACTACAGATCAATGTACATTCAGGTACAAGTTTCTCTCACACTTAGAATTGGGCTACTACTGCCTTATGTTTCTCTGTCATGCTATTGCAACACAGAAAAATGTGGTTCAGTAGTTGTCCTAACAAAATAAATAATAAAGAGTGGCCATAAAATTGCCTTTAAAGAATAGTCCATCATTTTAAGATACATGATTTCAGAATGCAAAGTGCTAGATTATCTTCAAAGTGCAGACCCTATCCTATGGGCCTCTTTGTTTTGCATTTGCAAAGTATTGATGACAAAGGGAATTTCACTCCTTATTATTGTAAGTTTTGCATTTCCTTGAAGTCTTTTGACATCTATTTTGAATAAAACAGTAATAGTCACGGTGGCACATAGTAATTGCCTCTGCATAATCCAGTAACTAATATCAGAAAGAAAGCTTTTGGAAAAACTAGTTCTAGATTCATACAGTTTGCAGTATTTGTAGCTGCCAGATGAATTAATACTACTTTCCTAGTGTTTCAAATATTTAAACCTTTCTTTTTCTAACACAGAAATTTACAAAATTCAGATGAAGAGAGTTATTCAATAAAAATGAAACTTTTAAAAAATTCCTGTACTTTATTTGTCTTTTCTGTTTAGTTTTGCTTTTTTCTCATGTTGCAATTTGTAAGAATTTATCTGCATGCTCAAACAGAAGTTAAGTCAACAAGACATGCTGCGTATGTATGTGCTGAAGCCCCCTTGGTTTCAGTAGGTCATTAGTGCACATGGAAGCTGAGCACTGGTTTGGTACAGAATTTAGGAAGATTATCACTCTTTAAACACGGTATAATATTTTTTTGAGTTTTGTTGCAATAAAGAAGGTAAGGGAATAAACAGAAGTTAGGAAGCAAAGAGGCAAATAAGATGAAAAAGGAACTTCAGAGAAAAAGTCCTCTGAGTAAGATTTGTGGAAAATACCAATGTTGTTTGTGTGTGTGGTAAAGTATTAGATCAAGTGCAGTCTGCTACAGATCTTTCATTCTGTTTCTGCAGACTGTAATGACTTTAGTTCTGCAGATAAAGAGTATTTTATTTAGGATATATGGGCTGCAGTTGATATGAACCCTTTTTGTCTCTATAGACATAATTGGGATAATAGTTATTCTTGGAGAGAAAGGCAGAAATTACCTTTCAATTTTTTTTTGAGTGCAAGGCTGTGGGACAGATCATAGCAAATGGAAGCTGGTTACAGAACACAAGGATTCAGAGAAGTCATAAAATGAAGCTGGAATACATAGCAGATGATTAAACCTTGTCAGGAGTCTAGGGAAGAATTATATTCCGGGAGAAATTAAAGCTGCATAAAATGAAATTAAAAACTTCCCTTATTTCCTGCAGAGTGAAATTAGAAAAGTTTAAGTGTAACTAACTGCTGTAAGCCTCGTGCAGACTCAAGCTCCTGCTTTTAGGGACCTGGGTAGGTGTCTAGATCATGGCTCAGGCCACCACCAGTTGCTGAGATGTAAATCTCTCAGGACTTCTTTTGCTTTGGTGGCATTATTCTTGACTTGCAGAGCTAGTACCCGTGTGAGGTGTTAGGCTTTCTTCTGTACTGACTTACTCCGTCCCTAAAATGAAAACTTCACTCAGCTGTAGGCAAATACACTTGTTTATATGAGTTTGTGTTGAAATGTAGTCCCCAGAAGGTATCAGTAAGAGAAGGTAGCAGTGGTAGCTGCTAGGGAAATTGTTGAGAAGCTCTGATGCAAACAGGATATGATAAGTTTCTGGATGCTGGTTGTTAAAGCTTTCTATGAGCCCATGGAAGACTGCAGAGATCAAAAATGCTGAGAAGCAAGTCCCTAAGAAAAGTAAAAAGTGCCTTATGAGGGAGTGTCAGAGGACCAGAAAAATAAGAGCCTAAGGGAGTAGAGACTCTAGCAGTATCCTGGGAACTGAGGGGGAGCTAAAATCAAAGTTTAGGAAACTAAAGACTAAATCAAAAACCAGGACTTCTGAATGGACTAGTTAACAGAACCTTAGGCACTTAGTCATCCTGTTAGTGTTCAGTTTAGAGTGTACATATAGTGTTTATGAAAATGTATGCAGATGGATTTGCTTTTTGGAACACTTAGTAATTTATCAGCATTTCTTTGCTCTGTTTTTCTATAAACATTTATATTATCAGTCCTTTTGTATTTTATGCCTTACAATGACATTTGGCTTTGCCAAATGTATCTCAGAGGAACTTTATTATTTCTGTATTGTTTGTGGTATGAGCATGAACTTTGACTTCCTGCCTTCCAATTTAGTTTGGTGTCTAGCTTTTTGCTGTCTGGGTCACTCATGTTACAGCTGGAGCTTCCTGTTTTCAAACCCGTATCAGCCAACCATGTAAACCTGAGGGTCAGCTCGTTCAGAAATGATGCATGATTCCAGTCACTTGTTTGCTGAAATAAATTAGATTTACGTAATGAAAGCTGTCAGGTGCTGTATCAATCTTCTGCACTCGTCAAAGTACTTCCTTATTTACAATTCTTGCTTCTTGATGCGCAACTCGGCCACTTAAAAATACTTACATTATTTCACTTAGAGGACAACTGAAAACTTCTTTCAGACAAAACTATTGAATTTTGTAGGCTTGATGATATAAAAAATCATTATTGATGAAGTTTCATTTGGAGGTAAAGGATATTCTGTGTGTGAAATCTTGGATAAAATAGTAATCATGTGGGTTTAATTGCATACTCTGTATCAGCAAGTAAGGCTGTCCATCTGTGTACATGTATTATCCTCTCTATCTGGAAGAGGAAGGGCGAATGAAAGGACATCCCTGGGTCTGCACAATCCTGAAATCTAGGTCTTCCAAGAGAGATTTTGTTAGGAAATAGGAAATTCCGTATCCTGACTCTAAAAAGAAACTCCATAGTTTCTGCAAGGATGACTCTTGTAGGTCAGTGTGAGCTCCCCTGATCTATTTCTGCTAAGAGTGGAGAATGCCAGGTCAGATGGTATTTTAGAGTAAGGGTCCCCACAGGGGCTCATCTGGAGATTTGTTCACTTTGTGCTCTTTTGGGGGTTCTGGAAGGCAAGGCACTTTTGTCTCTGCTATCCGTGAGTGCTAGATTTTCTCAAAGTAGCTTTCTGATGCTATTATTTCTAGAATAACAGCAGCACTGCCAACCACAAGTATAAGCTTCTCCTCCCTTGCCTGTTAGTCAGCCTTCAAGGCATCATGACATTGGCTCAAACCATGAGAATCTGAAGCTGCTGTACTTAGGAAGTTCTTTTTGTCTTCTTGCTTTTGAGTCTTTGGGATACACCCAAGTCACACTGGTAAGCTATCCTTCAATAAGGGTCACATGCTGACCCAGAATTACATCAGCTGAGGCCGAACCAAAACATGAAGATATGTCAGGTGCAATAAGAGCCTGAGAGTTTGCAACACTGTAGCAGACAGATTGCAATCAAAACTGGCTTGTTCTTCCTTTTCTGAGTCAGCACCTAGTTGGAGTAACTTTTGTTCAACCTCAAGAGTGTTTATTCTGCAGCAAAAGAAAAAATATATTCATCTGTTTTCTGTTGCTTGATTAATTATTTCCCCAGAAGAGATGATTTCTAATTTAAAAAGAAAAGTATTTGGAATATTTGGGTGTTGCTTTTATTTACAATTAAGGAACCTCTGCAGACCTTTAACAATGTAAATGGCCCTTACACACATTAAGATTAAAATTAAGCTACAGCAATGTAATAAGAAGAATTTCCACTGAATTTTCTGTTCATTTAGGTTTTCTGATCACAGCTAAAGAGATGCCTATGTTTGGCAAACAGGCCAGCTATTTTGGTCACTGTTAGCCTCAAATCTGAGTTTTATATTTTTATATTCATAACTTTAAAATTCCAATAGTTTTCCTATGAGTTAATTTTGTTTGTGTGAAGTTAAAAGACATTACAAAGTTGAATGTTATCTTGTAACTGTTGAAAGAGAGTTTGTCAGCAGCACGTGTAGGATATCACCACGTTAGGATTCTCCGTGACTGGAAGTGGTGGTGATCTGTTCTAGCAAGAGTCAGGTATGAATATCTTTTCTGAAGGCCCTTCCAATTATATATTAAGCCAGATTCATTGATTATATTATCCAAGGGTTACTTTTTCCCTCAGAATGTCCCCTGGGAGAAAGTGTGCACACAGTGAATTAATCTGTTAAGCCTTTAATATACAAACATATACATATATCCGTACACACACATACACAAAGAGATATGCAGACATGCATAGGTATTTACAGTCATCTTTGTTTTGGGGAAAATAAAGTCAGACAAGTGCAACATAAACATGGCAAGATGGCAAGGCAGGACATTCTCCTTCTGAAGGGAATTAATTTTGTAGGCCTACGTCAACAATTCAGAATATTCTTGCCATAGTGCAGATGAATAAGTGTTGTCATTATGATGAAGTTCTAAAGTTTCTAAGCAATGAAGCTGTTAATCACAGTCTTTACTCTAAAGATTAAGAAAATAATTTATACATCTTGCTAGCAAACCAGGGAGCACCATAGGATTAAAATAAATTATCTTGAACTTTATCCATCATTCTACTGGATGTCAAGGGAGGATGTGTTTGATTGATACATTCATGACAGTCTGTGTTTCAGAGAGTGTGTTGCTGTATTTTGAATTGTTGGCAGTTCCTGAGGGTCACACCTTCATACTCAATGTGCTGCATTCTTACAATCTATTTGAAGGGTGCCAAAGAGAGACCTCTCTGAGCTGATCCTAGAGGAGGATCACATAGGGTGTGTTTATATTTAGTGCACTGGAGGCATTCTCTGCTGTGGGTTTTCTGTGCTGTACTTGAATGGTGCAGTCTAGAGTGTCTGCACTACTGGCATGCAGGAAGCAGTTTCACAACTAATGGAGACCAAGGTTAAGTTGCACACCAAGTACCATGCACCATGCAGAGTGATACTTACAATGTGGATGCAAGGTACCCCCCAAAAGGAAAGTGCATCTACTCCCCCACCAGTTTTCTTTCTGCATGTGAGATTTTGTTAGTATGAGGAATGTCACAGTGGTGAATTGATGAATTCAGGGTGAACTACAGTCCAGCTTATAGGTAGCTACTGAAGTATTTCTGGGTCTTTGACTTTGCGTGTCTTTTCAAGATTTTACTAAATGCATGTCAGGATCAAAGCTGAGGGTCTGACAGTCACATAATAATCATAGAATCATAGAGTACTTTGGGATGGAAGGGACCTTAAAGATCACCCAGTTCCCACCCCTTGCCAAGGGCAGGGACACCTTCCACTACACTAGGTTGCTCAAAGGCGCATCCAGCCTGGCCTTGAACACTGCCAGGAATGGAGCTCTGGGCAACCTGTTCCAGTGCCTCACCACCCTCACAGTAATGAACTCCTTCCTTATGTCTGATCTAAATCTACTCTCTTCCAGATTCAAGGTAGTAAGAACTAGACTGGTTCAAATGTCTGTTTTTAGTGGATAGGACTTGGTGAGACATTCTGTTATGGGACACATGTAAGTATTTTATCACATAACAGAAATTGTTGTTCTCAAATGAGCACATCTTGTAAGTATTACCTCAGTTCTCTAATCTGCTGCGGAATTTGTGTTGATGGTAGCATAGCACTGGATTACCCACCTCCCTTTTGTTTTGGTATTACAGTGGTCTCCCATGCAAGTTTCAGCCCCTACCTAATCAAAGTTCAAATGTAGAGACCTTCAAATTGCAGTGGTAATTTCCTAATGCTCCCACCTTACTAAAATAGAAATTATATATAACCTTAATTTTTCCTTCAAAAATCCTCAGTTACCTGTTTGAGCTCTAACTCTGCCATGAACTTCTATTTGTATTTGTGGTGATTAATTGAAACACTGAGTCTTGCTTATAATTCACGTAATTAGGCTTCTCTTGTG
Organism: Melopsittacus undulatus; assembly: GCF_012275295.1. Lineage (NCBI taxonomy): Eukaryota > Metazoa > Chordata > Aves > Psittaciformes > Psittaculidae > Melopsittacus > Melopsittacus undulatus. The sequence continues at coordinate 78,882,621 of NC_047530.1, read as the reverse complement.
CTGTGACTTTACCTAATAGTGATGCAGCTTCTCCATGTACCAAATGAATAAAAGCATAAGCTCCAGTGGCTGCAGAAAATGTTCTGTGGTCAAATATTTTTTTTTGAATGCTTGTTTCTCTCTTCTGAGATTATATGGTATAACAAAGACTTAAAAACCCCTTTCCTTATATCTTAGATAACCACAAGAAAGAACAGGCACAGATATTTGAATGGAATAGCAAATAAAAAGACCAGTGCTAGGTAGCACCCAGTTCTAGATATTGATTTAACCCCAGTTTAAGTCCAGCATTTGACTACAGAAATCCTGCTGCCAGTTTCTGCTTGAAACAGATTGTCTACAAACTTCCTCATATTCAGAACATGTGAGGACGCAAAACAGCTGGAACTTGTGTGGTTTACTGAGTAGACAAGTCCCATGTGCTGGAGCCAGGGTGTATCCTGGATTTAATCTGGGCTCAAGATTCTGACTCATTATGTGACCCTGAGCAAATCATTTGACCTTCTTGAGCTTCTGCCAGCTCAAATGGAAAATTAAGTAAAAAGCAAAGACTGCAGTGGAAATTTGGTTCTGTAACTGAACTGGATAATAAATGAAATGAAATGAGTAAACATCCAGGTGTTTCCCTGTACTTACATTATTGATACCAAGGGGAGCTGTAGCAGGATTAGGTTTACCAAACAGAAAAAGTTTGGCATTTTTTTCTGGCTGGGCATAGTCTTTCATTATATGTAGCTTCTCACTGGAAACAATATATTACAAATGTGTTAAAATAAAACAGTTCAATCTGCTGTGATTACTAAGGTGATATCCAGAAGGAACATTTGAGTCACAATAATTTTTTATGGTTATATATTTCTCTTTTGTCCTTGGCTTTGGCATAGCATTTGATAACACCCACTTCCACTTGTCCTGCCTTGAGCAGAATTGCCCTACAAGTTCATAAACTGGTATGAAAGACTCTACACGATGGGTAAAAAGGGTTCACACTGTGAGAATTGCAGGGTCTTATTCCTAATTCTGCCACTATTTCACACTGGGCCTCTGTTTTTATCTTACATATCTATAAAATGTTTGCAATGAGACATTTTCTAATATATTGAAATCAGTGGTATTTGGAAATTCTAAGCTCAAATACCGGATTATTTTTTTATTTCTTTTTTTTTTCTTTTTTCTGTTTTGAAAAAAATATACTTCCTTGTAACTATGATGAAAGCAATGGCTGTGGTACAATGTTCAGACTGGCTTTTTAGTGCCTTCATGAGGGGAGATCAGAGAACAACATGGTGTAAATAAAAAGAGAAGGCAATAAAGTACATGGTACCCTGAGCAGATAGAAAGAAAAATGTTATGTTATATTCCTTCTCCACCCACATTCCCAAAGCTCCTTTAAAAACTGACATTCTGGAAAAAAATGTTACAGTTCTGATTACAGTTCTGATTACATCACAGGCCACTTGATTAAGCTTGCTATGATGTCACCACATCAAAGTTATTTCAAGTCTTATTACTCACATTGCTTTTATAACTTTTCCTCACGTATGACTTGCATTAAAAACTGTAAGCACCAACTGTAAGTTTGTTTGACCTTCCTCTAAGAATTCAAGAATGACTGACTTAGTTCTAGTTGTGTTTTACTGCATTTTTTTAGTTTTATTACCATGCTATAGAAAACATGTTCATATTACTGAAATCCATCTGAGAGAGATCTTATTACCTGAAAAAAATTGGGTTTTTTTTGATCTTCATACATCAAAGGCAATCCTTTTCAAGTCTACAACTGGTTTAGGGCCAGCCACGTGAATGCCACTTTTATACTTGTTTTCTAAGAATGGCTATGTCAGAAACCCCCTTCCTTCTCAATGCCCTTTAGTTTACATGGTCTTTGTTTTTCTCTTAAAAAATGTATAACTAGATAGTAATTATGTTTTTTTTCCCACTAGTGCAAAGTCCAGCCATCAATGCCTTAAAGCATTAACTGGGAGTAAGGAAATTTTATTTTCATTGTTATGAAGTCTGGGACATTTTCCCTATGTAACATTAAAGAATTGTTTTCTCATGTATTTTTTTCCAGTTAGTATGTAAGCCTGAAATTACTTTGAGTTTTTTGGCTCTAAACACCTATTTTCTCTGGTGGACTTCCGCTTGATGAAAACTACCCACAGTACAGACAGATAAAGTTTGAACCTTGAACTAAATTCTATCCTACATAAACCCCTGTCTTTGAAATAGAAGTAAAATATTCATGTGAACTTCTGAGAGGAGTGTTTGGAAACAGGACTGAGATCTGAATTTCATGGGCTGATCCTGTCTTACCAATTTGAATTGTCCTATAGTTACACTGAAGTTATTTTGATTAGGATAGTAAAGGAAACTGTTTCTGAATCAGTCTGATTCATCATGCCCAGACTTCTCATGACTAATTAAACAAAACACCATTTATTGTGTGTGCTGGTTACTGTGGTAACCAAAACCACTGAACATCAATGAAACTGATTAGAAATTGTGATTCTTTATATTCAGAAACGTACCTTTTGTGTGGAGACTTTCGTGTTAGTTTGGATTCATGAGTTAGCTTTGGGAAAGCAATCTCAAATACATAGGGACATAGGTGCACGCTAGTAATTTGTATGTGCAAATTAGCATTTTCAGAAGAAGCAAACAAAGACAAATCATTTGTTTAAGATGTGGATCTGGGAAGTCTGAGTTCTTTCCTAGATTCAAACACAAACAACTTGTTTGGCCTTGGACTTTGTCACATAAAGAATTTTTTTAAAGGCCTGTACTTTTGTGTGCTTCTGTTTTCAGGCACAAAAGGGACCTTAAGCCTATGGGGTTTTATTTTTTCAGATATTTTGCATATCTGTAATGTTGGCTGTCATATGTGAGAAACTTCAGTTGCTTCTTACTCTAAAAATCATGTCTTCAAGCAAGGCAATGCAGCATACTTTGTTTTCATGTAATAGCCCACTGGGCGGAACATTTTTTCACTTCCGTTTTCTGGACCATTGATGAGATTTTCTTAATATAAGAAGGAAGTTTTGTTTTCTTCTACCAATATGTTCCAATTGCTGGGTTTGTTTAGTGCTGTCTTTTTCAAACAAGTAACATACAAACTAATCAGACCATTTTAATTTATAAATGAAGATTATACATAATTAATGTCATTTAACACGAAGATTATAGCAGGGTGAATCAAACTTTAAAAATTAATGTAGCTTGGCCTGAATCAATTGTGTAGGAAAGAGAAGCAGCTTGGATTTTGCCTCATATAACAGTGTTCAGTGATTTTTACTATTTCTGGTAAGTGCACCTGCCTAGGCCTTGGAAGAGAATGCTAAATGCATGCAGAAGTTGTCTTTGCAGCTATTCTTTTACCTGTGAAAGGTTATTTCCTTGTTTGCTATCATGTCTGGAGTGGGATTCCATTATTTTTCCTTCTGTTTTCATGGATGCTTTAGAGACAGACATTAGTTCCTAATTCCTTAGCCCTCTTAAAGCCCTTGTAGACAAGTTCAGATCTTAAATATGAGAGTAGTCTGGCTAGACTGTGATGGAGAAACGCTGAATACTGCAAAAGTCTGAAATATTAATGTGGTGGGTTCAGTATGAGGTATCTGAGATATTTTTTTTCTCCCACAAGGAGAACCAAAATGAGCCAGTATGAAGACTACATTTACAAATTCACTATAGAATTTGTCATTGCCTTGAGAAGGTCACTGGTAGGGCACTGTAGGTAGGATTAAAGATACAGACTTGGCTTGATGATTTATTTTTAGTTTGAAACTAATATCACTTTTCTGTTAGAGTGCTCAGTTGCAGTCCATGACAGATGAGAAGAATCCACAGCCATTCGAACTGCTTATAATATTTCAGCATTTACCATGGAAACTCTGTAGTTCATTGTGTGTTATTTTAGAGAGAAGCGATTAAAACAAAGAAATAACATAAATCAAATGCTCTTTTGCTCTTTCTCTCTTCTCTCTCTTTCCCCTCTTCTCTCTCTCTCTCTTCCCTTCTTTTTTTCTTTGGAAGGGCTCCAGGAGATACATTAGGAAATCTAATGCCAAATGCCAACAAAGACTGATCTACTATCAGATAAGACTTTAAAATATTTTTTGTTAGAACATAAAAAGGGCATACAAACAAAAGACTTTTTTTTTTTTTGTATTTTACTGGCCTACAGATAAAATGCTGAACACCCGGTCATCTCAATCAGACCTCATTTTGAAAGGATTCTCTTGACTTTAATAGTTGTGTGTAACAGCTTTTTATCCAAAGGTTCATTTAAAATAAAGCTCAGGAGTTTGACACCCAGACATATTTGTTCCAATCAATTTATAATAGAATTGTTTAGCACTCCGTAACTGCAGATGCCCATGAACTTTAAAAGGTGCTGAAGGATTGTTAAACAGACACTGAGTCGCAAAGAAGTGATTTAATTTTGAGAAACTTATCCAAAGTATGCAGAGGAGCTGACTCTTGAGTCCATTCAGCACCATAACTTTGGAAGTTACTGCTTCATTATGCCTGTACACCATGGGAGTATTAACTTCAGCAAAACTTTTGCAAGAGTAAACTTGTATTTGCCAACATTCCTTTGCTATTGATAGTTATGAATGAATAAAAGCATTAACAAGTTACAGACTATTCTTTATCATTGTCTTTAAGATTAATCTCTCCCAGAAGATGATGAAAGCTGGAAGGACTGCCAGATAACTGTCTGGCACTTGTCTGATTGACCAAGAATGATAAATTCCTATATTCCTTTAATAAATATGAACTACAATGTGGCGAATGAGATACTGCATGACAATGCTAAAATGCAGAAAGTGTTCAGGGAGGTGGGTTCAAGTCTCAGTCATGGAACTGGCACTTTTATGCCTTCTTGGATATGCAGCTATGTCATATCTTACACAGTGGAAGTGTGTATGTCATATCTTACACAGTGGTAGGAAAAGGTTATTTAGGAAAATCAGTTAATTAATTTTTGTATGCTAACTGCAATAATCATACAGGAATAAAAGTGGAATGATATCTTCAGTCCTAAAGTTGCTGTTTCTTTTGTAAAACCACTTAGCTGACTGGCTGAGATTGTAAGACTTAATTAGTATCTTAGGTATGGATGAAAACCTGAGACACTGTATGATTCTTCAGAACAAGGGATGGTTGAATAGTCAAGTCAAAGTGGGAATCATGAAATCCACTGAAAGCAGAGGGATTTAATAGTGTCTAACTTCTGCTAATGCCAGTAATAGTTTCTCTGTAGGTCAACTATTCTCTCTGTGTCTTTCTCCAATATAGAGTACTGATGACTGAGCTTAGGCCACAATATTCATTTGCTGGTGTTGGTGGTAATAGGCTCAGCTGAATGCAACGATGGGTATAAGATACTGCTGCCAAAGATACAGGGGAGAGATTTATCTTGTAAAACAAATTCTGCACTTTTCATACAAAAATCTTCCTCTGCCAAAGGATTATATAAACACCAAAGCTAATCAGTACTGGGAAACAAGTGGTCTTTAGTAGACAGCAATTAAGGAATTAGGGGGGGATTCTAAAAGGGAAAGTCCTTTGCAGTAAAAGAGGTGCCATGGAAGTGACAAAGTGATTATGTGGCTTCTTCGGTGTGGAAAGGAACTACTAGTCAAACTGGCTCCAAGACTCAGCAGGTGGGTTCCCCACCTGAATGGTTCCTGGAACGTCCTGGCTACATCTCAGAACAAAAGGAAGGTAAACAGTTTTGGATGGGCTAACAGACAGAACCTGAGATATGAGATAAAATCTTGAAAGAAAGAAACAAGATGTAAGTACAATTTTAAGGAGTAAGAAATTTCGGGCTAGGATAGAAAAAAACAGAATTGTCAAAAAGAATTGTAAATAAAAGCAGATGAGTGTAATTTCACTGTTCAATGGCCTGTCATTTTTGTCTTGAAAGAAACCACTTCTCAAGTTGCTATGGACCAACAGATGAGTACAATAATAATTCATTAGCACAAACACAAATTCTTGTTATTAATGATAACCTATTTTTTCATTAGTCTGTTGTTCCAAAGTCTTGTGCTTTGGGGCCAGTTACAGGATGCAAGTCCATTAGTGACAGAAGGGAGACATTTCATCAGAATGGTACAGAAAGCAGGTGTACGATGGACTTTGGAACTAAGTCCTTCTTGTTATAAATAATCTCATCTAATTTATTTTGCCTTTTTCTGGTCACTTTAATTTTGTTCACTTTTTTTCATGTTAATTTTTCATGTTAATTTTCATGTTCATTTTTTTCATGTTTTTTTTTTCATGTTAATTCATGTCTAGCTAAGACAAAGAATGATATTGGCCTGAATATACGACCTGTTTGCTGTTGGATGTTGGAATGAGAGATAAACAAGAACCCTACTCTGCCATAAACTATAATGAATTATATTGGGGTTTATGCTCTGCTTTTGCCTGACTCATTTGATTGCCTATATATCTGCTTCTCTATTTCACACCTCTGTATTCTTCAATCAGTTTTTGTTTCTCCCCCTTTTTGCCACTCTCATTATGGTCATGATTTCTGCATGGTGGAGAGCTGTTGAACTAGTTTCACTCCCCAGTTTACTTCTCAGTTGCCCAGTTGTAGTGCTTTTCAGTCACTGGTGACCTGGATCCCATTTATACCTTTGACCTGAGCTCAATGTCTTTTTCTGTAATGGGCTCTGATTAGCTGCTGACAGGGGCAGGGAGGAGAAACTACAAATCCTTCTATTGTGAAATAGAGTCTGACCTTCTATTCACCGAAGTCAGTGATTCCCAGGGAATCAGGACTGGGTCCAAAGTCTTGGAAGAAGCTTAAGCTCTTTACATTTTCCTGTGTAGCAACAGAAATGGCATTCTTGGCTGTCTAAATTATAGCTTTCACAAGGCCAACACTGCTGTTTATTCTCTCTTGCCATACTATCTTAGTTATGAATTCGTCATGTTTGAGACCCTAAAATACAGAGTCAAACAATGCCACTTACAATGATCCAGAGTCCTCATTACCTTACTTCTTTGGCTATGGGCAGATAGTCTTGCATACATCATTTTAACAGTATTTACCCAAAGAGATGAAAACTGCCGGAATTGAGCTTTCTCTCTGTTATACAAAGTGTGCTTTTTAATAGGCATGGGTCAAAAGAAAATTGACTTTTTAGAGGGAAACAGCCTGCTCCTCAAAAACTATTAGGGATTCTGTCATCTGGTATATCACTGCCCTGTTGACCTTATTTACAGATTTCATGAAAAATACAGCATCATAACATTGATGTATAGACCCTTTAGCATTCAATTTCTTTAAAGGATGCCTCCTTATGAAATAAGGATGCTGGTCATGAATCCATGCATGCAGAGGCAATACTAATGAGACTAAGCACTGTGGAATATATTGCACACAAAGGCTTTTTAAAAATGTAGTCATACACTTTGGAAATAAAGCAATTTGGCATCTCACCATGGCTACAAATGAGGTAGTGTTATGGGAGTGGGAGTCAGGTAATAAAAGTGACAGTTGTGGAGTGTTATTGACAGCCTTTCTGTAATTGCAGACTGAGTCTACATTTAGGCACATTGTCCAAGCTCTAGTCTTCTTTAGGAGTAAAACACAACCATAGGTTGGTAACATTTCATTTGGTCTATTGGAATAATACTTTATCATAAGCGATTAAACCATCTTTCATCATCCTTTTTGTTACTATTATTATTATCATTATTATTTTCATTATTATGCTCACAACCATGATTCAAATACTCTAAGGGCCATCCAAAGCAAGATACACACAAGGCAGATGTTATACAAGTTGAAGGAACAATTTGAGTGCAAGTAAAAAGCTGGAGTTTCTGAGAGGGAAAGTATGAAGCTTTCCATTAGAAGCATGAGTCTGCACAGTGGAAAGTGAAAGGAATTGTGCAAGGGAGACAAAGGAAGGGCATTTTAACAGCTATGGATGAGGACCAAAGCTGAGGGGTAGAAAAAGTGAGAGCCTGGAGGAAATAATCATCAAGAATAACAAAAAATCAGTAGAAAGAGAGGCAGTTCTTTCTGGCTGCCCAGACATCCCTAGTTTGGATGGTTTGGATCTGCTCTTTATCTGGCTGTTCTCTGGACTCTGTCACATGGGGCAAAGTGAGGGGAAGTGCTGCCTGCTCAGTGACTGGTGTAGTTCTGGGCTGGGATTGCTGGCCAAGGCCTGGCACCAGTGCGGCCCAGTGTGTGGTACTGAAGGATTGTGCTGTCTGACGAGACTCGGCAACAGCAGAAAGTGACCCCTCTCTCTCTGATGATGGCTGCCTGCAGCAATCCAAATTATGGGTAAAGATAAGAACATTTCCAGAGCTCAGGCACTTACAGTGGAATGTTTATACCAAAGCCTGAACACAGATTATCAGAAATGTTCTTTAGTATAAGTACAGAGATTGTACTGGATTACTGGATGGGGGGTACAAATCACCCACTAGGACTTATTAAGGAGTTGTTGAGCGAAGAGGAACTTGACGATATGAAGTACAGGGAAGAGAAGAACGAGAGTATGGCTGAGCACTGACAGTAGGCATGGGACTGAGCCTTCACAGATCACCAGTCAAAATTTAGAGTGAAGAGATCAGGATTCCTTAAAGATTCAGAGTGAACTGTAAGGAAGATTAAAGAGAGGAAAACACTAAGCTTAGAAATGCAAGAAATAACGTGTTATTTTGTCTAGAACTGTAAATGGCAACTGCTCTTGAGAACCTGTTGGAGAGAAGAGACTTACTTGAAACAAACAGGCTTGGGATTCCTGGGCCTACTGCTGATAACAGATGGTAAACTGAGAACCTGTAGTCCAAAAGACCAACTAAATAACAGGCGTCTACTGATGCTTAAGTAAATTTGAATGGACACTGGGGAAGCCAAGGGTGTGTCCAGTTAAGGGGTCTCTGGCAGTCTTGTGAATTCTTCCATTTGTTTTCAGTGTCTCCATCTTCTCTCTTACTTAAACAAATCTAGCAGGAGAGCCGGGAAAGGCTGGAAGTGTTTATTCTGCTGATCTTCCCTGTAATTTCAGTGAATTCTGTGCTTGTCTGTAATGCTTTAATACTATTTGTCATCTTTAGGTCACAATACAATGGCAATCTTTGTAAAATGATAGTATTTATGAATGTGACTCTGTGGTCACCTTTACCATGTGGGTATGTCACTAACAAAATACTACAGGGATTGTCTAATTATCTTTCAGAGTATTCCTGTTTTCTCTTGAGTTGAAATGTAGTTTTTTACTTCAAGTGGTATCGGTCTGTAAAAGCTATGCTGGACCTTGCGGAGAAAACAATTTATAAGTGACAGAACTCATCATAATTCAGCATTCAAATGTACACAGGATCACATATACAAATACATTCCAAATGGCTTTCTAATAAAATAAATTATGACTGTGTTTCTGTGATACAAAATTGTCATTGCTTGTGAGGAAAAGATTATCAGGAATAGAGTTCTTCAGACTAAAAGAAGTGCATTCATTCAGCTTTCATAACCTTGACCAACAGTGCATTTTGTGTCTGGTATATAGAGATTTATAGCACGTGTTGCACATATTTTTAGCCTGCATTTTTTGTATGATCAATAGATCAGAATTGAATGATATTAGTAGCTTTGAGTCAGCAATTCAATTTAATAGATAACTTATGAAATTATGCACAACCTCATAGGCCTTTAAAACAATGTTAAAAATCAATTTTGTGTTTGGCAAACAGTGTATCTCTGTCAATATGAAGTGATGCTCTGAGGTCATATAGCAGCAAATTCTGCTCTCAGGTGGTCACATAATGAAAAAATAACACCATTAAAATCAGTGGGGTGACTAATTTTACAACAGTGCATAATGGGACAGGATGTGACTTTTATGAGACGAGCCTCTTCCCATCAGAGTTGAACAGTTAGGTGGCACATGTAGACTGCTGACATGAATGGAGTTTAGATTTTCACTGATGGATAGAGGCCTACCATTTTTGTGGACAAAAATGTCAAAGGAGCACATATGTATGTCAACACATACACATACACATTCATTATATATGCTGATATATTAAGTTCTTAAATAACTAACATTCTGCTAACAAATGATAAAACTATGTTGTGTACAATATTGCTTACTGAAAATTTGACACCTGACTCTCATTTGTCTCCTCCAAATTGTACATGACAATGCAAATCCTTAAACATCAGGTACTCTGTGCAGCATAAATATGTTGTTTCAAATAAAAGAAACAAATGCTGGGGCAAATCTCCATCTTCTATAAGCACTGTGCTGACACGTAATAGCATTTTTTAAGGAGGCAAAATTAACTCTTTTTCCAGTCATGAAAGTTCACTTCGCCCCTTAATAATGTATGTGCTTTTCCAGATATGTCAATAGAGTCAACTCATATAGGTGATCACGTGTGTGCCTTAGTTAAAATGAGTGTTATGTTTTCGGAAATAAGTGACCTTTGGATGTGACTGCCAGCCATACTCAACTTGTGGGATCAGAAAAGAAAGCAGAGGATCCAGGAGACTGCAGAACCTGCCACAAAATTTCATCCTGAATGCCTGGTTGTTTTCCACGTGATTTTTTTTTCAGTGAAGTCCTACATATGATGAAAGTTTGTGACTTGAAAATTCCAGCTCTTTATTTTCATCTGGAGGAGTTTTAATGATTAGCAGATCAAAACTTCAAGGCTGTAACAGGCTAATGTCCTGTTTTTTAAACATAATTTAGTTACACTTATGGCTTTTCATAATTATAGCACATATGAAGTGATATTTATGGGAGCTAATCTGTCTTAATCACTAGGAATAAAAGGCACTTTTGTTGAGAGGATTGAGTAGGACTTCAAAACAGTTGATTTCGCCTTCAATTGTATAAAGAGGAAACCCAAGTAAGTTTCATGTTTCTGGTTTAGTTTTCTCCAAGACTGAAAACTAAATCATTACTGCTGCTCTCAGAACATGTTTATAGGTCATTGTGTTGTGTCAGCAAGGGCCTGCTACCACTTAAGGGAAGGTGAGCCTGGTGAAGAGGGTGACCCACGTGAAGTCAGTGCCCTCTATGATCTCAGCACAGTCCTGTGGGGTTTCAACATGGTGTCAGAGCCAGAAGCTCGTAATAGGGTCTATCAACAGCCCCAGACAAGGCAAGCAATAAACCAGGTCCAGGGTCGATCCAGGGAGCCCAGCCAGAGGTGAGAGGTGACAGTGAAAAGACTAGCAACAAGGCTACAATAGGGGTTCAAAGTTCAACCATGAGATGAGACCAAAGACAGGGCTTACAGGTGATCTATCACATACTTTCGAAGCAGGTGTGCAGCCAACAAGCTGCCTATCATGGATGTCCAAGATGCAGCTAGGAGGCAGACCTGGAAGCAAGCATATTTGCAAAACAGCTCCGATACGGGCTGAAAGCCCCTTGTCCCAGAGGTAGGGGAGTTGGTCCCAAGTGAGGCGGGTCAGGGGCATTAAGACCTATTAGTGCCTGCAGATCTCTGGCATTTTAGAAAAGATAGTGCTTTCATTGGAGAGCTTTGTCTAGGAAACAAAAATAAAGGGAGTTAACAAAAGGAATCATGCACCTCAGTTTCTCAATGTGCCTCAATAGGGCAAGTTATTTCTGTCTTTGCAGAGGCAAAATTAAGTAATCATTTAACATATATTTTGAATCTTTTTCATAGAGGAAATCACAATGTAACAGGGGAGCTGAGAGAATAACTCGGTAGCCTATTTAAAATGTTTCAAGTGTTTTAAAGTTTTGTACCTCTAATATATGATCACTACCAAAGCTCTGAAAACAGATGACAGAATTTGACGCTGCTCTACACTAATTTTTAATATTATATATTAACCTGTATATTATTGGGGTATTGAATGCATTAACCTAGTGTGTTTGTCTAAAAGGCTGGGAGGATGAAGAAGCAGGAAAAAAGACATTATTGCTGAGAAGTGCCTTATCTGGAGCCCACAGTTGAGAGCTATCAAGGGACAATAGTTAAGCCATTGGTTTTGACAACTTTGTCTTTATCTTCAGCTGAGTTTACAGTACTGGTTTTATCTAGGAAGGACAAACCCTGAGAACACAGAAGAATAACCTCCTTGTGACTCTGAGTGTTTAAATGGGATTCTGCCTCAAAAGAGGGGTTAGTGTTTTGTTGGGGGAGACAGGCTGGCATGTGCAATGTTTGGAAAAGTAAGGCTTGCCCATCCTAATGGGTAATGGAGTGAGCCTTTGACAAAGATAAACCACAGATGTCTCCAGCTTTTCAAATCTCATATTTTCTAAATGACTGCTTTGATTCTACAGTTAAATAATGAATGTTTTTACTTTAGTGAGCTGTTTTGTGGATACATCTTCCTGTCTGCATGTAATTGACTCTAAAGTGGGACTAAACAGGCTGTTAACAATGCTCCTAACGCATATATCTCTGATTCCTGTTAAGCTGAGTAATATTATCTATTCAAAAGATCAGTCTTGTATTTACTGTAGTTTAGTAAATCAGGGCTGGGTAAAGACACATTGTGGCTATGAATGAGGAGCTTTACCACAAATGGGGAGATTACAACAGTTTTGTGCCTCCTAGATCCACCTCTAAGTAAATCCTTCCATATAAACTTATTTCTATTCTTGGTGGTCATACTCCAAATTTAATTGTATAATGAATCCTTCAATATATGCTTTCTGTGTTTTATATTGCAAACATTAGAAATGAGAAGAAATTCACTGCAGCTTTTTGTACCAAACACTCTGTTACCACACATACAACCTACTATGTGACAAATTTTGTAAAGCTGCAAAATTAAATGAAACAAATACAACTGTTTACTTGGTAATTATTTACTATATAATTTTCATACCAGTCTATGGTATTGTCTTGCAATTAAGTGATCAATGATGACCATGAGTGCCAGGAGCACCCACGTTATACCTGCTATACCTGTCTGCAAACAATCTGCCATCAAACGAAATAAACTGCACAGGAAATACTGAAGGTACCTATCCACACCACTGGTAGATAATTCAGAAAGGTAAGGCTCCTATTTCATTTATCAGGGCCTGTATGCTGAGAAGCCCATATGATGTATGGCATAGATAGATCAGCTCAAAAGAGAAACAAATTGTAGCTCTGAATCATGCTGTTTATATTCCCAGAGAATTTGGCTTTGTAACTCATTAGGAGAAGGAGTCCTTGTTTCCAAAATTATTCCCTGAGAAATAAACAATTGGTGAGTTTCTTTGCCCCACAGCAGTGGAATACAGGAGTTAGGGGCCTCTTGTACAGGCTTCACATGCCTTGTAGCAAATTCTCCTCTTCCTGGCTCTAGTACATGGGAAGCACTGATATTCCTGCTCTCCTATCAAGGAGAGATGGATGAGGGTGGCAGAAGCTACTGCAGCTTTGTATTTGTGCAGCCATTGCACAGTAGAGGGTAAAAGCAGAATTTCTCATTCAGTGTCCTGCTGGTTGTTGGATTCAGCCTTCATCCATTTATTACCGATTTCAGCAGTTCTTACTGTGGAAATGTGGCAGGTATGGTGATATGGATTTTTGCCCAAGATTTCCCCTGAATTAAAACTCAGGAAAAGATTCATCTGCAATCTCCTAGAAGGAAGGACAAGGACAGTAATGTGCCAGCCAAGTGAATCATAGCACGAGAGGTTATACTCAGAGTGTAGCTATTAAACTTTCACTGGAGTAGGACCAGGAGCCTTTTTAAGAAGTCTGACACTTTGTAGCATGGGGAGGCCAATGATATATTTCTCCTGGCTAAAAACTGACTGAATATTTGGAATAAAGGGAATGGTAGCCTAGAAGGAGAATTTCCATGGCTTTCAAACGGTACATCAATGAGTTACTTGCAGTTTCTTCTCGTTGTTTGCTTAGCTGGTATTTTCAAATGTCTCTCTTTGTTGATTTCTGGCATTGAAATATGAGTAGGGGCATGACAATAGAAAGTGAAAAGGCACATTCCCCAGTTTTGGGGTACATTATTCCACGAATTTCTTTTGTCGTTGCACATGACCAATTGACCTTTGAAACTGTGTTAGAAATAACTCTGCATCTTGATGGATGACACTGACCTTAATAACAATAACAAAAAGAGAGTAAAAAATGCGGTCCCTTTTCTCTGTAATCACCATGGACTGCTGGCTGTCAGGCTCCGACTTTCCTTATTGTTCCTCTCATTTACAAGCCAGACAGCATTACAATGTTTTTTACTTTTTGGCTAGTACAAGAGCTAACATGAGGATGGGCAGTGTGAGTGCAGCAGCCAGAACTGCATGGTATTAACAGAGAGGGAAAGGAACTCCTTCAGAGTTGACTTTAAATATATGGCAGGGACTTTGCACACAGGAGTGTTACAGTCTCTTGTGGTAAACAAAAAAAAGATTTCAAACACTGTAGTGACAAACACAGCGTTTACACCTTGAGGCATTCACAGCGGAAAACATTTTTGCCTCCTGATAGCACACAATAATATGCGTTATCACTGTGTGCATATTCCATTAAGAAAAAGACCTGGATTAGATTCTTATGGACAGATTATGGAATGTTTCCTTTGTATTCATGACTGAAAGAGACTAATAGGATTTACCTGATTCAGAGATCAGATCAGGCCTTGTTTAAAAAAACAGACAAACCAAGAATGGAATAAACATTCTGTACCAATTCAAGAAGGAGGAAAAAAAATAAAAACTGAATGGCCCCAACTTCTGTAATACTTCTGTCCTGATATGGCATGATGCAAGCTACCTGCTACCATTTGAAAAAAATCTTCTATGCAGCCATTCAGTTGAAAATGCTGTTATTTAAAAATGTTGGTAAAACAGAGGTGAGTAATAATACAATGTGTGGAGCTGATAAGTGCTCGATGGGTTTGATAGATCTTTTGTCCCTCTAAGTTTAGAAAGAAGGGAATATTCGCAGTACACATTTTACAAAACTTGTCTAAAGAAGTGAGTTTACTATGATGAGCCTTTATCCCAGTGCTTTAACAAAGGCCATTGTGCATCTATTTGGACTGGGTACTTTTCCAGATTTCATGCCCATTAAAGCATCAATTACCTCTGAAGTTTCTATCAGCCTCCTATTAAGTTTGCACTTACTAAATTGCCAGAAATCGTGAGCAAATTAATCTAGGCACTAATCAGATTGAAGAGGGAATAACTTAAAAAAGGAGAAAAAAAGAACAGTATAATTCATGATAATAGATTTTAAAATAAATTGCTTCCTTTTGTTAATAGCTTGTTCTCTTGTGACTATGTACTTAATATTATACTAAAAACAGTTGGTTTTCTGACTAAATCAATTAGTTAATGTTTACAGAGCATTTTTAAGATGTAAAATTGCAGGTGCAGGCTTATTATTGCTACATATTGCTGGTCCTCTTTGTAAAATGTGTTTAACAACTGTCTTGCCTTTAACCATCCTGCAAAAGGGGTAATTTCTTCTTTCTTTTTCATGTTTTTAGAGGACCTTCAGTTGTGATGGTGGGTTTTCAGTTGGAGGGCTTCTTTTTTATAAAACTGAATAACCACCTCATTGTACTGAAAAGACCCAGGAGGGAGACAGGCAAAAACTGTAACTCATAGAACCATAGAACAGTTAGGTTGGAAAGAACTTTTAGGTCATCTAGCTCCAATCCCCCTGCCAGGGGCAGGGACACCTCACACTAAGGCATGTCACCCAAGGTTCTGTCCAACCTGGCCAGGGATGGAGCATTCACAACTTCCTTGGGCAACCCATTCCACTGCCTCACCACCCTCACAGTAAAGAACTTCCTCCTTATATCCAATCTGAACTTCCCCTGTTTTAAGTTTTAACCCATTATCCTTTGTCCTATCACTACAGTCCCTTTTCCTTTTTATGTTGAGGACACCAGAACTGCACACAATACTCCAAGTGAGGTCTGATGAGAGCAGAGCAGAGGGGCAGGATCACCTCCTTTGACCTGCTGGTGATGCTCCTTTTGATGTAGCCCAGAATACAGTTGGCTTTCTGGGCTGTGAGTGCACACTGAAGCTGGCTCATGTTCATTTTCTCATGGACCAACACCCCCAAGTGCTTCTCCACAGGGCTGCTCTGAATCTCTTCTCTGCCCAACCTGTAGCTGTGCCTGGGATTGCTCCGACCCAGGTCTAGGACCTTGCACTTGGCATGGTTAAACTTCATGAGGTTGGCATCAGCCCACCTCACAAGCGTGTCAAGGTCCCTCTGGATGGCATTCCTTCCCTTCAGCGTATCAACCAAACCACACAGCTTGGTGTCATTGGCAAACTTGCTGAGGGTGCACTCAATCCCACTGTCCATGTCACTGACAAAGATGTTGAACAAGACTGGTCCCAACACCGATCCTTGAGGGACACCACTCGTTACTGATCTCCAGCTGGACATTGAGCCATTGTCCACAACTCTTTGCATGTGGCCATCCAGCCAGTTCTTTATCCACCTAGTGGTCCACCTATCAAACTGATGTCTCTCCTATTTAGAGACAAGGACGTTGTGTGGGACAGTGTCGAATGCTTTGCACAAGTCCAGGTAGATGACATCAACTGCTTCACCCCTGTCCATCAGTTCTGTAGCCCCATCATAGAAGGCCACCAAATTGGTCAGGCAGGATTTCCCCTTAGTGAAGCCATTCTGGCTGTCACCAAGCACCTTGTTGTTTTTCATGTGCCTTAGCATGCCTTCCAGGAGAATCTGCTCCAGGATTTTCCAGGCACAGATGTGAGACTGACTGCTCTGTAATTCCCTGGGTCATTTTCCACTTCTTGAAAATGGGGGTTGTATTTCCCTTTTTCCAGTCATCGGGAAATTCACCTGACTGCCATTATTGCTTAGTATCACCTCAATTAACAGGTTTAAAACCCCACTGGACCTGGACTTAATAAGATAAAAAATAGAGTAAATTAGTTACATTTACTGTTTATTTTCCTTCCTCTACATGACCGAATACCTGTCTCTTAACACAGGTATGGGGGTACATCTCAGTAAATTTCAAAACTATTTGAGTTTTGAAATGATCAGGATTAAGTGAATTTAAATAAAGACTATCTTCAAAGGGGCTTGTTTTGGGGATGCACAGCAGGGGACAGTGTGCATTGTATGCTGAAGTCAAGTCAGATATGGAGACACACAATGGGTAAGTAGTTAAGCTTCAGCTAAATTTAGGGGCTTGAAATACTCAAAGCTGGTGGGGTTTGGCAGTTTGCAAGGAAGCTCTCGGATACCAATCCAATCCTGCCTAACAAGGAGATGGAGTTGCCGAAATGCAATGCTTTTTTTTCTTTCAGGTTTTTTTTTTAATTTAACCTCACAAATATTTCAGCCTATCGCTGAGCTTCTTTATGACGAAGTACTCTGTACATCACATCCTTACTGTTCTTTTGGAACAAAATGAAAGCTAAGCAAAAAAATGAGAAAGTGAGAATAAGGACATTGCAGACATAGACACCTAAGAAATTGTGATTAATACCACTCACCAGTTTTATAATGCTTTTGTCTAGTGGCATTGGCCTGGAACAAACAGTAACAAACGAACCATAATGTAACATCCCCTGAGACCCATTTGGATCATGCAGGAGCTGGAAAGCCGACAGCATGAGCTAGTGAAAACTGTTCTAATTGCTTGTTAAGATACACTCTAAAATCTGGCAAAGGAGGCTGTACCGAGTACCACAAATGGTGCAGCAGTGCCACCACCCGAAAGAAAGGGAGACTCTAAGGGTGGGGGAGAAAGCAGGGAGGATAATTAAAATGAAACACAATAAATGTCTGGTTTCAAAATCGGACTAAAAGCCTACTGCAGCCATTCCTAAGGAGGCCAGCCTTTGGCCTTTCACCCCGAAATTAGGTTGTTTTAAAGCAGTATATCCAAGACTACTTGGTATGATACACACATGAAACCTGAGAAAGGAAACTACAACAGGAAGGGGTTCTCTCCTTGCATGTGGAGTAAGAAGGTGCAATGTAGGATCACTTTTTCCCTGAGCTACTCCTGGAGACTGATGTTCCTTTTGCATGCCTTCCATTTTCCTGTGGATCTTTGCACAGGAGTATTCCAGAGGTACTGGAAAAATGAAAGGAGAGGTAAGAAAGAACACCAGCCTTTTCACTCTCCTTTATATCAATCTCACGTTTGATGACTGGGTGACAAGACAAACTGGTAAGAAGTATGCTCACTAAGAAACTGAGCAACCTTACTTTCAATTTCTTATCTATTAAAAGAGATACTTTCCTGGTGTGATGTCCCATAGCCTGTAGTATACCTGATCTATGTAAGGCCATCTTCACAGTCATACATATGTCAGGGCCAACTAATTCAAAGAAAAAGGATTGTACTACTTTTTGATTGCAGCCTCTCTCTTTGCTCTATACTAGGGACTGTTATGACTTCACGTTAAATTGAATGCCCAAGGTTTGAAGATTTCTATAGGAACCCCCAATGTTTACTGAGGAATCTTGAATGCTCTATTTATGACAGGCTAGAACACCACAGAAAGAGGCGAAAGCTTTCTATATGAATTTGTCAATTTAAAGCTTTAATGGATTTGAGATTGTCAGCCTTGGCTGATTGGAAAAGCACCTATACTGTGGCTCCTGAAGACAAAGTAAGACTGGAATGTGCTGCTTAAATAATTTGAGTTTGTAACCAGTAGTCATTGTAAATATTTTCTGCATGTGAAATGGTTTTGTATTAAGAATTTCAGGCTCAGTTGCCACTGTTAGCTACAATGCGAGTGTATGTGAGTTGCAATTGTGGACTCTATAAAGAACAAGGTTCAATTTTCATCAGGAACATTATATCCAATTTAATATCAGTTATGTGGATTCAAGTTATTTGATTATGTTTTGTTGGTTATACAGCATTCAGGTAAACCTGCCCAAGCACAGCAAACTAATACCTTTCCAAAAGCAACGTGCTGCTGATCAGCCAGTCACATTCAGTGCTGTATTAGTTGTGCCAGGTTTCCATTGTCATTTTTAGATACAGTTTTCTAATAAACAGTGCTCCTAAAAAGAAAAGAAAAAAAGTGTCCCAGTTGGGAAATAAGTTGCTGAAGTGTTTCAATCCATTTATTGTCAGCATGAATGATGAAAAAGCCAAACAGGTGCACAACAGAGAGCTAAAATCTTGTGTGAGCCTGTACAAACAAATCCAAACCCCTCACTCATTTTCCCTGAGGTGACTCTAAGAGGGAGATTTCCTGTTTGTTTTTTCCCAAACAAGGAGGAAGCACTGAGCTTTATTTTCCTATATCTTGTTCAACCACCTTGATTAGCATCTATATTCAGGCTCCTTAGTGGACAGCATATTATATAGGTTGTTTGAGGTTAAGTAACAATGGGTAGCATGGCTAGCATAGTTTCCCATGTCTCTAAATATAAACACAATAAGAATCCTGTTAAGACAATGAAGCAAGATAGAAACAGGCTTGCTGCTTGAGCGCATAGGTTCTTTTTCTTGTTCTCTGGCCATTATGTAAACTGACATTCTGTTTTTCCCATTTGAGAGCAGACCTCTGCCTTATCATCATCACAGCAGATGTGCCCAGAGAATGTTTACCAATAAGGAAAAGAGACATGGCTGTTGTCTGGGTTGTTATTTCCTACAACAAAGAATAGGGGAGCCGGGATGAAGGAGGACGGAAGGCAGCCGATGCTGAAACAGCGACAATGTAAGCATAGACCCTGATGTGTTGTTAAGGGCAGAGCTGTTGCATAGCTACCAATTTCATTCAGAAATGTAGGTGAATAGAAGAAGTGTTAACTGCTACCCCAATCTGTATGTATGTATCCATACCCACAAGAAAAATGCTGCAGTATCTTTTAATACAGTGCAAGCTTCCCCCTCCTTTCCCCCCCCAGCAATAGTCAACAGCAGATAAAGCCCTCCCATGTAAAATCTGTGACACCTGTGTGAACTGGGTTTCAAACCCTGTAAACTACATCTATGTCAGCTTCATTTTATTCTAGTGAAAGTCATTTACACCAAGATTAGCTTAACTATTAGGAATATTACATTGAAGCAAAAGCTCCTATATCACTAATGCCAGCAAGTAATTTCTACAGATGGAGGGAAGGTTAGTTCCACTAGAAAACTGAATTTCTCTGTGAAAATAGAGAATGCCTGCTTTGGAGCAAAATCAAATTAAAGTATAAACAAAGGCAGAATATAACAACTTCTAGGCACACAGAATATTTGTGCAGCAATAGCAGAATCTTAACTGTTATGTATTTGTGAATAAATCTGAATTTAATAAAGACAAGGAAGTTAGAAGATGCAGTTTAGCTCTGGATTTGAACTTCTCTTCTTGCTGAGGTGCAAGATCTCTTTCTGCCCACAGTGGCTGTGACAGCTAAAAAAGCTGTTTCTGAGAGTCATCAGGATTGGGCTTTTAGGTTGAGAATCATTCAGGATTGGGTTTTTAGGTTGCATTTTCATCTAAAAAAAAAAAAAGCTAAATGTCTACTGAAAGTGCAAGCAATCACCAATAGCTACTAAACACTCCTCATCACCAGACATGACCCTAAGCTGCCATTGCACTTGTGGATTTGTAGTTTCTGCAAATAGAAATTAAATTTTTCCCTAATTAAGTGTTAGGAGAAGGTTTTAACAGATACTTGATGAAGATCTTGCAGCATGGGCACTTAGAGTGTGAAGAGTTGAGAAGTGGTTTAGCAAGTAGTACAGCCTTTGTGCTGTTTGTTTCTCAGTGAATCAGAAGGTCCTTTAAATTAGCTTTTTTGCAGTGGTAATAATAGGCACAGAGTTCAGGTCTCACTTACCTGGCTAAAAGAAATATAATCCAAAGGTAAAAAGTTAAATACTGACCCTGACAACAAGCAAATGTAGAGTGTCAGGACTTAAAGTCATTCTGATTTCTCCGAGCTATCAATGTTAAAATCCCAGTAGTGTCTACACTGAGTGAAAATGCATCCAATTCTGTGTTCAGTAAAAACAGCTTCATTCTCTCTGCCTGTAGCTGATGAAGAGACGTGCAGCTGCAGATTGGTAGAGATACAATCAAAAGCAGAATCTCTGTTGTTTGGATTGTTTAAAAAGGTTCAGCCTCCAAGGCAAAGTGTCACTATCTGTCAGTGAAGGTTTTGGCAGCTGAATTTCAGGTGGTCATTTAACTTGTATTAATATAACTTTACCCTGTGTTTTCATCCCTTTGTGGCAGTTTGGAGATGTATAGATATGGAAAGCAAGGGCACAAGGTTAGTTCTTTTGCAGTGGGGTTCAACACACACAATATATTTCAACCTCCTGGGATTTGTTGGAGTGGTTCATTAGTGCAGTGGAACTTTTGCAAGGCTGTAAGCTTTTTCTTCCGGGTATTTCTCTCTGTAATTATGCTTTTTCTTGTTCTTATCAGAAGTACTTATTTCTAGAAATCTATAGGGTTAATACGCCTGGATTTTTAAAATAAGTCTTTGTGTAATTGTTATGGCACATCTTATACGCACTTCAACATCACACTCCTGTAGAGAAGAAAATCTATATTTCTCCATCATACTTTGAAGACTAATTCCCTGAAGTAATCTCCATTCTCTACCAGTTTATTCTAAATAAAATCGATTTTTAATTTTTTTTTTTTAGAGATTAAAACCTGCCTTGAAGATTGTGAATGGTTTTGTTGTGTAGGCCTTTATTAATAGACTCCCTGCAGCTTAAGCCTGTTTATGTAACTTGAAAACAATAAAAAGGGTCGACAGTTTTGTCAGTTGTGTTTCCTTACAAAAAAAAAAAGGAAACGCAGACACCTCCTCCCCCTAATGTAGCAAGTGACATTGCTGTAAACAAACTTCAACAAAGTGTTTAGGAAGATCTGACTCATTACTCAGGGTAGAGTGGGCTGTTGAGTTTATCTATGAAATGTTAAATCATGCAGAAAGTGAGACATAGGACTTGGTGTGTGCTTTGTTAACCAGGAGATGATTGTTTATCATGATCAACAATAACTGACGTAGGAGTCTGTTCACAGAGAGATATCCTACTGTGCTCTTTTTCAGTGAACATAGCAGGTTTCACTGTGGTGTAACAGGCGCAGACATCAGACGAATGCAAAGATGCACTGTAAGTGGCTTGTGGGCAGCAGTTTCCTGTATAGAGATACTGAAACTGATGCCTTTAATTTGGAGAGGGAGAAGAAAAGAATATAGCTCTTTAAAAACTTGTGTTTTTCATTGATAGGCCTTGCCTTGTGGAGGTATCAGCCAGCAGGTAGCTCCAGCCTTTGCCAAGGTAAAGTAAATGTTGCTGGCTGTTAACAAATGCGGTATTTAAATAGTAGATAGCAGTGCAAATTTACAGTTTCTAGTCTATTGTGTTCGAAGTAAGACAAGAGAAGCTGAGATCTAGGTGTTAATGCTGAAACATTTAGTTTTAAATGTGGTTATCTTCACAGAACTGAGAAATCACTTTGCAGGTGATCACAGAATCTTCTCAAGATGGTGTCAGTCACCTTTTTGATAGGCCTTACTTAGTTTAGGAACTGAATGAATCATGGCTTTCTCCCACAGCATAGGATCATAGTTTTTACTATTACAAAAGTAGAATTAAAGCACATTTTTTGTTCAAGATAATTTGACAAATACGATTTGAACTTGCCTGTATTTCCCTCAGCTTAGTTCTCATTTGAGGCAGGCTATTACAACTGAGTATGTCCCCGTCCCCCCTGTAAATCCAATTACCAAAGCCATTGTATCTTTAAATTCCAATGTGGTGCTATTTGTCAGATTACATCCACTTAAGATACCATCCAGTTTCACTCTGAACATATTCTCTACTTTTCTTTTTTGGTGAATTAGTTCAAAATTGCGATTTTTTTACCATAGCATGAACAATAATAATGAAAACATGTTTTTCTACATGAAACACAGTGAAAACATCTTTTACTCATTCACTTATTTCTTCAGCAGGCAAAACATGTACCTGTGCTCAGAATTAAGCACATGTGTATTCTTACAGATTTGAATTTACATTGGTCTTAAATTTCACCAAATAATGCCCTGAAACTCATGATGGGCTTTAAATGGTTTTAAAGCAGAAGTAACTTCAAAGCATGATGTACCTTTAAACAGTGCAAATAATGACACCAGCACCTTGTGACATAAGATGATTGACACAGCCACCTTGGAGGGTTCAACCCAAAATTTAAGTCTGAACTCATAGCACTGGGGAGTTAGTATCTAAATTCTGCTGTGGTCCTGCCCTTTGCCCTTACATGTTTTTGAATTGAGAGATTTTGCTCTTTTGAATAAAACTGAAGGAATAGAACTTTCAAGGTGCTATCACTCTGTAGAAGAGTTCTGTTAAATTTCACTGTGGCATGTTTTAATATATTTTCTCTATAAAAATTGATAAAAGCAAGCTCTAAGTCATGTAGGCAAGCCAGCCTTTGGCACGAATAGAAAAGAATGGGTGTAATGGGAGTGTGTAACTTTAAGTCTTCATCACAGAAATGAAAAAAAAAAGAAACCTGTTGTTAATTAGCCAGAAGACTGGTGGGGCAACCTCTGTGTGTGAGCCAGGCAAAGGAATACAAAGCAAATTTACAGGGTAGACAATATAAAAGTATGGAAAGAAAATGAGCTAAATAGCAGTGTTTCAGAGCAATCCTAAGGTCCCTGTATTGGGAATACATGGAAGAAGTGAGCTGTCCTATCTTCCTTATGTCAAAGCTTAAAAAGTTTTGAACTTTAGTTATCTTGTGTGCTTTCAGCTTGATATGGGAATTATCTTCAAAATTATTATCTGAAGTTTTCTATCTGAAGTAAAAAATCCCACAACTTAAAAGGAATAATAAATACAACTGAAAGCAGTTGAAATCTAACTGTTAAGTAAAAAATTATCCTTTTATCTATAAATAGATTATTGATTCTGATACAACCACATCCCCGTGTGGGTGGAAGAAGAGCTCTGGAAGCACTGATCATCTTGGAGAGGAAAAAAATTAATTTTTGCTCCCCCAGGAATGATATTTAATTTTGTCTGGTCTTTTAAAGTTTATCTGTAGAAGACAGGATTTCCGTTGAGTTGATCATAGTTCAGGAAACATGCTATTATAAATTCTTTGCAATATATGTTCTTGAGATTTCATTTGTCACCCTCTGAAAATGTATTGAACTAATAATGAATGGGGACTCCAGGCCCATAAATAGAAATAGAGTCAGAAAAGCTTAGCTTCCAATCTGTATTATGGAGAACTTGTTCAGCTCCTTGCAGTGTTCGGGTCTAGCTAGTGTGTACAATGTCATGGATATCCTTCCTGTGACACTGGATCCCACAATTAATTTGTGAAAGAAAGAGGGGAAAGTTGATGCTGCCACCTTGTGCTTTGGCAAAAAAGAAAAAGAGATGATCACTTAAAGAGTTGTTATCACAATAGCTGTAGTCTCACACAGTCAGATTGTTGTAATTTAAGATGTTAGAATTATGTTAGAATAAAAGGTAGAAGAAAAAACATACTTGCTATTCCAGTTTCTAGTTGCCATCTACACTTAGCATCCTTAGATGAAATACTGAATTGTTTTTTGAGTGATACTCCTGCTGCATAGGATTTCCTGAGCTGTGAAGCAAAACTGAATTCACCTGCTGGTCTTCTAAGAAAGATCGTATTTTGTATAATTAGAAATGTCAGGAATGAATGCAATAGTGGATATTTTCAGTAGAGACAGAGATATCATGGAAGAACAAAGTCACATTAAACAAACGATCAGATAAACAAAACCCTTCAAAACTTAAGTCCCATATTTTCTATGAAAACAAACTGATTCTCCTTATGTATTGGATTAAGTGTAACCTTCTCATTAATTTAAATAATGCTGTTCTCAAAGCTCATCCAACAGCAACATCTCAGTTGAACAATTTCCTTTGCAATCCTGTTCATTGCCATTTGCCTTTTAACCAGCTTCCTGATCACCTCGTAGTGTGCTTATAGTTGTGCTACTAATTTCCCATGTAGCATTGTTAGAAGACTGTTCCTGAAGTCCACAAACTATTCACAGAAGCTAAAAGTGAATTGGACTGAAAGAAATCAATTATCATTAACAAACCTCTTGCATATATGTGAGCCTGATGATATAGGACACTGAAGGCCTTTGGGAAATGCTAAACTTCTCCAATTTTTGTCAGCAGCAGTCTGCAGGGAAAAGTCAGCAGTATATATCCCTGGCAGTGTGCGAGGCTGGGTTGGACAGGGCTTTGAGCAACCTGGTCTAGTGGAAGCTCTCTCTGCCTATGAGAGGGGGGACTGGAACTAGATGAGCCTTCCAACCCAAACCATTCCAGAATGCTATGATATATATATTTATATAACATAATTCAATTTTTAGATGTGCCTTTATCCTTAAGTTTATTACCAGGGAACTTTTCCAGCTGGTGACAAAAGGCTGAGAGAGTACTTTAAATGAAGTGTACATTTGATATGTAGATGATTCTTACGTTATGCTGAAAGGAGAGTTATGTCATTTTGTTATCTTATGAAACATGTTTTGAGAAGACACTTCTATGAGACAACCAAATTAAAAAAAAAATACAAAAAGAAAATACTTGCTCTGTCTGTCCTATTCTTAGTATGAACTGGGTAAAAAATATTCCAAGTTACTGGTGAATGAATTTCCTCTTTACAGACTTTTGTAAAGCAATAGAAAAATAATCACTGGACTCACTCCACTGTTATTCTGTTGTTTTTAGTCTTCCAGTATTGCTTGTACACGGAGGTATCATTCTTACAGATGCATAATAATTTTCGAACAAATGCTTGAGGCAAATGGTTGATGGAGTGCTGCCATCTCTTGGTTATGCAAATTATATGTTGCAAGATACCAGGCGTGCTTTTCTTAGATGAAAATGCCCTCCCTAAATAGCTTTACTCTGCTTGTTATGTGAAGGGTGATACTCAGCTCTCATATTCAATATATTTGCAGACATCTTCCATTTAATGTATCCTTCAAGGTTATTAGCAATATTTGAGAGACATTGAGTTTGTCCTTCGTGTTA
The DNA here is from genome assembly GCF_012275295.1 of Melopsittacus undulatus. NCBI lineage: Eukaryota > Metazoa > Chordata > Aves > Psittaciformes > Psittaculidae > Melopsittacus > Melopsittacus undulatus. The sequence continues at coordinate 78,856,595 of NC_047530.1, read as the reverse complement.
AAGATGGAGAGGTTGGCTGCTGTTGGGAGAGTGGTTCAAAGTGGCTAAAGTATTAAAGTGCTGTTCAGACGTGTAAGCATGTGGACCCTTGTTCTGGAGAGAGATCATTGTTGAGGAGATGTGTATCGTGCATGTGTAGCCTTATAGCTCAATAAATAAGGTGTTGCCTTCACATGTTGCATGCCACAGTCTTTGTGCTAAGCTAAAGACACCAGCTTGTTGTATATATTTATGAAATTACAAGTAATTACAAGTTGTCATTTATGTAGAGTTAATTATCTAAGACCTTACAATGAAACAGTGTGTATGGAAGTACAGGCAGGTGATCATAGCAGATATCTTAAAAATGTGGGCACAGGATTGTTGTCATTTAAACCCAGCAGGTAACTCAGAACCACGCAGCCATTTGCTCATCTCCCCTCTTCCCTCCCTCCCTCTCCCCCCACCCCAGGCAGGATGCAGAGGAGAATCGAAAGACTTTATTCTCTGCTGATGATCATGACAGCACCTATTTTCTTTTCAGAACCCAGGGTGGTGGAAATGGGCATTTAGCTGCGACAGAAGTGTTAGATAGCAGTCAACAGCATGTAATTGAGTTCATTGGCTATTTTCATTCAAAATTAAATCTCCTTGAAGTGCACACTGGACTTCCCCATCTTTCTGCATTACCCACCAAGTATACACAGGTCCCTGATCTAAAGCAATCCCATGAGTGGGTTTGCCTTTTCCTGACGCAGGAATAACCCAGACTGTCTTCCCCAGCAAATTCTTTATGTGCACCACAGAAACTTTATCCCCTCCACAGTACGTAAAAGTTCTGACTGGGCTGGGTCAGCCCTGTTGACACATCTCCTGGTGTTGACCAACCAGATGGGTTTTGGTAGATATGTATCCCAATGATTGAAAGTCCCACCACCCATTGCTTTCAGTGTAGTTTTTAACAGCCCATCGTACCGTTCAATATTCCCAGAGGCTGGTGCATGGTAGGGGATGTGATATACCCACTCAATGCCGTGCTCTGTGGTCCAAGTGCCTATAAGGTTATTTTGGAAATGAGTCCCATTGTCTGTCTCAGTTCTCTCTGGGGTGCCATATCGCCACAAGGTTTGTTTCTCAAGGCCTAGGGTAGTGTTTTGAGCAGTGGCATGGGGCACAGTGTATGTTTCCAGCCATCCGGTGGTTGCTTCCACCACGGTAAGCACATGGTGCTTGCCTTGGCAGGTCGGTGGGAGTGTGATATAATCAATCTGCCAGGGATTGTTCTCAGGCTGAAACTGAAATACGGCATTGCACCAGCTACTACTGAAGGAGAAAAATGACTGCTGCAGCTGAACCCAAGACAAAGATGATACCAGAAGCCCCAGGTCTGTTGTTGTCAGATGAAAGCAACTTAACACCCACTTGAAATGTTCAAGTACCTTTCCTATAATGCTGAAAATAATGAGGATTTAATCAGAATCTCAGGCACATTTGCCCTATGGAGCTACTGGTACTACAGATATTTGAGACTCAACTCACCCATGGTATTCTAACATGCAGTTGCTTCCCTACTAGCACCTGTTGCCTACCCAAAGTCTGACCAAGCCTCATAAAGCTATGGCATTCTTCTTCATAGTACACTTGTCGTGCAGGTTTCCCTGTGACAGTAGAATGATAGACGCTATGTGCTGATTAAATGATACACACTGAGCTTTAACAGCCTGAATCCGAAGGGGAAAACTATGCATTCCTTTTATATGCCAGTTCCTTATACACTGTGTTATGTATTCTCTCCTTGGTTATTATCTCTTATAATGCAACTTTAAATTGGCTATTTATCCTTGCCTAAACATACAGAGAATTCCAATTATTGGCAGCACTATTTATTCAGTTTGTGATGGGCATCTTTTAATGCTCATGTTAGGTAGTTCCTGGTCTGTACATCCTCATATCATGTAATAGATATGCTGCGTTGATTTTCATTAGTCCTTCGATAGTGCACAGATATTCTACTATAGTCTATTTTCTGCCTGCTTATAAGTCACTTCCCACTTTCTATTGTATTCAGATATAATTAGAACTCATGTCTTTCAGGCCTCCATAGGTTTCATCTGTAGCCTAAAAAAAATGTTCCCATCTCAGCCTCACCTACTACAACTTTTTTGTTGTCACGTCTAAGTCTTTCAATGTTGATCTCTTTCTTTTGTAACACTTCTGGTTTTGCAAAGCTGTGAAATGTCAATTTGATTAAAGTGGCTATGTGCAAATAGGCTGTGTTTACATGAACACTTGTTACTTTTAGGTTATAAACATGACTGTCATTCTGTTTTAGAAAAGAATGTTTGAGAATATACCTCAAATGCTCTATTCGGGGAATATGGCGTCTCTAATTAGTGGAGTAAGGAAATGGCATGTCTGCTGTATCCTAGGGACAAGATACATGCTTGGGCCTGAATAGGAAAGAAAATAAACCCACAGCTTCTTAATTAAGCTTTAGTTTACTTTTCCTAGTTCATCTTTCTTTACTCAGTTGTTTATAGAAGGTGACAGCAACAGTGGGAGACAAAATAATTAAATGAGATTTTTTTTAATCCTTGTACTCTATCTCAGAAGCTGCTGCAGTCTACAAAACACCCTGACAGTTTGCATACTCTGCTGCTCTTTAAATGTTCTCAAATCCCCCATGTTACTTCTTCAGTAGAAGCATGAGATAAATAGTCTCACTAATTGCTCGATTCAGTTTCTGGTAACATCATCCTTACCAAATTCTTTGTTAAGTGGGTGAGAAAGAATTAAAGGCTTCGAAACTCTTCCAATTTTCTTGTTTTGTGTGGCTGAGGATCAAATATTCATGGAGGAAATGAAAAATTTTCATAAGACTTAAAATACAAACTGACAAAGTGCTCCTGAAACTACTGCCTAAGGACACATTTTGTAGAATTTGTAAAAAATGTTCTGTCTGTTCTTAACAGCTGTAATCTGTGCGTGTAGGTCTACACTAAAAATTCTTTTCCCTCCCAGCCCACTTCAGCAACAGTGCAGCATTTTAAAGAACGAGGTAGAAGGGGATTCCAAATTTGTACTTATTACTAGAAAGGTCAGGATACCATTTCTGCTTTGCTGTGCTTCTGTATATTTAGATGGCCAGTGTGATGCGCGGATAGACTCCACAACTTGTTAAAGTTGTAAAGCAGGTATGCTTTTATTCAGCGCTGAGGTGCATGGGGATAGCGCCTCCAAAGCATGCACACCTCAGGGTTGTTCTCCCTTTACATTTATTCTCTTAAGGTATACATAGGCATGAGGTTGCTCAATCCACCTATACATGTTTATTATCTATCCCCGCTTCGTATTATAATGAGCCAGATGGTCCTTTGCACCTGCGCAGTGCCCCTTCTGGTCATGGGCAGGGGTCTCAGGATGAAGTAAATGAGTCTTCCTCTTGTGGGTAGGGGTCTTCAAGATGAAGTAAATGAGTCTTCCTCTTCTTAAACTTTACACCTTTTAACCTCCAGACATGGCCTTAGGGTTTGGTCAGTGCCCAGTCTGCTTCTCCCTGGCTTATCAGTAGGACCAAACACCTGTGCTCTTGTCATGGCCTTAAGATTTGGTCGGCACCCAGTCTGCCTCTCCCCGGCTTATCAGTAGAACCAATCATCTGCTTTTGTCCCTTGTCAGTAGAACTAGCATCTGCTTCTCCCCCTCCAGCAGTAATCAATGCCTTGGCAAGATGGCAATGGCAGGTACTTAGGACAGACAATACTTTTGTTTAAGCAAAGGAATTCCTTTAACCCCCTTGTACAATTTCTCTGTATTACCCCCCTGTACATTGGTTACCCCTGTATCAAGTGTGGATATCACATTTCAAACAATGGTGTTAGAAAACCAAGGTATTACATCCTTACCATGACAGCCAACCTGAAACTGCTGTTTAACTTTGGAACTCCTACATTTCAGGTGTCCTTCCAAAATGAGAATCTCCTCCTGCATTACCAGCAGCTATGAACAATGTCACTCTTCACTATATATCAGGATTGTGGATGTTTCTTTCAGAGGCCCCAACATAAGAAGGACACGGACCTGTTGAAGTGAGTCCAGAAGAGGCCACCAAGATGATCTGAGAGCTGGAGCACCTCTCCTATAAAGACAGGTTGAGAGAGCTGGGGTTGTACAGTCTGGAGAAGAAAAGCTCAGTGGAGACCTTAGAACAGCCTTCCAGTGCCTAAAGAAGCCAACAAGAAAGCTAGAGAAGAACTTTTTGCAAGGGCAGATAGGGATAGGACAAGAGGGAATGGCTTTACTGAAAGAGGGTAGACTTGGATTAGATTTTAGGAAGACGTTCTTCACTGTGAGGGTGGAGAGGCAATGGAGCATGTTTACCTGAGAAATTGTGGCTGCCCCATCCCTGGAAGTGTTCAAGGCCAGGTTGGATGGGGCTTTGAGCAACCTGGTCTGGTGGGAAGTATCTCTCCCCATGGTAGGGGAGTTGGAACCAGTTGAGCTTTAAGGTCCCTTTCAGCCCAAACCATTTTGTGATGTTATGGTTATATGAGAGCTCTTGTGCTTCCTTGACACACATAAGGACACACCATGCAGTTTGGAAAATGCCTTACTTGACTTTTTTTTTTTACTAGATTAATCAAGGCTGGTAATAAATTATTCTTGATTTTACTTCTCCAAAAATATGTTTAGCTTTTGATTCTTCTTTTTTGCTGATCATGAATTGTCTTTGTCAGTCACTGTCATTCAGAGAACACCACACGAGTAGTTACATACTATTACAATTATGAGGGCAGAAGTAACTCCTTGGATGTGACAGCAACGATGTGCATATTCAGAGCATTGTTAGTGACTAAGGATATGCTTCCTTCTCTAAGGTCTGAATCGTTAGAGGGTGACAATCTCACAGAAAAGAGAGCAAATGAGCCAGCTCAGTTTTGAGAAGGTAGTCATCGGACGCAAACATTGCAGGGAACTGGCTATTTCCATTTTTTGTATTTGTGCTAGTAAAGGACTCTGTCAGTGCGCATTCACACACATAACTTTAAGTGCAACTGTCTTTGATCGATTACACTGCAAGGAGGCTGCTTATAATTCTTTGTTTGTTCCAGTTTATATACTAGACTATTTCTTGGTCACCTTATTATCCTGATTCTTGGCTGAATATTTAATAGATAATAACATATTTTTATAAATTATTTTTTTCCAGCCTCATATGTTAAATCTAATCAATACTTATACTTTATTCAAATAAGGGATGATAATTTTTCTTCTACATATTTGACCTTGTATAATACAGAAATCCTTTCTCTGCTATAAAACTGGTATGTTTCAATCACCTCTTTCTTTACGGATCTAGATACTGGCACCAAGTTTTACAAGCTTTTGTTTTATTTCCCACTCCTCTAAGATGCTAATACACAAACCTATTTCAAACAATTGGCTATGAACTATCTATATTATTCTGATCCATGTGTCAGTGAAATTACATCAACAATATTTACTGCACTGAAAAGCTTTAGCAGCATCCAACATAACATCAGGTTTCCTGGTTATAATTCCCGAACAGAAATAGATTACATTTTTCATGGCTTAAGGAGAAAAGGTTAACACTGATGTGAAAAAATTCACACACTGATTTTTTTTTTTTAATATATATTCAATAAAGGAAAAGCTGAGGGGGGTCAGTTTTTAAGAAAATATGTAAATGAAATATGACTAATACTGGTAAGATTTTTCTGGCATGTAGAAATACTTTAAATCTCAGTATCTTTTGGTTACATATTTTTCTGTTGCAGAGAGATTGTTGTGTTACAAGTTCCAAATATTTTTTGACAATTAATCAAGCTTATCAAGCAGCTCTAGAGAAACAAACTCTAGCATAAAATTGAAGTACTGTAGAGACAGGTACCTTTCTGCCATATGCAGGCAACATTTTCAGATTCAGAAAGTTAACTGGAAGTCATTATTTTTACACTACAGTTAAGTAACGAGTCATATTATTTGCAAAGCAGTATGCTTTATTTATACTATCACTGCTCTCTGCAAGTTTGTTCTTATGAACCACCGGGAAATTGAGGAGAAAAAGTGTTTCCAATTACAATCCTATTGTGCAATTGGCAGGGTAACTGTTTAAATGGTTCATATTTTCTATGCAGGTGAGTAAAGATTTCATATTATTATGCATATTTGTGGGTCACGTATCCCAAAACACGAGATGATAGCATTGTTGGTAGGCCTCTGGAAAGGCAGGCTATCTCCTATTCTTTTTAACAAAGGCTACAGAAAACAAGCAACAGTAATCAGGAATCAGATTCTGAAGTCCTCTTCCAATTTCCCATAGAATATGAGTTCAGTTTGCATAAGACAGATGAAAATAAAAACCTGAGCTAGATAGTAAAATAGAACATGAAATAAATAAGGTTTATTAATAACACACATACAAAAACAATCCTAGAAATTTAAATCCTAGAAAATAATACATGTTGACTGTTCCTGATCTAATGAAAATACCTGTTATAGGAAAACTTACTTCCAGGCATAGCACAGAACTTTGCCTGAGAGAAAATGTGAAAGTATGTTTAGAGTGAATTCTAAAGCAGACAAGTTATTTATGGAAGACTCACTGGATTTGTGGAACAATCTTACGACTAAATGAGAAACCTGCGTTGGCATGGCACTGTATGCTTTTTTCTTATGTAACTTACACCACGAGGAGAATAAAATACACACCACCTAGCTCTACAGTGAGGGCTGCAGCACCTTTTATTTTAAAAACAGCTCTTACAACTCTTTGTGCATGAATTCCATCAGAATGAATACACAAGTCATAATGCAACTTAACACCAACTTGAAATGTTAAGGCTCCTTTGCCAGTATTAATGAGAATTTAATCAGAATCTCCTGATAATATGGGGCGCAACAGTAAAGCTGCAAATGAGAGGTATTCTCTAACACAGTCTTTATAGAAGATTTGCTGGATACTTTGTAGGTATCAATTTGTATCTTTACTTGCGAGCAATTTACCACGTAAATCTGTGCTCCTGCAGGCAGAAGTGTTTTGAAGAACAATGAAAATACATCTTCACAATGAAATGGTTTGCATGCTCATTTGAGGAGATTGCAGAGCAGACATAAAAAATTTATGTGTTATATCTTTAAGTATAATTTAACTAAAAAACAATTTCCCTTTTTTTAGGTCACTCAGAGTCAATGACAGAATGACTAGTGGACCTTTCAAGCAAAGAGTGAATAGCAACCAGTCAGGAGGAATTTCTGTATTTGCAGAATTTCAAATGATTAGAAACTTATATCACTTATAAATGATATAAGTGATGTAAGTAATATAATCAGCTTATTATAAAAACTAAGAAGGAAAAAGGTGAAACATTCTCAAGAAAAATCATTAATTTGGCTCAGGTAGTTAGCTGCCTATGGGTCTTCCAGGGTCTAGATTGAGGACATTGTCTCAATAGAAACAAAAAGCACCCATTCTTACTACAGTTTTTTGTTTTTAACTATGTGTTTTACATATTTTTAATCTACTGTGATATATTATGATGTTTTACTCTTCTAATGGATTACTGATGGATAATCTTACGCTACTGCTGATCTGCCTTTTACTGCAAGCCATGGCCTGCAAGCCATACCAGTGTTCTTATGACAGTGTAAGGCAGAAGTAATTCAGATCTCTTTCAGCTAGTGGAATTAAGAAAATTCATGCATATCCCCACTGTTCAGACCTTGAGAACTATTAATTGGTTTAAGTAGGAACAGAGTAGAACACTTAATCTTCTAACAGGTCTAAAGCTTATTTGCATTCAGCTACAAGCTCTTTATTAAAAAAAATCCGCAACAAGAGAAGGTTTAATCTTCCTGTTCTAAATTTTGAACCAGATTCCTGGTTAGATTAAATCTGCTCTAGTAACCTAAATGTTAAACAGCTGATGATTTGTGTCAAACTCTTTGTGGTAGTTGCTTACAGTAGTGCTTGCACTATTTGCATCCAGGTTTGTGGTGGTGTGTATGAGTGACCTGTGAGTGGGCCTCCACTATACGACAGCCATATTCCACTTCACACCTTTTTGTGAGATGCTTTTTAACCATCTCAGCACTGAGTGGGTCACAATTTCTCTCCTACTTCACATAGACATAGTGTAATTGAGTAGAGTGCTTCCTCATATCATTTATTTCCTTTGCAAACTGGCTGTCCCTTCCAACTTTGGATAGCAAGTGTACTTTGCATTTTTAATACTAATGTTATGAAGATTTGGCATGGAATTGGACAGTTTCCTGTTGTTATGAGGCAGCCAAGGTGAAACCATCAGTGGTGTTTTGAGCTCATAGGAGTTGAAACAACCTCCAGCATATTCTTATGAAACATCTCTGCACTGGGATTTGTAGAGTATATGTGGCTTAGGTCACCTTGTGCAAAACACCAGCCTTTTGCAGAGGTTGCAAGATAATCATGGAGCTCCTGTAGTCACCATTCTCTTAAAGATGCTCAGGTGATCTTCCACATAACAACCCTAGAATCCTCAGTTTGAAGGAAAGAGCTTTACAAAAACCAAACACAGAAAATAAGAGGTGCTGGCCTCGGTCCACTAGCCAGCCACTGCCCCAAGTGCGGTCTTTCTGCACTGCAACTGGTTTTGCATGTTGAATACACAGCGACAAATTACTAGCAGCAGATGGGAGCAGAAGAGACCACTCCATAACTTCTGATAACAGCATTTTGATTTCTTCCTAGAACACTGATAGCTGCGGTTGAGTTGAGGCTGATAGCAACCATCTTCTCTGAAAATAAACATGAAGTATTTTCCATTCTACTTAGCTGTAATAACAAACGAAGCAATTTTTTTCGTAGTCTGCAGAAACCGAATGCAATTATTACTTCTTTCCTCGTACTGACCGAAGAGCCGCAGAGCGGTGCCCTGAGGAATCACTCGCAGGCACACGGTGCCGGCTGTCCCCGCGGCGGCACGGAGCACCAGCCACCGACAGAAGCGGCACACAAGCTGCAATTTAGTTTTATATTTCAAAACTGCTGGAAACCGATTATAAGAGATGAGAAAGAATATGTTATCCTTCCTCTGATTTTGCTCCCTCTGGAGCGAGAGGACGTGCTCGCCCAAGGGGAGGGAGCCCTGTCAGGAGGCTTTGGGAGACTGACTCGGTCAGAGGCAGTTTCCCTGACCGCTTTCGGCCTCCCTTAGCTACTTCTGTTCCCAGGCAGCCCTGCAGCCTGCGGCGGCTCTTGAGGCGGCTGCAAGCCGGGCTTAGTCAGGCGGAGGAGCGTGGGGAAGCGAGGAGAAGCGAGACCGGGAACAGTCCCCGACTGACAGAGGAGCAGAGAGGGGCACGGGCGGGTGGGCGCGATACTCCGGCCGCCGCCAGGGGGCAGCATGCCCCCCGCACTGCGTCGTGGGCTCTGCTGGGCTCGGCTCGGCGCGGCACCTGACGTGGGTGTGTGGAGTAGTTCGGCACAGAGGGAGGTGTCGGCCCCTGCCAGCCGGGCTGGCAGCACCAGAACCCCAGCAGTGTTGTAAAGGAATTACCGTGATTTGTTACGCCTTCACAACCTGGTTTATTCCAGGGTTTCCAGCCCGGCCGGTGCATGAACAGCAGTTAGTTGTGCTGCCTGATCCCGTGACTCTGAGGTAGGAGCAAAGTGGGGACGATAAACAAGTAGCCAGGTGATGCTGATCACAAGATTTGTCCTCATTTGTGTGGTTAGCCGGGCCTGGCTCTGCCTGGGGCCAGCCACGGTTGGCTGAGGTGAGTCTTCTCGGTCAGGAGAAATTGGCCATTGCATGCAAAACCCCTTTTTGTTTTAGAAGAGAGGCCAATCTCCAGCTATCCCAGAGATGAAAAGCTTCATGAAAAACGCTTCCATGAAAATCCTTGCTTCAAACCTATAGACCTGACCATAGTTTTGCAGACAAAACTGCAATCCATACACATTGTGGTATGGGAAGAGGTGTCATTAAGTGCCAGCTGGTTGCTTGGGGGTCTCACTCTAGGGAAAAGGCAAGTCTTTAATCCCATCACCTTTCTTGGAACAATAGAAAGCAGTGGGTAGGGCTCTGTTACTGTAATTTCTGCAGTACCAGCACCTAAGTTTCATCCCTCTGGTGCATACATGCGAAGAGATGAACATCGCTACTCAAAGGCTGTGATAAAAAATTAGATGTAATGCCAAAGCTAAAAGGAAAAGGGTAAAGGAAAAACTAGCTGCTCCCTAGTGTCTGGCATTACAAATTTGGATGTAATGCCAGATGCATTAACACTAGATTATATCAAAATGTGAAAGCAAAAATCCCATGAGAGCCTCTAATATTTATTTGCTGACACTCTTTTGCCTTTGAACTGTTATCTTATGTCTGTGTGACTATAATTTATGCATGTAAGAGAGGATTTCACTAAATAAGCAGGGGAAGGTAAGTAAAATCCTTTCAGAGGCTCAGAAATCTGTTCCATAAAGAAAGTACCACCTTGTCGTAAGGATAGCACTTATTTAGATTTTGATGTTTGAAGCATTTCTTGCTCTGACCAGCACTAGAGAAAAAAAGGGTTGGTTTCTGAACGCCGTTCAATCACACCTAGGCTTTGCAGCCAGTAAGCGGTGCCACTGGCACCTGTGGTTTACAGGATTCCTCAGGTCTGGAAGATGCTGGTGCAGGTCAGAGAAGCTGCGGGTACCACTTATGCAGCTGGAAGAATGGGGAGAGGAGGTAAATCTTTCTGTACTGCATGAAAACGCCACTGATCAAATCATCCATCTGTGCATTGCTTTAGGAGAAAACTAATCATGTGACAAGTTTAGTGCAAACATCAAAGGGAAGTTGGTTTCGTTACAATTCGGGAAGGTGTCAAAGGATGACCTTCTATGAAAATGCTTTATGATACCCCTTAGGTGTGTTTTGTCTGATCTCTACTGTATTCAGTTACACTTTGTAGACAATACAGCTTTAAAAGTACCTATCAAATGTGCATGCTTTTGTGGTTTCTGTAATTGGAAGGCTAAAATAAAATCCTATAAAACATTCAAAGATACAATATTCAACAGGGATGGAACAGCCTATCCCTTAATATCTTTTGTGAAAATTTAGATCCAGATTAGGGTTTGGAGCAGAGCTGTAAGACTTGGGGATGAACATACAGGCTGTCGCTTAGCATGAATGAAGTGTAATTCTAATGTGGTGTTCTCACAAGTCTTTGGTCCTAAATGTTATAAGTCTTACGAGGCTAGGGGGTCCAGGAAAGGGATATACTTCTATTTATACTGGAAAATATCCTTTCCTAGTTGGGATCCAAACTAGAATTTAAATCCTTAGAACAAATGTGGATGTTAACATTCATTGTTGGGGTTTCCTAAGTGCCTGTGTAATTTATTAGTAGTCATTTAGATTGTAATACCTCATACATTTTCTATGACATCTAAAAAACTTAATTTCCCAATAGTTTATTTTATGTTCCAGCTGCAGGTAATATATTTTTGTTCTTTTGTGACTTGGAGGTGTTGTATGGGGCTTCTTAACTATTTAGATTTAGCCATAAAATGTTCAGTAAACAAGAAGATGAATTAAAAAAAAAAGTATCAAAATAATTCAGTATTACCACCAATATAGGGTGCTGATAAGATGAACAGCAATTTCCTGTGTTCATGATTATAGGGACTTGGCAAAGAGATTACACTTCTGGCATTCTACAAGCCAACTCAGAAGCCAGATGGAAAGGCAGGGAGGAGGTCTGTAAACGCCTAGATGACAAAGCTGTCTTGTCACAACCATCCTCATAATGTTTTCTAAAAATGAAAAACTGGCCATGGCTAAATAGCATCAAAAGCTATAGTCTCAAGCTGGGATTCTCCTGACTGCTCACTTGAAGCATTTCAGCCACAGTGGTTACAAGCTGCACCCATGCTTAGAGCTGAACTCAGGGAAGGAAGGTTCAGGTAGCACCTGAAAATACTCTAATCATAGAACCTGGATTGGATGTAACACAAAATTGCATGATTAATTCTTGAATAAAGGCGTAGCCATATAAATTGTGGCACTAGCAGGTCTTATGAACGGAACAAAGAAGAGGTTTCCTATCACAGGCTGCAGGGCAAGGATTTCTTCTGGTGATCTGATTGTGTTTTCAGCTAATTCTGACTGGGTTTTCCTATCCAGTTTGAAGAATTTTTTTCCAGTTCTCACAGAAATTATCTTGTTTCCTGTAGAAGGAAATAGGGATTACCAGATATGTGATTGCTGAGTTTATATGGAAGATACAGGTAGCTAAAGGTTACATGGATGAAGGAATCTTCTGACTCTTTGACAAGAATGTACTCTGGATAGTGAGTTCCTATGTGTGTAAGATGGGAAAATGACATACTTCTCTTAGTACCTCTGGTGAATATCAGTCTTTTTGGGTGGGAAAAAGAAATTTTACAGGTTTGATAAATTTATTTTGTTTTTGAACTTTGTGCAAGAGGGAAGAATATTCTGAAAAATGAGTTTTATGATGAGTGAACAAAGCTGTGCCTTCACTAACAAAGTACCTTGGCCACCTGCTTTTGAAAGTATGTGGCTGTTGAGTCACAAGAAAATTATTTTGTCTTCGCAGGAATAGCAAACCCCTCCTATCCCTTAGAGAGTCTGTAAGTAGGTCACCTGCTGTAACTCCATTACACCTACTGTAAGTGCTTGGTAACGAGCAGTTACATTTTTGGGACAAGTTCTCTGATGGTGGCAGGTTAGCAATGCTGTCCTTTGGGTAGTCATCCTAACAGGCTTGTACCATGAAGCTTGTGAGCTAATGGAATGTAGCACTTGGCAGTGCTGCCCATACATGACACTTTTGCCTCCTGTCCCTCCTATTTCCATTTTGTTACTGTTGGTCTCTCGAATTGGCCAAGCAACCAAATACATAGGTTTTCCTCCACCAGGGTCCCTCTTGGTGAGCTGAAGAGAACCAAGTTATGTACACATACTGGGATTTAGGAAGCTCAGAGGTATACACAGGGTATGTTCCTTTGAAATCTCTTTGGGTGAGCAGCTGGCATACATCCTCAGGCAAGAGAATTTACAACTGAGAGAATAAATAAAATGCGAAGATCTGCCACAGAGTTGGCACTTGTGGGATTCTGGCTTCTTAGTATCTCTTTGTTTCTTTGAATATTTCCTTTGTAGCCATAAAATAGACTTGGGCTGGGATGAGCAGAGATATCAAGCAGTCTCTGCTTTTGCTTGCACATAGTGCTAGAGTTGGCATAATATACTCATTTGCTTAGGAAGAATCATAGACTTATTCTAAGTCCACATTCAGAAAACATACCCACTTGTGAGTCCCTTTTCTCTCTCAGTGGAACTGAAAGAACAGCCAAAAACCAACTGAAGTGAAGTTTAATTTGACAAAAATAGGGAAATTATCTATTATTTATTCATTATTTTAAACGGTGGATAACAGCACAGCACTAAAAGTGTGAATGAGGGAAATAACCCAGTGATTCCCATAAAAAGCCACAAATCTTGATGTAGGAAGAATGCCTAGTTTGATATGACACTGATGTAGACAGGTAATTCCAAACAGTTGGTGTGTATTATCTAAAATGCCATTAAAGTAATCAGTTTTGAAAGTACTACAGACTTAAATTTTTAAATATCCCTAGATGATTTGAATATAATGCTATGGATCTGAAGTGAAATCATCCTTTAATGGATTTAAATCCATTACACTGCATTTGAAGACTTGAAAAAAAACAATTTTCAGGATTTTGACAGACTTAATGTGAGTTCTTTTAGGCTTAGAAGTATTAATAGTACGGCTTTTACTTTTCTGCAATTTATATATAAAAGAGAAATTTTGCAATCATTTTGTATCTTCAGCCTGTATCTTTGATTTTCTGAATAAGAAATGTAAGCGTAGTTCCAAAGACCTTTTCTGTTTCTTTTAAGATGTTTTATATGTAAGTAAGTATCTGTAAATACAGGATTGTAATGTCTGAAGAGGGAACCTAAAGATAGAGGCTAACTGAAAAAAAATCCTCTTTAACAATGTGAGTTATTTCAGAATGTGAATTGTTTCAAATGTGAGTATCAGTTGGACTGATTCAGTATGAGTGATTTTGGATATCTTGGGGTTGTACAGTGTTACAGTATATATCATTCTCCCATGCTTTGTTATGCACTGCAGACTCAGTGAGATATCCTTACTGTAAGTCTTCTATAAAGATTCATTTTAGGACCTGAATATAAGGTCTTTCATTAACAATACTGTTTTTAATATTAAAACAATCCTCTTTTCTTGATCCTCACAGTCTTAAGCAGACATGCCTTCATTGACAAGTTTTACTAAATCCAGATTCTTCCTATTTTTTTAGAAATGTACAATTCTAGAGATATGCTCTTGTGTGCATTATTTTGAAATTCAGTAATTACCTCAGTAAGTTGGAAAGCAAGGTCTGGAAATACCGATAATAAGATGTGACAAATATCCATACATATTGCACAATGATTTTGTAATGGAGGCAGACATACAAATGAAGTAGACAACAAACACACAGAATTACCTCCTGTGATTTCTTTGAAGAAAAGACAATGATAGCCAATAGAGGGTGTTCCAGGCTCTTAATCAGCAGATGTAGCTGGCAATCTTCCATAACTTGTTCTTAAAATAAATCATTATACAAATAAAGCTTAATTTCTGCTCTGCCTTTGGTGAGTTGGTACTGAAATATGCAGAAAAGGAAGCAGTCCATACTGCACCTTTTATTAAGCTTCTTTAATAGTTATTTATGAATATGTCAGAAATGTGTGGTGCTAGTGAAAAGAGAATACATGGACAGCTGTAAAAGCAAAGCAGTATTCTACAAGTTGTGTTATTTGTTCCTGCTCATTACCTTTAGGTATATGTATTGTTTCGATGTTCATTCCTGGGCTCTTGATATAAGAAATTGCTAGTGACATTTTTTGGCAATGCCTCAATATTATATTCTTGACATGCATTTAAAAAAGGCTCTTGATTTTGTCACATGCACTTGTCACTTGCCAGAAGTACTGGTATTCCCTCACAATATAAGTAAAAAAAAATTGATCTAATTATTTAGGCTCAAATTGTGGTGTATTTTTTAAAAATTTCATATCTGGAGAGCTCAGAAGATTGTGGTATTGTGAAAACATTTTTCTATGTCTTAATCTTTTAATTAGATCCAAAATGCTACATATGAATGGAGTACAAGGACTTTTGAGAAGAAGAAAAATCCATAATGGACCGTTTCAACAGTCACATTAAACAAGATCTGATTTTTATGTTGTGATTCTTTGGAAATTAAAAGACATATGTAGGAATTTACTGTTGCATATTTCTCTCTAATCAGTCAACCATATTGATACAATTTAAAAAATATTGCAATTTGACAATGTACTTCCTCTGATTGGGTTTCTTACTTTACTTTTACATTTTACAAGGACTACTGCTTGCTTTTTCATTCAGAAAAGAGATTGATAGGGGAAGCTGGGTAAGAAGAGATTATTTACTCTCATTAAAATGTAAACCTCCTAGATGTAGCTTCTCTGAAGTAAGGAAGGTAACAACTTGAGTCAGAGATGACTCCTCAGAATGACCGCAGTAATGTGAAGCACTCCCAGGAGATGCGGATGATGTCTAAGTGAAACTGTCTTTACCTGCATCTGGCTCCTGCAGAGCTACGTTGTTTTGTGTGTCATATTCCCCTCAACTCCCAACTGCCCCTTGATTTATTAACATATATTTTATCATACAGGAGAAGGAATCATCTTCCCAGGACTGGAATAATATATTGCCTTTGTAGAGAAAGGTCCACACAAATGAAGACTTTTGGGTTTGCCAATATTAAATACTGACCCCATAGCTCACCACCTGGGGAAAGATGAGGCAGGTGATGCCAAAGATGATGCAGAAATATTCTGAGATATTTCACTAGGAAGCAGCTAAGCTAAGAAGCACTGTAGTAAGCCTGGAGCTCCTATGGCAGCTTAGGAGGAATGTCAGTTCATCAGTAATGTCAAAAACAGATAGAGGCTGTTTCAAGTTAAATGTAAAAATTAAAGTGTATATTACTAGATTGGCTGAAAATGTGGTTTAGTGTGGATTATAAAATCACAGAAACATAGAACAGTTAGGGTTGGAAAGAACCTTAAGACATCTAGCTCCAACCCCCCTGCCATGGGCAGAGACACCTCACACTAAACCATGTCACCCAAAGCACTGTCCAAAATGGCCTTAAGCACCGCCAGGGATGGAGCATTCACAACTTCCTTAGGCAACCTATTCCAGTGCCTCAGCACCCTCACAGTAAAAAACTTCCTCCTTATATCCAATCTAAACCTCCCCTGTTTAAGTTTTAACCCATTACCCCTTGTCCTATCACTATGGTCCCTAATGAATAGTCCCTCCCCAGCATCCCTGTAGGCCCCCTTCAGATACTGGAAGGCTGCTATGAGGTCTCCACGCAGCCTTCTCTTCTCCAAGTTGAACAGCCCCAACTTTCTCAGCCTGTCTTCATATGGGAAATACTCCAGTCCCCTCATCATCCTCGTGGTCCTCCTCTGGACTTGTTCCA
The DNA here is from genome assembly GCF_012275295.1 of Melopsittacus undulatus. Classification (NCBI taxonomy): domain Eukaryota; kingdom Metazoa; phylum Chordata; class Aves; order Psittaciformes; family Psittaculidae; genus Melopsittacus; species Melopsittacus undulatus. The sequence goes on along the minus strand of NC_047530.1, from coordinate 78,840,028 downwards.
ACAGTTCCATGTCCTTTTTATGTTGAGGACACCAGAACTGCACACAATACTCCAGGTGAGGTCTCACGAGAGCAGAGTAGAGGGGCAGGATCACCTCCTTTGACCTGCTGGTCATGCTCCTTTTGATGCAGCCCATGATACAGTTGGCTTTCTGGGCTGCAAGCACACACCGAAGCTGGCTCATGTTCATTTTCACATTGACCAACACCCCCACGTGCTTCTCTGCAGGGCTGCTCTGAATCTCTTCTCTGCCCAACCTGTAGCTGTGCCTGGGATTGCTCTGACCCAGGTGTAGGACCTTGTACTTGGCATGGTTAAACTTCATGAGGTTGGCATCAGCCCACCTCACAGGCGTGTCAAGGTCCCTCTGGATGGCATTCCTTCCCTCCAGCGTATCGACCGAACCACACAGCTTGGTGTTATCGACAAACTTGCTGAGGACGCACTCAATCCCACTGTCCATGTCACCGACAAAGATGTTGAACAAGACCAGTCCCAACACTGATCCCTGAGGGACACCACTCGTTGCTGGTCTCCAGCTGGACATTGAACCGTTGACCACAACTCTTTGCATGTGGCCACCCAGCCAGTTCTTTATTCACCTAGTGGCCCACCTATTGAATTGATGTTTCTCCAATTTAGAGACAAGGATGTCATGTGGGACAGTGTCAAACACTTTGCACAAGTCCAGGTAGATGACATCAACTGCTCTGCCCCTGTCCATCAGTTCGTAGTCCTATCATAGAAGGCCACCAAATTGGTCAGGCAGGATTTCCCCTTAGTGAAGCCATGCTGGCTGTCACCAAGCACCTTGTTTCTCATGTGCCTTAGCATGCCTTCCAGGAGAATCTGCTCCAAGATTTTTCCAGGCACAGAGGTGAGACTGACTGGTCTGTAATTCCCTGGGTCACCCATTTTCCCCTTCTTGAAAATGGGGGTTATATTTCCCTTTTTGCAGTCATCGGGAACTTCACCTGACTGCCATGATTTTTCAAATATGATGGCCAGTGGCTTAGCAACTTCATTCGCCAGCTCCTTCAGGACCCACAGATGGATTTCATCAGGTCCCATGTACTTGTACACGTTCAGGTTTCTAAGACGATCTCGAACCAAATCCTCTCCTACAGTGGGCCTAGGGTCTTCATTCTCACAGTCCCTGTGTCTGCCTTCAAAGACTTGGGTTGTGTGGTCAGAGCATTTGCCAGTGAAGACTGAGGCAAAGAAGTCATTAAGAACCTCAGCCTCCTCCAAATCCTGTGTAGCCAGTTCTCCTGATAGCTTCCAGAGAGGGCCCATATTGTCCCTAGTTTGTCTTTTATTTGTAATGTAAAATTGCCCAAAGATACATAAGGACTCCACTATGTAGCTATGAACAGAACCTTGCTTGGTGTTTTTTCAGCTTACTTACAAAGCCAAGCCCAGCGTTTTAGAAACAAATCTTGATGGGGAGCCAAGGTTCTTCAAGTGCTTACTCAAGGAATTATGTGCAAAAACATTTCAGTGTCAGTGTGTTTCTCACCTATCCTTGGGTCTTGTGACGGACATACTTAACGAAGTTCCCAGTGACTTTTAATCCATGAAACTGTTATAGAAGGGTGTAAAGATTTTCCTTTCATGATTTTTTTTTTCTCCTGAAGAAAAGCTGCTCATAAAATTGCATTGCAGAGGCCTGTCAGTATCAATAGCTTTAATTAATTTGTCACCAAAATAAATTAAATAATGTAGGATATGTAGATGCTCATTAGAAAAAATACTCTGTGACACCAGAAAGGAAGTAGTGAGATGAATTGCCTAATGCTCACACATGTGCAAGGTGGAAGACAGTTTTAGAGAAATTTTGATCTCAGGAAATATTAATCAGAAAAGTATCAATACTGCTCAGCAAACATCAGAAGAAACAACATGTCCTGAAGAACATGCCATGTTTTATACCGACTAGCAGTACTTAACTTTTAGGTTTGTATTCTTAAATTCCAGTCAGGTTGAGCTTTAAAAAATGGCATAGGTTGGAGTTACTAAGTAGTCTGGAAACAAATATAGCACCCTACTAGTTTTGGCTTTTTATTCCTAAAGGGTGCATGGAAGAAAACCCAGAGATCTGTGTCTTAAAAAAGCTGTTTTCAAAAGCACCTAAACTTTTAACAGGGAACAAGAGACACTCTCACCCAAGCTCAGCAGTCAGCAGAGCCCTCATACGAGTTGACACATTAAATGTGTCATGTGCATTACATGTACTTAGCACTGCCAATAAACAATCTTTTGGGTATTTGCACATGAACTGGAGAGAGAAGGACAAAATAGTGAAGCCTGTATTTCACATCCTGTATAGGTGACTATGATAAAGAAAATGAATGTTGTAATTTTAAGCAAGGGGAACAGGATTTTGATGATTCTGAGCCACAGGTCAAGAATCTCCAATCTAGAGATTTGGACTTGCATTTATACATAGTGTTAAGGTCTAAAATTCATGTGCTTTTGTACTGATTAAAGATGTGAACCCCATATATACACAAACTCAACCTTATACGGGTAAATTACTGCACTCCACTACTGCAGTTGCAATTACAGGATCTTACACCTACATATTGCTTTCCAGCAGTGAACAAAAGCCCAAATATGAATAAAACTGCTTCTATGCAAGGGCATTACTCTCATACTGTGTTCATTTCTAAACTGATATAGATCAGTATACAAAATGCACAGGCATGTTCAGTAATAGAGTAAGAGAAAATTTCCCGATATTTTTGCATCTAAAATGGATGAATTCTCTGTCGCTCTGTTTTTCTACACAAAATATTCTGATAGAAAGGCTAGATAGTTTGTACATAGCAGCACAAATGCCATTATCACGTTGATTGAAGTAAAGGGCAGAAGTATTGGTCATAGAGAAGCAGAAGAGAAGAAAAATCTCTTATTGCAAAACTGAGCTTAAATCAAATTAAATGAAAAACCTTGTACTGTCCAGGGAGGGAGTGACTCCTACAAAATCTGAGAAGGAACATTGAACTTGATATTAACAAGCAGTGTAGGGGAAAAAACGTGATGGGAGAGAGAATAAATCAGCACAAAAGAGAAAACCGCCCTGGAGAAAAATCTAAGTAGAGCAGAAGAGAAACATGAAAAGCAAATCGACCCCTTTGTTTCACATTTAGCAGTGCCTCAGTGTGGATTGCAGCATCAGTGTTGGCTTGAAGTTAGAAAAACCCCACAACCTTGAGCCATACAAGTCAGGAAGCACCTGAGCACAACTTCAACCTTCTTTTGCCAGTGTGTAGTTTTTATCTGGACTCCTACAGCCTTTTCTTTTCCAGACTTTAAGGACCCATTATGGTTCATGATAAAGAGCTCTTTTTTACATTTTTCTTTTTACACCCCTCTTGTCAGTCCTTTTCACAAGCTCTGATAATTCCTTTTGCATCTACTCATACCTACTGCACTGCTCCTGGTCTTCCTGTTAAGCTGCTGCTTATGTATGATCCTTGCCTTTCCCTTTCCTTTGCTGTTTTGGGGTCTTCTGTTCCTTTAGCACCACTTTTCCACAAACTGCATTTGTAATGTTTGTCCTCCTCTTCACACTATCCATCTGTCAGACTTAATGCAACTCGCCTTCAGTCCACTGGTTTTTGTGTGACTCTTGACAAAGCACTTTACCTCCTTTTACTTCAGATTTCACAACTGCAAAATGATGATAATATCATTGACTTCCTTTGTAAAATGTTTTGAAATCTACTGGTGAAAGCTCTGCATAAAAGGTGAATATTATTGCTGTTTAAATCAATAAGTACTAAGAATAAGGTGAGCTATGGATGTCTCTTTGAGAACTTTAATGTAAAATCTTGTTTGATCTTCCCTGTCCAGCTGAGACGAAGTATATGCATGCTGTGTATCAAGTGCAGGCGGCAGCCTAAGCTCTAGCTCAAATTTATTGATAATACAAAGTGTGTACATAATTTCAAGATTATATTGTGGGCCTGAAAATCTAGTATCGTGTCTTGAGGAGGGATTTTAAACTGCATTTGTGGCTCCCTTCCTGCCTTGGGCATAGGGACAGATGAGAGAGGAAGGGCTGCTGTATGAACTTTGATCACTGGTCTGATGAATACACAGAAGTACATGGTTAAGTGCCTGATACACTTTCTAAACTTGCTAACTAAAACATATGGTCATGGCTTTTCTTGAAATTTTCCCTCAAGAATCATTTATCTCTATGCTGAGAATAAGCATGAGCAATTTTCCCCAGAAGGTGAAATTCAAAGCTGCTAGTTCTGAAAACAGAGATTTAGAAAGAAAATGCCACATCGATTTTGACTCTGGCATCTCATGAGCATTTCCAGATCTCTTTTAATTTACTCTTTTGTGAAACAAATAGTACATGTGAGAACAGAGCTGGCATACACTTAACCTTCATTTAAAATATAGATTGCATTGAAATTATTGAGACAGATTTTTGGTTTTACATGAATTATGAGTTGTAAGCTTTACTTAGTGGAGACTTCATAAATATTTACCTTGTTAAACTGTTATTGCAAATTTCCCAGTAGTTTTATGTGTTGGAGAATGATATGATGCTTCATCAGATACTGAAGTACAAGATATTCTAAAACGTGTATGAATAATTGTGTGAAAACTTGTGTTTTCATAAACCATGACTTCAGTTTTTCTGAACCTGTTAATGCTGAGTGTCACACATCGGTATCGTATAGGATGCCAATAGGTGTTGGTGGGTGATTTCTTAAGGTAATTTACAGAACTAGATTCTAGTGTTTATAGTATGATCATAAACAATCTGTCAATCAGTCATATGTCAATTTATATAATGATGTATGTTTCGGGTTAATTTTCTTAAATACATTTAATACTGACATATTTGCAAGAAAAGATTGTGTTCAAAGCTTTTAGGGATCTTTGGTAGAACTGATCACCTATGATACTGATGTCTCCCTTTATTTGAACTCACTTATTCCCACATTTTGCAACAAGCCTGTGTGTAAGAGTTGTCTAGAGCTTAAAATTACATTGAATGTTGTACTTAACAGAACATCTCACTATCCTGAGATGGCCTCACTTCATTAGGTATAATTTAATTTCTTATTCAGTATTATTTTCTTTTTATTTCCACGATAGCCTCATGTATAAAACTTAAAAGGTCTGCAGACACTAAGAGATGAAAAGAAGAGTGATTCATCTTGGCAATGATTCAGTCTGTGGATTAAACAATATATTTCATAACTGTCACTGTGGAGTGGAGTTCCTTGTCCTGCTCCTGACATGATAACAGTCAACTGCGCTACAAGCCTCCAGTCCCCTGTAGGGAAAACTGACTGTTAGCTCTGACTGTGGATATTCTGCTCATAGCACCATAGAAGAACATCTAAAGCTATGTCTAAACTAGGAAACAAATAATTTTAAACTACCTGAGTTTTAGGAGTCATATTTTCTGTTTCCAGCGTATGCTTTATACAGGTATAAGAATATTTCTGTATATTCTTAATTAATCCAGAGATCATTTAGGAAGTGAAAAGCTTCGATAGCTGCTAGCTTGGTCTGCACAGTGCTTAGCCCTTTCCAGGCCTGATCTTTATTGCTCACCAAAGCATGAACTCAGACCTCTTGTTAAAGGCAGAGAGAATATTTAGGCTGCCTTCTGCTGAAGTGTTCCTGAGCTTGACAGTGAAGTGAGCAATAGGCAATGTCAATGACAGGCAAAGATGATTTAGTAAGAGGGCTCAGTTCTCCACTTACACGACGAGGTAGATAATGGTAAAATGACTATGCTTTCTTATGATCCCTACCAGGTTGTTAGAATCATAGAATAGTTAGGGTTGGAAAGGACCTTAAGATCATCCAGTTCCAACCCCCCTGCCATGGGCAAGGACACCTCACACTAAACAATATCACCCAAGGCTTCATCCAACCTGGCCTTGAACAACTTTCTTGGGCAACCCATTCCAGTGCCTCACCACACTCACAGTAAAGAATTTCTTCCTTATATCCAATCTAAACCTCCCCTGTTTAAGTTTCAACCCATTACCCCTTGTCCTGTCACTACAGTCCCTAATGAATAGTCCGTCACCAGCATCCCTGTAGGCCCCCTTCAGATACTGGAAGGCTGCTATGAGGTCTCCATGCAGCCTTCTCTTCTCCAGGCTGAACAGCCCCAACTTTCTCAGCCTTTCTTCATACGGGAGGTGCTCCAGTCCCCTGATCATCCTCGTGGCCCTCCTCTGGACTTGTTCCAACAAGTTGTTGAATCCTACCTCTAATCTACCATTCTCTGGGGTAACCTCTACGTACCATTTCTCTTGAGGAAGTAACATACAGTTTTCACTCTCTTCTGGAGTAAGGTAATTTGTCTTAATATCAGACCTTTCAGTCTGTCTTTCTCTGAGAACAATGATGTACAGTTTTTTAAAGCATAGCATTTCTTTAAATGAAAACATCTTTACAACAGGTGGTGACATATATAGTTTGCTTAGGCTTTTCCTTTAGTCATACCATTCCCTGAGCCCGAGGAAGACACAGCTTCTTTGCAAAATATCCTGGAATCTCTCTGCTGTTGACAAGCTGACCTCTATCCTCTCTTCGTATGAGATGTCCCTCTTAATTTGCTGGTCTTTGACTTCATAACTCCGCCTTTAAAAATCAAGTTGTGGAAGTGGAAATGGGATCCTTGATTGTGGCTCCTTTGCTTGTTGTCTTCCAAGTATGCCCTGGACATCTGCTCTGTTGCATTCTTCTTTACTACTCCTCCTACTATGACATAGTCACACAGGGGATTGTAATTACCTACCATAGTTGGGTATTTACCACTAAATAGTAATTTTGTGAATTAATTGTACTAATTGTTCCTTATGTGCAACAGAGTGGCCTGAGGTAGCTTTGTGGTCAGGTACAATCCCTGTGAGTGTACAGTGTCAATAATTGATCAGCTAAGGTTGTTAATGTGTGTCAATAGCATTTTATTTGGTAAAAATACTTACAGTATTATTTACTTCCACAAACAAACAGTTCACTTTATTGACAGTAGATAGGCACATACCAAGATGATGGAGTTTTCTAACTTTTTATACTGAATTACTTCTTGAGAAAAGGAGAAAACTTACTCTGAAGTGGAGATAAGGAAAAAAAAATCATTGTCTGAATTGATATCATCTTAAGTCTAAGGATGGTAACTGCATAGGCAGAGGTCTCCAGATTAATTTCTTGTATATCCAATAGAGTTAATCTAAGAATAGCATTCTTTTGGATCAGTGTGGTGTTGAGGTTAGAAAATCACTGGGAAAGAAAAGAATTATTTTTATTAGTAGGGCCTGAGCAGGGAATTACCTGAGCAGAAGAGATAGAAATGTCTGTTTGCACTTGATAAGAACTAAATCACTTTATTTGAAGCATTTTCCATGCAATAAGTCACTATTGTCTTTTTAAGGTACTTCTCATGTGTGGTCTCCAGTCCTACTGTGCTATACACTGACCAAATATGAAAAAAGTAAAACTCATCCTCAAACAGTTGAAAACCGAGGTGAAAGGCAAACATAAAGAGAAAGCAAATAGACAAAGGGATGATGTAGGGAGTACAAATGGTTTTAGTGACGGATCTCAGCCTGGTGACTAGTACCTTCAAAAAATGTAGAGGTCATGTTGGTATGGAATTTTATGAAACATTTTGATAGAACTGTTATTAAGGAATGAATCAAAATAGTTAGGGAACACATTATCTTTGCAGCCTATCAAAAATTCTTTCATTACTTGAAGAGAGGCAATCTTGTAACTCCAGTTGTAAATACAGTTAATGTGGATAAAGCCACTTAAAAAAATTACTTTAACATAATAAGAAAGCTCTCTTGTGGATTAGAGAGTTTTAACAAGGTAAGAAATAAGGACTTGAGGAAAAGATTAATAGTTGAGTAATGTAATGACCCATACTGGAAGTAGTACTTCAGTTGGGTTTTTTTTTCAAGATAAAATGACATGGGGCTTGTTAGCTATGAGGAGGTACAAAGCGTGCAGAAGGATTAAACGGTGATCGAGCATTCAGTAATAAATGACAGGTGAGCTTCAAGGTAGACAGCTGATTGTAACTGATTCTGAAAGGACAATTGGAACTAATCATACTGCCTGATAGATTCTATATTAGCTGTAACAACTCCAAGAAGAATACTTGGTCATTGCAGGGAACAGCATAGAGCAGGCTGCAGCTTAGTGCAGTTTAGAAAGAAATTGAGATGTTGGATTGTATTAAGACAAAATGAGTATCATTACAGGAATTTTTAGTACACTTTTGCCTGTATTTAAGGTGTTTGATCTCAGACATTCCATCTCAAAAGGCAGATGAAATAATAGAAAAGGTCTTAAAGCGAGCAACAAAATTGAAGAAATACAAAACCAATTCCTGGAGAAGTAAACATGAGGGTATTTAAGACAGTGCTAAGCAGAAATTAATATGGGACAAAATGATGAATAATGGTGAGGCGAGTCTGCTGTAAAATGAAGTGAAAGGCATGCTTCAGTTTACTGCAGTGCAGTTGAAAGACAGCAGGCTCAAAATAATGATGGGAGCAAACTGAACACTGCTGAACTAACCCAGTGTTTTCGTTCTTAACACTTTGCTCAGAGAGATTCTTAGGTATGATTTTGAGAGCTGGCTGTTTCCACTGACTGCTGCTCTTACTGGCATGTGGCCACTCTGGGTTTTCCAGGGCTCTTGGCGCCCCAAGTGTGCAAGCTTTTCGAGTTGGTCCCCAAAGAGCCACTGCTGGCCACTCCAGGATCAGTTTCTGATCCTGTTTTTCAGGACCCGACTTAAAATTGTATCTTGTCCCACTGCTGACTGACTGAATGAGCCCTGAGTATTCTTCTGAATGCAATGTGCTTTGTACAGGTGACCAAACAGCATGTGATGTTGTCCAGCTTTCTGGCACCCTACATCCACAGAATTTAAACTACCCCTCACTTTTACCTTTCTGCTTTCAGGCCCATATATGTTGCGTCATGGATCCTGTCATGAACCCTTTGGCAGGTTTATTACCTTTCTTTGTGCAAAGCACTCTTGTTATCTAGCTTCACTGTCAGTACCATCTGTTTAATTAATGCTTTATCTGGACAAGCTCTGGTCTAAGTTCCCTCTTTAATGTACCTTTGATATTTTGTGTAGGTTTTGAAAATAGGCAGATAGATGATAATAAAATCATCAGACTATCTAGAATCTGTCATTCACTCCCTCATACCTGTCATTGCTTCAGTTGCACAACTGCAGTAATTGCAATAATTTCTGTTTTTAGGTCTGTGTACCGTTGTTTTGCCCAAAAAATGACAACTAATTCTGGGTAACTTAATATGGTATTTTCTAAAGTTCACCTAAAATAACTCTGGAATTTTTATGCTTGTAATATAAAATGAAAAATAAATAATCATAGCGATCTTTGTTATTTTTTCTTAGATTTTCATGGGCAGAATGAGCATGCTTTTAATGTAGGTTTAAAAAATAATGCTGAGAAAACAAGGGCAACAGATAGGATTGGAAGATACTCTGAGAGATCCTTCAGCCCACTTAAGATAGGATTAATTATGCCAAGTCATTCCTGACTAATGTTTGTTGAATTTGTACTTAAAAAAATCCTGCCTGCAATTTAAACATATTAGTAGAGTGGGTAGTAAGAGTAACTTCTTGCAAAACTTCTCTGTTATTTGAAGATTGTTGTTATGTCTCCTTTGTCAGTCCTTGGCTAAGTTAAACCAAATTCTCTCAACCTTTCCTCACAGAATTTGTTTTCAAACCTTTTATCATTCTTGCTGCTCTCAGCTGTCCAGCTGAGTCATATCTTTATTGATGTTTGGTGTATTAAACTCCATACAGTGCTTCAGCCTCAGGCTGTAACCTGCTGAGGGCTACTTCATATGTCCTGTGTGTGACATCTTCATCACACACCCAAGTAGGAGGGTAATTTTAGTAGAGAAAATACTCACTGGTGTTCTGTTTGTTATCCTTTAGTCTCAACACCTTTCATCTAATGAATTGTTGCTGTAATTAGGTGTTCCCCATGTTGTATTTGTGTAACTAGTGATTTCTACATAAATACTGTATACTGCATGTCTTCATTGAACTATATCTTATTTGTATCATCAGTTTGTTCAGATAAGTTTTTAATATGAATGGTGTCCTCCACAGTCCTCATGCATTCTTCCAGCTTGATATTATCTGCAAATTTAATTGCTGTGTGTTTTATTCCATCATTCAAGTCTTTCAGAAACATGCTGAATAGCACTGAGCTCAGCTCAGGCTCTTGCAGAAGCTTTACTTTATGCATTGCTTTCTTTTAACAGTAAACCAACAGTTTTGCAGATTGTTTTTTATTAGCTGTACAATAATTTTATTGAGATAGTACCATTTTAGCTTGTGTTTGACCTTATCAGAAAAAAACTGTGTATAAAGCTTTTCTGAGGTTAATCTAAAACTAATTTTGAACTCAGAAGCCTATTAACTTGTCCTAGAAGAAAATCAGGCTGACTTGTACGAAGCCTACTGTTTTATAGGTGTTTATTGTTTTTGATTGTTTTCAGAATTATGGAGGATTCAGACTAACTTCAAATAGCCTGGGATTTCTTCATACTGCCCTTTAGAGACTGACATTATTTTTGCCTTTTACAGCTGTTAGACACTTGCCTGCCAGTCTGATTTCAAAGGTAAATTACTAATGGATCTAGGTTTGAACCAAAACAACACGAGAGATTTCTGTTACCTGATTTGTTTCCCTCTAGATGAACTTTTTCTACTTATTACACAGGTACTTAGAAAGTGTTTTCATGTTGCTGTTTCCTTGCGTATTTATAGTTGTACTTTGGCTTTTGTACTTTTCTTCTGTGTTCCTGCAACTGCCTCAAGACATTAAATAGGAGGCAGCAGACTTTTATTTCAAAGCCAAGACATTTTTCGTCTTTAATAAGGTGACCTAATGGTCACTGCTAGCCAATACTTCGAAGCAGACTGCTCACAGTTTTCTGCATTGAATGCCTTTGCACATCTGGATACGGACTCCATTAAAAAAGATGGTATAAGCTCTTCTCCTTTTGTGTCACTCCTGCACATTCCTTCCCATTCACACTCAAAGAGATAAACTAAGCTGTAAGAGAGCTGATTTCTTTTGGTTATATATATATATATTTGCTTCAGATTGCCTATTTCTTCCTCTTTCTGATGTGGCAAATAGTTCGTGATAAATAGAAACAGAACTGGTGTGTATACTCATTGTAAAATAAAGCATATTTTGTTGCAAAAGTTGTGATTAGACATGAGCTGTCAGCAGATTCCAGTGCTCTACAGTTATCTATGCATTAAAAGTATTAATAAGAATAATAGCTTCTATTATGCAGAATAGAGCTGCTTTATAGTCCCTACCTAATGTACTCTGGAAATATAGTCCCCACCTGGGAAAGGTAACAGTCAAATACCATACAGCATACCAGTTAACTCTGGAAAAATGTCTGCAAAAACTCAGTGAGGAATTAAAAAGAAATGGCAAATTCTGTTACAGCCTAAGATAAAACAAACAGTTTTGTTAATAGACTGGCTGGGGATATAGAGGATGTTTTTTCCTGTTTGTGGGTTATGTGGGTAAAGGTTCAGTGGCTGCATTCTGGCCCACAAAGGTAATTTCCCATATGGCAGTCAATAACAGCCAAAGAGCATATCTATTCTCTGTCACACAAGTGTAAATTTCTTTTAATATTCCTCTCTATATTCCTCATTTAACTGGCCTGTCTGTAGCACAGAAATTGTATGACTTAAAAATCAACTCTTAATGAAGTTGCTTCAGTAATTGGGACCCTTTCAAAAGGCCTGATTAAGCCAAATTGTGAATTTGTTTCAGATGAGTCCATTTATTTGTTTGTGTTCACTTTCTGTTGTACTTTGGTGGCAATAATACTCATAAGCAATAACAGCTGATTTTTCTATATGGTCATTTGCATAAGAAGTTAGATGAAAAAATAGTATTGCCCAGTGATCTGTGCATCATCATCCTCTGTGCATCTAATCATCATTAGCCATGGAGCTAACGTTCTGAGTTGTAATACCAAGAAAAGGAATGAGAACGTGTAGCTGTGATTGTGAGAATATGAGTTATGATTAGTGAATCTGAAAGATGGGGTCTGATTGGGAAATCCCTGCCCGCAAGAATGATTGAACTCATTCTCCTCCCGAGTAGAAGCTGCTTGTGGCAGTGATATGGATGTCTGTGTGCTATAACTTGGACCAAAGCCGTCCTTTCTCTTCTGAAAGGTCACTAAAGAGCCATTAAATAGCAGCAGCTTTCAGCTTCGTGTCAGAAGTAGTTTGCCAGTCACAAGGCAGCACTTCAAAAAGTTTTAAATTCACCCTGTTACATCAAGAGCAATGTAATAAGCTCTGGTAGTCACGTAGGACATGAACTGTCCTCTTGGAGAATATTTAATGTATGCTTTGTCATCCCTGAAACTCCACAGTCTTGTGTAGTGCTGTTACACTTTAGAAAGAATATGTACCTGGTGAATCACTCCTACTAAATCTGATTTACTTGTAGCAAAGCCTAAAACAAACAGCCCAACGCATACACAGTTGTAAGATATATAGCTTCCTTTGCTATTCTACACACAGGACAATGACAATGAAAATAACAACAAAAGTTACCAAAGCACCTTGAAGAAAATGACTTGGAGTAGTGTCTGACCTCTACCTTTGTCCATCTTTTATATGTAGTCTGTAGTGGAACCAATACGCATTATTGAAAACCAAAACCACTTCTGCAGCTATTGAATGATAGACAGGGTATGTATTTTTTAGATCTATTCTCTTGCCTCCTACCACCTTTCTTTTACTACCAAAAAAAGGGCAAAAGGAAACATTTACTTGTTTAAAAATGTGTACCTTGTATTTCTCTTCTGATAACAACAACAACAAAAGTGTTCCTATACTATTATTTATTACTGTGCATTGTCTGCTAAGGCTATGTTTTCTATCATGGGATTCAAATTGCTTCTTGTGCCATCAGCATTTTCCTTTTCCACATTTCTTTCAAGGCAAAATAGAAAATCTATTTCTCTGCAGTAGTGACAGTGATCTGGGAAAACTTTATTTAGGGTGAAAGGGAAAATAATGGAGTTGGAACAAGTATCTACACTAAAAATATATTTAGAACATTGAAAACCACTGTATTCATGAGACAGCATTGTATCTGTTTTAAATTAAGGTAAAGAAGATATAGAAACAGTGTGTGTAATGACCACTTGCCTGCCTATTTGCATTGTAGATTAAAAAACCTGAAGATGTAATGAGGAGTTGAAATGAAAGACAGTGCATTTATGGAGGACAGTATATTTATTTTGCAGAAAAGCAGTGTGAAGGCAGTGCCATTCTTGTAACAGTAAAACTTGGAGTGCTTTTAAAAATAAACAAACACAATTCCATTCAGGGTTACTGCACAGGAGGCTACATAAATAAAAGTCCAAATACTGCTTTCTTAATTCACACATACAGTTACATTTAATGGCAATAAGACTTCCAACGTGAGTAAAACCAGCAGGGTCTGGCCCATAAAAATTATTCTTGTTTGCAGTCTGCCTATTTGCTAAAGCTAAGCACTAAGGTTTCATTTACTGTCTTCTGTAGCAGCAGCTCTGATTTAAGGAGATGATGAATTCTACCCTCAGGCTTTTCAGTCTGTAGTACCTCTTCAGTTGTGCCAACACAAGTGTTAGTTGGCCATTTGGCAAACCAAATGTGGAAAAAAAATAGAGCTAGTACTCTGTGCTTATTCTACAATGGCAATGCAGAAGAAGGGAAGATCTTGCGGGTTTAGCGAGTATACCTCATCCAAAGATAAATAAAAGCAGTAATTAGGGAATGACAGGTACAGAAGCAGGATCTTTTTTTGAGTACTAGATCTCTCCTATAGTACAGTAAATCTTTTAGTGATACAGTAATCAAAAAGAAAATACTATTAACGCTGATTATCTAAGTTTAAAAGGCAGTATTAATATGTACATATTACAGCATCTTCTTAGTTTCAGGGTGAGTCTGTTTGCATAACTGGAGCACTTACAAAATTTAGCTGTGACAGGAACTGACAGGTTTATGTCAAGTTTTCTGTTCTCTCCACCTAATTAGACAGGATAAGGAGTTGTGCCACCAATGCAACAGAAGGAACATAAATTGTAGTTCGATTAGCTTATTTTTTCCTTTCTTCTCTGAATACACATGCTAATGGATACCATTCAAACTGTTTGAATCACAGACAGCAATACAAGGCTCTGTTCTGAAATCATTTAATTACATGCTTAACTTTAAAGATGTGAACACTGTAAAAGTCACAAATACTGAGGCCACTTACACTTAATCTTAAGGATATGCTTAGTATTTTTCTGGATCAAGGCTAGAGTACTGAGCCTTTACAGGAATGAATGGAAGCTGATCTGCTTATGAGAAGGTTTAATGGGAATTTCATTTTTCTTTTCATTTAAAATTCTGTCAACATTATATCCTTCCTGGGCCCTGGAGGAAGAACTGTGTCTAGATAATGTTTCATTGGTACTGCAGCAAATGGGCTGTAAAGTAAATGTTATAATTAGGCTTTGAATCATTAGGTTGGGTGTAGCTAGTCAGACAGAATTGTAAGCTGGTGTAGAGATCCATGCTGGAAAGAAAACTGAGTCCTGCTGCCCATTTTCTGTAGTTTCTTTTTGCTTTTAAGTCTGTTGTGACTCAGTAGTCATTCTTTTGCTACATGGTATCAAAGGGAGAATCCTTTGGGGAGAATCCTTTTTTTTTTTTTTTATTATTATTATTTTGCTTCCATACTTTCCATTTTTGACCTGAGAAGACAGGAGAAGGCAGCTGGTGTTCCACAAAGTACATTTAGCTTTAATCTTTGCCTTGAGGATTTTGGATGCAGTATATGTATCCTGCCTTAGATGATCATTTATGCAGATGAAAAATACTATTTTTGCCCTCTAGTATCATCTTTAAATGGAGTATACTTCATGGGTATGTCTTAGTATCTGTGGAGACTTTTATGTGGGCCTTGAATACATTAGTGCTGGTACTGACAACAATACAGGCATGCTGACATGAGTACGCCTTGCCTTTAGAATCTCTACAGGACAGACTACTGTTTCATAGAGGAACTGTCTTGCTTTGAGTACCCCATAAATCTATAAGATGTCATTAGAGTGGACAGTGTTGAGGTGGCTTTCAAATAGATAAGAAAGAAGCAAAGAATATTGTCCTCTGTTCACCTGAAACAATTGTGTTTCTTCTTCTTAGTAGCTGGTGCAGTGCTGTGTTTTTGACATTAGTCTGAGAACAATGCTGATAACACCGGTGTTTTTAGTTGTTGCTAGCTAATGTTTATGCTGATCAAGGACTTTTCAGTCTCATGCTCTGCCAGTGAGGAGGGGCGTGGGAAGCTGGGAGGAAGCAGACACAGAACACCTGATTCAAACTAATCAAAGGGGTATTCCATACCACAGCATGTCGTACCCAGTATATAAAATGGGTGAGTTACCCTGAAGGCCCAGACTGCTGCTCGGGTTGGGCTGGGTATTGGTCAGTGGGTGGTGGGCAATTGTAATTGTGCATCACTTGTGTTTACTGCTTTCTTCTCCTTTTCCCCTTTTAGTTTTTTATTCTCTCCCTTTGTTATTTCCCTTATCACTATCATTATTGGTGGTAGTAGCAGTGGGTTTGTGTTATACCTTAGTTACGGGGCTGTTCTTATCTCAACCCGTGGGAGTTACATTCTTTTGATTCTCCTCCCGATCATTACAGGAGCAGGGGAGGAAGGGGGGGAGTGAGTGAGCAGCTGTGTGGTTCTGAATTACCTGCTGGGTTTAAACCATGCCAAATATGTAAAAAAGAGAAAGGCCTGTGCAGAAAGAATTGCAAATGGAGTTTAGATGTCCATGATCCTTGATGTGTGAAACATCTGAGGCCATTAGGAAGGCAAATACACTATATTAAATCAAGGAAGGGAGAAAATAGGGAAGCTGGAGCTGAAATTCCTTAAGTTGGTCGTTCCGTGTTGGTTTGGGTGTTTTACAATGAAGTGCTTTGTGGCTTGAAAACACTTTGAGGCTCAAGTCTATTCTAGCATCATTTCCAATTAAAGAACTTACGGAAAACGAAGTGAAAACATACTGTTATCTATCATATTGGATCTAGATTTGGTTAATTCTCCCCAGAAGAATTCTACAGGCACATGAAATTCATTAAGGAACAGCCTGGCAAAGGATCTATCCTTTACTGGCAGCTGTAAGTGTATTGGGTAGTCGAGGAACTCAGACTCACATCTCACTGAGAAACTGCAAAGAGATTAAATAGTCAAGCAAAACATAACTTCTTTACAGTAGAACTGCCTTTTGGTACAATAACACTGCTGGAATTCCTGCAATGCCATTTCACTTTATCTTACCTATCAACATGTTTAACTTAGGTTTTATCTACACCTTGACAATTCTCCAACAAAGCTCTGGGCAACCAGTGGTAGTGTAGAGTGATAGTAAGAGTGATCTGATCTGCTTGGGAAACAGAGTTGGGTCAGATGCAATGCTAATGTAGAACAACATTAAGAGTGATCTTACTGGCACAGATCCAGCATCAAGGTTGGCTTAATGGCAAATATGGCCCATCTGCAACTAGTACTTCCGAACATGGCTGAGCTGTACCATGCCTTAGGAGTGGCTGGTGTGCTGTTCCTTCCTTGGTGCACCTGATGGGTGTGTGACAAGTCTATTACCATTTGTCATGTAAATATATATTTAGGGACCTTATAAAGCTGTCTGAATTGTTTCATTTGTAGACTAACTGCTCCTTGATAGTGTTGGTGGCTTAGTTAAAACGACTGTCTAAAATGCATGTCATTAACTTGACAGACTACAATAGCTCCAAGGGTTTATCATGTCGGTGCAGGTGTTGAACTTGAGTGTGGGAATAATACTACTGGCTAGAGCAGAATAATAGGAGGTTGGAAATGTCATGGAGTCTCTCACTGGTGTATTCTGAGTTTCTCTTAGCCTCATTTCTCACCCTTCTTACAGAAGTATTTGAAAAGAAAAATAAGTGTCAGTGAAGGCTTTTAGAATCTTGTATTTCAGGTGCCTCAGAAAAGCAAAGTATTTTACAAGCATTCGAAATGAAATGTCTCAATTTAGGAAATAACAGTTATTAATTCTTTCAATCAAACTACTCAAAGCTTTTAGGTTTTGTGTAAACTGGTAGTCTACAGACTATTTAAATTAAAAAAAACACGAACCCAAACCCAAATCCCCCAACAAACAAACCACAGACTGTCTTTATTAGCAGCTTATCATGGGAGAACCAGAAATCTTGCCACCAAAATTGCACTTCTGCAGAGAAAAATGGCAGCTAAATTCTTTCATTAAAGAGGTCATCTGGTCTAGCCTCCTCCCCCAGGCAGGATTAACATTAGATCAAGGATCCCTCACGATTTTGTGCCATCAAATTCTGAAATTCTTCAAGGACTTAAGTCTCTCCTTTAAAACAACAACAACAACAGATGCAAACATGTTTTAGATCTGAGCCTATGGAGTCATATGTTTAAAATCTTAGGCTTCAGAGATCAGTCATCAACTTCTGATGGAAGGAAACAAGAAAATAAAAATGGCCTTCCTCTCCAGGCAGGAGGTGCAAACTGTCTCTACACATCTGTAAATATTTTCTGGAAAACTGTATTTTAGTATGCAAATAGTAAAACAAAAAATAAAAATTAAGCAACTTTTCTTCCTAATGTTTCATTTCCAAGCTAAATTTTAAACCACAGCACATTTTTATGAGTGCTATATATAAAAGTTTTGAAGTTAGGATAAAAAATGGGAACACAGATGGAGCTTTTGTTATAGTGCTGCTAAGGATGTTGCTGTAGTAAATAAAGTATATTTAATATTTTAAGAATGGCATCCCTGAAGTATCTTATATGCTATTTCTTCTCAACTGCCTTTCTTTAGCTGGAAAAAGGAAAAACAGTTCTTATAAACACATGTACCTCTCCCTTATCAAATAAGTATATATATTTTCAGGATAAAATTAAATATAATTATATGATTTTTATATATCTAAATTAAATACTTATTTTAAAATATGAAATAAAAAATAAGAATCTCTGAACTGAATTAATTTACATACTTTTGAAATATTTTCTTTTAAGTGGACCTTTACTGCTTTAGAATAATGGCCATAATTATAAAGTAATGCCCCCAAAGATTCAAATATACTTAGAGTTGTTTATTCCAAACAGAAGGTTTGTTTTTACAAGGCTTGGCTTATGCAGATCGGTGGATCGTGAAGTTATTTATCAAATTATTTCAAATAATTAGTGAGAAAATTTTACATTGTTCACAAATAATTAAACCAAAAAGCAATTGCATTAAACAAGTGAACAATTCATTGTGAAACCTTTGTCCAGCTCAAGTCTAACCAAATTTTTAGTGTCAGGAAAATGAAATAAAAGGTTATTTATATTAAACACATCATCTTTATATTAAACAGATCATCTTCACATTGCTCCAGCATAAGCACTTGCTCACTGGTAGGGAGTATTTAAGAGAATTTTTCTGTAACTTCCCTAAATTGCTATGTGTGCATATTGTGTTAAATGGACTTCAGTCAAAGGGAAAGCAATCTGAGAGCTGAAACTGAAGATCACTTCAAAACTGTAAAAGTGCCTTAAAATAATTTAGTACAAGGAGAAGTAAATATGTGTAATATTTTAAAAGAGTTTTGAACCTGGGAACATTGTAATGAACTATGGGGCCCCATAAATGACTATTTAAGTAGAAGGAGAAGACAGAGATGAATGGTGGAAAAAGGAAATGGAACTGAAAAAATTAAATGGATCAGGTATGAGTAAAATTATTCTGTCATACTGTGAGAAGGAAGAGAGCAAGCCTCATGAGTGCCACTTCTTTCAGTGTTTTGAAAAAGGCACTATTTCTTTGCTGGGAAATGCAGGCCATTATCAGGCGCTGATATTTCAAGCTTATGCATGGGGAAAAAAAAAGTCATAAAGTAAACTCAAGATCTATTTTCCTTTCCCTCTTCACCTGATAAATACAGGGAGAAAAACTTCAGACTACTAAAAGATGCATCTATTTATTTATTTACCACGTTAGCTAGCAAAAGTCAATGTACAGTTATATTTGGTAATTTATTTCACCATGAAACATGCAGGGACCTGTTTTCTGCCGTATAATACTTAATGTTATGTGAATCTACTTATAAACTAACCAAGAGAGATATTAATTATTTCATATTAACCATGATGCGTACAGTTTCAGGTAACAGTAATGCGTAGTTGAAATGCATCTTTTTTCTTACATCCATTCTGTATCTATCTATTCATAGGACATGGATCAAATAGTTATGCCGAAACAAGGGACACAGATCTAAGCAAGTCATCACCAATTTTAACCCACGGCAAATATTTTTTTCGCTACAGCTACTGGCAAAATAGTTTGTGTTTTTTTTTTCTCTCATGAAATGTTCAAGTCTAAACTGGAAAAATTTAATCTTGTGTCCTGAAGTTTCCTGCAATTTGTACACTAGCTGTTCAGTGCTTCACTTTCTAGTAAACCACCTGTTTGGATGTTCTTCTCTTGCACTGAAATCCTAGGTTTGATGCAGGACTGACCCAGCTGTTCTGAAGATGTCCAGGGTGGGGCACTCTGATCAAAGTGCCTTTGGATAAAAGTATTTTAGTTTTCAAGACAAAATGTTTTGTTTTTTCCCCACTTTTTTTCTTCAAGGAGACAGAGCCTTTTCCACAGAAAGCAAGTGACCACTTGTTATTTTAAAAAAAACAGGGTTGCAAATTTCTACTCCCCTGCCTTAAGTGGATTTTGCTTTCGCTGTTGTCTCCAGCATGCTCGGGTTGTGTTGCTGCATTATGGCTGAGATGTACTGTTTTATAGGGCTGTGGTAACCTATTTCTTGAGTGTTTTGTGGCGCAGTCTCTGTAGACCTGCAACAGTGTGAAAGGCCAAGGCTCAACTCCTGTTATTTTACATGTTTGCAGACTACAGAACAGCATTTCAGGCACAACAGTGTGACAAAATGCAAGCCACACAGCATATTCATAAGTGGATTACGTATTCTTTTAGTTTTTTGAGGATTATTTTTTTTTCTACTTTACTCTTGCTGCAGCAATTTAGGAATTAAAATTTCCAGATCATTTCTCCTATTTGTGTTTAAACTAGGGATGAGGAAGGAAACTGAAGTTTTCACCTGGAACTCCATAAATGTTAATTGTGCTGCAGAAATGCAGATGACAGCAGGACTTTGTCTTGTCTTGTAAAATGTACAGACAAAAAACTTATTTCAACAGCCAGGAAGGAAGTTTAGCAAATCCTTCCTTAAATTTTGTTTTATGCAAGTAAGCACCAGTAAATGTTTTGACTTTAAACACCTTGATTGTTTAGCATGCAGAATTTTAGACATGTCAGCTTTGGTTGTTTGATTTATACCTTTGACCTATCTCTAATTATTTTAACCTTATAATTTGCATAAATCCAATCTCTGCTGTCAGACTTGGAAGAAAACAGAAATCCCCTTATGCATTGTGATTCACTAAAGAAATTAGAGGTGTGATGCTGGGTGGGCTTTTTTCATTTGACCCTTTACAACTTCTAATATTGAATTTCTCTAGTGAATTCTTCTGCTCTTGAAAGTACATATTCATGGAGAGCAGTTTACTGCTGAGTGCTGCCTCGCATTGTGGAAACTTTTTTTGCCTCCTTCTGACAAAGGGGATCAATAACTGCCTGCAACATCTGTGCTGTATCTGACCTGCCCAGCTCAGCAAGGGAAGTTTGGACTGTTACTCTTGGAAAATTCAGATTGGAGTCACTGGTTTGCTATCAAACTTGTAAACTTGGATTTGAATCCTGTTTTGGATTCCAGACACTGACTCATCAGGCCAAAGGGAATTCAGGGGTTTTAGATCCAGAGTTTTGGTTCAAGCCCATTTTGAGCTGTGAGGGTGCTGCCGGACTGCTGTTGTCCCTTAGCAGTGTACGAACTGGGAGACCTCTCTGAGGGGTTAGTGGTCCTTTCTGGCTTTTCTCAGATCCCTGGAGCCAGAGTGAGCATCTTTACTATGCAGGTACCTGTGTCTTGTAGGCAATGTTTGTGGGAAAGGGCAAAATTTATTTCTGTGGAAGAAAGTACCTGTTACGAAAAGGAACAGCACATTTCACTCCCTGTGCCGTGAATGAATGGGCACCTCAGCTGAGCAGAATGAAGCTGTAATGCTGCTTGCAGAGGTGGGAGTAAGACTGTCATTCCACAGATGGTGCTGGTGTTAGAGCATATGCTGGCATGATAGCTGCTATAAATGGTGGGACCTTACCCCTATGACATGTGAAATCATTCTCCAAGGAGAGAAGAGTGTCCACCAGAAATGGTGGCCTTATCAGGTACAGTTTTATATATTGAAAAGTTTATTTAGTTGGCATTTTCCTGGTGTTTAACCTCTGTGCAGGAGGGTGCTTAATACTTTCTTACCTCACAAAAAGTGGTGACAGGCCTTCATATGTTAAAAGCTGGGGAGCCGTTCTGATGTTGCAGTAATGAAGGCCATTACTATCTATTAGCTTAGATGGATTAAAAGGTTAAAACACTTTCTGGTGAAAATTAATTATCCTGAGAATTCAGTTAGAAGTGTTCTTTGATGTCTGGCATTTGCATGCCTGTGATGAGGAATAGGTCACCTGCTATATGCATAAACTCCCAAAGCTTACAAGAAGAGGAGCAGCAAAGTGCTCTGCTAATCTGCTTCTGGTTAAGGATGATCTTTTTACCAATGTGGAGTAAGTTGCACCTCACTGATATGACTATCTGCAGGTTGACTAATTCTGGGCAGGAATTTGAAGTGTCTTTGTGGCTTTGATTAGTGATATTCTCACTATCATCTGTAACCGGACCAAAAAGAACTCTCCACTCTTTTTCATTCTGCTCTTGTGGTAATGCTAGGGAGAAAACTGATAGTAAAGGGTGAAAATGTCATGTATTTTGTGTGACCAATAAGGCATTCATCAGTGTGGCCATGGGCTACATGACTATGCCGTACCCTGAGGTTTGACTACCTACTGACATTGACAGCACTGCTCACCAAATGGAGTTCACCTGGACACAAGTGCTTTTCTGGGTCAGTGCAAGAGAGCTTATCGTTGTACTTTCCCTTAGCATTTTGGTTTACTCATTCCCCTATCTTACTCTGCCTTTATGTCTCTATTTGAAGAGGCAGTGTCATATGCTGTTGGCAGTCTCTAGCACAATCTGGGAGTGACCCAAGACGTCGTAGTATCTTTATACACACCCATTCCTTTATGGAGAGAAGAAAATGAACCAGGCTATGATGACCTGTAAAAATAAAAGTGTTGAAAATGAGGTCAGTGAAACATGGTTAGGAAATTGCTTGCAGTGAAAATTCACAACCCTCAAGGTAATAAGTGTTACCAGTCTGTAGTTATTGCTTTCATGATAAAGATGCTGTATGCCCATGAAGTGGCAAGGCGCTTCTCTTTGCAGGCCATAGAATCATAGAACAGTTAGGGTTGGAAAGGACCTTAAGATCATCTAGTTCCAACCCCCCTGCCATGGGCAGGGACACCTCACACTAAACCATATCATCCAAGGCTTCATCCAACCTGGCCTTGAACACCGCCAGGGATGGAGCATTCACAACCTCCCTGGGCAACCCCTTCCAGTGCCTCACCACCCTAATAGTAAAGAATTTCTTCCTTATATCCAATCTAAACCTCCCCTGTTTAAGTTTCAACTCGTTACCCCTTGTCTTATCACTACGGCTCCTAATGAATAGTCTGACACCAGCATCCCTGTAGGCCCCCTTCAGATACTGGAAGGCTGCTATGAGGTCTCCACGCAGCCTTCTCTTCTCCAGGCTCAACAGCCCCAACTTTCTCAGCCTATCTTCATACGAGAGGTGCTCCAGTCCCCTGATCATCCTCGTGGCCCTCCTCTGGACTTGTTCTAACAGTTCCATGTCCTTTTTATGTTGAGGACACCAGAATTGCACACAATACTCCAAGTGAGGTCTCACGAGAGCAGAGTAGAGGGGCAGGATCACCTCCTTTGACCTGCTGGTCACGCTCCTTTTGATGCAGCCCAGGATATGGTTGGCTTTCTGGGCTGCAAGTGCACACTGAAGCTGGCTCATGTTCATTTTCTCATCAACCAACACCCCCAAGTCCTTCTCTGCAGGACTGCACTGAATTTCCTTTTTGCCCAACCTGTAGCTGTGCCTGGAATTGCTCTGACCCAGGTGTAGAACCTTGCACTTGTTTCAGTGTAGCCTCAAAGATGTTAAAAATCTCCAGTGCAAATTTACACAATCTGCTCACTTTCTCAACTGCCTTTGCTGGCTTCAGCATGAGAGTTAGTTGTGTTCACAATTGTCAACTTCTCCACAGTATCAAACTATGGTTAATACTCTTTCTGTATTTACTTTTTTGTTGTTCAGGAAAGCCTGAATCTTTAACTTCATATCTGCTCTATGATCAGGCCTCATATTGAATATGTTGTTTTCATTTAATTGGAGAATATGAGAAATCTGTCCAATCTTTAAATATTTTTCTCTGAAAAAATTACTTTATATATCAGCTCAGCAGCTATCACATCTGGGGCCACTTCACATCCGTTCAAACCTTATCTAAGAGTTCACGTGAATTCAGTTCATGCAGCACACTATATGTTTTAAATAATGCACTTTAAAGTAAATTGGAAGATTTAAGAATTACAGAATCATTTAGGATAGAAAAGACCTTTAAGAACATTGAGTCCAACTTTAGAACATCAAATCTAACCATAAATGGATAAATTAATCTTTTCAGTTTAGAGTGGCATGATGGACTCAGCAGTGGGACTCTGCATTCTCTTACCAGCTGTAGATGAGAGCTGTGTGAATTCTTGGCAGTCTTGTATGCCTGAATTTATTTATTTTTATGTTTTGCTAATGTCTATGGTAGTAGACATATTTATAGATTAGCAAAAGCTGCAGATGAGGAGCGAGTCATTGTGTGTTCTTTAGATTGCTTTTCAAAGTTTAGACTAGGGAGAATGAACAATGCATTAATTTTACTCTTACCAGTATCTCTTCATACATTTCATGCATAAAAATTTCTAAAACCCCCAGTTCAAGCTGATTAATACAAAGTCAGATATGGCTTCATGGCAATTGCAGCAATATACAAAACTCCTTTCAACCAATGAATACAGTCTTTAATTAACTAATTATCTCAATTCACTCCATTGTCTTCTACTATACAGAAAGCCCAACTGGGACTGAGGATCTTATTAGATGACCTGGTGATAAAGCTTTGAAGATATAAGTTTAAAAAGATTGACTGAAGTGTACAGTATCAGAATAAAGGCAATACCTCCTCACCCACGACTCATAATTCAGCTCTTGCCACTATCTGCCTTTGGTTAAAGTAGCTCTGGCTTCATGTATCTAACAATTTTATTTCTAGTTCCACTCATTATAGATGCAAGAACCAGTGTACAGTGCTACTGTGGTGAGCTGTGGCTTGTAGATTGAATATCTTTGGACCAATGTTGCATAGCATCCCTTTGTTTAGCATCCCTACTTCCTGTACAGCTAATGAAAAGAATTTATGCCTAAATCCATCCCTAGTGCAGTTCCAGTAAAGAGAATGAAGCCAGGCATGCATATACTGTTGAGGGTTTTTTTACATTCTCACCATTATTTAAGTCTATGAGGTCATTGCAGAAGAGGGAAATAAGAGGCTGAGGAAGAAATAAAAATAATCAGCCATCTGACTTTGTAACTCCACTTGTGTTGTGACAGAGCAGTGCAAGTATGCCAAAAGGAAAGCAGTACATCGTGAGGATTCTGGCTTTTATCTGGAGAATATGTCTTATCCATAAAAATCATGAAGAGCTTTACACTTGTGGAAGTGTGAATAACACTGTTAAGTTCTTTCAGTCAGCAAGGTGAAAAGGCAGTCATTGGGCTGGGAAAGGGTAATTGACTGATGGCTTCTGTGACCCCAGTGCTCAGAGACAGAAGGACCTTGTCAGTCAGACAAAAAATTACTGCTTAGGAACAAGCACAGAAATTTAGTCATACAGCTCCAATTATTAGTAAGGTCTGTGCATTTTAACCGTTCATGCACTGTTTTTTAAATGCAGCAACAGATAAAGCTCACAAGTAGTTTGAAAGTATTTATGCCGTTAATCAGAAACATCCTAGCTGTTAATGTCCTTCCTTTACAAGCACAGTTAGAGAGCAGTAGGAGGGTAGGGAAGACAGTGAAGCATGAGGGAGCCTCTGTGAGCACTGCTTCCTGATGGGCTAATAGTGCTCCACAGAGCACCTTTTGCATAGCGGGTATGCTTTATGTGTGGCTGGCAAAGAAGGCTGAGGGTCACTGCTTCAGATTTTACTTTTACACTGAAATGTAAAAGGAATTGCTCAAACCTTATAGTGTCTGAGAGCAGGTTTTGGCACTACCTTCCATTTGGGGCCATCCCTATCATAAGATTAAAGCTTTGCAGTCCAGCAGAGTTTGAGTCACTTTATATCTCAAGATTGGGCATTTTTGTTTTGTCTGAAGTTCTAAGGCTTTCCTTGCTGCTAACATCATGTATAGAACTAGAAATTGTTCCTGACATGTAAATCCACCTGCCCCAAATCAAAGTCTAAATCTGACTTCTGGAAGACACAGGGAGGGATATCTTTTGTTCCCGTTCTGTTGTGCAGTAGCTCTGAATACACTGGCTTGTGGATTTTGCCCAAGGAAGATCTCAGAAGAATCTCATGGAGGTTTGTTATTGTCATCCAATGGACTTAAAAGGAAGAAAACAATCTGTGTTTTCAGACAAAATGAACATTTTATTTTTGCTCCTTGCAGGTTGTTCAGAAGAAGGCATGTACAGTTTCAGCTGCCTAGAACTTCCCTGATGCATTTTATCACTTTTTTAGTCAACATTTAAATCTTTGGAAATGCTGCTTAAAGCATTGAAGTACCTTTGTTTTTTTCCCATTTGAAAATAATTTTAATTTCTTTAAAGCATCAGCAGGTATTTAGATACAGTCTTTCTGCAAGGAGAACCATCCTTTGTTGGATGTGATTTATCTGTGGTTCCTTCATTTGTCATTGGTGAGGCAAAAGAGTAGGCAATCTGGAGGGAGGCTGTAGTGGTGAAAGCAAAGACAAATTCTCCCCATAGAAGGCTTGTAGCTGGCCAGCTCTGCCTAAGAATGGTCAGTGGTGGCTAGAGAAAGGCAGAACTGGGTTGCAGTGCAGTTAAATCAATTTAGGACAATTTGAATCTTAATTCTTTCTGAATATATGGCTTCAACTGCTGATGACTATCAGTGAGCATAATTGTAGAAACATGTCCATCTCTGTCA
Organism: Melopsittacus undulatus; assembly: GCF_012275295.1. Classification (NCBI taxonomy): domain Eukaryota; kingdom Metazoa; phylum Chordata; class Aves; order Psittaciformes; family Psittaculidae; genus Melopsittacus; species Melopsittacus undulatus. The sequence goes on along the minus strand of NC_047530.1, from coordinate 78,813,590 downwards.
TGGAAGCGAGCATTTACTGTGGCATGGGTAAGTGTAGAAAGTTAAACAATGTGTTTTTTCCTTGCTGTAGTACAGATTTTTGTGGTTGTTTCCAGAGACGAGAAAAAGCTCTGATCTGTGACTGAGCACATCAAGCCAGCTGACTTCTTTTTGATTGATTTTTGGTATTTACAAATGCTGTGATTCTGCAGATGGATGTTATGAATTATATCCTATGGTTTTGTCTGTCCAAATCTGAATACAAATACTGTATAATAAGGGATTAAGTTAGATAAATGTATTTATAAGGAAGTAAAAAAAAAAAAGAAAAGTTAGAATATAATGAAATAATCTTGCATCATTTGTCCTAGTCTCGTAATTAGCAGCTCATTATTTCTTGACCTTGTATAGAATTTGTAGGAGACAGTTTCTGTAGTGCTGTGGTGGGGTGACCCTGGCTGGATGCCAGGTGCCCACCAAGGCCACTGTATCACTGCCCTCCTCAGCTGGACAGGGGAAAGAAAAAATAACAGAAGGCTCATGGGTTGAGATAAACAGGGAGAGATCACTTACCAGTTGTTGCCATGGGCAAAACAGACTTGACTTGGGAAAATGAATTTAATTTATTATCAATCAGATCAGAGCAGGATCATGACAAATAGAACCAAATTTTGAGACAACTTCCCTCCACCCCTCCCTTCTTCCTGCGCTCATCTTCACTCCCAGAGTCTCTACCTTCTCTCTCCCAGTGGTGCAGGGGGTTGGGGAATGGGGGTTGTGGTCAGTTCATCACACCTTGTGTCTGCCGCTTCTTCCTCAGGGAAGGACCCCTCACACTCTTGCCCTGCTCCAGTGTGGGGTTCTCTCATATGGGAGACAGTCTTCCACAAACTTCTCCAACATGAGTCCTTCTCATAGGCTGCAGCTTTTAATGAACTGCTTCAGTGTGGGTTCCTTCCACGGGTGCAGCCCTTCATGAGCAGACTGCTCCAGTGTGGGCCCCTTCCATAGGTGCGGTCCTTCAAGAACCAACTGCTCCAGCGTGGGTCCCCCAAAGGATCACAAGTCATGCAGCAAACCTGCTCCAGCACGGGCTTCTTTCTGCATGGGTCACAGGTCCTGCCAGGAGCTTGCTGCAGGACAGGCTTCCTACAGGGTCGCAACCTCCTTATGGTATCCCCCTAATCCAGCCTGAGGTCCTTTCCAGGCTGCAGGTGCAGATCTGCTCCACCATGGACCTCCATGCGCTGCAGGGGACAGCTGCCTCACCATGGGCTGCAGGGGAATCTCTGCTCTGGTGCCTGGAGCACCTCCTCCCCTCCTTCTGCTTTGACTGTGGTGTCCACAGAGCTGCTGCTCTCACAGGTTCTTACTCTTTCCCACTGCAACTGCTGTTGTGAGGTTTTTATTCCTTCTTAATGATGTTATCCCAGAGGCCATCACTGATGGGCTCAGCCTTGGACAGTAGTGGGTCTATCTTGGAGCCTGCTGGCATTGGCTTCCTTGGACATGGGGAAAGCTTCCAGCAGCTTTCACAGAAGCCACCCCTGTAGCCCGTTGCTAGCAAAACCTTGTCATGCAAACCCAATACAGGTGCAAATAGGTCAAGACAGTCTGGCATCATAGTTATTGATTTTTATAAGCCTGAAATCCCAATGAGCTGATTTATATAGAGATAATATCTTGTGCTGTACAGTGTATAAAATATATGTATTTTTTTTCCTGCAGTGGAGCTGAATAGACTGTTTATTTTCCATACTCCTTAAATGAGGAACACAGTGATTGACTGTAGCTATGAGGTGTAGATATCCTATTGAAACAAATTATGGGAAAAGAATTGTATAATTCAGTCACTGATGTGAGCTAAGTTCATATAACACTGTCTCAATGACTCACTGATGTTACTGTTTAGAAGCTGTGACATTTAAAAGTTTAATCATGATCCTGCTGCATTCACTGCCTTATTCTAAACTGTAGAATAAGAACCAGGGCATTTGGCATGCTTTCAGGCTCAATGCTATCTGCTGCACAGTACTCAGTAATATTTCTAAATGCATGTATCAACTGTTTCATCTATTGATCTCAGAATGTTTTACTGAGTTAAGCAAGAATCATCACCCTTCACACTGAAAAAAAAAAAAGAAAGAGATAGGAATGAAGAACCTTACCCAAGCCCTTCACAAAATCAAAGTGTTTCTTCTGATCACATATACAGCAGGAGACCAGTGTCCAGCACTTCTGTGCATTAGCAGAGACTTTCAGGGTCTGAGCTCTTCCAGTGAGACTTTAATCGCTTTAAAATACCACCTCCATCTTGACAGTGTTGTAGGTGGTTGCACAGATGAAGACATTATGCCAGATGTATCTCTTACTCCCTGTTTTCAATTTTTTTCTTTGTTTGGAAACTTGAGCAGTACATCACAGATGAAAAAACAAAGAATAAGTCAATTACATGATTAAACTGATGTTGGTCTTACTACAGATATCAAACAAAAATGCTGAACTGGTGGAGAACAGTTTTAAAATACTGAAATGGCAGTTCATTATGCACATGACTAAATTACATGGAAATGTGTTCAAATTTTTCTCTGTCTTTAATGAGCTGACATAAATCTGAATTCACAAATGTAACTTTGGTTCCCCCCCCCCCCAGTCTAATAATAAAATGCTATGATTATGGATAATTGAAAACATATTCACATAATTTTAACTTAAGTTTACCTAAGACTGTATGGGGACTGTGGGGATTACATAGCCTATTGAAAGGGATCTCTTTTGCTGAATTATTTGGGGGATTCTGAAAATTTGATCATGTATGATTCAGACTCAATCCTATCTTCTTTTAAGAATAGCCAAAAGAAAAGAACACACATCCATAGAGGAATAAATGCAAATATCTTTTGGACACTTACTCGGTATTTCTCTTGGGAGTGAAATAGGGCTTACCTTTATGTCCCCTTCAAATGTCAGCACTATATTAGAGACTTGTGGAGGAAATTCCTTCCTTGCAGTTGTGATCTAATCTGTCTGGAAGTTCAGATGGTGGCAGCTGGAGAAGCCTTTGCACCTTGGGCATTTGATGTGGTGGTTAGTGTCAAATTTTTTAGTTTGACGAGAATGAAGCAGGTATATGGTCTCTGCCCTCCTTCCTTCCCAGTGCCTCTGCCTGATGTTATTAAACTGATTTAATGGTCTGTTTTTACCTATATCTCTTAGGAATCATCAGTTGTATCCACACTTGTTTTGGGGTTGGATACACAATGTCAGCATGTATGCTTTCACTCTGTGGGCCTTGGGCATCAGTCTTGGTGCTGTGCTGGGGATCCTATAGCTTTCTGAGAAGTATATGAGATATCTGCTGATAATCAAGTGGTGAACAGCTAATGAATCTGATGAATAGCATCTTGGGGAGTGGGGGGAGTAAAGTGAGAAAATGAAAAGTTGTTGGTATTAAACATGAAGTTATATTTCCTTAGTTTGGTCTTGAACCTGACCTATTCCAAGTATTTATTTATTGGCCTTATAGGATGAGCGTTCTTCCTTCAATTCATGTTCAAAACTGGGAGGTTCACCTAATGGCAGTTTCATCGTACAGTTTTCATGGGGAAACACAGGAAGCAGAACAGGAGACAGAAAGATCATGGTGCTGAGAGACTCCAAACCTGTTTTCAGCACTTGCTGTTCACATTATGTGCTGATAGTCATTGCATGTCATTACCTACCATAGTCACAGTAAATCACACAGAGATGCACCATTTTGTACAGATGAGGAACTGAGAGGAAATGTAGATATTTAAAAGAGCCTAGAGTTGGACCAGGAGTTCAACAAGGTTCAGGGGAAAAGTCTTATTCAGTGCTCTCTAGAAAGACTACCCTTCTGCCTTTTATTTGTGCTTTTCATTTTTTTTTCTAACTGGGTGTTTAACCCAATTTTCCTTTTCTGTATCGTTTGACCTTCTATTATTTTACAGAAATCAAAAGCTATGCTAGTAATAGTAGCTCATGAACCCTATCAGAGGGAACCAGTGTGGTGTAGACTGTCAAGTAGCCGACTCACTGGAAGAGTGAAAGGTACTTGCATGAGATGTTAAACCTAATACTCAAGCAAGAAGAGTGGAGAAAGGTAGATTGCCATTCAGGAGAATTTGTCCACCAGGCTTTTGTAAACTGGCAAGACAAAACCATATGTAGGAACGCTTAATCCCATTTATTATGTAGAGATTAAAAGTGACTTTAGCGTGCCTGTCAGAGAGATGATGGATGAAAACTTATTTATGCATTTGCTTGGTAAACTCTATTAAGATGCAAGTCTAGGTATAATTTAGTATGCTAATTTCAGAATAGAGCAAATCCATTATACAGGTGAATCTAAAAAATACGTTTCCTGAGTAAACTCTAGAAGGTTTCTTAATGAAAACAACATTTAGTATTTTAAACTACAGTCTGTGTATATGTAGAGAATTGATCTAAGAGGGTTGAATATTTGCTCATAGTTTCCCTTCTGGACCCATCTAAATTCCTACTCACCTAACATTTATTTCTCTAAGTTCTGTTAACTTGTTCAGCAGTTATAATCTAATTAAAGGAAAGTTTTAATACTGATGTTCCCATCTGCATTTCCTTTCTGCACCCTGTTACCTTCTCTGCTTCTTTCTTGTGTGAAAAGGTGCCAATTCTGGCTACTACTGTGAGCTGTTATTTCTATTATTGGTATAGAGGAGGTTAATTACCACTGGTGCCCCTCCAGCTAGTCAGATCCATGTCATGATCCTGAGTTACACAGCTATAGCTGTTGAGGACTTTTCTCCTGCTTCTCTCTAAAATCCTTTTGCACAGCATTTTGTGACCCTCAGCTCTCAACCCCATCTAAACTTAAATACTCACTGAAATATCATGAAGTGGGAAAGAGAGAGGACCTCTCAAAGCAGAGGTCCATTCAGGCAGACAGCAATTGCCCAGGGCGAGCCAGTGTGATGGCTCCAGTCAGCCCTCACTTTAGTTGGTATGATAGGAGGTTGTCAGAACTGATCAGTGCTAGGGAAGGGAACCTAAAGTCGTTGACACTTTTCCCTCTTAACCCACCAGTTTGTATCTATTTTAACTTTTCTAGAGATTCAGTGGGTGGCATAGACTTCTGCAAGTGAGGAGGTTTCAACCGAGTCACACCAGTTAGTTAAGGAACTGGAAAAGCCCACCTGACCATATCTCATATTTTAGAGTAGTGCTCAATATTTCTTTAGACAAGAGAGAATTCTACTGATGAACCTTTTTTATATATTGTTCAGTTGATAAGCAGAAGGTAAGTAACCAGACTGTAAAGCAAGTAAGACACAGACTTAAAACCTGAATCTTCATCTCCTTGTTGATGCACTGGTCCTGATTCCACTGGAACATGTTGCTTCTTTAGAAAGTGTGTCCTTTATTCCAAAATAAAACTAGATGAAAATAAAATGAGAACAATAAATTAAAAGTTTTTCTTAGACACAGATGTGAGTAGATGGAGTGCAGATACAGAGCTAGAGTGTTACTGTCATTACTGTTGCAGATTACACGAAGTGTGCCTATTTCTTAGTTTAGAGTTAACACAGCCAGTCTCTCTAGTATGAATATTTTCAGGAGTAAACATGTTGAGATATTCCTTTACTATTTGTGGTAGAAATCAGCTTTGATTGGATTTTAGGAAATGGTTTCTTTTTTCAATTTTTTATTTTTATATCAGACTTTGCAGCTTTTGCTGTCCTATACATCTTCTACGTACAGATGGTGCAAAAGCCATCAATTTCATGTGTTCACAGAGATAATGTATTAAGAAAACTGTGACATGTATTCTAGAAATACTGTATACATGTAGGTAATACAGCCTTGTATTTCTACGTAACCTATTTATGTGAAGTTGTTGGCACACAGAATTTGCATACTTGTGTACCTACCCAGCAACCTGCTATAAGGTTTCTGTGGTCAGTCATTCCCTGCTTTGCCCCTTATTTATGCATTGCAAAGTTGATGTCAAATCAGACCTGGCACTTTGTTTATGCTGCACTTATTTCGCACCGATATGAATGACTGACAAGACTGCAATGCAGAAAGGAATGAGACCCCTATTTCTAATATGTGTGTGCTCTTCTGGATTTTTTCAAGCACTATGAAAATACATATTCAAGTCTAAAAGTACAGAAATTACTTGGAAAAAAATTACTTGAAAATAAATTAGTGATGTAAATTGAAGCTGGGCAGGCACAACCTAGAAAGATTTGCTGATGAAGTGTTACTGGGGCAAATGGTTTCTGAATGGATGAATATGTGCTGCTGAGCTGCAGGTGTACTGCGGTTTCAAAGTATCAGACTTGCAGTTCCTCATCCCTTCATCAGTGGGTCTTACTTAGCATAAGCAAAACTGCATATCTGAAACTGAACTGGATCTCAGCATTTGCAGTCTAGCTACCTTATGGATACAAAAAGCAAGGTGTAGGGCTAGGATCAGGTAGGGCTACAGCAGGATGCATGAAGAAGAAGCAAGGTGCATGAGCCCTATCTGTTTTTTAGCACCATCACCACAGAGCTAGTTCATTCAGTAGAGATCTCAGCTATGCTACATGCAAGATTCACAGATGTTGAAAAAGTTTAAAATATAGTACATAAATGAAGTGTTAAAAAGGGCAGGTCAAGAGTAGTTGGAAGCCATCAGTTAACTGTGGGGAACTGGAACTGTTGACAGCAGTAGAGAGAAAATATTTTTTCATATAATTTTCAACTTTATCTAAACAGTCAAATGGCTGTTTCAAAACTGATAAACCAACTGGGAGTGGAAAAAGAGGGAAATACTGTGTTCTTATATTTTAGGAGAAAACACACAACATTGCTGAAATGGGATTTACTAGTTTTAAAGTGTGAAAGAGACAGCAAACATTTGCTTACAGGCTAATTACTTCAATCAAGCTCAAATATAGAGCTTGGGTTGTAAAAATTATGGCAGTCTATTTTGTTTCTGTAGTATCATTGGGATTGATCACTTCTTATGTGTACGGAGTTGATAGAGAAGTCCCAGACATTGCTGGACATAACCTTATTGATTTTCTTGATAATCAAAAAAGAAAAAGTCACAGGGGAAAATGAGAGATAAGATGAACTATAGACCTCTGACTGCCTGATCTCTGTTTTATCTGTACTTACAACTTGTCTGTACATGAAAAAAAATGTGAATCTGGTCTTGTCCTCCTGTGCTTTTACAAATGTTGATTCTCTGAATGTGTCCTCAGGCTAAAAGAGAAGAAATAATAATGGGGGATAAGAGCTGAAAACCAAAATTTTGTGAGTCTAGACTTCAGAAATCATTTGGATTTTGTCAATAATTTAGGCAGTCAACTTCAACCTCCCTTACATGAATTGGTATTTTTAGGACAAAACTTCATTTCTCAGAAATTCCTTGGTATTTTTCTCCCAAATTTGTTTTATTTATCCAGAAAATGTGAAAGGAACATCTCAATGAATTATTGTCCATTTACCAATTCTTCTGGATTAGTGTGGTAATATAATCATGGACTAATGGCACAATTCTCCTGGGCATTCGGACTTGCTGTTGCACATATAACTAAGCAAACGTGTCCAGGATGGAAAAGGCCTTTTCAGTAAGGCAGAAACCAGCCTGGCATCATAGAAATGTTTTTTGTCATTTTCTGCAAATTTTGAATTATGTCAGTCTGTTCTCTGTGGTTATCATATCTAATAATGGAAGTGTCCTGGGTTTAGCAATAGCAGTCATTTTTTTCTCCTTCTTAGTAACTGGTGCAACACTGTGTTTTTGACTTTTGTCTGGGAACAGAGCTGATAACTTTGATGTTTCATCTGATCAAAGACTTTGTGAGTTTCGTGCTCTGTCAGGGAGGAGGGGAGGCTGGCAGGAAGCAGAGACAGGACACCTGACCCAAACCAGCCAAAGAGGTATTCCATACCATAGCACGTCATGTCTAGGACGTAACTGACAGTTACCTGGAAGGGTGAGTTCACTGTGGGGTTGGTCGGTGCTCAGTCAGGGTGGGGTGAGTTATTGGTCGGCGGGTGGTGAGTGGTTGTATTCTCTTCCCTTGTTATTTCCCTTATCATTATTATTATTGGTGGCAGCAGCAGTGATTTGTGTTATACCTTAGTTACTGGACTGTTCTTATCTCAGCCCATGGGAGTTGCATTCTTTTGATTCTCCTCCCCATTGCTCTGGGAGCAGGGGGAGGGCAAGAAGGGGGGGGGGGGGGGAAGGAGTGTGTGAGAGAGAAACTGCGTGGCTGACTTGCTGACAGGGCTTAAACCATGACAGGAAGTAATAAGTCACTGTAAATAACTGTGTACTTCCATAACTGTGTACTTTCCAGATGATGTTAGCATTTGAGGTGATGTTTCCAGCTGCCCCCTCCACATTGCTTTTAGATGGGAAGTGATAGGACTGGAAACCTGTGTTTATAAGAAAATGTAAAAGGGAGGAGAGGGTAGAGGAAAGAAAACTTCCTTGAGCTGTTGTTTCAGCTGGGGGGTATGAAGCACTGCATTCACTAACATGAGCCACCAAAACTGAGTGTTACCTTTCTGCAAATGCTGGAAACACACAGGCAGTTTCAGACTCAGCTATAGAAATTAGGCAGATGCAATTCCACTGATTTCTGTGGAAATCTCGATTCAGGATAAAATGAAATCATAGCAATAATCTTTGCAGTGAAAGCATTCTGAATTGTTTTCTGGAGGATGTTTCATGTGCTGGGGTTCCTGGAGGGCTGGGACTGTCAGGCTGATGGTTCATGTGCTGTGGAAAGGAAGACAAGAAGAATGCACAGTTTTGTGCATTTTGTTTTGTGTATGTTCTGTAACTGGAAAGCAGGATGAACCATGGGGAAATAACTGTTACATTGGTGCTTTTATAAGCTTTATATTCAATGAGAAGTTAGTCATAGGGGAGTCCCCCAGTTCCTTTCCTCCCTCAAAAAGAAATGTTCCACAGGGATTGGTGGAGGAAGCCTCTGTCTGCTGTTTACTTCTCACAGTGAAAATCCTTAGTTGTTCCTGTTTTACAGTCTGTGAAAACAAGTACACAGATTGAAAAAGACTTTTTCTGTGCACTTAAGAAATACATTTTAAAACGATCAAAAGATTTGTCTGAGTGGAAAAACTGTAAAACAGATGGAGGAGGTGGTCAAACTGCAGCTGCACCAGGACGAGGCAGAGGCTTTGCCAGTGACCACAGAGGGCTCCTGAGGGAAGGATCGTTGCTGCTCTCGTGAATGCACATGCATTCAGGAGCATGTGCAGGGAACAATAATATATAAATAAGGGAGGGCAGGAGTGAGAGAAGGTAATACCAGTCCTAAGATGAACTGATGACTTAATATGAGCTTGAATAGACACTAATGGCAGGTATTCAGAAGTGACATGCAGATACAGAGCTGCAGGTTACAGTTCTGCATAAAGGAAAGAGAATGGATAGATTTAATAGGGAATAGAGGAGAAAATCTGAGGAGGCAGTGTGGTATTCACGAATGGGACGGGAAGAGGGCTCAAGGAGAGAACAACTTGGCTGTGGAGCTTCTGCATCAGCTCTTTGGGGCAGAGAGCGATGGAGTTCAGTGGTTGGTGATAGATTAAGCAGCTGTAGACCATATTGTTGCATTCAGAGGTACAGGGGAAAAGAGGTTAGCTTTGATCTGCAGAGAAATAGATAACAGACAGTGTGAAGAAGAGTTGGAAAGGAAGGAGAAACAGTTGAAAGAAGTGCTTGGGTGAGAGAGGGAAAGTGGGAAATGAGGTCCTGTATGAGTTTGCTGGTATATATGCTAGTGGAGGGATAAAACAAAACAGCAAAGGGATATTCTTGGGATTGTCAAAGTTGGCTTCATGGGAGGTACAGAAAGAGGGAAACTACAATTAAGTTTGCAAGAACAGATACAAAGGAGAAAAGAGGATGAATTTCTATGGGGGCAAGGATGAAAGTGAACAGACAATATGGCTGCATTAAATAGGTGAGAACTACTCACAGGATGAACTTGGGCATCAGTTAACTCTCTGATGGCACATATTTTGTGGCACTGTAATAAACAGCTGCTCTGCTCCCCCATATTCCTGTGATTTCTATTGAGGAACTGCAGTGCACATGAAAGGTCTTTTGTAAGTGACCAATTTGAGGACAAATAGAAACTGGTTTCCTAGTAGAAGTGCACTTGAACTGCAAGTTGAACAAAATGCTCTGGAAACTGTAACATGGTCTCTGGAGGCAGGGGCAGGCTAATGGAGATGGAGCATTGCTGAGCAGCCTCTGCAGTGTGGGGAAGGGCATACAGGCATGTGCATGTGGTTCTCTCCAGCCATCCAGCTTCATTCATGCCTAGCACTTCTTAGTTTCTACAGGCATAATTATTTTTAAATATATTTTTTAGCTAATGGAAAGGTTTATAAAAATCTCTTGGGATTTGCAGACTTTAAAGGGAGGTTTCAAATAAAGTAATTGGCTTTGCCTTCATTCAGACACTGAAGCTCAATTTTCAGTGCAGGAGAGCATTAAAAACAGCAAAGAAAAATGGCCTAAGTGCATATAGTTGTAATACACACTGCATTTGTAGCATCCCCAACAGGATACAAAAACAATATAGCTCAGGCACTTTGCTAGCGTGAAAGAGCATCATTCCTTTGGTATTAGTTTATAGCACATGGAGTCATCTCTCACTTGCCGGAAAAGTCACTGAAATAATTTATGTCACTATTAAACAGCTTCACTGCTGATCCATTGCAGCCTCAGCACATTAACTATATTTACCATCTAAGATACAGAAAGGAATCTGTCCTATCTGACGAGGAAGCAATAAAGTTTTAGTGAAATGGACATAAATCAAAGTTTAAGTTTGCCTAGTAAAAATACATAAAGCTATGTTTCACATCATGTTTTATGCGTAGCAGTATACTGCATATATGAATAAAACTTGAATTAGTTGATAAATACTATTTCCATATTGTTGATTGTTTTGGTCTGTAAATTAAACACTGTGTACATTTAGCGGTGCTCCAAAGAAAAATGTATTTTTTGGCCTATAATGTCTCCTTTGTTTTTTGCAAAAAGATGAAATGCATTGAATGGTAGAAAGGTAGAGGAAATGACCTAAAACGTAGAGCATTTGCTTTCTGGAATCTTCTTGGTTTCAAGTGCGTAGTTTGCTGCATGTACCTGATTTCTACTTTTCTTTCCGGAACTTGTGGTTTTACATCAAACCATCACTTTATTAAAGTCTTGCAGAGTGTCTGTATATGTGACAGACTGGACACAGGATGGGGTTTATTACAGTAAGCCTTTTCCTGGAAGATGATTTGGCCACCAGGAACCTTTGTATGTGTAAGGTAATGACACTTTACATGGTAACAGGGAAACATACTCCACGATTCTTCTGTTCTTGCTTAGCTCTCTCGTGATCATCATTCCTGATTTCTTGTAATCAGACATTAACTGAAATACTCTCTTAAAAGCTGGTGGATGGTTGTTGCCTGTTCAATGCAGCTCATTTTTACTAGCTGGGTTTTGGAGGGAGTGGGTTCAGTTGTTGGGTGTGCTCCAGTGTGGAGTAATAGTGTCTTGAAGATGGATTGCAAAGCTGATTAGAGTGGAGTGCTGAGTGAGTCCACAAAACTTGAAGGAAGTGCTGAAGGGAAGGCAGCAATAAGAGGAATATATCTAAGCTCAATAAAATAGTTTTTTTTTCTCTAACCAACTGTTTGCCAATTTGGACCACATGTTCTGATGACTTCTGCCCCCTCAGGCATTAAGTGGGGCATTGTTTTCATTGTTTTAAGTGTTGTGGTGTTCTGGATCTTCTTCCTCCCATAGACAAGTGAAAAAAGGGTCAACCAGTTTCTAGTGATTAGGGAAAATCCTGCTGCAGTCAAAGGGCCTTGTATGATCTGTTGAAGAAGGAAAACGTTTTCCTTACTTGTTGGCCCTTGCATATCAAGGTTAGAAATTGGGAGGGCAGAGGCAAGAACAGGATGTTTAGTTTTGAAAAGTGTGATATCTTGATATGATGTGATTATGCCTCATCTGTTTCACAGCTAGTCTATTTTTTTCCAAGACCTCTAACTGTTGTAATATAATAACTTGCAAATCTTGCCTTGCCTTTGAAGTTGTGATGGTAACTGGCCAACATTGTTTTTTTTCCCAGGAGGATTCAAGTTGTATCATTGGCATTCAGGACCTACCAGTCCCTGACTACCTCCTGGGACAATTCCATGCCCTCAAGCTCACATTGCAGCATGCCTGACTGGTTTCCAGTATGGCTCTGGACTGTATGCTGCAGGGGCTAGGATAACAAGTAAGCTGGCCTCATCTGGCAGGCAGATCATCTTTCTATGGACTTAATGGTCTTATATGGCTCACAAAATGAGGTCAGATGATAATTTGAGCATGCTGTTACATTTTCCCTTCTCCTTTTTTGTCTTCTTATCATTATTATTACCATCACTATTGTTGCCATCATCCTCATTATTAACAGAGCCATAGTTTGTGCATCTCTCCAGCAGAAATAACCCTCAAGGTCTGTTGTACCTTGGTATGAGTAAATGTTACAAACAAGCTTGTTTGCTTCTGTTAGTTTAAAACAGACTTTTATGGTTTCTTTAATGTATCCTTTTTCTTTACATCTTGAAGGCTTAAAAAAATTCCCTGAAACATATCAGCAAAACAGGAGCTAAGCTGATGGAGTCAGTTATCAGCTATCCAAGTAAAAGGATACTTCAGAATACATCAGTTTCTGTAGCATATTTCATATGGACAAAGTTACCATGCCTGGCAGGCTATCTCAATGTGTCCAATTGCCTATTTTAACAAACACATCTTTAGGCTTCCAGAAGTAAAGTAAGGTCATTGCTTGGATGAATAATCTGACACTTGGAAAGAGATGCAGTGTGTTTGGAGTGTTCTCCAAAGGGTGTGCAGAAAAAATAATAGTAGAACTAAAAGGCAATATATAAGCAATAAAAATAGGAAGTGTCTCTTCCTAGGCACATCAATTCTGGCATCATCAGCTGAGCCACGAGTTAGATGGTGAGGGAAAAACAGAGACAAAAAAGTGTCTCATTCTAGCTCTGAAGATTGCATGCCATCAGAAAGATAGAATTACCTGAGACCCTTGCAGATCACCTAAAAGCTGGGATTGCATATATGCAGCACATTGAAAAATCTAGCCCAATTTATCATGGTTTTAGGAAAACAAATAGTTGGTAGGTTTTGTATTTTAAACAGCACTCCAGGTGCATGAAAATAAATAAATAAGGTAACCTTAAAGTCTAAACCTGGGAGTGAAAATCTAAGTAGACTTCAACCTTCATCATCAGCTCTGGGTGTGACAGGCAATTTTCTTTCTTAATTTTCTCCAGCAGTAAGGAAGCTAATGGTACATCTTAAAAGATATGACCTTATCCTTGTAAGCTACCTGAAGCTTGGCAGAAAATAGGATGGCCTCACTTTCTACAAAAGGCAGGCTTGAAGGGAAGAATTTTCTTCTTTCTTGCATCAATGGACTGAGGAATGGGAGGGAAGTTTTGATTCTTGTACACAAGTTTTATTGATCCCTATGATGGTTTTCAGTGGCAGCATTTTATACATTTTTAAATTACGAACACTTATATAAATAGATATGAATCCAGAATAATGACGGTATAGACCAAATTTCTCAATAGCATGCCTACTCACACTTTTGTTCCTCCTAACAGTCCTCTTGGAGTCAACAGAATGGTCTGCATTTGTAAAGTTACGGATTTGCTGAGCTTTCAATTGCAAGTGTTTTGATGAAATAAAAAGTATAAATTGCAGTCAGAGCTATCGGAGAGCAATCTGATAAAATATTGTTGGTATTGTGAATTTGTCTTAACCATGGAGAGAGAGAACAGTGTATTCTTCTCTGTTTGTTTCTGAAGGGTTGTTGATCCAAATATACCTGCACTTAATTGGGAAATGATACATACAACTGTATTAATTTTATACACACCTGTCATGGTTTAAGCCCAGACCATAAATCAGAACCACACAGTCTACTCCCCACCCCACCCCCCCACCTTTCGTCCCCCCGCTCCTGGAGGTATGGGAAGGAGAATTGAAAGAACGTAACTCCCATGGGTCGAGATAAGAACAGTTTAACAACTAAGGTATAACACAAACCATTACTACTACCACCAATAATAATAATGATAAGGGAAATAACAAGGGAAGAGAATACAACCGCTCATCACCTTCCAACCGATACCTTGCCCCCACCCAGCAGTGATCTAGCCCTCCAGTTTTACATCCTGGGCATGACGTGCTATGGTATGGAATACCTCTTTGGCTAGTTTGGGTCAGGTGTCCTGTCTCTGCTTCCTCCCAGATTCCCCTCCTCCTTGGCAGAGCATGAGACTCAGAAAGTCCTTGGTCAGACTAAACATTACTGAGCAGTAACTATAAACATCAGTGTTATCAACACTGTTCCCAGCCCGAAAGTCAAAACACAGTGCTGCACCAGCTACTAAGAAGAAGAAAAAATGGTTGCTACTGCTGAACCCAGGACAGTATCCACCCCTTATTCCATACCATTCACATCATGCTCAGATCCTACATTTTCAATATATCATCACTCTTATATATATACATATATATCCACACAGAGAGAGAGAGAGAGAGATCATTCCTTAGTTCATCGATCAATGCCTATAAAGCTGCCGAGTCCATCCAGTCCATGATGTTGGGCTCCATCTCTTGTACCAGTCTTTCAGAGCAGGAGAGGTATGCCATCATTACTTGTAGATAAAGAACTGAAGGCCAACATTTCACATTCTGGCAAAAAACTATGTGTGTTTATATGAACTAGACCACTTACACACAGCTTAGTAATTGTTAAATTTGATTATGATAATTCTATCATATGACCTACATGTCATGTTACTGTGTTTTTTAGGAGAGCCAGACCTTCCTGCACTGATCTTTGATAGCTGTTTCTCCATTAAGTTACTGTTTCATCTGCTGTCAGAAAAAGAAATGTTTGAACATCATTAAATTCCTCTCTTCAGATGTCATACAGGAACTCAACCAGAGCCAAGTCACTGGGCTGTGGTTACAGGATGAATCTCTTTCCCTTCATTGTTCAGCTCTGTTGTTGTACTGCTTTTAATTTATTGTATATTTTCATTTTAAATGCAGTGTTGCATGCTCTCGTAATTTGTGGAGTTAATGAACTCCTAGACCCTGGTCTTTTCAAAGGCTACAGTCTGGTAATTTGCAAATATTTTTAACTGGTCTCCTGTCTTGGGGCAAAAAGCTGTGATCCTGTGCAAATCTAACCTTAGATGGCAAGCAGGATAAGGGAGAGAAGGCGGCACAGCCTTGCCGTTCTGGCACGAACCAGACTCCAGGTCCCTGGTGGGAAGCAGACATGGTTCAAACCTTCTGCCAACTGGCTTATCCAAATTCCCGTAACTCTGTGGATCAGCAGAAAACTAAACCTGAACATCACAAATGCCAAAATAATGATCTAATCACCAGACCATGTGTCCTGTATTTAACTTGGCTTTAGAATTTGCTCTCTGCTAATGTGAATAGGACAGTTCACACATCCAACTACTGTTATTACAGGTGCCTAAAGACTTGGGCACACATTGCTGTGTCAGTTTAAACTCATTTCACATTTCAAAGGTTTTCTTTGTGATCAAAAGGGCTAGAAACTTCTTTATAAGTGAAAGCAGAGATTCTGGGACAAAATATATAGCCACCGTAGAAAAGGCTAGGAGGGAGGAGGAGGACTTGCAATCAGCCCAAAGCAGGCTTTTCTTTTCTTGTCTGACTTTGCAAGACTATGACTTCATTGGGAAGAGGAATATCTTCCCATTCTCTAGGTGTGTTTAATTACAAAGATTTTGAAATGCAACTGCAGAAGAAATGTAACTAAGAGGTTTTCTAGTGGCTCTAAAAATGCTTTTTCAAAAGAGAAGTCTGCTTCAAAGAAGCCGTATTATAATTTCCTTGTACTATTATGCCAGCATTACTTGTAGGTAAAGAACCAAAGGCCAACATTTCACATTCTGGCAAAATAACTATGTGTGTTTATATGAACTAGACCACTTACACACAGCTTAGTCATTGTTAAATTTGATTATGATAATTCCATCATAATATAACCAAATACAGTTTTTGCAGGAACTTAACAGAAATGGAAGCTTCACTAAAAAGGTGTTCAAACTGAAAGTAAAGCTGGTGTGGACAATTTGAATTGATGAAATAAATGGTGAGGACACAGACAAAATCATGTCCTTGCTTTGCAGTGCAGTCTTGGAGTGACCCTTGGTGTTGTTTATGCACTTTATGCATAATTTTCTACTGCAAAAGACAGAGTGGATGCTGGAAGTAGGAACCAGACCCCAGGACATTGCTCTCCTGCCTGAATCCCCTTACTTTTGGGCTACAGAACAAGTTCCCTATCTGGCCGTGTGTATTTGTGGAACAGTGACCCAATTTCAGGAGCAGGAATGCAGCACAGACACATCTGGAGGTGTAAGCCTGCCAGTGCCACATCAGGGACAATGCCCTCCACTCCTTGGGAATAACATCCAAACAGGGCAAAAGCTGGCAGTGGCCACCACCTCCTCTAACAGTGCCTACGCGAAGCTGGCCTTCATGGTTATGATACTGCATATCAGAAGGAACTGGCCTCAGTTTCTCCTAGATAGGATTGGTCTTGAGCAGTAGATGGTTACCTTCCCTCACACTAGCCTGTGGGTGACAGTGTTTAGCATGAGTTTTGATCCTCTTTGTCTGTGCTGTCAGAGGAAGACCTACTAGTTTCTTATCCATTTTCTTGCACACTCAATAGGTTGAAACCTCGTGAAATGTGCTGCACTTTCTTCATCGAATGGCAAAATCTACCCGGTTTGACTGTACTGGCTTTATGGGTTTTATGTGTGTGACTCTTTCCAGTTCGTGTGCTGTTGACCTCCTGGCCAGCTACCACCATTACTCTGGAGCTAAGATGGCCCTCTGGCAAATTATGGCCCATAGCTTGGTATTTCAAGGACTCACAGATTCTGGCAACTGTTTTTCATGGGTAGTATCAACATGATCTATAAAGATTCCAGGCACAGAGAAAGAGAACATTCAGATGCTGTCAGGCAATGTCAGGGTGTTTGTTTATTTGCTTTAATTGCTGCAAAGCATGTTCTGGGTCATTAGTCACAATTCAAGAAGATTTAAGCTAAGGATACTTAACCCAGCTGGAGAGAGCAGCTCAAGCTGTTTGCCCTTACATGTGGCTGGTGCAGATGTTCTTTTGGACAGCTTAAACTAATGTTTATACTATCTCCTTTGAAGCTTTATGGTTTTAAGTGTCTGACATGAGTGAGCATTCTGGTGCAGATCCTTGAAATTTATGGCATCTGAGGGTCATGGTTTGAAGCATTACACTATATTAGCTTCAGAGATCTCCTGGAGATAGTATTTTATGAGGAAAATAATTATTGACTGGACCTATCAACACTCCTTTGCTCTCTTACTGCTAACTCTGACTATTTACTGATCATATAGCATGTTAAAGCTAATTTCTGACTTGAGTGATATATTGATAGGAGTATCCCAGTGGCTTTGAAGTCTAGAAGGGTCTTGATTTATAGGGGCTCTGCTGTTTACCTTTAGAAAGGGAGGAGCAACGTTGCAACAACAGAAGCTCTCAGAAGGCAGGGTCAGTGGTTGTCATTCATTCCCCAGAGTCCCATTATTTGTGCCTTCATCAAATAGCTTAGGCCAAATGTTTTTGGATGTTTTATACTGCAGGAAATTCCTGCTCTTTAGGGAACAATGGCAAGTTTGGATGAGTTTCTGGATTCATATTTTCAATGCTCCTGGTATGAGAATCCCCCATCCAGGTTGTCTTGAGCAAGTGATTAGTGAAAAATCTGAATTACAAGTACTATGGTAAGGAGTGTTGTATGTTACAAACAATAGAGTGCTGTATAATGCTTGCAAGTTTAATCCTTAGTATAATCCTTAAACGCAGTGTATCCTGGCAAGTTTCCTTGAATAAGTATACTTTGCAGCTAGATCCAGCAAAGCCAATAAATTTCATGAGTTAAACAGAATGGCCAATATCCATTTTGAAATTAATTCTTGCCTATGTGACTCTAGGCTTGCATGACTAATAGCTTCTATGTCTAGTTTTTTAAAAAGTAAACATTTGTTGGTTTAAGTCCCTAAGAATCTCTAATGATGTTTCTAAGAATTCACTACTTCATTTTTAACTCTTTTCCTCTATTTTCTGCCTTCTTTTTTGCAAATTTATCTTTATGGATTTGTGAGAACTTAAGATGAGAGCTAACTGGTACAAATGGGAAAGTGGGGTACAATATCAAAGAATCTCTTTAGGACTTTGTAGATGATTAGCTAGACTGCTTTACAGGTGATTTTGTGTAAGAGTATGGGTTGTCACTTTGTGGTCTGTGAGCAAGAATACTTGCCATGAATGCATCAATCAGTCAGAAAAAGAAGCTGCAAAAAGGCTTGATCTTCCTATGCAATACTAGTTCAAAGCCTGCATCATTCCCCAAATCTATCCTTAGAATGGGAAAAGCTGGTAAAAGATGCTTTTCCTGTTAGTGATAATTAAAGTATCACTTTTCTTTTCTTACAGCTTTGAGATAGAAATTGCCTGATTTCTTCATGTATTTCTGAATTTCACACAATCCTACATATGGCTTCAATTTTTAACCATCTTCATTTTGTACTTGCTCCAGGTCAATACATAAATTCCACCATTGTAAAAACTTCCTCCTGAAGTAAAAAAATCAGAAGAGAGTCCTACAAGATAGAGGTTATAGACCTTTTTGAAAGGAAGGGGAAATACTTGCCATTAGCATGGGCAGGGAGACGTTTGCCTTGGCACTGTCACCATGGGAGCAATCGTGATATTGCTCTTTGCAAGGAAGGTTTAACAAACAAACACCACAACACTCATCTGACAGGGCATAGCAGCTGAACAAACAGACAAGTGTATAATTTATCCCTTTCCCTGTTTTTCAGTGTCTATTTAATGTATTAGCTAATATAATGCTTACTGTGTGATGTCAGTTATGACAGAAGCTGCTTCATCTGTTGTTTTTTAGCCTAGGTTTAATCGAAAATGAAGAAAGGGCAGAAGGTGAAAGAGTTGGTACAAGAGAGGAAAATGGGAGGCCTGAAAGAAAGAAAGGGCACTATCACTAGTGACTGTGGGACATAGACACAACTCAGACCTCAAGAGCTGTCTTTGATTAGGAACCTACCAAGAAGTATTTAATACTCTTGTCTAGGCTTTAGTTACTTGTGCCTTGGTTACCACAGCATTCTTTTCTCTGACCTTGACAGCTGGAGCTGTGCCAAATGCTGTTTTTTCCCCATTCCCTTGGTTACAGCCTCTCCCATGTCTGAGTAGTGACAGATCATCCTGTGATTCCAATATGGCTTCGTTGCATTTACAAACATAATATCTTCTCTCAAGCTGCCTTCAAAGTCAAAGGCATGTCTTGGAAATGGTTTTGTTGCTATTCCTCACATTGCTCCTTAAGATTCATGCTGTTTACAGATAAACGCATGAGGCTCCTCATCTGTGGAAGCCATGACCTATCATCCTGATAGAGCCTGTCTCCTTGTATTCCTTTTCTGACTTCCTCCATCTTAGGTCCTCTTTGATTTTGAGGCTGAAGCCATCTTTTTGCTATTTGTTCATAAAGGGTTTAGCAGAATGTGATTACCTCCCAGAACAGGGGTGTTACACCATGTTAAAAGGAATTATAAAAGTATATTGAAAAAAATGTATTGAATAACAGATTTTCCTTGTATTTTAGTCATGTATTTCTTGACACATATGATTCAAAACCCTCCCAGTTTTACCCCCTCAGTTAGGTGATTATCTCCACGGTCATCAATACTGAATGCTTTTCAGTTTCCTTTGGCAGAAGGGTCTCGTGAACCCAGCTATTACCACCATCTTCCATGTGAGTGCTTCAGCAATAACTGTGATTGAGAATCACAAGGTTGTAAAGCTGGAAAGCTGTTACCTGTGAGGAAAATTAGAAGAAGAATTTCCCCCTTAAAATGAATTTATCTGATTCCTGTCTTCCTCAGATGTACAGATTGAGGCTTAACTGCATAGAGTAGTTTTTTATTGGTTCTGTCGAGAAGGATGAAGGAAGGATTCTGATTGAATAAATGATGTGTGTGAGGCATGGTTGATGACTAACCATCATTGATTTGCCCAGCTCTAGTTTTCAAACACTGCAATTGTTTTCCTATTTTGTGGCCACTGTCTCTGGAACTACATCATGTGTAAGTACTCTGAATATTTTATATTGACGTGCTTCTTTTCCCCAGGTTTCTTCCTTCTTTCCTCAGCATTTTAATGGCCTGTGTTTTGAATTGTTTTACCACTCTGAAAGAGATTGACTGAACAAATAATGTTGCTCTTTTGTTGATTGCCTTGTTGTCACTTAAATACTATTCCAATATAATGGGTAAGTTATTACTTTAAAGATAGATTTGTTGCTTCATTTTTAATCTGTCTGTGAGAAGAAGGAAGTTATCTCAGGGAAAAATTGTATTTCTTAGGGAGGAAGAAGGTACTGTGCATTTGAAACCCATGAAAATATATGATTTTCAATTCAGGGTGACACTCTTTAATTAACTGAAGAGGAGACTTTAAAAGGTGAAAGTATAAGTTAGGTTCTTGGTATTCCCTGTGGTTTCTCTTCTTACCTCAGTTGTATGATTTTGCAACTTTCTTTTTACCAGTGGTACAATAACTAAATATTCTTAATTCTATATTGCTCTAATTTTCATAGAAGGAGGATTCCAGAGCATCCAAACAGAATGGGAGCAAGGCAGCAGTCCTCTTCTCATTAGTGGTGTCTGACCATACGCACTTTGCCTAAATATTTGAAAACAGTGTAGTTACTCTGAATATACCATGATGAATTTGCCACAATTAATTGGGATGGAATTCAGGTCTTTGTTAGACATATAAATAATTGTATATTTGTAAAAGCTGACTTGATATATGGGTAAAGATAACTGTTTCTTGATAAGCTCAAGTCCTTGAGTTTTAGTGCTGAAAGAGATTATGGATAATTGCTTGAGACAGCACAAAGTCTGTGTTTGGAACAATGTATTTTTAGAATAGGGCTGATTTTTATGTCTAAGGAATACCCCAAATTAATGTTGTAATCAGTAGCAAATCGTAATGATCAGCATCTCTCAAAACAGTGCCCAGTAAGAGAAGCAAGTGGTTTTTCTTTTATAAAAGAAAAATTGAAGAAGTAAAATATATAAAAAAACCCCAAACCCTCATTTCTCATCTGCTTTTCAGAAAATAAGGCTTGTGCATCTTTTTTTACCATTTATAGCTCTTCTAAGTGTGAAAAAACAGCTACAAAGGAGAAAACTTGCAACCAAAGGTGTCATATGTGGGAGAAAAGGAGCTGCTTGCTTTTCGGCTGAAGAGGTAGAGGTTAAGTGACAATCTGAAAACAGCTGAGGCTCGTTCTATTAAAATCGGCCTGCTGTACTTATTTGTAAAGGACTAAGCTTCTCTTCAAGAAGTGCTGTGGTGGAGTTTGACTAGCCTGTTATCAAAAATAGGTAATAACATTAAAAAAAGGGGGGGGAAAACAACCTCAAAAATGTTCTCTGCTTTTGGGTTGCCTGTATCGCATTGCCCTGCAGCAGAAGCAGTGGAATCAAAGGCAGCTATAGAGAGGTTTTCACAGGAAGTGAGGCAATGGTAAAAAGGTGCATCAGTAGAGAAATACTTCCTGCCTCGGTCAAAACAACCTGGATCAGCTGTAGTTTCTTGAAATCAATATCCAGGATCATAAGTGATAACATTAAATGAGTTGGCCTGAGGAAACAGTAGGATTTGAGAGGCAGATGACTAGGAATATGAGCTGTGAGTGCAGTGCTGTGCTTATCTGGTGAGGGAAGGGTGGTTAGCTGGGATGAGGGGACCTCCCATGGGTACATGAAGAAGCTTGGGGGGGTGCAAGTACTATTCTGTGCGCTCTTCTCTACAGGTTGCTTCTTTTCCTGTAGCCAATGGCACTTTTAATCCCAGGTGGCTCTCTGAGAGATTCGGAAGCCCTTTAGGATATCATCTTGAGACAGCCTAGGAATCTTCCTAGCAATGAGTTGCTGTCCTGTTCAGGACCTAGGGTGCAAGACAGTTCAGGATGGCCACAAGGTTCCTCATCCTTTCTAAAGCATATTAAGAGCATCCTGTAAAACTCTGGTTTATGACTGACTGGAAAATACAATGTAATTTGCCATGTGGAAAGCTGCAGTGTATTATTAGATAGGGTAACAGATAGATGAAGATCAGTTTTATGGTGCATGAGCGTAGAAATATATATAAAAAAGATTTTTTTAAAAAAGGGAGCAAATGGATATAAGGTGTATTGCAATCTCTCCCTAATATATATATATATATATAATGTGTACTGCCTGCTGGGAGGGACTTTATTTACTCTGAGGTGAAGCTTTGCAAATTTACCATTGAGGCAACTTCTTTCAGTGTAGCAGAGAAGGGGTTTGCATGAGCCTTTCCTTTTCTTGAGTGATTTTGAAAAGCCAGCAAAAAGAAAGCTGTTATAATTTATAGGTAACAGTCAATAGAATAAAGCCATTTGTTGCTGTTCCACAGAGTTAAATGGCAATTGTCAGCCACACTTTTTTCTCCAAGTTCTGAGCCTGTCTGTCTAATCACAGAGTGGCACTAATGGTATAAATGTAGCAGAACACAGATGGAAATTAAACAGCAGCTGGGTAATCATCTTCATAAATGTAATATTAAAAATATCACAATCCTTTAATTTTTGTTCTGCTTGCATAAGCCAGAGCTGCATAACAAATAAGTGTCATAACTTTTCTGAGAGAAGTGCAGCTTGTGACCAGTTTAAATCAAATTATGCTTTTGCCCTCCTGTTCTCACTAGGGCTTTTCTTGTACTGGTATTAACAATCTGTTATACACCAGATTAGAGTCATTAACCACTCATTAGTTCCTGAGAGAGGAAGGCCACCTCTTGTTTGTTGAATATTGATTAAGAGGCAACAGAGCATACCAGTCTGAAGCCACCATGGAAGATGCTCGACTTCTGAAGCATCTGTGTTTCATAATGCTCTGGATTGGATCTGTTGTGGGCACTTTCATTTTCATTTTTACTAGTTGCTTTCTTTGTTCTTCTTCTCTTGTACAGGACCAGGCACCAAGGAGTGCTGACCAAATAATAAACAAAAATAATACTATCATCCGTGGCCTCCTGTGAGATAGAGAAGTAGTCTGACAACTTGGCTTTGTCATCTCTCATGGGCAAGCCTAATTCCTTTCCTTCCTCTGATACATTGCAAGTGTAATGTGTCTTGTCCTGCTGCCAGTACCACCACAACAGATTACAGTGCTTCTCTGAATAGAAATACAGGTGAGTAATTTTCATCTACTGAAATTAATTCATACACTTTTCCCAGTTTGCATCAAAAGCAAGTAACTTGACTGATTTAAGGTCCAAACTTGCAATTGGTAAATATATAAAACTATTCTAAAAATAGTCTATTGAAACTGGTAACATAATGGTAAATACTGTTGAGGATGACCTTGAGGTAATAACTTAAAAAGCTGGTAATAGGATTTGTGTTCTGGTAGTAGTAGGTGTTTAAAAATTAAACAAGCAAAACATTGTTTCAGTATTAACAAAGCTGTTGTCTTAATATGTGCTGTAATCCAAGCCTGGCTGTGCATAATAAGCTTGTAATTCCATTGATTCACTGATGATGAGATAACAAGCTGTAAATGGCAAATGGATTGTGTGTGAGAAACTCAGTGTGTTGTGGACCTGCTTCAACATTGCAGCTCTTCTGTAGGCTTGCTGTGTCGCTGTCCTTCTGCATATTACTCCTCCTAGTATATTACTTGGAGATTACTTGCTTTGTTCAGTGTCCTCAGCACACTGTATTGACAAACTAGTCAATTTACCATTATGTGTTAGCCCTCATGTCCTGTACATTATGTAAAGACACTGATTTGTAAGCATGTACAGCTGGATAAAGTGATCCTTGGACTGATCATTACACAAGAATCACCCCAGTATGGCTTTTAAGTGTGTTTCTCAGTGTAGATTTCTCCAGTAGATCTTCCTATGTTGGCAATAACAGTGTTTGGTATGGTATTTTTACAGTATGGTACCCATACATTGTGTCATAAGAAAGGTGACCTTTTGAAATAAAGTTAAACTTAATAAAACTGTGATATGGATATAAAAATATAAGGGAAATGTTACAGTTGAATAACACCGTTTAAGATGATGAAATTAATGGCAAAGGGAGGGCAAACTGCTCTCCCACTCATTGCATCACCACAAAAGTTACAGTGCAAAAATATCACATTTATGAAGTAATGATCCTCTACTGTTGAGGTCAATGGTAAAAAAACCCCAAACCATTCCCTATTTATTTTGATAAGTGAAAGTTAAAAGGCTATTAATATCACCTCGTCCATTAGTTGTTTTGGAAAATGAAACAAACTCCTTTAGGCCTCTCTTCCCATCCTTTATGGCTCCAACATGAGCATAACAGATTGTGGGCTAGAGATAGCATCTCACTTCTCCCCTGCTGTCCAGGGAGCCCATGGTTGTCTTTACCTTTTTGAAATGTACCTCTACAGAAAAGAGGAAGATGTGTTTAATTTCTTTTTTCTCCGTTATACACTCCAGAAAATGCAACTTCATCTATATACCAGCCTGTGATGAGGCAGAAAGCAGGAGCTGCTCATCTAGTAACCTCCTTGTATGCAATTCAAAATCTTGCCATGCTTTCCTGAGGCACCACTGCCATCGTTTCTCCATTCAATCCATGCTAATGGCTTCTTTTAGCTCGATGTGGTCTTCATAAAAAGTAAATATCAGGTTCATGCAAAATAAGTTTTGCTTTGCTGAGCATTAAAGTCTGCCCTTGTGATGCAGAGTCTTATTTTTATTCAGTGAAAGTCTGTGTATGAGGCTCATAATGTTTCGGAATATCTGTACCATCATATGGGTTGTTTTTTTTTTTTTTAAGAGTTATATGATTGGTATAAGGCATTTGCTGTTAAATAAATGCTTCTTGGTTTAATTTCTCAGCACTCCAAAAGATTTTGGATGGAAATAGTAGTGCTTTAATATAGATAGAACTCTGAGGTAGATTGCTGCAGTGACCAGGAGATGTTACAGGTTTCTTAAATGGTGCATGGCTATATAGCAAGATACCCATGCACTATTTTGTTCTGAATGTCAGACAAGGTGGTGATTCTGATAGCTTTATTGTCACAGTCAAAGGTATAAATATCAGCTGCATTCTGCCCAGATGCAGGGGATTATGCAGTGCTGTTTGGGTCTATGTAACAGACTAATCACCTCCTAGCTCAGCTATGGGGCCAGCTGAGTCATACATGTGTTTAAGCAGCACCTTTTTGCTAGGTTGGCACAAAAGCCGTCGTCCTTCCCAAATGTACGCTTCGCCTATGATTTTAACTCAAACGAGGTCTTTGTTAGTTGGGAAGTGTAATTTGTATATGCATTTGGTCCCTAAGG
This sequence comes from Melopsittacus undulatus, assembly GCF_012275295.1. Lineage (NCBI taxonomy): Eukaryota > Metazoa > Chordata > Aves > Psittaciformes > Psittaculidae > Melopsittacus > Melopsittacus undulatus. Next base: position 78,787,995 of record NC_047530.1, on the reverse strand, counting down.
ACATGAAATAAAAATAACAGTGTCCTGGTGCATATCAGAACATACAGGTGTTAAGGATCATCCCTAAGACATGATGGCCAGGTGGTGGGAGCAAGATACGGCACAGCTAAGATGCATCACTGGGTGCAGCGAGAGCTTTTGAGGGGCTATCTCTTGATAGCTGGTTACGGGAGGATTCACCTGAATGCTCTAGAACCAAGCTGGTTGCTGCTCATGCCCAGAGGACAGCAGTTTCTCTTCTTCATACACTGGGCTGGGTGACCTCTTTCTTTTAGTTTTAGACAGACTTCTTTCTGCTGACGGTGAGGCTACCCAAAGCCCTCCCCTGCTACTGCCTTTTGCAGAAACTGCTGTTGTTGGGGGCATGTGTGCACAAATATTAACTGTAAGTATCCTAGATGCAAAATGCATATCTTTAAGCTATGCATACATTCCATACGAAGAAATTAAGTGCTGTAGAGTTCAGATCTAATAGGTTTGGGGGTGGTGGGGTGGGGGTTAACAATTCAAATTAAAGCAATGTTAGTGATCTGTAACTTAACACTGTGAGATTGTCTTCAAATTGTAGAACTCAATCTCTGTTTCTGTTTGTTTTCAAGATAAACCTGACAGTTTTCAGTTTAAGCTGCTTTTTAATTCCCTAGCCAAAACTGTATACCACTAAAAATAGAGTTTATAGTAGAAGTTACAACTTTTAAATATGAGGCCTTCAGGATGGCTCCATTATACTGCAGTTTTATTAATTAAAGTGAAAAGGAAAAATAAATATAGTAGGATTGTGCTAATAAAGCATGAAATGAATAGTCTTTCCTTAAGACACTTGTCTGTTTTTCCTTGTTGCATGAGCAGTTGTCTTTGTCTTCGTCAAAATACACTGACATTGAGAGATCTTATTATTTTTCTTTTTTTTAAAGGAAACTTCACTGTCATTCTGGCATCCTCTGATTTGTCACATAATTGTGTTTAGGCATTTTTGGGCATTGGATGGGAACACAGTGCAGCCTGGTTGAGTAGGTGCTTCATGCTGAATTCAGATTGCCAAGTGCTACAGACTGAATCACTGGAGCTGCTGGATAAACAGTTTTCTTTATTATTTTTTTCTGTGTGCTTTCAGAAGAACTTGTACTGAAAAATAACTTGTACTTCTCATCTTAAACCTAGAGGGTTTCTCAAATAGGCTGTGATACTGTAAAGTTGAAGTACAATTTGTAGACTCTTAATAGTTATCATAATGCGGAAGCAAAGCTTTTATATCAATGTACCTATAGAAGGAAAGAAACTGGAACCTTTCACCATGTTTTCTGAATTAAAAATTAAATCATGTAACAGCAGAGGAGATCTAGAAGCTGTAGGTAATATTGAACTCAATTCTTCAAGCATGATATTATGCCCCCAGCATTAATTTTTTTTTTTTTTTTGCATGGTTGTACTACATATAGCTCCATTCTTCATATGCAATCTGTGCATATATATTTATTACACGTTTCCACAGAACAGAATTAGAGCTCTTATGAAATGGATTGGAATAACCTCATGTGTTCACAGGGTTGAGGTCTAACAAATGCAGCTCACTAGACAATAACACCTTCATTAAATACCATTTAAAATATTACTTTTTGCTATAAAGCATTTTGCATTAATGTTAGTGTTGTTCCTAAGAATATTGTTTATTTAAAGAGAAAATAATGCAGCTGTCAGGCTTAAATAAAGTGAAAGTTTATGCAGCAGTCAGTTTGTCTGTGCTTTTTCTAAGAAATAGAATTCAAAGGTGAGAGCGGAGCACTGGGTTCAAATGGGCAGGGTTGCCCGGCACTGAGTCACCCATGGGACATCTGCCACTGTCAGTAGTCAGCACAGCTTTCAAATAGGTTATGAAATCCTTGAAATCAAAGCAGAGGCAAGATGTAAAATATGTTAACTTCTGTCACTTGCATGGCTCGGAGAGACACCACTGTAGAAATAAAAAGTAATATTCCGAGTAAACCAAAATGACAGAACATGCATTGCAAAGTGCTGTTCAAGCATATAAAGTGCAATCCAGTCTCTAACTCAAATAAAATATTCTGCTAACTGTTACGGGCATCAGCTCTGCTCCATGGCAGTGTTTGTACAAAAGAGCTCCAGGTAAGAATTGTAAAAATTTCTGATAACTTATCCAAGCAAGTCGTTAGAGCTAGTAAGGTGAGGTTTTTTGGAGTATAGCTGATCAGTCCCTCTGAAACTGCTGCTAACAGGAAACAAAAATATATTTATTGGGAAGAGTTTCTATAGCTGAAGAGATGTTTTTCCAGAGTTGGAATGTATCAGGCTTTTGATAGCCATTATTAGATGAAACACTGTTGTGAGACTTCAGTTCTGAGCTCATCTTGTCTCATTTTGCTAGATTAAAGGGTGATTTGTTAGGTTGCTGTGATAGGAGCAACACTAGTGATTTTTGTTGCAGGGCTTAAGATTTTATTTGGTGTTGTGCAAGGGAAAACAAAAAATTCTCAATGTATGTTCTCGTGTATATTTTTAAAACAAGTAATGATGTACTCAGAGCTTAAACTGGCATGGGCAGTAAATGGGCATTCCTTTTTTCATTTTGGTGTTTATATAGTATAGAAAAGCAAGCTTTTTGATCATGTTCTTGTGAAATATTTTAAAATAGTGGTAATAGTTTGGATAAAGATTTTAATCTAAAATATTAATGGATGTCTATATATTTGTTCACTCAAACTGAAATTGGGTATTAATAAAAAGGAAAAAAGAAAGAAAATCAGAACTTGTCGACTCCTTAACTGATGGTAGCAAAGGTTGTATTACAATGTTGTTTATACTGCAAACTAGGTGCTGTCTGTTCTGATGATACCACTATCACATTCCTGCTCTTCAAACTGTTTTTCCTACTGCTTTCAGAAACAATACTATGCCATGTACCTGCAAGTCTACAATTAGCCAGTCCGAATCTGGGGTCTTCCTCCCATGTGTGAGGGTAAGTCTGGTTCTGGTCTCCCCTTCCATCCCTGGTCCTGCACCTTGCACGGTGTCTGGTGCATGGCAGTCTTCCATGGCAAGGGTCAATGTGCTTCAGGAGCAGTGTTAAATCAGCAAAAGGTCTGCTGAGCGCTTGCACTGATATAGCAGGAGGGAAGAAACATGGTGTGGGAAAGGAGGAGGGCAACCAGGGAAAGATCTTCCCTTCTTGACACTAGTGATGTGACACTAGTGAGGTGGGAACAGCTGCAGCTCTTGGTGGCACTTGGTCACTGCTTTTTCCTCGGCTAAGTCTCCCTTGGACTTCATGCTCTGTGTTAGCAGGACCGAAGTCACTGCCTTTTAGGATGTCAAGCCCCTGGCACGTATTGTCGCAAAGCCTTGGTCCTTTGTGGAAGGAGACAGCAAATGAAGCTTTTCTCTGCAACTGCAGGCAAAGAGCAAGTGGATTTTCAAAGTCTCTTGAGAGTATCTGAAGTTTTATATGAGGTGTGTCAGATACTATGATGGGAAGTGGATCCAAAATCTCATCCTTCTGGGGCAAGACATGAAGTCTCTAATCCAGTTACTAGGGACAGACATAATCATGCACATTAAAGACTCTTTTTATGCTACAGACTGTGTGACTAACTTGGCTTGACATGTGTGATCTAAGTTTTTGTGTCTCACATAGTATTTTAGCTATGCTGTGAGCTGCCTGAGTATTTATCTTTGTCTCTACAAGGTGCTGCTGCAGTTTTAGTGTCTTGGCAAGTTCCTGCTCCGGCTGCTGTCACACGTTTGACTGTAATGCATCTATACCTTTAAATTTGTGGGTTTTATTTCGATAGAACATTTCCACTTGGGTTCATGTTCGTATTCTTGGCTAGTATATCAGACAGTGTCAACTGAGTGTTTCCACAGTTGTTTTATCAGTGTTTTTCTTTGTGGAGTAAGACTCTCTGGGCACACCTCTGGGATAAAGATAAAATTTGAAATTGGAAGCCATATCATTTAAGCAAAATTCAAACTCTTCAAAAAAGGAATAAACAGCAGGAATTATTTGATTTTCAAATCATGTTAGAGGGAAAAGTTTATACAACAAGAACAGAAACAAATCTGTTTGTATGCTTGTTTGGTTTTTTTTTTGCCAGACGTCAGATTCAGGATATCAAATGGATTATTATTGGTTCTTATCTAAGTTTACAAACAGCTGTGAATATATAATGAATACAACAGAGAGATTTCAGTGTTTATTGGTTTACTGGTTTATGGATGCTTCACTTGCTTGTCTTTGGAAGTGGTGCCATTTATGAACGCTTGGCTAATCTCCAAAGACAGTCTAGATTTGTTCCATTTATTGCTCTTCTGAGTTTGCCTTTTGGCAAGAAGTCTCAGATCAGGAGCCATTTGCATATCAAGGCTCACAGGTCTGCTTTGAAAAGCTGCCAGGTCTTGGAAGTCATGAAGCCTCTCACTGTAAATTAAGGGAACAATAATTGAATGTATTAATTCTAATTCTTTTTTTTTTTTTTGCAAAGGCATCCTTAATTTTGCTGTAACTTCATGTAACTAAGTTGAGATTACTATAGCATGCGGTCATCTAGCTTTCAATAAGGGGAAGTACAAGGAAATATGGGGGGGGGGGGGGGAGGGAGAGCTATTTTGAGCATAAATAACTATAAAGTTTAGATTTATTATGCTGATAAGAAAATAACCAGCACAACCCTGGTCATGCTCTTGCTGATGTCTGTAATGAAAGGTCAAGCAGAGTTGTTTCATCTCTTCTAGAGGTTTCTGAAGCTGCCACATAAGCAATGGTTTATGTTGGTCAGCGGAGCAGGGATTTCTGCACAGGCTATTAACTACCAGTCCAGGAAGAAAATACCTTTAACATCACTGTTTCATGGGTGAATGCAGTCTAGCAGCAAACAGAACAGCTGAGCAAGGACAGCTTTGGGTTTGATTCATTTGAATGGAGACTGTTGGATGGATAGGCTTGTGAGCAGGCTGTAAGCACCCTGTGTCTGTGGCCTCCATAGGGTCAGTTGAGGATAACTTTTAACTACTGCAAGTGATCAATTAAAAATCTTTCTTCTGAAGGAGCTTCAGCCTGCAAAGGGTTAGGGAAAGTGCTCTGGAAGGAATGATGAAGTGATGTTGATGAGCAGAAAAAGCTAGAACTAGCAAATAACAGGGGTTAGAGAGACAAAACTAAATAGCTTATAAAGGGCATGCTTGGGGTGGAGGAGGGGATGGGGCTGCTCTGAGCATGAGGAAGCAGAGGACTAAGGACCTATTGGCATGGCTTGGCAGGGAGTGCCAGACTCCTGGGTAGGACCGGGCATGTGCCTGGGGACAAATATTTCCCTTATACAGACTAGGAGGCAGGAGGATCGACTGATGGTACCACTGGAGGAGCTGATCCATGGTCATTGACAAGTGTCTTTGCTGGCTAATTGTTTACAACAAAATAGCGCTGCTCTTTCCAATTTAGAAAGGAGCAACTGAATTTCTGGGCATCCGTCACTTACTTCTGTACCGAATCCTTGCTTGTGTGTCAGAGGAGAGCTGGACCTGTGGTTATTGACAACAGTGGCAATGCTATCTCAAGTCAAGCACTCAAGAAACACTAGCCAGTCTTCACAACTTAGAAATGACTGATGCATAGAGAACTCATCAGTTCAGAAGAGTAAGGGAAATAAAAGCCCCAGCTGCCTGGACTTATTTGATATTTATCCCAGACCTGTTCAGTGCTTCTCCCTCTGAAGATCAACTCCAAGTTTTGCTCATTTGGCCCATCTTTGAGCTAAATACGGGGGTGTCTTTTACAGGAAGAAAAGTAAAGCCATCAGCATGTAGTTCAACGGCAAGCACGCATATTAGTGTATTGCACTGTTTGTTCTCTTAACATACAATCCATAAATGATCTTTCTCCTTTTCACTTTTCTCAATTGCAGAGCTTAGATTGTATAAGCTGACCAGCTTCTTTCTGTTCCCCAAATTCTCCTATGGTGCCATAATTGCCTTGTTAAAATTTCAGTGAACATATGTATTTATAATATTATCAATGTGAAGTCCAAATAGTGATTGTTCAGTTCTGTAGTCTCTATATTATAACAGGGTTATATTTCATTTCCTTAATGTCACATTTTTATTAATTTCTAACATTGGTGTCATACTAAATATGTTATTTGTATGACCACAATCTTATGGTTCTAAGGTATATTTAAATAAACACTGGACAGGTGTGGCTTGCATCCTGATACCTAAAAAGATTTATAATATTTATAATGTCTTAGCTGTTACATATCCTATATTTCATAGGTGTGTCATATTCCACTTAATTATCTGACAGTGAGATTCTTTAGTCTTCATAAGGTGTTTAAGTGTATTCTGTATTTCCTATCAGTCTACAAATTGCTGTTCCTTTCAGTTAATATCTTTCTTTTCTTGCCTCAGAATTTTTCCCCAGTCTATGATGGTATTGATTGTGTCACTCATCCTTTCTTACCAAATGATTTTTAGTTGCTTTGATAAGACTTACATACTAATTGTATTTTCCTGGATCCGCTTTTTCAATGTGACACTGATACAATGAAGGTAGTGCTTTGGAGATGAATTCTAGCAGTGGAAGTTACGTGGACAGACTTGAAAAAGTGAAACATGAAGTTTCAAAGTCTGGAAGGCAAATAAAATCCCTGAAGTTTCAGTTCAGCTGTGAAGGACAGCCTGACTTGTGACTTGGGTATGCCTTACCTTATTGCAATAATACTGTGTGAAATAATACTGTGTGTGACTTTCCTCTGGAATTGAAAGCGGGAAAGATGTCTGAGTGCAAATGGATACAGCTCCTGTTAGCTGCTGGTGTGTGCAGAGGTCAATAGAATTTGCTTTGTACGAGATAAGGTTCATGAAGACTTGTGATTTTTGCTTTGTGTATTTTGCCTTACATGGCATCTTCCTCCAAGATTAAGGGGTATTGCCATGTAGCTAAAGCCAAAATATAAATTGTGCATTTTGGAAAACTGAAACATTCTGCTGAAAGACTGATTTTACTTTAGCAGCAGTTTTTCATCGAGGATATATGAACCCTAACAGGGTCAACAAGGTATAAAATTGTAAATCAGCTCAAACATGGAGCTAAATCTTTAGGTTTTCTCTTTCACTAACCTCTTTTAATGGTCTGAGTGTTAGCTGCATAAAGCTTGCACTATTTTCCTCAGACTCCAAAGTGGTCGAATGTTCCTCTAAGCCTTTTATTTATCCAACAAGGTAAAAAAGCAGTGTAGTTTCACTTCAGTATCCATTTAGTTGCAGTGATGAATCCTCTGGCACTCTTAACTAAGAATTTAATGTCAAGTTTACCTTTCACCTGTAACTCATCTAGACATTAACTGATCTATAAAATTCACTCGAGGATCCGTTGCCAGTTATAAAACTCTTGTTCTGAATTGAGAATTTTTGTATATTAAAACATTTCAATCAATAAACTATCTTCACATCACAGAAATGATAAATCAGTGATCGACTGCCAGCTCATATGGTTCATTCAGTTTTGCATTTTATCACTTTGTGGACTAGGAAGATAATAGCCAGATTCTTCTGTTGATGACACCAATGAAAACCCTGACTAATTGTTGCAGTGAATGGCACCAGTCTGCATTTTCACACATCACTGAACAAAATACAGTCCAGAGTGCAAAGGAAAAAGCAGCACGTAGGGAAAGCTATGAAGGATATAAGTGTCATAAAACTGAAAGCAACTGGGCTTGGTTAAAAATCCTTGGAGTCTTGCCTTGCTACAGTCCCTATGCCAAGGCAACACTGTGCTTCTGGATCGTTTGCTGAATTCTAATGGAAATGACGGTGGATTTCAAGAAGGGGAAAATGGCTGACCCAGGGATCTACAGAGCAGTCAGTCTCACCTCTGTGCCTGGCAAAACATTGGAACAGATTCTCCTGGAAGGCATGCTAAGGCACATGAGAAACAAGGTGCTTGGTGACAGCCAGAATGGCTTCACTAAGGGAAAATCCTCCCTGACCAATTTGGTGGCCTTCTATGATGGGACTATGGAACTGATGGACAGGGGTAGAGCAGCTGACGTCATCTACCTGGACTTCTGCAAAGTGTTTGACACTGTCCCACACAACATCCTGGTCTCTGAATTGGAGAGACATCAGTTTGATAGGTGGACCTCTCAGCTGGATGGCCGCATGCAAAGAGTGGTGGTCAATGGCTCAATGTCCATCTGGAGACCAGTAACGAGTGGTGTCCCTCAGGGATCAGTGTTGGGACCGGTCTTGTTCAACATCTTTGTCAGTGACATGGACAGTGGGATTGAGTGCGCCCTCAGCAAGTTTGCCGATGACACCAAGCTGTGTGGTTCAGTTGATACACTGGAGGGAAGGAATGCCATCCAGAGGGACCTTGACACGCTTGTGAGGTGGGCTGATGCCAACCTCATGAAGTTTAACCATGCCAAGTGCAAGGTCCTACACCTGGGTCAGAGCAACCCAAGGCACAGCTACAGGTTGGCAGAGAAGAGATTCAGAGCAGCCCTGCAGAGAAGGACTTGGGGGTGTTGGTTGATGAGAAAATGAACATGAGCCAGCTTCAGTGTGTGCTCAGAGCCCAGAAAGCCAACCGTATTCTGGTCTACATCAAAAGGAGCGTAACCAGCAGGTTGAAGGAGATGATCCTGCCCCTCTACTCTGCTCTTGTGAGACCTCATTTGGAGTATTGTGTGCAGTTCTGGTGTCCTCAACATAAAAAGGACATGGAACTGTTGGAACAAGTCCAGAGGAGGGCCATGAGGATGATCAGGGGACTGGAGCACCTCCCATATGAAGATAGACTGGGAAAGTTGGGGCTGTTCAACTTGGAGAAGAGAAGGCTGCGTGGAGACCTCATAGCAGCCTTCCAGTATCTGAAGGGGGCCAACAGGGATGCTAGTGAGGGATTCTTCATTAGGGACTGTAGTGATAGGACAAGGGGCAATGGGTTAAAACTTAAACAGGGGAAGTTTAGATTGGATATAAGGAAGAAGTTCCTTACTGTTAGGGTTGTGAGGCACTGGAAGGGGTTGCCCAAGGAAGCTGTGAATGCTCCATCCCTGTCAGTGTTCAAGGCTGGGCTGGACAGTGCTTTGGGTGATATGTTTTAGTGTGAGGTGTCCCTGCCCATGGCAGGGGGGTTGGAACTAGGTGATCTCAAGGTCCTTTGCAACCCTAACTATTCTATGGTTCTATGATTCTATGGATTGACTGTGTCAGGCCAGGAGCACATCTACCCTTCTGCATCCTTCCTGCCACTAGGAGGGAGCCACTCTAGAGACAGTTGCTGATATCACTGCTGCTGACATCTCTATCACTCTCATGGGTACCTGGGTGATAAAGCCTTACCTTCACGTGCAACAGTAGGCAAAAATTTAGGGTCAGGGCTCTGAGCTCTGGCCCCTTCTCTGTAGCTTATCCTGCTCATCACTCCAGAAGCCAGCATTGCTGTGCATTGATTCTCCAGCACACCTCCTGGGAAGAAAGCCTTCAGTAAGAATTAGATCAGAATCCCTCTTCTTCCTCTTATTGCTGTCCTATTCCTGCACCAATTAACCTTTTCTCTGTACTTGTGTTCCATATTCCCCCTCCTTTCTATTCTCATTTGTGCCATCAAGTCACACCATTTCTCTTCCACTCCTTCCTGCAGCCTGAGGTTCTGGACCGTGCTTTCATATCCTCTTCAAAGTTGACTATCCCTGCTCCCGTTCTTGATTCACAAAAGTCTTCTCCCTCATGAAACCGCTCCCAGTGTAATGTTTAGGAAGGAGAGTATCTGGGGATGGAGACAGAGCTGCAACCATACCTGCCCTGCCTGTGGGGAGAGGATGCTAGGGAGGGACTGCAGGAAGGAGGGTTTCTTACCCCGATGCTCATGTCTTTGTCCCTTGAGCATTAATATCTTTGAGGCAACACTGAGAGATGCAGGGTGTTCTGGTTGCAGCAGGATCCTTATTTCTCTCCTGAGGCTCTTTGTCCTCTTTGCTCCTTGCTTTTTTCACTTCTTTCCTTACTATTTGATTTTTCATCAAGTCTAAATGCCCTGCTGTCCCTCCCACCCCTTGCTGAGCAACTTTTGGTTTTGTTAGGGACAAGCTAATGCCCATTCCTTACAGGAGACTTCAATAGAAGTGTGCCAGTACTGATGCTCTGGGTGACAGGAGACTGATGAAGTTTCCATGGAAGAGCAAAAATCAAATTCTCACATCCAGCTAGAATGAGAGGAAAATGTGGAAGACTTTGACTTGCTGTTTGGTTAAAGTTTGCTGGTACGTTTCATGGTTTTGGAGGCAGATGTCATGGTAAAATTAAAAGGAAAAAAAAAATTGTCCAGATGTCTGGAATCAGAGGAAAGCTGCTATGTGGGGGACTCTGATAGGGTAGGAAGGTTTAATGAGCCGCCGCCTGACTGACAGTCATGTCCCAGTATCTGTTACTGCCTGACCTCCAGCACAGTCAGGTGTTAGCCCATTACATTAGCTTTCATATGTATAACCATCCCCATCCTTGTAGCTCTAATATTATTTGAAAGGAACTGAAGTGAAAATACTGTCAAGACTCCTCTTTACCTTGAGGAAGGAGTCGAAAGAAATGATGTGAGAAGCTGTATTTGCAATGAATCACTCCCAGAAAACAGCTTATTGCAGAGACATCCATGAAAGCAAACCCGGGATGAAGAGCACGTGTATGAGACCACCAAATCTATTAACTGGGGTTGTCTGAGAACCAAGGAATTGGTAAGAATCAAGAAGTGAAGGTTTTGCACTTATTGCTGGAAAAAATGTCAGTGTCCCCTGGGAAATTCAAACTGCCCTTTGATAATAACTGCTAAACCCTGGTGTTTTCAGCATTTGCAGGTGCTGTGCGGATCTAACTTGTGTTTTCTCACCTGCAATGTAGATTTGAGTTTATATTTTTTCTTAAAGTTTCTGTAAGTGTGGCTAAAACCCCCATATTTAACCAGCAGACATCTGTTATGAAGTTTTCCAATGTATCATTCATGCAGAGTATTAAACATAAACCGGGTTTACTCCTGTCTGAAACATTCTGAATAATACATTTTTAAATGCTTTTGTATTTTCTGGAAAACAAGGGCACAAAGGTAATGTAGGTGTTTCTTTATGATGGTTTGTCTCAGTATTTTGAAGAGTATTTTCAAGAGGGGCATCACTGTGTGAAGGCTTTAAAAAAATAAGAAAAAAAAGGGAAAACAAGGCACTGCAGCCTCTGTTTGTAGTGGTTGATGGCAGTGACTTGGAGATATTAAACAATAGAAATAAAAGGGCTGCAGTGTTTTGTGATAGGTCTATGTATTTTATTGACAAATGCTTTGATGTTAAACACTCCCATTGTAATATTTTTTCAGAGTGGAGCATTTTATTTTTTTTACTATCCAAACGGCTTTAAAAACATCTCATTGTTTCCATTTTTTGCAGTTTATGCAGTATAATAACAATGTTTAGGCAAACAAAAGCTAAACACTCCTTATAGGGGCCACGGACTTCTGAGAGCAAATGTTTGCGATAGTAACAACGTATTTTTCTTTGAAATGGAGAAGAAAAAGCAGTTATTTTGAGGCTTTACTGTGAAAAGGGCAATTTCACATTGGGCAACTAAAATACTGGGTGTACACCTATGTATCAGTGAAATAGATTCTATAGCAGTTGCTTTTCAGCTGTTGCATGCTCAGGCTATGCTAATACCCTCAGTTTCTGGGGTTTGCCTTGCCTTGCTGTCAACTTATCAGGGCAACAGTCACACTACCTACTTCTTGGTATTGCTGGACTTAAGATCACTGTGGGTATGTCCTCATTGCTAACTAGCATCTGAAATATTTCTTTTTTTCAGTCTGTATGGAGATTTGTACAGCTTTCTCTCAGGAGAAAGGAGCTTGAAGCTAGCTTGAATGTGACTGCTATATGCTGCATTCTGGAGTGCTTCTGGTGTAATTGCCTGTCATGAAACAAGAGTTGTATTTTCTCACCTTGTTAGTTGATGTATGTCAGAGCTTGTGTGCTAGGAGAAATCAGAGGTGGTTTTGTTGGGGTTTTGGCTCCAGCTGGGGGTGTCTAAATGTTTCTACAAGGAAACAGCAGTTTTATTAGATGCTCCTCTTACACCTTGGAGCATCTTGGAATCCTCCAAAGTCAGAAGGGTTGTCCTGGCTTTATCCCCATGTTGTTCTGCTGTACTCAAGCTCTGTGTAGGGTTTGAATGGCTGTAGGTATGGAATATTTTATCCTTTGAGATGTTATTTTCTTTTCCTGTCTGCAGAAGTTTCTCTCTTTTGGAGATGAGTACATTACCCTGCCTAAATAACATGTCTTTGAGTGTGAGAGTATACTGTGAGGCACACACTAAAGACACTATAAATAGTGAATCATCTGTCTCAGACAAACCAGCTTCTATAATGGAATCAGTTGGATAGGTGCCATTTATCCTTATCACTTTTCTACTGAAAGTTTTACGTTACGGGAAAAAGACATGAAAAAAATATTTTCTAGCTGCTTGCCTGTCATTCTTGAACCAAGATTTATACAGGAACTGATCTCTGTATGTTTAACATTTAATGGTATTAACAACACAGGAGTGTAACAAATAGACAGACTCGCCATTTTTGCAAGATCTCAAAGAGGTCAGGAGTGATTTCTTTTTTTTAATTCATTCTTCTTGGAAGTCACAAGGTCATGTATGAAATCATATTTGGGAGGAATATCTAGAAAGCTAGAAACGCTACTGCCTTTCCTATTGAGCTATCTAGCTTGTTTTACTAATGAGTTACAGTGAAAGAAGCCAGGCAAATGGGAACACAATTATTTATACTAGATTTGCAACACTAAAATGTGAAATGGCTACACCAGCTTAAGAAGCACCCAGCTGCCTTCCCTCGTCTCGGTCAGTGAATTTCCGCCTGTGCTGTGTTTGGTTGTGCAATTGTTTGAAGTGGCAGCATAAGTCAGAGCAATAAAATCATCTGGGTGAAGTAGGTTTTAGCTTGGATAATTTTATTGATCTGTACTGTGGCACCACAGGAGGTGGCATCCCTGGGAGGTGGCAGATTGAGATGGAAATTGGAATGAACAGTTGAGAGCAGGGTGGAGGAGCAGAATCTTCTGAGATTAATTTTGGCATAGTCTTGGTATGTCCAGACCTGGAATAAATAGTAGCACATGAACTAATCTTTCATTGCCTCATCTGGTTTCCTATTTTGTTGGTCCATGCAGGTCAGAGTGTAAACAAAAAAGGTGATTTGTCTTTAAATGGCATAAATATTCACCATACCATTACTTACCTATTACAGTAAACTTTAACAGCCTGATGGATAAAGTTAGTTGGAAAACCTGTGTCAGATCCAAAACCAGCAGCAGCAACGGGGGGGGGGGGGGGGGGGGGGGGGGGGAGGGGTGGGAGGGGTCATGGGGGGAGGAAGGGGGAGGAACTACCCCAGAAAAATAAATTACAATGTTACTATAGAAAGCTGAAACTAAAAAGAGTCGAGACTGATTGTCTGGCAGGAAAAAGACAAGGAGAAAAAAAATGTGAGATGCAATAAAAAACCAATGATGGTAAAAGTAAAACAAAATGGTTTTCTGACTTAAGATCAGTCATTTTATTGATTTTTTAAAATAAAAGATCTATTTTATTATGTGTGCCTTAACATACCAGACAAAACCTAAAAACAGGAATGCACAGATAGCCTCAGGCAGCCCCCAGCCCCCTGGCCAATAACTCTTGTGTGGCTTATGCTGCAACTGCAAGAGTGTGTGTTCTCTGTTTGCAAGGTCATTTATCAATAAAATCCCAAAGAACGGCATAAAAATGGTAAAAAATAAGCTCTTTTGGCTCCGTACTAGGCAAATCACTGAACTTTTGTTAAAAATCAAAGCAATCAAAACAATATCAGAATGAAAGTGTAAAAAGATCCAGTCCAGAGAGATGTGATTACTACTGTGTGTGTCTAGAAGCTGCTTCTTAAATTTTGTTCTGCAGCACCAGAGGTAGCATAATGTTTAACAGCTCAGATTAGTCTGACAGGAAATCCAGGGATAAAACCTCTTTTCAAGCAAAGCCATGTCAAAGACCATGAAAGAAAAATAAAGACAGATGGCTGTCACTGGGGGTTTCTAAAAAAAAAAAAAATTGATCCCTTATTCTGGTAATTTCTTTATATCTATAAATATTATAACTCTGTTGCCTTCAGTGCAATTACAACAATTTAAGCCTTCTGAGCATTTTGACCATTGAGTCTAGATCTGCACTGAAAGAATCTTCCAATAACGAGTTTGAGAGTTGAGATTCAGTAATTCATGTTGTCTTTGATGCCAAAATGCAGGGCACTTGATCTTGCCGAACAGCACTTGCTTTTGTTGAGGAAGTTCCAGATATAATTGCAGAATGTGAGATGGGTTAAGTCTGCAGCAGTTGATCACTCAAGCCCTCTTTAGGGAGGTGAGAAAGGTATGGAGTTTAGCAGCACTGCTAAACTGTCTCCACTCCAGTCTGGAGATGTGACTCATTATCTGAGTGTGGCTGTGGTATCTCTAAACTGATTTAGACATGACCACTGTTAGCAGTTACCTACCAGGAAAGGTGATGTTATTTGACATCTGGGCTCATTTGGAGCAACTTATGACAATGATGTGGTAGGTTAGGACTGGGAGAGAATTTGGCCTGTAGCCACTTGTTGACTGAGAAATATGGAGTTAATCCCACTAATTAATTGTTCTGGTGCCCTACGGCTGGCTTGTGTTTCCTGGACATCATTTTGATAGCAGTAGTACTCTGAGAGTTGCAAGAATACCTACAAAATGGTTGGAGACAGAATGAAACCAAACCCTTTCTGCATTTTGAATACAATCCAGCCCTCTGCAGTTATTCTGTTGACCACTGGGGCCCTGTAGGTCAAAAACTGAAAACTTCTGCATTTGGTCATGCATTGTAGTCTTTTACTCACCCTTTCAGTTTGTTTCTGGGGTTCATATTCCTATACATGAGTCTTATGTTGGTGTTGGACTGTGTACCGTATTTGAAGAGAATGGCAGAAAATCCAAATACCTTAATATTTTACTTGACTTTAAAATTAGCCTCATAAAAATTTCATAAAAACACCGTTTGAAAGTTAGCTTTAAACTGAATGAAAACTGAATGTATTATAGTGAAAAGAATAATGATTTGGCTTATCAGAAACTTACAGATAATTAGTGAAAAAAGAGGTATTTATGGTATTTTAGCTTATGTATATGTATATAAACCAAAAATTAATAGTATTTCCAAAGACTGGAGAATTTTTCCTGATTTTGAGTGGTCCTTGTACTGAGAACTTACTAGAGTAGACCTCAAATGTATGTGAATGATCAAAATAAAACTAAAGACTCTTGAGTAGACTTAAGACATGACTCTTGGTGGCTGAGATTAGTATTTGAAACCAGCCTTTTACTGAAGGCAATGCCCTAGGACCCCAGTGAGAGCTTGTATTTGGTCTTTCTGCCACTAGTGGTCTGTGCATTGGGTCACAAAAATGTACTTAGGTATGGTAATAACTCATGGTAGAAATCCTGCATGTTTAAAAACTGACAGCCTGACTCAACTCAGATTGAAGCTCTGACTTCAAATGGAAACACAGAATCTTTCTAATGGTTTCTGTTAGAACTGACACTTAAAAAAAGGGCTCTGGACATACCTAAAAATAATCAGGCATTGCTTTCTGGCTGGTAGCAGAAAGAACAGATAAGTAAAAAAGAGTCATGGATGAAAGGGGAAAAAGCTTCTTTCTATTTCAGAAGCTAGTAGTATTTGTAGGTGTAACTACAGTATCCTTGAGTAAGAAGAATGGAAATGTTTCCTAGACAGTGCCCTAGACCTAAAATTAAACTGTGCTTTGCTCAGGCAATGAGTAAACTGAAACACTTCTTTCTCAATGATGGACCATTTTGCTTGGCAAACTGCCTTGCTGCTTTAAATGGTGAAACACTTGATAAAACTATTCTTTAGTCTGGTAGTGCTTCAGTAAAATTAACCCATTAGTCAGATCAGAACAGGCTGTCAGTCTCCTATGCAGTGATGTGACTGGTATTACCAGTGACTGCCATCAGTCTAATCACTTCTTTTGCTTTCACGATTTTGCATAACAAGAGAAAGTTAGCTATTGCAAAGTTATTTTTATGCTAGTGTAAAGGTAATATCTTAGAAGGGATGCTTCTCCTGATATTTATTTTGCTTATCTAAAACAAAATGTCCTACTGCAGAGCAGAGCAATCACTGGCTGTATTCCTGCAACATGGATGAATATGTCTGTTAAGATAACAACTAATCCAGCACTATGTTCTCTCTTCATCTCCCTGTCCCCTTATTCCTTGACCTGCTATCATACCCATATGTGGAAAATTCAGGTCAGGCTCCTTTCAGGCAAAACAAAGCTTAGCGCTTCAGTAACAACCCCCCCCTGCTATTAGCAGGGAATGAGCTCTGTTTCTTGAAGTGTGAGGAAGGTTCTCAAACGTCCCTGCCTTGTGAGTCATCACGGAAAAGAGTGGCATGAAAGGTTGCATGGCTCCCACACCCACACACCTCCATCCTCTCTTGTACAGACTCCCTGTTAATGGAGAGACTTCATTAAAAGGACTAAACCTTCCCTTAGAGGATCAATTAGCAACTTTAAAGTAGAATAAAGGAAGACAGAAGCCCTTGCAGAGCCCTTCTTCTGGTAGCTCTCATTCTCTGAGAAAAATCCAGGAGTAAGCAAGTGCCTGACAGATGACGGAGAGCTTTCTGTCCTCATTCCCCTTTTAATGCTTCACTGTAATTACTGGAGTGTTACTGGTCACAGCAATCCAGTTAGAATGGCAGCAGTGCTTCTATTAACAATTTCTATTTCCAGGGCTTTTTCAGCTCAGCTGCAAATACTTGCTAACAGGTACGGTTTGGCACAATAGTCCTTACTTAAGGCTCAAAGTTCAGAATGATTTTTCTATGCACTTGTTCTAAATCTCAGTATTTCATGACTGCAAAACAAAAATGCAAGTTTCACAGATCTGATACAGCAGTTTCTACATCTATGACTTTGAGTGAGGAGTTCAGACATAAAATCTAGTCTAACCCTCGGGGCTGCCAGAAATACCTTATTATCCCTATCGATCAATTGGTAACATCTTGGGAAATGTATTCTGATAATTAAAAGTTAACACAAAACTGTGGATGAATACTGAAACCTTTTTGATAACTATAGCAAAGGCAGAAGGCTTTTTAGTACCTTTACTTTAGTACCCTTGGAAATGCCCAACACAGACTTCCTTATTTAGGAATTCATCTACATAGCTGAATCTAGGTCGTAATTAGATAGCATTGCCCACTGTGTCTTTAAATTTTCCTGCTACATTATTTTTACTTTCTTCTTCATATTATTGCCCACCTAAATTGCTGTTAAGTTTCTCAAAAATGTTAAGTATATTTTCAATGCAGTTTACTATCATTAACTTGACACAAAGAACACAATACTAAGATTTCATGAAATAACTGACTTCATCACATTTCATTGTATAACATTTTATGAAAGAGAAAAATGCTAAAAATGTCTCAGTCCAAAAAGTAGTTTGAATAAGCTGCAGATTTGAGTATGTTAAGCTGCCCTTATACAGCTTTGATTTGTGTGACCAGCACTTACTCAGCAGTTCAGTATAACTCTTATTGACCTTGGCAGCTGTCACATTGCTTGCCGGATTTTATGTCGCTGGAGGTGTCAATGTTCAGGGGGAAAGATGTGCAGAATATGTGTGGTTTTATTTGCAGGCAGGAATGAGGTAGAACCAGAACTGCATTTCCAACTGCATTATTTCACAGATGACAGTCACAGGAGACCTGTGACCAACTTTAACCTTTTAACAGTATGCATAAATTAAGGCTACAGGAGAATACTGAGCTGCCAATTATAGAAGCTGTAGTCCTAGGGTCTTTGATTAGCATATTCTTCCCTACCTGCCCCATGACAAAAATGAAAACCAAAGGCCTTATGAAACATTTTCTGAAAGCAGAAACTCGTAGAAAGTTAGCTCCAATTAAAAATAATGTATAAAGTAGATATCCAAAGCTTCCATTTCCTGAAAAATACCCAGAGTGAGAAGGTAGAGCAGAATGTAGACTAACATTCCAGTTCCCTTTCTTACTTAAACAAATACCTGATACATTTTTTGGCCTAAAACTCCTCGTGCAGAATGCAAAAATCTAAGTCTAAGATTGACCTACCCCAAGGCAGTCAAGTTCATCCTGAATCCTTATCTGCATAATGGTTGTGCAGTAAACAGATGATAAACAGATGTGGCTTAGCAGTATTTGTAATATAAAATATAATGCTCTTTGAATGCCTTGGATCTCACCCTGAGAGTGTCCCAGGGTGAGTCTGAATTTTAGGTTTGAATACTGTTGTACCTCAAAGCTTTCTTTGGGAAAGTGCGTCTAGGTGGTATGTAAGTTCCTCAGTATCCACAGCTTGCTCTGAACTTTTTGTGCTGAAAAGGTTTACCCCTTCCCAACCTGACCTCTGTGGATGGTATCCCCTTTAATGCCTGGAGGTGTGTGCCAGAGGCACATGTTCAACTCTTACACCAGCCCTGCAAGAGACTTGCATGAGCAAATC